>NW_026695218.1:6665657-9065657 GCF_021218885.2 Marmota monax
ATAGTTAGAAGACAACTTTAGGAGAATAGAAAGAAATTGAGGGTAAAGAAAAATGTGGTTACCATGGAATATTTTAATTTTGTCAGAAACAAGTCAGTCTTTTTGTCTCAATTCAAATGGGGGGCAGTTCTGAAATTGAACCAGGGACACTTTCTCACTGAGTTACATCCTCAACCCTTTTCATTTTTCAGTGTGAGACAGGGTTTCGCTAAGTTGCTTAGGGACTTTCTAAATTGCTGAGGCTCTTCTTGAACTTGCAATTGTCCAGCCTCAGTCTCTTGAGTTGCTGGGATTACAGGTGTATGCCACTGTGGCTGGCTGTCTCTATATATGTAATCCTTTAAAAACTATGTATGTATGTATAATATATATATATATATATATATATATATATAATAAATGTAATTTATATATATATAATTTTTAAAAATTAGCTAGCTAGAAAATCCAGAAATATAATGAATTCTGTACAATTAAGATAAAAATCTTACATACAATTTTCTTATTTTATGTCATGTCATCTCATTTTTGTCACTCATTAATGTGTTTGTAGTCTATGGATGGCTCTTTGAGGCTCTGGGTTTTCAGCTCACTTTTTTGTCATATTTTAAATAAATCCAACATTGTAAGACATATTGCATGTTTTTTCATTGATGACTGTTTATGGTGAAGTTTTGTGGGTTAACTTAACCTGATGGACTTGTGGAGAAAAGCAAAGAGAGGCATGTGGGGAAAGCCTTGTGGTGAGTTATTCTGTGCACCCAAGGAAGAGGTGTGTCTGTTCAGCCCAACTTAATCTAGATTGCTTTTGCTTTTGATGCCCCTGGAGTGTGTTTGTTTTACTAATTTCTCTTGTGTGATAAACTAAGTCAGAACTGAGTTTGTAATTATATATATATGAGTACTAAGCTGATTTAGGGGAGTAAAACTATGGATTTAATAATTTACCTTGGTGGTAAGCTCTTTTAAAAAATATTCTGTTGTCAATAGATCTTTGTTGTATTTCTTTCTATCTGTGCGGTGCGGAGAATTGAACTCATTGCCTCACATGTGCTAGACAAGTGCTCTACCACTGAGCTATGTCCCCAGCCCACGGGTAAACTTTTTTTAAAAAAATTTTTTTGTGGTTGTAGATTGTCAGAATGTCTTTATTTATTTTGATGTGTTGCTAAGGATCGAATCCAGTGCCTCACTCATGCTAGGCAAGTGCTCTACCATTGAGCTAATAGCCTCAGCCCAAGGAGTAAGCTTTAAGGGATGCCTGAGTTGGTCTGTCTGGGGACTTCTTTAGATACAGTGCGTAGATAGTGTGTGATGCAAGATATCAAGAGCCCACAGATGTCAAGAGCACCTCAGTTGCACAAGCTCATATTTAGGAAAAATAGCTCATATAAAAAGGTAAATATGCATGTATAGACCTACTTTTCCCATCTCTTCCAATGCTTATTATGAAATATGATTTTTTGGTGGTTCTGTGTGGGCTAATTATTAGCTGAAAAGGAATTGTTGAAGGTTTTCAGTGTAAATATATGTCATGGACTATGTAAACTTTTTCAAGGCATTTTTTTTCCTCTTTAGCTCAGTTTTAGACCTCAGATAGCTTACTTCTAAAATAATATTGATGAGACTAAGAACATACACTAAGTATCTGCAAGCCAGATCATTCCCTATGTTCTCTGAGAAATCAAGGGAATTTATACCTACTACAGGTTACGGTGGTAGGTGTTAGAATGGGAATTATATGGTATATTAGTTAAGTTTTTGTTACTATAACAAACACTTGAGATAATCACCTTACAAAGAGAAAATGTTTATTGTGGTTCACAGCTTTGGAGATTTAAGTCCATAGTCATGTGGCTCTGTTGCTTTTGGGCTTGTGGCAAGGCAGCACATCATAGAAAGGAGTGCATGGTTGAAAAGCTCCTTACCTCATGATCTGCATGAAAGAGAGAGAGGAAAGGGAGGAGGAGAAAAGGTATTGGGTCCTGTTATCCCCTTTGATCCCATGTCCTCAATGTCCAGAAGATCTCTGATTTGGCCCCCACACTTTTTTCCCCCAGTAATCAGAATTGAACCCACTATTACTTTGAGCTATAACCAGCTCCTGTTTTAAAATATTCTTTTGAAATAGGGTCTTGTTCAGGTGCACATGCAAGCCTGGAACTTGAGATCCTTCTACCTCAGCCTCCCAGATAGCTGGGATTATAGACAGACAGCTTTGTTCCTGGTTAAGGCCCCACCTCTTAAAGGTTTCCACCATTTCCCAATAGTGCCAAGCTGGAGACTAAGCCTCGAACACTGTGGGCCTTTAGGGACATTCCAGCTCAAACTTTGTAGAATGTGGTAAGATCATTTTTGATAGCAGAATAATTTTTACACACTAAAATATTCAGGTCCAATATTCAGTTATTATTAGGCAAATACTGTTTGCCTCTCCTATTCCCAGGCTTGATAACTGTTTTATCTTCATAATTCCATCCACTTAATTCTAGCTTGTAGTCTTAGCATCATCCAAGCTTCTAAAACAAGTTTTAAATATGGAAAGAAGAACCTAAAGAGATTTGGTCCAACAGTCTGGAACTTAGTATTAAGTCCTCCCCGACCTAAATCCTCGATTTTTATATTGAGGGTATTGTCCAAGGGACAACCCCATACCTGCATTTTGTATTGATCAGAATAACTGGGACTCTTCTTGATGTAACATAAACATACCATCTACCCCTGAGGTCCTTCCATATTCTCTCTCTATTTTTTTGTTTTTATTGAAGACTGGAAATCCTCAAGCCTCTATATAGTACCTAGGTGCTACCAGATACTGTCACATTTTATTAGTGTCAACAACTTACCTGTTGCTCCAAATATCCCTTGCTCCTGTCTCTATTTTCCACTCTAGTGTACTAGGTATTTGAGATGACATTATTTTACCCTTTGTTGGAACCACTCTTCTCCACAGGTCTACTCTTGCCAGCTCCTGTACTTCCTGGAAACTCTATCCTCCCTAGGTCTGGATTTTCTTGTGTCAACTATAACTGAGTTTGTTCTCTCCCTACTTGTATCTTTTTTGAAAACTTAAATAACAAGACTAGCATAGCTATTGTTTTTTCTAGAAATTTATGTCTTATTTTGTATTTTGTAATGTTTATAAACAATTGTCCATTTATGCATTCTAGGCACCATGTGCCTATCAGGTATATTTTCATATGTTCCAAAAGAGTATTTTATAATTTCATGTTAAGTTTGAATGTGCCTAATTGTACTTTTGCAAATTATGCATGTTCTCTTTTCTTTTTCCAATTGGCAACTTACTGATATTGACCTAGTTTTAATGTGGGGGAGAATTTCAGAATTGTAAATGCTAGTTCATAGTTCTCATAGACATCCGAGTAAAGCATTATTTTGAAATAAAAGAAATCTCCTTACATGGTCTATAGGGTCCTGTATTGTCTGGAATCCTCTTTGTCTCCCCAGCCCCATTTCTTGCTACTCTTGACTTTCTGTGCTTCTGATATATTGAATTAACCATAGTTAATTTAACTTCTACAATACCAGCAAGTGTAAATATTACTTTTCAGGGTTGACTCCTAGTATTTTCAAGAGAAGTTCACAGTCCCTTTCTCTTTGAAGAGTTTTCAAACATAAAGTTTAAATTCTCTACCAATTGAATGTGATGCAAACAGTTGTATGAAAACTAAAACATCATTTATAGTGAAAGAATTGAATTTAAACTATTGTCCTGTGTTTGTTTTAATAACACTTTGGTATTTGGTGCTGGTGTTAGCTTGTTCAGGGATACAGAAGTTCTGATCATCTGATTTTAGATATTGTTTATTTCTGGAGACCTTGGTTCTGTTGCCTTGGATCTGTTTTCAAGATGGAGATGGGAAGAAGGAATGTATGGCCTGGTAACAATTGTTAATAACAATTGTTAATAACAATTTATATTAACTATGAATAAGTGGCAGAATGTACAGCATAGAGAAGGGACATGCTCTGTGGGCTATGACTCTGGAATTCCAGAAGCCTTTATTCTGTGCAGGGAGACAAGGCTAAAATACAGTTTGGCTAACAAAAAACATATCTACTAGCTGGAAAGAAAGACTATCTCCCAGTTGGACAGAGGATGCTGGGGACTGGATTCATTGCTTTCAAAGTTCCTTTGCAAAAGGAAAGCAAAAGTTAATTTTCTATTCTTTCAGAAATCTAAATTCACCACATAGAACATGAGTTTTTTTCTTTTTAAAATTTATATAGAATTTTAATATACATATGTATATAGTCAACAGTAGACAAAAATTTATTCAATAAAATTGTTCGCCACAAAGTTCTTTAAAAAAACTTTCCTAGTAATGTACACATCATAATCATAGGTTTCTCTTTGGGCTAGGGGTTAAAAGTCCCAATATCTTCACTTCTAAGTGGGAACCTGCAGGCAAAGTGTGCTCTTTTTCTCTCTGGGAGATTCTCCATGAGGTTGTATGTGATGAATTATCACTGCTATCTACTGAGAAGTCTATATGTTCTAATTAACTATCAGCCAATAGTATTGTGGCTGTCTATTGAAAATTGTTTCACACCAAGTTTTTTTTTAATTTGGGCTGCTGTTTTTAATAGAGGCTATGAATATATTAAAAATTATTAAAACATTGGTTTTCAATCCATCACACTTCATTTTCCCTTTTTGTAGAAAGTGCTTTTTAATATCCCCTTTGCTACCCATGAATAAATTTGCAAATGAATATAATTGACTTCAAATCATACTTTTAAAGAAATCAATATAATGCCATAACTATAAATAATAGACTAAATTTGTAATGCAGTAATATATATTTAAATATCTAAATTAATGAGCATTACCACATTAGAAGATATAAAGAAAGAGGTGCTTACACTATGAATGGAAAGTCTAACAATATAGACTGTAACCTAGTTGGGTAATATTTCCACAGCAATGAGCAACTCAGTAGATTTCCAAACAAAATAAAATACAGTCTTCACTTTGTTGATAAGGTAATTCCTGTCTTGACAAATTCAACAGACATTAAAATTGTGCAAAAATACTTTATTTGTGAATTAGAGTTAGGTTCTAAAGCTTAGTATAATAGGAACAGTTTTTAAAAAATATTATATTGAGTAGCATGTTCACAAGTCATTTAGGTTGAGGAACATAAATAAACACAAACATTTATATATTGAGTGAGCTTTTTTCTTCCTTTGGATCAATGGAAGAGAGGTTTCTAAATGCTTCCACAAGAGTAGAAACTCTTCTTGTGTCTCATAGTTTGCTAGCATGATAGGATTTGAATAAATACATAGTAGAGGATTTATTTTAGTACACATTGCTCTCTATTTAACTCTGCTGACAGAATTTTGAAGCAAAACTTGCTCCAGAAGAATGCTTTTCTCCTCTGGATCTTTTTAACAAAATCCAAACAAAATGAAGATCTCGGACTAATTATTGATTTACCGTATCCTTAGCACTATTATGAGTCAGAGGTAAATTGAACCATTAACTTTTTTGTTATTGTTTGGTACTGAGTATTAAATTCAGGGGCCCTCAACCACTAAGCCACATCCCAGACCTATTTTTCAATTTAGTTAGAGACAGAGTCTCACTGAATTGATTAGTGCCTCACTGGTAATCCTCTGTCTCAGCCTCTCAAGCTGCTGGGATTATAGGCATGGGTCGGTCTTCATTATGATATTAAAATAATTAATAGAAATTCGGTAATAATTTAATAGTTTTCATCTAGTGCTCAAGTGAAGCATGGCCTTCTTTCATGGGTAATATTAATCTTAAAAGGAAACCAAATGGTTTCTTTAAGTGCATGCTTTTAATTGCTGTCTCAAAATGAGATTGGAGACATGAATTGAACTATTTGGTCACCATTACTACTGTTTATACCTAAATCTTTTTCATCATCTTCAACAAAAACTCTATAACCATTAAAGAGTAATTCCCTTTTCTCCCACTCTTCCAGTCCCTGGTAACCTCTAATCTACTTTTTTTCTATATAACTTTGCCTATTCTTGGCAATCATACAAATGCAATAATAATATTTGTCTTTCTGTGTCTAGCACATTTTACTAATTATGTTTTCCAGATTGATCGATTTGTGGCATGTATCAGAATCTTATTCTTTTTCATGGCTAAATATTTCATTGTGTACATATGCTATGTTAGTTATGTTTATCTTTCATCTATCTATAGGTACATGGGTTGTTTCTTTGGCTATAGGGAATATCACTGCTATGAACATTGGTGGACAAATGTTTGTTTTTTGGGTTTTTTCCGTACTGGGGATTGAACCCAGAGGGGCTTTATCATTGAGCCTTCTCCTTAATCCTTATTAATTTTTGAGACAGGGTCTCACTAAGTTGCCTTGATAAGTTGCTAAGGGTAGCCTCTAACTTGTGATCCTCCTGCCTCAGCCTCCTGAGTGCACCACTGGGCTGGGACAGTGTACAAATATTTGTTCGAATCCCTGCTTTCAGTTCTTTCAGATGTATGACTCGGAGTAGAATTGATGGGTCACATGGTAGTTCTGTGTTAACCTTATGAAAAACTGCTGAACTTTTCCATTGTCATTTTCTTGTTTTTAAGCTGTTATCCTAAATGTCAGACAGATACAGAAAGATATAATACTTATAATTGTTTTGTATATATCAATTAATGCATTCAGCTTTAGTGTTTATCAGCTGATGACTATCTTGTTTCATCTGTACCCATACCTGTTTCACCTCATTCTGCATTTTTAATAGTTTTTTTTTAGTTGTTGATGGACCTTTTTTATTTTATTAATTTATTTATATGCAGTACTGAGAATTGAACCTTGTGCCTCACACATGTGAGGCGAGTGCTCTACCACTGAGCCACAACCCCTACCTCCCATTATGTATTATTTTAAAGCAAATCTAAGATGTTTTATAATTTCATATCTACATCTTTGATATGTATATTTAAAGTTTAAGTACTTTTATTTGTTGATATTAATTCTTTAATGTCAGATAACCTATCAGTGTTCAAACTTGCATTAGCTCCTAAATGTCATAAAATATTGTCATGTTACAATTGGTTGTTAAATCTCTTAAGTCTTATTCAATCTATAGATTCCCTTCCATGTCTCTCTCACCTACCCCCTGCCTTGAAATTTATGTATTAATGAAATCAGTTAGTGTTTGTCCTATGTAGGTTTTGATAATTGCATTCCCATGCGTTAACATTTTTTCTAGTCCTTCAGTTTCTACCAGTTGTTAGTTGGATCTAGGTTGATCAGATTCAGGCTTGATATTCTCTCTCTCTCTCTCTCTCTCTCTCTCTCTCTCTCTCTCTCTCTCTCTTGCAAGACAGTTTTGGAAGTGATGATGTATTTGGTTTTCATCTGCAAGTTTATAAATGAGTGGTTTTCTCTATGATGTTAGCAGTTATTGATGATTGGTCCATTAATTCTTTTGAGACTCCAAAAAACAGAGAAGTCAATAATTCTTTCTTCATTTATTAGCTGTGTATTTTTCTACAAATTGAAGTTTCCCCTTATCAACTGGATGCCCAGTTGTATAGGCATGATTCTTTCCTTTTATTTAAGTTTCTACAATTTTTTTTTTTATACCAGGGATTGAACTCAGGGGCACTCAACCACTGAGCCACATCCCCAGTCCTATTTTGTATTTTATTTAGAGACAGGATCTCACAGAATTGATTAGCTTCTCTCCTTGCTGAGGCTGACTTTGAACTCATGATCCTCTTGTCTCAACCTGCCAAGCTTTTGGGTTTATAGAACTGTGCCACCCCATCCAGCTGCAGTTTTTGTTGTTATTGTTTTTTGTTTTTTTACTGAGATACAAATTGAAGCTCTATCTTTTGACTTTGGAGCTTCTCAATTTGTCTCCTGAGACATTTTGAAACAAGCTTTGTAATCTTTGTTCACTATTTTTGCTATTTGCATAAAAAAGTTCTGAGCTCTTCTTGTATATTTTGTGCCCAGGCTAAATCAGTCATTTTAACAAGTTACTTAGATTCCTTTTAGTGGGAATGATACTTAGAGACCATCTGAGTGTTAGAGATATGCATTGCTATCAGGCTGACATTGTTCCAAGGCCTTTTTCTGTAGAATTAGGTTTATGTGTGGGTATGTGTTTATAATGTAAAAACCATATGTTCATGCTGATACTCTCCATTTAAATACTCAGATATAGGCTTTTCACTTACCCTCTAATCTAAGCAAAATTCCAGATGAAATATACCTAATTTACCTATCTTAGGTGCTTTTTTCCTTTATATTCAAATCTTTTACCAAAGTATAGCCATAGCAGTTGACATTGATAAAGAAGAAAACTAACATTTAATTAGCCAACTACTGCATTAGATACCGCAAATTACATTTTTGTGTATGTGTTTCTGGGGATTGAATTTAGGGTCTTATGCTGTTGTGTGGCAGGTCACTCAGAAAACATGCCAAGTCCCAGTTTTGTCCAAATTGAAGAGTCTTTATTTAGCTGACCAGCCGGTGACTGTTCCCCACAGGATCCATAAATGTCTCTGCAAGGAACAGCCCTAAGCCTGAGCACTTTAGGATATTTAAAGGCAAAAAAAAAAAAAAAAAAACACACATCCGAGTTGACATAGCTGCAAGCAAGCAGGTACAGAAGCTGGATTGGGCAGTTAGCAAGACAATGCAATGGGTACATTGGTATTTCCCACAGGACTTTCCAGGTTGGCATAGCAGCAAGCAAGCAGAAGGGAAGTGAATCAAAATGACCCTAGTTCAGTACAAGTTAGAGAATGGTTACTAACGTCTAGACAATCAGTCTCTGACAAGGTACATTGCCCAAGAAGAATGGAAACCAAAGAGAACACTTTTACATTATATAAGAATTGCTATTTTGTGTTGCCAAGTACACTATGCTAGGTAACTATTAATGGGTATAGAGGCAGGGCTCTCCCATGGGAAAGCATTTCTTACATGATATGGAGTCTCAGGGTAAAATGGAATTTCTTTGGTCATTGCCCATATAGCCTGGCCCATAACAATGCATGCTAAACACATGATCTACTACTAAGCTATACCTCCAGTCCCTACTTTATTTAATTCTCTCAATAACCCTATAAAGCATGTTTTTTAATTATTATCCTTGCTTTACAGATAAGAAAGATGAGGCCCAGGAAGGGTAAGTAGCCTCAAACATACAGTCATTAAAAGACAGAGATAAGATTCAAATCTATTTCCCTCCCACATTGCATCTCATGTTGTTGTTTTATTTTTAAGTCTTCTGATTTATTATTTTATTTATTTTTTTAAATTTTTATTGTTGGTTGTTCAAAACATTACATAGTTCTTGATATATCATATTTCACACTTTGATTCAAGTGGGTTATGAACTCCCATTTTTACCCCGTATACAGATTGCAGAATCACATAAGTTATACATCCATTGATTTACATATTGCCATACTAGTGTCTGTTGTATTCTGCTGCCTTTCCTATCCTCTACTATCCTCCCTCCCCTCCCCTCCCCTCTTCTCTCTCTACCCCCTCTACTGTCATTCATTTCTCCCCCTTGTATTATTTTCCCCTTTCCCCTCACTTCCTCTTGTATGTAATTTTGTATAACCCTGAGGGTCTCCTTCCATTTCCATGCAATTTCCCTTCTCTCTCCCTTTCACTCCCACCTCTCATCCCTGTTTAATGTTAATCTTCTTCTCATGCTCTTCGTCCTTACTCTGTTCTTAGTTACTCTCCTTATATCAAAGAAGACATTTGGCATTTGTTTTTTAGGGATTGGCTAGCTTCACTTAGCATAATCTGTTCTAATGCCATCCATTTCCCTGCAAATTCTATGATTTTGTCATTTTTTAATGCAGAGTGTGTATAAATTGTATAATTGTGTATAAATGCCACATTTTTTTATCCATTCGTCTATTGAAGGGCATGTAGGTTGGTTCCACAGTCTTGCTATTGTGAATTGTGCTGCTATGAACATCGATGTAGCAGTGTCCCTGTAGTACGCTCTTTTTAGGTCTTTAGGGAATAGACCGAGAAGCGTAATAGCTGGGTCAAATGGTGGTTCCATTCCCAGCTTTCCAAGAAATCTCCATACTGCTTTCCAAATTGGCCGCACCAATTTGCAGTCCCACCAGCAATGTACAAGTGTACCCTTTTCCCCACATCCTCGCCAGCACTTGTTGTTGTTTGACTTCATAATGGCTGCCAATCTTACTGGAGTGAGATGGTATCTTAGGGTGGTTTTGATTTGCATTTCTCTGACTGCTAGAGATGTTGAGCATTTTTTCATGTACTTGTTGATTGATTGTATGTTCTCCTCTGAGAAGTGTCTATTCAGGTCCTTGGCCCATTTGTTGATTGGGTTATTTGTTTTCTTATTGTTTAATTTTTTGAGTTCTTTGTATACTCTGGATATTAGGGCTCTATCTGAAGTGTGAGGAGTAAAGATTTGTTCCCAGGGTGTAGGCTCCCTATTTACCTCTCTTATTGTTTCTTTTGCTGAGAAAAAACTTTTTAGTTTGAGTAAGTCCCATTTGTTGATTCTAGTTATTAACTCTTGTGCTATGGGTGTCCTATAGGAATTTGGAGCCCGACCCCACAGTATGTAGATCGTAGCCAACTTTTTCTTCTATCAGACGGCGTGTCTCTGATTTGATATCAAGTTCCTTGATCCATTTTGAGTTAACTTTTGTGCATGGCGAGAGAAAGGGATTCAGTTTCATTTTGTTGCATATGGATTTCCAGTTTTCCCAGCACCATTTGTTGAAGATGCTATCCTTCCTCCATTGCATGCTTTTAGCCCCTTTATCAAATATAAGATAGTTGTAGTTTTGTGGATTGGTTTCTGTTGTTCTTATTACAGAGATCTGGAAAGATAAGTGAAAGGCAGATCTTCCATGTGGCCCAGACAGGACCATGCACCTTCCTTGCCTGCAGTACAGCTCCAGTTTCTTTTACAGTTTGCTTACACAAAACAGAGGTGGATTCTTACTTTGGGGATGAAATCCTTTCTGGCAACATGAAGTAATCTCCTCTAGTCCATGGTCAGTTAATTTAAAGAATCCAGTTCTAAAATAAGAAAAGGCAGGTTCAGAGGCAAGCAAAGTTTTTGTTCCCCAGCCTAACATACACACACGACCGAACATGCACTCTCACACACAGTAGAACAGAAGTCATTTTGAGACAGCTTCTATGATATGCTAGCTTCCAAGTCTCTTTTCTGGCAATTGAATAATACTTAGGGAATGATTCAGCATTGCTACCACACTGTTTTTTTCTGGGAGAACTCATGGTAAATAACAGGTTTTGAAGTGAAAAAGTAACATAACACTCTGATATAATGAACTTTTTTGTGTCTGGGTGGTGCCAGAGATGGTACCCAGGGTCTCATGCATGCTATGCAAGTACTATACAACTGAGCTCCACCTGCTTAGCATGAATTTGAAATTCTTTTTTTTAAAGATTTATTTTTTAATTGTAGTTGGACACGATACCTTTATTTTATTTATTTATTTTTATGTGGTGCTGAGGATCGAACCCAGGGCTTTGCACATGCTAGGCAAGTGCTCTACCACTGAGCCACAACCCTAGCCCCGAATTTGAAATTCTTTAATACACTATTGAACTCTTGGAGTGCCTGTCACTTCAAGTCAAAACTCTTTTTTTTCTTTTTTTTGGTACTGGGGATTAAATCCAGGAGTGCTTTACCACTGAGCTCCATCCCCAACCCTTTCCATTTTTTATTTTGAGATAGGGTCTCACTAAGTTGCTGTGGATCAGTCCTCCTATCTCAGCCTCCAGTTGCTGAGATTACAGGCATGTGCTACTGTGTATGGCTCTTCTGATCTTTTCATAGAAAAGCAACAAAACTGTTGCTTCTATATCTTTTAAAATAAGCATCATAGGTTTATCAGAATATGGGGCTTGCAAGAAGCCTTTTAGAAAACAGCAAATCAGTGCTACGATCCTTATATTTTATAAAGAAGTTGTTTCAATTACAGAGATATTTTGCTCTGAGACTTTCTTTGCTACTGCCTCCCTATAACACCCAGAACCAGGTCCTGTGTACTCACTCCCGAAACTTGGGGAGCAGACAATAACTGTTGACTCTGGCAGCATTATCTGGTAGGAAAATTAAGTGTGTAGGTCGACATTGGATAGAAAGGTGGTCTGTGTGCGATGAGTCTGAGAAGAGAAAACAAGCCAGAGAACCTGTTCTTCCTCCAGTATGCCTCATCTCTATCTCAGAATTCACCTGGTTGTTCAGGTTAAAAAAAAAAGATCTAGGAGTCATTCTTTACTCTTCTCTTTCTTCCTCCTAATATCCAAGCCTTCAGTAAATGCTTCTCTACCTTTAAAATAGAGACTGAATCCAACATGTAACCACTTTTCTATCATCTGTGAGACTAGCCTAAGACTTTTTCCTGGAATATGATAATAACCTAACTGGTCTCTCTACTTTTTCTTCCATTCTCTTCAGTCCTACCTTCTCACTATAGCTTCATATTTCACACAGGTAAGCCAAATTGTGCCACTCTTTTTCTCAATCTCACTAATGGCCTCTATTTACATATCCAAACCAGGGTAAATGGACCTTTCATAAAGTAATCTTTGCCTTTCTCCCCCTAGTTCTTACCACTGTTTTCTATTAATCGTTATGCTGTATTCTCACCAGCCTCTGCTCCTCCTTAAACATGCCACATAAATTAATATTTTAGGGCCTTTTCACTTGCCTTTATCTCTGTGGAGAATGTTCCTCCTTAGACAAATGACTCATATGCTTATGAGATTCTCTGTCCTCCACATTCTGACCCTAATCCCTGCTTTTTCTTCTTAGCACTTGATAGTATATATTGCTTATATTGTTATTGCCTGTCTTCTTCAATGTATTGTAAACTCCATAAAAGCAGGTACTTTTGTATGGGATATAGGTGTATAACCAGCACATCGAAGAATACCTGGCACATAGTAAGGAACTCAATACATATTAATTCAATCCATGAATGGATGAATGAGATTTCTACTATCCAATAATAATAGTTGTTGTTTTAGTGTGTTCAAGAAAAAGAACAATAAGGATGTGCCCTGAAATTCAGGTTCATTTCTCTCAAATGATGTAAATTTTATTAAGAGCAAGATAGTTATACAGTAGCAATGAAGCAAAAATTTATGCTTTTTTAAAAATACTTTCTTAGATGTTAATGGTCATTATTTATTTATTTATTTATTTGCTGTGCTGAGAATAGAACCCAGTGCTAGAACATGATAATAACCTAACTGGTCTCTCTACTTTTTCTTCAATTCTCTTCAGTCCTACCTTCACACTATAGCTTCATATTTCATGCTAGACAAGTGCTCTACCACTGAGATACAACCCCAATCCCGCAAAATTGATATTTTCAACAAGATAGGTGAGCTAATATGAAATTCATAAAAAGCTTCTGAATTACTTTTGAAAGTAAAGTTGCAGTTAGTTTATTTAGGCCTGAAAATTTAAAAAGTAGATATATACATACACATATACACACAAATAAAATAGGTTCATGAAACCTCATCAGTATAAACAGAAATGTCTTCATTATCCCCCCATCCTCTTTCTTTTTTCCCTAAACAAATTCCTACCACTGAGAGCCCAAGAGGCCATCAGCTCCTCAGGGCTCTTAGAGTCATATGTGTTGTATGTTATTACTTTGGTACTGCTGATCTTGTTCACATAAGAAAAAATGGCATATCCACGGAGGTTTCACAGAGGTAGTATTCTGCGTGAGGATATCTGTGGATTAACTACCACTATATATTTCTGCTCTCTTCTATCCATGCAGCTTATAGCTTAAAAAATGTGGAAAATCCCACCACAAAGCATATGTCTCTCTTCATGTATAATCTGGTGGAAGGCAGAGCTTGGTGAAGAGGTCAGTTTACACCAATAAGCTAAAAACCTCAGTCATGAAATATAGTTAGCCACACTAAGGCCCTCTTAAGCCATGGACAGGTCATGCTGAGTACTCCTTGAAGATGGCAGTCTGTTAGTGAAATTAATAGTGAAACACAAGTTGAGCCACTTGGCCTCTCTGGAATTCAGGAAGGATTTTAATCTGGTATGTTCAGTATGTCAATATTCATGAAACATTTATCATGGTGGTAATGCTCTCTGATAAGGGGACAGCTGTGATCATGGCACAGAAGAATCATGAATATTACTTCCTATAAAGCCTTTCAAGCCAAGTAACCCTTCTGAGAATAAATGCTCTCAATACCAGTTCCATTTCTTCCCCCAAAGAGAGCTTATGTTTATTGTCCTTTCTTCTGTACTTTCCTGCACCAGAAAAGGAAGCAGCAAAGCTTAATAGAGAAGGGCAATAGACTCAATTTAAACTATTGTAGTACTGTACTACTAGAGGTTTTTCTAGGATTTGGAGGTCAATATATGTTCCTTTCTCAAAGGGTTTGTATGTGCACAGGCAGCCAACCACGGTAGTCAAGTAATGATAAAATTGTTCATAGATCTTGCTGCTGAAAAGGGAGTCTGATTTTGCCTTTTGTACCAACTCAGTTTTCTTTGGAGCAGTCAAACTTTCACGATACCTGTGCATAATATATCAGAGCTGGTTCAATATACTGGTATCCAGCTTGAGGAGTGCAGAGTCGAAGATCCCAGGAGGAAATAGTACCACTAAAGGCGGTCATAATTTATGTATGTGTCACATACCTTCTCATAGAAATCCCAAATGAAGTGCATCAAGAAAGTACTGCTACTCTCCAATGACATTGCAGTATTGTCAGCCATCCTACATAGTGAATCAGTTTAGACACAGAGTTCATGAATCCACCCAAGGTTGTCTCTAGAAGACTGCTTCTCACAGGTTTCATTCAAATGTCCACAGAAGCCACAGCAGCCAGTTTTGTAGGGGCTCTTTCAGACCGTGGAGAACACTGCACTTGAAAGAAATGGTTGATGTAAAGAAGAGCTGTGCTAGATGGTCAAAAAGAAGAGGCTTCACATCTGAGAAACTACTAAAAGGAATGCAGCTCAGGAGCAGAAGGAATTGTGACCGACAACAGAGGCCATCCCAGAGAGGTAGGCTCTTAGACAGAAACAAAGCCCTTCCTGTAGGAAGCAGTGGGCCCTGATGATAGTGTCCAGGAAGTTGGGAAAGTCTTATCTTCATGTTCATAAATTTTTCATTTTTATACCAACTACATTCTTCTTGTAATGTATCTCAACCAGAGATAGAGCCCCAGTAAGATCAACTCATCCCTGACACAGTTACCATAAGGAAGTAGCAGAGAGTTGTTCACACTAAGCCCATCTGAGCAGGCACCTCACATCAGTGGGTGTTTTATAAGCATTCAGGGAAGTTCTGAAGCTGTTCTAATGGGAAGGATCCACTGTGACTGAGATAATCAGACAGATTCATCTCTTTTTTTCTACATTCTTTGTGTAGCTATCAGAATTTAGCACCGGTAAAACTGAGTGAGAATTCCATTGTCTTTGTAGAGGACAGACTAGCTGGACCTATCAGCAGTTTTAGAGGTTCTGGAAAAGGTTGTTGATTTCTTAGTAAAAGCAGTCACGTATAGAAGAACTGTATCCAAAGGAGAGAAAAAGAATAAATAAAGTATATACAATAAGTGCAAAGAAAGAAACAAGCAATGTTAATAACACAAAGATAGAAGAGGTGAGGAACCCTCAGAGAGCCCAGATTTGCTTACATGAATCCAGTCCCAGTGTGGTGAGACCTTGCTGATTCTGTATGAGAAAAATTTCTTTGTTCTCCATGTTGCAATAATCATACCCAGCACTTTCATTGGGGATGATAATGTAGGGAATGGTAAATTCATTTCTAATCTGTCAAAGGAGAAAACAGCTTGTCACAATTCCGGGGCACTCCTGCAACCCCACACAGTGGAAAGTCAAACATCTGCACAAGCAAAGGCCCTTCCCACCACAGCCTGAGTCTCTTTTGTGTTCCCTGAATCCCTCACAACCTTGGCTGCTAACGTGCATTTCTGGGGGGCTCTGTGAAGCCAGAGATGCTGATACCAACCCCAGGGCCCCCTCTGATGCACAACATGGGTAACCACCACAGCCCTGTTGCAGTGCACTCGTGGTTCTTGAAAAGCTACAGGTGGAGTACCATTCTCTTCCTTTGCTCATGTCTAAATCGGTTTCCTTCCACTATTAAGTCCTTCTCATTAATACTCAGGTCAAGTCTGTTCCACTTCCTTCATGGATTCATTCAGCAGTTAATGGGTTCTTTTAAGTGAATCCATTCAGTGATCGTTTCCTTCTTCAAAATTCCTAGTGCTTGTATGTTTCATACTATCAGAATGCTATTTATCATTTATTGTATATCTCCCATCCCTCCACAGTGATTGGACACTTTTTTGGACATATATTCTGTGCCTTACATATATTATATATTACTAGGGCCTACCAAAAGTAGGTGCTCTGAACTTGATGGTATAGGCTACTAAATTTAGCATTTGGTATTAATCAGTTCAATTCAAGGGACTCTGAAAAGTAACCAAATACAGAGTCAAAAGATCCAAAGTGACTATACTATATTGTCCATGGTTTCTTCTGTGAAGGATTTGGTGCAAAGAAAAACTGACCCTGGTTATCTTCTCTGAGTGTCCCAGGAGGTCAAGGAAAAAGAAACAGAGTCAGTTCAGGAAAGAGTTAGTTATTTTTGTTTATTTGTTTATTTATCTATCTATTTATTTACCAGTTTTCCACAGAGAATTCTACATTTCTACTCCTTGAGCAGTGTTGGCACTGGATACTAGAGAATTATGGACATGGCTTCCTGGGCGCCAGCACATGGCACATTCCATGGAGAAGGAGAAAGTCTGAGACCATGAGGCTAGCATTGGGATAGCAATGCTAAGTCCCTAGAATTCCTACTTTGGACAGCATCTCTGAATACAAAGTTTAAGTCCTGAGTAAATTAAGGAAAAATTAAACTCTCAGTACCATGGTAAGTTTTGAAGTATCTCCCTAGGAGACCAAAGTAAAATGAGGGAAATAAATTTATAATGTGGTTGGGTAGGGGGACTGATCTGCCAAAGCAGTAAAAAGTAGCCTCCATAAGTATGCTCCTGGAGGTCTCCTAAATGTGTGGTGGATGGCCATTATGGTGTCCTGCATTCTCACTTACAGACACTGAGATTGGGAGTACTGAACAAGGATAGTGGTTAATATCTCAGGACTTAAATTCTAGGGATCTGTGGACCCACAGCTACCAGCTGCAAACTGCACCCTCCTTTCGAATGGTGATCTTATTCCTTCCCCTTCTTGCTGTATGTACTCACCTTGAAAATTTGTTTCTGTGATAGAATGAGTGGACACAGAGTAGTAGATCCCATAGGTAGCGACTGATGGTGGACATTTGTGGGCTGAAGTTCCTTCAGCGATGTCACCATTTCTGGTTGAGGGGCAGCAGCACTACTTCCTGCATATGGCATAGAGCCATTTGATTGCAGGCAGGGACCAATGTTCTCCAGAGAGCAGAGTCCCCAGGGTGTTTTGATCATCGTAGTAGACCTGGCTTCCTTCTTGGTGGGGTAGTGAGAGGCTATGTCCAGGCTATGTTACCTGGACAAGCCTAGCACATAGTGGTGGATACACAGGGACCATGACATTGGCTTCAGAAGTTTTGTCATACTGGAATGTCATAGACAGGAAAGAATCTGCTGTGTTCTGGTCAGTGACAGTCAGATTAAAGTCCCCGTGTGAAATTGAGCTCTTTTCAGCACTTCCTGTTATATCCCACTCAAAAATACTTTAATAGAAGGCAGATGCTGTGCGAATATGGTTCTGATCAGTAACCCCAGACACCAAGGCTGTGCTAGAATGTTGATAAAGGTAGGCACTGTCCATGAGTGCTGAAAAGAGGTGCCACAGGTTGAGGGCAATAACCATGCTGAAGTGGCAGCTAGAGCAGAGGCTCTGGAGAAGTTGCAGACACTTCCTGTCAGGGAAGCTGCATTGGTTGCCACAGGAAGAGAGAGCTGCAGAGAAGAAGAGAGAGCTGTAAAGAAGAAGTTTTGGAAATTTTCTGTAGAAAGAAAGAGGGTGATGAAAGCAATTGATGAGACTGACAGACTCTTGAACAGTACCATCTTAATGTTGTGGTAGTCAGGAAACCTCTAATACCAATAAGCATTTAGATACCCTACATCAAACCATTTAGAATGGCTGCAAGTGTTGGAGCACTTTGATACTCTTCTGAAGAGAAGCATATTGGCCTCAGAAAACTCAAGTGATCTGCCTTACACATTATTTTCTAATAACATCCTTTTCCCTGCCATATCTTTCCTTTGAGCCTGCACTAATATTGACTTATGATTATGCCCTAGAACTGAAGCATTTTAGAACTTAGAGAACATCTAATGTTATCCATTTGCAAGTGAGTAAACTGAGGTTTAGAGAAGTAAAATTCATTTGTTCAATATCAGCACCAGGTTATAGAAACCTGGTCCCTTGCCAGGATTCTGTGCTGCAGACAAAGACCTTAAGTCAGGAGAATAGAATTTTATTTTTTCTGTTTCATAGAAAACAGTACTGGCATCACCACTGCTACCTTCAGAGTCTCATTTTGCTTGTGCAGTTCACATGCTACTTTCTAGAATTCACTTGTACCATCCTGATGGTAATTTAAAGGATCATTCTTCACCCTATTCAAGCCTGGCTTCTTAACCTTCATCAAAATGACTACCTGAGAGTATGTTTCTCAAGAAATGCTTCTTGAAAGAAAACCTTTTTGAGCTTCAGGTACTAATCTGTAAGGTGGTTACAATAATACAATAATAGTAACAGTGATAATTCATCCATGAATAAAAGTTACATATTATATAAAATTCATAGGGAGGAAGATAGAGTAAGTTCTGGAAAGATAGAAAGGAAAAAGTGAAAAACAACATAGAATAAAAAAGTATATAGATACTAATGAACATTTGGATATGTAGCAAATATCAAAGCATAGCAAATTAACTAACAAATTAAGCTCTGTTATCATGCATGCAATATTATGAAAGTGAATTTCTACTGAATTTTAGTGAATACTATTAACCAAAATACTGCCCACAACTGAAGGTGATTTAAAATGAATTTCTAACCAGTACATATAAACAGAGAAGCTATGTCAACAAAAAGTGTGTAATAAGCAGCAAAATTAAGTAAAAATGAACATATAGGTAGCCACAATTTATGTAGATAAATATTTCCAAAAAAAGGCAGGAGCAGTGGCACACACCTTTAATCTCTGCTACTCAGGAGACTGAGGCAGGAGGATTGCAAGTTTGAGAATGACCTTGAAAATTTAGAAAATTTAAATTTAATAAAAAGATTTTTTAAATGAGACAACCTCCTTTATTCCTATCAGATTAGTTTTTATAAAATTGAGGCATCTCTGTTAAATTTCAGAACTTTTTACTTAATCCAAAGACTAAAAGTTTCAATTTACAGTATAGAAAGATTAGTACAAGGTCAATAAAGAATAAATGGTATGTTTTTCTCAGCAACCCTTTCTAGAGGTGGCCCATGCAGAACATCACACTGATGACATGAAGAAGCACAGAATGGAAAGAATATAAAACCCAGAAAATCAGTTTCTACTGTTGCTTTTGCCAAAACCAACCCTGTGAATTTTCTAGTCTTCATGCTCTTCCAGGAGTTCTTTTTAAATAAACATTATCGGATGATTGCATTAAAATTGAAGCTCCTCAAGAATTGAGATTGTGCCTATTACTTACTTCCTGTTGTTTACATAATAAGGACACTCTTTATCAATATAAAATTTAAAAAGGGCTGGGGATGTAGCTCAGTGGTAAAGTGTCCCTGGTACTAAAAAAAAATAAAAATAAAATTACAATAATAAAAAATAAAACTATGCTATGTGCAAAAAACAAAGCAAAAATTCACTGTGAAGCTGATAATGGTGGGGTGGGCCTCTGATCTCAGCACTCAGGAGACTGAAACAGGGGGATTGCTGAAGCCAAGGATTCATAGCCACTCTGGGCAATTTAGCAAGATCCTATCACAGAAACAAAACAAAATGTGCTGGGGATATAGCTTATGGTAGCATGCTTCCCTAGCATGTATGAGACCCTGCTTTCAATCCCCAGCACTGGAAAGAAAAAAAAGGAAGGACTAAAGAGAGAGAGAGGGAGGGAGGGAGGAAGGATGGAAGAAAATTTTTACAATGTAGAGAACGAAGAAGAAGTGGAAAGTATTTCATTACTATGCTGGTTCATCTTCCTCTAAATATTACCTACACCAAATAAAAGCATTAATCCCAGTAGGTAGATATTTCAATTAATATAAAAACACTTTTGATAAAATTTCAGTTATAGAAAATCAGGAAAAACACTTTAAAATATTATGAAAGTCATATTTACCTTCAAAACCTAGTTTAATAATCTTTTTTTGAAAGAGAGAGAGAGAGAGAATTTTTTAATATTTATTTTTCAGTTTTTGGTGGGCACAACATCCTTATTTTATTTTTATGTGGTGCTGAGGATTGAACCCAGTGCCCCGCACATGCTAGGTGAGCATGTTACTGCTTGAGCCACATCCCCAGCCCTATAATAATCTTTAACAGGAAAATCTTGTTGCTGAGATCTGAGAAAGCCATCAACACTAGAATAAAATAGTACAATTGAAACAAACTTTTTTAAAAAAATTTTTAGTTGTAGTTGGACACGATACCTTTATTTTATTTATTTTTATGTGGTGCTGAGGATGGAACCCACCGTCTCACACATGCTAGGTGAGTGCTCTACCGCTGAATCACAATCCCAACCCAAAACAAACGTTTTCAATGTTTACTGGTGATGTGGATTAAACTCAGAGCTTCCAGCATGCTAAGCATATACTCTGCCACTGAGTTATACCCGCAGCACAAAACAATTCTTTGAAATGTAGAAAAACCCAAAAGGCTTTACAAAATTATTTCAGATAAATATGGAATCAGAGATGTGGAGCTTAACTTTTTATTCTTATGCAGTTCTTTCTTTTGGTTCTTAGGTTATAAATCATTAATAACTATATAATAACTATTTATATTTACTCTGTTTTAGAAGAACTGTAAAGACAAAAAACAGCTTCTGCTTGAAAAATAACTGTCAAATAAAGGAATATGTCCTTCTGATGCAGATTAGGACACATCATTTTTTCTAAAGTGTAGTTTTTTTCTATGTAGTTTAAAAATCAGAATAAAATAGGACATGGAAAGTGCTATTTCCCCAGCCCTCTCTCTAACCACTTTCATTAGCATGTTTATAGGAAGAATCATTTCTAAAACATACTTCTAAAGTATGAATGTTCCAATGGTCAAGGTCATCTGTGTTCAAAGAGGCCATAGAAAAACCCCAAACAACCAAATTTGACTTTTCTAATAAACTGCTTTCCCCAGTGATACCCTAATTCTAGCCTTGGTTTTCTTGGTAACTGTCTGTTAATCTAAACATTCTCTAAACCGGCCTCATTTTTTCCAGCACTGGGAAGATTTCACTCTATGCTCTCTGTCTCAATTTAAAATCTTTGATTCTCTTCCATGTTCCATTCTAACCAACCATTTTTTTCTTGAGATCATATCCACGCTCTTCAACTGTTTTATATTCACACTTCTTTTCCATATTGTTATATTTTCTGCCACACCAAGTTCCTGTGGTCCTGTGCTTAAATAGTTACAAACTTATTTTCCCTAAATATCTGCCTCCTTACAGCCCTGTCCCGCCACTCTCCTCTCCCTCTATTTCTTTTTTTACTTGTTTAAACAGAAAGCTCCAAAATATGTGAATGTCCCTTTTTTTGAACAGCACTAAAATTGAAATACTGAAGTGGAAATCGTGGTAGAGGGAGATTGTTATAGAGAAAACCTCCTGATACATAGTGCTTGTTTTCTACCCTGCCTTGGATTTCTCTCTTTCTGTTGAAATAAACACCCCCCCCCCAAAGACTCAATATTAGAAAAGAAAGGGACCAGAGTATGGGCAGTGTGTTATCCTCATGTAGAAGATGAGGAAACAGATTTTGTGAGAGAGTAAAAGATGGTCCAGTCCCATACCTAGTACATGTCAAAGTCAAAAGTGAAATTAGGTGTCCAGATTTCTAGTTTTATCCTTTCCCTTATTATTCTAAGCTCTTTTGACTCCATTAGTAAATTTAGGAAGGCAAAAGTCTAATGAAAATCTTTAAAGAGTTTATTTTCTTACCTGAAATGGTCAGAGAAAAGGTCACATCAATTGCAGATACAAAGGATGAGGATACCACCCCAGAGGATGAATGGGTAGCTGAGGCTAGAGAATGCATGTTTCCCAGTATGGAGTTCACTGGTCAATGTTTACTGTCCACTGGCCACTCTGATGACTGGTCACTGGTCACTTACGATGCTCCAAATTTGTTTACAGCTGCATGGAAATCCTAAGATTCTAGCAGGTGGCAGTAGGTTTGGTTGGAGAATAATGTCACAAAACTGGAGTTTAAAGGCATGAGGCAGCCAGTAGGGAGGTCGGATTCCCAAACAGAAGGTGGAATTAGTTGGAGAAAGTGACAGGAGAGTTGTAGTAGCACCGAAATGACCCAGTTCTGGGAAGATGAAATCCTGCAAATGGAGATGATAGGCCCACCTTCCCCAGGCTCTTGTGTTAGGGAGATCATCTCAGTGTTCCTTATTAATGTTCTTTAAAAATTAAATATGTTATATTTCACATTATAATAGGTAATTGTGTGTCATAATTATATATTACATGTACAGTTAGTATTATATATTACATGTACAGTTATATATTACATGTACAGTTAGTTAGTACAGTTATAAAAAGCCATCTAGGTTGAGCAATTATAGTTGTTCTGGAACCATAGAAGTTGATCTGATTAGTGAACTTACTTTAGCTAATATATGTATATTAGCAAGACCCTGTCTCAAAATTTAAAAAAAAAGACTGGGGATATGACTCAATGGGAAAATATCCCTTGTATGAATTTCCAAGAACCAAAAAACCAAAAATAATGAATTTATTAACACAAAATGAGACCAAAGTGTGTTGACTTGTTTCTGACCAAAAAAATATGAAAAAATCATGTTAACCTGTTTTATTTACCTTCACTTTCCTTATATTCTACTAATGTTCTCTTGTAAGTATTCTCCTGGCCTTACCCCCAGGAATGACAGACAAAGAAAGTGAGAAGCCCAAGATTCTCACTGTTGGCTGTTGGCAAGGGGGAGGAAGTTATAGTAACAGCCACATTGGATTCAATTACATAAGAAGAGATAAAGGATCCTCAGTGCCTCTCACATATGAAAGAGGCTGATGGCAGAATATCTACGTGACACAAGGAGCTATTTGCAGAAATTTGTGGGTGAAAGAATTGTGACCAAAGTCCAAAAGAGGAAAACTTTACAGTCATCTGGGGCTTCCATTTCTCTAGTATTTGATTCTATTGTTCAGAGTCCATTTTTCAAAGAATCAGTTCACAGAAAAGAAGATCCTGCTTCTGGAGGTCAAAAGAAAGTAATATCCATGAGTATAAGAATGCAGAATCAAGGCTTATCCATGAAACAATGTCTACAATGAAACTAAAGGGAACCTTGAACCATATTATTCCCTAGAGGGTGAACTCAAGGAAGTTCATCCTACTCTTAAGTTATGAAAGAGCTCTTTAGGGCTGGGGTTGTGGCTCAGTGTACAGCATTCACCTAGCATGTGTGAGACACTGGGTTTGATCTTCAGCACCACATACAAATAAATTAATACAATAAAGGTATGCATACGTCTATGTCTTAAAAAATTAAAAAGAGCTTTTTTAACTGTGGGGATAAGTGCATGGAGTACTGCATACGTGGTATACGTTAAGGGCGTCTGAGTGGCACGCCCTCATGCTAGGTGTGTGAGCAGCAGGCCGCTTACCTGGTAGGCACAGCCCTGGGCGTGAGGCCATGTGTTGTAGTCCATGTGCTTGCTCCACAGCCCACTTCTCGATTGGTCACTACAAAGACAGCAGACATTGCATTGATGGCTGCCTGTAATCTACTTAACTATTGACTGAGTATATATACATGGTAACTAAACAATAAAATTAGACCTGCTTCCTGCTTGGTCTCCAGAGATCTTGATTAGTGACTCTGCAGCAACACTCCTCTATCCTGTTCTGTGGACCTCCTTGCTGGATGAGAGAGAGAGCCCACACTGCTGGCACCTGAATAGGGACATGAGGTAAGCCTATAAGACAAGGTGTGGCCCCTCACAAAGTGGTGAGGAAAGGGAAATGGGGAACCTACTGAGTTCCATCAAAGACTCACAGCTGCAAGTGCTGCACACTCTCTTAGATACTACAGGTTTAGCCCTAAATAAGAGAAGCCCAGAGGTTCTGGGACATGATAATTGATACCAGCCCATGGATAAGTGCTGCTGATGTTTTTGATCCTAGGATATGGGACAAGATAATGGCAAATGTGTGACAAGCTGAAGTGAGATGGGTGTACTTGATGACTACATTTTTTTCCTATTGTATCAGCCATTCAGCAAAGTTTAGGGGGCCCTGCTATAGATCCTTATCATATAATGATGGGTGTCATCCAAGATACTCGACTAGACCTGACTGACATTCCTCTCAGAGATGCAGACCTTTACACTAATGGCAGCAGTTATGTCCAGGATGGAATAAGGTATGTGGGAGCAGCAGTAGTTTCAGGCCAAAAAGAAGTTATTTGGGCACAGGCTTTGCCCAGGGGCTCATCAGCCCAAAAACCAGAAATCATTGCCATAACGCAGGCATTGAGATGGGCAGAAGGAAAATGGGTGAACATTCACGCCAATAGCCACTATGCCTTTGCTACAGCACATGTGCATGGACCATCAAAAATAAACAAGAAATTCTTCAATTGCTGGAGTCTATCAGTTGCCAGATAAATCGGCTATTATCCACTGGCCTGAACACTGCAAAGTTGATAGTCCTCAGACCCAGGGTAACAACTTGGCCAATCAAATGGCCAGGGGAATAGTCCTTAGGGAGCCAAGATATCAAGCTATCCTAGAACTCTCCAATTATCCAAAACTTCCAGTTAAAATTGAGGAGGAGACTCTTTCATACACTACAGAAGAGATATAATCTTCGATGGGGGCCCAACAAAACTGTCATGGCTGGTGGACCCTCCCAGATAGAAAAATCTGCATACCTAAGCTATTAGGGAGAAAATGGTTAACTGATCTTCATCAAGCGATGCATTTATCCCCCAAGAAGATATCAGAATTAATCTCATCCTATGTTTGGCTTCTGAGACATCAAGAAATGCTTCAAGGTATCTCAAATTGTTGCATGACATGTGCTCTGGTAAATGCTAAAAGGAACCAACTTCCACAAGGAAACAGGAGTCAAGGTACTGTACCTGGTGAATTTTGGGAATTAGACTTTACTGAAATTAAACCTGGACTATATGGATATAAATACTTGTTAGTCTTTGTTGAAACTTTCTCAGGCTGGGTAAGAAGCTTTCCAACCCAGATGGAAACGGCACAAATAGTAGTTAAAAAACTAGTAACTAAGATTGTTCCTAGATTTGACCTCCCTCTAACTTTGGGGTATGACAATGGCCCAGCCTTCATGTCCAAATTATCTCAATTGATTTCAAAGACCCTTAAAATAAACTGGAAATTATGCTGTATGTACCACCCTCAAAGCTCAGGGAAGGTAGAAAGGATGAATAGAACACCGAAGGAAACACTGACCAAATTAATCCTTGAGACTGGTGGTAACTGGGTTGATCTTCTGCCTTTTGCCCTATTAAGGGCCCATTTACGCTCCCTATCAAGAGAAATTTACCCCTTATGGACGTCCACCACCTATGGTTCCCAGAATATACCAAGATCTGCTGGGAGACATTCCAATCTCAGAGGCACTCAAAGGGTTACAACTAATCATGGATAAGATCTTTCCTCAGGTCCAGGCTGCTCAATGCATTGGACACTGATTGCCTGATCATTCATTTCAATACAACGATGTTGTGCTGATATAACGTTTGAAAACTAACAGCCTCAAACCCAGGTGGAAGGGTCCTTACATCATGATTCTCCGCACTCCCATTTCCATCAAAGTTGCTGGTATTCCTGCATAGATTCATCATTCACATCTTAAGAGGGCACCTACAGAACCCACTGGAGGAGAATCTAGCAGCCAGAAGTGGAAAGTGACTGAGCATGGACCGTTTAAAATTAAAATTTCCAAGGTTTAATATTTTGTTACTAATTTCTTATTGTTTTTCTTTATTACTATCAACATTATGCTAATGATTTTTACCTGTTGGAATATATATGTATCCTTGGGTTTTAGCTATGCTAGCCTCAACAAACCTTGCACCCCTCTGTAGCCCAGGTAGGACCTGTCGTTGCAGATTCCCACTAATATTAAATTGTACTTACTCCTGTCAAGATCCAATAATTGGCCCTATCAGATGATATAAAGAAAACCAAGAAATTTTCAGTCAGTTATTCATGGAGGGACCATGGAAAAATCTTATATATCAGTCTCGAGGGGATAATATAAATTTTGGAATCTATAAATACTCAGCTCACCCTCAAAATTCAGGAAAATATTCTTATATTAAGCTTAAAAAGGGGGCCCTGGTGGATATTGTCTATTCAAGTGCTACTTTAAATGTGGATATTTCTATGAGCCCCCTAAATTCTATAAATAATCAAAACTTTGGTTATAATTGGCTGCTGACACTATGAACAAAAGTTCCTTCTGCATACAAGAAGGAAGCTCGGTCCATCAATTGTTAGCTAGTAATCTTATAGGCCTGTCTGTAAAATATGATGACTATGTTAAAGTCACTGGTGATAGGGCTACACAGCAAGACTGGCCTGTGTCCCATGCAGAGTCAGCCTTGCCAGCTTCACTGATTATCCAAAATCATTGTTTATGTATAGATTTCACCCTTCCCCAACCCCCACCAAATTGTTCTTTTGAACAAAATATCTCCCTACCCCTTGGCAAATGACTTCCTACAGGATGGGTTTTTGTCTGTGATAAGATGGCTTTACCTACCAATTTCTCTGGGATCTGCCCTATTGAATGGATCTTTCCCTTACTGCCATCTCTGGCATTTTCCCACCAAGCTACCCAAAGTCTGCCCTCCAATTGCAATGACAATTTAATCCTCCTGGACCCACTGGACATCACAATTGCAGCAACTTTCTTTTTGCCAGTCCTGGGTCTAGTGGTAGGAATACAAAGAGAAATCACTAAATTAGCCTGTAGTTTTAGCAAAACAGCTTACCTTTCAACAAGTCTTAGCAGAAATTAAGAGATGAAAGAACTCCAAACCACAGTATATTACAAAATAGAGCAGCTATTGACTTTCTTTTACTGAGACATCATTTGGGCTGTCAACAATTCCCAGGCATGAACTGTTTTAATATTATAGGTTATTCTAATGTTATTCAATAACAGATAGATGAAATAAGAAAGGAGATCAACAAAATTCAAACGGATAACTCTTGGCCTGGCTTGGGAAACTGATTTCCATGGTTAAGTTCTCTTTCAGGTCCTATAATTTGTATCCTTATCCTATTAGTTATTGTCCCATGCATTATTAACTATGTGCTCAGGTTTATTGGGCTACAACTTGATTCTATTATGTACCATTGACAGTGTTAACATATATGATTGACATTACTGATTGATCCCTATCAAAGATTTGAAAGAGATACATAAGACAAGGGAGGAATGATAAACCCAGCCTAATTCCCTCTTAAGATCAGGAACCATCTTGTAAAAAGTTATAAAAGATTCATTTTTTTTCTGTAAAATATTAGGATTTCTATTTGGCCTGGCTGTATTTTGATGTTTTAAACTTTCTTGGAATGCCTGCCCATGCCTTGAACTCACCCATGCCTGGTTTTCCCTGGCCAGATAACAACTCTCTCTGAAACCCTAATGGCAACTCATAAATTCTGATGTTGGGATCTAAATTAAGTCCCTAAGAGCTGAACAATTTAGACCATTAACCTACTACCTGCCTTTATATTATGCTTGTCAAAACCCTGTTTTCTTTCTTTTTTTACTTTAGAGAGAGAGAGAGATAATTTTTTAATTATATATATTTTAGTTTTCGGTGGACACGACATCTTTATTTTATTCTTATGTGGTGCTGAGGATCGTACCCAGCGCCCAGCGCATGCCAGGCCAGCCCTCTACTGCTTGAGCCACATCCCCGGCTCAAAAGCCCTATTTTCTGTAAGTTCTCAAGACACCCACCTTTTGCAACTTTTTGTGCTATAAAAATGCACTTCTATAGAGCTGGAGTACTGTCTTCTAACCCATGGATTTGGGGAGAGACAGTCCTGGCTACTCAGAAATTTGATTTAAAATTGGAGTCAGTGGTCTTTTCTTTATGTCGTGGTTTAACAACAGGTAGTCTCTTGGAAAAGATCCTGGCTGGGCAATTTAAAGGTTCCTATATACTGGTCATGGTTTGGGGTCCTCTCTGGTTGTCTCTCTATTTCTTGACAACCTTTTTAAAAAGATTAAGTTGTAGATGGACACTATATTATTTTTTTAACGTGGTGCTGAGGATCAAATCCCATGTCTCACATGTGCTGAGCAAGTGTTCTACCATTGAGCTACAACCCTAGCCCCTCTCTCTGCTTCTTTTTGATACAATCCTACAATTTGGAGTTTACCTGTCAGAGGTAAAGTGTGTTGAAGAAAAGACAACCTATATGTCTGTCTAAGATAATGTTTGACTATAATGATCTGGCTTTTAAATATCTTTGTAGATTATTGTACAATATTGGAGTTGGTCTGTCAAAAGTAAAGTGGAGGCCTCTCTATCCCCTCTATAGAGAGAGGGTTTCTATCTGTTTGCTTTGACAAATAAACTTTCTTGTGGATCTCTTAAAAAAAAAAAAAAAGGTAAAGTGGAAGAAATTTGTATATGCAGGTCTGTCTCTTTTGGAGCTCTGGTTTTGGTGATACTCTCTCATCTGTTTTTTGTTGTTGTTGTTGTTTTGGGTTTTGTTTTTGTTTTGTTTTGTTTTGTTTTTGTCTGTTACTGCCCTTTAAGACATGGGACATGCTGTGTCCATCTTAACCCGTAGTCTCATGAGCAGAGAGATCTTGGCTGAAAAGGCCACCTATAGGTATAAGCCCGTCTAAGATAAAGAGGGTTTACTGTAACACAACCTGGCCTTTGAATGGTTTTTCTGGATTGTTATACAATCTTGAAGTTGAAGTGGGTCTGTCAGGTGTAAAGTATATAAAAGAGATTCTGTATGTACAGGCATTTTTGCAGTTGCATGATAAGGGATCTGAACAGTCAGGAACCAATTTGAAGGTGCCAAAAGACACTGCCTCTGGTGTGCAAGGACAGCAGGATACCAGATGAAAGAATTTAAAAGATGTAAATCTTTTAAACCCAGTGCCAGCACTCCCCGTGTGATGAGACAGAAGTCTTGACTATAGTGACTCCATTTTGTTTAGTAACTCTATTTTGTAAAACAGCCATGCCAACTAGAAAGGTCAGGACTGAGGCAAGTTGTTTTCCCTTTTGTTGTGGAAACCCTCAAGAACACAGAGCTATCTAACCACTATCTCCTATTTCTGTAACTAGGGGTAACTGGGCTCTGTTTCTGTAACTGGGGTAACTGGGTTTATTTTGATTGGCTAAGCCTCCCACCACCTGGCTGCAATCTCCCGCTTCTGTAACTTGCTTGCTTGCATTGGCTAAACCCCCAACATCCCTTTGTGGTTTTTTGGCTTAAATATGTATACTTAAATATAGTATAAGAAAAGGCACAAACTGAAGGAGGTGCATCACTCTGACCATCTTGCTTTTAGAGAGTACAGTGTCCGCCGCTAGCCAGCAATAAAGGCTTAATTAGAAGGCAATGTGTGGCCTGAGAGTTATTTGAGGGTCTCAGTATCCATGTAGTACCAGCACTGTTTCTCAGCCTGGCCCCAATCAGCCACCAATCATTTCACTAGCCCTAAATTGGGAGGAGGGTGGAATCCCCCAAAAGTTGCCTGGGCTGTAGAAAAATGGCCAAAGAGAACCTAGCATCTGCCCTGCCTTCCAGACCCTTTTGTCCTTGTGGGTGTGGAGGCTGCTGGCCACATGGGATGTGGCAATAGGTTCCAGCACTGTTGGTTTATAACCTGGGGACAGGAATATTCTCCCCTTTTAAGATCTGACAGGAGACCCCATTTGGCCAGGGGATATTCATCACAGGGGCAAAGCAATTCTTTCTGTAATAGTATCCCATCAAACTAAATGCCTGGGGAGACTCACAGAATAAACAACTGCACCCAGAAAAGAAAAAGAAACTAAGGCCAACCCATAGTTTATAGGCAGCCTCTGCAAAAGGATCTTCAAGGAAGCCTAAAGAAAAGGATGCAAAGGGCCTCCTACATTGCATATCAATATGCCTAGTATAAGAAAAGGAACAAAGGAGACTCTGGGTACAATTGACAGTGAGAAACTCACTTAAAGATGATGACATTGTGATAATGATTATGAAGACAGGTCAGGCTCAAAAGTATCCTGTACTCAACTCCTTGAATGCAGCCTGGGATAAAAAAGATTAAGGCAGATTCCAAGATGGCCGCAAATAGAGTGCATCACACCCCGTGTACCGTGACACTGCGCAGGTGAATAATGAATTAGAACGACAGAAAGCTATCTTGTCAGGAATTTACAGCAAAATCGGGGTGCACCGAAACCTAGAGGAAGGATTTCCATCACCGAGGACCGGTTATTGAATCTCAAACGCGAGGCAACTGTGCAACTGGAGATCCAGGCTGACTGATCCGCCGCTTGCCACGCAGCCCGCCCACGGCTACAGATGGCGGGGTGCCGCCAAGAAGCGACCAGCAAGCAGAGAGAAACGGTTTCTGTGGAGTCTACGGATTCTGTGGAGTCCTGCCGGCTGTGCCCTCACTGAGCCCTGGGCTGAGTTCGGGGTTTGAGATGGGGAAGGAAGAGGTCCAGTTCTATCACCCACAATGGAAAGTCCACCAAGGAAGCCAGCGGCCACAATCTTGGAGAGCTGAGGTCACCACCGCCAGTTTCAGACAGATTGCAACAATAAAACAGGTGTGTGTTACTCAGCCCATCTCCCATACAGCGGGGAATTCGCATAAAATCTCTCCCAGGCTTTCCGGGGGAGGGAGTATCAGAACGAGCCTGCATAGAGACGCAGGGAAAGGTAGAGACACCTGACCTCCAACTCCCCGTCCCATCAGCGGCGAAAACGAAACCTGTCTTGCCGGCTCTGGGGGAGGGGCAAGCGGAAAAAATCAAAACAATAGGGTGCCGATTCCCAATAGCCACCATCCACACCCAGCAAACCGCAGGCCCAGAGTACAGTTTGAACTGCCCAGAGGCATCACACAGGGGAAGGGCGGGCTAGCAGGAGAAGCAGGGGACTAGAGGCCAGGCCCTCGCAACTGGGCGACTAGAGACCGCCCTCCCGCCGGCGACCGATTGCCCGCCCGCTGCCCGCGCGACTGGCCGGCTGGAGACCGCCTGCCCGCCGGCAACCGCCCGCGCAACTGGGCGGCTGGAGACCGCCCACACGCCGACGACCGCCCGACCGCTGCCCACGTGACTGGGCGACTAGAGACCGCCCGCCTGCCCGCCGGCGACCACCCACGCAACTGGGTGGCTGGAGACCGACCGCCCGCCCGCCGGCGACCGGGCGGCTAGACCCCAAGGTGCGGCCCAGCAGGTACAACGCAGAGACTCTAGGAAGAGGTCTATAGCCAGGCCTTCATGAAGTAGACAACCGGGAGCTGAAACCAACCAGAGACAGACCAGTCCCACCCCTCCCTTCAGACACCCCGGCAAGGAGCCTGGGGCCCAACATAGCAGAGAGGTGACATCACCGGAGTTCGGCCAACGGAATTCCTTCCCGGCGGAATCCACTTTAGCAGGAGAGAGCAGAAACACAGCAATCAAACAGAGCTGGAAAGTAATGTGAACAACATGAAAAAACAAGGGATAAAAGGATTACAAACAATGCAGGACAACTTAAATCTACAGGAGGACGTACAAGCATCAGAAACATGGATAGGGAAAGAACTCAAGGCATACCTAACTCAGATGGAACAGAATATTAGAGAAGACATGAGACAGCAAGTCCAAGCAATGAAAGTATATTTTGAAAATGAATTAAACAAACAAATTCAAATGGCAAAGAATGAGCTTTACCAGGAGATAGAGATTTAAAAAAAAATCAAACAATAATCCTAGAAATGCAGGAAACTATAAACCAAATTAAAAACTCAAACAAGAATATTACAAATAGACTAGATCAAGTAGAAGTTAGAACATCAGATAATGAAGACAAAGTTTATCAACTTGAAAAGAATATAGTCAACACAGAAAGGATGCTTAAATCTCACGAGCAATCTATTCAAGAGATATGGGATGTCATAAAAAAACCAAACTTGAGATCAAGTAGAAGTCAGAACATCAGATAATGAAGACAAAGTTTATCAACTTGAAAAGAATGTAGTCAACACAGAAAGGATGCTTAAATCTCACGAGCAATCTACTCAAGAGATATGGGATGTCATAAAAAAACCAAACTTGAGAGCCATTGGGATAGAAGAAGGTACAGAGGTTCAAACCAAAGGAATGGACAACCTATTAATTGAAATAATTCTAGAAAACTTCCCAGAGATGAAAGATGGAATGGATTGCCACGTCCTGGAAGCTTACAGGACCCCAAACATTCAAAACCGTAATAGACCAACTCCAAGACACATAATTATGAAGATAGTCAACATACAGAACAAGGAGAGAATATTAAAAGCTACGAGAGAAAGGAGGCAGATTACATTCAGGGGTAAACCAATTAGGTTAACGACTGATTTTTCATCACAGACTTTGAAAGCAAGAAGATCCTGGAACAATGTATTTCAAATGCTGAAAAATATTGGATTCCAACCAAGAATACTGTATCCAGCAAAATTAAGCTTCAGATTTGACAGTGAAATTAAAATATTTCACGATAAACAAAAGCTAAAAGAATTCGCAGCCAGAAAACCAGCACTGCAAAGCATTTTGAGCAAAATACTACAAGAAGAGGAATTGAAAAAAGCGCCCAAAACTAACAGTGGGAGGTATCTCAGTAAAGGGGGAGAAAAATAACCAAAGAGGAAAAACTATCCAAACTAAAATAAATAAATAAATAAACATGACTGGAAGTACAAACTATATTTCAATTGTAACCTTAAATGTTAATGGCTTAAATTCACCAATCAAGAGGCATAGGCTAGTAACCTGGATTAAAAAAACAAATCCAACAATATGCTGCCTTCAGGAGACTCATATGATAGGAAAAGACATACACAGGCTGAAGGTGAAAGGTTGGGAAAAATCATACCACTCACATGACCCTTGGAAGCAAGCAGGAGTGGCTATATTCATACTGAATAAAATCAACTTCAAACCTAAGTTAATCAAAAGGGATAAAGAAGGACACTATATACTGTTAAAAGGAACCATCCACCAACAAGACATAACAATTATCAATTTGTATGCACCAAACAATGGTGCTGCAACGTTCATACAACAAACTCTCCTCAAGTTCAAGAGTCAAATAGACCACAACACAATAATTATGGGTGACTTCAACACACCGCTCTCTCCATTGGAGATCCTCCAGACAAAAGCTGAATAAAGAAACTATAGAAATCAATAACACAATCAATAACCTAGACTTAACCAACATATATAGAATATATCAACCATCATCAAGTGGATACACGTTGTTCTCAGCAGCATATGGATCCTACTCAAAGATAGACCATATATTATGCCATAGGGCAACTCTTGGTAAATATAAAGGTGTGGAGATAATACCATGCACCATATCTGATCATAATGGAATGAAACTGGAAATCAATGATAAAAGAAGGAAGGAAAAATCCTGCATCACCTGGAAAATGAACAATATGTTACTGAATGATCAATGGGTTACAGAAGACATAAAGGAGGAAATAAAAAAATTCTTGGAGATGAATGACAATACAGACACAACATACCCGAATCTATGGGACACAATGAAAGCAGTTTTAAGAGGGAAATTCATTTCCTGGAGTTCTTTCCTCAAAAAAAGAAAAAACCAACAAATAAATGAACGCACACTACACCTAAAAACCCTAGAAAAGGAAGAGCAAAACAACAGCAAATGTAATAGAAGACAAGAAATAATTAAAATCAGAGCAGAAATCAACGAAATTGAAACAAAAAAAACCATTGAAAAAATTGATAAAACTAAAAGTTGGTTCTTTGAAAAAATAAATAAGAACGACAGGCCCTTAGCCATGCTAACGAAGAGAAGAAGAGAGAGAACTCAAATTACTAACATACGGGATGAAAAAGGCAATATCACAACAGACACTACAGAAATACAGAAGATAAGTAGAAAGTATTTTTGAAACCCTATATTCCAATAAAATAGAAGATAGTGAAGATATCGATAAATTTCTTAAGTCATACGATCTGCCCAAATTGAGTCAGGAAGACACACACAATTTAAACAGACCAATAACAAAGGAAGAAATAGAAGAAGCCATCAAAAGACTACCAACCAAGAAAAGCCCTGGACCAGATGGGTATACAGTGGAGTTTTACAAAACCTTCAAAGAAGAATTAATACCAATACTTTTCAAGCTATTTCAAGAAATAGAAAAAGAAGGAGCTCTTCCAAATTCATTCTATGAGGCCAACATCACCCTGATCCTGAAACCAGACAAAGACACTTCAAAGAAAGAAAACTACAGACCAATATCTCTAATGAACTTGGATGCAAAAATTCTCAATAAAATCCTGGCAAATCGAATACAAAAGCATATCAAAAAAATTGTGCACCATGATCAAGTAGGATTCATCCCTGGGATGCAAGTTTGGTTCAATATACGGAAATCAATAAATGCTATTCACCACATCAATAGACTTAAAGATAAGAAATATATGATCATCTCGATAGATGCAGAAAAAGCATTCGACAAAGTACAGCATCCCTTTATGTACAAAACACTAGAAAAACTAGGGATAACAGGAACTTACCTCAACATTGTAAAAGCTATATATGCTAAACCTCAGGCTAGCATCATCCTAAATGGAGAAAAATTGAAGGCATTCCCTCTAAAATCTGGAACAAGACAGGGATGCCCTCTCTCACCACTTCTATTCAATTTAGTTCTTGAAATACTAGCCAGAGCAATTAGACGGACAAAAGAAATTAAAGGCATAAAAATAGGAAAAGAAGAACTTAAATTATCACTATTTGCGGATGATATGATAATATATCTAACAGACCCAAAAAGGTCTACAAAGAAACTGCTAGAGTTAATAAATGAATTCAGCAAAGTGGCAGGATATAAAATCAACACGCATAAATCAAAGGCATTCCTGTATATCAGCAACAAAACTTCTGAAATGGAAATGAGGAAAACCACTCCATTCACAATATCCGCAAAGAAAATAAGATACTTGGGAATCAACCTAACAAAAGAGGTGAAAGATTTATACAATGAAAACTACAGAACCCTAAAGAGAGAGATAGAAGAAGATCTTAGAAGATGGAAAAATGTACCCTGATCATGGATAGGCAGAACTAACATCATCAAAATGGCAATATTACCCAAAGTTCTCTACAGGTTTAATGCGATGCCAATCAAAATCCCAATGGCATTTCTTGTAGAAATAGATAAAGCCATCATTAAATTCATATGGAAAAACAAAAGACCCAGAATAGCAAAAGCAATTCTAAGCAGGAAGTGTGAATCTGGAGGTACAGCGATACCAGATTTCAAACTGTACTACAGAGCAATAGTAACAAAAACAGCATGGTACTGGTACCAAAACAGGCGGGTGGACCAATGGTACAGAATAGAGGACACAGAGACCAATCCACAAAATTACAACTATCTTATATTTGATAAAGGGGCTAAAAGCATGCAGTGGAGGAAGGATAGCATCTTCAACAAATGGTGCTGGGAAAACTGGAAATCCATATGCAACAAAATGAAGCTGAACCCCTTTCTCTCGCCGTGCACAAAAGTTAACTCAAAATGGATCAAAGAGCTTGATATCAAATCAGAGACTCTGTGCCTGATAGAAGAAAAAGTTGGCTCCGATCTACATATTGTGGGGTCGGGCTCCAAATTCCTTAGTAGGACGCCCATAGCCCAAGAGTTAATAACAAGAATAAACAAATGGGACTTACTTAAACTAAAAAGTTTTTTCTCAGCAAGAGAAACAATAAGAGAGGTAAATAGAGAGCCTACATCCTAGGAACAAATTTTTACCCTTCACACTTCAGATAGAGCCCTAATATCCAGAATATACAAAGAACTCAAAAAATTAAACAATAAGATAACAAATAACCCAATCAACAAATGGGCCAAGGACCTGAACAGACACTTCTCAGAGAAGAACATACAATCAATCAACAAGTACATGAAAAAATGCTCACCATCTCTAGCAGTCAGAGAAATGCAAGTCAAAACCACCCTAAGATACCATCTAACTCCAGTAAGATTGGCAGCCATTATGAAGTCAAACAACAATAAGTGCTGGGGAGGATGTGGGGAAAACGGTACATTTGTACACTGCTTGTGGGACTGCAAATTGGTGAGGCCAATTTGGAAAGCAGTGTGGAGATTCCTGGGAAAGCTGGGAATGGATCCACCATTTGACCCAGCTATCGCCCTTCTTGGACTATTCCCTGAGGATCTTAAAAGAGCGTACTATAGGGATACTGCCACATCAATGATCATAGCAGCACAATTCACAATAGCTAGACTGTGGAACCAACCTAGATGCCCTTCAATAGATGAATGGATAAAAAAAATGTGGCATTTATACACAATGGAGTATTACGCAGCACTAAAAAATGACAAAATCATGGAATTTGCAGGAAAATGGATGGCATTAGAGCAGATTATGCTAAGCAAAGCTAGCCAATCCTTAAAAAAACAAATGCCAAATGTCTTCCTTGATATAAAGAGAGCAATTAAGAACAGAACAGGGAGGAAGAGCATGAGGAAAAGATTAACATTAAACAGAGACGAGTGGTGGGAGGGAAAGGGAGAGAGAAGGGAAATTGTATGGAAATGGAAGGAGACCCTCAATGTTACACAAAATTACATATAAGAGTTTGTGAGGGGAAAGGGGGGGAAACAAGGGAGAGAATTGAACAACAGCAGATGAGGTAGAGAGGGAAGATGGGAGGGGAGGGGAGGGGGATAGTAGGGGATAGGAAAGGTAGCAGAATACAACAGTCACTAATATGCCATTTTGTAAAAATGTGAATGTGTAACCGATGTGATTCTGCAATTTGTATTTGGGGTAAAAATGGGAATTCATAACCCACTTGAGTCAAATGTATGAAAGATGATATGTCATGAGCTTTGTAATGTTTTGAACAACCAATAAAAAAAAAGAATAAAAACTTCATTGGTAGGACATTTTGTTCCATAGAACTCCCAGAATCTAACAAATATTTCAAAATAAACTCAGTGTGATGTGTTTGCATTAAGGAAAAAAAAAAGATTAAGGCATATGTTTTTTTGTTTGTTTGTTTGTTTATATGCTGGATTGTTTAACCATCTCCTGGAATGAAATCTGTTTTGTAAATTAAATGCACAGATAATATTTACATAAAGTCTGTTTCAGAATATGAATTCAAGAAAGGGTCCAAAACTTTAAAGAAAGTTATAGGTATGGAAGTATGTTTGTATGGAAAATTAGAAGGAAAAGAAATGTTTCTGGATGAGAAAGTATTTTGTCTGGTAAATGAATATTCTTATGCTAAAGTCTAAGATGAAAGAGGACAAAACTTAGGTGTAAAGAAGTTTTGAATGTTTAAGTTGCAGAAGGTTTGTGGAAAGTAAATCTCAAAAAGTTTGTGTTTGTGATTAAATTGGCTATGATTAGTATAGTCAAAGTTATTTGAACTGTAATGGACAGATGAAGCCAAGTCTAAAACATTGATCTGCTCTTATCAAGATAATTTTCTTGTATTTTTTATGTTTTATTACTTGAGGAAACTAAGTTTTAAAATGTTAAATGATTACTTTGTAAAAAGGTAAATAAACAACTGTTATTTAGGCTATAACAATATAGTTGACACCCTAAATATATGCAATTAGGTATACGTATGCATCTGAGAACTACATCTCTTTAAGCCTTGTCTAAGTGTTATGTAAATGTTTATAAAATGAAAGTTTATGTGAGCTTACTGGCAATAAGTGCTCTCTTTTATACATAATACCTGACATGGAAGGGCCACATTGTAATTTGAAGACCTCTAATATCTGTTTGCTCTGATAAATCAATTTCTGATCATTAACACTGTCTTCTAAATGTATAAGAGATTTAAGGCTATCCTTTTGATTTTTGTTAACCCATGCAGACCTGTGATTATTGTTACTGTACACTATGGATCTTAAATTGTACTTGAAAAGTTAAGCTTAGTTAAATGTAAAGCTTAGGGGAGCACTTTGCTAAGTTGATGTTCTCCAAATTAAAATTATCTGTAGCAAAAGTCTTGGATTTGTATAGAAATACAAGTTTGGTTGATATTTATTCATGTCATTTAATGTTTTATAGCTTGGTAAAGTAACCTATTGTCAATGAGTTATATATAAAATTTTGTGTTACTCTTCACAGTTGAATTGTAATTTAAATGCACTTTTGGAAGATAATAAAGAGATCCTGATCTGTTTAAAGGTGACAGTGTAAAACATGGAAACATCTTGTCACTTTTTCCACAAAGGGAAAGTTAAAAGGTCTCTTAGCCTTTCTTTGATTCAGACGTAATGTTGCATTGTGTTATTATGAAGAGCCCTGCCTTGCCTGAGATTAGGCCCTGCCTCACACCTTACTCCATCTTAGAATGTCTCCAAAACAGGCTAGACATCAGCTCATTAAAGTTGTGTTCAAAAGATTACTTTGTTGTAAATATTACTATGATCTCAGACTGGGAATATAATATATAACTAAATAAAAATTCAAGATTATAAAAATAATTTTTATTTGTCCACAATTATTACAAACTGACTATGTTTTTGCTTTGTGTTTTAGTCAGCTATTTCACTGCAGTGACTAAAGGATATGACCAGAACAATTGTAGAAGAAGAACAGTTTATTTGAAGGCTCACGGTTTCAGAGGTCTTAGTCTACAGAAGGCCAGCTCCATTCCTCAGGGCTCAAGGTAAAGCTAAACATCATAGCAGGAGAGGGTGGCAGAAGGAAGAAGCTTACATAATGGTGATCAGAAAGCAGAGAGAGAGACTCCACTTGCTAGATACAAATATATACTCAAAGCCACACCCCAGTTCCCACCTCCTCCATCCACACACACCCTACCATTGCAGTTACCACTCAGTTAATCCCTATCAGGGGATTAAACCACAAATTGGGTTAAGATTCTTGAACCCAATAATTTCTCCTTTGAACCTTCATGCATTGTCTCATACACAAGCTTTTGGGGGATGCCTCACATCCAAACCATTAACACTGTTAATTTCATTTTGTATTTTCCTTGTGAGCTTTATAACTGTTGCCTGTTAGTGTTTTGCAGAGGTACTGCTTCTTTGAAAAACCAACCTAGGTTAATTTGAGATAATAAGCCATCACCTACAGAATACATAGTATATAATACTAATTTCCAGTATTATATTTTATTTAGTATTATTATATAATACTAATATTATAATATAATATTAGTATTATATAATATTATATAATATTATATAATATTATATAATAATATTATTATATAATAATATATAACTAATATTGTATATTATTATTAATATTATATAATAATATATAATATTATTATATAATACTAATATAATAATTATATAATTATTTAGGATTATTATATAATACTATTTTTGCAGTATTATTATTATCAGAGGAAGATGAGTGTGGGCATATTTCCCAATTAAATGAAAGGGATAACTGTAAAATTATAGGTATTGAAGTTATAACCTGTTACTTCCTCTTTAAGACTGGTGAAACTAGCTTGTTGGGTGTTTAAAACCAAAAACTTGGAAACCAAAATCAAGAAATTAAAAGGGCCAAGGAAAAAACAGCCAACATTTTTGCCCTTGCTCTCTCAGGTCACCCAGGACTCAGAGAACTATGGAACCCCTCTCTGGTCCTGCAATCCTGGTCAGTCACTCATTCTGCATATCAGGGAGATTAAAAGGACCCTAGAGAACTGGAAGCCAACTAGTATACATTCTACAAAGAGGAGGGTCATTGGAGAGAAAAATGTCTCTGATGCTTCCAAAAGAAGCCACATGAGGTCAGGTGGCACCACTGGTTAATTTCATTTTGTATTTTCCTTTAGGAAAGCTAAAGGAGCCAGAAGGCTTTGTACATGTCCCCAAGAGTGATCTCTGAGGAATCTCAGCTGACTCTTAAGAATAGATAGGAACAAGGTTAGTTTTGACCAACTTGGTCTTAAACACCTAGCAAGAGAGTGTATCCTGAGCAGAGTCCTACATGGACATTTAAAAGGAAAAACAATTCATTTTTAATGTACTTTAAGATACACAGTTGTGTCAGCACTAACAAAAGTAAATAAATCTGGAGGCCATAAAGAAGGGTCCTTGTGTTGGAGTGCCTACTAATAATAAATGCAAAAGACTCTAGAGTTCCAACTTTGTCCTGAATTAGTTTGAGTCTGATCTTAGACCTACTAATCCTCCAACATTCCACATTGATAAACTTGATCAGATTATGAGTTACTGTCCTCATGGTTTTCTGAGACTAGCTGAAATACAAATGCTTTTGTGCTAATTGTTTACAAAAAATAATGCTTTGCTGTATTGTTTATTATTGTCTTAGCATGATCCCTGCCTTGTCCAGTCACCTGCCAGATGCCACATGGACTTCTGGATTGCTATAATGCTGAGTACCCTTAACTGTCCATGCCCCACCTGATAGAGAACAAGGACTTTGGGTGACATCCCCCAACTTTGCCCCTTTCAGCAGGAAGAGGTTTACAGATGCCATTGTCCATTTTTTCCATAGAAATGGAATGTAGATATTGACAGTAGAGAACTGTAACAGTGATCCACTTTATGTTTTGAGTATAGCCCTTGATTCTCTGCTACTGCAACTTATTTTTTAAATGGACATATTTCTTTCTCTTCCTCTCTCCCTGCTCCTCCCTAATCTCTCCCCCTGTCTACTCTCAGGAGAAACAGGATTACCTTTCTTCCCCAACCTAGACAGACTTATCTGTCCTTGAGCATTCGCCCACCACAGCATTGAAATAATCCAGACTTTATGGATGACACCAGAAGATCTCAGAAATGACTCTCTCCAATTAACAAGTGAATTACGACTTCAACAGAGAACATGTGGAATGTAGCCTTTGAATCACCTCTTTAAAAGCCCCTTGTTCCTACTGATGGGCACAATCACAGCCTTTGGAACAGGAGTTCCCTGTGTTTCTCCTTTGCTAGGAAAGCAATAAACCACCTTTTTCTCAAAACCATGTCCTTGCTATTGAATTGGCACTGGGGACAAGGACTGAGATTTCAGCAACAGGGAATGAATGGTGTTTTAAAAAGTTATAAGGATGTCACAGAAAGTGACATTAAGAATTCTGGGTATGAGGGTCAGCAGTTTCCTCAGGAATGGCTATGTGCGGGGTCATGTGTATTTGGGAGAGGCCTTTACAGGCTTCTTCTCACAACAGAACAATAAGAGGCATTAGCAGGAATAAGTTTGAAATTGCTTAAATGGATCCAGGATGGGTGGCTTTGTAGTTTGGCTGTGATAAGAGTGATCAGAATCACCTTAAAAAATGGCCCTTCCTTTTTTTTTTGTATGGGGTCTATAGGTTGGGAAGGGGAGAGGTAACCTAAATCCCCTATGGAAATAGGAGGGGTCCCTATAGATTGGGCCTGAGGAAGATGAGTGTGGGCATATTTCCAGAGGGCACCCCTGATGTGAGCTAGGAGGGATTTTAGGACATCAGGAGGAATGATAGGTGGTTGGGGTTGAATGGGTGCAGGGAAGAGGGGTTTTCCATAAATAAATTCAAAGGGGCTGATCATAAGAGGGTTTGGGAGCAGTGTTTGGATCCAGAGAAGGACCATAGGGAGGAGCTTAATCTATTCTAAGTGAAATTATCTATAGATAATTTGGTTAAGGTTTCCTTTAAGATCCTATTTGTCCTTTCAGCCTTTCCTGAGTACTGCAGATGATAGGGAATGTGGAAATTCCATTTTCTATTTAAAATTTAGCCAAATCTTAGGTAATAGAGGAAGTAAATTCAGGGCCATTATTGGACTGGAAAGAAGCAGGTAACCCAAAGTGTGGAATTATTTCTCAGGAAATTACTTTTGGAATGGTAGAAGCCCTCTTATCATTAGCTGGAAAGGCTTTGACCCATCCAGTAAAGGTGTCTACTAAGACTATGAGATATTTGATTTTTCTTACAGGAAGCATGTGGATGAAGTCAAGTTTCCAGTCCATGGTAGGAAGGACTCCCCTAGATTAATGTGTGGGAAATGGGGGTGGTCTCACATTGGAGTTGGGGTTAGCCTTGAGACAAGTGGTGCAGAATTGAGAAATTTACTAGAGATACTATAAATCTGAAGAGGACAGGTTTAGTGGATTCTTTATGAATAATTGGAGGGAGTGAATATCAGGGTGGAATAAACTGTGAAGGTAAGATAATAGGGCTTTAATTTCATCAGGGGGAAGCTGGAGTTTGTTTTTGGTTTTTTTTTTTTTTTTTTTGGGGGGGGTTCTGGGGATTGTATTCATAGGCACTCAACCACTGAGCCATATCACCAACCCTATTCTGTATTTTATTTAGAGACAGAGTCTCACTGAATTGGTTAGCACCTTGCGTTTGTTGAGGCTGGCTTTGAACTCTTGATCCTACTACTTCAGCCTCTCAAGCTGCTGGAATTACAGATCTGTGCTACCATGCCCAGCTGAAGAAGGAGTTTTATGAGGATAGAATATAAGACTTGTGATGATTGAGTGTGGTGGTGAGAGAGAGTAGCCTGCTTCACTAGCCAGTCTGCTCTAAGTACAAGAGTCTTGTGTTTGAATCTGAAGGGCTGAAGATGTCCAGCCCCTCTACGCTCTTGAAAAATGAAAAGCCAGAGCTCCTTTTCAGCCCATGGCCCCACACTGAGGAGAAATTTCTGGGAGGAACAATAGACACAAAGGATAAACCTACAGGTGGGAAACAGCCAGAAAATCTTGGAAAGCAAGCCACCATGTTTTTGAATACTATAAGAGGAGGAAGAACAAGAAGAAGGAAACCAGAAGAATAATGGAGGAGGGGAGAAGGAGAGAAAAAGGCACAGGGAAAAGAGGAGGAAGTTATTGTTCCATTACACTAGGAACTTTATCTTCCATCATACTTTTACAAAGAAAATGAAATTCACATAAAAATGCATGGCAAGAAAAGATGGAAACCAAATCCCACATAAAGGTATTCTAAAAAAAGGAGAATAGCATCCTGTCAGACAATGAAACAGATCAGAAAAGAACCCAGCAAGCAGATCAGATGGTGACCCACTTTTTCAAAACTAGCTGAAAGACTTTAGGAAAAACAATGCAAAATGTGACGGAACATGAGAGGGGAATGGGGAATTATATCATGGATACAGACTTTTGTTTGGGATGGTGAAAAGTTTTGGAGGTGGATAGTGGATAATGCTTGAACAATATTGTGAATCTATTTAATGCCATGGAGTTATCCACTTAAAATGGTTTAAATTGTGAGTTTCAACCATTTGTATTATATATGTTGTTCCACAATAAAAAAGAACAACATAAATGAAAATTAGATGAGAAGGTAGAAATCAAATGGAGACTAAAAGGGAACACAGAGTGAACGAACATAATAGATGATAATGCCTATAAAAAAAGAAGTTTTTAAAAATCAATAAGATGATAGAAATTATTCCAGAGAAATGGTAAATATAAAAGGCAAAAAGCCAGGCAAATTCTAAAAATAATGATGCAAATACACATAGGAATTTAGTATGCCACAAAGGTGACATTTCAAATTAGTAGGCAGATCATCCAATAAATTTGATACATACATTTTGGGGTTAAGCAAATAATTTCTCTGGAAGGATCCAAAAAGTGGGAAAAGCAGATGTCAGGGTAGGAAGAGTAGGAAATGATGGTGGTTGGAAAATTTGAGAGAATGGGTGAATTTCCATTGAGTACTCTTTTGTATCTTTTTAATTGTTCTATCATGTGAATATAATACTTCCAAATGCCAGAATTCAAATCCCAGATTCCCAATTAATTGCTAGCTCTTGATCTTGAGTGAATTACTGATATTATCTCTTTAAGTGTGAAGGGAGAAATAATTTTGAGGCAAAAACTTGCAATAAATGCAAATTACTACTGAAAATAAGCCGATGTCCACCAGTAATATGTGGATAAACAAATGTGGTATATCCATACAATGTAATAATAGGCAATCTTAAAAAGGGATGGAGGACTCACACTTACAACATTGAGAACAGTCTTGAGAACAGCCTTCCAAGTAAAAGAAGCCAAATATAAAAGGTTACATATTGTATGATTCCTTTCATATGAAATGTCCAGAAAAGGCAAAAACAGAGAGATCAATGGTTGCCTGGGGCTAAGGGGCGGAGGCAATGGGAATGACCTCTAACAGAGGTTTTGTGGGGCGAATTATGAAAATGTTACGAATTAGAAAGTGGCAAGATTTCACCACCTCATGAAAGTACTAATTGCTGCAGAATTGCACACTTTTAAATGATATATTTTTATCTCAAGAAATAATCTTAAAATTATTTAAGATTATTTATTTAAATCTCCATGGATTTGATCCGCTGCCTCAAAAATCTTACCTTGCTCCATTCCCTTCCTATCCTCCCCCACTGTCCCTGACGCTCTCCCAGGGCAGCTGTGCCCTAGAACTCTCACCTCACAGAGACTGTGCACCTCACTGCACTGTTGGGCTGCTGAGTTCTGAGGCTGTTAGGGGGCCGTCCCCTGTGCACGCGCACTCTCAGCTTGCGTTGGGTGGGATGGACGCCAAAAACTGATTTTTCTCATGAGTTTCAGTTGGTGGCAATGGCCCCTGAGGCTGCACGAGCCTGAATCAATGGAGGAGAAGCCGACAAGCCCTTCAGTTTAGTATTTATCTCCCTTTTAAAGTGTGATCTGTGTCATCTACAGGATGCTGTGCTCTGAAAGCCAGGTTGGCTGCCTGTGAGCACTTGCAAACATTGAGGACTTGAGGCCACAGGCCTCAGATTGAGGCCTTGCTTCTCTGCATACAGTTTGATCCCTGAGCACTAGATGATTAGCAAAGTGGCAGAGTGATACTGGCCTTGTGTGTGAATGTTAATTGAAGTAGTGCCTCTCTGATGCCCTGGTGCATGGGTGTTGGGTAAATGGTGATTTACTCCAGGCCATGTTCTGGGTGGGCCTCACGCTGCTGAGTTCACTTGGCCAAGTCCCAGGTTATTGGCTGCCCTCAAGGAAATTGTGAACCCTTGGGACACCCCTGATAGATTCCCTCATGTTTTGCATTCACCTTTCCCAGCTAGGATCTTAAGTGACACAAACTTGCTGGAGATATGCCCTGAATTTTATTTTGTAAAATTCCTTTCAGGTAGGTCATAAGACCTAGGCCATTCTCTGTGAGAGTTTTTTATTTGATTTTTGCATTTCTTCTGGTCAACTGAACCCATCTTCTGCCATTTTCAACTTATTTCAGATATTATGCTTCTAACCCTAAACTCAAACTTTGTGTCTTACTTCTGCCATTTGACCCATTCCTGATTCTTCTTATAAATTTGTTCTTTTGGCCTTTCCTAGTACTGGATCATACTCTTTCCTCTTTCTTCACTTCCTGTGTTTCACGCCTGTTATATCCTGTCCAACTTTGAGTTCCTTTCTTCTCATGCAGGCTTTGATCCTCACCTCTACCAAAGAAAACTCCATTTAACAGCAATTCAAAGCTCAAAAGTCCTCTTTATTATTTATCTATTAATCAGTTCCATTATATATCGTTATTCAATTTTGTTGTTTTAAAAATATATCAATGAATAAATTTTTATCTATGTGTATACATATATGGAAAATTATTTGGCATTCAAATGGTACCAGCAGAAAGACTCTGTATTACATATCAATCAATTATACAAATTTTTATTCAATTTTATTATATTTTGAAACTATACCAGAATGAAATAATTGGTTTCTATCTATATATGTCTATATATGAAACACTATTTGGTACACAAGTAGGTACCACAAGGCCTCTTTATTATCCATCAATTCTCAGTGGTACCAGAAGTCTTCTTTATTACTTACATATTAGCCAATTTATTACATTTGTTTATTTAATTTCATTAAAATTTGAAAGCATATGAGCATAAATAAATTTGTATCTATCTATCTGCTCCTTGGTCCCTAAGTGGCACCATCAATCTTAGCAGCTCTTACATTGTGTAACCATAGTAGCAAGCAATCTCCATATCTCTTTCCCTCTCAATGAAAAACTGCACTCTCCCCAAAGCAGTGTACTTGGCAGCATTCTCACGCTCTTGTTGAGCCTTCTTCTTCATGGCTTCCCGCTCTGGCCTCTGCTCTTCTGTGATGGGAGTTGATATTACTTGCCCAGGAACATTGGGTTTCCTCCATGGAATTGGTTGTAAGGCAAAGTCTTGGAGTAGATATTGGTTTTGAGGCTTGGGCGGTTGTGACTGGGGCTTGGTCCCAACCGTGGGAACAGGTTGCCACTGGAGAGAGGTGCAAGATGATGTTTTGTAGGGTGCAGGCCTAGAAGCAGCAGACGGAGGGGCACTAGGCTGGGTAGAAGTGGTCAGACCAGACTGGGTTGCACTGGTTAAAATTGGCTGAGCTGGCTTGGCAGGACGCATCCAAGATGGGTTGGCAGTAGCTGGTTGGGATTGGTTGACTGCCATGGGTTGAGCTGAGCTAGCGGGACCAGGCTGGGCAGGATAAGCCCCAGTGGGTCTGCGTGAGGCCAAAGACTGTGGCCTCCTATTGATTACTGGTCGAGGTGGAGGTTTCTCCAGGGTCAGAAAAGGCAAAGGTACCAATTTAACCTTCCCAGGTGGTGGAGGCTCATAAATGGATGGAGCGGGACCCTCCCTTTCAGCACTGATATCTGAGTTCTGGGCTTTGACTTGTGTTTTCTCAGGACCCTTATCCACCAGCCATGGTTTCATAGCTGGGCATGGACGGGGGTCTTGGGTACTGCCTGAGTTTCCCGGGCCCCGCGAGGAAGAGAGCCCAGTTTTCTTATCATTCTTCTTCCCCAGTGCATGGAAAACCTGCACTGACTCCAGCATGTGCATGCCGAGACAGCTCCGAGGCTTCTTAAAGGTCTCTTGGCAAAGCTCAGGGGTTCCTCTTCCGTTTCATCTTGGGCATGGTTGGCTTCTCTTCTGCCTTGACTTTGTTGCCTGGCTTCTTCTTCTCCTCGGCTTTCCTGGAGTTGTTTTCTCTGGTCCTCTTGGTCTTTTCCTGCCCATGGCCCTTAGCCTTGCTGTTTCTGCTGGATGCAGCTTTCTGAGCTTTGCTGATAGAGTGCTTGGCTGTGTGCTCAGGGGCCCCAATACTGTCTGCATCCCTGTGAGCACCTTCTCCTTCCAATGTGCACTCTTGGTCCCTTGGCTGCATTTTGGCCTGAGGAGTTCCATCAGGAGACTCTGAAGCTTTATGTTTATTGTTCTTCACTGGATCACTAGGACTCTTAATGGTACTTGTGGTTTCCTGCCCCTGATTCACCATGATGGCTCTGGTGTCATTGGATTTTGTTGTTGTGGGACTTTCAGTTTGGTCAAAGTCTTTCAAGGAACTGAAAAGCTCAGGAAGGTGAAAATCCCCCACCAGTGCAGTGAGGTCTTCAAATCCACTGCTAAATTCAATCCCATTTTCAAGGGTGCCTTGGTCCTCAAGACCCAGGCTGTTGTTTCCCAGATGGATATTTTCAGAATGTGGCTTCTCCTCTTGGTCCAGAGGACCAATGGAGGCCAGAAGCTGGTGGATTTCAGGGATGTCTAAAGGGAGTAGTGGAGGATCCTGGTTCTCCATGGATAGCTGGTAGGCATCCAGTGGCTCTGAGAGCATGGTTTTAATCTCACACAAATTCTTAATCTCTGTTTGTTCCTGGCTTTGATTTGGAGGCAATGCCAAGAAATCAGAAGAACTCTGGACTGGAGTTATTATGGAAATGTCCCCAAGTGCAGTTGGTGGGTTTCTCTCAAGTATTTGGATATTTCTGCTACTGCAGGAGTTGGGGAATTCTGGAGGTTGTGGAAGACAAAATGTCTGACTTGGAGGTTGCAATCCCAAGGAAGCCTCCATCCCTAGGGAAGTTTCCATCACTGCAAAGGAAGGAATCAATGAAGATGGTAAGTAGGATGCTCCCCCTGCCCAGCAACACACTAATCAGGGAATCTGCCAACTGTGGATAAGGCATTTCTATTACTTTTTAAGGACCATGAAGAGGACTCTGTAGGAGGTGCCTATTAGTTACAGGTGATCACTTGATGTCATAGTTTTGGGCTGGCACATCTTCATGGCAGCATGGCTCACTGGTAGAGCACTTGACTACTCTGTGGGAAATGCACAAAAACTGTTTTATGAAGTCTCTCTTGCTCATATAGGGGCCTCTCAATTCTCTCCACTCTCTTCGGAGTGTAAGAACACTTGACACCATGAACTAGGAGAGGGTGGAGCTGTTGCTCATGAAATATATGTGAAAAGATAGGGTTTTAGACCCCCTTCTTTGGGCAGCATCTCAGAATACAAAATTTAAGTCCTGGAGTAAATTAAGGAACAGTTAATCTTTCAGTACCCTGGTAAGTTTTGAAGTATCTTCCTAGGAGACCAAAGTAAAATGAGGGAAATAAATTTATAATGTGGTGATGTAGGGGGACCAATCTGCCAATGCAGTGAAAAGTAGCTTCCATCAGTGTGCTCCTGGAGGTCTCCTAAATGCATGGTGAGTGGCTATTATGGTGTCCTGCATTCTCATCTTATGGACACGGAGATTGGGAGTGCTGAACAAGTATAGTATTTAAAATCTCAGGACTTAAATTCCAAGGATCTGTGAACCCACAGCTACCAGCCGTAGATTTGACCCTCCTTTTGAATGCTGTTCTTATTCCTCCCACTTTTTGATGTTTGTACTCACCTTGAAAATTTGTTTCTGTGATAGGTTGAGTAGACACAGAATAGTAGATCCCATGGGTAGAGACTGATGGTAGGACATTTGAGGGCTGAACCTCCTTCAGCACTGTCACCATTTCTGGTTGAGGGGCAGCAGCACTACTTCCTGCATATGGCACAGATCCATAGGATTTCAGGCAGGGGCCATGATCTTCAGAGAGCAGAGTCCCCAGAGTGTTTTGATCATAGTAGTAGACCTGGCTTCCTTCTTGGTAGGGAAGTGACAGGCTATGCCCCTTATTTGGATTCTGAGATGGTGCTGCCTGCATAAGCCTGGCTGACAGTGTTGGATACACAGGGACCATGACGTTGGCATCAGAAGTGTTGTCATATTGGGCTGTCATTGACCTGGAAGAACCTGCTGTGTTTTGGTCAATGACAGTCAGAGTAAAGTCCCCGAGGGAAGATGAGCTCTTTTCAGCACTTTCTATGATATCCCACTCAAAAATACTTGGGTAGGAGGCAGATGCCATGGGAATCTGGTTCTGGCCAGTAACCCCAGACACCATGGCTGTGCTAGCATGTTGATAAAGGTAGGCACTGCCCATGAGTGGCTGGAAGGAGGTGCCACAGGTTGAGGGCAGTAACCATGCTGAAGTGGCAGCTGGAGCAGAGGCTCTGGAGAAGTTGCAGACACTTCCTGTCAGGGAAGCTGCATTGCTCACCACAGGGAGAGAGAGCTGCAGAGAATGTGCAGTCCCATGTAAAGAAGAATTTTGGAATTTTTCTGTAGGAAGCAAGAGGATAATTAAAAATTGATGAGACAGGCAGATTCTTACAATATTTAAGAAACAGTATTATCTGAATGTTGTATCAGTCAGGAAGCTTCTAATACTAATAATCATGGATGTACCCCAAATCAAACCATTTTGGATGTCTGCAAGTGTTGGAGCAGTTTGGTACTCTTCTGATCAATTACCTTTGCTCTCATATTGGGCTCAGAAATCCCAAGTAGTCTGCCTCACACATTGGTCCCTAAAAGCATCCTTCTCCCTGTCCTATCTTTCCTTTGAGCCTGCACTAGTATTGACTCATGTATTTTCCTTAGAACTGAAGCATTTTAGAATTTAGAGAACATCTAACATTATCAGTTTGCTAGTGATTAAACCAAGGGTCAGAGAAGATTGACTTGCTCAGTATCAACACCATGTTTCAGAAACTTACTCCTTTGCCAGGACTCTATGCTCCAAACAAAAAACAGAAGTCATGTGAAATAGAATTTTATTTTTCCCTGTTTATAGAAAACAATACTTGTCTCACCACTGTTATCTTCGGAGTCTCATTTTGCTTGTGCAGATCACATTAAATTTCCTAAAGTTCACTGTTAACATCCAAATGGTAAATTTATTTTTTTTTATTATTTTTTTTTAGTTAAGGAAGGGTTATATTTAGACTCAATAATATTTCTCACTTGAAGAATCCCAACCAAAAGACCAGTGCAAAAAAGGCTTCATATTAACTAAAATGAATGCTAAGGAGAAATATTTTAGTTATGGATAGGAATGAATCAAAATTAATTAATTGCTCTATAGCTTAGAGTCCCAGTATTTTATCAGATGCCACTTCTAAAGTCAGGGATAAAATAAATATGAAATTTGAAGAATAAAGCATCTTTTTAAGTTGAGCTGCTTAACTGTAACCCCTGTCCCGCAGTAAAGGAATGTGCATATTTTGAACAATTCTGTAGCAGCAGAGCGTGCACTCAGTAGAACACGAAGTATTTTTGCTTCTTATGGCAAAATACAAGTATTGAGTAAGAAATAGAATTTCCTTACCCTTTTTTGACTGCATAACTCTCAATACAAGAAGCCTGTTTTTAAAATGTGAACTTATTCAAAATGCATAAAAATGTAAGAATGTACAATATACTTACATACCTCCTAGTGGGGTCAAATGAGTGCCTTTCATTAGACATACAAAGATGTCTCAAGGCACTTAAGGGGTTAAGACACAATGCATGCATTCCTTTACATCAAGTATATGAAATCACATGATTTGGAATAAGCCAACCTTATGATAAATATAATTACATTATTAAATTCAAGAAAATTTGTAGATTCATATCTATACTTTTTATAAGATGCTGGTAAATGGACAATGTGCAGCATTTCCTGGGAATAGCAAATTCCACCTTTCTTCTTCTGAACAGCAGGTCTCTAGAGGGGGGCATGTAGGGAAAGATGTGCTGCATCCATAGGCAGTGTATTGGCTAATATTGAGAATGATATTGCTAAAATCTTAAAAATAAAATCTGATAATCAGTATAGTAAGTACATGATCCACTGGAAAAAAGAAAGCCAGAGCTGACTCCTGATATTTACTTCTTTTTGCTTTCAAGATACAGGTGTACAACAAAGATGATGAGGATTCTGAGCCTCGCTTGTGGCAATTCTACCAGAAGGGGACTGCATGGCACCACCACAAATTTTCATAAATTACCCTGAACATACTCAGTTATTCACTATTTGTTCGGAGCAAAGCATGAAATAGTCTTCCAACACATGAGTTATAGATTCTGAAGGGTTGACTTTTTTTTAAAACATAAAGTGCAACAGTGCTGAAGTTTTCAAAGTTCTTTTTTTTTTTTAGTTCTTCGTTTTTTTGTGAGATGCCATTTCCTGCAAGCAGTGTCATGGCACAGTGAATATAATGAAATACAATGAATAGCAGTTTTCCAACATGTATTTCAGATCTTTTCTTATTTATTTGACGATGTCGTTAAGGGTTTAATAAAGCCTTCTTCATAAACCTTCAAAATAGCTTCACATACAAATCTGTATTGACTAGGTGTTTGGATCATCATGGCTCGTTGATCTCTCATTGTTCTTACAATATCTAGTGGATAAACTGGCTGATTGCATTCAATGAGACACATGGCTGTTTCCATAGTAATAAGAACCCCAGTTCTTCCAATTCCAGCACTGCAATGAACAACAATAGGTTCTTCTTTGCCAGCCCTCTTATTTCGTACATGACAAACAAAATCCAGAAAGTCACTTGAATCATCAGGGACTCCATGGTCAGGCCAGGCTATGTACTGGATCTGAGTGAGTTGACGACTCTCATTTTTCTCTTGGTTGAACAGTGTCATATTCCTGAAGATATAGGCAGCATTTCCTTCTTCTGAATGGCAGGTAACTTGATAGCATCCATAGGATGAACTACCTGTGGGTTCTGGCCAATACTGATGACATTTAACTCTGCCACATTCAACTTGTGTGGTCAACATTACAACCATGGAGGAGCCTTGTTCCCAAGTCATTTGCCAAAAATCTGCACAAGTGTGTGGTAACGGCCCTTGACAAGCAATGTACTGATTGATAATGCTTGAAGAAGGAATTTCCATATTTATATAGTTTGCATTGATGTAGTCTTCATTACCTTTTAAAATGACCCGTGTAGCATCATAAGGCGAAATGTCTCTGTATCTATTTTTGGAAATATTCTGAGGTAATTTGGCACAAGACATTGTCATTCCAGGTTTTTTACGATACAGTTGATCAAATTGTGTCAGGACCGTTCCAGTAATAAGCCCCTCAGCTAGCTGGACCATTGACTCCCGCAGGGAATGGTCATCTTGATGGACACTATCTAGTGGGGCTTTCTCAGGAATGTACTGGAAGTCTGGTTCATTTTCTAGTTTTTCTTCCACTACATCATACACAGCATTGGGTCGAACTAGAAGCACGAGTTCCCCAGAATGTCTTTCACAGCTAGCTTTAATAAATAGGACAACTCGATCATGGGTATGTTCTGTAATGTCCCGACCATTAATTAGTACAACTTGGTCCCCTTCATTCAATCAAGGGACACAGAGGTCAGCAGGTGTTCCTGGTGCTACTCGGAACACAATTACAGGCATCTTCTGATCATATCCTCCCTTTACATTGAATCCAAACCTTCCATTTTCATCAGGTTTCATTCTGATTAGAACAAGATTATCATGTGGAATACCACCATTAGGAGTAGATTTTTCAGGGGAAGATGGTATATCAAATGCTTCATTAGTATGATTTTCCAGATCTTGCTGAGAATGTGAGTATTGAATTTGGTTCCAACTATTTTTCTTAGATTGTTTAGGTGGTAAAGCTGGGGGTTGCCCATCTTCAGGTGTTTCTTGTGATGGTGATGATTCCAGAATGATGCTATTAGCTTGTGTAGATGATGGAGATCTCTGACTCACAAAATCTTCACTTTGTGAAGTGTGAACCACATGGTCTACCAAATGACCAACTGAAGATGGTCGTAATTGGGTTCCCTCTTGTGTGAATGCAGAATTTCGATGATTAGGAGTCCCAGGTGGAGATCGAGATGGAAGGCTTTGTGTTTCTAACCTGTCATCAGATATTGAATTTCTGCTTACTACTTCCCAATCCATTAATTTCCGTGCCAAAGGTTTACTTGGGGATCTTGCAAATACCCTGTCTTTATTTGCCTTTTCTTTGCCATACTGAACTGACTGGACTTCAGTTCTCCCACAGTACCGGAATTTTGAACCTAATGTAAAATAATGTGCAAAAAAATTCTTTTGAGGTGGAAGTGGTCTGTCCAAACGGAAGAATGTGTGATGTTCTACACATGCTTTCCACAAATTCTTACAAGCTCGGTAATTCACCATATTAAATCCCAGTAGTGTTTCTCTAGATTCATGCAATTCCTTTCTAAGTTGAACAAAAAACTGTTTGCACTTAAAAGAAATCTTCACAATCTTCAACCATGGAAAGGTATTCATTCGTACCCGGTTCTTATAAATCAGAATTCCTCCTGACATCACACCAATCATAATTTCATTGTTACTTTGATCCCTTGCATAGTGGAATTCAACTCCATAGAGTTCTAAGGTACGTGCTGTGTTCAGGTAATTAAATTCTGCTTCTGCAGGAGATAAGCCCATATGTTGGTGATGTAATTTTGCAATTTCTTTTTCAAAATCTTGAGGTTGATTAGGAATGAAAGAATAATCTGAGAGGTAGCCTGGCAAGTTTTCTGACTGACTGTAGTCTCCAAGTTCAGACTGAATGGCAAATGAAGCTAAAAGGGCAGCAGTATTATAAGGACAGGGTAATCTTCCAGTAAGAATGTCTTGTTTGATTTGCAAAAAATATTGGTACCTTGTATACTCTTCTTGTAACTTGTTGGGGTCACTTTCAAAAAATTTGACTCTAAAGTTCAAACTGTAAGGAGATCCTCCTAGAATTAATAAAAGCAGTTTCTTTAGCTGCTTCCTTATTGGTTTGTTTGGATCCAGCCACCTTGGGTTATCTGTGGAATCATCAGCCAACTGTAAACCAAAATAGTCTCGTTCAGTCAAATCAAGATGCTTGAAGACTATATCCAACAAAACTTGTCCCAGCTCATTTTTATTAACTTTGAAAGCTTGTACAGTGTTATCCAGAAGAAGGATGTTGCAAACCACCTCTGTATTTTGTCTGTCTCGGGCCAACTCTGATGCTCGTACATTGTAGGTTCTGCTAGCAGGCAATCGGAAACGTGAGGTCATTACTGTCCACACAAGATATAGAGTTCAGGCACCGCGAAACGTTCCATCTTCGTACGTATTCCATCCCTTGTTCCTTCATTCACCCATAACAGATTTCAACTATAACGTTGGGAACTTCGTATCACAGCCGCGTCCTCTCGGCTTTAGGAAAAAAAAACCTCGAGGCCCGGACGCACCCGGGAGAAGCGCGTCTGCCGCGCCGCGCCGCTCCGGGGGCTCCCTCAGCGCTCCCCTAGCAGCAGCCGCCGCGGCGGCCGTGCCACGGCCGGGAGCCGCCAGCACCACCTCATGCTGCGGGGCTGCCGCGGGCCAGCGCCGCCCGGGAAGTGGCAGGGAGGCGGACAGCCGGCGCCCTCTCCCACCTCCCTGCGGGGATGAGATAATCCACACCCCCCAAAAAGCGACGTGGGGGAGGGGATCTGGGGCGGGGGGCCTGGCCCCAGATCTCTGACCCTCCGGCCAAAGCCAAATCTCTTCCCGCCCCAGCTCAGGCCCAGTTTCAGCCCCTCCAAATGTAAATTTAAAGTGTCATTCTTTATCCTTTTCAAGCCTGGCTTCTGAATGTAAGTTTCTCAACAACAACAACAACAAAAAAAGTTATTTGTGCTTTCTGAGCTTCAGGTTACTCATCTGTAAGATGACTGCAAAAATATTAACAGTGATAATTCTTCCGTGAATAAGAGTGACACTACATAAGATTCATACAGAGGAAAATATAGTAAGTTCTGGAGAGATAGAAATGAAAACACAGAACTAAAAAGAATAACTAGATTCTAATGAACATTTGGATATATAGCAAACATCAAAGCATAGCAAATTTACTAACAAATGAAGTTCTGTTATCATGCATTGCAATAGTATGGAAATGAGCCTTTCTACTTTATTTTAGTGAATACTGTTAACCAAAACACTGCCCACAATTAAAGGTGATTTTAAATGAATTTCTAACCAGTACATATTCACAGATAAACTATCTCATCAAAAAGTGTGTAATAAGCAGCAAAATTCAACAAAAGTGAACATATAGGTAGCCACAATTTATGTAGATAAATATTTCAATAAAAAGGATATAAAGGGCTGGGTTTGTGGCTCAGTGATAGAGCACTTGCCTAACATTCATGAGGCAATGAGTTTGATCCTCAGCACCACATAAAAATAAAATAAAGATATTGTGTCCACCTAGAACTAAAAAATAAATATTAAAAAGGGGTTATAAAGGCAGATGCAATGGCACACACTTATAATCTCCACTACTCAGGAGGCTGAGGCAGTAGGATCTTAAGTTTGAGGATAGCTGTGGAAATTTAGGAGACTCTATCAAAATAAAATGTTAAAAGGGCTGGGATGTAGCTCACTGGTAAAGTGTCTCCATGTTCAATCCCTGGTACTTCAAAAAACAAAGCCAGAATCAACCCTGCCATGTTCAAAAGCAAAAATCCACTATGGGGTGGGCCTCTGGTCCCATCCCTGAGGAGACTGAGGCAGTGGGTTCACTGGAGCCCAGGAATTTAAAGCCACTGTGGACAATGTAGCAAGATCCTATCTTAGAAACAAACAAAATAATGTGCTGGGGATATAACTTGTGGTAGCATGTTTGCCTAGCATGTATGAGACCCTGCTTTCAATCCTAGCACTGGAAAGAAAAAAAAAAAGGAAGGAAGGAAGGAAGGAAATTTTTACAAATTAGAGAACAAAAGAAGAAATGTGCTTCTTAACCAGATCAAGTAAACGATATTAATCCTATTAGGTACATATTTCAATTTATATAAAAACATCTTTTGATAAAAATGTCAGTTATCAAAAAACAGAAAAAAACATTTTAAAAAATCATAAAAGTTATATTTATTTATTCTGAAAACCTAGTTTGTAATCATCTTTAATAGGAAAATGTTGTCCCTAAAGTCTGATAAAACTATTACCACTAGAGTACAATAATACAATTAAAATAATTTTTTCATGTTTACTTGTGCTAGGGATTGAACCCAAGGCTTTCCACATGTGAAGCATGCACTCTGCCACTGTGCTACACCCCCAGCCCAAAACAATTCTTTGAAATGTAGAAAAACCCAAAAGCCTTTAAAAAATTATCTTTGATGAACATGGAAGACTTTCTATTCTTACATAGGTCTTTCTTTTGGTTCTTAGGTTTAAAAACCATTAATGACTATTTGTATAAACTCTGTTTTAGAATGAAACTATCATAAAGACAAAAACAGTCTTCTGCTTAAAGACTACCTATCATACAAAGGAATGTGTCCTTCTGATGCAGATTAGGGCACATCATTTTTTCAAAATCCATGTAGTTTAAAAAATCAGAATAAAATAGGACATGAAAGTTGCTGTTTCCCCAGCCCTGTCAATAAGCACTTTCATTAGCATGTTTATAGGAAGAATCATTTCTAAAACTTACTTCTAAAATGTTCATATTCAAACTGTCAAGGTCATCTGTGTTCAATGAGGCCATAAAAAAACCCAAACAAACAGAAGACTTTTCTGATAAACTGCTTTCCCCAGTGATACCCTAATTCTAGCCTTAGTTTCCTTGCTAGTCCATTAATTTAAACATTTTCCAAACCAGCCTAATTTTCTCCAGCATTGGGAAGATTTCACTCTATGCTCTCTGCATTGATTTAAAATCTTTGGTTCTCCTCCTCCTTCCATTCCAACCAACCTCTTTTTTCTTGAGACCATCTCTATGCTCTTCATCTCTTTTATACTCACATTTCTTTTCCATATTGTTATATTCCCCGCCCTGCCCCCCGCCACACACACACCAAGTTCCTGTTGCCCTGTGCTTCAATAGCCACAAACTTGCTTCCCCGAGAACATCTGCCTTCTTACAGCCCTGTCCTCCTGCTCCCCTCTCCCTATTTCTCTTTTCACTTAGTTTAAACAGGAAACTTCGAAATATGTGAATGTCCCTTTTATGAACAGCGCTAAATGTGAAATACTGAAGTGGAAATCTTAGTGGAGGGAGACTGTTATAGAAGAAAACTCTTGGTACTTGATGCTAGTTTTCTACCCCACCTAGGATTTCTCTCTTTCTGTTCAAACAAACATACCCCCAAAATCTTATGTCATTCTCCATACACGTGCCCCTTAAGATTCAATATTAGAAAAGAAAAGGACCAGAGCATGGGCAGTGTGTTTATCCTCCTGTAGCAGATGAGGAAACAGATTTTGTGAGAGAGTAAAAGATGGTCCAGTCCCTACCTAGTACCTGTCAAAGTCAAAATGAAATTCGATGTCCAGATTTCTAGTTCCATCCTCTCCCCTATTATTCCAAGCTCTTGTGATTCCATTAGTAAATTTAGGCAGGTAAAAGTCAACGAAAAACTTTAAAACCTTACCTGACATGGTTAAGAGGTCACATCAATCGCAGATACAAAGGATGAGGAGACCGTCCCAGAGGATGTGTGGGTGGCTGAGGCTAGGGAATGCATGTTTCCCAGATCCTCCTGCCACACTGATGTTGCTTACTGGTCACTGGTCTCTTGAAATGATCCAAATTTGTTTACAATTGCATGGAAACCCTAAGATTCTACTAGGTGGCAATAGGTTTGGTGGGAGGATGATGTCACAAAACTGATAGTTTAAAGGTACAAGGTAGCCAATAGGGAGGTCAGATTCCCAACGAGAAGGTGGGATTGGGTAGAGAAAATGACAAGAGTTGATTGGGTAGAGAAAGTAACAAGAGAGTTATAACTAAATGGCCCAGCTCTGGGGAGACTGCAAGAGGGACATGATATGCCCACCTTCCCCAGGTGCTTGTGTTAAGGTTATCATCGCAGTGTTCCTTCTTAATCTTCATTAAAATATTATGAATATGTTATTTATTATGTTACACATTATAATAGGTAGTATGTAGTACATAATTATATTTACATATGCAGTTAATATCCCTGGAGATGGAAGAAAGAAACATCTAGATTGAGCAAGTATAGTTGTTCTGGAACCATAGAAGTTGATCTGATTAGTGAGTGAACTTACTGCAGCTTTGAAAGACGAAAGAAGGGGGTTAAAACACTCTTTTTTTCTTTTTTCTTTTTTTTTTTTGAGGTATAGATGGATGCAATACCTTTACTGTATTCATTTATGTGGTGCTGAAGATCAAACCCTGTGCCTCACACATGGTGAATGCTGTACAACTGAGCCACAACCCCAACCCTAAAGAGTTCTTTCATAACTTAAGGGTAGGGTGAAGTTCCTTGAGGGCACCCTCTAAGGAATAGTGTGGTCCAAGTTTCTCTTTAGTTTCTTCTTAAATACTATTTTCTTTGGACTAAGCTGGGTCAGGTTGGACTGGTAACTCTCCTGCTCTCCTTCCCCCACCCCTCTTCATTGTAGACATTGTTTCATGGACAAGCCTTGATTCTGCATTCTTATACTCATTGATATTACTTTCTTTTGACTTCAGAAGCAGGGGTCTTCTTTTCTGTGAACTTATTCTTTGAAAAATGGACTCTGAACAATAGAATTAAAAACTAGAGAAGTGGAAGCCCCAGCTGACTGTAAAATTTCCCTCTTCTGGGCTTTGATCACAATTCTTTCACCCACAATTTTCTGCAAATAGCTCCTTGTGTCACATAGACATCCTTCCATCGACCTCTTTCATATGTGAGAGGCACTGAGGATTATTTCCCTCTTCTTATATAAGTGAATCCAATGTGGCAGATACTATAACTTTCTCCCCCCTTGCAAACAGCCATTATAGAATCTTGGGCCTCTCACATTATTTGTCTGCCATACTTGCATGTAAGGCCAGGAAAAATGGAGAGGAGAATGGTTAGAAGAGAACATTAGTAGAATATAGGGAAAGCGAGGGTAAAGAAAAAGAGGATTAATATGGACTTTTTTGTGTGTCAAAAAGAAGTCAACACACTTTGATCTTATTTTGTGTTAATAAAATAGACAATTGGACAGGGGTGGGGGTGGTCCTGGGAATTCAAACCAGGGACACTTTGCCATTGTGTCTAGCCCTTTTTATTTTTTATTTTAAGACAATGTCTCACTAAATTGCTTAGGGCCTTGCTAAGTTGTACAAGCTACTCTTGAACTTCAGATCCTTCTGCCTCCGCCTCCTGAGTTGCCGAGATTACAGGTGTTATGCCACCAAGCCTGTAATTTATGTATATTAATGGAGCTAGCCAGAAAGTGCAGAAACTACCATGAATTCTATACAGTGATGATAAAAATCTTAAATATAGTTTTCTTATTTTGTTTTATGTCATATCATCTTATTTTTGTCATTCATTAGTGTATTTGGAGACTGTGGAGGGCTCTTAAAGGCTCTGGATTTTCAACTCACTTATTCTTTGTCATATTTTAAAGGAATCCAACACTGTAAGACATATTCCATGTTTTTCTACTGATGATTGTTTGTGGTGAAGCATCATGAATTAACTTGACTTGATGGATTTGTAGAGAAAGAAAGGCATGTGGAAAAAGCATTGTGGTAAGTTATACTGTGTACCCAAGAATGAGGTGTGTCTGTGTTCAGCCAAACTTGATCTAGATTGCTTTTGCTTTTGATCCCCTGGAGAGTGCATGTTTCACTAACTTATGTTTTAACTGTGATTAAAGTAACTCAGGACTGAGTAGTAATGATATGTATATGAGGACTAAGCTGGATTGGGGGAATAAATCAATGGATTTAATAATTTTCTACAGTCATTAGGTTTTTTTAAAAAATATTTTTTAGTTCTCAATGGACCTTTATTTAACTTATTTATTTATATGCAGTACTGAGAATTGAACTCAGTGCCTCACACATGCTAAGCAAGCGCTCTACCACTGAGCTACAATCCCAGCCCAGTGGTAAGCCTATAAGGATGTCTGGATTGATCTATTTGGGGACTTCCCTAGAGACAGTGAGTAGAGACTATGTGATTCAGGATGTCAAAAGCTGTAGGAAGAAAAGCTCTTATGAAGAGAAAATATCATATATAAACATTAATATTGCATTTATAGACATAGTTTCCCCATCTCCTCTAGTGCTTATTATGAAATATGATTTTTGGTGGTTTTGTGTGGAATAATGCTTAGCTAAGAAAGAATTATAGAAGGTTTGGCAGTAAAGATATGGTTTGGACTATGTAAATGTTTTCAAGTTTTTTTTCTTTTTAGATCAGTTTCATACCTCACATAACTTACTTCTTTTTTTTAAAATATTTATTTATTTTTTTAGTTATCGGCAGACACAACATCTTTGTTGGTATGTGGTGCTGAGGATCGAACCCCGGGCCGCACGCATGCCAGACGAGCGCGCTACCACTTGAGCCACATCCCCAGCCCCATACTTACTTCTATAATATTGGTATGTAATAGGAGATTAAGATTATATACTAAGAAATTGTAAGCCAGATCATTCCCTATGTTCTCATAGATATCAAGAGATTCCATAGCTGCTAAAGGTGAAGGTGGTATGTGTAAGGCCAGGAGGAATGTGATGTATTAGTTAGCTCTCTCTTAACGTAACAAAAACCTGAGATAATCAACTTAAAAAGAGAAAAGGTTTATTTGGTTCACAGTTTTAGATGTTTCAGTCCATAGTCAGTTGTCCCTGTTGCTTTTGGGCTTGTGGCAAGGCAACAAATAATGGAAGGGAGTACATGATGGAAAAAGTTGCTTACGACATGACCTAGATGAAAGGCAGAGAGAAAGGAGGAGAAGAGGAGGTATTGGGTCCTATTATCCTCTTCAAGCCCATGTCCTCAATGACCAGAAGATCTCCTATTTGGCACCCCCACCTTTTCCAGACTGGGGATTGCACACAGGAGCACTCTGAGCTATCACCAGCCCCTCTTTTAAAGTCTTATTTTGAGACAGGTTGTCACTCATGTGCTCAGGGGGCCTGGACCTTGAAATCATTCTGCCTCAGCCTCCTAGGTAGCTGGGATTATAGACATACAACATTGTGCTGGTTTAGGCCCCACCTCTTAAAGGTTCCACCATTTCCTACTAGTGTCAATCTAGAGACTAAGCCTTGAACACATCATGGGCCTGTAGGGACATTCCAGATCAAATTCATAGAGTGTGGTAAAATCATTTTTGATAACAATATAATTTTTACATACTAAAATATTCAGTTACAATATTCAGTTATAATTAGGCAAATGCTGTTTGCCTCTCCTGTTCCCAGGCTTGATAACTATTTTCTCTTCATAACACCATCCATTTAATTCTAGCTTGTAGTCTCAGCATCGTTTTAGCCTCTAAAGCAAATTTTAAATACAGAAGGAACAACTTAAAGAGATTTGATCCAACACTCTAGAACTTAGTATTAAGTCCTCCCCTGACCTAAAACCTTGGTTTTTATACTGAGGGCATTGGGACAACCCAATCTCCGTATTTTGTAACAATTGGAATAACTAGGGCTCCTCTTGGTGCAACGTTTGTATACCATCTACCCCTGAGGTCCTTCTATGTTCTCTCCTTAATTTTATTAAAGACTAGAAACCCTCAAGCCTCTACATGGTACCTAAGGCCCTACCAGATACTCTCACATTTTGTTAGTGTCAACTACTTAACTATTGCTCCAAATATCCCTTACTCCTGTCTCTATTCTCCACTTCAATGTACTAAGTATTTATGAAAACATTCTTTTACCCCTTGTTGGAACCACTCTTCTCCAAAGGCCTACTCTTTGTCAGCTCCTGTACTTCCTATACCTCCTGCCCAGGTCTGAATTTTCTCATGTCAACTATAAGTGAATTTGTTCTCCCCCTACTTGTGTCTTTTTGAAAACTTCAAGTGCAAGACCAACATAGCTATTCTAGTTTCTGAGAAATTTATGTCATGTTTTATATTTTGTAATGTTTATAAACTATTGTACCATTCATGCATTCTAGCCATTGTATACTCATGAGATTTGTTTTCCTATGTTCCAAAAGAGTATTTTATAATTTCATGTCAAGTTCTAATGTGCCTAATTGTACTTTTGCAAATCATGCAATGTTGTCTTTTCTTTTTCCAATTAGCTACTTACTGATATTCACCTAGTTTTAATTTGGGGGAAATTTCAGAATTGTAAATGCTAATGAGTTGAAAATTGGTTGGAATATGACAGTCCCCAAAATGTTAAAGCTAATCTGGTCTTTTCACCCATTCATTCATTCATTCATTCATTCATTCATTTAATAACTGACTTTTCTGACCACCAGTTTACCCAACTCTAAAATAGTTGTGAAGATTAATAGTAGTGCATATAAGGTGATTTAAAAAGTTAGAAACAAAAAGTAAAAATTATTTTTAAAAACTATTGCTAGCATTGCAGAGCACAGTGGCACACGCCTCTAATCCTAGTGGCTGGGGAGGCTAAGGCAGGAGGATCTCCAGTTCAAAGCAAGCCTCAGCAACTGTGAGACGCCTAAGCAACTCAGTGAGACCCTGTCTCTAAATAAAATACAAAATAAGGCTGGATATTTAGCTCAGTGGTCAAGTGCCCCTGAGTTCAATCTGTGGTATCTCCATCCTGGCAAAAAAACTATTGCTAACATAATTATCTACATTTTAATCTGGAATTCAGTACTTTGTTCTGTCTTCAGACACACTGCTCTTTGCTCTTCTACTTGTAGCTGAATTCAGTTTTCCTGATAGATACAGTCCTGATGCCTGATAAGGATGTGCAGATATTGCACTTGAGCTCCACTCTTATGTCTCTCAATTTTGTTTTGTTTTGTTTGTGGTATTTGGTAAAATATAAACAAATGTTATCTACTTTTAGCATGATATCTGTCATGTGATAGGAACCCAGTAAAAGTCTATGAATGAGAGTGTATGTTGATGTGATTTTTGGAGGACAGTTAGGCAGTTTCTTTCATAACTTTTAAGTTTGTGTATCCTGCATTCCAGAATTCACATTTCTAGAAATTTAGATATAGTTGTGTGTGTGTATGTGTGTATGTATGTATGTATGTATGTGTATGTATATATGTGTGTGTGTATACACACACACACACACACACACACACACACTATTGTGTGCAGCAGAACACCAAAACCAAAACCAAATACCCGAAAACAACCAGAGGTCCATCAATATGGTACTGGCTAAATAAATGATGGTACTTTCATTTATGTTACTTATAATCCATGAAATTCTCTACAGTCATCAAAAAATTGGATGGCTATATGTACAAATGGAGAAAAATCCATATTCTAGACACATCATAGAGAACGTATCCTATGCTGCTTTTATGTAAGTAGAGGATACACAGATATGTGAAAGTAAATATTTCTATAAGGTACAAAAAATGTACTTGTAAACACTGGGACGCATCTCGAAGAACACATCAGGAACTGGGTGCAGAGGGACCTAATTTTTTATTGCAGGTCCTGTACCATTTGAACTTGAAGTGCTCACAGAAACTCACAGACCTGTGCTACAGGCCTCCGGCCACGGAGGCGCAGTCGCTGCCAAAGTCCTGTTTGTCAATCTAGCGACTCAGCAAACCGACGTGTGACGCCATCACGACAGGCGGTGGCGCAGGCGCAGTGGCGACGCACCGGGCATTCTGTGGGTAGCTCCTGGGCGCGCTTCCGACCCAGCTTCTTGTTCCGGCACCGAGGACGCCAGACTGACGGCTTTGACCCGCTTGGCACTGGGTGGACGGCATCTCGGCCCCCAAATGAGCCAATGGCATCATGCCCGCAGTGGCTGGGGTCGGGGACGCGACTTTTCTGGTCGTCCCTCAGCAAAGAGAAAGGGCGGAAACCGCATCCCGGAAAGGTAAAACGTCCCGGGTGCTGGGGATGGCCCTTCCGGCTCTTAGCTTCTGGGCGTGGGCTCCGTGTCTTGTGGTCTGAGCCTCTCACGGTCGCTTTTGCGAGCTTGGCCCGTGTGCCAAGCTGGGATTAGAGACTTTGACCCTGGCTGCGCCACCCGTAGAAGCTGAAAGAAGCTGTAGTGGTCAGTGAATTCGCCCACCCTTTTAAAAGGGAAGGCTCTGTCCATTGCTCCTCGGGTCAACTAGTGCTTTGAGGCGGGACTTGGTGTTGGGGACACTCCTTAATCATCCAAATGGAACGCCTCCCTCAGTTCCTCAAGTTGTATTGTTTGTTGGCACAGAAAAAAATGATTAATAAGATTTAAATATGAATGAATTCCTCTGTACCTGCATGAGACCTTTCATGAAAAGGTGGTTTGCATTATTTCCAGGAATCACCGAAGGCAAACTGGTGCTTTCTAACAGGTGTCACCTCAGAGATCTTCCTGTATACATCTAAATGGTTAGTTTTGGGGACTTTGTTCGTCTGTGAAGTGAAACTGTTTAGTCCTTGAAATCTTCCTCTCCTTCGTTCCAGACTTCATTGAGTCCCTTTCATTTTATCTCCTCAGTATCCTTTGAATCTCAATTTTTCTCCTTCAGCATCCTAATGCAGGTTTTACCTGACCTTTTGCTGTTGAGTCCAGTAGTGTCCATATATCTATTCTTTAATTTCTTCCAGCCTGTTCTTCCCACAGATCTTTTAAATAGGTCATTGAAAACTTGAAATTGAGCCAGGCACAGTGGTGCATGGCTGTAATCCCAGCTTCTTGGGAGACTAAGGCAGGAAGGCAAAGTCATAAGTTCCAAGACGGGCTCAGCAATTTAGTGAGACCTTGTCTCTTAAAAAAAAAATGTGGGTATATAGCTTAGTGATCAAGTACTCCTGGGTTTAGTCTGAGCACCCAAACCGGCTTGAAATTGAAATGGAATGGGAAGGTAGTCATAGACATCAGTGTAAAGCATTATTTTAAGAATAAAAACAATCTTCTTATGTGCTCTATAAGTCCCTGTATAGTCTGGGATCCTCTCTGCTTCTCCAGCCCCATTTTTTGCCACTCTTGACTTTCTATGCTTCAGCTATATTGAATTAACCATAGTTAATTCTAACTTGTCCTACAGAGGTGAGCTCAAATATTACTTTTCAGGGTTGACCACTAGCATTTTTAAGTGAAGTTCACAGTCCCTTTCTATGTGATGAGTTTTCTCGTCAAACATAGACCTTAAATTCTTTATCAATTGAATTTGATGCTATCGGTTGTATTAAAACTAAAAAATCATGTTTAGTGAAAGAATTGAATTTAAATCATTACCCTGTGTTTATTGATAACACCTTAACATTTGGTACTGGGATTAGGTTTGTCAGGGATACAGAAATTCTGTCATCTGATTTTAGATAATCCTTATTTGTGGAGGTCTTTGTTCTGTTGCCTTGGATCTGTTTTCAAGATGGGGAAATGAGCAGAAGGAATTATGGATTGTTACCAGGCAGGGATGAATAAGTGGCAGAATGCAAAGCATAGAAAAGGGACATGCTCTGTGCACTGTGACTGGTTTTCTAGAAGCTTTAATTCTGTACAAGGAGACAAGGCTAACATACAGTTTGGCTAACAAAAAACATATCTACTAGGTGGAAAGACTATCTCCCAGTTGGACAGAGGATGCCTGGGACTCGATTCATTGCTTTCAAAGTTCCTTTGCAAAAGGTAAGCAAAAGTTAATTCAGTATTCTTTCAGAAATCTAAATTCACCACATGGAATCCTGGTTTGTTTTTTTTTCTTTTTTCAAATTAATATACAATTTTAATGTACATAGCTATATATATATATATATTTTAAGACTAGATGAAAATTTATTCAATAAAAATTGTTCATCACAAAGTTATTAAAAATACTTTCCTAGTAATGTACACATCATAAACTTAGGTTCCTCTTTGGGGGAGGGGGTTAAAAGCCCTAGTATCCTCTCCTCTTCAGGCAAGGTGTGCTCTTTTTCTCTTTGATGGCTTCCTAGACCACATCGCCTGCAGGAAATCAGGTGGTTATGGCCAGCAAAGGAGCATCATGTACTCTGCAGAGGGATGATGTCACCAAACTGTAACATTCTATGGTGAGGAGCTTCCTTGCTGAGAGATGGTCTTTTGGGAATGTAGCTACTTACAACCATGCTACATTTGGCCTTAGTAAAGTAGAGGGGACATTGGCTCTGCCATCTCCACCCATATTTTTGTGAGTTTTACACATTTGGAAATAATGAAACCATTATTTGTGACTATCTCTGGGACTTATGAGTCACAATTCATGCATCCATATGGTCCACAGTCATCCAACCAGGGCTCGGGGTTTCAGAGTAAAGTGTTTGTATTCAGGCAGCCCTGACTTCATTGTTCCTGTGTCTAGTCACTATATTAGACCACCTTCCTTAATTAGGAAAATTTTTAAAAAAAGAAAAAAAAAACAAACCTGACATTGGTGTCTTAATCTTTGCCAGATTCCTGGCACACCACATTCAAATTGTGATGTCAAACATTCTTTTTTATTTTTTTAAATTGGAAAACTAGTTTCATTTATTCATAAATTTAATAACTAATTTTGCTCTATATCTTGTTGTTTGTTGGGATTGGTGAGCTTTTTGTGTTTGTCTTGATCCCAGTGACCTTTACTCAGAATACATTTATTGAGGCCACAGTGCTATTACTGTACTAAAAGGAACCTGTGTCAACTCTATAGTGACATCTTGGATTTGCATGCTTGAACATTTTCAAAGTAAATTTTCTTCTTACCTTCAGACCCATGCCATGGAAAGATTATTCTATACATTGCTATAATTTATGAAATTACAGTGATTCATGTTGAATTTGAAGAATTCCCACATGATGCCAGCATGCACAATTTTTGCAACCTCCTACTTAGAGCCAGAGGTTCTTGGTGGCTTATCTGTTTACACCTGTGACGCTGTGTGACAGTGCTTCATACAACATTGTATTTAGAAACATGGCCAGCTATAGCAAAACTGGAAATATGGAGAAAGTTCTTCAACAATCTCTTTCCTTTGAATGTGTCTGTGTAATTCAGCCAAATACTTATTTTCCAAAATAATACTAAGAAGTAGCTTCTACTGTTTTCTACAGTGTCTTGGTAGTCATCTTTGCTACCTTCCTCCAGGAGCCAGCCTGCCTCTTCTGAGTTGAGTGATCTCGTTTTAATTTTCGCTGCTCTGCACTAAACAAGGGAATCCCTAACTGAATCTATAGAATTAAGTGTTCATGTGATAAATTCTCACTGCTGTCTGTTGAGATGTATATATGTTCTAATTAACTATCAGCCAATAGTATTGTGGCTATCTATTGAAAATTGTTTCATACCAATTTTTTAATTTGGGCTGCTATTTTTTAATAGAGACTGTATGTAAAAAAAATTTATTAGAACATTGGTTTTCAACAATATCACACTCCGCTTTCCTTTTTGTAGCAAATGCTTCTAAATTTGCAGATGAATATAATTGACTTCAAAACATACTTTTAAAGAAATCATTATAATGCAATAACTATAAATAATACTGAATTTATAATTAGGCAATATATATTTCAATATCTAAATTAATGAGCATTACCACATTAGAACATATAAAGAATGAGGTGCTTACACTACGAATGTAAGGTCCACAAATATAGACTGTGACCGAGGTGGGTTATATTTCCATGGCAGTGAACAACTCAGTAGATTTCCAAACAACATAAAATACAATCTTCACTTTGTTGATAAGGTGTCCTGAGAAATTCAATGGACATTAAAATTGTGCAAAAAATACTTTATTTGTGAATCAGAGTTAGGTTCTAAAGCTTAGGTAAATAGGAGCAGTCTTTTTAAAAAGTAATGTCAATATTGACTAGGATATTTACAAGTCATTAGGATGTGGAACATAAACACATATTTACATATTGAGTGAGCTTTTTTCTTCCTTTGGATCACTGGAAGAGAGGTTTGTAATTTAGCTTCCAGAAGAGTATAAACTCTCATTGTATCTCATAGTTTGCTTGCATGATGTGATTTGAATAAATGCATAATAGAGGATTTTGACACAAATTTACTCTCTATTTCATTTTCTCTGACAAGAGTTTTGAAGCGAAACTTGCTCCAGAAGAACGCTTTTCTCCTCTGGATCTTTTTAACAAAATCCGAGAACAAAATGAAGAGCTTGGACTGATTATTGATTTAACATATACTCAGCGCTATTATAAGTCAGAGGTAAATTGAACCTTTAACTGAAAGCAACATTCTTCATTATGATATTAAAATAATTTATAGTAATTCAGTAATAATAGTTTTCATCTTGTGCTTGTGTGAAGTGTAACCTTCTTTCATGAGTAATAATAATTTTAAAAGGAAATCAAATCTTTCTTTAAGTACATGCTTTTAATGCTGTCTCAAAATGAGATTGGAGACATGAATTGAACTATTTGGTCACCATTACTACTGTTTATATTCAAATCCTTTTCATCATCTTCAACAAAAACTCTATAACCATTAAAGAGTAATTCCCTTTTCTCCCACTCTTTCAGCCCCTGGTAACCTCTGATCTACTTTTTGTCTATATAACTTTACCTATTCTTGACACCTCATACAAATGGAATAATAATATTTGTCCTTCTTTGTCTAGCACATTTCACTAATTATGTTTTCCAGATTGATCGATTTGTAGCATGTATCAGAATCTTATTCCTTTTCATGGCTAAATATTTCATTGTGTTCATATGCTATGTTATGTTTATCCTTCATCTATCTGTAGGTACGTGGGTTATTCCTTTGGCTATAGTGAATATCACTGCTATTAACATTGGTGTAGAAATGTTTGGTTTGGGGTTGGGTTTTTTTTTGTTTTTGTTTTTTGGTACTGCGGATTGAATCTAGAGGGACTTTACCATTGAGCTTTCTCCCGAGCCCATTTTTTTTAATATATTTTTTTTTAGTTGTAGATGGACACAATATCTTTATTTTATTTATTTATTTTTGTGTGGTGCTAAGGATCAAACCCAGTGCCTCATACAGGTGAGGCCCATACTCTGCCACTGTGCCACATGCTCTGTCACTGAGCCACAATCCCAGCCCCTCTCCAGCCCTTTTAAATTTTTATTTTGAGACAGAGTTTCACTAAAGTGCTTAAGGCCTTGCTGGATTGCCAAGGGTGTCGTCAAACTTGTGATCCTCCTGCCTCAGCCTCCTGAGTTGCTGGGAGTATAGGCGTGCACCACTGTGCTGGGATAGTGAACAAATATTTGTTTGAATCTTTCCTTGCTTTCAGTTTTTTTAGATGTATAACTAGGAGTAGAATTGCTGGGTCACATGGTAGTTCTGTGTTAACCTTATGAGAAACTGCTGAACTTTTCCATTGTCATTTTCTTATTTTTAAGCTGTTATCCTAAATGTCAGAAACATGTAATACTTATAGGTGTCTGTTGTATACCCATTAATGCATTCAGCTTTAGTGTTTATCAACTAATGGCTATCTTGTTTGGTCTGTATCCCTACCTGTTTCACCCCATTCTGTATTATTTCAAAGCAAATCTCTGATGTCATAATTTTATCTCTACTTCTTTGGTATGTATATTTAAAATATAAATACTTTTAATTGTTGATATCAATTCTTTAATGTCAGATATCCCATCAGTGCTCAAACTTGGATTAGCTCCTAAATTTCATAAAATATTGTTACGTTGCAATTGGTTGTTAAGTTTTACTGCCCCCTCCCCGCATTAAAATTTATGTATTAAAGTAATTAGGTAGTATTTAATATGTAGATTTTGATAATTGCATCCTTATGAGTTGTTAAAGTTTTTTTCTAGTCCTTTTCTTTGCAGGTTGGTAGTTGGATATAGCTTGATCTGATTCAGGCTGGATTTTTCTTTTTGGCAAGACGGTTTCAGAAATGACGATGTATTTGTTCTTCTATCAGGAAATGAGACTTCAAAAAATAGAGAAATCAATAATTCTTTCTAAATTTATTAGCTGTATTTTTTTCAATTTATTTTTTATATCATTATGACCTCCATACTGTTGTTTTTCTTACTGAGGCACAAGGTGGTTGGAGCTTCTCCATTTGGCTCTTGAGACATTTTGAAACACCCTTAATAATTTTTATTCACTCTTAGTTCTGGGCTTGTCTTGTATATTTTGTGCCCCAACCTGAATGAGCCATTTTAACAAGGTACTTAGATTTCTTTTAGTTAAGAGACTACAATCTGGGCTGGGGTTGTGGCTCAGTGGCAGAGCGCTTGCCTCACACATGTGAGGTCCTGGGTTCAATCCTCAGCACCACATAAAAATAAATAAACAAAATAAAGATACTGCATCCGTGTATAACTAAAAAAGTATTTTTAAAAGGGGGGGGGGGCGACAATCTGCTAGAGGTACCAGGCTGACATTGTTCATAGGCTTTCTTTGGTCAAATTATTTGTGTTTGTGTGTTTATAATGTAAAAGCGTGGGCTCATGCTGATACTTTCCATTTCAATCCTGAGCTGTAGGCTTTTCACTTACCCTCTTCTGTCTTTTAGCTATGTCTACTTTTTCCCACCCCAAGAATACTTCTGCTTAAATCACAGCTGCTTTATGAAGGCATGGCCATTATACTGTATAATATTGGGTAGGACTGTTCATATAATACTTAGTTATCTATATGTGCATTTGTTCACATGGAATTTGCTGTGTGTATACATCCTATTGACTATCTCTCCTGAAGTTTTTGTTGTTGTTATTCTAATTAGTTATACACCTCCTATGTTGTAATGAAATATAATTACAAAGTAAAAATTTGTGAATGGAGCAGCTTGGAGAAAAACTGGCTCTTCTATCAGAATTGTTGATGTATAATAAGATTATTATAATCTCTTGGTTTATATTCCAGCTCCTCTTATCTTTAATTGTTTCCCTACAAATAAAATAATATATGTATATTTTTTCTTGGTTTTTCCTTATAGGATTTGCCAGAAACTATTCCTTACTTAAAAATTTTTACAGTTGGGCATCAAGTGCCTGATAACAACACTATTTTTAAATTCAAATGTGCTGTTAGTGGATTTTTGAAAGAAAATAAAGACAATGGTGAGTTTGGGGTGGGGGAGTTATCTGAGGTGAGAGATCTGAGAGTTACCTAAAAAAAGACAACAAAAGGCAAAGTTAGCAGTGAAACAAAACAGAGCAGGCAAATGAAATTGTATCTTTGCTATACATGTTTAAGCTATTTCTGATATTTTTCCACTTTGAGAAAAGTAACTAACTAACTAAAAGTAACTAACAAGTGTTGTACTTGTATCCAATGTCAAAAGTGGAGGCTGGATTCATATGTAGCTCAGTGGTGAAGCATTTGCCTAGCATGTGTGAGGCCCCAAAACAAATTTTATTCTTCTAGTCTGTTGGTTTTGTTTTTTTTTTTTTTTCACTTCCTTTTTCTATAACTAAATCTGTCACTGATAGGTGCTCTATTTGGACCAATGAATTTGTCTCAATACAAGTGTAGCTTTTAATACATGATCAGATCTTCTACAGTTTACATCATTGATTTACATCGTGAGGTTATTTGAAATTTCCTTGAAACAGTGAATGTTGATTTTCTAGTAGACAATTTTTTATACTATATATGTATTTTTAAAAATTCCTTTTCGGGGTAGTGGTAATATTGTGGTATCTTTAAATGTTACTCTTCAATAATTGTATAACTTTTTTTAGTGTATCTATTTTAGTTACTTAACTGTATTTCTTGTTTTATAGACAAACTTATTGGTGTCCACTGTACACATGGCTTAAACCGGACTGGTTACCTCATCTGCAGGTGAGTTGCCAACCCCAGAGGCAAACTGTGTTTAAGTTGTTTTTGTCTGATAACAATGGTAGTGTAAGTTTGTTGCAAGAAATGCAATCAGTATAAAAATGTGTAAAGTAGAAAGAAATATAGTTCCCCACCCAGAGATTACCATTATTAATAATTTAGTGTACATCTTTTTAAACTTCAAAAATGCAGATACAAGCATGTGTATATATATATATTTAGTTAGTTAGTTAGTTTATGGTATAATAGATGTTCTGTTTTATAGTTTAATATGTTGTAGAAAGTGCTTTGTGACCATATTCTTTTTAAAGGCTGCACTGTTTGTGTACTGATGAACATTAAAATAGCAAACATTCATGTATGAGCATCTTTGAATATGTTTGTCATTGTCCCAGAGATAACTGATAGGCACTCAATTATAACTGATAGGGACTAGGTTTCCATGGAGAACTTTGAGCAAATATCAGAAGTTGAATTGGTACTGACCAGTTAGGGACACTGTGGAGAGAATAGTGGACATAAGAAGCAGCAAAGACCCTGTAACAAGATGACATTAACTGTGTTGGAGGAATCAGACCATGGGGTAAGTATAGCATTAAATGGATCTGGAAGTATGGGTAGGAGCTAGATCATTCAGAGCTGGGTTTAAGGCTTTGTTTTATTTTAAGAACACAAAAAAACTATTGAACTTTTTTGTTGGGGGTGAGTGTGTAGAATATATTCAAATTTGTATTTTCAACTTTTCATTTTACTACTGAGTAAAGAATAAACTGCAGAAGAAAGGAGTCATGTTAGGAGGCTTTTGTAGGAATTAAGGCATAGTAGTAGCTTGGACTGAAGTGTGGTAGTCATTTGGTGGAAAGGTGTGGTCATATTCTAGAGATATTTAGGTTACATCATTGTCAGTACTTGGTGGTGGGATGAAGATGAGAGTAAGGAAGAAATTGCTGAGGTGATGGCATCTCCATTCTGGCCCAGACATTTGTTACAAAATATTTTTTGGATATGAGGTTAATATTTTTCCCTTTTTGTTTTTTGCTTGTTGGTTCCTGATAAATTCTTTGTCAATTTAAGGAAGTCTTCTGTTTTTAGTGTACAAAGTATTTTGATCAAAAACAACTATTTTAATTTTTCAAATACATTGTAAAACATCTGTCAGTTTGGTCCCATATTTCCTTTCCTTTATTACTTAAATTATTATTATATCAATGTAAGTATTTTTATTAATAGATCTTCTAAAGTTGGGTCATCTTGCATTCTTGGAGTAAGGTCTTTCGTGGTCATGGCATATCATTCTTAATAATTATTGTTGGATTAGATGTGCTGATATTTTCTTTAAGATTTTTATGTCTCCATTTGTAAGTGAAATTGGACCTTTTGAAAAAGAACTTTTTTTCTTTTCGTATATATAAATGACCCAAATTATGTTGTTTTGTTAGATATTTGATTGATGTAGAAGGCATGAGGCCAGATGATGCAATTGAATGTAAGTATGAGGGTTGTCACTATTTTTTCCTTTTCATAAAAGTTAAAGGTAAAAATGTAGATGAATTTCTCAAATTTTGGGAAAAATAGTTCGTAATTCATTTGTTCCAATATAACAAATTTAAAAAAGGAAAAGAAAACTAACTTTTGGGGCTGGGGGTATAGCTCAGTGGTAGAGTACCTGCTTAGAATGCTTGAAGCCCTGGGTTTGATCTCCAGCACCAAAAGAAAAAAGGAAAGAAAAACAAAACCCAAACAAGATAATTTTTTTCCGAAGTTTATAAAGGAAAATATTTGGAAGTAGTGAGATACAACAGCCTAAATAATTAGTCAATGAATTTCAGCTTTGGTTTACTTTCTCTTGGAAAGTTTTGTTGTCTCTATAATTATTTCTAACAGTTCATCCACTCCTCAGTATTCAATAGGTGCCGGGGACATTGCATAGAAAGACAAAACTACATTGAAGACCTTCAGAATGGTCCTGTCAGAAAGTAAGTCTTATATGTGAGATTTGTGGTTAGGGAGCTCTCTTTTGTGTAATTCAAACTGTATATATCCATCTTCTGGTAGCTTATTCACTTGCTGGGGGGAGCCTTATAAATAGGGATGGTCAGAGGAAGGAATTTTCATTTTTATAAGCCAAAATATTTAGTCACTTAATTTACTACCACGTTTGGAAACCAGTAATATTGTATGGAAATGCTCTCTTTGAGGAATTGGAATTCCAGTGTATCCAGGTCAAGTGATTTTGAAGACTCAGCACATCTCATGGAACCAGTCCACACCTCTAACAAGTCTGGTAACCAAGGGTCTAGGTATAACTTACATCGGACCTATGGTTATCCAATGCCTTCCCGGCGTTTTCACACCCAGTCCCCACACTTGCAGCAGCCATTCAGGTACCTCTGCTTTTCCTTTTTCTGAACCTAAAATAGAAATTAATACTATAAATCATTGAAAATATGTTTTGATAATGATGAGCAGTTGATGTTTTCTTACTGATCATTGTAAACCAGAAGGTGTCATCTTGTTCTGTATTTTGAAAAATCAGATACTAAGTAGAGAAATAGGAAACTTCAGAGGCAGTTGGAAGGGAATTTCGACATTTTCATTGATTTGTAAACTTCAGTCTGATATGTCTACCAGAAAGAATCTTGCATTCTTAGACTACATGAATTGTGGTGTGGTTTTCAGAATAAGGAAAAAGAGTAAATATAAATTAAGTGAAAATAATAAAATAGCAATAGAAACATTTGCAAAGGATTTGAACAAATAAATCACAAAAATATTTCACTTTGGAAATGGGGAAAATTTCAGTTTGATTAAAATAGTCTATTGACTTTCCAAAAAGAGAGAACCAATAGGAGATAGATAGATAGATAGATACATACATACATACATACATACATAAGCAAGTCTTTATTAGGGAAATTGGTTCATGTTATTATGGAGGCTTAGAGATCCTACAACTGGCTTCTGAAAGCTAGAGACCTAAGGATGCCAAGTGAAAAAAACATCTGAACCAGGGAACCTGGTAATTCTCAGACTTAGTCTTGACACCAAAGGCCTGAGAATCCATGGGTTTGGGACATGGGAAGGTAGGGGAAAGGGGTAACTACTCATGCAAGTCCTAGAGTCCAAGGGCTGTGACTCTTGGAGTTCTGATATCAAGAACAGGAGAAGAAGGGTATCCCAGTTCTAGGGATGAGGGCAAATTCACCTTTTCTTCTCTTTGATTGGGGTTTACCTACATTGAGGGAGGATCTCCTCACTCAGTCTACCAACTCATACACCAGCCTTTTCCAAAACACCTTCATAGACATATCTAGAAATAATGCTTTACCAGCTGTCTAGGTATTCCTTAATCAAGTTGATACCTGAAATTGACCATCAAGAAAGAGCAAAAGAGTATTTTTCTTTCACTATTTTAGCAACAGTTTTTGATGAGCAACCCCATGGTTGTCAGGCTGGTCCTGGATTTGCATCCTGGCTCTGCCATTCACCCAGTGTATGATCTTGGGTGAGATACTTAACCTCTCTTGAGTTCTCTTTATTTATCATTCAAGTGAGATTTGAATAATACATGCCCCCATAGGCATTGTCAGTGATGACTACTTGAGTTAAAACATGTAGCACATTGTAAACACTTTGAAAAAAGATGTTGGCATTTTTTTTTTTTAAAGATGTAAATGTTTTTAACAGATCTTACTAGTAACAACCCTTTTGAAACACAATTTTAATGTCTATAACAATACTCATGGTGATTCCATGTTGAGACTAAGGAAATACTTCAAAATATGGAAAAGACTATATTCTGTGATTCAACACATTTCCAAACTCCCTACTATGTCTCAGACACTGGGCTTGGTGCTCAAACTACAGTAGTATAATATTGGGGATGTTAATACAAGACATACTATAATAGTAAAGACTGGTGGTCTGAATTTCTAATAGTGGAGAATATAGCAGAATAGTTATATTCATACTATGACATTTTGTAAAACCATTGAAAATGATAGCTCACTTATGATAAGTAAAAACAATAGGTTATAATTCAACAGTCAGAAAAAAAAAGATGCAAATGGAAAAAGACCAAAAGGAAATATGAACCAGTTTAATTAGATGAAGTGGGATTAAGGGGGGTTTGTAGGTTTCATTTTTCTTTTATCAAATTTCCAAATTTTTGTAATTATATGTATTCACTGATCTTGCTTTTGAAATGATTAAATCCTAATTAACAAAATTTGCATGTACCATGGCTAGAGTAATTTTTTATACTTTCTAATTAATTTATACTTACTTATAAAGCAAAAGCACCTCCATTTCCATACTAAATAGCTTATTATTTTATATTAACCCTCCCAGGCTTTTGGAGGTAGAAAGACTCCTGGGAACCTGTCTGTGTTCCAGGGCATTGTAGGAAATTTAAATATATTGTCTTATTTTACCTTCATAATAACCTGGGAAGATACTATTAGCTCTGTTTTATAGAGAATTAGGAGACAGAATGATATAAGTAATTCATCTGCTAAGGTGAAATAGGTAGCAAACAGAAGAATCAGGGTATCTATATATTATTTCATAAAGCTTATTATATGTTTCATTAATACTAATAATGGATTATTGCTTTTTGTTTAAGAAAATTTTCACAAAATCAGAATGTTTACCAGAGAGGCCATATCCCTCCTCCTGGCCCTGCTGGAGAGGACTATTCACAAAGGAGATACTTTTGGAATGTGAAGCCAAATGGCAGTCAAGCAGTCCAGGATAAGAGGTGGTGTCCTGGCAGTTATCAGAGACTGTCCTATCCAGCCTACTGGGGATGGACCGAGTGATACAAAACCTGTCCTGGATATCTCCCTGGAGACCAGAGCTGCACTGAAGATAACTGGAGTGACTTAATAAAATCAGGTCAAATGAGGTTTTTCAGGTCAAATGAGGTTTTTGCTTGTTTTTTTTTTTTTTATTTTTTATTTTATATGTATCTATTTTATTGTTTCCTTTATATGTGTTCAAGCTTTTAAAGGAATTACATTAATATTTACCTTTTTGCTGATAAATTTACAGTAATTACAGCAATACCAAAACAAAACAAACAAAAAACAGAACAAAATCTGTCATTCCAGTCTTAAAGTTTTCTAAAGGAAGATGATATTTTAGAACTTAAGTATTAAGAACTTCTCTTGCAAGTTATTTTTTAAAATAGTATCTTTTTTCTATGTATTTTCTTCTGACTAGACTTGTAACATAAGTTTGTGTATGTACAGAAATTTTTAGTGTTTTTTGTCATGTTCTATTGACCCAGTCATAAGGGTATCTTTTTTCCATAATTCTTCAAAATTTCAATTAAAATTTACCTAGGAGAAAATTTCTTTAGAAGCTAGTCACTATCTGTAATTAATTGTGGTGTTTTTGTGATTATATATTTCTTTCTTTGGCAGTTTTTTTGTGGTATTTGACCAACTTCCTTTCACTGAATTGCCAGATATACCATCTAACCCAGAGATGGATAAAATTTGAGAGATTGGTTAGCAGTTGGGTGAGAGAAACTGATTTGATAAACCAGAATGCTGGTTAATTAAATCAAATCATTATTTACCTGATAGGGTAAATGTCATGAATAGGGTAGAACTATCCAGAAAACTTAGAAACTTTATCGATTATAAAGGTTGACTGATGAACAAATGGGGTGTGACTATAAATTGCCTGGGATATCTGGCATGTTTTGATGTTATTGCTCCTCTGCTGAACATAACCCTCTGGGATTTTTCTCCAGTTACCTATCACTGGAGTGGTGCTTTACCTCAAGAACATGAAGGTAGATCATTTGGGAGAATGTTAATTATTTTTAGTGCAGAGGGAGCCAGAAACCTTTGTTTACCCAAGCCAAGTGTCTCATCATCCTCTCAATCAATATTTGATGAATACTTGGGCAACTTGGCTTCCTTTTTTAAAGCCTCTGGTTTTGAGGATTTCTGATACTGCATATGAGGGTATTTTCTCTGTTCTCTCTTGTGTATGAACAATCTGACTTTAAGGAAGTATTCTACTTCAGCTGTTCTTGCCTGTATCTGATTGGCTCAATCAGAGTACTCTATTTGATCTAAGTAATGGCTCATAAAGTTTTTCTCTGCTCTCCACATTTAACAGAGATACAAAAGTCCTTCTTGCTACAAGCCTACTCTTATAGAATTGTTCCCCAGGATACATCCTGAAGGCTCACATTGGAAGAAATTGGAGCAAGACAACTGTAAGGCAAAGCAGAATCAGCAGGGGTAGGTATGGGAATCCAGCTAGTCTCATAGTTGTGAAAAAGGCCTTGGCAAGCAGCTTCAAAGGAAAACACTCCCAGTAGAAAGGGCCATCATATAAGCTTTGCCTCCTTCAAAAATTTTTATTTATCATCCCTTTTGTATTCTCCCTTATTTTAGCTATCAGCATGGCTTGTTTAAAAAAAAAAGCAAAACTAATTAGGATTTGATATCTCCTGTTTCATTTATTCTGTAACACATTGGTTCTGGTTTCTGCTCATACCATTGAAAGGCTTCTGGCTGAAAGGACCAGCAGCCCCCTTTTAAAAAGGGCTTTCGTAGTCTGTTCAGGCTTTTAAAATTTATGTTTTTATTTTAAAAGCACATTTTAAAACTCAGATAGCTCTACTGAGATTACCATGAAAAAGAACAGTCCTCTACCCTGCCCCAATATTCTTTTCTCAGAAGCAACCACCTTAAGTATTTTCATGTTATCATCTGGTATTTGGCTCCATTATTTAAATAATATGACTATAGCCACTTCTTGTTTTTTCAATTTATGATACTATGGTAGATGAGGAGAATGCTTTTGCAGACCTTCTACCCATTCCACACATAAAACTTGTTAAATCTGTTCTAAATTCATGTTACTAGGTAAATATTATTCCATGAGCCATAAGGTACCATAGTTACGTTTCTTATAATCCCCTTTTCCCTGTCATTTTTGCTTCATTTTTTGCCTCTTTCCCTATGGACCTATCACTAGTTCGTACCCCAAATCTCTAATAGCATTATAAAATATCTCAACATGGGTAAATTCATCAGATTCTTTTTCATTTGAAATCTTCCCTGGAGCCCTCTTGGTCTGTTTCAGGTTAGGTTCTGTGTTTGTTTTCTAGGGCTACCATAACAAAATACCACAGACTGGGTAGCTTAAATTACAGAAATGTGTTTGCTAATAGTTCTGGAAACTAGAAAAGATAAAGATGTCAGCAGGGTTGATTTCTTTGAGGCTTATCATTTTGTGGATGACTGGTTCTTCCTGTGTCTTTGCATGGTCTTTCTTTTGTGTTTGTCAGTGTCCTAATCTCTCTCTCTCTCCAGTGGTTTTTTGTTGGTTTGGTTTAGGTTTTTGGTGGTGCTAGGGATTGAATCCAGGTCCTCACTTACTAGGGAGGTGCTGTACCTCTGAGCTACATCATCAGCCCTTTCCTCTTAAAAGGATGTCAGTCATGTTGGATGAGGGCCCATCCTAGCACCTCACTTGAATTTACTTACCTGGTTAAAAGCTCTGTCTCCCAACTACAGTCACATCTCCAGATGTTGGTAGTTAGAACTTCAACATAGGAATTTGGGGGGAACACAACTCTGTCCGTAACAACTCTGTCTCTAGACCTAGGCATAGCTCCTTCCCCGGAATTCCACTTCATCTTTACCCTGTTTATTTCTTAGGCCTCTCTTGTGTCTCCTGGATCCTGTAGCTGCTGCTTTCATGGTTTCCTTCCCTATTTGGTGGATTATATCCTTCAGTAGTCAATGGGATGTAATTTTTTTTTTAATAGTATTTTTTAGTTGTAGATGGACACAATACTTTTATTTTATTTGTTTATTTTTATGTAGTGCCAGGGATATAACCCAGTGCCTCACGCATGCTAGGCAAGCACTCCACCACTGAGCCCCAACCCTGGCCCCCAGGATGTAAATTTTTTAAAATTCTTTAGTGACAAATTGATTTATTTTTTTCTTCATTAATAGTTGAATTTGCTATAAAATTGCAGGTGAGCACTTTTAAATGCATGTATACATTGTTCTGCATGTCATTGTTACTGTTGAATCCTGTAACTATTCTGATTCTAGAGCTTTTATTTTTTTTTTCTTGAAGCTTTAAGGTCTTTATTTCAGGTGTCTTAATGTATTTTAAAATGCATAATACTATATTTAGTGAGCTTTTCAATCTGGCAAGTTATGAGAAATTTTCATTTTTATGCTCTTCTGGGGGAACTAGTTGAATGTTGGATTTTCTGAAATGTACCTCTAAGTTAATTGTATATTTTTTTCTCCTATTTTCTATTTTTAAGCCCTTTGCTTTTTTAAAAAATCTGCTGTTTTCTAAACACACACTTGTGTGTATGTAATTATATATTTTTTTCGGGGTTTTTTTATATGTGTATAATTTTAAAGAGATGGGATCTTACTATGTTGCCCAGGCTGGTCCTGAATTACCAGGCTCAAGCAATCCTTTGCCTCAGCCTCCTGAGTAGCCAAGACTTTGGGCTTATTCTACTACCACCTCTAATACTTATTTCTAAGAACTAGCTCTTTTTTTTTTTTATGAATGTATTATCTTTTATCTCTTTAATGATACCTGTTTTTAAAGTTCCTTTTGATCTCCGCATCAACTTTCTTTTTTCCCTTGTTTGTGCCTCTGTTTCTCATGTTAGAGGTGTTCTTGAAATACCTGGTAACCCTATTTATTGGCCCTGTCTATATTTAAGATTGGGGCATTAAAACTGATGGAAGCTCTGTTTTCTCATAGTAATAAGGTGATTGGTCACTTTGTTTTCTGTTTACTTTCCCACTGCTGCACACATTTAGGTTTTATTTTTCTCCATTTTGATAGTATCATCTTTGAAAATTTTATTGCCATCTGTCATCTATATTCATCATCTATCCCACTTTTTTGGGAATTTTTATCTTTAAATATACCTTTACTGTTATTTGGTGGGGTTTGAGTAGGGGCTAGAGATAGCTATGAGACCCAGCATAATGAGAATTTAATTGCCAAATAAATTGCTGTAAGGGTTTATCCTCAGTTTGGTAAGCTTGAGTTTTTAAAAAAATTTAGTGCATTGTGTCCCAGGAGTGCAGGCCATTGAGTTATGATTTGGAGCCACAAACATTCCTACTATGGAAGGAGGCCCCATCTAGGATCCTGTCTAAACCTTCTTTCCAGTGAAATTGCAATAACTGTCCCAGAATTATGTCCTGAAAATAGTTCAGTCATGTTATTCTCCTCTTGGAAATCTTGAATGGCTTATGGGCTTCAGATTCCATTTTTAGCTCCTTGTCAAGGCTTTCTTTATCTGACTGCAAGCTGACTTCTCAAAGCCTTTTACTATGTTCCACTCCATGTCTGTGTGCCAGCCATTTCATGGTACATTGCGCCATATACATTTATGCCACCATGTGCTTATTCTTCCAGGTTGTTCCCTTGGCTGTAGTCTCTCCCCTGTGGTTGCTGTGAGCCAGTCCTTCTCATTGTATAAGCTACATCTCTATAAAGTCTTTTCTCCCATCCCTGCCCACTAAGGGAAAGATCCCTTTTTCAACAACTTACCTTGTCATTTTATTTATGTCTTGTGCTATATGAAATACAGGTTCTAGGGCACCATCTCAGGCTTCCTCAACCCCTTCCTTCTCTGAAAGCACCGTCTGCCTCTGGGTCCACATTCCCCTTTTTTAAAAACCTTTGATACCAAATCTTATTGAGATCCCCAAGTTAACTAGAATCCAAGTTAGCTCTGGGCCTGCAAGGTCCTTCCAGCCCTGCACCTTGTATACTCTCTTCACAGATATGGCCCTACTTTAGAGGAAATGCTATACAATAGCTTTCTGGGCTGCCACTGAAGGGTGAGGTAATGATCCAGAAGTGTGGAGGAGTCTGCTCCCTCTAGGGGTTCTTGATGAATGAAGTGTTGAGGACCAGAGGGAGCCTGCCCCTTCTTTTCCCTGCTGAACACTACTCTCAACCATGTTTCTGAGCCTTCCAGAGAAGGTCCGGCTTACTGAGTGAATACACATGCCAGACATCCTGCACGTCTTTCTGGCTCATTGTAAAGCAACGTTGCATCACATTGCTTAGCATTGCTTCTTGCTTCGCTTACCCTTTTCTTCACCCTTACCACTCTGTTTTTAAATACTGCAAATAAAATACCAGTGATTTAATCCTTGCCTCAGACTCTGCTTTCTAGAGGATCTCAGATAGTTGTTTAAATATCAACCACACACATATAAAAGTGGGAAGTGCCTGATACCTCCCACTAATTTAACATTGAATTCTACAAATACTTACACCTTTTTTAAGAACAGAGAGAGATGCCAGTTACATCTACGATAACAGTATACAGGAATTAAATTCATTTGGGGGTTTTAGTCACATGATACAGGATTAGTTTTTGGAATTTGGGTATTTCATGTGACCCATTTGTTCAGAGAACACTTCAAGATTTAGATGCTTTTTGTTTGCTTGCTTGCTTTTTTGAGATAAGATCTCAGTAAGTTATCCAGATTGGCCTCAAACTCTCAATTCTGCCTAAGTGTCTTAAGTATCTGGAATTATAGGTACACACCCCAGCCCCAGCTTAGTTTTTTTGTGGTTGCAGGGGTTGGAGGAGGAGAGAATGGGGAGTTAATTGTTTAATAGATACAGTTTCAGTTATACAAGAAAAAGTATGAAGAGAGATTATGGTAATGTTTGTACAACATTATGAATTTATTTAATTTATTTAATACCGCTGAACTCTACACTTAAAAAATAGTTAAGATGGAAAATTTTGTGTTTTACCACAATTAAAAAAAATATGGAAAATTGATGTAAATCTGCAGGTAACTAAAAATAGATATAGATTACATCAAAATTTAAAATTTTGATGCCACAAATGACATGACTAAGAAAGTAAAAAGCTAGGCACAGTGGCACACACCTGTAATTTCTAGTGATACAAGAGGCTAAGGCAGGAAGATCACAAGTTCAAGGCCAACCTAAGCAACTCAGTGAGATCCTGTCTCAAAATAGAAAATAAAAAGGGCTGAGGATGTGACTAATGTTTAAGTGCCCCTGGGTTCAATTCTGGTGCCAAAAAAAAAGTAAAAAGACAAACCACATCATGGGAAAAACATTTTGTAAATCATATCTGATAAGGGACTTATATCTAGAACATAAAGAATTTCTACAACCCAATATTAAAAAGACAATATAAAAATGAATAAAGGATTAGAATAGATGCTTCTCTATAAAGAAAATGTACAGATAGCTAAAAAAAATGAAGAAATACTGAGCATCGTTAGTCATTAGGGAAACAATCACAAAATAGCACTCCACTCCTACTAGCATGGTGTCATATTAAAAAGGACAATAGCAGGTATTCAAGCTTATGAAGAGTTCAACATAAGAAAAATATGAGTGCACACAGGAGAGAGTGCGTAGACAAATGAATCTCAATTGTGTTCTGGGGTGTAAGATGGTCTGCAGTGAGGCCATATGCTATAGGCGGGGAGCTGGAAGATTTCCCCTGAAGTTGGACTGGGGGCACGGATAGAGAAGTGAGGAAATCGATGGGTTCTTTAATCTTACCAAATCTGGAAGTGAAGGAGATTCCTGGCCTGTCTGCCTTTCCCAAAGGAATGAATGATCCCCAGTCAGTCCTTTGCCGGGCTGTGTTCAAACTTCCAGGTGACTCCAAGGCACCCAAGGTTGGTTTGGGTGGGTATTTAGCCCCTTCCATAGTCTACATCAGCCCCCCACTCATCCTTTCAGCCATTCCAAATACACAGTTTATGCCTTGAACAGTTCAAGAGAAAACTCCTAGTGTGTACCCATCCCCAAAATTGGTTGAGAACCCTTGTAAAGAAATTCTAGCACTGACACTCTGGGGAAACTGGGATCTTTTGGCAAGTTGTCTTCCCGGGTCAAGAGAAAGCAAGTCATAAAAAGGGCAGCTCTCACCCACAAACCAGGTTCAACAGGTAAAACCAGAGGTGGGAAGTGGTCCAGATGAGGAGCCAGAAAAGGAAGAGCCAGGTTCTGATTTTAGTTTGGCCCCTTAGCAAGTTAGTCCTCTCTGGGGTATCAATTTCCTCTTCTAGAAAATGGGGACAGCTGGGTGCTTTGTAGAGAATCGCTTGAGCTAAGGCAAGTGGAGGGGCCCAGCACAGTGCTAGACAGCAGTGGCCACTGTGGATGCAACCCCCAACATGTTAGGTCTCAGTGCCTTCCTTGATGCCTGGATCCATGTGGCATATCATTCAGGATCCAGAGCTTGCTGGGCCTGGGTGCTGAGCAGGAGTGGTGACCCACAGACACCAGCTTGGATTCATTTTAACACATGGTAAAAGTTACAAATATTTATGCAAGTACTTATGTAAATATTAGAGAACAAGGCTGATATTCTTATGGAAGTTCTCATTTAATAAATTAGATCTTTTGAACCAACTTGCAAATGATGCATAATGATATCTCTTTCCTGTAGCTTAGGCAAAGGGATCATGAAATGACTAAAAAACAACAACAACAAAAAAAAAAAACACACACACACAGTAAGATTCATCCCTTTTCAGTATATAGTTCTATGAATTTTTAAAAAATGTTTTTTAGTTGTAGTTGGACACAATTCCTTTATTTTTATTTGTTTTTATTTTTATGTGGTGCTTAGGATCAAACTCAGCACCTCACACGTGCTAGGTGAGCGCTCTACCACTGAGCCACAACCTCAGCCCCATATAGTTCTATGAATTTTGAAAACTACATACCAGTTTGTAACCACCACTACAATCAAAATTAGAACAATTCCACTACTCCCTCAAAATTCCTTCACACCACTTTGCAGCAGTTGGCAATTGCTGATCTGTTTTCTGTCCCTATAGTTTTACCTTTTCTAGAATGTCATCTAGATGGAATATAGAGTAAGTAGCCTTTAGTATGGGGCTTCTTTTACTTAGCATTACTGCTTTTGAGATTCATCCATGTCATTGTATGGACATTGTATGTTCACTCCCTTTTCGTGGCCGAGTTAATATTCCATTGTATAGATGTGCCACAATTTAAAAAAAAAAAATTTAGTTGTAGATGGACACAATGCCTTTATTTATTTATTTTGATGTGGTGCTGGGGATCGAACCCAGTGCCACGCGTGCCAGGCTAGCACTCTACTACTGAGTCACAACCCCAGCCCAATATGCCACAATTTTTTTATCCATTTGCCAGTTGAAGGATATTTGGATTGTTTACAGTTTTTGAATTTTGAACAAAGGTTCCATTAACATTTTTTGCATATGTTTTTATATGAATATCTTTATTTCTCTTGGAGTGAGACAGCTGTTGTGGAATAAGGGAATATTTATAAGAAACTACCAAACTTTTCCTAAGTGGCTGCATTATTTTGTATCCCCATAAACAAGGTTTGAGAGTTAAAATTTCTCACATCCTCATCAGTCCTTAGTGCTATTCCAATAAAAAGATGTAGTATAGGCTCCTTTAAAAAAACAGCTTTAGAGATAAAATTAATACGCTGTACATTTTTAATAGTTGATTCCTTTTATTGCTAACTTGTATTCCATTGTATGGATATATGACAACTTGTATCCATTCACTTGATGAACATGTGAATTATTTCCAGCCATTGATGGCTATAAACTAGATGCTATGAACTATGAAATTCCAGCATTTAATTTTTTTATTTTTTAAATTCTTTTTAGATATACATGACAGAATATATTTTGACATATTATACATACATGGAGTATATGTATGTATAAAATCATTCTTGTGGTTTATATGATGTGGAGTTACACTGGTTGTGTATTCATATATGAACACAGGAAAGTTATGTCTGATTCATTCTACTGTCTTTCTTATTCCTAAACTGAGACTTTAAAAATACATTTTAAATCAATTTTATTTTACAATTTCTAGCCTATAAAATGTACTCTTTTTAAAAATATATTTTTAGATGGACCTTTATTTTATTCATTTATGTATATGTGGTGCTGAGAATTGAACCCAGTGCCTCACACATGCTAGGCAAGTGCTCTACCACTCAGCCACAACCTCAGCCCCTTAAATGTACTCTTTGCATAATTTGATGAATTTTTATAAAACTCATATGCCCTTATAACACCACATCAAGACACAGCACATTGGCTTCAGCCTAAAGATTCCTCTAAAGGGAGAATCTCCCATTCCCTCATCCCAAAAACCATTAACTTGCTTTCAGTAACTCTAGGATAAATTTGTAATTCCTAGAGTTTTATAGAAATGGGATTCTATACTAATTTTAGTTTCTCACCATTTTTGCTCAGCATGTTTTTTTTTTAACATTCATCCATATTGGAAGTATCTGTAGTTTATTCCTTTTTTATTACCAGTATTTTATTGTATGGATTTTTCACAATTTGTCCACCAATGTGTTTTTGGGCATTTATTGTTACCAGTTTATGGCTACTACAGCAATGTTGATATGAACATTCATGTACAACTAACAGGACAGTCTTCTAGATGGTCTGGGACCAAGGTAGTTTTCTACCCTTTCTCATTTCTGTTCTCAATAACTAGAATCCCAGTGACTCTGGAAGCTGAGGCAGGAAGATTGCAAGTTTGAGGTCAGACACAGCAACTTAGTGAGACTGTCTCAAAATATAAAATTATAAGAACTGGGGATGTGGCTTAGTAGTAAAGGACCCCTGGAGTCAATCCCCAGTACTGGAAATAAGAAAAGAAAGAGAGACAGAATGCAGCATCTTGTGACTAGCCAGATTAGAATGATTAGCCAGAACTGCCCAGGCTTTGTTCCAGTCCCCCTGATTACAAAATGTCCTTCAATGCTTTAGACCAGTGTGTCATGTTGCCCCTTCCCTGGTGCCAGGAGTCAGGGTACAAGACCCAGGGCAGGCTGCTTTGAGGGAGTCTCTCAGCTATGGTGGAAGTAAGGTATGTGCAGACAAGATTCTATTTGCCCTGGCAGCTTTCTGAGTCTTGGGAGACCAGCTCAGGTTGAATCCCAGGCTTCTGTGCTACCTGCCTAGTTATTTTGTATGGGGACATTCTGTCCCACTGGACTTTTTGGTAACCAATGTAGAGTTGATAGGGGACAGATAGATGAGCATTGTGAGAACATGAATAATTTTACAAAATAATTCTATAAAATGCATCCACTATACTGACCCCCCATGGGCTCTCTTTGCCAAAAAGCAATTCACCTGCAGTCCTGCCGGGCCTAAGTGGACAGGATATTGTCACATTCCTTAGCAAACTGAACAAAGGCCAGGCAGTCAGTGTAGGTAATGAATGATGAGGGTCCAAAGAATGACAACTGGTTATCAAAGAGCAATCAACTTCTGCCTCTGCACTCCTGCTCCCCGTCACTTACAAGGGGAAGGAAGAAGACAATGATTAAAGGGGGCGGGGGGGGGGGGGGGGGGGTTCTGGGGTCGATAAGAAAGCAAATTGTAAAAAAAAAAAGAAAGAAAGTTGTATCCCCTCCCACAGGCAAGGTCACCCCCTCTTGGCAGGGAATCTATCCTCTATCACTTTCTTAAATAAAAATTGCTTGCTATGTTTGCCTTGGTATTTCTTGGGTGTTTATTCTTCAACACAGGGGAACAAGAACCCATTCTGGATCCATCTCTAATAGACCGTATCACAGTGAAACTGCTTTCAAAACCAGCCTTTGCATGGATGTATTTTCATTTCTCTTAGGTAAACACCACAGAATAGAAATGTTGGTTATGCTAAGTTACATTTAACTTTTTTAAAGAAATTGAAATTTTCTCAAAATAGTTAACATCATTTTACATTCAGAACAGCAACATATTCTAGTTCTACATCTATGACAACACTTGGTAATATTCACCGTGTGTCTGTGTGATAGTATCTTTTTTTTCCTTTTTATTGGTGCATTATAATTATACATAACAGTGGGATTTGTTATAATATATTCATACACGCACACAATAAAACAGTATAGCTTGATTAATTTAATTCCCCCACTACCTATCCTTTCCCTCGCCTCCCGCTCCTGATCTCCTCTTGTATTCTACTGGTCTCCTTCCTATTTTTTTCTTTTAATTTGTTCTAATTAGTTACACATGGCAGTAGTTTTTAATTTGTAGTTCACTGTGTTTTTAATTTGTATTTCTCCAAGGACAAATGATGCTGGGAATCTTTTCATGTTTTTTGGCATTTTGTCCATTAAGTTATTTTTCTTATTGTTTTTTACATAATTTGGATGCCAATCTTGTCAGAATGAATTTAAAACGAAAACAGCACACACGTTTAAGACAAAACCGATACTCAACACCAGACCTAAGCTTCCGCCTCCGCCCAAAAAAGACGGAGTACCACCCGTCCTCGCTGGTGTCGGCTAAAAGGATTCAGACTTGGGAGGCGGAGTCAGTGGCGGAACTAACAAGGCGATGACCTTGGGGATCCGGAAAGACTTGGCGCCCCCAGGCTGACCTACCAGGAAACTGGCTCGGCGAGGGCCGGGATTGGGAGCACTTCCGGAAGTTGAGGGCTTTGTTTCCGACGGGGAGATCTTTCCAGTCGGACCAGGACCAGTTGGTGAGTTTTGCTCGGTAGCGAGGGCGCCGGGTTGTTGGGGCTCGATCCCCGGCATAGCTGTTAACGATTGTCTTGAGACGATACTTGTGGTTCCCTCAGCCGATATTTAGTGCGAAACTACCAAAGTCAGCCCCTGGGAATGCAGCAGGAAAATGAGAGCCTTTCCCTCAAGAAATAAACTGATAGGGGAGCCGTAAATTGTTAGGCAACCAGCTAGTTCGGAGGCCGAGGCAGGACCCCGTCTCAAAAACGCCGTCACTGCCGGGCGCACTTGCACTTCGTAATAAGAAGGAGCGCGTGTGATACCTAGACCCGGAGCTCTTGGCCCTCAAGCAGATGGACGGAGGAAAGGAAAAGGATTGAGGGGAAAAAAATGGTGAAGGAAGAGAGGGAAACTGTTTAAAAGCTTGGTGACAGTCCGGAAGCTGAGAAGAGGCCATTGTGGCGGTAGCAGAAGGTGGGAAGGAAACCGTGACATAAAGTTTGGGCATTAGCATATCACCTGGGCACCATAACGACAGGATATTTTGAAAGGATCACTATGACTGGGAGTGGGGGTGAAGTTTGAATTATGGAAGTGCAGGGATTTTGATGAGACCACCCTTAGGGGCTACTGGTGTAGATAAGAGGTGGTGGCAATGGGAATTCAAGAGAAATAGACGGGTCAAAATTACGTTTAGGAGGTAAAATTTAAGGATTTTAAGGATTGGGTGCGGAATTTGAGTGAGAGGTATTTACCCCAGTCTGTATTCTGTTGCTAGTAACATAGTGCATCAGATGGAGTAAGTTATAAAGAGAAGTGGTTTATTTTGGTTAACGATTCTGGTCCAAGGTCCAGGGTCTGCATTTGATGATGGTCTTGCTGATAAAAGTGTCACCTGGCAAGGAAGGGAGCACTTGAGGAGACTTAACCTAATTGGCTTTGAGATAAAACACCTGAGTGGGATAATCCATTTATGAGGGTAAAGTTCTAATCACCTACTCAAGGTCCCACCTGGTCCCTCCCCTTTAAAAATGGAAATTAAATTTCAACATGAGTTTCAGAGGGAACAAACCATTCTAGTTTCCAAGTATAATTCTAAAGTTTCTGGACTAAGTAAGTGAACAAGAACAAATGATTTTGGGGTTTTCTTTTTTCCCCCAGTACTAAAGATTGATCCTGAGGGCTCTTTCCACTGAGCTACATCCCCCAGTCCTTTTTTGTTTGTTTTGTTTTGAGACACTCTCACTAAGTTGCTGATGCTGAACTTGAATTTGTGATCCTCCTGCCTCAGCCTCGGAAATAGGCATGTGCCACCACTCCACTATTTTGAGGGTTTTCAGGGGTTCTTTTACCCCTAGTATTAAAAATATTTAAAAATATATGTATTTTCTCCCTGATTATAAGTACTCGTGTGCTTACTGTAGAAAATTCAGAACATACACAACCAATTTTGTTTTCCAGAGAACAGAAAAATCACCTAATAATCTCAGTACCTAAGATGGTTGTATTTTCCTGACTCATTGGTACATACATGCCTGGGATCCCAGCTTTGCTGGAGACTGAGGTGAGAGGATCACAAATTTGAGAGCAGCCTCAGCAATTTAGCCAGACGCTGTCTCAAGTCCCTAGGTTCAAGGTTCAATCCCCAGGACTGCAGGGGGGGAAAAAAACTGTCTTTGGTATGTCTCCTTCATGTTTTTTCTTCTTATTTGGTGGGGGATACTGTGTATCTTCTTATAATTGGGATCATACCGATTATTTTTTTGTTATCCATTTTTTTTTAGTAGACATTAGCATGACTAAATTGAAATTCTGTATGCCAGGACATTATTTACAAATATTCTTTTTTTTCTTTGTAATAACAATAAAAATCAGATGTAATTCAGCAATCAGAGATAACTTTTTAAACTTTTTGGTGTGTTTTCTTTATGTGTAGATTTTTAAAGGTGTTTTGTTTTTCCATTAAGGTGTTTTTACTTAATATTTTTGTTGTTTGCATACATCATCAAGATTGTAGTGGATTTTTTTGTTGTTGTTTTGTTTTGTGGTGCTGGGGATCAAACCCAAGGCATTGTGCATGCAAGGCAAGCACTCTACCAACTGAGCTATCTCCCCAGTCCAAGATTGTAGTTTTTAATTGTCGTTTACTTACAGTCAATCCTGCTATTTGCTAAATAGATTGTTTTCAACTTTTCACTGTTAAAATAAGAGTGATATCTTACTATATAATCCTCAAATGTCCAATTAATTTATTGAGAAAGAGCCCTAGAAATGGAGTCTCCTGAGCAAAAGGATGAAATAAGCCTAGTAAATTGCTTCACCAGACTATCATTAAAATTTTCCCTTCAAGGATGTAGTTACAAAGATTTTTCTAGTTACTTAAGTTGTCTTTTATGCTTCTTATTCATTTATTTATTTCATGGTACTGGAGCTCAAACCCTGGGCCTGTGCATGTTAGGCAAGTGTTCTACCCCTGAGCACATCCCTAGCTCCTACACTTTTATGTCTTTATATATACCCTGTCCTTTCCTGTTAACCTTATGACTAAAAAAGGGACGAATATTATTGATTATTAATCATACCCTCTCTGCTAATTTCCATGTATGAAAATTCATAGCTTGGGTCAAATGTGATACTTTATTCCTTATTAATATTTGTGTCCAGGTCCTGCTAAAATACAAATAAAATAGATCAGAAAGTTTAAAAAGTGGAAGTAGAATAAAGTTTCATTAATACCATTAGTATCCTGAGGTCCAGAAGTTCCTGGTATTCTGCCCCTAGTCTGCTAGGAAACAGCCTCTTAATCACATGTGCAAGCCTTTCATCCGGACAGGCAGAGAACCAACTAGCTCCCTTGGCTTTTTCTCAGGAGTGGAAAAAAGACTAGAAACAGCTCAGCAGGGTTAGAAAGCCATCTCACAAGGATGCCAAATGTGCTTTGGAGACAGATTTAACAGTTTTTATCATCTTATTATTTTTATTTTTGGTATTGGTATTGAACCCAGGGGTACTTTACCACTAAGCAACATCCTTAGTCCTTTTTATTTTTTATGTTGAGACAGGAGCTTGCTAAATCACTGAGGCTAGCCTTGAACTTGTGATCCTCCTGCCTCAGCTTCCAGAGTCACTGGGATTACAGGCACCACTGCACTCAGCTCTGTCATCTTTTAAAATTAATTTCATTTGTTAGCAAGGATATTTGTTAAGAAATGAGTTTTAATGTTACCTTTTAATAAAAGAAATCTATTGGTCCTTTAGGTTTTGTGCATACAATCCTGTTTGAAATGCAGTTAACATATCAGCTGGACCTATTTCCTGAATGCAGAGTGACTCTTCTGTTATTTAAAGATGTAAAAAATGCTGGAGACTTGAGAAAAAAGGCCATGGAAGGCACCATTGATGGTGCATTGATAAATCCTTCAGTGGTAAGTACAAAGTGTGAGAATGAGTGAAGGCATACCCAACATTTAAGAATGTGTTAATTTTTTGACAATGTTATAGGTTAAAACTAAAATTCTTTCATCTTTATGTACAAAGTCTTGTCCAAGTAAGACTTGACTACCTTGAATTGAACAGTGAATGAAGACAGAAACACTGGGCCCTGCCCTAGGAAATAGGAAAGGTTGTGGTCCAGCTCTGATCACATTTGTGGTCTGGCAAATATTGGTTCCCAGCTTCTCATCTATGAGATGAGGGTTCTGAAGAAGGCAGTATCTATGGAGGAGGAATAGCACAGTAGTTAAGAGCATGCACTGGGATCACATTACCAAGACTTAATCCGAGCTCTGCCACTTACTATGACTTTGAGCAAGTCATAGCCAAACCTTACATAGTGCTTACTCTTTTCCTAGCATAATTCCTAAATGCTTTCTGACTCACTTAATCTTCAACAACCATATGAAGTGAGTTCTGTTATTTTCTGCTTCTGACAGATAAAACACTAAAGAACTTGCCTAACTAAGTTCCCCAAATGGTAAGTGACAGAGCTGAGATTCAACCCAGGCATTTTTTGCCCTCATTACCTCATCTATTATATAATGATTTCATTGAATATTTTGAGGATTAAAGAAAATAATAGAGCTAAAATGTTTAGAATACAGCCTTTCTCATAGTAGCCTGCAATACATGTTACTTTAAAAAAGTTTACTCTTTGTCTAAGTTTCTTACAACTTTAAAATTATAAGATTTTTTTGACTGCCTTGACCCTTGAGATAATAATTTTGAAAATATAATCCATATAATCCATAGGAATTGTTTTAAGAATTTATCTTATGAAGTAAAAATAAGATAAAGCACCTGTTTTCATAGTGTTCTAGATTCTCCCATGTAATTCTTGATATTCTTTTGGTAGATTGTTGATCCTTTTCAGATACTTGTGGCAGCAAATAAAGCAGTTCACCTCTACAAACTGGGAAAAATGAAGACGAGAACTCTGTCTACTGAAATTATTTTCAACCTTTCCCCAAACAACAATGTACGTGGAATTTACTGACTTCCTGTTGACACGTGTTGGGTCAGAGGCTAAATTCCTACAAACCAGTTTGCTACCAATAAACAAAAGTAATCATGAAGAGAGTTCTGGAGAGTTGAGATTTAGCACTGCCTCTTACTAGACAAATAAGCTCTGAAGTCAGTTTCTTTATGAGTAAAAAAAAAAAAAATTAGCTAAATTAAGTGAGGCTAGTTTTATCTTTCCTTCTTAACCATGTAGGGTCAGGAAAATCCCTTAAGTAGTTTGCTTAAGAAACTGACAGAAATACACATGATAAAACATTAGGCATAAATATTTTGTGTGTTCATGTACATCTTTCACTTTGTAAACTCCTTGAGGATAAATGCATATATTTTTTATATATAGCACCAGGGCATTGCTGGTACCTAGAACAGCCCTTAATACATGTACATAGCCCATGAAAAAAATGACTGGAATTTTGCTGATGAAATTTTAATATTACTACTATTGTTAACAACACAATTAGGTACTAGTATCATCAAGAGAATAATTGGGAAGGCTGTGGCATGGTTTAAAATAGACAATTTCAAACTTTATAAAATGCAGTTGTCTCATCCTAGTACTAGTACCTGGAAATTTTTTTGCCAGGTAATCATTGTTTCTTAGAGAGTATTTGAAACAGTTCAAGATACCATTCCTGTTCCAGTTATAGTTCTAGGGGCAAAAGAAGCAAATATGTTCCTGAAGAGAGGCAGGCGAGACAGAAGTTAAGAAGTTAAGTGGGGGGTGGCCTTGGAGCTGGACCCTGAAGCATGTGTTGATCAGACTAGCCATAGAGAGAAAGGTGATTGGACAAGGGACAAAGCATGTGCATCAGCAAAACAGTGAAACACAAACAGCTCCAGGGTGGCCAGAAGACAGGAATGTGTGGCTGCAGGGTCACTTAAGGCTGGAGGAATGGTGTTTGCATAACACAGTCTGGGCTGATTCCATGAGAACAAGGTGCAACTTTCAGCAGAAAGCTGACAGGTAGTAGCTGTAGATGCTAGAGAAGGATTATTGAAGGGAAAACTAGGATATGAAAAACAGGTAGAAGCTCACTGAGAAGAAGGCAGGTCAGATGTTTCAGGTATAGGAAAGACTGATTCCATTCCTGTTTTGTTTTTTTGTTCCTTAGATTTCAGAGGCTTTGAAAAAATTTGGTATCTCAGCAGATAATACTTCAATTTTAATTGTTTACGTTGAAGAGGGAGAAAAACAAGTAAATCAAAAATACCTAATATCTCAAGTAGAAGGTGACCAGATTTCTCTGAAAAATCTTCCTGAAATAACGAATATTTCTGAAGTCAAAAAGGTTTGTAAATCCATATTTTTAGAGTGTGGTAAGTGAGGAATAATGCTGATGTGGTTTATTAATCACTAGTGCACCAGTTTTTGTTTTTGTTTTTGTTTTTTTTTAATTAGAGAAATGCTGCACTTGGGATTTAGGCCCGAGGTGTAGCACTTGCCTAGTGCATGTGTAGCCCTGGGTTCAATCCCCAGTGCCACAAAAAGAAAAGGAGAGGAAATGGTAATGAGTGTTTTTTAAAGTTGCTTGAAAAATAATTAAAGATAAAAAGAACTGGGAGGTATAGGTGTATGTAAAAATATAATTAGAAATGTAGTTAATGAAATCATTTACAACTTCAAATAAGTAAGTAGATATCTTTAAGTATCAAGTTTATATAGTACATTTAGAATAAAATAAACATAATAAAGTTAATATCTCGATGTGTGCTTTTAAAAATGATAAATTTAGTTTATGTGCAGAGAATTTGGTTTTTAATGTTCATAATTGCACTTTAAAGGGACTATTTGATATGAATTATGATCTACTTTGAATATTTTAATCATTTGTTTTGCAATTCAGACCATTAACCCATTAATTGATAATTTCACTTATAAATATTTGCATAACAATCCATGCATAAATAGATCAGCAAGTCATAATTTGTCTTTGATTTTTTACAGATATATAAAGTGTCTTCACAAGAAGAAAAGATTGGGACATTATTGGGTGGTATCATTAGTAGAATGTCAACAAAAGATGTTTTATAAAATGTTAGAAATATTAACAGAAATTTTCAGCTTTAAATAAAACATTGGTTTTTCTTTCCTGATTATAAAATTAAAATATGTTTATAATAGAAAAAAATTTTTTTTGATCCTAGGACCTTGTGCATGCTAGGTAAGTGCTCCACCACTGAGCTTCCTTCTAGCCCTATAATTTTTTTTTTTTTAAATCACAGAATGAGATTTTAAAAAACCCTCATAATCCTATCATTTTTACTAATACTGTTACTATTCTTGTTGTCTTCTAGTCTTCTATTTGTATTCAAACATTTTATTTTTTATATAATGGAAATAAAAATTGCCAACACTTATTGAATGTCTACTGTGTACTAGGTTTTACCTTAGTATTTTATTTCTGGGTTCTTTTGAGTTTTTTTTTTTTTTTTTTTTTTTTTGGTACCTAGCCCTTTTTATTTTGAGACAGCATCTCGCTATGTTGCTGAGGCTGGCTTTGAATTTGTGATCTTCTTGCCTCAACCTCCCAAGTTGCTGGGATTACAAGTGTGCACCACTACAGCCGGTAAGGTAGAAATCAAATTATGTGCATAGGTAGCATTTCCTTCATGCCTACTGTACTCCAGATTCTGTACTTTCTGTGCACTATTTCGTTCAGTCTAATCCACAGCATCAAGATTTTTATAAGTGAGGAAATAGACTTATGTCTCTCAGTTGTTTATTTCAAAACAAATTTTCTGAGGCTGGGATTGTAGCTCAGGGTAGAGCTCTTGCCTCACATGTGTGAAGCATTGGGTTCAATCCTCACCATCATATAAAAATAAATAAATAAAGGCATGGTGTCCATCTACAACTAAAAAAATTAGATTAAATAAATAAAGCCTGGTATGTAATTTAAAAAAACAAAATTTTTCCAACCTATAGAATAATTGAAAATAGGACAGTGAACATCTGTGTACCATTCACATGGATTCACCATTAATATTTGCTACATTTGCTTGTTCTTGCTCCTGTTTATCTTCCTATGTGCACACACACTCACACTTTGTTTTGCTAAGCTATTTGAAAGTAAGTTGCTGACATCATGGAATTTCACTCTATACTGTCTAATTGTCATGTCTCTTAAGTTTTCTTTAATCTGGAACAATCTTTTTTTTTTTTAAAACAAAGTAGGCATTTGAAAACTGTACTAGATGTCTTGCCAGGTGTGGTGGCGCACGCCTGTAATCCCAGCATCTCAGGAGGCTGAGGCAGGAGGGTTGCAAGTTCAAAGCCAGCCCCAGCAACAGCGAGGAACTAAGCATCTCAGTGAGACCCTGTCTCTAAATAAAATACAAAATAGGGCTGGGGATGTGGCTCTATGGTTGACTGCCCCTGAGTTCAATCCTGGTACCCGAAAAAAAAGAAGTGACACATGTACTAGATGTCTTTCAGGATTCCATGCAATTGATTTATTCATGATTAAAGTCAGTTGAAATATTTTAGGAATTAATAGTATATAAATGATGATTGTGTCCTTCCATTTGCATCTCATCAGAGGCACATAAAGTCAGTTGGTCCCTCTGTGAGTGAGGCTAAGTTTGATCACTTGGTTAAGGTGATCTCTCCATTTTTAGGGCATCTTTTCCCCTGAAGCTGCCCCAAATCTCAAAGTACTATAAGGGTCAGGATTAAAACTTGAATCTAGGTGACCTCACATCCTGAGTTCTGAATCTATCTCACTGCCTCTTTCCAGGCTGATACTCCCATTCTTTTAATTTGATGGGTAACATTCTGCATGTGCAGTCATTCTCCCAGTACAAATTTATATCATTTTAAATTTTTACTTACTTTTGCAAACAAATCTTTGTACATGTTTCCCGAAGTGGAATTATTGGGGAAGAGGGTATAAATCTCTTAATGACTATTAATTTAATACCAGAACAGTGTCATTTTGCACCTCAAATAGCAGTGTCCAAGCATGCCTGTCTCAGCAATCTTGCAAGGGATGTCTTTTAACTTCTAAACATGTTTTTCATTTTGGAGTGTTGTACTACTGGTAAAGTTGAGCTCATGTGTTTATTAATTTGCATATTATGAAGATGGTTTGTAAAGGTTTTATATCTGTAACTATAGATAATGTTTTCAACTCCTTGTGAATCTTTGGATCAAGGAAAAACAAAGTAATGTTTCCTGGGAAAGAAGTTAACCTCCCCAAATTTCTTAGAATAGTATTCAATCAATTTAGGCAGATGTTGTGTAAGGCCTATTCTATGAGCTATGCTAATTTGTTCCTCTTTAGTCAGCTGAGTTGCTAAGTCTGGCTAGGTGTTGCATGATAGGATGGATCTGGAACTTGTTCTTGATAGGGCAGCAGTGGCTCCTGATCTGGTCCCATCCCCTTGCCAAAGCTAACCCAGTTGGATTGAGACTTGGTGGAGCAGGGAGATGTCATCTGAGGTGGGTGATGTGTAATCTGAGGCAGTTTCCCATCTTCTGGGGCTAGGGGGTGTAATCTATGCACTGTTCTAACAGTCTTTTCAATATTAAGCCAAGTTAAGAACCACATTCTTTATATTAACCTGGTAGGTCCAAAGTCTAAATGTTCCCTCAGCAAAAAAAAAAAAAAACAAAAACAGCCTGTTATTAGAGACTGAAAGAAAAAAAAAATAATGTAGTTTTGTAGGTTACGTGTTTGTAGCTCCTTAACCAAGGGTTATACATTAAAGCAAAGCGAGCATCCTCCCGTGTACTCTGGGAAAAGGTGGACAGATGGCTCTGTGATGCAGGGGATCATTGTTTTTCCCTGTCTCCCCAGGCTTGGGAACAGTCAAGATATAACTCCTGTAGAAATGTCTTTAATGCCCTTCCCATTCGAAACTGTAGGAACTGTTATAAGCCCAGAGTCATCTTTTGAAGAAGAGCCCAGGGCTGGGGCTGTAGCTCAGTGTCAGAGCACTTACCTAGCACATGTGAGGCACTGGGTTCATTAAAAAATAAAAGCATGCTATCCATCTACAACTATAAACAAATGAAGAGCCCACTGGCTCGCAGGCTGTAAGGCCTCCTGCTGCTAACCTGTTTCTGACTTAATTCCACCCCTTCTCTGCAGCTGGGCCACATGTTGGCCTTGCAGCTGCTCCTCTGCCCTTGACTTTATTTTGCTGCTTGTAGTGTTACTCCACAATCATGGTCACAGTGTGGAGTGACACCTAACCTAGGCTGGCCGCCCTCAGAATGAGCAAAGTTTGTGTTTATTAAGGGCCTAATCTTGACCTTTTCATAACCTCATGCACCTTCCTTTCCTCTTCCAGATCACTTCCTTTCCCAACTCCTGTCTGGGAGACTATCTATGTGTACTAACAGAGCAACAGGCCCAGGGCCCTCTGACTTCCACATGGGTTTGGCTTGTTGGGACGAGGGTGGGAGGGGGGAAGAATGTGTTTGGTAACTTTGTCCCTGGACCTCCTCTTGGATGGCTGCTCTATTCAACTCCTCCAGGTTCCTAGTACCTCCTCCTTCCTGCTCAGACCTATGGGTAGTTTCTGTACCATGGTGGTTCCCCTCTCCCCACCCACAGTCGTAATTCCTCCTATGATTGTCTACATCTGCAAAATCTCAAATTATCCTAATTTGAGCGTTGGGAACTGATACCGCTTTCTTAAGAATTTGTCAAAAGGTTAAGTTAGAGATCATCTCTTCTTTCTAGCACTGGAACCATTGTCATTGAATTCTGAACATCTTACCGAGGCTGACTTGATTTACTGTTATTTTGTTTCACTTGTGTCCTTCAAATTATGAGTTCTTGATGGAAGTCAGGACACTCATCAGAGGTTGGGTTATTAAAATCTCTGATAAGAAAACAAAGGGGCTGATAGTCTTTTGGGGACCAAAGGTAAATGAGCCTGAATTGATTTTTTTCTTCTTCTCCAGACTTCCAAAGTGTAATGGCACTTTATTGACTACTTTTCATCTCACAAACTCATTTTTGGGCTGGGTTGGTCCAGTAGAAGAGTGTTCTTTATAGATATGAGTGGGAGATGTCATTGACAGGCTTCTCTCAAATGCCACAAATCTTAGAGTAACAGTGTACTTCTGAAATATAAAATTAACATTTTACAAGGTAATTATTTTTATTGCTTATTCCAAAATGAATAGCTTATTAGAAAAATCAATAAAATAGCATATCAGAATATTTATAACTAACAAGTTAAATGACATGGTAAATAAGTAACAAAGGGCAATGACACAAGTGCTTGAAAAGTCCCCAGACTAGTGTGTACCAGATTCATCTGATTGGGAGTGATCCTGAGTCTTGTTAGAGCAGGCAGCATTCAGCTGGGTCTTGAATGTGGCCTTAGCAGCATTTTGGAATTTGCACAACCATGGCAACAGGTTGGGTGTGGTGGGGCATGATGGGGCTTGGAAGTGAATGTTGCATCCATCCCACCAGACAGAGCTGGTTCTCGCATATGGGACTTCAGGCTAATTCATAATGCAACAGACGGTTGTCAAATACCTGCCTGTGGGGCCAGTCTGCTGTATTGGAGGGTTTGGTTGGTTGATTGTCTGTTGTCATTGCGTTTTGCATTTAGGAATCAAATCCAAAGCCTCACATGTGGTAGGCAAGTGCTATACCACTGAGCTACATCCCTGGCCCAGAGCCTGCTGTATTGAGGAAGCAAAACAGAGCAGTCTTGAGTTCCCACTTCCCACATCAGCACTAAGTAGGATAATTTGGCTTTCTGGGCCTCATTTTCCCAGAAGAGGAACATGTTTTTCTCACAGTTGAGGCTGATAATAAAGTAATATAAACCTCATTGCTGGCAGGAAAGTAAAACAGTGCAGTCACTTGAAAAACAGTTTAGCATTTCCTCAAAATATTAAGTATAGAATTACCATATGACCTAGAATTTCACCCCTAGGTGTAAGACACAAGAATTGAATACAGGTATTCACACAACTACTTCTGCACCAATGTTCATAGCAGCGCCAATTTATATTATCCAAAAGGTAGAAACAACTCAATGCATAAAACAGTTGATAAATGAGTAAACAGATGTTATGTTTACATAAGAGAAATATTATTTGGCCATGAAAAGGAATGAAAATTACATGATATGAATGACATTGAAAACATTAAGTAAAAGAAGGTGTACGTAAAAGGTCACATATTTTATGATTCCATTTATATTAAGTACCCAGAATAGGCAAATACATAAAGACAGGCAGCAGATTAGTGATTGATCTGGAGAGGGGGAGAGGGAGACCACTTGCCAGATACAAATATATACCCCTAAGCCATGCCCCCAGCCCCCCGCCTTTTCCAGCCACACACCACCTGCCTTCAGTTGCCACTCAGTTAATCCCATCGGGTTATTAATTCACTGATTGGGTTAAGGCTTTTGTAACCGAATCATTTCTTCTCTGAAGCCTCTTGCATTGTCTCACATGAGAGTTTTGGGAAACACTTCACGTCCAAACCGTAACAGGGAGGAATGATCAATTCAGGGAATCCTGATGAAGCACCAGAGGACAGAAGTTCACGACCATCAGGGTGGTCCCTTCTGCACCCCTGCTCCACGGGGGTGCTGTGGTACCTCCAGAACCCTAACATTGGCCCTTGCTCAGGCTGTGCCCTAGTCTTGCTTGAACTGAGCTCCCAGGTGAACTGCTTCCAAGGATGAAGAGTCAGAAATGTGACCTTGGCCCAGAGTCCCCAGGGAGGTCACAGACCCAAGGCAGGAGCTCATGGCTTCCTGAGCCCCCAGCCCAGCCCATTCCTTCCCCATGCAGATTGGGTTTCCAGGGGAGGGTTCAATCTTTTTCATCCCGATTCATATTTACTCTGACCGTGTCCTGGCTCCAGCAGGACCATGGGCTTTTATCTGCCCCACAATTTGTCTGCAGAGCAACATCACCTGCCTGCAAAGCGCAGTGCTCAGGCCTCCTCACTCGGCACATCAAACCCCCATGATCCCTTCTTGAGAAGTGCTCCAGGTTAGACTGAAGACTACCTGAGGACACCAGCAGTGCACATGGGTACAGGTGACCCTGAACAAAAGGGCCACGCTAGCCCAGAAGTGTCCAAAATGAGAGTGCTCCAAATCCCTCTTCCCAAATATTGTTTAATCTCAGGAAGCCTCTGGGAGCTTCTGCCATGGCTGAACTAGATGCCAGAAGGACAGGATTGGGTGTTCTAACACTGTTCCCTGCTGGGGGAGTCCCCAGAGCAAGTCCTCTGGCTGTGAAGAAATAGAATTGCAAATCAAATCTCCTCCCAGCACACAGAGCCTCTCTGCAGGGGCAGCAGAGAAAGAAAGCATTTTCCTCATGGAAAAGCCTTAGACCCCTGTGATGCTAATCACGGTAGAGAATGAGTTGTCCTGTAACACAGCCAGCAGATACCCCCACTCCCAGCTGTGCCCATAAACACTAACCAGTCCTCCAGCAGAGAACTCGCCAGCACCATTGGTCACTCAGCAATCATCTGTGTTCATCTAGGGCACCTGCCTCTCTGCCAAGTGGCTTCAAGCAAAGAGAAAAGGATCCCAATCTTCATGATTTGCCACTTAGAGCCAAGTTAGGCTCCTCCCTCCTCCAGAGTCTGGGAGGCAGGGTCCTGTATCCTCTGAAGGTTCCACTTTTGAAGAGGGTGCCGAGGTCCCTGAGAGGATGACGTGGGTGTAAAGTTGGCCAAAGGCTTATTAGCTGTTAAGGTTGGCACATGTCTCAGAGGGACAGTGGGAGCTTTACAAGGCCATTTTCTAAATGCTCTATGAAAATGCTCTTACATTTTGTCTAACAAGGAGAAGTTAGCCACTTAGTAGATATCTTTCTTTACCCTACTTCTGAGACCAGTGCTCCAAAAGTTGGTGAGGTCACGAGGACATCCCCCCATGCCAACACAGACTGTAGAGGGAATATTACTTAATTACTGGTGGAAAAATGAGTTGCTTAGCATTTTAAACTACATGTTTCATTCTGCAGAATCTTACCTCTGAGGAAGTGTAATGCACTTTAGCTAATATAGCTCAAGTGCTGGGCTATGCATTACCCTATTTCCTTTCATAGGATTCATTGCCCACCACTCACTATCATAAACAAGATCTGGATCCCAAAAGCTTTTGCATCGAGGCCACATGCATGCCCGTTATTTATTTCCTCTGGCATTATCTGCAGCAAATGCCCAATTCCAAAACAGCTTCCCATGGGACTCTGAGACCCCTCCCATCATTTAGTAATCAACAATGAACTAGAAGCACTGACTCTTCAAATGAAGACATTTCATAAATGACCCAGCTTCAAAGGTCTCAACCTTTTGGTAACAATTGAGGACTTGAAAATACACCCCCAAGTATGGCTCAGCAAAAACAGCACATTCACCAGGAAAGAAAAACCTTGTCAGAAGGAGGCTGGGACACAGCTTTCTGAAACCATCACCCTGAACTTCAGCCTTCAGGAGGGCAGGACAGTGAGGCTGCCCTCAGGCTCAAGTGGAGGCCTTCTGCCCCTCCTCTGCTCTGTGCAGGAATCCTCTCCCTTGCAATGATCGCCCTGCCCCTGCCCCCCAGCACCTGTCTTCTTCTTCATGTCACCAGCAACCCAGGCCAGAAAGGACTTGTCTCCTCCCCAGAGGCAGGGCAGCCTGGTTAGCCAGCATCTTCCCAGCCATGACTTTGTGGCAGGTTTCCTGGGTCCTGGGAGGATTTCTACTGTAGAACTGAGACCTTGGGTTGCCCTTGGATTGTGACTGCAGCCTCCCACTCTGGGGCACTGAGGCTCAGGGCTGGACCTAAGAGACGAAAGGACAGACACTAAAATCTGTTCTCAAGTAAAGCATTGTAAAGGTCCTTTATGTCACTGACCTTGTAAGGAAAGAGAGTCACCAGGGTAAATTTCATGTTCTCCAGATACTATCCCCACAACCAAACCACTCTCCCAGGTAATGACCCCTACATCTTACTGTGGATGCTGTTGGAATAGTTTAAGCCTGAAAAGGATGGGTGTCTGTGAAGAAAGAGAAAGTACCTGAGAAAGTGAAGTCCGTGCATATGGACCGAATGTGTAGCACTTACAGGGGGGAAAAGGTGACAGAGGCCACCAGGTCCAGGTCTCTCACTGAGATGTGGCCTCCATGAAGTCCCAGAATATATATTTGCTTCTGAAAACCAATGAAACTACATGACACAAATCATGTCATTTTTTTCAGAAATCAATGAGCAATTCATGGAGAGTCCACAGGTCTCCAACTTATGACCTGCTCTTTGAGTTATTCCTCACTCGTTCCACATCAGCCCTCATCACCACTCTTCACCTCTCACTCCTGCCTATCCCATACCCAGCATGACCAGAGATAGTGCAGAGTGGGCTCAGATCAGAATATTGGGACTTCTCTTCTTCACAGGTCGCATATGCACAGTGTTCCAGGTGGACCTTCAACTCATGCTTCTTGCAGGGCACCCAGTTTGGTGCCTGTGTTTCTAGGTAGTGGTCACAGTGATGTGATCCCTTAGGCCCTGGGCTCACAGTGTCCCTGCATCTGCATTGAGGTGCTGGTTCCTTAGGCTCATGGGGTCCTCCCATTCTATCAGGGACCCATATCATTGAAGTTTGTGGTGGTGCTACTGTATGGAGGAGGGACCCTTAAGAGGTGAGGCCTAGTGGAGACCTTCAGGGTCTGGGATGGTACCCTCAGTGGTTGATGTGGAATGCCAGCCTCTGTCTTCTTAATCTCCTTCTTTCTCTCCATCCAGGGAGCAGTACTCTCCACCATCAGCTCCCTGCCATTGCCCTCCTGCTCCTCTATGAGAGAACTAAAAGTAATGAGTCCAACCAAGCATGGAATAGAACTGAGCCCAAATATGCCTTTTCTCTATGTAAATTAATGTCTCAGGTGTTCTGTTTCAGTGATGGAAGCTGAAAACGCACTGGCAGAGCTGGGCCCTAAGCCATCCTCTTTCCTCTGGTGGTGAGCAAGGATACCTACAGCTTCCATCTTAGCTGGGGGAGATCTGCCATGGATGAGGTCAAGCTTAGGAGGGAGCTGATGCTTCACACACAGTAGCAGAAAAGTCAAGAGGTCGATGCATCTTCAGATCACCCTGAGACTCTGAGACCACATAGTTTTATTGAAGACACAGAACCACCATGCATATGGAGAGACAGAGGACAGGGACAGTGCCTAAGCCTCCTCACCTTGACTTGGTTTTCTTGCTGGTTGATATTTACTGTCTCTCAATAGGACCATTCCCCTCTCTTCCCCCTTCAGAATCCCAGTTCACGTTTTGCTGACATTCAAGTGTTGGTGGATCAGGTTATTGTCTGTAACTGTTCTGAGAAGCATGTGGTCAACAGCCATACAATTCTCAGAATCAAAGGTGAATGTTCATCTTGAGTTCTGATCGTGTGTCAGACATCTGGAAACTCAGCAGCCTCCAGTAGGGGTCCTGAACTACAGCTGCTGCTCTCCAACAACCTGCATCTCCATGAGGACACTGCAGGTAGCCCCTTCAGGGATTTTCTGATCTTTCCATATCTGGCTTCTCCCTATCATCCTCCTAGATCTTTTCAACAAAATCCTGCCCATCATATTTCACCCCTTCTCTCTGTTCATTCCTATTTGAGTCAATCTATTTTCCTCCATATCTGCCCTCTAGGGTCCAGGTCTCACTGTCTTGTTCACATCATGGAACTCAAGCCACCAGTACATTTCCTGGGCCTCTGTGGGCCCAGAAGCCTCCTTAATATACACCAATCAAGGTTCCCTCTTCAAGCCATGCAGATAATGGGAAGCAGGGAAAACAATGCCTTTGAGCAAGTGAGAAATGAATGCCTCTCCTTGGCCAGACCCAGTTCTGAGCCAGGGCTCTGGACTTGGCAATGCCTGTAGGCTTGGTTAAGTTCTCGTGAGCCCTCCTTGGCCAGGTGCTCTAGTTAGCAACCTGCAAACCTCTATCTGGGAGACCTTTTTTAGCTCAGAGTCTGCATTTGATCTGGGAGTTTCTGCTATCATTTCTCTCTCTCTCTCTCTCTCTCTCTCTCTCTCTCTCTCTCTCTCCCTCCCTCCCTCCCTCCCTCCCTCCCTCCTCCCACTCTCTCACACAGACACTCACATGGATCATCTCATTCCCAAGCTACAATCCTATCTCTGGTCTCCCTTCCTCCTATAGTACAGTTCATGCTACATAACATGGCTGTGGACCTTGTATGGCTAAGCCCATGCTGCCCTCAGCCACTCCCTCCCTGGGCAATCATGTCTTCTTCGCCTTAAATCTGTGCCTTTGTTCTGTGTTAGTGTTGAAAAGCTTCTGTCAATTCAGCTTGAGATGCTCCTTTTTCTCCCTGGAGAGGCCAGCATCTCTTTAGGTCTCTGACCAAGTGTGTGCCTGGGATGAAATCCTCTCTCCCAGCAGTCCAAGAGTCTGCCTCCTCCTCCTAGCCAGTCACTCCTGTGAGGGCATCTAGCCATCTCCCAGATACCTAATGCTCCTGGGGAACTCCTGGGATCTAAGACCCCTCCTCAGCCACATCCCTGCTCATCCTGAATATCCATTAGTCCTGGACCCAAAATAAAAATGAATGAAATAGAGACCAGGTCTGTGGCTCAGTGGTAGCACACTGGCCTAGCATGTGTGAGGCACTGGGTTTGATTCATATATATATATATATGAATAAAATGAGTCAAATACGTCTAGCCAATGCTTGCTTCTAGTGTAACATTGCTGAGAAATCAAAGAGGAAGAAAATAAGGGACTTTACTGCTCTGCAAGGTAAAGTCACATGACAGAGATTGAGCTCCTGGGCAGTGGAGCTCCACATCGTTTAGAAGGAAAATCTCTTCCAAAGGGGTCATAATGTTCCATGGAGAAGGATTTTGTTTTTCTGACTTCCACTTATCTGTCTTAGTTTGGCACTTCACAGCTGAAATATGCAGGAAGTCTGCTGGCTCCAACCCCGAGCAACCACCAGAGCACCCAGCATCCCCCTCGTTGGGAGCCTGTCACCTGGATGTGAAGCACTGTTGACTACTGGAAAGGGACAGCTATAGAGTAGAAGCTGCGGCAAAAGCTTTGCTGAGTGAATGGAGGGAAGGGAGGAGGGGCCAAGGAGGATGGAGTTTACCTGGCCCAGTAAAGCTGAGGCGGGAGAAGACCAGCTGTAAGTACCTTGTTGCTGAGCCAGAGACCTGAGCTATTGCCTGTGATGAGAGAGCCCAGGCTGAATGGCACAGTCCCCAGACTCCTAGCAGGTGTGGAATAGGACCTGGGTGGACCTCAGAGAGGCCCAGGTGTGCTGGGTGGGAGATGCTGTAGCCTGAAGGGAACAGGAGAGGGGTGCCAGGCCTCCTAAGGTGAGGAGCCTGTGCTGGTCGAGATCCTGCTGACCCCACAGGTTTGTTTCCCAGTCTTCAGGAAGGTGAATGGACTTGGGCCCTCTGCTTGTTACACTTTAGTACTTTGCCCTTGGGGATTTCTGATTGTGCAACTTTCATGACTCTGCAAATAAGTGACAGTCCATATGTGCTACCCACAGGTGGGCAGGTCTCAGACAGTCTCTCCTGGATGTCCGTTGGAGGCTGAGGTCTGAGGCTTCCCTGAACACTCTTAGCTCTGAAGAAGCAGGTGAGTGGACTGGGGTGTAAGGTTGGGGGTCCGTCTCAGTGTAGAAATGGAGTCTCACAACTTTTGAAGTCTCAAGGCTTCACTTGGCCCTTTGTCTTCTTAGCAGCCTAATCCTTAGCATTGGGGAAAGGAGGCTTCACTGAATCTTCTGCTTTGGAAAAAGAATCCTGCAAGATTTAGAACTTTGGTAGGGCCCAAAGGCCTGGGCACATAATAATGATTCTTAAAGGGTGTCATCTGCATTTACCAATCAGTTTAAAGAGCCCTAAAAGGGAAATAGGCTGAAGAGGAAGGAACTATATATATATCAGTTCATTATATTCACCAGGGTGTTAACATTCAAAACAACCCTAGAGGGGCAATGTTATTAAACCCTAATATGTAGGTGAAGACACAGACTAAGAGCAGTTATGTGACATACCCAAGACACACAGTTAGAAATGGGGGAAATTGGGGTTCTAGTCAAATGTGTCTGATCCCTACACCTGTTCCCAGTTCTGATGGCCTGAAGCTTTTTTGGCCACAGTAAAGTCACACACACAAAAAATTGAGTTGGTGAGGATGTCGAGGAAAAGAGACAGTCATACATTCCTGGAGGGACTGAAAATTGGTGGAACCAATTTGGTAGTTCAATTCCAGGTTTTCTAAGGAATTTCCGTACTTAAAAGCAGTATGGAAATTCCTTAGAAAACCTGGAATTGAACTACCATTTGACCCAAGTATCCCAGTCCTGGACTTATACCCAAAGGACTTAAAATCAGCCTACTATAGAGACTCAGCCGCATCAATGTTTATAGCAGCTCAATTCACATTAGCTAAACTGTGGATCCAAACTATATGCCCTTCAATAGATCAATGGATAAAGAAACTGTGGTGGATATACATGATGGAATACCAGTCAGCATTAAAAGAGAATGAAATTATGGCCTTTGCAAGTAAATAGTTGGAGAATATCATGCTAAGCAAAGTAAGCCAATCCCTCAACACCAAAGCCTGAATGTTCTTCATGATAAGTGAATGTTGCTCCATAATGGGGGTGATGGAAAAAATGGAGGGAATCTGATAGGGCAAAAAGGGATGAGGATGGAAAGGTGGTATGGGGGCAAGAAAGAAGGTGGAATGTGAAGGACATCATGACCCTAGGGACATGTATGACTGCACATATGGTGCGAAGCTACATCATGTACAACCAGAGAAATAAAAAATTGTGCTACATTTGTGTAGAATGAATCAAAATGCATTGTGATGTCATATATACCTAATTAGAATAACTAAATTTATTACAAAAATTGATACACACTTGAGCTGTATCCTAAGTTCTGGGGATATCAGGGACAATCACATGATTTTTTCCTCTCTTCCAGAGCTGTAGGGAAGGCGTGTATGAAAGTTTACCTGTCATTGTGAAAACTGAAGACACATAGTCTCCCAATGGCACCTCATCACATCCGAAAATACCAGGAGACTGACCGCAAGAGGGTCCTGGACTTGTTCTCCCAAGGGATGTTCGAGCATGTCCCTGCCACATTCCGCCTTGGGCTGAAGATGCCACAAACATTCCTGCTCTTTCTTGGGGTGCCCATCGCCTTACTCCTGGTCTCTGGCTCTTGGCTCCTGGCTCTTGGATCTAATGTCACCCTCCTACTTTTCCTCTGGCTGTTGGCCAGACAGCCTTGGAGAAAGTATGTGGTCATGTGTTTGCAGACAGACCTTGCTGACATCACCAAATCCTATCTGAGGGCCCGTGGTTCCTGCTTTTGGGTGGCTGAGTCTGGGGGGCAGGTGGCAGGCATAGTGGGCGCTCTGCCAGTGGAGGATTCCCCCCCAGGGAGGAAGCAACTGCAGCTGTTTCACCTCTCTGTGGCCTTGGAGCACCGAGGTGAAGGACTAGGGAAAGCCCTGGTCATGACTGTCCTCCAGTTTGCGAGGACTCAGGGCTACAGTGAGGTTGTCCTTGAAACTAGCATAGTACAGCAGGATGCTCTGACTCTCTACCTGCGCATGGGCTTCCAGAAGACAGGAGAGTACTTCTTTAGCAAGACCTTTAGATTACTGGGCATTTCTATGATTCAATTAAAATATTGCCTCCCATCTGCTCAGGAAGTAAGCCCATGAGCTATTGTCTCCTGTATCAATCAGGTTCTAATTGACAATCCTGTAGCACAAGCAAACCCTGGCATATTGCTTGAACAAATGATGAAAACTCATTGCTGGTGCACATCTGAGTCCTGCATGTTTGACGGCGAGTTGTCAATATGAGGACTTCTATTCCACTCAGTGCTTCATTGGTGTAGACCATTTGTAGGTAAAAGGTCAAGAGGATAATGTGCACACAGGTTGCTTGAGTTTGTGAGCCAGTAGTTTCTCCTGGTCTGTGCTGGGCAGCTCTCTGGGTCTCAGGATACCTATAGAAATGTCCTGTTTAGACTGCAGTACCAGTGACACTGTACATCATCATATCCCAGCAGGCCAGCTCAGGCAGGGTTCAAAGTCACTGAAGAGCAACCAATGCAAAATGAGAGAGGAACAAAGACTTCTCCATGTCCTCACAGGGGTCACTTGTGGACACATCCCAGACTCTGGGGAGAAATGGAGCTGGCTCAGAAGTGGAGGAGCTGCAGAGTCCAGAGCAGAGGGGCACGATGTGGCTCTATGGGAAGAATTGGGCAGCAATGCACTCACTGTAGTGAAGTGTCCCTGCAGAGGGGTGGGAAGGTGGCTGTGGATGAAGGGGGATGTTCCATGGGGAGATCTGGGTATAATGCAGCCTCCTGGTGCTGCCATACACATGGGCCAGGCTCACTGGGGGAAGTTGTGGGTGGAACCCTCCTGTGGGTCCTGGAGGAAGACATGGACAGGTGAGTGTCCCAAATTAACCTGGATTAGGACTCAGTCCTAGACTCTGTCCCCAGGTGTTCACAAACTCCAGATTTGAGCCTCAGGACAGATCCCTCCCATAGAAGGGAGAGTTGGGACATGAGTCAGTGCTAATATTCCCAGGACTGTCACCCTTTACCAGCTGCCAGAACTGTGTCTGTGGCGTGTTCCTGGGGGCCTGCAGCCACATACTTGATCTCCCTCACCAAGAGGCAGTGCTCCTGATCAGAGATTCTACGTGATACTGATCCATAAACTTCTGCCCCTTAGGCAGTGTTAGGGGGTCTTTCTCACCTTAGTTTCTACTTCTCAGCATTGTGGGGACACTTGGGTCACATCCTGTGCAGTTTTGGGATTCAACCTTGGCTACGCCCATTTCAACTACATGGAAACCGTTAACCATGCTAATCGGTTTTTCCAAATTGAAGAGAGAAGTTGTCTAGGACCAAAGGGGCTCTGAGACCCCTCTCATCATTTAGTAATCAACTATGAACTAGAAGCACTGACTTTCAAATGAAGACATTTCAGAAATTACCCAGTTTCAAAGGTCTCAATCTTTTGGTATCATTTGAGGATTTGAAAATGCACCCCCAATTTGGCTCAGCCACAGCAGCACCGTCACCTGGAAAGAAAAACCTTGTCAGAAGGAGGCTGGACACAGCTTCCTGAAAACATCATCCTGAACTTCAGCCTTCAGGAGGGCAGGAAATTGAGGCTGCCCCCAGGCTCAAGTGGAGGCCTTCTGCCCCTCCTCTCCTCTGCGTAGAAATCCTCTTGCTTGCTGTGATCGCATAGCCCCTGCCCCCCAGCACCTGTCTTCTTCTCCATGTCACCAGCAACCCAGGCCAGAAAGGACTTGTCTCCTCCCCGGACGTAGGGCAGCCTGGTTAGCCAGCATCTTCCCAGCCACGACTTTGTGGCAGGTCTTGGGTCCTGGGAGGATTTGTAATGTAGGACTGAGACTTGGTGTTGCCCTTGGATTGTGACTGCAGCCTCCCACTCTGGGACACTGAGGCTCAGGGCTGGACTCTGTAAGAGATGAAAGGACAGACACTAAAATCTGTTCTTGATGTATGGCATTGTGAAAGTCCTTTGTGTCACTGTCCTGTGAACTTAAAGAAAGTCATAAGGGTGAATTTCATGCTCTCCAGATACTATCCCCACAACCAAACCACTCTCCAAGGTTAATGACCCCTGCATCTTAGTGTGGATGCTATTGGTATAGTTCAAGCCCTGAAAAGGATGGGTGCCTGTGAAGAAAGAGAAAGTACCTGAAAAGTGAAGTCGGTGCTTATGGACCTAATGTGTGGCACCGCATGGGAAAGAGGTGACAGAGGCCACAATGTCCAGGTCTCTCACTGAGATGTGGCCTCCATGAAGTCAGGGAAACTATTTGGAGATCAAGGGCCAATTTGGCTCATTAACTAAGAATATATATTTGCTTCTGAAAACCAATGAAACTACATGACACAAATCATGTCACTTTTTTCAGTAATCAATGAGCAATTCATGGAGAGTCCACAGATCTCCAACTTTTGACCAGCTCTTTGAGTTATTCCTCATTCCTTCCCCATCAGCCCTCATCACCACTCTCCACCTCTCCCTCCTGCCTATCCCATACCCAGCACGACCAGAGATAGTGCAGAGTGGGCTCAGAGCAGAATATTGGGACTTCTCTTCTTCACAGGTCGCATATGCACAGTGTTCCAGGTGGACCTTCAACTCCTGCTTCTTGCAGGGCACCCAGTTTGGTGCCTGTGTTTCTAGGTAGTGGTCACAGTGATGTGACCCCCTCAGGCCCTGGGCTCACAGTGTCCTTGCATCCGCATTGAGGTGCTGGTTCCTTAGGCTCATGGGGTCCTCCCATTCTATCAGGGACTCATATCATTGAAGTTTGTGGTGGTGCTATTGATGGAGGAGGGACCCTTAAGAGGTGAGGCCTAGTGGAGACCTCAGGGTCTGGGATGGTGTCCTCAGTGGTTGATGTGGAACGCCAGCCTCTCCTTCTTTCTCTCCATCCAGGGAGCAGTATTCTCCACCATCAGCTCCCTGCCATTGCCCTCCTGCTCCTCTATGAGAGAACTAAAAGTAATGAGTCCAACCAAGCATGGAATAGAACTGAGCCCAAATATGCCTTTTCTCTATGTAAATTAATGTCTCAGGTGTTCTGTTTCAGTGATGGAAGCTGAAAACGCACTGGCAGAGCTGGGCCCTAAGCCATCCTCTTTCCTCTGGTGGTGAGCAAGGATACCTACAGCTTCCATCTTAGCTGGGGGAGATCTGCCATGGATGAGGTCAAGCTTAGGAGGGAGCTGATGCTTCACACACAGTAGCAGAAAAGTCAAGAGGTCGATGCATCTTCAGGTCACCTGAGACTCTGAGACCACATAGTTTTATTGAAGACACAGAACCACCATGCATATGGAGAGACAGAGGACAGGGACAGTGCCTAAGCCTCCTCACCTTGACTTGGTTTTCTGACTGGTTGATATTTACTGACTCTCAATAGGACCATTCCCTTCTCTTCCCCCTTCAGAATCCCAGTTCACGTTTTGCTGACATTCAAGTGTTGATGGATCATGTTTAAGTCTGTAACTGTTCTGAGAAGCGTGTAGTCACAGCCACACACTTCTCAGAATCAAAGATGAATAATGTTCATCTTGAGTTCTGACCATGGGTCAGACATCTGGAAACTCAGCAGCCTCCAGTAGGGACCCTGAACTACAGCTGCATGTCTCCATGAGGATACTGCAGGCAACCCCTACAGGGATTTTCTGATCTTTCCATATCTGGCCTCTCCCTAGCATCCTCCTAGATCTTTTCACCACAATCCTGCCCGTCATATTTCACCCTTCTCCCTGTTCATTCCTATTTGAGTCAATCTATTTTCCTCCATATCTGCCCTCTAGGGTCCAGGTCTCACTGTCTTGTTCACATCATGGAACTCAAGCCACCAGTACATTTCCTGGGCCTCTGTGGGCCCAGAAGGCTCCTTAATATACACCAATCAAGGTTCCCTCTTCAAGCCATGCAGATAATGGGAAGCAGGGAAAACAATGCCTTTGAGCAAGTGAGAAATGAATGCCTCTCCTTGGCCAGACCCAGTTCTGAGCCAGGGCTCTGGACTTGGCAATGCCTGTAGGCTTGGTTTAGTTCTCATGAGCCCTCCTTGGCCAGTTGCTCTTGTGAGCCACCTGCAAACCTCTATCTGAAAACCTTCTCTAGGTCAGAGGATGCATTTGATTCTGGGGGTATCTGCTATTATTTCTGTCTCCCCTGATATGTTCTCCACATACAACTGCAGAGAATGACACACAATCAATCTCTCTCTCTCTCTCTCTCTCTCTCTCTCTCTCTCTCTCTCTCTCCACACACACACACACACTCTCTCTCTCACACACGCACACACATCTCATCCCCAAGCTACAATCCAATCTCTGGTCTCCCTTCCTCCTGCAGTACTATCCATGCACATAACAAGGCTGTGGACCCTGCATGGCCAAGCCCATGCTGCCCTCAGCCACTCCCTTCTTGGGCAATCATGTATTCTTTGCTCTAAAGCTGTCCCTTTGTTCTGTGTTAGTGTTGACAAGCCTCTGTTAATTCAGGTTGAGATGCTCCTTTTTCTCTCTGGGGAGGCCAACATCTCTTTGGGTCTCTGACCAAGTGTGTGCCTGGAATGAAGTCCTCTCTCCCAGCAGTCCATGAGTCTGCCTCCTCCTCCTAGCCAGTCACTCCTGTGAGGGCATCTAGCCATCTCCCAGACACCTAATGCTCCTAAGGCACTCCTGGGATCTAAGACCCCTCCTCACCCACATCCCTGCTCATCCTGAATATCCATTAGTCCTGGACCCAAAATAAAAATGAGTGAAATAGGTGCTGGGCCTGTGGATCAGTGGTGGCACTCTGGCTTAGCATGTGTGAGGCACTGGGTTTGATTCTCAGATATATATAATGAATAAAATGAGTGAAATACTACTAGCCAATGCTCACTTCTAGCATATCACTGCTGAGGAATCAATGAGAGAGGAAGAAATCCAGGGACATGACTGCTCTGCGAGGTAAAGTAACACGACAGAGATTGAGCTCGCGTGCAGTGGAGCTCCACATCTTTTAGAAGGAAAATCTCTTCCAAAGAGTTCATAATGGTCCATGGAGAAGGAGTTTGTTTTTTCTGACTTGCACCTCTCTGTCTTAGTTTGGCACTTCACAGCTGAAATATGCAGGAAGTCTGCTGGCTCCAACCCCGAGCAACCACCAGAGCACCCAGCATCCCCCTAGTTGGGAGCCTGTCACCTGGATGTGAAGCACTATTGACTACTGGAAAGGGACAGCTATAGAGTAGAAGCTGCGGCAAAAGCTTTGCTGAGTGAATGGAGGGAAGGGAGGAGGGGCCAAGGAGGATGGAGTTTACCTGGCCCAGTAAAGCTGAGGCGGGAGAAGACCAGCTGTAAGTACCTTGTTGCTGAGCCAGAGACCTGAGCTATTGCCTGTGATGAGAGAGCCCAGGCTGAATGGCACAGTCCCCAGACTCCTAGCAGGTGTGGAATAGGACCTGGGTGGACCTCAGAGAGGCCCAGGTGTGCTGGTGAGAGATGCTGTAGCCTGAAGGGAACAGGAGAGGGGTGCCAGGCCTCCTAAGGTGAGGAGCCTGTGCTGGTCGAGATCCTGCTGACCCCACAGGTTTGTTTCCCAGTCTTCAGGAAGGTGAATGGACTTGGGCCCTCTGCTTGTTACACTTTAGTACTTTGCCCTTGGGGATTTCTGATTGTGCAACTTTCATGACTCTGCAAATAAGTGACAGTCCATATGTGCTACCCACAGGTGGGCAGGTCTCAGACAGTCTCTCCTGGATGTCCGTTGGAGGCTGAGGTCTGAGGCTTCCCTGAACACTCTTAGCTCTGAAGAAGCAGGTGAGTGGACTGGGGTGTAAGGTTGGGGGTCCGTCTCAGTGTAGAAATGGAGTCTCACAACTTTTGAAGTCTCAAGGCTTCACTTGGCCCTTTGTCTTCTTAGCAGCCTAATCCTTAGCATTGGGGAAAGGAGGCTTCACTGAATCTTCTGCTTTGGAAAAAGAATCCTGCAAGATTTAGAACTTTGGTAGGGCCCAAAGGCCTGGGCACATAATAATGATTCTTAAAGGGTGTCATCTGCATTTACCAATCAGTTTAAAGAGCCCTAAAAGGGAAATAGGCTGAAGAGGAAGGAACTATATATATATCAGTTCATTATATTCACCAGGGTGTTAACATTCAAAACAACCCTAGAGGGGCAATGTTATTAAACCCTAATATGTAGGTGAAGACACAGACTAAGAGCAGTTATGTGACATACCCAAGACGCACAGTTAGAAATGGGGGAAATTGGGGTTCTAGTCAAATGTGTCTGATCCCTACACCTGTTCCCAGTTCTGATGGCCTGAAGCTTTTTTGGCCACAGTAAAGTCACACACACAAAAAATTGAGTTGGTGAGGATGTCGAGGAAAAGAGACAGTCATACATTCCTGGAGGGACTGAAAATTGGTGGAACCAATTTGGTAGTTCAATTCCAGGTTTTCTAAGGAATTTCCGTACTTAAAAGCAGTATGGAAATTCCTTAGAAAACCTGGAATTGAACTACCATTTGACCCAAGTATCCCAGTCCTGGACTTATACCCAAAGGACTTAAAATCAGCCTACTATAGAGACTCAGCCGCATCAATGTTTATAGCAGCTCAATTCACATTAGCTAAACTGTGGATCCAAACTATATGCCCTTCAATAGATCAATGGATAAAGAAACTGTGGTGGATATACATGATGGAATACCAGTCAGCATTAAAAGAGAATGAAATTATGGCCTTTGCAAGTAAATAGTTGGAGAATATCATGCTAAGCAAAGTAAGCCAATCCCTCAACACCAAAGCCTGAATGTTCTTCATGATAAGTGAATGTTGCTCCATAATGGGGGTGATGGAAAAAATGGAGGGAATCTGATAGGGCAAAAAGGGATGAGGATGGAAAGGTGGTATGGGGGCAAGAAAGAAGGTGGAATGTGAAGGACATCATGACCCTAGGGACATGTATGACTGCACATATGGTGCGAAGCTACATCATGTACAACCAGAGAAATAAAAAATTGTGCTACATTTGTGTAGAATGAATCAAAATGCATTGTGATGTCATATATACCTAATTAGAATAACTAAATTTATTACAAAAATTGATACACACTTGAGCTGTATCCTAAGTTCTGGGGATATCAGGGACAATCACATGATTTTTTCCTCTCTTCCAGAGCTGTAGGGAAGGCGTGTATGAAAGTTTACCTGTCATTGTGAAAACTGAAGACACATAGTCTCCCAATGGCACCTCATCACATCCGAAAATACCAGGAGACTGACCGCAAGAGGGTCCTGGACTTGTTCTCCCAAGGGATGTTCGAGCATGTCCCTGCCACATTCCGCCTTGGGCTGAAGATGCCACAAACATTCCTGCTCTTTCTTGGGGTGCCCATCGCCTTACTCCTGGTCTCTGGCTCTTGGCTCCTGGCTCTTGGATCTAATGTCACCCTCCTACTTTTCCTCTGGCTGTTGGCCAGACAGCCTTGGAGAAAGTATGTGGTCATGTGTTTGCAGACAGACCTTGCTGACATCACCAAATCCTATCTGAGGGCCCGTGGTTCCTGCTTTTGGGTGGCTGAGTCTGGGGGGCAGGTGGCAGGCATAGTGGGCGCTCTGCCAGTGGAGGATTCCCCCCCAGGGAGGAAGCAACTGCAGCTGTTTCACCTCTCTGTGGCCTTGGAGCACCGAGGTGAAGGACTAGGGAAAGCCCTGGTCATGACTGTCCTCCAGTTTGCGAGGACTCAGGGCTACAGTGAGGTTGTCCTTGAAACTAGCATAGTACAGCAGGATGCTCTGACTCTCTACCTGCGCATGGGCTTCCAGAAGACAGGAGAATACTTCTTTAGCAAGACCTTTAGACTACTGGGCAATTCTACAATTCAATTAAAATACTGCCTCCCATCTACTCAGGAAGGAGGCCTGTGACCTATTGTCTCGTGTATCAATCAGGATCTGATTGACAATCCTGTAGCACAAGCAAACCCTGGCATTTTGGTAGAACAAATGATGAAATCTCATTGCTGGTGCACATCTGAGTCCAGCATGTTTGATGGAGAGGTGTGGATATGGGGGCTTCTATTCCATTCATTGGTTCATTGGTGTAGAACCATTTGTAGGTAAAAGGTCAAGAGGATAATGTGCACACAGGTTGCTTGAGTTTGTGAGCCAGTAGTTTCTCCTGGTCTGTGCTGGGCAGCTCTCTGGGTCTCAGGATACCTATAGAAATGTCCTGTTTAGACTGCAGTACCAGTGACACTGTACATCATCATATCCCAGCAGGCCAGCTCAGGCAGGGTTCAAAGTCACTGAAGAGCAACCAATGCAAAATGAGAGAGGAACAAAGACTTCTCCATGTCCTCACAGGGGTCAATTGTGGACACATCCCAGACTCCAGGGAGAAATGGAGCTGGCTCAGAAGTGGAGGAGCTGCAGAGTCCAGAGCAGAGGGGCACGATGTGGCTCCATGGAAAGAATTGGGCAGCAATGCACTCACTGTAGTGACCTGTCCCTGCAGAGGGGTGGGAAGGTGGCTGTGGATGGAGGGGGATGTTCCATGGGGAGATCTGGGTATGGTGCACCCTCCTGGTGCTGCCAGGACCCATACCCATGGGCAAGGCTCACTGGGGGACGTTGGGGGTGGAGCCCTCCTTTGGGTCCTGGAGGAAGACATGGACAGGTGAGTGACCCAAAATTAACCTGGATTAGGACTCAGTCCCATACTCTGTCCCTAGGTGTTCACAAACTCCAGATTTGAACCTCAGGACAGATCCCTCCCATAGAAGGGAGAGTTGGGACATGAGTCAGTGCTGATGTTCCCAGGACTGTCACCCTTTACCAGCTGCTTAAGCTGTGTCTCTGGCATGTTCTTGGGGGCCTGCAGCCACATACTTGGTCTCCATCACCAAGAGGCAGAGCTCCTTACCAGAGAGTCCACATGATACTGATCCATAAACTTCAGCGCCTTAGGCAGTGTTAGGGGGTCTTTCTCACCTTAGTTTCTACTTCTCAGCATTGTGGGGACACTTGGTCACATCCTGTGCAGTTTTGGGATTCAACCTTGGCTACGCCCGTTTCAACTACATGGAAACCGTTAACCATGCTAATCGGTTTTTCCAAATTGAAGAGAGAAGTTGTCTAGGACCAAAGGGGCTCTGAGACCCCTCTCATCATTTAGTAATCAACTATGAACTAGAAGCACTGACTTTCAAATGAAGACATTTCAGAAATTACCCAGTTTCAAAGGTCTCAATCTTTTGGTATCATTTGAGGATTTGAAAATGCACCCCCAATTTGGCTCAGCCACAGCAGCACCGTCACCTGGAAAGAAAAACCTTGTCAGAAGGAGGCTGGACACAGCTTCCTGAAAACATCATCCTGAACTTCAGCCTTCAGGAGGGCAGGAAATTGAGGCTGCCCCCAGGCTCAAGTGGAGGCCTTCTGCCCCTCCTCTGCTCTGTGTAGGAATCCTCTCCCTTGCAATGATCGCTCTGCCCCTGCCCCCCAGCACCTGTCTTCTTCTCCATGTCACCAGTAACCCAGGCCAGAAAGGACTTGTCTCCTCCCCAGAGGCAGGGCAGCCTGGTTAGCCAGCATCTTCCCAGCCATGACTTTGTGGCAGGTTTCCTGGGTCCTGGGAGGAATTCTACTGTAGAACTGAGACCTTGGGTTGCCCTTGGATTGTGACTGCAGCCTCCCACTCTGGGGCACTGAGGCTCAGGGCTGGACCTAAGAGAGGAAAGGACGGACACTAAAATCTGTTCTCGATGTACAGCATTGTAAAGGTCCTTTATATCACTGACTTGTGTAATGAAAGAGAGTCACAAGGGTGAATTTCATGCTCTCCAGATACAATCCCCACAACCAAACCACTCTCCCAGGTAAAGACCCTTACATCTTTATGGTGGATGCTGTTGGAATAGTTCAAGCCCTGGAAAGGATGGGTGTCTGTGAAGAAAGAGAAAGTACCTGAGAAAGTGAAGTCGGTGCTTATGGACCGAATGTGTGGCAACTCGGGGGAAAGAGGAAAGAGGTGACAAAGGATACATGTCCAGGTCTGTCACTGAGCTGTGGCCTCCATGAAGTCAGGGCAACTGCATGGAGATCAAGGGCCAATTTGGCTCATTAACTCAGAATATATATTTGCTTCTGAAAACCAATGAAACTACATGACACAAATCATGTCACTTTTTTCAGAAATCAATGAGCAATTCATGGAGAGTCCACAGATCTCCAACTTTTGACCTGCTCTTTGAGTTCTTTCTCATTCCTTCCCCATCAGCCCTCAACACCACTGTCCACCTCTCCCTCCTGCCTATCCCATACCCAGCACGACCAGAGATAGTGCAGAGTGGGCTCAGATCAGAATACTGGGACTTCTCTTCTTCACAGGTCGCATATGCACAGTGTTCCAGGTGGACCTTCAACTACTGCTTCTTGCAGGGCACCCAGTTTGGTGCCTGTGTTTCTAGGTAGTGGTCACAGTGATGTGACCCCTCAGGCTTGGGCTCACAGTGTCCCTGCATCTGCATTGATATGCTGGTTCCTTGGGTTCATGGGGTCCTCCCATTCTATCAGAGACCCATATCGTTCACTTTTGTGGTGGTTCTACTGTGAGGATGTGGGACCCTTAAGAGGGAGGCCTAGTGGAGACCTCAGGGTCTGGGATGGTGTCCTTAGTGGTTGATGTGGAATGCCAGCCTCTTTCTTCTTAATCTCCTTCTTTCTCTCCATCCGGGAGCAGTATTCTCCGCCATCACCTCCCTGCCTTTGCCCTTGTTCTCCTCTAACAGAGACCTAAAAGCAATGAGTCCAACTAAGCATGGAATGGAACCTCTAGAACTGAGCCCAAATATGCCTTTTCTCTATGTAAATTAATGTCTCAGGTGTTCTGTTTCAGTGATGGAACCTGAAAACACATTCGCAGATGCATCTTCAGGTCACCTGAGACACTGAGTCCACATAGTTTTGTTGAAGACACAGAAACCAGCATGCATATGGAGAGACAGAGGACAGGGACAGTGCCTAAGCCTCCTCACCTTGACTTGGTTTTCTGACTGGTTGATATTTACTGACTCTCAATAGGACCATTTGCCTCTCTTCCCCCTTCAGAATCCCAGTTCACGTTTTGCTGACATTCAAGTGTTGATGGATCAGGTTATTGTCTGTAACTGTTCTGAGAAGCGTATGGTCAATAGCCATACACTTCTCAGAATCAAAGGTGAATGTTCATCTTGAGTTCTGACTGTGTGTCAGACATCTGGAAACTCAGCAGCCTCCAGAAGGGACCCTCAACTATAGCTGCTGGTCCTCCACAGCTTGCATCTCTATGAGGACACTGCAGGCAGCACCTACAGGGATTTTCTGATCTTTCCATATCTGGCCTCTCCCTAGCATCCTCCTAGATCTTTTCACCACAATCCTGCCCGTCATATTTCACCCTTCTCCCTGTTCATTCCTATTTGAGTCAATCTATTTTCCTCCATATCTGCCCTCTAGGGTCCAGGTCTCACTGTCTTGTTCACCTCATGGAACTCAAGCCACCAGTACATTTCCTGGGCCTCTGTGGGCCCAGAAGGCTCCTTAATATACACCAATCAAGGTTCCCTCTTCAAGCCATGGAGATAATGGGAAGCAGGGAAAACAATGCCTTTGAGCAAGTGAGAAATGAATGCCTCTCCTTGGCCAGACCCAGTTCTGAGCCAGGGCTCTGGACTTGGCAATGCCTGTAGGCTTGGTTAAGTTCTCATGAGCCCTTCTTGGCCAGGTGCTCTTGTGAGCCACCTGCAAACCTCTATCTGGGAGACCTTCACCTCAAAGTCTGCATTTGATCTCGGCATATCCGCTATCATACCTGTCTCCCCTGATATGTTCTCCACATACAGCCACAGAGAATAACACATAATCTCTCTCTCTCTCTCTCTCTCTCTCTCTCTCTCTCTCTCTCTCTCTCTTTCTCTCTCTCTCTCCCCCCACACACACTGTCTCTCACACACACTCACATGGATCATCTCATTCCCAAGCTACAATCATATCTCTGGTCTTCCCTCCTCCTGCAGTACAGTCTGTGCTACATAACAAGGCTGTGGACCCTGCATGGCTAAGCCCATGCTGCCCTCAGCCACTCCCTCCCTGGGCAATCATGTATTCTTTGCTCTAAAGCTGTCCCTTTGTTCTGTGTTAGTGTCGACAAGCCTCTGTCAATTCAGGTTGAGATGCTCCTTTTTCTCCCTGGGGAGGCCATCATCTCTTTGGGTCTCTGACCAAGTGTGTGCCTGGGATGAAATCCTCTCTCCCAGCAGTCCATGAGTCTGCCTCCTCCTCCTAGCCAGTCACTCCTGTGAGGGCATCTAGCCATCTCCAAGGCACCGAATGCTCCTGGGAAACTCCTGGGATCTAAGACCCTTCCTCATCCACACCCCTTCTCATCCTGAATATCCATTAGTCCTGGACCCAAAATAAAAATGAGTGAAACAGGGGCTTGGGTCGTGGCTCAGTGGTAGAAGGCTCACATGGCACTTGTGAGGAACCAGGTTCAATCCTCAGCACCGCATGAAAATAAATAAAGGTATTGTGTCCATCTATAACTAAAAATATATTTTTTTAAATGAGTGAAATAGGGGCTGGGCCTCTGGCTCAGTGGGTGGCACACTGCCTAGCATGTGTGAGGCACTGGGTTTGATTCTCAGCACTGCATATAAATAAAGAAAATAAATGTCTATCAATAACTGAAATATATACATATTGATAAAGAAATGCGTGAAATGCTACTAGCCAATGCTCGCTTCTAGCTTAACACTGCTGAGGAATCAATGAGAGGACAGAGAAATACAGGCACATGACTGCTCTGCGAGGTAAAGTAACACGACAGAGATTGAGCTCGCGTGCAGTGGAGCTCCACATCTTTTAGAAGGAAAATCTCTTCCAAAGAGTTCATAATGGTCCATGGAGAAGGAGTTTGTTTTTTCTGACTTGCACCTCTCTGTCTTAGTTTGGCACTTCACAGCTGAAATATGCAGGAAGTCTGCTGGCTCCAACCCCGAGCAACCACCAGAGCACCCAGCATCCCCCTAGTTGGGAGCCTGTCACCTGGATGTGACGCACTGTTGACTACTGGAAAGGGACAGCTATAGAGTAGAAGCTGCAGCAAAAGCTTTGCTGAGTGAATGGAGGGAAGGGAGGAGGGGCCAAGGAGGATGGAGTTTACCTGGCCCAGTAAAGCTGAGGCGGGAGAAGACCAGCTGTAAGTACCTTGTTGCTGAGCCAGAGACCTGAGCTATTGCCTGTGATGAGAGAGCCCAGGCTGAATGGCACAGTCCCCAGACTCCTAGCAGGTGTGGAATAGGACCTGGGTGGACCTCAGAGAGGCCCAGGTGTGCTGGTGAGAGATGCTGTAGCCTGAAGGGAACAGGAGAGGGGTGCCAGGCCTCCTAAGGTGAGGAGCCTGTGCTGGTCGAGATCCTGCTGACCCCACAGGTTTGTTTCCCAGTCTTCAGGAAGGTGAATGGACTTGGGCCCTCTGCTTGTTACACCTCAGTACTTTGCCCTTGAGTTTTCTGATTGTGCAAGGTTTATGACTCAGTAAATGAGGTGGCCACCCAGATGTGCTACCCACAGGTGGACAGGCCCCAGACAGTCTCCCCTGGACGTCCATGGAAGCTGAGGGCTGAGGCTGCCCTGAACACTCTTGGCTCTGGGGAAGCAGGTGAGTGGACTGGGGTGTAAGGTTGGGGGTCTGTCTCAGTGTAGAAATGGAGTCTCACAACTTTTGGAGTCTCAAGGCTTCACTTGGCCCTTTGTCTTCTTAGCAGCCTAATCCTTAGCATTGGGGAAAGGAGGCTTCACTGAATCTTCTGCTTTGGAAACAGGAATCCTGTAGGATTTGGAACTTTGGTAGGGCCCAAAGGCCTGGGGACAAGAGTAATGATTGTTAAAGGGTGTCATCTGCATTTACCAACCAGTTTAAAGAGCCCTAAAAGGGAAATAGGCTGAAGAGGAAGGAAGTGTATATATCAGTACATTATATTCACCAGGGTGTTTACGTTCAAAACAAACCTAGAGGGGCAATGTTATTAAACCCTAATATGTAGGTGAAGACACAGACTAAGAGCAATTAAATACATACCCAAGATGTACAGCTAGAAATCAAGGAAACAGGGTTACAGTCAGATGTTTTTGATCCTAAACCTCCTCCCACTGATGGTGGCTTGCTTTTCTTATGGCCACAGTAAAGACTTGAGCTCTCTCCTATGTTTTGTGGAGGCCGGGGACACTCACATGGCTTCCTCTCTTTCCTACAGGGCTGCAGAGAAGGTGTGCATGAAGGTTTAGCTGTCACTTGCGAAAACTGCAGATACAGAACTCTCCCCATGGCACCTCATCACATCCGCAAATACCAGGAGACTGACCACAAAAGGGTCCTGGACTTGTACTCCCAAGGAATGGTCGAGCACATCCCCGCCACTTTCCGCCACATACTGAAGTTGCCACAAACAATCCTGGTCTTATTTGGGGTGCCCGTCGCCCTACTCCTGGTCTCTGGCTCTTGGCTCCTGGCTCTTGGATCTAATTTCACCCTCCTTGTTTTTCTGTGGCTGCTGGCCAGACACCCTTGGAAGAAGTATGTGGTCATGTATTTGCAGACAGACCTTGCTGACATCACCAAATCCTACCTGAGCGCCCATGGTTCCTGCTTCTGGGTGGCTAAGTCTGGGGGCCAGGTGGCAGGCATAGTGGGTGCTCTGCCAGTGGAGGACGCCCCCCCAGGGAGGAAGCAACTGCAGCTGTTTCACCTCTCTGTGGCCTTGGAGCACCGAGGTGAAGGACTAGGGAAAGCCCTGGTCATGACTGTCCTCCAGTTTGCGAGGGCTCAGGGCTACAGTGAGGTTGTCCTTGAAACTAGCATAGTACAGCCGGCGGCTCTGACCCTCTACCAACGCATGGGCTTCCAGAAGACAGGAGAGTACTTTGTTGACAAAATCTCTAGACTACTGGGCATTTCTACAATTCAATTTAAATACTGTCTCCCATCTGCTCAGGAAGGAGGCCCGTGAGCTATTGTTTTGTGTATCAGGCAGGATCTGATTGACAATCCTATAGTACAAGCAAACCCTGGCATTTTGGTGTAACAATTGATGCAATCTCATTGCTTAGTGCACATCTGATTCCAGCATGTTTGATGGCGAGTTGTGGATATGGGGGCTTCTATTCCATTCATTGGTTCATTGGTGTAGACCATTTGTATAGGTAAAAGGTCAAGAGGATAATGTGCTCACAGGTTGCTTGAGTTTGTGAGCCAGTAGTTTCTCCTGGTCTGTGCTGGGCAGCTCTCTGGGTCTCAGGATACCTATGGAAATGTCCTGTTTAGACTGCAGTACCAGTGACACTGTACATCATCATATCCCAGCAGGCCAGCTCAGGCAGGGTTCAATGTCACTGAAGAGCAGCCAATGCAAAATGAGAGAGGAACAAAGACTTCTCCATGTCCTCATGGGGGTCACTTGTGGACACATTCCAGACTCCGGGGAGAAATAGAGCTGGCTCAGAAGTGGAGGAGCTATAGAGTCCAGACCAGAGGGGCACGATGTGGCTCTATGGGAAGAATTGGGCAGCAATGCACTCACTGTAGTTCCCTGTCCCTGCAGGTGGGTGGGAAGGTGGCTGTGGGTGGAGGGGGATGTTCCATGGGGAGACCTGGGTATGATGCACCCTCCTGGTGCTGCCAGGGCCCATACCATGGGCAAGGTTCACTTGGGGAGGTCGGGGATGGAGCCCTCCTGTGGGTCCTGGAGGAGGACATGGACAGGTGAGTGTCCCAAAATTATCCTGGATTAGCACCCAGCCTAGTCCCAGACTCTGTCCCCAGGTGTTCACAAACTCCAGATTTGAGCCTCAGGAAAGATTCTCCCCTGTAGAAGGGAGAGTGGGACATGAGTCAGTGTTGATATTCACAGGACTGTCAACCTTTCCCAGCTGCTTGAGCTGGTCTCTGGCGTGTTCCTGAGGGCCTGCAGCCACATACTTGGTCTCCCTCATCAAGAGGCAGAGCTCCTGACCAGAGAGTCCACATGATACTGATCCATAAACTTCAGCCCCTTAGGCAGTGTTAAGGGGTCTTTCTCACTTCTCTGCATTGGGACACCTGGGCCACAGCCTGGGCAGTTTTGGGATTCAGCCTTGGCCTACACTCACTTCACCTACACAGAAAACCTTAACCACGCTCATGGGCTTTGTCCAAACTCAGAGACAAGTTGTCTAGGACCAAAGGGGTTCTGAGACCCCTCCCATCATTTAGTAATCAACAATGAACTAGGAGCACTGACTCTTCAAATGAAGATATTTCAGAAATGACACAGCTTTAAAGGTCTCAACCTTTTGGTATCACTTGAGGATTTGAAAATACACCCCCAAATTTGGCTCAGCCAAAGCAGCACCTTCACTAGGAAAGAAAAACCTTGTCAGAAGGAGGCTGGACACAGCTTCCTGAAACCATCACCCTGAACTTCAGCCTACAGGAGGGCAGGATAGTGAGGCTGACCTCAGACTCAAGTGCAGACCTTCTGCCCCTTCTCTGCCCCATGTGGGCATCCTCTCCCTTGCAATGATCGCTCTGCCCCTGCCTCCCAGCACCTGTCTTCTTCTCCATGTCACCAGCAACCCAGGCCAGAAAGGACTTGTCTCCTCTCCAGAGGCAGGGCAGCCTGGTTAGCCAGCATCTTCCCAGCCACGACTTTGTGGCAGGTCCTGAGTCCTGGGAGGATTTCTACTGTAGAACTGAGACCTCGGGTTGCCCTTGGATTGTGACTGTAGCCTCCCACTCTGGGGCACCGAGGCTCAGGGCTGGACCTAAGAGACGAAAGGACAGACACTAAAATCTGTTCTCTATGTACAGCATTGTGAAGATCCTTTATGTCACTGACTTGTGTAATGAAAGAGAGTCATAAGGGTGAATTTCATGCTCTCCAGATACTATCCCCACAACCAAACCACTCTCCCAGGTAAAGACCCTTACATCTTTATGGTGGATGCTGTTGGAATAGTTCAAGCCCTGGAAAGGATGGGTGTCTGTGAAGAAAGAGAAAGTACCTGAGAAAGTGAAGTCGGTGCTTATGGACCGAATGTGTGGCACCGCATGGGAAAGAGGTGACAGAGGCCACCATGTCCAGATCTGTCACTGAGCTGTGGCCTCCATGAAGTCAGGGCAACTGCATGGAGATCAAGGGCCAATTTGGCTCATTAACTAAGAATATATATTTGCTTCTGAAAACCAATAAAACTACATGACACACATCATGTCACTTTTTCAGAAATCAATGAGCAATTCATGGAGGTCTCCAACTTATAACAGATCTTTGAATTCTTCCTCACTCGTTCCACATCAGCCCTCATCACCACTCTTCACCTCTCACTCCTGCCTATCCCATACCCAGCACGACCAAAGATAGTGCAGAGTGGGCTCAGATCAGAATATTGGGACTTCTCTTCTTCACAGGTTGCATATGCACAGTGTTCCAGGTGGACCTTCAACTCCTGCTTCTTGCAGGGCACCCAGCTTGGTGCCTGTGTTTCTAGGTAGTGGTCACAGTGACGTGACCCCTCAGCCCCTGGGCTCATAGTGTCCCTGCATCTGCATTGATATGCTGGTTCCTTGGGTTCATGGGGTCCTCCCATTCTATCAGGGACCCATATCATTGACTTTTGTGATGATGCTACTGTGAGGAAGAGGGACCCTTAACAGGTGAGGGAGGCCTAGTGGAGACCTCAGGGTCTGGGATGGTGTCCTCAGTGGTTGATGTGGAACGCCAGCCTCTTTCTTCTTAACCTCCTTCTTTCTCTCCATCCGGGAGCAGTATTCTCCACCATCACCTCCCTGCCATTGCCCTCCTGCTCCTCTATGAGAGAACTAAAAGTAATGAGTCCAACCAAGCATGGAATGGAACCTCTAGAACTGAGCCCAAATATGCCTTTTCTCTATGTAAATTAATGTCTCAGGTGTTCTGTTTCAGTGATGGAAGCTGAAAACGCACTGGCAGAGCTGGGCCCTAAGCCATCCTCTTTCCTCTGGTGGTGAGCAAGGATACCTACAGCTTCCATCTTAGCTGGGGGAGATCTGCCATGGATGAGGTCAAGCTTAGGAGGGAGCTGATGCTTCACACACAGTAGCAGAAAAGTCAAGAGGTCGATGCATCTTCAGGTCACCTGAGACACTGAGGCCACATAGTTTTATTGAAGACACAGAAACCACCACACATATGAAGAGACAGAGGACAGGGACAGTGCCTAAGCCTCCTCACCTTGACTTGGTTTTCTGACTGGTTGATATTTACTGACTCTCAATAGGACCATTCCCCTCTCTTCCCCCTTCAGAATCCCAGTTCACGTTTTGCTGACATTCAAGTGTTGATGGATCAGGTTTAAGTCTGTAACTGTTCTGAGAAGCATGTGGTCAACAGCCACACACTTCTCAGAATCAAAGGTGAATAACGTTCATCTTGAGTTCTGACTGTGTGTCAGACATCTGGAAACTCAGCAGCCTCCAGTAGGGACCCTCAACTATAGCTGCTGGTCCTCCACAGCTTGCATCTCTATGAGGACACTGCAGGCAGCACCTACAGGGATTTTCTGATCTTTCCATATCTGGCCTCTCCCTAGCATCCTCCTAGATCTTTTCTCCACAATCCTGCCCGTCATATTTCATCCTTCTCCCTGTTCATTCCTATTTGAGTCAATCTATTTTCCTCCATATCTGCCCTCTAGGGTCCAGGTCTCACTGTCTTGTTCACCTCATGGAACTCAAGCCACCAGTACATTTCCTGGGCCTCTGTGGGCCCAGAAGGCTCCTTAATATACACCAATCAAGGTTCCCTCTTCAAGCCATGCAGATAATGGGAAGAAGGGAAAACAATGCCTTTGAGCAAGTGAGAAATGAATGCCTCTCCTTGGCCAGACCCAGTTCTGAGCCAGGGCTCTGGACTTGGCAATGCCTGTAGGCTTGGTTTAGTTCTCATGAGCCCTTCTTGGCCAGGTGCTCTTGTGAGCCACCTGCAAACCTCTATCTGGGAGACCTTCTTTACCTCAGAGGCTGCATTTGATCTGGGTTGTCCGCTACTTCATACCTGTCTCCCCTGATATGTTCTCCACATACAGCCGCAGAGAAAAACACACCCTCTCTCTCTCTCTCTCTCTCTCTCTCTCTCTCTCTCTCTCTCTCTCTCTCTCTCCCTCCCCCCACTCTCTCACACACACACTAACACAGATCATCTCATTCCCAAACTACAATCCTATCTCTGGTCTTCCCTCCTCCTGCAGTACAGTCTGTGCTACATAACAAGGCTGTGGACCCTGCATGGCTAAGCCCATGCTGCCCTCAGCCACTCCCTCCCTGGGCAATCATGTATGTCTTCTTTGCCCTAAAGCTGTGCCTTTGTTCTGTTTTAGTGTTGACAATCCTCTGTTAATTCAGGTTGAGATGCTCCTTTTTCTCTCTGGGGAGGCCATCATCTCTTTGGGTCTCTGACCAAGTGTGTGCCTGGGATGAAATCCTCTCTCCCAGCAGTCCATGAGTCTGCCTCCTCCTCCTAGCCAGTCATCCCTGCGGGGGCATCTAGCCATCTCCCAGACACCTAATGCTCCTGGGAAACTCCTGGGATCTAAGACCCCTCCTCAGCCACATCCATGCTCATCTGGAATATCCATTAGTCCTGGATCCAAAATAAAAATGAGTGAAACAGGGGCTTGGATCGTGGCTCAGTGGTAGCACACTGGCCTAGCATGTGTGAGGCACTGGTTTTGATTCTCAGATATATATATATATATATATATATATATATATATACACACACACACACATACATATATATATGAATAAAATGAGTGAAATACTACTAGTCAATGCCGGCTTCTACCCTCACACTGGTAAGGAATCGATGAAAGAGGAAGAAAGCTAGGGACTTGACTGGTCTGCGAGGCAGAGATTGAGCTCCCGTGCAGTGGAGCTCTATATCATTAGGAGGAAACATCTCTTCGAAAGAGGTCCTAATGTTCCATGGAGAAGGATTTTGTTTTTTCTGACTTGCACCTCTCTGTCTTAGTTTGGCACTTCACAGCTGAAATATGCAGGAAGTCTGCTGGCTCCAACCCCGAGCAACCACCAGAGCACCCAGCATCCCCCTAGTTGGGAGCCTGTCACCTGGATGTGACGCACTGTTGACTACTGGAAAGGGACAGCTATAGAGTAGAAGCTGCAGCAAAAGCTTTGCTGAGTGAATGGAGGGAAGGGAGGAGGGGCCAAGGAGGATGGAGTTTACCTGGCCCAGTAAAGCTGAGGCGGGAGAAGACCAGCTGTAAGTACCTTGTTGCTGAGCCAGAGACCTGAGCTATTGCCTGTGATGAGAGAGCCCTGGCTGAATGGCACAGTCCCCAGACTCCTAGCAGGTGTGGAATAGGACCTGGGTGGACCTCAGAGAGGTCCAGATGTGCTGGTGGGAGATGCTGTAGCCTGAAGGGAACAGGAGAGGGGTGCCAGGCCTCCTAAGGTGAGGAGCCTGTGCTGGTCGAGATCCTGCTGACCCCACAGGTTTGTTTCCCAGTCTTCAGGAAGGTGAATGGACTTGGGCCCTCTGCTTGTTACACCTCAGTACTTTGCCCTTGAGTTTTCTGATTGTGCAAGGTTTATGACTCAGTAAATGAGGTGGCCACCCAGATGTGCTACCCACAGGTGGGCAGGTCCCAGATAGTCTCTCCTGGACGTCCGTTGGAGGCTGAGGGTTGAGGCTGCCCTGGATGCTCTCAGTTCCTGGGAAGTAGATGAGTGGACTGGGGTGTAAGGTTGGAGGTCTCAGTGTGGAAATGGACTCTCACAACTTTTGAAGCATCTCAAGGCTTCACTTGGCCCTTTGTCTTCTTAGCAGCCTAATCCTTAGCATTGGGGAAAGGAGGCTTCACTGAAACTTCTGCTTTGGAAACAGGAATCCTATAATATGTGGACCTTTGGTAGAGCCCAAAGGCCTGGGGACAAGAGTAATGATTGTTAAAGGGTGTTCTTTGCATTTACCAATCATTTTAAAGAGCCCTAATAGGGAAACGAGGCTGAAGAGGAAGAGACTATACATATCAGTACATTTTATTTACCAGGGTGTTAACTTTCAAAACAATCCTAGAAGGGCCATGTTATTAAACCCTAATATGTAGGTGAAGACACAGACTAAGAGCAGTTATGTGACATACCCAAGACACACAGTTAGAAATGGGGGAAATCGGGGTTCTAATCAGGTGTTTTTGATCCTACACCTGTTCCCAGTGCTGATGGCCTGCTTCTTTTTTTGGCCAGAGTAAAGACACACACTTGAGTTGGAAGGGATATGGAGGGAAAGGCACATTCATATGTTGCTGGAGGGACTGCAAATTGATGGAACCAATCTGGAAAGCAGTATGGAGATTCCTTAGAAAACTTGGAATGAAACCACCATTTGACCCAATTATCCCACTCCTGGATCTATATGCAAAGGACTTAAAATCAGCCTACTTTAGTGACTCTGCCACATCAATGTTTATAGCAGCTCAATTCACAATAGCTAAACTGTTGTACCAACCTAAATGCCCTTCAGTAGATTAATGGATAAAGAAACTGTGAGATATATATATATATATATATATATATATATATATATATATGATGGAATATTACTCAGCATTAAAAGAGAATGAAATTATGGTCTTTGATGTAAAATGATGGAGTTGGAGAATATCATGCTAAGCAAAGTAAGCCAGTCCCTCAACACCAAAGCCTGAATGTTCTTTATGATAAGTGGATGCTGATCCATAGTAGAGGGGGTGCATGGGAACAATGGAGGAAATCTGATAGGGTGAATAGGAATGAGGAGGGAGAGGTGATATGGGGGGAAAGAAAGAAGGTGGAATGCAATGGACATCATGATCCTAGGGACATGTATGACTGCACATATGGTGCGAAGCTACATCATGTACAACCAGAGGAAGAAGAAATTGTGCTACATTTGTGTAGAATGAATCAAAATGCATTCTGATGTCATATATAATAATTAGAATAACTAAATTTAATTACAAAAATAGACACACACTTGAGCTGTCTCCTAAGTTCTGGGGATGCCGGGGACACTCACATCATTTTTTTTCTCCTCCAGAGCTGCAGGGAAGGCGTGTATGAAGACTAAGCTATCACTTGTGAAAACTGCAGACACATAGTCTCCCCATGGCACCTCATCACATCCACAAATACCAGGAGAGTGATCGCAAAAGGGTCCTGGACTTGTTCTCCCAAGGAATGGTCGAGCATGTACCTGCCACCTTCCACCATGAGCTTAAGTTACCACAAACACTCCTGGTATTACTTGGGGTGCCCGTCACCCTACTCCTAGTCTTTAGGTCATGGCTCCTGGCTCTTGTATCCAATGTCACCCTCCTTGTTATCCTATGGTTGCTGGCCAGAGAGCTTTGGAGGTAGTACATGGTCATGTGTTTGCAGACAGATCTTGCTGACATCACCAAATCCTACTTGAGGGCCCGTAGTTCCTGCTTCTGGGTGGCTGAGTCTGGGGGCAGGTGGCAGGCATAGTGGGTGCTCTGCCAGTGGAGGACGCCCCCCAGGGAGGAAGCAACTGCAGCTGTTTCACCTCTCTGTGGCCTTGGAGCACCGAGGTGAAGGACTAGGGAAAGCCCTGGTCATGACTGTCCTCCAGTTTGCGAGAGCTCAGGGCTACAGTGAGGTTGTCCTTGATACTAGCATGGTACAGCAGGATGCTCTGACTCTCTACCTGCGCATGGGCTTCCAGAAGACAGGAGAATACTTCTTTAGCAAGACCTTTAGACTACTGGGCATTTCTATGATTCAATTAAAATATTGCCTCCCATCTGCTCAGGAAGTAAGCCCATGAGCTATTGTCTCCTGTATCAATCAGGTTCTAATTGACAATCCTGTAGCACAAGCAAACCCTGGCATATTGCTTGAACAAATGATGAAAACTCATTGCTGGTGCACATCTGAGTCCTGCATGTTTGATGGCAAGGTGTGGATATGGGAGCTTCTTTCCATTCAGTGCTTCTAGGTGGCAGTGATTCATGTGGTTCCTATAGATTCACCATAGTAATGTTGCATTAATAAAAGGCCAAACAATAATACACACACACACACACACACATTACTTATAAGTCTATGGGCCAGTCGTTGTTCCTGGTCTCTGCTGGGCAGCTCTCTAGGTCTCATGATACCTATGGAGATGTTCTTGATTGATTGCAGTGCCCCAAACATGTATGTAATTTTGTCCCAGCGGGCCAGCTCAGGCAGGGTTCAAAGTCACTGAAGAGCAGCCAACAATGTAAAGGAGAAAGGAACAAAGACTTCTCCATGTCCTCACAGGGCTCACTTGTGGACACATCCCAGACTCTGGGGAGAAATGGAGCTGGCTCAGAAATGGAGGAGCTGCAGAGTCCAGAGCAGAGGGGCACAATGTGGCTCTATGGGAAGAATTGGGCAGCAATGCACTCACTGTAGTTCCCTGTCCCTGCAGAGGGGTGGGGAGGTGGCTGTGGATGGAGGGGGATGTTTCCCTCCTGGTGCTGCCAGGGCCCAATCCAATGGGCCAGGCTCACTGAGGGGACATCGTGGGTAGAGCCCTCCTGTGGGTTTTGGAGAAGGACATGGACAGATGAGTGTCCCCAAATTATCCTGGAATAGCACTCAGCCTGGTCCCAGACTCTGTCCCAGGTGTTCACAAACTCCAGATTTGAGCCTCAGGAAACATACCTCCGGTAGAAGGGAGAGTTGGGACATGAGCCAGTGCTGATGTTCACAGGATTGTCATGCTTTCCCAGCTGCTTGAGCTGTGACTCTGGCATGTTCCTGGGGTCCTGGAGTCACATACTTCTCACTTAAAGTGGTCCCTCAAGGCAGGCCCTGTGTGACAGGGAGGAGGCCCTGCAGGCTTTCCCTGCTCTGGTGCCATCAGCTCTCCTTGCCCAACGAGGTCAGTTCCTAAAGGAGCAGTTCCCAGTGGCAGAGGACTGGGAAACAAAAGGAGAGGTCCTCAGTGGTCCCTGTGCTTTGATAGTTCTTTCAATAGCAGGGAAACTCTGGACTCATCCCAGGCAGAGATGGTCACACCCTGCTGGGGCTTAAAGGCCAGAGGGACAGGAGGCCAAGGAAGGTGCCAGGATTAAAGTCCTGTGATGATAAGGAGATGGAGGAGTCCAGGGTATTGGGGAAGGCCGTCCCAACAATGTGGAGGCTTCCCTAGGGGCTGAGAGACCCAGAGCCTAGAGTCAGCTTGCCTTCCTCTTTCCCTGCCCCTGACCTCAGTTCCCAAAAGCCAGCTGCTCTAGTTAGCTCCAAAAGGAGCTCTCATTCTGCTAGAGGTCTTTGAGCACAATATTCCCTTGGCCTGGAACATTCTTAACCCTTCACACACCCATAGCTCTGTTTGCTCAGTACCGCTGCTTTCAAGTAATGGACAGGGTTGACTGCCTTGGAAAGGTAATTCTGACCAGGGAGGAAGCCCTTTACCTTTTGCGTTCTGGCCCTCCTTGCTCCTAAAGGTGGCATCCCCTAACCAGCTTCCCTGTTTCCTGGATGCCTGTTGAAAACAAGAGTAGACAAAAGTCCCTCACGTCCTCAGAACCGGTGTTTGTGCCTTGGAGAGGCTTTTCATGGTCAGGATTGGGCTGAGGGGAATAGGGAGATAGAGCAGAGCCTCAGACTGTAGCACTCTACAAGATAATCAGGAAACACTGCCACAAGGCCTGAGAGAAATCTGCAAATCCAAAAGAGGTTGTGCAGTCAGCTTAGGGTGTGGCTAGCATTATGGAGAAGGGACAATGGGAAGCAATGGCTGCTGGAGCATAAGGACCCTCTTGGACTGATGGGAATGTTTTGAGATTTGATAAAGATGGCAGTGGTAGAAAATCACGAATGTTAACAAATCTTGGAAACTTTTACACTCTTACATGGCTTAATTTTATTAGATTTCATCCAAAATAGTAAAAGAGTTTGGATGAGTCAAGACTCTCAAGAGGCAGATAACAGTTAGAGGGAGCAATGATGTTAAGGGGTTTTCTTAGGGAGAGAGTTGCTGTTGTGCTTAGTGTCAGTGGGTTCTGCCACTTTGACCCCAGATTCACATGTTAGGCAAAGGAGTCAGAGAGGTGAAGACAGACTAGATGTGGAACTAGGATTTGACCCCTAGTCTGTTTGACTCCAAAATCTGTACTTCCATCCATAGGCAGCCTTAGCTTTACAGCCAATCTGGTTGTGGGGAACCCAAAGAATACACATTACAGCCTACCTGTGGGACAAAACATTGCAACTCCAAATAGGAATTCTGGGAAAGGCCTTTGCAAGGGAAGAAGGGATTTTGAACATGAAACTTAGTAGTTTTTCACTCTAAATTTGTCTCTGGGTTGGATCCTCAGTATCATAAAAAGAAAATAAATAAAATAAAGGTATTGTATCCATCGAAAAATAAGAATACTTTTTAAAAATGAACCCCACTATTATGTGTAACTATAATCCACTAAAAACACTTTAAAAAAAGATTCCGAGGAAATGAGTGTTATACTAGATAACTCCCAGTGCTGGGTTGTTCCCTTGCCCTGTTCCCTTACATAGGCTTCATTGACAGCCACTCACTGCCACAAGCAAGATCTTGATCATAACAGTTTGCATCTAGGCCACACACATGCCCCTTACTGATTCACGCTGACATGACCTGCAGCAAATGCCCACTTGGGAATGCCCACACTACTAATAGCTGCCCTGCCTTCACCCCAAAACTGTACCTGTCATCCCCCTGTCTCCATCAACTAGCTGAGAAAAAAAATGTCTCCACATGGCACCAGGGGAGCAAGGTCAGCCAAGGTCTGAGCAGACATGCTGTTTGTGCCACTTTGGGGGCCTTTGGAAGCTCCCAATCCTATAATTTGGTGGTGGGGGTCCCTTGGATTTTGGCTTTAACCTCCCACCCAGAGCACTGAAGCTAAGGGTTGGACTGAAAGGAGCAAAGAAGGACAAACACTGCAATCTGTTCTCTTTACACAGAATGTGAATGTGCTTAATGTCTCTGAACTGGGAATCTAAAAATGCTGACAATGGCAAATTGAGCACTCCCTACATTCTACACTTATCAGAAGCGGAACTGATTTTCACAGCTTAATGACCCCCACATCTTACTGTGGATGCTGTTGTCATAATCTAAGCTGCCAACTCTAAATGACCATGCATATAGGGAGACTGGGAACATGGACAGTCCCTAAACCTCTTGTCTTCCACTTTGACTTAGGTTTCTGACTGGTTGATATCACAGACTCTCACTAGAAGCACTCACTGCACCCTGGAATCTTCTGCTCTGCTCTACTGAGTCTTAAACTTTGGCTTAGCATATAAGTACTTAAAGTCTAAGTGTTTAAAGGTACTGAAAAGAATGTAACCAGGAGCGATGTAATCATTGTCCCCATGGAAATTGTTCACCTCCAGTTCTGATCACAAGTCAAACACCTGGAAAATCGACAGCTTCCATTGGGGGCCCTTGGTTCCAGCTGAGAGCCCCAGCACCTACTTTTCCATGTGGATGTGGCAGGCAACACCCACAGGCAACTACTGATCATTTTCTATGTCTGCCTACTGCCTAGTGTCCTCTTAGACCCTCTTGCTATAATCCTGGTGGTCATTTATCACCCCTTCCTCCTGCTCATCCCAATTTGAATCACTCTGTGTCCTGCCATTTCTGTGCCCCCCCCCCAAAAAAATGTACTTCCAAGTGGCCCAGGTCTCACTGTCTTGTTCACATCAATGTGGTCTAAGCCACCACTATGTCTTCTGGGCCTCTGTGGGCCCAGATGGCTCCTTAGATAACACCAACCAAACCTCCCCATTCACGCCACACAGATGGAGGGTAGTGGGCAAAGCAAGGCTTCAAGCAAGATAGAAACAAGCACCCCTCCTTGGCAAGACTCAGGTCTAAATCTGGGCTCTGGACTTGGCAATATAGGCATGCTGGATTTAGTTCACACTATTCAAAAATCAAAGGCTTTGGGATTTTGTGAGCAACTTGCACACCTGTACCTGGTGGCCTGTTTCTATTTCAGAGGCTGCACTTGTTTCTTGGGGGGAATATGCTACTATTTCAACCTCTCTGGATATATTCTCCACATACAACCCAAGAGAAACATACTCCAGCACACACACAATGTGGATGGATCTGCTGTCTGCTTTGCAGGGACACCTATAGAGCAGCAGCTGCAGCAGGAGTTTTGCAGAATGAATGGCACATGTGGATGGATCATTTTGCTCCCAAGATAAAAGCATACATATTCCTGGATCCTCCTGAAGTAGAGTCCATGCTGCATCAGCTGTGTGTGGGCCTGCATGCCCAAGTCCCTGTGGCTCTCAGCCATTTTCTCCTGGGCAGGCAGGTCTCCATGTCTCCCTGAGAGCTTTACCTTTGTTTTGCCTCAGGACCTCACCTCTGTACCCTCAGTTTGAGAACCTCCAGTCATGGTCTGTGCAGGCCCACTTGCTAGGATTGACCCAAGATTCTTCCTTGAGAACCTGCATTATCCTCTGTCCCAAAGACCATCCATCTGCCTCCACCTCCCAGTCCTTGTCACAGCTGTGAGGCCACAGCTGTCCCCCAGAACCCATGCTCTTGAGGTGTGTTTTCAACATAAGAGCCCACAGTAGCCACATCTCTGCTCATCCCAGGTCCCCTTTGGCCCCTGGCCCACAATAAACATGAGTGAAATACCGTATCCAAGACTGGCTTCTAATGTCATCCTGCTCAGGAAGCCATGGGAGGAGAATGCCTGGGATGTGAGTGGTCTGCAAGGTTAAGGCTCATGGCAACTTTTGTGCTGAGTTCGGATGTTTCCCTTCCAAAGAGGAGAAAGGCATTTATGCTTTGGATTTGCACTTGCATGTCTTAGGGAGGTACATCCTGAGCTAAAATATGCAGGAAGTCTGCTGACTCCAGCCCTGAGCAAACACCACAGTATGTGCCCATGGCCAGGAGTCTGTCAGCTGAATGTGGTCAGTACTGCTGTCTGCTTTGCAGGGACACCTGTAGAGCAGCAGCTGCAGCAGGAGCTTTGCAGAATGAATGAAGAAGAGGAGGGGCCAGGGAGGTGAGTGTGGGGACTGCCAAGGATCTATTTTACCTGGACAAAGAAATGGTGGGCAGCGAGAAGCCCAGCTGTGAAGCACCTTGTAGCTGAGCCAGGGGTTGTGCAATGTTGCCTATCCCAAGGGAACTCAGGGTGAGAGGCATAGAATCCAGGCTACTAGTAAGTGTGAGCAGGGATCACATGTGATGGATGAGAGATACTATGGCTTTAAGCAAATAGGAAGAGGGTGGCAGGTGTCCCATAAAAGCAGAACACTCAGCCATTCCAGATCTTTCTTCCCCTGTGGATCTCTTACACAGAGCTAACAAAGGTGAGAAGATTGGAATACCCTCTCCGTCACAAGCCAGATCCAACATCCTGGAGTTTATGATCAACAAGTGTCCAGAAGCCATACAATGAGGTGGGTAACTAGCACTATCCCCAGAGGTAGGAAGGGTGCTAAACAGTGTCTCCTGGAAGCCAGTCACAGTCTGAGGGCTGAGACCACCCTGGACCCTGTGGTTCTGAGAACATGGGTATAAGATCAGAGTTCTCAGCATGCGCCTAGTCCCAACCCTAGGACAGGATGTAAAGGCCAGTCCATTGCCTTCTCAGCAGCCTAAACCTTTACAACCAGACAAGAGGCTTTGCTGAAATTTGTGCTTAGGAACACGGATTCCTTCAATATGGATGCTGAAGAGCATCTGAAAGACTGGGAAAATGCAGTTTCACTGCCACAGGGAGCCATCCTCATGTACCAAGCGCTCAGAGAGCCCACAATGGGGCAATTAGGGTGGTGGGGAAGGGACTGGATACATCATGGCTTTATTTAAGTTATTCTACTGAATCCTGAGAATAACACTAGAAGGCAGGTATTATTTTGCAATGTTTTACTGAGGAAGACACACAGGCTCAGAGAGCTTTAGGGACATACCCAAGGCCTCACTTCTAGAGAGAGAGAACCCAGGGTTCCATCAGGTATCACAAGGCACACACTTCAGCAGGGTCTCCCTGGTTCCTGGGAGGCCTGTTGCCTGGGGGACACTCATGTGGCTTCCTGTCTGTTTCCAGAGTTGCCAGGAAGGTTTGCAGACAGGTCTAGCTGTGTCTCCTGGAACTTGAGATTGTAGATACAGAGTCTCCCCATGGCTCCTAGTCACATCCACAACACCAGGAGAATGATAATGAAAGTTTCCTGACCCTGTTCTCCAGAGGGATGATTGAGCACTCACTGCCACCTTCTGCTACAACATGTGTGTCCTCAAATCCTCCTGCTCTTATTCAGGTTGCCCTTCACCCTAATCCTAGTCACTGGCTTTTTTTTTTTTCTCTTGGAAGCTGCGTATGAACTACTGGATTTGTTTGAGCCACCATAAGGCAGGGAGGCTGCTTTTCTGGGAACTCCCAGGTGAAATTCCTTGGTTTTTTGAGAAAGCCCAGATCATGCTGGCAGATAGCCAAAACTCAGAGCCCTAGTTTCAAATGCAGCCACCAGAGATAGGCATAACCTATCAAGCCCAAACAACTATTTTCCCCACTCTTATCCTGTTTTCCTGAAGAAGCCTGCCCACTGAAACCCTTTGATGTCTTCTATTATAAATAAAGCATTTGTTGGCTGTTTTGCTTTGTTAGGATTACACCCATCAGGGCTATCCAACCCGTTATGCCCCTGCTTTTGGACATATAATTCTTGTTTTCTGTCTTTATGTCTTTTTAACATTTTTTAATTAAAAAAGCATGCCTTCATTTAATTTGTTCCATTTTTATGTGGTGCTGAAGATTGAAGCCAGTGTCTCACTCATGCTAAGCAAGCACTCTCCCACTGGGCTACAGTCCCAGCTCCTGTCTTTATTTCTTAATATTACATTCATAGCTTTTATTTCCAGCCTGCTTACACCTCCCTCCTCATGCAGGATGTGGACAGAATTTCTTGACCATCTTGTCTACTTTCATCCTCCTCATGTTCTTGTGGCTCCTTGCTATAGATCACTGCAAGTCACATTTGGCCATGGCCATGTGTTTTTGCACAGACCTGGTTGACATCACCCAATCCTAAATCAGTGTGTGTGGCTCCTGCTACTGGATGGCTGACTCTGAGGGGTAGGTGGTGGGCACAGCGAGTGCTCTCCCAGTGGCAGGCTCCCACCCCTTATGGAAGAAGCAATTGCAGTTGCTTTGCCCCTCAGTGGTCATGGAACACTGAAGTAAGGTGATCGCAAAAGCCCTTGTCAGGATTATTCTCCAGTCCGTCTCGTTCAGGGCTACAGTGAAGTTGATCTTGAGGCTGCCATGGTTCAATATAGTGCTGTGGGCCCCTACCAGAATATGCACTTCCAGAAACAGGCCAGTCTTTCTTTGGCAAGGTTTGGAAGATAGGAGCTATACTTAAATTTCACTTACTATGAAGCATATGGAAAAACAACAACTCCCAAGGAGAAAGGGAGTATAATTGGCTCTGAATTTGTTGCAATTTTCCTTATCTACAACCAGCCCCCTGGCTGCCCAAGGTCTCTCTCCAACCATAATCAACACTATTCTGCTAGGACTCAGCCCCTCTACACTATAAAACTCAAACCATTATTTTAGTCAGTTGCCATTTTCGCTTATGAAAATTTGCCCCTTTACTGCTTAATAATGCATTGCTGATTCATTGAGATCTGCCTAATATTTAGTTCTATATTCTTTTTCATTTGGTGCCAAAACCCGGGATGGGGTTTCGGTGCTCCTTACTCCTCCCTGTCCTACTGAACCTCTACTGTATTTTCATATTTCCCTCCCATTTCTTTCTCTTTCTCTTTCCATGTATTACTCAAATACCTCCAGATCAGAGGCAGCTTTTTGCCATTTTTCTTCTGCACGCAACAGTGACCATCTTCTTTAGAGAGGTAAGATCACTTCCAGTCTCCAGAGAGGTGCCTTGCCCAAGACCCTCCACCTTTTGGCTCATCGGGACCTCAGGGTCCCCCCACCATTAAGGTTGTATAAGGGGATGCCTCCTCATTCTCTGGTGAAAGTCTTTCCAGTGACAGGAGACATTAAAGGACACTTTGATCTTGACCCGCCACCCCAGTCCATCCTTTACAACAGGGGAGCTACCCAGTCTATTCCAGGGGACTCCCCCTTAGGTTGTCTTACAAATAATTTTAAGACCCTCCACTTCCAAACTCACCTCAAACTAACACCTCATTAGGCTTAGTACACAGATCTGGCTACAGTCTAAATTAGACAAGTTAAGTTAATGGCCTGAATTTGGAATTTGGGATCAAAAATCCTCCAAGGGAGATGGGTATGTGGCTCTGTAGTAGAAACAGTTATCTGGCATGTGTGAGGCCCTGGGTTTGATTATCAGCACTGCATATAAACAAATAAAATAAAGTTCCATCAACTTTTAAAAAAATATTTAAAAAAAAAATCTTCCAAGACTTAGACAATTTATTCCAATGAAATGGCAAATGGCCTGAGGTTCCTTACCTCCGAGCTTTCTTTTATCTTCACTCAAGGACCTCATTATGTGCTGGGAGCCATTTGCCAAGTAGGTATGACAATTTCCTTGCCAGCGTACCCCATGTTGCTTAGTGGAAGGACTCGTGGAAATAGGACATTTTGCAGTGACATTGCAGTTAGGTGACCTTGCTCAAGGACCAGGGCGGATCCGGGATTAGGGTGTTCCCGGTTTAGGATAATCGGGTTTAGGGCGTTCCAGGTTTAAGATTATTCCTGCTGGGAATAGGGCGTATCCTGCTGCCTGAGTTCCCCTTGAGTTCTCACGGGATTCAGACAGTATTTTTTTGGGAGATAGAAGCCCAGTGGAGAGGGATTTGGGCAGAGAACGTGGATTTCCCCAGAACGTGATTGTAGACGGCTGGTGTGAGTTCGGGAATAAAGAGTTGCTGTTTGAATCTACAAGCTGTGTGGTGGCTCGTGATTGTGTGCCCAGCCAGACTGCGGCATTTGTGCCCGGCCAGACTGTGGCATTTGGCGGCCCGTGCGGGGAACTTCTGAAGCTTGGAGGTAAGTGAAATTGCTCGTCCCTGAGGAAGAGCGAAAGAATGGGTGACCAATTCAAAAAACAATGTGTTATTGTTTTGATTTATCTTGTTTTTGTTTCAAGCTGCCTATCCCTAGAAATTTCTCAGGCAAACTGGAAAAAATGGTTGACTAAAGGTTTGAAGTTTGTCGGCCCTGAGGAAGAGAAAATTGATACAACGATTTTTTATTCCGTTTTTGTTTCATTCAGTTTCGGTTTTGTTTTGTGTTATCTTATTGGGTTGCGTTATCTTTATAGTAGATTAGAAATTAGTAAAAAACAAACCAAAAAGATGTTAAGTAAATTGTTAGAGGTTCAGACCATGGAGAAAGACATTTTAGATCAAGCGAAAGAGAAGGTCTCTCGAGCTAGTCAGACAGAGGAAGAAAATTTAAAGGAAAAGGGGTTGTTAGGAAAAAATTCAACCAACAGCCCCACCGATGGAGACAGCTGAGTGGCCCTCAAACCCCGTAGTTGATAGATGGGATCCTGAGACAGGACCTCAAAGATTAGCATGCCCTGTACTTGAACAGGCAGGAGGGCAGTGAATTCACCGTGCTTTAGATTTTAAAACAGTGAAGCAGTTAAAGGAGGCTGTAACAACCTATGGTCCCCAAGCTCCCTTCACGGTAAGCATGGTCGAGTCCATTACTAACTTGGACATGACGCCAGCAGATTGGGCTAGCATGTGTAAATCTGTACTAAATGGAGGACAATATTTGTTACGGAAGGTTGCCAATGAGGAATTTTGCGCGGAGACAGCTAGGCGAAATGCAGCAGCCGGTTACCCTCAAAGAAATCTAGATATGTTGTTAGGAAAAGGACCTTATGAGGGTCAACGGCAACAAATTGAATATGATCCTGCTATATATGCACAAATTGCTGCAGACGCAGTTAGGGCATGGAAGACTTTACAAGGACATGGAGACTTACAAGGTCAGCTATCTAAGGTAATACAGAGAGCTAATGAACCTTAAGCTGACTTTGTAGATAGGCTAATTCAAACGGCTGCCAAAATTTTGGGGGATACAGAACAAGCAATGCCATTAATAAAACAACTGGCTTATGACCAAGCAAATCGTTGCTGCAGAGAGGTTATTAGACCATGGAGACATGAAGATTTAAACACATATATTAAATTATGTAGAGATATTAATGAACAAGGGCAAGTCTTGGCAGCTGCAGTACAACAGGCTTTAGATGCCAGGCCAAAAACATGCTATGATTGTGAACATACAGGACATTTTAAAAGGAATTGCCTCATAGGAGGAGGGTTTAACAAAAGTAGGTATCAAAGGAATAGAATACCGGGTATTTGCCCATGATGCCGTAGAGGGAGACATTGGGCTAATGAATGCCGTTCTCAAACCACCATAGAGGGTACTCCCTTATCAAAAACGGACAAAGACCAGGTATTTATCCACGATATCATGGAGAAAGGCATCAGGCTCCATTGCCAAAAAACGGACAGGGGGGCCCAATGCTCCGGGGCCCACAACCACAAATCTACGGGGCAGTGGAGGAACCCAGCAACACCATCAGGCTAGTGCCCAGGACACATTGTCCATTAAATCCCTCATCAGACAAACCCGAGGGAGCGCAGGGTTGGACATCTGCGCCTCTGCCAGAGCAGTATTAACTCCAGAGATGGGAGTTCAAATCATTCCCACAGGAGTAAAAGGACCTCTTCCCCAAGGAACAGTAGGCTTATTACTGGGACGTAGTTCATCTACATTAAAAGGACTTATGATAAGTCCTGGGGTAATTGATCCCGATTATGTAGGTGAAATAAAATTTATAGCTAGTTCTCCAAGAGGTATATCAGTAATTTCACCTGGAGATAGAATAGCACAGTTGTTAATAATACCCAGCCTACATAATAAATTTCCTAGTCATAGTGTAGAAAGAGGTTCCAGGGGATTAGGCTCCACAGGTGTAGATTGGGCTATGTTGTCTTTAAATTTAGATTCTCGCCCAATGCTAAAACTAAATATTCAAGGTCATGAGTTTAATGGGCTACTGGACACAGGAGCTGACCTTAGCATCATATCTCGTCAAGAATGGCCAAAACGGCCATTACAACAAGCCACTCAAACGCTTCGAGGCCTAGGAGTGGCGACTAATCCCCATAGAAGTTCTATGATATTAGATTGGAAGGATCCTGAAGGATGTGAAGGAACTATACAGCCATATGTATTGGATCATCCTCCCGTAAATTTATGGGGACGAGATGTCCTAGATCAATTAGGTTTGACATTAACAAATAACATCAACCAAAATGCACCCACTATTATGACTAGACAAGGTTTTAGGAAAGGAAAAAGATTAGAAAAACAAGAACAAGGTATAGCAGCACCAATACAAATAGATCAAGGAACAGACAGACATGGGTTGGATTTTCAGAAAGGGCCACTGAGACAATCAAAATTACTTGGAAATCAGAAAGACCAGTATGGGTTCCTCAGTGGCCCCTGACTAAAGAAAAGATACAAGTAGCCCATGATCTGGTCAAACAACAATTAGCGGAAGGACATATACAACCTTCCATATCTCCCCATAATACTCCCATTTTTGTCATCAAAAAGAAATCTGGTAAATGGAGATTATTGCAAGATTTAAGAGCCATTAATAATGAGATGGTTATTATGGGACCTGCTCACTCAGGGATTCCTCAATTGTCTGCTTTGCCAAAACCCTGGCATGTTTTAGCTATAGATATTAAAGATTGTTTTTTTTTTCAATTCCAATTCATCCCGAGGATAGTCCACGTTTTGCATTTACTATCCCTGCATTAAATCATGAAGGTCCTGATCAGAGATATGAATGGAAAGTACTCCCTCAAGGGATGGCTAACAGTCCAACTATGTGTCAAATATATGTTAACAAAGCAATCCAGCCACTTAGAAATCAAAATCCTGAACTACAAATATTTCACTATATGGATGATGTATTATTGGCACATAAAGATAAAAACACATTGCTAGAATGTTATGCCACACTTACAAACTTATTAAAAAATTATAATCTAGAGATAGCAATAGATAAAGTACAATTAAATTTTCCAATTAATTATTTAGGAGTTCTATTATCCTCAACCATGGTCCATCCACCAAAAATTCAAATACGAGTAGATCAACTCAAATCACTTAACGACTTTCAAAAGTTATTGGGAGACATAAATTGGATAAGGCCTTATCTAGGTATACCAACAGGAGAGTTGGGACCTTTATTTGATATTCTAAAAGGTCCATCAGATCCAAATTCACCCCGCATGTTAACTCCTAAAGCAAGAAAGGCATTAAAAATTATTGAAACATATATGGAAAATATACATTTGGATAGAATTGATATAAGTTTGCCTTTATTATTTATTGTACTACCAACAAAAAATATTCCTACAGGAGTATTTTGGCAAGAAGGTCCATTATTGTGGATACATTTATCTTATTCTCCTAACACTATTCTTACTAAGTATCCTGAGGCTGTAGGACAATTAATACTCAAAGGAATAAGAGCAGCAAAGGGAGTGTTTGGAATTTCTCCCAATAAAATTATTACTCCATATACTATGGATCAAATTGATGAGTTAGCTAATGAGTTAAATACTTGGGCAATAATCATGTGTAAATCTAATGTTTCATTTGATAATCATTTACCATCTAATCCTTTGTTGTCTTTTTGGTCTAAGCATCCTGTAGTTTTTCCTAAAATGACAAGAAAAACACCTATCATGAATGCTCCAAATATATTCACTGATGGGTCTAATAATGGTACAGCAGCAGTAGTTACCCCAGATCGAACTTTTACATTTTTAGTACCCAAACAATCAGCTCAAAAGGTAGAGCTTAATGCAGTTTTACAAGCTTTTTTGATGTTTAAAGATTCTGTATTTAATTTATTTTCTGATAGTCAGTATGTAGTTAATGCTATAGTATCTCTTGAAGATGCTGGTAGGATTTCCCCTTCTTCTACTGTTTTCTCTTTGTTTTCCACTATACAAAGTCTAATCTGGGACAGAAAAGACCCATTCTTTATAGGATATATTAGGGCACATACAGGATTGCCTGGAGCCCTTAGTTTAGGCAATGATTTAGCAGATAAAACTACACATGACATACATATTTTCTCTACATTTGAAGAAGCTACAAATTTTCATAAAAGGTTTCATGTTAATGCTAATACTTTACAAAAGCGTTTTAAAATAACTAAGGAACAAGCCAGACATATAATAAAACAATGTCAAAATTGTGTGACATTTTTACCACAAGTTAATCTTGGAGTCAATCCTAGAGGACTGATACCTAACCATATTTGGCAGATGGACATCACACACTTGCCAGAATTTGTAAAATTAAAATATTTACACGTTACAGTTGATACTTCTTCAGGATTTTTGATGGGCTCCCTTCATGCCGGAGAAAAAACTACAGATGTTTTAGCTCATTGCTTACAAAATTTTGCCACTGTGGGCATTCCTAAACAGTTAAAAACCGATAATGGTCCTGGCTATACCTCTACCTCTTTTAAACAATTTTGCTCATCATTTGGTATTACTCATATAACAGGAATCCCATACAATCCACAGGGACAAGGCATAGTTGAAAGAGCTCATCAAACTATTAAAACGTACTTATTAAAGCAAAAAGAGGGAATTGGAAGGGGGTATATATCCCCCAAAGATAAACTTAAAATAACGCTTTTTACTCTAAACTTTTAAAATTTGGATTCATCAGGACTTAGTGCTGCGGAAAGGCATATGTATCCAAAAAATGTACATAAGCCTAAAGTACTTTGGAAAGATATTCTAACAGGACAATGGAAAGGTCCTGACCCAGTGATTGTCTGGAGTCGGGGGTCTGTTTGTGTTTTTCCACAGGGAGAACAACAGCCGATTTGGATTCCAGAGAGATTAACTAAAACAATTTCTACAGATCGAAAAGAAGATGATTTGACTCAAATCCATAACAGCTGATATCCAGAGCTCCAGCTTGGCCATTCTTACATCTGCGACAGTGATTAACCAGGATGCTTTTTTCAATAGCTATTTTATTATTGCATTTTCCACATCATAAGGTTCTATTTTTATTTTTTGAGCTCATACAAACCTAGGTTAATGTTTTTCTGATCAGTTTTATTTTTTGACTGTGGAGTTTTTAAACATTGCAATGGAGATTTCACCCAGGTAAAGCTACAAGGCCTTTACTATTTTCTTATGTGTTGTACGTTTGTGTACACTCTTGTGTTTTGTGTTGTATGTCTGTATGTGCGTATGTCCATATTTCTTATATGAGGAGCGCTCATGAAAAAATGGATCCGAATTATTATTATTATTTTTTTATTCACGTGGTTTAAATTAAATGGTTTAATTTAAGTTAGGTAAAGAGCTGTTAAGGATTGTTTTTAAAGTAGGTTAACAGATCTGTTTGTTTACTTTCACCTTTCCTTTTCATTATATTTAATAATTCTTTTCAGGATAATGTCTTTTTAGCATCATTGCCAGAATTCCTATCTTCATCCCAGTGCCGGTGAAGACAAAGATAAAACCAAACTACAGCTTCTATGATAGCTATCACAGTAAACTGTATAAACTGATGCATCAATGAATATAACTCAACAAGTAATGCTCAATCAAGGAGTCAACTTACTTTGGGAGGAAACGGATTTTGGGAGGAAATGGACATATTGATAGATTCCTCTGCTTTGAACTGCTTGCAGAACTTGCCTGGACTATGTAACTATCATTTGGTGCAGCAAATTGTGGTAATGCTGGCATATCTTTGCTGATGGTGTCACCAGTGATGCAATTTTTCCCAAGGAGCCGTCAATTGGCTTGGTGTCGTGGCATTTCTGTATCCTCCTCCCTTCTGCTAGTGATGGTCTAAAATTTGGGGGCCAATGGCTATATGCTGGACCAGTAGTCAGTGACGGGTATGATCCAATTGCAGTGGTATCAACCTAAGACAGGAGGCTGACGCCTAAAGGTCAGTTTTCCGATGACGGGTAAGAACCATATGTTGAATTGGACAACCTACCAGGCACAGTCCTTAAGCCACATTGCTTGTTGTTTAATTAATCAGAAGGGGGGAGATGCTGGGAGCCATTTGCCAAGTAGGTATGACAATTTCCTTGCCAGCGTACCCCATGTTGCTTAGTGGAAGGACTCGTGGAAATAGGACATTTTGCAGTGACATTGCAGTTAGGTGACCTTGCTCAAGGACCAGGGCGGATCCGGGATTAGGGTGTTCCCGGTTTAGGATAATCGGGTTTAGGGCGTTCCAGGTTTAAGATTATTCCTGCTGGGAATAGGGCGTATCCTGCTGCCTGAGTTCCCCTTGAGTTCTCACGGGATTCAGACAGTATTTTTTTGGGAGATAGAAGCCCAGTGGAGAGGGATTTGGGCAGAGAACGTGGATTTCCCCAGAACGTGATTGTAGACGGCTGGTGTGAGTTCGGGAATAAAGAGTTGCTGTTTGAATCTACAAGCTGTGTGGTGGCTCGTGATTGTGTGCCCAGCCAGACTGCGGCATTTGTGCCCGGCCAGACTGTGGCATTTGGCGGCCCGTGCGGGGAACTTCTGAAGCTTGGAGGTAAGTGAAATTGCTCGTCCCTGAGGAAGAGCGAAAGAATGGGTGACCAATTCAAAAAACAATGTGTTATTGTTTTGATTTATCTTGTTTTTGTTTCAAGCTGCCTATCCCTAGAAATTTCTCAGGCAAACTGGAAAAAATGGTTGACTAAAGGTTTGAAGTTTGTCGGCCCTGAGGAAGAGAAAATTGATACAACGATTTTTTATTCCGTTTTTGTTTCATTCAGTTTCGGTTTTGTTTTGTGTTATCTTATTGGGTTGCGTTATCTTTATAGTAGATTAGAAATTAGTAAAAAACAAACCAAAAAGATGTTAAGTAAATTGTTAGAGGTTCAGACCATGGAGAAAGACATTTTAGATCAAGCGAAAGAGAAGGTCTCTCGAGCTAGTCAGACAGAGGAAGAAAATTTAAAGGAAAAGGGGTTGTTAGGAAAAAATTCAACCAACAGCCCCACCGATGGAGACAGCTGAGTGGCCCTCAAACCCCGTAGTTGATAGATGGGATCCTGAGACAGGACCTCAAAGATTAGCATGCCCTGTACTTGAACAGGCAGGAGGGCAGTGAATTCACCGTGCTTTAGATTTTAAAACAGTGAAGCAGTTAAAGGAGGCTGTAACAACCTATGGTCCCCAAGCTCCCTTCACGGTAAGCATGGTCGAGTCCATTACTAACTTGGACATGACGCCAGCAGATTGGGCTAGCATGTGTAAATCTGTACTAAATGGAGGACAATATTTGTTACGGAAGGTTGCCAATGAGGAATTTTGCGCGGAGACAGCTAGGCGAAATGCAGCAGCCGGTTACCCTCAAAGAAATCTAGATATGTTGTTAGGAAAAGGACCTTATGAGGGTCAACGGCAACAAATTGAATATGATCCTGCTATATATGCACAAATTGCTGCAGACGCAGTTAGGGCATGGAAGACTTTACAAGGACATGGAGACTTACAAGGTCAGCTATCTAAGGTAATACAGAGAGCTAATGAACCTTAAGCTGACTTTGTAGATAGGCTAATTCAAACGGCTGCCAAAATTTTGGGGGATACAGAACAAGCAATGCCATTAATAAAACAACTGGCTTATGACCAAGCAAATCGTTGCTGCAGAGAGGTTATTAGACCATGGAGACATGAAGATTTAAACACATATATTAAATTATGTAGAGATATTAATGAACAAGGGCAAGTCTTGGCAGCTGCAGTACAACAGGCTTTAGATGCCAGGCCAAAAACATGCTATGATTGTGAACATACAGGACATTTTAAAAGGAATTGCCTCATAGGAGGAGGGTTTAACAAAAGTAGGTATCAAAGGAATAGAATACCGGGTATTTGCCCATGATGCCGTAGAGGGAGACATTGGGCTAATGAATGCCGTTCTCAAACCACCATAGAGGGTACTCCCTTATCAAAAACGGACAAAGACCAGGTATTTATCCACGATATCATGGAGAAAGGCATCAGGCTCCATTGCCAAAAAACGGACAGGGGGGCCCAATGCTCCGGGGCCCACAACCACAAATCTACGGGGCAGTGGAGGAACCCAGCAACACCATCAGGCTAGTGCCCAGGACACATTGTCCATTAAATCCCTCATCAGACAAACCCGAGGGAGCGCAGGGTTGGACATCTGCGCCTCTGCCAGAGCAGTATTAACTCCAGAGATGGGAGTTCAAATCATTCCCACAGGAGTAAAAGGACCTCTTCCCCAAGGAACAGTAGGCTTATTACTGGGACGTAGTTCATCTACATTAAAAGGACTTATGATAAGTCCTGGGGTAATTGATCCCGATTATGTAGGTGAAATAAAATTTATAGCTAGTTCTCCAAGAGGTATATCAGTAATTTCACCTGGAGATAGAATAGCACAGTTGTTAATAATACCCAGCCTACATAATAAATTTCCTAGTCATAGTGTAGAAAGAGGTTCCAGGGGATTAGGCTCCACAGGTGTAGATTGGGCTATGTTGTCTTTAAATTTAGATTCTCGCCCAATGCTAAAACTAAATATTCAAGGTCATGAGTTTAATGGGCTACTGGACACAGGAGCTGACCTTAGCATCATATCTCGTCAAGAATGGCCAAAACGGCCATTACAACAAGCCACTCAAACGCTTCGAGGCCTAGGAGTGGCGACTAATCCCCATAGAAGTTCTATGATATTAGATTGCAAGGATCCTGAAGGATGTGAAGGAACTATACAGCCATATGTATTGGATCATCTGCCCGTAAATTTATGGGGACGAGATGTCCTAGATCAATTAGGTTTGACATTAACAAATAACATCAACCAAAATGCACCCACTATTATGACTAGACAAGGTTTTAGGAAAGGAAAAAGATTAGAAAAACAAGAACAAGGTATAGCAGCACCAATACAAATAGATCAAGGAACAGACAGACATGGGTTGGATTTTCAGAAAGGGCCACTGAGACAATCAAAATTACTTGGAAATCAGAAAGACCAGTATGGGTTCCTCAGTGGCCCCTGACTAAAGAAAAGATACAAGTAGCCCATGATCTGGTCAAACAACAATTAGCGGAAGGACATATACAACCTTCCATATCTCCCCATAATACTCCCATTTTTGTCATCAAAAAGAAATCCGGTAAATGGAGATTATTGCAAGATTTAAGAGCCATTAATAATGAGATGGTTATTATGGGACCTGCTCACTCAGGGATTCCTCAATTGTCTGCTTTGCCAAAACCCTGGCATGTTTTAGCTATAGATATTAAAGATTGTTTTTTTTTTCAATTCCAATTCATCCCGAGGATAGTCCACGTTTTGCATTTACTATCCCTGCATTAAATCATGAAGGTCCTGATCAGAGATATGAATGGAAAGTACTCCCTCAAGGGATGGCTAACAGTCCAACTATGTGTCAAATATATGTTAACAAAGCAATCCAGCCACTTAGAAATCAAAATCCTGAACTACAAATATTTCACTATATGGATGAGGTATTATTGGCACATAAAGATAAAAACACATTGCTAGAATGTTATGCCACACTTACAAACTTATTAAAAAATTATAATCTAGAGATAGCAATAGATAAAGTACAATTAAATTTTCCAATTAATTATTTAGGAGTTCTATTATCCTCAACCATGGTCCATCCACCAAAAATTCAAATACGAGTAGATCAACTCAAATCACTTAACGACTTTCAAAAGTTATTGGGAGACATAAATTGGATAAGGCCTTATCTAGGTATACCAACAGGAGAGTTGGGACCTTTATTTGATATTCTAAAAGGTCCATCAGATCCAAATTCACCCCGCATGTTAACTCCTAAAGCAAGAAAGGCATTAAAAATTATTGAAACATATATGGAAAATATACATTTGGATAGAATTGATATAAGTTTGCCTTTATTATTTATTGTACTACCAACAAAAAATATTCCTACAGGAGTATTTTGGCAAGAAGGTCCATTATTGTGGATACATTTATCTTATTCTCCTAACACTATTCTTACTAAGTATCCTGAGGCTGTAGGACAATTAATACTCAAAGGAATAAGAGCAGCAAAGGGAGTGTTTGGAATTTCTCCCAATAAAATTATTACTCCATATACTATGGATCAAATTGATGAGTTAGCTAATGAGTTAAATACTTGGGCAATAATCATGTGTAAATCTAATGTTTCATTTGATAATCATTTACCATCTAATCCTTTGTTGTCTTTTTGGTCTAAGCATCCTGTAGTTTTTCCTAAAATGACAAGAAAAACACCTATCATGAATGCTCCAAATATATTCACTGATGGGTCTAATAATGGTACAGCAGCAGTAGTTACCCCAGATCGAACTTTTACATTTTTAGTACCCAAACAATCAGCTCAAAAGGTAGAGCTTAATGCAGTTTTACAAGCTTTTTTGATGTTTAAAGATTCTGTATTTAATTTATTTTCTGATAGTCAGTATGTAGTTAATGCTATAGTATCTCTTGAAGATGCTGGTAGGATTTCCCCTTCTTCTACTGTTTTCTCTTTGTTTTCCACTATACAAAGTCTAATCTGGGACAGAAAAGACCCATTCTTTATAGGATATATTAGGGCACATACAGGATTGCCTGGAGCCCTTAGTTTAGGCAATGATTTAGCAGATAAAACTACACATGACATACATATTTTCTCTACATTTGAAGAAGCTACAAATTTTCATAAAAGGTTTCATGTTAATGCTAATACTTTACAAAAGCGTTTTAAAATAACTAAGGAACAAGCCAGACATATAATAAAACAATGTCAAAATTGTGTGACATTTTTACCACAAGTTAATCTTGGAGTCAATCCTAGAGGACTGATACCTAACCATATTTGGCAGATGGACATCACACACTTGCCAGAATTTGTAAAATTAAAATATTTACACGTTACAGTTGATACTTCTTCAGGATTTTTGATGGGCTCCCTTCATGCCGGAGAAAAAACTACAGATGTTTTAGCTCATTGCTTACAAAATTTTGCCACTGTGGGCATTCCTAAACAGTTAAAAACCGATAATGGTCCTGGCTATACCTCTACCTCTTTTAAACAATTTTGCTCATCCTTTGGTATTACTCATGTAAAAGGAATCCCATACAATACACAGGGACAAGGCATAGTTGAAAGAGCTCATCAAACTATTCAAACGTACTTATTAAAGCAAAAAGAGGGAATTGGAAGGGGGTATATATCCCCCAAAAATAAACTTAAAATAATGCTTTTTGCTCTAAACTTTTTAAATTTGGATTCATCAGGACTTAGTGCTGCTGAAAGGCACATGTATCCAAAAAATGTACATAAGCCTAAAGTACTTTGAAAAGATATTCTAACAGGACAATGGAAAGGTCCTGACCCAGTGATTGTCTGAAGTCGGGGGTCTGTTTGTGTTTTTCCACAGGGAGAACAACAGCCGATTTGGATTCCAGAGAGATTAACTAAAACAATTTCTACAGATCGAAAAGAAGATGATTTGACTCAAATCCATAACAGCTGATATCCAGAACTCCAGCTTGGCCATTCTTACATCTGTGACAGTGATTAACCAGGATGCTTTTTTCAGTAGTGATTTTATTATTGCATTTTTCTACATCATAAGGTTCTATTTTTATTTTTTGAGCTCATACAAACCTAGGTTAATGTTTTTCTGATCAGTTTTATTTTTTGACTGTGGAGTTTTTAAACATTGCAATGGAGATTTCACCTAGGTAAAGCTACAAGGCCTTTACTATTTTCTTATGTGTTGTACGTTTGTGTACACTCTTGTGTTTTGTGTTGTATGTCTGTATGTGCGTATGTCCATATTTCTTATATGAGGAGCGCTCATGAAAAAATGGATCTGAATTATTATTATTATTTTTTTATTCATGTGATTTAAATGGTTTAATTTAAATTAGGTAAACAGCTTTTAAGGATTGTTTTTAAAGGAGGTTAACAGATCTGTTTGTTTACTTTCACCTTTCCTTTTCATTATATTTAATAATTCTTTTTAGGATAATGTCTCTTTAGCATCATTGCCAGAATTCCTATCTTCATCCCAGTGCCGGTGAAGACTAAGATAAACCATACTACAGCTTCTATGATAGCTATCACAGTAAGCTGTATAAACTGATGCATCAATGAATATAACTCAACAAGTAATGCTCAATCAAGGAGTCAACTTACTTTGGGAGGAAACGGATTTTGGGAGGAAATGGACATATTGATAGACTCCTCTGCTTTGAACTGCTTGCAGAACTTGCCTGGATTATGCAGCAAATTGTGGTAGTGCTGGCATATCTTTGCTGATGGTGTCACCAGTGATGCAATTTTTCCAAAGGAGCCATCAATTGGCTTGGTGTCGTGGCATTTCTGTATCCTCCTCCATTCTGCTAGTGATGGTCTAAAATTTGGGGGCCAATGGCTATATGCTGGACCGGTAGTCAGTGACGGGTATGATCCAATTGCAGTGGTATCAACCTAAGACAGGAGGCTGACGCCTAAAGGTCAGTTTTCTGATGACGGGTAAGAACCATATGTTGAATTGGACAACCTACCAGGCACGGTCTTTAAGCCACATTGCTTGTTGTTTAATTAATCAGAAGGGGGGAGATGCTGGGAGCCATTAGCTAAGTAGGTATGACAATTTCCTTGCCAGTGTACCGCATGTTGCTTAGTGGAAGGACTCGTGGAAATAGGACATTTTGCAGTGACATTGCAGTTAGGTGACCTTGCTCAAGGACCAGGGCGGATCCGGGATTAGGGTGTTCCCGGTTTAGGATAATCGGGTTTAGGGCGTTCCAGGTTTAAGATTATTCCTGCTGGGAATAGGGCGTATCCTGCTGCCTGAGTTCCCCTTGAGTTCTCACGGGATTCAGACAGTATTTTTTTGGGAGATAGAAGCCCAGTGGAGAGGGATTTGGGCAGAGAACGTGGATTTCCCCAGAACGTGATTGTAGACGGCTGGTGTGAGTTCGGGAATAAAGAGTTGCTGTTTGAATCTACAAGCTGTGTGGTGGCTCGTGATTGTGTGCCCAGCCAGACTGCGGCATTTGTGCCCGGCCAGACTGTGGCATTTGGCGGCCCGTGCGGGGAACTTCTGAAGCTTGGAGGTAAGTGAAATTGCTCGTCCCTGAGGAAGAGCGAAAGAATGGGTGACCAATTCAAAAAACAATGTGTTATTGTTTTGATTTATCTTGTTTTTGTTTCAAGCTGCCTATCCCTAGAAATTTCTCAGGCAAACTGGAAAAAATGGTTGACTAAAGGTTTGAAGTTTGTCGGCCCTGAGGAAGAGAAAATTGATACAACGATTTTTTATTCCGTTTTTGTTTCATTCAGTTTCGGTTTTGTTTTGTGTTATCTTATTGGGTTGCGTTATCTTTATAGTAGATTAGAAATTAGTAAAAAACAAACCAAAAAGATGTTAAGTAAATTGTTAGAGGTTCAGACCATGGAGAAAGACATTTTAGATCAAGCGAAAGAGAAGGTCTCTCGAGCTAGTCAGACAGAGGAAGAAAATTTAAAGGAAAAGGGGTTGTTAGGAAAAAATTCAACCAACAGCCCCACCGATGGAGACAGCTGAGTGGCCCTCAAACCCCGTAGTTGATAGATGGGATCCTGAGACAGGACCTCAAAGATTAGCATGCCCTGTACTTGAACAGGCAGGAGGGCAGTGAATTCACCGTGCTTTAGATTTTAAAACAGTGAAGCAGTTAAAGGAGGCTGTAACAACCTATGGTCCCCAAGCTCCCTTCACGGTAAGCATGGTCGAGTCCATTACTAACTTGGACATGACGCCAGCAGATTGGGCTAGCATGTGTAAATCTGTACTAAATGGAGGACAATATTTGTTACGGAAGGTTGCCAATGAGGAATTTTGCGCGGAGACAGCTAGGCGAAATGCAGCAGCCGGTTACCCTCAAAGAAATCTAGATATGTTGTTAGGAAAAGGACCTTATGAGGGTCAACGGCAACAAATTGAATATGATCCTGCTATATATGCACAAATTGCTGCAGACGCAGTTAGGGCATGGAAGACTTTACAAGGACATGGAGACTTACAAGGTCAGCTATCTAAGGTAATACAGAGAGCTAATGAACCTTAAGCTGACTTTGTAGATAGGCTAATTCAAACGGCTGCCAAAATTTTGGGGGATACAGAACAAGCAATGCCATTAATAAAACAACTGGCTTATGACCAAGCAAATCGTTGCTGCAGAGAGGTTATTAGACCATGGAGACATGAAGATTTAAACACATATATTAAATTATGTAGAGATATTAATGAACAAGGGCAAGTCTTGGCAGCTGCAGTACAACAGGCTTTAGATGCCAGGCCAAAAACATGCTATGATTGTGAACATACAGGACATTTTAAAAGGAATTGCCTCATAGGAGGAGGGTTTAACAAAAGTAGGTATCAAAGGAATAGAATACCGGGTATTTGCCCATGATGCCGTAGAGGGAGACATTGGGCTAATGAATGCCGTTCTCAAACCACCATAGAGGGTACTCCCTTATCAAAAACGGACAAAGACCAGGTATTTATCCACGATATCATGGAGAAAGGCATCAGGCTCCATTGCCAAAAAACGGACAGGGGGGCCCAATGCTCCGGGGCCCACAACCACAAATCTACGGGGCAGTGGAGGAACCCAGCAACACCATCAGGCTAGTGCCCAGGACACATTGTCCATTAAATCCCTCATCAGACAAACCCGAGGGAGCGCAGGGTTGGACATCTGCGCCTCTGCCAGAGCAGTATTAACTCCAGAGATGGGAGTTCAAATCATTCCCACAGGAGTAAAAGGACCTCTTCCCCAAGGAACAGTAGGCTTATTACTGGGACGTAGTTCATCTACATTAAAAGGACTTATGATAAGTCCTGGGGTAATTGATCCCGATTATGTAGGTGAAATAAAATTTATAGCTAGTTCTCCAAGAGGTATATCAGTAATTTCACCTGGAGATAGAATAGCACAGTTGTTAATAATACCCAGCCTACATAATAAATTTCCTAGTCATAGTGTAGAAAGAGGTTCCAGGGGATTAGGCTCCACAGGTGTAGATTGGGCTATGTTGTCTTTAAATTTAGATTCTCGCCCAATGCTAAAACTAAATATTCAAGGTCATGAGTTTAATGGGCTACTGGACACAGGAGCTGACCTTAGCATCATATCTCGTCAAGAATGGCCAAAACGGCCATTACAACAAGCCACTCAAACGCTTCGAGGCCTAGGAGTGGCGACTAATCCCCATAGAAGTTCTATGATATTAGATTGGAAGGATCCTGAAGGATGTGAAGGAACTATACAGCCATATGTATTGGATCATCTTCCCGTAAATTTATGGGGACGAGATGTCCTAGATCAATTAGGTTTGACATTAACAAATAACATCAACCAAAATGCACCCACTATTATGACTAGACAAGGTTTTAGGAAAGGAAAAAGATTAGAAAAACAAGAACAAGGTATAGCAGCACCAATACAAATAGATCAAGGAACAGACAGACATGGGTTGGATTTTCAGAAAGGGCCACTGAGACAATCAAAATTACTTGGAAATCAGAAAGACCAGTATGGGTTCCTCAGTGGCCCCTGACTAAAGAAAAGATACAAGTAGCCCATGATCTGGTCAAACAACAATTAGCGGAAGGACATATACAACCTTCCATATCTCCCCATAATACTCCCATTTTTGTCATCAAAAAGAAATCCGGTAAATGGAGATTATTGCAAGATTTAAGAGCCATTAATAATGAGATGGTTATTATGGGACCTGCTCACTCAGGGATTCCTCAATTGTCTGCTTTGCCAAAACCCTGGCATGTTTTAGCTATAGATATTAAAGATTGTTTTTTTTTTCAATTCCAATTCATCCCGAGGATAGTCCACGTTTTGCATTTACTATCCCTGCATTAAATCATGAAGGTCCTGATCAGAGATATGAATGGAAAGTACTCCCTCAAGGGATGGCTAACAGTCCAACTATGTGTCAAATATATGTTAACAAAGCAATCCAGCCACTTAGAAATCAAAATCCTGAACTACAAATATTTCACTATATGGATGATGTATTATTGGCACATAAAGATAAAAACACATTGCTAGAATGTTATGCCACACTTACAAACTTATTAAAAAATTATAATCTAGAGATAGCAATAGATAAAGTACAATTAAATTTTCCAATTAATTATTTAGGAGTTCTATTATCCTCAACCATGGTCCATCCACCAAAAATTCAAATACGAGTAGATCAACTCAAATCACTTAACGACTTTCAAAAGTTATTGGGAGACATAAATTGGATAAGGCCTTATCTAGGTATACCAACAGGAGAGTTGGGACCTTTATTTGATATTCTAAAAGGTCCATCAGATCCAAATTCACCCCGCATGTTAACTCCTAAAGCAAGAAAGGCATTAAAAATTATTGAAACATATATGGAAAATATACATTTGGATAGAATTGATATAAGTTTGCCTTTATTATTTATTGTACTACCAACAAAAAATATTCCTACAGGAGTATTTTGGCAAGAAGGTCCATTATTGTGGATACATTTATCTTATTCTCCTAACACTATTCTTACTAAGTATCCTGAGGCTGTAGGACAATTAATACTCAAAGGAATAAGAGCAGCAAAGGGAGTGTTTGGAATTTCTCCCAATAAAATTATTACTCCATATACTATGGATCAAATTGATGAGTTAGCTAATGAGTTAAATACTTGGGCAATAATCATGTGTAAATCTAATGTTTCATTTGATAATCATTTACCATCTAATCCTTTGTTGTCTTTTTGGTCTAAGCATCCTGTAGTTTTTCCTAAAATGACAAGAAAAACACCTATCATGAATGCTCCAAATATATTCACTGATGGGTCTAATAATGGTACAGCAGCAGTAGTTACCCCAGATCGAACTTTTACATTTTTAGTACCCAAACAATCAGCTCAAAAGGTAGAGCTTAATGCAGTTTTACAAGCTTTTTTGATGTTTAAAGATTCTGTATTTAATTTATTTTCTGATAGTCAGTATGTAGTTAATGCTATAGTATCTCTTGAAGATGCTGGTAGGATTTCCCCTTCTTCTACTGTTTTCTCTTTGTTTTCCACTATACAAAGTCTAATCTGGGACAGAAAAGACCCATTCTTTATAGGATATATTAGGGCACATACAGGATTGCCTGGAGCCCTTAGTTTAGGCAATGATTTAGCAGATAAAACTACACATGACATACATATTTTCTCTACATTTGAAGAAGCTACAAATTTTCATAAAAGGTTTCATGTTAATGCTAATACTTTACAAAAGCGTTTTAAAATAACTAAGGAACAAGCCAGACATATAATAAAACAATGTCAAAATTGTGTGACATTTTTACCACAAGTTAATCTTGGAGTCAATCCTAGAGGACTGATACCTAACCATATTTGGCAGATGGACATCACACACTTGCCAGAATTTGTAAAATTAAAATATTTACACGTTACAGTTGATACTTCTTCAGGATTTTTGATGGGCTCCCTTCATGCCGGAGAAAAAACTACAGATGTTTTAGCTCATTGCTTACAAAATTTTGCCACTGTGGGCATTCCTAAACAGTTAAAAACCGATAATGGTCCTGGCTATACCTCTACCTCTTTTAAACAATTTTGCTCATCATTTGGTATTACTCATATAACAGGAATCCCATACAATCCACAGGGACAAGGCATAGTTGAAAGAGCTCATCAAACTATTAAAACGTACTTATTAAAGCAAAAAGAGGGAATTGGAAGGGGGTATATATCCCCCAAAGATAAACTTAAAATAACGCTTTTTACTCTAAACTTTTAAAATTTGGATTCATCAGGACTTAGTGCTGCGGAAAGGCATATGTATCCAAAAAATGTACATAAGCCTAAAGTACTTTGGAAAGATATTCTAACAGGACAATGGAAAGGTCCTGACCCAGTGATTGTCTGGAGTCGGGGGTCTGTTTGTGTTTTTCCACAGGGAGAACAACAGCCGATTTGGATTCCAGAGAGATTAACTAAAACAATTTCTACAGATCGAAAAGAAGATGATTTGACTCAAATCCATAACAGCTGATATCCAGAGCTCCAGCTTGGCCATTCTTACATCTGCGACAGTGATTAACCAGGATGCTTTTTTCAATAGCTATTTTATTATTGCATTTTCCACATCATAAGGTTCTATTTTTATTTTTTGAGCTCATACAAACCTAGGTTAATGTTTTTCTGATCAGTTTTATTTTTTGACTGTGGAGTTTTTAAACATTGCAATGGAGATTTCACCCAGGTAAAGCTACAAGGCCTTTACTATTTTCTTATGTGTTGTACGTTTGTGTACACTCTTGTGTTTTGTGTTGTATGTCTGTATGTGCGTATGTCCATATTTCTTATATGAGGAGCGCTCATGAAAAAATGGATCCGAATTATTATTATTATTTTTTTATTCACGTGGTTTAAATTAAATGGTTTAATTTAAGTTAGGTAAAGAGCTGTTAAGGATTGTTTTTAAAGTAGGTTAACAGATCTGTTTGTTTACTTTCACCTTTCCTTTTCATTATATTTAATAATTCTTTTCAGGATAATGTCTTTTTAGCATCATTGCCAGAATTCCTATCTTCATCCCAGTGCCGGTGAAGACAAAGATAAAACCAAACTACAGCTTCTATGATAGCTATCACAGTAAACTGTATAAACTGATGCATCAATGAATATAACTCAACAAGTAATGCTCAATCAAGGAGTCAACTTACTTTGGGAGGAAACGGATTTTGGGAGGAAATGGACATATTGATAGATTCCTCTGCTTTGAACTGCTTGCAGAACTTGCCTGGACTATGTAACTATCATTTGGTGCAGCAAATTGTGGTAATGCTGGCATATCTTTGCTGATGGTGTCACCAGTGATGCAATTTTTCCCAAGGAGCCGTCAATTGGCTTGGTGTCGTGGCATTTCTGTATCCTCCTCCCTTCTGCTAGTGATGGTCTAAAATTTGGGGGCCAATGGCTATATGCTGGACCAGTAGTCAGTGACGGGTATGATCCAATTGCAGTGGTATCAACCTAAGACAGGAGGCTGACGCCTAAAGGTCAGTTTTCCGATGACGGGTAAGAACCATATGTTGAATTGGACAACCTACCAGGCACAGTCCTTAAGCCACATTGCTTGTTGTTTAATTAATCAGAAGGGGGGAGATGCTGGGAGCCATTTGCCAAGTAGGTATGACAATTTCCTTGCCAGCGTACCCCATGTTGCTTAGTGGAAGGACTCGTGGAAATAGGACATTTTGCAGTGACATTGCAGTTAGGTGACCTTGCTCAAGGACCAGGGCGGATCCGGGATTAGGGTGTTCCCGGTTTAGGATAATCGGGTTTAGGGCGTTCCAGGTTTAAGATTATTCCTGCTGGGAATAGGGCGTATCCTGCTGCCTGAGTTCCCCTTGAGTTCTCACGGGATTCAGACAGTATTTTTTTGGGAGATAGAAGCCCAGTGGAGAGGGATTTGGGCAGAGAACGTGGATTTCCCCAGAACGTGATTGTAGACGGCTGGTGTGAGTTCGGGAATAAAGAGTTGCTGTTTGAATCTACAAGCTGTGTGGTGGCTCGTGATTGTGTGCCCAGCCAGACTGCGGCATTTGTGCCCAGCCAGACTGCGGCAATTATGCCCACCTTGCTCTGCTCTACTAGTAATTCTCCATATCTCCTCACTTCATCAACTCCTAACTCAGGTCCTGATCCCCAGCCCTCTTCATTTACTGCCCCCCAAATAGCAGATGAACCTCCACCAAAAGTAAGAAAAAAGGGGAAAAAAATCCAAACCACTTACAGCTTGGCTGGCTATTTTATCTGCTTTCATTCTACCAGCTTGCTTTCTTAACAAGTTCTTTCCTAATGGTACAGAACAAGAAGAAAAATGGAATGATTTCATATATACAAATTTTCTTTTCCTTGAGAATCTTTAGTATAAAGTTTTCAGTGCTCTCTCATTCTTTCAGTATCTGAACTGACTCTAATCTAAGCTAGAAGTAAACTCTGATAAAGATGTTCTACATGCTCTCTTACTCCTGTACTATAGCTGTGTATTTAGAAATCATGTTTTGTAAAAATCCTATATTTTTGAGCTCATAATTTTATGGTAAATTCATATTTGATCTTGTGCACCTAAATGAAGGTATTTTTCTCATCCGTTTTATTTTATCTAACTATAGAAGTTTTATACTTTGTTTTTGTTCAGAGACCAATTTTTCAAGGGTTGACTCTCAATGACATTGAAAAATCTCCTTTTACTAAATCCTAAAAGGGACATAAATATATTGATGTTGGGCCTAAGGCTTATTTTGAAGACAAATAGCCAGATATCTGAATCTTTGATTTCAATGTCCCACATGGCTATTAGATTTTATACCTGGAATTTCCAACTGTATAGGCCTGCTACATATTTAAATCATAATGTAAAAGTCTGATAGCCTTGATTTTTATTTCTAACAGATCAAATCTAATAGAGGTTTTAATAAACACCTGTAACATTGACTCCTACCTATGGAGCTCCCCTTACAAAAAAGATAGAAAATCTTTGTTTCTTGTTTATTTTGTGTATCTGTCTATGTATGTATACAATATTGTTGTGTCTACATATGTGTTTGTGTTCCTCTATCATGTACATGGTATCAACATTGGCATATAGATAAATGAGCAATCAAAAATTTAAATTTAAATAAAAAATGGATCCAAATATCTTTTAGTGTATGTGATTTAAAAAGGAAGTTCAATTTAAATTAGGCAAACAGATGAGAGTAAAGATGTCTTTAAAATTACTAATGCACATGTTTTTCTAGGTGGTCAGACAATTAACAGAGTATTAGTTTCCTTAAAATATCTAAAATGTAATATGGATTGTTTCTAGGATTTCTCTTCAACAAGGAAGAGATAGCTACTACTGTTAACTGTACTTGGCTGATATCTTGATTTTTACCATTAAAATGAATAAATTAGATTTAACATCAACATCAACGGGATTCATTATAAATGTGTTTGTTAGAGGATACATCTGATTAATTTACAAAGTTAAAAGTGCTAAAATATCAACTTTTATGAAAAAGAGTTTAAGATTGCTTTCTTTCTGGGTCTTCACTAAAAGCAAGACAATTGAGGGTTAAAATTCTACTTTCATGGACTACAAGGATTAAAAAAGAAAAAAGAAACCCTCAATAATGATAAAACATTGTTGTTTTATTTGGACCCAAGAAGCCTTCAGTATTCTGACTCAAATTTTAAGCCTCCTCAAGGATAACACTCCCACAATTCTGACTCTAGGAATAATGCCAACAAGGGGGGGGGCAGGGGAAGGAGACTCTGAACCAGCTGCAGTGGTTCCCACTCTACCATCTGCCCATATTCTTCACTATCCAAGATGAGGAAAATTTGTATGTGCAAGTTTATCTATTTTAAAGGTTCCTGCCTATCAGCCCTGGTTTTGGTGATTCTCTTGTCTGTTTTCTGTACCTGTTACTGGCCATTTAAGACATGGGCCATGTTACATTGATCTTAAAAGAATCTTGGCTGAATGGGCCACCTATAGACATGGTGAAGGAGATGCTGATCCATCTTGGATGATGGCACTAAAGAAGTTAAGAAGCTGCTCACAAGTACCCAAGAGAATGATGTTTCACTCTAACATTCTCTGGACTTTAAATGGTTTTCTGGATAATTATACAATCTTACAGTTAGAATTTGTCTGTCAAGGGTAAAGGATATAGAAGATTCTGTGTGTGAAGATATTTATGCAGTTATATGATAAGGAGTCTGAACAGTCAAGAACTAAGTTGAAAGAACCAAAGGCACTGCCTCTGTTATACTAGGATAGAAGCTAAGAAGCTGCTCACCAAAAGAAAGTGTTACAAAAGAGTTAAGTCATTTCAACACAGAGGTGGCCCTATTAGCACTGTGTCTTAGCCTGGCTCCACCCAACTGAAGACCACCTCACTGGGGCCTCCTTCATTAAATATTAATATGCCTAGTATAAGGAAAAGGCCCAAAAGGAGAATTTAGGCACAATTAATGTTGGTGAACTCAACTTAGAGTTGATGACATTATCATAAAGATAAGGGGGACAAGACAGGCTAAAAAATATCTTGTGCCCTAACCCCTTGATTGCAATCTGGGAGAAAAGGATTACAGAACAGTTTTTGTATATACTACATTGTCTGATCCCTCTCCTGGGATGAAATTTGCTCTATAAATTAAATACATAGATAACATTCATAAGGATTGTTTCAGAATATAAATTTAAGAAAGGATCTTAAAATAACAGAGATAAAGGAAAGTTATAGGTATAGAAAAAATTTTTGATACAGAAATTTAAAAGGTAAAGGAAGTGTTCTTGATGAGAGAACATTTTGTTTTGTCTGATAAAATAATATTCTTGTGCTAAAACTCAAGATGAAAAAGAGGAGAAAACCAAGGATGTAAACAAGTTGTAGAACATTTAAGTTACACAAGATTTGTGGAGGGTGAATCTCAAAAAGTTTGTGTATGATTAAATTGGCTATAATTAGCACAATCAGTTGAAGTTATTTGTTTAAAGAGAGAGAGAGAAAGAGAGAGAGAGAGAGAGAGAGAGAGATTTAGTATTTATTTTTTAGTCTTCGGTGGACACAACATCTTTATTTTTATTTTTATGTGGTGCAGAGGATCGAATCCAGCACTCCGTGCATTCCAGGTGAGTGCAATACCGCTTGAGCCACATCCCCAGCCCAATGAAGTTATTTAATGTACTGATATAAACAAAAGTTTAATACTCTATGGGTTGAAGTAACAAAGATGTCTTAAAACATTAGTCTGCTCTTATCTATCAAGATAATTTCTTATGTCTGTTAAATTTTCTTATTTAGAGAAACTAGTCTTGAAGAAATTAGAATTTGAACAATTTTGGTTAAACAACTATTATTTTAGAGTATCACACTGCATTACAGGATTTAAATTTTTCTTTTAAAGCTAAACTTAGTTAACATAAAATATCAGTGTCATTGTGCTACTGTTACTGGCTTGTTTGTATTCTAAATGTATTTATGTCTTCTAAGTATACAAGTTTTTAAAATATAAAATCTAAAAGAACATTTTACCAAGCTGGTGTTCTTCAAACTAAAATTTAAAGGGTTGGGATCACAAAAATTTGTTTCTTAATTTATAGCTATTATACAAACTAAATATATTTTTACTCTTGTTCATTTCATTTTTTATTTTCCTTGTAAACCGTAACTGTTATTTGTTAGTGTCTTACAGAAGTATAATTCTAATATAACAATCTAAGTTAATTTGAGATAATAGGACAGATGGAGTGATCTAAGACTAACTTCCTGCACTAATGTTGACCCCAATCAAATAGAAGGAGTAAATAATTATAAAGTTATAGGCATTAAAGTTAAAACCCAGTCCTCTTACTTTAAGACTGGTGAAACTGCCTTGCTGTATGTTTGAGACCAAAGATTAGAGACTAACGTTAAGGAAATAAAAGGGGGGGGGGGAGAGAGAGAGAGAGAGAGAGAGAGAGAGAGAGAGAACGCCAATAGCCAATAATTGGCTCTTTCCCTTTGAGTCAGCTTGAACCTAAGGAACAAGGGGACTTCTCGAAGGGCTTTATGACTCTGGGCTACATGATCTCCCAGTCAGGGGGCTCAATGAGACCCTGGAGAACAGAAAGCTAACAGTGCACATGCTGCAAAGAGGAAGGTCATTGGAGAAGGAGACATCCCTGATGATTCCAAGGGAAACACATGGTGAAGGAGCTGCTGATCCATCTTGGATGATGGCACTAAAGAAGCTAAGAAGCTGCTCACAAGTGCCCAAGAGTGACCCCTGAGGGAACTCAGCTGACTTTTAGCAATACATAGGACATGGTCAATTTGACCAGCTTGGTCTTAAACACCTAGCAAAACAATTACTGTACCAAAGTACAGTCACACCTGGGCATTTAAAAGACTATCATTCTTTTTATGGAACTTAAGATGTACACTTGTGTTAGCCCCACAGCCCTGATATCCCCTAAATTCTGAGGCATGTTTCCTTTGTGAGGCTCATATTTACCCCTGCCTACCAAAAATTGGACTGACCTCTGTACCTTGGTCTTACTTATTCCTCAAATTGATGATTTACTTAACAACTAAAATTTGCCTATTCAATTTTATGATAATGGCACACACCAGACACAAGAGAGCCCTTCAGTGTATTCCGTTACTCTTAGGGATAGAGAAATCTGCCAAGATTGACACAGGAGCAATAGGATTAGGAATCTCTATTCACTATTATAAAAAATTATCAGAACAAGTTATTGAAGACATCCAACATTTTGCCAATGCAGTACTGATGTTACAAAATCAATTGATTTCCTGGCTTCTGATCTCCTTACTATAAAATGAGGTAGCCTCTGCCCCTACCTCAGGGAAGAATGATGTTTCTATGTAAACCAATCAGGATTGGTAAGAGACAAGTTTAAACAGCTCCAGGACTTCCTGGAACAGTGAAGATGAGAACAATATGATTCCTGGTTGTCCTCATTGGAGGATCTAAAATGATGGACTTCCTGTGTACTCTCCCTCACATCCCTCTTAATATTCATCTTTTACATAATAAATTTCTTCCCTATATTCTTAATTTTGTACAGAGATAGCATCTTAGTAAGGTGACCCATTTAGCTCATACTTCATTGCAGGAACATATCAAAGCCATTCTCCTCCTGCATTCACAGTATGAGTTCCTAAAACCACAAAAAAAGGAAAAGGAACCCATGATGACCTCAAGTCTTCTTCCACACATACTCATCTTCAGCCTCAACCACCAGGTTCCTACAAGTGTTCAGGACACTCCACTGCACCATATCCTATCCTGGATTTCTGAAGACGGATAGGTTCCCTTATTTCACCTCTTTTCAGCAGGAAGCAGCCATGTGTGATATTGATTCCCCTATTTATAGTCCCCTTTCAGAGTCTATAATGAAGGATATGGAAAATAACTCTCAATGAGAAAAGGAGTATAATTGGTTCAGAACTTGTTGCCATTTTCCTTATCTTCAACTGTTCCCCTGAATGCCCAAGGACTTCCTCCAGCTGTAATTAACACATTTCCTGCTAAGACTCAGCCTGTATACACCCTATAAAATTCAGACCCATTTACTAGCAAGTTGCCATTTTCCCTCTTGAAAATGTGCCCCTCTGCTGCTTAATAAAGCACCACTGATTTGCGGAGGTCTGCCTCCATTTCTTTTCCTTTCTATACTCTCTTTCATTTGCTTTCATAACATATCATCTCCCTTCTGCTTAGGAAAAGGGACTGTGATCTATGTCCTTGTCTATAAATCAGGATTTGATCCACTCTTCACTATTAACAAGAAACCCCCAACATTTCAGTGGTATAAAAAATAAAAGCACATTGCTCTTGCACAGATGATTCCAATAGGTTGGATGGTGGGTATGGGCACCAGAGTCTCTGCTCCAGTCATTTTGGATTGTCCCATTTTTGCTTATCTAGTCACACAATAATGTTGCATAAAACCAACATAAAAAAAACATATATATATATATGATTTATGTATATAATTTTCACTTTAGAGCCTATGAACCAGCAGTTTCTGCTGGGCTTGGCTGGGCAGTACATAGGGTACCATGTTGCTTTGTCTAATGTCCTAGGTTGAATGAAGTACCAGGGACACTGGGCTTCATCTATTTTGACTTTAAGCAGGGCTCAAGGTCACTGGAGAACAGCAAAGACAATAGCAGAAAGGAACAATAGCTTTTCCGAGTGCCTGTGGAAACATCAAGGCTGAGAGGGAGAAATGGACTTGGCTCTGTAGTAGACGACTGCACAGCCACAGAGCATAGGGGAAGGATGAAGCTTTGTGGGAAAAATTGGGACAGTGACTTGCTCTACCTTCTCTCCTTTTTGTTCTCTGGCTCATGGGAATAAGTTGGGTGAGGATGGAGGGAGGCATGTTTTCATGGGAAGATATGGATGTGGTGGAAACCTCGATTGAGGCTCTGACTGAACCCAGTCATGGGGACCCATGTAACTGAGGGGAAGTAGGTCAGGCATGACTCTTCCTGTTCGTCCAGAAGATGCCATGGGACTGGCAAGTACACCAGATCTGCTATCCTTGGGAATCAGTCAGGACCAGCCTCTCTCTCAAATGCTCAGGGAGTTTAGAATTCCATAGATGCCTCAGGCCTGATTATGTCATCCTAGAAGCTTCTGACACAAGGGTGAGTTGGGTGGTGGATCAGTGCTCATTAGGTAAGCAAGGCTGTCCCTCTGAAACTCTCACTGGTTTCTCTGAACCTAGAGGTAGAGCTTCTGCTGTTCCAGGGAGTTCAGGTATCCCTTAGTCTGGTTCTGGTGACTCAAGAGAAGTTTGGAGGTCATTTCCCCCCTTGGCAGTGTCTCCTATTCATAGCTCACCTCCACTGAGACATCAGGCAAGATTTATCCTGCCCCATCCTGCCAAGAGACCTGTGCCACAGACTTATTTCACTTAAGTGGAGACTCTTCACCAAGTCATGGGATCATGCCAAATATAAGTAACTTGTTATACAAACCCCTGAAGCTGAACTCTGACCCCTCAATGCCATTTAAAATGCTGCTGGCATTGATGGCCATCTGCAACACTCTGTGACAGCCTAACCACACCTTCAGGTCTGTCTCCTTTGTGCTTCTCTAAAACCTCAACAATCCACATGGTTGTTCCCTTCCTCCAGCCTTCCCCTGGTATTCACATCATGTGTCTGAGTTGTGATTTAGTTTTTTACTTAATGTTGGGTCCATCAGGACTTTCCCTTTGAATTGGAGGGGAGGCTGCCATGTAGGTTCTCCCCTTCTCTGCTGACAGCAACTCTCCTGGCCCAGTAAGACCAGTGCCTCTTGGACAACTCCCAGTGGGCACAGAGCTGGCACACACATGAAGAAAGTCCACAGTGACTTGAGAGGTTCATTCAATAGGAGGGAATGAGTTTTACTGCTGCCAGATGGACATAGTCAAAGGCCAGAGCTACAAGGAGGCCAAGGAAGGCCCAGGATGGAAATGTTGTCATGGTAAAGTGACGAGGGAGTTCTGGGCTCTGAGGAAGGCCATCCAAAGATGCCAACCCCAACAATGGTTGAGGGCTTCCTGCAGGAACCAGATCCTCTGCCTCTGGAAACACAGAGAAAGGACTTCAGCTTGGCCATGAGCTCTAACTTCTATCCTCACACCCCAAACCTAGTCAACTGCTCTAGATCACTCAGTAAGGAAGCTCCCATTCTGCTGGAGGCCTTTGGGTACCATATTCCCTTGGCCTGGAACATTCACTGTCTTTCTCACCATCCATACCTTGGTTCACTGGGCGCCACTGCTTTCAGGTGAGCAATGACTCTGTTTTAAAGTTCACTTCTGACCAGGGAGGAAGCCCTCAACTTGCTTGCATTGTGTTCTCCCTGGTATTTAGTCTGTTGCTCCTCACAGTGGGGTTCCCAAAACTGATGCTGCATTCCCTGAATGCCTGTTGAAAACAAGGGTGGACACACACTATTATGTACCCAACACCTGTGTTTGTCCAGTGGGGATGGCATTGCTGGGTCGAGGGGTGATCTAAGAGAAGAAGGGAGATGAAGTAGACCCTCATACTACAGAACTCTACAAGATCAACGAGGAATTTTGCCATGAGTTCTGGTAGAAACTCTGCAAATCCAAAGATGCTTAGGCAGAAAACATGGGGTATTGCTAGAATCTTGGAAAAGGATTAATGGGGACGCTGGCCACTGTATTCCAAGGCCTCTATTCAGCTGAAGAGGATGTTTTGGGATTTGATGTGGGTAGTGGTGGCACAACATGATGAATATACCATTGCCACAGGTTGTACACTCTAAGTCAGCTAATTTCATGTTATATTGTTATCATCTAAAAAATTTGAAGCAAAGAGAAGTGTTTAAATGTCCCTAAATCCATAAGGAGGACCTAAGGATTGGAGAGAGCAATGATGTTGAAGTTTTCTAAGAGATAACTGTTATGCATAGATCCAGTGGGCACTGCCACTTTGACCCCAGCATCCCAGGTCATGCAGGGGTCAGAGAGGAGAAGACATATATTGGAGGTAGAACTAGGATTTGAACCCAAGTCTGTTTGACTCCTAAATTCATATTTCCTCCAAAAGGTAGGCCTGCCCTCAGGGTAAACCTGGTAGCGGGGAGCCTGAACATAACCAATTTGGGGACTACCTGCAGAATACAATGTTGCAAATCCAAATATGAATTCTTGGAAGGGGCCCTGTAAGGGAGGGAGGGACATGGAAGCTTAGGTTTTGTAGCTTCCCAGCAAATGAATTTCTTTCACTACAACTTAGATTTCATAAGCTGCCCCAAGGCTTTGAGGCAGTTTGGTGGCCTCCTCCCTGAGGCCATGGCTTCCTGGATCCCTACATCCTACTCCATCCCATCCCCATATGGTACCATGAGGCATACATGTCCTGCCTGCAGCTTCACATTCACTATACCTACACCAGGCCTCCTCAGAGAACTCCAGGCCTCAGTCAGTCCCACACTTTCCAACACAGAAATTGTGCCCTGTGGTGTTGCAGTCCCCAGGCCTCCTCTTTTGCACACGGCAGCTGTCTACTGTTGGGTGCCTGTCAGGTGATGTCAGCATTGCTGGGGGCTGAAAAGGACCCCTGCAGCCCCACATCAGTGTCAAGAGTATTGCTCAGTGTGTGAATGAAGGAGAAGAGAGGCTGCAGAGGAGATGAGTGTGGGGACTGCCGAGAATGAATCTTACCCAGACCAGTAAAGCTGAGCAGAGAGAAGCCCAGCTGGGAAGCACCTTGTTGCTGAGCCAGGGACCCTCATCTGTTACCTGTGATGAGAGCCCGAGGTTAGCGGCACAGTACTCAGACTCCTGGGTGTGGGAGAGCACTGGGGTGGACCCCAGAGAGACCTGGGTGGGCTTTGTGAGAGATGCTGTGACCTGAGGTGCCAAGCGTCCTAGGGTAGGAGCCAGGCGCTGGTCCAGATCCTGATGACACTCACCCCACAAGTTCGTTTCCCAGTCTTCATGAAGGTGCATGGACTTGGGCTCCCTGCTTGGTCATAGCCCAGCACCTTGCCCTTGGGATTTCTGATTATGAAACATTCATGAATCTGCCAATGAGGTGGCCACCCATATTGGCTGCCCACAGGTGGGCAGACCCAGTCTCTCCTGAATGCCAGCTGGAGGCTGAGGGCTGACACTTCTCTGGACAGTCTCAGCATTGGGAAAACCAGGGAGTAGATGGGTGCATGATTGAAGGACTCAGTGTTGAATGGAGTCCCACAATATTTTAGGGACCTGAAAGCACACTGTCCTGTGTGCTTGGCCTTTTGCCTTCCTGCCGACTAATACTTAGCACTAGAGAAAGTAGCCTTCACTGAAGCTGGACCTTGATGGGGGCTCAAAGTGCTGGGGAGAAGAGTTCTGATTTCATGAGGTGTCATGTACGAGTACCCATAAATTCAGAGAGCCCATAATATTGTAAGGAGGTTGGAGGCTGTGAAGTCAGAATTTTTTGCTATGACTAAAATATCTGACAAGAACAATTTAGAGTAGATAAGAGTTATTTTGGCTCATGTTTTCAGATGGTCCAGAGAGTGGTCATCTGGTTCTAAGTTATCAATAAGATGGTGAAGGGTCATGACAGAAGTAAGGTGCTAAGCTCCAGGCAGCTGGATGCTAAACTCCAAGGGGTGGAATAAAGGCAAACCCCTCTAGGGCATGCCTTCAGTGACCTACTTCCTATTACTAAGTCCTACCTCCCAGAAGTTCAATCAGCTATTAATGGTTTAGTCCACTGATAATTCCAGAGACCTCATGAACCTAAAGTCCTACTCCAAACCTTGCTGTACTGGGGACTATGTTTTCCACACATGAGCTTTTGGGGAACATTCCAGATTTAAACTTCACTATCTGCCACCCCCCACCCCCAAAGGCTCCATTTAATGGACTAATCCATTGATAGATGAATGGACTACTGGGAGGTGGATCCTAGATGGAGGAAGTAGGTCACTGGGGGCGTGGTGGGAAGGGGTTTTATTCGCCCAGGCCAATCTTCTGTCCCTGTCTCTCTTCCTGACCCTCTATCAGTTTCCCGACTGCTTTGAATTCATCAGCATTCCTCTGCCATGAACTTCTACCTTGATGTTTCTCCCTGGAGCCAGCTGACAAAGGACTGAACCTTAAAACTGTAAGCCAAAATAAATCTTTCCTTATCTAATTGTTGTCAGGTATTTTGGTTACAAAATGAAAAACTGACTCACACAGAGGGGTGGTGAGGACTGTATATATCAGAGCTTTTTTTAAAAAATATTTTTTAGTTATAGCTGGACCCAATTTTATGGTATTCATTTATTTTTGTGATGCTGAGGATTGAACCCAGGGTCTTACATGTGCTAGACCAGTTCTGTATCGCTGAGCCACAACCCCAGCTCTCTATCAGTACTTTATATAAGTCATTCTATTAAATTTCAAAACAACCATAGAAGGCTGGGTTCCAAGCAGGTGTTTCTGATCCTACAACTCCTCCCAGTGGTGGTGGCCTGCTTCTTTTTGGGCCAAGGTAAAGACACACACTTGAGCTGTCTCCTAAGATCTATGGAGGCCAGAGATACCCACATGGATTCTGCTCTCTCTTCCAGGGCTGAAGGGAAGGCATGCGTGAAGGTTTATCTGTTACTTGTGGAAACTGCAGACACAAGAAGTCTCCCCATGGCAACTCATCACATCCGCAAATACCAGGAGACTGACCACAAAAGGGTCCTGGACTTGTTTTCCAAAGGGATGATCGAACATGTCCCTGCCACCTTTCGCCACATGCTGAAGTTGCCACAAACATTCCTGCTCTTACTTGGGGTGCCTGTCACCCTACTCCTGGCCTCTGGCTCTTGGCTCCTGGCTCTTGTATCCGATGTCACCCTCCTTGTTTTCCTATGGATGCTGGCCAGACACCCTTGGAGGCAGTACGTAGTCGAGTGTTTGCAGACAGACCTTGCTGACGTCACCAAATCCTACCTGAGGGCCCGTGATTCCTGCTTCTGGGTGGCTGAGTCTGGGGGCCAGGTGGCAGGCATAGTGGGTGCTCTGCCAGTGAAGGACGCCCCCCCAGGGAGGAAGCAACTGCAGCTGTTTCACCTCTCTGTGGCCTTGGAGCACCGAGGTGAAGGACTAGGGAAAGCCCTGGTCATGACTGTCCTCCAGTTTGCGAGGACTCAGGGCTACAATGAGGTTGTCCTTGATACTACCATTGTACAGGAGGCTGCTCTGACCCTCTACCTGCGCATGGGCTTCCAGAAGACAGGAGAGTACTTCTTTGACAAGGTCTTTAGACTACTGGGCATTTATACAATTCATTTAACTTACTTCTTCCCATCTGCGCAGGAGGGAAGCCTGTGAGCTATTGTCTTGTGTATCAGTCAGGATCTGATTGACAATTCTGTAGCTTCTATTCCATTCAGTGCTTCTAGGTGACCATGATTCAGGTGTCTAGCACCATAGTAATGCTGTATTAATAAAAAGCCAAACAATACTGCGCACACACATTGCTTATAAGTCTGTTGACCAGTCATTGTTCCTGGTCTGTGCTGAGCAGCTCTCTGGGTCTCAGGATACCTGTGGAGATATCCTGAATTGACTGCAGTGCCCATGACATGTATGTCATCTTGTCCCAGCAGGCCAGTTCAGGCAGGGTTCAAAGTCACTGAAGAGCAGCAAATGAAAAATGGGAAAGGAACAAAGACTTCTCCATTGCCACACAGGTATTGGTTGTGGAAACATCTAGACAGGGGAGAAATGGAGCTGGCTCAGAAATGGAGGAGCTTCAGCGTCCAGAGCAGAGGGGCACGAAGTGGCTCTATGGGAAGAATTGGGCAGCAATGTACTCACTGTAGTGCCCTGTCCCTGAAGAGGGGTGGGAAGGTGGCTGTGGATGGAGGGGGATGTTTCCATGGGGAGACCTGGGTATGGTGCAGTCCTCCTGGTGCTTCCAGGGCCCAATCCCATGGGCTAGGCTCACTGAGGGGAGGTTGTGGGTGGAGCCCTCTTGTGGGTCCTGGAGGAGGACGTGGACAGGTGGGTGTCCCAAAATTATCCTGGATTAGCACTCAGCCTGGTCCCAGACTCTGTCCCCAGGTGTTCACAAACTCCATATTTGAGCCTCAGGAAAGATTCCCTGCTGTAGATGGGAGAGTTGGGACATGAGTCAGTATTGATGTTCACAGGACTGTCACCTTTTCCCAGCTGCTTGAGCTGTGACTCTGGCATGTTCCTGGGGTTCTGGAGCCACATACTTGGTCTCCCTCACCAAGAGGCAGAGCTCCTGACCAGAGAGTCCACGTGAGACTGATCCATAAATTTCACCCCTTAGGCAGTGTTAGGGGGTCTTTCTTACCTTAGTTTCTACTTCTCAGCATTGTGGGGACACCTGGGCCACAGCTTGTGCAGTTTTGGGATTCAGCCTTGGCCTTCGCCCATTTCACCTACATGGAAACCCTTAACCACGCTCATGGGATTTGTCCAAACTTGAGAGAAAAGTTGTCTAGGACCAAAGGCCTCAACCTCCTGTCACGATTTTCTCCTGCCCTTGGCCTTGATAACCAAACCTAGTAGCCTTGACCGGCCCATCCTGTTGCTTCAGGCTGCCTCATTTGGGCCTTGATGAAATCAACAATGTATGCACCTGTTCTTCTGACCCTCCCCACTTTTGTTATCCTGCCATTCACATCAGGTATCTCTTGTCTCCTGAGCTGTGTTTTCAACTTCTCACTTAAAGTGGTCCCACAAGGCAGGCCCTATGTGACAGGGAGGAGGCCCTGCAGGCTCTCCCTGCTCTGGTGCCATCAGCTCTTCTTGCCCAACGAGGTTCAATGCCTTAAAGAGCAGTTCCCAGTGGCAGAGGACTGGGAAACAAAAGAAGAGGTCCTCAGTGGTCCCTGTGCTTTGAAATTTCTTTCAATAGCAGGGAAACCCTGTACTCATCCCAGGCAGAGATGGTCACACCCTGCTAGGGCTTAAAGGCCAGAGGGACAGGAGGCCAAGGAAGGTGCCAGGATTGAAGTACTGTGATGATAAGGAGATGGAGAGTCCAGGGTACTGGGGAAGGCCATCCCAACAATGTGGAGGCTTCCCTAGGGGCTGAGAGATTCAGAGCCTAGAGTCAGCTTGCCTTCCTCTTTCCCTGTCCCTGACCTCAGTTCCCAAACAGCCAACTGCTCTGGTTAGCTCCAAAAGGAAGCTCTCATTCTGCTAGAGGTCTTTGAGCATTGTTCCCTGGCCTGGAACATTCTTAACTCTTCACACACCCATACCTCTGTTTGCTCAGTACCACTGCTTTCAGGCAATGGACAGGGTTGATTGTCTTGGAAAGGTAATTCTGACCAGGGAGGAAGCCCTTTACCTGTTTGCATTCTGGCCCTCCTTGCTCCTAAAGGTGGTATCCCCTAACCAGCTTCCCTGTTCCCTGGATGCCTGTTGAAAACAAGAGTGGACAAAAGTCCCTCACGTCCTCAGAACCTGTGATTGTGCATTGGAGAGGCTTTTCTTGGTCAGAAGTGGGCTGAGGGGAATAGGGAGATGGAGCAGAGCCTCAGTGGGGCACTCTACAGGATAAGCAGGAAACACTGCCACAGGCCTGAGAGAAATGTACAAATCCAAAAGAGGTTGTGCAGTCATCTTAGGTTGTGGCTAGCATTATGGAGAAGGGACAATGGTAAGCAATGGCTGCTGGAGCATTAGGACCCTCTTGGACTGATGGGAATGTTTTGGGATTTGATAAAGATGGTGGTGGTAGAAAATCAGGAATATTAACAAATCTTGGAAACTTTTACACTCTTACATGGCTTGATTTTATTAGACTTCATCCAAAATAGTAAAAGAGTTTGGATGAGTCAAGACTCTCAAGGAGCAGATAACAGTTAGAGGGAGCAATGATGTTAAGGGATTTTCTTAGGGAGAGAGTGGCTATTGTGCCTAGTGTCAGTGGGTGCTGCCACTTTGACCCCAGATTCACATGTTAGGCAAAGGAGTCAGAAAGGTGAAGACAGACTAGATGTGGAACTAGGATTTGAACCCTTGTCTGTTTGACTCCAAAATCCATAATTCCATCCATAGGCAGGCCTGCCTTTACAGCCAATCTGGTTGTGGGGAACCTAAAGAATACACATTTACAGCCTACCTGTGGGACAAAACATTGCAACTCCAAATAGGAAATCTGGGAAAAGCCTTTGCAAGGGAAGAAGGGATTTTGAAGATTAAGCTTAGCAGTTTCACTCTAAATTTGTCTCCTCCCAGTGTCTGTGCTACTTGGAATACTGAAGCTGCCTGTTGTTGAATCATTTAGCACACATTCACTGAGCACCTCCTAGAGGCCAGGTTTGTTCTGGGAACTTAAGATACATCAGTAAACCCAAAATAAAATGTTCCCTGCTTGGTAGCACTTACTAAATAATAGAAGAGAAAATACATACCCATAGCATTTTGAGTGTGCCGGATGATAATGAGCAAACCTGGAATTAGGGGCGAGGATGGGAGTGGGCAGGTGGCTAGGGGTGAATTGCTGTTCTTAGTAGGGTGTTTTAAGTATGAAAAGTTGAGAAGGGGCCTTGCATAAGGGCTGTGGTGGGATAACCAGTACCTCCTCTAGAGGGTCAACTTGTAGGGGATTCTGGGGAGTCCATGCAGGCAGGTGACCACTGGCTCAGGAGATTGTTGTAAAGGTCTTGGGCAAGAATATCCAGGGAAAAGATGAGTCTCAGCATGAGCAACCTCTGGGGAGGTCTGGTCTTCCCTCCATAGCAGGACCACACCTCTGTGTGGCAAGAAGCCTTGTCGCTGATGTGCAACCACAGCAAGAACTGTGCAGCCCAGGGCTGGCTGAGGGGGGCAATGACCCCAGGCAGGGTGCTGCCCAGTGCTGTTGGATGGATACTGAGTGGAGAGGGGCTGAGATGCTGAGGTTACATGGGCAGAGGAGCTGAGGGCAGGCAGGGCCTAGGGCATGGACATCAGGGGAGGGGTTGCATCCAGAGCCTAAGTGCAGACCAGCTCAGCCTGAGAACCCAGGCCAGGCCCACCTCCTTTGTAGGGGCCCATTGATGGTTCCAGCTGTAGGTGGTCACATACACCAGAGCTTTGGCAGAACTCAGGCCCCTCTTTCTTCAGAGGCCTGAGTGGGTCCTCGGGGTGCCTGCCCAGGTGGAGTTTGCAAGGATGCATCTGGGAAACAGAAGCAGGCACAGATAGGCCACCTGGTCTGAGTAGTGAGGGCTGATCGGAGAACCATTACTCAGCAATGGCTTGAACCTGCCATTGGTCCTCTGCCTGGCCAGTATTCTGTCTTGTTCCTAAGCAGGGTTTGGCTGGGTGAAAGGCCTGTGTGTGAGGGGAAGTAAAAACATAACCCCAAAGCTTTAACCACAAGTGTCTGAGCAGTTTAGTGGCCTCTACCATGAAGCCCTTGCTTCTTAGGATCTTCCCTATCCATGACATCCCTATCTCCATCTGGTTCCTAAAGCAAGACTTCATATTTTTCCTCTCATTCACTTGAACCCCCACCAAGGGAAGTTCCCAAGCCCAAAGTCCCACAACTCTGCAAAGGAACACAGACACTGGAATTGCAGTCCCCAAGCCTACTCTCTTGGGATGCCAAACACCCATGAATCCCTTCTGGAAAGCACCCCTGAGTAGCCGGTGATGGCCTGCTATGGTCACTTTTGGTGCTGAACGGTGCAGGCTGGCCCTGAGCAAAGGGTACCTGGTACTGCCCAGGAGAGTCCAGAATGAAAGTGCTCTTTCCTGGCATGCACAAGGCACCTCAGAAAAAGTAACAGAAAAAAAGAAATGAGAGTGTTCCAGGTTCCTCTTCCCAAATATTGTGGAGCCTCAGGAAGGCTCTAAAAGCTTCTGCTATGGCTGAATTAGATGCCAGAAGGAAGGGATTGGATGTTCTTTTTTTTTTTTTTAATTTTTTATTGTGGGTTGTTCAAAACATTACAAATTTCTTGACATATCATATTCCACACTTTGATTCAAGTGGGTTATGAACTCCCACCTTCACCCCATACACAGATTGCAGAATCACATCAGTTACACATCCATTGATTTACATATTGCCATACTAGTGTCTGTTGTGCTCCGCTGCCTTTCCCATCCTCCACCCTCCCCCCTCCCCACCTCTCCCCTCCCCTCCCCTCCTCTCTCTCTACCCCCTCCACTGTATAACCCTGAGGGTCTCCTTCCATTACCATGCAATTTCCCTTCTCTCTCCCTTTCCCTCCCACCTCTCATCCCTGTTAAATGTTAATCTTCTTCTCCTGCTCTTCGTCCCTACTCTGATCTTAGTTACTCTCCTTATATCAAGGGATTGGGTGTTCTAATGCTGTTCCCTGCTGGGGAACTCCCAGAGCAAGTCCTCTGGCTGTAGAATTGCAAATCAAATCTCCTTCCAGCACACAGAGCTCTCTGCTGGGGCAGCACAGAAAGAAAGCTCTTTCCTCATGGAGAAGCCTTAGACCTCTGTGATGCTCATCAAGGGAGAAAATGAGTAGTTGTCCTGTAACACAGCCAGCAGATACCCCCACTCCACGCTGTGCCCATAAACACTAACGAGTACTCCAGTAGAGGACTCGCCAGCAATCATCTGTGTTCATCTAGGGCACCTGCCTCTCTGTTTGCCAAGTGGGTTTACGCAAAGAGAAAGGGATTTCAATCTTCATGATTTGCCACTTAGAGCCAAGTTAGCCTCCTCCCTCCTCCAGAGACTGGGAGGCAGGGCCCTGTGTCCTTTGATGATTCCTCTTTGAAGAAGGTGCCCGGATCCCTGAGAGGATGATGTGGGTGTAAAGCTGGCAAAAGGCTGACTAGCTGTTGAGGTTTGCACATGTCTCAGAGGGACAGAGGGAACTTTACAAGGCTATTTTTTAAAGACAATGCTCTATGACGAGGGAGAGAGGGAGAGGGGTGTGTGTGTGTGTGTGTGTTTGTGTGTGTTTATGTTTTGGGGCACATGCGTGTGTTTCTTTGGTGCTGATGCTTGAACACCTCACCTTGTGGTTGCTAAACTGGAGCTCTATAGTGAGCTGCCTTCCAGCTTCCTTTCCTTTTTTTTTAATCCAGTGAGATTGCAGCATCCTTGTTTTCATTTTCCTTGGCTTTTACCCTGGCTCTGAGGGCAGTAGCCTGAGACTCCTGGATCTAGACACCACTGCCTTGCAGCCAAAGTCAACAAAGGGATGATGTCACTCTTTCTTAACACCTCATGGCAGCATCAACAACAAAATCAACTTGCTGAGCATTGTGTAGGATGGTTCTGTGTGTTCCTTCCTAAAAGACCCTGAGGGGAGGCAAAGAGGAAGCACAGGGGACTGAAATGGAGCTCATTATATTCCATACATGTATGATTATACAAAAACAAACCCCACTGGGCTTGGGTTGGAGCTCAGTGGTAGACACCTTCCTAGCACATGTGAGTCTTTGAGTTGGATCCTCAGAACCACATAAAAAGAAAATAAATAAAATAAAGGTATTGTATCCATCCATAACTAAGAATATTTAAAAACATGAACCCCACTATTATGTGTAACTATAATCCACTAAAAACACTTTAAAAAAAGATTCTGAGGAAGTAAATGTTATACTAGATAACTCCCAGGGCTGGGTTGTTCCCTTGCCCTGTTCCCTTACATAGGCTTCATTGAAAGCCACTCACTGCCACAAGCAAGATCTTGATTATAACAGTTTGCATCTAGGCCACACACATGCCCCTTATTGATTCACACTGACATGACCTGCAGCAAATGCCCACTTCCAGCCAGCTTCCCAGGAGGCTCTGAACTTCAATTGTGAAGTCTTTCAACTGGAAAATATTTCACAAATGATCAGGTTCGACAGTTTGGCCTTCTTGGCTCACAGACACATTTGACGAGGTGGCCTCAATAATGAACCCACAAAGTTGGCTCAGCCAAACCAGCATTAGCATCAGGAAAAGAAATTCTGCCTTGAAGTGAGATGGCCCACAGCTTCCTTAAAGCATCAACCATGAAGCTGGAGCCTCAGGAGAATCTGCCCCTGTATTGTTCATGAGGCTGCCCTCCAATCAAATGCAGGACCTTTGCAATCTCCTACTGCACATGGGAATGCCCACACTGCTAATAGCTGCCCCGCCTTCACCCCAAACCTGCGCCTGTCTACATCTCCCTGTCTCCTTCAACTAGCTGAGAAAGGAATTTATACACATGGCACCAGGGGAGCAAGGTCAGCCAAGGTCTGAGCAGGTATGCTGTTTGTGCAACTTTGGGGGCCTTGGGAAGCTCCCAATCTTATAATTCGGTGGCGGGGGGAGGCGGGGTCCCTTGGATTTTGGCTGTAACCTCCCACCCAGAGCACTGAAGCTAAGGGTTGGACTGAAAGGAGGAAAGAATGACAAACACTGCAATCTGTTCTCTTTGCACAAAATGTGAATGTGCTTAATGTCTCTGAACTGGGAATCTAAAAATGCTAACAATAGCAAATTGAATGCTCCCTACATTTTACACTGATCAGAAGAGGAACTGATTTTCACAGCTTAATGACCCCCACATCTCACTGTGGATGCTGTTGTCATAATCTAAGCTGCCAACTGTAAATGACCATGCATATAGGGAGACTGGGAACATGGACAGTCCCTAAACCTCTTGTCTTCCACTTTGACTTAGGTTTCTGACTGGTTGATATCACAGACTCTCACTAGAAGCACTCACTGCACCCTGGAATCTTCTGCTCTGCTCTTCTGAGTCTTAAATTTTGGCTTAGTATATAAGTACTTAAAGTCTAAGTGTTTAAAAGGTACTGAAAAGAATGTAACCAGGAGCCATACACTCACTGTCCCCATGGAAATTGTTCACCTCCAGTTCTGATCACAAGTCAAACACCTAGAAAATCAATAGCTTCCACTGGGGGCCCTTGGTCCCAGCTGAGAGCCCCAGCACCTACTTTTCCATGAGGTTGTGGCAGGCAACACCCACAGGCAACTACTGATCTTTTTTCTATGTCTGCCTACTGCCTACTGTCCTCTTAGACCCTCTTGCTATAATCCTGGTGGTCATTTATCACCCCTTCCTCCTGCTCATCCCAATTTGAATCACTCTGTGTCCTGCCATTTCTGTGCCCCCCCCCCAAAAAAAATGTACTTCCAAGTGGCCCAGGTCTCACTGTCTTGTTCACATCAATGTGGTCTAAGCCACCACTATGTCTTCTGGGCCTCTGTGGGCCCAGATGGCTCCTTAGATAACACCAACCAAACCTCCCCATTCACGCCACACAGATGGAGGGTAGTGGGCAAAGCAAGGCTTCAAGCAAGTTAGAAACAAGCACCTCTCCTTGGCCAGACTCACTTCTAAATCAGGGCTCTGGACTTGGCAATATTGGCATGCTGGATTTAGTTCACACTAGTCAAAATCAAAGGCTATGTGTTTTTGTGAGCAACTTGCACTCCTGTACCTGGTGGCCTGTTTCTATCTCAGAGGCTACACTTGATTCTTATGGGAATATGCTACCATTTCTACCTCTCTGGATATATTCTCCTCATACAACCCAAGAGAAACATACTCCAGCACACACACAAGGCACATGTGGATGGATCATTTTACTCCCAAGTGAAGAGCATACATATGGTTGGATCCTCCTGAAGTAGAGTCCATGCTGCATCAGCTGTGTGTGGGCCTGCATGCCCAGGTCACTGTGGCCCTCAGCCACTCTCTACTGGGTGGGCAGGTCTCCATGTCTCCCTGAGAGCTTTGCCTATGTTTTGCCTCAGGACCTCACCTCTGTGCCCTCAGTTTGAGAACCTCTACTCTTGTCTGTGCAGGCCCACTTGATAGGATTGACCCAACATTCTTCCTTGAGAAGCTGTATTATCCTCTCTCCCACAGACCACTCATCTGCCTCCACCTCCCAGTCCTTGTCACAGCTGTGAGGCCACACCTGTCTCCCAGAACCCACACACTGAGGTGCATCTTCAATATAACAGCCCACAGTAGCCACATCTCTGCTCATCCCAGGTCCCCTTTGGCCCCTAGCCCACAATAAACATGCGTGAAATACCACTAACCAAGGCTGGCTTCTAATGTCATCCTGCTCAGGAAGCCATGGGAGGAGAATGCCTGGGATGTGAGTGGTCTGCAAGGTTAAGGATCATGGCACCGTTTGTGCTTAGTTCGGATGTTTCTCTTCCAAAGAGGAGAGATAGTTGCATGGAGAAAGGAGTTTATGCTTTGGATTTGCACTTGCATGTCTTAGGGAGGTATATCCTGAGCTAAAATATGCAGGAAGTCTGCTGACTCCAGCCCTGAGCAAACACCACAGTATGTGCTCATGGCCAGGAGCCTGTCAGCTGAATGTGGTCAGTACTGCTGTCTGCTTTGCAGGGACACCTGTAGAGCAGCAGCTGCAGCAGGAGCTTTGCAGAATGAAGGAAGAAGAGGAGGGGCCAGGGAGGTGAGTGTGGGGACTGCCAAGGATAGATTTTACCTGGACGAGGAAAACATGAGCAGGGAGGAGCCCAGCTGTGAAGCGCATTATTGCTGAGCCAGGGGACGTGCACTGTTGCCTGTCCCGAGTGAGCCCAGGGTGAGAGTCTCAGAATCCAGAGCAGGGATCATTGGAATAATATGTGCAAGAGTCCTATTGGAATCTTGAGCACAGTCCTATTGGAATCATATGTGCAAGAGCAATAAGCTTTATTGTTTATACCAGGGGATAGCAGACACCTGATGGGAATAGCAGGGGAAGGTTGGAGGAGGGGAACAACTGTGTGGATAGTTGAGGTTTTAGAGAAGCACTAAGGAGACAGACCTGAAGGTGGGGTTAGGCTGTCTTAGAGAGTTGCAGCTGGCCATCAATGCCAGAAGCACTTAGAATGGCATTGAGGGGTCAGAGTTTAGATGACTAAACTGATGTGGTCAGCAGGAATGTGGTCAGCCAAATGTCAGGGGTTGATTGTTACTACTGAAGCATGTATCAGATCCTGTCTGTTACAGAAGGAAACAGACCACAGGCAGAAGGGAGATCACACATTAAATGAAATTAGGAATACCTGATATCTTCCAAACCTTCCCCAAAAAAGATCAGCCTGTCTTCCAGAAGCCCATATTCTGGCAGAGGATCTCTACACTATATTGTACCAGTAGTCTGAAAAACAACTTCATTGTAGTGCTGAATGAGACAAACCGGAGGAAAGTCCTAACAAGGGCTTTTGCGATCCCCTTTCTGTGGTGTTCCACGGCCACTGAGAGGTGAAGAACTGTAATTGCTTCTTACCTAAGTGGCGGTCTGCTACTGGAGGAGCCTCCACTATGTCCACCACCTGCCCCTCAGACTCAGCCACCTAGCAGGAGCCATACTTACTCATGGAGGATTTGGTGATGTCAGCCAGGTCTGTGCACCAACACAGGGCCACATGAGACTTCCAGAGGTATATAGCAAGGAGCCTCAGGGACATGAGGAGGATAAAGGTAGACAAGATGGTCAGGAACAAGAAGCCAGCGACAAGGAGTAGGGGCACCCCAAGTAAAAGCAGGAGGATTTGGGGCAGCATCAGTATGTAGTGGGAGGTGACAGGGATGTGGTCAGCCAACCCACTGTAGAACAAAGGCAGGATGCTTTTGTTGTCACTCTCCTGGTATTTGCAGATTTGATAAGGAGCCATGGGGAGACTTCTGTATCTGCAATATCAAGGTCCAGTAGAGGCAGTTAGACCTGCCCGCACACCTTCCTGGCAACCCTGGAAAAGAAACAGGAAGCCACGTGAGTGTCCCCAGGGCACCAGGTCTCCCAGGGATCATGCAGTCTGCCAGGCGACCAGAGCTGGCTTCATGAAAGAAGGTTCGATTCATGAGTAATTGCTAGGGAGTTTTAATTTAAAGAATCAAGACTCTTATTACCTTTACTACCAGCTCCGGGACAGCTTCTCCTAGCTCCCGCCTCCAGCCACCTAATGCGGTAGCGAGGTTTACAGAACAGACTAGTGAGAGAGAGAGAGAACACGCCATGGAGTGGGCTTTTATTGGGGAACAAAAAATTCCAGGGAAAATCCCATCCAATGAAATTTAAGGGGGACAGTATCCCAAGGTCAGGGGCAACGATTGGGTCTTCAGGGCAGTGTCCAGGCACACCTCTTCACAAAGCCTGGAAAAGGGTGGGGAATAGCTCTGACACAGCTGTGTTTAAGTGCCTCTCACCCAGCCAGGGAGGTAACTCAAATTACGTGCGAGGATGGCCTCCCACAATGGAGATCTTGCCAAGGGTGTGCCTCATGATACCTGATTGGAACCTTGTGTTTTCCCTCTCTAGCTGTAGGGCATTATATATGTCCCTAAAGCTCTCCGAGCCTATGTGTCTCCATCAACAGAATGGGGAAAACAATACTGCCTTCTAGGGTTATTCTGAAGATTCAGTGGAATATCTTAAATAAAGCTGCCATGTATCCAGTCCCTTCCCCTCCACCATCATTGCCTCATTATAAGCTTTTTGAACTCTTGGTACGTGAGGATGTCTTCCTGTGACAGTGAAACTGCATTCTCCCTGCCCTTTGGACATTCTCCAGGATCCATATTGAAGGAATCCTGTATTTCTAAGTACAATGCAAAGCCTCCTGACTGATTGTAAAGGTTTGGGCTGCTGAAAAAGAACAGGACTGAGCACCTGAAAGAGCCTGGCCTTTAGATCCTGTCCTAGGGTTGGGACAAGGCCCAGCAGAGAGCCCTGACCTTGACCCATGTTCTCTCATCTGCTACCACAAAGACACGAGGGTCCAGGGCAGACTCAGTCCTCAGACTGTGTCTGGCATTCTGGAGACAATGTCTAGCACCACCCCTACTTCTAGAAATAGGCCTAGATACCCATCCTATTGGTTGGATTCTGGACATGGTTAATTATAAACTCCAAGATGATGGATCTGGGTTGTGATGGAGAAGGTAGTCCAAGTCCATTCACTTTTGTTAGCCATAATTAAAAGATCAGCTGGGGAAAAAGGATCTGGAATGGCTGAGTGTGCTACCCCTTGTGGGACACTTACCACACACTGTCTATTTGCTAAGCCACAGCATCTCTCATCCAGTACATTAACCCTCTCAGAGATCAACTATGATCCCTACTCTGGATTCTGTGCCTCTCACCCTGGGCTCACTCGGGACAGGCAACAGTGCACGTCCCCTGGCTCAGCAACAAGGTGCTTCACAGCTGGGCTTCTCCCTGCTCATGTTTTCCTCGTCCAGGTAAAATCCACCCTTGGCAGTTCCCACACTCACCTCCCTGGCCCCTCCTCTTCTTCCTTCCTTCATTCTGCAAAGCTCCTGCTGCAGCTGCTGCTCTACAGGTGTCCCTGCAAAGCAGACAGCAGTACTGACCACATTCAGCTGACAGGCTCCTGGCCATGGGCACATACTGTGGTGTTTGCTCAGGGCTGGAGTCAGCAGACTTCCTGCATATTTTAGCTCAGGATGTACCTCCCTAAGACATGCAAATGCAAATCCAAAGCATAAACTCCTTTCTCCATGCAACTTTCTCTCGTCTTTGGAAGATAAACACCCAAATCAAGCACAAACAGTGCCATGAGCCTTAACCTTGCAGACCACTCACATCCCAGGCATTCTCCTCCCATGGCTTCCTGAGCAGGATGACATTAGAAGCCAGCCTTGGTTAGTGGTATTTCACCCATGTTTAATGTGGGCCAGCGGCTAAAGGGGACCTGGGATGAGCAGGGATGTGGCTACTGCGGGCTGTTATATTGAAGATGCACCTCAGTGTGTGGGTTCTGGGAGACAGGTGTGGCCTCACAGCTGTGACAAGGACTGGGAGGTGGAGGCAGATGGGAGGTCTGTGGGAGAGAGGATAATACAGCTTCTCAAGGAAGAATGTTGGGTCAATCCTAGCAAGTGGGCCTGCACAGACAAGACAAACTGAGGGTACAGTGGTGTGATCCTGAGGCAAAACATAGGCACAGCTTTCAGGGAGACATGGAGACCTGCCCACCCAGTAGAGAGTGGCTGAGGGCCACAGTGACCTGGGCATGCAGGCCCACACACAGGTGATGCAGCATGGACTCTACTTCAGGAGGATCCAGCCATATGTATGCTCTTAGCTTGGGAGCAAAATGATCCATCCACATGTGCCTTGTGTGTGTGCTGGAGTGTGTTTCTCTTGGGTTGTATGAGGAGAATATATCCAGAGAGGTAGAAATGGTAGCATATTCCCATAAGAATCAAGTGCAGCTTCTGAGATAGAAACAGGCCCCCAGGTACAGGTGTGGAAGTTGCTCACAAAATCCCATAGCCTTTGATTTTGAATAGTGTTAACTAAATCCAGCATGCCAATATTGCCAAGTCCCGAGCCCTGATTTAGAAGTGAGTCTGGCCAAGGAGAGGTGCTTGTTTCTAACTTGCTTTAAGGCCTTGCTTTGCCCACTACCCTCCATTTGTGTGGCTTGAATGGGGAGGTTTGGTTGGTCTTAACTAAGGAGCCATCTGGGCCCACAGAGGCTCTCACTCTACCATCTGCCCATATCCTTCACTATCCAAGCTAAGGAAAATTTGTATGTGCAAGTTTGTCTATTTTAATGGTTCCGCCCTATCAGTCATGGTTTTGGTGATTCTCTTGTCTGTTTTTTGTACCTCTTACTGGCCATTTAAGACATGGGCCATGTTACATTGATCTTAAAAGAATCTTGGCTGAATGGGCCATGCCACCTATAGACATGTCACCTATAGACATGGTGAAGGAGACGCTGATCCATCCTGGATGATGGCACTAAAGAAGCTAAGAAGCTGCTCACAAGTGCCCAAGAGAATGATGTATCACTCTAACACTATCTGGCCTTTAAATGGTTTTCTGGAAATTATATAATCTTAACAGTTAGAATTTGTCTGTGAGGGGTAAAGGATATAGAAGATTCTGTATGTGAAGATATTTATGCAGTTATATGATAAGGAATCTGAACAGTCAGAAACTAAGTTGAAAGAACCAAAGGGCACTGCCTCTGACATGCCAGGATAGAAGCTAAGAATCTGCTCACCAAAGGAAAGTGTTACAAAAGAGTTAAGTCATTTCAACCCAGTGCTGGCAGTATTAACACTGTGTCTCAGCCTGGCTCCACCCAACTGAAGATAACCTAACTGGGGCCACCTTCATGAAATATTAATATGCCTAGTATAAGAAAAAAGCCCAAAAGGAGAATCTAGGCAAAATTAATGTTGGGGAACTCAACTTAGAGTTGATGACATTGTCATAAAGATAAGGGGGACAGGTCAGGCTAAAAAATATCTTGTGCCCTAACCCCTTGATTGCAATCTGGGAGAAAAGGATTACAGCATAGTTTTTGTATATACTACATTGTCTGATCCCTCTCCTGGAATGAAATTTGCTTTGTAAATTAAATGCATAGATAACATTCATAAGGATTGTTTCAGAATACATATTAAAGAAAGGATCTGAAACAAACAGGGATAAGAAAAGTTATAGGTATAGAAAAAAATTTTGGTACAGAAATTTAAAAGGTAAAGGAAGTGTTCTTGATGAGAGAACATTTTGTTTTGTCTGATAAAATAATATTCTTGTGCTAAAATTCAAGATAAAAAAAGGAGAAAATCAAGGATGTAAACAAGTTGTAGAACATTTAAGTTACACACGATTTGTGGAGGATGAATCTCAAAAAATTTGTGTATAATTAAATTGGCTATAATTAGCACAATCAGTTGAAGTTATTTAATGTATTGATATAAACCAAAGTTTAATAATCTATGGGTTGAAGTAACAAGGTTTTCTTAAAACATTAGTTTGCTCTTATCTATCAAGATAATTTCTTATGTCTGTTAAATTTTCTTATTTAGAGAAACTAGTCTTGAAGAAATTAGGATTTGAACACTTTTGTTTAAACAACAACTGTTATTTTACAGTAGCACACTGCATTACAGGATCTAAATTTTTCTTTTAAAGCTAAACTTGGTTAACATAAAATATCAGTGTCATTGTGCTACTGTTACTGACTTACTTGTATTCTAAATGTATTTATATCTTCTAAGTATACATGTCTGTAAAATATGAAATCTAAAAGAACATTTACCAAGCTTGTGTTCTTCAAACTAACATTTAAAGGGTTGGGATCATAAAAATTTGTTTCTTAGTTTATAGCTATTATACAAACTAAATATATTTTTACTCCTGTTCATTTCATTTTTTATTTTCCTTGTAAACCGTAACTGTTATTTGTTAGTGCCTTACAGAAGTATAATTCTAATATAATAATCTAAGTTAATTTGAGATAATGGGTCATCATCTATAGGACAGATGGAGTGATCTAAGGCTAACTTCTTGCACTAATGTTGACTCCAATCAAATAGAAGTAGTAAATAATTATAAAGTTATAGACATTAAAGTTAAAACCCAGTCCTCTTACTTTAAGACTGGTGAAACTGGTTTGCAGTATGTTTCAGACCAAAGCTTAGAGACTAACGTTATGGAAACAAAAGGGGGGGGGGGAGAGAGAGAGAGAGAGAGAGAGAGAGAACACAAATAATTGGCTCTTGCCCTTTGAGTCAGCTTGAACTCGGGGAACAAGGGGACTTCTCGAAGGGCTTTGTGACTCTGGGCTACATTACCTCCCACTCAGGGGGCTCAATGAGACCCTGGAGAACAGAAAGATAACCAGTGCACATGCTGCAAAGAGGAAGGTCACTGGAGAAGGAGACATTCCTGATGCTTCCAAGGGAAACACATGGTGAAGGAGACGCCGATCCATCTTAGATGAACTAAAGAAGCTAAGAAGCTAATCACAAGTGCCCAAGAGTGACCCCCTGAGGGAACTCAGCTGAATTTTAGCAATACATAGGAATCAGCATGGTCCTAAACACCTAGCAAAACAGTTACTCTACCAAAGTATAGTCATACCTGGGCATTTAAAGGACTATCCTTCTTTTAATGGAACTTAAGATGTACACTTTTGTTAGCCCTACAGCCCTGGTGTTCCCTAAATTCTGAGGCATGTTTCCTTTGTGAGGCTCATATTTACCCCTGCCTACCAAAAATTGGACTGACCTCTGTATCTTGGTCTTACTTATTCTTCAAATTGATGATTTACTTAACAACTAAAATTTGCCTATTCTGATAATGGCACACACCAGACACAAGAGAGCCTTTCAGTGTATTCCCTTACTCACAGGGATAGATAAATCTGCCAAGATTGACACAGGAGCAACAGGATTAGGAACCTCTATTCACTACTATAAAAAATTAACAGAACAAGTTATCGAAGACATCCAACAGGTCGCCAATGCAATACTGACCTTACAAAATCAATTGATTGTCTGGCTTCTGATATCCTTACTATAAAACAAGGTAGTCTCTGCCCCTGCCTCAGGGAAGAATGCTGTTTCTATGTAAACCATCAGGATTAGTAAGAGACAAGTTTAAATAGCTCCAGGACTGCCTTGAACAGTGAAGATGAGAACGATCTGCTTCCTAGTTGTCCTCATTGGAGGATCTAAGATGATGAACTTTCTGTGTACTCTCCCTCACATCCCTCTTAATATTCATCTTTTACACAATAAATTTCTTCCCTGTATTCTTAATTTTGTACAGAGATAGCATCTTAGTAAGGTGACCCATTTAGCTCATACTGCATCGCAGGAATATGTCAAAGACATTCCTCTCCTGCATTCACAGTATGAGATCCTGAAAACACAAAAAAGGAAAAGATACCCATGATGACTTCAAGCTTTATTCCACATGTACTCATCTGCAGCCTCAACCACAAGGAACCTACAAAGGTTCAGGACACCCTACAGCACCATTCCTATCCTGGATTTCTGAAGATGGATAAGTTCCCTTATTTCATCCCTTTTCAGCAGGAAGCAGCCATATGTGACATTGATTCCCCTATTCAGAGTCTATATGAAGGATATGGAAAATAACTCTCAATGATAAAAGGAGTATAATTGGCTCAGAACTTGTTGCCATTTTCCTTATCTACAACTGTTCCCCTGAATGCCCAAGGACTTCCTCCAGCTATAATTAACACATTTCCTGCTTAGACTCAGCCTGTCTACACCCTAGAATACTCAGACCCTTTTACTAGCAAGTTACCATTTTCCCTCTTGAAAATGTGCCCCCTGCTGCTTAATAAAGTACCACTGATTTGCTGAGGTCTGCCTTCATTTCTTTTCCTTTCTATACTCTCTTTCATTTGCTTTCATAACTTACCATTTCCCTTCTGCTTAGGAAAATGGACTGTTATCTATGTCCTTGTCTATAAATCAGGATTTGATCCACTCTTCACTATTAAAAAAAAAACCCCAACATTTCAGTGGTATAAAAAATAAAAGCGCATTGCTCTTGCACAGGTGATTCCAATAGGTTGGATGGTGGGTGTGGGCACCAGAGTCTCTGCTACAGTCATTTTGTATTGTCCCCTTTTTGCTTATCTAGTCACACAATAATGTTGCATAAAACCAACAGAAAAAAACATATATATATATATGTATATATATATGTATATATATATGTATATATATATATATATATATATATATGTAAATAATTTTCACTTTAGAGCCTATGAACCAGCAGTTTCTGCTGGGCTTGGCTGGGCAGTGCATAGGGTATCAAGTTGCCTTTTCTAATGTCCTAGGTTGAATGAAGTACCAGGGACACTGGGCTTCATCCATTTTGACTTTAAGCAGGGCTCAAGGTCATTGGAGAACAGCAAAGGCAATAGCAGTAAGGAACAATAGCTTTTCCTAGTGCCTCGAGGCTGAGAGGGAGAAATGTAGTTGGACCCATAGTAGGGGACTGCAGAGCCACAGAGCATAGGGCAGGATGCAGCCCTGTGGAAAGAATTGGGACAGTGACTTGCTTTACCCTCTCTCCTTCTTGGTCCCTGGCTCATGGCAAGAGGTGGGTGAGGATGGAGGGAGGCATGTGTTCATGGGAGGACATGGATATGGTACAACCCTCGATTGAGGCTCTGGCTGAACCCAGTCATGGGGACCCACATAACTGAGGGGAAGTAGGTCAGGCATGACTCTTCCTGTTTGTCCAGAAGATGCCATGGGACTAGCAAGTACACCAGATCTGCTATCCTTGGGAATCAGTCAGGACCAGCCTCTCTCTCAAATGCTCAGGGAGTTTAGAATTCCATAGATGCCTCAGGAGTGATTATGTCATCCTAGAAGCTTCTGACACAAGGGTGAGTTGGGTGGTGGGTCAGTGCTCATTAGGTAAACAAGGCTGTCCCTTTGTAACTCTCACTGGTTTCTCTGAACCCAGAGGCAGAGCTCCTGCTGTTCCAGGAAGTTCAGGTACCCCTTGGTCAGGTTCTGGTGACTTGAGAGAAGTTTGGAGGTCATTTACCCTCTTGGCAGTGTCTACTACTTATAACTCACCACCACTGAGACATCAGGCAGGATAAATCGTGTCTGATGAATTGGGACAGTGACTTGCTCTACCTTCTCTCCTTCTTGATCCCTGCCAAGAGACCTGTGTCACAGGCTTATTTCACTTAGGTGAAGACTCTTCACCAAGCCATGGGATCATGCCAAACATAAGTAACTTGTTATACAAACCCCTGAAGCTGAACTCTGACCCCTCAATGCCATTCAAAGTGTTGCTGGCATTGATGGCCATCTGCAACACTCTGTGACAGCCTAACCACACCTTCAGTTCTATCTCATTTGTGCTTCTCTAAAACCTCAACAATCCACATGGTTGTTCCCTTCCTCCAACCTTCCCCTGCTATTCACATCATATGTCTGAATTTTAATTTAGTTTTTTACTTAATGTTGGGTCCATCAGGACTTTCCCTTTGAGTTGGAGGGGAGTCTGCCATGCAGGTTTGTTGAGAGCCACAGCTGCAGGGGCCCCAGCAAACTTCCAGCTGCCAGCAAACTTCCAGCTGCCAGCAAACTTCCAGCTGCCGGCTGATGATTGGCTCACAGCGGCCCCAGCAACATCTAGCTGATTGGCTCCTCTGCGGTGATGCTCATTGGGCTGTTTCCCTGCCCTTTCAGACCACGGAGCTGCTCATTGGGGGACTTTTTTGGCTCTGCCCACGTGACCCAGCCAATCGGCCTCAAGAGCAGGAGGATTGTGAGAGGTGGAGAGAGAGGCTTGGGTTGGAGAGAGAGGTTTGTGGAAAGCCGGTGGTGGCAGTTGGGGCTCTGAGGGTTTTTCCTGAGAGGCTGTTTTGTTTGGCGTGTGTGGTTCTAAAAATAAAGTTAGTTTCTTTTGACAAGTGGCTCCTGATTGTGCCCAGCCAGACTGCGGCACAGGTTCTCCCCTTCTCTGCTGACAGCAACTCTCCTGGCCCAGTAAGACTAGTGTCTCTTGGACAACTCCCAGTGGGCACAGAGCTGGCACTCACATGAAGAAAGTCCACAGTGACTTGAGAGGTTCATTCAATAGAAGGGAATGAGTTTTACTGCTGCCAGATGGACATAGTCAAAGGCCAGAGCTGCAAGGAGGCCAAGGAAGGACCAGGATGGAAATGTTGTCATGGTAAAGTGATGAGGGAGTTCTGGGCTCTGAGGAAGGCCATCCAAAGATGCCAACCCCAACAATGGTTGAGGGCTTCCTGCAGGAACCAGATCCTCTGCCTCTGGAAACACAGAGAAAGGACTTCAGCTTGGCCATGTGCTCTAACTTCTGTCCTCACTCCACAAACCTAGTCAACTGCTCTAGATCACTCAGTAAGGAAGCTCCCATTCTGCTGGAGGCCTTTGGGTACCATATTCCCTTGGCCTGGAATATTCGCTGTCTTTCTCACCATACCTTGGTTCACCGGGCACCACTGCTTTCAGGTGAGGGATGACTCTGTTGGAAAATTCACTTCTGACCAGGGAGGAAGCCCTCGACTTGCTTGCCTTGCGTTCTCCTTGGTATTTAGTCTGTTGCTCCTCATGGTGGGGTTCCCAAAACTGCCAATGTTTTCACTGAATGCCTGTTGAAAACAAGGGTGGACACAGACTATTATGTAACCAATACCTGTGTTTGTGCAATGGGGAGGGCATTCCTGGGTCGAGGGATGAGCTAAGAGGAGAAGGGAGATAAAGTAGACTCTCAGACTGCAGAACTCTACAAGATCACAAGGAATTTTGCCATGAGTTTTGGTAGAAACTGCAAATCCAAAGTTGCTTAGGCACACAATATAGGGTGTTGCTAGAATCTCAGAGAGTAGGATTAATGGCGACGATTGGCCACTATAATCCAAGGTCCCTATTCAGCTGAAGAGGATGTTTTGGGATTCGATGTGGGTGGTGGTGGCATAACATGGTTAATATACCATTGCCACAGGTTTTACACTTTAAGTCAGCTAATTTCATGTTATATTGTTATCATCTAAAAAATTTGAAGCAAAGAGAAGTGTTTAAATGTCTCTAAATCCATAAGGAGGACCTAAAGATTGGAGAGAGAAACGATGTTGAAGTTTTCAAAGAGGTAACCATTATGCATACAACCAGTGGGCACTGCCACTTTGACCCCAGCTTCCCTAGTCATGGACAGGGTACAGAGAGGAGAAGACATATATTGGAGGTAGAACTAGGATTTGAACCCAAGTCTGTTTGACTCCTAAATTCATATTTCCTCCAAAAGGTAGGCCTGCCCTCAGGGCAAACCTGGTAGTGGGGAGCCTGAGCATAACCAATTTGGGGACTACCTGCAGAATACAATGTTGCAAATCCAAATATGAAATCTTGGAAGGGGCCCTGTAAGGGAGGGAGGGATATGGAAGCTTAGGTTTTGTAGCTTCCCAGCAAATGAATTTCTTTCACTACAACTTAGATTTCATAAGCTTCCCCAAGGCTTTGAGGCAGTTTGGTGGCCTCCTCCCTGAGGCCATGGCTTCCTGGTCCCCTACATCCTACTCCATCCCATCCCCATATGGTACCGTGAGGCATCCATGTCCTACCTGCAGCATCACATTCAATATACCTACACCAGGCCTCCTCAGAGAACTCCAGGCCTCAGTCAGTCCCACACTTTCGACACAGAAATTGTGCCCTGTGGTGTTGCAGTCCCCAGGCCTCCTCTTTTGCACACGGCAGCTGTCTACTGTTGGGTGCCCGTCAGCTGGCAGCATTGCTGGTGGCTGAAAAGGACCCCTGCAGCCCCACAGCAGTGTCAAGAGCATTGCTCAGTGTGTGAATGAAGGAGAAGAGAGGCTGCAGAGGAGGTGAGTGTGGGGACTGCCTAGAGTCTTACCCAGAATCTTACCCAGACCGGTAAAGCTGGGCAGAGAGAAGCCCAGCTGGGAAGCACCTTGTTGCTGAGCCAGGGACCCTCATCTGTTGCCTGTGAGGAGAGCCCGAGGTTAGCGGCACAGTACTCAGACTCCTGGGTGTGGGAGAGCACTGGGGTGGACCCCAGAGAGACCTGGGTGGGCTTTGTGAGAGATGTTGTGACCTGAGGTGCCAAGCTTCCTAGGGTAGGAGCCAGGCGCTGGTCCAGATCCTGCTGACCCCCATCTCACAGTTTCATTTCCCAGTCTTCATGAAGGTGCATGGACTTGGGCTCCCTGCATGGTCATAGCCCAGCAACGTGCCCTTGGGATTTCTGATTATGAAACATTCATGAATCTGCCAATGTGGTGGCCACCCATATTGGCTACCCACAGGTGGACAGACCCTGGACATTCTCTCCTGAATGCCAGCTGGAGGCTGAGGGATGATGCTGCCCTGGTCACTCTCAGCTTTGGGGAAGCCAGTGAGTGGAGGGGTACATAGCTGTAGGACTCAGTGTTGAATGGAGTCCCACAATATTTTAGGGATCTGAAGGCTGCACTGTCCTATGTGCTTGGCCCTTTGCCTTCCCAGCAGACCAATCCTTAGCACTGGGGAAAGGAGGCTTTGGTGAGACTTCTAATTGGAAACAAGATTTTTGCAATATATGCACCTTGGTGGGGGCTCAAAGGCCTGGGGACATGAGTACTGACTGTCATAGGGTGTTATCTACATGTGCCAATAAATTTAGAGAGCCCATAATATACTAATGAGGTTGGAGGCTGTGAAGTCATATTTTTGTTGCTGCAGTTAAAATACCTGACAAGAACAACTTAGGGAAGGAAAGATTAATTTTGGCTCATGTTTTCAGAGGATCCAATCAATGGTCATCTTGTTCTAAAGTAGAAACCGGATGGAGATGAGTCATGGCAGAGGTAAGCTGCTAAACTCCAGCAGCCAGGAAGCAAAGGAGAGAGAGGAAAGGGTGGAGGAAAGACAAACCCCTCTAGGGCACGCCCCCAGTGACCTACTTCCTATTACTAGTTCCCACCTTCCAGTAGTTCATTCAGCTGTTAATGGTTTAATCCACTGATGAGGCCAGAGCCTTCATGAGCCTAAAAGTCCCACTCCGAACTTTGCTACATTGACTATGCTATCAACACATGAGCTGTTGGGGAACATTCCAGATTCAAACCTTACTATTCCCACACCCCGACACACACGCTCAAAAATCTTCCTTTAATGGACTAATCCTTTGATAGCTGAATAGACTACTGGGAGGTGGATCCCGGATGGAGGAAGTAGGTCACTGGGGGCGTGGTGGGAAGGGGTATTATTCTCCCAGGCCCCTCTTCTCTCTCCGTCTCACTGTCTCTCTTTCTGGCCCTCTATCAGTTTCCCGACTGCTTTGAATTCAGCTTTCCTCTGCCACAAACTTCTACTGTGATGTTTCTGCCCTGGAGCCAGCTGACAAAGGACTGAACCTTAAAACCGTGAGCCAAAATAAATCTTTCCTCATCTAGTTGTTGTTCTCAGGTATTTTGATCACAAAATGAAAAGCTGACTCACACAGAGGGGTGGGGACTGTATATATCAGTGTTTTATATAAATCATTCTATTAAATTTCAAAACAACTGTGGAAGGCTGTTGTTATTTTACCCTGTTCTGCAGAGGAAGACAACAGAGGCTCAGAGGTTAAGTGACATGCCCAAGGACACATAGCTAGAAATGGAAGGAACCAAGGTTCCAACATCCAGCAGGTGTTTCTGATCCTACACCTCCTTCCACTGGTGGTGGCCTGCTTCTTTTTGGGCCACAGTAAAGACACACAGTTGAGATGTCTCCTAAGTTCTGGGGAGGTCTGGGACACTCACATGGCTTCTTCTCTCTCCTCCAGGGATGCAGGGAAGGCATGCATGAAGGTTTAGCTGTCACTTGTGGAAACTGCAGACACGGAAGTCTCCCCATGGCACCTCATCACATCCGCAAATACCAGGAGACTGACCACAAAAGGGTCCTGGACTTGTTTTCCAAAGGGATGATCGAGCATGTCCCTGCCACCTTTCGCCACATGCTGAAGTTGCCACAAACATTCTTGCTCTTACTTGGGGTGCCCATCACCCTACTCCTGGCCTCTGGCTCTTGGCTCCTGGCTCTTGTATCCAATGTCACCTTCCTTGTTTTCCTATGGCTGTTGGCCAGACAGCCTTGGAGAAAGTACGTGGTCATGTGTTTGCAGACAGATCTTGCTGACATCACCAAATCCTACTTGAGGGCCCGTAGTTCCTGCTTCTGGGTGGCTGAGTCTGGGGGGCAGGTGGCAGGCATAGTGGGTGCTTTGCCAGTGAAGGATGCCCCCCCAGGGAGGAAGCAACTGCAGCTGTTTCACCTCTCTGTGGCCTTGGAGCACCGAGGTGAAGGACTAGGGAAAGCCCTGGTCATGACTGTCCTCCAGTTTGCAAGGGCTCAGGGCTACAATGAGGTTGTCCTTGATACTAGCATAGTACAGCAGGCTGCTTTGACCCTCTACCTGCGCATGGGCTTCCAGAAGACAGGAGAGTACTTTTATAACAAGGTCTTTAGACTAGTGTACCTTTCTACCATTCGTTTAACATACTTCCTCCCATCTGCTCAGGAAGGAGGCCCATGAGCTATTGTCTCGTGTATCAGTCAGGATCTGATTGACAATCCTGTAGCACAAGCAAACCCTGGCATTTTGGTAGAACAAATGATGAAAACTCCTTGCTAGTGCACATCTGAGTCCAACATGTTTGATGGTGAGGTGTGGGGGCTTCTATTCCATTCAGTGCTTCTAGGTACAGTGATTCTTTTGTCTATCACCACAGTAATGTATAAATAACAAGCCGAGATGATAATGTGCACACACGTTGCTTGAGTCTGTGAGCCAGTTTTCTTCTGGTCTGTGCTGGGCAGCTCTCTGGGTCTCAGGATATCTATGCAAATGGCCAGGATTGACTGCAGTACTGGTTATAATGTGTGTCATCTTGTCCCAGCAGGCCAGCTCAGGCAGGGTTTAAAGTCATTTCAGAGCAACCAAACCAAAATGAGAAAAGAACAAAGACTTCTCCATGTCCCCACAGGTGACACTTGTGGAAACATCCCAGACTCAGGAGAGATGAGACTGGTTCAGTAGTGGAGGAACTGCAGAATCACAGAGCAGAGGGGCACAATGTGGCCCTATGAGAAGAACTGAGCAGAAATGCACTCACTCTGGTGCCATGTCCCTGCAGAGGGGTGGAAAGGTAGCTGTGGATGGAGGGGGATGTTTCCATCAGGAGACCTGGGTATGGGTATGGTGCAATCCTGTGGTGCAGGCAGGGCCCATTCCCATGGGCCACCTTGACTGAGGGGAGGTCATGTATGGAGCCTTCCTATGTATCCTGAAGGAGTCATAGTGAGGTGAGTGTCCCAAAATTAACCTGGATCGGCACATAGCCTGGTCCCAGACACTGTCCCCAAATGCTCACAAACTCCAGATTTTAAAAGGTACCTCAGAATAGATCCTCCTGTACAAGGAAGAGTTGGGACATAGGTCAGGGCTGATGTTTTCAGGACTGTTGCCCTTTCCCATCTGTTTAGGATGGGAACTCTGGCATGTTCATGGCCACCTGGAGCCTCTTACTTGATCTGTCCAACTCAGAGGCACAATTCCAAATCTGGTGAATCCCAGAAAACCTTAGTTACCTTTTGATATTTGATCAGCATGGGAGATATTCCCCTTCTCTGGCATTTCTCCTGTCTCCCTGGGCCACAGCTTGTCCAATCCTGGCATCCAGCCTTGTCATATACCCATTTCCCCTACACAGAAAACTTTAACCATGCTCGTGGACTGGGTCCATGAGTGACTAGTTGTTCAGAACCACAGCCTCAACTTCCCACTGCCCCATCCTTTTCTCCTGCCCCTGGTCTTGAAGATCAAACATAGAACTCTCTGTCAGCTCATCCCTCTCCCTCAGGCCTGCCTCCCTGTGCTATCATAGAAAAAAGAAATCACACCTGTTCCCCTGACCCTCCCCATTCCCACAATCTTGTGACACACATCAGGTGTCTTTGGCCTCCTGAATTGTGCATAAGTCTTCAGGACACCACTGGGAGGTCAAGAGGAGGAAGTTCTGCAGGTTCTCCAGACTCTGCTGCTACCAGTTCCCTTCCCCAATGAGACCAGGGTCTAAGGGGCAGTGCCCAGAGGGTAAGATTCTGAGGGAGGTTTACAGTATTCCCAGTGTTTTGAAAACTCTCAGGAAAATGGTTTTTCTCACCCACATGTACTTGGTATCAGGACATGTTAGGGCTAAGAAGCCTGAGGGGTAGAGGGGGAAGGACGGGCCCAGGATGGAAACACTGTCACACTGGACTGGTGGGTCCTGGGCACTGAGTACAACCCCATCACTGGTGGAGGGCTCCATCAGGTGCCAGGAATCTCAGAGACAGGACTGCAGCTTGGTCTTCCCCTGCCCCAGCACTTCCACTCAGACCGTAAACATAGCCAGCTGCTCTACTGAGCTCCAAAAGGAAGCGCTCATTCTGTTGGAGGTTGTGAACAGAATGTACCCTTGACCTGGAACACTCTCCTCCCCTCTTCCCAACACATACCTTTGTTCATTCAGCAACCATGCTACCCAGAATTGACTGGGCAGGAAAATAACATTTGAGTAGGGAGGAAGCCTTTCATCCTGCTTGCATTCTGGCCCTCATTGAAATTTCATCTGTGGCTATTCACAATCAGGTCCCCACATTAGCTGCCAAGTTGCCTGGAATCCTGCACAAACAAGGGTGGATGCAAATTCTATTATGTCCACAATACTAACATTAGCTTCTGGGTGTTCATCCTGGACAGTCTCTTTCTGCCTGCATATGGTGGCCAGGTTCCCAGGAGGAGAGGGCAGGAGTGTTCTGTGCCTCCTGAGGCTCCCAGGCCTGGTCACCACTCTCTCAGGCCAGAGCATTATGGAGTCAAGGAGTGGGTCACAGGAAACAGGGAGAAAACAGGAACCTCAGACTGTTGTACTCTACAAGATAAGCCAGAAATTTGGCCATGAGATCTGAAATAAAATGTGCAAATCCAAAGGAGGTTGTGCAGCAGCTTGGGGTGTTATAAGGATTGGGGAGAAGGAGCAGTGGCAAAAAAATGCCTGCTGGAGTATAAGCATCCTCTTGGGTAGGTGGCAATGTTCGAGGACTTGATAAAGATGGTGGCAGCACAACATTGAGAATGAACCAAATGGCACAGCTTTTATATGTTAATTAGGTTAATTTTATGTAGATTTCATCTAAAAATTTAGAAGAAAATAGTTTAGATGATTCTAAAAGCATTGAAAAGGTTACAGAGAATAGATGTCAAGGGGTTTTCTTCGGGAGAGGGGCTGCTGTGAGTGGTACCAGTGGGTCCTGCCACTTTGACCCAAGCTTTACCAATTAGGGACAGGGTTGAGAGCATTTCTAAAGAAAATGCTCACAAAAAGATTAGAGGACCACTCTTCCTCTCTATCTGTGTGTGTGTGTGATTTTATTATTAGCTGCTGGGTGTTGAACTCAAAGACTCATTCACACCAAGCTAGACCTCTAGTATTGAATTACACTCCAGCCTCCCCAAACCCCTGTTTTAATGTCTAGCCATGCAGAATGCAGCCTTTTAATTTTTTTCCCTTGGTCGTTTCCCTGGCTCTGAGAGCAGTGAGACTCCTGGGTCATGCCACCTGGCCTCTGGAGCTAAAGACAAAGTCTACAGAGGTAAAATTTCTCTTTCTCAATACCAAGCCCAAACTACAACACCCCCACTATCAACTTGCTGAGTATCATGTATGAATGGTCTGCATGTTCCTTTCTAGAAGATCCTCAGGAAGTGAAAAGGTTATACTAGGTAGCTCCCAGGGCTGGGTTATTCATTTTCCCTGTTCCCTTACATAGGATTCTTTGGCAGCTACTCACTGCCACAAGCAAGATGTGGTTCATAAGAGCTTTTGCATCCAGGCCACACACAAGCCCCTTATTGATTCATGCTGACATGATCTGCAACAAATGCCCAATTCCAGCCAGCTTCCCAGGAGGCTCTGGGACTCCTTCCATAACTTAGTATGAACTTGAACTGGGAAGTCTTTGAACTGGAAGATATTTCACAAATGATCAGGTTTGACAGTTTGGACCTCTTGGCTCACAGACACATTTGAAGAAATAGCCTCGAAAATGAACCCACAAATATGGCTCAGCCAAACCAGGAGAAGAAATTCTGCCTTGAAATGAGATAGCCCACAGTTCCCTTAAAGCAACAACCATGAAGTGAGGACCCAGGAGAATCTGTCCCTGTATTGTTCTCTGAGGCTGCCCTCCACTCAAGTGCAGAATCTTTGCAAACCCTACTGCACTTGGGAATGCCCACACTGCTCATGGCTGCCCCACCTCAACCTCCAAATTGTGCCTGTCTTCATCTCCATGTTTCCTCCAACTCCAAACAGAAACAGGGAAGCTAAGTCATCCAGGTTGATTATACATGCTGTTTGTGCCAGTTGTGGGGGTGGTGGGGAAACTCCCACCCGTATAATTCATTCTGGGGGTTCCCTTGGTTGTTGGCTATAACCTCCCACCCAGGAGCACTGAGGCCCTGGATTGGACTAAAAGGAGGAAAGAAGGACAAACACTGCAATCTGTTTTTGTTGCACAACATGTGAATGTGTTTAATGTCTCTGGTCTGGGCAATTAAAAATGCCACCAATGGAAAATTGAATGCTCTCTACATTCTATACCAATGATACAAAGGACACATCTTACGGATGATGCTGCTGTCATAGCTCTACAGAGGATAGTATGTGTCAAGAACAAGAAAGTAGCCTGAGAAAGTGAAGTCAATGCTCATCAACCAAATGTGTGGTACTATGCTACACACGGGTGACAGTGGCAACCAGCTCCAGGTCTGTTAGTAATCTGTGGCTTCCCTGGAGTCAGTGCAACTTGGTGGAGATCAAGGTCCAATTTGACTCTTTAACTTGAAAAATATATTTGCTTCAGGGAACCATAGAGAAATCAGCGGAAAACCCACTCAGTGTTCAGAGATGATAAACTTATAACATGCTCTCTGGTTTCCTCCTAATTCTTTCCCCAATGGCCTTCATCACCACCATCCACCTCTTGCTCCTGCCTATCCCATAATAAGCACAACCAGAGATAGTGCAGAGTGGAGGCCAGAGTATGCATAGATACAGAATATTGGGATTTCTCTTCTTCACAGGCCACTTCACTTATGCACAGTGTTGAGGATTATCCTCAACCACTGTATCCTGCAGGGCACCCAGTTTCCTGTCTATGTTTATAGGCAGTTTTCAGTGACATGAACCCTCAGGACCTGGGCTCACAGTGTTCCTGCATCTGCATTGAAGTGTTGATTCCTTGGGCTCAAAGGGCAGCCAAAGATGGATTTTACCTAGACCAGGAAAGTTTGGGCAGGAAGAAGCAGAGCTGTGAAGTACATTGTTGCTGAGTCAGGGAACCTGAACACTTGCCCAGGGTGAGAGACCCCAGGGTGAGAGGCACAGTGTTCATGTTGCTAGTCTGTATGTGCAGTGGATCAGAGCTGGCCTCAGAGAGGGTCAAGTGGGCTGGATGAGAGATAGTATGGCTTTAAGCAAATAGGAAATAGAAGGCAGTTCTCCCACAAGAGGCAGAACACTCCTCCGTTCCAGATCCTGCTTCCCTGTAAATCTTTTACCTGGTGTTTAAAACAGTGAGTGGACTTGGACTCTTCTCCAACATGACCTAGTTGTGTCCTTGAGGTTTATGATTAACAAGTGTCCAGAAGCCAACCAATGATGTGGACAACCAGATCTCTTCCCAGAAGTAGGGAGGGTACTAGACAGTCTCTCCTGGGTGCCAGTCGCAGTCTGGACTGAGGCCACTCTGGAACCTTGTGTCTCTGTGGTAGCAGGTGAGAGGATGCAGGTGCAAGGTCAGGGCTTTCCGAACAGGTTGACAGTAAGGACTGTGGTGGGGATCTAAAGGTCATGCTGTTTTGGGTGCTTGGTCCTTTGCCTTCTCAGCAGCCTAAACCTTTACCATCAGGCAGGATGCTTTGCTTTGCTGAAACTTGTACTTGGCAACACAGGATTCCTCTAATATGGATCCAGGAGAATGTCCAAAGGACTGGGAAAATGAGGTTTGACTGCCACAGGGAACCATCCTAATGTACCAAGAGTTCAGAGAGCCCATAATGGGGCAATGAGGGTGGAGGGGAAGGGACTGGATACATGGCAGCTTTATTTAAGATATTGTACTGAATCCTCAGAATAACTCTAGAAAGCAGGTATTATTTTCCCCATTCTGCTGATGAAGACACACAGGCTTTAGCGACATATCCAATGCCCCACAGCTAGAGAGGATGAACACAAGTTCCAATTAGGTATTATGAGGCACACCCTTTGGCAGTTTCTCCATAGTCCCTGGGAGGCCTGGTGGCCTGGGGACACTAAAACGTGGCTTCCTATCTCTTTTCCAGGGTTTCCAGGAAGGTGTGCAGGCAGGTCTAGCTGCCTCTCCTGGACCTCGAGATTGCAGACACAGAAGTCTCCCCCATGGCTTCTTATCACATCCGCAAATACCAGGAGAGTGACAACGACAGTGTTCTGGCCTTATTCTCCAGTGGGATGACTGAGCACATCCCTGCTACATTCCGCCACATGTTGATGCTGCCCCGAACGCTCTTGTTCTTACTTGGAGTGCCCCTCACTTTACTGCTAGTCACTAGCTCCTGGCTCCTGACCATAATGTCCAGCTTTACCCTACTTATTTTCCTGAGGCTGCTTGCTACTTTTCCCTGGAAGGTTCATGAAGCTCTATGTTTGCGCACAGACCTGGCTGACATCACCAAGAACTACATGAGTTCATGTGGCTCCTGCTACTGGGTGGCTGAGTTTGAGGGACAGGTGGTGGGCACAGTGAGTGCTCTCCCAGTAGCAGACCCTCCCTTAGGGAAGAAACAATTGCAGCTGCTACACCTCTCAGTGGCCAAGGAGCACCGCGGTAAGGGGATCGCAAAAGCCCTTGTCAGGACTCTCATCCAGTTTGCCCGGGTTCAGGGCTACAATGAAGTTTTCATTGAGACTACCACAATGCATTACAGTGCCCTGGCACTCTACCAGGCTATGGGCTTCCAGAAGAAAAGCCAGATTTACTACAGCATGATTTGGAGGATACTGGATATTCCTAAAGTTGATTTAATGTACCACCTTCCTTCTGCTCAGGAAGAGGGACTGTGATCTATTTCCCTGTGTATCAGTAAGAATCTGGACCTGTCTTCTCTAGTAACAACCAACCCCTGATATTTAAGTGGTATAAACAATAAAAGCTCATTGTTCTTGCATGTCTGTGTTCATCAGTTAGGATGGTAGGATGTGGGCACTGGCATCTCTGCTGTAGTCATTTTGGATTGTCCCCTCTTCATTTATCCAGTCACATAATAATGTTGCATAGAACCAATGAAAAAACAATGATGCACACCTTTCACTTTAGTTCCTGTGAACCAAGCAGGTTCTGCTGAGCTTGGCTGGGCAGTGTTCTGGATCTCTGGTTACCTTTTCTAATGTCCTTGGTTGAATGAAATGCCAGGGACACTGGGCTTCATCCATTTCCAGCTTAGCCAGGTTTCAAAGTCATTGTAGAACAAAAGGCAATAACAGAAAGGAGCAATAGCTTTTCTGAGTGCCTGAAAGTGTCACCTGTGGAAACATCCAGGCTGAGAGGGAGAAGTTGGCTCTGTAGTAGAGGAACTGCAGAGCTACAGAGCATAGGGGCAGGATGTAGCCTGTGGGAAGAATTGGGACAGTGACTTGCTCTACCTTCTCTCCTTCTTGGTCCCTGGATCATGGTAAGAAGTTGGGTGAGGATGGAGGGAGGCATGTTTTCATGGGAAGACATGGATATTATACAACCCTCAAGGCTCTAGCTGAACCCAGTCACATGGGTCTACACAACCGAGAGGAGATAGGTCAGGCATGACCCTTCCTGTTTGTCCAGGAGGTGCCATTGGACTGGCAAGTACACCAGATCTGCTATCCTTGGGAATCAGTCAGGACCAGCCTCTCTCTCAAATGCTCAGGGAGTTTAGAATTCCATAGATGCCTCAGGCCTGATTATGTCATCCTAGAAGCTTCTGACACAAGGGTGAGTTGGGTGGTGGATCAGGGTTGATGTTAGCAGGGCTGTCTCTCCCAGGTACTTCATTTCCATGTGGGTCTGGAACTCTCACTGGTTTCCCTCAACCTAGAGGCTGAGCTCCTGCTGTTCTAGGGATTCCAGGCATCCCTCAGTCAGGTTCACCTTGGCAGTGTCTCCTACTCATAGCTTGCATCCACTGAGAGGTCAGGTGGCTATACCCTGCTCAATCCTTCCAACTGGACTTGTTAAAGAGCCATTTCAACTTTGAAATGCACTAGCATGATCATGGGATGTTTCCAAATATGACTGACAAATTGCCTGGGACCACAGGCACCAACTCTGCACCCTAACCCCCCCCATACCATTCTATATATTGCTGACCTCGATGGCCACCACAGTGCCCTCTGTCTTTCCCCACCTTCAGGCCTATATCTGTTGTGATTATCTTAAACCTCAATAAGGAACACAGGGGTTTCCCTTCTTATTCACAGTCCCTACTGTTTGCCTCAAGCATTTATTGCCTCCTGATCTGTGGTTATGTTTCCAGCTTTTCATTTAATGGTGGGGCCCACAGGACAGCCCCTGTGAGGTGGGGAGGAGAACATGCAGTTCTCCTGCTCTGCTGCCACCAGCTACCCTCTCCCAGCAAGGCCAGTGCTTCCTGGAGCAGTTCCCAGTGGGCAAGAGGCAGGATGGTCCCAATGCTTTGAAAGTTTCAATCAATCACAGGGAAATGGCTTTACTCACCAAGATGTGCACGGTATCAGGCCACTTTGGAGCTCAGAGCTCTGAGGGGAAGAGAGGGGAAGGATGGGCCCAGGATGGAAACACTCTGATAGTAAGTAATGGGAGTCCTGGGCACTAGAGAAGATTGTCAAAAGGCTCCAACCCCATCACTACTGAAGGGCTCCCTCAGGGGCCAGGAAACTCAGAGTCAAGACAGTAGTTTGGCGTTCCCCTGTCCCAGAGCCTCAACTCACTCCTCACACACAGTCAGCTGCTCTAGTTAGTTCCAATAGTAAGTCTTCGTTCTTTTGGAGGTCTTTGAACATGTTGTTCCCTTGGCTTGGAACATTCTCTTCCACTCTCTCCAACACATACCTTTGTTCAGCAATCATGTTTTCAAGAGATGGACAGTGTTGATTGGGTAGGAAAGATAATTCTGAGCAGGGAAGAAGCCTTTCATCCTGCTTTCATTCTGGTCTATGCCTTCTCACAATAGGGTCCCTATACCAGCTGCCAAGCTGCCTGGATGCTGTACAAACAAGAGTGAATACAAAGCCTATTGTGTCTGGAAGACTCACATTAGTTTGTGAATATTCATCTTGGACAGTTTCCTTCTGCCTAAACATGATGACCAGGTTCCCAGGAGGCAGAGGGCAGAAGTGTCCTGTGCTTGCTTAGGCTCCCAGGCCTGGTTACCACTCTCCCAGCCAGGGAACATTACTGGGTCAAGGAGTGGGCAAGGTTGGAACAGGGAGACAAAGTGGAACTTCAGACTATGGCACTCTAAAAGATAAGCAAGATATTCTGCCATGAGATCTGAGATAAATATGCAAATCCAAAGCATGTCATGCAGACAGCTTGAGGTGTCACTAGAACTGGGGAGAGGGATGGCTGCTGAATGTTTGGGGACTTGATAAAGATGGTGGTGGTGCAAGATTGTAAATGTTGAGAAATGTCAAAAACTTTTATAATATTTTATTTTATTTTTTTGCAGTGCTGGGGATGAACTCAGACCTAGCACATGGTAGGCAAGTGCTTTACAGCCTGAGCTACATCATCAGTCCATAAATTTTAAAATAATTCCATTTTATTAGGTTTCATCTAAAATATGAGAAGAGTTTAGATGACTCAAAACTCACAAGGAGGACCTAAAGTTTGGAGAGAGCAAGGATGTTAAAGTGTTTTCTTAGGGATAAAGTAGCTAATGTACCCAGTAGCAATGGGTACTACCACTTTGGTCCCAGCTTCACAAATTAGGGACAGAGATCAGAGAGATTAAGATACACTGAAAGAGGGGACTAGGCTTGAATCCTGGTCTGTTTGACTCCCAATTTCATATTTCCTCCAAAAGGCAGCCTTACCCCCCAGAGCAAATCTTATTGTATAGATCTGGAGCATAGCCAATTTGGGGCCTACCTGCAGAATATAAAATCCAAATAGGACTTCTAGGAATGAAACTGTGGGATGGAAGGGATGGACTTTGAAGCTTAAACCTTGTAGTTTCTCAGTAAATTTGTCTCTTCCCAGTCCCTGTACGATTTGGAATACACACACTGCCTGTCTGTTGTTTAGTCAGTCAGGGCTGCAGAGAAGGTGTACATGAAGGTTTAGCTGTCACATGTGGAAACTACAGACACAGAGGTCTCCCCATAGCACCTCATTATATACACAAATACCAGGAGACTGACCACAAAAGAGTCCTGGACTTATTCTCCCAAGGGATGGTTGAGCACATCCCTGCCACCTCCTGCCACATACCGAAGTTGCCAAAAACAATCCTGGTCTTATTTGGGGTGCCCACCACCCTACTCCTAGCCTAAGGTCTTGGCTCCTGGCTCTTGTGTCCAATGTTGCCCTCCTTGCTTTCCTATGGCTTTTCCTATGCTGGCCAGGCAGGCTTAGAGAAAGTATGTGGACGTGTGTTTGCAGATAGACCTTGCTGACATCACCAAATCCTACCTGAGGGCCCGTGATTCCTGCTTCTGGGTGGCTGAGTCTGGGGGCAGGTGGCAGGCATAGTGGGTGCTCTGCCAGTGGAGGACGTCCCCCAGGGAGGAAGCAACTGCAGCTGTTTCACCTCTCTGTGGCCTTGGAGCACTGAGGTGAAGGACTAGGGAAAGCCCTGGTCATGATTGTCCTCCAGTTTGCGAGGGTTCAGGGCTACAGTGAGGTTGACCTTGATACTAGCTTGGTACAGCTGGCTACTCTGACCCTCTACCTGTGCATGGGCTTCCAGAAGACAGGAAAGTACTTGTTTGATAAGATATTTAGACTACTGGATATTTCTACAATTCATTTAACATACTTCTTCCCATCTGCTCGGGAAGGAGGCCCATGAGCTATTGTCTTGTGTATCAGTCAGGATCTGATTGACAATCCTGTAGCACAAGCAAACCCTGGCATTTTGGTGGCACAAATGATGAAAACTCATTGCCGGTGAACATCTGAGTCCAACATGTTTGATGGCGAGGTGTGGATATGGGGGCTTCTATTCCACTCAGTGCTTCTAGGTGACAGTGATTCAGGTGTCTAGCACCATAGTAATTCTGTATTATAAAAAGCCAAACAATAATTCGCACACACATTGTTTATAAGTCTGTGGGCCAGTCTTTGTTCCTGGTCTCTGCTGGGCAGCTCTGTGGGTCTCACAATACCTATGGAGATGTCCTGAATTGACTGCAGCGCCGGTAACATGTACATCATCTTGTCCCAGCAGGCCAGCTCAGGCAGGGCTCAAAGTCACTGGAGAGCAGCCAACGCAAAATGAGAAAGGAACAAAGACTTCTCCATGTCCTCACAGGGGTCACTTGTGGACACATTCCAGACTCCAGGGAGAAATGGAGCTGGCTCAGAAGTAGAGGAGCTGCAGAGTCCACAGCAGAGGGCACGATGTGGCTCTATGGGAAGAATTGGGCAGCAATGCACTCACTGTAGTTCCCTGTCCCTGCAGAGGGGTGGGGAGGTGGCTGTGGATGGAGGGGGATGTTCCATAGGGAAACCCTGGGTATGGTGCTGGCAGGGCCCATTACCATGGGCCAGGCTCACTGAAGGCAGGTTGTGTATGGAGCCTTCCTGTGGGTTCTGGGGGAGGACATAGAGAGGTGAATGTTCTAAAATTATCCTTTATTGGCACCCAGCCTGGTCTCAGTCTCTTTCCCCAAATATTCAGTTTTTCATAGGTGCCTCAGGATAGATCTTCTTGTAGAAGGGAGAGTTGGGACATAGGTTAGTGCCAATATTTGCAGGACTGTCACCCTTTCCCAGATGCTTAAGCTGTATCTCTGGCATGTTCCTGAGGGCCTGGAGCCACATACTGGTCTCCCTAACCAAGAGGGAGAACTCTCACCCAGAGAGTCAATGTGATACTGATCCATAAACTTCTACCCCTTAGGCAGTGTTAGAGGATCTTTCTCATCTTAGTTCCTACTTCTCAGCATTGAGGGGACACCTGGGCCACAGCCTGTCCAGTTTTGGGATTCAGCCTTGGCCTACACTCACTTCACCTACACAGAAACCCTTAACCATGCTCATGGGCTTTGTCCAAACTCAAGAGACAAGTTGTCTAGGACCAAAGGCCTCAACCTCCTGTCATGGTTTTCTCCTGCCCTTGGCCTTGATAACCAAACCTAATAGCCTTGACCGACCCATCCCGTTCCTTCAGGCTGTCTCATTTGTGCTTTGATGAAATCAATAATGTATGCACCTGTTCTTCTGACCCTCCCCACTTTTGTCTTGTTTTTCAACAGGGCTTGGCTGAATAAAGAGCCTGTGTGTGAGAAGAGTAAGAAATCCAAATGCAAAGCATCATCCCTGAGTATTTGAGGCAGATCAGTGGCTACAATCCTGCCTGGGATGCCTTCAGCATCATCCCTCCCACCCCTGCCACCTCATCTGGTACTGATGCGAGGATCCATGTTCTTCCTTTGCATTCATATTCACTTTCCCTTCACCAGGGGAAAAACCCAGACCTAGTCCCGCAACTCTTCTGCAAAGCAAAAGTGCCCTCTGGTGGTGCAATCCCCAGGTTTGCTCTCTTGGGACCCCAGACACCCAGGATTTCCTTCTGGAAAGCATCCCTGAGTAGCCTGGCTAAGCTTGCTCTGGTCTCCTGCAGTGCAGGAGGGTGCAGGCTGGCCCTGAACAAAGGGTACCTGGCACTTGTTCAACTCATGTGGAGTCCCAAGAAGCCTCTAAGAGCTTCTGCTATGGTTGAAATAGATGCCAGTCGGGAGCACAATGAGTGAATATTTGTTCTAATCTTGTTCTATGCTGGGGAGGCTCCAGATAAAGTCCTCTGGCCATGGAGAAATAGAAATAAAAAGAATTTTTCCTCTGAGCGTAGTGTTTGCACACCTTTGGCCCCAGTGTCTTGGGAGGCTAAGGCAGGAAGATCCCAAGTTAGAAGCCAGCCTCAGCAACATAGTGAGATCCTGTCTCAAAATAAAAAATAAAAAAGAGCTGGGGTTGTGACTCAGTGGCAGAGGACCCCAGTACCACAACAACAAAAAACAAAAGATGAGGACAACAATACAACCGTGATATCTCCTCCTAGCTTAGAGAGTCTCTCTGCAGGGGCAAGAGAAAAAGAAAACAATTTTATCACTGGAGAAGCGTTAGACCTCTGTGATGTTCATCACCGGGAAGACCTAGGAGGTCATAGGAGAGAAAGAGCAGTTGTCCTTTAACACAACCAGCAGATACCCACACTCCACGCTGTGCCCATAAACACTAACCAATCTTCCAGTAGAGGATTCACCAGCACCACTGATCACTCAATGATCATCTGCGTTCATCTAGGGCACCTGCTCCTCTCCGTTTGCCAAGTGGCTTTAAGCAAAGTAAGAAGAGACTTTAATCTTCATGAGGGGGTAGATTTGCCACTTAGAACCAAGTTAGGTTCCTCCGTTCCCCAGAGACTGAGAGGCAGAGCCCTGTCTCCCTGGATGGTTCCTCTTTGAAGAGGGCACCCAGGTCCCTTGAGAGGGTGTTCTGGTTTAAAGCTGGTTTTAGCTATTAAGGTTTGAACATGTCTCATAGGGAAAGAGGAAGCTTTACATTTTCTAAAGAAACCAGAGAGGGGATATTTCTTCCCTTTTTAAAATTATTTTATCACAGTACTACAGATTGTCCAGTGCTCACACAGGCTAAGCAAGTGTTCTACCACTGAGCTATTTCCTCAGCCCTGTTTGTTTTTATTTTGAAATAAATTCTCACTCAGTTGCCCATATTCACCTCAAACTTGGGATTCTCCTGCCTCCATCATCCAAGGAGCTGACATTATAGGCAGGTGCCACCACACCTGGCTTTCTTACCTTTTTTTTCCTAACAGGGAAAATGCATTCTCTTAGTTTTCATTCCTTCCCCCACCCTTTCCTGCTTCTAGGAACAATGCTCTGAGACTCCTCTATCAAACTACCAGGACTTTCAAACTCTGTTAGTTAGTTCCACTGTGACAAATTCCTGAAATTATCAACTTACAGGGAGAAAAGATTTATTTTAGCTCACGGTTTCAGAGGTTTCATCACTTTGTTACTTGATCCCATCACTTCGGGCCTGTAATAAGACAGAATGTCATGGTGTGGAGCACATGGTAGAGTTAAGCTGCTTACCTTATGGCAGACAGGAAAAAAAGAGAGCACACAAGTGGTTGGTGTCCCAATATCTGCTTCAAGGGAACATTCCCCACCTACTACCTCCAACTAGGCCACCTACTAAAGTTTTCACTGCCTTCTGATATACCACCAGAGGGACCAAGCCTTCAATATATGAACCTTTGGGGGCCATTTCAGATACAAATTATAACTCAAGCCCAACACAATGACTATGGGAAAAATTTCTCTTATTCTTAATTGCTGAAAAAAAAGAGTGTGCTTAGTGTCTTGAATAAATCTGTGTATTCTTCTGGAGAAAAATCATTTCAGAGAAAATGAAATGAACTTTAGCTAAGATAGCTCAAGGTGCTGGGTTATGAATTTCCCTGGATCCTTTCATAGGCCTCATTGCCCATCACTCACCATCATAAACAATATCTGGATCACAAAAGCTTTTGCATCCAGGCCACATGCATGCCCCTTATTTATTTCCTTTGGCATTATCTGGAACAAATGCCCAATTTCAGAACAGCTTCCCATGGGACTCTGAGACCCCTCCCACCATTTAGTAATCAACAATGAACTAGAAGCACCGATTCTTCAAATGAAGACATTTCAGATATGATCTAGTTTCAAAGGGTCTCAACCTTTTAGTATCACTTGAGAATTTGATGTAGAAAATGAACCCCCAAGTTTGGCTCAGCCTCCTTCTTGTCAGAAGGAGGCTGGGACACAGCTTCCCGAAACCATCAATCCTGAACTTCAGCCTGCAGAAGGGCAGACAGTGAGGCTGCCCTCAGGCTCAAGTGAAGGCCTTCTGCCCCTCCTCTGCTCTGTGTAGGAATCCTTTCCCTTGCAATGATCGCCCTGCCCCTGCCCCCCAGCACCTGTCTTCTTCTCCATGTCATCAGCAACCCAGGCCAGAAAGGCAGGGCAGCCTGGTTAGCCAGCATCTTCCCAGCCATGACTTTGTGGCAGGTCTTGGGCCCTGGGAGGTTTGTACTGTAGGACTGAGACCTGGGGTTGCCCTTGGATTATGACTCAGCCTCCTACTCTGGGGCACTGAGGCTCAGGGCTGGACTGAAAAGGGGAAAGAACAGACATTAAAATAGCAGAACATTGAGAAGTTCCTTTATGTCTCTTTAGTTGTGCACTTAAAATTGGTTTTATTCGGGGCTAGAGTTGTGGCTCAGTGGTAGAGCACTTGCCTGGCATGTGTGAGGTCCTGGGTTCAATCCTCAGTACCGCATATAAATAAATAAATAAAAGATGATTTACAACTAAAAATATTTTTTAAAAAATGGTTGTATTAGTAAATTTCTGATACTGTATATTGTGGAAGTCATCAGAATCAAATTACAGTTACTAACCAAAAATGATAAATTAATTAAGAATGATGACTGGTTATGAAGGATCAGTCTCATGGATGTGTGTTCAATCACAAGAAATATTTACTGGTGGCCCTGCTAGAGCCACAACTTGCACAGAGGCCATCACAACCTTTCTTATACCAGGGATTGAATCCAGAGGCACTTAACTATTGAGCAACATCCCTAGGCCCTTTTTTTGTATTTTATTTAGAGACAGGGTCTTACTGAGTAGCTTAGGTCCTTGCTAAGTTGCTGAGGCTGGCTTTGAACTTGAAATCGTCTTGCCTCAGCCTCCTGAGCCACTGGAATTACAGGTATGCGCCACTGTGCCCAGCCTACCACAACCTTCTATAGCAAATCCTTCTGTGAGAACATCTGTCCAATGACTGAGTTCAAACAGGGAGTGGCACCAGTCTGGTTAAAGATTCTTTGACCTACTGGATTTTAATTATTGTTTCAGCAGGTCTTACATAATCCTCCTATTTCCCCTTAAAAAAAAATGTTCTCTTAATGCAATCATTTGAGTGTACACATAGTTTACTCTGGCACAGGCATCTTGTTGCAACGCGCTAGTACCCATGAAACTTAATTGTTAGAAAATGTGCCTCTACCACAATAATAAGAGAGAAAATGATTCTCCCAGATTCGTATCTCCCACTGCATCTCACTGTGGATGCTGCCATCATAGTTTAAGATCTAAACCAGATGGTGATATGGCAAGAAGAAGGAAGGGGCCTAAGAAAGGGATCTCAGTACTCATGGACTGAATATGTGGTCAGGAGTAAAAGGAGGGACAGAAGTGACTGTGGTCACAAGCTCCAGGTCTGTGAATATAGCTGTGGCCTCCCAGGAAGTCAGAGCAACTTTATGGAGATTAAGGTCTAATTTGGTTCATATTAAATTGGAAAATTATATTTTCTTCTGGAAACCAATAGAACCAAGTGACACACATTACCTCACTTATTTCAGTATTCACTGAGAAGTTAGGGATCCTAAAATTATAACGTGTTCTCCAGTTTCCTCTTTTTTTCCCATCACTCATCATCACCACAAGCCACCTCTTCCTCCTGCCTATCCTATAATAAGCACACTCAGAAACAGTGCAGAGTGGGGCTCATGCTCTCTGGGGTCTTATCATCTTTATAAATCCACTAATGTATACTTTATATCACTCAGTGCCCAACCCTGAATTTCAAGGCACCCCTCTCTATAACCAATGCTCACACATGAGTCATCTCCACAACTCCTTAGTGCAGAGTGATCTTCCATCTCCTTTTTAAATTATTATTCTTTATTTTTTTAACCTTTATTTTATTATTTATTTTTATGTGGTGATAAGGATCAAACCCAGGGCCTCGCACGTGCTTAGTGAGTATTCTACCGCTGAGCCACAACCCCAGCCCTGTGATCTTCCATCTCTAGCACAATGTTTATACCTTTTGGCTCAGTGTTTCCCCCTTTCTATTGGGGTGCCAGTATCTTTGCAGCATATGTTCTTTCATCTTTATCACTTCAAAGGTTCCTAGTGGTCATACATCTCTATTGGAGTGCTTATGTCTTTGGGCTAATAATAGTTCATTCTCTCTGTCGGAATTCCAGTAATCTTGGATCACAGTGATCCTGTATCTTGATGTAGTTGTAGTTACCCTGGGCTCCCAGTGGTCCTTCATCTCCATTAAGTGCTGGTATTCCTGGGCTCCCAGGGGTGTTCCATCCATACTGGAGTGCACACACACTTGAGAACACAGAGGGCCTCCCTCCTATGGGCATTGGTACTGTTGTGGTCTGATTTAATCAATACGAGTTATAGGTTATAGGTTATAGAATAGAAAATATAGATTAATGAAATAGTAAGTATAGTCATAGTGACTCCATCTTTATGGGTTCCCACGTGAAACTATTGTATGAGCTATTTTTATTGATTTAAAAAATGACAGCAGAATGTTTTTTATTGATTTTTTAAAAATAAATGACAGTGGAATATGTATGAGCTATTTTTAAAATGATAAAAAAATTGTTCTTCTGCACTATGTGCACCTACAATGTAAAGTCCCCAGGATGTGTTTGTCTGTATTTGCTCTGCTAACTGCATTCTCAGCCCCTGTAGTCTGATTGCTTGTAATTTGCAAAATTCCAGAGGATGTGGTTTTCTTCTTTAAATATTTGGAGCACAAACAGCCCGGCATGCTTCTTTCAGAGAGCCAATTGGACCCTGTCAGAAGCATCCCTGGCCAGGAAAAGATAGGTTAAATAAAATTCTTTGATTTGTTTCAAATTTGGACTTAGTGTGTTTTTTGAGTGGTCACCCCATAACACTACCCTTTAGCACCCAGGGGTCCTCTATGTCTATTGGAGTTCCAGTTTCCTGGGATCACACCTGGTCCTCAGTCTCCATTAGGGTTCTGGTGTCCTTAGGACAGGAACCCTTTAAAGATAACCCCAGCCCCTTCTGGTCAAGGCACATAACTAGTCCCCAGAAAATGTGAGTAAATTTGAAACTGACTATGTGAGATCTACTGACATTGGCAGTACTGGGGCATAATTCCTCACCTTTCAGTTGTTGGCAAATGAGGATGTCTACAGACTCAATTACAGCTGGAGAGCATTCTACATCCAACTGCAGCAAGTCTTGGAAGGATGCTGACCCTGCAACCAGAGTAGAAAAAAAGCCACAAGGTCAAACCCACCTTCAGGTCACCCTGTCTTTATTCTGGTCTTGCCAATTTCAGGAGCCATTCCATCACCTCTATTTCTCTTAAGCCAAGTGTAGGTAACTTTTTCACACTTGCAACATAAAAGTCCTATCAAGTTCAATATCCTACCAAAGTTCTTATGTATTTAGATGTCTCCACCATGAGGGTGTCCTGAGTCCCACCAGGTATGTCAGCCATACATCCAACATTTAATTTAAAAAAATGAGTCATTCCTGACAGGGAGGGCCTAAAAAATGCAGATAGTGGTTCCATAACTTGGCTATTGTGAGTTGTGCTGCTATACACATTGAAATATCTACATCCCTATAGTATACTGATTCTAGTTCTTTTGGACAAATTCCATGGATAAAGAATATATATACAATGGAATTTTACACAACCAAAAAGAAGAATGAAATTATGGCATTTGCTGGTGAGTGGAAGGATCTAGAGAACATCAGGCTAAGTGAAATAAGCCACAATAAAAAAATCAAAGATAGAATATTTTCTTGCACATGCAGAAGCTAGAGAAAAAATAAGGAAATAAAAATGGTAGGGGAGCCTATGAAAATAGGAAGGAAATTAGTGGACTAGGGAAAGGAGATTGAGGGCAAGGAAGGAGGGACGAGAAAACTGCAGAATGAAATTAACCAAATTATGCTATGTACATATATGAACATACCACAGTAAATTCCACCTTTATGTATATCTATAAAGCACCAATTTAAAAAATTTTTAAAAATAAATAATAATAGAGCAGAGAAGGTGAAACAGAGGGAGGGAGGAGGGGAAGAAAAGTAGAAGTACTAGGAGTTGAAACAGAGCAAACTATATTCTGTGCAGGTATGAATATGTCAAAATTATCTCCTTTATTATATATAACTATAAGGCAACAGTAAAATTTTTAAAAGCATACAATGTTTCTGATAATCTGGCATATAATAAATGCTCAGCTATCAGTTGTTAAATGAGTCAGGATTAAGTCTCTGTGTGTGTGTGTGTAGACATTTCATATATGACAAAGTTGTATTTTCTACTTAAAGTAGAAAAACTTTAGATTGTGGAATAAAACTTTACATAAATGGCAAAAAAATGCGGATGCTACCCAGAAGTCTGGGAAGTATGAAAAGCCTGAACATAAATCAAGTTTTGGGGATGTCACAAAAACCACTGAGCACTTGGGGAGACAAAGGACAGGGACAGACCACAGCCTCTTGCCCTTCTCCTTGACTTGTTCTGACTGGTTAATATTATACAGACTTTCATTAGGAGCATTAATCTGCACCCTGAAAACCTTTGCTCCCCTCTTGGGGTTAACTTCTGCTTAACATTCAAGATAATATTTAAATGTACTGAGAACAATGTAACAAAACCCATGGACTCACCATCCAGAAGTGATGTTAAGTTAACCTTGAGCTCTGCTCTAAGATCCTGAATTTCAGCAGCCTCCACCAAGGCCTGGGTTCCAGCTACAGGGGCCCCAGCTTGTTTTCCTATAGCAGAACCTATAGGCAAGTTCTAATCTTTCAAAATCTTCCCTCTTCTAGTATCCTTGGAGATGCTCTTGCCACAATTCTAACCCTCATTTCTGACTCCTTCCTTGTATTCATCCCCATGTGAATGATTCCAATTCTTGCCATTTCTATCCCAAAATGCACCTCCAGGTGGTTCAGGTCTCACCATCTTGATCACCTTTCTCTGGTTCTAGTCACCATTATGTCCCCTGGGCTCCTGGTCGACCAGTTGACTCCTTTGTGAACACTGACCAAGGTCCATCTTTCAAGTCATGCAGACTATGGGACGCAGGGTAGTGGGCAAACAATGCCTTTGAGCAAATTAGAATCAAAGCCTTTTCTTTTGGTCTTGCCTTGACAAATGGCACAGGCTCCACAAGGTGCCTGGGTTCTAGCTACAGGGCCCCAGCTTCTGTTTTCCTATAGCAGAACCAGGCTTCTTGCCTTGACAAATGACACGGGCTCCATTTTACTTATACTAACCCTCCTAGTCCAGGTGATCTTGTAGTAAACAACCTGCCACCTATACCTGGGGCCTGTATCTCACTCTATTTCTGCAATTACCTCTTAGGGTATCTGCTTCTACTCCTGTCTCCTCAGATCCATTCTCCATGTGCAGTCACAGTGACGCATGTATACACACACACACACACACACACACACACACACACCCTTGTCTCTCCCCCAAATCCCTGATCATGTTCATTCTCAGTTAAAAACATGTATCTATGGTCTCCTGTACTCTGGGAATAGGGTCCATGCTGCAGGCCCTGTTTGGCCAGATCCCAGTCAACTTTACCTACTCCCTCTCTCCTTCTGAGGCCATTTCCTAAAAGTTTTGCCTTTGTCCTGCCTCAGGGTTGACAGCTGCCTCTCTACCCTCTGAAAATCTTCTCCCTTTGCCTGCAGAAGTCAATAACTCTTTGGTTGTAGTTCAAGATTCCTCCCTGGGAAGCCTCATTATCTTCTCTCCCAGCAGCCCATGAATCTGCCTCTACCTCCTGGCCCTTGTCACAACTGTGATGGTATCCACCTGTCTCCCAGATACCCAATATTCCTAAGAAGCTCCTTTGATGTAAGACCTCATCTGAGCCACATCTCTGCTCATCCTGAATGCCCATTGGCCCCTGGCTCATAATAAGCCTGAGTGAAATACTTCAAACCAATGCTGGATTCTGTGTCATTTTGCTCAGAAAGTCATGGGAGGAGAAAGCTATATTTTTTACTTGTCTGTGAGGTTAGGGCCCATGGCAGGTTGAGTTCAGTTTTGGAAGCATCCATGAGAAGTAATTTTGTGCTTTTGTTTTGCATTTGTCTATCTTGGATACATCCTCAGCTAAAATACATAAGAAGTGTGTTGGTGTTGGCCCTGAACAACCCACGCCAGGAGCCTGTCAGCACTGCTGGCTGCTGAAAAGGATACCTGTGGCCCAGGAGGTGCAACAACAGCTTAGCTGAGTGAAGGAGAGGAGGTTAGTGTGGAGACTGCCATGGATAGATTTTTCTTAGACCAGTAGAGTTGGGCAGGGAGAAGCCTGACTGTGATATACCTTGTTGTTGAACTAGGAACCTGGACTTTGGCTTGTGACAAGAGTGCAGGGTGAATAGCACAGGCCCCCTTCCTGAGCACAAGGGAGGCGGTACCTTAAATGAATCATAGGAGTATTCCTTAGCCTTGAAATCCTAGTGAAGAAGGATTGGCCTGTCTTTTGGAAGCCCATCCATTGGTACAGAGCCAGGGCAGCATACTGCAGCATACGGTGCTAAGAACAACTTCACTGTAGCCCTGGACCTCTGCAAACTGGAGGACTGTCCTGACCAGGGCTTTCCCTATCCCCTTACCTCGGTGCTCCAAGGCCATAGAGAGGTGATATAGCTGCAACTTCTTCTTCTGCAAGCGGGGATTCTTAACTGGCAGAGCCCCTACTATGCCCACCACCTGGCCCCCAGACTCAGCTACCCAGAAGCAGGATCCACATGCACTCATGTAGGAGTTGGTGATGTCAGCCAGGTCTGTGCACAAACACATGATCATATACTTCCTCCAGGTGTATATAGCCAGGAGCCACAGGAAAGCCAGGAGGATAAAGCTGGTCATGACCATAAGGAGCCAGTGAGCAGAAATAGGGTGAAGGGCACTCTAAATAAGAACAAGAGGATTCGGGGCTGCATCAGCATGTAGCAGAAGGTGGTGGGGATATGTTCAGTCATCCCACTGGAGAACAGGGCCAGGACCCTTTTGTGATCACTCTCTTGGTATTTGCGGATGTGATAAGGAGCCATGGGGAGACTTTTATGTTGAAAATTCAAGGTCCAGGAGAGACAGCTACACCTGCATGCATACCTTCAGAGCAGCCCTGGAAAAAGAATTGTGAAGGACCCACAGTTTCCAGAATCCCAGGAACCATGAAGACCCTGCTCAAGGGTATGTCTTTCTATTGTCACATTTGAGGGAAGCAGGTTACCACCAATATGAGGAATAGGGTCAGAATTATGTAATTAAATCATGATTCTTCCCCTTTCTGGTTGTAAGTCCTTAGGCATGTTTCTTAACTTTTCTGAGCCCATGTGTCTTCATCTACTATACAGAGTAAAACCTGCCTTCTGGGGTTGTTTTGAGGTTTAATAGAATAATTTATATGAAGCATTAATATATACATCCCTTCCCTCCCTCAATACCCTATCATGAACACTCTGAAGATCTGTTGTATTGGCATGGCACCTGGGGCAGTTAGACCCCTTGTCACATCCTTTGGTCCCTTTCCAGGGTCATAAACTACAGAAATCCTGTATTCCCAAACAGAAGTTTTAGCAAAGGCTCCTTCCCCTGATTATAAAAGTTTATATTCCTGAAATAACAAAAGGGTCAAGGACCAAAAACGTTCCAGTCTTGAGAGCCCTAGGAAGGTCCTAAGACTTTAGGCCTACAAGGAGACTCCCGCCCTTGCACCTGCGTCCACTTACCTGCTACCAGAGAACTGAGAATTTCCAGGGTGGCCTCAGCAGTTAGCCACTGATTGACATCAGGGGGAACGTTGAAGGCCTGCCCTACTTTTGGGGAACAGACCTGGGTTACACCTCATTTAGCTGGCTCTGGAAGTTTGGTAATCATAAACCTTAGAGTTAAGGTGAACCTACTGGGAGAAGAGGAAAGTTTGGTTCAGAAGAAACTATCTTAGGGATTGTCAGAATTTCTGTACAAGAGAAAGGAGGAATCAAGTTGTTTGGGACAGGCTGTCTACTTTTTCTAGGTCTGAGGAAAGAACTAGGTGCAGATAAAGGCAGAGGTCTAAGTCTTGGAAGACATCAGAAAGAGGAAAATGGATTTGTAGATCCATTCTTGTGCAACCTATGAATGTAATACAACTGAACGTGCACTCTAAAATGGTTAGTTGTATGTTGTGCATTTTTTTACCACTTTTTTTTTTTAAGGAAGAAGATTGGGCTAGGGTTGTGACTCAGCGGCAGAGCACTCGCCTAGCACATGCAAGGCCCTGGGTTCTATCCTTAGCACCACATAAAAATAAATAAATAAAGGTATTGTGTCCACCTACAACTAAAAAATAAATATTAAAATAAGGAAGAAGGTCAAGAGTAGGAACATTAAAAGTACTCAGGCTGGCAGACTCTTCCTGCATGTGCTATGTCCTCAAATGTGCACACCTATGTGTCCAGGCAAGTACATGTGTCAGGGGAACAAAAACTAAAATGAAAAAATAACTCTTGTTTAACTAACTAGTAAAGTATTATATAAAAGGAAACCTTAATGTCTTTACATTTTTACTATATTCAATATAAAATCCTTTCCTTCAAATTGAATAAATTACTTATTAGCTAAAGAAAAGAGAATGGAAGTTTGGAACCAGCATTCTAGATACTGAAGGGCCAAGTCACTTGTATATCAGTCATGATCTGATTGAGTCTACTGTAGTAAAAAAACAAACCCTGACATTTCAGTTATAAACAACAAAAGCTCATTGCTAGTACACATCTGAGTTCATTGTGTTGAATGGTAGAGTTGGGGGAGATACCAGGAGCTCTGCTCCATTCAGGCTGAGGTGCCTGTGCTTCATTTGTCTAGTGTTGTGAGCCACCCAAAGGCCATGTGTGTGAGCTATGCACATTTGAGTATATGAGGGGATTGGTCTGGCATTGTGTGCTGATTGGGCTATGCGACACATGTGTGCCTTTCCTCTTGCTCTGCCTGTGATCCCACACAGTACCTGAGATGGGTGTGACTTGCCAAGATGTCAATCAATCTGCTGACCACAAGATATCACCAAGCAAGACTCCACCTTTTGAAACTCTATCCCTTGCCTTATTTTGGTGGAACATTCTAGCAAATGTCTTTTCCCCAATAAATAGGGGTCGGGGGGTTCGGGTACACTTTCTTGTTTTTTCCAGCGCTGCCCCAGCTTGGACTGACAGGGGTCACAGAACAGTCCCGCCCTTGAAACTCGTGTTCATGTGTTGTGTGGTTTCTCCGCTGTTTTCTTAGTTATTGCTGCACCCAGCTCCTTTAAATCCAGCTCATCTTGTCAGCCCAGCAAACAGGCGACAGTCTAGCTGGTAATGTTTCATTAAAAATAACACACACACACACACACACACAATGACAAACCTTAACTTTGCTTATGAGCCTGTGGGCCAGCAGGTTCTGCAGGGAGTGGCTGGGTTGAATTCTGGGTCTCAAGTTGCCTTTTCAAATATCCTGGGTTGGCTGAAGTGCCAGTTTCACTGGATTTCATCCTGTTCCAGCTCAGGCAGGGTTCAAAATCATTGCAGAGCAGCCAAAGCAAAGCAGAAAAGAGCAAAGGCTTTTCCACCACTCCTGCAGTTATTGCATGTAGCAACATACAAGATTCAGGAGAGAAATGAAGCTGGGTCTATAGTAGAGGAGCTGCAGAGTCACAGAACAAAGAATGAAGCCCTCTGAGAACTGAGGCAGCAACTTGCTCCACCTGCTCTAGTCCCTGGTCCCTGCAGAAGGAAAGAAGGTGGGAGGAGATGGAATGGGGAATGTTTTCATGGGGAGATCTGGAATGGTATGATCCTCAGGATACTGGCTGAACACAATTACATGGGCCAGCATATCTGAGGAGAGGTCAGGCAGGGAGTATTCCTGTTTGTCCAAGAAGAAACATAGCATTGGTGAACATTCCTCATCTGCCAGTGTGTTCCACACTCGGAACACAGCCTGGTCCTGGTCTCTGGCCCCAAATGCTCAGGGACTTCAGATTTTCATAGGTGCTTTAGTCTGACCACGTGTTCCTATAAGCCTACATCTTTTCTGGGTGATGAAAATATTCTGGTATTTGACATAGCTGGAGTTTACAAGACATTGTGAATGTTATCAAATGTCACATACTCACATGTTTTAAAATGGTTAATGTCTTAAAATAATTTGAAAGTTTAAAGATATAGAAAACTCATAAATAGGATACAGGTTAGAGAGAGCAAAGTAGTTGAGGGAGTCTTATTGGGAGAGTTTCTGCTATACAGTCTGCTCTTGCCAAGTCACAAGCATGAGCAGGAGGTGTCATCTTGAACCCCAAGCCTTGATAGCAGAGGCTTTGAAGGCACTTCTTGGCCCACTTGACACCATGTCCTCTTCTACCATGGAGCTAGACCACTGATATTTGACACTTGCCTTAGGAACACAGAAGTCACCATCTATACCCATAGGATTGGAACTTTGGCATGGTCAGATGTTTTTGCCCGTGTGTGTGTGTGTGTGTGTGTGTGTGTGCTGGGGGTGAGGAAAGTGGTAAGAGAATGGAGAGTCTGCTTTTGCAAACTGGGGTTGTGGGCAATACGTAGTCTACACATGAACTTCAGGGATTCCAGAGAATGACAAAATGTAGATTTGCAATTTGTACAGGAACCTCTTTGTGTGAGTGTAGGGTAGATTCATGGGTTTCTAGAAAGTAGTAAGGAGGAAGGGCATGGTCCAAGTGACTTGGCCCTTCAGTATCTAGAATGCCGATTCCAAACTTCCATTCTCTTTTCTTTAGCTAATAAGTAATTTATTCAATTTGAAGGAAAGGATTGTATATTGAATATAGTAAAAATGCAAAGACATTAAGGTTTCCTTTTATATAATACTTTACTAGTTAGTTAAACAAGAGTTATTTTTTCATTTTAGTTTTTGTTCCCGACACATGTACTTGCCTGGACACATAGGTGTGCACATTTGAGGACATAGCACATGCAGGAAGAGTCTGCCAGCCTGAGTACTTTTAATGTTCCTACTCTTGACCTTCTTCCTTATTTTAATATTTATTTTTTAGTTGTAGGTGGACACAATACCTTTATTTATTTATTTTTATGTGGTGCTAAGGATAGAACCCAGGGCCTTGCATGTGCTAGGTGAGTGCTCTGCTGCTGAGTCACAACCCTAGCCCAATCTTCTTCCTTTAAAAAAAAAGTGGTAAAAAAATGCATAACATACAACTAACCATTTTAGAGTGCACGTTCAGTTGTATTACATTCATAATGTTGTATAAATATCATCATAGTCTATTTTTCATTATCCCAAACAGAAACTATGCCCATTAGGCAGTAATTCCCCATCTCCTCATCCTCCAGTCCTTGGTAACCTCTGTTCTGCTTTCTGTCTCTATGAATTTGCCTGGCCTAGGTATCACAAGTATGTGGAACCATTTAATGTGTCCTTTTAGTCTGGCTTCTCTCATTTAGCATGTTTTTGAAGTTCATGTCATAGTATCAGAATTTCCTTCATTTTTTAAGGGCTAAATATTATTCCATTGTATTTATCCATTCTTCTTTGATGGGATGCTGTGATTGTTTCCACTGTTTGATAAGAATTCATTTACTTTTTAAAAAGGAAAATATTATTGTTAAATCCAGGAAAAAGAAAATACTTTAGAGACTGAATTTTAAATTGGGGAGTCACTGGGAGGAGGGTTTATGAGTTACTTTTTGCATTTATTACAAACCAGTTGGTTATCTTGTGAATAAAATCAATGTGAAAGTGTCCAGATTTGCATATTGTGGACAACTAATTTAAAATGTGCTCATATGGGGATTGTTATAAGAAGTCTATTTTAGGAACAACTGTGAAGGAAATACAGGCATGTGACCAGGTGGCCAACTGGAGTTTTAAAATTATCCTCGCTGACTGGAACAAATGGTGAGGTGAACAGTCTACTTTACATTAGAGGAATCAAACAGGATAACTTCTGTCTCAACCCCTGCTGTGAGGGAACACAGCAGAGAGATTCTCTCTAGATGAATCAAGAGCCACAGATTTAATAATCCTTTCCAGGCATCATCAATTCTTCCCCTTGGATTGACTAGATGCTGCTTCCAGGTGCAACCAGGGATTTGGGGGTATCTTTTCTCCCCAAGACCGATAAATTTGGATAGATGCAAAATTTTTATCAAAAGACAGACAGTAAAAAGACAAGGCTCAAAATAGGAAAAGATAATTATAATGATGTAGGACAGATGACGCTGGACACCCAAGGAATTTTCAGGAAGCAAGTTGTTGAGGCTGGCCTTGCAATCCTCCTGCCTCAACCTCCACAGTAACTGTGATTAAAGGCATGTGTCACGGTACCCACTTCCTATAAGTACTTATCTGCCCTTCTTTATTGGGCTTGTGTGGCTTCTTGACTGTTTAGTTGGTTGTGGTCTGTGTGTTGCCTAATTGCTCCAGAAGTAGAGAACAAATCAGCACAGTTCTCACTCTCCAGCTTCCCAATAGGATTAGATTGCCATTTGGGCAACACCAGTATTTGTGTTTATTTTAAGCTAAGTTACACAGTAAAACTATAATTACTTATCCTTTCCTGCAAGTTTTTGCCTTGTATCCTATTCCTTAAAATTGACAATGATCTTTTTATTGTACTCAGTTTTTTATTCATTTGTAACTTATTCAACCTCAAACTCTATCTAAATGTCTCTCATTAACATTCAGATGCCTCAAACAATTTATCAATTAAACCTCCCTGGTGTTTTCCAGAACCTCTGGCCTCTAATTGGACTGATCACCCTCTCTGCATGGTTCCACACATTCTTTCTTTTCCTTCTTCTTCTTTTTTTTTTTTTTTTTTGGCTTCAACCTAGGGATGTTTTACCACTGAACTACTCCCCAGCTCTTTATTTTATTTTATTTTATTTTTGAGACTGGTCTTACTAAGTAGTTTAGGGCCTCGCTAAGTTGCTGAGGCTGGCCTGAAACTTGCAATCCTTCTGCCTTAGCCTCCCAAATTGCTGGTATTTTATATATATATATATATATAATTTTTTTTTTTTTTGTGGACTAAACATTGTGCTCAGGTTCAACATAGAAAATAAAACAGTCACAATTGCTGCCTCCCAGGAGCTTACTATTTAATGGGAAATTCATGAAGAAAACAAAAATAAAAACAACAAAAACCCTCAACAAACTCCATAGCTATGAGTTTCCTATTCCTAGCTATTTTCTGGGCTCTGGAGTTGGTGCCTGTCAGGAGATGGCACTGGTGTGTGTGTCTCTGAAGTGTGAAAGGGCTGCTTCCCAATTTCTTGCCTGACCAACCTCACAACCTCCCATAGTGGGAATACTTTGAAGTACCTTCCACCTTGTCTCAGTTGGCCCTTGTCTCATGAAACAAAGCTGAGTATTTTTCAGTCTAGCTCCATCTGCCTCATAGTTGAGATTCTGTGTGGGGAACAATGGTGAGGCTGGATAATACTATGATGAGACTAGGTCAGAAACTGCAAGAATATGTAAATTTAGCCATACCTCCTTTGGAACATGTTGGAACTTTGGACCCCAAGCTCCATGCAGAAGTCTAGAAAATTGGGTTGAACTGTGAAGATAGCTCTGTTTCTCTAAGTCCAGAGTGGAGTCTTAATCTCATCACCACAACCAAAGTAAAGCTACCACCATCAGAGGAAACATGCCCAAGAACAGAGAGAAATGCACACACATACACACACACATCTGCATGCACAGAGGTTTTACCCTAATGCCCAAGAAGGGATGGCTTAGGCTTCTAAGTATTTATGGGCCAGCCTTGGCTCTCTGAAAGGTAGGAAGGAACAGACAGGCTAGGGATGTTCAAACTAAGAAAATTAGGATTCCATATCTATGAATCTTGTATCTCTAATCCCCATAAACTATGGTCAAGTCAGATTTAGAAAATGATCTCCCTGTGAGCGGGTGGTAGAATTTCCTTAGATGAGTATCTCCACCTTGAGGAGCTGCAAAAGCTGTGGTGATAAGCCCAGAGTGCCCCCTAGAGGCTATAAGTGGTATTTTACTTCCCTGTGTGCAAACTCCCAATTCCAAGAGATTTAGTGAAAAATCAGGAAAGTGGAAGGCTTCAGAGCCAGTAAAACTAAAACTAAAATTGTAAGTTAAAATTACCCAACTCCCAAACAGGTACAGATGTAAACCATGTTAACAGTTCAGCTTGGCTTAACTAACTGGCCAGGACATCATTTTGAATACACAAAACACATGGGAGTTATAGTTAAAACACTCTGCCTCTGTCATAAAGGTCCTCACCCCAAACTGTATATGCTGGTGGTTACTGGAAGTCTCTGCTCTGAGTGGAAACAAGCTGCCCTCAGGAGAGTTGCTGAGTAGGCTGGAGTCCAACCTCCAAGAGGAGAGAGGGTGGTTGACTCTCAAGTTCAGTGTAAACCAGGTCTAGGAAGAAGCTGCTCAAATGTGAATCCCACCATAACTCAGGACCCGGGTAGTGTTCAGCCTTGGCCCGGGCTTCTGATACTCTTGTAAGAACAAAAAACAAGGGAGAGGCTCAAGGTCCTGCCAGACCTGGGCACACTTTCATGGAAAGGTCCTAGTGTAGAGGCTAGGTGTGGTGGCTTCTGGAGGGGGAAAAGTAGCCTGATGGCTGCTGAAAGGGGTTTAAAGACACTAACCTTCTTATTTTATAGGCTGCCCAAAGTAGATAATTACCTTGCCCAGCAAAAAAGGAAACACATTCTTTGTTCTGCCTCTTCTTCTTGGCTTCCTCTGGAGTTCAAGCAGGAGCCTAGGTGGCATAATCTGAAAGCACTGCATTGTGCCGGGGTGCAGCATCTGCTCTTTGATATGGCCCCTAGGAAGCCTGCTGCGGAGGCCACTGGCCCTGAGTGCCCTAATGCTGGGGGTTTGTTGAACTTACAGTGAGGTTGCTCAGCACCCTTCTCCTTCAACCTTGGAACTTAGTTGTAAGTTACCATAAGGGGAAATTTCTGCTACACTTTGTCAGGCACTGGGTTAAGTGCTTTATATATATTATCTTTTTATCAATTCATCTTTTTCATACTTACTGTCTAAGTTACAAATATTGGTTTCATGTGTAGTGAAGAATAAGGCTTCAATCCTGCAAACAAGAGGATGAGTGGAGGAAAACCTGCCAAAGGTGGTTGGTGGCCTTTCTTCCCAGCCTCTAAAGCCAACCACTAGGGCAGGTAGAAGGAGGCTGAGAGGAATCTCAGTGTGCCCAGTGTGTCCCCTAACCAGACACCTCCATAAAGCCCATCAAAGAGCTCTTACCATGCCTCTTACCACCCCATGTCTTGTTTCTAAAAAGACACAACACATTTCATTCTAATAGCCCATTTCCCTCCATTGATTAGACATGTCAGGCTGACACTGCCCAGTTCCCTGCTCCTCTCCAGACGGGAAAGAAATGACCCGCTGCTGTTTGCTTTACTATAAATCAATCAAAGTTATTTATTTTCTAAAAGTATAAAAACACATATAAAAAGGGATTCACTCTTGGCTAAAATTTAAGAGATAGTGTCATTATAATGTACAGCTCTGTGGACAAGGCATCTATGGAGAAAGGATTGCTCCCAAACCATCTGTCATTCTAACTGCTACTCTGCCCCAGTCTTGAGAAGTTACTATTTCTAAGTTACACACGAACAAAGTATAAGCTTTATTAAACCAGACCCATAAAAGCAAGGATTATACTTCTTCAGGTTCCTAAGATATAATTCCAAGGCTCAGAGGAAAATAATCTTATGTCAGTCCCAGGGAACTTTTCTCCCCAAGAGTCGATTCGTCACTTTCTGTGGAAGAAAAGAAAGGCAGAAAAGAAGTCAGGTACTCTTATCATAAGAGGCAGTGGCCACTCCTCACCTGAGCCACGTTGCTGAAGAGATCACGGGGTTCTACCCAAATCTTGTTTACATTACTCAACCATATAAACTATGGCAATTGGACAAAAATACTTCCTGAAGCATTTAGGAAAGATGATCCTAGACTAACCACCCAGTTAGTTCACAGTACACAGTGACAGCAAGGGACCCAGTTCTGCAATACTAACACACTAGCCAAGCTCTGCAGTACCAGGGGCCTTCCCTCTGAGGCAGGCAGTCAGGCTCTGGGGCATGCTCCAGAGACTGTTCAGCCCCACATCAGTTTGGTATGAATTGGTCTTTTGGTTTCTGATTTTCAGAGTCCTATGAGGTGTAGTGAGGGAGCTGGGAGGGAAACAAGGACAGTGAAGTACATGGCATTTCAGGAGCTAACTGGTGGCAAGACCCCTTCCCTGGGAGGTTCTTGGACTTGCAGCACCACTGACTGCACTGGGGCTATGGCCTCTGACCACCCCACACTGACATCTCTTAGGCTACATTAAGACATGTTCCAGTGTATTAAGATAGTTCTAGAGGTATAAAATCACCACTTGGGACTTGGACAATTCTGATGTTTTGGACATTTCCAACATAATATCTAAATTGCATCCTATATATGAAATTTGGTTTCATTCCAAAAGCACGGAAAACGTGCTACACAACTTAGGCTGGAGAGCTAAACCTGATATGAAACCTAATCACAGGTGCCATATGTCTGAAATTTCAGCATTGGAACAGTACACTCCACTTCTCAAATGTGGTTAATTCTGACTGAATGCCCACACAGCTCAGACTATTTCTCTCCATTTCTCTCTCCCTAGAGAAGCCTGATGATTCCACTCTAGTTGGAGTATTGACTCAACTGACCGTTTTATATAGCTGAGCTCGCAGCCGATAGGACTTATATTCCAATTTCCTCTTCTCCTCTTCTTTCTTTTTCTGTACTTCTGGGAGTTGCTGGTAAATCCTTAGAAATGGTACCAGTAGAAACACAGAAAGCACTGAGGTTACCAGGACAGAGGTACATGATCTCTTACTGCACCTCCCTAAGTTCCACTGCCCTCCAGACATTCAGTCCCTCAGAAAGGCCCAGCCCCTGTTGCACACCCAGCTTCCTGTTAGACACTTGATATAGAGACCCTTGAGTGCTCACAATCTGGAAGAGATGGATAAAAATATGATAAAAAATTCCTAATAGTGGTTATATCTGAGAAAAGTGTAGGATAAAAGGGGAGACAGTGAATTTTTGATTTCCATTTTACATGCAAAAATGTTTCAATATAAGATAATAAACAGGTATTACTATTGTATTTTTAAATACAAGGAAAATAATGGAAGAGGAAAAAACTATAATATTTGTACCTACAAAATGCTACAGAGTTATAGGAGAAAAAGAAATTGATTTAATGGAATCTGGGCAGGGAAGAATTCAGAGAGGAGATTTTAGATGGATCTTGAAGAATAATTAGGAGCAGAAAGAGAGGAGGAGAAGGGAGGAAGGGTGCCCATGTCAGGAGAAGTAAGTACTGATAAGAATGGAGTCAGGGCTGCATAAAGAGCAGGGCAGAGGAATAGGTGGGAAGCAAATGGCACAAGGGTGAGGTGGGCTGTGGAGGATCTTGTAGTCATATTAAAAATTAGGTTCTATCCTGTGTGGGATTAGGTGCCACTGATTTGCAATTGGAAGGAATACAGTCAAATGTATATTTCAAAATACACTGGAAAAAATCTAAATGTCCAACAAAAGAACAGATAAACAGAAAATGAAAGATAATAGAATAATATTACAAAGCATAAAACAGATGTTTTAAAGAATTTTTAGTGACATGGGAAAATGTTCACAACATAATGTTGAATAAGCTAGAATAGGACACATACCTGTGTATACAGTAGGATGGTCAACCTGGGAAAAAAGCATGCATTATACAGGTCTCTGCAAAACCTCTATTCCTGTCTCCAGAAACAGGAGAAGTGTTAATATGTTTAGAAGGAAGAACTCTTTATTTTACCCTACTTAAAAAAAAAATAGCTCTCAAATATTTCTATGAACTGAAAATAATAATAATAATAAACAAAGCAGAAGCTCTGTGGGAAATAGACCAGTGAAGGCACAATGAAAGAAACACAATGAAGAACACAATGGAAGAAACACTTCCAGATAAGAGTTCAGTTCTCTCTTCTCCGAATCTTTCTTCTCACTAGGACTTTTATACATCTTTATCACAGATGAGTGATGAGGAAAGATGATGAATAACATAAGCACCAGAGACGCAACCCCTTGAGGGGATGCAGCAGCAGGGGTACTGGATGGGGAGCCAGAAGCCTTCACTCTAACCCCAGCTCAAACCCCAACTTGCAGGTTATCTCCCGCTCTACCCATTGATCTCTATGATTCTCAGATGGTAGTGATTCACTTCCTTGAAAAGGGGCCACACAAGAAATAAAAGTGAAAAATGAAAATTTATCAGTTTAAAACTTGAGTCATATTTCTCCAGAAGATGGAGACTTAACCCCTCCTGTAAGTATATTTATGATAGAAAGAATCAAGGCCAGGTGTGGTGGTGCACACTTGTAATCTCAGTGACTCAGGAGGTCGAGGCAGGAAGATTGGGAGTTCAAAATCAACCTTAGAAACTTAGTGAGACCCTGTCTCAAAATAAAATATAAAAAGGGCTGGGGATGTTGCTCAGTGGTTAAGCACTCGAATTCAATTCCTAGTACCCCCACTCCCCACCCCCCCAAAAAAAAAAGTCAGTATCTTAGAGAAGATGCCTTGCTTATGTCCCTCTAGGAAAGCTTCACAGATTCTTAAGCAAGGTCTTCTCTTGCTGAGATAAGAGTGTAATTAACTGCCACACAAGGAACCTTGTATAATTTATCCAAATTAAATTTTGTGACAGAGTTAGAATAAAGCAATGGTTCTAAAATTTTTTGGATGCAGGGATCCTTTACACCCCTAAAAATTGAGAACCTTGATGTGGATTTTATCCATTGAGAGCATATTAAAAATTAAAACTAAAAACTTAAAAATACTTATTTCTTAATTTACTTAATAAACAAGATGTCAAGAAGAATGCTTCAATTATACAGGATAAGCTGCTTTCAAGAACTATTACTGGAAAAGGAAATGGAGGAGAGTGGTGACCAGAAGTGAGCTCAGGCCAAGTTTGCTTAGAACTGAATTCCCTCACAGACTGCAAAGGGTCTGAGGGAAATGCAGAGGGAAAGCAGCTTGCCGCAGATGGGTGGAATTGAGTGCTGCGGAGTTCTGGCAGCGTAGACAAGCGGAGTTTCAGATCCTGTGGAGATACAGCGCGCCAGACTGCCACTTGCGTCCCCACAGGGCACCGGACTGAGGACTGAAGTTTGGACTTAGCTGAGAAACAGCCCAGTTCCCTCCTTCTCACTGGACACCCAGGCGCAGAAACGGGCGGTTGCCATCTTGGAAAATCTACCTCATCAGCTTTGGGCAGATAGCACTGTCAGCGAGATTGGCAACAGAACAGTTGTGTGACCCCCAGCCCCCACATCCACCCAGCTAGGATAACTCAAAAACTTTCTCACCAGCTCTCGGTGGGCTTGAAAATCAGAGCCGAGTGAAACTGAAAAGGCTCCTGCTCTCCAACTCCGCCTCCCCCAGCTGCAATAACCAAAACCTTTCTCACCGCTAGCGTGGCTATCAGAGGGAAAAGTCAGAACAGGTTGCTGGTTTCCAACTCCCTCTCTCCACAGCTGTGATGACTGGGTGATTACCAAACAAAGAGAGCGCTCAGTTGATCAAGAGTTCAGGGCAGCCAGGGCGCCGCAAGCCCAGAGTGAAACCAGAGCTGTGGAGAAGTGTCCAAGTAATTGGGGCCTGGAGGGCTGGAGAAGTGAGGGGGATAGAAACCGGAAGCAACCCAAAGAGACCGGGATTGGAGAGGCACCCCACACGGATTGCTTCCTACATCCTGAGGGCAGAGACTCAGCCTGGAATGCACAAAGACACCTACTGGAGGAGAAGAAAACAGAATTCTAAGAGTGCATTTTTTTCTTTTCTCTCTTTTTTTCTTTTCTTTGTACTTTTCTTCCTTCTTCTCTTCCCCTCCCAACCTCCCAAGTGTTACTACTTCTACTAAGTGCAATTTACTAAATGCAAATAGGTGAATGTTTCTATGCTTTTTATAGTCCTCCTAAGTACTTAGCTACCCCAAAATACTCCTATCTATTCTCCTGTTAATATCCTCCTTCATTAGAGCTCTTCTCCAAAGTAGCTAAGATATATAAACCCCCATTATCCTCACATCTTTCCCCCTAAACATAAAGTCCTATGTCCAACCCTTAGTTCTCTATACGCCACCAGAATCTGTATGCCTTTTATGAAACTATGAATTTACTTTAAATTACATTTGAACCCAACATCTCTAGACATTGTCTCCCATCACAAAGGAGAGATCTCGGAGCTATACAAAAGCAAAACAAATTTATAGGGGAAAATAATAACACAGCAGTCACACAGAGCTGGAAAGAAATGTGTGAGCATCATGAAAAAACAAGGAAAAAAAGGAACTCAAACAATGCAGGACAACTCAACAATAGACGAGTTGGTAGCCATAGCAGAGAAAATGTCAGATAAAGATTTCAAGATATACATGCTTCAGATGATCTGGAGTCTCAAGGAAGACCTTATACCGCAAATGCAGGCAATGAAAGATCACTTTGACAATGAATTACATAAACACATCCAAGAAGCAAAAGAACAACTCTACAGGGAGATAGAGGTTATACAAAAAAAATCAAACAGAAATCCTGGAAATGAAGGAAATTATTAACCAAATTAAAAACTCAAATGGGAGTATCACCAACAGAGTAGACCAATTAGAAGTCAGAAAAATAAAGACAAAATATATCATCTCGAAAAGAGTCTAGTCAACTCAGAAAGGCTGATAAGAAACCACGAGCAGAACATCCAAAAGATTTGGGATAACATTAAAAAAAAAAAAAAAAAAAAAACAAATTTAAGAGTCATTGGGATAGAGGAAGGTATAGAGGTCCAAACCAAAGTAATGAGCAATTTGTTCAATGAAATAATTTTAGAAAACTTTCCACACATAAAGATTGAAACGGAAATCCAAATCCTAGAAGCATAGAGAATGCCAAATGTACAAAACCACCAGAGACCCACACCAAGACACATTATAATGAAAACGTCTAACATACAGAACAAGGAGAGAATTTTAAACACCACAAGATAAAGGAGGAAGATTACATTTAGGGGTAAACCAATTAGGTAAGTGGCTGATTTTTCAACACAGAAGCTGAAAGCTAGAAGATCCTGGAACAACGTATTTCAAACACTGAAAGATAATGGGTTCCAACCAAGAATCTTGTATCCAGCAAAACTAAGCTTCAGGTTTGATGATGAAATAAAAACCTTCAACGATAAACAAAAGTTAAAAGAATCCGCAGCTAGAAAACCAGCACTGCAAAGCATTTTGAGCAAAACACTACACAAAGAGGAAATGAAAAACAACAATGAAAATCAACAGTGGGAGATAGCACAGTAAAGGGAAAAACTAATCAAAGAGGAAAAACAAATCAAGTTAAATAACAAAAATAAACAAACATGGCTGGAAGTACAACCCATATCTCAATAGTAACCCTAAATGTTAATGGCTTAAACTCACCAATCAAAAGACATAGGCTAGTAGACTGGATTAAAAAAAAAACATCCAACAATATGCTGCCTACAGGAGACTCATCTGATTAGAAAAGACATACACAGACTGAAGGTGAAAGGTTGGGAAAAATCATACCACTCACATGGACCTAAGAAGCAAGCAGCGGTGTCCATACTCATTTCAAATAAAATAGACTTCAAGCCAAAGTTAATCAAAAGGGATAAAGAAGGACACAACATACTACTAAAGGGAACCATTCACCAACAAGACATAACAATCATTAATATATATGCCCCAAACAATGGTGCAGTTTATGTTCATCAAACAAACTCTTCTCAAGTTCAAGAGACAAACAGATAGACCACAACACAATAATCATGGGTGACTTTAACACACCTCTCTCACCACTGGACAGATCTTCCAAACAAAAGTTGAATAAAGAAACTATAGAACTCAAAAACACAATTAATAACTTAGACTTAATTGACATATACAGACTATATCAACCATCATCAAGTGGATTCAATTTTTTTTCAGCAGCACATGGATCCTTCTCAAAAATAGACCATATATTATGCCATAGGGCAACTCTTAGCAAATATAAAGGAGTAGAGATATTACCATGCATTTTATCCAATCATAATGGAATGAAATTGGAAATCAACGATAAAATAAGGAAGAAAAATTCCTACATCACTTGGAGAATGAACAATATGCTACTGAATGGGTTACAGAAGACATCAAGGAGGAAATTAAAAAAAGCTTAGAGATAAATGAAAACACAGACACAACATATCGAAATCTATGGGACACTATAAAAGCAGTACTAAGAGGAAAATTCATTGCATGGGGTTTATTCCTCAAAAAAAGAAAAATCCAACAAATAAATGATCTCACACTACATTTCAAAGCCCTAGAAAAAGAAGAGCAAATCAGCAGCAAATTCAGGGGAAGGCAAGAAATAATTAAAATCAGAGCTGAAATCAATGAAATCGAAATAAAAGAAACAATTGAAAAAATTGACAAACTAAAAATTGGTTCTTTGAAAAAATAAATAAGATCAACAGACCCTTAGCCATGCCAACAAAGAGAAGAAGAGAGAGAACACAAATTACTAGCATACGGGATGAAAAAGGCAATATCACAACAGACACTACAGAAATACAGAATTAGAAATTATTTTGAAACCTTATACTCCAATAAAATAGAAGATAGTGAAGGCATTGATAAATTTCTTAAGTCATATGATCTGTCCAGATTGAGTCAGGAGGATATACACAACCTTAAACAGACCAATATCAAGTGAGGAAATAGAAGAAGCCATCAAAAGATTACCAACCAAGAAAAGCCCAGGACCGCACAGATATACAGCAGAGTTTTACAAGACCTTTAAAGAAGAACTAATACCAATACTCTTCAATCTATTTCAGGAAATAGAAAAAGAGGGAGTACTTCCAAATTCATTCTACAAAGCCAACATTACCCTGATTCCAAAACCAGACAAAGACACTTCAAAGAAAGAAAACTTCAGACCAATATCTCTAATGAATATAGATGCAAAAATCCTCAATAAAATTCTGGCAAGTTGAATACAAAAACATATCAAAAAGATCGTGCACCATGATCAAGTGGGATTCATCCCCAGGATGCAAGGCTGGTTCAATATATGGAAATCAATAAGTGTAATTCACCACATCAATAAACTTAAAGATAAGAACGATATGATCATCTCGATAGACGCAGAAAAAGCATTCAATAAAAATACAGCATCCCTTTATGTTCAAAACACTAGAAAAACTAGGGATAACAGGAACTTACCTCAACATTGTAAAAGCTATGTACGCTAAGCCTCAGGCCAGCATCATTCTCAATGGAGAAATATTGAAGGAATTCCCTCTAAAATCTGGAACAAGACAGGGATGCCCTCTCTCACCACTTCTATTCAACATAGTTGTGGAAGTACTAGCCAGAGCAATTAGACAGACGAAAGAAAGGTCCTATAGTTAAAGGTATAACTATAGGAAAAGAAGAACTTAAACTAGCACTATTTGCTGATGATATGATCCTATACCTAGCAGACCCAAAAGGTTCTACCAAGAAACTTCTAGAACTAGTAAATGAGTTCAGCAAAGTGGCAGGATATAAAATCAACACCCATAAATCAAAGGCATTCCTATATATCAGTGACAAATCCTCTGAAATGGAAATGAGGAAAACTACCCCATTCACAATAACCTAAAAAAAATAAAATAAAATACTTGGGAATCAACTTAACAAAAGAGGTGAAAGATCTATAAAATAAAAACTACAGAACCCTAAAGAGAGAAATAGAAGAAGACCTTAGAAGATAGAAAGATTTACCTTGCTCATGGATAGGCAGAATTAATATTATTAAAATGGCCATATTACCAAAAGCACTCTACAGATTCAATGCGATTCTGATCAAAATCCCAACAGCATTTCTTGCAAAAGAGAAAAAGCAATCATGAAATTCATCTGGATAAATAAGAGACCCAGAATAGCTAAAGCAATTCTAAGCAGGAAGAGTGAAACAGGTGGTATCACTATATCAAATCTTAAACTATACTACAGAGCAATAATAACAAAAACAGCATGTACTGGCACCAAAACAGGCTGGTAGACCAATGGTACAAAATAGAGGACACAGAAACCAACCCACAAAATTACAACTACCTTATATTAGACAAAGTGCTAAAAGCATGCAATGATAAAAGGAGAGCATCTTCAACAAATGGTGCTGGGAGAACTGGAAATCCATATGCAACAAAATGAAATTGAATCCCTTTCTCTCACCATGCACAAAAGTTAACTCAAAATGGATCAAGGATCTAGGAATCAAACCAGAGACTCTGTGTCTAATAGAAGAAAAAGTAGGCCCTAATCTCCATCACGTGGGGTCAGGCCCCAAATTCCTTAATAAGACACTTATAGCACAAGAGTTAAAACCAAGAATCAATAAATGGGACGAATTCAAACTAAAAAGTTTTTTTCTCAGCAAGAGAAATAATATGTGAGGTGAATAGGGAGCCTACATCCTGGGAACAAATTTTTACCCCTCACACATCAGATAGAGCTCTAATCTCTAGAATATACAAAGAACTCAAAAAGTTAAACAACAAAAAAACAAATAACCCAATCAACAAATGGGCCAAGGACCTGAGCAGACATTTCTCAGAAGAGGATATATACAATCAATCAACAAATACATGAAAAAATGCTCACCATCTCTAGCAGTCAGAGAAATGCAAATTAAAACTACTCTAAGATACCATCTCACTCCAGTAAGAATGGCAGCCATTATGAAGTCAAACAAAAACAAGTGCTGGCGAGGATGCGGAGAAAAAAGTACACTCAGACATTGCTGGTGGGACTGCAAATTGGTGCAGCCAATTTAGAAAGCAGTATGGAGATTCCTTGGAAAGCTGGGAATGGAACCACCATTTGACCCAGCTATTCCCCTTCTCAGACTATACCCCAAAGACCTAAAAACAGCATACTACAGGGACACAGCTACAGCAATGTTTATAGCAGCACAATTCACAATAGCTAGACTGTGGAACCAACCTAGATGCCCTTCAATGGATGAAAAAAATGTGGCATTTAGACACAATGGAATATTACTTAGCACTAAAAAATAACAAGATCATGGCATTTGCAGGGAAATGGATGGCATTAGAGCAGATTATGCTAAGTGAATTTAGCCAATCCCTAAAAAACAAAGGCCGAATGTCTTCTCTGATATAAAGGGGATGACTCAAAATGGAGTAGGGAGGAAGAGCACGAGAAGAAGATTACCACTAAATAGGGAAGAGAAGTGGGAGGTAAAGGAAGGGAGAAGGGGAATGGAAGGAGACCCTCATTGTTATACAGAATACATGTATGAAGATGCAAGGGGGAAAAAAAAAAAGAAGTGTGTCACATTAGATTGGGTGGAGAGAAGTGATGGGAGGAGAGGAGAGGGGAAGGGGGGATAGGAAGGACAGCAGAATAAAATAGACATCATTATTGCTGTATGTATATACGTGACTATATGACCAATGTGATTCTGCAACCTGTATACTCAGAAAAATGAGAAATTATACCCCATCTCATTCAAATGTATGATATGTCAAGATCATTGTAATGTCATGTGTAACTAATTAAAACAAATAAAAAATTTTTTAAAAAAAGAACTATTACTTCATGGGCTGGGGTTGTGGCTCAGTGGTAGAGTGGTTGCCTAGCACAAGTGAGGCACTGGGTTCTATCCTTAGCACCACATAAAAATAAGATAAAGAGATTGTATCCATCTACAACTAAAGAAACACATACTTTAAAAAAAAAACCATTATTTCAGATGCATTGTGCCAACTATAAAACTTTTATTAAAACAAACCTCCAACAAAACCCTGAAGTGTGGTTACACTTTAACCTAGTTAACCTAGTTTTGCATGGCATTCTCACAATCAATATATGCCTATCTAAAAAAAAAAAAAAAAAAAAGATTTAACAATTTATATATATATATATGAATATATACATATATATGCCTATCTCAAATTATTTAATTAATTAATGAGTAGCTAATGCCTGAAATGGCACAAGATTAAACAAGTATAAGGAAATGAAAAACTGTTCTCTCCCCTACTTCTGCACCCCAGCTATTCAGTTCTTTTTCCCAAAGGCGACCTCTATTACCAGTGTGTTGTATCTTCCAGAGATATTTTATACATATAAAAGTATACACATCTGAATGAGCACAAGTATTTCTTTTTAAAAACCGCCAAGGCAGCAGTGTACGTGTGCTTTTAAAACTTGATTTTTTAAGCTTAACTTAACGTCTTGGAGAACACTCCATTATTTCTCACTCTATTAAATAAATTCCTAGAAATAAGATTGCTAGGATAAGAGGCACAGCCTCAAATAAATGTTTAATTCTACTTCAGAAATCTATTATCTAGGTTTCCAATACAGATGAGCCTAAGGCATGCAAATCAGCCGGGATTCTTTCATCTTTTGTATGTGAATCATTCATACCGTATCTGTTATCTATTTTGTGCAAAAAGTCAGAAGCTACATTCACATCTTTCTCATAATGTTTTCACTTGACTATAATACTTTTATTCTTTCATAATTAACATTGTCATTTTGGTCTTACCGTTTAGACCTCTGGATCATTTCCTTCTTTCCAATAGGCTTATTCTGGGCAGCCATGAATACTAAGCAAGAGAAGAAGCAGTTTTCAGTGGATAGTGACTTAATAAGGTGTGGCACTCTAGGGCTGTGAGAGAGAGATGCTGGACTTTGTGCCCTAAGGAGGGTGCAGTACAGGGTGGTGAGCAATGAGCAATGAACAAGGTAAGGCCAAAGCTTGGATTAGAATAGGATGATTGTGACAGTAGCCTAAGGCCCCTGAAGATATAGTACTCTATAGACCAGACAGCTGGAACTGATAAACGAATCAGTTTATAGGTAAGGCTATGATGACAGCCTTGTTAGTATTTTATATTTTTCACATATGATTTTATTGAGATCTTAGACTTAGTATTAAGAGCACAGACTCTCGAGCCAGTCTACCTTCATTTAAATCCTAGTTCTTTTACCTCTTAGGTGTGAAACTTGGGCAAAATACTTAATCTCTCTCTCCCTCAGTTTTCTGTGAAAATGGATATGAATCACACCTACCTTAGAAAAGTCTTGTCAGAACAGTGGGCAAGATGTAAGGGCTACATGTTTATTATTGGTATTGTTACTGTTACCACTTTAGGGTGGCAAGTCAGAACTGGCTCCATCTTTAGAGGAAAAAAAATTATATTTTTGGAATTAACTTGCCCACGGACACAGAGCTGGTTTATTTAAAAAAAGAAAATTTCACTGAATGTTCTCTTTTTGAAATGCAGCAACAGCGTTAGCATAGCTGGGCTGACTTGGATCATGAAATTGCTAAAAACCTGGTTGGGCCAATTCTGCTGACAAGATTTGAATCTCAGCAAGCAAAATGTTGTGTCCAGTTCTTCTGAGTGGCCCAGCATTCAGCTATGTTCCCCAGCAGAGCAGCAGCTTTGCTTTCTCTAGCCTTTAACAGGAAAATGACAAGAAGGCGTACCTCTCCTAGGTTGGGGTTGAATGGTATTGAACAGCACATCTCGCTCACTCTCGAATATGTTCTGCAGCTTCCTTTCCTGGACTATTAACTTCAGGCGCTTTATCCGCTCCCCAGAGCGGGAGATGAAATCAGGTCTGTGAAAATGAAGTGCCTCCTACAAAGGAGAAAAAGCCTCAGCCTCACATTAATGATGTAGTCTGCTTTCCAAGTGCCCAGAAAAACAGTACCTGCTTAGCAGCATTGAGGGGCCTATTTCTTTCTTTAAAAAAAACAAAAAAAAAACATTTATTATATTTTTAGGTGTAGATGGACACAACACAATGCCTTTATTTTTATGTGGTGCTGAGGCTCGAACCCGGGTCCTACCCATGCTAGGCTAGCGCTCTATCGCTGAGCCACAATCTCAGCCCGTGGGGCCTGTTTCTAATGCTCAGAAAATACCTGATACCTCTCTGCAGGGGAGCTCCAGCAGAGAAATCAAAGGGATCTAAGAAGTGCTTTTGGAATAAGCCAAGAACTAGGACTGCGGCAATTACAACTCTTCCAAATGTTAATGGGGCAGAGCTCAGTCCATTGTGCTATTTAAAATTTCTCTTCAAACAAATATATGATTAAAAAACTGCAGACCTGCTGAAGAAAGAGGGTCATGTAACTAAGCCTCAGAATGTCAAGTCACAGATACTACTTGTTCATGTCTTGCCCTCCCCCCCATAAACACAGGGCTGAAGTTAATTTGTCACTGCACCTGCAGGGTTGCTTTCACAAATGGCTTCAGTAGACCTCGGCCATAATCTCTGCCTGGGTCTGCCAGTGATCCCCAACCCTCCATGCGTTGTCCTTGCCAGTTCTGTTCCCGCAGTGGTTCTCTCCAGGGTTTAGTTTTGGTTATTGGTTCAAACCAGGAGATACCAGGACCACAACTCTTCAGCAGATTTTCCTTCTTAGATCCAGACTTCACATTTTCCACAGGAACAAACCATGAAACTCCTACAGGAGATACTTTTAAGAAGGAAAAAAAAAATTGTTTATATCACCCCACCCAGTTCTCATCAAAGATATACATATATAATAAAGATTTCCAGGGGGCTCAGCTATCAGGGGCCCCCAGGGTACCCTTAAATCTGTTTTAATTGCAGGTATGACTCTGTAAATATAGTTCTAGATATTTTGAAAATTTACCATCATGGTGGCTGAGGGTAGGTGGAGTCAATATGGAGTTAGTTAGAAACAAAGAATCTTAGCAATGCAAAAGGTTTAATTCACTAGTTTTTCTGCTGTAAAACCTGGAAGTAGAATCTGACCTTCACAGGAGTTCTTCTTGTTCTTCTTTAACTTTTTGTCCCCAAGATAATTGGTAACAGGTATTTTCTCTTCAACTTTTTCTTCTAACCAAGAAGTTACATCGCTATCCTCTTCTAATCTAGCCTCACTAGAGCTTGGAGTTGGGAAAGTCACCCCAACATCACGAGTGTGTTTTCCATCACCATGTACAATCTCCAAGTTACCTGAGGGAAAAGATCACAGATGTCTGTGGGAGCATTCTTGAGGTTTGGTTCAAAGATATGTTGCCTTTTTTGTGGGGTATGTGGGAAAAGAGTGAGAGGAAGAAAAATGGAGAGATGTAGAGGGAGGAAGAGATGGAGAGAAAGGGAGAAAGAAAGTGGGTTTTAACTTCTAAGCCCGTTCAGAATCAGAGAAAAAGAAGAATGAAATGGATTTAGTAGGTAAGGAATTTTGGTTCCAATCCCAAGACAGTAAAATTGTACAGTCCTATTGGCAGTCACCCAGCTAAGAGGTTGATAGCAGTGAAGAGAAGACTTAAGGGGGAGGAGGTAGGGGGGAAAAAAAAAAACCACCCAAGAAGGAAGTTTTTCTTTTTTAAACTTTGTTTAAAAAAAATCAAAAGATACAGAAAGGCATAAACTTGAAATCTTCCTTCTCACTAGTTCTCCATTTACTTTATTTACAATCTCAGGATTCCAGAAAAAATATTTTTGTATATTCAAGCAATTCTCTTCCCTCCTTTATTTTTAAAAAATACTTGTAGTAGCATAATATATACTATTCCATACCTTTGTTTTTCTTTTAAATCATGTATCTTGAAGATCTTTCATTATGAGTATAGAAAGAGCTTCCTCATACTATGTAGGATTTCTTTAGTGGAAGTACAGTAATTTATTTAACCATTCAGTTACTGATGGATATCTCAGTTTATCTTAAATTTTGGCTATAACAAGCAGTTAATGGTCAATTTGCACATATCCAAGTATTTCTATAGGCTAAATTCCAAAAGTAAAAATGCTGGGTCAAAGGAATTTTAATAGAAACTACCAACTTGCCTTTCACAGGGTTTGTACCAACTCATACTCCCACTAGAATGGTTGAGAGTGCTGCCTTCCACATATTCTTGTTCATAAACTTGAATTTTTGCCAATTTATAGGTGAAAATGGTATTTGGCCATGCAGGTAATTTTAATCTTCATTTCCCTTATTATGAGTGAGCTTAACTATCTTATATGCATAGAAAGGTCTTTCAATGGAAAAGTTTGAATTCAAGTGATTTACCTGCTTGTATGCCTTTGTTTAACATGTGCACATTTTCTTCGTTGCAAAGGGTAGAGTTCAAGCTCAAGAAACTACTGGCACATGAAACAGAGTCAGAAGAAATCATATGATTTGCCACCTAGAAAAACATAAAGGTCTACATTAGAGTTCCCTATGATCATGACACAGTTAACCACAAGATAAACAAGGCTACAGGTCCTCTAAAGTCTCTTTTAATCCAATTCAAATTGTTGAGATGCAGTTGGAGGAAGCTTGAGACACATTACCACATGATAGGGAGGAGAATGCTATTGTAGTTGGAGAGGGCCCATGCTGCTGAAAAATAGTTAAGAGAAAAAGGGGCTGGGTGTTTTTCCAGGGCTTGAAGAAACTTAAAGATGCTAACCAAACATAGCCTAATGAATCTGCAGAATGAAATTCTCAATTGACACCTATATATCATTTTGATGTGAGATAAAAAGGTCTAGGAGATCTAAAGAAATTGATGTGCTGCAGAGAGTGCTCTCCAATAAAGCAGATTAAGATCTTCTCCAAACATCAAAGAGCTGCAAGGCCCCATGAGAAGTCATGAAGGGAGTATTGTAAAAGGCATTAAAAAGACCCAAAGAACATTTTAGTTATGTTCAGAGCAAGTAGAGTAATGAAGGATAAGTTAAGGGATAGAAGCTGATGTTGGAAGGCTGGTGAATGACAAAAAGACCATAAAATACAGCTGAATGAATAGAGTATAAAAGGGTATTTCTTAAACTTGCCATCACAAAAATGTCCTGGGAGGTGGGTAACCCAGAACAATAATTTGCAATGTCTAGGGGAGGGATTTGGACATCTATATTTTGAATAAATGCCAAGTGATTTTTTTTTTTTTTTACTTAAGCAAATTTCATAGATTTTAATTGAGGACCAAGTCAGGAGAGGAAACAAGAGTATTTGCTCCCTTGGAGCAGATAAACTATAATCCAAGATGCCCAGGGAACTTCCAACAAAATCCTGGAGAAAAAGAGTTATGTTTGATTTTCAGAAAGATGAGCATTGCAAACATGAGTTTGACACTGATGCCCTGTAAAATTTAGACCCTGATCACCAATATGATAATCTGAAAGCATTTGAAAGTCAAAGAAAAGATTAGCAAATTTCAGCCTGGGTTCAGTAAGGCAGGCAAAACAAGTACCACCACATTAGCCTTGTTTTCCCTAGTAAATATGGTCACTTGATTGGCAGACAAAAAGAATGTATAGTAGAATACAGCTAGATTTGAACAAAACATCTCATGGCACAGTTAAGGGCAAGATAGAGTTATATGGGTTGAATGATAATATAAGTTGGCAGAACCATAACTGGTTAAACCAACCTTACTCAAATATTGTTAACACAGAGAGAACTCTTTTTTTTTTCCCCAAGGTCAGAGTAGAAATTAGAAGTTTATTAAAGGACAGCAGAAAAGACTTCTCCCGGAGGAAGAAGGGGACCCAAGAGGTGGAATCCCCAGAGAGAACTCTTTATGGAGCAGTATACCTTGTATTTCACAACAAATATTAACCTAGCATCTATAATGTTCTAGTCACTGGATTTGGCTCTAGTATTCCTTCTTAACATTTTACAGATGGAAAATGTAAATGTCTTGAAGGTATGGAAAGGAGGAGAAATTCTATATAATGCACAAGTGTGCCTTTAATAGCTGTCAGGATTCCAAATAACAACAGGAATGATGGGCCAAGTCAAACAAGAGGATATTTAGCAGAATAATTATAAAGGATTGCACATTATGCAAGAAGAATGGTAGCAACTTGTGATCTGGAGTCCCAAAACCTGAGCCAGTCTCAGATCTTTCCTTTACCAGTTGTCACATACACCACAATTGCTTTGTACTGTAGTTTCTCCATTAGGAAGTAGGAATAAAATTTTCATTTTTGAAGTTACAGAAGCATTAGAAAGAACAAATGATTTAGATGGTAAGCTATAAGAAACTAATATAAAACTATGAGTCTACAAGGATGTTAAAAAAAAGTGTACAAATGCAGAAAGGACAGTGTACAAATGCAGAAAGCATGTAGGTGCTGGAATGCACTGACCTTCAAGATAGATATTAATGTATAAAAAGCAAAGTATGCTGCCATTTTTGTAAAAAAAAAAAAAAAAAGGTTACAAAATCCATGTAGGTATTTGCCTTTCTGTGTTTGACATAAGTGAAAGAAAAGAATCTAGATTGGAAAGAAGCAATGACATGATCTATCTACAGAAAATACTAAATAATTCACAAAGAAATACTAGAACTACTAAGTTTAGCCAGGATGCAGAATATAAGATCAGGAAACAATCCAAATGTACAATTAAAAAAAAAAATCAATGATGTTTCTATAATTAATAATGAGAAATCTGAAAAAGGAAATTAAGGAAGCAATTCCATTCACAAAAGTATCAAAAAGAATGAAATATTTGGGGAAAAAGTTAACAACAGATATGCTAAGTTTGCATACTGAGAACTATGAAATACTGCTTGGAGAAATTAAAGATCTAAAGAAATGGTGAGATATCCCATCTACATGAAATGGAAAATTCAAAATTTTGCCACTGTGCTTTATCCCCCAATTTTTTATTTTCAGAAAGGGTCTTGCTAAATTGCCAAGGTCAGCCCGGAACTTGTGATCCTACTTCAGCCTCTCAAGTAGCTGAGATTACAAGTGTGTGCCACCATGTCCAGCTTTAGCAAGCTTTTTTGGAAGCAAACTATAAACTGATTTCAAACTTATATGGAAGTAAAAAGGACCAGAAGAGCTGAAAATTATTGAAAGAGAACAAAGACTAAGACTTATTTTTTAAAATTTCAAAACTTAGTATAAAGCTACAGTAATCAAGACATTGTGGTATTAGTACAAAAACAGACAGACATATCAATAAATGAAACAGAACTGAGAGTGCAGAAACAAATTATTACATTTATGATCAATGGGTTTTCATCAAAGGAGCCAAAGCAACTGAATGGAAGGAAGGACAGTCTTTTGAACAAATGAGGCTGGGACAACTGGATCTCACATACCAAATGAATGTAGACACCACATCATACACAAAAATGGACTCAAAATGGATCACAGACTTAAGTAATAAGAACTAAAGCTATAAAACCTTTGAAAGAAAACACAGGGAAAAAAAACTTTGTGATTAGTTAGGCAAAGAAATCTCAGCCATATACCAAAAGCATAATCCATAATTTTTTTTAAACTGGACTTTTGATGGTCAAAAGACATTTCTAAAATAAAAAGACAAGTAACAGACTGGGAGAAATTATTCGTTAATCATAATCTAAGATTTGTAACCAAAACATATAAAACTCTTGCAACTCAATGACAAATGACCTAATTTAAAAATGGGTCTTATATGTTCTTCATTAAAGAACACATAAGAATGGCCATTAAGCACATGTGAAGATATTCAACATCAGATACCACCACTTCAAGCCCACTAGGATGGCTAAAACTAAAAATATGGACAATAGCAATTGTGGATGATGTGGAAAAACTGGAACCCTAAACACATTGCAGGTGGGAATTTAAAATGGTATGGCTACTATGAAAAACACTTTAGTAGTTTCTTAAAAAATTAAAAATTTATAATAAGATTCAGTAATTACACATCTAGATAAATACCACAAAGAAAGGAAAATTTACAAGGGACTAAAATTTTCACAAGAATGTTTGCAGCAGCATTCATGTTATCAAACAGGAAACAATCTAAATGTCCACCTACTGGAGAAGACCAAATATTGATTATCTATATAATGGAATACTATGCAGTAATAAAAGGAACTACTGATAAATACTACAACCCGAATGAACCTTGAAAACATTATGTTATAGAAAGTAAACCAGATGCAAAAGACCACAAATTATATGATTCTGTTTATATGAAATGTCCAGAAGAGGCAGATTAGTGGTTGCCTGGGGCTAGAAATGAGTAATAATTGCAAACAGGTATAAAGGAACTTTTGAGGGTGATAAAACTGGATAGTGGTGTTGACAGCACAATTCTGTTATGTAAATAACTGGAAACACTGCTTCTGGGAAGGACAGCTAATTCCTGGGGGACCGAAGTAGAAAGGATGTTTTTTTATCAAACGTTTTCATAGTTTTGGGCTGGGGATGTGGCTCAAGCGGTAGCGTGCTCGCCTGGCATGCGTACGGCCCTGGGTTCGATCCTCAGCACCACATACAAATAAAGATGTTGTGTCTGCCAAAAACCAAAAAATAAATATTAAAAAGTATTCTCTCTCTCTCTCTCTCTTTTTCTAAAAAAAAAAATGTTTTTATAGTTTAAATTTTGAGGCATCTGAACTGTATTATCAGTTCAAGAAATGAGAACAAAAATTTGCAGGGGAGGGTGTGGCAATAAAGATTTAATGAATTCAACAGTGAGAGGGAATAAAACATGTGTTGGGCCATAGAAATGTTCCAGTTTCAGAAAGGTGATCAATTGGCTCAGTCAATATGCTCTCACCACCTGAAGCACAGCACATTTAATTCAAAGGAACATGTTTAAAAATTGGATATTGATTAACTTGGACCCAAGAAAGCTGCCAAATTTGGAAAGGGGAGAAGAAACCATGACCCATGAGGAATGGTTTGGAATGAAGACCTAAAAACAAACCCTTTGGGGAAGGAAGAAGGGTCCTGAGAAGAAGACCCGACCTATTTCTTAGACCTTTGGAGAGCTATTCTGGAAACAGCACTAGACATAAGTAGAATTTGGACCTTTAAAACAAAAACCTTCAACAACTGCAGCCTGAGAAAATAGAATGTCTGTCCTAGGAAGAGAAAGGGAATAATGGAGTTGTTGAAGCACAGGCTGGTGTAGATGCGTGTTGATGTGATGGGAGTGGGAGGACTACAGGACTCTTGCGGTGTCTTCCAAGGTCTCTGGCACTTCCAGAGTAGGTAACCAGCCATGATATGCACCACAAAGGTGAAAAATCCCATTTACTGTGTATCCTTGGTGTGTGCAATTTTATTTTTTGCTAAAAAATCTTCTTTAATTCCTGCTTATAATATTGTAGTCATTCAAAAACAGAAAACAGTCTAAAGATAAATTCCATCAACAAAATACATTTATTCAGGTCCTTAGGGTGGGAAGATTAAAAAAGACAAAAACAAATGCTTACTAGGACACAGAGAAATTGGAATACTCAGGTTGCTAATGGGGGTTTAAAAATGGTGCAAGTGCTCTGGAAAACAGTGTGGCAGTTCCTCAAATGGTTAAAGATAGAATTGTCCTATGTTCCCATAATTCCACATCTGGGGTATATACCTAAGAGAAGTGAAAACATATGGCCACACAAAAGCTTTAGATGAATGTTCACTGTAGTTTTGTTCATGATAGCCCCAAAGTGGAAACAACCCAAATGTCCATGGTCTGATGGATAAATGTGTTATATTCACACAATGGAATATTATTTTCTATAAAAAGCAACGAATATGGACTACAATGTAGCATGAAAACATACTAAATGAAAAAAGTCTGTCACAAAAGACTATACATTATATGATTACATTTATATGAAATATGCAGAACAGGTAAATCCATACAGATGGAAAGTAATTCGTGGTTGTCTGTGGGCTGGGACAAATGTGGGAAATGGGAAATGAAGACTACTGATACATAACAATTTATTTGGAAGAGTGTAAAAAATGATGGTTGCATGATTCTATCAATAAACTAAAAACCACTATATACTTGAGATAAATTTTATGACGTGAATTATAAAGAAAGCTATGAAAATATTTGTTTATGTATGCAAACAAATAAATGTGGAATATTAAGGTTTTGGAGTAAAAAGTTTAACATGCTTTATGGTTAATTACTCCTGTTACTGAAAAGGGGACGTAAGAACAATGGGGAGGGTGGTGGCGCGGGGGGGGGGGGTTGGGGGGGCGGGGGGGATGGTAGACTAGAGGGATTATTGTAGTTTGGTGACCAGGGATTCAAGCAAGAGGAATACTGCTTCTTTGTGAGGTGGGTGAAAGGGATTTCACTAAAACTCAACAATACTGGCAGCCAAAGTGCCTTAGAGACTTGGAAATTTGGAGAACAAGAAACAAGGAAAAGGGACAAGAATAAAGGCTAAGCTGCTTGAAGGAGCAGTGGAATTAACACACAAGGATGGGAAAAGTCAATAAATACAACAGATAGTCTTGGCATGGAAAATCCAGAGATTGGAGGGGGAGTCTTTTGGGCACAATAAATTGGTATGCAATTGATGCCCCATGTTTAACAATCATCCACAGTGAACCGAGGCAGGAGCCATCTGGAACAGAATGCACTGTGGTGGCCAGCAGATAGAGGAACCGAGAAACTGGATCCCAGAAAATGAGGCTGGCTCGGATAAACAGTACAGGTAAGATAACAGCCACATTAACTAGTTTGAGCCAAGGAAAATCTGGATAAAATGAGCCACCGAAAGCAGTTAGCTTGGGTAATACCAGTTCGGGAGCCTAGGGGAATCTGGCTTCCTCCGCGCTTTGAGATCTGCGGCTCAAAGGACCAGTTGCGGAGGATTCTCTCAGAAACTGACCCCGGGAGGCTGAGAAAGTAGTAGGTTGAGAACTTTAATGGGCTGGTGTGTCCATGGACCAACTGTGAGGGTTTGGAAACCTGAACAGACAGGTGTGGTTGTGCCCAGGAGGCTGTAAAGGGTGGAACCCACAAGCCACAGAAGCTGCATGGGACTGGCTCCCTCAACTTAGGAGTCGATGCCTGCGGAGACTCTTGGTAGTATTGTCTCCCAGCATAGGCATCTGATAGGCTCTTAAAAAGTGAGTGGATTTAATATTTTCAGAAAACTAGCTGTGCAATAAGCACCTAGGGCCTCGGTGGACCTAAGCTCTGCCCCCAAGACCTCCAGCTACAGGTACTCATAGAACCCAGCTGTGGTTCACCCTGGAGCAGAGCTGACAGTGTTTCCCACCCCAAACTTCGGTCTTACTGCCAAGAAGGGAAGCAGAGGATTTTGAACTCCAAACAGCATCCCGTGAGCAACATAAAAAAAAAAAAAAAAAAAAAGGAGTTGACAACCTGTGGTCCCTACTCTTGCACCCAGCACATACCTCAAGAAAGAGAAAGACAGACAGTTGACAGTTGGGCACAGCAAACATATTTTCCATTAACTTTTTGTCCACTGCAATGGAAACAACTACTTAATCCCCCCCCACCCCCAGTGTGTTGAATGATTCAGGAACATTTGTACATATACCTATTCGTTTTCTCATTTCTAGCATTTTTAAAAAATGTAGTCATTTTTCCTTGCTCTGTCTGTTGAGGGATAGGATTTTTTATTAGTATATTCAATTTTGTTTTGTATTTTCATAATTCTGTTCCTCTTGTTTATCTTTCTCCCTTTTCTCTCAATAACAGCCAAATTCTATTGTTTTTACTTTTTAAATTTTTTTACTTCTATTTTTTTCTTCTCCCTCTATCACAACCTATGTCACATTTTTAATTTCCACATTCACTTACTGAAATCACAAACCTTTTCTATCCTCATATCTCTTCATTTTTCCTCTTTAACCTCTTTATTTCCTCTTTATTCTTAACATCTTATAACACTAATTGGTATATACAATGCCAGACCCTGCCACTAATGGTATAGTAATATTATAGAAGTCAAAGATAATACCTATCATTTGATTTTATGCCAGGCATAAAATGCTTACTTACTGTTTTTACTAATGGAAACTGCTGATCCTACCAATTGTTTATTGTGCCAATTGACACTGTAGATGTCATAATAGGAACCAAGTTCTTAGTTTATTGCTATATATTGTTTACATAGGTTGTTGCTACTGTGTGGCTCCCCCTAATCTGTGATGTACTGGAAACTAACAAGGACACTATAAGTTTGTAGGGTAGAAATTCTGCTTCTTCAGATCCATTTGAACAGATGCAAATAATGTAAAAAAGCAAGGGAACAAACCATCCCAAACAACCCAGAATGCCTCAACAACAGACTCCATGACACCACAGTGGAGGAAATGTCAGAGAAGGAATTTAGAAAGGGTCTGGGTTGCAACTGGGGTGCAATTGTTCTATCAGATAAAAGATGATATAAGGAATGAAATTAGAAAATACAAGAAGTGAAAGTTCACCTCAATAAGGAGATAGAGAACTTGAAGACAATCAGAAATCCTCAAAATGAAGGAATCAATAAACCAAATTAAAAATTTGATGGAAAGTAACACCAATAGACGGGATCATTTTGAAGACAGTTTCAGGCAACAAAGTATATATACTTGAAAAATCAAGTTGATTATGGAGAAAAGATGTTAATAGACCATGAAGAGAATTTTCAAGAAATATGGGATAACATTAGAAGGCCAAATCTAAGATTCATAGGGATAGATAAAGACTCTGAAGTACAAACTAAAGGAATGCACAATCTTTTCAATGAATAATATCATATTTCCCAAATATTAAGAATGAAATGGAAAATCAAATATAGGAGGCAGAGAGGACTCTAAATTACAACAGACCCACTCCAAGGCACATTATGATGCAAATGCCTAACGTACAGAATAGGAATAGAATTTTGAAAGCTGCCAAACAAAAGTTAAAATTAATTCACAACTAGAAAGCTTGAACCACAAAATATACTCAATAAAATATTTCAGGAAGAAGAAATGGAGGATAAGAATGAAATCCAGGGCTGGGGATGTGGCTCGGGCGGTAGCGCGCTCGCCTGGCATGCGTGCGGCCCGGGTTCGATCCTCAGCACCACATACAAACAAAGATGTTGTGTCCGCCGAAAACTAAAATAAATATTAAAAAAAAAAAAAAAAAAAATTCTCTCTCTAAAAAAAAAAAAAAAAAAAAAAGAATGAAATCCAGTAGAAGGAGAAACTTCTGAACTAGAAGAATAGAAAAGCAAAGGGAAATAAATGAAAATGATAGGAAATAAAATTCGTCTCTCAATAACAACACTGAATGTTAATGGACTAAATTCATTAATCAAAAGACAGGCTAGCAGACTGAATTAAAAAACAAGACCCAAGCTGGGCAAGGTGGTGCACACCTGTAATCCCAGTGGCTCAGGAGGCTGAGGTAGGAGGATTGTTAGTTCAAAGCCAGCCTCAGCTAAGCAAAGTGAGGTGCTAAGCAACGCAGTGAGACCCTATATCTAAATAAAACACAAAATAAAGCTGGCGATAAGGCTCAGGGGTTGAGTGCCCCCGAGTTCAATCCCCAGTGCCCAAAAACAACAAAAACAAGGACCAACAATATGCTGTCTTCAAGAGACTCACCTCATAGGCAAAGACATCCACAGACAGAAAGTGAAAGGATGGGGGAAAAAAAAAAAAAACATATCACTCACATGGATCTCATAAACAAGCAGGTGTTTCTATTCTCATATATCAGATAAAGTGAACTTTAAGCAAAAATTAATCAGAAGAGACAAGGAAGCTCACTTCATACTGCTTAAGGGAATCAGACAACAACAGGAAATAACAATCTTAAATATTTATGCCCCAAACAATAGAGCATCTATGTACATCAACCAACCCTTCTCAATTTCAAGAATCAAATAGACCATGACACAAGAATTCTGGGTGACTCTAACATGCCTCCCTCATTACTAGATAGATTTTCTAAACCAAAATGTAATAAAGTAGCTACAGAATCATATACATACATATATATATATATATATATATATATATATATAGAGAGAGAGAGAGAGAGAGAGAGAGAGAGAGAAAATGAGAATTTCTTTCATCAATGACTGAATATACTTTCTGAAACAGACCACATCTTAAGCCACAAAACAACTTTTAGTAAATAAAAAAAGAGAGATAATACCCTGTATTCTATCAGATCATAATGGAATGAAATAAGAAATCTACTATATGATAAAAAATAGAAGCAGCTGGAGAATAAATAATTCACTGTTGAATAATGAATGGATTAACAGAAGAAATCAGGGGTGAAATAAAAAATATTTAGAAGCAAATGAAAATAGAGATACAACACATCAAAATCTCTAGGACACTATGAAGGCAGTTCTAAGAGGAAAGTTCATAGCACTGAGCTCATTCATTAAAAGAACAGAAGAGTACCAAAGGAATAACCTAACATTACAAGGCCATAGAAAAATAAGAGAGAAAAAAAAAAAACCCTACACCAAAATCAATAGAAGATAGAAAATAACAGAAATCAGGAAAAAAAATCAACAAATTTAAGATAAGAAATTCAAAGTATCAATGAAACAAAAAATTGGTTCCTTAAAAAATTAACAAAATTCATAAACCCTTTCCCAGGCTAACCAAAAGAGCGATCTAAAACTCAAATTGTTAAAATCTATGATAAAAAAGGAAGTATCCCCACAAACACTAAATAAAAAGGATAATCAGAAATTATTCTAAAAATTTATACTCCAATAGGCTAGAAAATCTTAATTCCATTAACAAATTCCTAGAGATATATGCCCTACCTAAAATGAACCAGGAGGATACAGAAACTTTTAAATGACCAATTTCCAGTAAGGAAATTGAAGCAGCTATCAAAAGCTCACCAGAAAAGAAAATCACAGGACTGGACAGACTCTCAGCAGAGGTCTAACAGACTTTAAAGAAAAGCTAATACCAATCCTCCACAAATTATTCCACAAAATAGAAAAGGCTAGAATTCTTCCAAATATGTTCTATGAAGCTAATATCACCCTGATACCAAAACCAAAGACACATCAAAGAAAGGAAACTTCAGACCAAAATAGTTGATGAAGATAGATGCAAAAGTTCTTAATACTGGCAAACCACACACACAAATACACTATGATCAAGTAGGTTTCATCCCAGGGATGCAAGGTTCAACATATTGAAATCAATAAATGTAATTCATCACATAAACAGACTTAAAAACAAAAATCACATGATTACCTCAATAGATGCAGAAGAAGCATTTAACAAAATACAGCATCCATTCATGTTTAAAACATTAGAAAAAATGGGAATAGAAGGATCATACCTAAACATTATAAAAGCTATAAGATAAACCCAAGGCTAACATTACTCTAAATGGAGAAAGATTTAAAGCATTCCCTCTAAAAACTAGAACAAGACAGGGATACCCACTTCACTACTTCTACTCTATAGTCCTTGAAAATCCAACCAGAGCAATTAGGCAAATGATGGAAATTAAAGGGATATGAATAGGAAAAGAAGAACCCAAACTATCCCTATTTGACAACAACATGATCCTATACTTAAGAGACCCAAAAAACTCTAAAACAAAATTTAAATGAATTCAGCAAAGTATCAGGATACAAAATTAACAGCCATAAGTCAACTGCAATCCTATACTCTAATGATGAATCAGCTGAAAGAGAAATTAGGAACACAATCCCATTCACAATGGTCTCAAACACACACACACACACACACACAAAAAAAAAACTTGGGAATCAATTTAACAAAAGAGGTGAAGGACCACTACAATGAAAACTACAGAACACTAAAGAAAGAAAATGAAGACCTTAGAAGATGGAAAGACCTCCCTTCTTGGATAGGCAGAATTTATCTTGTCAAACGGACATACTACCAAAAGTGCAATGGAGATTCAATGCAATTCCTATCAAAATTCCAATGATATTCTTCACAGAATAAAAAAAAAACGGTCATGAAATTCACCTGGAAAAATAAGAGGTACAGAATAGCTAAAGTAATCTTTAGTGAGAAAAGTGAAGCAGGAGGCATCACAATCTCAGACTTAAATTATACTACAGAGTTACAGCAACAAAAATAGCATGGTATGGCACTAAAAAAGACATGAAGACCAATGAAACCTAACAGAAGACAGAGAGTCAGACCTACACAGTAATCTCATACTAGATGAGGTGAAAAAACATACACTAGAGAAAAGAGCCTCTTCAACAAATGGTTCTGAGAAAACTGGTAATCCATAGGTACTCCAAATGAAATTAAACCCTAATCTCTCACCCTCCACCAAACTCAATGTGGATCAAAGACCTAGAAATTAGATCAGAAACCCTGCACCTACTAACTTACTGGCTCAGGAACTGACTTCCTTAACAAGACTCCAAGAGTGCAAGAGGTAGAATTTTAAAAATCAGTTAATGGGAGGGTATCAAACTAAAAACTTCTTCATAGCAAAGGAAACAATTAAAGTGATGAGAGAGCCTACAGAATGGGAGAAAATCTTTGCCACCTGCACCTCAGAGCATTAATCTCCAAAATATATAAAGAACTCAAAAATCTTAGCACCAAAAAAAAAGTCCACCAATCAATAAATGAACAAAGGAATTAAACGGACACTTCTCAGAATAAATTCCAATGATAAACAAAATATGAGGAAATGTTCAACATCTTTAGCAATTTGAGAAATGCAAATTAAAACTACACTGAAATTCCATCTCACACCAGTCAGAATGGCAATTATCAAGTATACAAGTTATAATAAATTTTGGCAAGGATGTGGAGAAAAAGGCACACTCATACATTGCTGGTGGGACTGCAAATTGGTGCAACCACTCTGGATAGCACTATGGAGATTCCTCAGAAAACCTAGAATGGAACTACCATTTGATCCAGTTATGCCATTCCTCAGCATATACCCAAAGGACTTAAAATCAGCATTCTATAGTGTTTGTGGCCACATCAATGTTTGTGGCAGCTCAATTAATTCACAATAGCTAAGGTATGAAACCAGCCAAGGTGTCCTTCAACATATAAATGGATAGAGAAAATGTGGTATATATACAAAATGGAATATTACTCAGCCATAAAGAAGAATGAAATTGTGTTATTTGCCAGTGAATGGATGGAAATGGGACTATCATGCCAAGTGAAATAAGCCAATTCCAAAAAACCAAAGGCACAATGTTCTCTCTGACATGCAGATGCTAACACACAATGGGGGGGGGAGTGGTAGATATTTACTTAATTATACAAAGGGGAAGGAAGGAGAGAGAGGATGGAATAGAGAAGACAGTAGAATGAACTGGACATAACTTTCCTATGTTCATATGTGAGTACACAACCAGTGTAACTCCATATGATTTATAACCACAGAATGGGAAGTTATACTACATGTACGTCAAGAGTTTAGGGTACAGAGCAAGAAAATGAGCCCTGGGCTAAAACAATCAATTAACACATGGGAAAAAGCAGAATGTTGACAAATTATCATAAAAATGGTATAGAGGGTGGTAGAGCTAGAAGACATGGGTCCCAAAGGATTGTTTTTTTTTTCTTTTTTTCATGTCATTTCAGGTTTGAAAAATTACAAACTTGAAGTAACTTTTTTTCTTCAGATTCTCCCAAATATCTTTCTTCTTGATTAAAAACTATGAAGATTATGATCACCCTAACATGCATAACTCTAAAATCTTTATTTCACTTGAGACCAGATACACCTAATTTGTTAGATATTTTCACATGGCTGTTCTGGTCCCATGTCTGATTTAATAAATAAAGTTCCAATCTTCATATTCCAGTAAGAATTAGTTTCCTCTTCACATCTTTCCATTTTCATAAGGTATCCACATATTATTATAGTTGTTTTGGATTAAAATGTCAAAAGAACCATGATAATTAAGTACCAAACCCAACTGATTAGAGTCTAGCTTAACAGAAGACTAGATTTTTCTAATAATTTATGAATTTTACTTTCTAATTTTAAAAAAATCTCTATAGACAAATAACTATATGGAAATATAAAGGGCAAATCTAAAATCTAATATTTTAAAAATTCAACTTAAAGCATTGGCAAATATTAAAAAGACTGATACTATTCAAGAGTTGACAGGGGATGAAGAAACACGTACTTTCATTTTTTAAAAAAAATATTTATTTTTTATTATCGGCGAACACAGCATCTTTGTTTGTATGTGGTGCTGAGTCTCGAAACCAGCGCCTTCACATGCTAAGTGAGAGCATTACCACTGAGCCACATCCCTGGCCCCAGTCTTTCCATTTCTATTAGTGATACACTTAAGTTTTGAAACTTCTTGCCCAATTTTCTTAATTTTCTCAGAAAATCATACTTATTTATAGCCTAAATTTTAAAACCTATTAGCTTAAAGTGGCATAGTATATTATATTTAATATTTTTATATTAAAATACTAAATTTTAAATAAAGATATTATACCCCTCCTACATGACTAATGTCGATATCCATTTTTCCCTGGTAATAATAAACAAAGACTGGCTTACTATTCTTTTGAATGAATCAGATCTTCGTTATACTGATCAATTTGGGGACTGATTATTAACTTACACATTCATTTTACTACTTCTTGAATTTCTTTACCTATTTGGTAGTCTTTTTCCAGTCTAGAATGCATAATTCTATTTTCTAGTTGATTTTATTCAATACTATTTAAAACTGAAAATCTTCCTCTTTTTAGATTTAGCTACATTCCATGAATTTTGATGTGATATATTTAAATGGGGAAAAAAACACTGTAATTTCAGTTTTTGATTCTTATATAACCTGGAAGTTTATATAAATTTAGAACAATGTTTTCAAATTTTCATGTATTTAATTTAAAAATTATAGTTGTTAAGTTCCAATTTTGCTGTATCGTTGTTAAAGAATATAAGCTTACTTATAAAATGTCTACTTTTAGGATTTATCAACCTTTTGCCTAATATACAATTAATTTTAATAAATATTCTATAGCTATTTGGAAAAACTATGGATGCTATGTTTGGGGAATGAAGTTTCATGAAAACATTTTAACTAAACCTTGTTGGTATCATTAAAATCTTCCATATCTTTCCTCATCTATGTTATATGTTCAAATCTGAGAAAAGCATATTAAAGTATCTCACTCATTGTACTTTTGTCATATTCTTTATTATGATCAGATTTGGATGAATGAACAAATGAATGAATTCTGGTTGAAAGCAGAGCAAGGTCTCTAAAAGATACTCTTTCTTCCTTTGTGAATTACATAATGGGGATATGGTTGGTGCTCAAGACAAGCAGCATCTAATTTAAAAAAAAAAAGGTCCGTTGTATAGAAATTTGTATTTCTTCTTCTTCAAAAAACTGGAAATTACTGGCAGAGAAGTAGAAATGGACATTTTCAAGCATTCCAGGCAGAAATGTATACTGGAAAGAAATTTAGTATTTGGTAGAAATTAAGTATGCATGCAGCTTATATTCCTAAAACTCTGATTGTATACATTAAGACACTCTCAGACAAGTTTAAAAAGGTCCAGATATGTTTTGTGGTGCTGAGGCATTGACAGCAACCTGGGTGTTCATCACAGGGAAAGTTCATGGGCTGATAGATACCTCATATATTATAATTAGAAACTTGGATTAAATGTACTTAAAGCAATGTGGGCGGATCCTGAAAATACCTTTAGTAAGCATAAGAAAAATGATATTTTTATATAAATTTAAAAATACATGCATACATATCAAATAAATATTTTAAGTATGCATGTAAACCAAAAGATATTTACATAATAAGGACAGTTACCTGTGGGGAGACAGGGATAAGTATAAAGGGAAAATTTTTAAATAAGCAGTCACAAACCCTAATTAGAATAAGATATACTCAATGTTTGTATAAATATGTCAAAATAGACTCTATTTTCATGTATAACTAAAAAGAACAAATAAAAAATTTTAAGAAAGCAGTCACAAACTGACAAGCCACATTTAACTCAACCCTCAGCACCTGATGTTAAAAGAAATTCTACTTTGTCTCGATATGGAAACTGTACACATTACTTCTCTAATCTACTTCTTTCACTATACTTTTGGAAGGATTCATTTTGACTATATTCAAGGTTCAAAATCCTTTTTCAGAAATCCATGAGAAGCATAAGAATTTACCTTTCCCACTCTCTCTTCTATTAGTGTTAAACAAAAACAACTTTTATGTTTTCTTACTAGAAAATATATTTGGCAAGGGTGCCCAAACTGTTTTATGGAGGTAAGAATTGTCTTTGCAAGAAATGGTGCCAGGACATCTGGCTGTCAACATGCAAAAGAATAAAGCTGTATCTCCTACCTCACACCACATACAAAACTTAACCAGTCTGGGTAACTTAGCTAGACCCCATCTCAAAAGAAAATCAAAAAGTCTAAGAATATAGCTCAGTGATAGAATACTTGCTAAGCATGTGGAGACCCTGGGTTCAATCCCTAGTACCACTGAGCCCCTTTAAAAAAAAAAAAAGCCAAAAAAGTCACCATATAACCTAGGAATTCCATTCCTAGGTATTATTCCTAAGAGAACTGAAAAAATATGGTCACAAAACCTCCTTTTATAGCAGCATTATTTATGAAAGTAAAAAAGTAGAAATAACAGTGTCCTTTAATACGTGAATATATAAACAAAATCTAAAACCACATAATGGATTTTATTTAGCCACAACAAGCAATGACCCACTGATATATGCTAAAACATGAATGAATTCTGAAAATATGCTATGTGATAAGAAGCTGGACATGAAAGGCCACAAATTGCCCTTTACATAAAGTGTCCCAAATAAGTAAATCTATAGAAACAGAAAGCAGTTTAGTACAGGGCAGAGGTATGTGGAATAGGGATGAGGAGAAATATGCAGTGATTCTAATGTGCACAGGGTTTCTTTTTTGGAGAGACAAAAATGTTTGGGTATTAGTGGTAAAGACTGAACAATCTTTGAACATATTAAAAAAAACACTAATCATATACTTAAAAGAGTGAATTGTATAGCATATGAATTTTATCTCAAATAGAAAAAAAAATTAAGAGATTGACCAATACTAAGGCATACTCTGGAAAAGTAATGAGACCCTAAACCAAAAACCAACCAAACAAACAAAAAACCCCAGCCAATCAATTAAACAAAAAGCTACAAGAATTCGGGGGGTAGGGCAAGTGCAGGGCAGAAAACATACTGAGGAAAAATAACATCATCGCTGAAACGTGCCCAGAAAAGGAGGAGCAAAATTAATAGAATTTTGATTTAAGGATTGTTAACCAAAACTTTTATGTTCAACCAAGTTGTTTTTGTAAAAGGGTATTTTAAAAGATGCTCATTTCTAACATTTGTTTAAAAATCAAGTTACCCAAATAAATAATCTAAAATTAACAAACTTGTGAAGAGTTATATGAAGACCTTCGGGTAAAAATTGATTCTACACTTTAAAACATAACTAACTTAAAATAAATGGTAATCTTGCTTATAAAATTAAAGTAAAAATAGGAAGAAAAACATACACACTTTTTCTGTTTTTGTGTGTATGCACAAGAACACTTGTGTGTGTGGTGCTGGGGAAGGAAGAATACAGAGCCTTGTTTGTGCCAAGCAAGTGCTCTACCACTAAGCTGCATCCTTAGTCCCTATAATTCTTGAAAGTAAAATTCAATGTAGTAACAATACTACTATAATGAACTGTGATAAAATTTGTAAAGCATATTGGTTGGTTGGTTAGGAAGTATGCGTGTGTGGAGGTAGGTGGCAGAAGTACACTCAGTTTCTTAATTTTTCTTATGACAGAGACAACAGGTAACTGTTTCATATATGAGAGTAAGAGATTGAGAAAGTGATTTAAACAATTAGTTAATTATATTACATGGCTTTACTTTATCAGAAAAACTCAAAAGAAACATGAACTATACAGCAAAAAACAAGACTAAAAACAAGAAGCAATCATTAAAACTTTAAGAAATGCTAAATATTGAAAACAATATTGAAAGAGAAAAAGTTGGAGGACTTGCACTTCTTGATTTCAAAATATAAACAAAGACATAGCAATCAAGACAGTATGATACCTGACTAAAGACAGATAAATGAAATACAAGAGAAAGCCTAGAAATAAACCCTCACATGTATGTCAAATGACTTTAGTCAAGGTGCCAAGATCACTCAATGGGGAAAGCATAGTCTTTTCAATAAATGGTGCAAGGAAAATTGGATAACCACATGCAAAAGAAATATTAACTCAAAGGCCTAAACATAAGACCTGAAATCATAAAACACAGAGGTAAAAGCTTCATGACACTGACCTTGGCAGTAATTTCTTGGATATGACACCAAAACCAAAAATAGACAAATGAGAAATTAAAAACTTGCTCATCAGGAGACACATTGAACAAATGAAAGGCAACCCATCTCAAGTCTCAAACTTGAGATCTTCCTGCTTCGGTCTCTTACCCATGAAATGGATAAGAATTATGAAAATCATGTATCTGATAAGCAGTTAATATCCAGAATATAGAAAGAACACTTGCAACTCAACAACAAAAATCAACTTGACTAAAAACATGGGCTAAGGATTTGAACAGACAATTCTCCAAAGGTGAATGGTCAAAATAACAGGAAAAGATCTTCTAGTAATTCTTCTTAAAGAAATGCAAATCAAAACCATAATGAGATATCTTCTCATATCCATTAGGAAGGTTATTATAATAAAGTGTTGGTGACGATATGGAGAAATTGGAACCCACTGGTGGCATTATAAAAATAATACAACTGGTTGGGAATGGTGGAATATGCCTGTAATCCCACGACTAGGGAGACTGAAGCAGGAAGATCTCAAGTTTGAGACCAGCCTTAGCAATTTAGCAAGACCCTGTCTCAAGATAAAAAATAATAATAAAAAATAAAAAAGGATGTGGATGCAACTCAGTGGTAGAGCACCTCTGAGGTTCAATCCCCAGTACAAAAAAAAAAAAAAAAAAATATATATATATATATATATATATATAATGCTATGGAAAACAGTATTGAGGTTCCTCAAAAGGTTAAAAATAGAATTATCATATAATCCAACAATTTTTCTTCTGGGTATATAACCAAAAGAAATAGAAAGCAGGATCTCAAAATACATTTACATTCCTATGCACATAGCAGCACTATAGCTAAGGGGTGGAAGAAACCCAAATGCCTACCAATGTATGAATGGATATACAAAATATGGAAATATACATACAATGGGATATTACTCAAACTTCAGGAATAAAATCCTGTCATCTGCTACAACACTGATGAAACTTGAGGACATTATGCTAAGTGAAATAAGTGTCAAAAACACAAATACTGTATGATTCCGAAACAAGAGGTATCAGAAGTAGTAAAATTCAGAGAAACTAAAAGTAGACCAGTAGTGGCCAAGAGTTAGTGGAGAGGGAAAAGGTGAGTCAATGCTCAGTTTCAGATTTTTAAGATGAAAAAGTTCTGGAGATCTATTTTACAACAATGTGAACATGTTTAACACTACTGACATATATATTCAAGAGTGGTTAAGAAAACCAGCCTAGATGTCCATCAATGATTGAATGGATCAAGAAAATGTGGTGTGTGTATGTGCATACATATACATACATACATATGTATATGTATATATGTATATACATACACATATACATATACACACACACACACAATGGAATTTTACTCAGCCATAAAGAAAAATGAAATTGTCATTTACAGGAAAATGGATGGAACTTGAGAATATTATGTTGTGTGAAATAAGCCAAACTCAGAAGATGGTCAAAATTCATGTTTTCCTTCACATGTAGAAGCTAGAGAGGAGAAAGGAAAAGAAAGCTTGGGGGAGATCTCATGAAAATTGAAAGGAGATCAGTAGAATAGTGGAAAGGAACCAGGGGGAGAGAGAAGAAGGAAAGGGGAAATACTAAGGAATGTTACTAGCCAAACTATATTTGTGTGCATGTTGGAATATGTAACAACAAATTCCAACATTATGTACAACTATATTGTATCAATAAAAAATGTGGGGGGGGGGAAGGAGACAGAATAGTTAAGATGGCACACACCTGCAATCCCAGAGACTTGGGAGGCTGAGGCAGTAGGATCCCAACTTCCAGGCCAGCTCAGTGACGTAGCAAGGCTCTAAGCAACTTAGCAAGACTCTGTCTCAGAATGCAAAATGAAAAGGGCTGGGGATGTAGCTCAGTGGTAAGATGGTAAATGTTAATGTTATATGCTTTTCTTACTATAATAAAATAATTTACCCCTCCTCCCAGTTTGAAATAAAATTTAGTTTAATAAACATTTACTTAATATACCAAAACGGGAAAATGGTAAAGCTTAAACCAAACATTGTTATTAATAATGAACTGATGTTCAATAGATTTGTTTTGAAAGACAGATCCTCAAACTGAAAAAAAAAAAAAAGTTAAATTCAACTAGATCCTACTTACACTTGAGCAAAATGACTCAGAAGCTAGAAGCAAAAGGATAGGCAAAAGCAATTTTGCAAATGTAAAATTTAGAAAAATTGCATTGGATGAAGGAAGATAAAAGGCAAAAATATTTAAAATGGAAATAAAAGTTACTTTATATAATTTATGGTACAATTCTCTGTGGGTAAAGAAGTATCATTAATATTTATGTGCTAGAGGGCTAGAGATGTAGTTCAGTGGTAAAGTGCTTGCCTAGGATGTATGAGGCCCTAGGTTCTATCCCTAGCACTCCCCCAATATGTATATTCATGTATTAGACATAAAATAAAAATATACATAAACTTTCAATTACTGAAAGGTGAGTTAAACTTTAAGTATACTTTTTGAAGTCCTTAACAGATGAAGAAAACCAATATTCATGAAAAATAGAATACAAATTAATAAAGATGATTTAGTAGATTTAACTAGAATGCCATACTTTGTACCATTTTAACTTGTCCCTCTACCATCCCTTTCCCAGCATGGTAGTCTTGATGGCAGTCTGCATTCTGGATGTGGGAACTTGAGCCCAAAGAGAGCAGAGTACCTGGTTCTCTAATAATTGTTTTTATTTGCTGGAGTATTCCCTAAGGACTGACATGAGGGGCCTCTTGTTCCACCTAAGTTGGGACTCTCTCAGGGTAAAGTTGCTTTACAGATGGATGTCCTCTGAAAGCCATGACAACCAAATGAACAAGGCACCTCTGACTCCATTAATAAATAAAAGTTGAGGGAAACACACTAAACGCAGGGAATCTATGGGGCACAAGAGTTCCAACTTAGGTGGAACAAGAGGCCCCTTTTGTCAGTCTTCAGGGAATACTCCGGCAAATAAAAACACACACAATTATTGGAGAACCAGGTACTCTGCTCTCTTTGGGAGCAAGTGTACACTAAGGAAATTAGAAAGTACGTGCACACAACAGAGAGCATGCAAAGAATAGGCCTGAGAAGACCATAAACTTTCACCACTGGCTAATCTTTATGCTTAGTGCAAGCAGAAAGTGAGGCTAAGGCAGAGTTTTAAACAGCCTGGCTAAGCACTGAAGCTGCTCACCCCAGATGACAATGTGCAAAGACCTAAGGAATTTTCTTTTCTTCCTTTCCTTCCCCATCTCTTCTTCTCTCCTCCCACATTTTTTTTTTTTTTTTTTTGTGGCTCCAGGCATTTAAGGCAATCTTTGTCAAAAAAGTAGCTACTGAGATCACAGAACAGAGAGGGGCATCAGATACTAACAAAAAATACATTATTTACTGATGTAGTTTAGAAAAGTCACTGAAAAGTTAACAGCCTTATTCACAAGTAATAACTACACATTCTAGGTGGAGGGAAAATCTGATGTCCATTCACAATGTCAGATTTTCTAAAAAAAAAAAAAAAAAAAATTACGAGGCATGGGAAGAAACAAGAAAGTATGGCTCACTCACAAGAGGGAAGTGTATGGAGGTGAACAGAAATTGCCCTTCAGAAAGCACAGGCAATGAACTTATTAGACAAAGACTTTAAATCAACTGTTTAAAATATACTCAAAGCGTTAAAGAAGATTATCGATAAAGAACTAAAGGAGGCTGGGGTTTTGTAGCTCAGTTGGTAGAGAACTTACCCAGCATATGTGAGGCACTGGGTTCAATCCTCAGCACAACAAAAAAATAAATAAACAAAAGATATCGTGTCCATCTACATCTCAAAAAATAGAACGAAAGGAAACAGAAGAATAATGTCTCACCAAATAAGAAATACTGATAGAGAGAAATAAAAAAGGAATTAAACAGAAATTACAAACTAAAAAGTGTAATAATAAAAACGAAAAAAATCACTAGAGCAGTTCAACAGCAGATTTGATCACAAAGGTGAATTTTATCAGTGAACTTGAGGATAGGTGAAATGAAATGGTCTAGTGCAAGGACAAAAAGAAAACAGAATGAAGAAAAATTAACTGAACCAAAGAAACTTCTAGGACACCATCCAGTTTACCTAAAATTTTATGTATCGATAGTCCCGGAATAAGAGGAGGAAGCAAAAAGAGTATCTGAAGATACTCCCCAAATTCATAAATGGCATGAATCTAAACATGTAAGTTCACTGAAGCCCTAAAAGGATAGAATCAACGAGATCCAAGAAAGACACATTATAATCAAACAATCAAAAACCAAGATGAGAGAATCTTGAAAGCAGTAAGATCAAAAGCAAAGAGACTCATAATATAGAAAGAATACTCGGTAAGATTGACTGTCAATATCTCATCAGAAACCATGGAGGACAGAAAAAAGTATAAAATAAGAAACCATATCCAGCAAAACTTTCTTTTAAGAATGAAGGAGAAATAAAATATTCTCAGATAAACAAAAGCAGGAGGAATTCACTACCAGTACACCTGCAGGGAAAGGAAATCCTTTATGCTGAAATAAAAGGACACTAAACAGAGCTGGGGTTGTGGCTCAGTGGTAGTGTGCTGGTCTAGCACATGTGAGGCACTGGGTTTGATCCTTAGAACCACATAAAAATAAATAAATGTTCAACTACAAGTAAGAATATTTTTTAAAAAGGACACTTAAACAATAACTTGAAGCTATATAAAGAAATACTACTACTAACGGTAATTACATTGGTAATTACTTTTATTTTTTTTAAATTTAAAAGCAATATTATTCTTTCTGGTTTATAGCCTCTCCTTTCCCCCACATGATATAAAAGATAAATGCTTAAAATAATAATTATAAATCTGTTAATAAATACAAATTAAAATGTAATTTGTGACTATAAAGATAGGGAGACAAGACAGAGGGAGGAAGACGTATACCAGCAGATTTTAAGAAAACTGAAACTAAAGTGGCATTATTTCAGAATTAGCCTGTTATATGCTTAAAATGCTAATTATAATCCCCCCACCCAAAAAGTAAAAAAACATAAAGTGAAGGAAATGAGCTGGGTGCAGTGGTGCAGGTCTGTAATCCCAACTATACAAGAGACTGAGGCAGATCAATCATTGAGAATGAAGGAAAAATTCAGACATTCTCAGATAAACAAAAGTGGTCAGCCTATCAAAACAAATTCTTTTTAAAGGGCTGGGGATGTAGCTCAGGGGTAGAGTGCTTGCCTAGCATGCTTTAGGTTCTGGGTTCAATCTCCAGTCTCATGAAAAAAAAAAATCAATTGGACAAAAAAAAATTAATTGGACACAAAAGACAGTAATGAGCAATGGGGAATTGAGAAACAAAAAATATATAAGACATAGGAAAACAAAGCAAAATAGGAAAAGTAAGCCCTTTCCTATGAATAATTACTTTGAATATAAATGGACTATATTCTTTTTTTAAATAATTTTTTAGTTGTTGATTGACCTTTATTTTGTGTATTTACATGCAGTGGCTGAGAATCAAACCCAGAGCTTTAAACATGCTAGGCAAGTGCTCTACCACCAAGCCACAACCCCAGCCCTGGATTGTATTCTTAAACTAAAAGGCAGAGATGACAGAATGAATGAATCAATCTCAATCTCAATCTCTCTCTCTCACACTCACACACACACACACACACACACACACACACAGATAATCAATATGCTTTCTTAAAAAGACTCACTTTAGACTGACATATTCAAAGAGTTTAAAAGCAAAAAGATGGAAAAAGATATTCCATGCAAATGGTAAACAAAAGAGAGCTAGGGTCATTGTCCTAGTAACAGACAAAATAGACTTCAAGTTAAAAAATGGTTACAAGAGAAAAAAAGGGAATTTTATACTGCTAAAAGGGTCAATCCATGAAGAAGATAAACAATTATGAACATACATCTACCTGATGATAGAGAATTAAAATATATGAAGCAAAAACCATCAGAATTGAATGAACAGATGGTTCCATAGTAATAGTTGGAGACTTCAATATCTCATTTTCAAAATGGATAGAAAAGCTAGACAAAAGATCAATGAAAAAATAAAGGACTTGACCAACACTACAAGCCAACTAGATCTAATGTATATTCAGTACACTTCAACCAACAAAGCAGAATAAACACTCTTCTTAAGTGCTCATGCAACATTTTCCAAAAAAGACTACATGCTAACCCATAAAAGAAGGTGCAATACATTTAAAAGGACTAAAATCATAAAAAGTATACCTATGATCACAATGGAATGAAAACAAGTCAACAGAAGGAAAACTGGGGAATTCAAAAGTATGTAGCAATTTAAAAATACAGTCTTATACACTCAATGGTCAAAGAAGAAATCAGAAGGAAAATTAGAAAATACTTTTGAGATAAATGAAAAAAAAAAAAAAAAAACATACCAAAACGTATGAGATGCAGTGAAGGCAAAGTTTAGGAGGAAATATGTATCTGCAAAAGCAGTGCTCAGAGGGAAAGTTACAGTTGTAAATGCCCACATTAAAAAAAGAATAATCTCAAATTCATAATGATTTTAAATTGCAAGGAATTAGAAAAGAGCAAACTAAACTCAGAGCAAGTAGAGGAAATAATGAAGATTATAGTGGAGGTAAATAAAATAGAATAGAAAAACAAAGACAAGAACAAATTTCAAGAAACACAAAATATAAACTGACTCAAAAAGAAATAGAATGCTAGCGACATGGCTCAGTAGTAGAGATCTTGCCTGGCTTGCACAAGGCCCTTGTGGTTCAATCCCTAGCACTGGAAAAAATATTTTTTTAAAAAAGGTATTTTGAATAGAATTATAACAAGGGATTGACTCAGTTATAAGAAAAATGAATGGAGGCAGGAGAGCCAGGCATAGTGGCACATGCCTGTAATCCCAGCTGCTCAGGAGGCTGAGGCAGGAGGATCACTAGTTCAAAGCTGGCCTCAGCAAAAGAGAGGCACTAAGCAACTCAGTGAGACCCTGTCTCTATATACAAAACAGGATTGGGGGTGTGGCTCAGTGGTTGAGTGCCCCTGAGGTTGATCCCTAGTTTCAAAAAAAAAAAAGAATGAAGGTTGATCCTTGTCTTATATCATATATAAACATCTCAAAATGAATCAAAGGCCTAAATGTCAGAAATAAAATTATAAAACTCTTAGCAGACAACAAGAGAAAGTCATCATGTCATTAGATCTGGCAATGATGTCTTGGATATGACATCAAAAGCATAGGCAACAAAAACCCAGATAAACTGAGCTACATCAAAATTGAAAACTATTCAATTGTCAAAGAACACAATTGATTGTACAAGAAGAAACCTACAGAATAGTAAAATATATTTGCAGATCTTATTGATAAGAGGTGAATATTCAGGTAATATTCAGAATATGTAGAAGTTTTCTAAAACTACACAAAACTAAATAACTATCTATATATTTATAAGATCAGGAAAATGCAAAGTAAGAAATAAATTGTTGCCAGGGGCTAGTGGAAGGGGGAATAGGGAGTCACTACTTAATGGGTATGGGGTTTCCACTGGGGTGACAAAAAAATATATATATGGAACTAAACAGTAGTTATGGTAAAACCCTGTGAGTATACTGAATGCCACTGAACTGTTAACTTTAAAATGGTCCAAACTAAATTTTGTGTTTTTTCATACACAAATCTTCTTCCTGGATCCTTTTCCCTATCTCCCCTATACCTAATTCTTCATTACTTAAAATAATCATACTTCATTAATATATACAATCACTGGCATTTAATTCCTACCAAAAGTTCCACTATGAGAAATACTACTTATGGTAAACTGACCACCTTGTACCTCCTTTTCTCTAGACATATGGTCTCCAGATTGTTTGGGTCATACAATCCTAATATCAAAATATTTTTGAGCAGACACTGCCAAAACAGATATTTATTTTTAAATTGTTACTACTGTGCTCATATTTTATAAAATACATAAAAAATATCAATTTTGAAAGGTTGAGTAAAATGAAAATAAATTCTAGTATTTTTCTTTCCATACTCAATGCACAGAGCATCCCTCTTTAGAAAGTACTTCTCTAGGTAGCCTAAATTTTACTCTTGGGTAAAACAATGATTTACATTTGTCAACCCCATTAGAGCTGCCTTTACTGTCTAATCAAAGGAATATGATAACAGTCTTACAGTTATTCTTATGGTATTATTATAAGGAGTTTGTAGAAGGCTCAGTTACACTAAGGTGCCTTTTTATAAAGACAGCTAAGGAAATTTCTCTTAGGTATTTGTATCAGAAATATCTGTAAAATGCTTTTGAAAATTTGGTTTCCTTTCATATGATTTAACTGATCACAAAATTCTGGCAACACTATGTACTAGAAAATAATGCCAATTTGTAGCTAGCTTCTAGCAAACATATCCACCAGGTAAATCTCCCTCTGGCTTCAGCTTGTCTATCCACCACTCACAATTCTTCATTTAAAAAAAAAAAAATCATGTTGCAGTTCACCTCAACTTTAATTTTTCTATCATCCCAATTCTCCTTTTACTTTTTGAAAAGCACATTGTACCGTTTGTGCGTGTGTGCGTGCATGCATGTGTTTGTATGTGTGTAAAAGCATCTCAAATATTTCTTGGAAGACAGGAGGAAATAAGAAAAAACAGGCAACACTGTTCAGAACAGGTCATTCTAAACTCGAAACTCCCCCATGTCAGGGGGATTAGCTGATTCTGAAGCATCTAGCAGCAAAGCCCTTCATCCAAAAGACGATCAGTAAATGAGTGTTGATGAAAAGAATGACAACTCACAATAGCACTGTACTACACTTTCTCACTCTTTTCCAGTTGGTAAGCAATGTTATAGTGAGGAAAGGGCAAATGGCTTTTTTTCACCTGAGTGCAAAGATTAACTAAGAAGTCCATGAAAAAGGCAGTCACATTGCCAGATGGTATTTGCAGCCATGTACCTGGATGTGTCTCCTTCTGGTGTGCTCAGAAGTCATTTGGGGATAGCCTGTATTCAATGATTTCTTGTGCTTGCACCGCTTCTCAAGGTATCTCCTCTGTTGGTTGGTGATGCTACTATATAATTTAACTCGCCTGGGTGATAAACATACTCTTTCATGGCCAAAAGCCTGGATCAATCGGGCAGTGTCAATGGTGGATATAGAGCTACTCCTTTCATGCAAAGTCACCTCTCTATCTGTTTGGGTCAATATATCTGATTCCACAGGAGAAGTGGTGGTGGAAAGAATGTTGGTCGGAGTATCTGTGAACAGTTCACTTTCCTCTGAGGGTCTAGAATCTGAAGAAGTGTTGCTGATATAATGTAAATCTGGCTGTTTTCTCAGAATATATTTATCAAATTTAATCTGTTCAATCTTAATTTGATTGGACCTCCCAGTTTGATGAGGAGAAAGTACCTTGCTTTTTTTAAGATCACATATATTTCTATGGCCTTTCTCTACGCTTTTATAACGCTTCTGCTTCTGAAACTTGCTTTTCTGCTGCTTCTGTTTATAACTCCATTCTTTAAATCGTTCCCTTCTGTTATCATCTTGTACACTTTCTGAGGTCTGGAGAGAATGTGTGATAGGACTCTGAAGAAGTTTAGCCAAACGATCAAGCCGTTCTACCAATGACAGCTCTTTCCTGTCACTGACATCTGACTGTTTCTGTTGTCTCTGTCGTTCCTGGTACTTGTTCCAAAGTTCATTTAAACTTGCAGTATGCGAAGTTGTTACCTCAGGGGTGACTTTATGATCCCTTTTTGGATCATTAGTTTGTCCATTACTTTTTAGATGGTCTTTGGCCTGACTTTTAGCAGTAGGTATCACTTCCTTGTCTCCCACATTCATATTGATGCTGAGGCTCTTTATTCTGGTATAATCTATCTTAGTCTTGTCCACATTTTGATAAGGAGGAGGAAGACAAGTGTGTTCTCTGTTTTTGTCTGAATGATGGTGAAAGAAATCTTTCCAAGAATGTCTCATAAAAACACTCCTTCCCAAAGATTCATGGCAAAAATCTTGATCACTTAGGAGGTGCACTGGATGATGAAAATAAAACTTGGCTGACCTGAAGACAGAATGAGTTGTATTTTCAAATTCTGAATGGCATTCAGACTCTGAAAAGAGATAGAGGAAAAAAAAATATTTTGAAAGAATTAAAAAAAAAAATAGGCATTACCTTTAGAAATACTATTGGTACTGAATTCTCTAGATACAGAACAAAGATTGAAGGAAAGAATTAATTTATTTATATAAAGTCTTATAAAATCCATTGCCTGCCCAAAAGACTCATACTTTGTACTCAGCAGCCAGACTGACATGGTAAAAGTATGGAACTGGGGGTCAAAACACTTGGGTTTGGGGGCTAAACTGATCAACTATGTGACTTCAAGGAAGGCACTTGATCATAATTTCACCTGCTATTTGTACCGCTACCTGTCATGTGTGGGGTGTTATTACATGTGTTCTCTTATTTTAAAGTCTTTTAAAAGTCCTTTTTTGTAAAACATCTTTACTTTCCCCCTTGATTTCTCTTATTGTAATAAAATATATATAATGTAAAATGCACTACCTTAAAGTTTCATTACTCTAATCAAAAAGTCATTTTTAATGCAATATCTTACAACATATTATGGTTTGAATGTTTGTGTCTCTCTGAAATTCATGTTAAAACTGCATCCTGCCAATGTAATAGCATTTAATGGTGGGACCTTTAGGAGGTAATTAGGTCATGAAAGCTCCATCTTCACAAGTGGGACTTACAGCCCTTATAAAGGGCATAGCTAAATGTCTTCTTACATGTGTGGTCAAAGCAACAAGGCACCATCTTAAAAGCAGAGATTGGGCCCTCACCAGATACCAAATATGCCAGCCCCTTGATTTTGGATGTCTCAATCTCCAGAAGTATAAGAAAAAAGTTTATGTGGTATTTTGGTTACATGTGGCATTTTTGTGTACACATACCCTTGTAAGAAAGAAAAACAGGTACTATAAAAATGTTGATTCATTAATAAACAGAATTATAATATTAAATTATCTATGTCCAAATTTTAAAATATTCTAAGCATGATAGCATAAAAAATAAAATTCTTAGGAATGAATGTAACAAAAGAAATGCAAAACTTATACTCTGAAAACTACAACACATTGTTATGAAATTAAAGATCTAAATAAATGGAAAACTTCCCATGTTATGGATTGAAAGACTTAACATTCTTAAGAAGGTACACTCCTCAAACTAACCTACAGATTCAATAAAATCCCTATCAGAATCCCAGTTTGCTTCTTTGTAGAAATTGGTAAGATCGTGTTAAAATTCATATGGAATTGTAAGGGACCCAGAGTAGTCAACATGATTCAGAAAAAAAAAAACAAAGCTGAAGGACTCATACTTCCTAATTTCAAAACTTACTACAAATAAATAGTAATCAAGACAGGGTAGTAATGTCATAAGAATAAACATACACATCAATATGTTACTATTTTGATATTACTAAGAGTCCATAAACAACTATACATCTATGATGGACTTATTTTCAGTATGTCAAGACTACTTGGCAAAGAAAGGACAGAAGCATAGTCTTTTTAACAGATAGTGCTGGGATAACTGGATATCCATATGGAAAGAAATGAAGGTGAACCCTTACCTCATACCACAAACAATTAACTCAAAATAGATCAATGACATAAATGTAAAAGTGAAAACCATAGAACACTTAGAAGAAAACATAAGGGTAAATAAATCTTCATGACCTTGGATTTAGCAAAGGATCCTTAGCTATGATGCCCAAAACATGAACTACAAAAGACAAAATAGATGGAATTTATCAAAATTAAATCTTTTGTGATTCAAAGACTACCATCAAGAAAATAAAAAGATGCCCACAGAATTTGATGAAATCTTTGCAAATCACATATCTGATAAGGGGTAATATCTGGAATACTTAAAGAATTCTTAGAGCTCTATAATAAAAAGACAAACTAATTAAAAACCAGGCCAGGATTTGAATATATCTCTCTCCAAGATACATAGCTGGATAATAAACGCATGAAAAATGATGTTCAACATCATTTTTCATGAAGGTAATATAAATAAAAAGGAAGGAAATACTACTTTACACATTCCAGGATGGCTATAAGAAAAAAAAAGTGAGATAATAAATGCTGGCGAGGTTATTGAGAAATCAAAATTCTCACAAACTGCTGATGGGCAGAATGATTAATCATTATTAGTTCATGTATCAGCAATTCCACTACTGGCAAATGAATATTTACAGAAGCATTTATTCATAATAGCAAAATGACAGAAACATCTTGAATATCCATTAATGAACAAAGTGATAAGCAAAATGTGTCATACACATACAATTCAGCCACTGAAATGAATGAAATATTGATATAAACCTTGAAAACATGAAGTTATGAGAAGCTCTGTCCCTGCTACTATTCTATATTAGAACTTTCTTTTTAATTATTTAGTTGTAGTTGGACACAATACCTTTATTTTAATTGTTTATGTACATGTAGTGCTGAGGATCGAACCCAGCACCTTGCACATGGTAGGTGAGCGCTCTACCATTGAGCTACAACCCCGGTCCCTAGACCTTTCTTTTTGAATGTCCAAGTTTTTCTGTTAGTTTATTTTCTCTTTTACTGTTTTTTCTCAAAATGCATATTCCACCTTCCTCTCTTTTTATAAATTTTTTATTTTACTTATTTTTATGTGGTGCTGAGGATAGAACCCAGTGCCTCACACATGCTAGGTAAGCGCCCTACCACTGCCACAACTCCCCCCTCCCAACCTTAAGCACCTTTTGCCTAACAATAAACCTTAAGAACATTTTCACATAATTCCATATTTTCATTCTTTAAGGCAACATAAATTTCCTGGCTTTCATTTTATGTATTTTTCATGTTATGTTATTTCATACATTTAAAGATTTACGCAATATATTCTTATTGTGGATTACAGATAAAAAAATGTTCTTTAACTTCTGCAAAACTTTTGGTGTTGAATTTAACTTCATCTATATTAATGTTCCCAAGTTCTTTCTGACATGCCTTTAAGTTTTCATTTCACTTTCAACCTTTCTGGATCATTGTGTTTTCAAAGTTTGCTATATAGCATAGAAATAAGTTTGTTTTTAATCTACTCTCAGAACTTTTTTTAATGCAGGTAATTTGGTTTATATTTGGTATACTTTCCATTCCTCAATTTTTATGATAGTTTTTTCTTTTGTTACAGAAATTGACTTTGTTTTACTTGTTCCTCCCTCTACCCCCATGCCCACTGCCACTGTTTTTCCAAGTATTTTGAATGTTTTATAGTTTAACTCTTTTAGGGGTAACTGTTATTATTTCAAACACTGTACTTGTACATGTATTTCTTGATTTATCAACTTTAAAAATAAAATTAGCTCATTTATACTTCCTTTCACTTCCCTTTCCTCTGCCTGTCCCCTGATTTTCTTTTTTGCTTTTTCTGTGTGGATGCCTATACAATTCATTTTTTTCCCTTTGAAATGCAGTGCTATCATCAACATACATCTCAATACAGGTCTTTATATGTATTTTTTTCTCTAGAACTTGGCATGTTCTTTTAAATTGCAGGCTCAATTATTATTTTTCTGTTATCTCTTATAGAGATAGCGATAAGCATTATTGTATTGGATTTTCACTGTTAGTCCTCAAATTCCATTATTTTTGCTAATTGCTTTCATTTCATCACTTCCTTAATAGGTATAAAGTTCTCACTTCAACAACTTTAATTCCATACATTTCATGGTTTTTAAAATTGTTCAAAATGTAAAATATTACGACAAATTTTCTTGTCTTCTAGATTATGCTTTTACAGATTTTATTCTCATCTTTCTTTTATAGTACCTATTATAGAGTTGCAATGTTGTTTCTATAAATTATTCTCTTGGTGTGTGTGGTTAAAAAAAAAACAAAAACACGACATCAAAATTACCATCCTAACCATTTTTAAGTGAGTAGTTCCATAGTATAAAACACATTCACAGATATTTAACTCTTGTAATCACGATTTCTCTGTCCACCCTCACCCCAGCTTTTGGCAACCACCTTTTATTTTCTGTTTCTTCGATTTTATCTACTTTAAACTTCATATGAATGGAATAATATTGTGTTTATCTTTTTGTGACTGGTCTACTTTACTTACTATAAATGTCCTTGAGGTTCATCCATGTTGTGGCATATGAGAGGTTTTCTTTATGAAAGTTGCATAATATTCTATTTTATGTATGTAATACATTTTTTAATTTTTAATTGGCTGATAATAATTCATTTCTTTTTGACCTATTCATCTGCTGATACACATCTGAATTGATTCCACCTCTTGGCTATGATGAATAACATTGTGAGAAATATGGGTATGGGGTTTGAGATCCTGCTTGGAATTCTTTTGGATATATGCCCAGAAGTGTGATTACTAGCGGGGCATGGGGGCGCACGCCTATAATCCCAGCTGTTTAGAAAGCTGAGGCAGGAGGATCAAGAATTCAAAGCCAGCCTCAGCAAGAGCAAGGCGCTAAACAACTCACTGAGACCCTGTCTCTAAATAAAATTCAAAATAGGGCTGGGGATGTGGTTCAGTGGCTGAGTGCCCCTGAGTTCAATCCCTGGTTACTCCTGTCCCAAGTTTTTCAGAAATTTCCACATATCATTTTACATTTATTAACAGTGCATGAGTTCCAATTCCAATTTCTCTATATCCCTACTACTATTTGTGATTCTGGCCTTATATCATAGTGGTCGTCCTAATGGGATAAACTGATATCTCATTGTGGTTCTGATTTACATTTTTGAGATATCAAGTATCTTTTCATACATTTGCTTATGTTCATATATTTAATTTGAATAACTGTCTATCAAATCCATTGCCCACTTATTTATTTATTTTTGGTTATTGATTTTGGGGTTTTGTTGTTGAGTTGCAGATGTTCCTTATATATCCTGGATTTTTGCTCTTTATCAGATATATGATTTGTAAGTATTTTCTCTCATTCTGTGGGTTGTCAATCCACATTCTTTTTTCCTTTGAGATGCAAAAGTTTTTAAGATTGATATAGTCTCATTTGACTATTTTTGCTTTTGTTTCATGTATTTTTGGTATGATCTCCTAAGAAATCATTGCCAAATCCAATTTCCTGAAGCTTTTTTATTATGGTTTCTTTCAGGAGTTTTATAATTTTCAGGCTATGTTTATGTTTCTAATCTGTTTTGAGTTAATCTTGTATATAGTGTAAAGATTCAACTTCATTATTTTGCATGTGGTTATCCAATTTTCCCAGCACCATTTATTGAAGAGACTATCTTTTCCTCATTGCATAGTACTGTTACTTTGTTGACATTGTTACCCTTTTTCAACATACAGGATACACAGATAAGCTCCTAGCCTCCTTTCTCTCCTTATCTGAATACTCTTCTAGCTTCATCTGAGAGGTAAAGCTTCACAACCAGGTAGTAATAGTTTGTGTTCTGTATGCTTTTATGCCATAAAAATAGGGCCATGGGCAAATATAAATGGATTTGATTTCAACTCTTTCTTACTATAATTTTTTTAAAAATTTGTATTGATGCTGTCATTGTCTTTGTCACAGTCTTCTGGAATACCTTTTAGGCTTTAGGTTTTCCCTGTTTCAGTAGAGACATGATATTTTATTTCTATTACCATCAGTGTTAGGTGCAGTTATTCCTCAATATCCTGGAGGGACTGGACACAGGGCCTCTCACAGATGCCAAAATCTGTGGATACTTAAGTACCTTATATAAAATGGGGAGGAATTTGCATATAAACTAAGCATATCTTCCTTTATACTTTAAATAATTGTTAGATCACTTATAATACTAAATACAATGAAATGCTATATAAATAATTGTTAAATACTAATGACAAGGGAAAAAAGTACATGTGCAATAAAGTAACAATTTTTTCCCCAATATTGTTGATCCTGGGTTGGTTGAATCCACAAATGCAAAATCCATAGATACAGAGAGGGCTGACTGTAGTTTCTTATAATCCTGTTTCTAAGTTGCTAGAGTTATTTAAAGTCTTTTCCCAGGACTTATTTAAAAATTATTTTACTAATCAATACATATGTCCACAGACAAAGCAGCATTGAAATGATTTGTGTTAAGTTTAAAAAAGGGAGGGAGAAAAAATGGATCTTTGCTTAAATAATGAAGCTGTATTCTCATTAGAATGAAACAAACATACAGACAAGAATTCCTATGGATAAAGGCTTATTCTTTAGACAGACACACATAGACAATTCTGTTACCTGAAATGTCTATCTGCAAGGATTCTTTCTTTTCTGTCCAGGCTTCCTTAGAAACTGTTCTATCAATATAGATTTCCTCTTTCTGTTCCTCTTTCTGTTGGTTGAATCCACAAATGGGTTCAGTGGGTTTCATGTCTGGTAGGTTTTCAGCCTTCGTATCTTGTACTTGAATTAAGTGCTTGGCAGCAGTAGCATCACTGGAACCTAAGAGAGAAAAATTACTAACTTATACTGACAAGAAGCTGACAAAAAATTTTTAAATACCTCTAAGAATATTTATGTGAAAAACATGAAGGCATTGTGCTACTAGTGTCAAAAATAAAAAATAAAAAGATCAATCAGAAATGTGTTTAGTAAGCTATCTAAATTGAAGTAATAAAAAGAACATGTACATAAATAGTTGCTTTAAAGACTATACCAGAAGAGACAGATAAGAGGTGTAAGTATCAAAGGAAAAAAAAAAACTAATTTCAGCAAGAAGTATAATAGAACAACTCTGGAAGAGTTGGGTATTAGAAGATGGGATACAACTTGAGGTGGAGAGAAAAAGGCATTTTAAGCAAATGTGAATACATAACAAAAGAATAGAGTTGGGAAAACAAGTGAGTATCTAAGTGATAGTGAATGTATATGGTTTATTTGATTACTGAATTTATAAGGAAAAGAGGTAAGAACGAGCCTTTAAAAGGTTGTTTGGGAACTGGTTCTAATGTTCTGGAAGATGATACTAAAAGACTTTAGATTTTTATTCACAGGCAATGAATACTAAATAGGAGACTAACATGATCAAAACTGCTTCCAGAACATCATTTAGTGACAGTAAAAAAATGAATAAAAATTTGAAGGGCTTTCTAGAATACAATGGAACGTCTTTTTTAAAAACGCAATATATAAAAGAGAGAAGTGGCTAATTCTGCACTAAAATGTTTCTAGTTTATAATTGTAGCAGAAATACCAGCTGTCCTCTAATACCCATTTCCTTTTCCTCTAAAATAAGGTCCAAAGTTTAGCCGGGCATATGGTTACCAAAATGAAGACCATCAGTCTCCCTGGCAATGCAGTTTGGTGTGACCATGTGAGTAAGTCTGGCAAGCAGGATGCAAAGGGAAGAGAACATGTAACTTCTGAGAAGCATCGTAAAAGGAAGAAATTACGCTTTTTTTTTTCCCTTTCCCTTTCTTTATGCTGACTGGCTGGAATATGGGCAGACAGCTACACTTTAAGAATGGAGATGAATAGAAGAGGAAAGGCATTGTTTCTTGGTACATGGAAGCATCATAAAAATCCTGAACTTTTATGAGGAATATTCTCCTGACTTTTTTTTTTTTTTTTTTTTTTGGCTTTCATCTCTCAGAGCCAAAGATAATCCTAACTTAAACATGCTATTAAAGGCACTTTAAAAAGCATTATCCTGCTGAAGTAAAATAACTGGAAAGGTAGTTCAGAAGTAAACAAGATGAATTCCTAGGGATAAAGGCTTATTCTTTAGAATAAAGCAATGGTATTAGAGTTTTGTGAAACTGAAATATATTAACAGTAAAGGGGGAAAGTCCATTGAGTGAATTTCTGACAATTAGATTAATTTGTTTATTTTATTCAAGTTTTTCAGGAATAGCTCAAAAGAGTTTTCAAAATGTCAGTTTAACCCCTGCCAAAACACACCAAAAATGAGCAAAATGGAAACAGTTTGAAGATAGCAAGAAGACACTAAAGAACATATTTTTCTTTATATTCTTTAGTGAATAGCCACATTTTAGAAGAGCAGAAGAAAATAATATACAGACAATCCCATTCAGCTACCTCCAGTATCTTTCTGCAAGGATTCTTCTTCAGGCCAGTCAGTCTTAGTTAATACCATTTGACTTAAGTTCTCCTCTTTCTGCTTTTCATTTGAGAGGTTCTGATCCGTGGTGATGGCTACTTGAACTTGCACCTCTGGAATAATGACATCATTCAATCCCATAGAGAATTTAAAGATAATAAACACAATAAGACAAGCAACCCTCCCACCTCCATCCAAAACATGCAAGATGAGAAGCCCTTTATAAATTAGGAAAAAAGAATTTTAGGCTCCATTATATAAAAACTGTTACATGAATTGAAAGTTTAAATAAAATTTGTTCTATGATGATATGATGCAACAGTTTCAAAAAGAAAAAAGGTATATAGATCAAGTAATGTTTTTCAAAGTAAAAAAGTAGATTTGAGGTGCTGGGAATGTGGCTCAGTGGTAGAGCACTCACCTCGAATGTGGGAGGCACTGGGTTTGATCCTCAGCGCCATAGAAAAATATGGGTCCATTAAAAAAAAATGGGTCCATCTACAACTAAAAAAAAAAAAAAAAAAAAAGTAGATTTGAACAAGACTTTCAAACTATTTGGCCTACTCAGTTTTTATCATTTATGAAGCCACTTTTGGCATTTCATATAGGCTACAAAAAGCTTTTATATCATCTAGATTTTAAATATAGCACTCTCATTTCCTAATACTTTGTTTCTCCTTTCTTTTTTTATCTTGATTATACTTAATTTCCTATTTCTATTAATATTTTTTAAGAAAGAAATCAGGGAGTGGGGTTGTGGCTCAGCAGTAGAGCATTCACCTCTCACGTGTGAGACCCTGAGTTCGATCCTCAGCACCATATAAAAATAAATAAACAAAATAAAGATATTGTGCTCATGTATAACTAAAAAAATTTTAAAAAAGATAAAGAAATCAGAAAGGCATTCAAGATTACTAAAAACAAAACAAAGAATCAGTCTTGTTTTTACTTATCATGCTAGCTCTTTTCTTTTAAATTCTATTTTTTCTTATTTCTATTACTTCAATCTTCCTAATCTCTTTGTTCTAAATTTCTTCTGAGCTAGGCGCAGTGGCAAACACCTGTAATCTCAGCAGCTTGGAAGGCTGAGGCAGGAGGAGTGCGAATTCAAAGCCAGCCTCAGCAATTTAGAAGGCCCTAAGCAACTCAGAGACACACTCTTTCTCTCTAAATAAATTATAAAAAGGGTTGGGGATGTGGCTCTGTGGTAATCATCCCTGGGTTCTATCCTTGGTACAAAAAAAAAAAATCTTCTGAAATTTTTAGAATACCTAATTTTTTAAGAAGAGTAAATATTTTAGGCCTATAAAAGTATAAATAACATGAACACCAAGGTATCTACAACTGAGCTTAAGAAATAAAACACCACAGACATGATAACTCCTTGTGTAAAGTCTCAATGATTCTCTATTCTCAGCAGCAACCTTTATACTAAATTATCAGTGTCAAGGATGTTTTTGAATTCTTTACTACACTGCACTAGTATGAATCATAAAAATAATCAATATAAATAATGTACAATCTTGTTTTAAATGTCTTTAGACTTTACATAACAGGTACAAATACTGTATGTACTTTTATGCAACATGTCTTTCTCACTGGATATTATGATTTGTAGTATATGATTATAACTGATTCTCAATGCTTTACAGTATTCTAGTGCATTAAAATACCAACTAACCTATTGGTCAACTTAAGGCTGGTTCCAATTTTTTTTAATATTGAAAAGCACTAGAATGAAGATTTCTGTAGAATTTTTAATAATGAGTTGCAAATATCTTCTCTCAATCTGTGCCTTGTGCATGGTATCTTTCAGGAACAAAACTTTCCATTTTAACAATATTAAGATCTACTTATTTTTCCCTTAGGATCTGTGTTTTGTTTGTCTTATTTAAGAAATCCTGAATTATACCATGGTCACAAAATAGATCACCTAAAAAAAAATGTCAGAAAAGGAATTTAGAATGGACATAGTCAAACTGATCTGCAAAGTAAAGAATGATATAAGGAGTGAAATCAGAGAGAAAATATAGGAAGTGAAAGTTCACTTTAACAAGGAGATAGAATTCTGAAAAGAAATCAAGCAGAAATCTTCAAAATGAAGGAATCAATAAACCAAATTAAGAATTCAATGGAAAGCATCACCAAAAGACTAAATCATTTGGAAGATAAGATTTTCAGACAATAAAGACAGAATATATAATCTTGAAAACAAAGTCGACTGTGGAGAAATGATGTTAAGAGACCATGAACAAAACTTTCAAGAAATATGAGATAACCTGAAAGACCAAATTTAAGATTTATCTGGATAGATGAAGGCTCAGAGACAAAAACCAAAGGAATGCACAATCTTTTCAATGAAATAATAACAGAAAATTTCCCAAACCTAAAGAATGAAATGGAAAATCAAACACAAGAGGCTTACAGGACCCCAAATATACAAAATTACAACAGACCCACACCGAGGCACACTATATGAAAATGCCTAACATAAGGATAGAATAAGGATAATAATACGGATAGAATCTTAAAGGCTGCCAGAGAAAAATGGCAAGTCACATCTAGAGGGAAACGAATCCGGATCTCAGCTGATTTCTCAATCCAGGCCCTCAGCTAGCAAGTTGTGAATATATACCAAGCTCTTGATGAATACCAGCCAAGAATACTATACCCAGCAAAATTAAGCTTCATAACTGAAAATGAAATAAAAATCTTCCATGATAAACAAAAAGTTAAAAAAAAATTCACAACTAGAAAGCCTGCACTACAAAACATTCTCAATAAAATACTTCATGAAGAAGAAATGAAAAATAAAAGTGAAAACCAGCAAAGGAAAGAAGTGCATTAGAAGAACAGTCAAGAAAAGGAGAAACTATTCAAAGTAAAACCCAGAAATAAATCAAAATGGAAGGGAATAAAAATCATATCTGAATAATAATACTGAAGGTAAATGGACTAAACTCATCAATCAAAAGACACAGACTGGCAGATTGGATTAAAAAACAAGACCCAACAATGTGCTATCTTCAAGAGATTCCCCTCGTAGGCAAAGACATCCATAGACTGAAGGTAAAGGACCGGAAAAAAACATATCACTCAAATGGAACTGATAAACAAAAGCAGGGGTTTCTGGCCTCATATTATAGACAAAGTGGACTTCAAGCCAAAGTTAATCAGAAGGGACAGAAGGACATTTCATACTGCTTAAGGGATAACAATTATGCCTCAAATAATGGAGCATCTGCATACATCAAACAAACCCTTCTCAGTTTCAAGAATTAAATAGAAACAACACAATAACACTGGGTAACTTTAACATGACTCTTTCACCACTGGATAGAGTCTCCCAACAAAACTAAATAAAGAAGCTATAAACTATGAAATACAATTGGCAATTTAGACTTTACAGACATATACAGAATATTTCATCTGTCAATGGCTGAATACACTTTCTTTTCAGCAGCACAAGGATCCTTCTCTAATAAGCACCATGTTATGTAAACTATCACATATGTTGACATGTAATTGTAATATTACCTTTAGAATCTGTAGGGTTATTATATAGCTCCTTTTCACTTGATATTAATTTTTGTGTTCTTGCTTCCTTCTTGATTAAACTTGTTTGATTTTTATCAACTTGCAGTTGTATTATTTTGTCTCTGTTTCATATATTTCTGCTCCAACTCATTTTTTCCTTACTTTTTGAAAATAACTTGTTAATCTAGCTTCTGATAATAATTACTTTTAAGTTATAAACGTTCATCTGAGTACTGTTTCAGCCCACAGATTCTGATATTTTGAGCTTTTATTATCATTTAGTTCCATGCACCTTTTATTTACCTTTCTTGTGCTTTATTCCTTGACCTATAAGATACTTTTAAGTATCTTAATTTTATAATAGTTGGCATGTGGGAGTGGGGTTGTCTAATATCTTAAGGTGATTGATTTCTAATGTAATAAATCATGCAGGAAACACAGTGTGCATGATATCAAATTTTAAAAAAGTAATGGAAATGCTTTTTATATTGATTGTATTGGTTACATGCATGTCAAAACTGATAAATTTTAATAAATAAATAAATAAATGGATGGATGGATGGATGAATAAATAAATAGATAGATAGATAGACAGACAGACAGACTGCCTAAAGTCTAAAAGGCTAACACATTCCTTTAGACTAAATATGCCTGGAAAAAATTCAATGAGTAGTAGGGATTTATCTAATTTTATTTCTCCTACACATATCATCAGTGGTCCAAGTCATACTCAATGGTTAGTTCATCTTCATCTGTTCTCCATATTGTTATTCCATCTTTGTATATATTTCATTTCCATATTCATGTATATGTTCTGGGTCACTGTTATTGCATTTTTCTATTTACTCCTTTGCAAATGATATCTTAAATAAACTACATATAAAGTAAGTCTTCATATCTGGTACATTAGTGAGCAATGTTAAAATGGACAAAACAGTGCTCCAGGTCAAAAAAACATTAAGATAGAGGAGGAAGTTTAAATCACAATAACAAAAAGACCCAATACACCAGGAAGATAAATTATTTATATGCATATATTCAAATTTCTATTCAGTAAAAATGATAGGAATGTATAGATAACATGTTCAACAATATGTATTAGAAACAGAAAGATTATAAAATAGAGAAGATTTGAACAAATCTTGCTGTAATAGTTTAGATATTAGGTGTCCCCCAGAAGCTCATGTGCGAGACAATGCAAGAACATTCAGAAGTGAAATGAAAGTTATGACAGCCTTAAATGGGTTATGAGAGCCCTAACCCAATCAGAGAATTTATCCCCAAAGTTGGCATTAGGGGCATGTCTTTGGGTGGAGGGCAGGTATATATTTTGTATATGGTAAGAGGAATCGCTTTCTGCTTTCTGATCATTGTGTGAGCTGCTCCCTCCATATACTCTTCTGCCATGATTTTTCTGCCTCATTTGGAGCCCCAAGGAATGAAATCAGCTGTCTGTGGGCTGAGAACTCTGAAACTGTGAGCCCCCAATTAAATTTTTCCTTCTCTAAATTGTTCCTGTCAGGCCTTTGAATTGCAGCAATAAAAAAGTTGAGTAAAACACTTGCTGAAGAGAAATGTGAGCTGAGTGTAACCTGATACTATGATTTTTCAAGGGACGCTGCAAAACTTATGTATTATTTGTTTGTTTATTTATTTATTTTGTGGTACTGGAGATTGAACACAGGGGCCCCACTAAGTACATCCATGTCATTTTAATCTTTTGAGATAGGGTCTAAGTTGCTTAGGGCACTAAATTGCTGAAGTTGGCCTACAACTTGAGATTCTCCTGTCTTGGCCTCTCAAGTCAGTGGATATGTATGCACTACCACACCCCACTCCAAAATCATCATCTTTTTTTCTTTTTTAATCTTTTAAAAGTCTTTCTTTCTTTTTTCTTTCTTGCAGATAATATGTTATTTAATAAGAGAACAAAACAAACAGTGAATGTATGAGAAAAACAAAAACCATGAGTGCAAAGTGGAGAAGTCCATGGATACTCACAAAGCAACTAGGTCATAATAATAATAGTTTGCCTTTGATCACTGAAAAGAGTGTTCCCCATAATTCTCACAACAACTCTGTGGGAAGGATATACGTGTTCCAGCTTTGCTGTGAAAACTGTCCAAATACAAGTCCATTTCTACAAAGCCAGCCAAAATTGCCTGGTTTAGCTCTAAATACCAAATCTTATTTTTAAATGTTGGCGACAACATCAAAAAAAAAATTTAAGACATGTGTAAGCACATACTTTCTTGAAGAATCCAGCCTGATAAGTTAGTTTCTAAGATCTGATGGAGATACATTCATGAGGCAATTTAACCAATATTTTCTATGAATTTTCATCTACAAAACATACAGTATTGGGTATTATTTCAAAAGTTGCAACATATTATATTTCCTATGGTGAAAAATATCCCTGAAGCACTTAAAAGCATTTATAAATATTTACCTTCTTGTATATACCAATATAATAACAAAGAGGAAATTTCGCATAACAAATCAGAAAAAGGATAAAGACTAGATAATATTCTCATTTAGGATACAACAGGGAAAGCAAGTCACAAAATACACAAAGCCATTGCAGTTACCTGCATTATCTTTTTGAAAGGGTTTTTTCCCCAGTGACAGGGGTGCCTTAGGTACTGCCCTCTTACTGTAGATCCCTTCCTTATGTTTAATGTTCACAGTGGCTGAGAGGTCGTCATCCCTTGTGCCTAGCACCTGAGCGGGAAACTCTGGAGCAATAGCATCATTGGACCCTAGAGAAAAATGGGAAGTTAATACAATTAACACAAACATACACTTGAAGTTAAGACAAACCTTTTTTAAAAATCTGCCTCTTAGACCACTTCTATGAAAAAACCACTACAATGGGAGTGTAACAATGTCAAGACACATTAGTCAAACTGAAGCTATGAAACATGCAGAATAAATGCCAATAACACAAGGTGGAGAAACAAAGACATAAGAAAACATAAAGAGGAACACTGATCAGTTCAGGAAGGAGATTATTTCTAGCTCAGGAAGGTTTTGGAAAAAGAAAAGTATACCTTGCATTAAAAAATAGGCCTTCTGGTATGGAGAGAAAGGTAGAAAGGCATTTAACACAGAAGTTACTACATAAACAAACACAAGGAATATATAAGAATAACTGACATTTTTATTGTCAGGCTAGACTATAGGATAGATTAAGAAGATGAGTAATATTTAAAAATAATTGGGACAAAATTCAGCAGTGCATGGAATCCCAAGCTGAAGAGTAAAAATTTTATTGTACATGAAATGCAACATCGTTGAAGATTTCTTCATAATGGGATAACATCATCAGCTGCTTCAGGTAGATTTATCTGATAATACAATGACAAATACTGAAAGTAAGGGCTGGCATGGCTTAGTGGTAGAGGACTTTCTTAGCACATGCAAGGCTCAATGCCTAGTACTGAATAAGAGACAGACAGACAAAAAGAAAAAATGATATGTGACAAACAAAAGATTTGAAAGTATTCAAATTTCTTTTAAAATATATTTCAATACACTTATATCTGTTGACAAAGAGATCTACTATCTAAGCCACATCTAACAGGCAAAAGAACATTTCTGGATATAGAAAGGTTTGTAGTAACTATAGAATTATTTTCTACAAAGCTGTTTTTCTTTCTAACCCAGGACCCAGTACTTCATGGATTTCTGGAGCTTCTGTATATGGTAATAAGACCTGAGTAAGTACTGGTCTTACTAATACAGAGCAAATAAAGTCATGAAGGGTTTGTCAGGGTTGATTGTGAAGATTCTACCCAAGGCTTCTGGGTCAGATTTACAAATTATATTGGGCTCTTTCTCAGGTTCCTTATCATCACTTTCTATCATTTTGCCTCTTACCTCTCTGGCAAATCCTTATTATTCTTCCTTCTATCAAGTTACTCAGTGCTTGAGTTCTTCAAAGGGTCAGAACTGGACTCTCTTCTTAGCTAAACCCAATGACCATCAAGATAAGGCTGGTGACCAACAAATATATATCATGGCTGAGACCTTTCTTCTGAGCTTTAGAGGACACAACTAAGCCTTATAGCATTTTAGTGGAGATAAGTAAAAGATGTCCTTCCTTAAATAACAAAAATTTAAGTTACTATATATTAGGTTACAACACAAACAACTGTAACTGGTAATAATTCTCCTCACAGACACTGTCAGATACCAGAGAACACACCCCAAGAACAGCATGCACATGCATATTCTGTCCACCATCTCTCATTCTCCAAGAGAGGTAACCAGGTCAGGCTCACAGTCAGTTGGGGAACGACAATTAAGTCTCTGAAAATAGTAAATGAATAAGCAAGAGAATAAACCTCAGTAGAGTTGAAAGGCAGAGGGAAGAGACTGCAGATATGTGTATATACCAGTGCATCTATAAATAGCTATAGTATATGTGAGTATGAATTTACATTTGGAGCAGCACAAGAGTAAACATTATTGCCCCAGAACTCTAAGCAGCAATGATTGGGAATCTTCATGCCTGTGTATTTTCATACGAGAGTATGTTATGAGGTAAATAGTACAACCTCATATGTGATATGCATTCAACCCCAACACTTGTACATTGACTCTGTCTAAACTCAACCACAGATCTCTATGTAAATGTATAACAGAAGTCTCACTTTTTATATGTTCAAAGCAGATAATCTGATAATCTGATCATCTTTCCTCAAACCTGCTTCTTCCTCAATCTCTGTCTTAATAAATTTACCTAATTATATACTCTAGAAAACTAGAAGTCACTTTTCTCCAGCTTCTTCTCCCTCACTCTCTATAACCACCAAGGCCAGGAAGAATTATTTCCTAAAAATAAATTGACTATGTCTACTTCACCTTATCTCATCAACATCACTCTAATCCTAAATGCTGCCATCTCTGGTACTGACTACTGTAACAGCCTTCTAACCAACTGAAGTCTCCAACTTACACTTTGACCCTCTCCAACTCAGGTCTGTGACTTCCCTTGTATGATCCATTTCTACACAAAGCAGCCAAAATAAATTTTACAAAAATAAATAAAACCACAATTGCCTGCTAGAATAAAATCCAAATGCCTTAATATGGTTTAAAAACCTTGCATAATCTTGCACTTGTCTATCTTTAACCATTATCTACCCACCATTCTGCTTTACTCTGTTAAATAAAATTTATAGAAGACCATTGTTTTGGGCTGAGCTCCTACACTCAGTCCCAACAGTCCAATCCAGAGTCACTTGTGCTAAGTACAATGCAATCAAGCTGAAACTTTCCACTGATAGATCAGTTTTCATAAAAACAGATGATTTATAGCAACCAACTGAAACTCAGTCTGAGCAGGAGTAAAAAGGAAGTCTACTCTTCTTTTATCCTCACATAGAAAGTAACCTAACACCAAGGTGTTAGTCTACTTCTTTGTTCCTGGTTTGGATACCTTATCAAAACCAACTGTTCTGCCATGCTCAGTGGGGCAACTCTTCTAAGGTATGCTGTGGTTGCTCCCAGATTAATGAATCTTTAACTAAATTTATTGAAAAATTTTTTCAATAAGCTATACTGCCCTTCTTTTCATTCATCAAATGCATCAACCTCATTTTTGCTTCAGGAGCTTTGGGCATAATCTTCTCTCTGGCCAGAACATTCTTGTCCTCCATTTTTTGCCTACTGAATTTAGACACCCTAAAGGTTTCAGTTCAAATGTTTCTTCCTTGGAAAGGCCTTCTTAAGCTCCTAAAACCAAACTGGGTCCTTCTGTTACCATTATAGAATGCTTTGTTTTCTTAGCACTTGTAATTTATAATTATATAATTAACTTGTGATTTAATGTCTGTCTCTCCACTTGAATATAAGTTCTATGGTAAAAGGACCTGTGTTTACTTTGCACACTGTTGTAAATACTGTTACTAGCAATTGTATCTGCCCAGAAGAAGGCAACAGCCTTAATATTTATTGGTTGAATGAATATGAGGTGATAATTTCTTGTCATTAAAAAAATCAACTTGGTCATTGAAAAAAAAAAAAAAAAACCGAAAGTTTGAAGGAAATAATTTAAAGATTGTTACACATGTAACCAAACTTGTTTATATACCCTAAGGGAACATACACTGGCATCCCACCATATATAGTTTCATATTTTCTTTCATACAAGTAGCAATACACTTTAAATAGAATTTAGGGTTTAAAGTCAGTATTTAAGATGAAAACTCTTGCCATGCAGGGTCAAATCACCTTTGAAGGCACCATGTTGAAACTGACATCCCATATACTCAACAAATTTATCAGAGTCCACTTTTTCCTCTGTGCACACAACACACCACTGTCGCTGAACCTGAGAACATGGTGAAGAACTTAAGCTTGTGTGTAGAAGCCAGGTTGTACCAGAAAACCACTTCTTTAGAATAAATTCAGGGAAGCCAGTTATGCTTACACTACAAAAGGCAAATGAGGATTATGATGAATGAGGGTTGCCATCTCCCATTTCTTACTTCCCCAATATGCTCACAGAGGATAGAGAGAACATTTATACTTATAAAATTCTCTTTTCTTCTTAAGTCTTCTGAGCACTACAGTGGATATTCCTAGTTCTTTCCCTAGATTCACAAAAAAATGGTCTTTTAAACATTATACTTCCTCTGACAAAACTGATTCAGCCAATACCTATTGTGTCCTTCCTGTTCAAGACAACCACTGAGATGATCCAGATTAGGTATTCAGTGATGATTTAATAAAAGGAAGTGGGAATGAAAGAAGAGAGGTAAAGAACCAGAAGATGGTTCTTGTCACAAAAGAGTACACAATTTGGTGAAGATCAACTTTAAGAAACTAACAAATGTTACCTCACTGTTGGTAAAATGATGATGATAGTATGCTATTTCCTAAGAATGTGATTGAAAATCGATCTTTGTGTGTTCTGGTCAAATAAGTGTGCAAATATAAAACGCTTTATGTGGGCTGAGGACGTGGCTCAGTGATAAGAGTGTTTACCTATCTGTCATGTGTGATCCTCAGTACCATAAAAAGAAAAAGAAAAAAAAGAAAGGGTGGGGGACAGTAGGAAAGTAGATTGGTTTCAATTCCCAATACCAACCCCCCTCCAAAAGTAAAAAACTAATTTTTTCTCTTTTGTTAAAAATATGTAATGAATTTCTTAACTGAATGACAATGCCAAAGTATGCTAAAATTATTTATTAGAACTAAATAAACTTCATTGTGTTCCAATTACCTGACCTCTTTATGCTATGTTTTCTTTTTTTCAAAATACCTTTATTTTATTTATTTATTTTTAAGTGGTGCTGAGGATCGAACCCAGCGCCTCGAACATGCTAGGCAAGCACTCTACCGCTGAGCCACAACCCCAGCCCCTTTATGCTATCTTTTCTGTTTTCTGTTCTTGTTCTTTAATTTCTTGCTAATTTCATACTCTCAACTGTGATTTGTAAGATAAATACTTAATTTTAAAATGCTATTATGAGGTTTTGTGGGTATTTTTTTCAGTATTTTCTTATTGTGGTTAAAAAATACATAACATAAAGCTTGGCATTTTAATCATGTTTAAGTGTACAGCTTAGTGGCATTAAATACATTCACAATGTATGCACCATCATCATCATCATCTATCTCCAAATCTTATTCACCTTCCTAAACTTAAATTCTGTATCCATTAAACAATAATGTCACATCCTGCCCTCAACCTAGTACCTGGTAAGCATTATTCTACTTTTCATCTCTCATCAGTTTGACCTCTCTAGATCATTCATGTAAGTGGGATCATACAATGTGTGCACTTTTGTGACTGGCTTATCTCACTTAGCCTACTGTCTTCAGTGTTCATTCACCTTTTAACATATACCAGAATTTCATTCATTTTAAAAGGCTGAATAATATTTGATATATTTAAAACATTTTGTTTATACATTCATAAGTCAGTTGACATTTGGGTTTTCAAATCTGGCTGCTGTGATTAATACTACAATGAATATAGGCGTACAAGTAGCCCTTTGAGACTGTTTTCATGTCTTTGGGTTATATACTTAGAAGTGGAATTGCTTTAATATATAGGAATTCTATGTTTAATTTTTTTGAGGACCTGGTATACTGTTTTATACAATGACTACTCCATTTTACATTTCCATGAGCAATACACAAGGATTCCAATTCTTAACATTCTCATCAATACTTAAATTCTTTAAAAAAAAATGGTGATGCTAATGGATGTAAAGTATTACCTAGTTATGGTTTTGGTTTGTATTTACCTCATGACTAAATAATTTTTTAAATGTGTTTATTGGTTATTTGTGTACTTTCCTTGGAGAAACATGAACTTAGACTCTTGTCAATGTTTAAATCAGTCTGTCTGGCTTTTTGCAGTTTAGTTCTAAGAGTTTTTCACATGTTCAATGTATTAATGCCTTACCAGATAATTTGCAAATAGTTCCTCCTATTCCATGGAATATTTTTTCACTGTTGATGGTAATATTCTATGGCATACAGAATGTTTTTTATTTATCTACCTTGTCTTCTTTTGTTGCCTATGCTTTCAGTGTCAAACCTTCTTTACCCCATATTACCAAATTTTGAAATAAAACAAAACATCTTTAATATCTCCTACTAAGATAAAAATACAATTAAATTAGTTTTTCTTCTTATGGATTTCATTCCAAATATCTTTTGGTACTTCTCCCACTTTTTAGCTAAATATTTTATTATTTAGACTAAAATTTATGTAAACTGGCTTCAAATTCACCACTGGTCACTTCTGGCAATGTTTTATTTCTCATTCTTGAATGCTTCTTTTTGATTCATTTTTTCAGTTGGTTGAGTCTTCAAGTGAATTTCAAGAAGATCTGGAAGCAGAATATATTTTCTTGCTCTTGCATATTGATGAAAATGATTTTATCGCCATATTGCTTGATGAATATGCACTTGGGTCCACAATCCTTGAATTATAATTATATCCTTTCCCACTAAACATAGATTTTGTTGAGTTCATTTCTCACATTTAGAATTTTAAAGAAGGAAGAAAATGTTGCTCCTTAAACTAAATAACTTTAAAATATATACGCATGCTAATAGGTTTAACTCCCCCCACCCCCAACACTTTTTTAAGTTAAATCTTTCAGTAGCATATATCATAGTCTCTTAATACTGGTTTTTGCCTAGATTATATGCAAAACTGTCAATCTACATACTATGCTCTTTTTTATTTTTTTAAGAGAGAAAAAGTTTTCCTTAAATAAACCTTGAATTCAGCTGTCTACAAATATAATTCTTGGTTTGGTATTGTTAATTGTGCTTCTGTATCTCTTATGTCCTTCTCATATCCCAATTTTGTTTCCTTTTTCTTTAGTATTTCCAGAGACTTATTCAAGTTTATCCACATCAGCAATTCAATTTCCTTTACGTTAATTTTATCCTTTTTTGCCTGCAAAATATATTTTAAATCTGCTACCAAATCTTTAAGTTTACAGGCAGTCTTTCCTTGTTCATTGTGCCCCTTTCTTTAAAAAAAAAAAAATGTTGAGATATAATCTACTACATAAAATTTACCCATTTACAGTATAGCTCAGCAATCTTTATTGTATTCAAAGTGAATACTGCACTCTAATTTTGTAAGTTTTCATCATTCCACAAAGAAACCCTGTATATATAAGCAGTTATTCCCCATTCCTTTATTCCCATAGCTTCTACCCATCATCAGTATTCTACTTTCTGTCTTTATGAATTTATTCTGCACATTTCACATAACTGAAATCACACAACATGTAACCTTTTTCTGGCTGGCTTGAATTGTTTTTAGTTTATTTCTACATTTAATTATGTTGGTTTTTGAAAAGAAGCTGCCAGTTTTTTCTACATATTTGAGGCCTTGTTGTTAAGTACTAGTTCCTATAAAAAGTTTATAATCAAGTGATGTTTAAAACATATTGAAATCTTAAACATAAGAAATTTAATTTTATTTCATGTATCCTTCCTTATCCCAAGCCCAAAATAGGCTGAGAGAAATAACAGATGATTTTAAAAAGTACTGATAGCATATGTGGGGTTTCTGACTTCTGGGATGACATCATTTTATAATAGTCTAAGAATTACAAATCTAACCATTTTGTTTTGCTGTAAATTACTCATATATCTTTGTAGTACTTTCAGAACATACTATCAAAATATGCAATCATTTACATATTTTTTGAGTAGAACATTTAAATGTAATGAGTGAAAAAAATCATTAAAATACAAAATGTTTTTAAATTGAACAAAAAGATTTTATATTGATAAGGATTTTTGTCCTAAAGTAAAATGGCTGAATTGTTTCAAAATGAGAAAAAGAGAGGAACAGAACTAAAAATTTAAATAACTAACATAGATTCTTAAAAAACAAAAAAACCTGAAGTTTTATAAAGGATGGATCTTATATGAAATTTGTATGTGTTGACTATAAATAAAAATTATTTATAAGCTTTTCTAAAATCAAAATTGAACACACTGATATAAAGCCAAAATCTCGTTATTTACGTTTACAGCAACAAGACTTTGATCTGCTCTTAGTAAAATTTACAAAGAACCAACTTTAAAAATCAAAAGTTTTATGTTTTATCAAAATAACTTCTTGTGTTTTCTCCAGGTTATTCTTAGGTTTTGACTACTTGGGGAAATTAAATCTTTAAAAGAGGGTTTATTTAAGCACTTATTTTTGCAAAATCTTTTAAATAATCACTTTGTTACTCTGGTTAAATGAACTATGATTGTTTTTTCAATTAGATGGCATACGTGTCATTAATACAAATATTCTAAAATTTTGTAAAATTTACAAAAGTGTGGTGATCTTGGTGAGGTACGATAGAAGACATCAGAACAGGTAGAAAGGAGACATATGGGACAAGAGTGGCCATGATTTAAAGTCCATTTTCACAAGGATTAAAAGTCAAAACTGAAAAGTCACTTTCACGATACTCTCATTAGAAACAGCACAATTAAATCAATAATTAAAACTTATCTGCAGGTTCATAAATAACTTCTTTTCTGACATAGCCCTAAAAGAAAAACAGGTCCAAGAATGCTTTTGTTCAACATGCAGATATTCATAAGATTTATATCTTTAGGATCAAAGTAGTTAATCTATGTGTCATACTCTGCATCACACCATCAATGTTACATCAATGTGGTACTGTTTAATTAACAAAACAGAACAATAAAACCCTTGATGTGAAATTATCAGTGATTTTTCATCCTAAACAAAGAAGAAAAGAAAATGATCCCTAGTAAGTAATAACTGACATGTCCAGTTAGCAACAGAAAGGAGGACTGAAAATACCCTCTCAGATCATGTCTTGGTACTATAGATTTTACACACATCAATATGCCTATGATGTGATTAGCATGTTCGTCTCCAATACCCATGCTCTATCATGTCTCTTATATTTTTTTTCTCTCAATAAAATCAATCTGTGCTTCACTTTGACCCTGATCTGTCCTTACATTCTTTCTGTGATGATGTCAATAACCCTTATGACCTGAGTTGAGATCCACCTCCCTTTTGGGAAACCTCCTCATGAGACAGGAATTTGAGAATAAAGGAAGAGATGCTGATTGATTTCACTGCAGAATAAAGGAAAGCTTGCTGATCCAAGGTTTGTTTCCAGTCTCCTGCCTCCGTCTTTTGGTTGCCATGCATTTACAGAGAGGACCTTCCACATAATGTATTTAATTGGGTATTGTTTTAGTCAGTTTTTTTGTTGCTGTGACCAAAAGACCTGACAAGAACAAATTTAGAGAAGGACAAGTTTATTTGAGGGCTCACAGTTTCAGAGGTCTCAGTCCATAGGCAGCTGGCTCCATTGCTCTGGACCCAGGCAAGGCACAAGGCAGAACACATCATATATGGGAAGAGTATGTGGTAGACAGTGGCTCAGGACATCACACCAGAAAGGAGAGAGCAACTCTTCTCACAACACACAAAATATATACCCTAAAAGTAAAAGTCATGCCCCCATGCCCACCTCCTCCAGCCACACCCTACCTGCCTACAGTTATCACCCAGTTAATCCATATCAAGGGATTAATGCATTGATTAGGTTAAGATCCTCCTAACTCAATCCTTTCACATTTAAGTTTTCTTGCATTGTTTTACACATTAGCTTCTGAGAGACACCTAGTACCTAAACCATAACAAGTATCTTGTGACTCTGGCGCCATCTCTACAATCTACACTGGTACTTCTACTTTTAGGCTCAAACATCTGACTCCTTTTACTTATACACTTCAGATGCCCTTGATGGGATCTACACTCCAATCCAAAAACAAATAGTCAGATGATATGTAGCCTCAAATCCCTCAAGATTGAGGAATGGATAAAGGGAGGAATTGCAACAGGGGGTCCTTTAAAATTGAAAGACTCTGTAAATGGCTTTTTTCCTGCCAGCCTCATCTCAAGCTGGGAGTCCAAGCCCCAGGTACCAAAAATCAAAGAATCAGATTTATAATCACATGCTATGCATATTTCTTGGCTTTTGTCCTCTTCTTTTAAATTCTAATGCTAGTATGGCTTCTGGGAAGACAGGTTTAGGTTGGCTGTCTTCCCAGTTATTGCCAAACCAAAAATAAATTCAATTCTTTATCATCATTTCTCTCTTTTGTTAACTAGACTCCAAATAAAGATAAGTGACCAAGTTGTCTGTTGGGACCCAGAGTCAAGCTGCTTGAATCCGGAGGCTGTTGGGGTAAACACCAGTCAGTGCCTAGGAAGGTTTATTATTCAGGGTGGTGAGATAAGAAGGACTTCAAAGAATAACAAAGGTAAAGAGAAGGACAACTGGCCACTTCCCTGGTCTCCAATCTTTAGACGGGTATCAAAGCAGAGCAAACTTGTTTGTAAAGTTAAAGAATGAACTCAAGTGCTGGGGTTATGGCCCAGAGGTAGAGCACTCACCCAACATGCATGAGGCACTGGGTTCGATCCTCAGCACCACATAAAAATAAAATGAAGGTATTGTGTCTACCTACAACTAAAAATTAAATATTAAAAAAAGAATGTACTTAAAAACCATCTGAAGAAATTCATCAGTGCAGTAGGCATACAACCAATCCTCTTTATATTTCCCTTGCTTGTGAGCACAGTGTGGCCCTCCATTTTGTCCAGCCTTTCACCACTGAAGAGTGTGTAATAAAATGTCCAAATTCTTTCCACTGAGTCTTCCAAGTTCTTTCTTTGGCTGCCAAAAGATGTCAATCAATAGCAGGACACTAAAGTCCTCAGAAAGTACTGGAACACCTGACCAGATTTCTACTGTAGATAGATATTCTATCTTCTGAACTAGCAATAAAAGGGATCAAAAGATTTTCCTACTGACAATCAACTAAGTGAGCCTGTTTTATTTCTGGTAAGTGTGTTTTAAAAAACAAAGCTTTGCAGAAGGTGAAAATTTCTCGGTTTCTGACTGTAGATTTAATCCTCAGCATTTCAGCTCCTTTACAGTGGGAGATTAGAGGTTGTATCAGAGCTGTTAATGTAGCTGCCATGAGAAACTAGTCTGTTCCATTTTCATATAAAACTAACCCAAAAATCTGCCCAATTGCAGGAACTTTTATTTTTTTTCCATTTCTGCATAAAGTTGTTTATAGACAAATCAAGAAGAAAATCATTTGTCTAAAGTGAACCGAGTAATATCCTACAGAACACCCAAAATGTTATTCCATCAAATCAAAACGTTTTTGCCTTGGATCCTAAATATAATATTTAAGTTATACTCTTTGTACGTATATTCTGCCAAAATACATAAGTCCACCTCCAGAAGGTGCTATACATTTCCTAAACTTGCAGTTCCCTTATAATGTGCTCACAGGAATGTTGCAGGATATTTTAAAATTCTAGGGGAAGACAGTGATAATTAATATCTGATGTATTCCATAAACTATAAGCTCAAGGTAGTTTAATATGTCAACATCTGATAGTGTTATGTCCCTTTCAATGCTTGCCTTGTCTTTGTAAAGCTGGCTTTTGGGCATTTGCTGTTATAAAAAATAGGAAATAAGAGAGGCTGTCCAAATGGATCTCAAGTACCTAACAGTACCTAACAGCTGTACATATATCATTAGGAACCGTGGTTACTTATGAACAAAATTTTTTTTCAAAAACCAAAGCCATAGGAAATAAGTTTTGTTTACTAAGTTGTCAGATCAAAACAGTATTTATGTCCTAATAACCTAGTAGCTACTTGAAAAAACACTTTTTGTACTTATCTGCATCAGACATAATTTGAGGAGAAAACAGCACTGAAATATTAAGGGCACTGTGAACCAAGAAAGCTTAGAAACCTTTTCCATAAATGGAATCCACTAACCTAAACAAATAATTGTTCATGCAATCTGATCAAATAACTTACCTATCCGAATCAAAGATAAAGACATGCAAAGCTACATACTTCACTGAAGATTAAGAAGGAACTTTAATTTGTCATTTTATAATCAACCAGCCAACACACAAAAAAATTTGCAAAAAAAATAAAAATTTGACTAATTTCTGCATAATACCTGAATGTGAACTCTCAACGGTGGTATCAGATTTGGAATCTGGAAATGAAGGAACTGTTTCTAATTGTGGAACATAGTACATCTTCGAACTACCAGATGGTTTATATGGCAACAGTAAAGGCTGGGCTAAAGAGGTAAAGATAAGAACAATTAATAAAAAAAGAGATTAATTCATTGAATACATATTAGCACATTCCATGTACAAGACAGTGTTTGAGTTTCTTAATGATGTATCAATGAACTAAACAGAAATCAATCTTTGTTTTTCAAGAGGAATCAGAATTCTAGAGATGGGAGATACATGGTACACAACTAAACTAAATGAGCAAACTCTCTAGTATTTTAATAAATTGTCAGTGATATGAAAAAACAATTAGAAAATATTGTGAGAGGTTGGTAATACAGGGAAAATTAGAACAGGATGCTCTTAAAATAGGATGACACAGGCAGGTCTCATTGAGAAGATGAGTTTTTATAGCAATGAATTTTTAGATGGCTCTAACTAAAAAAACAGGTTTTCTTACATTGAACTCAAAATCTGGTCATTGTTAATATCTCCTGCTAGTCTTATTCTACTCCCAGAGTCACAGAACATAGTTCTTTTCTTGTGATATTGTTTTGAAACAAAGTTTCCATTATAAAAGTATAAATTCTCAATATTAAGAAAATACAGGTAAAAAAGACAAGGTCATGTGCCACTCATGGTATTTTAATGTATATCCTACCTATCTTTCCCCCGTTTTTTGTTTACATAATTGTCATATAGTAAGTATAATTTGAATTCAGCTTTTCTACTTTACATTAATAAAACATTCATTTTATCCTATCTTTCTTATTTCTTATGGCAATACCACAGATAAAATGTATTCAACCTTGTTCTTACTGTTGAAAATTTAGGATGAGTTAAAATTTTCAATTATAGTGAAGAGTTTTCTGGTTATAGCATACTTATTCTTCCCTGCTGCCCACCCACCTCAGTTAAATTCTCTGTTTATAGAGTGAAAAACTATACCATGTATGAAATTTTTTTTAAAGTCCAGCTGTAAAAATACTTTCTCAAATGTCTGTGCCAATTTATTCTTACTCTAATATAGTATGTATAGTCATTAAGAAATAATTCTTTGCTAATATGGCTAATTATTTAAATGTGCTCTTATTTGATTAGTGTAGAGCTAAACTTTTTTTCTATACATAGTTGTCCCTTGGTAGCTGGGGGATTGATTCCAGGACCTCCCCAGACACCAAAATCTGTGGAGGCTCAAATCCTTTAAGTAAAATTGTGTAAAATGACACAGTATTTGCACATTCTCTTGAATACTTTAAATCTTCTCTAGATTTCTTGTATTTGCTAAACTGCACTGTTAAGGGAATAAAGAGAAGACAAAAGTTTATACATATACAGGTGCAATTATTTTCTCTGAATATTTTCAATCTGTGTTTGGATTCATGGATGTAGAACCCACAGATATGGAGGGGCAGGTGTACTTATTTTTCTTTCATGGTGTGGTATTAACCATCAAGTGGCCAATAATATTTATCTTTCCGTCTCCTTTCATCTATACATTATATTTTCCAATCTTCCTTACAACAACCATGTCTGAACATGTGACCAAGTTTCAGTCTACAGGACGAAGCAAGAATGAGTACAAATTTCAGGCATTCCATTAAAGGGATCCCATTATAAGCGCCACCTCTTCTTAGGCACTGCATATCATGGTAGTTTCCATGCAGATTTGGGAGTCACAATTAAAGGATGCGGGGAGGGCTGGAGGTGTAGCTCAGTGGTAAAGTGCATGTTTTTTTTCCCCAACAAACAAAAAAGTCAGAGCCTCCAGAGGTGGAGCACAGCTACCAAACCTAGACCACCACCTACCTGCAGTTCAGAATTTCTATGATAGAATAGCTGCAATTACACTAATACCTAGTCAGTAAGCAATTGATCAATTTTATATCATCTGGAGCCAACAATCACTACTGATCCTGAGGAAAAAACCCTTTTTTGCCTTACTTTCCTTACCTACAAAATGTGCTTGAATGACAACACTTACCACTTAGGGTTATTGTAAAAATGTAAATGAATTTAAAAATATAAAGTGTCTCAAGGAGTAATACTGATATGTTTAGAGGTAAAGCATTGAGTTCTTTCAATCCTCTTTGCTCTAAGTAATATATTTATTTGAATAACACATTATATGTACCCTATTTTCACCATTATGACAAATAAGAGCAAAAAGAGTTACTCTTTTTTTCCTCCAGATTTTCTTTTATTCTTCCTGATAAAATTAAGTCAAATACACAAGTCCAAAAGAAGAAATACATTAGAAATCTGAGCAGAACTCTGTTAGAGTACATATTTACTAGGAAACAAATGGCATCTTTACAATATTCAGCTTTCCCAGCCAGAAACACCTTTCTCTTAATTTAGTCAATTATTATTTTCTCTTTTCAATCTCTACGCAAAGGATTAATATTTTCTGTATACAAGACATATAAAACATTCATTTAGGTTATTTTTCAGTATTATATGCTCATAAAAACAGAATTATGATGAACACTATCTCCTGGCTGAACACCTCAAATCTCCTTTAATTTCTCTTATTATCTATCACAGCTAGATGGATTTCTAGTTGCCCACATCTGTATAAAAATCAAAATGCTCTTGATAGAGTCTAACTGTCCTGCAGTAGAATGAGATTTCCTTCATTATGAACAATAACAACCTTTATATCCTTAGAATTGTGTTAATATCCTTGACAGTTCTGATGACTTATTTTGGCATTGAATTTCACAGTTAATTAACTGTCCAAGTCAGAAAAGTAAGTAAGAACATTTACATCAAACGAAGTAGGACAAAATGCTGATGCCTAAAGGGGAATTCATTGTACTTACCACGTCTTATAACCCACAACTATGCTAAACCAAAAAAATAAGTTAACTTAATTACTATTATGGTACTAGCTGGGGGACAACACTTTCTAGGACTAGAATGCTACATTATAGAATATGGTATATGTATGTACTGAACCATATACTGTATTTGCCTATCTCAAGTGCCAGAAAGAATACATGCATTTAGGATCAAAGGTAGAAGCCCTTTCAGAAATTTTTTTTCTTTCAATCTTTGTGATTCTGATGTTTATTAGATGGAAGATCTCAGAAATGAGACAGGGAAATTTCCACAAAGGACAGAAGCTATCTAGCCATTTTATATTTTTTTCTTTCATTAAAGCAATAAATAGAGTAGTATGCATAGTGTTGACTAACTCTTGATTGACCTCAATTATCAAGAAGAAATAAAGTGACCTTAAAAATCATGGTCATTAGGAATATAACTAACACTTGGGAGACTACTTAACATGCCTGATGATAGAAATAAACAAAAAATTAACTTACCCTACATATGCAGGGCTAGTGAAGTCTCAGTTGACTTAAGAATTTTATACCACTCTTACAGGCATAATAAAACAGGAAAATTTTTCTTAAAAAAGGGTTGCAGCCTCCATTCTATTTGGTTATTGTTGTAGTCATTATTATTAGAATACTGATTTATTCATTTTCTTTCTCCACCAGTGTACATAAAGCTTGATAGTAATGGTTAACTGTGCAAAACTATAGTGCAATGGCTATTATACGGAGATGGAAGATTCTGAGACAGATAACTGGTCCACGTGTCATGTCCCCCACACCTCCATCCCCCTAGTGGAGAGTGAACTCAGGGACTTGTGCAAGTGAAGCAAACAATCTACCACACATCCCCAGCCCTGGATACAACAGTCATTTTTATTGTTGTTGTTGTTTTTAGTTATATCCAGCCATAGAATATATTTTGACAAATTTATAGAAACACCGAATCTTATGCTAATTAGGATCCCAGTCTTGTGGTTGTATATGATGTAGAGAATCACTGTGATGTATGTACATAGGAAAGTTAAATCAGATTCATTCCACAGTCTTTCCTATTTCCTGCCCCCCCCTTCCCTTCATTGCCCTTTGTCTAATCTACTGAACTTCTATTCTTCCCCTCTCCCTAACAGTCTTAAGGTTACTTTGGACCATGTGCCTGGGGAGAACAAGTGAGTACTCAGCAAATAATGCTTACCTCTATAAAAGAAAGAAAGAACTGGAAAAAGGTAAAGAAGAAAATTCAATAATAAATTTCTTTAAAATTTTGAAAATAGAAAAATATAAACATATAGTATATTGCTTTGAACTTTTAAATCATAATAGGTAAAAAGTAATAGGTTTAAAATACAATTCTTTGTACTTTAAAGTACATTTTTTAAATGAGCTTTTTTAAAAGCCTCAATTTTTAAAATTTTGACCCACAGTATTCAAAATAATAAATTTGGATTTGTAAATTAAATAAGATAATCCTTGAATAAATGCATATAAAAAACATTAACCATGGGGCTGGGGTGGTGGCTCAGCAGAAAAGCACATGCAAGGCCCTGGTTTGATCCTCAGCACCACATAAAAATAAATAAAATAAAGGTATTGTGTCCAACTACAACTAAAAAATAAATATTAAAAAGAAAAAACATTAACCATGGTCTCTATATACTGATTCACTGGATGCACTGGATGTAAACAGAGGTAAAAATAAGTTTTCACAACTGAGATTCCTCTCTCATGTTTCTGCCACCATCATGAGAGCAACATACCTGGGTATCCTGGGTCTTAGAAACACCTGGAACACGCCCAAACCATTTCTGCAGGCCAAGCCCAGCCAAAGTCCGACTGACCCAAAGCCCAGGTATGAGAAAAGCAAATGTTTGTTATAAGCCACTAAGATATTTGAGGTTGCTTGTTATACAGCATCACTGTGACAAGAGGCAACTGACACAGAAAGGTACTCTTCGAGATTACTGACTAAATTACACAGTTTTGGTATGGTTTTCTTTCATAATAAAATATTTAAGAATTACAACCAATTTAGGCATATTCTATCAATATGCAGATGGGTAAGCTTTTTGCATTAGAAGGAAAACTTAAAATATATTTTATGTAGATTTATTTAAAATGTTAAATATTTTAAAATTAGCAAGGTTCCAACCTTCATATGAGGAAGAATAGAAACTTAAATGTTAATTTTCCTACTGTTGGGCTGAGGTTGTGGCTCAGAAATAGAGCGCTCGCCTCGCATGTGTGAGACCCTGGGTTCAATCCTCAGCACCACATAAAAATAAATAAGTGAAATAAAGTAATTGTGTCCAACTACAACTAAAAAGTAAATATTTTTTTTAATTTCTTACTGTATACTTAAAAAGGGAAATAATTTATAACTTAATTTTAAATGTTATATAGTATAAACACTATAAAAATATCACTTATACTTAAATATCACTTAAACCATAGCACACAAAAACACTCTAAATATAGACCTTATGATATAGACTGCTAGCTATTTTCCAAAATCCATTTCTTCTTCATCCTGAAAAATACAGCTAAATTATATTCCTAGTGAAAGTGATTTGGGACATTTCTAGGTTTTGCCTATAAAACCTCCCTCATGTGCTCCATGCTTTTTTGCTCATTCATTCCAGTTGACTATAACGGCGAATCTAAAATAACTTCAGGTTCTACATTTTAAAGACAGCGGGGTAAGTAATCAACCTGGGTTAATCAGAGATTATAAGCACAAAATAAACTACTATTTTGTTTGCACTATCACATATATTTGCATCTGTTAATTGTAGTATACATTAATATAATCTAAAATGCCAATAATATTTTGCCTACCTAACGGCAGATCTTAATTGTTTATGTTATTACAAAGCATCTGCATTCTTATTACAAATATCATGTGACAAAAATAAGTCAACCACAAGCAGCATGATTCCAAACATGTTAACTCTACTAGAAATAAAGGTAAGCTTTTCACTGTGGACTTTATGGAGGGCTACCACGGCAGGTGCCTCAGGTCTGCAAATTTAAGAACCCAGAACCCCGGCCCGCCATGAGGAGTAACAAAACTGGACAGTGGGCTTAATATAGAATATAGAACATTGAAGGGAGCAGTCTGTCATAAGGTTGCATATTAGCAAAAGGATCACCAGCAGCTGAGTACTGGAGCCTGGAGCATTGGCCTTTCGTGAGGATTTGTGAATGGAACACCGAAGTGCAAGTTATAAACCTAGTGGCAGCACCTAAGCCCAGGGGGGAGGCTATACCCCTCAAAGGATGGTCAGTTTCAGGGATCAGTAACTGCTATTGATTTGGATTCTGAAAACCTAAACAGCTTAAACAATTGGAAACATGGTCACTTTGTGTATCAGACTGTTTTCAATAGTCAAGAGATTATCTGGCAATTTTTTCTAGGCCAGGCCCACCCATTTGGTGTCATTACCCTGCCCAACAGGAGCTTCTATACCTTTTAGTCAATTTATGTGTTCAAACTGGTTGCCTTTATATTGGAAGGGTGAGATCTTTAAGCCAAAAACTGTTTGCTCACTTGAATATAATGTCTGTAATTACCTTCAACTAGTACCATAATAAACAATGGTCTTTGGTGTCAGTTCTTTAAAAAAAAAAAAAAAAAAGGAAGAAAGATTTAAAAAAAATAGTAAATCATATTCTTTTCAAAGCTATATAAATAAAAGATGGATATAATAATCATGTGGCTCCTAATTCTTAAATTAAGTTTAAGAACCAGGAAGACAAATATCATAAATTTCTAAGTTAATCACATGTAAAAGTTGATAAAATGACCTACAATGCAATCATATTCTCTTACCATCTGTGCCACGAGAAGTAGTAATTTGTTGCACTGAAGATGATGAAGCAAACTTGACAGGACCTTTCAGTGGATTTTTAGTATGTGGCTCTAGAATTTTACTTCCATGATCTTCAGCATTAATAAAAATCTCAGATGAAAACATGGTCTTTTCTGGGCTTTCTGTTGTTATCTGAGTGACCGCATCAGATGATAACTTTTCAGAGGCAAATAACGAGGTCTTACTCTGTTCTGGTGAACTGAACAAAAAAGAGGATTATAGCAGGTCATATCCTTAGTCAGGAACATTTAAGTAGTTACAAGGAATATTTTGTGAACACAACAATCTCAAACAATCTCAAATGCTATTAAGGTAGTTATACCATTCACTTTATCAGATACATGTTAAAATGTGATCACGTTTAATTAAAAATATATATATATATATGTGTGTGTGTGTGTGTGTGTACATATATATGTACTAGGGATTGAATATAGTATAGGGGTGCTTAACCACTGAGCCATATCCCCAGACCTTTTTTATATTTTATTTAGAGACAGGATCTCACTAAGTTGCTTAGGGCCTCACTAATTTGCTGAGGCTGGCTTTGAACTCATGATCCTCCTGTCTCAGCCTCTTGAGCTGCTGGTATTACAGGCATGTGCCACCGTGCCTGGCTTTAATTTTATTTTAAAACCTAATCTTAATTTTAATTTATAATGTCATTATGTAATTTAACAAAGGAAATGGTACTTTTCATTTGAAGTGAATATAATTCATTTATTTATTTTTAATTGTAAGATTAGGGCATCATGCTAAAAGCCTAGGAATACAAAGATGAAGAAGAAACAGATCCTACCATCAAGTGGTTTATGTGTCAATGGGCAGAGGGGGCAGAAGAGGGGAATCAGAAGTTTTCAATGTTAGCTAAATATATTAAGATTATAGAGAATTCATATTAAAACAATAGAGTACATAAACAATTGAATAAATAACTAGGAAGAATAGACAAATTTTGCTTAAGAATTTCAAATAACATGTTAGATACTTCCCACCAAAGGAGGTAAAAGCTTACTCTATCTTCCCCCTTGGGTACAGACAGAACTTAGTGACTAGATTTCAAAAGAAGAGAATGTTAAGAGTAGCTTCACAGTGGAGAAACCTAGCAAAACATTGCCTTATCCAAGTTAGCAAAGTTAACATCATCAGTAATGATATGTGGATATCATATTCTCCATATGATGTAAGAGAAGCATATTTCATCTTTGTAGTATTCTTTCCCTAAACCTAAAAAAACACACACACAAAAAACAATTTAATCAAGAGAAAAACATTAGCCAAACCCAACAGGAGCTGCTATTTCTCACCAGTACTCCTCAAAACTTCCAAGTTCATGAAAAACAAGGAAGAATACCATATACCACAAGTGGCTAAGATTAACAACTGTCTATCTCCATCTGGACTGCTGTGACAAAATCCCATATGCTATGTGGTTTCAGAAATTTATTGCTCATGGTTCTAGAGTCTGAAATGTCCAAGACCAGGGCAATGACAGATTTTGTGCTTACTGACTACACTCTGTTTGGTTCATAGATGGCACCTTCTCATCATGTCCTAACATAGAAGAAAAGAACAGACAGCTTTCTGGGGTTTCTTTTGTAAGAATGCTAACTCAAACTGAAGAAACACCATCACAGCCTAATTACTTTTCAAAGGTTCCCCTGTTAAATCATTACTTTAGAGGACTGGGCTCAGTATACTAATTTAGAGAGGGCACAGGCATTCAGACCACAGCAACAACGGTATGGAATGTGATATTACCAGACGAGGTTTTGGAACAGAAAAAGAAAATTAATGGACAAACAGGTGAAATGTAATTAAAGCCTGCAAGTTAGTTAAAACAACATATAAATGTTGGTGTCTTACCTTTGTCAAATATACTATGACAATGTAAGATATTAACAGGAAAAACAAGGAAAAGGCTATAGAGGGCTCTATTTTGTGTCTTTTCTATAAATCTAAAATTATTCAAAAAAATAAAAAAAAATCTGTACAAAAAGAGGGAATAATATTGTACAGTATTAGAACAATATTAAGAATAGAGCAAGCTGGGCATGGTGGTGCACACCTATAATTCCAGAGACTTGGGAGGCTGAAGTAGAAGGATTTCAAGTTCGAGGATAGCTTCAGCAACTTAGTGAGACCCTGTCTCAAAATAAAAATAAAAAGGGCTGGGGATGTGGCTTAGTGTTTAAGCTCCCCTAGGTTCAATCCCCTGTTTAAAAAAAGAGAGAAAAAATTCATAAAAACAAAAAAATTTTAATCTCTACTCTGTGCCTAATATACACTAACTGAAAAGGATAATCATGAAAAAAGAAAAAAACTTGACCAATCTCTTTTGCACACAGAATGTAAAAATCCCAAACAAAATGTTGTGTGTGCGTATTATGTGCTTGCTTGTTCTATCACTGTATACACATCCACCCAGATGTGTGTAAGCGAATTCATACAAGATAGTTTTACCAGAGGAATACAAGGAGAGTTAACATTAAAAAAAAAAAAAAGCAGGGCTGGGGATGTGGCTCAAGCGGTAGCGCGCTCGCCTGGCATGCGTGCGGCCCGGGTTCGATCCTCAGCACCACATACAAACAAAGATGTTGTGTCCGCCAAAAACTAAAAAATAAATATTAAAAAATTATGTGTAACTGATGTGATTCTGCAATCTGTGTATGGGGTGAAGGTGGGAGTTCATAACCCACTTGAATCAAAGTGTGGAATATGATATGTCAAGAAATTTGTAATGTTTTGAACAACCCACAATAAAAAATTAAAAAAAAAAAAAAAAAAAATTCTCACTCTCTTTAAAAAAAAAAAAAGCAATCAATGCGATTCACCACATCAATAAAGGAGAAAACACATTATGACCATACCAACACAGGAAGAAACAGAATTTAATAAAACTTAATAGTTATGCACCATCATATTTAATAGCAAAATACTAAGAATGTTCCCTGTGAAGTTCAGAGCAAACAAGGATACCAATTCTCACCATGTATTTTAGTTAAGGAGATAAATAATATTTGCAGGAGGCAGGAAAAAAGAAATAGATGTATATGAATAAAGAAGGAAAAATAATTTCTTTTCATATTTCATACAATGTGTGCACAGAAAATCCAAAATAATCTATATTCAGCTTAGAGTATAAGTAAATTTTGGAAAGATAAAACATCAAATTTTTAAAAAGTCACTAAATTTTTCTTATCAGAAAAGTAAATTAAAATCTAAAAAAAGTCATATGCAGTATCATAAAAATATCAAATACTTAATAAGTCTAATAAAAGATATAATAATTCTATTAATACAGAAAGAAATTAAAGGTTATCTGAAAAGGACACTTCTACTTCAAGTAGTACATAACAGGGTATAATAGGCAGCCACAGGCCATCACTCCTACTGCAACAAACAAACAAAACTGAATATATTACAAAAATCAGAGTTTAAAAAAAGCCATAGAGCTATAGAAGCAACCGAGAAATATTACCATATTGCTAATCAACATGCTAGAGAGACATATTTTTGATACTTTTAGGTAGGGATTTGGTAATACACAGACATACTCCACTCAGAAAGAAAAATCGCTAGAGTTTTGATTAATATCTGAGTTGGTATAATGAAGTGGAATCTAGAGGAATGCTCAGCTGATTTCTCAATAACACATTTTTTAGTGCTTTGGTGGAACAGAAGGCTGAGAGATTAATCCAAAACAACAAGAATAGTCTAGGCACTAGAAGAATTCTAGTCCCACTAGATCAAAAGGCCATTGGCAAATATATGTCTGGCCTCCCCTTAAAAATACATCTACCATATGCAGAAGCTAGTCCAAAATAAGGAGGAAGAAAAGGAGAGACAAGAAAGAGGAATTCCATCAAAATTAAAGAAAGATCAGTGAAGTAGAAGAAGGGGATTAAGTGGGAGGGAGGGAGGACAGGATAAGGGAAGAATAGTGGAATGAATCTGGTCTAACCTAAGTATCTATATGAACATATCACAGTGTTTCCCAACTTTATGTATAACCACAAGGCACTACTTTAAAAAAAAAAAAAAAACCTTAAATAAATAGCAGATCATAATAGAAGGAAAGAAATGGGGAAGAAAAGAAGGAAGGAGAGAGGAAAAGGGGTAGTATCAGAGACTGAATTAAAGCAAATTATATTCCATTCTTTTATAATTATGCCAAAATAAAAACTAAGGTTACATGTAACTTAAAACAACTAATAAAAACACAAAACAAACAAAATACATCTACCAGATTTAACTAACACTGAGGAGAACTTTGAAAAACATCATCCTCTGTCAAAAGTGCCAATACCAAGAAAGGGACTAGGGTCAGAAAAACATTTGCAATAGTAAGAGTGCTTATGAGACGAAGTTCCATTGAGTAAAATTTAACTGCAACAAAAACCTGGCAGGTCTTCCCTTATAACATTTACCATATTCTAAAGCTATGAAGAGTAAAGAATCTAAAGAGCTAAATTTAAACAACTGAGAGACTTAACTGAGAGTTTCACAATATTTAAAAGAATTAAAGATATGTTGGGCACAAAGGAAAAATCCAGAAAATCCACCAATCTGGAAAAATCATGGGATAGAATAAGTGAACTAAAACTCCAACACAACTCGAACAATCCTTGAAGTGATTGAACTGATTAAGATACCCTAACTGATTAACAGAGAAAAGGTTATATACTCTCTGGTGGAAAAGTAATACCCTTAGATTCTATGACTCTCTTTTTTACAATGTCTAGCACATTAAAAAAATAAAATTTATGAAGCAGGAAAAAGTCACCAAAACTAGAGGGAAAAAAAAAAACAGTAAGAAAAACTGATTTAGGAAAGATTCTAATACTGTAGTTAGCACAGAACAACTTTAAAATGATTACTAAAATATTAAGAACAAAAAATATGGGGGGAAACAGGTGAAAATATGGAGAATCTTAACAAAAAAATGGAACAAAAAAGAATCAAGGTGTCTGAAATCAACTGATTTAATAGTTTTAGTAGAAAACAGACACAATGAAAAACAAATTACAGATTTCCCTCCTTATCTTCAGTTTCTCATTCTACAGTTTATTACCTGCAGTCAACTGGAGTCTGAAAATATTACATAACATATTTAGAGAGGCCACATTCACATAATTTTCATTATAGTATACTGTAAAAATTGTTCCATTTCATTATTAGTTATTGATAATTTCTTGTTGTGCCCAATTTATAAATTAGACATTGTTACAGATACCAAAAGTCTAAGTACAAGCTATGAGTGGTGGCACACACCTGGAATCCTAGAAATTTGGGAGGTTGAAGCTCTAAATACCTTAATGAGAACCTGTCTCAAAAAGTAAAGTAAAAAGGGCCGGAGATGTAGCGCAGTAGTCAAGTGAGAACAAGGCAAGATGTCTGCTCTTACTGCCTTTATTTGAAATTGTATTCAATATCCTACCCAGTGCATTAGATGAGAAAAAGAAAACAAAAGGCAAGAAAATTGGAAAGGACAAGGTAAATCTGACAACATGATTGTCGACAAAGAATAGATTTATTAACTGAGGGCAACCAAATATTAACATGGTACCTCTGAAGTCTTACAGAGAAAGACTTCTTAGGGAAGCTACAGAACATGAAATATAGGATATATAGGTATGTATCAACCATTGTAATTATTGCCTTGACTAAATTTCCTAATGCTCACTGTCTGAAAATATCACATAGTGGACATGGAAATGCTAATCCAAAGAGCAATAAATTAAAATTAACTTGTTGGAGCTTGCAAATTGGCAGTATTGCTACATTCAAGGAACAAAGAACTAGAAAATGCAAATTTTAAAATGTCATATTCAAGAGTCTCAACAAATAGAAATAAATTTTTAAAAAAAGATGTACAAGACCTATACACTGAAAATTACACATCACTGAGAGACACTAAAGAAGACTTAAATGAGAATAATAATAATAATAATAATAATAATAATAATAATAATAATGTCCATGCATGGGAAGACCCAATATTATTAAAATGTCAGTAATTCCCACAATGATCTATATTTTCAATGCAATTTCAAACAAAATACCATTAGACTTTTGTTGAGAAACTAAAGTCTACTCTAAAATTTATATAGAAACACAAAAGTCTTAAAATAGAAAAACAATTTTGAAAATAAAAACAAAATTGGAGAATACAAATTGATTTCAAGACTTTGAAAAAATTACAACAAAGATATGATAGGAGTGGCATAAAGGTAAATAGAACAAAGGAACAGAATAGAAACTCCCAAAATAAACTCACATATAATACCAATTGATTTTGACAAGAAAATCAACTTAATTTGGTAAGAAAATAATCATTTTTCAAAAATGGTGCTAGAATATATATATTGAAGAAAATGATATTCAACTGTGAAACTTATACTATATTTAAAACTTAATTTGAAACTGATCATAGACTATAGCTTAAACTATAGCAATTCTAGATGAAAACAGAAGAAAATTTTCATAACACTCAACATTTCCTTAGGACATGAAAACAGCACTAACCATACAAAAAAATAATCAAACCAGATTTTAACAAAATTAAAATTTTCTGTTCTTCAAAGGATACCATTAAGAAAATTAAAATCAAACCACATATTATAAGTAAATATTCATAGTACACAGAGGATTTGTACCTGTACTATATACAAATTTCTTATAATAATGAAAGAAACAATCCAACAGACAAAAGTAAACAGATACTTCTTAAATAACAAACTTTTTGACACTCAGAATAACTACATTAAAAATATCTAGAAATAATAAGTGTTGGGAGAGTATGTAGAGTAAATGGAACTTGCATATGTTGCTGAAGGGAACAACAAAAAGTTTATATAACTCTAGTTCCAGTTCCAGATAAGCATAACTCGTGACATCTTTCCCTCTGAATGCACAGCAGCTACAAACCTAGACAGACTATGTGAAGCAGTTATTGGAAGGATGGAAAAATAACAGGAGTAGATAGATTGGGGAAGATTATAAAGCTTAGAAGTATCAAAATGAAGATGAATTCACCATCATTTTTGCATCTTTTGCTCACCTGAATTCAATACAGCCTAGAATCTGGAAGAGAGTATTAGCACAGACACAAAGACCCCCCCAGGCAGATCCAAGATGGTGGGCCAGAGGGAGGCAGCATTCAGTGTCACTCTGGGACACAAGTAGTGAGAATACTGCTTCTCAGGTCACGTGCATGTCCAGGACTCCAGGCCTCAGCGTCAGAGTAGGTCTCCCAACTACTTGCCCACGCAGGACTAGCATCAGCATCCGCACAGAACTTTCAGCAACCTACCCAAGCAAAAATCACAGAGGCCGCTCCCATGCAGAATAGCTAGCAGTTCTGGCTGCCACTCCCAAGAGGAACTCCATCTACCAACAAGGGGCTCCCCCAGTCACTGCCATCTTGGGACTCTGCAGCAGCGGAGATAGTCCCCTACGCAGAGTAGCCTGCCTGCACCTGAAAACTTCACACAGGCTCTGAAGTCAGCCGACAGCCACACACTGCACACTACAGAGCTCATCTCTAAAATCATCATTCAAAGCCATCGCCTAGCTCCCCCAACCCCACTCAACATCTCATCACTGAAAGCAGGTGCCTCCATCTTGGGTCACCTTCATCGCCATCTTTGGGGGGGCAACTCCCAATTGGAACTCCAACTGACCAGGTACCCAATTTCTAACTTCCCCCTCTCCTCAGTAGCCACTAGCCAGGCACAGTGACAACCTGTTACCTTCACCATCCTGAGCGCAGAGATACCAACTAATAACTGACGACCCCACCTATTAGATGAGAAGGGAAGCAGGAAAGATACTGATCTCCAACCAAAACAATGCCTGTTTCTTCATTCAAGATTCTTTTTTGTTTTTACTTTTTTCCTTTTCTTCCACCAATTTCTACTATTTTAACATTTTTTATTTTTCTTAATATATAATGTGTTTTATGTAAATTACTGTCTTCCCACTTACTTTTCTACCCAAAATTACTTCCTCTTTCTTCTCCTGCTATTAATCATCTTCTTTGGATTTCTCTTTCACACTTCCTAAGATATAATAACTCTATATCCTCATCTCCCAACTCCTCAGCATAGCATCCTACTCCTCACCCCAGGTTCTTTGTCCTCATCAGAAACTGTAAACCCTTTTACAAACCTACTGAGTGTATTGTAGATAATAATTGAATTCACCATTTCTGTACATTGTTACCAAACTGTAAAAGTCTTAATAGCAAACCTTTGTTTTCAGGATGTATATTGTTTATATTGGGATCTGTTAACATTGTCCTTCACCTCAAAGGAGAAGTACTGGAACCCTACAGGGGCACTATAAACCTATAGGGTAAAAACGGTAATACCTTGGATCCACAGTACTAGAAGGGAAGATACATAAGCAATATGAAAAGACAAGGGAAGAAAGTGCCCCAAACAAATCAAGATACCACATTATTAAAACCCATGGCCAGCACAGAAGAAATGACAGAGAAGGAGTTCAAGATGTACATAATTTAAAAGTTCTGTGAATTAAAGGATGCTATAAGAGCAAATATAGGCAGCAAAAGATCATTTTGAAAAGGAGCTACATAAACAAACACAGGAAGCAAAAGATTACTTCAATAAGGAAATAGAGGTTCTGAAAAAAACCAAACATTCTTGAAATGAAAAAAACAATAAACCAAATTAAAAGTTCAATTGAAAGTATCACCAACATATCAGACCATTTACCTCAGACAACGAAGACAAAATATATAATCTTGAAAAGAATGTAGACCACACAGTGAAAATGCTAAGGAACCATGAACAGAACATTCAAGAAATATGGGATAGCATAAAAAGACCAAATTTAAGAGTTATTGGGATAAAGGAAGGCATAGATAGAGGTCCAAACCAAATCTATTCAATGAAATAATTTCAGAAAATTTTCCAAAAATGAAGAATGAACTTGGAAAACCAAATCCAAGAGGCTTACAGGATGCCAATGTACAAAATAACAACAGATCTACACCAAAGCACATTATAATGAAAATGCCTAACACATAGAATAAGGAGAGAACATTAAAAGCCATGAGAGAAAGGAATCAGATTACATATAGGGGGAAACCAATTAGATTATGTGCAGACTTTTCAACTCAGACCCTGAAAGCTAGAAGATCCTGGAACATATATCAAGCTCCAAAAGAAAATGGATGCCAACCAAGAATCTTATATCCAGCAAAATTAATCTTTAGATTTGATGATGAAATAAAAATCTTCCATGATAAACAAAAGTAAAAAGAATTTACAACCTGAAAGCCTGCACTACAGAACATTCTCGGCAAAATATTCCATGAAGAGAAATTGTTTGAAAAACAACAATGAAAATCAGCAAAGGGGGTTATTACACTAAAGAAAAAGCTAATCAAAGGAAAAACCAAATCAAGTTAAATATCAAAAATAAACAAAATTGGTTGGAATACAAATCATGTCTCAATAATAACCTTGAATGTTAATGGCCTACACTAACCAATCAAAAGACATAGACTGGCAGATTGGATTTTTAAAAAAGACCCAACAATATGCTACCTCCAAGAGACTCATCTCATAGGAAAAGACATCCACACCATAAAGGCAAAAGGTTGGGAAAAATCATACCACTCACATGAACTGTGTAAGCAAGCAGGGGTTTCCATCCTCATATCAAACAAAGTAGACTTCAAGCCAAAGTTAAGCGAAAGGAATAAAGAAGGATATTTCATACTTCTTAAAGGAATCATTCATCAACAAGACATAACAATAATAAATTTATATGCCCCAAACAATGGAGCCATCTACATTCATCAAACAAATTCGTCTCAACTTCAAGAGTCAAATACACCAAAACACAATAATTCTGGGTGAATTAAACACACCTCTTTCACCACTGGATAGATCTTCCAAGCAAAATCTAAAGAAACTAAACAAAATCTAAAGAAACTACAGAAGTCAATAATACAATCAATAACTTAGACTTGGGGGCTGGGATTGTAGCTCAGCAGTAGAGCGCTCGCCTAGCAGGGGCAGGGCCCGGGTTCGATCCTCAGCACCATACAAAAATAAAGGTATTGTGTTGTGAACATCTACACCTAAAAAATAAATATTTAAAAATAAATAAATAACTTAGACTTAACTGACATATATAGAAATATTTCATCCTTCAATGAATGAATACACTTTCTTCTCAGCAGCACATGGATCCTTCTCTAAAATAGATCATATACTATGCCACAAAGCAACTCATAGCAAATATAAAAAAGTAGAGATACTACCCTACACTCTATCAGATCATAATGTAATGAAATTAGAAATCAATGATAAAATAAAAAATAAAAGCTACTCCAACACCAGGAGACTAAATAATATGCTACTGAATGAACAATGGGTTGCAAAAGACATCGGGAGGTTAAAAAATTCTTAGAGGTGAAATGAGAACACAGATACAATGTGTCCAAATCTCTGGGACACTATGAAAGCAGTATTAAGAGGAAAGTTCATTGCATGGAGTTCATTCCTTAAAAGAAGAAAAAGTCAACAAATAAATGACTTGAGGTTACATCTCAACGCCCTAGAAAAAAGAAGAAAAAAATCAACATCAAGAGCAGTGGAAGACAGGAAATAACTAAATCAGAGTGAAATCAAAGAAATTGAAACAAAAAAAATTCAAAAAAAAATTTGACAAAATAAAAAGTTGGTTCTTTGAAAAAGTAAATAAAATTAATAAACCCTTAGCCATGCTAACAAAGAGAAGGAGAGAAAACTCAAATTACTATCATACATGATGAAAAAGGAAATATCACAACAGTCACTAAAGAAATATAGAAGATAATTAGAAATTATTTTGAAAAGTTGCACTCCAATAAGATATAAAATATTAAAGGCATTTACAAATTTCTAGAGCCATATGATTTGCCCAAATTGAATCAGGATGATATACACAATTTAAACAGATCAATTTCAAGCAATGAAATAGAAGACGCCATCAGAAGCTTACCAACCAAGAAAAGCCCAGGACCAGATGGATACATAGCCAAGTTCTACAAGACCTTTAAAGAAGAACTAATATCAATACTCTTCAATTTATTTCAGGAAATAGAAAAAGAGGGGGCACTTCCAAACTCATTCTATGAGGCCAATACCACCCTGATTCCAAAACCAGGCAAAGACAACTCAAAGAAAGAAAACTTCAGACCAATATCTCAAATGATCATAGATGCAAAAAATTCTGGCAAATTGAATACAAAAACGTATCAAAAAGATGGTACACCACAATCAAGTGGGGTTCATCCCAGAGATATAAGGGTGGTTCAATATATGGATTTCAATAAATGTAATTCATTGCATCAACAGACTTAAAGATAAGAACCATATGATCATCTCAATTGATGCAGAAAAAGCATTTGACAAAATACAGCACCCCTTCGTGTTCAAAATACTAGAAAAACTAGGGATAAACAGGAACATATCTCAACATTATAAAAGCTATCTATGCTAAGCCCCAGGCCAATATCATTCTAAGTGGAGAAAAATTGAAAGCATTCCCTCTGAAAACTGGAATAAGACAGGGATGCCCTCTTTCACCATTTCTATTTAACATATTTCTTGAAACTCTAGTCAGAGCAATTAGAAACAAAAGAAATTAAAGGATATGGATAGGAAAAGAAGAACTCAAATTATCACTATTTCCTGATGATGATTCTATACATAGAAAACCCCCCCAAAAAATCCACCACAAAACTTCTAGAACTAATAAATGAATTCAGCAAAGTATCAGGATAGAAAATCAACACCCATAAATCAAAGGCATTTCTGTACATTAGTGACAACTCCTCTGAAAGAGAAACTAGGAAAACTATCCCATTTACAATAGCCTTAAAAAAATTAAAATACTGGGAATCGACCTAACAAAAGAGGTGAAAGACCTCTACAATGAAAACTACAGAACACCAACGAAAGAAATTAAAGAAGACGTTAGAAGATGGGAAGGTCTCTGTTGTTCTTGGATAGATAGAATTAATATTGTCAAAATGATCATACTACCAAAAGCATTATATAGATTTAATGTAGTTCCAATCAAAATTCCAATGGCATTCCTCATAGAAGTAGAAAAGGCAGCCATGAAATTCATCTGGAAAAATAAGAGATCCAGAATAGCCAAAGCAATTCTTAGCAAGAAGAGTAAAGCAGGTGGCATCACAATACCAGACTTTAAACTATACTACAAAGCAATAGTAACAAAAATGGCATGGTGTTGGTACCAAAACAGACTGGTAGACCAATGGTACAGAATAGAGGACACAGAGACTAACCTACATAATTACAGTTATCTTATATTAGACAAAGGTGCCAAAAACATACATTGGAGAAAACTGGAAATCCATGTGCAACAAAATGAAATTAAATCCCTATCGCTCACCATGCACAAAACTCAACTCAAAGTGGATCAAAGACCTATAGGAATTAAACCAGAGACCCTGCATCTAATAGAAGAAAAAAGTAGGCCCAAATCTCTATCATATTGGATTAGTCCCCTACTTCCTTAATAAGAGTCCTAAAGTCCAAAAATTAAAATCAAGAATTAATAAATGGGATGGATTGAAACTAAAAATCTTCTCAGCAAAAGAAACAATCAGTGAGGTGAATAGAGGGCCTACAACTTAGGAGCAAATTTTTACCACTTGCACATCAGATAGAGCGCTAATTTCTAGGGTAAATTAGAACTCAAAGAGCTAAACACCAGAAAAACAAATAACCCAATCAATATATAGCTAAGGAACTGAACAGACACTTCTGAGAAGGTGATATACAATTAATCAACAAATATATGAAAAAATGTTCAGCATCTTTAGCAATTAGAGAAATGCAAATCAAAACTACTCTAAGATTTCATCACTCCAGTCAGGATGGCAGCTATTAAGAATACAAACAACTGGGCTGAGGATCTGGTTCAATGATAGAGTGCTTGCCCAGCACGCATGAGGCACTGGGTTCCATCCTCAGCACTGCATAAAAATCAAATAAAGATATTGAGTGTCCACCTACAACTAAGAAAAACTATTTAAAAAAATACAAACAACAGTAAGTGTTGGCAAGGATGTAGAGGAAAAGGCACACTCATACATTACTGGTGGGATTGCAAAATGGTGCAGCCAATATGGAAAGCAGTATGGAGATTCCTTGGAAAACCGAGAATGGAACCACTTTTTGATCCAGCTATCCCACTCCTTGGTCTATACCCAAAGGACTTAAAAACAGCATACTACAGAGACACAGCCACATCAATATTACTGTAGCACAATTCACAATAGTTTAACTGTGGAACCAACCTAGATGCCCTTCAATAGATGAATGGATAAAGAAAATGTGGTATATATACACAATGTAATATTACTCAGCAATAAAAAAGAATAAAATCACAGCATTTGCAGGTAAATGGATGGAGTTGGAGAATATAATTCTAAGTGACATTAGTGAATCCCCAAAAAACAAATGGTGAATGTTTTCTCTGATATAAGGAGGCTGATCATAATGGGATTGAGATGGGAAGCATGGGAAGATTAGACGAACTCTAGATAAGGCAAAGGGATGAGAGGGGAAGGGAGGGGGCCATGGGAGTAGAAATGAGGGTGGAATGAGATGGACATCATTACCCTAAGTACATGTATGAAGACACAAATGGTGTAAATATACTTTGTATACAACCAGAGGTATGAAAAATTGTGCTTTATATGTGTAATATGAATTGTAATGCATTTTGCTGTCATATATATAACAAATTAGAATAAAAATTTTAAAAAGAAAGACTCCCAGGCAAATTCCTCCAGTTTCTGCTTGAGGAGTAGGAGAAGAGTCAGAAATCCTTCTTTCTTTCTCTCTCTCTCTTTTTTTTTTCCTGTTCAATTTAGCCTCAGTGCCCAAGTAATTCCATGGTGGCAATGGTACAGCAGTAATATAAATAATGAGAGCCTAAAATTCTGAGGGAAGTAAATCTTACTCTTCTACCAGAAGAGATGTTGTCTCAAAGTGGGGCAAACCCATGTGGGTTTGTCTCCGTCTGTTCTGTGCCACTTGGCCTTGATACAAAATAGTATCAGGAAGAACACAGAGAAGTAAAACAAGCCTTTGCTCTCTAACCTGACCAAGAAAGATAAGGCTCAAAGGCTGTTTGCAATTTTTAACCCAGCTTGGTTAATTCTTTGCTAAAACAAAAACATCAACAATGTTTATGGGACTTAAATAACTGTCATTTCATAATATAATACTATGAAATACAATCCAAAGTTACTCAGCATATGAGGAATCAGAAAAATCTCAACTCACATGGGAAAAGACAACAAATCAATGCTGGGATGAAGGAGATGTTAGTATAAAAACTCTATGAAGCAGTTATTATAATATGCCTCAAGTAAAAGCCAATGCCCTTGAAGCATATGAGAAGGTATTTATAATAACTAGCCTTTAGGAAAATGCAAATCAAGATACCACTGTTTAACTACAAAATCGCTAATATCTATTGACAGTACCACAGGTTGACAAGAACGTAAAGTAACTGGAATGCCCACCACATATTTCCATGAAGATGCAAAATTATAAGACCATCCCAGAAAAAAATCTTCCCAAGTATCCTAGAGAAACAAAAACCTATACATGAATGTTTATAGAAGCTAAAAATTTAGTGGCCCCAAACGGGAAGTAAGTCAAATATTTCTCAGTGCTTAAATGGAACTATGGTAATCTGTACAATGGAATTATAATTTAAAGGAACAATAAAAGCAATGATATTCCTTTTAATATGGCAACAAAAAGGAACAAACAATGGATTCATGCAAGATTAACCTTAAATGCATTTTGCAAAATGAAAGAAGTCAGATCCAAAAGGTTGTTATGTATTTTATGAGTCCACTTATATGAGAAGGCAAAACTATTGAGAAGAAAATAGACCAGGGATTGCCAGGGTTCATAAGAGGGATTCTCTATAAAGGGGATGGCATGGGAGAATTTTTGGATTAATGCAACTGCTTTATTTGGAACTGGATCAATGGATATAACTGCATACCACAAAAAAGTGAAGTTTGCAGCATGTACATTTTAAGGTTAAGCAGGATGTAACCATAAAGCATTTGATAAATGCTTTATGTTACGATGTTATCATAGGATATTAACATAAGAGTAAACTTCAATAAAATCCAGAATGGGTAAAACCTCTAAAATAAGATATCTCTCAATAATCTCTACCTCTTGGTATTCATGCCCAGAATCAGAATGTGAGCTAGATATAGTGATTCATTTCTATTGCAAGCAAAGTAGCAAAGATAAGGTTAGATTTCAAAAAGGCTGGCTTTTATCTTGGCACCCTCTCTTGTTCTTTTACCTGTTCACTCTAAGGGAAGTTTATAAATTTAGATGTCATATTGTGAGTTGCCTTAAATAGACAAGAAACTAACATCTGTGGCCAAGCAACTGAGTGATCTGGGAAATATACCCTCTTACTCAAACCTTGAGATGAGACCAGAGTTGCAGCCACTACCTTATTTGCAACCTTGTAAAACAATGGGAGCCAAAAGATCCAGCTAAGCTATGCTTAGATTTCTGACCTGTAGAAACTGGGAGGTTTACTGCTTTAAGCTGCTTCATTTCAAGGTAATATGTTATGCAGAAATAGATAACTAATAAAGGAATTTAATGTACTATTTATGCAACTCTTCTGTAAATCCAAAATTAACTCAAATTTTAAAAATTTAAAAATATTTTGCACATATATACACATACTTTTATGCATCTCTCTATACAGATACATGTGTGTACAGTTTTCATTACTTATGAACTCTGTAGTTGACACACCCAGTTTCAAATGCCAACTCCAATACAGAATGGCCATATGATGATATTGAATTAAATCACTTAATTTCTCTAAGTCCCAACTTGTTAAGTAATAATATTTCTCTCTGATCATTATAATAAGATAAATATTCACTATAAAGCCTGACATTTATTACATTATGAACAAATGGCATTATTATCAGTTGTAAATATGTTTATAATCATTTATTATTTTTCTCATTTATAACTTTATCTGATTTTCAAGGAATTCAGTTCCAATAACTGGGCATTTAAACTTTGAAGGGCTTAAACACTGTACATGAAATCATCTAACCTTTAATTTCTAAACATTTTTAAAAAAAAGAAAGAAAGAAAAACAGGTGTGGTGGTGCACAACTCTTACTCCCAGTGACTCAGGAGACTGAGGCACAAGGACTGCAAGATGGAAGCCGTTCTCAGCAACTTAGTGAGGCCCTAAGCAACTTAGCAAGACCCTGTCTAAAACTAAAATGAAATGAAATGAAATGAAAATTGAAATGACATAAAATAAAATAAAATAAAATTACCCCCCACACACCCAAAGTTTTAAAATAACTATAGCCTCCCAATACTTATAATACTGAAACCAGAGACTGGCCTTGTTTTTGTGCTCCAATCCAATTCTCAATCACTTGCAGATCAGTAAGGAACCTTTCAGTTTTCCAACCCCGTTTCCACCACCATTCACATGTGAGTGCCAAAGATATGAAATGACTTGTCCAAGATCATGGCTAGAAGAACAGTTGGAAGTAGTGTTCAAGATTCTGACAGACAATAGAATGTAGGGAAGTAAGCTGTTGCTTTAATTTAACAGACTGTTTTCTTTCTTCTTCTTTTTCTTGGTAACAGTACTGAATCCAGAAACACTCTATCACTGAGCTACATCCCCAGCCCTTTTTCACATTTTATTTTGAGACAGGGTCTCACTAACTTGCCCAGGCTCTAGCTGGACTTGAACTTTGATCCTCCTGTTTCAACCTCCCAAGTAGCTGGGATCACAGAAGTGCACCACCATGCCAACTATCAGACTGCATTTGAATGCCCATCCCCATCCTTACAGACAGGCTCACTTGGCCCAAGTAGCAATGTCAGTGTCTCAGTTTCCCAGTGAGTAAATAGGGGTATCATCACCTACTTTACAGGGTCATAATGAGGACTAAAGGAGACAGTAAAAAAAAGACTCTCATCGCAATGACTACCACATAAGGATTTTGAATAAACATTTTTCCCTTCCTTCTTTCCAAGCAAAGTGCTCTCTACTCTGGTGTGCTGCTGTATGTATGTTTATATTATGCCCAACCATACGGTATAAACATACAGGAAATTCTTTTTAGCCATATTGTAAAAGACTTTTTAAGGTAAAAACTGAATGATGATAAAAATTAGGCTGAATAAGATAAATCTAATACATTTGCTGAATTGGGTTTCCTTTCCCACATTTACAATGTGGTGAGCACATTATGTTGACATGCATGCTGGTGATGTTAGTCTTACATCATCTCACTGAAGTCGTTATCTGCCATTGTTCACACTGTAAAGTTTTCTTTTTTTTTTCTTTTTAAATGCTAAACATTTGAGGAAAATTATGAAAATGAATCAAATTGAGAAGAGGGAGACACAAAGAGAAAGCATGCACACACACATGCAACCTCCCAAAAATCTTCAGGATAATCTCCAACATGGGGAAAAAAAGGTAAATGGTCAAGATTATTTTGAAAGTAATTCAATTTTGTCTTACACTTGATGTCAAGTCTTACCAAAAGACCTTTGAAAGTATAAACATATTACCATCACATGTTGTTGCTTATTTACATAATTCTTGAAAGACTTCTAGCAGATTAGTCAGATACAACCTCCCTTAAAAAAAAAAAATCATAGTCTCTTCCCCAAGAGAATTACATTTGCTTAAGTATTTTAAACCCTTTATCACAAATTCCATCAGCTTGCTTGTTATCACAAGACTCACCGATCTGCAGATACCGGAGTCCCCTCTGGTTTGGAATATCCTTCCAAATCTGAAATGTTCACTTGTATTTGCCTTGAGGTTACTATCTGGCTATTCTGAGAAGGGATGGCTTTCAAGTCCTGAGTAATAGTATTACTATCTGGAAGAGGAGACTGTACAACTTGGAAGTCCAGTGGTGATTTAGGTCCTAGAAAACCTAAAGATTCTTGATTTTGTGCTATAGGTTTACTAGTCAATAACTTGGAGGTTGGTTCCAATGATCTTGAAGATATAGTTTGTAGGTCAGAGTTAAACTCACTATTCATCCTTGTTTTAGAAGCAGAATCCAAAGAATGAAATCTTTTATCTAAGGTTCCACTATCCAACTTGGAAGGAGTCTTGGGGCACAGAGTTATACGAACACATGAAAGTGCTTTTCTATTTGAAGGTGGAGTAGATGCAGATGTTTCTAATGTATAGTGATCAGGGGCAGATTGGGAGACTGAATTGACTTCAACATTTATCATACTAGTAATGTGTGATTTAGGTGTATGTTGATTTTTTTCTACTACACAATCCTGATCTTGAGAAAAGGGGAAATGGTGCTTTCTCATGTGGTCATCTATAGCTAGGGGTCTGCTTTGATGTTGTTCAAGACAAATGGGAGAAGGAAGGTCTGAAGCTATATAATCCTGACCCTGAGAAAAGAGAGAATGGCTTTCTCTCATCTCATGATCTACATGTGGGGCATTGCTTTGTTTAAAGAGTTCTTGTTGTTCAAGAAAAATGCAAGAAGGAATGTCTGGACAAAGGCAAGAATGGTGTTTTTTCATATGGTGATCTGCATGTGGGGCTTTGCTTTTTTCAAAGAGTTCTCGTTGTTCAAGAAAAATGTGCGAAGGAAGATCTGCAGTTCTGGTTACATTCTTCTCTTTTATTCCTAGTGTGGAACTTGGTCTGCCCATACTAATGTGGGTATGGTTATCAGAAAACTGAATTTCCTTGAATGTATAATTTGCACTGGTACTGGGCTCAGAATGACTGACATTAAAATCTGATCTTTCTAAGAGTGTTTCCTCTCGATGAGAAGGCTCAAAATCAACAAATAATTTTTCGTTTTGCCTACCTTTTTCTGCTAAAAAGGTCACAGCTTTATGTGGTGAATGACTAAGCATTTTATATGATGAAGGGGAAGAGGTTTTCTGTTTAAAATCTCTAGGAGAATTTTGCTCTTCAGTGATATGAGAATTAAATACCCCCATAGATGCTCCAGTATACTGGCTACCTTCAGTAACACCAACCTTAAAAACAGAGGGATCTGAAATGCATTGAGAATGTCGGTGAGATGAAAAAGTGATGGAGGTAGTAAACTGTTTCATGGGTTCTGGGGACGGTATTTGTGATGAAGAAGGAAATTCCACTTCTTTAGGTGGCACACAAGCAGGTTCTACTTCTACTAATTCTGACAGCCAAGGGTCCATATTCTCACGGAATGGCATTCGAAGGCCCTTGCTAATTTTGAAGTCATCAGATATAAGTGGGGAATGACTTTGTAACTGCAAGGAATTCCAAACTTTCAAATGGGGGTTGTTCTGGTCTAGGGATTTAGAAAAATTGATGTGCCTGGTTCTCCACGATGATGGGCTCTGTCGTCCTCTGATCATTTCTGAGGATTCAGCAGATGTAAAAACACAAGGATGGTCTTCCAGTTGTGGTTGTTCAGCAGTAAGAGTCCTGAAACATCCTTTTTCATGGCTCTCAATAATAATGTGACTACATACAGCTTCAGGTGTGCATCCTATTCCCCGTGGACTCTGTGATCCCTAGAAGATATAAGTAGGTTCTTTAAGTAGTCTACATAGTTAGTTGTATACTATACTAATCAGTTTTCTATCCAGATCAGGATATGACCATAAAAGTCTTATCATTATTTTATAATAAAGAAGGTCAAAGAACACAGTAAAAAAAAAAAATGACAGTTAACTATAGAATAAAATGACTCATAACCAAGACCACCCAATAGAGTTCTTCTAAAAAATCTACTAGAGTACCAGAACAAAAACTACTATTGTCGCCCAGTATATATTCTCACTTTCTTCCTTGTAGTAATAGAAGTCACCCAAACTTTTGTTGACACATAGCCACCAAACTGAGGATGTTTCTTGTTTCTTTTGCAGCTAGTTTTGATCATATAACTAACTTTAATTCAACGGGATATGATCAAAAGTGTTAAGTGCAACTTCTGCTTCTTGTCCTTAAAATCCAGTTCTTGACCTCCAAGTATTTCCACTACCACCACCATTACCATCACCATCTGATACCTAAATATGGGAATGCCTGGAACAACCATGGAAGACATGCATAAGGATAGCCAGTTTAGATCTGTAGATGACCTCAGGGAACACAGTTCACTTCCCTAACCTGAACTATGACATTAAAGAAAAATGAAACTCTACCTTATTTAAGCCATTCAACCCTCATTGGAGTTTATTTTGGGCTACTACAGAGGCCTGAGCTACACCTACTATTATGCCCCCAAGAACAAGAAAAACCTTTTGCTGGGGCCTAGAGTCAATGCCCAAAGCTATCATAAATATAAAATTTCTTTGAGGTTTCTGTGGTTTACCTAGAAAGGTACTATAATCTGTATTAAGAATTGTAATGTAAAAATAAATAAATAATTTTTTTTAAAAAAGAAAGATACTATACTTTGGCATTCCATTTGATGATATAGTACATTTCATTTCATATACAAATATTTTAAATTATGATGCCTTTTCCCACGGATGGAGTGGATGAATTTTCCATATTTCTCCTTCTAAGTAGACCTAAATACTCTGGACATTATATGATACCAATTTAAGAAGAATTGAAAGATGCATAGAAGGAGGCAGACAAGCTAGGGATCCTGGGACTTGAGGATGATTTGGTGGTGAGATCCCTGAGTTTTCTTTTTGTCTCATATATACAGATTTGGGGCAACCAAGGAACAATAGACACAGACAAAAGCCCTACAAAAATCTGCTCTCACAGCTAAAAATCCAGGAAAGATACGGCAAAGCAAGACAGAAAACCTTTAGAAAATAATTGCTGTACTCCTATCACCACAGGAAAAAAACAAAAAAAAACCAAAAAACTCCAGCCCAACCTACATAAACTCTAGCAAAATCCAAGTAAGAAACCAAGACTTCCACTCTTGCAAAATTAAAATGAGGCATCCCAATACCCAGGCCAGGGTGTTATGAGAAAAGACCAAGCAGAAAACAGGACTTATTCATCCCTACTGACTGATAATGAGCTATTCCTCCCCCGTGGTATCAGTGAAATCCATGTGGGGAGCCTGGACTTTGATTCCTATTCAGCACTATCACGTGCCCCTCCTCTTTCCCAACTACAGGCTAGAAGAAAATATTTGCAAACCTCATATCCAATACAGGACTGGTATAGGAAAGGCAGCAGAATACAACAGACACTAGTATGGCAATATGTAAATCAATGGATGTGTAACTGATGTGATTCTGCAATTTGTATACGGGGTAAAAATGGGAGTTCATAACCCACTTGAATCAAAGTGTGAAATATGATATATCAAGAACTATGTAATGTTTTGAACAACCAACAATAAAAAAATAAAAAATAAATAAAAAATTAAAAAAAAAATAATTGTAAAGAACCAGATACAGAAAAAAAAAAAAAACATTCATAAAGAACTCAAAACTCAATAGGGGGGCTGGGACTAGTTCAGGGTAGAGTGATTGTCTAGCATATGCAAAGTTCTGGGTTCAATCCTCAGCACCACAAACAAAGCTCAACAGATAAGAACAAAAAAAAAAAGAGGGGGTTTCTAATTAGAAAATGGGCAAAACACACATAGAGACATTTCACTAAATAAGATACAAAGAAATGAGGATATGAAAAAATGTTCAATACTAGAAACCAATAAGAAAATACAAATTAAAACCCCTATGAAGCAATATTACAAGCCGATCAAGACGGCTAAAATTAAAAATAGTGACAACATCAATCCTGTTGAGAATGTGGAATAAGCAAATCATTCATATTCTTCTGTTGGGAATGTAAAAATGGCACAGCCACCCTGAAAAATGGGGCAGCTGTTTGCACTCATGGACATGTATTCCACAGAAACAAAGATACGTTCACACAAAAACATGCACATGAATTTTATAGCAGTTTTATTTGTAAAACCAAAAAAATAAAAAATAAATGGGAAAACCACCAAGATGTTCTTCAGTAAGTGAAAATTTAAGCTCTGGTATATACTTATCACAAAATATTACACAACAATAAAAAGGAGAAACTTCTGATAAACAGAACAACCTAGATGAATGTCCAGAAAATTATTTTGGATTCTGAATAATTCAGAGAATTATTCGGTATGAAAGAAGCCAACATAAAAAAAAAAAAATTGTATGGTGTATGATTTCATTTATATGACACTATTGAAATTATAAAATTATAGAATGGGAAACAGATCAGAGGTTGCCAGTGGTTAAAGAAAGGGTGGATGGTGAGAGAAACAGATGCAGCTATTGTAAAGCAACTAGCGGCAACCTTGTGGCAAGGTAAATGTTCACTATCTTGATTATTTTAGCCTCGATATCATGACTGTGATATATGACTAGGTATGCAATATGTTATATCCCAGATCATTTCTTTAAAACTGCATGTGAATCTACAATTATTTAAAAACAAAACATTGAAGCTGTGTGGTGCACACGTATAAACCAAATAACTCAGAGGGTGAAGCAAGAATATTGCAAATTGAGGCCAGCCTCAGAAATTTAGTGATACTCTGTCTCAAGAAAAAGACTGGGAAAAGTTCAGCAGTAAAGCACTCCTTAGTACTGGGGGGGGGGGGGGAGCTGTTGACTTAAAACAAAAACAAATCTGTTAAATACTACTGGATCAAATACTTTTAAAAATACCATTTTTAATCTGCAGCTTATTATCTTGACATATCACTGGAAAACAAATACATCAACCTGAGAATAGATTTATACTCAATGGCCTATCTATCTCCCCCCAAGACATCTCTTAAGCTTTCATAATAAACACATTTCGTAATAAATTTACCATTTTAAAATTATATATAGAACTATATATAACATGTGCGTATGTATGTATGTTACTATATCCACATAATTGTTTCTGGATGGGAAAACCAGCAACTTATTACTAGATATTTAACAGACTCTTAAAAAGCCACTATTGATATCAAAGATATGAAACCAAACTCAGTGTCCATCAATAGATGAATGGATAAAGAAAATGTGGTAATATACAAAATAAAAAGAACAAAATCATGTCTTCTGAAACAACACAGATGAACCTGGAGAAAATTATAATAAGCCAGGCATAGAAAGATAAATACCATGTGATCTCACTGCTATGGTTTACATATGGTTGAAGTGGGTCCCTAGTTCGTGTGTTGAAAGGTTCATCCCCTGTGTGATAATGTGCAAAGTAGTGGGGCCTTTAAGAGATGGGACCTAGTGGGAGTTAGTTTGGTTAAAACATAAAAAATCCTAAACTTTCTCATGCTGAGAATAAAAAGCTTCTTCATGCTGAGGACAACAGGAAAATTAATACTGACAAATTCTCTGGCTAGCTAAATCTACATATGTAGATTATCTGCCTTTTGTCCCACTGTGCTTTCTTTTCTCTTATAAAAGCTTTCAGAACCCCTGAGTTCCCAAAGATGGAGATTTGAAACAGAAAATTCTCCTCTGACTTCCTTAAAGCCTATTTTCCTCGCCAACCTGTCTCCAGAATTTTTATGGAGCATGATGAGCAGTAAACATTTCCCTCCCGATTACAGGGTCACTGGGAGCACAGCTCTTAGAAGAGATTAAGGTAGTTCTTGTGGGATGCTGAGTTAGTTTTCTCAAGAGCAAGTTGTTATAAAAAAGTCCCTCCTTGTGCTCTGGCTTCCTGTCCCTCCATGTAATGGTTCTTGCACATGCTCCAACCATTGTGATGCCATCTACCAAGAGATGATGCAGCCAGGGAGACCTTTGCCAGGGCTGGCACCATGCTGTCTAGACTTTCAGCCTCCAAAACTGTGAGCTAAATAAACATTTTTAAAATGAAATACCTAACACTTCAGGTATTTTATTTATACTAACAGAAATTGGACTAAGTATTAATTATGCCTACTCATATATGGAATCTAAAAAAGCTGATCTCATAGGAGAGAGCAGAATGGTAGTTATCAGGGGCTTGGGTGAGTAGGGGAACAAGGGATAGGGAGATATTGGTCAAAAGAATATATAATTATAATTACAAAGGAGGAATAATAATTTTTTTAAAAGAAAGAAAGAAAAGACCAGGCAAATATATAAAGACTGAGACAGAAAGTAGTTAAGTCATTCTGGGCCAGGGAGTGGGAAGGAGAGAAATGGAGAATGACTACTAATGGTTATGAAGTTTCTTTTTTTTTTTGGATAACAAAAATGTTCTAAAATTGATTGTGGTAAAGCCTGAGCAAAAATTTGAACATGGTAAAAATCACTAGATATATTTTAAGTGGAAGAACTATGTGGTATGGGAATTATATCTCCATAAACTGGTTTTTATTTTTTTAATTTAAAGCTGCTGTTTAGCTTAACAATCCAATACTGATTTATGACAAAATTTATCCTCATAAATTTACCTTCCAAACTAGGAATGAAAGGTACTTCATAACCAGACAAAGGGCATCTATGAAAGACACAAAGCTAACATAATATTAAATGGTAAAGACTAGAAGCTACTCCCCTAGGATCAAGAATATAAGTATGTCCATTCTAACATCTCATACTCATTACCACAGTGTACATTCTAAGCAGAGTAATCGGGTTAAAAAAAAAATTAAAGAAATTAAGAATGTAATGGAAGAAGTAAAGCTCTATTTGCATATTATATTAACTTCTTGCTAAAAATTCCAAGGAAATCACACACACACACACACAAAAAAAAAAAAAAAAAAAAAACATCTAGGACTAATTAACAACTTTAGCAATCTATACAGAATACCAGCTCAATATACAAATATCAATTATATTTCAATAAGCTAGCAATTAACAATCCAAAAACAAAATTAAGAAAGTAATTCCTTTACAATAGCATAAAAAAGAATGAAATATTTGAGAATATACTTAACAAAATAAGCATGCCTTGTATACTATAAAACATTGATGAACGAAATGAATAAAAATCAAAATAAATGGAAAACTGCCCCATGTTTATGGATTGAAAGACTTACTGTAATATTTCCCATATTATAATACTATCCCACATTATACTGATCCAATGTAACTCCAGTATAAGAAGAAAAAAAAAAACACACAGGATTTTTTTGTTTGTTTTTTAACTGACAAGCAGATCCCAAAATTTATACAAAAACTGAAATTCAAGGAACCTAGAATAACCAAAATAATCTTGAAAATGATTAATAAAATTGAAATACTCATACTTGACAATTCTAAAATTTGTTACAAAACACAGTCATCAAGACAGAGTGGTATTGGTACAAAGACAGACATACAGATCAATGGAGCAAAACTGACAGTCCAGATATATACACTAACATTTATGGTGAACTGATCTTTGAGAAAGAGGTCAAGAAAATCAGGAAAGACTCACCTATTCAATAAACAGTAACTGAACACTCACATGGAAAGAATGAATGTGCATGCCATACATGAAAATTACCTCAAAGGGGGTAGGTAACAAAAGTGAAAATGGAAAAAATAGGATAAATAAAAATGTGAAACTTCTATGTATCAAATAACACAGAAAAAAGGCAACCTATGGAATGGGAGAAAATACTGTACTTGCAAATTATCTAATAAGAGTTTAATATTCAGAATATATAAAGATCCCTATAATTTAAGAACAAAAATCAAATAGTTCAATTAAAAAATGGACAAACAACAGACTTTCTCCAAAGAAGATTCAAGCTAACAAAAAGAGGCTCAGTATCACTAATTATAAGGGAAATGCAAATCAATACCACAATGCAGAACCACATCAGACTTGTTAGTATGGCCATTATAGAAACCAAATAAACAATAAGAAAATAACATCTGTTGACAAGGATGTGGAGAAGTTAGAACCTTCATACATTGTTAGTGGGAATGTAAAACGGTGTATATAGCCTCTGTGGGAAAAAAAACTTAAAAAATAGAAATAACCATATGATCCAGCAATTCTCCTTCTGATTCTATGCTCAAAAGAATCGTGAAAGCAGGATCTCAAAGAGATATTTACCCAACCATGCTCATAGCAGTAGTATTCACAACAGTGAAAAAGAAAGAACCAATTCAAATGTCCATCAACACAATGACGAAAGAAAATGTAAAATCTTTATAATGCAATATTATAAAGTCTTTTAAAGGAAGGAAACTGACACAGGCTACAACATGTATGAATTTTGAGAACATGATTCTGAAATAAGCTGGTCACACAAAGACAAATACAGTACGATCCTATCTATCTGAGGTAACTAGAGTAGTAAAATTCATAGAGATAAAAACTAGAATGATGGTTGCCAATGGTCAGAAAAAAGAAAAATAGCAAGTTGTCTAATGGGTATGTACTTTCAGTTCTGCAAGATAAAAACAGCTTAGCAAAGCTCTCACTGATAAGTGTAAAATAATTTGAATATCAAAATACATAATAATGGGGGGGCTTAGGTTGTAGCTCAGCAGTAGAGCACTCGCCTAGCATGTGCGAGGCCCTGGGTTCGATTTTCAGCACCACATATAAATAAGTAAAATAAAGGTATTGTATCCAACTACAACTAAAAAATAAATATTTTTTTAAAATACATAATAATAGCCAGGCATGGTGACACATGCCTATAATCCCAAAGACTCAGAAGGCTGAGGCAGAAGAATAACAACTTCAAGGCTGGCAAACCCCTAAGCAAATTAGCAAGACTCTTTCTCAAAATAAAGAATAAAAAGGATTGGGGATGAGGTTCTATGGTTAAGCACCCCTGCATTTAATCCCCAGTACAGAAAAAAAAAAGTAACAGATTATGATGCTCTGAGTAAAAGAAAAATCCAACAGTTCACACTGATATAAGTAAGACATAAATGGGGTAGAAGGGAAACCCCTAACTTACCACAGAATCCCAATTAATGAATGTTCAAGGAAAGAAGGAAATTTTTTTAATTACAAAATTATAGCTAATAATAAATAAATAGCTAATACTGAAATAAGTATCATCAAATAGGTGCTAAAATAAAAGTGTAAGAAGAATAAGATATTTGCATCACCTTGAAATATCTCTCCCTGATCCTTGTTAATTACTATTAATATGTAAATCACACTTATTATTAACTTTAAAAAGAATTAAAAAGTTGTAGATACCATCCTAAGTAGTATAAGCTAACATTATCAGTACTGGGACAAATTCACATAATGTGCCTCCTAGTATGATACATCATGAAAAGCATGTCACTTCTGTAGCTTTCCTACACAAAAACCAAATCTACTCATAATATAATAACAGACAAGCTCTATTTGAGAAACACACACAAAGTAACTAGGCTGCATTCTTCAAAAATGTCATGAATGGGCTGGGGTTATAGCTCAGTGGTACAGCACTTGCCTCAGATGTGTGAGGCACTGGGTTCAATTCTCAGCACCACATATACATAAATAAATAAAATAAAGCATAGGTCCATCAACAAAAAAAAAAAAAAAAAAAAAAAAAAACATGTCATGAGGGCTAGAGTCGTGTCTCAGTGGTAGAAAGCTTGCCTAGCTATGTGAGGCACTGGGTTTGATCCTCAGAACCACATAAAAATATTGTGTCTACCTATAACTAAAAAATATATTTTTAAAAAAAAAATGTCATGAGGGCTGGGGCTGTGGCTCAGTGGTAGAGCACTTGCCTAGCATGTGTGAGGCACTGGGTTCGATTCTCAGCTCTGCATATAAATAAAAAATAAAGTTTCATTAACATCTAAAAGCTATATTTTAAAAAATGTCATGAAAGAAGGAAAAACAGAAACTGTTCTAAATAAGGAACCTAAAGAAACATGAAAATTAAATGAAACACTAAAATAATTTATAACAGGTGTTTTATCAACACTAATATCTAGAGGGGCATTCCAAAATTGTATGGGAAGCCAGGTGATGTGTACCAGTATTCCCATCTACTCAGGAAGCTTAGGCAGGAGGATCACTTGAGCTCAGGAATTCAATGACAGACAGGCAACAGAGCAAGACCCCATCTCAATAACAAAAAATAAAAACAAAAACCGATAACCTCATCTGCACAATTTCCTCTGACGAACACAAGAATCACTGCTCTTCACAATCTGTTTTCACATTCTCTTTACAACTACATTGGCCTCCTTGGTATTCTTTTACATATCAAACTCACTTTAGACTCAAGTGACTCTGTATATGCTATTTTATCTGGAATGCTCTCCCCACTCATATCCAAATGGCTTTCTTACTTTCTTCAGATATTTGATTCAATACCTCCTTCTGAGGTCCCTTCCTTGACTGTTCTGTTTTATTTGTCTTTCTAACACCACCAACTGGAAGTATTATGTATTTTATTTATTTGTTTGCTTTCCATACCTGTCACCGGAATATAAGTCCCATGACAAAGAAATTTTTTATTCTTTGTTCATTTTTTTATTCATTTGTTCACTGATAGGGTCCTGAACATAAAGACAAGTGATGGCACACAGCAGATATTTAGTAGGTATTTGTGTAATCAATGAATGTGCAATAGCGAGTAATGATTAAATTGTTAAACTCACACAATAGATATTATATACAATTAAACTTTTAGATAAAATTTAAAGGAAAATGATAATATATTGTTTAAGAAAAAAGTCTCCAAAAATATATGCAGTCTGGTCACTAAGGGTTCTCTAAGGACAAGACATACTAGAGAAACTATATTTCAAAATCATTATGTTAACAGATAAAGTCAAATATAAGGTGAATTGCCGGTTGACTGATAATATGGTGAAATACTCATCATAAGTATTAGAATAAACTTACTGAAAAAATTTTAGACTTTTTCTCCAAAACCTGTCTTAGAAAACATTTTTATCAATAACTTGGACAATAATAGATAGCAAATAAACAAATGCCACAAAGATAAATGATATATTTATAATAGAACAAATGACCAAATTTATATACAAAATCATTCTAATGTGCTTAAACATTGTTATGAAATCAGTAAGAAGAAATACAACAGAGTTTAAAAAAAGCAGTATATAGACAAAAGAAATGGGATAGAAATTTTGGTGGTACTTCATGTTTTTGAAAAAATGCCAAACCAGGCATGGTGGCACATGACTATAATCCCAGTCTCTTAGGAGGCTGGGGCAGGAGGATTGCATGTTCAAGGGCAGCCTCAGCAATTTAGTGAGGCCTGAGCAACTTAACAAGACCCTATCTCAAAAAATAAAAAAGGGCTGGGGATATAGAACAACAATAACAACAAAAGTGCCTGTGTATGATGTGACCATTAAAATTCTGAGAATCATCAGTAGAAAGAAAATAATAAAATGTATTTCATGTTGGTTAGATCACATGTAAAATTCCGTATATAATCTAACTCAGGACACTTTAATAAAACCACAAACTAGTCTACCCAAAGGAAGTCTTTTTGATTGTTGAGAGGTCTGAAAATAACAATATGTGAACATTTTATAAATAGGGAAATGAAGGTTACTGGAGAAAATATGAACTTTTAAATAAGCAGTGCTAGGAAAAACAATTAACTATCCATTTATTATTTGTTTTATTTTTCACAGGCACATATGCAAAACCTAAAATCCAATCTAATTTATACTTTTAAAAAACTTTTCCAAAAATAAGACAAAACAAATAATTAAGCTATATTACTGAAGAGTATTTTCTAAGAAACTCTGTATGATTCAGCTGATGAAGTCCATGGATACAATGTACTATCAATTCTTATTGGACTAATAGTTGACATTTATTAATCACTCACTAGATATCACATATTCTACTAAATATTTTATGAGCATTGTCTTATATAAATCATACCAACACCCTATAAGATAAGATAGGTGCTAATATACCCATTATTATCAATAATAGCAGACAAAATACCTTATTCACAGAAGAATGGGTAAACTGGAATACATTCATATACTGGAATACTGTATAGTAATAAGGAATGAATTAAAACTATGTACATTGCCTAGAAGAATCTGAAAAAACCACTTGAGATAATACAATCCAAAACAATTCAGTTTTCAAAGATCTATCATGCAAATTCCATCTATATAAAATTCAAAACCATACTGAAGAGCAGGGAGGTCAATACATGTCAAGATAAGAAGTAAAAAAGATATGATTGTTGGCCTGGGGTTGTGGCTTGGTGGCAGAGCACTTACCTAGCATACATGAGGCACTGGTTCAATCCCCAGCACCACATTTAAAAATAAATAAATATATAAATAAATAAACAGGTGTTGTATCCATCTTTTAAAAAAAAAAAAAGATATAATGGTATATGATATGTCAAGAGCTTTGTAATGTTTTGAAAAAACAATAAAAAAAAGATATAATGGTGATAGGGACACAAAAAACTTCAAAGATATTTGGTAATGTTCTATTTCTCAAGGTGAATCTAGTAGATATACAGAAATTATTTATACTTCTCTCCACACTTTACGTAAGTGTTCCTATGCATGAAAAGGTTCATACTACAAGGAAAATATTTTTTCTATTAAAAAGAAAGTCATTTTTATGTAAGCTATCATAACTCTGTGTTCTTTCTTTCTTTCTTTCTTTAGGTGGTGCTGGGGATTGAACCTAGGGCCTTATGCACACGAGGCAAGCACTCTACCAACTGAGCTATATTCCTGATAGTGTCATAACTCTGTGTTCTTAATCAGAGAATATACATCTGAAACTAGCCAGATTTCCTCTATATTTCAAGACATCTACCTTAAGAAAAAATAAGGTTGATATTTAGTCTTTTGTTCTAAAAATATACTGATACAAGCAAATCAATTCTTATTCTTTCTAAGAAGATAACTTTTTCTGAATAGATGAATTTGGAATTAATCAAAACTTATTTGGAATTCTAAAAATCAAATTAATCAAATCTTTAAATCTTAACTTTTGAAAAATTAAGACTCCTAACACTTCAGCTCAAGATTAGCAGTGACTCAGCTGGAGTCATCAATGCCCAAGTAAGAGATCAATTTCTATCATCATTTTTTTTTAATTTTCTGTTTTCATTACTAGATTTCTCTTATACCTCAGATACATGAGTTGTTCTTCCATGACCAAACAATTCTGCCTTGATTTCTTCTACTTTCCTCCTGTCATCTTCATTTAATTCTGAAATTGAATATCCACACTCACGTGCTAAGTTAAACTTCAGATTCCAGGCTGGGAAGAAAGCATAAAAACCACTTGAGATAATACAATCCAAAAGTGATAATTTTCAGTGATTATAATAGCCCAGAAAATTAGCAAGCTATGCTGTATACACAACTTAATTAATGCCTACCACAATGCTCAGCATATGCTCTCAAATTATATACCCTAATGTTCTTGAAAGAAATAATTTCCTTGAAAAGCTTCATTTCTAAAAAACCATACTCTACAAATATTTCTATAAAGAGTCCACTTCAAATACGGTATTCAATCATTTTTATCCTAATCTTCCTTCCAACCAAAGAAGTCCCCTTTTCCTCCCCTTTCTGCACCTACTACAGTTACAGACACTCATATGAGAACTAGTATTTTAAAATGGTAAATAAAACTAGAAAGATTTTTTGAGAATCAAAATGTATAAGAACAGTATAGAAAATTAACCTCAAAGGAAGATTCATAGGTAGGTCTGAACTGCATATAACGAACCCCCCCAAAATATTATTCCCATATGTCTTAAAGATTTTTATTTCCTCTTTTAATAGAATTCTACTATTAGATATTAATGGGATTAGTAAATAATTCTCTTTCAAACCTCTAACCCAAGTTTTAGTATGAAATACCTTGATACTTTTTCTTCTAATGTCTGAGATCAGTTCCAAGAATTTTATTAGAAATAGGAAGAAAAAATGTATGTAGTTTTGGAACACAAAACAATTTAGAGCACAGAAATCTGGAGATTTTTTTTCTTTTTGCCTGCCCCCAAGATAAGTTTATTATAATGGGAGAATCAGGGAAAAATAAAAGCTTTAGGAGCTTTGAAACCCTAACTTCCTTCTTAACTCTCTGATATCAAAATCTACTTCTCCTAAAACCGTAACCTAGACTAGCACTGTTAATGCTATAACTTAGCTACATAATTGGTTAGATGAATCTTTCTAGGTTGCTTGTAGAAAATATAAACATTCTAACAGTTCTGTAGGAAAAAGAAATTAAGAGCTCCAAATATGTAAGGTTAATCAATTTTTATATTTCTCAACTTATCAATGTTTATAAGCCTAAACATGCCTATATGACAAATGACAGTTCTTACCTCGTGCTCGTACCCGACACTCCTCTTCCTCTGCATTTCTAAGTATTTGTTTAGCATGATTTAATGAGGATTCACAATGCAGAAGATTTTTCACACGTGCAGCCAGTGAATCTACACTACCACCATCGTCACTCTCTGACATACCCTGTTCCTCTCTGCTATCTGTTATACTTGGATTCGGTGAAGTGTATGGAAAAAAGTTGAGAAGAACATCAGAAACTGATTCCAAAGACTCTGGTAAATTACTCTCCCATGAGCAGGAACCATGTCCATCACTTACATCACTACTTGAATCACTTTTTATGATAGTCATCATAGGGATAATAATTTTGTTCCCAATGGTTCTACTATAGCGTTCAGGTTCAGACCTCATTGCAGATTTGGCTGCTTCATATTGCCTAAGAGTTTCACCTAATGCCATTCTAGCTTTGCTTTCTGCTTCCTGTAGAGGACTTCTAATTGTAGTTGATCTAATAAACTCCCAATTTTCAATGCCTCTCTGGCATTTCAAACTCGTTTGTGTGCCAATATCTTTCTGTATGCTTCTATTGCTTGGGCTTTCCTCCTCTATATATGGCTGTCTATGAAGGAAATCACCATCAGATACATCAGTTGTGGGGGGTTCTTTGAAGCAAACCACCTTCTTAGATCGTATAAATGAAATATCACTAACATCTCTGAAAGGGACAAGGGGAGCAGGAAAATTGCATCGTTTCAGTGCTATATTTTCTGCCTCCATTAAAAGTGTCCGAATTTCTTTAAGAGTTTTGGAACTATTATATGTATCCTGGATTTCCTCTGAACCATTATCTTCAAAACCTATAGATTCAGGCTTAATTATTACAAGTCCATCATCAGCTTGAGAATTTAATGGCATATGTTTTGAGAAAGCACTTGAATCAGAAGAATCCAAATTATCTATTAGTCTTTGGACATGTTCTGAAACAAGTTTGTCCTTTTCATCAGGTGAATAAGTACCAGGGGAAATTATTGATAACCCAGTAATTTGATCAGACTGCCCAAGACCACTCGAGACCTTCAGATCATCTTCAGTTAGATGTCTACACGGCAAATCCTTTTGATAGAAAATATTCAATTTTCCTCTGTATGAAAAGGAACTAGGAGGAGCTGTTGGTAACTCTGTTTTCTGGTCAGCTGGTTCAGGAACAGTCGAAACCTTTAGTGCATCTTCAGTTTGATATCTGTCTGGCAATTCCCATAGATACAAATTATTAGATTTTTCTTTCTGTAAATAAGAACCACAGAGAGTTATTGGTGCCCCAGTATTTACATCAGTTGGCTCAGGGACAGTTGAAATCTTTAGAATATCTTCACTTTGATCTCTATCTGGCAACTGCTGTTGGAAAAAAACATGAGGTTTTACTCTTTCAGAATAGGAACTATGAAAAACTGTCAGTAATGGAGTCTCCTGGTCATCTGGTCCAATCACAGTTGAAATCCTGGGCTTCTCTCTCTTTAAATGGAAACTATGGGTAACTGTTGGTAACTCTGTCTTCTGGTTGTCCGGTAGATTCACAGTTGAAACCTTGAGTTTCTCTTGATGTGAGTAGGAACTCGATGGTACTGCAGGTATCCTATTCTTCTGGTCACCTAGTCCAGAAACAGTTGAAGCCTTCAGAGATTCTTCAGTTAGATCACTATCAGGAAAGGACTGTTGAGAAAAATCACTAGGCTTCTCTCTATGGATGTAGGAACTAGAGGGTGTTCCAGCCCTCTGCTCTACTGGAACAGAAACAGATGAAACTTTCGAAGCCTCTTCAGTGAGATGGCTCTCTGGCAACTCCTGTGGAGAGAAGACACTGGGCTTCTCTCTATGTGAGTAGTAACTCAAAGGCATTGTTGATATTCCAGTCTTCGGGTCATCTGGTTCAGGAAGAACAAGAACGTCTAAAGCTTCTTTGGAAATATTTGGCAACTCCTGCTTATGAAAACTACTGGAGTAAGAACTAGAGGATACTGTTTGTATTCCAGTCTTCTGGTCAGCAAGTCCAGGAACCTTTACTGTTTTCAAAGTGACCTGAGTAAGATCTGGCAATTCCTGCTGTAAAGAAATGATAGACCGTTCTCCCTGTGAATAGGGAGTAGAGGTTATTGTGTGTATTCCAGTCTTATAGTCAGCTGGTTCAGGATCCCCTAAAACATCCAAAGTATCTTCAGGAATATCTGTCAACTCCTGCTGGTAAGAAATAATGGGCTTTTCTCCATGTAAATAGCGGGTAAAGGGCACGATGTGTATCCTAGTATTCTGATCAGAAAGTCCAGGAACACCTAAAATGTTCAAATCATCTTCAGCACCACGTGCTAACTCTTGTTGGTAGGAAATAACAGTCTGATCTATAGGTGAGGAGGAAGGAGAGATTTCAATAGGTATTATGGTATCTACTGGTTCAGAAATAACTGAAAGTTTCAGACTTTCTTCACTTCGCTGACTATCCGGCAGGACTTGGTGGTAGAGAACAATGGGCTCCTCTCCAAATGAGTAGGGGGAAGTGGAGGATACAGTCAGATTCCCAGCCTGCAAGTCAGTTGGTTCAGGAGAGGATAAAACTTTCAAAGCCTCTTTAGGTAGATAACTATCTGTCAAGGCCCTTTGATAGAAAATAACAGGCTTCTCTTCAAGTGAATAGGAACTTGAAGATAATGTTGGTGTCACCATATTCTGGTCAGCTGGTCCAGGAGCAGTCAGAGATTCTTCAGGTATATGACTACTTGGCAAGGACTGTTGGTAGAAAATGCCAAGCTTATCTCTTTGTGAGTAGGAAGGAGGGATTACGGTTGGTATGCCAGTCTTCTGGTCTGTTCCAGGAGTAGCTGAAACTTTGAGAGCCTCTTCAGGTAGATGACTATCTGGCAGGGTCTGTTGGTAGAAAATAATAGGTTTTTCTCTATGCAAGTAGAAAGCAGATGATCCTATTGGTATCCCAGTCTTATGATCATCTAGTCCAGGAACAAATGAAACTTTCTGAGCCTCTTCATTTAGATGATTATTTGATAACATCTGCCGATAGAAAATATTGGATGTCTCTCTCTGTGAGTAGGATGTAGAGGTTAGTATTGGTATCCCAGTCATCTGGTCAGCTGATCCAGGAATAGCTGAAATTTTCAGAGGCTCTTTAGTTGGATAACTATCTGACAAGGCCTGCTGGTAAATAACACCAGGCTTCTCTCTCTGAGAGTAAGAACTAGAGTATACTTTTGTTGTCAGAGTCTTCTGGTCAGCTAGTCCTGGAATAGCTGAAACTTTCACAGTCTCTTCAGTTACATGACCATCTGGTAACTCTTGCCGGTAAAAAGTACCAGGCTTCACTCTGTGTGAGTAGGAAGTAGAGCGGACTGCTGCAGTTTCAACCTTTTGGTCAGCAGACCTAGGAAAAGTTGACACTTTCAGAGCTTGATCAGTTACATGACTTTCTGGCAAGGCCTGACGATAGAAAGCATAAGATTTATCTCCATGTGGGTAGGAAGCAGAGGACACTGTGGTTATCCCAGTCTTCTTGTCAGCTGGTCCAAGAGCAGATGAAAGAAACTCTTCAGCTAAATGACTCTCTGGCAACTCTTGTTGGTAGAGAATAATAGCAGGATCCCCTCTATACGAGTACGAAGGAGAAGTTATAGTAGGTATACTAATCTTCCGGTCATCTGCTCCAGGAGCAAGAGAAACATTCAGAGTTTCTGCAGGTATATGACTACCTGGCAAAACCTGTTGGTAGAAAACACCAGGCTTATTTCTTGGTGAATAGGAAGTAGAGGTTAGAGTTGGTATCCTGGTCTTCTGGTTATCTGGTCCAGGAACAGATGAAACTCTCAGAGCCTCTTGACCACCTGGCAAGGATTGTTGGTAGACAACATTAGGCTTATCTTTTGGTGAGTAGGGAACAGAGGATACAGGTGGTATGCCAGTCTTCTGGCCAGCAGGTCCCAGAACAGCTGAAGCTTTAAGACTCTCTATAGGTATCTGACCTCTTGGCAAGGACTGTTGGTAGAAAACATCAGGCTGGTCCCTTGGTGAGTAGGAAGGAGAGGTTGCAGGTGTTATGCCAGTCTTCGGGCCAGCTGCTCCAGGAACAGCTGAAACTTTCTGAGTCTCTATAGGTATCTGACCACCTGGCAAACCTTGTTGGTGGAAAACACCAGGCAGGTCACTTTGTGAATAAGGAACAGAGGTTGCAGGTGGTATGCCAGTCTTCTGGCCTGCTGGTCCAGGAGCAGATGAAACTTTCAAAGCCTCTGCAAGTATCTGACTACCTAGCAAGGCCTTTTGGTGAAAAACATCAGGCTTATCTCTTGGTGAATAGGAAGGAGAGGTTGCAGGTGGTATGCCAGTCTTCTGGCCAGTTGGTCCAGAAGCAGCTGAAACTTTCAGAGCCTCTGCAGCTATATGACCACCTGGCAAGGCCTGCTGGGAGAAAACACCAAGCTGGTCTCTTTCTGAGTAGGTAGCAGAGGTTGCAGGTGATATTCCAGTCTTCTGGTCAGCTGGTCCAGGAGCAGCTGAAACTTTCAGAGCCTCTATAGGTATATGACCACCCGGCAAGGCCTTTTGGTAGAAAACATCAGGCTCATCTCTTGGTGAGTAGGAAGGAGAGGTAACAGGTGGTATGCCAGTCTTCTGGCCAGCTGGTCCAGGAGCAGCTGAAACTTTAAGAGCCTCAGCACCTATCTGACCACCTGGCAAGGCCTGCTTGGAGAAAACACCAGGCTGGTCTTTTTGTGAGTAGGGAACAGAGATTGCAGGTATTATGCCAATCTTCTGCTCAGTTGGTCCAGGAGCAGCTGAAAGTTTCAGGGCCTCTGCAGGTATCTGAACACCTGGCAAGGCCTTTTGGTAGGAAACATCAGGCTCATCTCCTGGTGAGTAGGAAGGAGAGGCTGCAGGTGGTATGCCAGTCTTCTGGCCAGCTTGTCTAGGAGTAGCTGAAACTTTCAAAGCCTCTGCAGGTATCTGACCACCTGGCAAGGCCTGCTGGTAGAAAATATCAGGCTTCTCTCTTTGTAAATCAGAGGGTAACGTTACAGCTGGTAACCCAGTCTTCTGCTCATCTTTTCCAGGAATAGCTGAAAATTTCTGAATCTCTGCAGATATCTGCCCACCTGGCAAGGCATGTTGGTAGAAAACACCAGGCTGGTCTCTTTGTGAGTAGGGAACAGAGGTAACAGGTGGTATGCCAGTCTTCTGGCCAGCTGGTCCAGGAGCAGCTGAAAGTTTTGGAGTCTCTGCAGCTATCTGACCACCGGGTAAGGCCTTTTGGTAGAAAACATCAGGCTCATCTCTTGGTGAGTAGGAAGGAGAGGTTACAGGTGGTTTGCCAGTCTTCTGGCCAGCTGGTCCAGAAGTAGCTGAAACTTTCAAATCCTCTGCAGGTATCTGACCACCTGGCAAGGCCTGCTGGTAGAAAATACCAGGCTTGTCTCTTTGTAAGTCAGACGGTAACGTTATAGCTGGTAACCCAGTCTTCTGCTCATCTGTTCCAGGAATAGCTGAAAATTTCTGAATCTTTGCAGGTATCTGCCCACCTGGCAAGGCATGTTGGTAGAAAACACAAGGCTGGTCTCTTTGTGAGTAGGGATCAGAGGTAACAGGTGGTATTCCAGTCTTCTGGCCAGCTGGTCCAGGAGCAGCTGAAACTTTCGGAGCCTCTGCAGGTATCTGACCACCCGGCAAGGCCTGGTGGTAGAAAATACTAGGCTTGTCTCTTTGTGAGTAGGGAACAGAGGTTACAGGTGTTATGCCAGTCTTCTGGTCAGCTGATACAGAAGTACCTGAAACTTTCAAGACCTCTGCAGGTATGTGACCACCTGGCACAGACTGTTGGCAGAAAACATCAGGCTTGTCTCTTGGTGAATAGGAAAGAGAGGCTGCAGGTGGTATGCCAGTCTTGTGGCCAGCTGGTCCAGGGACAGATGAAATTTTCAGGGCCTCTGCAGGTATCTGACCCCCTGGTAAGGCCTGTCGGTAGTAAACATCAGGCTCATCTCTTTGTGAGTAGGGAACAGAGGTAACAGGTGGTATGCCAGTCTTCTGGCCAGCTGGTCCAGGAGCAGTTGAAACTTTCAGGGCCTCTGTAGGTATCTGACCTCCTGGCAAAGTCTGATGGTAGAAAACATCAGGTTTATCTCTTGGTGAATAGGAAGGAGAGGTTGCAGGTGATATGTCAGTCTTCTGGTCAGCTAGTCCAGGAGCAACTGAAACTTCCAGAGCCTCTGTAGGATTCTGACCACCTGGCAAGGCCTTTTGGTGGAAAACATCAGGCTTATCTCTTGGTGAATAGGAAGGAGAGGTTGCAGGTGGTATGCCAATCTTCTGGCCAGCTGGTCCAAGAGCAGCTGAAACTTTCAGAGCCTCTGCAACTATGTGACCACTTGGCAAGGCTTGCTGGGAGAAAACACCAGGCTGGTCTCTTTGTGAGTAGGTACCAGAGGGTGCAAGTGGTATGCTAGTCTTCTGATCACCTGGTCCAGGGGTAGCTGAGACTCTCAGGGCATCTGCAGTTATCTGATCACCTGGCAAGGCATGTTGGTAAAAAACACCAGGCTTCTCTCTTTGTAAGTCAGAGGGTGACAATACACTTGGTAACCCAGTCTTCAGGTCATCTGTTCCAGGAATAGCTGAAAATTTCTGAACCTCTGCCGGTATTTGACCACCTGGCAAGGCCTGCTGGTAGAAAATATTAGGCTTTTCTCTTGGTGAATAAGAAGGAGAGGTTGCAGGTGGTATGCCAGTCTTCTGGCCAGCTGGTCCCAGGGCAACTGAATCTTTCAAATCCTCTGCAGGTATCTGACTACCTGTCAAGGCCTGTTGGTAGAAAACACCAGGCTGGTCTCTTTGTGAGTAAGGAACAGAGGTAACAGGTGGTATGCCAGTCTTCTGGCCAGCTGGTCCAGGAGCAGCTGAAACTTTCAGTGCATCTGCAACTATCTGACCACCTGGCAAGGCCTGTCGGTAGAAAACACCAGGCTGGTCTCTTTGTGAGTAGGGAACAGAGGTTGCAGTTATGCCAGTCTTCTGGTCAGCTGGTCCAGAAGTAGCTGAAACTTTCAAGGCCTCTACAAGTATCTGACCTCCTGGCAAGACCTGTTTGTAGAAAACACCAGGCTGGTCTCTTTGAGAGTAGGGAACAGAGGTTGCAGGTGGTATGCCAGTCTTCTGGTCAGCTGGTCCAGAAGCAGCTGAAACTGTCAGGGCCTCTGCAGGTTTCTGACCACCTGACACAGTCTGTTGGTAGAAAACATCAGGCTTGTCTCTTGGTGAATAGGAAGGAGAGGTTGCAGGTAGTATGCCAGTCTTCTGTCCAGCTGGTCCAGGAGCAGATGAATGTTTCAGGGCCTCTGCAGGTATCTGATCACCCGGCAAGCCCTGTCGGTATAAAACACCAGGCTGGTCTCTTTGTGAGTAGGGAACAGAGGGTCCAGGTGTTATGCCAGTCATTTTATGGTCAGCTGAAACTTTCAGGTCCTCTGCAGGTATCTGATCACCCAGCAAGGCCTGTTGGTAGAAAACACCAGGCTGGTCTCTTTTTGAGTTGGGAACAGAGGGTGCAGATGTTATGCCAGTCTTTTTCTGGTCAGTTGGTCCAGAAGCAGTTGAAACTTTCAGGTCCTCTGCAGGTATCTGATCATCCAGCAAGGCTTGTTGGTAGAAAACACCAGGTTGGTCTATTTGTGAATAGGGAAGAGAGGTTGTAGGTGGTATGCCAGTTTTCTGTCCAGCTGGTGCAGGAGCAGCTGAAACTTTCAGGGCCTCTGCAGTTATCTGACCACTCGGCAAGGCCTGTCGGTATAAAACACCAGGCTGGTCTCTTTGTGAGTAGGGAACAGAGGGCACAGATGTTATGCCAGTCTTCTGGTCAGCTAGTCCAGAAGCAGCTGAAAGTTTCAGGGCCTCTGCAGGTATCTCATCACCCAGCAAGGCCTGTCGGTATAAAACACCAGGCTGGTCTCTTTGTGAGTAGGGAACAGAGGGTCCAGGTATTATGCCAGTCTTCTGGTCAGCTGGTCCAGGAGCAGCTGAAAGTTTCAGGGACTCTGCAGGTATCTGATCACCCGGCAAGGCCTGTCGGTATAAAACACCAGGCTGGTCTCTTTGAGAGTAGGGAAAAGAGGGCACAGATGTTATACAAGTCTTCTGGTCAGCTGGTCCAGAAGCAGATGAAAGTTTCAGGGCCTCTGCAGGAATCTGATCACCTGGCAAAGCATGTCGGTATAAAACACCAGGCTGGTCTCTTTGTGAGTAGGGCACAGAGGGTGCAGATGTTATACCAGTCTTCTGGTCAGCTGGTCCAGGAGCAGCTGAAAGTTTCAGGGCCTCTGCAGGTATCTGATCACCCAGCAAGGTCTGTTGGTATAAAACACCAGGCTGGTCTCTTTGTGAGTAGGGAACAGAGGTTGCAGGTGTTATGACAGTCTTCTGGTCAGCTGGTCCAGAAGCAGATGAAAGTTTCAGGGCCTCTGCAGGTATCTGATCACCTGGCAAGCCCTGTCGGTATAAAACACCAGGCTGGTCTATTTGTGAGTAGGGAACAGAGGGTGCAGGTGGTATGCCAGTCTTCTGGCCTGCTGGTCCAGAAGCAGCTGAAAGTTTCAGTGTCTCTGCAGGTATCTGACCACCCGGCAAGCCTTGTTGGTAGAAAACACTAGGCTGGTCTCTTTGTGAGTAGGGAAAAGAGCTTGCAGGTGGTATGTTAGTCTTCTGGCCAGCTGTTCCAGAAGCAGCTGAAAGTTTCAGGGCCTCTGAAGGTATCTGCTCACCTGGCAAGGCCTGTCTATATAAAACACCTGGCTGGTCTCTTTGTGAGTACGGAATAGAGGGTGCAGATGTTATGCCAGTCTTCTGGCCAGCTGGTCCAGAAGCAGCTGAAACTTTCAGGGCCTCTGCAGTTATCTGACCACCCGGCAAGGCTTGTTGATAGAAAACACCAGGCTGGTCTCTTTGTGAGTAGGGAAGAGAGGGTGCAGGTGGTATGCTAGTCTTCTGGCCAGCTAGTCCAGAAGCAGCTGAAAGTTTCAGGGCCTCTGAAGGTATCTGTTCACTCGGCAAGGTCTGTCGGTATAAAACATCAGGCTGGTCTCTTTGTGAATAGGGAAGAGAGGTTGCAGGTGCTATGCCAGTCTTCTGTCCAGCTGGTCCAGAAGCAGCTGATAGTTTCAGGGCCTCTGCAGTTATCTGATCACTCGGCAAGGCTTGTTTGTAGAAAACATCAGGCTGGTCTCCTTGTGAGTAGGAAAGAGAGGGTGCAGATGTTATGCCAGTCTTCTGGCCAGCTGGTCCAGGAGCAGCTGAAACTTTCAGGGCCTCTGCAGGTATTTGACCACCTGGCACAGCTGGTTGGTAGAAAACATCAGGCTTGTCTCTTGGTGAATAGGAAGGAGAGGTTGCAGGCGGTATGCCAGTCTTCTGGCCAGCTGGCCCAGGAGCAGATGAAATTTTCAGGGCCTCTGAAGCTATCTGACCACCTGGTAAGGCCTGTTGGTAGAAAAAACCAGGCTGGTCTCTTTTTGAGTAGGGAACAGAGGTTGCAGGTGGTATGCTAGTCTTCTGGCCAGCTGGTCCAGAAGCAGCTGAAAGTTTCAGGGCCTCTGAAGGTATCTGACCACCTGACACAGTCTGTTGGTAGAAAACATCAGTCCTATCTCTTGGTGAATAGGAAGGAGAAGTTTCAGGTGGTATGCTAGTCTTCCGTCCAGCTGGTCTAGGAGCAGATGAAAGTTTCAGAGCCTCTGCAGGTATCTGATCACCCGGCAAGGCCTGTCCGTTTAAAATACCAGGCTGGTCTCTTTGTGAGTAGGGAACAGAGGTTGCAGGTGGTATGCCAGTCTTCTGTCCAGCTGGTCCAGAAGCAGCTAAAAGTTTCAGGGTCTCTGCAGGTATCTGATCACCCAGCAAGGCCTGTAGGTAGAAAACACCAGGCTGGTCTCTTTGTGAATAGGGAAGAGAGGGTGCAGGTGTTATGGCAGTCTTCTGGCCAGCTGGTCCAGAAGCAGCTGAAACTTTCAAGGCCTCTGCAGGTATCTGACCACCTGACAGAGTCTGTTGGTAGAAAACATCAGGCTGATCTCTTGGTGAATAGGAAGGAGAGGTTACAGGTGATATGCCTGTCTTCTGGCCAGCTGGTCCAGGAGCAGAAGAAATTTTCAGGGCCTCTGCAGTTATCGGACCACCTGGTAGGGCCTGTCGGTAGTAAATACCAGGCTCATCTCTTTGTGAGTAGGGAATAGAGGTTGCAGGTGTTATGCCAGTCTTCTGGACAGCTGGTCCCAGAGCAACTGAATCTTTCAAACCCTCTGCAGGTATCTGACCTCCTGACAAGACCTGCTGGTAGAGAACACCAGGCTGTTCTCTTTGTGAGTAGGGAACAGAGGTAACAGGTGGTATACCAGTCATCTGGCCAGCTGGTCCAGGAGCAGCTAAAATTTTCAGAGCCTCTGAAGGTACCTGACCACCCGTCAAGGCCTGTTGGTAGAAAATACCAGCCTTATCTCTTGGTAAGTAGGAAGGAGAAGTTGCAGGTAGTAAGCCAGTTTTCTGGTCAGCTGGTCCAGGAGCAGCTGGAACTTTCAGGGCCTCTGCAGGTACCTGACCACCTGGCATCGCCTGATGATAGAAAATACCAGTCTTTTCTCTAGGTGAGTGAGAAATGGATGGTACAGTTGGTATGCCAGTGTTCTGGTCATCTGATCCAGGAATACCTGAAACGTTCAGTGCCTCCTCAGTTAGATAACTATCTGGCAAGCCCCATTGGTATAAAATACTGGGCTTCTCCCTGTAAGGGTAGGAAGAAGGAGGTTCTATTGGCATCCCATACTTCTGGTCAGCTGGTTCAGAATTATCAGAGACTTTTAGACTCTCTTCAGTTAGATGACTATGGGTCAATGCCATTTGGTTAGGAGCATCAGTGTGTAGACCAATAGTATTCCCTTGTAAAGAACTTATAGCCAATTGAGGTAAGTCCTCAGGGTATAAAGATAAATGAGATTCAATGTCTGAATCTTCAGTAGTGGTAGTGATACCCAATTTCAACTTGGATTGAGTTATTTCAGGTATGCTTCCTTCAGAAGAGTCTCCTAAAGGAAGAGATTTGTTAATATTATAAATTTTGTCAATAAAAAAAGAAATCAAACAAGCCTCACCTCCTTGGGCCTCTAAACTTTTAGAAATGAAATCTATTGCTGGGCGCTAAGCAACTCAGTGAGACCCTGTCCCTAAACAGAAATACAAAATAGGCTGGGGATGTGGATTTGTGGTCCAGTGCCCAAGTTCAATCCCTGGTACCAAAAAAAGAAATAAAAAGAATCCTGTGGAAATAATCATCAAAGGAAACAAATGTCCATGAAGACACTAATTACAAAGCAAACCAAAGTGAAAATGATCAACAATAGAGTAACAGTAATATCAACTTAATGAAATATTTTATAGATCTTAAAAAATTTATTTAAAGAATTTTCAATGGGATAGCAAAATACCATTGGGTCTGGGATTTGATTTCAATCTGCTTGCAATCTAGTAGTCTGTTGTTGTGTCATGAATGCTGACAGAAAACATAAGGTTCTTTGTCAGGGAAATTTCTTTTATTATTAGCTTATTTTCAAGGGCTCCTCTCAGCCTCAAGTGCTACAGGGGCAATGCAATACAGATGCTATGCATGCAGTGAGCTTGACCAACTCCTTATATATTACATATATTTTATATGGAAAGAGAGATCTATATAGACATTGTTTTCTTTTTTGTTTTTCTTTTCGTTTTGGGGATTGAATCCAGTGGCACTTAACCACTGAGCCACATCCCCAACCCTTTTTTATATTTTATTTAGAGATGGGGTCTGGCTCAGTTGCTTAGGCCCTCACTAAGTTTCTGAGGCTGGCTTTGAACTTCCAATCCTCCTGATTCAGCCTCTGGAGCTGCTGGGATTACAGGCATGTGCCATGGTGACTGGCATATTTTTTATTAAGTATACGAAACTGTATAAGACGAAAGGTACGCTAAGAAGTTTGAACTTAATTCTATAGGCATGGCGAACTGTTGACCACTTTGATAAGAACTATAATGCATCAATACAGATTCAAGGCAGATAAAAAGGGAATGAGAGTGTTTAAACAGAACAACCCATCAGAACTTTCTGCAATAATACAAATGTTCTGTATTTTCACTACTAGAGTAATTCTAAATCAAAGTAGATCTAAATAGCAGTGTAAATGAATGACTACAACACAATAAAAGGATTTAACAAGTTGTATATTAATTCATTTATTCATTCAAAAAATATGAATCCTTATGATGTGCCAGACATCATTCTAGATAAAGGTAAATACAATAATAAAAAAAACAGACAATTCCTACTTCACAGAGTTTCCATCCTAAGAGGAGGAGGCACACAATTAAACATAATTGGTAAAATAGGGTATGTTAGATATAATATGGTTGCTATACACAGCACACATTACCTATCTTTTACAAACAGCAAAACTGAGTTTCCAAGATAATTATACCACAGTGCTTCTCAGTGTGAGTTATCTTGTTAACTTGCAGGCTCTGATTCGGCAGATCTAATGAGATCTGTAATTCTCCATTTTTACATGTTCTCTTGTGATACTCAATGCAATATATTGGTCCTTAGACCACATGTTGAATAGTGAAGATATATAATTTTTCTAGAGTTCTAAAACAAATGACAAAAACTAGTACCTTAACCCTTCAATTCTAACTCTGAGTTCTGAACTCTTTTCACTACAACTGACTGCCCTTCCTAAAAGGCCTCTGGTGAGCTTCAAAGTAGCTAAATACAGAAGAAGATGAGTTGAGGCATGAATCGTAGAATTAGAAGTATCAACTATACAGAAAAACTGAAAGCAAAAGAAAATATGTAAAAACTGCACTGCAACCTGAGAAGTAATATGGGTTATGAATATTTTGTGAGGAAATAAAATAGGCCCAAGTCGAGAAAAAAAACAAAACAGATTAATAACACAAAATCTTTTTATTCCAAACAACTTCCTAACTTTTTGACTTTACATTTCTTTGATCATTACAAATTATCAGTGATATCATGAAGGGAACAAATGAGTTAAGAAACAGCCAAGGAGTTAAGATACAGAACCCATATTCTTGAAAGATACATAACAGTTTATATAAGATAGCAATACCTTAAGTAGAAATACCTTTGGAGGAAGGAAAAGGTTAGTAAAGAAAACTTGAATAATTGGAGTAAGCTGCTAAAAGTAAAAAACAGGAAGGATCCCCCCGGCCTAAAAAAAGAAAAAAAAACTGAGAATAAAAGGATAAAAAAAAAAAAAAAAACACATAAGTTGGGCAAAGATGGGACATAAAGGGTGGGGAAAGGAAATGTTCCAAACAGAGCAAACAGTATCTGCAAGGTTGAGGAGACAAGAGGGTTTAGCATAAGGAAATGACAGTAGTTCAATATGATTAAAAAGGCAAGTAAGGGTAAAGCTAAAGATATGAGCAGGGACCTTTTACAACATATCAAGGAGTTTTTAAATTATCCCAAGGAATTTACAATTCGTCCTGAGGTAAAACAAGGGTTTCAAACTAAAAGTAACATTATCAAGTCTGCCTTGTAAAAAAAGACTATTCTGGCTTTTATAAAAAAAAATAGAATGGCAGAAAAGATGACCTGTTTTCTATTACTAACGCAGTAATCCCGAAAAGAGAAATTGAGAGTATAATAATTAGAATCAACAGTATTGGGTAACTGAAGAAAGATGAAGGTGAGAAAATACAAATTTCTGACTTGGCTTAGCAGACCTTCACACAATTAGAAGAAATACTGAAGGAAGATTAGGTTTGAAGAGATGATGATTTGTCCAGTGTTTGAAGTTCTGACGTTAAGGTGCCTCTGAGACAACCAAATGAAGATAGTCCATATACAATCAGATAGAAATATCTGGAGTACAAGACACATCTAGATGGGAGTCCTACATTCGGTACTATAGAAAGTAACTGAAGCCTTAAGTATAGATAATATCTCAAAGTTAAGATCACTTTTTGCACAAAGCATTATTTCCCACCATGTTTCTATCTGCTTCTGTAAACAAGCTAAGGACAATCAGTACTGTACCAGGTTAACTGATGCTTTTAGAAAACAATCATTAAAACTTCCCTGCCTTTAGTATGTACCATGATTTGTGTTCGGCATTAATTGAAATGAAACATGATGTTCTCTCTGAGGGAGAAAAAAAATTTTTTTAATATTTCTTAGTTGTCAATGGACCTTTATTTTATGTATTTATATGTGATGCTGAGAATCGAACCCAGTGCCTCACACATGCTAGACAAGAGTTCTACCACTGAGCTACAACCCCAGCCCATGAAGAAGAAAATTTTTATAAATAGTAGTGTGCTATATTTATGAAAAGTAAGAGGGGCATTTAAATTTTTTTAAAAGGAGGGGGGAGAACAATATGGAAATGAAATAATCAAATACTCTTAAGCTAAGCCTGAAATTACAACTAGAATGTAAAAAGACTGAGAAGAAAGGAAACGTCATCCCAGGAAAGGGAAAACCAGAAGTAAAATATCAAAAGAATAAACACAACTCTATAGGTAGGGAGGTAAATGCAAACAACAACAAAATGCCTTGCCTGGTACCAAATTGTACAGGAAAGAAAATGAAGATTGAATAAATAGAAAGTCTTGGTAATCAACCAGATAGAGTTGAGATCTGACATGGAGAAAGGAGAACATATCATCAATATTCAAGGAGACTATGAGTTGAGTTTATAGAAGATAAAAGATAGTATGAATGCAATGAGTGGCCCGAGATGGCAGCACAGGCTACCAGGCTCTCACTCTCATTCAATGTGTCTTGCATAATTTCCCTTTCAAAATTGGGATACCTAATATTGAGGCAGCCTTAGAAGGTAGTGAGAATTAAATCTGTCAAAAAAATTTTTGATTAAAAACATAAAGGGTTGGATAAAAACATAAAGGGTAGAACCAAAACCTATAAAACAATATATAAATATATACATATAAATCTCTATATCCACCAGCCTTCCTGAAACCACCTTGCTGAGGGTAAAGTGATTCATTTTCTCCCTACTGCTTGTAGCCCTCTTCTTGTTTTTAAAATAACTTCAAATAAACAAAAAAATAGAATAATAGCTCTCTGGATTGCCTAACACATGTAAGACCACAAATTTGGTCCCTAGCTCAGAAAAGGAGGAGGTGGGGGGGGGGGGATAATAAAGCTCTGATTTTAAATGTTCTCATCTTAATGTGAGGTGAGAAATGTTAATTAGCTTGATTTAATTATTGCAATGTCTACATGTATCAAAACATCACCTTGAACCCCATAAATACATATAAATTTTATGTTGAAATTAAAAATTGACTTTTAAAATGCTTTTTTAAAAGATGAAATCTGTAATATTTAAGATAGGATAGACAAGTAGACCAATGCAACTGAAAAAAGAGCCCAGAAAGAAACAAACAAAATGTGATATTGAAGTAGAAAAGCAGCTCTGGAGGTAGACTGCTTGGGTTCATGACTGGCACCCCACCACTTTACTATGTATGGGGCCTTGGGCAAGTCATTTAACTTCTCTAAGTCTCATTTTGTTCAACGATCAAATAGAATAATAGCAGTAGACATCACCAAAAGTATAGCTATAAAATTAATATATAATTATATTAACGTAAATTTTATACAATAAGTAAATGCTTAGCAAAGTAAGCAAGTAATAAATGATATCTATTATTATCACTCTGTGATGGGGCTGCATATTTTAGAAAAATTAGCAAAGTTTCATGGCATAGGTGTGCACGTTCTGTGACTTAAGACTCCAGGGCTTATTCCAAATTGCTAAGGGCTTTACCTTGAATCTCATACCCATGGCCCCATCTGGTAATTTCTATCTATAGTCAAAGACTATTCAAAGATAATGTAGCATTATATTAAAAATTAAGAATTCCAAGCAAAAAATATGAGAATGAGCTGTTCAGCAAGACTGTAGTCTACAAAATTAATATAAAAAATTCAATTTTACTTCTACATACCAGCAATGAATTCTCCAAAAGTGACATTAACATTCTTATGTGTAATATCATTAAGAAGATTTAAACTTAAAATTAACAAAAAGTACAAGACTTATAAGCTGAAAACTACAAAATATTGTTGAAATGAAAAAGACCACAGTAAAAGGATAGAAACACTATGCTTATGAACATTTGATATTAAGATAGTAAAATTCTCAAAAGGGGGCCGGGGCTGTAGCTCAGTGGCAGAGCACTTGCCATTCCTGTGAGGCACTAGGTTCAATTCTCAGCGTCACATAAAAATAAACAAATAAAGGCATGCTGTCCATTTACAACTACAAAAAATTTTTTTAAATAAATTACAGATTCAACGCACTATGGTATATGCTGCAACAATACACAATATTCGAGGTGAATTAAGTCAGTCACAAAGAGACTTGGTTCCACTTATACGTGGTAATTACAGTAGTCAAATTCACAAGAGACAGAAAGGAGAATGGTGGTTATCAGGGACTGGGAAGAGGAAAGAATGGGGAATTACTGTTTAACACGTACAGTTTCAGTTTCATAAAATGAAGAGTTTTGTCGATGTATGGTAGTGATAATCAAGCAATGTCAATGTAATTAATACTACGAAACTGTATACATAAAAATGTTTAAGGAAAGAAGATGGCGGGCTAGAGGAAGGATATACTTCTTGTCACTCTGTGACCCTGGATTCAAGCAATGGGGATACTGCTTGGATGTGAAGTGGGTGAAAGAGGGATTTCACCAAAACTCAATATTGAACGGTCAGAATGCCTAAGAGACTTAGAAATTTGGGTACATTAAATAAAGATAAAAGATAACATAGAAGCCAATCTGGTACCAGTAGCCATGCAAATGCAGCACAGAAGGAGGGAAAATGCTGAGAAATACAATGGACAGATTTATTGGCAACATCCTGAGATCATAGAGGCAACCTGCCCTAGGTTGGTCCAGAGGCTCCAGTATATAATCATGCGCAAAGGGCAGCCCATGTTCCCAACTGCATGTGGAAAGCTGATGCAGAAGCAATCCGGGACGACCACTGCAGCAATTGGAAGATCTGAAATGGGTACATACAGGTCCTGGCAGGCACTTATCGTATGACGTAGACTGTGCTTAACAAAGCAAGAGTAAAATAAGCACAGAGTCTTATCTCCAGGGGAATACAAGTCAGAGAGGTGCGTTTACAGGCTCACAGAAGCAGATGAAGGGGGTCAGAAATCTAATTAAGCTTGGCACTAAGACCAACAGCCTGGAAAAGAAGGGTCCATGGACAGCAGAGCAAACAAAGGAGTGGCTCCCCCACTCCATAAGTGGAACCCTAGGGAGACTCCTAAGGAAACTGCCCAGCCCTAGAGGTTGACTGATCTAATCTATCCAGAGCAGTCATCACCCAGCAAAGACCCTAAGACCTTACTAAACCTAACTCCCACCTTTAGGAATTCCACCTATGGAAAATCCTCTCAGAGAACTCTGCAGCAGCCCCACCCTGGGAGCACATCATACTGGTCAGTATAGACAAAACTCCAACTGACAGTACTTCCCATCCCACCATATCTCATACTGCTGAGAAGTGAAACTAAGAATTTTTCAACTCCAGCTGGCAGCATGGGAAGAAACACAAAAAGAGGAAGGGTTTAACAATGCACAGCCCTTTTCTTGTGCTCAGCACATACATCCAGAAAAAACAGAAAAGACAAAGAGTTGGGCACAAACAGTGAACATATATTCTCACTGACTATTTTGATCACCTCAGTAGAAATAAATCTAGAATTTTTCATCAAGAATCTCATTTTCCTTTATTTATTTATGTGCATTTGTGTGAATAGTTCATGAATATTTATACATATACATATCTGTTTCCTTTTTCTCATCTGTAACATTTTTTAATGTAGTTATTTTTCCTTGTCTTTTGAGGATAAGGAGTTTTTATTAGTACACTTTGGTTTAGTTTTATAATGTTTTTCATTTGTCAGTTTCTCTTGTTTCTTTTCTTCTCTCACTTCTTTATTTTTACTAATAGCCAAATTCTATTGCTCTCTCATGCATTCTCCCTTTAATTTTTTACTTCTATTTTTTCTTCTTCTCCCTCATAACCATCATATCCTAAATCTCTTCTGCATTCTCTGTGTTCACTTTTGAAATTGTAAACTCTTTTCTACCCACCTGGCTCATTTTCTTTCCTCTTAATTAACTCTATTTTTTGTTGTTTGTTTGTTTGTTTGGGTAGTTTTAATGGACAGCATGCCTTTATTTTATTTGCTATTTTTTCTGGTGGTGCTGTTAGACAGGACACAAGAAAAGACAATTAACTCCAATTAAAATCAAATTAAAGCAAGCTGATTATTTTGACCGGTCGGACTGCCTCTCCCAACAAAAGCCATGGGACTAAGACAGCCCTGCAACTTTCTTGCAGCCTAGCTTTATAGCCCAGAAAGTTACACAAAGGGGGGTTACAGATAATAAAACTCTGAGGAGCATAACACCAATGCTAGTTTGGCCCCGACATCAGAATTTATGAAGGTCATTAGAGCCTCAGAGAAGGTCGTTATCTGGCCAGGGAAAACAAAGATTTATGAGGTGTCACTAAAGTTTTAGAGAGGGCTATTATCTGGTCAGAGAGATCCAGGCATGGGTGAGTTCAAGGCACAGGCAGGCATTCCAAGCAAGTTCAGAATTTTCAGTAATTTATAGTAAAGCCAAAATTAGCTTTCATGTCTTTGTGGTGAGATGGCTCCCAATTTTAAGAGGGTATCAGACTGGGTCTATCATTCCCCCCTTTTCTTATGTGTCCCTTTCAAGTCTTTGATAGGGTAGGGGAAGAGCACTGAGGGAATTTTAATCCCTCAGATAAAAGTCTCCAACTTTTTTTTTTTTTAACTCACCCAAAACCGGTCTCTCTGATTTGACTTGTACCAGGAAGATATGAACACATTAATATAAAAACACATTGATGTTTTTATATTAACCAAGTTTAGCTTTTAAAGAAATACATTAGCACAATTTTCTAAAACAACAGTTCTTGTTTAACCAGCTGTTTAATTCTTACTTGCTCTAGACACAAGAAACAAAACTTAATAAACACAATGTTACGGGTAAACTAATATTTTAATAAATCTTTGTCCTTTTAACATATGACTGTAAAGACAAACTTACACAGTCCTTCTTTGTCACTTACTTAAACTTTCTTATGTACTTCATCACATAAAGACTTTCTTATCCAGGAACACTTTTTTCTCTTCTATTAAAAATTATTTCCATATCTAGAACCTTCTAATTTCTCCTTTCCATCTGTTAACCTCCTTTTCTGTTCACATTTTGAAACAATCCTTGTAAATTTCTGAATTTAGGCAGCTTATTTCATTTGAATAAAAAGAAATACTTGATTTTACTTATAGTACTCTTAATTGAAACAGCTGAAACCTTTAGGCTTTTGTATATAGAAAACTTCTGGAAACTTTTTTATCTAGAATCACATCTGTTTACCAATTTATGAAAACACCATGTCTAAGTATCAGGGATGACAAAGAAACTTTATATCTTTTTTTTTTATATCTTTTTTTTTAACCAACTTATGAAAACATCAATAATGTTACCCAATGTAATTTAAGGAGTTAAGAGTAACTTAATGGTATATTTAACATTTAACATTTTAACCTTGTAAATCAATCAGATATCTAACAAAAGTATTCATAAATGAGTAATCCCTTGTCAAATTTACTTTACTTATTTTATCAAAACATCAGACAAGTGTATTGAACAGTGTTAGCCATTTCTTCCTTGTTGAAGAAAAGTCCTAGAACCAAAGCATATCAGACATTTCATAGACATCAACATTTTATTAGTTTTTTTAACATATAGAAAAACTTGTAAGCTTAATTTTAAGATATCTTTATTTTCATCTGTTTACCCAATTTAAATTGAACCGTTTAAATTACTTGAATCAAAGATATTTGGACCATTTTTTTAATTTTTATGAGCGCTCCTCATATATCTGCCAATTTTCATATCATGTGCATGATATATGGACATACGCACATACAGACATACAACACATAACACAAGTGTGCACACCTAACACAATAGTAAAGCCTTGTAGCTTTTCACAGGTGAAATCTCCATTGCAATGTTTAAAAACTCCACAATTGATCAAAAATAGAACTCATCAGAAAAACATTAAGCTAGGTCTATAGGATCAAAATCATGAGCTCAAAAAATACAGAAACTAAGAAAAAGCAAGAGTCCTAGAAAAAATGACCGGCCAGTAATTAGTAAATACCATACAATTTACTTTTTGGTTTAGTCTAGTTTGAGTTCAGGTAAAAGACATCTTTACTCTTTTTTTTTTTTCCCCCTTAGGCCTCAGAGCAGTCTCCTACTGAGCTTGCAGGCTTCTTCCATTTGCATTTCAACATAAGTCCTGGATGAGGTCTGGAAGGAGCAGGGAAAACTGCTATTCTGAGCAGACACCTCACGCCTAAGGCATTTTTAACCTTAAGTTATAATTTTCAGGTTTGGATGTTGAAAATTATGATAAAAGTTTAAGATACAATTCATAAAAATTCATACCTTTCCATCTTGTTTTGCCAAAGGAAAAATTTTTCCTACTCTAGAAAAACTTGCTCATACAAAACTGAAAATAGGATCTTACTTGATAATATAAAAGCTATCATCAGAAGAAATCCCTTCAGGATCATTAAGCCACTTCCTTTGCTTTGAAGTTCCTATAGTAGTATTAAGTTCCAAAAGATAACCACACACTGCCATCTATATCCAAAATTAAGCTTTAAAAATTCCCAAGACTATTAGTTATTCAATGTCATTCCAATAAGCCAGACCAATCCCCAATCCAACACTTTCCTTCCCCAAGCCATACACACTGAGGGGAACAGATACCATACCATGATTTACTATCCTTGCCCAAATTAATGCACTGGTACACCTAGTGAAATCTTCCCAGGCTACCCAATTCAAAAACTGCTGAAAAAACTGAATGAGGGAGTTATTTGCCAACTTGGAAGTAGAGTTCTTTAGTTTTCCATCCTAAATATTTAAGTTCTCTGGCATGAATTATCTGAAATCATAAATTAAACAATTACCTAACCCAACTTTTAACTGCAAGATTGTGCAATGCTTCAAAAACCCATTCAGACCAGATTGTTACAATAAAAATCATCTTTTAGACACACATTCAGCCAAGATCATTCCCAAGAAACAATCTATAATATCAATATATTATTGCCCATGTCTTAAAGGGCCAGAAATAGATAAAAGAGACACAATAAAAAAGATACAATAAAAAAGACACAATGACAGACAGGCAGAAAGGAGCTCCAGACTATGGCTGACAGACAGGAACCTTTAAAACAGACTAGATAAGAGAAAAATCTCCCCAAATTTCCAACTCCCATTTAATTATGACTCCTACACCAGTGGCACCATACATGTCCCTACGAGTGGACCAGATGTTCTCCCAGAGGGGCAACCAGAAGTGTAAAATCAAGGGTCTCGGTGTGGTGACTTTGCTGCCTTGTGTCCCCCTTTTTTTTAAGTAGACAGAGGTAGAGTAATCTTTACAGTGCAGAGAAGGAAGGTGGGAGTTCCCCGAAGCAAAAGGGGCTTTGGTAGCTGCTGGGAGTCCCTCAGTCCCTCCTTTTACTTACAGGATTAGTTCCTCTTGTTTGGTCTGACCTCAGGCACCAGGCACACTCCATATCTCCCAACTTTCCAGTAGTCAGTTCTCTAAAGTTCATTTTAATCCTCCGCATTCAGTTGTTTGGAGTGCTAAGCTCCCTAAGAAAGCGGAGCAGAGGCTCCTCTAGAGTACTCCCTGGGGTGTCAAAATTTGTAACTAAAGGTTCCGTTTCTGTCCTCGAAGCCAATTAATGCCAATTTAATAATGAGAACAGGGTTTTGAGAAAAACAAAAAGGAAGGTTTATTGTTTAGCTAACAAAGAAGAAACACGGGGGACTCCACCCCAAAGGTTGTGACTCTCTTGATCTGGAAGGACAAGGGGTTTTAAAGGAGTTTCACTTGTTAATCTGGGAAATATTCCATTCTTAGATCCCCAGCAGCCATTTCCCTCTGCAGTGGGTTGCTCCAGGCAGCCAACTAGGAGAAGAAAGTTGCTTCCCTAATCCTGCTTAACAAAGGGGGGTAGAGTTTATCGCAGTTCCTTAAAACATAGTTCAAAGGGGTGTCAGGCTTACTTGCTTTACAACCCATTTTCATGTCCAATTTCCTCAAGTTTTTACCACAGAAGTCACACAACAAAAGGCAGAAAAAACATATAGAACACAGAACAAAACACAAGGAAACAGAAACCCGGCACTGAAACTGAAAAACTGAGGAGCAATGGAACGTCTTGCTAAAGCTCCAAGGTAGAAGCGTTTATGTGACCATCAGCACCTCTCTATCCTTTCAGAGGAATTCCCTACAGAACCAGTACAGAGGACAGAACGATATCTCATTACTGTCCTGGACAGGAGTATATGTAAGCCTCGCCAGGCCACCTCTCTGTCTTCAGAAGAGATCTCCCTTAACCAAATACCAGATGTTATAAAGGCGCCATTTACTTATGAAGGCCTCCTCCACCAGAGGCTTGCTAATTGTTTTAGGGCAGCAGTTCACTGCAGTACTCCAGGGACTGAAGGCTCACTCTGAGGCCTTGGAAGGTCTCCAGGTGCACCTCCCTAGAGTGGATCTCCAGCCCAGAGCCCTGGAGCGAAGGTCCGGCTTTAGAATTTTTGGCAGTCTGGTCTTGTGGTTTGGTCTGGCAGGTTCATCTTGCTGGGGCGTCCAAAATGTTAGACCAGGACGCAAGAAAAGACCACTGACTCCAATTAAAATCAAATTAAGGCAAGCTGATTATTTTGTCCAGCCCGGCTGCCTCTCCCAACAAAAACCACGGGAATAAGATAGCCCTGCAGCTTTCTTGCAGCCCAGCTTTATAGCCCAGAAAGTTACACAAAGGGGGGTTACAGATAATAAAACTCTAAGAAGCATAACACAAATGTTAGTTTATATTTTTGCTGGCCCCGACATCAGAATTTATGAACGTCATTAGAGCCTCAGAGAGGATCATTATCTGGCCAGGGAAGGCCAAGAATTATGAGGCGTCACTAAAGTTTTAGAGAGGGCTGCTATCTGGTCAGAGAGAGCTAGGCATGGGTGAGTTCAAGGCACACAAGTATTCCAAGCAAGTTCAGAATTTTCAGTAATTTATAGTAAAGCCAAAATTAGCTTTTCATGTCTTTATGGCGAGATGGCTCCCAATTTTAAGAGGGAATCAAACTGGGTCTATCAGTGCTAAGGATCAAACCCAGTGCCTCACACGTGGTAGGCAAGGGCTCTCCCACTGAGCCAGAGCTACAGTCCATTAACTCTACTGTTAACATCTTTTAGCACTAATTGGCTTATATATCACCTGACCCCACTATTAATGCTGCTGCGATGATTACTACGTGGATGCCATAGGTGACTCCTAATGTTTAATGCCAATATAGTACATGATTACTTACTGCTTTTACTGATGGTAATTGCTGATCCAACCATTTCTGTTTATTGTACCAATTAATATTGTAGATATCATAGTAGGAACTAAGTATTTAGTTCAATGCTATAATTTGTTTGCATTGATTGTTGCAATTATTTTTCTCCTCCTAATCTGTGAGGTACTGTAAACCTGCACAGACACTACAAGTTGATAGGGTAGAAACTCTGCTACTTCAGAACCACACTGTTAGAGATGGGTATGCACACAAACAATATGAAAAAGCAAGAGAACAAACCATCCCAAACAACCCAAAAGGCCTCAACAACAGACTCCATGACACCACAATGGAGGAATATCAGAGAAGGAATTTAGAAAGTTCATAGTGCAACTGTTCTACAAGCAAATGATGATGTAAGGAGTGAAATCAGAGAGAAAATACAGAAGTGAAAGATCACTTTGACAAGAAGATAGAGATTCTGAAGCTATTCCAAGATGGCGGGCCAAAGGGAGGCAGCATCTTGTTTCGTTCTGAAACCCAGATCTCATGTAGTCGGAATACTGCATCTCAGAGAGTATAAGAGGACCACACAGAGCTGATTTCTGCAGAAATCACCAGCGCTGTGACCTCCATGCAGGACTCAGAGCCTCAGTGTTCGAGCAGGACACCGGAACCCTGGCTCCCAAAACCCAAAGCCCGCAGTTGTAGCTCACGCACGGCTCTCAAGCTGCATAGCAGGTTCACCTATCAGCACCTCTGCAGAACTCCAGAATGCACTCGGTTCACAAAGCAGGTCACTCAGCTACTACCTATCGACAGCAAAACGCCCAGTTCTCCCCACCTCACCAGATAACACAGCCCTGGAAGCAGACCAAGTACATCTTGGATGACCTTTCCCGCCATATTTGGTGGGGGAAGCTCTCAGATTGGATCTCCATTTGACCAGGAGGGATCTTGGAACCCTAAAGAGCACGACAAACCTATAGGGTGAAAACAATAACACCCCAGACCAACAGAGATGGAAAAAAAGGACACAAGAGAAACATGAAAAGACAAGGGAAGTAAGTACCACAAACAAATCAAGGCAACACATCATTAGAATCATTGGCAGTCACAGGAGAAAAAATTACAGACAAAGAGTTCAAGATATACATGGTTAAATGGTCTGTGAACTCAAGGAAGATATAAGAGTAAACACAAGCAGTGAAAGATCACAACAGTGAGCTACATTAAGAAATTCAAGAAGCAAAAGATAACCTCAACAGGGAGAGGTTCTTTAAAAAAAAAGAGAGAGAGAGAGAGAGAGAGAGAGATCCTTGAAATGAAACAAACAATAAACCAAATTTAAAGCTCAAATGAAAGTATCAACAACAGAGTAGACCACGTGGAAGATAGGACATCAGACAATAAAGTTAAAATATATAATCTTGAAAACAGCTTAGACCACACAGTGATAATGTTAAGAAACCACAAGCAGAACATTAAAGAAATATGGGATAGCATTAAAAGACCAAATTTAAGAGTTATTTGGATAGAGAAAGGCATAGAGGTCCAAACCAAAGGAATGAACAATCTATTCAATGAAATAATATCAGAAAACTTTCCAAACATGAAGAATGAATTGGAAATCCAAACTCAAGAAGCCTACAGGACACCAAATGTTCAAAATCACAACAGATCCACACCAAGGCACATTATAATAAAAATGACCAAAATAGAGAATAAGGAGAGATTTTTAAAAGCCATGAGAGAAAGGAATCAGATTACATATAGGGGAAAACCACTTAGGATAACGGCAGATTTTTCAACACAGACCCTGAAAGCTAGAAGATCCTGCCTGGAACAACATATATCAAGCTCTGAAAGATAATGGGTGCCAACCAAGAATCTTGTATCCAGCAAAATTAAGCTTTAGATTTGAAGATGAAATAAAAACCTTCCACAATAAACAAAAGTTAAGAAAGAATTTATAGCTAGAAAACCAACACTACAAAAAATCCTTGGCAAAATATTCCATGAAGAGAAAACAAAAAACAACAATGAAAATCAATAAAGGGAGATAGTACCCTAAAGGAAAAACTAATCAAAGAAGAAAATCAACTCAAGTTAAATAAATAAATATGGCTAGAAAAACAAACCATGTCTCAAAAATAACCCTGAATGTTAATATCTTAAACTCACCAATCAAAAGAAATAGGCTAGCAGACTGGATAAAAAAAAAAGGGACCCAACAATATGCTGCCTACAGGAAACTCAGCTGATAGGAAAAGACATACATTGACTGAAAGTGAAAGGTTGGAAAAAATCATGCCACTCAAATGGACTGTGGAAGCAAGCAGGGGTTTTCATTCTCGTATCAAATAAAGTAGACTTCAAGCCAAAGTTAATCAAATACTGCTCAAGGGAACCATACACCAACAAGACATAACAATCATAAATATATACGCCCCAAACAAAGGTGAAGCTATGTTCATCAAACAAATTCTTCTCAAATTGAAGAGTCAAATTAAGGACAACACAATAATCTGGGATGACTTTAACACACCTTTCTCACCATTGGATAGATATTCCAAACAAAAGTTGAATAAAGAAACTATAGAACTCAATAATACAATGAATACCTTAACTGACGTTTATAGAATATTTTAACCTGCATCAAGTGGATACACTTTCTTCTCAGCAGCACATGGATCTTTCTCTAAAATAGACAGTATAATATGCCACAAAGAAACTCTTAGCAAATACAAAAAAGTAGAGATATACCATACATTTTATCAGATCATAATGGAATGAAATTGGAAATCAATGACAAAATAAAAAATAAAAATTTTTCCATCACCTGGAGACTAAACAATATGCTACTGAATGAACAATGGGCTACAGAAGACATCAAGGAGGATATTAAAAAATTCTAGTGGTAAATGAGAACACAGACACAACATATCAAAATCTCTGCAACACTATGAAAGCAATACTAAGAAGAAAATTCATTAAAAGAAAAAAAAAGTCAACAAATAAATGACCTCATACTACATCTCAAAGCCCTAGAAAAAGAACAACAAACCAGCAGCCAAAGCAATAGAAGGCAAGAAATAATTAAAATTAGAGCTGAAATATAAACAAAAGAAACAACTGAAAAAATTGACAAAACAAAAAGTTGGTTCTTTGAAAAAATAAATAAAATTGACAGACCCTTAGCTACACTAACAAAGAGAAGAAGAGAGAAAACTCAAATTACCAGCATACATGATGAAAAAGGTAATATCACAATAGAAACTACAGAAATACAAACGATAATTAGAAGTTATTTTGAAAATTTATACTCCAAGAAGACATTGAAGGCATCAACAAATTTCTTAAGTCATACAATTTGCCCAGATTGAATCAGGAAGACATACACAATTTAAATAGACCAATATCAAGTGATGAAATAGAAGACACCATCAGAAGCTTAGCAACCAAGATCAGCAAGAAAAGCCCAGGACCAGATGGATACACAGCCCGAGTTAGTTTAAAAACTAATACCAACACTCTACAATTAACTTCAGAAAACAGAAAAAGAAGCAGCACTTCCAAACTCATTCTATGAGCCAATATCACCCTGATCCCAAAACCAGGCAATGACACATCAAAGAAAGAAAACTTCAGACCAATATCTCTAATGAACATAGATGCAAAAATTCTCAATAAAATTCTGGCAAATGGAATACAAAAATATATCAAAAAGATTGTGCACCATGATCAAGTGGGGTTCGTCCCATGGATGCAAGGTTGATTCAACATATGGAAATCAATAAATGTAATTCATCACATCAATAGACTCAAAGGTAAGAATCATATGATCATCTCAATAGATGCAGAAAAGCATTTGACAAAAAAACACACAAACTAGGGATATAACAGAAACATATCTCAACATTGTAAAGGCTATCTATACTAAGCCTCAGGCCAACATCATTCTAAATGAAGAAAAATTTAAGGCATTCCCTTTAAAAACTGGAACAACACAGGGATGCCCTCTTTCCCCACTTCTATTCAACATAGTTCTTGAAACACTGGCCAGAGCAATTAGATAGACGAAAGAAATCAAAGGGATATATATAGGAAAAGGAGAACTTAAATTAGCACTATTTGCTGATGATATGATTCTGTACCTAGAAGACCCAAAAAGCTCCACCAGAAAACTTCTAGAACTAGTAAATGAATTCAGCAAAGTAGCAGGATATAAATCAACACCCATCAATCAAAGGCATTTCTGTATATCAGTGACAAAGCCTCTGAGAAGGAAATGAGGAAAACCCCATTTACAATGACCTCAAAAAAAATAAATAAATAAGATACCTGGGGATCAACTTAACAAAAGAGGTGAAAGATCTATACAACGAATACTACAGAACCCTAAAGAAAGAAATCAAAGAAGACCTTAGAAGATGGAAAGATCTACCTTGTTCTTGGATAGCAGAGTTAATATTATCAAAATGACCATACTACCAAAAACACTGTACAATTTAATGCAATTCTGATCAAAATCCCAATGGCAGTCCTCATAGAAATAGAAAAAGCAATCATGAAATTCATCTGGAAAAATAAGAGACCCAAAATAGCTAAAGCAATCCTTAGCATGAAGAGTGAAGCAAGTAGCATCACTAAACCAGACTTTAAACTATACTACAGAGCAATAGTAACAAAAACAGCATGGTATTGGCACCAAAACAGACTGGTAGACGAATGATACAGAATAGAGGAAATAGAGACTAACCCACAAAATTATAATTATCTTGTATTAAACAAAGGTGCCAAAAACATGCATTGGAGAAAAGATAGCATCTTTAACAAATGGTGCTGGGAAAACTGAAAATCCATATGCAACAAAATGAAACTAAACCCATATCTCTCACTATGCACAAAACTCAACTCAAAATGGATCAATTAAACCAGAGACTCTGTGTCTAATAGAAGAAAACAGTAGACCCTAATCTTCATCATGTGAGATTAGGCCCCAACTTCCTTAATAAGTCTCCTATAGCGCAAACATTAAAACCAAGAATCAATAAATGGGATGGAATCAAACTAAAAAGTTTTTTCTCAGCAAAAGAAACAATCTGTGAGGTGAACAGAGAGCCTACATCCTGGGAACAAATTTTTAATACCAACACTCTACAATTTATTTCAGGATCTCTAGGGTATATAAAGAACTCAAAAAGCTAAGCACCAAAAAAAAATAAATAACCCAATCAACAAATGGGCCAAGGACCTGAATAGACACTTGTCAGAAGAGGATATACAATCAATCAACAAATTATGAAAAATGTTCATCATCTCTAGAAATTTTTGAGAAATTAGAGAAATGCAAATCAAAACTACTCTTAAGATATCATCTCACTCCAGTCAGAATGGCAGCTATTAAAAAGACAAACAACAGTAAGTGTTGGCAAGGATGTGGGGGAAAAGGTACTTTCATACATTGCTGCTGGAACTGCAAATTAGTGCAGGCAATATGGAAAGCAGTTTGGAGATTTCTTGGAAATCTGGGAATGGAACCACCATATGACCCAGCTATCCCTCTCCTCGGTCTATACACAAAAGACTTAAAAACAGCATACTACAGGGCATAGCCACATCAATGTTTATAGCCGCACAATTCACAATAGCTAAACTGTGGAGCCAACCTAGATGCCCTTCAGTGGATAAATGGATTTAAAAAAATGTGGCATATATACACAATGGAATTTTACTCAGCAATAAAAGAGTAAATGGATGGTGTTGGAGAAGAAAATGCTACGTGAAGTTAGCCAATTCCTAAAAAAAAACAAATGTCTAATGTTTTTTCTGATATAAGGAGGCTGACTCATAGTGAGGTAGGGAGGGGGAGCATGGGAAGAATAGATGAATTCTAGATAGGGAAGAGGGGTGGGAGGGAAAGGGACGGGGCAGGGGATTAGCAAGGATGGTGGAAAGTGATAGACATAATTATCCAAAGTACATGCATGAAGACACAAATTGGTGTTAACATACTTTATATACAACCAGAGATATGAAAAACTGTGCTGTATATATGTAATAAGAATTGTAATGCATTCCACTGTCACTTATTTTTTTAAAAAATCAATTTAAAAAAAAGGGTAAGCCAATCCAGATATTAACTGATTTCTAAAATCTAGGAAATCTTAGAATAATACATACCAAGCTCTGAAGAAAACAGATGCCAATCAAGAATACTGCACCTAGCAAAATTAAGCTTCAGAATTGAAAACGAAATAAAAACCTTCCACCATAAACAAAAGCTAAAAGAATTCACAACTAGAAAACCTGCACTACAAGACATACTCACTAAACTATTTCATGAATTAGAAATGAAAATTAAAAATGAAAACCAGCAGAGGGAGGACAGTCTATCAAAAGGAGTATCAAATTCAAGTTAAATTAGAAATAAATCAAAACTTCAGGGAATAAAAATCATCTCGCAATAATAATAATTTAAATGGAGTAAACTCATCCATCAAAAAGCACAGGCTGGCAGGTTGCATTAAAAAAACAGGACTCAACAATATGCTCTCTCCAAGAGGCTCACCTCACAGGCAAAGACATGCACAGATTAAAAGTAAAAAGATGGGGAAAAAAATATCACTCACAAGAATCTCATAAACAAGCAGGGGTTTCTGTTCTCCATATATCAGATAAAGTGAACTTCAAGCCAAAGTTAATCAGGAGAGGCAAAGAAGTTCACTTCATACTGCTTAAGGGAATCACAGAACAAGAAATAATAATCATAAATATTTATGCCCCAAACAATGGAGCATCTCTATACATAAAAGCCTTCTCAATATCAAGAATCAAAGAGGCCACAATGCAATAATACTGGGTGACTTTAACACACCTCTCTCATCACTGGATCGATCATCCAAACAAAAACTATAAAAACAATCTACAGAAATAAAAAATACAATTAGTAATTCAGATTTAAAAGCATATATAGAATATTTAAAGCATCAATGACTGAATACACTTTCTTCTCAGCAGCACATGAAACATTTTCTAAAAAAGGCCATATGTTAGGCCACAAAGCAAATTTAGCAAATATAAAAACACTTATCACCTAGAGAATAAATAATACACTACTGAATGATAAATAGAAAGCAGAAGAAACCAATGATGAAATTTTTAAAAATACATAAAGGTAAGTGGGAACAGTGATATAACATATCAAAATCTCTGAGACATAATGCAGGCAATACTCAGAGGCAAGTTCATGGCACTGAGTTCATACATTAATAAAAAGACACTAAATAAATAATCTAATATTACATCCCAAGACCCTAGAAAAAGAATAATAAATCAACACCAAATTCAGAAGAAGAAATAATTACCATTAAAGCTGAAATCAATGAAATTGAGATTTTTTTTAAAAATTAAAAAAAATCAACTAAACTAAAAGTTTGTTGTTTGAAAGTATAAACAAAGTTGGTAAACCCTTAGCCAAAATAATCAAAAGAAACAGGGGGGGAACTCAATTATTAAAATCTGTTATGAAAAAGGACATATAACCCCAGACACTGCTGAGATACAGAGGATTATCAGACTTCAAAAATTTATACTGCATTAAGCTAGAAAATCTTAGAGACACTGATAAATTCCTAAAGACATATGACCTACCCAAACTGAATTAGGAGGACATTGAAAATTTAAACAGATCAATTTTAAGTAAGGAATATGAAGAAGCCATCAAAAGACTACCAACAAAGAAGAGCCAGATGAATTCTCAGCAGAGATCTACCAAATCTTTAAAGGAGAATAAACAACCAATCCTCCTCAACATTTTCACAAGATAGAAAAGAAGGAAATCCTTCCAAATTCATTCTATGAAGCCAGAATCACCTTGATACCAAACCAGACAAAGATACATCAAGGAAAGAAAACTTCAGAACAATATCCTTGATTAACACAGATGCAAAAATTCTCTTAATAAAACACTGGCAAATCACATACAAAAATATTTTTAAAAGATAGTGCACCATGATCAAGTGGGGTTCATCCCAGGGATGCAAGGATGGTTCAAAATACAAAAATCAATAAATGTTAATTCACCACATTAGGAGACTTAAAGACAAGAATCACATGATTATCTCAATAGATGCAGAAGAAGGATTTGACATAATACAACATCCATTCATGTTTACAACACTCAAAAAATAGGAATAGAGGGAACACATTTCAACATTGTAAGAGCTATATAAGACAAACCTAAGGCCAACATAATTCTTTTTTTTTTTTTTTAAGAGAGAGAGAGAGGGAGGGAGAGAGAGAGAGAGAGAATTTTTTTAATATTTATTTTTTAGTTCTGGGCGGACACAACATCTTTGTTTGTATGTGGTGCTGAGGATCGAACCCGGGCTGCACGCATGCCAGGCGAGCGCACTACCGCTTGAGCCACATCCCCAGCCCCCAACATAATTCTAAACAGAGAAAAACTGAAAGTTTTTAGAGGGAACTCTAAAAGCAAGAATGAGACAGGGATGGCCAATTTCACTACTTCTATTCAACATAGTCCTTAAAACTCTAGCCAGAGCAATTAGGCTGAAAAAAAGGAAATTAAAGGGATACGAATAGGAAGGAAAAGAACAGCTCAAACTATCTCTGTTTGCCAAGGACATGACTCTATGTTTAGAAGACACAAAAAACTCCACCAGAAAACTTCCAGAATTCAAATGTATTCAGGAAAGTAGGATGTGAAATTAACATCCATAAATCAATTGTGTATCTATACACCAATGATGAATCAGCTGAAAGAAAAATTAGGAACATAATCACATTCACAATGGCCTCAAAAAAGGGATCAATCTAATAAAAGAGGTAAATTCTATGAAAATTACAAAACACTAAATAAAGAAGTTGAAGATGACCTCAGAAAATGGAAAGACCTCCCACGTGCTTAGACAGGCAGAATTAATATTGTCAAAATGGCCTTACTACCAAAACTGCTATACAGTTTCAATGCAATTCCCATCAAAATTCCAATTATCTTCTTCCTAGAAATAAAAATAGGCAATCATGAAATAAATCTGGACAGAGGCCAGAATAGCTAAAACAATCCTTAGCCAGGAAAGTGAAGCAGATGCATCACAATCCCAGCCCTTAAAATATACTACAGAGCTACAGTATCAAAAACAGCATGGTTCTGGCACCAAAACAGACAAGAAGACCAATGGAACAGAATAGAAGACACAAAGACAAGCCCACAAAAATAAAGTTATCTCTTACTGAACAAAGGAGTCAAAAACATACATTAGAGAAAAAATTAGTTATTTTCCAACAAATGGTGCTGTGAATAAAGGAAACTACAGGCAGCAAAATGAAATTCAACACCTACCCTTCTCCCTGCACAAAACAAAATTCCTAGATGGATCAAACACATAGGAATTATACCAGAAACTCTGCATGTAATAGAAGAAAATGTAGGCCCAATACCTGCGCATACTGGATGAGGAACTAACTTCCTTAATAAGATTCTGAAAGTGCAATCAAAAAATCAATAAGTTGGATGGAATCAAACTAAAAAGCCTACAGAATGGGAGAATATCTTTGCCACCTGCACCTCAGATAAAGCACTGCTTTTCAGTATACCTAAAGAACTCAAAAAGCTTAACACCAAAAAACCCAAATCATCCAATCAATAAATGGGCAAAGGAACTAAACAGACATTTCTCAAAAGAAGAAATACAAATGGTCAACAAACACATGAAAAAATGTTCAATATCTCTAGCAATTACAGAATTGCAAATTAAAACTACACTGAGATTACATCTCCCTCCAATCAGAATGGCAGTTATTACAAATACAAGCAACAATAAGTGTTGACAAGGATGTGGGGAAACAGGCACACTCTTATATTGCTAGTAGGACTCTGGGAAGCAGTATGGAGATTCCTTAGAAAACTTGGAAAGGAACCACCATTAGACCCAGCTATACCACTCCTCGGTTTATACCCAAAGGACTTTAAAACAGCATACTATAGTAATGCAGCCACATAAATGTTCACAGCACAAAATTCACAATAGCTAAATTGTGGAACCAACCTAAATGCCCTTCAAGAGATGAATGGACAAAGAAACTGTGGTATATATACACAATGGAATATTAGTCAGCATTATAAGAGAATAAAATCATGGCATTTGCAGGTAAATCAATGGATTAGAAAATATCGTGCTAAGTGAAGTAAGCCGATCCCAAAAAAACAAAGAAGGATGGGGTCAAGAAGCAATATTCAGTAGGTCAGACAAAGGGGAATGAAGGGGATAGGAAAAGGAATGAATCTGACACTCCTTTCCTATGTATATATATGAACACACCACAGTGAATCTCACCATTGTGTACACCCACAAAAAATTAACTTTAAAAAAATAACTATGGCCAAGCACAGTGTCGCATGTCTATAATCCCAGCAGCTCGGGACACTGAGACAGGAGGATGCTGAGTTCAAAGCAAGCCTCAGCAATCATAAGCACTAAGCAACTCAGTGAGACTCTGTCTCTTAATAAAAATACAAAATAGGCCTGGATGTGGTTCAGTTGTCCAGTGCGCCTAAGTTCAATCCCCAGTTTAAAAAAAAAAAAAAACTATGGGTAAATGGCAGAAAGATCAACAGAGGGAAGGGAGTGAGGTGTGGGGAAAGGGAAGGAGAAGGAGAGGTACTCAGGTCTGATTTTGAATAAAATATATTCCATGCTTTTATAATTATACCAATATGGATTCTATTGTCATGTATAACTAAAAAGAACCAATAGAGTAGAAAAAAGTATTCTAAAATATAGATAAGAAAGTAACTTTTATTATAATTGACTAAATTTTGTTTTAATTTTTTTAATTTAAAAATATCAGAGAGAGGCTCAAGTTGTGGCTCAGCGGTAGAGTGCTCACCTACCATGTGCAAGGTCCTGGGTTCAATCCTCAGAATCACATAAAAACAAATAAATAAAATAAAGGTATTGTATCCGATTACAACTAAAAATTAAATATAAAACAAATCAGAGAAAGTGCATTTCATCAAAACTAAAAATGCTGTAGTTCAATTAATACCATCAAGAAAGTGAAGAAAACCCATGACTTAGGAGAAAAAAAAAAAAGTTTAAGCAGCACACCTAATAAGAGACTTGTACACCCAACATATTTTAAAAAACACTCAATAAAAAGATAAATAACCCAATTAAAAAATGGACAGAGGATCTAAACTGACATTTCTCTAAAGAATAGCCACAAAACACCAATAAACCCAAGAAAAGATGCTCAACATCTTTAACCACTAAGGAAATGTAAATCAAAACCACAGTTAAGATATCTCTTAACAACAACCAGAGTGATTGTAATCAAACAGACAGGAATAACAAGCATTGTTGGGATGTAGAGAAACTTAAATCCTAATATTGCTGAAGGGAATATGATACAGACTTTAGGAAACAATTTAGCAGTTTCTCTAAATGATAAACACAGTTCCAGGAACCAATAAATAATTTTACTCCTAGCAAAAAGAAAGAAAAACTCCATACACAAAAGCTTGAACATGGTTTTCATAGCAGCCTTATTCCTAATAGTCAAGTGTTTATATCTATTCTATCAATTATGGAATGGATAAACAAATGTGATACATCCATACAATGGACTACTATTTTCAGTAAAGAGTACCAATTCATGCTATAACATGGATAAACCTTGATAACATTATATAAGTGAAGCAAGTCAGTCACAAAAGACCGCTAACTGTACTACTGCATTTACCATGAAAATGTCCAAAATACGCAAATTTATAGAAAAAGTGGATTAGTGGTTATGTAGGGCTAGGGGTGTTGAAGAGATATGAAATGAGAAGTTATAGCTAATTGGGTTTCTTCTGGGGGAATGAAAATCTTCTTAAATTGTGGTGATATTTGCACAATTTTGTGATTTGTACACTTTAGATGAGTAAATTGTATGGTGTGATATTTCAACAAAGCTTTTATAATAGATAGATGGCTTTAATTTGCATTGTAAATACATCATTTTCCTTCCAAAGCTCTAAATATTTGGAGTTCTAGATATTTATTAGTTGTACTTATTATCTATCTGAACACAAAAAAAGTAAAGGAGTCCTTTCTGGTCCAAGACATGAAGAGCTTCATCACTCCTATCCTCACAATGTAAACTTATTTTTCACAGCTCTGGAGGCTAAAAAGTCCAAGATGAGAGTGCTGGCATATCAGGGTTTGGTGAGGGCCTATTCTTCATACACAATGCTGTCTTACTGTGTGTTCATATGGTAGAAGAGGAAAGAAATCTCTGTGAGGTCTTGTTTATAACTGACACAAAAAAAGCCCATATGATCCAATTTCCTCTCTAAGGCTTCACCTCCTAATACTATCACCTTGGGAGTTAGGATGTCAATATATAAATTTCAGGGTACAGAAGATCCCCATAATTGGGGAATGAGATTGATCAAATTACGTTATGTGCATGCATGAATACAGTATACTGAATCCTTCTGTTATGTATAAGTACAATGCATCAATTTTAAAAAGTTAAGCAAAGCCATTTGATAAACATTTTATATAACTGGAAAGAAAAATAATTATTTGAGCTAAAGAGGACAAGAGTGGATGCATATAATCTTGTAGAAAGGAAACTGAGGGGGATCGATTCTGAGTCAGAAAGTAAGATTATCTGCTAAGAGAGGAGGCAAGTGGTAGAAGTAGGTCGGTGGGGTTGAGGAAGGTGGCTTAGAAGACTTAGAATTTATGTTAAAGTCAATATGAGATAGAACTGACTGAGTAAAAGGATTGGCAAGTAATTCTGAGAAGTATGCTAAGGCTGGAGATAATGATTTTATACTGCTGTCAGCCTAGGGAAGCCTAAAAACCTAAGGGGCTGTTGGTGTTAGCCCTGCAATCCAAAGGCCAGAGAACCTGGAGTTCTGATGTCCTAGGCAACATGTCCCAACTCTCGAGAGAGAGAGAACAAATTTGCCTTTCCTCTCCCTTTTTGTTTTATCCAGGCCTCAGCCAACCAGCAGGGCTCATACTGGTGAAAGCAGATCTTCCTTATTCCATTTACTTATTTAAATCTCCTCCACAGACACCTTCACAAACATAACCAGAAATAATACTTTATCAACTATCTAGGTATCCCTAATCAAGTTGCTAGAAAATTTATAGCAAGGTATTTTTCATAAGCTAACCATAAGGAAGACATTTACTACCTCCTTTTTCTACATACCTGCTAAATGTTGGGGAGTCTTTGGCACAGTATCAAGAGACACCCTCAACATTCTGAGATTTGAAGCATGGTAGTCTGACTCTCTGATTGGCTCATGAGGATCAAATGGAGGCAAAACAGATGAAAAAGACTCACAAATGCTCAGATTAGAATGAACTACCTAGGAAAAGAGAAAAGAAGAAAAGATTAATTTCAGTCTTCACCTGTTAAAAAACAAACCTCATTATTATAAAAAATGAACTCATAGTAGTCAACATTTACTTATAATCAATATACTCAGCTCTGCTGAAATCATACACATTCATATATACTTAATTCATATATATTCATATATTGTTTGGTTTGGTCAAAGTCTGAGAAGATCTACAAATCATCCTGTGGGTTTAAAATCTGCCTTATAGAATATTACAGATAGTAGGCCCAAAAGTCTTCTGTTACCTAAGTTTGCTCCACCATTAAAATATTTGAACCATGGTATTATTCTTGACAAGCTCAAGAATTTTCTTAAGGGGAGAAGTGTGCTACGGGGAAAAAAAGAGTAAGAAGTACAGACAGAACAGTAATATTTCAAGACATTCACAAATATTTAGAGGAAAAATCAGAGCATCAAAGAACTACAAGAGTGCTAATTTATCAAACCCCAAAAGTCCTCAAACTTCATGAATCAAAAGTAGCTGGGAGCCGGGCACAATGGCACATGCCTGTAATCCCAGAGGCTCCAGAAGCTGAGGCAGGAGGATAGCAAGTTCAAAGCTAACCTCAGCAAAAACGAGGCACAAAGCAACTCAGTGAAACCCTGTCTCTAAATAAAATACAAATAGGGTTGATAATGTGGCTCAGTGATTGAGTGCCCCTGACTTCAATCCCCAGTATCAAAAAAAAACCTAGGTGGGAATATAAATTGATAATGAAGTAAAAGTTAATTGCTGAAAAGAAGTCCCTAATGTTTCAGCAGATCCAAATATTTCCTTGCTAGAAAATACAATCATTATTGATGACTTTAATACATAAACATGTATAACTTTTCACCAAATTCAAAGTATACTCACATGAAAACATATACAACTTTTACGTTTTTAAGTCCCTAAAAAGATTAGTCTAGTTATACCCTCTCAGGAAGGCGTCTAAAAATGCACATAAGCACAAAGTGTTCTATCTCTATCCTCTTTTATCATTTTTGTCAATTCTCAGGAAGTTGTCAGGGTGTGAAAATGAATATTCTACATCTACTACCTATACAGTTTTCTCTAGATTAGTAGTTCTCAAATGAGGAAGATCTTGCACCTTGCAAAGGGATATTTCACAAGGCCAGGAGACATTTTTCACTGTTATGACTTGGGGAGAAAAGAATACTGCTGATATCTAGTGAGTAAAGGCCAGAGATGCTGCAAGACATCCTAAAATACACAGAATAAACCCCCCCCTCCCAAGAAAGAATTACCTAATCCAAAATGATGATGCTGCCAAGGAACCCCGCTCCACATACAGCACTGTTTTCAATTATCCCACTCCTAAGCAACTCTTTTGAAATATAGTTCATTAATATAAACATATATGATATACATAGATACCGTATGTGTATTTAACAGTAGTTTTTCACCTCAGCTTCAAAATATAAAAAGAAACTTCTTTTATCATGATGTTGACTTCAATAAAAATTTCATTATAGCAAAGCTTCAAAACATAGAACTATTAGAGAAAGTAAACCAAAATAAAATGTAGAGTGAAAAAAGATGGGAAGTATTGAAAATATAAAAACTTCATTACTAATTGAAAATTGGAGGAATCAGGAAGAAAATCTCTATCATTGAGCTACACTTCTATATCCTTATCCTTAAAAAATAAATTGACTGCAATTTGACCCCAATCTTTATGTCCTTTTCACAGCTCTAAGCTATATCACAAATAAGTAGCTACTCAATCACTTAGAAGAACAATTAGTAGATATCAAAGTAAGTAAAGGAGTATGAATGACTAGTCTTAAGAGACAGATAAGGAGAGCAAGGAAAAATCCAAGGAGCAGGCAAATCCCCTGAATGCATGATGAGCCATACAGAAAGAGTACTATCATATCTGGTATGATATGATTTCTTTTTCAAAATAAAAATACTTGAATATTCTAATACCTATTTCAAGGCTTGTACACTGATTGTTTCTTGGCCTTTTTTAATATATTTGTTTAGATGTTGATGGGCCTTTTTTTGCTCATTTATTTATATGTGGTGCTGAGAAGCGAACCCAGTGCCTTACACATGCAACCACTCTACCACTGAGCCACAACCCCAGCTCCAACTTCTTAGCCTTTTGGCTAAGATCAAAGCCAATACATTGAAAACCAGCAGAAGGAAGCACAATCATTTGAATGTCCCAGTAAATGCATCTAATCTTAACACTGTCCCAAAGACTTCCTGCTGCATGACATGAATTAGGATGCCTCAAGATAAAAGGCCTATGAGCTCCAAAAGATGCTCTTTCCAAGACACCACAGAAATTACTAGGTCTTATGGTTTATAAAACATAGACATTTCTTTTATGCCAGCCTCTAACTTAATGGAGCATATTGATGGATATCAGATGAAGACCAGGTTACAAGTCGCCCATTAGTGTTACAGGATGTTTAATAATAGGTCCTTTACTTTCATTATCATCTTTTCACTAAAATATTCCTTTACCCAACAATAAGAAATGTCAAAGAGAAACACTTACAGGCTTTTCAAAATTGCTTTCCTCCTCAGATAGTAGTTGTGAAGTATGTTGCCAGGGCAGAGAGCTATCACAAAGATCATCAAGCAAATTCTCTAAAACGTCCAGCTCACCATACTCACCAGTCAAATCATGTTGATCACATGTCTAGAAATAGTAAAAAGCAAAATAAAGACAAATACAATTTCCTGAAATAATACCTGAAAAGACCATGTTTCCCACAACTATCATTTTTTTTTTAATTTTGTTTTAGTTGTAGTTGGACACAATACCTTTATTTTATTTTTACGGGGTGCTGAGGATCAAACCCAGGGCCTCACATGTGCTAGCAAAAATTCTACCGCTGAGCCACAACCCCAGCCCCCCAACAAGTATCATTTTATTGTGTCTCACCTCTCTTTGTAGGTCAGCAACACTTTCACTGCATACAACATCATTTTCGTCTAGGCTACAGCATTCAGTATCATTATCCATAGTAATGTCATCAGAGTCAGCCTTCTCCTGCAGTTCCTCTACAAAACAGGAGTCATTTTACATAACTCTATGTATGGTAAAAATGGAGTTAGTTCCCACAGGCCAAGGTATTTCCCCTTGGTCTATATCAGCTTTCAGCAATGTCTCTTGGCTGACTACAATTAATGATGCATCATCAGTCAGTGGTAAAGCACCTAATGACTTTGCATCACACGCCACCGAGGTTGCTGAAAAGCTGCTTCCTACAGCTGCAAGAGGACCTTCAATGACATTACTAGAGTTTACATTCTTACCCAAATTATAGTCTGAGGAATCAGCAACTTCTTCAAAGGTTTGCTGCTTTAAATCTTGTAAAACCAAAGAATCTGAAGTTGATACTTTCATTGAATAAATAATGTTTGAAGATCCTACCTTCTCTGCAAGGTCAAGAGCAGAAACAGACTTTATCTTCCCAGTGGGAAGAAATGGTTCATTGCATATATCATGCTGAAATACAGCTGATTGTGTTTTGCCAAGACCAACAGCCTGGTCGTAAGGTTTTCCACTTAAAAAAGCAGATGACTTAAGCTCTGGAATAACAGAAAGTAGCTTAATGAACATTTTCTGAGGAGAATTAAGGGGTGATTTTAAATTTGGATACCAACATAGGGAACTATTATCATCATCATTTTTATGCAATAATGGTTGTGAAACTTCTGGTTCAAACTCCCCAGAAACAGACTGATAATTTGGAAACTTAAGTGTATCAAACAAAGAGTTTTCATCAATATAATTTAATGAGGAAAGATCTGGACTTTTTGATTCTCTCTTGTGGCTGTCATCTGTTAAAGACTTACTGATGCCATTTTGGATTTCACTTACTGTACTCACTTTCTCGGAAGGCTCAATAGAGGCAATAACTGCCTCAAAGGCTACACTTTCAGTAGCAATGACATTTTTCTCACCAAAAGCAGATGTTTCCTTTTGGTTTCTTTCCTCTTGAAAATACAGTTGTACTGACGTCTCATCCAAGTTGGATGCAGCTGTCTGAAGGGGACCACCAGAAGCCTCCATCTTAGAGATATCATGTCCTCCAGAGAGTATATGTGCTTCTGAAACTTTTACAGAATTATCAGGAACTACAACATTCCCAACATACTTTACATCTAAAGATCTGGGATGCACCTCTGAAGATAGCAAATTATTTGTAGACTCCTTTTGTTTAAAACATTGAGATAATTCTTTCTGCAGACCTCCTTCAGTTCTTTCATATCCCTCCAAAGAATTCACCTTTTGTTTCACCTCATTCTCAGCAGAAGAACTTAAAAACACACTCTCAAAATTATGACTATCAGATGTCAAGGGAACTGCTTTTCCTCTTCTTTCCAACAAAACTCGCAAGAAAGAATATGACATTTTATTATCATAAGCAACTTCATGTGGAAAAGAAACATGGTCCTTATTGGTTAGACTTGGTTCTGTCTGCTGTAAAGGCTCCTGTTCCCAATGCACATGTAAACCAGAAGCATTAAAACTGTCACTTCTTTTAGGAGCTATATTTTCATCACTAATATCAGATAAAGTTGAAACTGAAACTTGATCTTTATCAGCAAAATTGTTTCCTGGCTGCTGTATGTCTTTTTGTGTCTTCCATGACATATATGAACAAAGAGCATCATAATTATCAGAATCTTTGGGGATTTTCAGTTCATCAACAGTGTTGGATGAAGTATTCTCTTTATTATTCTCTTGTTCAGGAGATAAAAAAGAGCGCTGAGACCCAATGGCTGTGCTACCTGTAAGTACGTGCTGAGATACACTAAAGCAACTGTTAACTAAGTCTGAAGATACTTCTGAGGTAGCCTGGTACAAAGCTTCACTAACTTCCGATGGCCGAGAAAACCATTCAATGTCTTCAGTCTTATCAGGGATTCCTCTGAAAATATATAATCATATATAAATAAGTAATACCTTAATAACATTTAATTTTTAAGCACTAAAATAAAAATACAAAACTGATATTTCACTGATATCAATTTTATTTGAAAGTATGTAAAAAAACAAATTTTGAATTCCATTAAAGTGGCTAACAACAGAATAAAGCAAAATCTTTGTAAACACAAGGCGAACTATTGAAACTGTGATCCTGATATTATCTCAGACTTCTCCTAAAACAAAACAGAATCTGATTTTCATATTATCAAAAAAAGATTTTTAATGAAAAATTCAAAATAGTCTTTTTAGCTTTACTATTTTAAATATTTAGTTTATCACCTACCATGTATTAATTCATTTACCAGTCTTTTTTATTCTTGTGAAAACCATTTCAAGAGATACATTCCCAAAAAAATACCATAGTAACTTAATCATAGGTTGACAATCAAACGTGTAGAGAACACTTTTCAATAAAGTTATTAAAACTAAATATACAGCACAAGGGCAGAGCTTACTTTTTACATTCTACGCATCTACAGTGTTGTTTGTTTTGCAATGCTGGGGATCAAACCCAGGGCCTCGCACATGCTAGGCAAGTGTTTTACCACTGAGTTATAACCCCAACCCAATATCTATAGTTTTTAATTTAAGGTGGATTTTTCTTTCAGTTCTAAAAGCAGAAGAATTATATTCTTGAATAAGTTTAATTTTGTTTTAAGGAATTCCAGACTTTTTTCCCATTATGATTACTCTAAAGGACTTTGGAATATGTTATAAAACTTCATATTCACAGACAAGGTAAAGGGTTGGGGTTGGAATTGTTGTTCAACAGTAAGTGCTCACCTAGCACATGTGAGGCCCTTGGGTTTAATCCTCAACACCATATAAAAATAAATGATAAGTAAAATAAAGGAATTGTGTCCAACTACAGCTGAAAAATAAATATTTTTTTAAAAAAATAGAAATATAAATCATTAAAAAAAGAGATTAAGTAGGCAGATTCAATACCAATTGATCAAAATGAGAGTGTAGAACAAGTAATCTAGAAATGAATACTTTTTTGAAGAATGAAAGTAAGAAGAAGGGAAGAAATGATGGTAGCACATGTATGAGAAAGTTGATAAAAAGGAAATTACAGTGTGCCTTATAATTAAAATATGCCTTAAATACTAGAATATATTGGAAATTATTTTAAAATAAACTAGTCACCGGGCACATCTCTACACATACATTACCATGCCAAATTAATATACACATTTACCACCTTACTACCACCTTCAGAGTGTGTACTAATATCTTACCTCTAATTCAAAGTCCTGCCTTGGCCTGAAGTCATAAATATTAGAAAAAACTCATGATATGAGTAGAAAGGGTAGAGGAAAATAAATAAATCATCCTACCTCAGAGGTGCAAAATCTAGTTGACTTTGGTGAAATAAGGAATCAGACCCAAGTTCCTGGTCTTGTGTCAAACATGTCAGCAAAGGCAAATCAGGAGAAGCAAAGTTATCCTGTATGACTGTAAAATTTCAAATATAAAAATGCTGAGCAATATAAAAATGGATTGTTTAGCTTACACATGTAATACTTTATAAAGTACTTAAATATACTGCTAACTGGACATTTCTACAATCATTAGAATAAAAAAATGATAATAGCAGCTACCATTTATTGGGCCTAGCAAGATCCAGACACTTAACATACGATATTTCATTTAATCCTCAGGACAGGTACAATTATATCTACATAATACATGAAGAAACATAATTTCCAAACTTAAAAAGTATTATGGAATCTGGCTGGGCACAGTGGGGCATGCAAGAAATCCCAGCGGTATGGCAGGCTGAGGCAGGAGGATAGTGAGTTCAAAGACAGCCTCAGCAAAAGCAAGGCACTAAGCAACTCAGTGAGGCTCTGTCTCTAAATAAAATACAAAATAGGGCTAGGGATATGGCTCAGTGGTCAAGCACCCCGAGTTCAACCCCTGGTTACCCACCCTCGGGGGAAAAAAAAAAAGTATTAAGAAATCTATTCACATTCAAACAGCTTAAGTGCCAATGATATTTGAACCTAAGCATACTAACTTTTAGCCAGTACAACACTATTTGTTTCATAACTATTTTGAGTGTTTCTTTCAATTTTAAGTAATATAAAGACATATCCATTACATCAAAGTGTGGCCAAGGAACTCCTAGGTCCTAAGACACTTTTAAAAGATACCTAGATTCAAAATTATATTTTAAGTAATATTAAAATATAATTTGCCTTACTCACTCTCATTCTCTTAAAAGGGAACAGTGGCATTTTCTATGACATGTATGATGCAGCAACAGATTGAATGCAGAAGTAGTTATGAGTATCTTGCTGTCTTAAGTAAAATAAGGCTACTCACAAATATTTTTGCTTTGGAAAATAATAATTTTCTACAAAACTGCACTTTGTGTTAATATACAATGAGGAATTTTCAGCTTTACTATTTTAAATATTTACTTGCTATTTTTAAATGAATCATTAAATATTTTCTCAATTTCTGTTTTAAGAGGATTGGAGTTATGGCTCAATGGTAGAGCACTTGCCTAACATGTGAGACTCTGGATACGATCCTGAGTACCACATAAAAATAAAAAAATAAAAGTATTGTGTTCATCTGTAACTAAAAAACTAAATTAAAACATAAATTTCTATTTTAAGTCCCCTAACGTGGAAATTATCAATAACCCACATAAACAAAAGCTTGTTGGAGCTACCAATAATTTTAAAATGTGTCAAGGATGCCAATTACCTAAAAAGTTTGAAAACTATTGCTTTAAAGGAAAAAATTCTTGTGATTTCCTGTCAACTTCAATCATATTCATGACAATGCCCTTAAACACCTATGAACGAGGAACTGGGAGTGCACCTCAGTGGTAGAAAACTTGACTAGCATTCATGCACAAGGCCCTGGGTCAAATCCCAGTGCTACAAAATAAATAAAGTTAATTTTACAATACGCATAAACTAGGTACTAAGTTCTTACTCTTTATAACAGTTGTACAATACAAAACAAAAAATTAGCCATGCGTGGTCATGCACACCTATGGCTCAGGAGGCTGAGGCAGGAAGATCACGAATTCAAAACCAGGCTCAGCAAAAGCAAGGCATTAAGCAACTTAGTGAGACCCTCTCTCTAAATAAAATACAAAATAGGGTTGGGGATGTGGCTCAGTGGTCAAGTGCCCCAGAGTTCAATCCTCTGCCCCCCTGCAAATTAAATATCAATGGAAACAAAAAAAAAACTTTATTACCAAAACAAAATTCTATTTAAAATTATCTTGATGAGTGGTATTTTGCTAAGCTAAATTGCTTTCTCAATATGATGCAATATTGATTGCCACAGTATAATTTCTTAATTTCAGAATGCCTGCAATATTGCTAGGTGCAGTGGCTCACACCTGTAATTCCAGTGGCTCAGGAAGCTGAGGCAGGAAGATCACCAGTTCTTAGGTGAGACCCCATCTCAAAATAAAAACATAAAAAAAAGGGCTGGGAATGTGATTCAGTGGTTAAGCACCTCTGGGTTCAATCCCTGCTACCAAACAAACAACAACAACAAAACCAGAATTCCTGCAATACTATGTATAAAAGGCAGTCTCCACCCTCTCACCACTGTTTACCTTGAAATTACTGCAAACCAAGTGTTATGATTTGGATATGAGATGGCCCCCACTAAGCTCACTGTGACAGACAATGCAGAAAAGCTCAGAGGTGAAATGTTAGATTATGAGATCTGTAATCTCATCGATGGACTAATAATTTAAATAGATTACTAGGTAGTAACTATAGTCAGGTCACTAGGGGCCTGCCCTTGGGGATTATATATTTTGTTCCTGGCTCCTTTTGATAAACCCAGCCTAATTCCCTCTTAAGATTGGAGGCCATCTTGCCACAAAGGCATGAAAAGTTAATTTCGGCTTTACTATAAATTACTGCAATTTCTAAACTTGCTTGGAATGCCTGCCCGTGCCTTAAACTCACCCATGCCTGGCTTTCCCTAGCCAGATAACAATCCTTTCTGAAGCTCTAATGGCGCCTCATAAATTCCGACGTTGGGATCTAATTTACTCCCTAAGTGCTGAACCAGTAGACCATTAACCAGCCTTTGGGTTATACTTGTCAAAATTGTGTTATCTGTAAGTTCTCAAGACACCCCCCCTTTTTTTGTAACTTTCTGGACTATAAAGCTGTGCTCCTAGAGCTGCTGAGCTGTCTTCTGTTCCCACAATTTTTGGGAGAGACAGCCCCAGATGGTCTGAATTACAAGCTTGCTTTAATTTGATTTCAACTGGAGTCGGTGGTCTTTTCTTTGCATTGTGGTTTAACCCTTTATGCTCTACTCAGCTAAGCACTTTTTCACCACTCTTCTGCCTGATGCTCTGACTCACCTTGGGCCCATAGCAGTAGAGTCTGACCATCCTGCACTGAACCTCTGAAACTATGACCCCAAAGAACTCTTCTTCCTCTAAAAGTTGTTCTTACCAGGTATTTTAGTCATAGTTTAAAAAGCTGACATGCCATGTTTCATAGAGCCCTTCACTTTACATACCCATGTACTCTAACACTTTTCTATCAATTTATTTATTTATTTATTTCAGTACTAGGGATTGAACCCAGGGGTACTCTACTACTGAACTACATCTCATCCCTTTTTATTTTTTATTTTGAGATAGGATGTGGCTAAATGGCTCAGGATAGCCTCAAACTTATAATCCTTCTGCCTTAGCCTCCCAAGTAGCTAGATGTGCCTGTATACTCTCATACCCTTGCACACTTTATCTATCATAACTCCTCACACTCTTGTTTTCATTTTTGGTCTGTTTGTTTTCCATAAAAATTGTCAGCTCTACCTCCGCTTTGTTCACAGATATATCCTCAACGGTTAAGCTAAGTATCTGTACACTTAGTAGATATTCAAAACAGAAGTATTTATTTACTGAATTAACTAATTAAAAATGAGAAATTGATAAATACTGATGTTACCATCAGGAACAACTGATTTTTTTTCCTTTGGCCTTTGACTTAGAAAAACAGTCTTAAACTTTCAAAATAGATGTCCTTTACCCCTTGAAGAATGATGAAGATTTTTTAACATAGTCACCAAATATACTAGGGTTAATGCTACAGGGGGGAATCTTGGGCAAGTATAAAAATGTATTGTCCAATTAAATGCTGAGCATTTAAAGAATCTAAGAATCTTTTCTAAAAAATATTAAGAGTTCCTGGGGCTGGGACTGTGGCTCAGCGGTAGAGCGCTTGCTTAGCACATGCGAGGCCCTGGGTTCAATCCTCAGCACCACATAAAAATGAATAAATAAAATAAAGATATTGTGTCCAACTACAGCTAAAAGATAAATATTTTTAAAAAATATATTAAGAGTTCTCCTTAATCAGGTTCCAAACCTACAGAAATCCATATTATCTTTTATTTTTACTTTTCATATAATATATATTTTATGAGATGTATTTTTTTAATTTTTTTAGTTGTAGATGGGATATAATACCTTTATTTTATTTATTTTTATGTGGTGCCGGGGATCGAACCCAGTGCCTCACACATGCTAGGCAAACTTTCTACTACTGAGCCACAACCCAGGCCCTATGAGATGCATTTTTAAGAACTACAAGTACCACTGAGCACGCAAGGCTTCTAGCTACATAAATATAGCTTATTCATATCCATCAAAATTTTTTCCCAATTTTTTTAAATTTGTTCTTTTTACATATAGATAACAGAAGAGTGTATTTTGACATACATAAATGAAGTATAATTTCGCATTCTTGTGGTTATACTTGATGTGGAGTTACACTGGTCATGTATTCCATATATGAATATAGAAAAGTTATGTCAAGTTCATTCTATTGTCTTTCTTATTCCCATCACCCCTTTCCCTTCATTCCCCTCTATCTAATCCAATGACCTTCTATTCTTCCCTCCCCATTCCCCTTATTGTATGTTAGCATCTGCATACAGACACAACATTCAGCCTTTAGAAATCCTTATTATCTTAAATAACTACCTAAGTATAACTAAGAAAGAGCAAGTAATAAATAAATTATAAGCAGCATTTCAGCATATTGTTAAATATTTAACACTATTCCAAGATGGAGTTGGAGAGTTAACCCAGGTAAATAGGAAAATGTATTTTCTAAAGGAACAGGCCAGAGTTAACAAGTGATAAATCTCACATGCATGGCATACATATGTGCTTAAGTGGTATGGCCAAGCCTTTTTCTTACACCTTTCAACTGCTTATTTCCTCACATTTAGACAACTGTTGACAGCCTTGATTTCTCTTTTATTTAACCATTCTGTCATCATCAGTGATATTCGCCACAGGTGACAAACTAAATACCCAATGACAGAATTAATGCATAACAAAATAGTAAAATGGAATATACTCTAGCCATCAGATCCAGGGATCTACTCAATAATTTTAAATGTTCTATTTTATCTCCAGTAAGTGAGAAACTGGAATTATACTACTTTTACATTTTAAAACATTATAGAAGTCACAGTATAGTCTCTTACCCATACTAAAATTTATTACGGAATTTTGCTTGATACTTTGCTGTGACACAAAACTCACTTTTTGTTGTTGTTATTAAGCCTCTTTTAGAAAATCCTTTCTTATATCAAATTGAAAAAAGCCCCCTATAAGTGCTGTATTCTCATTTTAACTCCTATAAACATGTCTGCAAACATTTTTTGCAAAGACAGAGTAAATATTTTAGGTTTTGTTGGTCACAGTGGACTATCACTTATATTTTGTTTTTACAATCCTTTAAAAATAAAAATGGGTTTGTAGCTCAGTTGGTAGCACATGTGAGGTTCTAGGTTTGATCCTCAGCACCACATAAAAACAAATAAATAAAATAAAGATATTGTGCCTGTGTACAACTAAAAAAAATATTTTAAAAAAACAAATAAAAATGGCTAGAGATATAGCTGTGAGGCCCTTAGGTTCAATAGCAAGCACTGAAACAAAAAAAGAAAGAAAGAAAATAAAAATAAAAATGTAAAAACCATTCTTAGCTCACAAATACTACAAAATCAAGCCTTGACCTGGGGGTTTTCATTTAGATTCTTGCCCTACAGACCATTATAACACTCATCCTAGGGTACTACTGTTTTGTTATTAGGTTATCTTCTCAGAAAAAGTGGATTTCATCGATCTATCCATAGAATCAAACAAGTAGACACTTAAGATACTTGTTACATAAATAAATGAATAAAAAATAATAAATGAATTGCCAGGGAGGGAGAGGGGAAGTGCTGGGGAGTTATACTGGCTAAATTATATTGTTATATTGTGTGCGTGTATGAATATATATCAACAAATCCAATTACCATATATAACCCATAATGCACCAATTTTAAAAATGTGGGGAAAAAATGAATTGCTTCCTCTTTAGCATGGCAGCCTTTCAAATATTTGACCATCCTTTCCCCTTACCCCACCCCTTTCATCTACTATGATTTTCACCTCTCCAACAACAGTACTCTAATTTTGTCAACATGTTAAAATGTGGACTTAAATGACTTTAATGATCTACATCATAGAATACTTTAGCACTAACATCTTGATTTAGATAATATAAGCTTATGTTTGAAAAGAACTTGCTGAATCAAATCCTATCACACTTCTCTACAAAATTCTATAAAATCATTTCAGTTAATCCCTTGATGATGTGAAAGGTGCATAAAAATTTATCTTTTTAAAACTAATAAAACTGTTCTAAACCTAAACAAAGGAAAGTAGTAAGATCTACCTGAGTTAAGCCATTTAACCTCTTTATCTCAGTTTTTGGTCTCAAAGCTGAAGATAATAACCTAAGTTTTAAAAAATTCTCAGAATTGAACAAGATAAATACAGACAATTGTTGGTTGGTTTTGGAAACATGTAGTCTCCACTGCTGAGAGAACCAGTCAAAGAATAATATCTCCATTACCCAAGAACAACTCTACCAATTCAGGAACTGAAGAGGCATACCCACTAAAGAGGAAGTGCACCTTTCTGCTTTCTATGAGCACTGGGGCATGATAAAATGAAGGGTAAATGCACATTTGCCATAACTAGACCAGCTGGCCAGTGTAGAAAACAAAAAACAAACGAATCCCTTTGAGTAGAACTCTATAAAGCTCCTCAACTCAAAAAGGATTTACTTATGTACAGGACTAACAGTCCCCCAAAAACTACTTTACAAATATGAGATATTACTATTAGTTAAAAAATACAAAGGCATTACCTAGCAATGGAGAACATAAGAGATTTCTGTTTCGTTCCTTTACATGTTCTTCTGACTGGGTCAATATACCTTCCTCCAAAGACGGGAACTCTATCACTTCAGACCCTTCCGCTCCAATGTTAATTCTGGTCTGTGATATATCCAAGCTTTGAGAAGAGTCCATTTCTTGAGGAAAATAATTCCAAGATTCTGTTCTCTATAACAGTGATTTTAAAGGAAAACATGCCACATCATTAAGTGAGTTAATATACATATTAACATTTAGATTAAAATGTCCATCCATGAGTATTTTATGACATTCTCCTAAATAAGTGGAAAAAGTAAAGCTGTTCTTTCTGTGTTTCTTACGTTATTAACTACACTTTCTAATACTAATCATTTCTTAAAGTCCTAAAGAATCGTTGGTGTTTCTGCTATGTTTTAAGTCAGTTCTGTTTCTGCTGTGTTTTAAGATAGTTCATTAAATCAATGGATTTGGCTCTAAATAAGAAAATTTTAGAATTTAATTACAACAAAACTGAAAAATTTTTCCAAACATAAAGGTACAGTACTCTCTACATGTGATCACTTTACTAGTTTCTAGTATTATGGTATCATCCATGAATAGTGATGCATTTGTATCTTTTTAAATACTTATTCTTGCATTAGCAGCTTGATTCAGAATTATGATCTTTAAACTATGGTAAAAGACTAGTATTCCTACTTTCAATTCATCACACTAATAATTTATTAAAATTAATAAGCAATAATGAACTATTTTTAATTAGTAAAAGTAACTAGAAAATGTAATTTAAAACTATATAAACCCTAAATATAAAATAAATTCAGGCTTAAATATTTGATTTCTAGTTCTTAAAAACAAACCCATAAAATTGCTGTCAAACTGCTATAAAAGTTTCCAACAAACACTTCCTCTCAATTTCTATACTTATTCTTTTTGACTAGGTCGGGTGGAGTTGGGGGAGTGGTGTTGGGACACAACTAGGAATTGAACCCAGAGGAGCTTAACCACTGAGCCATATCCTAGCCCTTTTTTAATCTTATTTAGAGCCAGAGTCTCTCTGAGTTGCTTAGTGCCTTGCTAAGTTGCTCAGGTTAGCTTTGAACTCAGGATTCTCCCAAACTGCTGGGATTACATGCATGCGCCTCTGTGCCCAGCTGTACTTACCTCTTTTTATTTTCAGTTGTAGATGGACACAATATCTATATTTTATTTAATTATTTTTATGCGGTGCTGAGGATCAAACCGAGGACTTCACATGTGCTAGGATGTGCTACCACTGGGATACACAACCCCAGATCCTATACTTACCTCTTGACAGAACAGTAACAAGCAATTCATGAACTGGCACCACATTAATTAGTATCATTGGATTAAAGTTGAATTAAATACTGAAAGTAACCAATTTTAAAGGTGTTTTCCTCTCATGTTTGATATTAGTTAATAAGTACATTTTTCCAATCCTGCTATGAAAAGTATTCTTTCATTGTCATTTTTAAATAATTTAGAAATAAGTAGTAACTTTTATCAAACTACACTGTAGCAGCTTTCTTTTCTTTATTTCAACTTAAGTATGGCAATAAATTGCTTTATATTAAAACATCTTTGTATTGATTTATAAATTATATTTACTAACATTATTATTTTCATAGATAGTCATAAATAAGATTAATTAGCATTTTAGAATGTTTTGCTTTACTTTCTAACTTTTCTATAGTTTTTAATACAAGAAAATTTAATATTCCTTAAAATTGTAAATATTTTCACTAGTAAATTTATTAGGTCAAAGAGCCTTAGCTAATACTATTTCTCAATTCCTTCTTTAACTATACTAGTCCAGCTTTTTAAAATATAAATCTACTCATTTTTCTTTTTCTTAATTGTAATTGCTAGGAATACATTTATTTTCCCATATTTCTTGAATTTAATTTTATTATACTTTCTAATTTATTTGTTTTTCCCTTTACCATGCTTCCTCTACTTGCAGTTTTTCATTATTTATCTAAAATATTTGGATTCAATTTTACTTTAAAAACATGGATGGCATTGGTTTTTATTATTTTGAAAATAGTCCATTAGTGGACTCTGTCTTCTTCCTTAACCCACTCAAATGCTTTTAAGAGAATATTGACATATTTTTACTTCTAGATAACATAAAATCCATAAGAACAAAATATATTATAATTTAGAAAGATTTTCACATTTTCCAACAAGACTCTAAAAAATCTTGGAGGAGATATTTTCAGTATTTAAATGCATTAGTAAAATGCTTATTTAGTAAAGATTTTAAAAGAAACTCAACTACCCACACATAGTATAAGTTATATAAATATATATAAAGAAAAAAGATTGGAAAGAAATATTTTAAAATATTAATAATACTCATCCATGGCTGTGGAACTACAGAATAGTAGACCCTTGACATCCCAAATTATCTCAACCACTTCTATGATAAATTAGTCAAATATACAACATGAAATTGATGCTAAAAATACACTTTTTACCTTTCTAATACTTGAAAATTAAATCTGAGAATAATTAATTGTAGGGTTTTTCTTCCTCTACTTTGAGAATACTCCATTCAATAGGGGATAGTGGGCCAATGGAAGGTTTTAAAGCAAGGGGATTCCAGTTATTTTGACTCTCACTATAACAAAATCTCTAGGCCCAAATCATCTCTCAATCTCTTTGACAATGACTGGGTCTCTTAGTTCACTCTTCTCATATCCATTAGTCCTCCTACCCCAACCTCTGACCTCCACAAATCACTTATTTTATTTTTATTTATTTAGTTTATTTTTTTATTTTTGGAACCAGGTATTGAACCCAGGGGCACTTAACTACTGAGCCCCATTCCCATTCCTTTTCATTTTTTTTTTGAGACTGACTCACTAAGTTACTTATAACCTAAGTTGCTAAGACTGGCCTTGACCTTCCAGTCCTCCTGTTTCAGCCCCCTGAGTCTCTGGGATTATAGATATATGAGACACAAAAACTGACTTACTCTAACTCTTCAACATCAGTAATTCTTTAACCTCATCAAGACAAGTATTCTACCATATTTATGCTTTTCGTTATTTCTCTTATATATTTGACACATAATAATATTACATTTTATGGAATACAATATGACCCAGCATGTGTATATAATGTGTAATGATTGGATGATATGAATGGACACATCTATCACCTCCGACATGTATCTGTTTCTGTTTGTTGGGAACATTCAAACCCGTCTCCTCTAGTTATTTTGAAATATTCGCTTAACTGTTGTCAACCATAGTTATCCTACTGTGATATAAAACATTAGAAATTATTCCTCCTGCTATTCAATTGCACCCTTATACCAAATAATGATCCTCTCTCCATCTCCCTCTCCACTACACCATTCATAGGCACTGGTAAGCACTATACTATTCTTTACTCCTTCCACTTATAAATGAGAACTTCTAATTCTTTATTAATTTATGATTCTTTAATCTCACACAGATAACTATCCTATCACATTTACATTTGTCATCATGTCTTTCTTATCTGTATTTCCTTCTTTACCACTGAGAATTGATGGACATTTTTAGAATCACCACTTTACAGACGCTCTTTATCTTCTTGCCTTCTCCATTGCCTTATTTGCCAGATAAAAGCTAGCAATGGCTGAAGCTTCTCATTGCCTCAATCCAAATGGCAGCACATTGCTAGAGAAACCCCCCCCATTAGACAGACTGTTTTTTCTTTAAATTGATGACATTAAACCTCAAGGGTACTCGGTATCACCTGGAACTCCTAATACATTTTCTTGGTGAGTTAACTCTTTCAAGTGACTACTACAGAACTCTCCTTCCTTGGTTTGAACTCGTGACTTCATCTCCTACTCCATTATTCAAAGAACAGGAACTCCCAGGTCTTCTTACCACCATATATACAACCCCATTGCCTACTAAGATTTCTATCTTATGATGTTAAAAAAAAAATAAAAAAAGACTATCAAAGTCCTTCCCATTTCATCACATTGTTAACAAAAGACGTACTTTTTATTAAATTTATTTTTATTTATTTATATTTTATGTGGCGCTGAGGATTAAACCCAGTGCCTCACATGTGCAAGGCAAGCACTCTACCGCTAAGTCACAACCCCAGCCCCATCATCATTTTTTCAATGATTTCCTTTCCATACTTTGAAAAATTTCTTTCCTACTTTCCTTCCTCCATTTTTCTCTCATTACTGAACCATTCCTCTCACCATGCAAACATGTTCATACTAACTTCTCTTCATAAATTTTAAGTAACCTCTGTTCAACATTCCTTTCCTTTCTACATTATGTATTTTGTTATAATGTTTCTATCATATAAAGAATTTTGGTGTTATACCTTTATAATGTCAAAAGGCCCTCAAATCTCTAAATATATTTGATAGATATAAGGGTGACAAGTTTTTGGATAAAGTTTGAGAGAAAAGGAAAGGTTGAACATAGAAATTTGGGTTGTATATGTATATTTATCTTTTTTTTTTCCCTCTATATTATGTTGCCTGGGCTGGCTTCTACAAACTCCTGGACTCCAGCAATCTTCCTGCTTCAGTCCCCCAAGTAGTAAGGACTACAACCACGTGTCACTGCACATAGCCCAAATATATTTAAAGCCTCAATGTGGATGAGAACAAAAATATTCCAATATTTTAAGCACAAGTTAAAAACTCAAAAAGATAAATAATTCTGTTCTGGTATAGAGCAATCACACCTGTGACCAGCTATGCATTATATGTTCACTATATTCTATTTCAATTTTTTTTTAAACATCATACAAACAAAATTTTCTTCTTGCAAACCACATTTGAATCATACTCCTCAGCAACTTTCGAACTATAATTCTGGGATTTATGAGAGGAAGATAAAACAGCAAAGTATACTAAAAGAAAATAGCCAGGGAAGTAGAAAGAAAAATCAGAAAAACCCAAGAAAAGAAGTGATTTTAAGAAGTTATGCAATGATTAATATTGTCAAATGCTATTTATTACACCTAAGATGAAGATATTTTTGATGTTTACGGCCTGGAGAAGTATTACTGATATCAAGATGGGTACAGGCCAGGGACACTAAACATCCTGTGATACACAGGACAGCCCCCCACAATAAACAATTATTCAGCCCAAAAATGCTAGTAGTGACAAAGTCAAGAAACTCAGTTTTAGTAGAAAACATAGGCAAAAATCTTTGTGGACTAGGATGACACAAAGATTCCTCAGGATACAAGAAAGCATAAACCACAAAAGAAAAAACATCTATAAGCCAATTTCATAAAAACTTCCATTCCTTGAAGACATGGGAATGCAAAGACAAGCCAAGAGTTTCAGAGAAAATGATTACAAGATCCATATATGATAAAGGACTTGCATTTAGAATATATGAAGCATTTTACAAGCTCAACAAGAAGAAAAAACTATCCATAAAAGGAGGTGAGGGTTAAACCCTTCATTGAAGAAGAAAACATGGAAGGCAAATAAAATAAGCACATAAAAACATGCTCAGAGGGCTGGGGTTGTGGCTCAGTGGTAGAGCACATGCAAGGCCCTGGGTTCAATATTAACCTCAGCACTGCATAAAAATATATAAATAATAAAGATATTGTGTCCAACTACAACTAAAAAAAAAAATTTAAAAAAAAAAAAAACATGCTCAGTATCATTCGTCACTAGGTAGATACACATTAAAACCACAATGTGACACCATACATTTTAACATGGCTAAAACATTTTTTTTAAACTGACAATACCAAGATAGAGTAACCAGAACTATCATAAAATTCTGGGAATTAAAGATAGTTCAGCTACTTGTGAAACATTTTGACCTTTTCTTATAAAGTTAAATATACAATTACCATAATAGTGAGCAAATCCATTGCTAGGTATTTACTCAAAAGAAATGAAGCTGTATGTCTATTCAAAAATCTGTATGTGAACAGAATACTATTTAGCATCAAAAATTAAAGAGGACCAAATTATTGATACATGCCACATGGGTCAATCTCAGAAGCATGCACCAAGTGAAATAAGCCTGATACAAAAGTCTACACACTGTATAATTCAGAAGAGGCAAAAACTACAGGGGCAGAAATCCAATCAGCATGGGAACTGATAACTTAAAAAGGGACATAGAGGGCTGGGATTGTGGCTCAGCTGTAGAGGACTTGCCTAGCACAGGCGGGACCCGAGTCTGATCCTCAGCACTACATAAAAATAAAGGCATTGTGTTGTGTCCATTTTTGCACCTAAAAAATAAATATTTTTTTTAAAAGGGACACAGAGAGACTTCTGGGGGATGATAGCAATGTTATATATCTCAAAGGTAATTGGTATTTACATGACTATAGTATTTCTCAAAGCTCAATGAAAGACAATATGCCTCAAAGATTGAATTTTGCTATACTTAATTTATACATCAATAACCCTGACTTTTTAAAAAGAGAGTAAGGAAAAAGGAAATAGTAAAATAGAAATAGACCACAGAATTAGTAACAAAGAGGAGGTATGAGAAGGCTAAAATGGGGTAATGAGATAAAGAACACTGAAGGCTAGATCAAAGACCTAAGAATCTCAGGTACTAGAGAGTACCTTAGTCCACTTTTTCTGCTGTTAAGACAAAAAAAAAAATCACAGATTAAGTAATCTGTTCATTGTTGATTGACTGATTGATAGTACTGGGGATTGAAGCCCAGGAACTTTACCACTGAGCTACATCCCCAGCCTTTTTCATTTTTATGTTGAAACAGGGTTTCACTAAGGTGCTAAGGATGGCCTCAAAATGCCAATCCTCCAGCCTCAGCCTCCCAATTTGTTGGGATAATAGGTGTATGACCCCAGGCCTGTCAGAATGGGTAACTTATAAACAATAGATGTTATTTGATTCACAACTGTGGAGACTGAAAGTCCACGATCAAGGGGTTCCATCTAGTGAGAACCCTGTTAACATCATCATAACGCAATAGAAGGCATCACATAGTGGTAAAGAAATATACAAATACAAGAAAGAAAAGACTGAAGGGGTAAGCAACACAGTGGGCTAGAGGAAAGTTGTATTTCTTGCCACTCCATGACCCGGGTTTCAAATATCAGTTAATATTGCTTCCCTGAGAGATGGGTAAAAGAGGGATTTCGACATTATTGGAGGGAGGGAAGATGGCGGCGAGGGGAGTGCATTACCCCCGTGTGCTGCTTCACTGTGTGGGAGTATGACAAGTCAGGACGGCTAAAGGATATCTTGTTAGGAATTTCCAGCAATAGTGGGGTGCGCCGGAACCTGGAGGAAGGATTTCCATCGCATGAGGATCGGCTACGGGGACTCAAACGCGAGAGGTTTGTCGCACGGAGGGTAACACTGCTTATTCAGCAAATCGCCCCGCGGCTAGAGTCTGCAAGGCGCGCTGGGATAGAGACGCAGGGTTACAGCGCTGCAGTTTCTGCCAGACGCGCAAGCACCGCACTCAGGGCTGAATTCTGGGTTCGAGACGGGGGAAGGAAGCGGTCCATCTCGGTTCTCCACACCGGTCAGACCACAGAGGAGGCCAGCAGCCACCATGTTGGTAAACTGACGTCACCACACCTGTTTTTGACTGACCGCAGCTCATTCAGCCATAGAACAGGTAATTTCAGGCTGCAATTCGCCTGCGGCTTGCAGACAGATTGCTAGGGTTCAGCGCCTGGGGGCTTCTTAAAATCTGATCTTATCGGAGTGAACACGGAGCGCGGGGCGGCCGAGTTCCGGCTCCCGGAACCGTCCCGGAACCGCCCTGGCTCCGGGCTGCGGAGCCTGCGGAGGCTGCTTCTTGCACCCTGCTAATATCAGAGCAAACACGAAGCACCAAGAAGCCGAATTCCAGCTCCCGGAACTGAGCCCGCGGGGACTGCTTCTTGGAGCTTACACTTATAGGAGCTTACACCGAGCACAGAGCGGCCGAGTTCCGGCTCCCGGAACCGTCCCGGAACCGCCCTGGCTCAGGGCTGCGGAGCCCGCGGAGGCTGCTTCTTGGACCCTGCTACTATCAGAGCATACACCAAGCACTAAGCGGCCGAATTCCGGCTCCCGGAACTGAGCCCGCGGGGGCTGCTTCTTGGAGCTTACACTTATAGGAGCTTACACCGAGCACGGAGCGGCCGAGTTCCGGCTCCCGGAACTTCCCTGGACCGGGGCTAGGAGCCCGCGGAAACTGTGTCTCGGTCCGGGTCCTGCTGAGGGCAGGTCAGGACTCACCCATTGCTTGGGTTGCCCGGCAAGGGGAACGAAATGCTGCCATTCGCATAGGATACCAACATGGCAGAGATCTGATGTCAGCAGAAAGCGGTGGAGGAGAGAACTTCATCAATACCAGCGGTGACATAAGCAGTTGGTCTCCTGGTAAGGGGGGTGAGGCTCAGTCACCCGAGTCTCCTCAATTTGTCCTCGAGCCAGAGGGAAGGAGCCGGGCCGCCGCCAGCCCCCGGAGCAGGCCCAGCGGCTCGCCAGCGTGGTGACCGCGTGACCCCAATTGGAGAGGGGGCGGAGCGGAGCCGCCACCCACACCCGCCAGGTGGGCAGACCCACGACCCAGTAGTACATGGGCGTGGTAGGAGGGGCAGGGCAGAGCCGCCCTTCGCGCTTGCAAGGTAAACAGACCTGTGACAGCCTGGCGGGTCAGGCCCAGTGGCCTGCCAGTGTGGTACACACGTCACCCCAACTCGAGTAGGGGCAGAGCAGATCCTTATCCCACGCCCGGATCAGGCCCTGCCGGTGTGGTGGTCACGTGACCCCAATTGGAGTGGGGGTGGAGCGGAACCGCCACCCGTGCCCGCAGGGTGAGCAGACCAGTGATCAACCTGCAGATCAGGCCCAGGGGTCCGCAGGCGTGGTAGGAGGGGCAGGGCAGATCCGCCGCCCGCGCCTTCAAGGTAGGCAGACCTACAACAGACCGGCGGATCAGGCCCAGGAGCCTGCCGGCGGGGTACAAACACCACCCTAATTGGAGTAGTGACAGAGCAGAGTCGCCTCCCTTGCCAGGAACAGACCCAGCATCCTGCAGGCGGGGTAGTCACGATACCCCAATTGGAGTAGGGGCAAAGCAGAGCCTCCACCCGTGCCCGAAAGGTGGGCAGATCTGCGACGGACCAGCGGGACAGGCCCAGTGGCCTGCTGGTACGACAGACACGTCACCCCAATTGGAGTAGGGGCAGAACAGAGCCGCCACCAGCTCCCAGAACAGGCCCAGTGACCTGCCGGCGTGGTAGCCACGACACCCCAATTGGAATAAGGAGAGAGCAGAGCCGCCGCCCGCACCTGCAGGAAAGATACGCAAGCAGTATGAAAAGACAAGGAAAGAAAGGACCACAAGCAATGCAGGTCAACGCAACTTTAGAAGAGGTAACAGCTGCAGCAGATGGAATGTCAGATAAAGAATTCAGGATATACATGCTTCAGATGATCTGGAGTATCAAGGAAGACATTAAACAGCAAAATCAGACAATGAAAGATCACTTCGACAACGAATTACGCAAACAAATCCAGGAAGCAAAGGATCAACTATACAGGGAGATAGAGGTTATAAAAAACAAGCAATGAGAAATCCTAGAAATGCAGGAAGCAATAAACCAACTTAAAAACTCAATGGAGAATACTACCAACAGAGTAGAACACTTAGAAGATAGAACATCAGACAATGAAGACAAAGTATTTCAACTGGAAAAGAACATAGACAGCTCAGCAAGACTGTTAAGAAACCATGAGCAGAACATCCAAGAAATATGGGATAACATTAAGAGACCAAACTTAAGAGTCATTGGGATACAGGAAGGTACAGAGCTCCAAACCAAAGGAATGAGCAGTCTATTCAATGAAATAATACAAGAAAACTTCCCAGACTTGAAGAATGAGACAGAATCCCAAATCCTAGAAGCCTACAGGACGCCGAATGTGCAAAATCATAAGAGATCCACACCTAGACACATTATAATGAAGATGCCCAACATACAGAATAAGGAGAGAATTTTAAAAGCTACAAGAGAAAGGAAGCAGATTACATTTAGGGGCAAGCCAATCAGGATAACAGCTGATCTTTCAACACAGACTCTGAAAGCTAGAAGATCCTGGAATAACATATTTCAAACACTGAAAGATAATGGGTTCCAACCAAGAATTGTGTATCCAGCGAAATTAAGCTTCAGGATGGAGAATGAAATTAAAACCTTCCACGATAAACAAAAGTTTAAAGAATTCGCAGCTAGAAAACCATCTCTTCAAAACATCCTAGCCAAAGTATTACAGGAAGAGGAAATGGAAAATAACAATGAAAACCAACAGTGGGAGGTAGGACAGTAAAGGGGGGGGGGGAAAACAATCAAAGAGGAAAACAAACAATGTTTAGTAACAGAAATAAACAAATATGGCTGGAAGAACAACCCATATCTCAATAATAACCCTAAATGTTAATGGCTTAAACTCACCAATTAAGAGACACAGGCTAGTAGAATGGATCACAAAACAAGACCCAACAATATGCTGCCTACAGGAGACGCATTTGATAGGAAAAGACATACATAGGCTGAAGGTGAAAGGTTGGGAAAAATCATATCACTCATATGGACTTCGGAAACAAGCAGGCGTGTCCATACTCATATCAAATAAAATAGATTTCAAGCCAAAGTTAATCAAAAGAGATAAAGAGGGACACTACATACTGCTTAAGGGAACCATACACCAACAAGACATAACAATCATAAATATTTATGCCCCAAACAATGGTGCAGCTATGTTCGTCAAACAAACTCTTCTCAAGTTCAAGAGTCTAATAGACCACCACACCATAATCATGGGAGACTTCAACACACCTCTCTCGCCACTGGACAGATCTTCCAAACAAAAGTTGAATAAGGAAACTATAGAACTCAATAACACTATTAATAACCTAGACCTAATTGACATATATAGAGTATACCACCCAACATCAAGCAGTTACACTTTTTTCTCAGCAGCACATGGATCCTTCTCAAAAATAGATCATATATTATGTCACAGGGCAACTCTTAGACAATATAAAGGAGTAGAGATATTACCATGCATCTTATCTGATCATAATGGAATGAAACTGAAAATCAACGATAAAAGAAGGAAGGAAAAAGCATACATCAATTGGAGAATGAACAATAGGTTACTGAATGATCAATGGGTTATAGAAGACATCAAGGAGGAAATTAAAAAATTCTTAGAGATAAATGAAAACACAGACACAACATATCGGAATCTATGGGACACATTGAAAGCAGTTCTAAGAGGAAAATTCATTGCTTGGAGTTCATTCCTTAAAAAAAGAAAAAACCAACAAATAAATGATCTCATACTTCATCTCAAAATCCTTGAAAAAGAAGAGCAAAACAACAGCAAAAGAAGTAGAAGGCAAGAAATAATTAAAATCAGAGCTGAAATTAATGAAATCGAAACAAAAGAAACAATTGAAAAAATTGACAAAACTAAAAGTTGGTTCTTTGAAAAAATAAACAAAATCGACAGACCCTTAGCGATGCTAGTGAAGAGAAGAAGAGAGAGAACTCAAATTACTAGCATACGGGATGAAAAAGGCAATATCACAACAGACACTTCAGAAATACAGAAGATAATCAAAAACTATTTTGAATCCTTATACTCCAATAAATTAGAAGATAGTGAAGGCATAGATAAATTTCTTAAGTCATATGATCTGCCCAGATTGAGTCAGGAGGATATAGAAAACCTAAACAGACCAATATCAATTGAGGAGATAGAAGAAACCATCAAAAGACTACCAACTAAGAAAAGCCCAGGTCCCGATGGGTATACAGCAGAATTTTACAAAACCTTTAAAGAAGAACTAATACCAATACTTTTCAAGCTACTTCAGGAAATAGAAAAGGAGGGAGAACTTCCAAATTCATTCTATGAGGCCAACATCACCCTGATACCTAAACCAGACAAAGACACTTCAAAGAAAGAAAACTACAGACCAATATCTCTAATGAACCTAGATGCAAAAATCCTCAATAAAATTCTGGCGAATCGGATACAAAAACATATCAAAAAAATTGTACACCATGATCAAGTAGGATTCATCCCTGGGATGCAAGGCTGGTTCAATATACGGAAATCAATAAATGTTATTCACCACATCAATAGACTTAAAAATAAGAACCATATGATCATCTCGATAGATGCGGAAAAAGCATTTGACAAAGTACAGCATCCCTTTATGTTCAAAACTCTAGAAAAACTAGGGATAACAGGAACATACCTCAATATTGTAAAAGCAATCTATGCTAAGCCTCAGGCTAGCATTATTCTGAATGGAGAAAAACTGAAGGCATTCCCTCTAAAATCTGGAACAAGACAGGGATGCCCTCTCTCTCCACTTCTCTTCAACATAGTTCTCGAAACACTGGCCAGAGCAATTAGACAGACGAAAGAAATTAAAGGCATAAAAATAGGAAAAGAAGAAATTAAATTATCACTATTTGCAGATGATATGATTCTATATCTAGCAGACCCAAAAGGCTCTACAAAGAAACTATTAGAGCTAATAAATGAATTCAGCAAAGTGGCAGGATTTAAAATCAACACGCATAAATCAAAGGCATTCCTGTATATCAGCGACAAATCCTCTGAAATGGAAATGAGGACAACCACTCCATTCAAAATATCTTCAAAAAAAATAAAATACTTGGGAATCAACCTAACAAAAGAGGTGAAAGACTTATACAATGAAAACTACAGAACCCTAAAGAGAGAAATAGAAGAAGATCTTAGAAGATGGAAAAATATACCCTGTTCATGGATAGGCAGAACTAACATCATCAAAATGGCGATATTACCAAAAGTTCTCTATAGGTTTAATGCAATGCCAATCAAAATCCCAATGGCATTTCTTGTAGAAATAGAGAAAGCAATCATGAAATTCATATGGAAAAATAAAAGACCCAGAATAGCAAAAACAATGCTAAGCAAGAAGTGTGAATCAGGCGGTATAGCGATACCAGACTTCAAACTATACTACAGAGCAATAGTAACAAAAACAGCATGGTACTGGTACCAAAACAGGCGTGTGGACCAATGGTACAGAATAGAGGACACAGAAACCAATCCACAAAACTACAACTATCTTATATTTGATAAAGGGGCTAAAAGCATGCAATGGAGGAAGGATAGCATCTTCAACAAATGGTGCTGGGAAAACTGGAAATCCATATGCAACAAAATGAAACTGAATCCCTTTCTCTCGCCATGCACAAAAGTGAATTCAAAATGGATCAAGGAACTTGATATCAAATCAGAGACGCGCCGTCTGATAGAAGAAAAAGTTGGCTACGATCTACAGTCGGTGGGGTCGGGCTCCAAATTCCTCAATAGGACACCCATAGCACAAAAGTTAATAACTAGAATCAACAAATGGGACTTACTCAAACTAAGAAGTTTTTTCTCAGCAAAAGAAACAATAAGAGAGGTAAATAGGGAGCCTACATCCTGGGAACAAATCTTTACTCCTCACACTTCAGATAGAGCCCTAATATCCAGAGTATACAAAGAACTCAAAAAATTAGACAATAAGAGAACAAACAACCCAATCAACAAATGGGCCAAGGACCTGAACAGACACTTCTCAGAGGAGGACATACAGTCAATCAACAAGTACATGAAAAAATGCTCAACATCTCTAGCTGTCAGAGAAATGCAAATCAAAACCACCCTAAGATACCATCTCACTCCAGTAAGATTGGCAGCCATTATGAAGTCAAACAACAACAAGTGCTGGCGAGGATGTGGGGAAAAGGGTACACTTGTACATTGCTGGTGGGACTGCAGATTGGTGCAGCCAATTTGGAAAGCAGTATGGAGATTTCTTGGAAAGCTGGGAATGGAGCCACCATTTGACCCAGCTATTCCCCTTCTTGGTCTATTCCCTAAAGACCTAAAAAGAGCATGCTACAGGGACACTGCTACATCGATGTTCATAGCAGCACAGTTCACAATAGCAAGACTGTGGAACCAACCTAGATGCCCTTCAATAGACGAATGGATAAAAAAAATGTGGCATTTATACACAATGGAGTATTACTCTGCATTAAAAAATGACAAAATCATAGAATTTACAGGGAAATGGATGGCATTAGAGCAGATTATGCTAAGTGAAGCTAGCCAATCCCTAAAAAACAAATGCCAAATGTCTTCTTTGATATAAGGAAAGTAACTAAGAACAGAGTAGGGACGAAGAACAGGAGAAGAAGATTAACATTTAACAGGGATGAGAGGTGGGAGGGAAAGGGAGAGAGAAGGGAAATTGCACGGTAATGGAAGGAGACCCTCAGGGTTATACAGTGGAGGGGGTAGAGAGAGAGGAGGGGAGGGGAGGGGAGAGGTGGGGAGGGGGGAGGGTGGATGATGGGAAAGGCAGCGGAGCACAACAGACACTAGTATGGCAATTTGTAAATCAATGGATGTGTAACTGATGTGAATCTGCAATCTGTGTATGGGGTGAAGGTGGGAGTTCATAACCCACTAGAATCAAAGTGTGGAATATGATATGTCAAGAAATTTGTAATGTTTTGAACAACCCACAATAAAAAATTAAAATAAAAAAAAAAAAAGAGGGATTTCACTAAATCTCAATACCAGACAGTCAGAGAGCCTTACAGACAGAACCTTTTGTATATTAAACAGAGAAATAGGCAACATTAGAGCCAAGATGATAGCATTTGTGGCAGCAATACTGCTCCTTGCTGCCACAGCTCAGAGGGAGAGAAAAAGCTGAAAACTACAATGGACGATTGTAGTGCACAAAAACCTGGGATTTCAAGGGCAGCCTGTCTTAGGCTAAACCAGAGGCTATAATGTTTAGTACACAATTCCATGTAGGATGTCTCATGCATCCCAACAGTCCACGAAGCACTAAGGCAGGAGCCGTGGTGACACAAACTCTGCAGGGAGGCTACAAAAACCAGGATTTCTAAGCTCCGTCCAAACATGGTCCTGGCAGGCACCTGCCCTGAGACATACTGTGCCTAACAGAAAAAAGTAAAACAGGCACAGAGAGTACTGTACCCAGAACAACACAAGAGAGAGGAAAAGGAGAGCTGGCTCCCTTAATCCCTTGAGTCTACAGGCTCACAGAATCACCTGAAGGGGTTGAGGTTCTGATTACATTTGGGGACTAAGACCGGAAGCCTGGAAAAGAAGGGTCCAGGGGCAATCAAGCAGGCAAATGAGAGGCTCTCACACCCCACGAGTGAAACCCTGGGGAGACTACTGAGGTACAGTCTCCCACTGTAGGTTGGCAACTGATGAGCCCTAGAGGTGCACTGACCTATCTATCAGAGCAGTCACCACCCTGCAAAGCCCCTGAGACCTGACTAAACCTAAGTCCTACCTTTAGGAATTCCACCTATGAGAACTCCTCTCAGAGAACTCTGTAGCAGCCCCACCCTGGGAGTGCATCAAACTGATCAGTGTAGACAAAACTCCAACTGGCAGTACTTCCCATCCCACCCTATCTCATACTGCCAAGAAGGAAAGCTGAGAATTTTTCAACTCCAGCTGCAACTCTGTGAGCAACACAAAAAAAGGAAGGATTTAACAATCCAAAGCCCCTATTTTATGCTTAGTACATACCTCCAGAAAAAAACAGAAAGAAAGACAGTTGGGCACAGACAGTGAACATATATTCCCACTGACAATTTTGACCAGCTCAGTGGAAATTATTTCATAATTTTCATCAAGGATCTCTTTTTAGCCCAGAGCAGTGTTGCACACCTATAATCCTAGCAGTTAGGGAAGTTAAGGCAGGAAGACCACTAATTCAATGTCAAGCTCAGTAAAAGGAAGGCATGAAGCAATTCAGTGAGACTTTGTTTCTAAATAAAATACAAAACAGGGCTGGGGATGTCGCTTAGTGGTGGAGTGCCCCTGAATTCCATCTCTGGTTCCCCCTTACCACCAAAAAAAAAAAATCTCTTTTTATTTATTTTCTTTCTTTCTTTCTCTCTCTCTCTCTCTCTCTCTCTCTCTCTCTCTCTCTCTCTCTCTCGCCGTGTGTGTGTGTGTGTGTGTGTGTGTGTATGAACTGAATGATTCATGAACATTTATGCATATACATGTTTCCTTTTTCTCATCTGTAGCTTTTTTTAATGTAGTTATTTTTCCTTGCCTTGTCTTTTGAGGATAAGGGGTTTTTATTAGTACACTTTGGTTTAGTTTTATATGTTTTTCATTTGTCAGTTTCTCTTGTTTCTTTTCTTCTTTCACTTCTTTATTTTTTACTAACAGCCAAATTCTATTGCTCTCTTGCATTCTCCCTTTAATTTTTTACTTCTATTTTTTCTTCTTCTCCCTCATAACTATCATATCCTAAATCTCTTCTGCATTCTCTCTGTTCACCTTTTGAAATTGTAAACTCTTTTCTACCCACCTGGATCATTTTCTTTCCTCTTAATTAACTCTGTTTTTTTTTTTTTTTTTTTTTTTTTTTTACTTTTTTGTTTTGGTAGTTTTAATGGACAGCATGCCTTTATTTTATTTGCTTATTTTTCTGTATGTGGTGCTAAGGATCGAACCCAGTGCCTCACACGTGGTAGGCAAGTGCTCTGCCACTGAGCCAGAGCTACAGTCCATTAACTCTACTGTTAACATCTTGTAGCACTAATTGGCTTATATATCACCTGTCCCCACCATTAATGCTGCTGTGATGATTACTGCATGGATGCCATAGGTGACTCCTATTGTTTGATTTAATGCCAATATAATACATGATTACTTACTGCTTTTACTGATGGTAATTGCTGATCCAACCATTTCTGTTTATTGTATCAATTAGATGTCATAGTAGGAATAAGTATTTAGTTCAATGCTATAAATTGTTTGCTTTGATTGTTGCAATTATTTTTCTCCTCCTAATTTGTGAGGTACTGTAACCTGCACGGACACTACAAGTTGATAGGGTAGAAATTCTGCTACTTCAGAACCACACTGTTAGATGAGTAGGCACACAAACAATATGAAAAAGCAAGAGAACAAACCATCTCAAACAACCCAAAGGTCTCAACAAGAGACTCCATGACACCACAGTGGAGGAATATCAGAGAAGGAATTTAGAAAGTTCATAGTGCAACTGTTCTACAAGTAAATGATGATGTAAGGAGTGAAATCAGAGAGAAAATACACAAGTGAAAGAACACTTCAACAAGAAGATAGAGATTCTGAAAACGAATCAATCATAAATCCTCAAAATGAAGGACTCAATAACCCAAATTAAAAATTCAATGGAAAACATCACCAATAGACTAGACCACTGGGAACACAGATTTTCAGTCATCAAAGATAAAGCATATGATATTGAACATAGAGAAAACATATTAAGAGACAATGAATGGAATATTCAAGAAATATGGGGTAGCATTAAAAGGCCAAATTTAAGATATATAAGGACAGATGAAGGCTCTGAAATACAAAGTAAGAATGCACAATCTTTTCAATGAAATAATATCAGAAAAATTTCCCAGCCCTAAGAAGGAAATTGAACTTCAAATCCAGGAGGCATACAGCACTCCAAATATACAAAATTACAATAGATCCACCCCAAGGCACATTATTATGAAAATGCCAAACATACAAATAGCAATAGAATTTTTAAAAGCAGCCCAAGAAAAATGAAATGGTCACATTTATATGTTAAACCAATCCAGATCTCAACTGATTTCTAAACCCAACCCTAAAAGCTAGGAGATCTTAGAATAATACATACCAAGCTCTGAAAGAAAATGGATGCCAACCAAGAATACTGTACCTAGCAAAATTAAGCTTCAGAATTGAAAACGAAATAAAAACCTTCCACCATAAACAAAAGCTAAAAGAATTCACAACTAGAAAACCTGCACTACAAGACATACTCACTAAACTATTTCATGAATTAGAAATGAAAATTAAAAGTGAAAACCAGCAGAGGGAGGACAGTCTATCAAACGAGTGTCAAATTCAAGTTAAATTAGAAATAAATCAAAACTTCAGGGAATAAAAATCATCTCTAAATAATAATAATTTAAATGGAGTAAACTCATCCATCAAAAAGCATAGGCTGGCAGGTTACATTAAAAAAACAGGACCCAACAATATGCTCTCTCCAAGAGGCTCACCTCACAGGCAAAGACATGCACAGACTAAAAGTAAAAGTATGGGAAAAAACATACCACTCACAAGAATCTCATAAACAAGCAGGGGTTTCTGTTCTCCATATATCAGATAAAGTGAACTTCAAGCCAAAGTTAATCAGAAGAGACAAAAACAGTCACTTCAAACTGTGTTAGGGAATCATACAACAACAGGAAATAACAATTTTTAATATTTGTCCCCCAAATAATGGAGCATACATAATCAAAACCCCTCTCTTTTTTTTTTTCTATTCACTCACTTATTTTATTTATACAATTTCCAAGAATAGGCAAACATAAACTGTAGTGATATATTTCAGAAAGTGGTCACTTGGTGGGCATAATGAAGGGGAGACTGACCATAATGGGGCAGGAGGGGGTTTTCTGGAGTAATGTAAATGACAGCATTAAGAAAAAGAACAGGCATGCCACAGACTGGGAAAACTTTTTCATAAAACATATGTCTGGCAAAGGACTCATATACAGAATATTTGTATTCTGTACATGGTTACACATATATAAAATTCTTGAAATTCAACAAACTGAATATTTAAGATCTGTGCATGGTATTGTATATAAATTATACCTCAATTAAAACACACGTGCACACACACAGAGAGAACCTACCAAATGCCAAATTTCTGTAAGCGCATACGGACAGGTAGTGATGAACAAGATTTGCTCTTGTAAATTTAGAATATCCAATAAATGAACTTTTCTAGGCTCTCAAAGGTGTTAGACCACAATGTGTTCTCTTTGTCATTAACATAATCAACTATCTTTATTTTCTTTTTTTTTTTTTTAATTATCAAAACCCCTCTCAATGCCAAGAATTAAAAAGACCACAATGCAATAATACTGGGTGACTTTAACATACCTCTCTCATTACTGGATAGAACATCCACACAAAAACTAAACAAAGGGGCTGGGGTTGTGGCTCAGCGGTAGAGCACTCACCTAGCACATACAAGGCCCTGGGTTCTATCCTCAGCACCACATAAAAAATAAATAAATAAATAAATAAAGGTACTATGTCCAACTACAACTAAAAAATAAATATTTTTTTTAAAAACTAAACAAAGAAGCTACAGAACTAAAAAGTACAATTAATAATTTAGACCTAACCAACATATATAGAATATTTAATCCATCAATGACTGAATATACTTTCTTCTCAGTAGCACATGGAACATTTTCTAAAATAGGCCACAAAGAAACTCTTAGGAAATACAAAAAATATATAGAGACAATACCCTACATTCTATCAGATCAAAATGGAATGAAATGAGAAATTCATAAGATAAAAAATAGAAATTAAACCTGGAGACTAAATAATTCACTATTGAATGATCAATGGATAACAGAAGAAACTAGGGATAAAATAAAAAATACATTAACACAAAGGTAAATGAGAATAGTGATACAACATATCAAAATCTCTAGGACACAATGAACACAGTGCTAAAATGAAGGGACACAACTTTGAGCATTCACTAAAAAATAAAAAGATACTAAATAAACAATCTAATGTTACATCGCCAGGCCCTTGAATAAAAAGAACAAACTAACACCTAAATCAATAGAAGACAGGAAATGATTAAAATCAGAGCCAAAGTCAATGAAGTTCTAATCTAAAAAACATTTCAAAAAATCGACAAAAAAAAAGTTCATTTTTATGTACCTTACCAAGGCTAACCAAATGAAAGAAAAAACACAAATTGTTAAAAATCCGTGATAAAAAAGGGAATATCTCCACAACACTACTATCTATTCTGAAACTAATTATTGAAAACTTGTACTAAAGGCAGAAGATCTTAAAACATTGACAAATTCCTAAACATATATGCCCTACCCAAATTGAACTAGGAGGAACAGAAAATTTAAACAGATCAATTTGATGTAAGAAATATAAAGAAGCCATCAAAAGACTACCAACAAAGAAGAGCTCAAAACCAGATGGATCTCAGCAGAGTTCTACCAAACCTTAAAAGAAAAATAAATACCAATCCTCCTCAAATATTTCCATGAAATAGAAAAGGAGGGAATCCTTCCAAACTCATTCTGTGAAGCCAGTATCACCTTGTTACCAAAACCAGACAAAGATACGCTAAGGAAAAAAAAACTTCAGACCAATATCCTTGATTAACATAACCATTCCTGTCTTGTTCCAGTTTTTAGAGGAAATGCTTTCAATTTTTCTCCATTTAGAATGCTGTTGGCCTGGGGCTTAGCATAGATAGTTTGTACAATGTTAAGACATGTTCCTATTATCCCCAGTTTTTCATGAAGGGGTGCTGTATTTTGTCAAATTATTTTTCTGCCTCTATTGAGATGATCATATGATTCTTATTTTTAAGTCTATTGATGTGATAAATTACAATTATTGATTTCCGTATGTTGAACCAACCTTGCATCCCTGGGATGAACCCCACTTTATTGTGGTACACTATCTTTTCAAAATGTTTTTGTATTCTATTTGCCAGAATTTTATTGATAATTTTTGTATCTATGTTCATCACAGATATTGCTCAGAAGTTTTCTTTCCTTAATATGTTTTTGTATGGTTTTGGAATCAGGATGATATAGGCCTCATAGAATGAGTTTGAAAGTGTTCCCTCTTTTTCTATTTCATGGAATAATTTTTATTAGTTGTTCAAAACATTACAAAGGTCTTGACATATCATCCATGGAATAATTTGAGGAGTATTGGTTTAAGTCTCTTTGAAGGTCTTGTAGAACTCAGCGGTGAATCCTTCTAGTCCTGAGCTTTTCTTGGTTGGTAGGCTTTTGATGACATCTTCTATTTCATTGCTTGAAATTGATCTGTTTAACTTGTATATATATCAGCCTAATTCAGTTTGAGTAAGTCATGTCTTTAGAAATTTGTCTTGTCTTCAAGATTTTCTACTTTCTTTTTAATTTCTTTTTAGTTGTTGATGAACCTTTATTTTATTTATATGTGGTGCTAAGAATTGAACCTAGTGCCGCACACATGCTAGCCTAGTGCTCTACTCCTGAGCCACAACCCCAGCCCCAAGATTTTCTATTTTAATTCAAGTACAAATTTTCAAAATAGTTTCTAATTATCTTCTGTACTTCTGTAGTGTCCATCGTGATAGTTCCTTTTTCATCATGGATTTTAGTCATTTGAGTTTTCTCTCTCCTTCTCTTCATTACCGTGGCTAAGAGTTTGTCAATTTTATTTATTTTTTTCAAAGAACCAACTTGTGTTTTCAATTGTTTCTTTTGTTCCAATTTCATTGATTTTCAGCTCTGATTTTAATTATTTCCTGTCTTCTACTTTTCATGTTGATTTGTTCTTCTTTTTCTATGGCTTTGAGATATAAAATTAGGTTATTTATTTGTTGACTTTTTCTTCATTTAAGGAATGAACTCCATACATGTGGTTTCCAGCTTATTTCTTTCACTTGTTTACTGTAATATCCAGTATGTTTTTATTTATCTAATTTTGTATTCAATTATGACCAGGGGTATTGAGTATATGACAAATGTATCCCTGGTGCTGCAGCAGACCTTACTTCTTTTCTTTTGGACAAGATAACACTGTGAGTCTTCCTTCTTCCCTCTAATTTGTTTTCTCCTTCCTTTAACCAGCCTTTTGCTGCCCTTTCTTTTCATCCTGCCCTACAACCATATGCACAGTCTTCTCTCTTTGTGACTGTTACAAAAGGTTACTCTTCAAGACTGAAATCAGGTATTTGACCAAATAGGGGGAGATTTTTCTTTTTATTTCAATACTGAAACCTCAGCAAAGTACTTTTCTTTTTGTTGTTTCCCCCACAGACCCATCAGTCTGGGAGAGCACTGGAAGTGAACATCATGTTGCCTAAGATGCCAGGTTCTTTGTATATTATATAAAATGTATGTAAGGCTCCCTCCATTTGGGCTGGGGTTTGCATTTTCCCCTTGGCTGTTAACCAAGGGGAGAGGTGATCAGGCAGGTGGTCCTCACCCTGCCTGGCATGTGCACAGACGCCAGCCACTCTAGTAGGCAGGGTGCTGTCAAGACCTTGAGGTGGGGTGGGGGTCGGGGGGATGCTTTGAAGGGAAGAAGTTTCACTTCTTTCTCAAGTGAAGTGTTTACACCTTACTGTAACATTTGAACTTTCATAAGCGATGTAATAATTTTGATAATAAAGCTCTTAACCGTAATTTTAGAAGTAAATTAAATTAAAAATTCAAAACAAACATAAAAGGCCTGAAATAGCCAAAGCAATCCTCAGCAAGAAAAGTGATAAAAGAGGCATTACAATACCAGAACTTATATTAACTACACAGGTGCAGTAACAAAAACACCATGATACTGACACAAAAACAGACATGAAGACCAATGAAACAGAAGTCGTAGAGATAAGACCACAGAAATACAGTTTTTCTTACTAGACAAAGGAGTCAAAAACATTCACTGGAAAAAAGTGTATGTTGCCTTTCCCCACTACCTGTTCCCGTTCCCTTCCATCCACTGATCTTTCTGCCATTTACCTAAAGTTATTTTTTTAAATTAATTTCTTGTGGATATACATGATGAGATTCACAGTGGTATATTCATATATGTACATAGAAAAGTTATGTCAGATTTATTCCTTTTCCTATCCCCTTCTTCTCCCTTCATTCTCCTTTGTCTAATCTACCAAATATTGATTCTTCACTCCTGGCCCCCTTATTGTGTGTTAGCTTCAACAAATGGTGCTGAGAAAACTGGAAATCTATATGTAGTAGAATATCTCACCCTGCACAAAACTCAACTTGGATAAAAAAAACCTATGAATAGATCAGAAATCCTGCACACACTGGAAGAAAATGTAGGCCAATACTCCAGCATATTGGCTCAGGAACTAACTTCCTTAACAAGACTCCTAAAGTGCAAGAGGTAAAATCAAATATAAATCAATGGGATGGCATCTAACTAAAAAGCTTATTCCCAGCAAAGAAAACAAACAAGAGCATGAAGAGAGAGCCTACAGAATGGGAGAAAAATCTTTGCCACCTGCACCTCAGATACAGCGCTAATTTCCAGGGTATATAAAGAACTCAAAAAGCTTAACACACACACACACACACAAAAAAAAAAATCACCCAATCAATAAATGGGCAAAGGAATTAAACAGACACTTCTCAAAAGAAGAAATACAAATGGTCAACAAATATATGAAAAAATGTTCAACATCTCTAGCAATTAGAGAAATACAAATTAAAACTACACTGAGATTTCATCTCACTCCAATCAGAATGGCAGTTATTAAGAATAAAAGCAACAATAAGTGTTTGCAAGAAAAAGGGTACATTCATACATTGCTGGTAGGACTGCAAATAGGTGCATCCACTCTGGAAAGTAATGTGGAGATTCCTTAAAAAAATTGGAATGGAACCACCATTTGACCCAGCTATGCCACTCCTCAGTTAATATCCAAAAGATTTAAAATTAGCATACTACAGTGATATTTAAAGCAGCTCAAGTCAGAATAGCTAAGCAATAGAGCCAACATAGATGCCCTTCAACAGATGAATGGATAAAGAAAATGTGGTATTTATACACACAATGGAGTATTATTCAGCTATAAAGAAGAATGGCTTTATGACATTTGCCAGTAAATGGATGGATCTGGAGACTATATGCTAAGTAAAATAAGCCAGTCCCCAAAAACCAAAGGTCAAATGTTTTTGCTAATATTTGAAAGCTAACACACAATAAGAGGGATGGGGGTAAAGAATCAATATTCAGTAGATTAGACAAAGCGGAATGAAGGGGATAGGAAAAGGAACAAACCTGACACAACTTTCCTATGTACGTATATGAATACACCAGAGTGAATCTCATTGTGTACATCCACAAAAAATTAATTTTTAAAAAAATCACCATGGATAAATGGCAGAAGATCAATAGAGGGAAGGGAGACCCCAGTACCTCTGAGGCAAGGGGAAAGAGAGGTACTGGGGTCTGATTTAGAATAAGATATATTCCATGCTTTTATAATTATATCAAAATGGATTGTACTGTTATGTAGAATTTAAATGGAGGAGGAGGGGGAGGAGGAGGAGGGGGAAGGGGAGGGGGAGGGGAGAAAGGGCTGAAATTGCTTTGGTTTTACAACAAAACTACCCTCAAGATAATGGACCTTAATCCTTTCATGAGACTCAAGCCTTCTTGACCAAATCAGGTCCTGAAATTCCCACCTCTCAAAACTATTGCACTGTGGATTAAGATTCTCATACATGCACTTTGGGAGACACATTCAAACTAAATGGGTAATGTACGTTGAAGTAAAAAAAACTGAGAGTAAGATAACGTAGCAAGAGCTATAGTTTCCAATGAATAGAGAGGTAATTCACATGATGGCATCAAGGATAAATAATGCACAGAATAATCAGAAGGAAAAAAAGAAGAAAAAGAGAAAGTAGAATAATATTTGGCTATTCTAATGAACAGAGGCATAAAAGCAAAACTGAAATGCTTTAAGTTTCATCAGGGTTCATATTCTATAAATCAAGAAAAAAAGAAGGCATCAATTTTTAAACCGTGCTCTACCATAAACATTCTACTATGGTTTGCACATGGTTTTCCTCTAAGAGTTCAGGTGTTAGAAACTTGGTACCCAATGTGGTGGTATTAAGAGGAACCTTTAAAAGGTGGTCCTAATGCAAAGTAATTAGATCATTACAGACACTTGTCCTCAGAAGAGATTAAAGCTAATATCACAGAGTGAGTTTCTTCTCATGAAAGTAAGTTATTAAAAATAGCTAGTTCTTGGGCTGGGGTTGTGGTTCAGTGATAGAGCACTTGCCTAGTGCAGAGGGGGCACTGGGTTTGATCCTCAGCACCACATAAAAACAAATAAATAAAATAAAGTTTAAATTCTAAAAAAAAAAAAAGATAGTTCTCATGACAAGCTGTTATGAGAGCAAGACTGGTTCCTACCCTCTGTTGGCCTTTCTGACTATCTGATCTCTTCTGTACACATTCCCACCACTGTGAAGCCATCTACCATAAGGCCCTAACCAGAGCTAAGCATATGTCAGTACCATGCTCTTGAACCACTACAATTTTGTATGGTAAATAAACCTTGTTTTGTTTATAAAATGCTCAGCCTCAGGTATTTTGTTACAGTAACACAAAATAGACTGATACACATGTTCTCAGGGAATATCAATCTATTTAGGAATATAAACTGTATTAGTCTCCTAAGGCTACCATAAAAAATGAAAAAAAAAAAAAAATAGGTGACTTAAAACAGCAAAAATTTACTCTTGTTTCCAAAGCCAAAAGTCTGAAATCACGGTGTTGCCTCTCTGAACCTTCTAGGGGAATTCCTTTTTAATTTGCAAAGCCCTGGCATTCCTTGGCTTCTAGAAGCATAACTACAATCTCTGCCTCCAGCTTCACATGGCTGTCCTCTCCCTGTGTGTTTTTCTCTTCTCATGGCATTCTCTTACAATGATCCCAGGATATTAGATGAAGGGGCTATCCTACCCCGTTGTGGCCCCTTAACTTAATAAGCACATCTACAATCAACTTACTTCTTAAAAGGTCACATTCTGAGGTACTGGGAATTAGGATTTCAACACATCAATAAGGGGACACAAAATATTTAACCCATAACAATTCCCTTTTATTTAATGGCCCCTGAGTAGTCTGATCAGGACTTACTCTTAACTCCTCTCTCTCCTTTTCTATCTTACATTTAATAGGTACTCACTGTAATTTAGAAGAAATTGGAGATACTGGAAGAATTCTCAATACTCAAGTTACTAGAAAATCAACCTTCAATATTTAAACGTATGACTAAGGCTACATTTCTTCCAAAAGACACATGAGTTTTCCCCCATCTGCTCTTGATTCTTCTATTTCTTCTAAGTTTATGACTACGTTCTAGCTCATTCTCAAAGCATGGTCTGAGGATCCCTGGTGGTCACTGACAAGCTTCCCGGCAATCAATGATGGCCACCCTTTTCTAACCATATATGGCAGGTCAGATTTCCTTCATATACTTAAACGAAAACAAAATATCCCAGGCTGGGGATGTGGCTCAAGCGGTAGCGCGCTCGCCTGGCATGCGTGCGGCCCGGGTTCGATCCTCAGGACCACATACAAACAAAGATGTTGTGTCCGCCGAAAACTAAAAAATAAATATTTAAAAAAAAAAAAAAATATCCCAACAGACTAAATGCAAAAGCACATGTAAAAACATAATTATGACAGTTAATTTTATTTATCAAAATGAGTGAATCAGGTAGTAATCAGATATTTGGTTAAACATTACTCTGGGTGTGTTTAAATGAGAAGACTAAACAAAGCATTTGCCCTCCCCAATGTGGGTAGACCTGATCTAATTGTGTAAAAGACCAAAAAGAACAAAAGGAAGTCAAAAGAGAATTAGTTCTGGCATCTCCAAGCTAAAACATTGGTCTTCTGCCTTCAGACTCAGACTGGAACTTACACAATCTTACCTAAAGATTGTCAGGTCTTTGAACTCAAGACAGAAACTATATACTGTTTTCTGGGTCTTCAGCTTACAGATGTTGGGACTTCTCCCAGCCTCCATAATCATATAAGCCAATTCCTTAAAATAAAGCCAATTTGTGTGTGTGGTATGTATATATATCACTATCCTATTGTTTCTATTTCTCTGAAGAAGCCTAATACACCAATAGTCTCCAATTAAACCATACATTAAAGAAATCTATAAAAATGTTAAACAATGCTATTCTCCCTTTCTTTTTGAGAAACAGTCATTTTTCATTTTAAAACACACTTTTGGTAGTATTATAAACCTATTTTATAATTCTTTTTATTGGTGGTACTGAGGATCAAACTCAGTGCCTCACATGTGCATGGTAGGCACTCTACCACTGAGGTATAGCCCCAGCCCCCCCATTTTGTAATTCTAAACTAAATATATTTTTTAATTTTTTTAAAATTTATTTCATGCTAATATATACATAACCCATGTAAACAGATGCTCTTTCGAATACTTGAAGATTGCAAAGGGTCCTAAAGACAAAAAATAAAGTGTTATGGGCCATGCTAAATGGGCAATGACCAAACAGACTCTATTTTACCCTGAGACTCCATATCATGTAAAAAATGCTTCTTCCATGGGAAAGCCCCACCTCGGTACCCATTAATAGTTACCTAGCACAGTGTACTTGGCAACACAAAATAGTAATTCTTATACAATGTAAAATTATTCTCTTTGCTTTCCATTTTTCTTGGGCAATGTACCTTGTCAGAGATTGTCTAGACATTAGTAACCATTTTCTAACTTGTACTGAATTAGGGTCATTTTGTCCCAGTTCCCTTCTGTTTGCTTGCTGCTATGCCAACCTGGAAAGTCCTGCGGGAAATACCAACGTACCCATTGCATTGTCTCGCAAACTGCCCAATCCAGCTTCTGTACCTGCTTGCTTACAGCTAAGTCAACCCAGATGTAATTTTTGCCTTTAAATATCCTAAAATGCTCAGTCTTGGGGCTGTTCCTTGCAGAGACAGTAATGGGTCCTTCCTGCGGGGAGGAGTCGCTGGCTGGCCGGCTAAATATACACTCTTCAATTTGGGCAAAATTGGGACTTGGTGTGTTTTCTGGGTGACCTGCCCCACAACAAAAGTAAACTGCTATTCCATATAAAGTTTACAAAGAAAACTGGAATAGTAACTTACCTCTTCTCACTTCTTCATAGCAGAATTTCTTGTATACAAACCGAAAGAAAAATAGTTTGCCAATTCGTCCCCAGACATACCTGATCATCCCCAGAATCCCAGTGAACTGTTGTTTCTGATGAGGCTACATTACTATCAGAAATGTGTTTTCTAATATCACCTTCGTAAGATGACTGTTGCCAAATATTATTGGTCAATGGAACAACCTGAAAGTCAAAAACAGACTTACATTAGTAACACAACCACTGCAATTATACAACAATAAAAATAACCTAATACATAAATGTACTTCTCAGTTTATAAACCATTTACACATAAATAACATTTTGGCTTCAAAACTTCTATCTAATTTATTATCCTCACCTAAAAATAAGGATCCAGGGACTTAAGATTACCCAGTTAGGACCAAATATGCTTTCCAATAAACCACAGCAGTTCCACAGTTCCATAACCTCCTATATCTATAGAGGTTAAAAAAAAAAAGACAAAAACAAGCAATTTGTCTATTTTTAAATCTTACTGCTTATAGCTAAGGCATTGATTCTAACAGTAGGGGTTAAAATCAACTCATAACACAGAGAATGAGAACAAAAGCCATGACCTTTGTGTGAAGTCAGAGGTTGGAAAAGAATTCTCCTGCCTGTTAAAAAAGGAAAGAGAAGTTGTAACCATTTCCCAAGGTTAAACCTGTGCAAATGGCAAAGATCAAAGGAACCAAACAAAATGACCTGGATCAAACCACCCTCATTCAGAGAAGTTTCCAATAAGCCTGCAGAACAAGAACCCAAAGCTTCGCATATGAGATTTTGTTCTAAAAGATGGCACAGCGGCAAGGAGGAAACAACCACAAAAACAACAGAGAGAACAGTGCAAAGAGTAAACAAAATAATGTTCTGTATAAAAACAAGATTACAAGACAGACAAGATGGTGGATTAGTGGGAGTGGGGAAAATTAATACTCAAGGTCACAAAATATCAAAAAGTACTGGGGAAAACTTGGAGTAGCAAATCCCAGGATTGGTGGGGCAGCCTGCCCTGGGCCGATCCAGAGATTGTTCGACCTATTAAGCTACAGCACAAAAGTCACAATCTGCCAGAGTGCATGGGGAGCCCAAGCATTTTAATACCTCTGTGAGACAATGGCACAAACTCGATCCGGAACTTATATCCCTGAGTTCAGGGATGAAACCAACACTTGAATCTGGCAGACGCCAACAGCAAGATGTAAACTGAGACTAGTAAAGCAGAAGAATTTCTGGCACTAAGAATTTCTGCCACGGGCTGGGCTTGTGGCTCAGTGGTAGAGCGCTCGCCTCGAACGTGCAAGACCCTGGGTTCGAGCCTCAGCACCACATAAAAATAAATAAATGAAATAAAGGTATTGTGTCCAACTACAACTAAAAAAAGTAAATATAAAAAAAAAAAAAAAGAATTTCAGCCACAAAGACCATTTCGCCTGGGAGTAATACAGATTAGAGAGGCCTGAGAAAGCTCGTCCTCCCTTTCCCCCCTTCAACCTCACAGCACCAAAGGACCAGTGGCAGAGAGAAAATGAACAGGCGGGCAGGGTGACTGAGCTCAGTGATCGGAAACAGTCATTGAAAGACCAAACAAGGGCAGTGTCCCTGAACACTGTTCTAAACATCAGAATCTGCAAAATACTGACTCCCTCTTCCCAGGAGTGGTGCCCTGGAGAAAGTAGTGGGGGTACAGTCCTAGAAGTGGTTGATTCACTAATGCCCAAAAACTCCCCACACAATATCCCTACACCATAAAACACTTGGGGCTTACCAGACCTAATCCCCACCCCTGGGAGCTTCACTTGCAGAAATTCATCTCACAGAACACAGCGGCAACAATACCCTGGAAGTAAAGACAAAAGCATCTTCCACAGCTCTTCATCCCATCCTGCTATGAAGGGAAGCTGAGAAATATAAGGACAGTTTGGCACAGACAGTAGGCAAATACTTTCATTGATATTCTGTTATTTTGTTTTTGTTCTATTGTATTGTTTTTGAATGTATACTGATTGATACATGATAAACATTTATGCATTTGAACTCATACATTTTTATGTCTGCTTTTTCATTTTTAGCTTTTCTTGAAAGCAGATATTTTTTCGTAGGTTAAGATTTTTAATTACTATATTTTGGATTGATTTTCGAATGTATCCTTCACAACTGTTTTCCTTTGTTTCTATTTGTTCTTGCCAACAGCCAAATTCTATTGCTCTTTCTCACTCTGCCTTTAATTCTTTTACTTCTATTTTTTGTTCTCCCACTTCATAAAAACATTGTCTCCTCTGCATTTGCTCTATTTACTTCTTGAATCTACAGACCCTTATCTACCACCCCATCTCTTTTCTTTCCTCTTAAAGAACCCTATCTTCTAACATTAAACAGATACATGAGGTGGGATGGAAAGGGAGAGAAAAGGGAAATTGCATGGTAATGGAGGGAGACCCTCATTGTTATACAAAATTACATATAAGAGGTTGTGAGGGGAATGGGAAAATAAACAAGGAGAGATATGAATTACAGTGGATGGGGTAGAGAGAGAAGATGGGAGGGGAGGGAGGGGGGATGGTAGAGGATAGGAAAGGTAGCAGAATACAACAGTTACTAATAGGGCATTATGTAAAAATGTGGATGTGTAACCGATGTGATTCTGCAATCTGTATTTGGGATAAAATTGGGAGTTCATAACCAACTTGAATCTAATGTATGAAATATGATATGTCAAGAGCTTTATAATATTTTGAACAACCAATAAAAAAAAAATAAAAAATAAAAAAATAAAATAAAATAAAATAAAGAACCCATCTTCAACTGGACACTTAGACATAATCATGTATCTTTATTGTTTCTCATTTCTAGAATTTTCTTGAAAGTAGTTATTTCTCATGGAACAATATTTTGAAGACTAAGATGTTTGATTAGAATATATTGATTTTATGCTTGTAATCTTTTACTTCTCTATTTTTTTACTATTTAATTTTTATTTTATACATTTTTTTCTCATACTTATCATTTCCTTCAACTCTTTCTCTTTTCCTCCCCTAACAGCCAATATCTATTATTCTTTCATTCTTTCCATAATTTTTTAAATATTTTTATTAGTTATTGATGGATCTTTATTTTATCTACTTATTTATATGCAGTGCTAAGAATCAAACCCAGTGCCTCACACACGCTAGGCAAGCGTTCTACCACTAAGCCACAATCCCAGCCCTGTCTGTCTTCAATTTTTTACTTCTATTTTCTCTCTTCCTCCCTCATACTCATCACATCCTACATCACTTCTGTTTTATCCCTGTTCACTATGTGAAATTATAAACCATTTTGTAAACTTACTGTTTTCATTATGGACAATAATTGATCATATCATTTCCGGTTGTTCTGACAATCAACACTGTAGATTTCATATCACGAGCTTATGGTTTAATTTTGTAAATTGTTTGCACTGGTTGTTGTAAACTGTGAGGTATTGGACACTATAAGTTCACAGAATATAAACTGCCTTAGATGGGTAGACATACAAAATGACATGAAAAAGCAAGGGACCAAATCATTCCAATAAAAGAAAATATTTCAATAACAGAATCCACTGACACCACAGTGTAAGAAATGTCAGAGAATTTTAGAATGATCATATTTAAATTAATCTGAGTTAAAGGATGATGTAAGAAACAAAATACTGGAAGCAAAGATCGCTTCAATAAAGAAACGGAGTTTCTAGGAGGAAAAAAAAAATCAGAAATCTTTGAAATAAAGGAATCAATAAACCAAATCAAAAATTCATTGATTAAAAAAAATTCATTGATAAATATCACCAGCAGAATGGACCAATTGGAACACAGTTTCAAGCAATGAAAATAAAACATATAATCTTGAAAATAAAGTTAAGCATCGAGAAAAGATGTTAAGAGGCAATGAAGAGAACTTCCAAGAACTATGGAACATAAAAAGACCAAATTTAAGATTTATTGGGATAGATGAAGGCTCAGAAATACAAACCAAAGGAATGGACAAAATTTTCAACAAAACAATATCAGAAAATTTCCCAAACCTAAAGAATAAAATGAAAAATCAAATGCAGGAGGCATACAGGATGCCAAATGTCCAAAATTACAACAGACCCTACACCAAGGCACATTATTATGAAGATGACTAACATACAGAATAAGGATAGAATTCTAAAGGCTCTCAGAGGAAAAAAACAACAGGTCACATTTAAAGGGAAACCAATTTAGATCGCATCTGATTTTTTCAACCCAGACCCTTAAAGATAGGAGGTATTACAATAATACACACCAAGCTCTGAAAGAAAATGGATGTAAAACCAAGAACATTATACCCTGAAAAACTAAGCTTCAGAGATGATGATAAAATAAAACCCTATAAAAAATCGAAGTTAAAAGAACTCAGAAATAGAAACTCTGCTCTAAAAAGCATACCAACCAAAATATTTCATGAAAATGAAATGAAAAATAAAAATGAAAACCAGCAAAGCAGGGAATTGCACTAGAAGAATAGTCAATCGAAAGAGAAACTAATTCAAATTAAAAACCAGAAATAAATCAAAATGCCAGGGAACAAAATACATTTCTCAATAACAATGAATGTAAATGGCCTAAATTCATCAATCAAAACACACAGACTGGCAGACTGGAATAAAAAACCAGACCCAACAATATGCGTCTCCAAGATACACACCTCAAAGATAAAGACATGAACAGACTGAAGATGAAAGGATGGGGAAAAACATATCACTTACATGGATCTTGTAAACAACCAGGTGTTTCTATCCTCATAGTGGACTTCAAGTCAAAATTAACCAGAAGGGACAAAGAAGGACATTTCATACTGCTCAAGGGAAATATACATCAATAAGACATAAACACACTCCTTATATCAATGGAGCATATATGTTCATCAAACCCTTCACAATCTCAAGAATCAAAAGATCACAACACAATAATACTGGATGATTTCAACACACCTCCCTCCAAAGGAAAAGTCTTCGAAGTAAAAAATAAAGAAGTTACAGAACTGAAAAATACAATTAATAATTTAGATGTAATAGACATATATAGAATATTTAATACATCAATGACTGAATACACTTTCTTCTCAGTAGCATGTGGATCCTTCTCAAAAACAGACCACTTTATAGTAAGTCACAAAGCAACTCTTAGCAAATACAAAAACTAGAAATAATACCTTACATTCTATCACATCATAATGGAATGAAATTAGAAATCAACAATAAAATTTAAAACTGAAGCTACTCTACCACTTGGAGACTAAATAATACCCAATGGATAGCTGAAGAAATGAAGGATGAAATAAAAAATACTTAGAAGTCAGTGAGAATAGTGATACAACATATAAAAATCTCTGAGATTTTTATATGTTGTATCACTATAAAAAATACTTAGAAGTCAGTGAGAATAGTGATATAACATATAAAAATCTCTGAGACACTATGAAGGTAGTTCTAATAGGAAAGTTCTTTGAATTAAGCTCATTCATTAAAAGAATAGAAAGTCACTGAATAAATAATAAAACTTTACATCTCAAAGCCCTAGAAAAAGAATTAATCAATACCAAAAGGAGAAGACAGGAAACAAATCAGAGCCAAAAGTTAATGAAATTGAAACAAAAATAAATTCAAAAAAAATCAATAAAAAAGTTGATTTTTTGAAAAAAATAAAAAATTGATAAACTGTTCCCAAACTAGTGAAGAAAAAGAGAAAATTCAAATTACTAAAATTCACGATGGAAAAGGAGATATCACCATGAATAACACTGAAATACAGATGATAATGAAACTATTTTCAAAATCTTTACTCCAATAAAATAAAAAAATCACAAAGCCATTGACAAATTTCTAAAGACATATGACCTACCCAAATTAAATCAAGAGAACACAGAAAATTTAAATAGATCAATTTAAAGTAAGGAAACTGAAGACACCATCAAAATCCTACCTCAAAGAAAAGCCGCAGGCCCAGATGGATTCTCAGCAGAGTTTTACCAGACCTTCAAAGAAACTTAAACCAATACTCCTCAAATTATTCCATGAAATATAAAAGGAGTGAACCCTTCCAAATTCATTCTATGAAGCTAGTATCACCCTGATACCAAAATCAGACAAAGACACATCAAGGAAAGAAAACTAGACCAATATCCATGAACACAGATGCAAAAATTCTCAACAAAATAGAGGCAAATCGCACACAAAAACATATTAAAAAGAGAGTGCACCATGATCAAGCGGAGTTCATTCCAGGGATGCAAGGTTGGTTGAACATACAAAAATCAATAAATGTAATTCATCACATCAAAAGACTTAAAGACAAGAAGCACATAATTAGCCGGGTGCAGTGGCACACACCTGTAATCCCAGCAGCTTGGGAGGCTGAGGCAGGAGGATTATGAATTCCAAGCCAGCCTCAGCAAAAGCGAGGCAATAAGCAACTCAGTGAGACTTTGTCGCTAAATAAAATACAATATACAAAAAAATACTCTGGGGAAGTGGCTCAGTGGTCAAGTGCCCGAGTTCAATCCCTAGGACCAAAAAAAAAAAAAAAATGATTATCTTGAGATGCAGAAAAAGTATTCCACAAAATTCAGCATCCATTCATGTTCAAAACACTAGAAAAACTAAGGCTCTCAGCATTAAAAAAGCTATATACGATAAACCCAAGGCCAACATCATTCTTTTGTTTTTCCTGTCTTTATACATGTACTTTTTTGCATTACAACTCTTATTACACATATATACCACAATTTTTCATATCTCTGTTTGTATATAAAGTATATTGACACCCAATTTGTGTCTTCATACATGTATGTGGGAGACCAACCTTGCACGTGACTGAGTCACACTCCCCAGCTGGGTGCTGAGGCACTCAGTCACAGAAATGTGGCAGAGATTTCCCCACCCTTCTTGGGTTAGAGGGATGGTGCCTCGTGCATGGGTGTGTCTTGCTACAGCCCCATGGGTGAAGGTACGCTCACCTGTTCCTTTGTAATAATAACCCCTTGCCCTGTCTAGGATAGAATCTTCCATGGAAGTGCCTTGTGTGTGTCCCCTTCTCTTACTGTGCCCAGATGTCAGTCAACCTGCTGACAGAAGATATCATGAAGCTGGCCTCAGCCCCCTGAAACCTGACCCCTTGCCTCATTTGAATAGCTTCTCCTCAATAAAAGGGGTCAGTGCATGGGTTCGCGCGCTCGCGCTCTCGCTCTCTCTCTCTCTCTCTCTCTCTCTCTTCCTGCGGACCCTTAAGGTCAGAGGAGCCGTCACAGTGACCCCAAAGAAAAAGGTACTTGTGTCTCTTGTGTAGTTATTTTGCGCAGCCTAATTAGCCCAGTTCAATTGGAGGGACCCCTGAGGCTTTTAGTCCCGAGAACAGAAACCTGGCACATGTACTTTGGATAGTGATATGCATCACATTCTACCATCCTTGCTAATCCCCTGCCCTTCCCGTTCCCTCCCACGCCTCTTCCCTATCTAGAATTCATCCATTCCTCCCATACTCTCCCTCCCTACCCCACTATGAGTCAGCCTCCTTATATCAGAGGAAACATTTGGCATTTGTTTTGGGGGAATTGCCAAGGCCAACATCATGCTAAATGAAGAAATGTTAAAAGCATTCCCTCTAAAAAATGGGAACAAGACAGAGATGCCAACTTTCACCACTTCTATTCAACATAGTCCTTGAATAGAGGACTTATTCAACATAGTCCTTGAATAGAGCAATTAGACAAAAGAAATTAAAGGGATACAAATAGGAAAAGAAGAGCTCAAACTACCCCTCATTGCCAATATGGGTAGTTTGAGCTCCTCTATATTTAGAAGACACAAAAAAAAACTCTACCAGAAAACCTCTAGAACTCATAAATTAGTTCACCAAAGTAGAAGGGCACAAAATAAACATGCATAAATCAACTGTATTCCTATACACCAAAGCAAATCAGCTGAAAGAGAAACCAGGAACAGGATCCCATTCACCAAAGCCTCAAAAAAAAAAACTTGAGAATTAATCTAACAAAAGAGGTGAATGACTTCTACAATGAAAACTACAGAACAGTAAAGAAAGAAATTGAAGAAGACCTAAGAAAATGGAACTATCTCCCATGTTCTTGGATAAGCAGAATATTGTCAAACGGCCATACTATCAAAAGTGCTATACAGATTCAATGCAATTCCCATCAAATTTCCAATGACAATCTTCATCGAAATAAAAAAGCAGTCATCAAATTATTATGCAAAAATAACAGGCCCAGAATAGCCAAAGGAATCCTCAGCAAGAAAAGTGATGCAGGAGGCATTACAAGACCTGACCATAAATTATTCTACACAGCTATAGTAACAAAAACAGACATGAGGACCAACGGAACAGAATAGAAGACACAGAGACATACCCACATAAATACAGTTACCTTATACTAGAAAAGATGCCATAAACACACATTGGAGAAAAGAGAGTCTCTTCAACAAATGGTGCTAGAAAAACTGGAAACTCATATGTAGTACAATGAAATTCAACCCCTATCTCTCTCTCTGCATTAAACTCACTCGAAGTGGATCAAGAACCTAGGCATTAGACCAGAAACCCTGCATATACTAGAAGAAAATGAAGGACAAACTCTCCATCATGTTAGCTTAGGAACCAAATTTCTCAACAAGACTCCTAAAGCCCAAGAGATAAAATCAAGAATCAATCAATGGGATGTTATCAAACTAAAAAGCTTCTTCACAGCAAAGGAAATAATCCTTTGTGAAGTGTGAAGAGGGAGCCTACAGAATGGGAGAAAATCTTTACTACTTGCACCTCAAATAGAGCATTAATCTCCAAGATACATAAAGAATTCAAAAAACAACACCTAAAAAAACAATCACCTAATCAATAAATGGGCAAAGGAACTTAACAAGACACTTCAAAGAAGAAAAAATATGAATGGTCAACAAATTTAGGAAAACATGTTCAATCTCTCTAGCAATTAGAGAAATGCAAATTAAAATTACACTGAGATTTCACCTCACTCCAGTGAGAATGGCAATTATCAAGAATACAAGTAAAGAAGGTAGGCGGAACTGTGACCACCAACAGAACAGGCCCAGTGGCCCGCAGAGGGGCAGAGCTGCCAACCACACCTGCAAGGTAGGTGGACCTGCGACCCACCGGCAGAACAGGAGCAGCGGCCTGCTGAGGGGCAGAGCCGCCCCTTCCCCCCGCGCCTGCAAGGTAGGCGGAACTGTGACCACCGGCAGAACAGGCCCAGCATCTCGCGGAGGGGCAGAGCTGCCCCACATGCCTGCAAGGTAGGCGGACCTGCGACCACCAACAGAACAGGCCAGACCTGCAACCGACAGACAAAACAGGCCCAGCGGCCTGCGGAAGGGTAGAGCCGCCCCCCCCCCCGCGCCTGCAAGGTAGTCGGACCTGCGACCCACCGGCAGAACAGGCCCAGCAGCCTGCAGAGGGGCAGTGCCGCTGCCCGCGCCTGCAAAGTAGGCAGAACTGCAACCACGGACAGAACAAGCCCAGCGGCTCGCAGAGGGGCAGAAACGCCACCCGCACCTGCAAGGTAGGCAGACCTGCTACCGACCGGCAGAACAGGCCCAGCGGCCTGCCACTGTCGTAGGCACATTGCCCCAATTGGAGGAGGGGCAGAGCCACCGCCCGCGGCTGCGAGGGAGACTTTGCAACTATACAAGAGCAATATAAATATATAGGGGGAAAATTCAATAGCACAACAGTTTCACCAAGCAGAAAGAAATGCAAATAGTATGAAGAGACAAGGAAAGAAAGGACCACAAGCAATGCAGGTCAACTCAACGTTAGAAGAGGTAATATCTGCAGCAAATGGAATGTCAGATAAAGAATTCAGGATATACATGTTTCAGATGATCTGGAGTCTCAAGGAAGACATTAAACAGCAAAATCAGACAATGAAAGATCACTTCAACAATGAATTACATAAACAAATCCAAGAAGCAAAAGATCAACTATACAGGGAAATAGAGGTTATAAAAAACAAACAAACAGAAATCCTAGAAATGCAGGAAGCAATAAACCAACTTAAAAACTCAATTGAGAATACTACCAGCAGAGTAGAACACTTAGAAGATAGAACATCAGACAATGAAGACAAAGTATTTCAACTTGAAAAGAACATAGACAGCTCAGCAAGACTGTTAAGAAACCATGAGCAGAACATCCAAGAAATATGGGATAACATAAAGAGAACAAACTTAAGAGTCATTGGGATACAGGAAGGTATAGAGGTCCAAACCAAAGGAATGAGCAATCTATTCAATGAAATAATACGAGAAAACTTCCCAGACTTGAAGAATGAGACAGAATCCCAAATCCTAGAAGCCTACAGGACGCCGAATGTGCAAAATCATAAGAGATCCACACCTAGACAAATCATAATGAAGATGCCCAACATACAGAATAAGGAGAGAATTTTAAAAGCTACAAGAGAAAGGAAGAAGATTACATTTAGGGGTAAGCCAATCAGGATAACAGCTGATCTTTCAACACAGACTCTGAAAGCTAGAAGATCCTGGAATAACATATTTCAAACACTGAAAGAAAATGGGTTCCAACCAAGAATTGTGTATCCAGCGAAATTAAGCTTCAGGATGGAAGATGAAATTAAAACCTTCCACGATAAACAAAAGTTAAAAGAATTTGCAGCTAGAAAACCATCTCTTCAAAACATCCTCGGCAAAACATTACAGGAAGAGGAAATGGAAAATAACAATGAAAACCAACAGTGGGAGGTAGGACACTAAAGGGGGGGAAAATAATCAAAGAGGAAAACAAACCATGTTTAGTAACATAAATAAACAAATATGGCTGGAAGAACAACCCATATCTCAATAATAACCCTAAATGTTAATGGCTTAAACTCACCAATTAAGAGACACAGGCTAGTAGAATGGATCGCAAAACAAGACCCAACAATACGCTGCCTACAGGAGACGCATTTGATAGGAAAAAACATACATAGGCTGAAGGTGAAAGGTTGGGAAAAATCATATCACTCATATGGACTTCGGAAACAAGCAGGAGTGTCCATACTCATATCAAATAAAATAGATTTCAAGCCAAACTTAATCAAAAGGGATAAAGAGGGACAATACATACTGCTCAAGGGAACCATACACCAACAAGACATAACAATCATAAATATATATGCCCCAAACAATGGTGCAGCTATGTTCATCAAACAAACTCTTCTCAAGTTCAAGAGTCTAATAGACCACCATACAATAATCATGGGAGACTTCAACACACCACTCTCACCACTGGACAGATCTTCCAAACAAAAGTTGAATAAGGAAACTATAGAACTCAATAACACAATTAATAACCTAGACTTAATTGACATATATAGAATATACTACCCAACATCAAGCAGTTACACTTTTTTCTCAGCAGCACATGGATCCTTCTCAAAAATAGATCATATATTATGTCACAGGGCAACTCTTAGAAAATATAAAGGAGTAGAGATAATACCATGCATCTTATCTGATCATAATGGAATGAAACTGAAAATCAACGATAAAAGAAGGAAGGAAAAATCATGCACCACTTGGAGAATGAACAATAGGTTACTGAATGATCAATGGATTATAGAAGACATCAAGGAGGAAATTAAAAAATTCTTAGAGATAAATGAAAACACAGACACAACATATCGGAATCCATGGGACACATTGAAAGCAGTTCTAAGAGGAAAATTCATTGCTTGGAGTTCATTCCTTAAAAAAAGAAAAAAACAACAAATAAATGATCTCATACTTCATCTCAAAATCCTAGAAAAAGAAGAGCAAAACAGCAGCAAAAGAAGTAGAAGGCAAGAAATAATTAAAATCAGAGCTGAAATTAATGAAATCGAAACAAAAGAAACAATTGAAAAAATTGACAAAACTAAAAGTTGGTTCTTTGAAAAAATAGATAAGATCGACAGACCCTTAGCCATGCTAACGAAGAGAAGAAGAGAGAGAACTCAAATTACTAGCATACGGGATGAAAAAGGCAATATCACAACAGACACTTCAGAAATACAGAAGATAATTAGAAATTATTTTGAATCCTTATACTCCAATAAATTAGAAGATAGTGAAGGCATCGATAAATTTCTTAACTCATATGATCTGCCCAGATTGAGTCAGGAGGATATAGACAACCTATACAGACCAATATCAATTGAGGAAATATAAGAAACTATCAAAAGACTACCAACTAAGAAAAGCCCAGGACCAGATGGGTATACAGCAGAGTTTTACAAAACCTTTAAAGAGGAACTAATACCAATACTTTTCAAGCTACTTCAGGAAACAGAAAAAGAGGGAGAACTTCCAAATTCATTCTACGAGGCCAACATCACCCTGATTCCTAAACCAGACAAAGACACTTCAAAGAAAGAAAACTACAGACCAATATCTCTAATGAACTTGGATGCAAAAATTCTCAATAAAATCCTGGCGAATCGAATACAAAAGCATATCAAAAAAATTGTGCACCATGATCAAGTAGGATTCATCCCTGGGATGCAAGTTTGGTTCAATATACGGAAATCACTAAATGCTATTCACCACATCAATAGACTTAAAGATAAGAAATATATGATCATCTCGATAGATGCAGAAAAAGCATTCGACAAAGTACAGCATCCCTTTATGTTCAAAACACTAGAAAAACTAGGGATAACAGGAACTTACCTCAACATTGTAAAAGCTATATATGCTAAACCTCAGGCTAGCATCATCCTAAATGGAGAAAAACTGAAGGCATTCCCTCTAAAATCTGGAACAAGACAGGGATGCCCTCTCTCACCACTTCTATTCAATTTAGTTCTTGAAATACTAGCCAGAGCAATTAGACAGACAAAAGAAATTAAAGGCATAAAAATAGGAAAAGAAGAACTTAAATTATCACTATTTGCGGATGATATGATAATATATCTAACAGACCCAAAAGGGTCTACAAAGAAACTGCTAGAGTTAATAAATGAATTCAGCAAAGTGGCAGGATATAAAATCAACACGCATAAATCAAAGGCATTCCTGTATATCAGCAACAAAACTTCTGAAATGGAAATGAGGAAAACCACTCCATTCACAATATCCGCAAAGAAAATAAGATACTTGGGAATCAACCTAACAAAAGAGGTGAAAGACTTATACAATGAAAACTACAGAACCCTAAAGAGAGAAATAGAAGAAGATCTTAGAAGATGGAAAAATATACCCTGTTCATGGATAGGCAGAACTAACATCATCAAAATGGCAATATTACCAAAAGTTCTCTATAGGTTTAATGCAATTCCAATCAAAATCCCAATGGCATTTCTTGTAGAAATAGAGAAAGCAATCATGAAATTCATATGGAAAAATAAAAGACCCAGAATAGCGAAAACAATGCTAAGCAGGAAGTGTGAATCAGGCGGTATAGCGATACCAGACTTCAAACTATACTACAGAGCAATAGTAACAAAAACAGCATGGTACTGGTACCAAAACAGGCGGGTGGACCAATGGTACAGAATAGAGGACACAGAAACCAATCCACAAAACTACAACTATCTTATATTTGATAAAGGGGCTAAAAGCATGCAATGGAGGAAGGATAGCATCTTCAACAAATGGTGCTGGGAAAACTGGAAATCCATATGCAACAAAATGAAACTGAATCCCTTTCTCTCGCCATGCACAAAAGTGAATTCAAAATGGATCAAGGAGCTTGAGATCAAATCAGAGACACGGCGTCTGATAGAAGAAAAAGTTGGCTACAATCTACATACTATGGGGTCGGGTTCCAAATTCCTCAATAGGACACCCATAGCACAAAAGTTAATAACTAGAATCAACAAATGGGACTTACTCAAACTAAAAAGTTTTTTCTCAGCAAAAGAAACAATAAGAGAGGTAAACAGGGAGCCTACATCCTGGGAACAAATCTTTACGCCTCACACTTCAGATAGAGCCCTAATATCTAGAGTATACAAAGAACTCAAAAAGTTAGACAATAAGATAACAAATAACCCAATCAACAAATGGGCCAAGGTCCTGAACAGACACTTCTCAGAGGAGGACATACAATCAATCAACAAGTACATGAAAAAATGCTCACCATCTCTAGCAGTTAGAGAAATGCAAATCAAAACCACCCTAAGATACCATCTCACTCCAGTAAGATTGGCAGCCATTATGAAGTCAAACAACAACAAGTGCTGGCGAGGATGTGGGGAAAAGGGTACACTTGTACATTGCTGGTGGGACTGCAAATTGGTGCAGCCAATTTGGAAAGCAGTATGGACATTTCTTGGAAAGCTGGGAATGGAACCACCATTTGACCCAGCTATTCCCCTTCTAGGTCTATTCCCTAAAGACCTAAAAAGAGCATGCTACAGGGACACTGCTACATCGATGTTCATAGCAGCACAGTTCACAATAGCAAGACTGTGGAACCAACCTACATGCCCTTCAATAGACGAATGGATAAAAAAAAATGTGGCATTTATACACAATGGAGTATTACTCTGCATTAAAAAATGACAAAATCATAGAATTTGCAAGGAAATGGATGGCATTAGAGCAGATTATGCTAAGTGAAGCTAGCCAATCCCTAAAAAACAAATGCCAAATGTCTTCTTTGATATAAGGAGAGTAACTAAGAACAGAGTAGGGACGAAGAGCATGAAAAGAAGATTAACATTAAACTGGGATGAGAGGTGGGAGGGAAAGGGAGAGAGAAGGGAAATTGCATGGAAATGGAAGGAGACCCTCAGGGTTATACAAAATTTCATACAAGAGGAAGTGAGGGGAAAATAATACAAGGGGGAGAAATGAATGACAGTAGAGGGGGTAGAGAGAGAAGAGGGGAGGGGAGGGGAGGGGAGAGGGGATAGTAGAGGATAGGAAAGGCAGCAGAATACAACAGACACTAGTATGGCAATATGTAAATCAATGGATGTGTAACTGATGTGATTCTGCAATCTGTATACGGGGTAAAAATGGGAGTTCATAACCCACTTGAATCAAAGTGTGAAATATGATATATCAAGAACTATGTAATGTTTTGAACGACCAACAATAAAAAAATTTTAAAAAAAAGAATACAAGTAAAAATAAATATTGGCAAGGATGTGGGGGGAAAGATTCACTCATACATTACTGTTGGGACTGCAAATTGGTGAAACCACTATGGAAAGCTGTGTGGAGGTTCCTTAGAAAACTTGGAATGGAACTACCATTTGACCCAGTTTTCCCACTCCTCAATATTCATCCAAAGGACTTAAAATCAGCATTGAGGTGATGCAGTCACAACAAAATTTAGCAGCTCAATTCACAATAGTCAAACTATGGAACGAACCTAGGTGCCCTTCAACAGATGAATTGATAAAGAAAATGTGATATGTATGTATATATATATATATATATATATATATATATATATATATATATATATATATATATATATATATACACACACACACACATACATACACACACACAATGGAATATTAAGGAATGAAAGTTTGGGAATTTCAAGATGGAGGACCAGAGGGAGGCAGCATTTTGTGTTGCTCTGTGATCCAGATCTCACTTAGTCAGAATACTGCATCTCTGAGAGTGTTATAGGACCCCTATACAGCTACTCTCTGCAGAAATAACTAGCGCTGTGACCCCGCAAAGGGCTCTGGGCCTCAGGGTTAGAGCAGGAGGCAAAACCCAAAGTTCCAGTTCAGGCAAGACTCGGCAAGCACCTTAGCATAATCACCTATCGACACATCTGCAGACCTCCAAGACTTCACTCCGCTCCCACACAGGTCACTCAGCTGCTCCCTACCCACAACACAACGCCGTTGCCTGGTTCCCCCAACCTCACCAGATACCCCGGCCCTGAAAGCAGACCACCATCATCTTGGATCAACATTCTTGCCATATTAGGTGGGGGCAGTTCCCATATTGGATCTCCAGGGTCCAGTGGATTTTCGCAGAAATCACCAGCACTGCGACCACCCACACAGAAATCAGAGCCTCGGGGCCCTAGTAAGTCTCAGGACTCCAGTCCCAAAGCCCGCAGTTCTAGCTCATGCATGGCTCACAAGCGACTTAACAGAAACACCTATCAGCACCTCTGCAGAACTCCAGACTGAGTGCTGCTCCCACGCAGATCACTTGGCTGCTACCCAGCCACAGCACAAGTCCATCGCCCAACTCCCACCACGTCACCAGACACCCTGGTGTTGGAAGCACACCGACTCCATCTTGGAAAACCTTCCTCACCATTTTATGGTGGACAGGGCTATCAGATCCGATGACCGTTTGAACAGGAGAGATCTTGGAACTCTACAAGAGCACTACAAATTTATGGGGTAAACACGATAAAACACCAGATCCATAGAGCAGGAAAGGAAGACACATGAGCAACACGAAAAGACAAAGGAAGAAAATACCACAAATAAATCAAGACAACAGATCATTAGAAGAATTGTAATATACAGCAGAAAAAAAGGACAGAGAAACACTTCAGGATATACATGGTTAAAATGTTTCGGGATCTCAAAGAAGACATAAGAGAACAAATACAGTCAGTGAAAGATCACTTCAACAGTGAGCTACATAAACAAATCCAAGAAGCAAAAGATCACCTCAACAGAGAGAGATTATACAAAAAAAAAAAATCTTTGAAATGAGAAGAAATAATAAAACAGATTTAAAACTCAAATGAAAGCATCAGCAACAGAGTAGACCACTTAGAAGACAGGACATCAGACAATGAAGATAAAATAAATCATCTTAAAAAGAACACAGACCACACAGCGAAAATGATAAGAAACCATGAGCAGAACATTCAAGAAATATGGGATAGCATAAAAAGACCAATTTAAGAGTTATTGGGATAAAGGAAAGCATAGAGGTCCAAACCAAAGGAATGAATAATCTATTCAATTAAATAATATCAGAAAACTTTCCAAACATGAAGAATGAATTGGAAATCCAAATTCAAGAAGCCTACAGATCACTGAATGTACAAAATCACAACAGACCCAGGCCAAGGCACATTATAATGAAAATGCCCAACATGCAGAATAAGGAGAAAATTTTAAAAGCCACAAGAGAAAGGAATCAAATTATATGTAAGGGAAAATCAATTAGGATAATGGCAGATTTTTCAACACAGACCCTGAAAACTAGAAGATCCTGGAACAACATATATCAAGCTGTGAAAGATAATGGGTGCCAACCAAGAATCTTGTATCCAGCAAAATTAAGCTTTAGATTTGAAGATGAAATGAAAACCTTCCATGATAAACAAAGTTAAAAGAATTTATAGCTAGAAAACTGGCACTACAAAACATACTTGGCAAAATGTTTCATGAAGAGGAAACAAAAAACAGCAATGAAAATCAGCAGAGGGAATTAGTACAGTAAAGGAAAGACTAATCAAAGAGGAAAACCAACTCAAGTAAAATAACAAAAATAAACAAATATGGCTAGAAATACAAACCATGTCTCAATAGTAACCCTAAATGTTAATGGCGTAAATTTACCAATCAAAAGATATATGCTAGCACATTGGATTAAAAACAAAAAGACCCAACAGTATGTTGCATCCAGGAGACTCATCTGATAAGAACTGACATACACAGACTGAAGGTGAAAGGGTTGGGAAAAATCATACCATTCACATGGACTGTGGAAGCAAGCAGGGGTTTCCACATTCGTATCAAATAAGGTAGACTTCAAGCAAAGGTTAATCAAAAGGGATAAAGATGGACATTACATACTACTCAAGTGAACCATACACCAAAAAGACATAACAATCATAAATGTATATGCCCCAAACAATGGTGAAGCTATGTTCATCAAACACACTCTTCTCAAGATCAAGAGTCAAATTGACCACAACACAATAATCTGGGGTGACTTTAACACACCTTTCTCACCACTGGATATATATTCCAAACAAAAGTTGAATAAAGAAACTATAGAACTCAATAACACAATCAATAACTTAGACTTAACTGACATATACAGAATATTTCAACCTGCATAAAGGGATACACTTTCTTCTCAGCCGCACATGGATCCTTCTCTAAAATAGACCGTATACTGTGCCACAAAGCAACTCTTAGCAAATACAAAAAAGTAGTGATACTATCATGCAATGTTATCAGATTATAATGGAAGGAAATTGGAAGTCAATGACAAAATAAAAAATAAAAATTTCTCCATCACATGGAGACTAAACAATATGCTACTGAATGAACAATGGGTCACAGAAGACACCAAGGAGGAGATTAAAAAATTCCTAGAGGAAAATGAGAACACAGACACAACATTTTGAAATCTCTGCAACACTATGAAAGCAGTACTAAGAGGAAAATTCATTGCATGGAGTTCATTCTCTAAAAGAAGAAAAAGTCAACAAATAAATGACCTCATACTACATCTCAAAGCCCTAGAAAAAGAACAACAAACCAGCAGCAAAAGCAGTTGAAGGCAAGAAATAATCAAAATTAGAGCTGAAATCAATGAAATCAAAACAAAAGAAACAATTAAAAACTTGACAAAACTAAAGTTGCTTCTTTGAAAAAAATAAATAAAATTAACAGACCTTTAGTCACACTAATGAAGAGAAGGAGAGAGAGAACTCAAATTACCAGCTACCTATTTTAAGCCTCAGGCCAACATCATTCTAAACAAAGAAAAATTGAAGGCATTCCCTCTAAAAATTGGAACATGACAGGGATGCCCTCTTTTCACCACTTCTATTCAACATAGTTCTTGAAACACTGGCCAGAGCAATTAGACAAATGAAAGAAATCAAAGGGACATGTGTAGGAAAAGAAGAACTTAAATTGGCACTATTTGCTGACGATATGATTCTATACCTAGAAGACCCAAAAAGCTCCACCAGAAAATTTCTAGAACTAGTAAGTAAATTCAGCAAAGTAGTAGGATATAAAATCAACACCCATCAATCAAAGACATTTCTGTATATCAGTAACAAAGCCTCTGAGAAGGAAATGAGGAAAACTACCCCATTCACAATAACCACAAAAAATAATAAAAATAATAAGATACTTGGGAATCAATGAAAAAGGCGAAAGATCTATACAATGAAAACTACAGATTACTAAAGAAAGAAATCAAAGAAGACCTTACAAGATGGAAAGATCTACCTGGCTCTTGGATAGGCAGAATTAATATTATCAAAATGAACATACTACCAAAAGCACTATACAATCTAATGCGATTCTGATCAAAATCCCAATGGCATTCCTCATAGAAATAGAAAAAGCAATCATGAAATTCATCTGGAAAAATAAGAGACCCAGAATAGCTAAATCAATCCTTAGCAGGAAGAGTAAAGCAGGTGGCATCGCTATACCAGACCTTAAACTATACTACAGAGCAATAGTAACAAAAACTATACTACAGAGCAATAGTAACAAAAACTATACTACAGAGCAATAGTAACAAAAACTATACTACAGAGCAATAGTAACAAAAACAGCATGATATTGGCACCAAAAGAGACAGGTAGACCAATGGTACAGAATAGAGGACACCCTCAGGATGCACAACGCCACCTACTGGAAGAGAAGAAGACAGAATTCTAAGAGTGCAATTTTTCCCTTCTTTCCTTTTTTCTTCTTATCTTTTTCTTCTCTCCTTTCCTTTCTTTTTTTTTATTCCTTTCTATCTCTTTTCCCCCTTTTTTTCCTTCTTCTTTTCTTTTTACTTTTCTTCCTCCTTTTCTTCCTCTCAACCTCCCAAGGTTACTATTTCTACTACATGTAATTTACTAAATGCAAATAGGTGCTTGTTTCTATGCTTCTTATTGTCCTCCCACATACTTAACTACCCTAAAATACCTCCTGTCTATTCTCCTGCTAATAACCCCCATCGTTAGAGTTCTCCTCCAGAGTAGCTAAAATATATTAACCCCATACCTTCACATCTTTCCCCTTTAACATAACATCCTACGCCCGACCCTCAGTTCTCTATACGCCACCAGAAACTGAATGTCTTTTATGAAACTAATGAATATATTTTAAATAATAATTGAATCCAACATCTCTAGACATAAAAACTAACTATAAACGTATTAATAACAAAAACTAGCTCACAGATGATGTATAGTTGATATTGGGAACTGTTAACATTGTCTCTCATCACAGAGGAGAGATCTCGGAACTATACAAGAGCAATACAAATCTACAGGAGAAAAACAATAACACAACAGTCACACAGACCTGGAAAGAAATGTGAGCAGCATGAAAAGACAAGGAAAAAGCACCACAAACAATGCAGGACAATTCAACATTAGAAGAGGTAACCCAATTTCTAATGAGTTTAAGTCTCAAACTAATAGCCTATTTGCTCCAGTTCCATCAAAGTACAAAAAAGTTTAAACAAAAAAATTATAAAACTTTATGAAAGAAAAAAAAAGAAGAAAAAAAAACACCTTACAGTTGCAAACTGAGCAGGCATTAGAACTAGACTCAAATATGGTAAAGATGCTGGAATTACACTTTAGGAAGATAAGAATGTTCTGAAGATGAATTGTGGTGATGGTTACACAAAAATTAAAGGTACTTAGCCACTTAAAATGATTAAGGTAAATTTTATGTTATGTTTATTTGTCACAATAAAAAAATGAAATCAAGGGGGAAGAAATGAGGTATAAAAGCATGAAAAGACAGGGAGGAATTATAAACGCATATTGGTAAGTGGGAAAAGTCATTCTGAAAAGGCAACATACTATATGGTTCTAACTATGACACTGCATAGACAAAACTGGAAAAAGTTTTAGTGAGAATATCAGGTTTGCCAGCATTTGAGAGGAAGGGAGAGAGGTGTGAATAGGCAGAAGGGATACAAGGGATTCCTAGTGCACTAAAACCATTCTGCAAGATATTTTAATAGTATTACTCTGTATAATACAAATGTCATTATTCATTTGTCAAAACCACAGAATGTAGTAAACAAACAGAGAACCCTAATATACACAATGGGCTTTAATTAATAAGGACATTAATATTGGTTTACCAACTGTAACAAACATTCTGCAGTAATACAATAAGGGAATAGGGAATAGGCATTTTTTACAGACATAAAACTCCTTCCCAAAAAGGCATATTATGTTATTTAAAAAGGATAAAACATCTGGTCAGAGGACTATAGAGGAAATAAAAGATGGGAACAACATTCTAAACAAACCAGACCTAATAGGTTGGACACAGAGACAGATGGAATAGAACTGAGATTCCAGATTAAATCCATATATCTATGGCCAAGGGATTTTCAACAACAGTGCTAAGATCATTCAATGGAGAAATAGTCTCCTCAACAAATCATGCTGGGTTATCTCATACAAAAGAATGAAGTTGAACTCTTTCTTAACACCATATAAGAAATTAACTCAAAATAGATCCAAAGCCTAAATGTAAAAGTAAACATTATAAAAATCTTATATCAATTACCAGCAAGGGAAGCCTGCAAAAAAGGTGACAGTCTCTACAGGCTATGAGTGTTTGGTGCCTGTGAGGGTGGCAGTGTGTAGAGCAAAATAGGAAAGAGTGAGAAAGAACAAGGATGGATGGTTGTCTGAGGTGCAGCCTGGCCAGAGACTCAACAGACAGTGGGAGAAGGAACAGGGCTCAGCCTTCAGTACTTTGCCTTCATCTCTGCTGACAGGGTATCCCCTCCTTTGCCAATACTGTGAGATGCTAATTGAAATGCAATCTATGGAGGGAACGCATTCCTTTCTGGTTGTTGTATTTTAAAGTCACAGACAGACAGCTCTCATTTCTAAGGAACCGGTCATTGATTACTAAGTTGTGGGTGAATCCTATGTTTATAACCTTCACTTTATGACTTCCCATGGTATAACCTTCTTTAGGCAAGGTATGAACCAATGTGATCTCATGACAACTCCTGCTACAACTTACTGTTCCTTTCAATATATTTACTGTGTTGGGAACACAGCGATAAGGGTGTGGGTGGTTGGTGTGGAAGACTAGATAAGTAGGTGACAACTGGCCCTTAAAGGAGTCTGGGAACACTAGAAGTGACTGTGCCTAAATAAAGTGAATATAATATTCTGAAATATCTGAAATGTGAGCCATGAACAGCATCACCAGCCTCCTGAGAAAAAAAAAGCTTGGTGAAGAATTAGCCTCCATGGTTTCTACTCCCTACTTTCCACTTGAGCTGATAGTGTAAGCCCCTTATTGAGGTTGGGAATGAGGTGGCAATAGCTGCACATTTCTCCAGTGCATATTCAGGAAGAACTGGGAAGTGCAGGGTGGTTGGAGTTCCCAGATACAGGCATAAGAGAACAGAATACAGCCCAGAAGTGCCCTGTGGTGCTAGCCTTCTCAGAACTCAGAAAAGAATGGCCTGCCTAAAGCCCTCTGGTTGCAGCAGAAAGTTGGAACAAGAACTTTTTCCTGATGTTAGATTCTTCCCTTTCCTACTACCTCTCCCTTAATTTTTGAAAAAGGACTATACACTGAGATGTAGCTCTAGGGTCACTAGAAGGAGGTCTGACAGTCTGTATGTATGAATGCAAGAATGTGTACCTGTGTTCATTTGCAGAAGTCCTGATACCAATTGGGGCACTGTAAGCCTCTTCATTGGCAGAGACTTGGCATTTGTTCTCTAATTTAAGAGAATAATAGGCCTATCCTTAGGGAGAGATTTTAGGTAGGCATTTTTCCCTGTTGGCATCCTCTTGTTTGGGTTTGTGAAAGAGGGAAATGGATAAGTGATTATCTCTAATCGAAATACAGCTGTCATTTGTGCTACACTGAATTTGTGCTACTGCATTCTTGTAGCCATCTTTCTTTTGAGTGCAGCAGTGTTTATCAGTAGCTCAAAATGATCTATTTGATGCAGGGGAGTAAAACCTTTTTCATTTACAAAAGAAAAAGAGGGCTTAGGTTGTATGTTAGTGATAGAACAATTGCCTAGCATGTAAAAGGCCCTGGACTTGATCCCCAGACCAGGGGAAAAAAAAAAGGGAAAAAGAAAAAGAAAGAAGGTACCCCCCCCAAACACACAAACACACACAATGACAGCTATAGGATAACTGGGCTACATCTTCAAGTTCACATGATATATTGTTTTGACACAGAAGCCTTCTTACTCAGTACAAAATGACAGAAGGCCTTAAAAAGACAATGAACAATCTCCAGAGGAGTGAAATGGAAGTTGGAACATAGGAACAGGCAATGGGGACTCAGGTACCACAGTGTAAATAAAGTGATAAGTTGTAATTAAAATATTGATTCCCTAATCATTCTGGCAAAGACCCAGACTTCCTATTGTCTTTACCCTTTCAGTTGCTTTTAGACTTTCCCAGTACATACAAACTCAAGAGTCAAAAGCAGGAATTATATGTTAGGCTTCCTAACAGGACCTGCAGCAGCTACTACTGTTCCTTTACAAGAGTCAAACAGGCCTGTAAATGTAGTATATATGGATACCCCATCCTAGAACTAATCTACAGGGATTTCCCAGCATCCATCCCTTCAATATCCAAAAAAATATCAAAATACCAAAGTGCATTTGTTTCGTTTATATCAAAACATCTTTCCCTGTCCTATCCTCCAATAGGACCTGCAAATGGCCTGCAAGTCTATTTTAACCTATTTTCCCAATAGGTATTATCCATTTTCTTCCTGTCTCCCTTTGTGTCCTCTCTACCCAGTCTCCCATTCATTGATACCTTCAACTACGTCCCAGGAAGCACTTTTGTATGCTGAGTTGGTGATATGCCTTCACTCCACTTCCTCTTTTGTTGGGTTTAGAGGATAATAGGAACTATCCTGTACTCTGCAATGCTGAAAGGCCTTAGTTGCAGGCTAAGAGCAGCCAGCCAGCCAGCCAGCCAGCCATGGCAGGAAGACATGCATATTTGGTTGCAGTTGAACTGCAAATGTAGTTACTCATAGAAACTGAGTGTAAGGAAATTTAGGACACTCTTCATCAGAGTCTGAAGTAATCTCAAAGCACTCCTCCTATCCCTCACAGCTGTACTCTGGCTCCCTAACCAGGCCAGGAAGCTTGGTCTGACTCTCCATCCCTGGTGCTCCCTTGAAAAGGAACCTGTCCCTCACTAGTAGACCCAGAACCTTGGTATCACTACTCTGTGGAGGGGCTGGTTGTTAGAATGCCCAAACTGGTGCTATTGTGGCACTACTGAATTTTTTTTTTTTTTTTTTTTTCAGAAACTCCATGGAAAAGAAATGTTATTCTTGGTCAGGGGGGTTGCCAAATCTTCACCCAAAAGGGAGCCATACCCCTGCAACAATTTCTTTTTTAGTCTTCTTTATACCCTGCCCTCCTCCAAGCCAAAATATGGTCTGGCTTTTATCTTCCCATTTTGTTTTCGTCCTTTATTCTCCCTTTTTGTATTCCATTTATTAAAACAGTTGCATATAATTAATTTTCATGAACTATAAAAAATTATTAATTAAAATAGACTAAAAGTCAATCTTAAATGGGGAGAAAGGTCTGAGGATGGGATAGAAAAGGACTTTTTGATTTAAATAAAACAAATGATGTGTTTGAATATTTTTCCGGGTACTGATGGGGTAGATGCTGGGATGTCCCTGTAGATTAGTTCCAGAATGGGGTATCCATATACACTGCATTAACAGACCTGTTCAACTCTTGTAAAAGGACGTTAGTAGATGCTGCAGGTCCTGTTAGGAAACATCATATAAAATTTCTGGTTTATTCTAAATGTCACCATGGAAGTCATTTGACTCTTGTCTTTATCTCCTTTTATGGTTACTATACCCATCCAAGTCTTTTGGAGGAGGGAAGAAAAAGAGTTTTAAAATAAAAATGTCTAGAAATTTCTTTCAAAAGGAAAAACATAGGGATAGGTCTTTGTAACCTCATATTTGGCAATAAATTCTTAGATGCCACCAAAAGAATATTTTAAAAAATAATAATAGATACATTGGACGTCTTAAGAAATAAAAACTTTCATACTTCAAGAGACCCTATATGACCAGGCATGGTGGTACATGCCTGTAATCCCCGTGGCTCAGAGGCTGAGGCAGCCTCAACAATTTAGCAAGGCACTAAGTAACTCAGTGAGACCCTGTCTCTAAATAAAATATCAAAAAAAGGACTTCGGATGTAGCTCAGTGGTTAAGCACCTCTGGATTCGCTCCCCAGTACAAAAAAAGAGAGGGCTGGGGTTATATGTAGTTCAGTGGTAGAGCACTTGCCTTGCACGTGTCAGTGTCAGGCACTAGGTTCAATCCTCAGCACCACATAAAAATAAATACTGTGTCCATCTACAACTAAAAAAAATTTTTTAAAAAGAGAGATACTCTATATAAAAAAATGTTTAAAAAAATCAAAATCTGCATATTATATATCTGACAAGGGAAACATATGAAAATATAACAATTCTTACAACTCAATAATAGACAAATAACCCAATTTTAAAATGGGCAAAAAATAAGCCAATCCCAAAAAAAACAAAGGCTGAATGAATGTTCTCTCTGAAATGCAGATGCTGACTCACCATGGGGGGGGGGGGCAGTTCGGCCACCTGATTGGACAGGGTGGAATGAGGGGAAAAGGGATGGGAATGGGAAAGACAGTAGAATGTATCGGACAAATTTCCCTACGTTCATATATGAATACGTGACCAGTACAACTCCATACCATGTACAATCACAAAAATGGGAAGTTATAAGATGTACACTTGTATCAGCCCCACCAAAAGTAAAGCTGGAGGCTATAAAGGAAGGGTCCTTGTGTGAGAGTGCTTAATAATAATGATCACAAGAGTCACAAATTTGTCCTGAGTTAATTTGAGTCTGATTTCATAGACTCACAAATCTTCCTAACCTCCTACCTTGATGAACTTGATCCATTTTTCAGGGATAAGATTCTGAGTTACTGTACTCATGGTTTTCAGAGACTGGCTGAAATATTGTTTTGTGCTAATTATTTACAAAAAAGTAATGCTTTGCTGTCTTTATTGTCTTAGCATGATTCTTGCCCCACGTATGCCTTGTCCAGGCACCACCATCTGCCCCTGTAGAACTCAGGACTGCTCTGATGCTGAATCCCCTTAACTGTCCACACCCCACCTGATAGAGAATAAGGACTTTGGGTTACTTCCCCCAACTTAGCCCCCTTTCAACAGGAAGCAGTTTGGAGATGTTGTCGCCTATTTTTCCATAGAAATGTTATGTAGAAATCGACAGTAGGGAAATGTAACAGTAGTCCACTTTATCCTTTGAATATAACCCTTGCTACTCTGCCACTGCCACTTATTTTTTAAATGGACTTGTTCCTTTCTCTACCTCTCTCCCAGCTTTCCTAATCTCTTTCCTCCCTAATCTCAGGGGAAACAGGATTACCTTTCTTTCCCATCCTAGGCAGAGTTATCTGTCCCTGAGTACACACCCACCATAGAAACAAGTAATACAGACTTTAGGGATGGTACCAGAAGATCTTAAAAATGACTATCTCCCAAATTAACAAGTGAATTACAACTTCAGACAGAGAACATGTAGAATGTAGCCTTTGTGTCACTTCTTTAATAGCCCCCTGTTCCTGCTGATGGGCAGAATCACAATCTTTGGGACAGGAGTCCCCTGTGTTTCTCCTTTGCTAGCAAAGCAATAAACCTTTTTTTCTTTTTTTCAAAAATAAAAAAAAGAGGGGGGGGAGTTACATTCCATTATGTATAATATGTCAAAATACATTCTACTGTCACTTTTAACTAAAAAGAATAAAAAATAAAAAAATTTTTTAAAAGAATGGACAAAAGATCTAAATATTTTTACCAAGCAGGTATACAAATGACCAATAAGCATATGAAAAGATGTTCAACATCATTAGCCACAGGGAAATACAAATCAAAATTACAATGAGGTACCACTTCACATGTACTAGTATGGCTATAATCAATAAGTCAGATAACAAGTGCTAGTGAGAGTGTGGAGAAACTAAAACTCATGTACACTGCCAGTAGGAAAATAAAATGGTGCAGCCACTTTGAAAAACAATCTGTTAGGTTCTAAAAGGTTAAATATAGAATTACCACCTGTACCAGCAATTCTACTCCTAGAATTATACCCAAGAGAAATGAAAGCACATGTCCACACAAAAATTTGCACACACATTGACAGCAACAGCATTGCTAACAGACAAAGATGGGGAGGAAAAAAAAATTATGTTCATCAGCTAATGAATGGATAAACAAAATATTATTTATTTACACAATATATCATTATTCAGGCATAAAAAGGAATGAAAAAAATACATGCTATGTCACAGCTAAATCCTGAAAACAATTATGCTGTGAAAGAAGTAAGTCACAAAAAAACAAACAGTATGATTCCATTTATATGAAATACACAGAAGACACAAATCTACAGAGACAGAAAACAGAATAATGGTTGCTCAGGAGAATGAAAGATGGGGGATATTATCTAAAATGTACAATATTTCTTTCAGAAGTGAGGAAAATGTTCTAAAATTGACTATGATAATAATGGAACCTATCTATGAATATATTAAAAGCACTGAATTGTCATGTTAAATTGTGTGGTATGTGAATTATATGTCAATAAAGCTGTTAAAATGTTTTTAAATAAGGCAATTAAGCCCTTGACAAAATAGGTTAAAAAATCTAAGCAAACATAAGGAAAAAGTAAAATATGAAAATAAAATTATTATATTAAAAAGTGAAAAGCATTAGCATTAAACTTAAATTCAAGAGCTGCTTCCTTGGGTGAAAAATAAACACCTACCAACTCAAATCAAGAGGAAAATAAAACAAAACTAGAAATCAGAAATGAAAATAACTACATAAAATTGAAAAATAAAGAACACTGTGTTCAGTTAAAATTGAAGACTAATAACTCCATTATCATTAATTAGAAATCCTTCCTAGAAAATCACAAAGTACCAAAATGAAAGAAAAAGAAAGTGCATATAGATAAACTATAACCCTGAGAGGAATCCAGAGGCATAGTTTCACTGGTGAAAAAATTTCAAAACTAAGGGGAAAATTCATATAGATTTAAACCAATTCAGGACACAGACTAATAAAACATCCTAGGCCTTTTATGAAAATGGCATAATACCAACAAGGTAAAAGGTTCAGTCTTGTATTCTCTCTCTCATCTGTGAAATAGTAATCTGCTGGAGTGGGGGCTTGAGAATAACAGTGAAGAGTGCTGGAGGCTGACAGAGGAAATAGATTACCAAGCACTATCTATAACTCAGTTAAAATTGAAAACTAATAAATTCTAGTGACACAGTCCACAATGAATTATGTTTGCCAGCCTGGCTCAGGTATTTAGGGGACCAGCATGAAAACAAAAACAGTAAAGGCTCTGAATCCCTCACTTCCCTGAATTCTTAAAAAAGACTTACACTGGTAACATTTTCCTTTGGATTTAAACAGTTCCGTGGCTTACCTCAGTCTCAATAACAGGACTAGAAACTTAATCAATGCCCACTAAACCACCACTAAAACACCCTTCCTACCTAGTGAGAGCTGTGTAAAAGAGGAAATCAAGTATTAGAATTTTATTATTTACTTTGAACAGATTAAGTGAAATTAACGTTTCCTATTATTTGATCTCATCCTCTGAACACTATACGGCACTAAATGCTACACAACTAATATATCTTCAAAAAATTTCAGAACTCTGAGTATAGCTCAATAGCAGAGTGCTTGCCTAAGTATAAGCAAGGGCCTGAGTCTGGTCCTTGGCATTGCAAAATAAAAATTTAAAAATTCATAGTTCAGGGCTGGGGATGTGGCTCAAGCGGTAGCACGCTTGCCTGGCATGCGTGTGGCCCGGGTTCGATCCTCAGCACCACATATAAACAAAGATGTTGTGTCCGCCGAAAACTAAAAAAAAATAAATATTTAAAAAAAAAAAAAAAACTCTCTCTCTCTCTCTAAAAAAAAAAAAAATTCATAGTTCATAAATTTCTAGCAAGGAACACTGAACTTTATTCCTTTAAACACTTTCCAACTTATGTCAATAAGTTTTCATGTCAGTGAACTAAAGGAAAAGTTAGCTTAATACTCATTACATCCCCTTAACACTATCTTTAATACAGAAGACCACCTACATCTTCATATATTTTCTAAGGAAATAATAATTGATTTCTCTAAAAAACAAAAACAAACAAAAAACCCCTGGGGGAAACACTGGTCTCTAAGAAGCAAGATTCTTCTAATACACAGATAAGTCACTGTTATAAATTTCTTACACTGTCTGTAATGAGTTCATTTAGAATTCCTACTGAAGTCCTGAAGGTATAAATTTAAATATTCATCATTATTCAAACAAGAGGTCATAAAACAAAATAAGTTAGGAGACTTCATTCAAAAGTATGGCTTCAGGGACTGGGGTTATAGCTCAATGGTAGACCGCTTGCCTACCATGTGTAAGGCCCTGGGTTCAATCCCCAGCACCACATTAAAAAAAAAAAAAAAAAAAACAAGTAAATAAAATAAAGGTATTATGTCCATCTACAACTAAAAGAAAATATTTTTTTAAAAAAGTATGGCTTCAATTATGGTCTAAGTGTAGATGACTTACAATTTAAAAATCTCCAGTCAGAACCTCTCCTCTAATCTTCAAAACTAAATTCATAATCTTAGCACTCACCTAACCAATTCCATTACCTCCCCCATGGCCACCAACCCACCATAAGCTTGGCCATATCTCAATATTAGCACAGCATTCACTCTATAACCTAACTTGTGGACATGTCCTGTCCAATCCATTAGGGGTAAAGATTTTGCTTTGAAAGTACCTCTTGAATCTGTCCACTTTTCCCCTATATCAATACTTTCCTATTCCAAAATATCAATATCTTTGCATGGCAATTTTGCAGTGGCCTCCTAATTAGTGTGCCTTTTATCACTGCTGTTCCCTAAGCCACCCTGCTATCACAGCAGTTCACTCTGCTACAGTGATCTTTCTGAAGCACAAATCTTATACACCCCTTTGTTTAAAACATTTTCACTGATTTCCCAAATCTCCAAGCATAAAGCCCCTAAATCCCTGACACAGCACACAAAGCCTTGCAGTCTGTACTCAAACCACATTGGCCTTTAGTTCCTTGAAAATGCCAGGCTTACTCCAACCAACATTATCTCTCTTCATGCTTTTTCCTCAACTAAAAGGCTCTTTCTTGCTCTTTGTCTAGTTAACCTTAGTCTGTCTTCTGATATCAGTTTTATCATAACCTTCTCAAGGAATTTCTCCATCTTCACTGACAAGGCCAGGTTACCTTAGCAAATACTAAAATAATTACTTTCATAGTACTTTAGCATCACATGGGTTTTACTTTTATGTGATCATCTGAATTTTATCTGTCTCCCTCTCTAGCCTTCGAACACTAGGAAGGTAGGGACCAAAAATGTTTGTGTTCATCAAGGTTTCCTTAGCATCCAGCAATGTGTGCCACATGGTGAATTCTTAATAATATTTGCATAATGAGTTACATACCCCCTGGAATGTTTACCAAGCGAAACAACAACTGCTCTTTACTGATCACCAGTCTAGAGCATCTCTGTGATGATGGAACTGGTCTATGAGATGGAATTGGTCTATATATTTCTGCTCTGTCCAATGTTAACCACTAGCCAAGCATGGCTAAAGAGCATTTGACAAGTGATTAAAACAATGGAGACACTGAATGTCTAATTTTATCCCTCACCCCCAATTTCGTGCTTGGGATCAAACCCAGAGTCTTGCACATGTTAGGCAAGCACTCCACCACTGAACAACGCCTTCCAAACCCTGTAACTTTATTTATTCTTAACTAAGATACAAAGACCCACAGGTGGCTAGTGGTTCCGGTGAACAGCACAGATCTTGCTTCATGTAAAGCAATAAATTATACGTATGATTACTTTCAAAATGATCTTTGCGGACCAACCACAAAAAGCTCTTTATCTATTCTGAATTACACTGTGTTTGGGGCTGTATCACAAATCTCTTGCATTTAAGTCCCTCCCAAAAGCTGGGGGCACATTTATTGATACAAACGGGGGTCCGGGAAAACACAGTCTGCAGGAAGCCTGGCAAGACCACCAGATGACGCAGTGGACACATTCACTCTATTTCTTTATGGGGACTCCTGCACTTCAATTAAACTCATCTGCTAATTATCTCCTCAGCAAGTTATTCCCAGTGCGGCCACTCTCTCTCCCCAATCCTACGCCGCCCTTTTCCCTTCCCTCGGGGCACAAAAAGCCCCACCTGCTCTCTAAAACTTTTAACTATACCCCCTGGGAAATACTGGCTCCCCCGAACATCTGTCCTAGTTGAAAAGACCGGAGACCCAACCAGAGGGAGGAAACAGGAGAAAGAACCGGGGATCTGCAGTAGTCGGACAGCACCTGGGCTGGAGTCGGGGACCCGAAGGCGAGCATACACCCACAAGCCTTGAAGGCGCGCTTTTTAGCTGTCAGGTCCCGCGACAAGCCGCGCGCAGAGCAGCGCGCTCAGGGCCCTGGGTCCCCGCGACCCTTCGGCCGCCCCACACCCCACGGCGGCCGCCTCACCTCGGAAGAGGTACTCTCGCTCTGTGAGTAGCGCGGCCTCGGCGGTGGCAATGGGGGAAAAGTCACGCCGGGGCGTGCCAGCAGCCAAGCCTTGGCCTCCTCATCTTCCTCGTCGTCCGTACTTTCCAGTGGCTGGTACTGGTAGTTTAAGCCGGAGTCCAACTCGGGCTCCCGCTCGGGCTCCCGCTCTGGCCCCGGCCCCTCCTCCTCCTCCACCTCTTCGACCTCCTCCACCTTCCCCATCACGGTCTCATCGGAGTTCGGGGCCCTATCCGTCTGCGCCGCGGTCGCTGCCGCCACCTCCGCCTCCTCCTCCTCCTCCAGCTCGCCAGGCCACGGCAGATCTTCAGGCTCCATGTTGGCTTCTCGCTCCCGGCGGCTGAGGAGGAGGGGGGGGGAGGGGAGGGGAGGGGAAGAGGGCTCGCTGGCGGTTGTGGCCTTGCGCAGGCGCAAATACCGCCACCGCCTCCCACGGGGCGGGGCTGGGAGAGAGCGCGGGTTGCTAAGGACGCCCCGCGGGGCGGGCGAGAAGGCCCCAGGTGGGGGGAATCGCGAGAGAGGCGGCTACACCGCTTCGCCCCGTCACCTACTGAGACCTTGCTCATAGTACTGTAAGCTCACAATAAACCCGGACTGGGCTCCTATTGGGCGCGGAGGGACCCACACAGAGAGAATTTAGCCTCGATTTTTGACCTTGCACCGAGGAGAGGTCAGACCCTAGGGTAAACCCATGATAACTACACTTGCAAATTAAAGATTTTTAAAGGTTTGATGCCATTGTGACAGGCTGTATAGGGGGCGCTTGAAACCTAACGTGGAGAGGAGAGGGGTTAAGAAAAGAATCGAGTGGTGGCATCGGAAGATGGGAGTTAGAATCCTAGTATGACCACTTACAGTGTAGCTCTAAGTATCTACAAAATGGTAATAGGATGATTGTGCTAATTAAAGGAACTAACCAATGTAGAAATAGGGGAGGGGGAGGGGAGGGAAAGTATACCTACTGTTAGACAATATTATTACCAAATCAGTATAAACTCAGCAATGATGAAAATTGAAGATTAATGACCTGTGTCCTGACTTTTGTCTCCCGTTGACTAAAAAGGGATAGGATGGAATTGAGAAATTTATGGCATCTGGGAACTGGTCTAACACTAATAGATTCAGTGTTAGTAGGAGCTGGCCTGGCATCCTTTTATTGAGCCCAAACGTGCTCACAAGACAGTTTTTTTTGTTGTTGTTGTTTGTTTGTTTGTTTTTTAGTTGTAGTTGGACACAATATCTTTATTTTATTTATTTATTTCTATGTGGTGCTGAGGATCGAACCCAGAGCTTCGCACGTGCCAGGTGAGCGCTTCGCACGTGCCAGGTGAGCGCTTCGCACGTGCCAGGTGAGCGCTCTACCGCTCAGCCCCAGCCCCAAAAACACTGTCTTAATCTGTTTTCTGTTGCTAGTAACAAAATATCACTGGATATGTCTTAAATAAAGAGGTTTATTTGGGTTCACATTTCTGGAGGTCCAAAGCCAAAGGACGGTATCCAGTGATGACCTTGTTAGCAGAGTCCTGAGGCAGTGCAGGGAATCACAGAGCAAGAGGCACATGTTGTGTATATATTCTCTCTCTACCCCTCCCCCATTATCTATCTCTCTATCTCCCCCCCCCCTTATGAAGCCACCTGTATTCAATAATGGAGACTCCATCCTGATGACCTTATCTAATTCTGGTCACCTCCTAAAAGCCCCTCCCCTAAACACCATAGTTAGATTGTTTCCACTCTCTTAATACCTCACAGTGGTGATTAAACTCCAATATGAGTTTCAAAGGGGACAAATCATATTCATATCATAATAAACACGAACATCATGCAAGGTCATTCTGTGACTGTGGTGAAGTGAGGCGAAAAGCAAGACCACTACATAACCTCATTTAAGCACAGACAAAAATGATGTTTCTATGCAAATCACAAACATGCCAAACATCTTTCTCTTTCAGTCTCATTTAAGCATTGTACTAATTAACAGCTCTGGCATCACTATATTCTTCCCTTCTTCTAGGTAAGATTCATTAAGATATTCAATCATAAAATTACCTCTGTCCTTGACAGCATCCATTTCTGAGCAAAGCCCTGACTCTTTGGGGAAAAAAAAAAAATTAAGTCCTGCTTCTTTAAACCTTCCCCTCAAATCACCTAACATGATCCCAATGTATTCTCCCTTGCAACAAACAAATCCAACTTTGTGTTTCTGGTGATCTTTGGCCAAAGACCAGTGATAAAAGATGGTGATGATGTAAGTTCTGTGACAATTTCAAATTTACTATGAGTGGGGTGCATGCCCACTTACAGAATTCTGATTTCTGCTCTGAAGCACAGTACCTCCTCATCAAAGATTTATTAAGGCTTTTGTAGTTTCCAGGCTGCCTCCTAGTACCAATCTCCATGGCCAAGTAAGTGCCCTGGTTGGTCTTTCCTCTGGTACTCATAGCAGTAGGTGTTAAGATGGAGTTGCCAAAGGATAGCAGCAGAGAGTTCTCAGTCAGTGAAGTACAGAGCAATCTGACAACCCAGGCCTTGTCATTCAGACTCTTCCTATTACCTGTGTTACCCCCTTGGGAGGTTCAACTCTTGCCCAAATCAATATTCAGACATTCCTGTTTATCTGGGATGTTGATTCTGAGTACCATGTATCTTTTCGTTTCTTGGCTCCATTTGCTCTCAGAGCCATTTAGACATACGTTTGAGATCCTCTCGGGGAAAGATATGGTAGAGAGTTTTGGAGGCATCAGAAACTGCTCCCCCATACACTTTTTTTGAAACACATACACTTTTTTTGAAACTTTTTTTTTAGTTGTAGATGGACACAATACCTTTATTTTATTTATTTTTATATGGCACTGAGGATCATTGAACACAATGCCTCACACATGCTAGGCAAGTGCTATACCACTGAGCCACAACCCCAGGCCCAACACATACACTTTTATCACTCAAAACTCACTGCATAATTCCATCTCTGGCCCAAATGTAGATAGATAGATAGATAGATAGATAGATAGATAGATAGATAGATAGATAGAGTTTTTATACTGCCTAAGATTATGGCAAAAGACTCTAGCTAAAAATGGTAAGCATAAATTAGGGTCTGATGTGCTCTGAAGGGAAAATTACCATTATTTATAATAGTTATCTGTCAAGGCAGAAGCCCAGAGAATTAGAAAAAGATAGGTCGAGACCCATGGGGAGGATAGGACCTATCCATACAATTTGAACAGAGGGTCCTGATTCTGGGACTTACACATGATTTGGGTTCCCAATTTTCACCTCCCATAGCAGGAATGCACCTAAATGTATTTTGGTATTATTTATATACATAAAAACTTGGAGTCAGACAACCCAAAATAAAGTCGATTCCTACTGCCTTATGTCTAATCTACATACAGACCCAAGGAGCTACTCAGATTGGACCTGCCTTACTCATAGTGCAGCTCTTTCTTCATGTAGGTGCCAAGAGACATGAAAGAGTGACACCATTATGTTCTCCCTTTCTTCTCCTCTATCATTGTTGCCACCCTTTCTTCCTCCTCCTCCTCTTATTCATCCTCTTTCTTCTTCTTAGTTCTCCTCCCTCTCTATCAACTCTTCCTCCCCTTCTTCCTCATCTTCCTCATCCTCTTATTCTCTCTCTCTCTCTCTCTCTCTCTCTCTCTCTCTCTCTCTCTCTCCCCTTCTGAATAAACAGAGGTGATGGAAGCAAAAATCTATTACAGAAGAAAGATATCTTAATTAGGGTTTTGAAGTTCAACTACAAGGCAAAGGGCAGATTTAAGGAAAAAATTAAGAAACTGGCCCATTAAAAATCTAAAAGGCTGGGGTTGGGGCTCAGCAGTAGAGCACTTGCCTAGCATGTGCAAGGCCCTGGGTTCCATCCTCAGCACCACATAAAAATAAATAAATAAAGGTATTGTGTCCAACTAACTGAAAAATAAATTTTTAAAAAAATCTAAGACTGGAGCACATGCACCACCCCTACAGGGCCTTCAAATTCGTTATTCCTACATACCCATTATTCCCTCTTTTATTTCATTAAGATTTCTGATCAAATTCAGAGGTCTTCTCTGATCACCCATCTAAGATGTAAGTAAGATATCTATCTCTATATTCTCCATCATACTCCAGCCTACTTCTCTGCTTGATTCTTATTTATATATCTATCATTAACCAACATTCCATGTGTTTATCTATTTTGTCTACACCCACTAGAATATAAGCTTCACAAAAGCAGAGAGCCTGTTTCATAGCATTAACTGTAACACCCAGAACTATGCCTGCCATGGAGTTGTCCTCAATATTTGCCCAATGAAGGAATAAATAAAAGCTATTTAAAATGATAAAATCTCTTTTATGAGAGGAGCACAGAAAAAAATACTCTTTCACTCTCCAACCCTATTACCTTCTGTTGCCCAAATCTCCTTAGGATCTAAAAACTAAAGGGCAAATGCCTGGTATATCTTGAATATCTTAGCCCATGTCCTTCCCATTCCAGATGTTAAATAATTTTAATATCACCAATACCTGAAGGCAAAGAAGAGATGAGGTCCCATATGAAGAAATATTAGAGCTGATGAATTGGGAGATTATTATTAATGTAGGCATAAAAACATTATGAAACTTCCACTTATGGGAACTATGCTAAAAGCAACCCAGGGAAAGGGTCTCTGACAACCCTTGCCGTGACCTGCACAACTGAACCCTAGAAACCAGCAAGGGATGATGGGGGATTAAGGAAAATACAGAGAGAGATTGAGGAAAAGGTAGGATCAGATGGAACACTGCACTCTGATGGAGAAACAGTGACTGTAGAGCTGGCCTAGCACGTTTATTTATATAGGGTCTCATAATCAAGAGGTTAAGGACTACAGAGGCATTGTTCTTTGTGCACTAGAAAGTTATAGGGCTAGAAACATTCTTGTAGCTATTTCATTGTTGCAATGCTTGGAGCTTCCTGCAGCACTTCAAGAAACCCATTGTCTAAAGTTACCATTAAGCAGGTGGACTCAGAAGTAGCAGCTGGTGAAACATTGTGGTTGTCTCCTCAAGCTCAGAATTTCTCTATCCCTGGAAGCTATGTGCCTGAGGTCAAGGTCGAGACTGATAAGACTCTGGCACAGAGCCTCTTTGCTGTGTCACCATTACAACTGGGCATCCTGTATCCTTGCACAGAAATATTCCCAGGCAGCAGGCATGCCACAGCCATGAAGCAGTCAGGAACCTCCAATCTCAGTCACCACACTCCACAAACCATTAAGCCAGAACATTCTGAGAGCATGGAAAAAAACAGCAGTGACGGGAGCCATCAAAACGAGCCACTGCCTATGATAGATGAAATGCAGATAATCGCTATCAGGGTATTAATTCTCTGATTGGGTTAAGACTCTCACAACCCAATCATTGCTCCTCTGAACCTTCTTGCATTGTCTCACATGTGAGCTTTTAGGACATACCTCACGTCCAAACCATAACATTGGGCTAACTTCCTGGAAATTGCTGCAGGTTGTGAGTCAGAATTTTACCTTTATATATAGTTTGGTCATTATCTGTATGTTCAATCTCTCATACTCAACCAATATTTATTGTGCAGAAACCAAGTGCCAGTCACTTTGCCAGAAGCTAAAGTAACAGAAATTGGATGACACCTTCCTCCTTTTAGAGGATTGAGTTTGATCAGCAGAAATCACAGTATCTAGGTTTGCTTCCATTGGATTCCTAGAACCATCTTGGGGATTTTTTTCATGAAGCCATTCATAAAATTATTTTCTTAGTCTTTTGGGTTGCTGCAACAAAAGACCACAGATTAGATAGCTTATAAACAACACAAATATATTTCTCACAGTTCTGGAGGAGGGGAAGTCCATGATCAAGGTATCAATGTTTCCTCATTGACTGTGTTTATGTCACTGTAACTTCACATGGTTAAAGGGATGAGGGAGCTCTGCTGGTCCTCTTTTATAAGAGAACTAATTATTTTCCAAAACCTCCACCTCCTAATATCATCACTTTGTGTTAAAATTTCCATACATGCATTGAGGGACACAAATGTTCAAACTATACCAATTATGAATTAATAACTTTGACAATCCTCATACACAGTAATAATATAAGATCAACTCTCTTTTCTCTGTGAAATATCAAAGGAGATCAGCTATTGAGAGTGCAGGGCAGGTAGAGTAGAATGTTTACTAAGGTTAGGGAGGTATAGAAATGTTAATGAATCACTGAGAACACCCCTGAGAAGGGAAGGTACTATTACTCAGTACAGCACCAGTCTAAACATAGACTGGTGCTGTACTGAGAAATATAAGCCACATGAGGGTGACTAGATTCCTTTAATCTAGCAAATATATCTCAAATACACCTTAATTTCTCTTTCTCCTGGTAGGCATTCCCTAGCAGGCCACAAGAATCTCTTGCCTGGACCACTGGTGGTCTCTTCCTTGGTCCCCTGCCCCCCATTCCTGCCCTTACAATCCATTCTTCCCTCAATAGCCTAAATGACCTCTCAAAATACAAATGGATTCACTTTTGCTGTTACTTAAATATCCATCAGTCCTACCAGTTGTGTGCAGAATAAAATCTAAATTCTTTAGCATAGCCTGCATTCTTGGTTTTTGCCTACTTCTCCAACCTAATTTGGCACTTCTCTCCTACTTACTCAGTAACACCAGTTGCACTGGCCTCCTTTATGTCCTTGAACATTCCCCTTACAGCCATTCTCTTGGCTTGTAATTCGTATTTTAGCTTCTTTAACTGAAGTGAGCAGCCCCCAGTTGCATAGCATGACATTTTCTTCATAGCACATTTAACACTCTGGGTTTACTCTTAATTTTGTTCTATTTCTTTCTACTAGAATATAAGCCACATGAGGGTAGCATCTTTGTCATTCTTTTCTACTAATTTATCACTAATGACTAGCATATTATGAGAACTCAGAAAATACAACTAAATGAATTAATGTTGTAGGCGTGGAGAAGATAACCAAAGAAGTGATCTAAGAAGAGAAGTTACAAAACAAAGTCAATGGAAAGATCAAGTGGAAGAGAAAGATTGGAGTGATTTAGAGGGTCTAGAGTAGAAATTTGTCAATTTTTTGGCTGTTCAGACTCTGTATGTTCTTATTTCCCATTGTACAGCACTAGTGGGATATGGTACTTCCCCACGCACTTCAGAATCTCCTAGTTGCCAGAGCCTGTACATATGACCTAGATTTAATTCACTTTGGACATTCCCATCTATTGACTTTGACTCTCAAGGGGTAAAGCAGGAGCTCTTCAAATCTTGGTTTCAAAGCATGGTCTGGGAACCAGTCCTATTGACATTACTTGGGACAATTAGAAATGTAGACTTTTGGGGCCCAGTCAGATTTAATGAATCCAAATTGTAACAAGATCCCAGATGATTTATGGGTACATTAAAGTTTGAAAAGCACTGGCTCAGAACATTTTCCTAGTGCCAGAAATTAGAGTCCAGCAGAAGTAACAATCAAAGAAGCAAAGGAGTCACACCAATCCTGTGTATGAGGATTGTCAAAGCTATTAATTCATAATTGGTATAGTTTGAACATTTGTGTCCCTCAATGCAAGAGTAATATGAGTTATTCTCACCAACTGGTTGCTATGGCATGGCTTTAATTATGAGTACCACTCCCCAGTCTTCCTTAGTTCTTGCACCTACTGATACTTAGTACTCTGCAACAAATAATCACAATAGCTCAGTGACCTATAATAAAAAGCATTGTTTCTTACTCCTATGCTGGTCACTTGCCTGGGGAAATCTGTTTCAGACTACATATGTGAGTTGGCTGGAGTGACTCTACTCCACAAGTCTTTCATTTCTGGTTACCCAGAAAATGCTCCTTCCATAACAGAGGTCAGAAGTGAGTAGGAACACCAATGCTGCTTGAGGCTGTAAGCACACTGCTACTTCTTCCCACATGTCACTGGCCAAAGAAAATCACACAGGAAAATCCAATGTTATTTCTCCTATGAAGGTTGACACAAGAAAGGAAATAAATATTATTTGCTAAGTGGTAAACCTAATATCTGATTTCCAGCTTTCCCACTGTATAGGAGTTCCATGACATCCTTCCAGCAGGATCCTTTTCTGCTGAAGCTAGCCAAAGTCAGTTTCTATTGCTTGAAGCCAAAACCTCTTACTGATCCAAAGAATGAAGCCTAGGCCATATAGAGAAGGAGGTGGAACCCAGGGATAGAGCTGTCAAATTTGGAGAAGGGGCATGTGGAGACCAGAGTGCACAACATATCTCTAAGGGGAAAAAGAAATAGCATAAAGGAATGAGGAGGGAGAGAGGAGGTTCTGACTAAAGACTAAAATACTGGAGGTTTTTTGTTTATTGTTTTCCGTTCTTCTCCTTAGGTCTTTGCATGTAAATTGGCAAAAAACCCTGCCATTCCTGAAAAAGTGAAGGTGCCTCCCAGCTATGGCTCCTACAGCATGTCACCCCTACCAGTCCCTCCAGATGTCTAAAATATTAGGGTTTTCAAAGACCAATGTGTGGCTATAAGAATGAGTTCCAAAAATAGATCATTCAAGATGGACACACTATCTGGATATAGAGAAGATGAGTTAGATGCTGCTCCCTATTCAGATAGGTGACACAGGCCATATAGATATCAAAGGAACAGGAAGAAAAAGAAGACTGTTTTCTTCAGTGCTAGGCACTATCATGGGTATTTACAAGTATTGCCTCCTCTTGCCTTCACAATTCATCAGTGCATTTCACAGACAAGGAAATAAAGTTCAGATAAGTCAAATAATTTCCCCAAAATAGTCCCATCAGTAAGAAGGGGTGTTAAAGGCAAGTCTCTTCTGTCTGGCTGCAAAATCTATGCTCCTTACCACTGAACCATACAGTGTAGAAGCTTCTAGTGAGACAGTAGGAGCAAGCACAGCCCAACTTGGAAAAGTATCAATTTCCCCTGCAATGACAATCATGTTCAAAGGAGCAAGACAGATGTCAGTTAAGGATGGGAGGAGGCTAGAGGTTGTAGGGACAGGGAAGTTTGTCTACAATTGCAGGACAGATTTGGAGGAATTATGTCAGCAATGGAAGATGAGCCAGAGAGGAAAACTTGCAGAAATAGGTCCTGCAGAGAGGAAATGGGAGGAGCTTACATGTTCAGATTGTGGTTGAGGATGAAAAGACTTAGGGGCATGGAACTGGTTTCCATCAAAGATCATTTCCTACAGGGGAGCAAGAGTAATATGGTTAAATCATTAATTAGAACAGTTCATGTCTGTATTCAAAACCCTGAAAGGACTTTCAAATGCACTCATAAGAAAATCCAAAATCCATAGTTTCCTGGCCTGTAAGAGCCTACGTAATCTGTTTTCCACTTAGGTATAAACTGCCCAACCCCCTTGCTTACTCCATTCCATCCATGCTGATCTCCTTACTGTCCCTCAACATGCAAAGCACATTCCCACCTCAGGGCCCTTAAACTGGCTTTTCTCACTACCTGGAACATAACCTCCACAGAGTCTCTGCTTGCTCTATCAGAGAGGCCTTCTGTGATAACCCAGTACATCCATGCCCCAACCCAAGCTCTATTTTTCTTCTTAGCACTTATCACAACCCAACACTTATTTATTTATTGTTTATCACCCCCCCCCCTCCACTAGAATGCAAGATCCATGAGAGAAGAGTTTGTCTTCTTTAGGTACTACTGTACATCTAGCATCTAAAATAGTCTCCGACATTTAAGGAAAGGAGGTGCTGGGTAAACATTATTGAATGAAATGAATGGAGATCAAATTGTATTGGCTAGTTGAAAGATTCTAAATAGAATGTGGAATAAATTTAGTTTCCCCTGGAGCTGATATAGATGTCTGCCTACTGAAGAACTTTTGATTTCCTCTCCCAGCTGGCTCCTGGGGACAATAAGTAGGCGGAAAATGAAGTGCATCTCCAGGTGTTTGAGTAGGTGGAGGGGAAGCTGATTATGACTTGCAGTTGACTCCTGGTGGCAAATCCTCCCTAGGATGAATCATTTCCACTGATGGCTAAACTAATCCATTAATAGCTTCATTTTTGTAATCAGAAAAAAGTTATAAAAGTTAATATATGGCATATGTAAAGAGAAATTTAGTCTTATATATGTACATACATGTGTGCCCATGCCTGTGTATATATAGAGAAATCAATAGACATAATATAAACTGATAAGGACAACATGGAATAGATAAAAACTTCCTATTCCTATGAATATGAAATAACTGTCTCTTCCATGACATAAGGGGCCCATGTCCTTAACTCACTCCTCTAAAGCTGGCTTACAGCTCTTGTCAGCAACTAGGTGCTTAACAGAGGAAGTAACCAGATCTAACTTAGTGAAGGGAAGTCCATAAATTTTAGCTCACATAGAGTATCTAACCCTGCCACCAGCATCACTTTGTTAAGATAACCAGTTGAGCATGCTCTGGAGTACATTGTAGACACCTGCTCCCCAGTTCCCTAGAACTCTATAGTTTCTCCACTGGGTTCCATGGGCTATTACTCTTCTCTCCCCAAACATAAATTGAAGTCTCACTGTCTTTTGAATTATCCAGTCTGATGGTCAATTCCAAATATCTCACATTTTGAGGACCATTTGCTTGGAACTCATTATCAGGTATCAATTTCTATATCAGCATTCTTTGGTTATATGCAATAGAAGTGACTCCTCAGGGCTGGGCATGGTGGTCCACACCTGTAATCCCAGAGGCTTAGGAAGCTGGGGCAGGATGATCCTAAATTCAAAGCCAGCCTCAGCAATTTACCAAGGCACTAAGCAACTTAGAGAGATCCTCAAAATAAAATAAATAAAATAAATAAAACATGTGCTTTGCATGTTGAGGTGGTTGAGCACCCTGGGTTAAATCCCCATTTGAAGAAGGAGAAGAAAGAGAAGGAAGAGGAGGAGGAGGAGGAGGAGGAGGAGAAGGAGGAGGAGGAGAAGGAGAAGGAGGAGGAGGAGAGAGTTCTTGGATAAACTTAATTTAAAAAAGAAATTTAGGGCTGGGGCCGTAGCTCAGTGACAGAGCATTTGCCTAACATGCATGAGGCACTGGGTTTGATCCTCAGCACCACATAAAAATAAACAAATCAAATAAAGGCATTCAGTTCATCTGCAACTACAGAAAAAAAAATTTAAAAGAAATTTACTGGAAAGATGTAATCTAACTCATCATGCAAATCAGAACTACTCAGGCAATTCACAGAATTGTGAAAGTTAATAAATTGTTGGTTTTAACATATTAATCAGATTACCAAAATATCTACCTTATAAAAGTAATAGAAGAAACTTACAAAGAAAGTTAAAATATATGTTTCAAACTAGATTATCTAATTACATATGCATATGTGTAATAAAAGGAACAATAAGATGGTTCCAAGAGTCCCCATTTCTGCAGCTGGGCACAAATTATAGAACATTACTATAATACTATTCCTATTCCATGTTCCCTTTTCTTTCTCTGCAACTCAATGAGTTAGGTCTTTTACCCATTTGTTGACCAAAAACTTCAACTCTTATTTATGTGGTATTGCTATAGTCTTTCATAAAATTTTATGACTAGATATGCCATTCCTAGGAAGTGTCCCAGAAGATCACCTATGTTCCAGATATATTCATCCTTCACTCAAGTATTTGTAGCAATATTTATATTTCCCTTTGATAATCAGGATCTATTACCCCAGCCAAATAGAAACTACCTTTTAGGCCTGTTAATCCAGGTATATGAGGAGTTCAAAATGATCAGGTGACAAATTCAGCTTCCAGTTCCATGAAGACCTTGTGTCCAATTGCAGAAACATTAATTCTTTGGTTACAGAGAACTCTAAATCAAAAGAACCAAAAATTCAAAGAAGAGGAAGCAAACACTTTGCTAATGGATCATTGATATAATATTGAAAAGTAACATTCAACTTCCATTTCTTTAGTTCCCAGAACCATGAGTTTTGAATGCAGGAGAAAGAGCACTGTATATATTTCAGAACTTGTACAGCACCCATTCCCCCTCCCCTGACTTCCTTGGTTGTCTCCCAGTTGGCTCAGTAACTGAGTCTTAATAGGCCATTTAACCATTCTATAAACCCAGATGTTCTGAGTGAAAAGTTACATGATAAGACCAGCAATTTTGTTGTGTACCAATGCATTGCCTTGTTATTTTCTCAGTCAGTTTACTAGTTGGTGTTCTCTAGAAAGACAGACCAATAGGATAAATAGAGATGATAGGACATTCATTAGGGAAACGGACTTATGTGGTTATGGAGGCTGACAAGCCCCACAACAGACTGAAGACCCAAGGATGCTGGTGTAGTGTAGCTCAGACAAAGTTGGAAGGCATCAATACCAGGGAAACTGATGGGATAACTTTCAACTATAAGCCAAAGGCCTGAGGAACCTGGAATCTGCTAGTGTAAGTTATACAGTTTAAAGGTAAGATCTGATGTCCAGGGAAAGAAAAAGAGTACCCCAACTCCTGGAGAAAAAGAGGAAATCATTTTTTTTGTTTGTTTTTATTCTATTCAGACCCCCAGCTGATTAGAAGTTGCCAGCCGACACTGAGGGCAGATCTTCCCCACTCAGTCCACAAACACACACAACAATCTCATCTGGAATAATTTTCTTTAGTTCATAATTTTCAGTAGGGCAGGGAATCTCCAAATACTTCTATTTAGCCCCTTCTGCTGTGTTAGACATGATTCTATGGGCCAGGGAGAAATGTATATTTCTCTATCAGTAGCTGAAATCTCAGCTTCAACTATAAACTCAAAAACTAGGAAAATAAACACAGGATATATTTGAAAACTCACTGAAAGCTACTGTGAGAACAGTGCTAGCTCTCATAAATCCCACCTTCAATGATGAAACACAGTGGAATTCAGAGTCCTTGGGAATCAAACTTGGTTCAGAGCCAGTAACTAATCATTCCTGAGAGTTCTGGGTATTTCTCTTTCACCAGGTTCAATTATCATAATAAACAGGCATGAGTCCCTTTAGGAAAGACTAAGAATACTAGTGTGTATCACAGGGTCCTTCCTTAAAGGTCCTGATTGCTCCTTCATTCAGGGGAATCCTGGGACATTGAATTAACTCAGAAATGGAAAAGAGGGTGAGAGGCCATGACTTTTCATTATGATAACTTAAGTCAGAACTCCGTTCATACACGTAAAATTTTTTTCTAGTTTTAAAATTTAATAGGTAGAAACTTAGTGGACTATTTTGGCCCTGAGTACCCCATGTGAACTACATCAAAGTTTCCTATGGGCCAAGCTATTCTGATTACCACTGTGGCCCTGCTGCCTATTATTTAGCCAAGTTCAACTTTTCTCCAGGGTTAAATGCCACTCTAAGGCCTCTGCCACTGTAAGATATGTTCATCTTATTGAAGTCAATGAATGCATTTCAAAAGCAGAATCCCTCATCCATTCTTTCATTTTACATTTTTACTTTTCTATGCCATAATGAAAGGAATATTCTGAGTCTTTTCAGGTGATTTATTTAGGAAGGGAGGGGGTAAGTGAAAAATCCACACTTCACAGTTCTAAGAGGAAAATTAATAGCACAGAGAGATTACATTTTAAAAAATAGATATTAAATAAATAAGCTTATGTTCTACCTCAAGGTCTTAGAAAAAGAAGAATAAACTAATTCAAAACCAGTAGAAGACAGGAAATAATTAGATCAGAGTCAAAATCAGTGAAATTAAGAATAAGAAAACAATACACAGGATCAATGCAACAAAGAGTTGGTTTTTTTGAAAAGATAAATAAGATTGACAAATCCAAACTAACCAAAAGGAAGAGGAAAGACCAAAATCAACATAATCAGAGGTGGAAAAAGGAGATATCACCACAGACCCTTCTGAAATCTAGAGAAGTATCAGAACCTATTTTGAAAATTTACATCCCAATAATCTGGAAGACATTTCTAGACACATATGACTTCCCAAATTGAATCAGGAAGATATAGAAAACCTAAACAGACCAATATCAATTAATGAAATTGAAGTAGCAATTTAAAATCTTCCAAAAAAGAAAAGCCTGAGACCAGATGGGTTCTCAACTGAATTCTATAAGACCTTTATAGAAGAATAAACACCATTTTCTTAAATTATTCCATTACACTTAAAAGGAGGAACACTCCCCAAAACATTCACCAGTATAACCCTGATACCTAGACAAAGATGCATCAAGGACAGAAAACTATAGACCAATATTCCTGATAAACATAGATGCAAAAATCATTAATAAAATAGTAGCCAATTGGATTTGAAAACATATCAAAAAGATAATACACCATGATCAAATGGATTTCATTCTAGGGATTCAAAGATGGTTAACATACTCAAATCAATAAATGTAATTCACCACTTAAACAGAATTAAGGAGCCAGATATGGTGGGCGCATTCCTGTAATCCCTACGACTTGGGAAGCTGAAACAGGAGTATCACAAGTTTGAGACCAGCCTCAGCAACTTAGTGAGGCTCTTAGCAACTTAGAACCTGTCTCAAAAAAAAAAAAAAAGGCTGGGGACATAGGTCAGTGGTTAAGCACTCCTGGGTTAAATCTCTGGTACCAAAAAAGTAAATAAAATAAAATTAAGGACAAGAACCACATGATCATCACAATAGATGCAGAAAAGGCCTTTGATAAAATCCAGCACCCATTCATATTAAAAACTCTGGAGAAGCTAGAGACTGAAGGAAAAGTCTATTTATGACAAGCACAAAGCCAACATCATACTGAAGAGCATTTCCTCTAAAATCAGGAACAAGACAAGTCTGCTACTCTCACCACTCCTAGTTAACATAATCCTCAAAACACTGGCCATAGCAATCAGGCAAGAATGTTTCTGATATGAATTTCTGGTTTCTCAACTTCCTGTTACATAGGCCACACCAAATTTCAATCAACTGCCAAACAATTAGACCCTAAAAATTAAATAAATTAAATATAAAAGTGTGCTCATTATCTCTTGGACTCTGTGTGCGCATATGTTATTCATACCTTGTGGAAATAAATTGGAAAGATGCTGCAATTCCTTTGCTAAGTAAGGTTTGGCTTTACAAATCATCCCTAGGAAATGGGATAATATGACTCTACTTATATATTTTTATAGAATAGAAAATAAGAAGTGTATGGGAATTAGTATCCACTTTCAAGAAAACCATCTCAGGTGAAGGTACAGGAATAGGCACATCAGGTGGGGTGAGGTGGTGTGGGAGGGTTTGTACTATCAAGAGAGGCTCAGTGAGGTTTGAAGTACTTTATATTAGCCAGATCCTCCCAAATTTCCCCATTCTAATTCCATGGTACCTACCATCTTTCCCAATCAGTGCCTTAACTTTTACCTAAAATATCAGGCAACTGATATGGATTGAATTATGGATTCAATCTATGTTAATCTAGCAACCTAGTTAACCTCAGCCATGTAGGACTACTTGAAGAGACTCTTTTAGGGCAGTCATGGGAACTTTCTGGTTCTCTAACCAAACCTTGAAGAAGAATTTAAAATTCTAAACTTTCATTTTCTTTGGGCACTATTAAAAATAACCATCCCAAGTTGCAACCTTTGTATTCCTTCTTCCCTTCACATGGTCTATTGCAGCAAGCAGTTCGTATTTACTTCTCTCCAGGTAAGCACAGACAACAGGTAAAATAATCGGTCACCCCATGTATGATGCACTACCAGCAACCCATCCCCTAATGTTAAATATATTGTCACAGCTTTGGACTGCAATCAATTGCCACAGAATGGATAAGCACAACCACCTTCCTGAGGTATCACTGCCTGCAGTCACAGCTGAAATTGATCAAAGTTCTTTGTTTTAACCAAAAGAATCTATATGCTAGCATGTTTTAATGAAAATATATTCACTTTAGAATACTGTCTTAAGAATTTCTGACAGGACTGGGGATGTAGATCATGATAGAGCTTTTGCCTTAGCATGTGCAGGGCCCTGGGTTCAATCCACAGTATAAAGAAGGAGAAGGAGGGGGAGGAGGAGGAGGAGAACAACAAGAATTACTTTACCCACCATGGAGGGTCTCAGTGGAAACCCCATTTCTACCACTACCTTTTACAGACACGAGGCTAGAGACAAGGCAACAAATCATCAGCAAGAAAACAAATCATCTACCCAGAGCCAAATGCTTCTGCCATATGATATGTATGGCTACTCCTAACATGGCTTTACAACCTTTCCACTCTCTTCTATGGGAAGGCACGCTAGAAGAGAGAGAAAATAATGTGGAGTGACTCAATCTTCATTTCTGCAACAATCAGTTGCCCAGTAAATGTACCCCTAGGAGCCGCGAGTGGTGGCACATGCTTGTAATCTCAGCAGCTGTGGAGGCTGAGACAGGATGATTGTAAGTTCAATGCCAGCCTCAGTAACAGCAAGGCACTAAGCAATTCAGTGAGACCTTGTCTCTAAATAAAATACAAAATAGGATTGGGGATGTGGCTCAGTGGCAAGGTGCCCCTGAGTTCAATCCCTGGTACCCCTCCCAAAAAAATGTACTCCTAGGAGTCTCTCTTAAGGAAACAAAAGCCCTCACATGTGAAGATCTATGTAAGGGTATTTATTGCAGATGTTTTTGTAACAAAATTCTATAAGCAAAGTGAAGGCCAACACTAAGAATGTTGTTAAAATAATTAGAGTTCAGGGACATCTCTTAAGTGTTATTATTAAAAAGAAAGAATGAAAGGTCCATAAGGTGACTTGGAGGGATTTCCTAGTGTTGTTGTTGACTAGGAAAAGAAGGTGAAGAAAAGTTTATGTGATGTTTAAAAAATTAACAGAAAACCATATATAATGCTTAATTATATATATAATTTTTTGTGTATAATTATATAAATATAATAAGACAAGAAAATATGCACATAGGTTTAAGAACATGGGTCATCTGAGGAGATATAAAATGTCATATGTTTGAGGGAAAGGAGAAGCCTACAGGGAGGGGAGGGAAACAGGGAAGAATACAGGTAAATGTGAATATTACATGATGGATTCTGGGAAGGGGGCAATGGCAGCAGCAGCAGAGTGTTTCAATCTCTAAAAATCTCCAGAGAAAAACAGCAGAACAACTATATAGCAAAACCAAGGCACATGGAAAATATTCACAAGTAGGATTGCAAGGTGTAGCAAATAAAAGTGCAGGATGCTCGGTAAATTTGAATTTCATGTAAACAATAAATTATTTTAAATAACGGTATATTCCAAATTTTACAAGGAAATAGAAGGACCAGACATAAATTGGGAAGGGAAACAGTTCCAGAGAATCCCCAAAAGCCAAACATTGTATTTTTTATATATTTTTTACTTTATTTGTTCTTTTTAGATATACCTGACAGTAGAATGTATTTTGGCATTACACAAAAACAACAGAAGAGGGAGCTCTGTGAAATTAGAAAAGCTTTCCTGAACTTGTTAGTTTTGCTTTTTTTTTTTAATGTGCTGCTTTTTCTTTTTCTTTTTTCTTTTTTGATTGTCACATAATTATTTGTACATATTTATGAGGTAAAATGTGATATTTCAATTCATATATACATTGTGTAACAATCAGAGTACTTAGCATATCCATCACCTTAAACATTTATCATTTCTTCCTTCATAGTGAGAACATTCAAAATCCTATCTTCTAGTTATTTTGAAATATACAGTACACAATTATTAACTCCAATCAGTCTACCATGCTGAACTTGTTTCTCCTATTTAATTGTAATGTTGTACCTTTCATAACCAATAACCAATCATTCTCCATTCTTCATTTCCACTACCCTCTCCAGCTTCTGGTTACCCCTATTCTACTCTCAACTTCTAAGAGATAGCTTTTGTTTTTTGTTTTTTTTTCAATTCCACATGTGAGTGAGATCATTCAGAGTTTATCTTTCTAAGCCTGACTTATTTTGCTTAACATAACCTTCTCCAGGTCCATCAATGCTGTCACACGAAATCTAATTTCACACAAAAATAAGAAATAGAAGCCAAGTGTGGTGGCACGTGCCTGTAATCCCAGTGACTCTAGAGAGGCTGAGGCATGAGGATTGTGAGTTAAAGCCAGTCTCATCAACAAGGTCCTAAGCAACTCAGTGAGACTCTGTCACTAAATAAAATACAAAATAGGGCTGGGGATGTGGTTCAGTGGTCGAGTGCCCCTGAGTTCATACCCAGTACCAAAAAAAAAAAAAAAAAAAAGAAAAGAAAAGGAAAAGGACAAAAGAAACAGAACAGCACCAAAATCATATCCCACACAAAACTTTTATTAAAAAAGAGAGAGGGGGGAGCTGGGGTTGTGGCTGAGTGGTAGAGTGCTTGCCTAACACATGTGAAGCACTGGGTTCCATCCACAGCACGACATAAAAATAAATAAAACAAAGATTTTTGCCCATCTACAACTAAAAACAAAGAGAATATGGAACAGAATAACATACTTCAAAGCAATGAAAGAGTGCCAAAAAAGATGTGCCCATGAAAGAGTTAAAAATTGTGACCTATTATTTCAAGACAAGCTAAAGGACATTAAGAAACAACAACATAAACCAGAATTAGAAAAGCTCAAAAATTAGGTGACAAAACTCAAGAAAAGGTAACAAAAGAAAAAATAAATCATTTCATAAGTGAAGACTGAACTATAAAGAGCAAGTAAAAGCAACAGATAGTTCCTGAAGAGAAATTTCTAGAAAGAGAAAAAATTTTTAAATCAAAAAGAAATTAAGAGAGATGAAAAGGAAGAGGGAAAGATAAAGGAGATCAATCACAGAGGTAATGGCTCTCTCTAAAGAAGAAAACCAGGGACATGGAATAAATGTTAACCCTACGAATTAAAAGAAAAATCTTTCCTGAAAATAAAAAATATTTGAAAGTGCATATCGAAAGATCACACCACATGCCAAGATGACTGACCCAGAATACCTAACACCACAACCATACTCTGATAAAGTTCTTTGACTTTAAAGGAAAATAAAAGTTCTCTAGACATCTAGAAGAAATGACCATGTGACTTTTAAGCAAGACAAAATTAGATTGTGGTCAGATTAGTGATTTATGCCAGGGAAAAAGAAAAGGAGTAACATTTAAGATACTCAAGGAAAGACAGTGTGAAACAAGGATTTCATATCCAACAAACATTACTTTCAAGTATGAGGACACAGTCTGTTACCACTTGTAACTGGGGAATATTATTCTCATGAGCCTTTCCCGAGAAATCTATCAGAGAGAACACTTCAGACCACTAAAATAACTAGAGGGATATGGATATAGGGACAGGTGGCAGGCAATCAGTATATAATTACCTGCAGAACCACAACAGATGAGAGCTAAGAAACCAAGAGTATTATATATAATGGCCATGTGCTCTAACAGCATACATATGGTACAACTTTAAAATTTTTTCCCTTTTAAAAACAGCTTTATTGAGATATAATTCAGGTGCCATATGGTTCACCCATACAAAGTGTACAATTCAGTGTCTTTTAGTGCATTTTCGGAGTTATGCATTTATCACTACAATTTTAAAATATGTTCTTTACCCCCCACTAAGAAATTCCCTATCCCTTAGGTGTCATCTCCTAAACCCCTCACCCTCACCTACCAGCCCTAGGCAATCACTGATCTACTTTATGGTTTTATCTACTCTAGATAGTTTGCACAAATGAAATTAGAGATTATGTGGTTCCTTGTGACTGGTTACTTTCACTGAGTATGTTTTCAAAGTTTATCCATGTTGTAGCATGCATCAGTATTTCATTTTATTTTTTATGACTAAATAATATATCATCATAAGGGTGCACCATGTTTTATATATCTGTTCATCAACTGATTGACATTTTATCCTAACTTTTGGCTAATACAAATAATGCCGCTATTAATGTTTATAAGCAAATTTTGTGTGGATATGTTTTCATTTCTCTTGGGTAGATCTCTATGAGTAGAGTTGCTGGGTCATATGGTAACTCTGTTTAACTTCTTGAGGAACTATCAGACTATTTTCAAAGCCACTACACCACTTTATGTTCCCATTAGTATTGAGTTGTGGTTCCAGTTTTTCCACATCCTTTCTTTTTATAGCCATCCTAGTAGGCATGAAATGGTATCTCATTGTGGTTTTTACATTTCTTTGATAGCTAAAGATGTTGAACATTTTTGCATGTGTTAGTCTCCCTTTATACACTTTCTTAAAGACATTTCTATTCAGATCCTTTGCCTATTTTTAAATTGGGCTATTTGTGTCTTTATTATTGAATAGTAATAATTTATATAGATACATATCCCTTATCATATTTTCTCCTATTTGATGGGTTGTCTTTTCACTTTGTTTCACTTTGAAACACACAAGTTTTTTTAAAAAACTTTGATGATGTCTAGCTTATCTATTTTTCTTTTTTGTGTTCTTGATATCATATCAAAGAAACCGTCACCTAATCCATGATCACAGAAATTCCCAGAAATTTGAGAGTTTTATTACCTTAGCTCTTTTCTTGTTTTTATCTCCATGTTAACTTTTGTCTGTGGTATGAGATAGGGACCCAACTTCATTCATTTGCTTGTAATACCAAGGTGTCCTGACAGTCCTATTTTTAAATGAGGAAGGACAACCGAGAAAATGCTTTCAGCAATCATGTTAGTGGTAGTATTAAAATGGTTCTAACACCCTTGTATGGGTAATATGAGATAAAACAAATGAGTAATTGCAATGCGTTCTAATTGTATCATCCCCTGTATCCTCAAAATTCTTGACTCAAAAAAAGACAATATCATCATAGAGAAGGCTATAAAAGACTATAGTCTTGAATAGAAATTGCAAATATTGAATATGAACTCACAAATTATGTGGCTCTGTCCACGGAAAAAGCCTCAAGACAATGACTATCCATGAGTTAATGAACATCCCTTAGCACCCTGACTGTGTCCTTGAAATATTGTTTTTCAGTAAAAGAAACTAGGACTTCCAAAGAAATGGCAGATCCCAAGTTTGGGGCAAGAAATGTACAAGATGAACCTGGAGCATCTTGCAATACTAGATTGCAAGGAAATTACCAGGCACTTCTAGAGTCAAAAGAAGCCAACCCAAGGAGGCATACCCGCTGGCTACAGAACTATTTGAGGTTCTATAATGATAATAATTACAAGTTTGAAACTCATTAAATATGCCTATATCTAAGAGTTCATAGTCATATTTTTAGAAAAGAAATTGTTCATCCTTTAAAGGGTAATATGGAACTAATTTATTATCTTAAAAATTGGTAAATAAAAGGAATAAATAGGGGCTGGGGTTGTGGCTGAGTGGTAGAGCACTCATCTAGCAAGTGCAAGGCCCTGGGTTTGATCCTCAGCACCACATAAAAATAAATAAATAAAGGTATTGTGTCCAATTACAACTAAAAAATAAATAGTTTTCAAAAAAAAGGAATAAATATCACATTTATACTACTGTCATAGTCTGTTTGGCCTGCTAGAACAAAATGCCATAAACTGGAAGCTTTATAATAACAGAAATTTGTTTCTTACACTTCTAGAGGCTAGAAGTCTAAGATCAATGTGCCAACATGATCAGGCTCTGGTGAGGGCTCTCTTCCCAATTCACAGAATTCCCCTTTCTGTATCCTTTCGTGGCAAAAGGGACAAGCTTAGTGCTCTTAGAGTCTCTTTATAATGGCCCTGATCCCTTCCAAAGGTTGCACCTCCTAACATGATCACTTTGGGGGTTAAAATTTTAGCATAACAAACATTCAGACTATAGCACCTCCATTTTCTACGAGTTTTTTCTTTTTTCGCTATATGAGTTTTAACAAAACAATAGATAAGGTAAAGTATGTTTTTATTTAAGAACCCAATTAATAAATGAAACATAAATTATAGTTCCCAAATCGACACTTGGGAACCTCATGATGAATAATAGATATAGGCACTATGTTTCTATTAACATAAAAAATAACAACTGGACAATGTGGGCTTCCCTATAGTCTTGCCATACAAGACCTATACTTTTGCCAGAGGAATTGAACCTGTGATTAATCCAGTCTCTGTATCAGCTATCACTTATGAGAAATAGGACAAAGGAGCACACTGAACTTCATCACAAGTATTCAAGTTAACAAAATCCAGACTGAGGGAGACTCTACCAGTCACAAGGATTATAAGCAAAGAAAGAATGGAGGAGGAGCACACAGATCAACAGAGTATCCTATAGAGTCTATGGGTGCACATTTGGTTAATAAAACCATAATAAGAAAAGTGCAAAGAAGTGCTCACTGTAAAAGCTAGGATGGTGTCATTTATGAAGGAGGGAAATTGTGATTGGAATGAGTTACATGGAAGGGGCTTCTGGAGTGGCTGGTAAATTTTCGTCTAGATGGAATTAACCTTAAAATAACTCATTAAACCATTCATTTGATTTGTGTAGTGCTCTGCTATGGTGTTTTGTAATAATTTTTTTAAAAATTTCTAAGTTGCACCCTAACTAAATCAAGTTCTGAAGGTGAAATTCAGCCATCTGTATCCTTTAAAGCTACCCGGTGATTCTAAAATGCAGCCAAATTTGAGAATCCATGTATAAGAGGAATGGCACTTCATTGTGCTTAGTGTCAGGGGCCTACATTCTAGACCTTGAAGTAACTACTATAATAGCTTCACTCGACTATAATGAAATGCCTGAGATAATTAACTTGCCCCCCACAAAAGGTTTATTTTGCCACCTGGTTTTGAAGATTTTAGTTCAAGACCAAGCAAACCCATTGCTTTAGGCCTATAATAGGGGGTCCTGAATGGCAATGGCAGGAAGAATATGGTGGAGAAAATGGCTCATTTCATGAACCTGGAAGCAGAAACGAAGAAGATACTCTTTGCCCCACAATCCTCTTCCAGGGCACACCCTCAGTAACCTAAGATATCCCTCTAGCTCCACCTCCTAAAGGTTCTACCACCTCCCAATAGGAGGACTAAGCCTTTAAATGAGGGCCTTTGAGGGACATTCTACATCCAAACTCACCAATCCAGCTGTGTGGCTAGGAATAAAATTTTAAGTTTTCTGGATCATAGCAGCCCATCTGTTACATGATGAAAATAGTTTATCAACCCAAAGTTGAGACTAGACAGGTTAATTTTTGAAGTCATTCTGTGTTCCAAAAAGTGATCATCTAAGTAAAAAGAAGTAGAATTATATTAGAATTATTTAATTGTATGGGGCTTTTTAACAATTACATATGTGGTATGTTCTTATGTATGCATCCATATGAAAAGTTTGTGTGTGCATGTATGGCATCCAGAGTCTTGGCACAGAAGAGAATTTGCCATATATAGTTCAGGGAAGAGATTCAATGAAGGAACTATACACAGGGGTGTAAGCAGAATTCTGTACTCACAGACTTCACAGTGAAAAGTTGTTACCACTCCTAAGCCTATAAAGTGAGAGAGAAAAATGTGTTACTGGAGCCCAGAGAGAGCCAAAGCTATGAGGGAGCCACCCGAGAGGAGCTGTAGTTTCAGAGGGATGCATCCTCTCACACTTGGACCCATTTATGTGAAAGGCTATGAATGTACCGCAATCCACTCATTGATGAACATTTGGGTTGTTTTCAAACTTTTGTTCTTAAAAATTACATTGCTACCAATATTCTTGTGCAAGCCTATTGGTGTAAAAGTGTACACATTTCTGTTAAATATACACATACAAGTAGAATTTTTGGACCAAAACATGTATGAAACTTCAATATGTATAGCCAAACTGTTTTTCAAAGTGTGTGTATCTGTTTGCACTCACACAAACAGTATGTAAGAATTCCTCTTCCTCGTCTATCAACACTTGCTAGTGAAGAAAAATCAAATATCAATATTCATTATTTTTTAAAATATTTTTTTTAGTTGTAGATGGACACAATACCTTTATTTTATTTATTTTATGTGGTGCTGAGGATTTAACCCAGTGTCTCACACATGCTAGGCAAGTGCTCTACCACTGAGCTATAACACCAGCCCTAATATTCATTATTAAACTATAGAAATTGAGACAGTGTTATCTGGGTAAAAAATCAATTAATCAATCAACAGAGAAGAATGGAGTCCAGAAATAGTCCCAAACTTTTATAGACAATCAATTAGTGACAAAATCAGGGCTGCAGTCTTCTCAGTAAGTGATATTGAGCTAACTGAATAGACCCACCCAAAAAATGAGGCTCGATCCCATCTCGCACCAGACCCAATAATGAATTCCAGGTAGACTACAGGTCTAAATGCAAAAGGTTAAAAAAAAAAAGATTTACAATAGAATATCTTCATGACCTTCAAGTTAGCAAAAAATGTTTAAGGTAGTACACAAAAAGCACTTAATTGGGAACGAAAGGATTAGTAAATTGGATTCTACTAAGATTAGAGACTGAGAAGTCTGTTTTATGGACGTTCTTTCATGCATCTTTTAATCTGTATGCTTCACTTCCATTCTTTCTTTGCTTATAAGCCTTGTGACCAGTAGTCTGGATTTTTTTACTTAAATACTCATGATGAAGTTCAGTATGTTCCTCTGTCCTATTTCCTGCAAGTGATATAACCTTAGGTTATTCTAACTTAAGGATGCCATAAAGACTACAATAGCATAAATCATACACTGGCAAAGATTGCAACACAATCTCTTATTTGTATTACAGAAAAAGTCTTAGAATGAAAAAGATGGCAATCTAATGGAACAATAATTAAAAGACTTGAATGGGCATTTCACAAAAAAAATAGTCAATAAACATATTTTAAAAATAATCAACCTCATGCAAAACAAGTAAATGAGGTATTACCTCATAACCACCCACATGGTTAAAATTTAAATGACTGACAGTGTACTGTTGGAAAGAATATGAAGCTATGAAAATTCTCACACATTGCTGATGGGAGTTTAAATTGATATACCCTTTTGGAAGTGAAAATAAATAAAAAGTTGAAAATATATTATGAGTCAACATTTCTCATCTTCTATACTCCAGAAATGTGCACATATGTGTTCCAAAAGACAGTAAAAGATACTCATGAACATTTTTATAATAGATAAGAACTAGAAACAACCCATTAACAATAAAATGGACACATTTTAAAATCAGAATAGTATTTAAGATTGAGAAAGAAGAAAGAAGTAGTATTTGGGTAGAGTGCAAGCCAGGCTTCTGGGATGCTGGAATTGTCTTATTTCTTGATCAGGAAGGTATTGCCTGAGTATATTTATTTTTTGATGGTTTATCAAGCTATGTAGTTATGATTTCTATACTTTTGTGGATATAGCTCAATTAAAATTTTATTTATAAAAATTTGTACACACAAAAATATTCACTATTTCATTTTACATAGTGTCATTGGGTTCATCAGTAATGGTATTGGTTTAAAAAAACGAGGCATATTCAGAAGTGAAATACTTGGTTGTTATATAAAATAATGTCTTTAGGAGATTTTCACAACACTTTGCTAAATGGAAAAATCAGGTTACAAAAATATTTAGTACAAATCTATTTGTTGAAAAAGATATATGTTTTGGAGTGTGTGTATGTGTGTGTACATGTGTGTGTGTTCAAACAAATAAACTTGGAATGATTCTCTCCAAAATATTAATAATATTTGTCTCTTGAGTAATGTGATTACAGGGTTGTTGGGTTTTTTTTCCCTCTTCTGAGCTCTTTGATTTTCCTACAATAAACATGTTCTACTTATGCAAAAGAAATGTTTAAAAAAAGAAAATCTATTCAAAGCTGTGTTGGCACTCCATTAAATACTTTTTATATATTCTCTAATTCTATCAAAGTAATCTTTTATTCACCCCATGATATCTGAATCAGAATAACAAAATCCACCATGTAAAGCATTAAGCTGAATTTTGAAATGGTTTCAGTTCCCAGCTTTCCTGTTGTGTGATCTTGTTTCTCACATCTGATCTCTCTCTGTACTAATATTCTCTTCCCAGTGGCTTGCTGAAACTTGGGTTTAAAATCAATGTTTCTCTGTATTTGCCCCCAGCATTTGGATTTTTTTTTCCATCTATAAGATACACAGCCACAGGGCTGGGCATGTGGCTCAAGTGGTAGCGCGCTCGCCTGGCATGCATGCGGCCCAGGTTCGATCCTCAGCACCACAAACAAAGATGTTGTGTCCGCCAAAAACCTAAATAAATAAATATTAAAAATTCTCTCTCTCTCTCTCTCTCTCTCTCTCTCTCTGTCTCTCTCTTTAAAAAAAAGATACACAGCCACAAAATCTCCAGACATAAATTAGAATAGGTGACTTACATTAAAAAAAAAGTAATAATGATCATACTAGACCCCATGTGCAAAGTACCTACTATTTGTTAGACACAGGGCTAAAAGCTTAACATTAGTGAATCCTCACAACCTTAAGAAGTAGGTATTTCTATATCTATTTTACATATGAAGAATTTGATGTTCAAGCTGGGGTTGGTGTGCACACTTTGTAATCCCAGCGACTCAGGAGGCTGAGGCAGGTGGATTGTGAGTTCAAAGCCAGCCTCAGCAACTTAGTGAGGCCCTCAGCAACTTAGTGAGGCCCTAAGCAACTTAGGGAGACCCTGTCTTTAAATAAAATATGAAAAAGGGCTGGGGATGTGGCCCAGTGGTTAAGTTCCCTGGGGTTCAATCCCCAGTACAAAAAAAAAAAAAGAATCTGATCTTCAGATTGGTTAATTAACTTAACCAAGTCCACCTGGTTAGTAAATTGCAAAGCCAAGATACAAGAGCAAGGAAGAATCATCCACTGAGAGGGGAGTACTAGCAAAATTGCCATGAAGAGCATCTTCCACATACAAATCTTTGTCACTTCCCTACTGACAGAAGTTTTATATTGGGAGAATGAAGGTAAAAGTGTCAGGAATGAACTATAGGGAGATTCTGGCAATCTTTAGAAATGACTGGTTGTTTATGGTGCTGGAGGTGCCATTTCAAACCAATGTCATTTTTTGTTATTATTTTGTTGTTGTTAAATATGCTTCCCTGTTGGCTGGATAGAATAAGACCCTAGAGACTCTACTTTGAACTACCAGACTCCCATTTTTCCAGCTAGTCCAGAGGAAGCACTTCAGCAGGCATTGAGGACTGCTTGGGATACCCAGCAACTAAGAAGTCTGTTTTGGTCAATGTATCAGGCTAATATCCAGATGAATTATGGACATTCAATATGCTGCCATGAAATGTCCAAGGCTCAGCTTAAAATAAATGACATAATTGCAAAGACAAAATGATAAATTCTTCTAGAAGAGAGCCTTCCAATCATTGATTTTTCAGTTACTAATTAGAATTGCCCCCCAAGATATAACCACATAAATGAAGACGTTTTAATTGGGAGAGTAGAGAGAGGAGTTAAGTCCTAAAGTTCAAATTTAAACTTATATCAAAAGCATCTGGAGGACTTGTTTAAACACAATTTTCTGGGCCCCATCTCTAGAGTTTCTGATTTAATAGATCTAAAGTAAAATACAATAATTTGCACTTCACCAAGTTCCCAGATGATGCTGAGCAGCTAGTCCAGGACCACACTTTGAGAACCAACAGCCTAAGATGTTGGTCCAATTGACCACAACTATATGGAATTTTTAGAATGTAATGGCATCCTGTTCCACTATGACCAGCAGGAGGAAAAACATTTTAGAGATGCTAGGCTAGTTCAGACAGCTGGGGAGGAAAACCAGTGATACCACACTGTCCTGGTTTTCCATCACAGAAACCAAAACAAGAGAGTTCCAATGAGGAGAAGGAAAGATAATGGTCCTCTGGATTTGGCATCCTGGAAGTTATTGGTGATGTTAGGGAGGAGAGTTTCCTGGAATGGTGGAGATGGAAACATGGACACAGAGGTTTTTGAGTGAAACAACTGGTGACAGTACTTACAAATGACTCTTCAAATAGCCTAGCTATTTGTAAAATGAAGAGTTACATGATAGTAACCAAAGAGGACTTGACTTGAGTAAGTGTTGAAGGAAAAGCACTATGAGTAAAAAGGAATTGAAAATACAGAGGGGAGAATTGCTGGTAATGCATAAGTTCCTGAGAAAGTGAGAAGAATTCCAAGCCCAGCAGATGGAGAGATTCCTTTCTCTAAATCAGTGGGGAAGGGGTGGGGGGTAGGATGGGTAAAGAGAGAGGGTTTAGTCTGTATGTAGTTGGGAAAGAAGTTAGAGAGTTCTTATCTGCTGGCTTGAACATTCCCAATGGAACAGGCAAGTCCTTTGCTAACAAAGAGATAGTAAGGGAGAGAATTTGAGGAGAAAATGAAGAGGTTAGAATAATTTCCCCAGAGATGGAAAATAGCATGATTTCTGACACTTAGTATTCATGGGCAGAACAGAGGACCCCAAAGAAGTTGGAAAATGTGACTGGAAATCCCTTTTACATGAATCTCTTCAGCAGCACTCTGCTGAGTAACAGAATTCAGATTGACTGAGACTCAGGATCCTTTAGGTCAAGAACACTGGCAGAACAAGAGGCAAGAGACTTTAGGGAAATGGAAAGGATTAACAGAGGATTCTGGGTTCCAGATCCAACAGGAAATGAATCATGGCTTGAGGATACTATTTTCATTTGCTAGACAATGGAGTAGACAAGGGTGTGAGCCTCAGATTAGGGCCAAAATGGGGATATAATAGAAGTACATCACAGGAGGGATTGGATTCTAGAGCTAACACTTGGCACATAAATTCATGAGGTCAATTTTACCTTTGGAAATGCCTTAAATCACTTTTAAGACATAATTTGCACTGACACCCCAACATTAAGAATTTGTTGTTGTTGTTGTTTGCTTGTTTTATATTTTATTTTATTTTATTTTTTATTTTTTTGGCACTCAACCACTGAGCCACATCCCCAGCCCTGTTTTGTATTTTATTTAGAGACAGGGTCTCACCAAGTTGCTTAGCACCTCGCTGTTGCTGAGGCTGGCTTTGAACTCACAATTCTCTTGCCTCAGCCTCCCAAGCTGCTGGGATTAAGGCGTGTGCCACCATGCCCAGCCCAACATAGTTTTCCACTAAGAACGACATGGCCAACATTAGCCTAGAATTCTGTCTTGGAACCCAGAAAGTAGTTGGCAGGTATTTAGAGGCTATATTGACCAGAAACAGAGATTGCTCTTTAAACCTTAAAATCGCTCCAGGGGCCACAAGATACTCCCACAATAAGAAGTGCAAGGGAACTGAGGTCAACCCAGGAAACAGCAGATCCATGGCTCCCACCTCAGCCTCACTCCCCAGCACGTACCCTGGAAGGGAAAGGCAGTGAGGCAACTGTGCTATTTAAACTGTTCTTTCTTTCCCATTCTCATTTTTTTCCCCAGACTGTAGAACCAAATTTAAATTAGTTAAAAACATGAATGATGTGATTCCACTATTTTAGGAATAAGAAAATGAGTGAGCTTAAATAATTGGAGGCTGTGGTCTGTGTGAATCATGAGTTTAAGAATTCAAAGGTTCAGAAGGTTGATAAGGCAAGAGGACAAGTATCCAAATAGCTGCCATCAGTTAATATGCTGCCTCCAAAAATCGCCCTCTGACCACCACCCATCCTCTGGTACAATTCAAGTACCCCATTTTAGGCATTTTTTGGACCTATTGAGACATCCAATCCAGTGATTCTGCCCTCTCTCCTTCTCCTTTCCCTTGTCTTATTAACCTCCGAACCCAGACTCCTTACAATGGTCATTACACAAACTTGTTTACAAGAAACTTTAATTTTGTGTGTGTATGTGTGTACATGTACACTAGGGATTAACCCAGGGGCCTCTTAACCACTGAGCTATGTCCCAGCCTGTTTTCTTTTTTTGTTAAAAGGGTCACACTAAGTTGCTGAGGCTGGCTTTGAACTCGTGATCCTCCTACCTGCCTCAGCTTCCCCAGCTGCTGGGATTACAGGCATGCACCACCATGCCAGGTGCAACTTTAATTTCTTGACCCTCTCTTCTTTCACTGCATTTGATCACACTCAACTATTTCCCTGTTTATTCACCTGAGGCATTGAAAAATATTGTTTGACCTGTTTCTCTCCTGTGTTTCTGTCTTACTATTTGGACTGGTTGCATGTTAAATTAACTAGTGCAAATCTACAGTGGGATCTCTTTACATAGATAGGGATGCTTCTCTAGAGGAGTCTGTTTTAACAGTTCTCCCATCTCCTGAAACCTCCAACACCCTTTCCACCCCCTTTTTCTCAGCTGAAGGCCTCATGACATATGTTACTAATCACTGTGACAGACAGGAACATCCTCACCTTTCCACCACCAGATCTGCCATCTCATCCATATCCATACATTGACTTCCTTCCTTTCACAGTGGATGGGTCCCTAACCCTATCTAAGTTCAACTCTTCCACTGAGCTGGAATCCCATCCCATTTGGTTTTAAGAGCTTGTTTCTGCAACTATTTCTTTGTTCTCTTCTGTCATTAATTTCTCTCCTTCTACTAATCTATCCCTATCAGTTTACAAACATGTCCCAGGACCTCCCATCTTTGAAAAATCCACCTACATCTTCCTCTAGCTGTTTCTTCAAAACAAAACTTCGCAAGCAAATTCCTTATACTCACTCTTACCAATCCCTCACATTCTATTCCCTCTTCTTCCCTTTCACATCTGGCCCTTATTTCATTTCCTTCATTCCACTGAACTAAATTTAATTGAGGTCATCAGTGACCTCTATGTTGTCAAATCCAGTGAGCACTTCTCTAGCCTTATCTTATTCAACCTCAGCTTTCAACACAGATGACCCTTCCTTCTTTCTGGAGTATCAGGTTCTCCTTCAACCTCTTCTCCTCTCCCCTTTAATTGCGGCTCCTCCCCCCTTTAATTGCGGCTCCTCCTCTGACCAACTGCTAAGTGTTGGTGGGCTGTGCTCAATCTGAGCCCTCTCCCTTTTCTCACTCCACTTTCTCTATAGAGAATTCATCTAGTTTTGTGAATTTCGATGCCATCCTCCAATGACTCCCAAAATTGTATGCTAGTTTTATCCCTTCCTTAAGCTTCAGGGTTACCTATCTAATAGCCTCCTTGACATCTCACTTAGATACATAACAGGAAGCTGAAGCTTGACATGACTAAGACAGAATTTTTATTCTATACAATGTCTCTAACCTATTTCTCTCATGTTTGCTGCTTCCCAAAATGCTAACACCATCCAAACACCACTGAACCAGATTTAATTTAATCCAAAGTGTGTCAGTTTTCTATTGCTTTGTAACAAGCTACTACAAATTTAGCAGCTTAAAACAACACACATTGATTACTACACAGATTCTGTAGCTCAGAAATCTGGGCATGACCTATCTGGGTTCTCTACCTCAGGGCTTTGCCAGGCTACGATCCAGGTGTCAGCTGAGACTGCAGTTTCATTGGAGGTTGACCGGAGAAGGATCCACTGCCAGACTCTCATGGTTGTTGGAATAATTAATTTCCTTGCAGTTGCAGGCCTAAGGGCTTCAGTTTCTTGCTGAAGGCTCTCCTCATCTCTAAGAGGCTGCCCAGAATTCTTTGCCATACAGCCACTTATTTCATGACAGCTTGCCTCTTCAAAGCCAGGGAAGAGGAGTCTCTCTGGTGTGGGTTGGCTAGCAAGAAGAAATTTTATGTAATATAATGTCATCACAAATGTGACTCCCCTTAGTCTTTGCCATATCCTATTGGTTGAAGACAAGTCACAGGGCCTACCTACACTCCAGGGAGGGGTTACAAAAAGTTTGAATGCCAGAATGCAGAAATTATGGGGACCACCTTAGAGTCTGTCCACACATGGTAAGTGGTGGCTAGTCTTTTGTGTCTTCCTGGTGTTTAACAGGTGATTATTTATGAAACACACACACACACACACACACACACATTTTTTCAAAGGGCAAGTACTAATTTCTTGAAAACAGTACAGTCAGTCTAAGTTTGCATTGCCAAGGAGAAAGGTTTTGCTTAGCACCACATCCATTTAGTGGTGCCCCTAGACTCAAGAAAAAGAGCACCTGACATTATGCTGAAAAATGTGAGTTCTTCTTGCTGGTCTTACTTCCTTGTTTCTTTGTGTCCTTCAAACCAGTAAAGTTCTGGCCCCCATGTCACAGCCCCACTAAACTACCTACCTCTTCATAACCACTGCTTAGTTATGCAAGGAGCTGTCTTTGGAACTGCCCTTTTTCTTTACTCTCAGCCTAATGAAACTACTGGTCAAGGCCTAGTCTCCTTCCACTTCCTGGTAGTGAAAGTAGGTGAGAAAAGGTGTTTTCTCTTTTGATTACATAATCAGTTCCCTTTTGATTGACATTTTAAATCATCTTGATTTCCTTTTCCAATTCTGTACTCTGCTCTATCATGGGTGTATTGCTATTTCAATCCATCTTAAACTAGTTTTGTAAGTAGGTGAACTGAAACGAGCCAACTAAAAATAAATAAACATCTAGATTCATAACTTCCCTCAATTTTAGCTGCTCAGGCTCAAAAAGAACTGAAGTGAGATCATGAAGCAGCTGATCAATGGTGAAAATCAATGGATGGAGAACTCAGGGTGGTTGCTCTAATATTAGAGCAAGCTTGATGGAAGGATAGGAGGTGGTAATCCAAGAAAAGGATGCTTGAAATCAAGATACCTGTCCTTTGACCTGTCATTGGTTTAACTTATTAGTCTTGCTGTAGAGGAAGTTGCCTAATACCTGCTCAATACATTTTTGGTTTTGCTGATTACCTTCTCTTGTTCTGGATACTCTGATGACCAAGGCAAACTTTCTCTGGGTACTTCAAAGGAAAGTATCTGCATAGAAGGTGTTTATGGGGGTTCTGTGGGTCTTCCCAGCAAATCTTGCCAGAGGGAGGAATTTGGATACAAGCCTTGTGGTCATGGGGTGGCTTTCTCCCATAGCACCATGCACCTTCCCGCCTCCCACTCATTCCCTCTGTAGTATGCTGGCACTGAAAAGGGTTAGAACCATTATCATGGTGTTATAGGCACCTCTCATTGAATCCCTTGAACAATTCAGGAGAAAGTGCCTAGAAGAAAATTAGAGCTCTAATTATGGGTGGGCCTGCTGAGTTAATGTTTGCAGGCATACTTTTCCATGATTAAATCAGAAGCACACCATGGAAAGGAGATATTTCTGTCCTTGCCTCTTTGAAATTGGCTTTTCTGTCACTAAATTATCTGTCCCAACAGATCCTCTTTGAGTGCAGTGAAATTGCATCATGAAGAGGTTTTTTTTTTTTATTTGAAAATTACTCAGCCTAGGAGAACATAAAATGAAGTTACGTTACTAATTGTAATCATGCTAATGAAGTTTGCATTTCTTCAGCAAACATAGACGCAGTAGATAACAGTCACTGGAAGCAAGATTTTTCTCTCTACAATCCACTCCTCTTCTAACAAACAACCACTTCCTTTCTTGCAAGTTCTGAGACCTCTACAGTTTGGATTGATTTACCCTGCTACTTCTTTGAAACTGATGACTTACTTTTACAAAAATGAATTCACATTTTTTATTTTAAAACCCAAGAGATATATAAAAGTGACAAATCACCCCAAAATGCATACATTTGGTAAATGTCATTCTAGATTGTATATTTCTATACATATGTGCAAAATTTTAACAAGTTTTACTGAGATATAATTTGCAGGGCATACAGTTTGTCTATTGAAAGTATACAATTCAGTCATTTTTAGTGTTTTCACAGAACTGTGCAAACCATTTCTGCTATCTAATTTTAGAACATTTTCATCTCCCCTCCCCCCCAAAAAAAACCAAATCCCATTACCATTAGAAGTCATCCTCCACACCTCTCTGTCCCCAGTCATCAGTTGATAAACATTCATTCTGTTTCCACCTTTTGGTTATCATAGAACAGTGCTCCTATGAACACTCATATGATGGTTTTTGTGTGGACACACATTTTTATTTTTCTTGGGCAGATATCTGGCAAATGGAATTGGAATTTCTTGATCACATGGTAATACTACAATTAACTTTTTTTAATTGTGTGAAATATACATGACATAAAATTAACTAATTTTAAGTATGCAGTTCAGTGTCATTAAATATACTCACACTGGGGTGCAGCCATCATCACCACCATCCATCTCTGGAATTTTTCATCAAGCAAAACTGAAACTCTTCACTTGTTAAACAATCCCCACCCCCATTCCTATCTTCCCCCAATCCCTGCCATCCACCATGAATTCTGTCTCTATAAATTTGATTATGTTTGACTTTTTAAGAAACTTCCAAACTATTTCCCAAAGTAGTTCTTACCATTTTACAGTCCCACCAGTAATGTTTGAGGGTTTTACTTTTTCCACATCTCTACCAATGCTTTTTATTGTTTGTCTTTTTTTATTTAGTTCTTTAATGGATATGAAGTAAAATCTATCAACATTTAATTTGGCTGCTAATACTTTTGGTGTCATATTATAAACCATTTCCTTAAAAAGATTATATATTTTGACTACTATAGTTTAGATTTTGAATGTCTCCAAAAACCATGTATAAATGGCTTGGTCAAGGTCCCCATTTTGGTAGGTTGAGGAAACTTTGGGGAGTGGGGCATTGCAGGAGGTGCTTAGGTCATTGGGGAATATGCCTTTAAAAGGTTTGAGATACTGGCCCCTTTTTCTCTTTGCTCCCTGGCTCTTGAGGTGAACAGTGTTGCTCTGCCATGCCCTCCTGCCATAATGTGCTGCTTTGTCACAGGCCCAAAGCAACAGGATCAATAGATTAGAACCTCTAAAACGAAGAGCCAGAATGAACCTCTTCTCTTTTCTTTGTAAGTTGATGATCTCAGATCTATCTTCTTATAGTGATAGAATATGACTAAGACAATGACCAAAAAGATTAATCCAAGGTATGTAATGTCGGTCTAACATTCAGAAATCATATCATTAAACAAAAAGGACAAACTCACATGGTTATTCTCTCGATAGATGCAGGAAAAGCATTTGACAAAATTCAATAGAATTTAATGATAAAAACACTCAACAAACCATGACTGGAAGGAAACTTTGTTAAATGCACAATTCAAGGTCCTTTAAGATATCCTTGTAAAGAATATCTCTGAAAAAATTCCCCAGCTAAATGGTTACTTTCATGCCAAGATCAGAAATAAGACAATGATGTCCACTTCATCACTTCTATTCAACATTATACTAGAGGTGCTGCCAGGGTATTTAAGCAATGCAGTGAAATAAAAAGCATCCAGATTGGATAGGAATAAGTATGACTATATAACATAATTTTGTATGTAGAAAATTATATATATATATATGAATATATATGTGTATATATTCATATAAAACGTAATTTTGTATGTAGGAATCCACTGAAAAAAATCACTAAAACTAATAAGTTCAACAAGATTTCAGAATACAGTATCAATATAAAAAAATCTATTGCATTTATGTACATTTCAATGAATAATGAAAAATAAAATTAAGAAAACAATTTCATTTACAATAGCATCAAAAGAATAAAATTCTTAGGAATAAATTTAACAAAAGAAGTACAAGTCAGGTGTACCTTGGGAGGCTAAGGCAGGAGGATTGCAAATTCAAAACCAGCCTCAGCAACTTAGCAAGGCCCTAAGCAATTTAATGACTCCATTTCAAAAAAGGGGAAGGACCTGGGAATGTGGCTCAGTGATTAAAGCACTTCTGGTTTCAATCCCCAGTACCAAAAAATAAAAAGTACAAAACTTATACTCTGAAAATTATAAAACATTGTTTAAACAAATTAAAGAAGATCTATGTAAATAGAAAGACATGATGTTCATAGACTGGAAGATATAATACGGTTAAGATAGAAATAATCTCCAAATTTTTCTATAGACTCAATACAATCTCTGGCAAAATCTCAACTGGCTTCTTTGTAGAAATTGACCCAGTGACTTAAATTTATGTTAAAATTTAATGTAGCTCTCATATTTAGCTCTATAATCCATTACCCATTTGGGGTTAATTTTTATGTATAGCATGGAAGTAGGGGTCCATCTTCATTCTTTTTTATTTTTCTCTTCTTCATTCTTTGCATGTGGATACTCACTTGACCCAGAGTCATTTGTTCTAAAAGACAATTCTTTTTAAAATTTTTTTTTAGTTGTAAGTGAACACATTGCCTTTATCTTTATTTATTTATACGTGGTGCTGAGCATCGAACCCAGTGTCTCACCCATGCTAGGCCACAACCACAGCTCCCTAAAGACAATTCTTTAATGCACTGAATTATCTTGGTGACCTTGTTGAAAAGCAATTGACCATAAACATAAGGGTTTATTTCTAGACTTTCAATTCCACTGACTTATATGTGTTAATTGTCCAACATTTAATCTAATTATTGATATGGCTATCAATAATTTAGTTCTACTGTCTTAGGTCCCTTCAATTTTAATTCATCAATTGGCTTTTTTTTTTTTACTGGAAATTGAACCCAGGGGCATTTAACCACAGAGCCACATTCTCAGCCTTTTTTTTTTTTTTTTTTTTTTTTTTGAGATAGGGTCTCACTGAGTTGTCTTGCCAAGTTGCTGAGGCTGGCTTTGAACTTGGGATCCTCCTGCCTCAGCCTCCCAAACCACTGGGATTACAGGTGTGCGCCACTATGCCCAGCCATCAATTGCCTTTTTATTTGGTTAGAACTTTGTTGTTTTTACAAATTAGTTTGTTGTAGTGATTACTGTACAATTATAATATACTTATTTAACATTTCACAAATTATTTAGAGTAAACTTTTACTATTTTACATAAAATACAGAAATCTTGCAGCTATATAAATTCATTGAGTATCACTTCATCATTGATCTTTATGATATAGTTAGCACATATGTAATACATTCATTGAAACCCCACTAGATAATAACTTTAGCTTCAAATAAGATCCTTTCCCCTAGCCTGAGATAGCAAATATATTTTAACACTAAAATCAAATCTGTTTTTTTAAAGAGAGAGAGAGAGAGAATTTTTTAATATTTATTTTTTAGTTTTCAGCGGACACAACATCTTTGTTTGTATGTGGTGCTGAGGATCGAACCCTGGCCGCACGCATGCCAGGCGAGCGCGCTACCGCTTGAGCCACATCCCCAGCCCCTCAAATCTGTTTTTAAAAGAATTTGCAAGAACAATTTCATTTGCTATGGATGAATAATGTTTATTTTAACCTCCTTTAATAGGGGCTTATCTTAGTACAACAAAAGCAAATAAAGACAATTTTTTATGATACAATTTAAGAATGATCACAAGTTTTTATCAAGTTTTAAAATTCAACCATTTTTGTTTCTTATTGTTCACAGAGTTGTACAAATTTGCACAATATTTTCTTGATTACTATGTTACATCAGAAGCCAAATCAATTATATCAATTGGTTAGGTAGTTCTAAAAGTTACAAATATGCTTTTGCAAAAAATAGCTATACCAAAAAATTACCAAAAGATGAATTACAACATTATAATATTGCTTAAACAAAGTTAATTGATAAATGGGCAGATGATGAAACATCAGTGCACTCAGAGAGAAATGGGCTGTTGAACATACTTGAACATAATTGATCTGTAACATCCTGGACCTCAGGGTTAATCATTCCCCATCAGTTCATGGACATTATCATGCCTGTTTTGGGTAAGGGACTTCTTGAGTTTGTTTGTTCCCCAAAGTCCATCTCTGAATTCACATCACCATCCTACTTATACACACTGGCAATAATTCTAATGAATTTTTTATTTGGCACTAATTTTTTTATTTGGATTGAATATAAGAGGTACTGGGGATTGAACTGTACTACTGAACTACATTCCCAGCTCTTTGTTTTTTAATTTGAGGCAGGGTCTCATTAAGTTGTGAAGACTGATCTTGAACTTGTGATCCTCCTATCTCAGCCTTCTGAGTTGCTGTGATTACAGGTGTGCACCACAGCACCCTGCAATAATTCTAATTAATTTAAAGTGAATTATTTTTTAAATTTTTTTTTATTTGTTTTAATTAGTTATGTAGCTCAGTGGTAGAGGACTGCAAAATAAATAAATTTATATGTTTCACAAAACATGTATTCATTTGTATATGTTTTAAAAATCATTGTCACTGTGCTTTGGATCTCATTGTGTTTCTTATGTTTTTGAATCAGCACTCTGATATTAATATATATATACCTGTTGCTTGGGCACATGGAATTTATCCACTGCACATTACTTATCCAATTCCCCAGTGATCACACTTAGATTTTCCCCCAAATTCCTGGAAAGAGCATTGAAATCTCCAAATATGTCCCCTATGGATTTGCTTGAGAATTTCTTTGTTAAATATATATATATACACACACACACACACACACACACACATATGGAGAGAGAGAGAGAGAGAGAGAAATAGAGAGAGAGATTTTAAACCACAAATGATAATGTATGTGTTTTGCTTAAGTTCTGCCAGATTGTTCTCTAGAATGTCTGTGTTAGTTCACACCAATCTTTCAATAATTGTAGTCCACGTTTCAAGCCTCTTCAGCCACCTGTTTTTTTTTAAATAAAGTTACTAGAATACAGCCACACCTATTCATTCATGTATTGTTCATGGTTTCTTTTGTAATATAAATACAGGGTGTAGTTGTTAATACAGACACCATCTGGTCCACAAAACCAAAAATTATTTACTATCTGGGCCTTTACAAAAAACAGTATGTGTAATATTGATTCTGTGAAATTAAGAAGGGCTTCCTTCATTGCCTAGTATGGTATGTGGTAAATTTTTATAAATATTACATGTGGACTAGAAAAAATAATGTATTCTCTGCCTATTGTAGAATTCAATATATATTTAGGAACTGGTCATTTTTGATGGTATTATTCAGATTGTATTTATCTCTGCTTATTTTTGCTTGCTGACTTTCAACTTGTTGTTAAAACCTATGAATATATTGATAATCATCCTATCTCAGAGTACCATCAGTTTGTTATTTTATATATTTTGAGGCTATATTTTTTTCTGCCTACATATTCATGTATATATACACCATATATTCTGTGGTTCCTTTTCCTAGCTCTAACAATTCTCCTTGTCTTTTATTACTTTTGTTTAAAAGTCTGTCTCATCAGATTGCTATCCAATTTCCTTTTTTGTTCATATCTTTTTCTATTCTTTTATTTTCAACCTATCATCTTTGCTTTCAGTGTATCTCATGTAGATAGCATATTCTTGGATCGTGTGTGTATTTCCAATCTTATTTGAGAGTTTCTAGATTTTAAGTTACAAATTTTACCCATTTATATTTATTGTCTTTTCTGGGAAATTTCACAGTTTTTACATGTACTTCATTCTCTTTCTTTGCTTTCTTTCTTACTTTCCACTACATAGGTAAAATTGACTTTTTCTTCTTTTTGTTATATGACTGCCTTAAGTTCCATATGCATGCTTATTACTATTAATTTATCAATAATTACCTCCAAGCAAAACAATAACACTAGTATACTTTCATGTCCATCATGATCAAGATTGTGTTGATATTGTCTAGAAGATCAGTTCCAGATTTTTACATTCTTTTTCTCTCTTTTTTTCCTTTGGTCATTGAGGTTTGTTTTGTTTTTTTTTTTTTTTTAATTTGTTTGTTTTTTGGTTTTGGAACTGGGTATTTTGGGACAGGGTCTCACTGAGTTGCTTAGTGCTTTGCCATTGCTGAGACTGGCTTTAAACTCATGATTCTTCTGTCTCAGCCTCCAGAGCTGCTGGGATTATAGGCATGTGCCACTGGGCTTGGCTTGGTAATTGAGTTTTAAACAATAGTAATATTTGCTAAGTTAATCATCCCTACATTTACCAAATACCTTGCACTATTCTCTTGGTTTCTCTACTTATTTGAACTCTTTTTCTAGAGTCTTTCCAAAGTGATAATCTTATAAGGCTTGTGCTGAAAATATTTTGTAAGTGCTGAGAACAATCTTTTTAAAAAAATGTATTTAGTTGTTGATGAACCTTTAATTAATTTATTTATATGTAGTGCTGAGAACGCAACCCAGTGCCTCACACATGCCAGGCAAGTACTCTACCATTGAGCCCCAGCCCCAGAAAATATTTTTAAAATAGTCTTACATACAGATTATAACTTGAATGCATAAAATTTTTTTCTTTAAAACTTCAAAATCATTACTTTGTTGACTTCTTGGATCCTACTTTTTCTGTCTGAAATCAATATTAATATGGTTCTTATTCTTTATAGCTGATCTTCTCTGAAGGCTCATTGTTTTTTACATTTCCTATAGATTTTAGAATTTTCTCTTCGTCTTTGATTTTCTTAAGTTTTACTATAAGGTGTCTAGGTAGGAATTTTTATACCTATTTAGCTTGACATGTAATGAGTCTGTTCAATCCCAGGAACTTTATCATCATTACTCCAAATGTTACTTTCCCATAATTTTATTCATTCATGCTGAGTCTTGCCATCTAGATGTTAATATTTCAACTTCTATTCTTTAGATATCAGCTTGTATTTTATATGTTACATTTGTTCTTTCCTTTTGGAAGAATTTCTTAATGTTGTTCTTAATTTCTTGTTCTTCAGGTGAATCTATCCTACTGTTTATCCCATCTAATATTTCAACTATTGTATTTTTCATACCTAATATATTCACTTATGCTTTTTATGACTCATTTTTCATATTCTTAAACTTCATTGTCATTAAAAGTAATGACTTTGCTGCAACCTTCTAAATGCTGTAAAACAGTAAAGAAAGAATCACAAAAGCCTCAAGGAAAATAAGTGTAATATTTTATTTCAAACCAAGTTGTTATTCAAGTGTACAGGCAACAGATAAACTATTTTAAACATAAAAGAATTCTGAGAATTTCGATGAGTTCTAATGAAGGAATCTGTGAGAGAATAAATTTAGACCTACCAAGAAATTACTGGAAAAGCTCCAATAAAAGAACTGGCAGAGAGGACTGGGTTTATATTACTGAAGACCAAGACAAAACACATGTTATGACTATCATGGAAGAATGGATTACAAATGATCTAGAAATGAGGGGTGGGGTTGTAGCTCAGAGGTAGAATGCTTGCCTAGCATGTGTGAGGCACTAGGTTCGATTCCCAGAACCACATAAAAATAAATAAAATAAAGGCTTTGTATCCATCTACAACTAAAAAAAAAAATTTAAAACACAAATGATCTAGAAATGAAGCAGATTTCTAGATAGAATTCAGATGGAAAGAGAAAACAAAGGCAGGATAAAATGTCAACATGTTGTGGTATAAATGTGTTTCTTCATCTGTAATAGTTTGAGCTATATAACTGCTAAATCAAATGAAAATAAATATATTTAATAATACAAAGTTTAAGTCCAGAGAAATAAGACTCTCGATCCAGGTGTGTTGGCATATACCTGTAACCCCAGTGACTTGGGAAACTAAAGCAAGAGGATCCCAAATTAGAGGTCAGCCTCAACAATTTAGGGAGACCCTGTCTCAGAATAAAAAGCAAAAAGGTCTGGGGATGTAGCTCGTGGTAGAGCATCCTGGAGTTCAATTCCCAGTACAAGGAAAAAGAAGAAAAGGGAGGGGGAGGGAGGAGGAGGAGGAGGAGGAGGAGGAGGAGGAGGAGGAGAGAGGAAGAAGGGGAAAAGAAAGAGACTATCAGCTAGAAGATGATGTGGGAAGAAAGAGAGGAAAGAGGAAAAACAGAATATTCTAATTTCATCATTGCTTATAGTGGGGAATTAATGAACTCTGGATAAAGAAATAGAGGATAAAGCTGGGTTTGTGGGTGGTACACACCTGTAATCCCAGCAGCTCCTGAGGCTGAGGTAGGAGGATCGAAAGTTCACTGCCAGTCTTAGCGATTTAGCAAGCCCTGAGCAACACAGTAAGGACCTTGTCTCAAAAATAAAAAAAATAAAAGGATAGGTGAGGTGGCTCAGAGTTGCTCCCTAGGTTCAATCCCCAGAGCAAAACAAAAACAATTAAGATACACAAAAGTACAAAGCTAAAAACTAGAAAATAATAGAAATCTTCCAAACTTCCAAATTATTAGAAGAAACACACTCAAAGCAAACAACTGAGGAAATCTGAACAAGACTGGTGATCCTATAAAATGAACTATATCCTGGCTATGGTATTGTATTACAGTTTTGTAAAACATTACCATTGTGTAGAAACTGGGTTAAAGGACACAAAGGATCTCTGTATTATTTCTTACAAATACGTGTGAATATATAATTCTCTCCACAAAATTTTTCATGAAAAAGAAAAGAAAGCAAAAGAGTTTTTTTTTCTATTAATTATTTTTCCACATTTTTATAGTTGTCTTATAAATAATGATGGGATTTGTGGTTACATATTCATTCATGTACATGATATAACAATGTAATTTGTCCAATATCACTCCCTAACACTTCCTCCTCCTTTCCGTCCTCTTACCTCTGGTCCCTTCCTGCTGTTCTATTGATTTCCCTTTGATTTTTCATGAGATTCACACACATACTCACATACACACCAACCCCCCCCCCCACACACACACACATATACAAATTCTCTTCTCCTTTTTTCTCTCTAACTTCCACATCTGAAGGAAAACATACGACCCTTGACATTCTGAGTCCAGCTTATTTCACTTAACATAATGTTTCCAAGTTCCATCAATTTTTCTACAAATAACATAATTTCATTTTTCTTAATGGCTGAATAAAACTCCATTATACACACACACACACACACACACACACTAGGTTTTCTTTATCCTTTCAACCCTTGATGGAGACCTAGACTGGTTCCATAGTTTGGCTATTGTAAATTGTGTTGCTATAAACATGGGTATGCATGTATTGCTATAGTATGCTGACTTTATTTTTATTTGTATTTTGGTACCAGGGATTGAACTCAGGGGCACTCAACCACTAAGCCCGTCCGTATCTCTATTTTGTATTTTATTTAGAGACAGGGTCTCAATGAGTTGCTTTTACCTCACAGTTGCTGAAGCTGGCTTTGAACTCATGATCCTCCTGCCTCAGCCTTCTGAGCTGCTATAATTACAGGTATGCACCACAGTACCCAGTGTGTGCTGACTTTAATTCTTTAAAATAATAAATATTAAGGAGTGGTATAGCTGGATCATATAATGGTTCCATGCCTAGTCTTTTGAGGAACATCCATACTGATTTCCATAGAGGTTGTACTAATTTACAGTCCCATGAACAGTATAAAAATGTTCCTTTTCCCCCACATCCTCTCCAGCATGTATTATTGCTTATATTCTTGACAACTTCCATGACTGGTACGAGTTTAAATCTAAGTGTAGTTTTTATTTGCATTTCCCTAATTGCTAATGATATTGTGAACATTTTTATGTAACTATAGGTCATTTATATTCTTTTGAGGAGTGTCTGTGTAATTCATTTGCACACTTATTTATTGGGTATTTGTTTTTTGGTGTTAAGTTTTTTGAGTTCTTCATATATTCTAAATATTAATCTTCTGTCAGAAGAGTAGCAAAGATTTGCTCCCATTTTGTAGGTTCTCTCCTCATATTCTTAATTGTTTACTTTGCTGTGCAGAAGCTGTTTAATCTGAGGCCATTCCATTTATTAACTCTTGGCATTATTTCCTGAGTTTTAGGGGGCCCTGAGAAAGTCTTTGCCAAAACAATAGGTTTTTAAAGCTAAAAAAGAGAAAGTATAAAACAATACATAACAGAAACAAAGCCAAACAAGTCATATTAATTGATGCAAATGAGTAAAAATTAGGTACTCAGACTAAAAGACTTCCCAATTGGCTTACAAGAAAAAACCCACCTATCTGCTACATCCTGGAGACACACCTAAAACAAATTAGCACTATTAAACTTCTTCCCACTTCCTGACTTTTAGTACCTGTTATTTTTCATTATCAAGGTTTATAACATGTACATTTCATTCTATAGCCTTAGCTTCTTTAGTATTTATTTCTAGCTCTGTTTAAATTGATATTGCAAATAACACTTCTGAACATCATTTCCAGCTCTTATTTTGATTCTCTTCTTGAATCTTTTTCTATCATTAGCATATTTTTTCAAGAAAGGCTTAGATAAGAACAGCAACAACAACAATAATGGTAACAGTACAAAATGTTTTCACTTTAGTTCCACTCTTGCTATGTGCTGAAAACTGTGCCCAGACACTTTAAATTATCTCATTTAGCTCTCAAAACAATCCTATGTCTTGAAACTATTATTGCCCCTATTTTATAGTTCCTTATTCCTTAAACACGGTAATTTTGCTTTCTTCTAGCTTCTACATCTAAAATTGTAGATTCCCTCCCCACCCCAGCATTAAATTATATAGTCAAGAATGTACAAGATTAGTATACTAAGGATGATGACTATTTAAACTTAGCAAACAAAAGACCCCACCACCCTTAGAGGGAAGTGGGGGGTTAAAAAATAATAGCAACATTTTGTTCTATCACATTTGGCTTGTTCCACAGAATAAGCCTTGAATATTTGACTTTAGGAACCCTCTATTTACTCAACAGTGAAAGCAGAGGTTGAAGAGGAAACCTCAAGCTGGGAGCAAGGTGTTTCCTTACATAGGTAGGAGGGAAGTATAGCCAAAGAAGAATCATACCATGACCAGAAAGGACTCAAGGCCATGTAATAAATAAACAAGGATTGCTTTAATTCTGAAAGAAAACATGGAATAAATATGAACTTAAAAATGATTGGTTGTTGGAATAACCCACAAATTTTGTAGATTACATACTTTCCTAATTGAGGTAGTGATGAAGAAAAAAAGGACAAAAACTCATGTGTGGATTGCCATATTCAAAATCAATTGCATATTTCTGTATTGCTTTGAGAATATTTGAAGATTGAATAATTACCTTTCCCTTTTTCCTTCCTTTAAAATACTAGTTATGGTAAATTTCTTTCTCTTACCCGTTCCCACCTCTCACTATTGTAAGTGGGTGTGTAGGAGGTAGTTAAATTTATCATTCATTCCATAGGTTGAAGAATGCTGGAATTATGATAGACTGGATGAGGAATAAGCATCACCTGAAAATTGCAAGATCAACTAATGGTTCTGAAAATGACACAGTAAAGCACAGTGGTTGAGAATAATGGTCTCTGTAGATTACATGGCTTGGGGTCAAATCCTGATTCTTCCATGTTGCCTGTGTGTCCTTGTGAGGACTAAATAAAATAATGCATATAGAGGACTTTGAAAATTCCTGGCACACAATATGTGTGATCAAAAAAACATCCAATTGTGCTTTCATCTCACAGTGCTGAATGTGACTTTGTGTTCATGTTATCTGATGAACACAAGTGTTTGAATCATACATTTGAACACATTATTATTTTGTCTCCAGTATCCAAGGTGTCCTTGAAGCATTAGTCTTTTATATATATTGGTTCTCTTTAGTTCTGCATGTCTAATATGGGGCACTAGGTGAAAGAACTTGCCTTCATTTGGAATAGAATATCCAACATGCTCCAGATCTCTGCACACTCCATCGAAGAACTCCTGAAAGATTCCTGTGTTTTCACAAGATTTATCCCTTTTGCTTTGCTCCCTTTACACAAGTCTGAACCAAATACCTGAACCTTTGGTAAATACCAGAACCTTTGGTAAGCCATTATTTTTGTAAAAAAGCATATTGTCCTTTGTGATGGAGATGGGATCAGGGATGCTGCAGGGTTCCAGAGCCTCATTGCCTATAGGGTCTTCCAGGCTCTGCTCCTGACTCATCAACCATCTGACTCTAGAGCTCTGGTGTCCTTTTTCCTGTTTGTGAAATTGAGCAAGGTTGGTATGTGGAAGGGGGACAAGAAAAGGATGGGGAAAGACCCAGAAGGCACGGAGAGTCATAACCAAAATGGAATCTCCCATGGTGACAAAGAACAACAAACACAGCGGCTGCACAAACAGGGTCCATCCCTGCTGTACTCAAACACTGGCGCCCTCAGCAGATTGAGTCTGTTTTCATTCTGTTTTAAAAAGTGGCAGTGGGGGTGAGGGTGGTAAGGAACAACCAAACAGAATAAAAAACAAAATCATTTTATTCCCTTTCTGATGCAGCTTCTGGAACCTACTCAAGTAGCAAGCTAACCTATTTCAAGTGAGAGAAGTGCATTTCATTACTTGGCAATAAGCTGGATTGGCTATTTATTAGCATCCATTTCAACATCCCAGGCATCTCCTGTAATGACAGGAAAGGCTGATCAACATTTACAGAGAAACATTTAAGAACTTCCATAAATTTGTGTTTCCTGTGCAGAGCACTGACAATCCGGAGATGTAATGACGATAATGAAATCTGGGTTTAGGAATTCCTTTGAAATCGGTCCAGGCTTGTCAGTGCCTTTGAGGAGCATATGGCTAAAGGCAGCAATGATAATAAAACCCAAGGAGGCGCAGCTCAATCGCTCACTTACTTTTTTCCCCACTTGCTGCCTTTGCTATCCATCCATTATATTCTCTCCTGGTCATTGGCAGGAAGTCTATAAATGCCAATGTGAGGAGTATCTGGTGGGTTATTATAGCAGGCTACATTATTGTGGGTTTTTTTTTTTTTTCTCCTTTAAAAAAGATTTTGGCAAGGTACCTGAGACTCTGGAACGGGCCGCCAAATCTCAGTAGGATTCCAGATGGTTGAGATTCCGGCTCCTGATGCCCTGATGTCTCCCCTCCCTCCTCTCTGAGATATTTTCATTTGTGTTCTCTTCAGAGATAAATATTTTTATGTTAACTAGCTTCAAGAAGGGTCATGATGGAATGCTTCTGGATTAACCTTGACCTGAAGGAACTTGCTCAGAGCTACCTATGAACTTCCACCTTCACATCAGCCTTTTCTGTACTCTACTTGCCCTATTCAGCATCCTCCTCCCCTCCTGCTCCCGCTGAGATCTCCTGTGCAGAGCTGACCTACTAATGCTCCCTCTTTCTTCCCCCACGTATCTAGCTGCTACCTAAGAGGTGCTGAAGCATTCATGGAGTATATGTGAGTGTCTCTCTGAGCTCCTCAACTCTGCAAGCTGGGCTGCTGGAGCACCCACATTGTCCTCTGTCACAGGAATGCAATATGGTGGTTACACACAAGACTATGGTCAGAATGCTTGGTGCAACTCCTGGCTCTGCCTCTTGCTGGGTGTGTGACCTTGGACAAGCTACTTAACCTCTCCTAGGTCTCAGTTCCCCCATCTAAAAATTGGTACAACTAATTATCTTAATAGGATTATTGTGAGAGTGAATCAAGATAATGCATGTGATATGCTCAGCATAATATCTGCACGTACTAAGTGTTCCATGAGTATTTAGCTATTGTGATTGTCATCATAGCTTTATAATAATATTTCAACTCTTAGGTGGCTGCCTGACTCCCACTCTGGACTGAAATCCCCTGGAGAGCAGAGACTACATGCTGTCTCTGATCTCCAACTTCTAACACAGCGGCTAATAATACATTCTGCCTCGGGCGTATTTGTATCTTTCAACAGGGCTTTGGGGAGGACTGTGCTCTAAATAAAAGGAATCACTTTAACAGGTAAAAGTCATGTGCAAGGCACATACTTTCCTCATATATTTGTCTTTTCCTTTAAGAGAAGCAACACCATGTTATTAGCTCTCTTAGGAGAGGAGAAGCTGCTCAAAGCCAAGGACACTCTTGAGCCATGTTTTAGTGGCAGAATGATGTTTCATAACAGGTGAAAGTGGGGGCTCCATTCTCTTTCACTCCCTGCCTCCATACAGTGAGCAGAGCAGGTTTGGTAATCCTTCTGGTCAACCTCCCATGCTCCACCCTCTCTCCTGAACCCACAGGAGGGAGGGGAATGGGGTTGCTGTGTTGGCTTAACTAGCCCCATTTCAGAAAAGAGTATAGAAAGCCCCCCACCACCAGTTTTTCAGAACTAAGCTTTGTGCCTGAACTCCGAGAAGCCCTACTTCTTGGCAGGTGGCATCTACTTGTGCACTATTGAAAGTGAAAATGTGTTTCCCACTTCCAGGATGACTGAGGGAGGGAATCCTGAAATGGAGAAGGAGCAAGTAGATGATCCAGATGCCAACATTCAACCCCAAATCCAAACAGAGAATTTTTGGGCTATACCTCAATATTCAAGAGTACCTGAGGGCTGGAGATATAGCTCAGTTGGTAGAGTGCTTGCTGCACATGCACGAGGCCCTGGGTTCAATCCCCATCACCACATACACAAAAAGTACCTGACACCTATAAGGGATCATGACAGACAGTGACATTCATAGTACATTCTGAGATGGTGCCTGAGGGGGCCAGAGCAGAAGTTTTCTTGTTACTGTCTCCCATTTTGTTCTGATTAAACCATTCATGATGAGCACAGACAGCTTCTATAATTTAAAAAAAAAAAAAAAAAAAGAGGTGATTGAGGGCTGGGGCTGTAGCTCAGTGGTAAGAGCACTTGCCTAGCATGCATGAGGCCCTGGGTTCGATCCTCAGCACCACATAAAAATAAATAAATAAATAAATAAATAAAATAAAGGCATTCTTTCCATATACAACTACAAAAAAAAAAAGTTAAAAAAAAAAGCAGGTGACTGAAAGAAAACCGAGGCATTAAGCCTGGCTGCAATGATAAGGAGCCAGGGATAGGCAACTGCCTCCTCCTTCCTGCTCCTTTGAGTCCCACTTCAAGTCTCCTTGGTTCCACATTCTTTTTCCCTGAACTGAGCCATGATATCTTCTCCTCCAAACCCCACCAGTATTATATGTAAATAACCTTTGGCTGGAATTCAGTCAACCTGGCTTCTTGCCCAGCTCTGCCCCTACTCAGTAGCCTTGAGATCTTGGGTTCTTAAACTTCTCCAAAAGACACCTGGCAAATGGAGAGAGACTGTCAGGTTCTGGCCAGATGATAGATGCAAACACTCTTTTCAAAGAACACAGTGCTATAAACAGTGTCCCCAGAGGTTTGAGAAAGTCTAGAAACACACTGTGTCCCAAGAGTTAAGAGGCGAAAAAGCTATAGAGTCAAATACAAAATATACAGTCAAGTCTCAAGCAAGAGGACTAGAATCCCACACCAGGAAACTGGGGAAAGCAGATTTAGTAACTGTTATAGTTTGGGTTTAGAATGACCTCCAAAGGCTCGTGTGTTGCAGGCTTGGTCCCCAGCTGATGGAGTTATTGGGAAGTGATGGAAAATTTAGGAGACAGGGCCTTGTTGGAGGGAATAGGTCATCGGGAGGGTGCCTATGAAGGGTTTATTTAGTCCCAGCCCCCTCCCTCTCCTTCCTCACTGCTAGTAGGTGAGCAGCTTTGCTCCACCATACTCTTCCTGCTAAGATATTCTGCCTCACCACAAGCCTATAGTGATGGGGACAAGTGACTATGGACTGAAACCTTGGAAACTGCAATCCAAAATAAGTCTTAAATTGCTTTTCTCAGATGTATTGTCATAGTGATAGAAAGCTGACTACCACAGCAACCAATCACTTCACACTCTAATCCAGACCACAAAATCTAGAATTCCCTAATTTAGAGAGAGATGAAATCTTGAAGTTTATTTATTCCTGTCTTCTCGTTCTCCACATGCAGAAACTCAAGGTCAGAAGGTCTACCAACTTCTCCTTGTTCTCAGTCCAGTACTCTTAAAACTAAATGTTCCTTTTTGTGAAATGAGCCTTCAATTCTCAAATTCTGTGACTTGATAAAATTGTGTCTAGGAAGAACTAAGTGAGGGTCTAGAGTTGTAGCTCAGTGGTAGAGCACTTGCCTAGCATATGTGAGGCACTGAGTTCAATCCTCAGCACCACATAAATAAACAAACAAATAAATAAATAAAGGCATTGTATCCATCTGCAACTATTTAAAAGAAAAGAAAAACTAAGTGAATTCCCATGGTCAGAGATCTTAGTGGCTATAGACCCAGAGGAAAATCAAGATCTGCTACCTGATTCAGAAGTGAATTCTGATTCAGAATGGGACACAGATGCTGAAAGTTATGATTTCTGAGTTAGAGAACAGGCTCAGGAAAGTTCTAAGAAATTCATAGAGTCTAAGCTGCAGATCCATTTGGATACATTAACAGCAATTTGGGGCTGCATGAACAGAGCAGGATGGACTTCTATATCTCTGGTCCTAGACCCTAAAATTCCAGCATCCTGATGAATTAAAAGGCAATAGAGCTAAAGAGAACTGCTGGGTACCAATGGCCATTTAGCTTGGCATGGCCTTAGAAGTCATAGGTATTTTTCTTTCTAATCTTTGTGATTTCAAGGATTCAGTTCATCAACTGTCTACTGAGTACTGATACTGTATCAAAGTTGGAGGCATAGGAAAAAAGGAATCTATGGAACTGCCCTCAGGGAGCACATTAGAGAGATGGGTTGGAGAAGTGAGTCTCAGACTGTGAAAGGATGAACTAAAAATTCAAGACAATGTGAGGTTGTGGGTTGAAACAATAAATCCAAACACATCCTATGGAAGTTAAAGAAGGAAGAGAAGCAGTGAAGGTTAGAGTGCTCATGGATATGAGGATGAATGAGGCAGGGATTTGAAAGTTATGCCTCCAAAGTAGAAAAATTAAGAGAAACAATCCAGCTCCTCTGAATCATCTGACCTGCTATAGGAAGTGCCCTGGAGAGCTCACCATCACCCACTACAGGGAGCCAAGTGCAAGGCCTGGCCCTTTTATAGTCAGGCATGTAGAGATGGCGACTTTCCAGAAATTCACTACAAATCAAAGAGCAGAGCCATACTTGAAACCCATGTAGTGTGACTCCCATCTCTCATCTATTTCCCCTCTCTCTACACGAGGAGTGACTCTCCAGCATCAGAGCTGGCCCCACCACCTTAGGTCCAGTGTTTGGCTTGAAGAGTATGTGTCTTTGGAGCAATGACAACACTAAGAATTTTGCCTACTGCAACAGACAGATTAATCAAGTGGCTAAAATGAAATCTACATATACATGAAATAGAAAAGTATTTTGAGCTATGTGGATACTAAGCTTCCTGAGAAACACTATGGAGACATTTACTTCAAGCAGGGTGAATAATCATATTAATCATATCAAGCTCATATGGCAGATGTTGGCTAGATAACCTAGCAACAAATCCCAGTCTGTTACTGTTTTGCCTTCTGCACTATCAAGGTGCAAAGTAATACCTACTTTCCCTGCTTCCCTTGTAGCTAAGAGGACTAAATAATCTAAATATGATGAGAAAAAGATTTGGGGAAATGCTATGGGGGGTGGGGAGTGGTTAGAAAGCTGTTTCTTGCCTGAAAAAGGGAGTTATTTATGAAAGAGGATGTCCTGCTTCCACCTTCTTCCCCTTTCTTCCTTCTTGACCAAGGATGTAATGTCTAGAATTATGGAGCCATTTTTTTAATAACAAGTAAGGGGTGGGGTCAGGGGCAGAGCCAACATAATAATGTTGAGTTTCTAAAAAGACCTGCAAATAACACCTAATTTCTTATCCAGATTCTGAGCCAACTGAAAAATAAACCAAAATATTGCTTTTTTATTGATAAAGCTAGTGTATAGCACATAGTTTAACAAGGAAGCTACCAACTACACTAAAAGAACAGCCTGTCCCCTGTTCCCACCTTCATGCCCCACCTGTAGACACATACACCAGCCATAGTTCTTTGAGAATCCTGCAGGACCATGATGATGGCAATGAAGATTCTGCCACCAAAAATCCATGAAATGAATTAGACAAAATGTTAATTATACCCACAACCAGGCCACTGTCTCCAAGGCTGAGAATTCACTCTTTTATTTCCCATCTCAAGTAATTGCTAGCGGTGTCTAACATGGTCTATTAGAGCTTCTGCAATTAAACTATATGAGAATATTGGCATTCTTCAGCAATAAAGGCTGACTGGTGGTTGCCCCAGTTGTAAACAAAACAAAAAACAAACAAACAAACAACAACAACAAAAAAAACAAAGCTACAAACCGTTCTGCCATCAAATTCCCAATGAAATAACATTTTTTCCTTGTAGGTTAAAGTGCAAAGAAATTTGAAGTCAAAAATCAAATTTCCTTGTCCTTATGTGTTAAAGTTCAAAGGAATTAAGGTTCACAGCACATGGTCCGGGCTTCTCATTCAGCCTCAGCCTTGGCCTCAGTCTCAGCCCCATCTGGTCAAAGTTGGCCACAATGGGTGCAGCTTGGGCTGCCTCCCCTGGAGTGAATACTATTCCTCCAGGACCTCGGAAATGAATTATTTCAAAATCAAGTCTCTGGTACACCACATTTTTTTGATTAATTATTTATTTTAACCAATAAATGAAAATTGTATTTTTCAGTACAGCATGATTTGGAGAACATGGATAAGTGGCAAAATTGAGGTAATTAACATATTCATTACTTCACATGCTTGCCATTTGTGGTGAGAAGGCTTAAATCTACTCTCTTAGCAATTTTCAAGAGTCCTGGGCTGAGGGCATAGCTCAATGATAGAGCACTTGCCTAGCATATGCAAACACACACACACACATATACACACAATATGTTGTTATTAACTGTAGTCACCATGTTGTACAATAGATCTTTTAGATTTTGTATTCTTATCTAACTGAAATTTTGTGTCTTTCAACTAATGTTTCCCAACTCCACTCCACACCTCAGCCTCTGGTCACCAATATTCTATTCTTTGCTTCTATATTTTATACTTTCAAAGATTCCATGTGTAATGCATTATTCTTTTCTATCTTTATTTTTCTTTTTTTCTCCTTTTGCCCAATTTTTCACTCCTCCCCTTTTCAGCCCCTGTGTAATGTTATAGTAATTTTACTATATTTAATAACTATTTTTTTTTACCTATTCCAGAACCTTACTACAAGTTCTTACCTGGATTAGAGGAACTGTGGAGAACATGATGAACAAGTTTTTGTTTCTTCTAAGGCTGATTGGTATGTGGCTTTGCTCTGAAGTGACTGTAGAAATAAGATTCAGTGTCTTCTCTCAAAGTGGTGCTAATACTGGGAACAGCAGAAGACACACACTGAGAGAAAGTATCAATACCTGGATATTCACCCAGCCTGGAACCCTTAAGAGAAAGAAGCTTACTAAGTAGTCCCTTGCATTAAAAAAAAAAGTCATAATCATCCTAAGCAGTATAAAAAAGTAAAGGAACAAACCACTCCAAATAGCCTATAACACTTCAACAACTGACTCCATTGACATCAGAGTGAATGAAATGTCAGAGAAAGAATTTTAAAAGTTCATAGTTAAAATATTCAACAAGTTAAAAGAAGATGCAAGAAATGAACTTAGAAAATACAAGAAGTGAAAGACCATTTCAATAAAACGATAGAAATTCTGAAAAAGAAACAAACAAATCCTGTAAATGAAGGAATCAATAAATCAAATTAAGAATTCAATGGAAAGCATCACCAATAGCTTAAATCACTTTGAAGATAGATGTTCAGGCCTTGAAGACAAAGTATATAATCTTGAAAATAAAGTTGATGTTTTAGTCAGCTTTTTGGCCACTGTGACCAAAATATCTGACAAGAAATGTAGAGAAGGAAAAGTTTATTTTTGGCTCACGGTTTCAGAGGTTTAGTCCATGGTCAGCTGACTCCATCGGTAGCTCTGGGAACAAGGCAATGCAGAATGTCATGGCAGAAGGATGTGGCAGAGGGAAGCTCAGGACATGGCAACTACGATGCAGAGAGCTCCACTTACCAGGGACAAAATACAAACCCCAAAGGCACACCCTCAGTGACTCTTTCCTCCATCCACACCCTACCTGCCTTTGGTTATCATCCATTCAATACATAACAGTGGATTAATCCACTGGTAGGTTACAACTCACATCATCTAATTATTTCACTCTGAGCATCCTTGCATGTCTCACACATGAGCTTTCAAGGAACAACTCATATCTAAACCATAACTGTCGACAATAAAGAAAAGATGTGAAGAGATCATGACTAGAAATATTCAAGAAATCTGGGATGACATTAAGAGACCAAATTAAAAAATCCTTGGGGTAGAAGAAGGCTCTGAAATACAAACTAAAGGAATGCACAATCTCTTCAATGAAATAATGTTAGAAAACTTTCCAAATCTTAGTAACAAGATGGAGATTCAGATATAAGAATTCATAACCACTAGGCTGGGGCTATGGCTCAGCAGTAGAGCACTTGCCTAGCACGTGGGTTCGATCCTCAGCACCATATAAAAATAAATAAATAAAGGTATTGTGTCCATCTACAACTAAAAAATAAATATTTTTAAAAGAATTCATAACCACTAAACCTGCATTAGAAAACATACTCAAATAAATATTTCATGGAGAAGAAATGAAAATGAAAACCAGCACAAGGATGAATTGCACTAGAAGAATAGTCAATAAAGGAGAATCAAGTTTGATTTAAGCATTAAAAATAAATCAAAATGGCAGGAAATTAAAACCATCTCTCTATAAAGATCCTACATGTAAATTAAATAATGTGGTATCTATCTTTCTGTGCCCAGCTTATTTCACTTGATACAATGTCCTCCAGGTACATCCAAGTTGTCACAAATGACAGGATTTCTTTCTTTTAAAAGCTAAATAGTATCATATGTGTATATGTACCACATTTTCTATATCCATCATCCTTTGATGGATGCTTAAGTTGATTTCGTATCCTGGCTACTGTGAATAATGCTGCAATGAACATGGGAATGCAGGCATCCCTTCAAGATCCTAATTTCATCTCCTGGGCTGGGGGTATAGCTCAGTTGGTAGAGTGCTTGCCTAGCATGCATGAAAGCCCTGGGTTCAATCCCCACCAACATCAAAAAGAAAAAAAAAAAAAAGCCCTCTGATTTCATCTCACTTGGTTATATATTCAGTAGTAAGCTTGCTAGATCATACAGAAGTTCTATTTTTAATTTTTTGAGGAATGGCCATACTTTTTTCCAGAATGGCTAAGCTACTTTACATTTTCATCAACAGTACAGCATGCTTTTTTTTTTTAAGGGTCTAAAGATTTAAAAAGATATACACAGCATTGGCTCCACAACTACCAAATTTTAAGAGAACAGGCCCATCTGATTCTCCTAGAGAACAGTTATCTTAATTCCCTAAACCCAGTACAAACTAATATTTCAAGAACCCCAACAGTAACTAAGAAAGATGGAGAAAATTTCCTTCATTCTGGCCCCTTCTGGATGTCAGATTATGAAGTTGTTCATAAACCATTTAAATCCATAAGCCTTTGGACCTAGACTCAGTGGGAGAAGGCTGACAGCAAAAGATTAATTTGGGGACTGTGCTCCTACCATTTAAATTCACATAACCCTTTAAATTCAATTTCCCTTTTCATCCCTTAGCCCAGCTTCCCTAGCAGAAAGAATAGGGAGCAAAATTTATGTGCTAGTACTTTTTTGAGAGGAACAAGCCCAGGAAAGCAAGAATGAGAGAAAATGGGAAGTAAAGCAGGGAAGGAGGAGAAGTAAATTCAAGTTGGTACACAATCAAACTGGCCATGGCACCACAAACACACATTTCTGGTTACTTGACCCCACAAGCTATCTTCCAAGTAGGCCACGTAGAACCACCCTGCCTTAGATAGCCTTTGGGATGATAAGAAAGTGGTGGGAACCTAGATATCTGTTTTATTAAGTTCTTATTCATATCCAAGTTTGAAAACTTTTGCTTTATAGAAAGTTATTTGCATAGGGACAAAAACCTCCATACGCTACAATCTCATTGGGAGCTAAATACCATGTAGGCAGGTAAAAGCCTGTCACCTGGTCTCAGAATTAAAAGCCAACTGCAAAAATTCCTTCCTCTTAACAAACCACCATAATTAGAGTACAAGGCCCCGCACCATTTATCCTGACTCCTCCAGAAGCATTCCCATATGAATCTTTTTTCCTCCATTTCTCACTCTTAGATATTTATTTCCTAATGTTTCTAGTCAGCGTTCCAGATGTAAAAATTCTGAGACTATACACTCCCAAACTTAAGGCCCTTCCCCATATAAAAGGTATGTCATAAAGAACAACATTGAATATCATATGACCTTTTGACACTGACACCCAAGAGTAAAAAGCAAGAGCTAAGACAAGCACACCCAGCTTATCCTACTTAACTTCACTGGTCAGACAGTAACTTCATTTTCTTTGAGAAAGAACAGGAATTACATTAATGGGTATCCCTGGTCATGGAAGGAAAAAGCACAGGCAGAAAAAAAGCAGCTCTCCAAAAACTAAGCCTGGTGGACAATGAAGATTAAAGGAGCCTAGGTCTTTGATAGCATCATAGTGGCCACACCAGTCCCCAGAATTCCTGCTTCTAGACCTCTAGATATGTAAGCACTGGTTTCTGATTGAATTGTGTACCCTGGATAAAGACACGGTGAAATCCTAACCCCTGTGCCTCAGACTGACCTTATTTGGGTCTTTATTAGAAGGAATCAAATTAACATTGAGGCCTGGGCTGCGGATGTAGCTCAGTGGTGGAGCACTTGCCTAGCATAGGTGAGGCACTGGGTTAGATCCTCAGCACCACCTAAAAATAAATAAATAAAATAAAGTTATTATGTCCATCTACCAAAAAAAAAAACCAGATTTTTTTTTATCAATGACACCCTTTCCCTAACAAGAGTAAAAATGAAAAAAAAAAAAAAAAGGGGATTCCATGACACTCATCAGTTTTTCAATGTGTATCCTCTAACTCCTTGTCCCTGCTTAGACACAAACTCAATACTGGGAGGAGTAACTAATGCCAGCATGTGTCACTCTACCCAGCAGTCACTAAATTATGAGACTAGAAGGAAAATGTCACTCAGGAGCCATTATACCTCATGGCAGAAGCTGAGGGAAAAACACTAATCAGTATTGGAGAGGAGGTGGGCAGGGAGTGTGTGGGGGTGGGGGTGCAGGAGGGATCTCTTAGTCAGCAACCCTAGTCCTATCCTAGAAGAATTTCTGGAATGTGACAAGGAAGTTACATCCAAATTTGTGGGTGATGGCTTCAAGATGAATAATATCTCTGCTATATTTGAGCTTCTCTTAAACATAGAAAATTGTGCTACAAGAAATAGCTTTAATCTCAGCTCGATTCTCTGCCAAGTGAGGCCATTTAAGGATTTCTTAAATGTTAAGCCTGCCAAAGCAGATTTGCCCCATTGGTGACAATGGGGGAAGATGAGAAGGTGACATAAGAGGATAGGCCCTGACTCCAAATCTGATTTGAATATAGCATGGAAAGCCACCCTGGGTGAGAGAAGCCATGGGGATGAAACGTGGGCTAATGCCAAGAGCCTGGTTTTGTTTTCAATGATGAGCTCGTGAGTGCTTATTATTAAAGTTAACTAAGTAAAAGTCATTATAATGGAGAATGGGAAAAATCAGCGGACAGCAACTCCATTGTTACCTTAAGTGGGATCTTCTTGGAAAACGTTTATAAAATATTAGATTTGCAAAGAAGTAATCATCTCTATGATCTTATCATGTTTTGGACGAGAAAATTATAAAGTGTGTCCCACTACCCCTCCAAATCCCAGAAGTCACTTAGTAAGTTTGGGGTTAGTACTTCCCAAGTTATAAAATGGCAATATAGTTGGGAGTTGTTTGGCTTCTTTTACTCCCCACACCAGTCCCTTTGGTAAAAATATCCCCTTAATTATCATCAAAAGGGCTGGGGATGTCGCTCAAGCTGTAGCGTGCTTGCCTGGCATGCGTGCGGCCCGGGTTCGATCCTCAGCACCACATACAAACAAAGATGTTGTGTCTGCCGAAAACTAAAAATAAATAAATAAATAAATATTTTTAAAAAAATTATCATCAAAAGCATTTGCACAATGTATGTATAACATGTCAAAATATACCCTACTGTCATGTATATCTAAAAAGAACAAATAATTTTAAAAAACATTTGTACATATGTGGCTGCTATGATATGTGGCAAAGTAATGATCAGCGTGAGGGAAACAGACCCAGATTCTGGAACTCCTACAATCTGATGATTTAGGAATGATCAAGAAAAACTAAGAACCTGAGTTATTAAATAAACACAAATATAAAGAATGTCACTTTTACCCTGAATACAAAAGCAACCTTGAGAAGAAGAACAAAACTGGAGTTATCACACTTCCTGATTTCAAAATATATTTTAAAAACTACAATAATCAAAAATAGTAGCTGACTGGGGATTAACTCAGGGCAGAGCACTTGCTGAACATGCTCAAGGCCCTAGATTCAATCCCCAGCACTGTATACCAACCAACCAACCAACCAGTATGCTATTGACATAAAAACAGACACATAAACCAATGGAACAAAGTAGAAACTTCACAAATAAATATACATACCTGTGGTCAACTGATTTCCAACAAGATATCAAAAAAATACATGATGGGGAATGGATAGTTTCTTCAGTAAATAGTGTTAGGAAAACTGGATATTTACACAGAGAAGAATGAAATTGGACCCATAGTTCACACCATATCCAAAACACACACACGCACAAAATCAACTCAAGCCAGGTGGTGGCTTATGCCTGTGCATGCCTATAATCCCAGCGGCTCAGGAGGCTGAAGCAATAGGATCACAAGTTCAAAGCCAATCTGAGCAATTTAGCAAGCCCCAAACAACTTAGCAAAACTCTTTCTCAAAATTAAAAAAATAAAAAGGGTTTTAGGATATGGCTCAGTGATAAAGCACCCCTGAGTTCAATCCCCTGTACCAAAAAAAAAAAAAAACAAAAAACTTCAAAATGAAAGTTTCACATTAAGACCTAAAGCCATTAAATTACTAGAAGGCAACATAGAGGAAGAATTTTTTGTCCTCAGTCTGGCCAATTAATTTTAATGGTTTCCACCATAAAACAAAAAGATAAGTATGTAAGGTAATGCATGTTAACTGGCTTGATTTAGCCATTTTACAATGTATACATATAGCAAATATAAAAATTGTATAATTTTTATTTCTCAATTAAAAAATAATGCACTAAGTGCTTGAAAATTATTGAGTAAATCTAAGTGTTCTCATTACAAAAAAAAAGAAAAAGAAAATACTAACTATGTGAGGTTCTAGATATGTTTCTTAGCTTGATTATGCTGATATTTCAATAAATTATGTGTATATGAAAATATCTAACTGTACACCATAAATTTATACAACTTTTGTCAATCGTATATCAATAAAGAGAAAAAAAATTATAACTTACTGCCCCAATTTAGTTTTTTGTTTATGTTCAAATATGATATCAGTACTACATTACTAATATATTATGTATATTACAAAGCACATATAATTTTTTAAAGAATGAAATTTTAATAATTATATAATAATATCCCATTAAGTGGTAGAATAAATTTTATTATTTTAAAAAATTAGATACCTAAAAATTCAATGATTATCAAGCAAATTAATAGTTTTCTAGTGCTAATGTCATTTTTATTATGAATTTGATTTTCAATTTTTGTTTTGAGAAGCATGTTTGTAAATAATCAAAATGTTTAAGTATTCACCTTGCAGAATTATAAGCTTTTAGTTAAAATTTCTGTTGTGAAATATACTATCTGTATATATATATGAATGTGTATATATATATATATATATATATATATATATATATTACATGTGTATAGTATATATACAATGATAAAGAATAAAAAAAAAAAGGTTACTTTCATTTAGTTCAAGCAAAAAAAAAAAAAAAAAAAAAGTAAAGGGCATTTAATGGGTGGTTTGGAGCCAAGAATAAATCTGTACCTCTGGCAAGACATCTGGACAAATGTGCCTTGTGTCTAATGTGAGCCGAGCCCCTGCCTGGATGCTGAAAGGAGTGCAAAAATGAATAAGAGCCAGTGCCTGCCCTCAAGGAGTATGAAGTCTGGTAGGGAGACAGGTGTCAACACAAATAGCTATTTTATATAAAAATGCAAAATTTGGCCAAAGTGTAACAAAACAAAAGGCAATAAGAGCATAGTGAGAAGGGGAAGGACAAGTGTTTTTAAGAATTCGAGTCGCCTTAGCCAGAAGCAGAATGCACACACAGTTACCCAGATACTCAGAAGACTGATACAGGAAGATTGCAAGTTCAAGGGCAGCCTGGGCAACTTAGTAAGATGCTGTCTCAAAATTTAAAAAATTTTAAAAAGGTTGGTATACAACTGAGTGGTAGAAAGCTTGCCTAACATGCATAAGGCCATGAGTTTAATCCTGAGTACTGCAAGAAGGAAGGAAGGAAGGAATGGATGGATAGATATTGGAGTCACCTGGAGATCTGGAGTTGGCCCTAGAGGAAGACCCCCAGTGAATGGTGCTATAGTTTGAATCTTGAATATCCTCAAAAGGCCCATGTGTCGAAGATTTGGTCCCTACCCTGTGATACTATTGGGAGGTGGTAGGTCATTGGGGACATGCCCTTGAAGGGAATAGTAGGCTTCTGGGCCCTGCTCTTTCTCTTTCTCTGCTTCCTGGCTGTCATGAGGTACACAGGACTCCTCTGCTAGGCACTCCCACCAGGTTGTACTATGTCACCACAGGTCCAAAGCAATGGGTCCATGTGACCATAGACTGAAACCTATGAAGCATTTCATCAAAATAAACCTTTCCTTATTTTAAGATGATTATGTCAGGTATTTATCACAGTAACAGAAAGCTGACTAATGATGCAGAGGGCCTTGGAGAAGAGATTTGAAGGCTTAGAGTGTGATGAGGACAAAGGGCATCTAAATCTGGATCACAAACCTGGGCTCTCTAAAAATCCCAAAAGACCCTAAAGATGAGGCTAATGTGGCCAAAGAGAGAGGAATGCTGGGCACATATGACAGGCAGGGTGCTCCCGAGGGAAACATGGAAGGTTGAATCAGTCCTGGACCCGCCACTGGGGAGCTTGTATCTAGAGAACCAGATCTACTTACTATAGGTTAAAAGGTCCCTGCCTGGACAGCCAAATTAAGGATTAGGCCAGGAGATGGGTAGGAATTGATGTATTGGAATGAGAAAGTATGGACAGTAGAGTAAAGTGGTTAGGGACACAGGTATGGAATTCAACTTCTAGTCTATGTCCTAGATCTCCCACTTTCTAGCTCCTTAATCCTGGATCAAAACTTGAACTCTCTGCTTCTCAGATTCCTCATCTGTCCAACATGGACAATAAAATTATCTACCTCATAGAGCTGGAGTAAGTGGGAAAGAGTTGACAAATAAAAAGCAACAGCACAGAGTTAGCATTTATCACTGTTCCCTGGAACCATTTTCTAGGCCTTTGACCTGAGTACACACCCTCTCCTTCTGTCCCCACTGATTTTTTTTAAGAACCCATTCCAGCCAGGTGCAGCAGTACACACCTGTAATCCCAGTGGCTGGGGAGACTGAGGCAGGAGGATCAAGAGTTCAAAGTCAGCTTTAGGTGCTCAGCAACTCAGTGAAACTCTGTCTCTAAATAAAATACAAAATAGGGTTGGGGATGTGGCTCAGTTGTCAAGTGCCCCTGAGTTCAATCCCCAGTACCTCCCAAAAAAAAAAAAAAAAAAAAAAAAAACCCATTCTTTTTTTTTTTTTTTGTGTGTGTGTGTGATGTTGGGGATTGAACCCAGGGCCTTATGCATGTAAGGCAAGCACTTTACCAATTGCACTATATCCCCAGCCCCCATTCCATTTTAATACAGATCCAATTTACTCATTTGGTCAAAACATGAACTACTGAAGCCAGTGGATTGGGGTTCAGTTTCTCTATGGATCTATTAATGCTTCTTGGTTCTCCATCAAAGATGGAACATTCCTCTAGCATAGTTCCCAGTCTTGGGGAACAGCCACTAAAAAATAGAGGCCTTAGTTAAGACAGGGGCCTACTGGAGAGCAGGGATGGGTCAAGACCCCCAGCACCACATTGAACAATCAATTTGGGCCCCACCACTCCCATCATTCTTTAACTTTTAAAATAAGGAGAGAAACTAACAATTTTCAGTCAAAGGTTTCCTTCCTTCTTCTCTCCACCTCCACTTCCCATATGCTCCAACTCCTCCCAACAAAGCTAACACTGTAGAGATGAGTCTTGCTACTCTCGCTGCTCTGGAGAAAAGCTCAGCCTCTGACTACCAAAGGACATAAAGTTCTTGAAGGCAGCACAATTGCCAGGCAGCCCAGGAACTCAGAGACAAATGTGATGACAGCATGTGGCCACAGCCAGGAAAGTGGCTCTTTCCAGGGTGAGACAGCACAGCCATTCAGGGAAAGAGCAATTAGAACTGCCTCACTCACCTTTTACCCCTGGCCCCGCCCAGCTCCTGCTCTGCAGGGTTGCTTTGGAGGATTTGCTGCTGGTGTTACACAGCTGGATGAATTCTACTCAGAGGAATTTTCCAAAGAGCCTGGGAGGAAATCCGAGGCTTCCCTGAAGCATTGTGAAGGTTCCACCAACCTTAATGAGGCTCCTGTGGTGCAAATAATTGCAACCCAGTAAAAAGAGGGGACCAAAAGGTCAAAGGGCACAGCACATAAGTGATTTCCAAGAAAGTGAATCCACCTAGACTCTCCCATTTGGAAACACAGTATGTGCATGGGATGATGACTGATTCTCCTCTTAATCATTGTCATAAAACAAAACCACCTCAAAGGCAGTGGTAGATTAGATGAGAGGAATCAAGGAAACTGTGATCCACAGGGTGCATTTGAAGATACAGCAGGCTCCTGGGTCCTTGTGATAAGTCACCTCCATCAATTCCATAATCAAGCTGGATGTGGCTCTATGGTGAAGCACTTACTTGGCTAGTATGACAAGATTCTGGATTCAGACCGGATGTGGTGGCACACACCTGTAATCTCAGAAGCTCAAGAGGCTGAGGCAGGAGGATCGCAAGTTCAAAGCCAGCCTCAGCAATGGCGAGGCATTAAGCAATTCAGTGAGACCCTGTTTCTAATTAAAATACAAAATAAGTTCACTAATGCATTGTAGTTGCACATTAATAGTGGGGTCCATGTTAACATAATCATACACACATAGTATATAATTTGCTCCAAATCAGTCCATAGTAATTTCTCTTTCTCTCCCTTCCTCCCTCTTCCTATTCCCTTTACCAAAAATTAATTAATTAATTAAAATACAAAATAGGGCTGGGGATGCAGCTCAGTGGTCAAGTGCTGCTGAGTTGTTCAATCCCTGGTACCAAAAAGAAAAAAAAAAGATTTTGGGCTCAAATCCCCAGTAATGAAAAAAAAAGGAAGAAAGGAAGGAAGAGAGGGAAGGAAAACAAAACCACACACAAAAAAATAGATTTGTCAATTCCAAGACCTCTTTTCACTTTTTTTAAAAAAATATATTTATTTTTAGTTGTAAATGGATACAATACCTTTATTTATTTATTTTTATGTAGTGGTGAGGATGGAACCAAGGGTCTCGGACATGCTAGGCGAATACTCAACCCCTGAGCCACAACCCCAGCCCCACTTTTCACTTTAAAAAAAAATTCACCTTTTATTTTCTCCTACAATATTCCTACCTCAATCTACAGCCTGGCAAATGTCCTCCACAAGAAGTAGCTCATCAGGGCTCTGTTTTCTCCTCACCAAGTCTTGAGATGATGACCCAGCTGTGGCACCACAAGGACCAAAAACGATGGTGGACATAGGCAAAAAGAGATGTGTTTAGGCAGAAGTCTGAAACTAGCATGGAGAAGAAATGATTAAGGAGAGAAAGAGAGAAGGAGAGGGACCTCAGCCAGAGGTGGATCCTCTGAAGCCAGGATGATGTGGAAGGGTTACTCGCTGCAGTCCTAAAAGGGAATCAGGGCAACACAAAGGGTTTAAAGAAGGACTCCTCCTGTCTAGGACCAAAAACTGGTCTCTCGCTTCACCCCCACCTCTCTCTTTTTTTTTAATAATTTTAAGAAAAAACATCAAAATGTGTTTGAGCTAGGTACGGTGGCGCACACATGTAATCCCAGTGGCTCAGGAGGCTGAGACAGGAGGATTGAGAGTTCAAAGCCAGCCGAAACTGTTAAAAAACATAAAAATTTTTAAAAATGTACTCCCTCCCCCACCCCCAAGATCAGACCCTGGGCCTAATGTGTACTAGGGAAAGTTCTCCACTGCTGAACTATACCCAAGCCCAGATTCCATACTTTCTGTTGTATTTTGTTTTCACCCTTGTGCTCTTATTTTTTATTCTAACCCTTATTAACTGTATTTGTTATGGTTCAGAGCAGGAATGTGACAATTGTACTTCCTAAAAATACTTCCAACAAAAAAGTTATCCCAGATTTCCTTGAGAGATAGAGTCATATCCCCTCACCTTATACCTGGGTGGGAATTGTAAATGCCTCAACTGTGAGAATATGGCAGAAGTGAGGCTATAGGACTTCTGAAGCTAAGTAATAAAGGTGATTCTCTCTCTTTCCCTCTCTAAAGTCTGGAACCCAGCCCTGTGCTGTGAGGAAGCCCAGACCACATGGAGAGGCCCACCTGGACAGGAACCAAAGAGCTCTACTGACAGCCAGCACCACTGAATGAGTAGCCTGCCTGGAAATAGGTCCTCAGCCTTCAGAGAGCCCCTCCAATTTATACAGAAGAGCAAGAATAAGCCTCACCGCCAAGCCCTGCCCTGCCCAAACTGCAGATTTGTAAGCAAAATAAAGGCTTGTTGCTAAAGTTCTGGGTGGTTTGTGATGCAGCAATAAAATAACTAGAACAAGAAAACAGAAACTATGTATTTAAAGAGAAAGAGGTTTATTAGAGGATATCAGATGCAAAATCTTTGGGAGAGCCAGAATAAATCTCAAAATGTGGAATTATTGGATTCAAAAATACACTATAGGGCTGAGGTTGTGGCTCAGTGGTAGAGCACTTGCCTAGCATGTGTAAGGCACTGGGTTCGATCCTCAGTACCTCATAAAAATAAATAAATAAAATAAAGGAATTGTGTCCAATTACAAATAAAAAATATTTTTTAAAAAATACATTATAGTAGATGTAATTCAGAGATTTGGAAGCTCCTACTGGCCAACACAACCTCCTATCACCTAGGAAGCCAGGGAATAGACACAGGAATTCTGCTATAAGAAAAGCTCATGTCCCTTGACATGGCTGATGGAAAAACAAAACAACAACCACACACACAAAAAAAAACCCAAAACAGTGAAAACAGGCAGGAAGATGACTGCTGACCACATCACTCACCTTCCAATGCATCTCCTTGCTATTACTTAATTTTCATTCAGAATTCTAGCTGCAAAGGAGTCTGGAGCTATAGTTTTCAGCTTTCCAGACTCTGTAATGCATCGAGGACCTTAGAAGCAAGGTGAAACAGAGATGAAGCAAATCAACCAAAAGTATCAAGTACTCTGCCCAACCTCGACTGCATCAATTTCCATCTTCCCAAGCTCTGTTTTTATTTCACATTCATGTCCTTTACTTCTCTTCTCCATCTTTATTACCTGGTTTTTCATGATTGGTTTTTATAGTGATGAGCAGAATTAATGGATACAATAATACAATACACTGAGGAGACTGCACACTACAAGCTGGGGAGTTTAAAATCTTCTACCCCCCCCCCCATGTACCTGCAGTACCCATCTGGCCTCCTGATAGACAGCAGCCCTCAGGGTTGGCTTCCCCACTGGGCCTGTCTTATTGTCTTCCTTGGGTTCCACTCTACAAAGATTACCACTGTTGACAGTCTGAAGTACATCCATCCAGTCACTTTTCTTCACCTCAATATTTTAAAATATATTTTAAATGACACATAAAAATTGCACATATTTATGGGGCACCAGGTGATATTTTGGTATGTGTATATATTGTGTGTGATTTTCAAATCTGGGTAAAAACATCTGTTGCATCATACATTTACCATTTCTTTGTGATGAAAACATTCAGGGCTGGGTTTGTGGCTCAGCGGTAGAGCACTTTCCTAGCACGTGCAAGGCCCTGGGTTCGATCCTCAGCACCACATAAATAAAAATACTGTGTTCAACTACAACTAAAAAACAAATATTAAAAAAAAAAGACTCAAACCTTTCTTGTAGCTTTTTTGAAATATACAGCATATTATTATCTATAATCCACCCTACTATACAATAAAACACCAGGATTTATTTCTCCTCTCTACCTGTAACTTTGTACCCATTAACTAACATTTCCCTAACTTTCCGAACTCAAAATACATGTTATGCAGTTAGCTTTTTAAATGTTTCTTTAAAATTTTTTTTAGTTGTAAATAGACCCAATACCTTTATTTTATTTGTTTATTTTTATGTGGTGCCAAGGATCAAACCCAGTGCTTCACATGTGCTAGACAAGTATTCCACCACTGAGCCAAAACCCCAGCCCCTTGCAATTAGTTTTTTATATTATAATGCATCAAATCTCTTTTCTAATAGTATGTATCAATCTACTTAATAGCTACAAGTTTTTCAATTTCATGAATTATCATAATTATCATACCTATCCATTCTTTTTTAATTTTTAATTTTTTTAGTTATACATGACAGTATTTAACCTATCCATTCTTTTTTTAAATTTTAAATTTTTATTTTTTTTTTAGATATACATATGAGATACACAGGTCATGTATTCATATAACCTATCCATTATTGATGGACATGTAGTTTGTTACCACTGTTTTTTTTTTCACTACAATCATTATTGTCAGATTTTATACACATTTATATTAAAAGAAATTTTATTTATTTGCTTGTTTGGCATATATTTCTGAAGTTGTACAGACTGGCTTAAAGAAAATTCATATTGTTTTTCTTTTCTTTATTTTTTAAGCTCTTTTTTCCTCTGTTTTAATTGGTATATTATAATTATGAATAACAGTGAAATTTGTTGTTACATATTCATACATGCACATGATTTAAACAATATAATTTGTTATATATCATTCCGCAGTATTTTCCTTGTTTTACTTTTTTAAATTAATTAATTAATTTTTGGTACTGGGCATTGATCCCAGGGGCAGTTAACTACTGAGAAAAATCTCCAGCCCTTTTTATTTTTTATTTTGAGGCAGAATCTCACTAACTTGCCTCACTAAGTTGCGGAGGTTGACCTTAAACTTGTGATTCTCTTGCCTCAGCCTCCTGAGTCTCTGTGATTACAGGTATGCACCACCATGTCCAAATGTTTTTTCTTAATTTTGAAATTAGAAAGAGATACTTTCTTTTTGCTAAAAATTTCAAACAACAAGGAACTATATAAAGTAAAATGCAGAACTCCCTCTTCACCTACTTCCCCAGAGTTAAACATTTTCAACAGTTTGATATATTTCCTTACAGACTTTTTCCTATGCATATACAAGCAGGCACACACAAACACCCACACCCACAAACACACACACAGAAATATAATATTTATTTCTTTTTAAAAATGGAATCACATTATGGATGTTGTTCTGATTTGCTTTTAACCTTAATATAATAAAATAAAATTTATAATAAGCATTATACTAGCTTTCTAAGATTAGATATACCTCATTCTTCAATGCCAATTATTATTAAGCTTTTAAACTTTTGTCTGTCTGAAGATAAAAACCTTGATCTCAGATTTCATTATTGTTAATTTGCTATTATTATCAGTAAGGTTGAGCATCTTTTCCTGTTTATTATTTGTATTGCTCCTTCAGTTTTTCTGTTGAGTATTTGGTCTTTTAAAATTTATTTGAAGATACTCTTTTAATATTAAGCCAAGTCTATTTCAGAGAGAGAGAAAAAAAATTTTCCCCAAGTTGTTTTTAATTTTTTATGATGTTCTTTGTTAAACATTTTAATTTTTCACATAGACCAATTTGCCATTCTTTTCCAATATGGCTTCTAGATTTTAGTTCACGGTTGCAAAGACTTTCCTTATCCCAAGATTATAAAAATGTTCTCTTGTATTTTAATTGGTTATTTTAAAGTTTAAGGACATTGTATTTTTTCACATCTTGAATTTAATTTTGAGGGCATTAGCCATGGTTTCCTGTGAAATATGTATTCTACTTTCGTCCCCCATAGTTCTAGCCAATTCTTTCAATACCACTTATTTAATAATCAAATGACTGCCATTAATATGAAAAGTTAATTTTATAATATTCTCTTTTTTTAAGTTGTGGTTGAAACTTTATTTTATTTATTTATATGAGGTGCTAAAAATGGACCCTGCACCTCACTCATGATAGTCAAGTGCTCTACCACTGAGCCACAACCCCAGCCCCTATCATATTCTTTTTAAAGGAGAGTACTGGGAATTGATCTTGAGCATGCAAGGCAAGCACTCCACCACTGAGTTATATCCCCAGCCCTTTTTTATTTTATTTTGCCCAAACTGGCCTTAAATTTGGAATCCTCCTGCCTCAGCCTCCCAGGTAACTGAGATTACAGATGTGCACCATCCAGCCCAGTTTAATTTTATCATATTCTAAATTCTGTATGTTTGTGTGTATGTGTATTAGTTTCTCAACTCTATTCCACTGGTACTCTAGCACAGCCTTATTTTAATAGGCATTGATATTTCATAGGGCATTAGCCATGGTTTCCAAAATTCTTTTAATAATTCTTTCATAGTCTTCCAAGTATACTTCAGAATGAATTTGTCAACTTGCTCCCCAATTCCTTTAAAAATCAAACAAACAAACCCATTTTTAGTGGAACAGCATGAAACTTGCAGATTGATTTAAGGAGAACTGACTGTGGCAACTATGGAGATGAGGCAGCTTGAGTCTCCCTCTAAAAAAGAATTGGCCAATTAGCTGCAAGCTGTGCAGCTGACGGTTGTGAGCAACTTTTGGGTTCCTCTCTTTCCAAGGAATCTTCCACCACTAGGAACTAGGTACTGGGTACTGGTCATTTCTTCCCAGAGCAGGATTCTCCTAATGGACAATTTTTGCCTGAAACTCACCACTGGTTTGGTAGAGACTTTTGTCAGAGACACACTGCGATCTGAAGCTCTCCTGCCCAATCTTGCTTTTTGTCTCTCACATATGTTATTCCCAAATAAACTCCTTGCACCCCTCCCTCCATCTCAACATCACAGAGATATCCACTAACACATACTAAAACTTTATAATACTAAATTTTCCCATCCAAGAAAACATATCTCTCTACTGATCCTATTTTTTTAATATTTATTTTTTAGTTGTACACAGTACCTTTATTTTATTTATTTTTATGTGGTGCTAAGGATGGAACCCAGGGCCTTGTAGGTGCTAGGCAAGCGCTCTACTGCTGTGCCACAACCCCAGCCCCTCTACTGATCCTATTTTTTAGTGGCCTTCAGGAAACTTTTTAATTTTTAATTTTTAATTGCCCTTCATATTCATCTGGCACACTCTTAAGTTTATTAGTAAAAAATTTTTAAAGTCTTTTGTTGAAGTAAAAGATCTTTTATTCTTACTTTTAAATTTATATATTTAAACTACATAGGTAGGTCATAAAGATTTATAACATATCTTCTCATTGTCATTTATTTCTAAATCATCTTCCTTTGGCCTCATAAAAACTAACAAACATGATAGCAAACATGAACCACACATAAACCTTCCATCAGTAGGAGAATGGATAAACAGTGGTATATTCACACAAGGTCATACTAGTCAGGGATTTAAAAAAAAAAAAGAATAAACCACTGATACATGAAAAACATAGAATAGATAAATCTTAAAACATTATGTTGGGGCTGGGGATGTGGCTCAAGCTGTAGCACGCTCGCCTGGCATGCGTGCGGCCCGGGTTCAATCCTCAGCACCACACACAGACAAACAAAGATGTTGTGTCCGCCGAAAACTAAAAAATAAATATTAAAAATTCTCTCTCTCTCTCTCTCTCTCTCTTTCTCTATGTACAGTGATAGAACTAAGTAGTTACCTCAAAGATGTGGTGTCTACTGACTATAAAGAGGAACAAGAGAACTTCCTGGGGATATGGGTTTTATATCTTGATTTTGGTAAAATATCATCAACTCAAACACTTAAGATTTGCAGTTTGGGGCTGGAGTTGTAGCTTAGTGATAGAGCACTTGCCTCACACGTGTGAGGCATTGGGTTCAATCCTAAGCACCACATAAAAAATAAATAAATAAAATAATGTCCATCTACAACTAAAAAAACATATTTCTTAAAAATTTGCAACTTGGGGCTGAGATTGTGGCTCAGTGGTAAAGCACTCGTCTAGCACGTGCAAGGCTCTGGGTTCGATCCTCAGCACCACATAAAAATATAAACAAAATAAAGCTATTGTGTCCAACTATTAAAAAAAAATTGCAGCTTGTTGTGGTAGTACACACCTATAATGCTAGTGGCTCGGAAGGAGGCAAGAAGATCTTAAGTTTGAGGCCAGCCTCAGAAACTTAGAGAAGCCCTAATCAACTTTGCAAAACTCTGCTTCAAAATAATAAATAAATAAATAGGGTTGAGGATGTGCCTCAGTGGTAAAGTATCCCTGGGTTCAATCCACAATACCAGAGAGAGAGAGAGAGAGAGAGAGAGAGAGAGAGAGAGAGAGAGAGAGAGGTTTTCTTCTTTACTGTATGTAAATTATAGCTCTGTAAATAAAACACAGTTTGTGTGGGTGCAGAGACTGCTCCTTCTGCTGCTTCTCCACCCAAGTAAATGCCTACCCTACTTTCAAAACCAGAACCCAACAGTCAGTCATGTGTAACTCATCACTCAAATGTGTCCATTATAGAATGGCTCCAGGGCTGAGTGTGGCTCAGTGGTGGAGTACTTGCCTAGCATGTATGAGGCCCTGGGTTCAATCCTGAAGCCCTGGGCATGACTCTGAAGCTTCCCCTGTCCTGTGGCCACCTGAATTGCTGCCCAGTCTCCTCATTGACTTCTCTCCAGGAAACCTTCTTTACTGTTGTCAGATTGGTTCTTGCCAAGACAAAAACTGCATCTCCTACAGAGTTTAAGCCTCTACGATGGCATTTTATTGCCCTAACGATAAAACCCAATGCCTAAACACACTAAAACGTTCCTCCATGATCCTGAGCTTGCCCATCTCTCCAGCAGGACCCCCACTCCTCTAGCCTCTTTCACTCCTTATGCTCCAGTCTTCATGGATTTCCTTCAGTGCCCTGAATTCTTTTCTCCTCCTTTGTCCTTTTCCTCTCATTTCTGGCCTCTCTGTACATGCTGTCCCCTTTGCCTTCAGCATTCTTCCACTCAACTTTCACCCTATTCTGGGCTTTTACTCAACACTCCCATCTTAATTGGAAAGTCAGTTCCTTGGGGAAGCCTCCCCTGAACATCCAGGCTAGCTAACCAATGCCTGTTTCATTCTAAGAACGCAAACCATCCCATCTCATGCATCACACTTTTCTAAGAGTTAAGTTGATGAACAAACTGAAATATTAGGTTCTCGTTAAATATTCAGATAAGTGAATAAAAGAAAGCAAAGATTGGAAGAAAACAGTCATGAAATTCAGGTCATGATGAACAATCTTGCCCCCATATGGGGGGTACTCAGAAAACACTGGACAAATATCAGGGTAGGAAGCGTTGTTCACTGTTTCTTATTTTTTATCATTTCTCATGTCACCTTTCCTTGTTGTAGCAAGTATTTGTGCTTCAACTACTTAATTTGTTAATTCTAACTCTTAATCCTGAGGTTGTAGGTAGAGCAGATAATGCACCCCTATTTCATAGATGAGAAAATACCAGCACAGAAAGGGTTAGCAATTTGTTCAAAGTCATAGAACAAGCAAAATGACAGACAGCTGGGCTGGAGTCAGTTCCCCTAACTCCCAGGCTCGAGGTCTTTGCTTTATCATTGAATTCCCTATGTTCCCTGAGGACCATGTGTCCCCACCAAAGGCAGGGTCACTGTTTTGGCCTTTGTGGAAACTGGTGTTTAGAAGTCCTATAGAAGTTCTTTCCATTCCCTACCTACCCTGTTCCAGAAACCCGCTGCACATCATTGATAAAACCAGTTCTGTTCTGGTCCCCTGCTTGCTGTTCCCTATAGAGGTGACCACTGGGGCCCTCCCCTTGTCCCATGACTGAATAAAGGTCCCTGCTGGAATCTTCACATGGCATGCCACATGAATGTGTGGGACCCACTGGTTGCCAAGCCAAATGTGGCTCCAGATTATTCTAGGAAACAAATAAGTTGTTTTGCTCTGGATTGCAGGAATTTCTAATTAGGGATTTTTATTTTGGGCGGTGTTCCTTGGAGCTGGCAGACAGATGGAGTAGGCGATTTGCTCCAAGGACATTGTTAAGCAGAGGGAACTATCATTTTTGCCCCATGTTATGAGAAGGTGCCAGAGCCCATTCCTGCCCAGATCTTGCCCTCAAGGACTGAGGCAGAAGCCTCTTTGGGAAGCTTTCTGGTTCTCAGTAATTTCCCATTCTCCAGGAATGGCCTCAAAACACAAATACAAGTCCCTTGCTGGGTGTTACCCTGTCACTAGCAGAACAAAGGTCTTTCCTGGGATTCCCTTCCTGGAATTCAGGGTAAGAATTTATTTATCTCTGCAGCAGATGTGTAGAACACAGAATCTACTAACGGCCAAAATTTCAGTCATCTGTAAGAGAAGAGGAAGAGCTGAGGGCATTTGAAAATTCTTAACCTCTGGTTCTTCCACTTCCTGACTCCCAACGGTAGCTCTGATCCCCTTACAGGTTGGCTGAGAGTCCCTTGAGCTGACCAACTCCATTTTTTCCAAGCTAATTCAGGCTGCATTTCTGTCACTTGCAATCAAAAGTCCAGCTTGATCATGGCAGACAAGATTCAGAGGGTCCAGGCTCTGGCTCAATGGACCCAGTTGTGAATAAATTATCTGAATATTGTGGAGTCAGGCGATCAGATCCCTGTATAATGACCAATGGACTCTGCCGCAGTCTGGCTGGGCACAATCAGGAGCCACTTGTCAAAAGAAACTAACTTTATTTTTAGAACCACACACGACAAACAAAATAGTCTCTCAGGAAAAACCCTCAGAGCCTCAACTGCCACCACCGGCTTTCCACAAGCCTCTCTCTCCCACACAAGCTTCTCTCCACCTCCCACAATCCTCCTGCTCTTGAGGCCGATTGGCTGGGTCACGTGGGCGGAGCCAAAAAAGTCCCCCAATGAGCAGCTCCGTGGTCTGAAAGGGCAGGGAAACAGTCCAATGAGCATCACCGCAGAGGAGCCAATCAGCTAGATGTTGCTGGGGCTGCTGTGAGCCAATCGTCAGCCGGCAGCTGGAAGTTTGCTGGCAGCTGGAAGTTTGCTGGGGCCCCTTCGGCTGTGGCTCTCAACAGGACTCCAAAGAAGTTAAAAGAAAAACAACTATGGAATGATAGGAAGGAAGTGGAGGTGAAAAGACAGCAAGATGAGCTTAAGCAAGAGAAAGCAGGAGGCACCCAGGTATGGAGACAGGGAGAAGTTCACCAGGTAGGTGCAGCAGGCTTGATTCTGATCGCAGCACTGCTCTAGAGCTACAGTCCTGTCAGTCCTGCTGGATTAGCCCCCTTTTCATCTGTTCAACATGTGAATTGAAAATTAATGCTCTGAACATTGTTGTCTGATGAAAGAATAACATTTATCAAGATTCAAATCCATTATTACCCATAAAGAGAGACCCAGGCTTAGATACAAAGGAGGCTGATTCTGAATCCTGGTGGCATGGAGAAGTCATTCTGTTCTCCATGCCTCCTAGGATCCATCCTAGTCACACCTTTCCTATAGTCATCCACCTCTTAGCTCTGCTTGATGTTGACTTTACCCAAGAAAAGATGCAAAATGGAAGACAGGAGAAAGAATAACCTCCATCTCTCCTGTGGGGGAGCAGCTTAGGAGATACTAGGAAGAACGTAAGAAGCTTTGCCCAAACAGCTTGCAGCCGCCTTGTTCGCCTCCTCTCCACTTCCATCATCATCCAAAACAGAAAAAACAAAAGTGAGGAAGATGCAGAAGTCCCCACACTCCATATCCCCACCTAGTCTTTCTCCCTGGCCATGCGAGAGCTTCCCTTCAGAGCCTACTGTGGGAGCACAAGGAAGTTACCACTCAAATGCTTGGGTGAGGAATTTGACCCTTGGATGGTAAAAAGGAAATTCGGGGCCCAGAGAAAAGATTCCAGTCCTTACTGATGGTGTTTACATGCAAATTAAAATATCACTGGGATACCTCTTTTTGCTTACCTGTTGGCTCCTAAATGTTTCTGGATGGCCCAGAAATTCAAACAGTCTTTATAGAAGAAGGTTTGTCAAGACATAAACTTTGAAAGGTTTGTACCCTTGATCTAGAAATTCCACCTTCCGGGAATCTAACCTATGGTCCAAAAGTTGGCACCATCACTTTCGAACCTTATAAGTTTGGGCAAATTTATTAAAAACTCCATGCTTTAATGTTCCCATCTATAAAATAAGGATAATAAAGATCATCAAGTTGTTATGAGGATTAAATGATGAGTGTACGTGAAGTTCTCGATACCTGGCAAATAGTGCCCACAGTAAGTTGCATACAATGTCAGCATACTAAAATATTATTACCCCACCAGTGCATCAAGTACACATAAAAAGCTATATACAACCAGATTCTTTAAAATAGTGCCAATCAGGAAACTATGGGTTAAAAATATGGTAGAATACTCTAGAGTAATTATTAACAATATAAGAGATCAGTCCCTATAATGATGGAAAAAATTAAAACTATACAAGAAACAATGTTAAAGTAGTTATAATGTTGAGTTAGTATGATACAATTCATACAAATAATGATGATAATGCAAATGCTGAATAAATGAATTTTGAATGAATATGCATGAAAACAATCTGAAATTACTTGAATGTATATATTTGGGTCAGGATTGTGAAAATATTCTAAATTTTTACATTATACTTTTTAAAACTTAAATCTTTTTTATCTTTATTTGTCTTTATGTGGTACTGAGGCTCGAACTCAGTGCCTCACACATGCTAGGCGAGTGCTCTACCACTGAGCCACAACCCCAACCCCTTATATTATAATTTTTAATGTTTGCTTTTTCCAGTAATCATGTTACCCTTGTGGACATTAAAAATCAAAATCATAATAACAACCCAAAGCAAAAAGCAATGACTGGCCATGGGTAGAGAAGAGAGAGGACAGAGAAGAACCCTGACAGTGGGTCCCTTGCTTCATGGACAGGTGATCAGACTCCTGGCCTAGTGGTCATTAAAGCCTGGGGGCACTTGAGGGGTCTTGAGAGAGAAGCTGGATACGGCAGAGACCACTGCTGAAGGCTAACTTCATCTCTGTGGCTGCTTCATTGGCTTTGTTCCTTGTCAGTCTGATGACCCCACACTGCGCCCCTGTCGCTGCTTTTAAATGAACCCTTTAGAAACAAGAAAAAAAGAGGGAGCAGATGGGGAGAGGAGGAGAGATGAAGAAAAGAGAGGAAGAGGAGAGCAGTAGAGAGGAAAGAGGGGTGAGGAATACAGTGTCCCTGAATCTCCATGGCCTCAGGAAGTGGGACACAGAACTGCTCTTCAGCTCTCTGTCAGGAGTCGCCATGGAGACGGAGCACTGGTCTCTTCATGATTAATACTCCCAGGCAGCTGTCTTCTTGGAGTCTTTTAAAATATGTACACTATTATTTGAACACAATGATATTTAGAGCAGAAAGATCAAGGTGGGGTGTGGGGGAGGGAACAGTGGTTACCAAGTGCTATGACAGTGCTGGGCCCTTCCCAGAAGAGAGAGAGGGGAGGCTGCCTTTCCCCATCCTACCCGCCCATCCCTTCTCGCCTCGCCCCCTGGATGCAGATCTCCCAGTCTCAGGCACTGCAGCATCTGCATCATAACCTTGCCAGCACCTGCCAAGGGTTATGCTCAATGAAGAGTTGGTGAATGAATTCATTCATTCATTAATTCATTCAGCAAGTGTTTGTTCAGTGCTTGTCTACAAAGCAAACTCTCTTTCCCTCATCTGTCTTTGTGGAAATATGAAATTCCCTCTCATTCTCCCCATGGCCATGCATATATGTACTCGTGTGCACACACATGTATACACACCTTACTATCACCACCAACTTCCACAATAGCCCCAAAGGGCTTCCTCCTCAGTGTGCATCTGATGTGACCCATTGTGCTCTCCTAGCCGTTCACTCCAGAGACTTCTTGCAGGGATGAATGCTAGCCAGACTGTGTTTGCATATCTAATTTGAAAAGCTAGAGAAAGAGCCTCCATCTAAAGCCACCTCAGAGTGATTCCCTTTGGAAAGTCAATTATCTTTTCATAAGTTATCTTATGCAGTAGACTAGCCTGGCCTCAACTCTCAGCCCCACCACAGAATAGAAGTGTCACTTTGGGCAAGTCATTTAACCTTACTGAGTTTTGTTTCCTCATCTGTAAAATGGATCTATAATTCCTTATTTCAAAGATTCTTCTTATGATTAAATGATGTTTGTAAAGTATTCAGCTGATGTGATTTCCCTTTTTCCCCTCTGTAAATGTGTGTTTTTATATTTAAAGCGTGATTGAAGTGTAGCTGGTAGATTTAAGCCCCTTTCTTCCAGTCCCTTCCAAAGACCATTTTTCCACCTGGATCCAGAAGCTCTTTCTTAAAAGTTGGGGGAGAAGAGGGGCAAAATACTCAGAACCCCCCCCCATTACATTCTTTCCCCATTGTTAAGGAACCAAGTACAGGTGCAAATGCCTCTCCAAAGGCAGCATTCTGTCTGTGTATGTGTGTCCACTAAAGGTGGACACAGAGATGGGGATGTGGATCTGCCCATATCCAGAGCACAAACTTGCACCCCCATCTCCTCTCCTCATCACTCCTACTCCCTAGCCCTCCCCAAGGCCTGGCCTCTAACAAGAGCAAGTAAGAGTGACTTGGACCTAGCCCAACAGCCCTTGGCAGAGAGCAGCAATGGCCTGGCACCTCACTAAAGAACTAGGGGAATTATCCATGACTAAGAAGTAGGAGGAATGCTGTGGCAGAGGGAAGAACAGCAGAAGGGATGGGCAACCTGGGGCTGGCCAATCTGGCCCGACGGGCGACCTGGGGATCCCTGGACACCAGCCCAGCCAAACTCCTCCCCTCCCCCTCCTTCCCAGGCAGCAAGATGCCAGAGTGGATTTGAAACATGTGTGCCCTGCGTGTCTGGTGAGGGCTCACCTGGTCTTGGCAATGCATTTGGATTACACTCAAACCCTGAGTCTGAATCTGAGTATAAAGAAAATAGTGCTCTGCGTGTCTAATCCTTACAGACAAGTGCTGAGGTTTTACATTTCCTACATGGATATATACCATATCTGAGACCATTTATTAGGACATGCTACAAGTGTATGATTATAAAAACCAGTATAGCCTCAAGGAGAAGATGCATTATAAGTGTGTCAGCATATGTTTTGCAGGTGACTGTGTGATGGATTATATTCTGTGAATGCACTTATAAGGTTATTGTAGGGTAGGGAAAAAGATAGCTAGGAATGGAGATGGGCTTCTCTGATGGGATAAAAACTAAAATCTACCATCTGGCCCATAATAGACACTTAAGGAATGAATACTGAATGAATGAACATTGAGAAATTGAATGCATAGATGTTTGCATAATGGATGAAGGGTGAAAGGACAACTTGATGGGGTTTGAGCATTCTTGGGCACTCTCTCTAGAATAGGATAGTAGAGATGGGGAAGGCTGGAAGATACACTACCAGTCACACTATAACAAGAAGAACAGAAAAAGGAAAGGGGAGTCCCAGACCTTCCAAAACCCAGAGTCCCAGGAATGGAAGCTCTTCATTGAAAAAAAAAAGGTATTCCGTGTATTACTTAATCCTTTCATTTGGTTTTTCCCATAAAGGAGTTAGGTGAGCTAGGATAAAATGAACATTTTTAAAAAAGAATGAGAAAAATGAGGTAGAGGGGAAACCACAACAGAAAAGAGACTCAGGAGAGAAGGCAGGCAGATTTCTTTGCTGAAGTTGACTCTGACGTTTCTACAGCCAAGAGTCACAGCCTCTTTACAATTATGGATTTTTTTTTCTTTTTTCAGATGAACCAGATTATTCCAGATGCCGATTCCAGGGAAATGATTCTCGTAGATTTTCTCTGTGTTGCTGGGAACAATCTTCCTTCATTTATATGAAAGCAGAAAAACAGTCTATGGAATCCTCCCCTCCCCTATGGATGAGGGAGGAGTGAGCAGGAATTGGCCCTACTTCTCTGGAAAACATTTAAATATCCTTTGGCCCAAATGTACACTCACAGGAATTTGTCTCACCTGTATTTTCAAATTATATAGTCAAGGACGATTACTCCAACAACACTGATAAAAGCAAAAGGTTGGGAAACTACCTACATACTCATCATGGATAAGACACTAATTGACTAACTCATGGTCCTCCCTTTCAAAGGAGCATACGGCCTTAGAAAAGAGTGTTTGGATATGGTGCAACCTCTCTCCTATTTTAAGTGAAAAAAAAAATTATACTGCAGCACAGTGTATATGCTTGCATATATATAAAATTTTTCTGAAAAAAAAAAACCCTAGAAACTTAAATGTGGATAACTTAGAAGATAGGAATGAAGGTGGGTGGGGCAAAGAGGGCCCCAAACTTTTCAATGCATAATTTATTCTTTTGTACAGACTTGACTTCCCCCACACATACACACCTGTAGCAAGTGATGGTATCGTCCTTTTTAACTTGAATTATTTTACCTAGCAGAAATTTGAACAGACACACACATACTCAAAACAAAACCTTAAGAAAATGGAAAAACAGGCATTAGTAAAAACCATAATGGCGATAATCGCTACGGTTTACTTAATGAATGTGCCTAGTGTTCTGTTTCTGTCTATAGCAAATTCACAGAAGGGATTAAATGTAGTAAGTGACAAACAGCGGATTCGAACCCCCAAATTGTGGAATCTCACAATCCTCGCGTGCTCACCGCCCTAGGGCCTTTACCTCCAGGCGGGAAACTCACGTACTGGACGTTCGGCCCCACGCAGCGCACAGCCCATTCGGGCGCACCCGTGGCCTCGGCGCGCACGGGGCTCCTTGCTCGGGGAGCGCGCCCGCACGCAGCGGAGCGGGCTCGGCTGCAGCGGCAGCGACGTCACAGCTCGAGCTTTCCTTTTCGGGAGTCCCCGGCACACATCCTGTGTCCATGTTTGGGCATTTACGTCACGGCGGCAGGGCCGGGGCCTCCCGAAATGGCAGTGGCCCGGGGAGTCGGAAGCCCGGAGCCAGCGACGCCGCAGCTATATAAGTGGGGGGGCTGTGGGTTGGGGGAGCCTGGCTGCGCTTTGAAGAGGCAAGGAGCCGCTGCCCGAGGCCCTCGCGGGCGAGCGAGGGTTCCGGGGGCCCCCAGACCCTTTTCCTAGAGGTGAGCGCCCGGAGCCAGAAGCTCGGGTGCCCGGGACTGTGCACCGCGGGGAGCCGCGACCGCCGGCCTCCCCGCAACCTACGTGCCCTCAAGCCCAGCGGGCGAGGCCCCGAGTGCCCCGCAACCGCTGCCGCGCCATGCTCCACCTTAGTGAGTTTTCTGGCCCCGACGCGATCCTCCTCAAGTCCTCCGAAGGCTGTTGCGCCGAACCTAGCACTGAATTGCCTCGGCTGCCCGCCAGGGACACTCCCGCGACCGCTGGCTATCCTGGAGGTAAGGAGCGCGGCCAGGGGTGCTCAGACGGCGACAAAACGCAGGGGAAAGCAGGGGTTGAGACGCTGGAAACATAGGGATGGGGGATGGGAGGCGCAGGGGGTCATGGGGCGCGCACTCCTGTTCCCACCCCCACTAGGCCGCCAGCGCCTCCGCCGGAACCTGTGTGAGTGTGTGTGTGTGTGTGTGTGTGTGTGTGTGTGTATGTGCGCGCGCGCGCGCGAACCCAGGTATCCTTTTGCCTATGCACGTGTGTTTTGCGTGTGCATGTTTGTATGTGTGTCCTGGGATGTTTGCCGGCCCCTGCTGGATCAGAATGTGCAAAAGGCACCTTGCGTGTGTTGTTGTGCACCAAGGGCTTCGCGGGTAGGGACTGAGGGTTCAGAGGCACGCCCTTTGGTGTGCCCAGAGCTGATTCCTGCTCCCTCCTCAGCAGGCGACTTCTTGAGCTGGGCTTTGAGCAACTGCGGTGCCGGGGGGGACTTGGCTGACTCCTGCTTCTTGGAGGGTCCCGCGCCCACGCCCCCTCCTGGCCTCAGCTACAGCGGTAGCTTCTTCATTCAGGCAGTACCAGAACATCCTCACGATCCGGAGGCACTCTTCAACCTCATGTCGGGCATCTTAGGCCTGGCACCCTTCCCCGGCCCTGAGGCGGCAGCATCCCGGTCCCCACTGGATACTCCCTTTCCCGCGGGCCCCGACGCCTTGCTGCCAGGTCCGCCGGACCTGTACTCCCCGGATCTGAGTGCGGCCGCCTTCTCAGAGGCGTTTTGGGAGGCTTCGCCTTCCTCTGGCGCCCCCTCTCAGTGCCTGTACGAGCCTCAGCTCTCTCCGCCCGACGTCAAGCCGGGCCTTCGGGCGCCTCCAGCCTCTCCAGCGCTGGACGCTGCCTCGGCCTTCAAAGGTCCCTACGCACCCTGGGAGCTGCTTTCTGTTGGGGCCCCAGGAAACTGTGGGTCTCAGGGAGGCTACCAGGCCGCCCCCGAAGCTCGTTTCCCCTCATTAGGGACCAAGATCGAGGACCTGCTGTCCATCAGTTGTCCTGCGGAGCTGCCGGCGGGTCCAACCAACAGACTGTACTCCACCGGGGCCTACGACGCTTTCCCGCTGGCCCCAGGTGACTTAGGGGATGGGGCCGAGGGCCTCCCGGGGCTCTTGACCCCTCCTAGTGGGGAGGGAGGGAGTAGCGGCGACGGCGGAGAGTTTCTGGCCGGTACACAGCCTCAGCTTTCCCCACTGGGCCTTCGCAGCACTGCCACCGCGGACTTCCCCAAACCTCTTGTGGCCGACATCCCTGGGAGCAGTGGCGTGACTGCACCACCCGTGCAGCCACCGGCCCCTTTTCCCCCTGCCAAGGCGCGGCGCAAGGGGCGCCGAGGAGGCAAGTGCAGCGCTCGCTGCTTCTGCCCTCGGCCACATGCCAAGGCCTTTGCTTGTCCTGTGGAAAGCTGCGTACGGAGCTTCGCGCGCTCCGACGAGCTCAATCGCCACCTGCGTATCCATACTGGCCACAAGCCCTTCCAGTGCCGCATCTGCCTCCGCAACTTCAGCCGCAGCGACCACCTCACCACTCACGTGCGCACCCACACAGGCGAGAAGCCCTTTGCCTGCGACGTGTGCGGGCGCCGTTTCGCGCGCAGCGATGAGAAGAAACGACACAGCAAGGTGCACCTTAAGCAGAAGGCGCGCGCGGAGGAGCGGCTTAAGGGCCTCGGGTTTTACTCTTTGGGCCTCTCCTTCGCTGCGCTGTGAGCAGGAGCTGGGTTTGTAGGTTGGGGCGCCGCCACTCGGCGCGCACAACAAGATCTGGTCCGTCCCCCCTCCCTGCTCTTTTCCCACCTTTTATTCGCACGCCCCGGGGCCGGCCTCCGGTCCTGCTTCCAGTTCCCCTGAAGCTCCCGCTGCACTTGCCCCGTTCAGCACCAGCTCCGTGGATAGCTCCCGCTGTTCAGGCGCTGTATTCCTTGTGAGCCGCTTTGGGGAAAGTCCTCTCAGGCCACCCACTGAGGAGGCACTTCCTTGGGACTCATGATAGTCTTTTGTAACTGGCTCACACCCCACGCCGTCCTCTATACCCCTACCCCACAGACAGGCTGGGGCTTCGCCGAGCCGGTCTCGCGCGGGACTTTGTACAGCAATGTCGTTTCCAGCAGCCATTGGATGTAACGTTTTGCTTTGGGGTTATTTCCTTTTTGTTGTTGTTAATTTTTGTAAAGCAGACGCTACTCTCAAGCAGTTGACAAAACTGTTTATTTTTGCAATTAAAATTATTGTGCTAAAAGCTTACTGAATCTGCCATGTAAGCTCCTAACCCTTCCACAAACAGCTTCTCCAGGACAGCATGTGCCAGAAGACAAAGGCGATCCCCATGTTCATGGGTTACAGGCCCTGAACACATTACACACCTGTCAAGCACACCTACCAGGCACTGTGACACATAGTAGGCATTCAATAAATATGTATTGAATTATGAATGAATTTAATCACAGCTGACCTAAGATCTAAAAGTGTTTCTGGAACTAGAAAGTGATTTAAAGGTGTAGGTGTTAAACATTGTGCATGGTGTCCTCCTTAATCCTCATTTTAAAGTGAAGCAGGCATAAACCCCACTTCACGATGAGGGAGCAATGTAGATAATTTGCTGAGTAACCCAGCTAGAAGCAGAGTTCAAACAGTTGACTCTAAAGCCAGTTCTCATTTTCCAACCCCGGATTGGAGGTACCTGACCTGTTAGGAAAGGTTTCCTACTGGGACGTGAGAAAAAGAAACAGAATTCGCCACTAGAGGGAGCGCTAGGCAGTAGCCAAAGCCGCAAAAGGCTGCAGTATTTCAGTGCTATTTGTGAATACCCAGTGTTCCATGACCACCTGAATTCACCTTTACATACAGAGTAGGGTAAGGAAGAGCATAAAGGCCCATTTTTTAAGTAAATGACCCCAAAGCACACAACCTGAACAAAAGAGGAAGTGCAGACTGGCCATGAGTGGCTGGCTTCTAATCAACCACCCATGCTCTCTCCAGCTTTATTCCATCAAGTGCTGACCCAAGTATACCCAATCTTGTCCTCATACCCTAAGAGACTCCAGCCTGAGCCTACGCATCTGTTCAAAAGTCACATATTGTCAGGGCAAAGGGTCTCAGCATTCAGCTGGACTACACCTGAGTCTAGCAAGGAGCAGGTCTTACTTACCCCAAGGATTGCGGTCACCTTATTCTTTCCATAAAGAACCTTCTCCAGGAAGCAGAAGGCTACTTGTTGTCCAACCATCCACTGCCACTGCCCTTTCCAAGCTTTCCCTCCAAGTGAACCTTCATGTTTTTGAGTGGCAGGCAGGAGGGTGGGGAAGAAAGTGTAACTGTAATGGGGAAAGTAGGCCTCCCTCCTTTACTCTTTGAACTCCCTACCCAAAGATTTTACTCTCCTTTTTGGTCACCTTGAGCAGAAGTTGGAGTACAAAAAGCCTACCATGCACCCCATCTCCCCTCCCAGGTGACTCCTCTTTGCTAAGGCAGGGAGAAGACCTATACCTGCAGTCTTCATTCTTTTCCCTTCTGAGCTGCTTTGAATTAGGCTAGCCCACAGCTCTCTGATGCCAGACTAACACAACTCCTGATCCTTTGGCTTCTTCACCCCTCCACTCCTGCAGACTAGTTGACCAGAGAAATCAAATAATCCAGAGGATTCCTTTTTCTCTCCCCCAAGTATTAAGTGCTTTCACTTAAAGGCTGAATACCTTGTATCTAAGAAACTAATTTGTGCTAAAGAATTTGATTTTACCTCTTCTAGGGGAATTGACATTCTAGAAGAGTAGTGTGCAGAGGGCAATGTTTAACCTTATGGAGAGGTTCAAATGATGGGCTGTCAGGCACTGCTAGATAAGTGGTAGCTTCTGGAGACATAAGGTAATAGGGACCCTTATTATTTTACTATTTAAATGACCACAACTTTCATTCTTAGGCATGGACCACCTGAATTCACCTTTACATACTGAGTAGGGTAAGGAAGAGCATAAAGGCCCATATTTTAAGTAAATGACCCCAAAGCACACAACCTGAACAAAGGAGGAAGTGCAGACTGGCCATGCCTTCTAATCACCACCCATGCTCCCTCCAGCTTTATTCCATCAAGTGCTGACCCAAGTGTGCCCGATCTTGTCCTCATACTCTAATATTAGGCCTAATATTACTTATGAGACAAAAAATGGAACTCCAAACAAGTGACTTAGTAGTCCTGGTACCAGAGCCCATCCTGGTTCTAGAACTCATAGACAAGAAATCCCTCCTATGTCCTCATTTATTGAAGCTTCCCCTAAGGATTTTTAGGGAAGAGAATGTTAGGCCAAAAGGGAGAGAATTAAAATCAAACAATCAAAAAATCACCCCAAACCCAAGATCCAAGCAGAATTAGGTACTGTCAGAGAGCTCATCTTCCTTATTTACTCCTCTTTTTCATCTGATCCTCAAAATGTGGGCATTTCCCCAGACTCAGTTCTTAGCTGCTGCTTTCCTGTTTCAACCATGTTCTTGGAGAGCACATTCATTGCTGTCACCCATACATACATGACTTCTAAGTCAGTCAACTCTAAGGCCCCAAGGGCCATCTCAGTATGAATATCCCACTACTATTTTAAACACAATCTAAAATCAAATCATTCTTCCATATACCCAATTATTATTAATAGTGACAATGTCTTTAGTTCCCTAGATTTGCCTAAATAACTACAGTTCTGTAAGAATTCCCTTTGTTCCCTCCTTTCCCCCACATACCCAGGCTATCATTTAGACCTGATGGAACTTATGGATATTTTTTCAGGGTCTTATCTACTCTCATTCATGGTACATTGTTTTCTGTTATGTTTTGTGATTTTTAGCTTTGAGCTAATCTTTGCTGGGGATTCCCTGGTCAGCAATACATTGTGTCTAGGTTGAAGGCATGTTTCTCCTGAGTGTTATTTTTTAAGGCTTTTATTCATTTTCAGAATTTCTTATTTTTTTACATATTTTTATGGGTGCATTATTCTTGTACATAATGGTGGGATTTGTTTTACATATTTCACATGCCCAATATCAATATAGTTTGGCCAATATTCTCCTGAGCAGTTTTATATTTGCTTTTGTCAGGCACTCTAAGAGTATCACCTGATAGCCATAGATTTTTTTGTTAATCTCTTCACTTACGGGCTCCTGTACCATGCAGATGTTATGAGTTCAAATTCCAGCTCAAGTAGTTATAATTTTTCAGAGGCAGTTCCTCCTATTCCAGTCAGGAGCCAGGTCAGGACAAACAAGAAATAAACTCCCTCCCCATACCTTCCGGGGCTTGTCTTAACACACCTCAAACTTAACATTTCTTGATCTCAATTCCCTTGTTTTGATCCATGTAGATTTTCTTGCTTTTCTTGCAAGCTCAGTTAAACACTTTAGGAATTGTCTGTTACTTTTTGTGAAGCAGTCCACATATTCTGTAGCAGAAGGATCTTTGGGTTATCTGGCTGACAATACTGTTGAAAACTGAAGACAGAAAATGTTGAATCTTTTACTAAAGTATTCCCCACATTTATCCTCTGTGTATCTATCACCAATATCTGGGTTCATGCTACCTTTTCCACATTCACACACAATTTGGCTATGTCAATCACATAACATACCATAATAACACTGTACTTGGAAGGAGCTTAGAAGTACATGTTGTCCAACCCTCACTGTATAGAAGAAAAATTGAGGCCCAAGAGGTTTGGAGGTTTTCTTAAGGGCACATAGAGAATAAAGTGGGTCTTCCCATTGCAAGACCAGTGCATATCCTTATGTCCACACATTCCCCAATATTATTGAGTGACTGCTATATGCTGGGTCATTGGTTCCCAACTCCTTTACTTTCCAGTTCACCTGAGGAATTACACACACACACACACACACACACACATCAGTAATAAGCTCACTCAAGTCTGGATTCCCATACTATAGAGATGGGGAAGAGTAATAAGCATCTTTATAATCGGGGTATGGGAAAGAGTTTGAAAAAGCAACCAGAATGTCTGCTGTTTCCTCCCCCTTCACTCCAACCTCCATGCCTTATTTGAGACAAGCCAGATATAGCCAGTTTGGACTATTCCAAAGTGCTTCCATTGTCCCTTTGCCTCATTTTCTCTCCTTGCATCCCACACAGAATGGCACTATAATAAAAATCCTTGAAGCACTATTCATGGCATGATAGACCAAGACTTCCACCCTCCTTCAAAGATAAATACATCCCTGCCATCAAATCCCCCCATATCTAACTCAAATTCATCTTCCAACCTCCATCATCATTTTCCCCTTTGTTTTTGGCCCTCTCATCTCTCTCTCTCTCCACCTGTTATCCAAATGCTCTCACCTGTGAAAATAGAGGAAAAAAACCCCCAAAAAACAGAAGGAAGGAAAGAGAAAAGAGAAGAAGGAAGGCAGGCAACTTGGAGAGCATGAAGCTGAAAAAGAGAAGAAGGAGGATGAAGGGTCAAGAAGGAGAGACAGGAAGAAGCAGAACAGAGGCCTTCATCCAACTGCGGGGAGTCCCATGAGTGGGACCACATCTCTGGCTAGTCCAGGCCCGTCCAATTATTGATAAGCCCGTGATTCTGTATCTCAGCTTTGGGACTCCAGATGTATCTGTCACTGAGCTCTCTCTCTTTCGGTTTCTCTGGCCCACATGGAGTGGGAATCAGTTTAACATTTTTAGAACAGTGGTTCCCATAACAACCAAGCAGGAACTGTTGTCTGTGAAATGTAGCATGGTCACACATGCGCATATACACACATACATGCACACATGCATATGCCTTCACACATGCACACAAATACATGTGCTTGTACTTACTCAAATACACACACCACACATGCACATACTCACATGCCCTTACACACATCCATAAGCATACACGGGCGTGTATATATGCACTTATAAAAAGACACCCACATACAGACATATATTCACATGCACATACATACATATGCATCATACATATACATACATTCACAAATGCACACTTACTCATATATAGCATGTACCAAATTGTTTCCATACATTCACAGGAAACACAGAGTAAAGATAAATGTCAACAACAAAGGTGGAGCCACAACAATACATAGGTATTTTTGGCTATCTACAAAAGCAGGTGGATTTAAGAAGTCTGTATTTTGACAACAGAAGGCTTAGATGACTTTATTATAGCAAAGACATGGCAAGAGGGCCCTGTGGTTGAGCATAGACTGAAGATGAATAACTTGCTTTCAAATCCTAGTCATGTTATCTGCTGAGTTCTGAACTTCAGCATCTCCACCTGCAAAGCAGAATAATAATAATGTCTACTTGATACATGTACTAGGAAGATTAAATGATATGCATAAAATGATCAGCATGATGCTTGGCACTTGGTTAATAGGAGCTGTTGTAATTTAGGTCTTAGAAGTGATTTCTTATTTGCTCAATCTAAGAAGACTTCCTGGAGGGGGAAAGAAGAAAGGAAGAGAAGACTGACTAGGAGAGGGGGAGCTTGACTCTTGTACAGCCTCTAGTCCTTTTTAATTTCCCTTTCCCCAAAAGTCACCTGACAACAAGTCTACAAATTGTCCTTCCTGAACGTACTGAATGCCACAAATGCTTATGCCTTCATAGGAGTGGGATGGGGTCAATGGAAGTCCCCAACAGCCTCAAATCTACTGGAGAATCCTAAGGCTGTTGGATTTCTGCTCTGCTGCAGGCCCACTGCCCCACAAGTCCTCCTGTGCAACACTGCCCAAACACCACCTCAGGCGGAAATACCATCCTTCCTCTTCCTCATCCAAGGCTCAGCCCTCCTTAGAACCTTCAGACTTACCCCCCTTTTTTCCCCCTCAGACCCCTCTGCATCCCTGGGAACTATCCCCAAGCCTAGGACAGCCGGATTATGTCTGCCTCACCAGCTAGATAGGCCTTAAACAGAGTGGGGGCAGGGGTTCTAGGTGTTCCCATCCTGGGACTCCTGGCTGCTATCCTAGCCAAGTGATGGATTTGGCTGGGAGAGAACCAGGACTCTATTCCCTCTTTCCTCCTTTTAGGTCTGGGAGGGGATTTGTGACACAGTGACACGTGCTCCTAGGCTACACCCTAAGCGCAGGATTGGGTCCCCGAACAAGACCGGGCCTGGCCACGGTCACTCCCAGCTCAGCTAGCTCCCTGTGAACCCTCAGAGGAGATAGTCCTAAGAGGTCCACGAAGACTACGCAGCTGACCCGAGGTCGCCGAGTGCACGACCCAGGCTCTCGCAGCACCAGAGGCCGATTAGGGAGCTGGGCGCATAACCCAGGTGTAGGGCCCGCGCCCGCCCTCGCCCCTTTTCAGGTCTACAGAACCACCCTCCCCAGGATTTACCCCCAGGTGAATGTAGGCCCAAGCCAGGGTGGTACGGTTAGACAGAGAGGCCCGGATTAAAGGTGGGCAGCGAAGGCCACCTCTGGAAGTGCCCGGGGCAAAGGAATGCACTGGGCGGTGCCGGGAGCTGGGAAGACTGGAAGCCCGTAGTCCCAGCACCCCAAGGGCGGCGCCGCGGACCCCTCCCCCATCAAAGCCACCTTCAGCGGAAAACGTGGGGTCCCCGGCGCAGCCGCTTCTGGCCGCATCTGCCGCTCCCCAGCTCGCAGGAGAGCCCGCCCCGGAGGAGGGACCGGCTCCGCCCCACCTCCTCGCCGCCTCCCTCCCCCTTCCCTTGCTTTCCTCGGGCCGCGCGCCCCCTCCTCCCTCTCCCTCCCCTCCTCCTCCATCCTTCCCCCACCCGGTTTGTGTGCCCCTCCCGCTGCGACTGGCTGGGAGGCTCGACCGCCCCCGCCCCGAGAGGGAGGCGGGGGCGCTAGCTGCGGTGGCCACCCCAGGCTGCGGAGGGGAACGAGATCCGAGGCCCCGAGGCGGCCCTGCGTCTGGACCAGGCACGCGGGGGCTGCCTCTGCACCCCCAGCCCAGGGCCGCGGGGCCTGGCCTAGCGGCGGGGCGGTGGAGGTAAGGGCGAGTCGCGGCATGCTGCGGGACTGCTCCCGGAGAGGCAAGGTAGGGAGGATCCTAGCCTCTGCCTCCTCCTCCCCTTCCTTCTCCCCCACTGCCCTCCGGAGGCCTGTGAGGCCGCCCAACTGGGAGGGATTCTAGGGAGGCCAAGCCAAAGGCAAGAAGGAGTTAATGTAAGAAATTAAAATCAGAACGGTTTGACACTAGGCTTCCCCTCCCCCGCTCCACCGCTCCCGCCTGTCGTTCCCCGAGTCTAGTTGGGGGTGGGGGGCGGGGGCGGGTTCCAGAACCCTATTGGGACTCAGGACCTTGGAGGGCTGGGGCCAGAGGGAGGTAGGAGGAGACGCGCCCTCAAACCCTAGCCCTCCCTACCTGCTCCTGAGGGGGTGGGGAAGGCACTTGGTTCCGAGGCCTGCCTGGGCACCTGTGCCAGTGTCCCTGCGTGCTGGTGTGCATGTGTGATCGTCTGGAGATGTGCATGTGTGTCTATGCATGTTTGGCTCTCCTCACATCCCCGTGCGTTGGGATGTGTGGGCCCCACCGCATTGCTTTGCATGTGAGTGTGTGACACAGTGCAAGTGTACACTGCTCAGTGTGCCTTTGAGTACTGAATGGGGCCTGCTCTCTCCTTTAGGTTGAGTCTGCAGTCAGGGGCCCAGAAGGTTTTCTGTGTGTGGAATCCAGGTGCTGGAATCTGTGTGTTTGTGACCTTGGGAGGTGTGTGCATGTTTGCAGGAGCAGGGGAGAGGGAGTTTAGAAGAGAATAGGCAGTGTCAGGACTGCCAGGAAGCAGAGGACTGGCTGCACTGACCCCTGTGGGTCTTCTCCAGGCTGGAATAACTGTTCTGCAGGTACACATGTTGGGGCCACAGCCTCAGGGATAGAGCCCAGCCTTCTTGGGAGCTTCAGAGGGGTTTACAGAAGCAGGGAGCATTCTTTTATTCTCCACATTCAGGGGCATAATGGGGGTATAATGCAGACACCTCTAGCTGCCTCCCCATTCTTAGAATGCCTCCACCTGCTGGAAGATTCCTCCTGAAAGCACCCAGTTTAGAGCTCCATTTCTTTGGCTTCTAAATTCATCTAATAACATCCAAACCTTCTTCCCCCATTTCTGTAATAGTCACCTTCTCTGATCTTTTTCTGCATGTGGGATTTTTAAAAAATATTTTTTTAGTTGTAGATGGATACAATATCTTTATTTCCATTTTTTAAAATTTATGTTTATGTGGTGCTGAGGATTGAACCCAGGGCCTCATGCGTGCAAGCGCTCCACCACTGAGCTACAACTCCAGCCTTGCATGTGTATTTTATATGGAAAGAGAGGGTAGGAGCTATTGGGCCTGAAGGTCAAGTGGGAGAGAAGATGCCATTGGCATGGTGGGGAGTTGGGGCTGAGATGGGGGAAGATCATTAAAAAAACCCAACTCTCCTAACTTTTTAATTTTCCCTGATTTGAATTTAACTGAGAGAGGAAGAGGGAGGTGGAAGGGAAATTTGTGATATTCACACAGTTGTTTCTTGATTTAGGAATGCCTAGCTTGTTTTTGTTTGAGGAATACTTGTAATGGCAGCAGGGTAATGGTTATTGAAAGGTAATTTCCATCCTGCCTTTGAATTCCCTAGAACTTCATAACTCTCTGAATCAAAAAGATTCTCATTCAACTTATAGTATTTGAGTGTTACTATGGGCCCTCCTGCAAACATATTGGGGTTGGTGTGACATTCCACTTACAACCAGAGTTAGTATTGAGACTAAGAGCGTGAGTTGGTCAGGTAGTATTGGGTTCAAATCCCAGTTTGTCATGGTTTCAGTGATTCACTGGTGTATAACAAATCACCTCAAAATTTAGAGACTTTGAACAATGACTTATTATTTTTCATGGTCCATGAGTTGGTCATGACTGTGACTGTGGTCTGTGCTGGTCTCATTTGAAATTTCTTACACAGCCATAGTCAGCTGAGGGACTATACAGGACAGGAATATCAAGATGGCATTTCTACCTGAACACAGTGGTGCATACCTGACATCCCAGCTACTCAGGAAGTTAAGGCAGGAGGATCACAGGTTCAAGGCCAGTCTTAGCAAGATCCCCTCTCAAAATAAAAATTAAAAAGGTCTGGAAATGTAGCTCCATGAGAAAGTGCCCCCAGGTTTAATCCCTGGTACCAATAGGGATAAAGAAGATGACCTCATCCTCCAGCATTATTGTACAGATAGCCTCTAATTACTCAGGTTTAACTAGCCCAGGTTTCTCTTGGCAACTGGATCCCAAGAGGGAGTATTCCAAGAGGACAAGCCCTAAGGTACAATTGCTTATTATGTGTCTGTCTTCATTGGGCTTGCTAATGTCCCTCTGGCCAAAGAAAGACATGGTCAAGCCCTGAATCAATGTGGAAGGGGATACATAAAGGGAAGAATACTAGTCTACATGGTTCATTGGGGGCCCCGAAGCAACAATCTCTTTCAGTCCTTCCTGTCCTTGGACAAATAGTTTGACTACTCTGAGCCTCAGTTCTTCATCCTAGGATGGAGACAATCCCACTGCTTGGCAGTACTGTCAATAGGACTAAATAAGTAGCATGGTGTCTGACCAAAATAATCAGTAGACAGATGTTCACTGTACTGATTATTAGACTGCAAGCACTCTAAGGGCACAATTGTCATTCATTTTTATGTACCCAGTGCCTGGCCTTGGTCTTGTACTTGACATCTTTGGCTGGATGAATACAATAAAATGAAGCAGCAACAATGTTGATAAGACACAAGTTCTAATCTCCCATTATGTTATTAGTAGAACCTGTCATTCAAGTTGCAATTAGTTGTACCAGTTCATCCAGTTCCATGATAATAAGTGGCAGAAATTGCTTGGGTTATATGAAATCAATCAATTTATCCATTATTCAGCTTGATTCCTCCAACAACATAATGATAGCTACTATATGTGAGGAAGGGGTGAGGATGAGTCAGTTGCATTGTCCCTGCCTCCAGTGTATGTGTAAGGAGGTAACTGATATGCAAACCGGCCCATGACCACCAACGTGTGATGATACCTATTATCCTTAAAGCTATGGAAGGAGTGACTTATACAGTAGTGAGATTTGAGCTGGAGCAGGGGGTCAGGGATAGCTTCATGGGTAGGTAGTATTTGAGCTGGGTCTGCAGAACTCACCAATTAGAGAAGGGAATCCAGGAAAAGGGAGCAGCATGAGCTTTGAGGATATGAGAGCACCTGGTGCTTTCCAGTGGACCAAAGCCCCACAAGGCTCACAGGATGCATGTGGGAGGGAAGCAAGATGAAAACTAGAGCTGGCAAAAATAAGTGATGGTCAGATTGGAACTATCCTTGAGGCAAGCATGGCAGGTGGACTTTACTTCTCAGAAGATGGCCAGCCTTCAGAGATTGTTTTAGAATAAATCAGTATTTGCAGAGAACTTTGAAAGCAATTCAGTACTACAGGCGTTAGAGAATCCATGGTCCAGGTAGGAGAAGATATAGGTCTGAACTGGGACATGTCTATAAGAAAGAAATAGCAACAGATATTTAGAAGATAGCTCAACAATGAGTAATTGATGAACCTCATTCTCTGAATTCTCTGAGAATTCAGAAAATGCTTAGGGGGGTTGCTATCCAGGGTGCTGAGTAATATTGCTAGTTGAGATGGAAACAAGAAGCAGGTTTGAGGATGTGTACCCTGTGAGTTCAGCATTAGCCATATTAACTTTGAGCTACCAACATTGAAAATCACCAATTTCATTCTCTCCCTCTCTACTGGCTGTTTCTAAAAGAACTTTTTAAAAAAAGAATTCTATCAGTTTCAGGTGTAAAACATTGAGTTATCTGTGTCTCAGATTAGTGAAAGTGATGGTATAGAGTAGAACTGGGCTATCTCTCAGAAGCACTTAGTATGTTCAGGCCTCTCCTGTCTTAAAAAATAGTGCTTCTGTATTCTCCCATGTTGCCTCTCCCTCTTCAAAGTTGAGCTCCTCATGTCCACTCACTGCCCTCCCTCCCTGCCTGCTTAGCCCACATCAGCCAGACTCATCAAAAGCAGCTCTCTTGTAAGTCCCTCTGGGCCCTTCCTACCTATGCTCTTACAGGAGTTGGCCACTATTGCCCACTCCTCTCCTCCTTGACATACTCTCCTCCCTTAGTTTCCAACCATAACTCCCATCTCTGCTGTTGGTTCTTGGGAATTTCCTGGTTCTTGTCTCTCCTCTGCCTCTCTGAGGGTCCATCTTTTTCCTCTGCTCTCGCTTCTCTGAACCCTATCCCTGGGCCTGATCATCTATTTGCATTTGCATTTTTATGCTTAAGTTGTCAAGACTGTATTTTTGGCTCCATGTTGCAAAGCATGTACCAAATAGCTTTATTTCCAAGGTCCACTAGAGCCTCAAACTCAAGGAATCCACAACTAAACTCATATGGCTCTCCAAACCTGCCTTTTTCCATGTTTTCTCCTTACTGGGCTGTAACCTTATCTACCCAGTTGCTCAAAATCCAAACCTGAAAAACAAATAAGAACCTGAGGCTCCTCCTTTACTCTTGCCTTTCTTACCTGCTAAAGTCATTCTGTCACCAGACCTTCTCAACTCTCTTTAATTGCTCCCACATGCATCCTTCTCCCCAGTTGCACTCCTACTACCTTAGTTAATAATTTCTACACCTAAGTCTGGGAGTGCAGCTTACTGGTAGAGTGCTCAGCATGTGTGAGAAATTGGGTTCAATTCCAAGTGTCAAAATTAAAAAAAAATTATTATTATTATTATTATTTTAATCTCTAATGTTCCAACAGCCTTATTCCTGACCTTGGCCCTCTGTATTCCAATCTAAACTGTAAATATTATCAGGTTCTCACCAACCAATCATTCCACATTTACAGAGCACCTACTCTATGTCAGTTTCTGAAGTGTTGGGGAGTTGGCAGTGATTGGGACATAGGACATCTCTATCCTCATGGAGCTTACATTTTAGTTTCTTGAAGGGGACATACTCTTTTTCATTTCCTTGTCTCTATACATGCTCCTTCTTCAGCTCAGAATCCCTCTCTTTTCCTTCCCTGACTTTATAATTGCCCTTCTTCGTCTGGAAGTTTTACTTTGCTCTGCAAGAGTCAACCACCACCCACCAACCACTTCAATTCTTCATGCTAGGTTAAATTGAGGATCCTGTGCCAGCCTCTTGCATAATATTTATCTTATTACCATATCATCTAATATCTCAATCTGGCCCAGGAGAACACAAGCTGCTCAAAGGCAAGGACTGAATCTTGTCTGTCTCTGTGTCCTTAACTTACCTAGGAAAGGACTTGGTGTAGTTAATGACACAGGTACTTGGCAAATGTAAGTAAAATGAATTCATGTTTGAATAGAGCTTAGGTGAGAAGTCTATGCTAGAAATATAAATCTGAGAGAGTCTTGGTTAGGACTCTTGATTGTAAGTGACAGAAATCCAACTCAAAATATTTGAAGCAAAAAGGGATCTTTACCAATTCATATAACTGAGAAGAAGAGACATGATAAGTCTCAGGCATACTTAACCCAGGTTCTCAACAATGTGGTGAGAACTCTCTCTTGGCTTAGCTTCATTCTGAGTCTTTGTATATTTCCTGTCCCACCATCCATGGCCTTTCTCCATGTGGGGGTTATGGGTTGCACAAGGCCATAGACAGCTTCATCATCCCAACATGTGATACCAGAAGGAAAGGATGACCCCTTGATATTTCATATTAACTGCCAAGGAGGGACTCTGTTGGTTCTTCTTGAGGAATGTGCCCAATCCTGGGTCAATTGTTGTAGCCAAGGAAGTGCTGGAACTGGGCTTAGCCAGGCATGGGTCATGTATCCACCCTTTAGGAACAGTGGCCCTGACTGAAGCACATGGAGTAGGGAAGGGCAGCTCACCAAAGAAAGGATGAGATATTGCTATTACTAGAAAGCAAGAAAGACTTGCTGAGCAGATAAAACTAATGATGTCCACTGTAGGAATTATCCCTGACCACATGGTAGTAGAAACCATAGAAATGGAAGGTGTCTTTCTGACAGCATCAACATGTGAGAATGTGACAGCAGACAGGAGCTAGAGAGTTGGCACACATCTTGAGATGATTGGTCTTGTTTAAAGAGGTGAGACTCACACATCTGAAAACCTAAAAATAAAGATAGTGCCTCTGATTAGTTCAGCCTGTATGATACTATCCAAAGAAAACTTTGCACTGAAAGAAAGCAGGCTTGAGGTAGGCATTTCAGATGGGAGAAGGGGCATAACAGGTCCAGGGATGGCAAGGAGGCAGGGCCAGGCACAGAAAGGAGAGAGGTCTTGGGGCGGCAGAGGCTGCTGATATGGGAAAAGTAGAATGCAAAGGAAGATATCCAACTATTCTGCCATAGTACAGGGCTGTGTTGGAATTTGAATAGGCAACACTTCTATTTTTCTTTTTCTTCCTCTCCTTCCCACCCTAACCCTCTTCCCCCATCACCACCTTCTTTTTTTTTTTTTTAATTTAACCTTTGTTTTATTTATTTGTTTTTATGTGGTGCTAAGGATTGAACCCAGGACCTCACCCATGCTAGGCAAGTGCTTTATCACTGAGCTACAAACCCAGCCCCCGCATCACCTTCTTGCTTGCATTCAAGCAAAGGTTCATGCTTATGCTAAGGAGTGTGTAAATTCAGACAAAAATATTTCTATGATTCATAGTCATTCCTCAGCACCAGCAGATGGAGGGAAACTGTGGGGTGTGCTGGGCTGGGGAAAAGAACCACCTGCACCCCAGAATCCTCTCCTCTCTACATCTATCCACAGGCCTGTATGCCCAGACTTTTATCCTTCCCCCTGTTCTTTGGGAGCCTGGCTAGGCAGGGGTGTGGTGCAGACATAAAGGGTACAGGGAGGGAGAAGGCTAGCTACTGCCAGGCCCTGAAATGTACCAGCACACACAGATGCCCTGACACTATGCTGACCATACATTAAACAATAGCCTTGTTCTTGAATAGCTGTGTGTGCATGAACTGAACTCTGTACTATCCATGGCCACTCTGCCAACTTCATCAGTTTTGCTTATAATAAACAGTCTATTCAGGTTTTCTACTTCTTCTTGAGTCAATTTTTATAATTTATATTTTCCTAGAAAAACATTTAGTTCCTCTATATTTTCAAGTATTAGGGCCAAGAGTTGTACCTGGTAGCCTTTTAATATTAAAAATATCTTCTTTGTGCCAGTGGTTATTATCCCCTTTCTTATTCATATTATTATATATGTGTATTCTTTCTTTTTCTCTCTATTTGGATAGATTTTCCAAATGGCTTTTTATTTTGTATTTTTAGAGAATTATCTTAGAGGTTTACTGTTTATTTATTTATCTTTTAGTTGTAGATGGAGACCATGCCTATATTTATTTATTTATTTATTGGTACCAGGGATTGAACTCAGGGGCACTCAACCACTGAGCCACATCCCCAGACCTGTTTTGTATTTTTTTAGAGACAGGTTCTCACTTTTGCTGAGGCTAGCTTTGAACTTGCGAACCTCCTGCCTCAGCCTCCCTTGCCACTGGGATTACAGGCATACGCCTCCGCACCCAGCTATTTTATTTATTTATTTTTATGTGGTGCTGAGGATCAAACCCAGTGTCTCACATGTGCTAGGCAAATGCTTTACCACTGAGCCACAACCCCAGCCCCAGAGGTTTACTTTTCAAGGTTATTTTTTGGGTTTTAATATACCTAAAGGGTAGTGATATTGGAAGTTATTACGTATTTATTTTAAAGAAAATTAAGTCCTGTCTTATATCTGTTAAGATATTTAGGAATGAAATAATATACCTAGAATTCGCTAAAAATGATCCAGTGTCAGGGTGGGGAAGTGGGAAGCAGGGAGTAATGTGTAGATGAAACAGAGCTGGCCACCTAGTTGATAATTGTTGAATCCAGATGATGGGTACATAGGAGTTCAACATAATATTCTATTTCTGAATATTTGTGAAAATAACTATAATGAAAAGTTGTTTTATTATTTCCCATCTCACTGTGTGCATTTCTAGATTGGTTAAAAATCCTAATGTAAAAATGGAACTCGTACAGCCTCAAGTGTTTGCATGTCACCAAGTCATTGTCAGCTTTTGGTATCATGGCGATTTGTTTTAAAATCCTAATTTAAATAAATGTCCTGGAATTTTTTAAAATGAAAAAACTAAAAGAAAATATATGTAACTGTTTTTTATCATCTTTATGTAGGGACAGACTTCCTAAATCAACAAAAACCAGAAATCAAAGATTTTGCTGAAGCATTCTTTAAAACTCAAAGTCTATCAATAAAAACCATAAACAAAAGTAAAATCCAATCAACATACTTGAGAAAAATATCTGCAGTATATAAGGATCAATATTACAAAAGCCTTTGCAAATCGATAATATGAATGTACAGTATAAAAATGAGCAAAGTAGTGTAAAGGCAAAAAGTCATTTGTAGCTACAATGATTGACAAATGTGTGGGAAAATGTCCAACCATTTCTTTGAAAGAAATGCAAGTGAAACAGACCATTTTTTTCACTTTGAAATTGGCAAGAGTACAATGAGGCCAAACCATGGAGCTAAGGAGTGTGGCTCCATTTGGTAGACCATGGGGATCCATTGAAGGTGTCTAAGCAGGAGCCATCTGCAGAAAGTGGGTATGGTGCCTTATATAGGATAGAAAAGAACTGTGAGGCAGGCTGGGCCAGCAGTCCAGGTGCGAGGAGATGTGACCCATCAGAGCACAAAGCACGTGACAAGAAAAGAACAATTGGATTAAAATGCAACCAGAAGGAAAAACCAGCAGGTCTTGATGGTTAGCAGGGAGGGAGAAATCAGGATGGCCAGTGGTGTGGCTGGAAGGACAGAGGCACTGTTGAAGGAAACTGATGCAGGGGAGGGAGGAGTGAGGGAAAGCCTGGGTTGTGTTTTTGACACTATGGATCATTGTTTGCCTCTGGAACCTCATTACTCAATTGACTTAAATGATGCAAATTACAAAAGCTTTTGCTGCCCCATGTAATTAACAAGTCCTAGGTGAAAAGTTCAAGTGATATCACAGAAATGCCCACAAGCAGTTCCAGGTTCATGTCCTGCCAGCTGAGCACAGTCCTAGGGTGCCTGAATTGATCCAGATTGAGAAACATGAGCATTACTGACCTGATCTCCGGTGCTCTAATGAAGCAGACTGAGGTCATATGTGCTCTTTGGGGTCAGGGGTTGGGGTCAGCTCTACCCAAACTCATTCAAAGTGGAGGAAATGATTCTCTAAAGGAAAATGGGGTGTCAGTCCACAAAGAAGGGTAAAGCCAAGCAGCAAAAGCAATAAATGTTTAAAAAAATATTAAATTCTACTTCGTGGCTATTTAAGACCCTTATCTCTCTCCTAAATAATTTTTAAAAATATTTCCTTGTTTATCATAATGCACCTATTCCTCACAAAACTTTCAACCTGGTCTCCCATCTCTAGAAGGAGTGGTTTCATATTCTCTTTCCATTACTACGTCCAGCCCCAGTTCAAGATCTGGCGATGCCTGGTCTGATGAGGTACTGAGCGAGGCTCTCAGGGTCTTTCAGTTTGTGGTCACACTACTACTATGGAGGCAAACCTGAAGGGAAGGAAAAACACCTGCTTCGTGGCCCACCAGGTTAACTTAGATGGTAAGGAAGAGGTTCCCTGTCCCACCAGCCTGTTGCTTTGATTCTGCTGTCTTCAATCTTGGTGCTCTGTAGTCACATGGGAGAGGGGGACTGAGGAGTACAGGGTTGGTGGGGGAGGGAAAGGTAGCAGGGGAGACCTTAGGACTAAGTAATCCTGGCCTTTGTTTTCTAGGTTTGCTAGATTTTTCTGGCAGTGTAATTCCCTTAATCATTAGAAGGCCTTTCAGTCAGTTTGCCTTCCATCAACCCCAGAGCTATTAGTCAAAGCTAGAGACCTTCCTTTGAAAGTTATAATTCTTGAATGGAGTCCCTGGTGTTAGTGATGAGGGAGGAGAAGGGTTGTCTCTTAGCAACAGGCCTAGGCGCTTGGCCATCGCAATAGCCTAGGGTTTGGGGGCCTCTAGCCGGGCCTCTCCCTCAGGGCAGTATAAACCCCTGGTGGGAGGCAGAAATCTTTTCCCTTTCTACTCAAGCTGCTTTCCAACAAAAACCTGCTCATAATGGAAGTTTCTGTGGTGCTGGGAGGGCACAGCAGGACCTGAGGAGTCTAGAGCTTTTCAGGCCCCAGGCTGATCTCCCTCTGAGTTTCCAGCCTCTCTCTCCTTGCTTGAGCTGACTTTAGTTGGAAGCAGAGAACTGGCTCTTAATTATCTTACTCTCAGCCACATTGGATTACTGGCCCCAGGTAGAAAGGGCCTCTTTGGGCAAGCCATTTTCTTCCTCTGCTTTTAGATGGGCTCCTTTCAGCCAGAGTGTCTCTTTCTTATTGGACCTGACTCAGGCCACCACAAAGGCCTCACTGCCAATATTGTGACATTTTTCTGCAAGTCCCTTAAAGTTTCAGGGGCAGTAGGAGATCATTTAATCAGCTGCTTTGCTACTGCATGACAAGGCTCAACAACTTCTAAGTAGGGTGCAGGAAGCAGTCCTAACTTAGGCTTCTCCCCTTAGTTAAGCTAATTCTTTTTTGGGTTTATTATTTGAAAAAAAAAAATTCTATCTCTGATTCTAATTTCTTTTCTTTTTTTTCTTTTGATACCAAGCATTGAACTCAGGGTGCTTAACCACTAAGCCACATTCCCAGCCCCCTTTTTTTAAAATTTTTTTTTATTTTGAGACAGGGTCTTGCTAAGTTGCTTAGGGCTTCACTAAGTTGCTGAGGGTGGCTTTGAACTTGGGATCCTCCTGCCTCAGCATCCTGAGTCACCAGAATTACAGGTGTGTACCATCACACCTGACTGATCCCAATTTCTTCTTTTTTTTTTCCAAAATATTTTAAATATAAAAAATACCTTTATTTTGTTTATTTAGTTTTATGTGGTGCTGGGGATTGAACCCAGTGCCTCAATGTGCTATGCAAGTGCTCTACCCCAAACCCTGTTTCCAATTTCTTGTATCAGGATTTTTCCCTGATCAAGAACATAGACCCAACTGTAACTAACTTAAGCAAAAAAAAAAAAAAAAAGGAGTTGATTGGTTCATGTAATTGAGCAGGCCAGGATCTCGCAGTGTCTCTGAAGAATTTCTCTCCCCGTCTTAGTTTTGCTTTTCTGGATTGGCTTCATTCCTAGGTGGTTCCTTCCCAAAGGAAACAAAGATGGCCTAGTAGCTCTGGCCCTCTCCATCAACTTAAAAACCCAAACCCAAAAAGGATTGGGTTTTTACTGGAATTACTGCTTCTTCCCAGTAGTTCCAGAACATTTTGAGGTTCACTGGCTCAAATTGGGTGCCTGCTCATCCTAGGACTGTGATTGGCCGGGCTCATGTCACATCCCTCAGGCCATATGGATGGACTGAGAATGTGGCAAAGGAAGGCTGGCTCCCCAGGGTTAAAGAAGAGTGCTGATGCCTACAGGAGGACTGGGTGCTGGGTGTCAAAGGGAACAGACATCTACTCATACAGCCATGTGGAAATGGGAAAAGGCAAACAGAACTCAGGAACTGGTCAGGATGAAGAGGCAGATCTGTGAGTCCGCAGCTTCAAGGTGTGAATGAATCTGTGAGTGAACCAGATTGCCTGGGAGAAGGATAGAGGCTGAATGGGGCACCTCTGGAAGAGATAGGAAATGTAGGGAGATAGCAAAAACAGAAAGTCACAGAACCAGGAGGAAACTCCAAACAGGGCATCATCCTGGCAACCTGTGAAGATGCAGGGACCAAAAGTATCCACCAAAAGACCAAGTGGGTGAAGACCCTTGAGGACAGCTAGATTATTCCATTAGTGGGTAATCTGTGACTCTGAGGAACATGGGGACAGCAGAAGGTGTTCGAGCCCAAATGCAAGCACTTAGGAAAAACCAGAAATGAGGGAGCGGAAACTCCACAGGCCAGGGGAGCCAGAAGTGTGTGGGGGTGGGGTGGGGCAGGAGGGGCTGAGGGTGAGGAGGGGATTGTGCCAGAAAGGGTGTGAGGAGAACAGATAAATAGGACCCTTAGAGTGAAGGGCAAGGTAGGTACACTTATTGGAGGCCTATTTAGCTTTTTCTAGGTTTGACAAAAGGACCTATGTGCCTGGAGTAGCAGGGATGTGACACATACAGGTATCATTAATGATACCCAAGTGGAGAGACATCTTTGTCACTGCAACATAGTACTAATAATACAGCTTGTGTAATGGATGCGGTTTGCATGAGATAGAAATAAGCTTTTTTTTTTTTTTTCCCTGTGCTGGGGACTGAACCCAAGGATGTTCTACCACTGAGCCACTTCCCCAGCCCAGCCCAGCCCCACTCTTTTGGGAGACAGGGTAAGGCTAACTTGCAGAGGCTGGCCTCAAACTTTTGGTCCTCCCACTCAGCCTCTCAAATCTCTGGGATTACAGGCATGTGCCACCGCAATTGGTTAAGCATCTTCTTTTAAGGATATTTTTAGATTTGACATACACTAAAGTACATATAAGGCAGTGATATTTTGTGTACAGCTTGATGATTATCTACACCTGTATACACTGCTCAGCTCAAGATATAGAACATTTTCAGTATCACCTAAGATTCTCTCCTAACCCCTTCCCAGTCCTTACAGAGCTGGAACGCAAAACCGCAGAGCCCCAGGGATAACCTCTGTTCTGATTTCTGTCATCATCAATTTTGTCTATTCTTGAACTCCCATCTCTGTGGAATTTGTCGTATGCACTCTGGTCTGGCTTCTTTCCTGCAAAATAATACTAAGTGGATTCATCCATATTGCTGTGCGTATCTGTAGTTCCTTTTATTACTGGGTAGCATTCCATTATGAATATACCACAGTTTATCCATTCTGTTGTTTATGAGCACTTGGGTTGTTTCCAGAACAGAGCCATTAAACATAAAACTGATTCTTTTTTTTTTGAAAAAATGACTGTATTTTTAAAAAGAATTATTTCTCCCTCTCCCCCTCCCTGCGCCCTCTCCCCCTCCCCTCCCCCACCCTCGCTTCTCTCTCATCCACCTATGTGCAGGCCCTGCACAGGTGCCACAGCAGTACACTCCCCTCTGAGAGTTCTGCCATAGGTCTCCCAAGGCCCCTCCATTCCGGGCACGTGTTTCCTGGGAAAGTCAATTTACACTTGATTGGGGATTCCGGCCCAGGGCCTGGGAGGTGTCGCTGGGAGAGGAGAATCATCCTCTTAAGACTTATTCCCTCTCTTGTAGCCTCCTCGACCCTGGTCGCGGGCACCCTGAGCCTTACTGATTCTGCAGGGGGGCTCGCCCGCGGCCCCCCATGAGCGCGCCCGGCTGACCCGCTGGGCGGCCGCGGTGGAGCCAACACGCCGCGGGGGCGGCGGGGCCATGGCCTCGCTGGACCTGCCATACCGCTGCCCCCGCTGCGGGGAGCACAAGCGCTTCCGGAGCCTGTCGTCCCTGCGCGCCCACCTAGAGTACAGCCACACCTATGAGACTCTCTACATCCTCTCCAAGACCAACAGCATTTGCGACGGCGCCGCAGCTGCAGCAGCTGCTGCAGCCGCAGCCTCGGGCTTCCAGCTGGCGCCCGAGCCCGCCGCCCTCCTGGCTGTGCCCGGAGCCCGGCGCGAGGTCTTTGAGAGCACGTCCTTTCAGGGCAAGGAGCAGGCCGCTGGGCCGTCGCCTGCAACGCCGCACCTGCTGCACCACCACCACCACCACGCACCCCTCGCCCATTTCCCCGGCGACTTGGTGCCCGCCAGCCTGCCCTGCGAGGAGCTGGGTGAGCCGGGTCTCGTGCCCACCGCTGCCGCACGCTATGCGCTGCGTGAGATAGAGATCCCGCTGGGAGAGCTGTTCGCCCGCAAGTCCGTGGCATCCTCTGCGTGCTCGACGCCGCCGCCAGGGCCCGGCCCAGGCCCGGCTTCGGCCTCGCCCGCCTCCCCCTCGCCAGCTGATGTGGCTTACGAGGAGGGCCTGGCGCGCCTCAAGATACGCGCGCTGGAGAAGTTGGAGGTGGACCGGCGGCTGGAGAGGCTGAGCGAGGAGGTGGAGCAGAAGATTGCGGGCCAAGTGGGCCGGCTGCAGGCAGAGCTGGAGCGCAAAGCCGCAGAGCTGGAGACTGCTAGGCAGGAGAGCGCTCGACTGGGGCGCGAGAAGGAGGAGCTGGAGGAGCGAGCGTCTGAGCTCTCGCGGCAGGTGGATGTGAGCGTGGAGCTGCTGGCCTCTCTCAAGCAGGACCTGGTGCACAAGGAGCAGGAGCTGAGCCGCAAGCAGCAGTGAGTAGGCCCTCAGGGCCCTGCTGGTGGGTGTGCCCGTGTGCCATCACAACCACCCTGAACATGCATGTCTGTGTGTAGTCATGGCTAGGTAATAGGGGGTCTATGGTCATGAACTTGTAATATTGGTGTGTGTGGGTCCCAGAGTGTCATGATCGTGTGTGTGCAGGACCACAAGTACATGGCAGCATGATCATGCATGTGCCTATCTATGAAGACAGTGTCTGTTTCTGACCCTGCTCTGACTCAGCCAAGACCAGCCTCGGCATTTTGGCACTGGATCCTCTTCCCTTTGTCCTACTCAAAGGTGTGGCCCGATTCTCCCCTCTCCCTTTCCTATCATCAAAATCAGTCAATCTATCTATCTGTCTATCATTCCTAAAAGGATGCAAACATGATGTCATGTCTCCCATTTAACTTTACTTTCCCTTAAGCTGCTGCCTCATACAGAAAAAAATTCATGAAAGTATTCCTGGTCTCCAATTTATTTTCTCACATTTTTTCTTGAACCCACTCTGATCAGGTTTCCAGTTCCACCACTGTCTTTGACCATGTTGCTAAGGCCAAGTTACCCTCTTTCTTGGCCTATCCACAGCAGATCTTTGAAACACTTTCTTCACTTGGCTCTCCTAGGATCCCCCCTCCTTTTTTTTTTTTTTTTTTTTTTTGGTCTGTTCCTTCTTATTCTTCTTTGCTGACTTTGCCTCACTTCTCTGGTCTTTAAATGAAGGATTATGAACTATTCAAATGTTAGGTTTAGTTTTTTTTTTTTTTTTCTGGTACTGGTGATGGAACCCAGGATTCCATCTTTACCAACAAAACTATGAGAGCCAGCCTTTTAAATTTATTTTTTATTTTAAAATGCATAGCCTGATATTCCTCCCATTTTCCAAGCCACAGGATTATAAGCATGTGCCACAGTGCTTGGCTACTGGTTATTTATCTGTCCCCATTGCAATATAAGCTCCATGAAGGCAGGGAGTTTCTACTTTTGTTCATGGATGCTTCCCCAACACCTAGAACAGTGCCTAGCACTGTTCAATAAATGTTGAACAGATGCATGAACAACCATGGATGCTTTGGGGAATATAGACTCAGGTAATCTGTAAGGTGTGCCATGTGTTTGTGCAACTCCTAGAGGTTCTGCATCTTAGTGTATTTCCCTATGTATTGAAGTGACTGAATACATTTTTCAATCTTTCAGAAAGTGTGTGTGTGTGTGTTTGAGTGTGTCAGTGAGACTGTGCCTCCATGATGCTTTGCATGTCTCAGACTGTGAGTATGTGCCTGGAATGGATACCCGATGAGGGCACATTCATGAATGTGTACTGAGCGGGTATGTGCACATGGCTGTGTGGCTCTAAGTGTGTGCCTAGCGCTGTTCCTTTGTGGGGAGGCTGTATATTGAGGCCATAGGTAACTGGGTGTCTGTGTTTTTGTGTGAGGATGATGTGTCTGGTTATGGGTTAGATGTGGGGGGCTGTGACATCATGGGCAGCTGTGCCCTGTGTCTCTCCACAAGGGAGGGTGGCAGGTCAACCAGCAGAGGCTCTAGGGTAAAAGCCTGCTCTGGGCCCAGGGAGGTGGTACAGATTGACCAGTTCCTGAAGGAGACAGCAGCGCGGGAGGCTAGTGCCAAGCTGCGCCTGCAGCAGTTCATCGAGGAACTCCTGGAGCGGGCCGACCGTGCTGAGCGTCAGCTGCAGGTCATCAGCAGCAGCTGTGGCAGCACACCCAGTGCCAGCCTGGGGCGTGGAGGTGGGGGCAGTGGTGCAGGGCCAGGGGCCCGGGGCCCAGGCAGAATGGTGAGTGCCCCTTTGTCCCCTCTTTTACCTGCTTACCTGGTCCCCACAACCTCCCCTCACACACAGCCTCACATCCCCCAGAATGCTGTGCTTCTCTTCTTTGATTCTTCCCCCAAGAACAGGCCTAGGCCTAAAGTGTGGGTCTGGAACAAGGGGGCCCCTCTGGGCAGGAGTGCCATCCCCTGAGGCTGTCTCAAGGTGTGATCCAGCAGCCCCAGCCCTCAGGGGCCCATCTCTGCCTATCCCTGAAAATGAGAACCCAGGAGCCATAGCCTGAATTGGGGTGTGGGTTGGGTGTGGCCAGGGGGCTGGTGAGCCTCCCTGTTGGGGCTATCTGTCTGTCCATTCGTCCATCCTTCCCAACTTTTTTTCTTCTTTTCTCTCCTCTCCTTCGTCTCTTCTCTCCATCTTGTACCCTCTTTCTCCTGTTATTGCCTCCTCATCCTCTTGCCTCCTCTGCCTCCCTTCCTTTCCCTCCTGCTCTGGGGGCCCACAGCGAGAGCACCACGCGGGCCCGGCCGTGCCTAACACATACGCGGTATCACGGCATGGCTCTTCTCCCAGCACAGGGTAAGCCTGGGGCCTGCCCTGCCCTACACAGCCCACCCTCTCCCTGGAAAGATCTGCTGGCCATCTGGGGCTTCTCTCCTCCTGTGCCCATTCTCCTTGGGTCACCTATCTGCCTTTCCATACTCAGAGGGAACTTTTGGGAAGCAGGGCGGATGGGTTGCCCTTGATCTGTGGTAAGGGGAGGGTGGAGAATTCTGGCAACTTGATGCCCCTCGCCCCTCACCCCTCACCATCTGGTCCACCCTGCCCCAGGGCCTCCAGCCGTGTGCCAGCTGCCTCCCAGAGCTCAGGCTGCTATGATAGTGACAGCCTGGAGCTGCCCCGGCCAGAGGAGGGGGCACCTGAAGACAGTGGCCCTGGGGGCTTGGGCACACGGGCCCAGGCTACCAATGGTGGCTCAGAGCGGTCCCAGGCCCCTCGAAGCTCAGGCCTACGGCGCCAGGCCATCCAGAACTGGCAGCGCAGACCTCGCAGACACAGCACTGAGGGGGAGGAGGGTGATGTCTCAGACGTGGGCTCCCGAACCACGGAGTCGGAGGCTGAGGGCCCCTCAGATGTCCCCCGCCCTGGGCCTGCTATGGCTGGGCAAGTGAGCAGCTGCCGGCTTTCAGGTAAGTCCTGAGAGGAATGGCAGAGAGGCCAGCCTTCCCCAGGGTGCTGGGCCCTCCCGGGGGGGGGGGGGGGGGAAGGGCTAAGAGGGCAAATCTTCTGACCTCCTGCACTTCCCTTCCTCTTCTCCAGACCTGCCCACCCCTCCTATGAAGTGCCCTTCCAGCCTGGTGCAGAGACTTGAATGACAGGGTAGCCAGTGCAAGGATGGTACATTGGGGGACAGGGTCTGTATACATGAGGAGCTCAGTGACATGTAGAGGAGAGTGTTGACTCCAGACTCTGGAGCTCCCGGTGCAGTGGGGAGCCCCATCTGCACACAGGCCACACACATATGCAGAGGCATCAGGAGGGTAGAGAGTTAGGGTCAGGGTTGACTTTTTTTTTTAATATTTATTTTTTAGTTGGACACAATACCTTTGTTTATTTATTTTTAAGTGGTGCTGAGGATCGAACCCAGGGCCTTCCACGTGCTAGGCAAGTGCTCTGCCACTGAGCCACAACCCCAACCCAGTGTTGACTCTTAAAAAAGAAAGTTTATATGAGGAAGGAATACCTTTGCTAATATGTAAAATTAGGGGTGGCTGTACCGTAGCGGAGGGGAACCAGATTGGCCTTCCTCCCAAGCCACTGGTTCCCCCAGCATGGGTCTTATGCCCATTTCTCCTGCAGCTCCTACTCTGCCCCAGCTCCTCACCCACATCCTTGCCCTGGCCTTTGACCTTCTATTGTCACCTTTGCTCCCTTGTGTTTGCAGCCCGCCCCGAGGGAAGCAGTGGACGAGGCCGTCGAGCGGAGCGGGGTAGCCCCTCACGCTCCAACGAGGTCATCAGCCCAGAGATCCTTAAGATGCGAGCTGCCTTGTTCTGCATCTTCACCTACCTGGACACACGCACACTGCTGCATGCTGCCGAGGTCTGCCGGGACTGGCGCTTCGTGGCCCGTCACCCTGCTGTCTGGACAAGGGTGCTGCTAGAGAATGCGAGAGTGTGTTCCAAGGTGCCTACCTCTGCCCTGCTGGGAACCCACCTTTCCCCCTGGCAGAATCTGGTCCTTGCAGCCCTGGCTCCAGCCTGGCTCCCCCAAATCCTCTCACAGAGCCTCCTGTTCTGGGGCTGGCTTTTCTCCAGCCAGCCAAGTGCAGACCCCCTGTTCTCCATGTACCCTCCCTCTCTACGCAGTTTCTGGCGATGCTGGCTCAGTGGTGCACGCAGGCCCACTCACTGACCCTGCAGAACCTGAAGCCCCGACAGCGGGGGAAGAAGGAGAGCAAGGAGGAGTACGCCCGGAGCACCCGGTGAGGCTGCGGTGGGTGGGCGGGTGCTCCTGGGCCCAGACTTGGAATGAAGTGGGGATGCTTCCCAGAGGAGGAGGTGACCACAGGCAAGTGACCTCTTGGTCATCCTCAGGGGCTGCCTTGAAGCAGGGCTGGAGTCCCTGCTGAAGGCAGCTGGGGGGAACCTGCTGATCCTGCGCATCTCCCACTGTCCCAACATCCTCACCGACCGTTCACTCTGGCTGGCCAGCTGCTACTGTCGTGCCCTGCAGGCTGTCACCTACAGGTGGGTTCCTTTTACCAGAAGCAAGGCCTATACCCTATTGGCCTGGGACCCCAAGGATCTCTAGACACTGCATGGCCTTTCCCCAGGTCCTCAGACAAAGGCACCCAAGAGCTCTGTGACCTAAGGGAAGGAAGGATTGACAGGGGCAGAAACCACCAGGATGAGCTACTCCAGCCTTGTCTTTTCAACAGGAGTGCCACAGACCCAGTGGGCCACGAAGTTATTTGGGCTCTGGGTGCAGGCTGCAGAGAGATTGTCTCCCTCCAGGTGGCACCTCTTCACCCCTGGTGAGCTCAGGCTGGGTGGGTGGGGAAGGGAAAGGGTTGGACCTGGTCTGGGGCTGAGGACTGGACAGATCTGAGCCCATTCCAAAAGCTGTTGAAGAGACAGGCTCACACACATTAATCTGCACAATGAGGCATTAAGAACAGAGCTTTAAAATTAGACCTAGAAGTCATGTCTTGGCTTAGTGGCAGTGCCATTGTGAGCAACATGTTAATTTCTCAACTTGCAAAGTGAAGGTGATATTAGGAATCTACTGACCTTATTAGAGCTGTTACTGGCTTCAGTGAGATTATACCACAGAGCCTGTGGGCCCCATAGTAAGTGTTCAGTAAACACAGCTAAAAGTAGCTGGGTTTTGTTTGACACACAACAGGCAATTCTGGGTCAGTATGTAACATATAAGAGCTGATCGTTGGAGAATTCAGGGTGTGAAATCATCCCTCACTCTACCTATAGTTCCTCAAACTAACAGGTTTCACCCTCCCTGTTATTTGCCCTCCAATCCTTCTCCATGTGCTGGCCCCTCCCAGCTCATCCAGTGTACCTTCCCTAACACCTTGGTGGAAGCAGTCATTGTGCTCCTGCTTTGATTCCCATTGCATCTTGTCCTGACACCTGCTGTTACTGGTTTTGCAATTATTTCTGTTTCAGTCTCCTACATTAGACTTGTAGTTCTCAGGGCAGAGTCTGTGAATGTCCATTTCTGTATCCCTGGTACCAAGTGCATAGCTTAGGTGAATGTTGAGAGATGGCAAGTCTGATTTTCAGGGAAATGGCAAATCTGATGTGGACAAGCAGGTTGGGAGAGGGCAGGCAGGGCCATGTTAAGGGGTTTAGGTTTTTGCATTTTATCTAGAAAGTACTGGGAGACTATTGGAGAATTTTAGGTTTTAAGTAAAGTACTGAGATTAGACTGCCAAAGTTCTGTAAAATAGACTGCCCATGCTTTGAGGGCAGGGACCATGTCTGCATTGTCACCACTACACCTCCAGGGCCTTGCTCAGTTGTTCTCGGCTGTAGCAGACACTTGATAACCATCTGCTGAATGACACAGTGAGTGGCTGTAGGAATGAATGGTGCACAGCATTGTGGAGCATGGATTGGCAGGGAGACTGGTAGTAATCTAGCTGAATCCAAAGGTGGTCTAAACTGTGGTACAGGAGTTACTCAGGAATCTGAAACTGCAGAACATGGCAAGAGGTGAGAGGGGCGAGTCAGGGATGATGCCAGTGTTCTGACTTGGCCAGCTGGGTTGTTGTCGGGGTACTTGCCTGAGGCAGGGAGGGATCCCCCAAGAGGAATATACTTGCTTGGGGCATCAGGCATCCAAAGGCTTCCCTGACTGCCCCCTCCCCATTCTCCAGCCAGCAGCCCACGCGCTTCAGTAACCGCTGCCTGCAGATGATCGGTCGCTGTTGGCCCCACCTCCGGGCTCTGGGGGTTGGGGGCGCCGGCTGTGGGGTGCAGGGCCTGGCATCACTTGGTGAGTCCCTTGGGACTGGGGTGGGGAGAGGTGAGAAGCTGGTAAGGGTGCAATAATATCCTGCAAAATTCTACAGGGGATTGGGGCTGCATCTTGGGTGGTGGCAGGGGACCACCCTGGTAGGCAGGAAGTGACCTAGGGAGTTTGTCAGCAGGGCCTGCCTTCTTCCTCTTCCTAGCAAGAAACTGCATGCGGCTGCAGGTCCTGGAGCTGGACCATGTGTCAGAGATCACCCAGGAGGTGGCAGCTGAGGTCTGCCGGGAAGGCCTGAAGGGACTAGAGATGCTGGTACTCACGGCCACCCCTGTCACTCCTAAGGCCCTACTGCATTTCAACAGTGAGTAATGGGGGAATGCAGGGCAGGATATGGCTTTCACCTGTCACCATGATCTGTCAGCAGGTAGCATAAACAATTCCCTGATGCTCTAATCAGCAAACACCAGCATGGGGTTGGGGGGGCAGACAGCAATATCTGGTCTTGGCTTTGCCAGCAGTGTCTTTTTAGGCCAGTGGGCATTCCAAGCCTGCCAGTATCCACTCCTAATAGTCCAGTTCCAAAGATATCTGTTGTGCTTTGGCATAGTCTCATTGGAGCCAGAAGCCATGCAGAAATTGTCCCTGTGTAAGTCTTCACCAGGGCTGAGGCAGGAGAGCAGACAGATTAAAAGTGCAGTTTCTGGAGCTAGACTGATCTGGGTTTCATCTCTGGGTCTACCGCTCGTTTAGCTGTGAATTCATGCAAATTACTCTACCTCTCTGAGTTTTACATTCTCATTCATTGACTTTCTTAGAATAGGTGGGCAGTAATGTGTGTAAGCTCCCTAGGACAGTTCTTAGGCCTCCTCTGGCCCTTCACCTAATACTACCACTCTCCACTCTGTCACTTCTCTGCCTTCACTGAGGACAAAGGTACCCAGCTTGGGCTGCTTCCCCGAAATGAGACCATCATCCAGGACTTTGTGGCCCTTGGGAAGACCCTGTTCCCAGATTGAAGGTTCCTTTACCTTATCACCTCCAGGACCCTCCTCTCCCCTCCCCTTCAGCCTCATGTCCACACCCTGGATACACCATCAGGACAAACTGCTCAGCCTCAAATTCATACTCTCCAGGCTCCTCAGCCCTTGACCTTAGTCAGCAGCCACATCCCATCCTGTAAACCCTGTGCAGCCTGCCTGGTTTGTCCCCATCTCCTCCACCCTCATGCTCAAGCTTCCTCTCAGCCACTCTGTTCCTTATAATCACTTCCAAGTGTCCAGACCAGGGTAAAACTGTCCCCTCTGCCAGGGAATTTGCTAGAACTGCTGAGCAGTTGGCTGTTGTCCACTTGTCTTCCCAGAGTGCCTTCATCCACCTTCTCCCTGGTCCAGTTGTGCACCCCAGGCCATCGTAGGCCTGCTGTACTTTTGTTTTCTGTGGCTGCCACATGATGGTTCCTCAGGGGGTATCTGATGTCATTAATCAGTGAAATGAGAGGTGGTAGCCCCACTGTGCAGGCCAAACATGGGGCCTCCTTATCCACCTTTCCCCAGGCATTTGTCGGAACCTCAAGTCCATTGTGGTCCAAATTGGAATTGCTGATTATTTCAAGGAGCCCAGCAGCCCTGAGGCTCAGAAGCTATTTGAGGATATGGTGACAAAACTCCAGGTGAGAGGTTGGCTCTGAGGCCAACCAAGATCCCCAAGTGACATTCCTAGGCTGGGGCTGGTGGCCTGGATGAGTGTGGAGGGAGGACCCCACCAGCTTTGCAAGAGAACTAACTCAGGGCTTGGTTCACAGGCCCTGCGACGAAGGCCTGGCTTCTCTAAGATCCTGCACATCAAGGTGGAAGGCGGCTGCTAACCCGGGGGGCAGGGGGTGGCAGGGCACCTGCCAGCCCCACACCAAGGCATTATTTGTACCTCCAGAGGGATCCTGGTTTGGACTAGACCTTTGGAGGCCTAGTGTTATCCCAGCTTCCAGGGAGGGGTTGAGTATCCTGTCCTACTGGAACAGCAGAGCAACAGGTCTGACCCAAGGCAGGGGCTTGGACAGAAGCTGCCCTCTGACCCCCACCCTATCCCCGCTGGAGCAGACTTCTGGCACAGCCAGCGAGGAGCTGTCACCACCAGCACTGGTGTCTTCACTCGGAGGATCTGCAATAACTACCAGTGGCTCCTCAGCTGCTCAGGCAGGCCTGTCTTTCCTGAGGCTCCAGCCCCCGGGGACCCCACAAGGCAGCTCAGACTTGGCAGGGAGGGCTCTTCTCTCCTACCTGTTTCACCCATTCTCACAACTTGCCTGGGCCCTGGGTCTACACTCTCCAGGGATAACCCAGGCAGGTCTAGGGACCTAGGTACAGTCATTAAAAAGCTGGTGGCAGGATTGGAAGGAAAAAAGTTACCTAGAACTTTTCCCCAGAATGAGACCACTCCTCCCAAGGTGGGCACAAAAGGGGATGGGGGTGGCTGCTGCTAGGTGGAGAAAACTTACTTTTTCCTGTAAGAAAGGCTCCCCTACCCAGACACACACACTCCAGAGTGAAACTCAGAGCTAAAAGGTGCATGTTTCTATACCTACCAATCACTCTCAAGAAATCGAAGGGAGGGTGAAGGTGCCAGCCCTGGGAGGCCTGCCTGTAGTGAGAAGGAATTTCCTTTTAATCCAGGTGCTTGGGCAGGAATCTGATGGCCTTTGGGTCCCGGCTATCTGGGAGTGGGGCACTGGGCTGCCCACTGTGCTGGGTCCTAGAGGAGGGTGGTTGACTTTGCTTCCTGTCTAATTAGCTTGCTTGAGGATGTGGCTTTGGCAAGGACAGACCTAGGGCCAAGGAAGAGGTAGAGCATCCTAACAGACTTGCCCCTTCCTCAGTCTCCACCAGCCACAGGCTAAGGCTGCAGCTGGGGTCTTCTGCCTCAGGGCTTAGAAGCCACAGAATGCCACTGGGGGTTTTCACTGGCCCTTGCACAATCCCCAGAGGATCAGGTTCTGGCACCAAGGTCACCCCAGTTTATCCCCTCAGATTTACCACAGTGATGCAAAGGCTGGGGGGTCCTGCCAACCTATTTGGACAGTTCTTCCCAACATGACCTAAATCCATCTTAGGGTTTTCTTCACTCCTGTATAAGATCAGTTCCCAGCCTTGCCATTAGGCTGTTGGTCCTGACTGGATCTGGGATTCTCATTTCCCAGGCTTTTCCAGGGACCCAATTCTGCTGCCACTTGGCTTGAACATCTAGCCCAGCGCTGGGTCACCTTGTAAAAGTTCTCTAGAACTGTACCCCGATGCCTGGCCTCAGCAGTGCTCCCAGCAGCCCCAGGTGTCCTGGCTTCTCATCATTGCTTTGACTTTTCCTCCTGTGGCCTGCTATGTTCCTGCCCTTGGAAGACCTGGGCTACCAAGGGTGTCATGTCAGCATCCCTCTGTCCAGTCCTGCACAAAGCCTTGGCTGTGTGTAGCACCACACCGCCACTCCTAGTCCCTGCAGCTGCCTCCATTAGCTCCCGCCTCCCCAGTCCTGTCCCTAAGAGATACAGGAAAGAGCAGCACAACTTTCTCTTTTCCAAGGGCCTGGGAGGGAAGTCAAGGTCTACTCAGGCCCTTGCTTCCCTTGGGTACATCTGCCTTGTCATACCAACTGTACCCCTGTGGCCTTTGCTCCTTATGACTCGAGGACCAAAGTGCCACCCTCCCTGTCTTCTGGACAAAGCACAAAGGGATCTCCTGCTTGGTCTAAGCCTGCCCAACATAAGGGTTTTCTGTGCCCCAGAGAGCCTCCATCACTGAGTACAAGGCTCTAGGCAATTTCTCCCTGAGTGGCACTCACTGGAGTACCTGGCATCAGCCTTGGGAAAGATCAGGTGGCAAAAGCAGTAAGCTCAGTGGAAGGGTGCTGATGCTAGTCACAGGCTCCTTCACTACGCTATTCACATAACAGCACTGCATACCACCAGCACTAGGGGCAGAAGGGTGAACAGGCCCCCTCTCCTGCCCGGTGAAGTTGGCCTTCTCACAGGTGTTTCCAGGAAACCCACCAAGTTCATCCAGTATTTTCGGGTTATGTGAGTGAGAACTGTGTGGGAGTACATATGGCACAGGCCCAAGCCCTTGTCAATGCAAATGACAAGTCACAGTGTATCCCTTGCACACCCACCCCTGGACTGGCAGCCTTGTATGCCCTGGCCTTTGTGTATGCTGAGAACCAGCAGCTTCCTGCCTCCTACCTTGATGCTATTCGTTTCCTCTGGGGATGAGCCATGCTGCTGGACAGGAAACCTACTTGCTTGGGTGCTCCATTTATTCACTTCCATGGCAACCATTCAGCTGGGGCCAAGGAGGGAAACCAGAGGGCCTGTCTTCCAGAAGTGTTTCATCTCACCTTCACTTCCTAAAAGGGAGCCCTTAATCTCATACTTTATAGGATGCAAAAAAAAGGAATAATGACATTTTGCTTACCAAGGCAGGCCCTGCTCCAAGGACCCCAGGTCAATGGAGAGATCCCAAGGTGCCATCTAATGTCCTTTGCACTTCAACACATATAGCCTGGCCCCAACACCTGGAAGGTGGGCACATTTGGCCTGAGTACTTCATGCTTTATTCCAGCTGCTTTCCCTCAGCACTGGCAAACAGTAAAGATGCATAATACATACCCCTACAGGGGAAAGTGGGCTGCCCAAGACCCCTGCTTTTCATTAGCCAGAAAGACCACCCAGAGAGCATGACCTCTAATGTTTTCTTAGCCCTGATGGCAGAAGTTGAATCAGTCTCTCAGGAATTGCTTCAAAAAAAAAAAAGAGACACCTCCTGCCCCAGGCCTGCTGCTCTAACATGTGGCTCTGTCCTTTGCCTTTGGATCCTGCCTATCCCCCTGGTCTCGAATCCTTTGGAAACAGGTGGGGGAGCCACCAAGGCCCCAATCCCTCTAAGGCGCTAAGTTGAAGGAGACCCTCCCAGAGTGACTATTGGTGCCAAAGACCCAGTTCCTGGTGAATTTGGAGTGGAAACAGGAGGTGAGTGGGGTATGGTCGAAGTGCCCAGAGGAGTTAACTCCCACCCATGGGATCTGTCCTGGCCTGCCAATCCCTGAGAAGTGTTGACTTCCCTCCTCCAGGGTCTTGGCACTTCTCTTGACCCCTGGTGGCCATGCTTTCTCACCCAGCCTTGTTCCAGGCCTGCTTTCCTGTACATATTGCTGTGTATCGTGTGTATGTATCGATTCCTGGACAAGTGTGTTCATCTGCAGCCCTTGCCTGAGGATAAGGCTTAGGGTTGGGTGAAGATCAGAATACCAGGCTTCCCTCCCCAACTCCTTGGGACTTTGGCCAGTCCCAAGACTGCCCTGACAATCAGGCAGGCTCCCACCACAAGGCCAAGCCTTTCCTGTCACCACAGCACAGCCCCAGGGAGGCTTGGAATGGGGCCACCAGCCTAAGCTCTGCCCCAGCAGTGGTCTTGTACCTAGGGGCAGAGGCCTGAAGTGACTCAGGCTTGGCCTGGGATGGTGCCAGTAGGCTTGGCTCTAGGGGGCCTGCTGGTGGGGACCTCCACAACTGGCCTCTAGGCCCCGCCTTCCCCACACAGCCAGGCTGCAAGGACCTGAGCTGTGTGAGAGGTAGCTTCCCCTACCCCAAGCACACCAGGCAGAGGGGTGGAGAGCAACTTTTGGTTTTATTTCTAAAGTGGTGCCTGTACCTCCAGCCCCCAGGGGGCCTTCCCTGGCCCCACTTCTCTGCCCTATCCAGGCATTGCCATCCTAGCACTTTGCTCCATGTTACCCATAAATGCCCTTTGCCGAATGTACCTGAGTGTATGTATTTAAAAGGACTCATATGGGCATCAGAGAATTTATGGCTCTGTATCCAATAAAAGATGGTGAAACTGGTGTATCTACCCCAGAACCATATTCATTAATGTTACCACAGCCTTGCACAACTGAAGTGCACTGGGGCAGGAGGCTGGTAACCCAATCAGCATTAATGGGGTGAATGATCAGGAAGAGTCACCCCAGGGATGCAGAACATGTTGGAGGAATGCCATTCACATTATTGTCCCCATCACAGCTCAATCCTGCTTTCAGTGTCTGCATTCAAACAGATGGACTCGAAACAAATCACTTCTGATTGTCAGCTTGGAGAAGCTATCTTCAAGGGCAAACCCAGCACAAAGTTTAGGAGAAGTAGCAGGAACTGTCCCCTACCAACACTGGTGTATGGAAGCTTTGAACAACCAATCAGGCTTTGATCTAGGGGATACCAAGTTGCCACCATGGCCTTGCCTTGAATTACACATCTTACAAAATGGGCTTGCCTCACTAATTTGATTACTAGGGTCTGAAAATATTTAAAATGGGAAAAAAGAACAGGTGTTTAGGCTTCAAATGCATCTAGAATGGGCATTTAACCCAACTCTGTGAGCCAACTGTTCTTACCTTGTTGTACTTGTGGAACAGGTGAGGTTCAGAATAATAACTTATCTAAAGACTACCAAGTTGGCAGGAATACCTGCTGCCCATTCTGCTGTTGAGTCCATCTAACCACAAAAGCTGAGCCCAAATTTTTCTAAAATCACTGATTTCAGGCAGCTGCCTTCAGTAACTCAAGGTGACAATCATTACCTCTAGCTCTAACAATTATTTAGTACAGCACTAGCTGTAGGCCAGCTATGAGGATCAGTTTGACTGAGATGACTGTTAGATCTGTCGGAGTTCCAGGAGGCTCTGTGGGAGCCTTGCCAAACTATCACTGGTCATAAGAAAACACAAGGACTCATAAAATCACTGGTGGCTGAACAAAAAATACCAAGTGGGAGCCCTCAGCTTCCTTCTCAATGGATTAAGTCACCAGAGTTATGAGAGGATATGACCTCTGCCAAACATCCCTCCCAGAGTCAACTTCAAGATCTTGAATAAGAGGAAACAAAAGTCTGAGCCCAGAGAACATGAAGAGGCAGACAAGGTAATACAACATCTACTCAAAGCAGAGAATCCCCAAGAGCAGGGTCCAGGCTAGGGAGGGTGAAATAAGCTATCAAGAAAAGGAAGTAACTCCACACAATCTAGCCACTTCTGGAATCAACATAACCACAGCGAAACTTCAGAGAACTCCTTTTTGTATCTCTGAGTACGTACATGCAAAGCACAAATTCTGAGTTGCAATATGAGTAAAACAACTATGCCCAAATAATTTACAAGGTTAATTCCAAGTCTGAATTTTATTTAAATAATCACTAGTGGAAACAGTGGGCCAACTACTACCACTTCCTCATAACATCAGCTAACCAAGTCAAAGAAGGCAAGCACATCTGCAGCCAGCCTGCCAGTCAGTATGTGATGGGTGTGCACCTCTCACTGGAGGCGGCCTCGGCCCCGGCCAGCTGCTGGAGGAGCATCCACAGTGGAGCGAGGGTTCTTGATGGTCTCATCTACGGACACGATAAGGCATGCAGCTTCAGAGGCTGCTGTCAGGGCATTGATCCGCACCATGGCTGGCTCCCACACAAAGGCATCGAAGTTGTCAGCAATGTCCTCATTGTTGATGTCCACCCCATACCACATGCCCCCCTGAAAGAATAAGGAAAAGAGGAGAGGCAATATGGCACTGATCCTAAGTTTCTTACACACAGCTCCAGGCTCTCTCCCAGGACGCTGTTGTTTCCATGGCAGGCAATGTGGCCTTTGCCTGAAGAGGAGGCAGTTACCCAGTCACACTAGGTTTAGTTCCAGCCCATCACTGGGGTCAAGTATGTGCACTTGAGTAATAAGCACAACACACTCATGATCTAGCCCCACCCACCCAACCCCTGGATTCTGACGAGAAGAAGAACCCACCTGGGCATGCCGAGCCCGCAGCTTGTTGAGGATGTTTGTGGCATCAAAGCCAGCATTGTCACACAGCTGACGTGGGATAATCTCCAAGGCCTTGGCATATGCCCCAATCAACAGCTGCTGTTTTCCTGGAATAGTCCTTGAGTAATCCCGAAGGTACTTGGAGAGCTCCATTTCAATGGCTCCACCACCAGCCACCACTGAATCATTCTGCAGAAACCAGACCACCTCTCAATGCAAGCAGATCATGGTCCAGGCTCTAACCTGGGCCACCTGGTAGGTCCTCTGGCCCAGAAAATGGTGTTTCCTTCCTTACCCCAAATGAAGCCCTAAAACAGCCCAGACATGGTTCCCATCTAACACACCCCAACTCCAACCTAGTAAACCATCAAGAAACATGCAATTTGAGGACAGTGACATAATCACTGGAATACCCAACTACATCAATTCCACACTTTGCTAACAAGAACTAGCCTTAACCTTTAAGACAACATAACCTATTTGAGACTAAAGCTGAGTTTTTCTATGATTTCTGGGGCCAAAGAGAGCCCACCACGCAGGTAAGGGATCACCATACAAATCCAGAGTCTGAACATGTAGGGAAATAGGGCTGTGTAGATAGGAGGCCAGTACCTTGATGGCCCTCCTGACAATCATGATGGCATCATGCAGGGACCGTTCTGTTTCCTCCATAAACTGCTCAGCGCCTCCACGGAGGATGAAGGTACAAGTCTTGGCCTTGGGGCAGCCAGTGAAGAGGTTATACCTATGCTCAAGATGAAATCGCACACATGTGAACTACTTCCTGTTGCCATCTTGCTGGATCTGTTCTCCCCACCAAGCCCTCTCGACACTTAGGAGCTGCTCTTCCATTTTCATTGAGGCTACCCAATCCCAACCTTAAAGGCATTTTCTTGGGAAGATCTGTGCTAACCTTGGGGGAATCAAGATTGTGGAATCAGACTTAAGACCCAACAGGCTCTTCTTCCCCCCCCCAACATTCTTCATGCCCCCAAAGGTAACATCTCAAAAAAGGAACAACAGTACAAGCTGTGCCCAGAAGATGGCAAAAAGCCAGACCCACTCACCTCTCGCCTCCAATCTGGGTCTCTTCAAACACCTGGCAGTAGCCTAGCACATCTGCTGACAGAGCATTCACACTGGTCTGGATAGAGCCTCCACAGGCCTAAAGAGCAAAGAAGGCAGAATCATCTAGCAGCAAAGGCTCCCAATGAGGCTACTCAGCTCCCTGTCACCCAGTCTCCAAGCTAGTTCCCTTGCTGGACTCTGCCAAAGCAGCCCAGAGCCCTCTGTACTAGATAAATCTACCCTTTCCCCCCAACCTCCAGCAGACCCTTAAACACCTCTGAAAGCAGAAAACAAAACAGTTTAAGAAAGGAAAAACATCTGGCAGGAAGCCCACTCCCAATGAGATTGTCCAGTTAATCACAGTGCTACTGCTAGTTCTCTCATGAACAATATTCACTTCCTGACCTATTTGTGGTTGTTAGGCACAGAAACACTGGGAATGAAGGATTTCCTGGCAGAAAGAGTTAAAAAGACAGGGCCGAAATCCCCTTGGGGCCACAAAGGCCAAAGAGCAGCCTGTGAACATTTGGTTACCATCATGGTCCTCTTCAGATCCTCCTCAGGTACACGTCCAGCACAGAACATGTCCCTATCAGCAAAGTACTGAGTGGCCACATCCCCAATGGGGAGTTTGGACAAGATGACTTTGGCTCCAGAACGATGGATCTTCTCTAACTTGTCATATAGAATGTTCCATTCGGCATCAACAATTGCCTGATAATCCTGAAAAGACCCAGAAAATGATGAGGATACGTTGACATTTAGGGTAGGCTAAAATAAAGAATGCTGCTGTATCTGGTAATTAACAGGGGTAAATAGCTACTCTTTAGTCCAAACAAATGAGGCTCTTTTAAGATAATAGGAACCATGTAATAATTTCAAACACAAAAGCAGAAATTAACCCCAGGGCAGGGAGCTACACCATAGTTGGCACAGCCAAGGTGTGAAAAATAGTTCCCCATAGGAGTCCTAACCTGCACTGAGGTGCTGCACCATGGTCTTCCCAATGATAAGACCTCCTCCTCCCCACCAAAGGCCACCCTGTACTGGGTGAAATGGTGTTTCCAGCAGCAGCATTGATAACAGCAATTACAGGAGTGCAGTGGGAGGAGGCTGACTAGGGGGAAGCAAAATATCAGGCAAGACATATAGCTAGAAAGCCTCTGTCAATGCCGCCCCCAGGGCCAGAGCACAATATTTCAACAACTCTTCTGTATCCAAATTATGCTAGGCTGTGATCACTAGGGAAGAAGCATAGAGTGAGAAAAGCAGTGTGTCTGGTATTCAAATATTAATGCTTGGGGTAGGGGGAGGAAAAGGGGAATATAAGAAGCCTGAGAAGCAGTGCTAGACCTGAGACAGTCAAGACCTGAGGCCCTGGCCCAGAAAGGCACCCACTCCCACACCGCCTCAGGCTGGTAAGGCCTACCTCCACTGTGTGGACTCTGATTTCAGCATTATCTTTCTCAGCTTTCAGCTCAAGCTCAACATTTAAAAGGGCAATTGTGGGGTCATGGTACTTTTTGGGTTGCATTTCAAAGCCAGCGTAAGAGAAAGTCTTCTTGAATGCAACACCAGCCACCAGCTGAGACTCCTAGTTAGAAACAGACAGTTAGTTCAATGGTTTGGTACCAGCATAAAATAAAAAACAAGCTGGGCACAGAAGCACATGCCTTTAATTCCAATGGCTTAGAAGACTGAGGCAGGAGGATGGAAAGTTCAAAGCCAGCCTCAGTAACTTAGTGAGACCCTGTCTCTACACCTCTGGGTTTAATCCCTGGTACCCCACCCCCCACCACAAATCAGGTTTGTACTTTGCTGGGTTAGTACTTGTCCATTTCTGTAACCCTGAAAGAGTTAACCATTTCTTTATTTCACTGCCTTCTCATTAACAAAAATTTTGGAACAACCCATTTTAAAAAAATAAACAAACATATTTTTAGTTATCCTTTTAGTATGAGGGAAATCATTCAGTTTGCAGAGACAAACTGAATGCAGGACTGTCTTTTAAAGCACCTGCCAATGAATAACTCTATATTCACATACAGTGTCAGGAAAGGAGCCAGGCAGTTATGTTAGGGCAGGAGCTGAGCAATGCAGCCTTCGTCTACCCCCAATTCCCTACCCACTGTGCATGTGCATGCACGCACACACACTCACACAATCACAGTGTGTATGCTATAGTCTAGAAGGCAAAGACAAAAGATAATAAAAATCAGTTATCATTATGGCTCATCACATATTGATCCCTTCCAGACATGAGCTTCTACCACATTTTTCTTAACAGAACTTCCTGTGGGTTGGATTTAATAGCAGAACATAACAGAAAGCATGTTGCACTTCAGACTGACTTAGGCATTGAGACTTCGGTTCAAATCTCAATTCTCACGGAATGACCAAGTCTTTCCTCATTCCGTGAAAAAGGGTAATCAGTTCAATGATCTTTAGGTACTCTGCCCATATAAGTCTATAATACTATAGCCTATCAGTGAGTAGTATACACCTCCGGTTCCTGCATCAAAACCATGGCCTCCCAAATCCATGGCCTCCAGTTCCTGCATCAAATCAAAGACCTCCTAAAGAGAGTGACAACTAAGCTGAATCATGATGGACAAACAGAAATTAGTCAAACAGAAAAAAGAAAGGAGTGTTTACAAGAGATGGGGGGCAGTGTTGTGGGACCAGGGAATGAATAGCCCTTTGAACTGCTGGAATGTAAAAGACAGGACAATTCCAGCCAGAGAGGAGTAGGGGGAGGTGGGCAAGGGCCAATTCAGGAGTACCTTATAAGCCCCATGAAAGCCTAGCTCTTAGGCTACAGGCAATGTGGATCCAGAAGGCTTTACTCAGAGTAGTAAAGCAGGGAATTCCACCCTGTAACATGAAGAATGATTTAGGGGATGCAAGACTGGAGAAGGGTGACAATGGTCCTAATAAAAGTGATGGATAAAAGAAATAATTAGTAAATTAGTAGGTAAACAGTGGTTGACAGGGAGTGGGAAGTCAGTAAAGTTGTCAAGGATGCCCCTAGATTTTTAGTGTAACAGAATAAACCAACTATGACAAGGATTATACAAAATACTACTGGTTTATAGAATCGGACAATGTAATTAACAGATACAGGAACATGAGGCTCAGGGGTGAAATGAGGATGAAAGATATAAATCAGAAGGTTCTCTATTAACCCTAAGTAAAGAAGCACTACCTGAATTCTGAGTTAGGTTTTATATATAAGAGTTTACAAGGCCAGGCGCAGTGGCACATGCCTGAAATCCCAACAATTTGGGAGGCTGACACAGGAAGATCTTAAGTTCAAAGGCAGCGTAAGCAACTTAGGCTTTAAGCAACTTAGCAAAACCCTACCTCCCCAAAACAAAAAGGGCTGTCAATGTGGCTCAGTGATTAAGTGCCCCTGGGTTCAATCCCTAGTATCAAAAAGAAAAAAATCACCAAGGAATAATAATAAGCATGGCAGCCCAGAGATTAAAAAGGTAAAAAGTAACATGGAGCCACTAACATCAAAGAACATTTCCCCAGACAAATAATATTGTATTAAAAAAAAAAAGTTACAATTATGCTAATACAGTAGGCATCAGCCACATGGTGTCTTTTAAAATAAACTAGATTTAAAATTTATCTTTCCAGGTATGGTGGTCCACGTCTGTAACCCCAGCAACTTGGGAGGCTGAGGCGAGAGGACCACAAGTTCAGGGTTAGCCTGAGCAACTCAACAAGATCTTGTCTCAAAAAATAAAAAAGGCTGGGAATGTAGCTCAGTGAAGGAGTGTACCTGACCATACATACAAAAGCAAGTTACAGTACACTATTATAAGCAATCATCTGTGTTTTAAAAAACAGTATTTACAAATGTGCTTATATTTGCATATGTAATTCTAGGACACAGCACACACACACACACAAAAAAAAAAACTGGTAACAGTGCCTGTATATGGGTCAGGGGTGGTATATGGAACATGCACTTAGGGTCATAGATAATATCTGAATTAGTCCTACCATACCCCGAACAATGATGGAAACCAAGATTCTGAAAATCAATTATTCCAGTTTTCCATTCTGCTCACAAAGCTCTGCAGAGGTTATAAAATTTATCTATATCCTGTAGTGGCAGTATGGAAGTACAGTCCAAGTCTGACTTCTGGTCCAATAAGCGTTCTCTCTCCATCTGTACTGTGTACCCCACTCCCACGTGAAACTGTCAGAGGAGCCAAGGTGAAAGCAGGAGCCGTCTACAGAGGCCACAGCAGGCTTACCTCTAGGGCTCCACCCTGTACCTTCTTGATTCCAATCATTTTAAGCTGCAGCAAATCATCAAGCATCATCACAGCATCAACCACCATCTTAGCAAAGAAGGATTTCTGCTGAGAGATCAGCTTGGAGCTCAGAGCCGTCATGGCACACTTTTCTAGCAGCTTCCTCTGCTCCCTGGGACACAAAGGCAGAATCTGTATCAGGTCTTGAAAACTTAATCCTTCTTACCCGATTCTACTGTGATGTGGAGGTAGTTCCCTTCCAGCCTTTAGTCTCAGCCCTCTTCAATTTCACCTTCAGTATCATTAGGACAGATGATCAGTGACAGAGGGCAGCTGTAGTCAAAGACCTCCCATGTGAAAACTTTTAAACTACGATCTATAGCTTCTTTTTTTGCCGTGCTGGCTGGGGCACAGCCAAGGTTCTAACAAGGGCCAAAGTGCCTCAGGCCCATATAGGGATTTGCCAAGTGCTTCCCTGCATCCAATTTGGCGACAGGAAGTCAAGGTTATAACAAAGCCCACTGCAAACTTACACTTTATCTTGCTTCTTCACAGTCACAGCAATCTCTTTGATCTTGTTAACTGCCTGCCAAGAACAGAAGTTGAGTGAGTTTCTTATGTTACAGACAAACTGGTAAAGTGGACAATTTCTTATTAGTGCCTTGTCTGTTTACTCCAAACCTTAAGCATTTCTACTCCACAGCTCAAACAAAATTCCTAGGTCCTATAACTGCCTATGAATATGTAAAACTCTGTAAGTTTAGAAAATTCTGAAAGTGTAGAGTAAGTAGAAGAATCATCAGGGTATTCCCAGGATTCAGCTCTGGATCAGGTAATATATTTAAAACAAGTAAGTGAAGGGTTAGGGATGCAGCTCAGTTGTAGAACACTTGCCTAGTATGTCCAAAGCTTTGGGTTTGATCATCAGCACCACAAAACAAAACAAAAGAACACAACTGAATGAAAACAAGTCATGACATTAGATTAGGACAAAACCTCTGGCTTACTAAAAACACCTCTGACTTCTAGCACTTTATTAGTTGTAGCCCTAAGTAATTTAGTGAAACCCTGTCTCGTAATAAAAAATAAAAAAGGGATAGAGATGTGGCTCATTGGTCAAGCACCCCTGAGCTCAATCCCCAACCCCCCAAATACAATGTGTATACATACACACATATATATATATATATATATATTTTTTTTTTTTTACGCATGTGTATAGATACGTGTGTATATGTACTTTATCTTTGCCAAAGCACTCCTCATATATAATCTCATTTTAATGTCACCACCAAACCTTCTCCCCTTGCTGATGACAGCAAAGGAAGAAAGTAAAGCCTAGCAAGATTAAGTATCTTGTCCTAGGTCACAAAATAGCTAGGTCTTAAGATGAGCTAGAAGTACTTGATAGAAATAAGGTTGGGGATGTAGCTCAGTGGTAGCGTGCTCACCTATCATAGCAAGACCAAAAAAAAAAGGCTGTCACTTACTGAGACTATATCTATATCATAATCTACCAGGCTGACTCCAACCAGAGGTTTAATCTATCTCATCAAACAGCTACTGAATAGAAGTTCCTAGAAAGAAGTCAGGAAATGCCCAAATAACCCTATTCTTGCAGTCACTCCACACGCCAGTTAAATTATTATCCTAAGAGGAATGTGAAGATGCCCAAGTACAAGGTCAGGTGAACCAGTGATCCCGTACCAACTGAGTGGCCGTTCGGAAAGCTCGGATGATGATCTGGGGGTGCAAACCTTCCTCCACATATGGTTTCACTTGCTTCAGAAACTCTGCAGCCAGCAGGGTCACTGAAGTGGTACCATCACCAACCTGGAAAAGAATGACAGGAAACACATTCTCTGATGTTCAGGAAGCACCTTGAAACTCCATTTTCAGGTAACCTACCCATTTAAACTGGACATTATTTAAATAGGTGTCAAGCTTTTTTTCTGTAAACACAGGTTTTTGCAACAAAAAGAACATGATAGTAGTCCTAACTACTTATCAATTGGTTCTGGACTACAAAAATTAATTCCCAGATAACCCCATTCTCCAAAGAGGGTTGATTTAGGTAATCAATTTTCTCAGTGGGGCTGGAGTCGTGGTTCAGTGGTGGAGCACTTGCCTAGCATGTGTGAGGCACTGGGTTTGATCCTTAGCACCACATAAAAAATAAAAAAATAAAATAAAGGTATTGTGTTCATCCACAACTAAAAAAAATTATATAAAAAATTTTTCTCAGTATATGAAATCACATACATGAATTAACTGAGAACATATTAACTGTAGTCAAGACATTGTGATAGTCCCTTTCTGGACAGAAAGGCATAATTTCCTTGTAGATAATCCAATATTCACTTTTAACTTTAAACCATACTGTTTTATAAGCTACTGGGTTCTAACAAACCTTTACACTTCAGGACATATCTGTAATATACATATTCCACAGTATTCTAAAACATAAACCCATCTCTTTCAGTGTTTATCATCAAGACTCCAGTGTTAGAACTGATTTAGGAAAGACAGGATAATGCTACAGAACTGTATACTTAAAATGGCTAAAAGGATAAATCTTGTTATATTTTACTATCGTTAAAAAAGGTACACCAAGGGCTGGAAATATAGCTCAGTTGGTAGAGTACTTGCCTTGCATGCACAAGGTTCCGGGTTCAATCCCCAGTGACACACACACACACACACACAGGCACACCAGAAAGAGTTTCCAGCCCCATTTTGTAGGTAACTAAAAGATGAGATGTGAAACTATTTACTTAGTAATTCACGTGATAACAGTACATGGGCCTGCTCCTAAGAGCTTAGACTTAGTCTTTAGGATCTCATACCTAAAGATCATTGCCATTGACAATGTGTTAACAGATATGAAAGCTACATGCAATAGAATAGTATGAATTTTTTTTCTCTTCTTCCTTTGGTACTGTGGACTGAACCCAAAGATGCTTAATCACTAAGCCATATCCCGGTCCTTTTTTATATTTTATTCATACACAGGGTCTCACTGAGATGCTTAGGGCCTTGCTAAACTGCAGAGGCTGGCTTTGAACTCACAATCCTCCTGTCTCAGCCTCCCAAACCACTGAGATTATAGACATGCACACCCCGCTCCTGGATAGAATAGTATAAATTCTTTTTTTAGTTATAGATGGCCACAATACCTTTATTTTATTTTATTTTATTTTATGTGATGCTGAGGATCAAATCCAGTGCCTCACACATGCTAGGTGGGTGCTTTGCCACTGAGCCACAACCCCAGCCCTAGTATAAATTCTCAAAAGATTATTTTTGTAAGCATATATTATAAAAGTATAATTTTAGACATAAAACTAAAAAATTATAAGAGATAAAAGGAAGATAGCAAGCAGGTATGAGTTTCAATCTCCACTTAAAAACATATGATTAATTTTCCTACCTCAGCATCTTGGGACTTGGCAATGTCCACTAAAGTCTTTGCTGCAGGATGGACAACATCAAGCAGTTTCAGAATAGTGGCCCCATCATTAGAAATCGTTGCTTTGCCTTAAGAGAAACAAACAAAAACTTAAAGCCCCTTTCCTAAATTCTGTCTTCTATTTGGACCTGGGGTCCATGTACACTTTTTCTTGGGATAAGGAAGAGGGGATATCACAGTAGGAATTAAGGGAAAGATATCAATATCATCTTTTTATGTAATTAGCTCTGTGCACAAATTTTTATAGACCACAGGTTCCCAATTTTCTTTCAATAGCAATCAATACAGATCAATTTGATGTAGAAAAATATTTTAAATGAGAAGATACACAGTGGATATCCTAGTATTTTGCATGTCAATAACACACTAAAACATAAAGAGAATTTTCTCCTTGTCTTGACATGATACAGTGGGAGTGATCACTGAGAACTCCAATTGATTTTATTTCAGTTTTCTAGGTCACGTCTTCCTACAAGGCAATGGCTTTTGAGACCAGGTTCTCCCATATATTCCTACAAGTGTTCAAAAATCAGGACAATGTATGAAGTGGAAATGCTTTAATCTGAGCAATCCCTTAGAGATCTTATAAGCAGTGGGATTTTTGGTGCCAACCTGTACTAGTCCAAATACCACCCAAGCCCCTCCTCTCCTGCAAAATAGGCCTTGAGGAACCCAGTAGACTTACCTCGGCCGTCCACAATAAGTTTGTCCATGCCACGAGGACCCAAGGTAGTTCTTACAGCCTCGGCGATCACCTGGCAGGCACTAATATTGCTCACAAGCTGAGGGATGCCTTGGGAGCTATCAGTACCCTCTTTCAACAGGATAACTGGTGTGGGCTAGGAAAGAAAGAACAATTACCTGCTTTTAATAATCGTTTATTATAACGAAACTCAAGAGGGGAGGGGACAGGAAAAATGCTCCCAACTCCTTCATACAATTATCTGAAGGCCTTTCTAAACCACATTCCCCAACCATCTACCTCCAGAGGCATTGTCAGGCATGCAAGGCAGGAAAATGGTTTGAGGAGCACTGACCTAGACTAGAAGAACAAATCACATGTTCTAAAGTGCCCAGTTGAATGAGCATGGCCTTTTCAACTTTTGGCCTTATTATTTCTTGTGCTAAGGATTAGATCACAGAACAAGAAGAAGGAGGAGGCCCTGGTCAGGATTCAACCCCAAAGCAAAACATCTACTGGTCTGTTACAGCTCAATCTTAAAGAAACAGATGGGGCACCTGTGCAGTATGCAAGGCACAGACAGCTTGAGGTGTATCCTAGAGAGGCACAGGGCTTTACCAGCTGGAGTGAGTGTAGAAGACAGAGAAACAGCACCTTTGTCTTGCTTCATAAAATGACAACACATCTAATTCACATAGCAATGTTTCCATCTTATGCTGGCTCCATAAAGCTTCCATGTGACTAATTTCCAAGAAGGTGCCCCAGAAGTTTATTTCTTCCTTTGTCACACTGGACTCAAAAGGGCCACTATCCCTTTAAGGGCTTCATTTGAAGATCTGCTTCAGAAACTCTGGGAAGACAGAGAGCCTGGTCTTCCCCCCAACCCCTAATAGACACACCAGTACCAGGGATTGAATCTAAGGGGATCTCTACCTTTGAGGTACATCCCAAGCCCTTTATTATTTTATATTGAGACAGAGTCTGGCTAAGTTGCTGAAGCTGGCCTTGAACTTGCGATCCTCCTGCCACAGCCTCTTGAGTTGCTGGGATTACAGGTGTGTACCATCATGCCCGGCATACTGCTTTTTCTAATTTTTAAAAAGTTTATTTTATTGGTTCTTTTTAGTTATCTATAACAGTATAATCCATTTTGATAAAATTATACAAGCACAGAATATATCTTACCATACCACTTTTTCTTAAAGGGACTACTTAGATCTTTTATCCAGTGGCAAGTAGCAGACAATGGCTAGCAAACCAGAGTTTGCATCCAAGCCCAAGCCTTTAGAGATGAGTTGTGAATCAGATCTAGTATTCTGGGTGTTGGGCCAATTTTTCAAGTGAATCAGAACTATTTCAACACGTTTTACTGTCTATTATACTTATCAACAAGCTATGATTTTAATTTCTTTCTTTTCTTTTCCCCCTGTAGTACCGAGTATTGAACCCAGGATGCTCTACCACTGACCTACATCCCCAGCCCTATGTATTTAAGACAAGGTCTCACTAAGTTGCTGAGGCTGGATTCAACCTTGCCATCTCCTGCCTCAGCCTCCTTAGTCTTATATTTATTTCTTACTGTAACATGAAATAAAATGTTTACAGGCCATCCACCCCTAGGGTGCTAACCCTACCTCAGGTACTGAGCAAGGGAAGGAAAAAAAAAAGTATAGGTTGCCTCAGCCTTACAATAAGGAGTAAAGAATTCATATTCCAGAAACAGTCTAGCGATCCATGAGCCTGGTTCCATATGAACTAGGCAATTCTTTAAAATGCTCAACTTCTTGGCTCAGCGGGAATGAACAATAGAAAGACTAAAATAAAGACGAACAGGTAGGCAGGAAGCAGATCTCACACACCTGAGGCTAGCTATGGCAAGAAGTTCAGATGTTATTCCTACAGAAAAGGCAAGCCCAGAAAAAATTTTTAGCAGTGGATTGGTGTCACAAAGTGGGGATGGGCCATAATCCCAGTGACTTTTATCTTAAAATTAAAAAGGGCTCTATTGTAGCACAATGCTGACTACCCCCAACTCAATTCTCAGTACCACAAAACAAAACAAAAACCACCATAGAAAACAGATAAAAGGCAAGATATAATATGTAAATGTATAAAAGGGATGGAAAGATGTCCAACAGACTCTAAGGAATAAGAATGGGAGTATTTGGGGGCTAGGTTTATAGCTCAGTGGCAGAGTTCTGGCCTCACACCTGAGGCACTGGGTTCAATTCTCAGCACGACACAAATAAATAAATAAATGTCTTGTGTTCATCTACTATATATATATATATATATATATATATACACACATATATATATATGTCTGTCAAATAAGCACACATTACAGGTGTGGGTACACATGCAAGATACAGCCCACGAACTGGTACATGCTAGGCAAGTGCTTTACCACTAAAAACACCCTCCAGTCCTCCCTGACAAGCATTTTGCTTGTCAGAAAACCCCCTGTATCTGGGACCTGGGATGAGGATATAGGGAAAAACTCCTTCCTTTTCCTGGAGTGGCCCAGGTCTGGCAGCAAGAACGGCTTCTCTATACTCCCAGTCCTTCAGCAGACCTAGTCCCTGGCACCTTCTGAAATGAGCAGATGTGTCTTCTGTAAGGTATCACCTTCTCCCAGTCCTGCTAAGTCATTCCTTAGGAATGCCTAAAGTTTTCTCTGGTTCACCCCAGCCTTGGAATCTTCTGCTTTAAATTAAAACCAACCTAAGTCAAATCCATTTTAGCACCTTCAATGGGTTCTTTGTCTCTTTGACAGGCTACTTTATCTGATGCTTTTATAGATGTTTTCTCAACTCCACATCCAACTTGTACCCTTATCTACAAGGGTCACCCTACCATTTTCTACCAAAACCACTTTCCTACCACGAGACCAAATTCCTAAGAGCCTCAATTCTTCCACGAATTTTCTCTAGAGCAGTAAATGGGACAATTGGAAGAGGGGAATCTCCTTTCTCTTCATTCCCCCTTGCTCACAACTTATATATCACCATGTATCTTAAATAAGTATGAGTTTCCCAAAGGTAAGGAACACAGTATCCTAACCTTGCAGGGCCAAGATCTGGCCACAGATGAAACAATATGCATCAGCTTTTCAAGCTGAAAATTCAACTGTTATGTGAACGTGCTTGATGTAAGATAGCAATGGCTTCTTAACTTTTTTTGGGAAATAAACTGGCACTAAATTTACTGAGAATTCTTAAGTACAAAGCAAGGATCAAGAAGAAGCTCATCACAGATTCCAAGTTACCTATCCTTGTAGGCCATACAGAAATAGTAGGCTGAGGAGAAGAGATCCTAAAGGGAGGGAAGGGTGGCAGAATTGGAGTGAGCCAAGCCAGGCCAAGCAGGGTGGGTCATTTTCTATCAGTTCCCCAGCAGCAGACTCTGCTATGGAGAGCATAAGTTACTTTCAATATCACTCATTTTTAAATTTTTTTTTGTAGTTGTAGACGGACAGCATGTCTTTGTTTATTTTTATATGGTGCTGAGGATTGAACCCAGTGCCTCACATGTGGAAAGCAAGCGCTCTGCCACTGAGCTACAGTCCAGCTCCTCAATGTCAAGTATTTTTATTCCTCCAGTACTCTTGACAAGGGAATCATGAAAGGCTGGAATTTCAGCTTAATGATCTTCCTCTTCATCCTCCTTAAAAATGTTTATTAAACATTAAGCTTGATGTTCTATAAAACAAAGCACGCAGAGCTCAATACCACAAAGGCAGGGACATACACTCTGTTCAAACTGTCTCAAAGTCACAGAACTGAGGTTTCAGGAGCTGAGCTTGGTGGCACACACCTGAATCCCAACTACTCAGGAGGCTAAGGCAGAAGGACCTCCAGTTTGAGGTCAGCCTGGGCAACTAAGTGAATGCTGTCTCAAAAATAACAAAGCCAAAGCGGGAGAGGGGTTAAAGCTTCAGGGGACTCTTTTACCTCTCTTTCCATCACAGGCTTCTAGAACACCAGAGACAAATTTTATGCCAGCATAGAGGACTCCTGGTGGTAGAAGTTTCACATTCCCAAAGGAGGTGAGACATCCAAGAAGTAAACAGTCAATCTGACACAGCAGAAAGAATCAATTCAAGTGAAACTCAAATGCAGTGGTTTGTAGCCCTTTGGTAAGGGGTTTTATCACAGCACAGGAGGACTGTGGTTCTGATCATCAGTTCTTTAAAAGCCAACCAAAGCTCTCATAGAAACTTTGGCAGCAGGAAGTAATATAGGGAGGAAAGGAAGCAACTGCTTAGTTAACATCTGCTAAGTGTTTACTACACGCCAGGCACTTTACATGTTTTATTTCATTTAATTCTATGCACCAATACTCTATTGCTATTCTCTCTAAGAGACTAAGAGCCAGAAATTAAATATACTCAAAATCATACAGCTGAACCGTGGCAGAGCTAAGTTATACACATAGGACTCTAATGTAGTTCCAGGGACCTTATTTTCAAACATTGCACTATGTGTGCTATCTCTACAAAGAGCAAGACATCTTCAAGAACAAATAATGAAGAAATTTTAAAATTAATAAAGAGAATAGTAATGATGAAGACTGGAAAATGAATGAGCCAAGGAAGGATACAAGGTATTGCCATCACCTGCTCAGAAGCTAAGTTAGCCCTCTCAAAAGCAACCTAGACTATACCACTATACCACCAACGCTTCAGACACAGGGAAGGTATCTGAAACTCTGAGAGGGAGAAATGGGGAGCCGTGTTGCAGAGCTACAAGGAAACCTTTGGGACACTCCAACATTCATAACGCAGCAATGTGCGCAAGCGCGGGCACACACACCCACTTCTAAGAAAACTAGACACAGAGTTTGGTCGACAACTAGAAAATCTTGTCTAATGTCACCGGAAACAGAGTGCAGGTCGTCCCACCTCCGCTACTGTATCCCCCTCTGCCTTGCCCATTTTCCTAGCTGAAAGGCTGCATCCCCAGTAATCCTCTGGGCCTGGTACATTCAGTAAGCATTAATATGTACCAATCTGGTGACTGCGCGAGTAAATGAATGAATTTAAGTATGAGTGGAGTAATATGTTTTCATATATGCAATAGCCGAAGAGCTGCGGGTCGCTGGGCGCGCCCAACAAAAGATTCCCAATGCTGCCTCTGTCCGTTCTAAAAACACACTCTTTCAATCCAGCAATCTCCCAGGGCAGCCCGGGCTTTCAAGCCTAGTTGCGGGCCGCGTATGCACGCCCGACCCACACTCGTTTCACACAGGTCCCTACTCTGGGGAGCCTCGAGAAGGGGTTCCCAACGTGGCTTCGCGGTCCCGAAGCACCCTGGGATCTGTAGTCCCCGACCCTACCAGAACCCTGAGCCCCACAGAACGCAAGCCAACCGCTCCTGCTCCATGCCCGAATCGACTCAGGCCGCGGCCAGCCGGAGTCGCCCACAGGCAGGAAGCCAAGACGAGGTCCGAGGCAAGAGTCTGGAAAAGATCCCACAAGGCTGCCCCGGCTGAGCGGCGACAGCCACCGACCAGATGGCAGCGGATGGCGATGGATGCGCGAGACACCACTCACCATCATTTTGGAAGCTTGTTCAGTGGCCCGCTAGTCCTCTGTTCTCGCTGTCGGGCCGCCCAGCAAGCCCACAATGCCCTGCGCCGAAGAAGTCCCCAGAAGCTTAGCAAAGCCGTTGAGCCGATAGAGGAAGAGGATGGGCCACTTCCGCCACTCTATCGTTTGCTACCACCGAGTCGGTGTGGCTAGAAGTTCCTGAGGCTGAGTCTCTGGGTCGCTGTAGTTAGAGGCGTAACTTCAGGGGTCGCTGGACTTCGAAAATGCTTCTTTTCGAGGATATAAGATCCTTGATAGACCTGTGTCACCCACTAACATTGGTTTCACTCCCCTCCGTTCCCGGACGCCAGGACAAGGAATGAAATAAACGCAAGCATCTATTGAACGCCGACTGTGTGTGCTAATGTGAAAGATCACGTATCGCGTTGACACTATTATTGTGCCCACTTTACAGATGAGGACAGGTAGAGAAAAGTGTCCACAATCACAAATGCACAGCAAGTGGGAGCGAAGCGGGCACAAGAAACTAGCCTCAATGTCCGGAGTCTGGCTCCGCGCTGGCCAGCGCCTCCTCGCGGGTGGGATGCCTCAAGTCGCGGCTCCAACTGTTATCGACAGTGAGCCCGCAAGCGATGGTGTAACTGCGCGAAGGACTAGCTAGACAATTGCTTTCCCGAGAAGGGGAGGAGGAGGAGGAAAACACAGATGGGGAAAGGCAAATCGTGGAGCGAAGCATCAATGGAGAGGGTCCGGCCGAGACCACAAGAGCCTACGGCCAGAACTTTCAGCAACTGAAGAGATCCTTGCGAGCCACCCACCAGTTCCCCATCCTCCTCGCCCCGCCTACTGCCAGCAGGGTACTGGAGAGTCGAATCTATATCAAGAAACGCGGGGGCGGAGCTGAGTCGAGGGCCAGCAGTTGCTGTTTAAGAGTTTAGGCCAATCACCCATCAGCTCCACTTCTCTCGACCAATAGAAAGTGGGCTAGGGCGCAGAGGTGGAAAGTGCGGCTACACGAGCAGGTATCAGAGCCAATCAGCCGTAGACCTCGTTCCCGTCCGCCAACCGGCAAGGAGAGCGGGTCTGTGGGCGGGAGGCCAGAGCAGCTGTCAGGCTAAAGTCCGGCAAGCTACGCGCTGCTGGACGGCTGGAGAAAACGCGGCGCCGGGCCGGGCCCTGGAGATGGTCCCCGGCGCCGCGGGCTGGTATTTTTTCGCGCTGTGGCTCCCCGCGTGCGTCGCGGCCCATGGTAAGCGGCAACGGGAGGGGCTGTGGGGCGGGGCTGACCGTCCAGCTTGCGTGTGTCTCGGGCCAGGGGCCACGGGTCACCTTGGGGACCCCACGAGTTATGAGTCGGGTAGGTCTGGAGACGGGCGGCTAGAGTGAGTGGGTGGGTGCTGTTCTATAGGGATGTGAGTTGGGCGCAGCTTCAAGCTGGGTTCTGAATCCTCAGTTACCCACGTCGAAGCTGCCCCCACCCCCCTCCAATAAGGACAACCCCAGGGACTTGAGTTGCGAACAGGAGGAAGCACAAGGGACAGATGGAGGCACGAGCCAGAGATATATATGTCAGCCTTCACATATATACTACAGGATCACGCATTCCTACATGTGGGTTCACACGCCCAAGCATTCACCTACACAACCCACTTGCACCTGCACAAGCACATAAATATATATACTATACACGTACATGAGGTATATCTACCCACAATTTACATAGAAAGGCACATGCAAATGTCAAGCAACGGTGTGGGAGAGGGGGCAAGAGGGAATCGTTTAACGCTAATCCAGTATGGCTTCCCCCGGATGTCATTGTATCTGATGGGGAATCCCCACTCCCAGGCTAAAAGGCCATTATACCCCAGTGCCAAGCTCATGGAGCTCTACCTGGTGGCTGAGTTTTGGACAGTAGACAAGGACAGCTAGAGCCACAATCAATCTCAACCCTGGCATACGGTGATAGCTTGGTTTGTTTATTAACAGACCTATGGCAGCAGCTTCCTTCCTTCAATATTTATCAGTCTCTCCCTCTAAGGAATCCAGGGACTCAGCTCCAGCTAAATCATTAGGCTTTGATGCTGAAAAGAAGTTCCCATACCCAGAAAATTCGGGTGGTTCTGGCAACTCTCCTGCTCAGGACAATGGAGCTAGACATAGTTATTTTTCATTCATTCAATAACCTTTACTGAGCACCCACTACATTCTGGCCACTATGTTGGCAACAGGGATTACAAACTTAACAATCCTTGTCCTAGTGGGGAAAGCAGACATTAAAAAGTAGGAATACTATAAAGTATGAATTATGTTGAATGTATCAAATGGAAAAAAAAGTATATTTTGACTAGGAGGATAGGGCAATCATAAGGCAAAAACTTAGATCTGGGAAAGTGACATTTAGGCTGTATCTTAAAAAATGACTGGAAGTGAGTCAGGTAAAGAAGTGGGATGATACAGGAATAGGAAACATTCCAGGTAGAGGGAAGAGCTTGCAGAAAGACCCAAAGAAGTGAAGAAACTGAAAGGAGGCCAGTGTAGCGTGGGAAGGAGATGAGGTTGAAGCAGTGGCCAAGAGTCAGATCATACAGGGTCTTTTAGACCATAGTGCAGTGTCAACTTCAGCAATTTCCTTTGCACTAAAAGTGCAAAGGAAATTGCTGAAGAGCACTGAAGCTCTGGGAGTGAAAATACGATAATTCCTAAGATGTTTTAAGATCCCTGGCTTTACCAGGAGTGGTGGTGCATGTCTGTAATCCCAGTGATTTAGGACCTTGAGGCAGGAGAATGGCAAGTTTGAGGCCAGCCTCGATAATTGAGACCCTCAGTAACTTAGCAAGACTCTGTCTCAAAAAATAAAAAGGGATAGGAATGTAGTTCAGTGGCAAAGCACCACTAGATTCAACCTCCAGTTACCTTCAAAAAAAAAAAAAAATCCCTGGTGTTTACTTGGTGGATGGACCTTGGCAAGCCAAAATAGAAGCAGATGGAATACTGAGGCAGGAGGATGGTCTGATCCCAGGAGTTGAAAACCAGCCTGGGCAACATAGTGAGACCCTGCCTCAGACAAGAAAAAGGAAAGAAGAATGGAGGCAGTAGACCATTAAGAAACTGAAACTAGGGCTGGGGATGTGGCTCAAGCGGTAGCGCGCTCGCCTGGCATGCGCGCGGCCTGAGTTCAATCCTCAGCACCACATCAAAATAAAATAAAGATGTTGTGTCCACCGAAAACTAAAAAATAAAATATTAAAAATTCCCTCTCTCTAAAAATAAATAAAGCTGAAACTAGACTGGGGTTGTAGATCAGTGGTGGAGCACTTGCCTCACATGTGTGAGGCACAATTTTCGATCCTCAGCACCACCACATAAAAATAAATAAATAAAATAAAGGTATTGTGATCATCTATAACTAAAAATATTTTTTAAAAAGAAACTCGAAGCTGGGGATGTGGCTCAAGTGGTAGCATGCTCGCCTGGTGTGCGTGAGGCACTGGGTTCAATTCTCGGCACCAAATAAAAATGAAATGATGATATTGTGTCCACCTAAAACTGAAAAATAAATATTAAAAAAAGAAAAACTCTCAGGAAAGATATCATAACTGGACTAAGGGAATGACAGTGAACTGGAGTTAACTTCCAAATTTCACTTAGGAATATTTTTGTGTTCAGGACACTGTATCTCCACTGTGAATTTCCCAGGTCCACTTTAGAGCAAAGGTGAATTAAACATAGACCTCTCGTTCTTCCTGGCTCACCTAAAGAAGCAGCAGCAGGAAATATAAATCTCTGAGGTTACTAACTCCACATCAATTCTCTTCCTCAGGGGTGGGGACCCACACTCCCATCCAAAGGACCCAAGACTATAGTTAACTCAGTTGAAGACATGGGGTCTGTGATCTAAACCAGAACCGGCTTGTTCCTGGGAGGTTTTTCACCTGTACTCTTTATCCTTTAGGCTTACGCATCCATGATTATTTGTACTTCCAAGTGCTGAGTCCTGGGGACATTCGATATATCTTCACAGCCACACCTGCCAAGGACTTCGGTGGTATCTTTGTAAGTCCAAGGATGTACCTGATCTCTGATCCTCAGCTCTGCCCCTTTGCCTCCCTGAGCTCTGGTGACTCTGAGTCAGGGAAGGAGAGAGTTCAGCTATGCTCTGGAGGAGCTGCAGTACAGAAAAGAAGCGCTTCCAACTACTTCCCCAAGCATACAATAGACTAGGTACCATGAAGGGACAAACCATCTCTTTGGGGGTCATGAAATAGTGAAAAAACAAGTGCACCAAGCTTCTCTGCCGGCTCTACCTCTGGACACCTACTTTCCTGAGTCTATGACCAATTACCTACCTAGCTCAAAGCAACGTGGGTTGGGGTTGGACAACCAGATAGGCCTTTGTGAGAATCAAGGCTGGAGTGCCCAGCAACACAGAAACCACTTCACATTTCCTTCACTCTTTATGATGAGGGCCAGTAAGATGGGCCGGTCAAGCCCAGTCCCAAAGCAGATGTGTCTGGTCTTCTTATACTTTCTCCTGTTCAAATGCCTAAACATTTTTTAGCACACAAGGTATGAGCAGATTCATCTTGTCCCTGCTGAACCTCCAGAAGCTTGTGGGGAACTCAGCAACGGCTTCTTCATCCAAGACCAGATTGCTCTGGTGGAGAGGGGGTAAGGAGTCAACGGGCATGGCACAAGTAGGGGGCAGGCATAGGGCAGATTCTGAGATCATGGCCGGTGGTGGTAATAGCTGGTTTTGAATTCTTTGAAAGACTCAAGGCTATCCATATTTTTGGCTTTGTACTTAGGAGTCTTTATAACAAGTTCTACATGATCCTTCTTTCTCCTCTGACCTCACCTCTTCCAGGGGCTGCTCCTTCCTCTCCAAGACCCGGGTGGTACAGGAGCACGGTGGGCGGGCCGTGATCATTTCTGACAATGCAGTTGACAATGACAGCTTCTATGTGGAGATGATCCAGGACAGTACCCAGCGCACAGTGGACATCCCTGCTCTCTTCCTGCTCGGCCGAGATGGGTGAGGGGGGTCCTTGTCTTCGGCTGTCAGCAGCAACTGGGTAACATGACTTGGGAGGTGAAGGGTAATCACCAGCCCCTTCCCATAGACCTCATCTTGGGGTGCCTCAGTTGGAGGGCAAAAAGACTCCTTGGGCTTCAGAACCCAAGAGTGATGGGGAAAGTGGGACATGTTGCGATGCTCAGAAAATGTGATCACCACCACCTCTCTTCATGCCCTCCTAGCTACATGATCCGTCGCTCCCTGGAACAACATGGGCTGCCATGGGCCATCATTTCCATCCCAGTCAATGTCACCAGTATCCCCACCTTTGAGCTGCTGCAACCTCCCTGGACCTTCTGGTAGAAGAGCTGGACTCACATTCCATCCATAAGCAACTCTGAGCTGGGAAGGGGAGACCCAGGAATTCTACTATTTGGAATTTGGGGATAGCACCTGGGGACAAGTGGAGCCAGGTAGAGAAAAAGGGCTTGGGCCTTAGGCAGGCTGAGGGAGGGAAGCCACACCACTGGCTTTCCCATCCTCAGGGACTCCAAGGACATCTCATGCTACAGGAAGAGGGAAGAGCCAAGCCCCCAGGGCTTCTGGCTAGAATCTGGACCAAAAGAAGCCAAAGGCAGGCAGCCTGAGAGCTGTCTGTGACCTGTCACATCCCACCTGGTTCAGCCTCCCCAACCCAAGGTCTCCTCACAGTGACCTTCACAGCAGTTGCTGGAGTGATTTAAGGAACTGGTGTTTGGGACTCAATAAACCATCACTGACTTTTTAGCAATAAAGCCTCTCATCAGGGTTGCACCTGTGTCCTAGAATAAAACACACGGATGGGAGGGACCTCCAGACTCACATCTCTGGTCCCGGTTTTTTTTGTTGTTTGTTTCATTGTAGAACTGGGGGTAGAAATCAGGAGCACATCCTACCATTGAGCTACATCCCCAGTCCTTTTTTTTTTTGTTTTCTTTATTTTGGAGACAGTTGCCAAGGCTCAAACTTGCAATCCTTCTGCCTCAGCCTCCTGAGTAGCTGGAATAATAGGCATGTGCCACCATACCTGGACCATACAATCATTTTGAGGGGATGCAATTAAGGCCCAGAGAAGACAAGGACTTGCCCAAGGTCCAGCACTCAGACTGCTAGTCTTGGATCCCAACACAGCTTTATGTTCAAGAGCTCAAGAAACCCCAAGGAGGTGAAATTCAGCCCCCTGGGAAGAAGACTCATCTTGTAGCCTAGTGCTAGGGATCAAGATTGGACCTTAGGGGTCCCATGTTCTGACTTTAGAAATATTTGTACAATAGGTTGCTGAGACCAGAGATGCAGCTCCCTATCTGCCCCCATCTAGTTTAACCTGAGCCTCTAGGCACCCATCTACATTTATTCAGCAAGCTATTCTCAGCTAGTATCTACAAAGCATTCCTGTAGAGGCCTGTCACCACTCATGTTTTATTGAGGACAGTGGGCAGGCAGGGTGGGAAAGGGTTGCTGGCTGCTCTGAAGGAGTAAGAACCCAATAGGTGAGGGGGCCAGACAGGCAGGTTCAACCTAACTCCATGATCCAATCAATAAATGTCCTATGGGTGGAACCTGCCCTCCCTGAGATCCCTCAGCTGGGGGATATGACAGGACCTCACAGAAGGTAGGCAGGAAGGAATTGGGAATGATGGATGTAATTCCTCCAGCACCTTACCCAAAAGTGAGAGTGCTCATCTGGGAAAAGGAGGGGACAGTCAGCTAATCTCTGAGCATCTAACCTAGCTCCTCTACATTTCTGGAAGACTTCAATGTTCTTCTGTAGAGATCCTAAAGATGGAGACTGAGGCCAGGAGAGCCCTTCACTGACCCATTTTAACTGGCCCCAGGGAAGACTAGAACATTCTAAATTAAGGAACATAGACCTGTCAGCCATACTGCTAGAGTCCTCAGCGGGAAAGGGTGATGATCATCCATGCACCCCTCCTAAGGAAGGCAGAGGCTTTCCCCATACCCCATGGGGCCAGCACTGTGCCAGGGCATGAGAGGAAAGGCACGAGGTACAGAGATTCTGGGGTCTGGAAAGGAGTTAATCTCCACTTCCCCTGATATCCAAACAGTGGGAAGGGTATGTGTGTGTGAGGGGCAGGGGTAGCAGATTCCCAGTGTTCCCTGGGAGTGGGCCTCAGGGAAAATGCTCTAGAGGTCCAGACCCTTGCCTTACCCTATTGGGCTAGCGAGCAAACCATTGTCTTATCAACTATAGCTGTGGCAGGTGGAGCAAGGACAGTGGGGTACCTCCTCTTTCCATTTCAGTGACATCATCTGTGCTCATTTACCACTTTTTACCCCCTCAAAATAATAGCCAATTGAGAGGGAAAAAGCCTCAGGTGAGTGGATGAGTATAGACCAAGGGGCCAAGGAGAAGAGACACTGTTAGGGCCTGACCCTGGTTCCAGCCCCTCACATCTACAGTGGAGTGACCTCGGGGGAGGCCGGTTCTGGAAGGCTCAGTGACAGCAAGGGGCCTGAGCCAACTCAGCAGCAGTGTTCAGGGCATGAGGTCTAGTGGGGGACATGGGGTCCAGTCTCTGTCCTACCCTCAGGCAGCGAGCACTGGAAGGGGGAAAGCAGGCAATGGGAGTCGGGGCGGGGGGGGGGGTTCCTTCCAAGCCTCTTGTCTTGGGGAAGGACCTCCTATCCCAGCAGGATCTGGGGCAGGGCCACTGCTGGACAGAACAAATCACACATCAGTCATCTCATCCCCTAGCTCTGCATCTTCTGGTTCTCCTTCCTCCTCCTCTTCTTCCTCCTCCTCTGAGGTCACGTTGGGTTCATCAGCCTCTGCCAGGCATTTGGGGCAGGAACAGACAAACAGATAATTCTCCCTGCAGGGATGGGGGAATGATGAAGGTAAAAAGTCAGGCAGCTACTGGGATAGAGGAACCCACAGCCCAGCTACCCAACCATGTCTCCAGCTGGCACCTGAGGATCTTGTGGCGGCTGTGGCGGCTACGCTCCCGCTGACAGCAGTCTAGATAGCTGATACAGATTTCCTGTGGGGCAGAGGAGAGATGGGGTCTGAGGGTCTGTGCTCTGCATTCAATAGGATAAGGGCCTCCCCAACAACTGTCCTATCTCCAACCACTGCCCATCCCAGGGAGCCAGAACTGAGCTGCCCTTCAGTGAAGGGATGGGCTGCCCTAATCCATTCCATCATTCCTTCAGTGGGCAGGTGCTCTGAAATTTCAACAACCCATGTTTGAGGTTGAAAGGAAACTGAAGTTAGCCACTGACCATGGTGAAAGTCAGTAAATGGCCAACATCTAGGGCTGAAATTGGAGGTTATCTTGATGTGAGGCTACATGGCCTGGAAGATGATTCCAATCAGGATCTGTGCACTGAGCTCACAGCCAAGACCCCAAACCCACACTAGCCACCACAGCTCAAGGCACAAAGAGCTACCTCCTGCTTTCTTAGGAGCTATAGATCTGTCCATCAAAAGGTGGCTGGGACAGGAACCTGGGAATATAGCTGTCCCTCAAACACTGCTCTAGAGTTATTTTTTGAAGAAGTGTTGTAGGGTTAGAACATGTGAAAAGAGTAAGGCCTTGAGGCGTATGGGATTCATCCAACAGCCTGAACTTTGAGGGGCTCTAGTTACTGCTGTTCCAGATCCCTGAAGATAACTTACCAAACCCACTGCCCACCCTGACCCTATGGCCCTGGCCTCCCTCACCTCTCCTGGCTTAATATCCTCCAGGGCGGTCACATGCAAAAGGAAGTTGTTTTCTGGGAAGGAAGTCTCTGCATTAGGGACACAGCTGTGGTTGCCTGGGTCACAAGAGGAGTGTAATGAAGATTAATGACAACAATAACAAAAAAGTCTCTCAATTCTGCAGAGCATTTCCTTGTTCTCTGAACCCCGACAATCTGAGCAGGTTCTAGACCCCAGGTTTCCTGCCTCCACATCCACTCTTCTTCCCTGAAGACCATGGTGCACAGGCACAATGCACTGCCCCATCAATCCGGGCTCCAGTCTCTCAAGACTGGCCAACTTCAATCTCAGTTGTGTTCCCACTGTCTCACTAGGGGAGGGACAGGGCTCTGAAGGAATGCCTGCACCAGACCACTTAACTCAGTTCTGTCATCTATTGGATATGGTCCCAGCTTACTTGGGCCCTCTGAATAATCAGTTTGGGAGGCACAGAGTGGCCCTGAGGTCTAGGAGGAGGGGCGTGCTGTGAGGAAACCAGGAAGCTGAGGCCTGAGATCAGAAAAAGACAGTGTGGGAGCTGGTCCTGGCCCTCCCCGACATATCTGAGGAGACTTGCCTTCTAGCCTGAGCTCCCTCTGCCTAGGATCTTGCGGGCCTCCTGGACTCTTCCAACGCTCCCCTATCCCACAGGGCAGAAAAGTACAAAGCCCACACTTCCCCTTGCATGAAGTAGAGCTCTGTGCCTGCCTTAGGCATGACCTGGTCCACTGTAAATTTTTATATATTAGCATCTATTAACTCGAGCAATGGGTTGGGGATGTAGCTCAGTGGTAGAGGGCTTTATTTGTACGCCCAAGGCACCGAGTTCCCTTACGAAAAGAGAACATACAGTTAAATAAATGACTGAAAAAATATAATGGAGTAAAAAGGCCCAAGGGAATCCCAAAGCTCAGCCTTAACCCCACTCCCAAACTCAACCCCACCAGCCTAGAAAAGGACCAATTGAGAAAGATAAAATGTGGTGAGACCACCTGGCAGAAATGGGTGGGCTTGTGGGGCACATTGGCGCACACCTGTAATCCCAGCCACTTGGGAGGCTGAGGCAGGAGGATCGCAAGTTCGAGGCCAGCCTCATCAACTTAGCAAGACCCTCAGCAACTCAGTGACACCCTGTCTCAAAATAAAAAGGGCCAGGAATATAGCTCAGTGGTAGAGAACCCCTGGATTTAAATCCCTAGTACAAAAAATAAAAGGAAGGAAGGAAGGAAGAAGGAAGAAAGAAAGAAATGGGTGGCCCATCCCTTCCAATGTCATGACTCACAGCAGCTCTGAAGCACAAAGAGGCCAGATCCTTCACAGTTAAGGAACTCGCCAGTTGCTGTAAGATAGTAATATACAGATAGTGTTCTACCCATTTTACAGGAGGGAGAAGAAAACTAGGCTTACAGGACAGGCACCAGCTCCAGTGACCTGCCACCTACCACACTAATGCACCCAGGCCCTACCTAAACTTGCTTCTCTGAGGCTCAAGCCTTGCTCTTCTGTCTGCAACATCACCCTATTTGTCCGGCACTCCCCCTCTTCCCAGCAGAGCCTCTGGATGGATCTCAGGGCCATTTCTCACCTGCATGTCCTGTGGACAGTTCTGAAGCATCCCATCAACCACCCCTTGCCATTAGCTCAGAGGTCCCTGGGAAACGACTATATCTATCATCTGACTGAGGGGTCTCCAAGGTTGGGTGAGGTCATGGCCCCATCTCACCAACCTGCCTCGATGTCCTTGTACAGCTGGTCAATGAAGGCGTCCAGCTGCTCGCGGTCCTGAGGCTTCAGCTCCAGAGCATCACAGGCATGGACCCACTGGCTCAGGGAGCTGAGGGTGCCAGGCAGCCCGTGGTTGGAGAGAAGGCCCAGGTCACAGGGCTCTCCACCTCCAGGAGAGTTAAGCCCAGGCAGAAGGATCTCCCATCCCATTTCTTTCTCTAGGGTAGGGGCCCCGTCTTCCCCAACATATCAAGGCCCCCAGGACAGACTCCACTGCTTCATTTCTCCCCCCTCCCCCCCCCCACCACATCCAGTTCAGTGCTCTAGCCAGAGTCACAACCTGCCCCACCCCAATGTTGAAAGAAGCTATGGCTACTTTCCTCGCTCAGTCTTCCACCCGAGCCCCAAGAGATCATGTAATAGCTCTAGGACAATCTCTTCTAACCTGGTCCCAATTCCTTGGCCATTTGTCCCAACAAGAGCAAAGAGAGACCGAAATCCATCTGGAGTGAACCACTGTGGGAGAGAGAGGAGATGAGCACTCAGGTTATAGCCACTTGTTTTTCTTCCTGATAGAACTCTGTTCAATAAGACTTCTGAGGGCTGGGGATATAGCTCAGTTGGTAGAGTACTTGCCTCACATGCACAAGGCCCTGGGTTCAATCCCCAGCACCACACACACACACACACACACACAAAGACTCTGAGAGTCAGTCCCATCCTGGTTCCAGGAGACCCAGTAAGTAGGCTTTGGCTCAGCTGTTCTAGGAGAAGCTGATTCAGTTGCTCTTGGAGAACTGCAACAACCAGGAAGCCATTGGTCCCATCCTCCCCACACTTACCTGGCTAAGTGCTTCCTCATAAAGGGCTTCTGTGAAGAGTTTCCGCAGAAATTCCAGTTGGCCCTGGTTTAGGGGAGGCAAGGAAAGACTTGCATTTCTGGGGATTTCCCCTTAGCACCCAAGTAGGGCCTAGATGATCAGGTGAGGGAAGGAAAAAGGGGCTGCTTTCATCTTCAAAGAGCAGTCCGCTGGCCTGCTCCAACCCAGGGTGGTGAACTCAAACTTACTGTTTTCTAGTACTTGCACCAGCAAGGCAGAAGCAGCCTGGCTTAGAATATCTACCTTTGCTCCCCCACCCTGACCTTCAGGCCAGCTTGGTCCTCCTCTTCCTTCCTCTGAATTCAATATAGGAGGGCCCACCCCAGGCACATCCCTTCCACATAGCTGCCTCTACCCTCTCACAACTCTGTGTGGGAATCTGCTGTCTTCAGTAGGAATCTGTGCTCTGATTGAGAATGGATACTCAGCACATTGGCAGTTTCACAGTTCTCCCTGACCTTGAGGACCCCCAGCTCCACATTCTCCATTACACCTGATTTGCCCACTGCTAACCTCTGACAGGGGTCTCATTTTCACTTTCCCATATTGATCATTCTCAGGACAGGACATCCAACCCCTCCTTCCTCTGTCACCACCCTAGTTGCCCACTTCTCAAATTTTAGGTCCACATTAGGTCACAAAGATAAAGAGCAGTAGGAACTTAAGTCCTCTGAATGAGATTTTCGGGCCCAAGTTTTAACCCTTTCCTGTACCTGGAGAAAGACCAAATCTGGAGTTCCCCACAGGTAGCTGCAGTTCCTCCCTGGGCTATCTGGGAAGGGTGAGGGGTGAAGACAAGTCATGGAAGAAGACTAACCTTGAATTTGTCCCCCAGGAGTTTGTGGACAATTTCCTCTTCCTCGTTGGCTGTTTTGTTACAGAACTGGGAGAAGAGCCTGATCCAACGGTCCTTGTCCTTTGCCTGCAGTGGATAAATATACTTGAGGGCCTTGATCTGTTGGGGAGGATGGGGCCCCTACCCTAAAGAAAGAAATGGGGTGGTGGTGGGAAATCATTCTGCCTGGGCTTAACTTGCCTGGAAATTATATATTTTATATAAATATAAAATACATTTATATATATATATTTTTTTTAAATATATTTTTACAATTTTATTTTTTTATGTGGAGCTGAGGATTGAAGCCAGTGCATCTTGTGTGCTAGGCAAGTGCTCTACTACTGAGCTTCAACCCTAGCCCCAATATGTTTATATTTTATAAATATAAATAGAATGGTCACAGACACCCACCTCCTTACTGCCTATGTGAAATGGACAGTCAATGTTTTTAAACACTTGCCATCAGAGAATGATGACCATGCATGAGCTTCTAGGGTCCCTGCCTGTGCTTGAAACTTCATACCCACCCTGCCCACACCCAGCTATCTCCCCAGCAGGAACCAGGCCTGCCAGTGCAAAATACTTGGAAAATAGGAGAATGATGCTGAAGAATGATGGTATCCACGGAAGGGAGTTAGAGTGGCTTCTCTCACTTTATGTAAGAGATACAATCCTAAAAAAGTGATGCTTTATAAATCAATGCATGAATTGTTACCACACAATCTCCTCATAGGTCGAAGACAATAGGCAAAACAAGCTCCAGCTCCCTATGCCCAATGTATGTTTAATATACTCATACAGCTAGCTTTCTACAGCAAGCAGCTCTCCTTTAAGAGGTCAGGAGTAACTATCAAGCTAGGATATTGAGGTTATAGGAAGGCTGAGGCCCAGAGCTGAATGGGGCAAGTTAGTTTCCCTGGAAGGGTCAGGGAGCTCACCTGCTTTACTGTGGCCACCATCCGGGCCATTAGCATGATGCTTGCAGTCTCAGGGGGGTAGTGAATACTCCTGGGGAAACAGAAAAAAATGTTCAGGCTAGAGCTGGACGTGGCGGTGCACACCTGTAATCCCAGCAACTCAGAAGACTGAAGCAGGAGGACTGCAATTCTGAGGCCAGCCTCAGCAATTGAGGGAGGCCCTAAGCAACTTAGTGTGACCCTGTCTCAAAATTTAAAACTAAGACTAGAGATGTGGCCCAATGGTTAAACCCCTGGTTCAATCCCCAGTTCCAAAGCCAAAATTTAAAATTAAATAAATAGCCAGGCAAGGTGATGCACACCCATAATCCCAGCGGCTTGGGAGGCTGAGGCAAGAGAATAGTGAGTTCAAATCCAACCTCAGCAAAAGCAAGATGCTAAGCAAATCAGTGAGACCTTGTCTCTAAATGAAATATAAAACAGGGCTGGGGATGTGGCTCAGTGGTTGAGCGCCCCTTAGTTTGATCCCTAATACCTCCCAGACAATTAAATAAATAAATAAATAAATAAATAGGGCTGGGGATATAGCTCTGTGGTTAAGCACCCCTGGGTTCAGTCAAAAAAAAAAAAAGTTCAGACTAGAAATTTTCTCCTTAAGTCAGGTGCAGTGGCACATACTAAAATTCCAGCTACTTGGGACAATGAGGCAGGATAACAAGTTCAAGGACAGCCTAGGCAACTCAGCAAGATCCTGTCTCAAAATTAATTTTAAGAAGAGGAGAGGAAAAGAAGCTTATTCTCCAGTAACTGAGTTCTGCAAAACTCAATCTGACCACTACAGAGGAATCTCCCTATTGATTCCATCAATTACCAAAGAGAGACAGTCATTGGCAGGACTTAGGCAGACTTTGCATCCCTATGGGATTAATGGGGCTCTTTTGGGGAGCATGTAAATGCTGAGAATGGCAGGACTGGCAGGCAAGACTCAAGGCAGGGAGTTGGGTGCTATGACTTTTGTCTAAGTGGAGGAAGAATCTGGGGAATGGTAACTAAAGAAATCTGTCAACATCTATTGAACCTAAGCAGGCAGGTAAGAAGGGAGGGATAAAGGAAAGAAAGAAGAAGCCTACCTCCATGCTTCCTGCAGCTTATTGAGAGGATGCAGGGGGTCATCCTGGGAGGGACCTGGGCACAGGACCCGGTGGTATTGTTCCGCAGCTGCCAGCTGACATTCCGCACTGCAGTACATTACCTATTAGGTGGGGAGGAGGTCAGAACCCTAGGATCTGGCCGTGGAGTAAGGAATGGAGGCACAGACATCCCCTTGGGTACTCACCTCCAACTGCATTCCTTCCACAAACAGCCTCTGGGCAGGAGCTCAGAGGATATTACAAGATGAAAAAATATAGAGGGTGCTCTGAAGGCATGCAGGAGGGCACCTAACATAAGCTTGTAAAACCACAGAATGGAAAGAGCGAGGCCCCCAAGAAAAAGGCAATCATCCATCAAGTCTGACAATGAAATTGGGACAAAGAGCATGAAACTGAAATAATTACCAAGCCGTTCTAATGTCTTAACCTACATGTGGTTCTCAAGGGCCATGACCAGGTCTATCTGGGCTTTTGTCTCCCCAGTGAGGACTTCAACTAAGGCCTCCCACTCCCTCCCCCCTTCAGGTGAACTCCTCGGGATGGCTTACCTGGCAGTGGGGACAGTTCTGGTGGAGATCCTTGCGCACAGTGCATAACTCTGGATGAGGCAGAACCTGGCCTGGCTTCCCAGTCAGCCTCTGGGCATTCTCCTCTGCCTTCTCCAGTGCCCGTAGGCAGTGGTCACAGGCTGGGGTGAAGCCAGACATAGGAATGTAAGTGTCCCAAGAGGAGGGTGCCACATCTGTCCTTTGTACAGCAATATTCTCTGGCTAGAAGAGCACCTGGCATACAGTAGGTACTCCATAAAGTTTGGGGAATGAATTAGTGAATAATGAATGGAATTAATAAAATGAATGAATTTCATGTATCCAAAGGTGGATGATCCCTTCCTCCCGCTCAAGAACCCCCAGCCCCTCCTTCCAACTTTCCCTACTTATCCATCAGACTCAGTCTGTGGGGCTTCTCCTGCCAGCCCTAGGCTGGGTTTTTCCTACATTCTGGAGCCAACTGGCCCTCTTTTCATGCTTGTTCTCAGTTTAAGAAAAGTGTGAAGTGTGTGGCCAGCAAAGCTAAGGCATCCTACTTGCTCTGACCTCTAATTCAGACTGTTGAACAAGGGTCATACAGCTGCATCTTGGTGGGGGGTCCACTTTGGCATAGAGCCCTTCAGCATAACATACAGACCCTTATACTATGGGTCAAGACTGATTTCTGCCTGAGTGACAGCCCTCTCCCAGGGCTGAGGAGCCTGCTACTGCCCGTACACAGCCCCAAACTCCTGAGAGTGGACAGAGGTGTGGTTCTGGTCAGGTACAGTTCTCCAGAGGAAGACAGCATTTTCTCCCAACATCCACAATCCCAGAGACATCAGCCAGTATGAATGTATGCAGAGCTCTTCCATGTATAACAGTGACCAGGTTCAACAGCCATAAGGAATAGGTGAGATGTGCTCACCTCGGTACCGATAAAGTGCATTCCAGAGAAACTGTGCAGCCACCAGGGGCCTTTCTACGAAGATGGTCTCTCCCTTCCGGATCAGCTGTGTAGCAAACAGTCCCTTTCCCTAAAAGCGCAGAGAAGAAACAGGATGGTCATTAGAAAAGACAAGAGACATAGTTCCAAGGGCTCCCAGAAGGCCATCTGGCCCTTCCTTCACATGCTCCTCTTGGCAGAAGCCTCAGGGAGAGTGGTCAATAGACTCCACAACTGCCTCCTCTGGAAAGGCAGCCGGGACCTACTTTCAGTTACACCTCTTTCAGTCCATTTAGAGCAGAAGGTCTTGCCTGGGAGGGAGTCACCACAGCAGCCATCTTAGGCTACTCAGGAGAGGAGAATTTTTAGAATTGCCAAAGCAAGGCCAAGGCTCTAGCAGGTTGAAGCCTCCTACACCAGGAGCCGGTAAGGCAAGGCAGGCTTCTTGGTCTCCCAGATCCCTCCAGATCCCAGCAGAGGTGCTGCTGCTTGGGATTACAGAGAACTCCACATCCTAGGAGAAGGAAACTCAGTTTGAGAGAGAACTGCTCTTTTCCTTAGTCAGCTGGATACCCAGGGTATCTAGCACAGTGCCAGGTACCTGCTCAGAGAATGCACTGAAAGGAATGAGCTAATCCTAGCACCAGCTCTAGTATTAATTTGATGTGAACTTTTGAGCCAACTGCTTCACATCTTTGCATCTGTTTCCCACATGAGAAGTACTGTAATAATATCTACCAGATGGTTTCCACGACGCAATAATATAACATAGGGGAATGTCCCTGATGAGCTATTGCTTCTTATTTTTCAATGTGAGGTGCTTGATTGTCACCATGAGCACTGCCTGGGACACTGTTAGAAATGCAGAATCCTAGGCCCCATCCCCGACCTACTCAATCAGAATCTGTGTCTTAAGATGTTCTGATGATTCCTAGGATGCTGAAGTCTGAGAAGTACTGGTCTGTCACACTGTATACATTAGGTATACAACACTATATAACTCATGACAAGAAAGCAACCTGTGAACTGCCATCTCCCAAATGTGTACAAGGACTCAGGAGGTGGCTTCAGAACGCAGACAGTTAGTGGTCATGCTGGTCCTTACTCTGGCTATTCACTTAGAGAAGAGGGTGGTACTCTGCCAACACTGAACTGCCACCACAAAGGGAAAGGGAAAAAAGTGTTTGACACAGCAGTAAGATATCCTGTCACTGTGTCCTCTTGAATAGTTTCCCATGTCCTTTTAGCACTGGTGTTCTGGTAAGACAGAGATTCCGCCAAACTCAGAGCAGCAAAAATGTGTAGAACAGGACAGGCCCTGGGCAACCCATGAGCCACAAGACTCAACCCTTGGAACACCATTGGGAGCTCTCACGGTAGACTGGGACAGGTGAAACAACCAGGGACAAAGTATGAATGCATGCTTGACTGTCTTCCTGGAAACCCCACCCCAATACCTTATAGCCTGACACCCAATCTAGCAAAATGAAAACTTAGCTTCATCTACAGGACAAAGCAACATGAAACAGGGGCTGGGGATGCAGCTCAGTGGCAAAGCACTTGCCTAGTAAGCACAAGGCCGTAGATCTGATCCCCAGCACTGCCTGATAATCATGATGATGATGATCAAGAACAACATTATCTCTGACAATTTCAAATCTCAATATTGGATAAATGCTGGGAGCCATTAGCCAAGTAGGTATGACAATTTCCTTGCCAGCGTACCCCATGTTGCAGTGACATTGAATGTAGGTGACCTTGCTCAAGGACCAAGGCGGATTAGGGCGTTCCCGGTTTAGGTTCCAGGTTTAAGGTTTAAGATTATTCCTGCTGGGAATAGGGCGTATCCTGCTGCCTGAGTTCCCCTTGAGTTCTCATGGGATTTAGACAGTATATTTTGGAGATAGAAGCCCAGTGGATTTGGATTTGGGCAGAGAACGTGGATTTCCCCAGAACATGATTGTAGACGGCTGGTGTGAGTTCGGGAATAAAGAGTTGCTGTTTGAATCTACAAGCTGTGTGGTGGCTCGTGATTGTGTGCCCAGCCAGACTGCGGCATTTGTGCCCAGCCAGACTGCGGCATTTGGCGGCCCGTACGGGGAACTTCTGAAGCTTAGAGGTAAGTGAAATTTCTCACCGTTGAGGAAGATCGAAAGAATGGGTGACCAATTCAAAAAACAATATGCTCTTGTTTTGATTTATTTTGTTTTTATTTCAAGTTGCCTGTTCCTAGAACTTTCTCAGGCAAACCGGGGAAAATGGTTGACTCAAGGTTTGAAGTTGTTCACCTCCGAGCAAGAAAAATTGTTAGAGGAAAGAGGCACCCCAGTAAGACCAAGAACAGTTAGGGCATATGTTGATATAATACAAAAATGTAGCCCATGGCTTTTTAAAGATGAGTTATTAAGTATATCAATGGGACCATCATGGTATCCTGTAGAAGGATTTTTCTTCAACAAGAAAGAGATGGCTAGTTCTGTTTACTACATTTGTCTAAGATCTTGGTTTTTACAGACATCTGATTAATTTACAAAGCTAAAGTGTTAAAATATCAACCACTAAATATAAGATCAAGTACTCTTTACTTATTAAGTTCCATAAGGTAATATATTTAAACATTATGTGTGTTTTCATAAATTGGTAAATGGAAAAAGGTTTAATATTGCTTTGGTCTGTGTCTTTGCTGAAACAAGGTTACTAAGTGTTAAGATTCTATCATATGTAATTTATATACAAAGAGTAGAAAAATTTTCAGTTGGGTTTCAATTATAGTATTATAGTATCATAAAAAACATGAAAGTCTTTCATCTTATTAAAGTGGAGTAATTTGTCTAAATCAGAAATTTTATAAGAGTTGTTTCAAAATGTGAATTTATAAAAAGGGTTAACGGTTAAAAAAGAGATAGAAAAAGATTCAAGATGTGGAAATATATTTTAATATAAAAGGTTAAAGGAGAAAGAAATGTTTCTAGATGAGATAATCTCTGTTTGGTAAAGTAAAAAGTTGTAAAATGTCATTTAAAAAGATTTTGAGGAAACTAGACTTACTTTAAAAGCTTGAGAAAGGAAGAAAGAAGAAAAAGGTATTTGTACACGGCAAATTGAGACAAAGTTTCTCAATGGAGTTAAAAAAAAAAAAAAAAGAAGCCTTTGGTTGAAGGGCAGCCATGTAAACTAACATTGAAGCGATTTAAACAAAATCTAAGCCTCGTTTAAAAGAGTGAAGCTGTAGGTGGTGAAAAGTACATTTAAAAGTACAGTATAGATGATAATTGGAAGGCTTTAAAAGGTTAAATTGAAGGTGGTTAAAATGCCTTCATGACGAGGAAAGATTGCGGCATTCGAAGCCTAGTTAATCGTAAAGGCATTACTTAAAAAAAAAAATGGGACGATAATAGGATAAAAGATATTTAGATGAAGAAGATTAAAAATTTAAAGTGAAAAACTTTAAAGACTGAAGTATAGAAAGTTAAAAAGAGAAAAGATAAAGAAGATGTAGAAAGATAAAAAAAAGATGTAGGAAGACAATAATTTTAAACCCACAAAATAGAAAACAAACAAACAAACAAAAAAAACTAGGAGGAAAATAAGCAACTAAGGGTAAATATACAAACCTTAGAAAAAAACTAGAAGATAGAAATAAGGTTGAAAATGTCAAGTAAGGTATTTCAGATAGAAAATGCAAAAAGCTAAGACAACTATTAGATACAGACATTCAAGATAGAAAAAGGTACAAGAGAGAAGTTTACAGTCAAATATTGGATAAAATAGAAGAACAAGGAGATTATTAGTAATTTTTTCAAAAAGCCCATCAACTTTAATTTCTGGTGGTGCAGAAATTAGAAGTCTCAGATGAGGGTGTTAAAATTTATAGACAAGAGCCAATTTAGAAAACATTAAACTAGAAGGAAATTGGTTTAAAACCACATCAAAAAATTAAAAGGACTAAAGTAATTCTAAAAACTAAGGCAAAATGCTTTTGAAAGACTTAAATTTAAAAGGATCTTTAAGGGGTACATATCCCCCAAAGATAAACTTAAAATAACGCTTTTTACTCTAAACTTTTTAAATTTGGATTCATCAGGACTTAGTGCTGCGGAAAGGCATATGTATCCAAAAAATGTACATAAGCCTAAAGTACTTTGGAAAGATATTCTAACAGGACAATGGAAAGGTCCTGACCCAGTGATTGTCTGGAGTCGGGGGTCTGTTTGTGTTTTTCCACAGGGAGAACAGCAGCCCATTTGGATTCCAGAGAGATTAACTAAAACAATTTCTACAGATCGAAAAGAAGATGATTTGACTCAAATCCATAACAGCTGATATCCAGAACTCCAGCTTGGCCATTCTTACATCTGCGACAGTGATTAACCAGGATGCTTTTTTCAATAGCTATTTTATTATTGCATTTTCCACATCATAAGGTTCTATTTTTATTTTTTGAGCTCATACAAACCTAGGTTAATGTTTTTGTGATCAGTTTTATTTTTTGACTGTGGAGTTTTTAAACATTGCAATGGAGATTTCACCTAGGTAAAGCTACAAGGCCTTTACTATTTTCTTATGTGTTGTACGTTTGTGTACACTCTTGTGTTTTGTGTTGTATGTCTGTATGTGCGTATGTCCATATTTCTTATATGAGGAGCGCTCATGAAAAAATGGATCCGAATTATTATTATTTTTTTATTCACGTGATTTAAATGGTTTAATTTAAATTAGGTAAACAGCTGTTAAGGATTGTTTTTAAAGGAGGTTAACAGATCTGTCTGTTTACTAATTTAAATTAGGTAAACAGCTGTTAAGGATTGTTTTTAAAGTAGGTTAACAGATCTGTTTGTTTACTTTCACCTTTCCTTTTCATTATATTTAATAATTCTTTTCAGGATAATGTCTTTTTAGCATCATTGCCAGAATTCCCATCTCCATCCCAGTGCCGGTGAAGACAGCTTCTATGATAGCTATCACAGTAAGCTGTATAAACTGATGCATCAATGAATATAACTCAACAAGTAATGCTCAATCAAGGAGTCAACTTACTTTGGGAGGAAACGGATTTTGGGAGGAAATGGACATATTGATAGATTCCTCTGCTTTGAACTGCTTGCAGAACTTGCCTGGACTATGTAACTATCGTTTGGTGCAGCAAATTGTGGTAATGCTGGCATATCTTTGCTGATGGTGTCACTAGTGATGCAATTTTTATTTCCTTGCCAGCGCACCCCATGTTAATTGTGGTAGTGCTGGCATATCTTTGCTGATGGTGTCACCAGTGATGCAATTTTTCCTAAGGAGCCGTCAATTGGCTTGGTGTTGTGGCATTTCTGTATTCTCCTCCCTTCTGCTAGTGATGGTCTAAAATTTGGGGGCCAATGGCTGTATGCTGGACCGGTGGTCAGTGACGGGTATGATCCAATTGCAGTGGTATCAACCTAAGACAGGAGGCTGACGCCTAAAGGTCAGTTTTCTGATGACGGGTAAGAACCATATGTTGAATTGGACAACCTACCAGGCACGGTCCTTAAGCCACATTGCTTGTTGTTTAATTAATCAGAAGGGGGGAGATGCTGGGAGCCATTAGCCAAGTAGGTATGACAATTTCCTTGCCAGCGTACCCCATGTTGCAGTGACATTGAATGTAGGTGACCTTGCTCAAGGACCAAGGCGGGTTAGGGCGTTCCCGGTTTAGGTTCCAGGTTTAAGGTTTAAGATTATTCCTGCTGGGAATAGGGCGTATCCTGCTGCCTGAGTTCCCCTTGAGTTCTCATGGGATTTAGACAGTATATTTTGGAGATAGAAGCCCAGTGGATTTGGATTTGGGCAGAGAACGTGGATTTCCCCAGAACGTGATTGTAGACGGCTGGTGTGAGTTCGGGAATAAAGAGTTGCTGTTTGAATCTACAAGCTGTGTGGTGGCTCGTGATTGTGTGCCCAGCCAGACTGCGGCATTTGTGCCCGGCCAGACTGCGGCAGATAAATACAGATCTCCCTTTCCTTTTGTCTGGAGGATCAAATGCAGAAGATATTTAGAAATCAAAACAAAGGAAAAAGAATCAAAGTTGTTCCTTTATAATGCTACTCATTCCCAAAACAGATGAAAGTGTCTCAAGAAAAACAGTTCTACTTCATAATATGAAGGAGTATGAAGAACAGTGAACCTGAAGAGGAGAAATAATACAAACAGATTTGTAATTTGAAAAAGAAGTTTTAAGAAAAGACTATGCAAAATTCTTAAGACCATAGAGTAAATTTTAAAATCCTGATTAAATGATTTTCCACAAAAATACAAATGACCAAAACTGAATTAAAAAAAAAAAAAAGGAAGCCTGGATAAACAAGCAGTGCTGAGATCTAGTGTACACCAGCATGGCATTCCAGTTGGCATCACTTAGACCTGATAAGGCTTCTGTCCCAACTGGTCATGTCCCTGGAATAACAGTTTGTACATTCTTGACAATCATCCTGCCAATATTTATAGAAGCAATAAAATAATAGAAAATTACCCCCACAAACAGGCCCCTCATCTACATACATGGTTTCATTAAACAGTTCTCTGAAACTTTCAAAGAACAAGGAATCTCATCTTATCCTAAACCAAGCAAAACCCTCATGTGGTAACCAGAGGAAGATGGCACGAAGAACAAAATCATAAACCAATCCTACTAATGATCACAGATGCAAAAACCCAGGACAATTCATCTTGTTATCAAACCCAAGTAGGTATGTAGATATGTGATTTTCTCCAGCAGCAGATTAGGTAGAGGCCTAGAGAGGGTAACCAGCAAGGCGTCTTGATAAAAGGCTGGGACAGAACAACTAGGCAAGAAAAGTGGCTGAAGAGATTAAATAAGAAAGAAGTGAAGAAACGAGGGGGATGAGCAACAGTGGGAAGGGCTAATGAAGATAATAGTGAGCTAGGCATGGTGCACATGCCTGTAATCCCAGCAACTTGAAAGGTTGAGACAAGAGGATTCTGAGTTCAAGGCCAGACTCAGCAACTTAGGGACATCTTGTCTCAACATAAAAAATAAGAAGGGCTGGTGATGTAGCTCAGTGGTAAAGCACTGCTAGGTTCAATCCCCAGTACATATATACACACATACACACACACACACACACACACACACACTAGTGAATATTGCTGTAAACTAGGAGTGATATAACGACACACTAAGACGCCATTAAACTGTGGGCCACCCAGTAGCACTAGAGGCTCCAGGTGGAGTAGAAGAAGTGAGCAACGAAGGAGACCAAGGATGCAGGGGAGCTGATTTCCCAAAAAGAATGCTCCAGATGCTTCAGAATGAGGTCAAGGGAAGCTTGGGCTGGTAAACTGGATCAATATGAAGACGCTGACAGCAGGAGACAGATGACTAGAGGGCTAATATCTTGGGCAAGGGCCAAGGATACATTCAGCCACTACATGTTATTAATTATTCAACCTCAGTATTACCCAAAGAAATGTAAATGAGAACAAAGCAATACCATTTTGTACATATCAACTGGCAAAGATAACTGAGAAAGAAAATAGTGTTGGAGAGAATAAAAGGATGTCTGCACAGAAATTAACTCCAAGACCTTTGATCCCAAAGGTGAATAAGATACAACATAAAGTGCCCATAAACCAGGGTTTGTTTGAGTGAACTTGGCCTTACCGTGGAACAGGCTCCACTCTTAAAAATTAATATGTAGAAATAGGTTTATTGATGTTAAAAGAGTCACTGCTGCATCATAAAAGCAGTTTCTAAAAATGTGGTTTTAATATATACATATTTGCACAAGTATTGGATTATGAATAATTATTGTCTTTACTTCCTTATATGCATCTTCTATTTTCTTTCTTCTACAACGAACTTCTAAAACATGACATCCAAAACGACCACATCATGTCATTCGTGTTTAAATTCATCAAATAATCCCAAGGCCTTTGGGTTTGGTCCAAGTTTCCCAGCACTCAAAAACCCTCTGTAAAGAGTCCTGACCTCTCTCCTTATTCTCCCACCCATATTTCACTCAGAAAGGTCCAGAGGACCCAGGTTTTTATATTTCTCAGTTGCCTCTACCCAGCGCGTCCCTGCCAACCGCACCTGGGGCCAGCAGCAATGCTCCCTGCCTAAGCTAGGAGTCCCAGAGCCCACACCCCTTCCCCCCACTGCCCCGTGGGCCTGCCCGGAGCAGCCTCAGCAGGGCCGCCGGGTAGAGGACCAGGTTCCGCTAGGCGGAGGGCGCGCACCGGGACTCCAGAGTCCGGGGTCCATCATGTAAGCGCTCCACGAGCTTGGGTACGGGGACAGACAGGGAGCTCCGGGCCGCAAGCTGAGGCCGGGCTGCAGTGTCCATGCTACATTAAGAGCCTCTAGGCTCTGAGCATGGGTGCCCGAGGCTATCTCCAAGACCGGACGGGGTTGGGGCTCCAGGCGGGACCCTCTCCGACCTCACCTTGGCGCTGCTCACAAAACGGACTTCCACGGCGCTCCGGGCCTGGCCCGCCACGCCCACGCAGAAAGAGAACACGTCGCACATGGAGGCCGCCATCTTGGGCGCGCCTCCGCATTCTGACCCTTGACCCCGCCTCGACCCGTGAGGCCCCGCCCCCTGCAGCCCCTCCCGGGGCGTGAGTGCCTGAGAGGCGACGAGATTCGGCTAGTCAGAATTTTGGTCCTCGGGTTGTTTGAGTGGGTGTAGAAGGGTCTGCTTTTGTGCTTTTCCATCTGCACAGTTCTGTGCCTGTGTCTTCATAGCCGGCATCAGCGTCCTGTGTGCTTCCGTAGTTTTGATATGTACCTAAGTCCAGGTTCATGTTTATGTGTCCACACAGTGACTTGTTTTGTGAAAATCGCTCTTTGGACCAGGCTTGGACACAAGGGGGCCGGGCGGGGGCCGCAGAAGTCCGACATTCCTATTCTCATCCTGAAGGGAAAGACTAGTTCTGAAAAACCAAGCTGGACGAGCGCCTCTCGCCTTCTCCAGGGGTGTAAGAACCATGCCAGGCTGGGTTGGTAGAGCAGTCTACAGTGGACCTAGGGGCCCCTTAAATTGGATGCAAAAGTGAATGTGCGCATACGTTGTTCTGAGTCCGCAAGAGGGGCACGTTGTCTCGTTCAGGACCCAGAAACCGCCAACCTCTGACCTATAACACCTGTCCCTACAACTAGACCTGGTGACCACCGTGCCTTATTTTGTTTCCTGGTCCTACAATTGATTGAACTCCTTAAAAAGGGACCTGTGTCTACACCTGCTTTGGCCTTATGGTGACTTTTGGGAATTGTGTAGAGCCCCTTGAATGTTGAATAGGTAAATGCTCTATTGTTTGTTTGTTTGTTTGTTTTAATTTTTAAAGTGAGCCATTTGTTCATGAAAGAGGAAACTGCAGCTGGACTCCTTGGACCAAAACCCAAATTAATGGTATTTTAAACCATGGAACCATATCCTTGCCTATAATTGGGGTCAATGAGCCATTGATTAATAGAATTGACTTTGGGTTCAGCATAAGGATTTTCCTGAAGACAGGGATAGAGAAGGATTCTTGAAGCTAGATCCAGGCTCCTCTCAAGTCTGCCACTTTGTGTCCAGGAGTCCACTGCTTTAGGTACAGATTGTTTTCCAAGGCCGCCCCAGCTCCCTTCCTTTCTTCCCTTCATTCAGAAAACTGAGAGCAGCTAGAGCCTGGCTTCTCACCACCAGGTGGCAGTGCCGGCCTCCTTCCACACTCTCCCTCAATCCCAGGACTGGCTCTAGAACTAATGATCTGTGCTACAGAAATCAGCTCTGAAGATGCTGGTGGCTGTCTTCAAGGGAATAAACTCTCAGCTAGCTTCCTAGAGGAAAACAGAGCAGATTCCTGGGAAGGAAAGGGAGCCATGAGTCAGCAGCATGAAGGGGAAACACAAACTATCCTATGAAAACAGGCAAGTTTATGATAAAGTGGAGTCAAATTTCTGTATTCCACATAAAGATGGTGGGGGGATGGATGAAGCAGGGAGTTGGCAGTGAGGGTAGCATGTTGCTCCAAGAGAGGCAGCCGAGAGATGGTAATTGTTCAGACAAAATAGGAAAACTTTGGGAAACTGAGAAATAAGCCAAGTAGTCTACCTTTTGATCCTCCTTGCTCTTAATTCTACCATCTCTGGTGGAGAAATCCAGAACTGATTCAGTGAGGTCCCCTTTCTAAAGTCAGGCCAGAAAAAAACTGATTAATCCCTGGGCATCCTGGGCTGCTGCAGCTATCACTCTCCCCCTCCCCTGCCACTTACACCCTATCCCCACTGGGAGAGCCTATAAGCCTTAACAATTACCACACACTTTCCACTGGTCCTGGCACATTGTAAGTGCTTTACAGACATCACCTCACCCCTTTATAATCACTTATACAGATCAAGAATAAAGGCTCAGGAGTTTAGTAATTGGCCAAGTTTATAGCTTATGGCCAAAGTGTGTGCCTCTGACCACTACATTATTATGGCTCTCAGGGGTTGTTATAGAAAAGGGGACTCCTGCATGACAGTTCAAATTCCTCTGTTGCTCCCTGGCCCTGAGGAGGCTCTTCATTGAGATGTGGGCAGGAAGGTCCATTGATTTCCCCTAGAACTAGACCAAATAGCACAGGTAGGGTGTCTGTCCTCAGCTGTCCACTCCTGACTCCACATCTTCACTCTGGATGCTGCTGTCAGAACTGCTGGAGGGCTCGTCCAGGGAGGTGGCCATAGCAGACATGGCTGGCAGTTTCAGCTTTTGCTGCTTCTGATACTTGACCCTGCGGTTCTGGAACCAGATCCTCACCTATCATTGGGATCAATGAGCTGACATCAGAATGTGACCAGCAGGTCCCTTTCCTCCCCCAGTCCCAGAGTACCCAACCCTTGGTGTCTGGCCAAAATTTGTTCCTCCTGCTAAGGGAAGCATCTCCTCCAAAATGCCCTTTACTATAATCCCACTTACAATTCATCCACCTAAACCAGCTCCTAGACACCATCCTAGGTAGTGGTGATATAGTGGTGAGCAATAGAGGCATGGTCCCTGCCCTTTTGGAGCGCACAGTAATAAATGTAACAAACCAAAATATATAAATGCAAATGGGGGTAGAAACAGGGGTTTGGGTTGGGGAAGTTTTCCTGAGGACCCAACACTAAGGGTTAGAGAATGAGTGGTCAACCTGGTGGGGATAGAGAGGAATAGGCCAGACTGTAGGAAGGATCTGAGTTGGCACCAAACTTGAGTGTTTGAGAACCAGAAAGAAGGAGAATGTGGCTGTTAATAAGAGGGGAAAGAAAAGGGAGAGGAAGTGGGAGAAGTTGGCGGGGGCCATAAAAACCAGGACCTAGGTGGGCCATGGGGAAGGAGTGTCACCTTTGAGGCTTTTAATTGGGACATAACATAGTTCTGTTTACAGTCTTGAGTGAATTGCACATGGTTGAGCTGCTGTGTGAAGAACAGATGGAGGCAGAAGCAGGGAGACAGTTTGGAAGCTAGTGCTTCGATCTGATGAGAACCGGGATATAAACTAGGGACAATGAAGCAATTCCATCTGCATTTTGGAGGTAGAGGTGACAAGGTTTGCTGATGGTTGGAAATGGAGAAGGAGGAATCTAGAATGAATTAGTGTTTTGAGCAACTGGATGAATGGTGAGACCTGGATGAATGGGAAATGGAATAGATTTGAAGGGGGAATCAGAAATTGAGGTTCAGTGTTGTGAAGTTTGAATTGCCTACCCTTAAAACACCTAAGTGGAGGGATGGGAGGGAAAGGGACGGGGCAGGGGGTTAGCAATGATGGTGGAATGTGATGGACATCATTATCCAAAGTACATGTATGAAGACATGAATTGGTGTGAACATACTTTATATACAAACAGAGATATGAAAAATTGTGTTCTATATGTGTAATAAGAATTGTGATGCACTCCACTGTCATGTATCTAAAAAATAAAAGCAATTTAAAAAAAAACACCTAAGTGGGAATGTTAACAAGGTGTAATACTAGTCAGAAGAGAAGACTGGGCAGAGGATAGAAATTTTGAGAGTCATTTGCTTATAAATAGTATTTAAAACTGGGAATAATTGCCGGGCATGGCAAATATTATATTATCACCTATAATACCAGCAGCTGAGGAGGCCAAGACAGGAAGATTGCGAGTACAAGGCTAGCCTCAGCAAAAAGCAAGGTACTGAGCAACTCAGCAAGGCACTGTCTCGAAAGAAAATACAAAATAGGGCTGGGGATGTGGCTCAGCGGTTGAGTGGCCCTGAGTTCAATCCCTGATACCCAAACAAACAAACAAAAAAAAAACCTATGGGAATAGATGAGAATAGAGCCCAGCTACCAGCAGGGCTCTCTTTTTCCCCACAGCTGAGAGAGATTTTTGAGGTCCCAAAGGGAAGAGCAGCCTGAAAAGGAGATAGAAATGGCCAGAGAGCAGGAAGAAGAATCAAGTGTGTGGTGTCTGGAAGTTAAGAGAAGAATGTGTTAGCTGGATACCATGATGCACGCCTATAATCCCAGTAGCTCTGGAGGCTGAGGCAGGAGGATTGAGAGTTCAAAGCCAGCCTCAGCAACTTAGGCCCTAAGCAAGTCAGTGAGACCCTGTCTCTAAATATAAAATAGGGCTGGGGATGTGGCTCAGTGGTTAAGCAACCCTGAATTCAAACCCTGGTGAGAGAGAGAGAGAATATGAATGTGTTTCAGTAAAGGAAGGAGTGGCCACTGTACTGAGAGCTGCTGAGTGGTGGCTTTGGCAACATGAAGGTCATTGAGAACTTGCTGAGAAGTTTTAATGGAATGGGAAGGAAAGTATTCATACTGGAATGAGTCAGAGCAAATGGGAAGTGAGGACATGGAGACAGTGAATGTAGCAAGTTCATGAGAAGTTTGCTTGTGAAAGGAGCAGAGAAATGACACAATAGCTGGGGGGAAATATGGGAGTCAAGGTAATCTTTTTTATTATTTTTTAATATTTAGTCTCTTGAAAATGCCTACTAGGGGCTGGGGATATGGCTCAAGTAGTAGCACGCTCACCTGGCATGAGTGAGGCACTGGGTTCAATCCTCAGCATCACATAAAAATAAAAATAAAGATATTGTATCCACCTAAAGCTAAAAAATAAATATTAAAAAAAGAAGATGCCTACTTAATTTTTCTGATAGTACTTTAGCATAGAACACTTTATCAAAGTTTTAGATTAACTTTGTATGTTATTCCCACAACTATTTTTCTCATTACATAGGGAGTGTGTAAAAAACTAGGGCCTGTCTCCCAACAGCTTGGCCCAAAGATGGTCCATGTCTTCCTCCCACTCCCGACTTAGGGTCTTCCAGAGTTGGTATCTGACCCCAGATGCAACCCAGGCCCCATAGGACTCCCTGCTCCCACCTGATTCTCTGTAAGGTGGAGCCGGGCTGCCAGCTGGGCTCTCTTCTTCCCCACCAGATTGTGCTGTTTTGCAAACACTTTCTCCAACTCTTCCAGCTGCTCCAAGTTAAACATAGTTCGAACCCTCTTTTGATGTCTCTCAGTGTCCTGAAGGTCCTCGCTAGGGGTCCAGTGCGGGGAGCCCCAGAGGCCTGGGCAGTGAGCCAGTTCCAAGCCTAAAGAGCAACCATCAGCAGAGGAGAGTCAGCCAGCAGCTACCTGCCAACCCATCTTGGAGGGGAGAGAACAAACATGTGGTTCACTTCCTGCCTCCCCCTTGGCCAGGTAACAGGGCAAGAAGACGGAGTGGGAAGAAATTATGTGGAAACAACCCAAAACAGATAAAAAAGAAAGAACAGTGAAATGTGACTCCTTTTTCTTCTTCCTCTCAGCCAAGTGGCTTAACTTCTGGCCCCTAATAGGAGTTGCCAAACTCCTTCCTCCTCATCTTGCTTTCTTTCCTTGACTGCTTGGAAAACTCCAAGGGATGGGCAGAGATGGGATCTCCAAAATATCACCCTTTTCATTCATTCAACAAATACCTTTTGAATAGCTGCTATATGTTAAACACAGGAAATGCTGTAGTCATGGAACTCACATCTTAGAAGTGGGTAAGCAGTAAATAAGTAAAACATTTAATATGTCAGATAGCAGTAAGTGCTAAGGAGTGGGTAAGTGGAGAAGCAGGGACAGGGTGTATATGCATGGGAGAGGGTAGTTTACATCTTTAACATTTGAACAGGTCCACTATGTATAGCTTTTGCACATAGGTACCCAGCTGAGAGGGTAAGTGGGTGTGAAAATCTGCCCACTCTCTGCAGGCCAACTCTTGCCCCTAACAAGGGGCTATGTCTACCTGGAGGAAGTGATGCCCTTTTCTAAGGGACACAAAAGTTTAATTCAGCTCACCAACTTGTGGTCCAGTGGAGGTACATCTACCAGGGAGCAGTACCTGACTCCGTGTGAGAGGATGAAGGAGTGAGCTGTTGACTTATCCCAGAGGAGAATATTCTGGGCAGAGAAATGCCAAATGTAGTGCTAAGGCCACTCAGCTTCCACTAGTCTTGGAGAGGCCTCATGGCTAACAGACAGACTGCTCCAGTGTAGGGATTGGGGCTGGTATCTCAGCTGCCCAGGATTCCAACCACTGGGCTTACCCAATTTACCATGTGCCTGCATGAGGTGAGACCAGGCAAAGCCCAACAGGTATGCAGCCTGGTGTATCTAGTCTCTCCTGCCTTGTTTCAAAATCTGAAGTAGTAGAACCCTTCAAGAGGAAATTAGGCTGCATGTGATCCTTAAGAGTTTTACTTGGAATCTTAGCTCTGCCATTAGTTACCAGCTATAGGGCCTCAGGCAAGTCAATATACCTCTGTGGGCTTGATTTCCTCATATATAAAATGGTGATAATAATCCATACTTACAGATGTCACAAGGTGCTTAGTGCTATGTCAGGTACAGAGCAAAAGGAAAGTCAATGATGATTTTAAAAACCTATAACAACACAATAGACAATGCAGTGGGGGAAGGGGTGGATTATTTCCAGATATGGGAAGAAATAAGCCAGTACCATATCTCATAGCTTGCACCAAGGAAATTTCCAAATGAAACAAATATTTAAATGTAAAAAAGTATACCCCTGCCAGGTATAGTGACTTAGAAGGCTGAAACAGGAGGATCCCAAGCTAGGAGTCAGCCTGGGAAAGTTAGCAAGACCCTGTCTCAAATTAATTAAATATATATATATATATATATATATATATATATATATATATATTTTTTTTTTTTTTTTTTAAAGGGCTGGGAATATAGCTCAGGGGTAAAGTGATAGTGGGGCATGGTGGCACATGCCTGCAATCCCAGCTATTTCCTGCCTCTAGCTGAAGCAGGAAGACCACAAATTCAAGTCCATCCTGGGCACCTTACTGAGATTCTGTCTCAAAATAAAATAAAAAAGGACTGACGGCAGAGCACCCCTGGATTTAATCTCCAATATTGCAGTCAGACATGGTGGCACACAGCTATGATCCCAGTGACTCAGGAAGCTAGTCTCAGCGATTTAGCAAGGTCCTAAGCAAATTAGTGAGACTCTGTCCCAAAAAATAAAAAGGTCTGGGAATATGGCTCAGTGGTTAAGTGCCTTTGGGTTAAATCCCCAGTAAAAAACAAAGCAAAACAAAATCAGTATTGCAAAAAAAAAAAAGTGAAAAAATTAATACATTCAAACACATAAAAATGAAAATTTTTTATGTGACAAAAACAAAAACCATAATCAAAGTGAAAAGACAATAATCTGAGAGAATATTTACATCTTATTACAAAGGGCTAATTTTCCTAATATAAAAGGAACTAGCTGGGCATGGTGGTGCACATCTGTAATCCCAGCAACTTTGGAGGCTGAGGCGGGACAATAGGAAGATTGAGGCCAGCCTCAGAAACTTAGACCCAAAATAAATAAAATAATAATAATAAAGGTCTGAAGATGTTACTTGGTCATAGAGCACCCCTGGGTTCAATCCTCACTACCGGGAGCCAGGGCAGCTCCAAATAGATTGTTATAAATGTCCAGTTAGAAAAACGGGCTAAGTACACAGAAAAGGAAATAAAGATGGCTATTAGACATTAAAAAAAAAAAAAAAAAAGAGCTTAATCTAAAAGCAACCCAGTAGTTTGATGTCCTAAAACAAAAGCTGCTAAAAGTCATGGGGAGACCAACTGAGGAGTACAACTAAGTGATTGGTTGGAACAAATTCATCCAGGGAGTTTTATCTTTTCAAGTATCATATTCACTCTGGGAAACCTTGTTTTCCCATGTTTTAGAGCATGCTTGGTTTTGTTTAAAACTGGTTAAAATAAGTGTTATTTCCAGGTGAAAAAAATGACTTTTTTGGTTTGATTTGAGGGTAAAAAGGGGAGCAAAAACTTTGCTCTTTTAATTTGATAATTATGTTTAACCGATGATGAAGTATTTGATTATTACAATAAGTAATTAGCAATAAGTGGTTAAGTGCCTTTGGGTTCAATACCCAGTAAAAAATCAAATTAATTCTAAACATCAGTACAATACTCTTAGTTATGGTAAAGTTGTCTTAAGATGAATGGCTCATATTTTGGTGCAGTGTTTGGTGTTAAAAACAAAATGTTGCAACAATAAACAAACTGAGAAAAAATGCTCAATCCCACTTATATTTGAGAAATGCACACCGAATCATTTTTTTCCTTCTATTGCATTGGCTCTATTTCAAAAGTTGAATAACACCCTGCATTGGTGAGGTTGTGGAGAAAAGGGGCACTCTTATACTTAGCTGGTGGGAGTGAAAAGGGGATACAAGATCTGTGGAGGACAATCTGACAAAACTACAAAAAGCATCTACCCTTTAAGCCAATGATTCCAGCTATTCTTGAATATCTTATGTGCAGATTATCCATCACAGCACTATGTATAATAGCAAATGAAAAATCAATTGGGCTAGATCAGTTATCTTACATTCTTACAGTGAACTACTCTGTGGTTGTAAAAGAAGCTCTTTATGGACAGGAAATGCCTCTCCAAGATATATGATCAAGTTAAAAGAATAAGTGCAGAGCAGTGTGTATGGTATGCATAGGGAAAAGGGGGAAAGAATAGTTGTATGCACTAAGATATTTTAATATGCACAACTACACCCAGAATTAAGTGGTTAGGGGACAAGAAGGGAAAGAGGAAACTTTCTCCATAGATCTTGATATACATTTTGAAGTTTGGATGTGTGAATATAATATCCATGGGAAAACCAACTTGAAAATTAGACAATTGGAACATAAATTAGCAAACTGCAATTCATCCCTCAGGTGTGTGGAGAGCTAGTGAAAGGGACTTGGAGGGATGGACAAGCTCTCAAAGAGTGTGAATCTGGATCGGCTTGGGAGTCCAGGTGTTAATGCGCTGATGAAAGGGGTTGAGGACATGCAAGGCGAGGGGGTCCCAGGAGTAGGAACCAGGTAAGACTGTGTTATGATGATCTTGTTATGGGTTAATGAGGCTTGACTACTTTGCTCCTGTTTTCTTCATGGGGACATGGGGAAGCATGAAGCAGGTGTCCCAAGCGGCAAAAGGTTAATGCTACAGGAGAAGTGTTACCTCAACAGTTAAATTCCCACTGGCATTATGTGCCTGTGCAGCAGATCTGCTCAGGTACTATTTTAAGACCGCTGTAAGCAGGCAGGCTCAGAGAGGTTAAGCGTGGAGTCCAGGTTCCTATAGATGTGAGCAGCAAGGGACAGGGGTAGAATCTCGGCCTTTGCCAGCTAACAGGTCCCGCATCACGCATCACGCATGCATCCCCTTCTCAAAGACCAGAGCTGTGGATTTGGGACCATGCAGCTTTAGGGAAGTGTCTGTGCCAAAGCGGGTGTGGGGCAGAGTCCGGAAGGAGGAGACTGGGAGGAGGGTTGGGTCTCCTTGCATCCCCAGCACTGGGTTACCGACCCAGTCTGTCGAACACCAGCACCTCCCGCTCCCACCTCAGCGACCCGCGGGGAAACCTCGCGTCTCAAACTCAGGTACTTGTCTATTCCAGTGTGAGGCCTCCACTCTCCATCCCCTGACCAATTACCCCGCACGGGCGCTCTGTCCCGCCGTACCTGTGACGCCGAGGCCCTGGAAGCCGCAGAAGTGAGCCATGCGCAGCCTAGGCACAGCCGGCTGTGGGCACAGCGGGTAGACACCCACTCTCAGGTAGGCGGGCAGCCAAGTTGCTGGGCACGCCCAGGGCAGAACTGGGGCAGGAGACTGAGAGGGAGCGGTCCAGAGGCCCAGGGCCGCACAGGAAGAGACTGGCGGAGGGGAGGTCACCGGCGCGCGGGAGTCGGGCTTAGCCAGGATGGCTTCTACAGAGAAAGAGGACTCTAGGCGACCGGTGGACTGGGGCGTGCCTGGGCCCGCCATGCAGCCAGAGAGCGCGGGTGACGCGGGAACCGGAGAGCTGCTGTCACGCAGGGGCTGGACCTGAGTGCCCAGGCCAGTCGGCAGCGGGCGGCCTAGCTGCCCCGGGCTGGGCAGGGCTTGACCCTAATCGGGATGGGAGCGGAAGGGTAGCAGGGGCCTCTGGGGCTGTGTGGGAGCGCGAAAGGCGAGTAAGAAGACCCTACACGAGGGGACGAGCAAGACTTGCCCTGGAACTAGAGCCTCAGCTGCTGGCGAGAGCTCTTAAACTTCGCGGGGCGGGACAGGGCGGGGCGGGGCCCCCAACCTCCAACCCTCGCGGCACGGGCGGGGTCTTCTAAATCCGTCGCTGCACCCTACTCCGGGGGAAGCAAGGTGGGCACAGCGCTAAGGATTCTGCTCTCTCCCTCCCATCGCATTTGAAAGCGCCCAGCCGCCGGCAGGGTTGCGCACGTCTATAATCCCAGAGGCTCGGGAAGCAGAAGCAGGATGATTGCAGGTTCCAGGTCAACCTGGGCAATTTAGCAAAAATCTGTCTCAAAATAAAAATAAATAAATAGATCTGGGGATGTGGCTCGGAGGTAGAGCGCCCCTGGGTGCAATCCCCTCTGCCAAAAATAAAAATAATAATAATAAAAACTAAAAGTGCCCACTCCTGTGCTGTTGGGGGAAAGACCTTGAGCTCACTATTATTATTTGTTTATTTATTTACTTATTTATTTATTTATTGGTACTGGGGTTGAACCCAAGGGCGCTGAGCCACACCCCAAGCCCCCTTTAAAAATATATTTTTATTTAGAAACAGAGTTTTTCCTTAGGGCCTTGCTAAGTTGCTAAGTTGCTGAGGCTGGCTTTGAACTTGCAATTCTCCTGCCCCAGCCTCCCTAGCCGCTGGGGTTTATAGCCTAGCGACACCAGGCCCATCTTTCTAGGAATTTTCTGTGCCTGCACACATAGGTCCTCACAGGAAAGAACTTTCCTATGTCCAAAAAGATGTGGAATGGGGGGGCGGAAACACGGAAAATTTATGTACAGAATTCAGAGTATTGTAATGAATTTGAATAAGAAATCTAATTCATTGCCAATACGTAGGAGTTGGCTGCCTTATATGAGTATGACTTGCAGTATATGGGTACAGGGCAGGCATTTGCACTCTCGTTTTACAGATAGATAATCAGTACTTTATAACTGTTGTCCTTAGGCAAGTTACAAGTTAGTTTGTATTTCTTACCTGTAAAATGGATAATAATGGCTACACTGGGGTTCCAATGAGGATTGAATGAGTGAGTTAGTATATGCAACACTTTTAGTATTAGCCTGGTATGTGGTGAGCTGCAGGATATGATTGTGGGGCTCCTAGGGATTCCTGATTCCCAAGCTCCCATTGCATGCTCTCTTTCTAAATTGATACCTACACTGAAACTACTCAATAATGTTGTTATGGTTTGGATCTGAAATGTCCCTCAAAGGCTCATCTGTTGAAGGCTTGGTCCTCAGTGCAGCAGTGTTTAAAAGTTGGGCTTTGGGGAAGTGCTTGGATCATGAGAAAACTGATCTTATCAATTGATTGATCCATTGATGGGTTCATAATTAAATGGATTATTGAAAGGTTGTGGAAACTGTAGGAGGTGGGGCCTAGTTGGAGAAAATAAGTCACTGGGGGAGTGTATACTTGTCCCTGGCTTGCTGTCCACCCCTTCACCAATGCCATGGAGTGAGCAGGTCTGTTCCATCACACTCTCTTTGGCTATGATTATTTGGGATGCAAACATGTCCCTTCTTCTTGGCCAGGTAGGAGTTAGAGGAACCTTCCACCCCTTTCAGCAAATACCAGCTGCCTTCTGATCCACCCTGAAAGCAGCCTGGGAAGTGAGGTTATCCAGGGTGAAATGAGGGAGGAATGGCAGGACTGGTCCCAGCTCCAAGCTTACTGTGTTCCAACCAAGGGGTGCTGGGTCAGAGAGGAGTAAATAGAGCAAGAGAAGTTAACTATGAACTGGGACCTGGGCACAGTACCACATGCTTGTAATGCCAACAACTCTGGAGGCTGAGGAAAGAGGATTGCATGTTCAAGGCCAGACTGGGCAATTTCACAAGTGCCTAACTTAAAAACTTAAAATTTAAAAAAGAGGCTGGTGATGTAGCTCAGTGTTAAAGACCCCTGGATGCCACCTCCATCACTCCCCCTGGGTGGGGAGAGAGAAAGAAAGAAAGGGAGAAGAGAGAGAGAAGAGAGAAAAAGAGAAGTTAACTATAGTCTTGGTTTAAATCTGCCTAGTATTTGGTTTAATTTACATTTATTTGAAGACTGTTTGTGGTGAACATCTTTTCATATGCTTATCAACCACTTGGACATTTTCTTTTGTGTGAAGTGCCTGTTCCAGTGGTTTGCTTATTTTTGTATTAGGTCCCTAACTTTTATTTTTATTTGTTTACTGATTGGTTTTCCCTGGTACTGGGGAATAAACCCAGGGGCGCTCTACCACCAAGCTATATACTCAGCCCTTTCTTTTCTTTTCTTTTTTTTTTTTTTGAGACAGCATTTCACTAAGTTGCTGAGGCCAGCTTGGAACTTGCAATCCTCTTGCCTCAGCCTCCTGAGTAAGTCAAGCAAAATACATCTGTGTCCCAAAAGGCAGTGAAGGTGTCTGAAGTCTGGGGTCACTGCACTCTAGGTCTGCAATCCTGCAGAGTCATCTATGAGTTTTATTGGTTCTGGGGGTTGATGGATTAAAACAGGCATCTTAGAAGCCTGATATTTAGCATGTGAAGCACATAAATACTTTACCTTGGCTATACCTGGTCTTGGCCATTAGCAGTCCTTCTGGAATTGAGTTGTAGTAGTTTTGCTTTTGACTTTAATCCCTTGATTTGGGAAAACCGAGACCTTTCCTGTTCTCCCCCTTGATACTCAGGATCCATCACTCCAGTCAGTACACTAATCCTTTTTGTTAATTCACTGACAGAAGAACTCCAAAATAGCCAGGGGTAGTCTTAACTTCCAATTCAATGGAACCACTGCTGTTTCCCCTATGGAAACACTTCTCTCTTGGTAACTAAGGCCTCTAAATAAGCAGAGCTCCCAGTTTTAGAGGTAGAAAGCATAAGTTTTGCTAGATAAACACACTGTGCTGTATTGATAGAATCTGTTCTCATTTCTATCCTCTTCTTCCTGTTCAGTTTGGGATTTCCCTTAGTGCCATATGTTGGTTGCTGGTTTAGAGCACATCCTGCAGCCTGAAGGACATTACCCAAGTTCTGCAAGAAGTTGCCACCCAGCTGGTGCCATAAGCAAGCCATGAGGAACATGGTAAGACCAATGAGTTCCATGAGCCCGAGGCTACTGTTGCCCTTCATCTGCTGTGAAATAAATTCTTTGATCAGAGCATTGCTGAAAATAAAGCATTCTATAAGCTCACAGATGGTAACTTTGGCAGAAGACAAATCTGTGTCATAAGAAATGGATTTTTCAATGAGAACAAAGCAAAACTTCTTTCTATGTAACCAGCCAGCCACCAAGTGGATGGTTGACTTTCACAATGGAAGTTCAGTGTTTATCCCAGTTGATAGGAGATTTGGGTACTCAGCAGTGACTGTAACCAGATTGGCCTTGGTAACTGGGTACCCATGTTGCTAAGCCCATGCCTGACCTCCATCCCTCCCACCATGGCCACATTTTTCATGAGCCCATTAGAATAATGTAGGGTCCCAGCTTGAGTTGACTACAGCCATCAGGAGTTGAAACCACCATGATTTCCCCCTGAGTAATCTTGGCCTGTTTCCAATCACTACCACCCTGCAGAGTTTCCCAGCATACTATCAGTAAACAAAACTATTAAAATGGTATGTGGCATTTTATGACAGCTCCTGGCACTGTTAAATGTTAATGTGAGATAAATCAGGTGATTCCTCTGAATTCACTTTTTAAAAAATATATATTTTTAGTTGTAGATGAACACAATACCTTTATTTTGTTTATTTAGTTTTTTTTTTTTTTTTTTTTTTTTTTAATGTGGTGCTGGGGATCAAATGCAGTGCCTTGTGCGTGCTAGGCAAGCACTCTACCACTGAACTATGTCCCCAGCCCCCTGAATTCAATTTTGTCCTACCATTATAAAACTCTCTCTGTTTGACCCAAATTGTGGGGATCCACTGGTTTTACTGCCATCCTCTGTCAATAAGCTGCACTCTGGGTAATCCTCAATCTGTCTCTTTTTCAGTCTCATGGTACTTTGTGGTCAGGTCTTTTATACCATGTTTATCCAGAACAAGTAACCACATCTAGTTTGTCTTCGGTGATTGGATACCAGTACATGGTCCTGCTGACGTGGGATCTTATCATTCAGGTAGCCCAGCTTTATGGCAGAAGTTTCTACCATCACTTCTGGCCTGCAGGAAATAGCCACTATAGAGTTCTTCAAGGACATCAGGGCTTTACTCATGAATGTGTTTCTCACAGGCATGGTAAAGGGAGTATTCTCTGGATCTTCCTGAGCACATAGTAAGAGACAATGAACAGTTTCTATGATAAATCTGCCCTATCTTTCTTAGCCATTAGGTGTCTTCTTTTTACAATATACCAAAGAAGTTCTGGCATTTCAACTTTCAGATTTATTTTTGATTCTTAATTTTTTTTGTAGTTGTGTATGGACAACATCCCTTTATTTTATTTGTTTATTTTATGTGGTGCTAAGGATTGAACCCAATGCCTCACACACACTAGGCAAGTGCTCTGCCACTGAGCTATAGACCCAGACCATCAACTTCCCAGATTTCAGTCAACCAATTGGATAAGCAGAGTCACTGAATCTAACACATTGAATCAATAATCTCTGCTTAGTGAGCCCTTAGAAAGAAATTCAGCCTCATATGATATATATTGCTTCTAACCTGATCTCATGTCTTTGGGATCTATGTCCATATATTTCCTTAGGTTCCTATAGATATAAATTGGCAACATCATGCTATTGTTTGGGTGTGTATAACACCTTCTTATGGGTCATGCTTCATATTTCACTCTCTAGAGACTGTTTGGACTTGAATCTATAAGCACTGAGAAGTGATGGAGGTATATCTCAAGGGCTATTACTTGGGAGAAGTCTGGTTTAGGTCCCTTAAGCAAGGGGAATCTATATTCAGAGAGAGGTGGAAAAGAAGGCTCACAGAATTTAGGAACTCCAGGTCCCTAGATTTATTGGAACCTGGCCCTATATATCTCCATTATAATTTTTAGTCTTACTTTCCAATCAATATTCTAATTTTTAACAGAAGAGATCCGTGAGGTTAGGAATGCAATTTGTCCCATAAGACTTTCAGATTTTTTTCATGGCCCTTGGGATGGGAATTCAAGGACTGAATCCTTTGCATTGTGCTAGGGCCCAAGGACCATGTGGATCTTTAGAGTGTTTTGGAAATAAATATGGCATAAACATAAACTCATATAAATTTTCATCCATTAATCCTATTCATGGACATTTTTGTCCAGAAATAATAGCACCAGGGTACAATAGCTATTTCAAATGGTATCTATTTCCTGTTATGTTTGGGCAGAAGCTGGAAACACCTGAATGCCCCTGAGCAGAGGAAGGGGCTGGCGATGATAATTCTATATTATCAATTGAGATTGATAATATAGAATTTCTTCATATGTTTGTATCTCCAGAGTCTTTCTGTTCTGTGAAGCTGTAGCTGTACTGCAAACCCACCAAGCTAGAGAGGCTGCTCAGAAAGCACTCAAAAGTGCTGCAGTATCCAGATGTTTAAAATTTCTTAGGGATTATGAAGGAAATTCATGCTTTGCTGAAGAAAAATATAAAAAAAATTTTTTTTGCAATGCTGGGGGTTGAATCCAGGGGCCTGAGCATGCTGAACAAGTACTCTTAATGAGCTATATCTCTACCCTTTTTATTTTTATTTTGAGATAGGGTCTCACTAAACTGCCTAGGCTCATCTCAAACTTGTGATCTTCCTGCTTCAGCCTCCTGAGTAAGTGGGTTATATTGACATGTGCCATCATGCCCATCTCAAGTTGTATTTTCTCTTTAAAAAATCTGACACTTTTCAAGCCTATAGATAAGGAAAGTGAATAATAAAAAGAGTATCCATGGGCTGGGATTGTGGCTCAGTGGGAGAGCACTTGCCTAGTACATGCGAGGCCCTGGATTCAATCCTTAGTACCACATAAAAATAAATAAATAAAATAAAGGTATATAAAAAATTATCATTAAAAAAATCCATATATCTACCATTACCCAACTTTAGCAAACTTTCTCTATATAGATATTTAGGTGTAGATGGACACAATACCTTTTTTTAAAATTTTTATGTGCTGCTGAGAATCGAACCCAGAGTCTCATGTGTGCCAGGCAAGCATTCTACCACGAGCCACAACCCCAGCCCTTAGCAGACATGTTTACTGAAGTTGTTTTGTGTTAAGAAATAAAATAATACAAAAAGTTGACAGCCCATACTTCTCTCTCTAGTCCCAGTCCTTTTGCCCTCCCAGAGCTCAGCTCTATCTTGATTATCATGCCCAAGAATGTCTCTAGGCATTTACTGTGTAATTATGTTTTTTGGCTTTTTTTGAGGGGGGGACAAGGGATTGGATTTAGGGGCACTGGACCACTGAACCACATCCCCAGCCCTATTTTGTATTTAAGAGTTCTCTGAATTTGACATGTGTTATCTAGAATTGGTTCTGTAATTTAATTACATTTAAAGGCACAAATGATCCTTACCAGGGATTACTGACTGTAAAGAGCTGTCTGGTACTCCAAGATATATAATGAAGAGAAAAAAGTGGTTTGTATCATCACCTGTACTAGCTGTCATCAGGTGCCTATAGAAGTCAAAGCTTTGACCAAGTATTCACTTGGATATAACAATTATCATGGGATTGGTGGATTATTCAGTTGACCAACTTAAGAAAAAATAAATGTAGGGCTGGGGCTGGGGCTCAGTGGAAAAGCTCTTGCCTAGCATGTATGAGGCATTGGGTTCGATCCTCAGCACCACATATAAATAAATGAATAAAATAAAGGTCCATCAACAACTAAAAATATATATTAAAAATTTTTAAAAACAAACACATAAATAAATGTATAAAGCTGGGTGCAATTGAATGTGCCTGTAATCTCAGCTATTTGGGAGGTTGAAACAGAAGGATCTCAAGTTGGTGGTCAGCCTGGAAAACTTGGAGAGACCTTGTCTCAAAAACAAAAGATAAAAAGGGCTGGGAATGTACTCAGTGGTAGAGCGCCCCTGGGTTCAATCCCCAGTACTATAGTCAGTCAATCAATGAATAAACAGAATGGATAAATTTGTCCAGAAGCTCTCTAGCTGTCCCCTAACCAAATTCCTCCCCTCTACCCAGCCCTCCCTCCCCTAATGGACTAATGCTGTCTAAATTCTAATGCTGTCTAAACTCACTAATGGACAGGTAAAGTGAGTAGAGAGGAGAAAAAGGAGAGAAAGAGGAGGAAAAGAAGAGAAAGTGGTAATAACACTAGCTGGCAGTATTTCCAGATCACTTGAGCTTTGCACCTGGATGTCTCACTTAAGTAGAGAAGGAGTTTCCTTCCTCCGGATTGAGGGAAGAAGCATAGATACAGATACCAACATTTTAGCCCTAGGTGAGATGGCAGAGCCACTGGGGAACTAGGATGTTGGAAAAGATGTGATGGAGGTCCCTTTGCCATCCTTTCTCCCAAACACCTGGTAAATCCTTGTCTCTTTCCTTCTTTTACAGTTCCTTCTCTCCCTCTCTCTCTCTCCCTCTTCCTGTCTCTCTCCCTCCCCACCCTCCCCTTCTCCCCCTTATCCTTCCAAGGGGAAGCTTTTTTTTTTAATCTAGAAGAGGCACTAAATGGAAACCATGCAGTTCTTTAGAGTTGAGACACAAGGCCCACACCAAAGGGCTTCAAGTCAAGCCCCGCCTGCAGGGTGAGAGGCCCCAGGGCTGCCTTGGGGAACTCCACACCTCCTCACCCTGCCCAGGCTATCTCAGCTCCAGCCCACACTTGCTTCCTTTGCCCCCCCCTGCATCCCCTGCACCTGACAGGCCAAGAGCAAACAAGTTGTTTGTTCCTCCCTCCCAGGAATGCACAGTGACAGGAGGTGCTATGTGTGCTAACACACATTGTACTTTGCAGCTACCTAATGTTTCCTAATTTTTTCTTATGTATGCTGCTTTTAAGACTCTCTCTCTGAAATCCTATACTCTTTAATTAAACTGAAGTCAACAAACATGCTTTTGTTTGAGGCCTAGTCAGTGTGTGGGGTTTTATGAGGGGTACAAAGAGCAATGAAGAATACCATTTCTGCCCAAAGAGATCTCACAGTCTCTGGGGGTGGGGAGAGGGAACAAAGAGGCTCATCCACAACTAACTAAGGCAACTGCCCAACTAAAGGGACAGATTCTATGGGATTTTGAAGGATAGAGAGATCAGTGATAACTTCAGAGGTGCAGGAAGACTCCTTGGAGGAGACTTTCCTCTGTAGGTGCCTCTGAAGAGAGGTAAGTCTACCAAGGCTCAGGAGTGGGTAAGACCATGCAGAAAGAAAACACTAGAAGAGAGAGTGGCTAGTCTGGACCCCTGGGGGCTGCCATCTTTGAAGATGGGCAAAGACAGAGGAAGAAGGAATGACCAGAGAGGAAGGGTGAGAACCAGGGTAGAAAACCTGTGTGCAGTCAGACTACTATGTTTTCTAGCCACATGGAGCACTTTGGGCCTGGTTGCAATCTTAGTAGCAAACTAGCGAAAGCCCTTTCTTGTTCTAATAAGAAGGACATTGAAGACCCACTAAGCGAGGAACAATTTTTCCAAAAGGTAAAACTTAATCCAGGTCTCTGAACTTCCAACTCACTCTATACGACACCTCTATGACAATCCAATGCCCAGGTCAGTGCCCCACCTCATTCACCTTTGTATCCATTGGCCATATGCACATGGTGCTTAGCACTTATTTATTGAGTTGAAAATCTCTTTCCTATTTGTCTAGTTTCTGAAGAAAGAGGGATGGTCCCCACTGAACCCCTGTTATACCACAAGCACCATGAGGGTGTACTCACATGCTATGTTGTTGATCCCCACAAATGTGCTTTATTCCTATTTTATAAGAGCAGGAAACTAGATCCTGAGGATCTAAGTGATGTGTTAGTAAGCTGCTTGAATTCAAACCTAGGCCTGTCCTGCTCTAAATCCCACAATGAGGGCTGGGGCTGTAGCTTAGTGGTAGAGCACTCGCCCAGCATAGGCAAGGCCCTGGGTTCCAGCCCCAGCAAAGCAAAAACAAAACAAAACAAAACAAAAAAAAACAATCCCACAATCAGAGTGTGCATTTAAATATTTAAAGATGAAATGAATTGATTTCACTTCTGGGCCCACAGGACTTGGAAGTGAAAGAGGTATTTTTTTCCCCTCCATTCAGGGGGTGAGTAGGAAATAGAGTTGAGGTAGAAGAGTGTGTAGGGGACACACTCTGTTAAAGGCTAAGTTTACTCATAACTGACTGAACTTCCCACCCCAGTAGAAGAGTAGAACAAAGAAATGCGCTCTCATTCATTCATTGCACTCTCAGGGATTGAACACGGGGTCTCAAACATGGTCGGCAAGTGTTCTGCCACTGAGCTCCATCCCCAGCTCCTTTTATTTATTTATTTTTTAAAATTTCATTTGAGATAGGGTCTCACTAAATTGCCCAAGCTAGCCTCCAACTTGTGATCTTCCTGTCTCAGCCTCCAGAGCTGCTGGGGTTACATGTGTGTGCCCAGTGTGAGTTCCTTTTTAAAAATCACCTATCTTAGCCTCAGTTCATCTCTCAGCATTCTCACCATTGAGCTTGGGGCATTGTGGGAATACACAGACACAAAGAATGTTGGGTTAGGGTGGCATGACCGCTCCAAGTGCCTTATGGGCAATTGGAGTCACAGAGGGGAGAGGATGAGAGAACCACCTAGAAAGAAGTATCTGCTCAGTAGAGAGAAAAACGGAGGTGCTGGTGCCGGTGCTGGTGGTGAGTGTGCCTCGCAGGTAGATTCCAGGGGGTTGAGCAGGAGGAAGAATACAGATTTGTCCTGGGTTTTTTGCATACTAGCCCAGACCTTTCCTTAACCCCTGTTGTTTTTTTTTTTTTAGTGCTCTTCTACACCTGGGCTTCTAGAGTTGTCACCAAGCCTTTGCCATCACCCCTGAAGGGTGATTCCAAGAGGGGGGCAGGTGGGAGGCCCTCAGTGGGGGAGGGCACTAGGAGTCCTGGGAAACCTCCTCACCCAGGCCAGGTGCAGAGGCTGGGCCTAGCCACCTGCCTCCTGGAGGTCTGAGAGTGGGATGGGGGCTCCAACTGGCTGTTTGCTCAGCACGGCACTGAGGTTCCTGTGAGGAAGTTTGTACCCAGATGGATTTGTTTGCTGTTCACACTTGCATGGAGAGCTTCCCCGTGGAGTCCTGGCTTCAAACATAGGAGCAGTTTTGGGAAGGGGGAACATGGGCTGAACTCAGAGTCCCCAGAACTCGAGAATAATCTGGGAAAGCAATGTCTACAATTTCCTGAAGAGGAGAGGGGAGGGTTGGACCCCACTGGCAGCTGCATGAGATGGTGAGAGGCTCAGTCCTAGCTCCTTCCTTTCCTGAGAAGAAACTTGTGGGAGTCCATCCAATGAGGAACCCTCAGTTGAAGGATGTGGGATTGGTTTCCTCACTGAGCCAGGAACTCTCTGTGGAGAAACACATGATCCTAACGCTGGTGCCCCTCTGTGATTCTGACTTGGTTGGTCAGCCTTGTGGCCGAGGTGTCAGGAACTGGAAAAGCTTTCTAGGTGACTCCACTGTGTAGCCAATGCCAAGCACGACTGCGAGAAGCACCCCACCACCACAACCTAATGTGCACATTATCACTGGGTCCTGTTCAACTGTGACTCCTGAATCAGTAGGTCTGATTGGGGTCTTAGAGGATTTGCATTCTAACATACCCCCCAGGGGATGTTAATGCTACTGGTCTGGGGACCATACACTGGGTGGCAAGGCACTGTCTCTGCTTTGGCCTTCTCTTTCCAGTTGTCACTGCTCAGAGGGAAGTGGGCAGAGCCATGTCCTCAAGCTACCTGTACCTGTTCACCCAGCCTATCCTTACTTGGTCAAGCCATCTATAGACCTCACAGCCTGTGTGGCCAAAGTCAGTCCTCAAAGATTTTCTGGGATCTAAATAGACAAAACTGATCCCTGATCCTGCCTGAAACAAACCAATTCACCTCATTTCCTTTTGGGGAGTGCAGTGGAGTGGGGCAAAGGGAAGGAACAGAAGTAACAGGCGCAGCCTTCTCTAGTCCTCTTGTGAAACTTAGGCCTGTTGGGCAGATAAGACATAAACCTCATGTGGTAGGATATGCTTCCAAGGATGGCTTCGGTCATGGTCCTCAGCAAAGTGGCCTTGTCATTTCCCCATCCCTCTTCTTGAATCTGGGCTAGCTCATGACTTATTTTGGTCACTAGAATGTGAAGAAAGTTATGCTCTGTAACTTTTAAGGTAGACCCATAAAGGCCTTCTTTCCTTGCTTGGGGTGTTTGATCCTGTGGTCCAGATGCCATGTGAAGGTGCCTGTGTGTATGTGTTGGGGGTGGGGGGGCTGAGCTCCCATGTCTCCCAGCCAATCCTGCCAAGACCCTAGATTTGTGAATGATATGATCCTGGATAGTCCAGCCCTAGCCACCTTCTGACACCCAAGACCAGCTACATAATTTGTGTATCCCAGTGTAAAATGAAAATGTGGGGTCCATTGTTCAAAAATTATTTCGAATTTTAAGATGGCAATAGCAAAGCATTACACTAATTGCAAGGTCTCTTTGAGCCTGGGTCCAAAAGAAAAAAAAAAAAGGCTGGAGATGTAGCTCAGTGGTAGAGCACCCTTAGTTTCAGTCCCTGGCACCACAAACAAACAAACAAAGAAACAACAACAACAAAAGAAGTCTACCAGACCCCACTTGCCTTTTTTCTGTTACTCTTTTTCCCTATCCTCTGGCAATTTTCTCTTCCTCTTCTACCAAACTCTTCTCTCCTGTATTTTCTGTGGATTTTTTGGTGAGTCTATGTAAAATATATACTGTATATGTTTTAGATTATGTAAATGATATTGTGTATAAATCTTTCATTTTAATTTTTTTACTCAAAACTATTTTTTTTCTTATGTGCTAGGGATCAAGCCAAGGGCCTTATGCATGCTAGGCACCACCCTACCACTGAGCTACATCCCCAAACATATTCATTTATTGATTTTTTATCTATCTATCTATCGATCTACCTATCTACCTATCTATCTATCTATCTATCTATCTATACATACTGGGGATTGAACCAGGGGTACTTTACCACTGAGCTCCATCCCCAGCTTTTTTTTTAATTTTAAAAAATTTTTTAGTTGTAAATGGACACAATACCTGTATTTTATTTATCCGCTTATGTGGTGCTGAGGATTGAACCCAGTGCCTCACACATGCTAGGCAAGTGTTCTACCACTGAGCCACAACCCCAGCCTCCCAGATCTTTTTATTTATTTATTTTTTTTATTTTAAGACAGGGTCTTGCTAAGTTGCTTAGGGCCTCACTAAGTGGCTGAGGCTGGTCTAGAACTTGTGATCCTCCTGCCTTGGCCTCCTGTAGAGCTGGGTTTATAGGCATGTGCTACTACACTCAGCTTTTAATAGTTGTTTTCCAATATTTCATGTTGGAAAATATTTCATATTCTATAAATAAAAGATCAATCTGATCTTTTGTAAATAAAAGTCTGATGTCAGATTGATTTTTTATTTATAAAAAAAAAATCTTTTCTATTGTCAAAAAGATGGAAAGAGGCTAGAGTTGTGGCTCAGTGGCAGAACCTAGTATGTGTGAGACACTGGGTTCAGTTTCATCCTTAGCACTGCATAAAAATAAACAAATAAAATAAAGGTATGTTATCCATCTACAACTACAAAAAAATTTTTTAAAAAAAGAAAGATGGAAAGGTTCCTCCCCACCATCATCAGTATTCAAAAGTTTCAACAAGGGCTGAGGGATTAGCTCAGTGGTAAAGTACTTGCCTAGCACATACAAGAGCCTGGGTTCCATCCCCAGCACACACACCAAAGTTTCAGTAAGATGTATATATGTATCTTCTTTCAACATGTCTTTTCTCTGGTCACACACAGATCAAGTTATGGATGTATATATGGAGTAAAACATGTCTGAGACACAACCCAGGGGAGATATCTGATAGGAAGTTGGATAAGAGAGGGTCTGGACGGGGTTAAGATTTAAGAGTTGTCTTCATGTAAGTTCTATTTTGAACAGAAAAACATGAATAAATGAGACCAAAGACATGGGGCAGTTTGGTGAAACAGGGAGATCAGTGGGTTGAGATGCCAAAACAGAATATCAGAGGATCAGCTGTTAAGTGAGCAATTATTTCCTTCATTTTCTTCTCTTTTTAAAAACTATAATAAAATATTTCAAACAATAAGATAGTTATATATACAATATTATAAATACTCAAAACCACCATTCAACTTTATCAACTGCAGCTTTTGCTACTTTTTTTTTTTTTTTTTTGGTGCAGGGATTGAATCCAGGGGTGGTTAACCACTGAGCCATACTCTCAGCCCTTTTTTATATTTTATTTAGAGACAGGGTCTCCCTGAGTTGCTTAGGGCCTCCCTAAGTTGCTGAGGCTGGCTTTGAACACACATCCTCCTACCTCAGGCCCTGCCTCCAGCCATTGGGATTATAAGTGTGCACTAACATGCCCACTGTTTTTCCTACTTTTATACCAGTTTTATTTAAATTAAAAACTTTAAGCCTTTTAAACTTTACATATGTGATATTACACTGCACCAAGCTCTTCAGATTGTCTCTTCCACTCACCATGTTTGTGAGTTTTCCACGTGGAGCCCTAGTTTACTAATGTTCATTGACAAAGTATTCCAAAGGTGCTACAATTTATTTATTACAGTATACTACTAAAGAACATTTTGTTGTATCCAGTTTTTCTTTATATGAACAATGCTGCAAAGAACAGCACCTGCTGATCTGGGCTACTGGCTACAACCAAGCAGTTATGAGGACTGACTGGCAATCATTAGGGCACCTAAAGATTTCAGGGGGGGCTGGGGATTTGGCTCAAGCTGTAGCGCGCTTGCCTGGCATGCGTGCGGCCTGGGTTCGATCCTTAGCACCACATACAAACAAAGATGTTGTGTCCGCCAAAAACTGAAAAATAAATATTGAAATTAAAAAAAAATAATAAAAAAATAAAAACGTTCTTTTAAAAAAAAAAAAGATTTCAGGGGCCACCTTTATGGAGCATCTGCCATATGCTGAATGTGGCCAAAATCATAGCAGCAAAAGCTTACCACACCTATGAATAGTCATCAATCCTAGTTTAATAGTCATCAATCCTAGTCATCAATCCTTGATGGCACATGCCTGTAATCCCAGTGACTCAGGAGGCTGAGGCAGGGGAATTGTAAATTCAGGGCCAGCCTGAGCAACTTAGTGAGACCCTGTCTCAAAATAAAAAATAAAGACTTGGGGTGTTGCTTTAGTGGTAAAGTGCATTGAGGTTCAATCCCCACTACCAAAACAAAAAAAAAAAATCATCAATCCTACTTTATAGGTAAGGAACACAAGGTTCAGGATGGGAAGGTAGCACAACCAGCTGTCCAGGTCACACAGCCAGTAAATAACAGAAAGGAAGGGGCATCTTCACCTGCCTCCAGGCTCCTCTGGCCCTGACCTTGCCTCTCAAGGTGAGACTATAGGTTCTCACCCAGGGAACCTATAGTCTCAGTGCCCTTTTACAGCTGCAACCCTGGGGGTACAGGTGATTCCCTGAAGCTGGGATACTGATGGACTTGATGCTAGGAAGGTCCCTGTCAGTGCTCACTGTCTGAGTTTGATCTGCCCAACAACAACAACAACAAAATGGACCCAAAAGAGAACAGATGGACTTGACTCATAGCACTGCCCAAATCAGAATCAGATCTGTGCCTGCTTTGAGGGTATTGGTTCCTGGGGAGCAGGATCCCATTTTCTTAGTCTCTGCAGAGTGCCTCATACAGGGCCCTGGGGAACCAAGCCCTCCATTAATGGTCTGTGGAAGTCTAGACTTTCCATCAGGAAACCTGGGCTCTAGTCTTACTGAACAATATAGTAACTAGGCTCGTTGGGAAGGGGGATGAGGGTGAAGAAGTTCAGGAAATGCTACCCCAAATACCTTTGGGATGTTTTTTTTTTTTTTTTTTTTTTTTTCAAACTGAGGGTACTTGGGGAATAGCAGAAAAGGTAGGGCTTTCTTTGAACTTCCCTTATCTGCCTAAAGACAGACCTTCCAAAGGAACGCCCTTCCCAGGAAATCTCATTAACCCAGGAAGATAACCCACATCCTAGCAGAGGAGACAGGAGACAGGAGACGGGAGGTTGACACCAAACCAGGCCCACTTTGTCATAGGCTATCATGTCTATTCTTCTGAGGGCTCATTTATCTTTCCAAAGATCATTACTCTCCCCTAAATGGTCTACATCCTGCTTCACTTCTCTCCTATGAGGAAACTATCAAGATCTCACTGGTTTTTTTATTTTTATTTTGACTGGGGATTGAACCCAGGGGGTGCTTTACTACTGAGCTACGTCCTGGTCCTTTTAATTTAATTTTATTTTTTAAATTTTGGGACAAGGTCTCACTAAAAATGCTGACACTGGCCTCAAACATGAGATCCTCCTGCCTCAGCCTGGGATTACAGGCCTGTGCCAAGGCCCCAGCTCTCTCACTGGGTTTGCGAGTATTCACTTTCCTGTGATGACCCCCTTCTGCATCCTCTGCATATAGACTATTTAGATATCTCCTTCTGTTAATCTGCCTACCGTCTGTTTCATGGGCTCAGTTAAATCCATTGCGGGTAGCCCTCCGCTATTGTACGGACAGGTTGTTGAGCCCTTGCTTGTGTGTGTGTGTGTGTGTGTGTGTTGGTGGGTGTGGGCCTCCTGAATGTTAAGCAAGCGCTCTCCCGCTGAGTTACATCCCTACCCCTACCCCTCACCATGTATTTTTCTTTTTTTCAATCCTAATTGCCTACCCCTCACGGACCGGACGCTGTCCCAGCAAAGATTTAAGAAGACATCTTGGTTTAAGAAGTAGAGGGTGCTGGAACCCAGAGCCTGAAGGGATAGATCCTCAGAGCATGTCATTTCTCGTGGCGGACAGCAGGGGGCGCGCGCAGACCGTCCTTCTCTGGCAGCAGTCTGGGACAGACTCTCCAGGTCTCAGCTGACCTGGCAAGAGCGCAGGAGAGACCGCAGATGGGAGGGAAAGGCCCCTTACACAGAACCTAAGAGTTAGGTTTGTCTCGGCCTACAGACCCCTCCAAGCTACGGGGAAATGGAGCTGGTGCCGGGGAGGAGAGGCGTTGTGGAGGACGGGTGTACCCTGAGAGCTAGAAGATGGGGGGCGGGGGGACGTTGTGTCCAGCACTGAAGCTGGTGTTCTGAAGCTGGTGGAGTCACTGCTTCCTTAGTGCAGGGGAGAAGCAAGTGCTCCTGACCCCTCCTCCAGAAAGAAGATCAGGTCACTCTTGGGAATTTTAGTAGTTGTAAAGAACTCAGGAGAGGGTGAAGAGGGGATGAGGTTTCTTTGGTTATGTCAGAAGTGTCAATAGCAGGAGAAAGAACCTCATAACCCCTCCAAGAAGAAGGATGGTTACTGAGTGCTTTGTCTCTCAAGGGTGGGTGACAGAGCAGCGCGTTGGTATGACTCACAAGTGGGGAAGTCCCTGTACCTCTCCTGAAAGAGAGGAGCCACCTTGGTGGCTTTCAAGCCCACCACCCAACTGCTCTTTCAAGTCCAATGTCTTTCTGGAAGTGAGGGAGATCCTATCCTTGGCCAAATCTCCCAGCCCAAACAAACTAGCTTGTGTTCAAAGAAAAAGGGAGAAGGCTGAGGACCTACGACAGAAGGACCTTGAGACAGAATCTCACAGCCTCTGAAATGGAGAACTGGAGGGCTTCCTGCTGGAAGAAGTTGGGAGCTAACTGTACCTTCATAGAGAGGCAGGATTTGGACCCTCTGAGAAGCTTGAGCAAAGGTGGTTTTGCAGGAATGAGCAGTATGTCCCAGGAAGGTACAGGGACTGAGAGTGGACCAGGTGGAGGGCAAGGGCAGGGCAGGGGAAGCTCCAGCTCTAGAGATACAGGAGAGGGAGGCTCCCATGGGAATGAGTCCTATAGCTCCAGGAGAAGAGCTTGTTCTGAGTCCTAACTGTCCTTCCCCACCTTTGGCAGTTCTGAGATCCCCTGGAGCTTCTGCAAGGCAGTCAAAGGTTCACTTCCCATAGAAGTCAGAGGACTCAGATTTGGGGCAGTCAGTGATCAGCGAGGTTCTCTGGTCAGCAGGGACTCTGTCCTCCACCTGCCCATCCTGGGCCGCTGGGACTGTGGCACCAAGCCCAAAGCGGCCGGCCGCTTCCATCACCGCCTTTGGATCTCTTCCCTTCCCCATTCCCAACCAGGTACCCTTTCTCTCACCCCGCACCTGACACCTGGGGATCTAGGGGTGTGGGGAGAGGGAAGGACGTGGCGCCCCGCTGTCCTCCTCTCGTCCTCCTGACCCTCCTCTTTCCTCATTCTTGTATCTGGATCTTTTGTACCAACCCAGTGTTTAAGGAGACTCGGTCCTCCGCGTGCACACTCTTTATAGAAAAGGCGCAAAATTGATTCCAAGGGAGGGAAGCAGACCGTCCATCGTTCCCCGCCGGGTGCCTGGCCCCTCGGAGTCGCCCCGCCCGCGTGCGGTCCTCCCCCGAGACGCGGGGCTCCCCAGCCCCCCACCAGGCCGAGTCTCGGCCGGGCTGCGCCGCGGGCGGAATCGAGGCCGGGGGATTGAGCGGCGCGGTGTTTGCCCCGCGGGTCCTAATCTCCCATACACTTGCGAGTTGGCTTCCTGCCCCGGGGCCCCCGCTTGGCGAGCAAACAGGCCGAGCGCGGCGCTGCATCCCAAATGTGGCATTTGAGGCGCGCGGCGGGTCGGGGTAACCGCCTGGCTCGGCTCCTAATCCCCGGCCCCGCCCCTCCCGCCCGCAGCCGCCCATCGATTAGCGCCGAGCGGCGGCTCGGCCCAGGCCCCCAGGGGCCGCCCCAACCCCCACCCGGGCCCGGCAGGCTGTCAGGACCCCCACCCCTCTTCCAGATGAGGTCCTTCCGGACTCAGAGGCAGAGAATGTCCCTGGAAAGGGCTTCGAGGTTGCAGAGGAAGATGCGGGTGGGACGGAGGGGAGCATGCCCAAACTTCCAAAGGAATCCAGAGACCAGCTCCTCCCAGGCTGAGGGAGGCGGAGTGCCAGACCGTGTTGCCCTTAGCATCGTGCAGGGGACCCGTGAGTGCGACTCCCTCGATACCCTGAAAGCTCACTATCTAGCCAGGGAGGTCCTAAGCGTCCAAACCCAGCACTTGTGCAGTGATCAGGACCTCTTCCTGTGTGGCCCAGAGGAGCCTCCAAGTGACCTCATGCAGGTGTTCCAGTTGGGACATGCCATGGCCTATTGAAGAACATGAGAGGGGCCAGGAAAGGGTGCTGTGAGAGGAACCCCACTGACCACTGGGTGGGCTTCATAGGCACAGGACCTGTTCTCATCTGGAGTGTGTTTTATTTCTTGCCCCTCATGTTTCCACTTCTCATTCCTCCCTTTCTCTTCCAGGTAACATCCCAGGCAAGGAAAGCTGAACTTGCCTCCTGAGCCACCTCCCTGGATTTATGCCCACAGTTCAAATAAAACTCCTGGATTCAATCTTTAGTATCACAATCAATCAATCAATCTATCAAGCTTGGCTTCTCCAGGTAGGGGCAAACCTTGGGGCTGTAGCCCATAGGGTCCCTGGAGCTGGGTCTTCCTGAGACACCCATATCAGGAAAGAAAAGCCCATGGTTGAAACAGAGGCTGGGTCACAGCAAGAACCCAAAATCAGAGCTATGGGAAAGAAATCAGGCTTCTGGTGAAGAGGACTCTTTTGCGAACAAATGCCTCCTGCCTTTGTGCCTCCCTGAAGAGGGGTGGACTAGGGTAGGGCATGTGAAGTTCCACCAAGGCACACGGTTTTAGGGGTGCTCTTTCTCAAGGTTGCACAAGTGTAGGGGTAGTGTCTGTGAATTTTGCACATTGGGTCCTTATCACTGGCCATTACCTTAGTTTTTGTTTTGGTTCATTTTTTTTTTTTTTGCGGGGGGTGGGGGTTGGTTTTGTAATGGGTATTGAACCCAAGATGCTGCCACTGAGTTACATCTCTAGTAACTTTTTTTTTAATAGCATCGTGGTGCAGCCTGCAGCCTCCTCCCCTGCCACCACATGCACACACAGCAGATGACACACACATGCATCCAAGCCACACCATAGACATCACTGACCCTCAGCAAACACTGCAGAAACACAGACACAACCCAGGAGATGCTACCGTATTCCTACGGTCCCCAGATACACGTACCCCGTCAACGCCCCCAAACCTACACTCATATTCAATAGAATCCATACATACCCTCATCTGATACCTCCTTTTTTTTTTTTTTTAAGACAGGGTCTCACTATGTTGCTGAGGCTGGCCTTAAACTTGTGATCCTCTTGCCTCAGCCTCCCAAGTCACTGGAGTTATAGGCCCTGCACCCAGCTGCCCAGTACCTGTTGATCTGCCTCACAGCCCCATGCCACTTTGCCACCATCCTCACTATTCAGTTTGTTGGTACTGACTACCTCTCAGGTGCTATATAGCACAAGGCAGGGACCTCAGCTCTGGCAGTCACTGTCAGGAGCAGCACATAGTGTTTAATGAGAGCTGAATGAGTAACTACCCACATCCTATCCTCCTCTCCCCCAAGCCTGCCAGAATTCTTCCCTCTAGACAAAGGCAGCAGCGGCAGCCACCCTTGGATTGTTTGCTTTGTACAATGGGTGTGTGTTTGTCTTGTATCCTCTGATATCAAGCCCTTCTTCTCTTCCCGGTCCCCCTGAAGGCAGGGACCAAGCCTGGCCTGACTGATAAGGATCTGTCCTGCAGTATCCAGTCCAGGGTGAGCCTCAACCCATGCTGTATGGTAGACACCTGGTACCTTAGACCCTCTGTAGATTTTGGTTGGACAAGTCCCTCTCCAACTGCCTTTCTGATAGAGGAGACAGTGATCCAGAGCTGGGCTGAGGCCAGGGTCCCGCATCCTAGAAGCCTCTCTGTGCATGGGTTGTGGGACCTCCTTCTTATTTAGTGAGCACATCTTGCAAATTATGAAGATGCAATGTCTGGGCCTAACTGTGTAGCTATGGGCTGGCGGAAGGGTACTCTTCTCAAGGCCACAGACTCCAGTGAATGTGACAGTGCATATGCAAATGAGTGGAAGTGAGTATGCTATCTCTTGGTGTGGGTGTGGTGTCTGCTGTGTCTGGATGTATGCGTCTTCTTGGGGATGTGTGTGAGATATCAGATGAGGGTATGTATGGATTCTATTGAATATGAGTGTAGGTTTGGGGGCGTTGACGGGATACGTGTGTCTGGGGACTATAGGTATATGGTAGCATCTCCTGGGTTGTGTCTGTGGTTCTGCAGTGTTTGCTGAGGGTCAGTGATGTCTATGGTGTGGCTTGGATGCATGTGTGTGTCATCTGCTGTGTGTGCATGTAGTGGTGGGGAAGGGGCTGCAGGCTGCACTACAATGCTGTAAAAAAAAAAATGCCTGGTGAGATCCCCTCTCTATCAGTGGCTTTGCCTGGCCAGAGGCTGCTGGCCCTTGGAGGCAAGCAGGTAGGGTCTTGGAAGCCCAGTATTGCAGGAGGTCAGGGAACTGAGATACAGCAGTTAACTCCCATGGCTTGGAGACCAAGGTGCTAGCTACAATAAGTGGACAGAGGCCAATGCTTGGAGACCACAAATCCTGTTAGATGATGAGGTCCCATGTGCCACATAGATCCCAAGCAGAAGAGGATGGACATGGGTCTCAATCTAGACAATATATTCAGGTTCAGGAGAGTTTAAAAGGAGAGGAGCCTTGGGTAAAGGCTGAGATCAGATGGTTGGGGTAGGTGGGAAAGGGAAGTCAACCAGCTCTGGAGGGCCAGGCCATCCCACATGGAACCCTTCTGGGCAAAGTCATCTCCATGCCAGGGTAGAGGTCTTGGTGAATGGAATAGGAGCTAGATCTCAGCTCCATTCTCTCCCTGTCTAGGTGCTCTTGTGCAGTATTCAACCTTCCCAACTATACACAATGAAGCTGGACTTTGGAAATCTATCATCTTTTGCTTCCTCTGTGGCTGGTGGATGTTAGACTGCTGAATAGAAGAGAATGTCCTCTTCACACCATGGAAGAGAGGGAAGACCTGACTAGGAAGGGACTAGCTGTGGCTGTAGGACAGCTGGAGATCTGGGGCTGGGCATACTTCTCCTGAGACCTGGACTGACCTTTACAGTGAAGACACAGGAACCCAGAGCTCCATAGTGTCAGAATAGCCATCTACTGGCTGTGAGAGAGCTATGACAATGTAGAAGACAAAACAGCAGAGGGAAGATTGACCAGAGGACCTGGTCAAGAGGAGATAACAGGAGCCTCCCAAACAGTAATAGGCGTTGCCAAGATGATCCTCTGCTTGGGTGTGTACCAATGGCTAAGATATTTCTGGCCTCAGTTTCATCATCTCATTAGAGGAATAAAGTGGCATAAAGTGAATTTAAGTCTCCTTCTCACCTGACTCCCCAGAGTTAGCCACAGGCAGAGCTAGCCTGGCCTCGGACTGGCCAGAGCTGGCCTTTCCTGCCTCCTGTCCTCTTTCAGGGAAACTGGGTGGAGAGGGTGGGTGGCTCAGTGTGGTGCATCCTGACAGACCCAGCTTGGGGTCCCGCATCTTGCTGCCTGGCTTACTGAGCTCTTGTGCAAACAAAGCTTCATGATTCTCACATACTTTTAGCTCCAAGGAGAGCTGTGTCTTCACTGATTCAAAGTTGGAGCCTGCATCTCCAGATTTCCAGGGCTGAGATACTCCACCCGATTCCAGAGCTGATTCGAGCAGCCTGGGACCCTTTCTTTGGTCACTGAGGCTGGAGGACAGAGAAAGGCAAGAGGCAGAGAATTCCAGGCCTTTGGAGGTCACAGACAAAGTGACAGGAGGGAGCTGGCTGCCTCTACCGTGGGGGGTGGGGGCAGTGATGCTCAAGATTTTTCACCCGTTCAGTAAAACAAAACAAAACAAAATTATTTCTCCTATTTCCTTCTCTGAGATTAATGATAAACTGTCTATCCCCTAAAAGAAAATGATAAAGACTCTAATTTTACTTGGAGGCTTAGAAATGCCATTTCTACGCAAAACAGGGAGCCCATAATCAGACTTGAGCGGGGCAGAGCTTTGATAGAAAATGTTTTCCTCTCTCCCTCTATTCCTTCCCCTCCTTCCCCTTGCAAACCAAGATGCCCGACAGCTAAGAACAATGCTCAATAAAGTGAAATAATATTTTAGTCAAAATAGGCCGAGACTGCTCCCAGCCAACTGTAAATTAGCATTTTGAGGGCAAATATGCAGACAATTTGAGATAATGAAGCCTGATTATTCAATCCAATGAATGTTAACTAGGGAGCAGAGGCTCCACAGCCTTATCTCACTCCCTTCGATTTATTTTTTTAATCGTTTCACATTTGAACTCTTTATTTGTTTCTGTTTCATGCGCTCCCTCCCCTCCTCCCTCTGACACACACACACACACACACACACACACACAATCTTCCCTTGGCCTTCTACTCCTGCCCACACTACAGAAGAGCACCCCAGCAGCTGTCAGTCTGTCCACCCAGTCTGGGCATTCGGTCAGGGTCAGTAAGACCCATGAAGCCCCTACTATGTGCATGGTCCTTTATGGAGTTGAGGGCCTGGCTGGGGGTCATTGTGTATTAAACCGATGACACAAACCCTGCTTCTCAGGGCTTAGAGTGGAGCAGGGCATGAAACATGGAGGGATGGCACTTTTTTATGAAGGAACACGCCAGATGGGTGCAAGGCCTAGAGATCAGGAGCTGGATACGAAACACAAAACCAAAGGAGCAATGTCTTTCAAGTCCTTGAGTCCATCTTTCCTGAAAGGTCCATGAGGAACCATGCCTAGGAACCGTGGAAAACTTAAATTATTCTTGGTTCCAGGCAGGACAGACTGCATACTTTGTGGGCCTGGGCATCATGAACATATACAGAAGTTTGTTCAGAAATCATTGAGAATTTCAAGATAGCCATGACAGAATATTGTGACACCAAGCAAGGGGACATGCCTAGGACCTATACCTAAACAGCTGGGCCTGGCTTTGGCAGCCACGGGAGGCATTGAAGCTGGTGGAAGTCAGCTGCAAAGGTCTTCTGAGGGGGCTTGGGTTGCAGCTCAGTGGTAGCGCACTTGCCTAGCATGTGTGAGGCTCTGGGTTTGATTCTCAGCACTGCATATAAATAAAATAAATAAAAGCTTCACTGACAACTAAAAAAAGTTTTTGTTTTTGTTTTTTTTTTTAAAAAAAGGTCTTCTGGGCTGGGGATGTGGCTCAAGTGGTAGCACGCTTGCCGGGCATGCGTGCGGCCCAGGTTCGATCCTCAGCACCACATACAAACAAAGATGTTGTGTCCGCCAAAAACTAAAAAAATAAATATTAAAAAATTATCTCTCTTAAAAAAAAGAAAAAAAAGATGTTGTGTCCGCCGAAAACTAAAAAATAAATATTTAAAAAAAAATTCTCTCTCTCTCTCTAAAATAAATAAATAAATAAATAAATAAATAAATAAAGGTCTTCTGAGAAGAACAAAGCAGTTCTCAATTGGTCTTGCTGTTTTGGAGGCTGTGGGAGAGTCCCCACTGAGGAGTGCTAGCCACCAGGGTGTGGAGTGATGGGCAGGACCCCCCAGCTCCTGAACAGCAGTCAGCAAGGCTGTTTTGTTGGAATGCATGTCCTCCAGCCCAGAGGCAACAAAAAGAACAGCTCGCTCCTGGGAGAGGGTGCCACCTTTGTTCCAGGCTCATCTAGACTGTCACCTCCTCGTCCCCTGTGTTTGCCTCCAGTTTCCATTCCTGTCCCCCTGGCTCCAGACCCAGGACCAGCCCCTGAAGATCCTTTTCCCCTCCAAGCTCCTTTCTGCCCTCCTGTGTGGCAGGCAGGAAGCCTCCTCTGGTTCACCTCTTCTTACCCTTTTCAGTGTGCTCGCCCCCCACCCCCAGACCTGCTCACTGAATCTGTTCCCCACTCTCATCCTCCTGATGCCTCTGCTCTCACTGGAGGGTCTTCCTTCAGCCCTATCCTTCCCTCCACCTACTCTCTTTCTGTTCGTTCCTTCACACTCAGCCAAAGTGCACAACCCTGCAGGTCGGTTCACTGGTCTGAGCCTCCTGTGAGTAAGTGGAGCTGTGGTGGGACCTGTCTCGTGAGGTTAGGGGAGATGGAGTGAGTGGCACAGGTGAAGCCCCACATGGGCTGATTCTCATGGGTGTACATATATGTTAGCTCATGGTCAGAACCTCCTCATGCTACATACAGTCCATGGGGCCAAAGGCCCTCTTGGAACTTCTGCAGCATTTGGAGTTCCTGTCACACTGTGGAGCTTGCAGCCTTACCCCATGTCCTTCACCTGATATGAGTGATGTGCTGGACATGGGCTCCTGTGGACATTAGGGCTCCCTCAACCTCCCAGGTCAGTCACTTCCTCTTGTCTGAGAGGAAGTGACCTGGGAGGTTGGACATTAAGAACTGCAGGGGAGGGAGGGTTGGAGGTTCCCAAGATTGGATAGGGATGAGTGGGGGGAAGGGAGGGGTGACAGGAATGGGAAAGGCAGTAGAATGAATCGGGCATAACCTTCCTATGTTCATATATGAATACTGACCAGTGTAATTCCACATCATGTACAATCACAAAATGTGATGTTATACTCCATGTATGTATGATACATCAATTTTCATGCATAATTAAAAAGAACAAATAAAAAATTAAAAAAAAAAAAAACCTGCATCTCAGAGCTGGGTGTGGCGGCATATGCCTGTCATCCCAGCAACAGGAGGCTGAGACAGGAGGCTCACAAGTTCAAGGCCAGCCTCAGCAACATAGTGAGACCTTAGCAACTTTGCAAGATCCTGTTTCAAAATAAAAAATAGAAAGGGCTGGGGATGTAGCTCACTGGTTAAGTGCCCTGAGTCCAACCCTCAGTACCCAAACAAACAAACAAAAAACCAAAAAACAAAAACCTCATCTCCCAGATTCCATTGCAGCAAGGGTTCTAAGAAGGTAATTGGGTCCATTGATCAGTTACAGTCATGAAATTGAGAAGGTGGACGTGAGACTAAGGATTTCCTGTCCTGGGTTTCTAATGACTAGCAAGATCATAGCAACACATTCATATTTTTCTCCAGTGAAATCCCATGGTCCTTTATCTGGTTTCTGGGTGTTAAGACGCAAAGGCAGTGTTAATAATATCAGTAGCCACTTGATTCTGTGTTTTTAATTTCTGTATTAGAATTAACAGTGATTTTATTTTTACTTTTTTAAAATTGTCAATGGACCTTTATTTTACTTATTTATATGTGGTGCTGAGAATCAAACCCAGTGCCTCACACATACTAGGCAAATGATTACAATCCCAGCCCAGTTACAGTAATTTTTTTTTTTTTGTACCGGGGATTGAACTCAGGGGGCATTTGTCTAATGAGCCATATCCCCAGCCTTATTTTGTAATTTTATTTAGAGACAGGATCTCACTGAGTTGCTTAGCAACTCACTTTTGCTGAGGCTGGCTTTGAACTTGCAATCCTCCTGTCTCAGCCCCCTGAGCTGCTGGGATTAGAGGCGTGCGCCATTGCACCCAGCAGTTAGTGATTTTGAACCCATAGTTCCAGGGCGTGTGGTTCTGAGTCCAAGCCCTTGACTCGGGAGAAGCAGCAGCAGAACAGCCACCTGGGAAGGCTGGAGTGTGGGCGGCCAGCACAGACTGCAGCCAGGCAGTCGGCCATGCCAGCGCAGGCCTGAGGTGCGGGGAGCCAGACCAGGCAAACCAGGGTGCACACTGAACTTTGGCAGCCTGGCAGAACTGGCTGGGGTGCCCACTTCACACCACCCTGCAGCCCTGAACCCCAGAGCATCCATGATCCTCCAGTCTCAACCTCCTGCTTCCCAACAAGTGGTAGGAAAAAGGAAGTGGAGCGGATCTGAATGGATATTGCAGAACCAACAGAATTGGTTCTTTTCTAAACCCCAATTAGCATAAATTTGAACCAATTGACTCAAGTCCTATATGAACCCCTAGACTAGCACACTCAAGCAGCACCCCATCAGGTCCCCTCTCGCCCTCTGAGAGCTTCCCACATGAATAAATTCTGCGCTTTTGTACTCAGTCTGCCTTGTCTATGGATTTCAGTCTTTGGAATTTGCAAGACAAGAACCTAGAAAGAAGCTGGAGGTGAGCTTTTGGGGTCAGCTGCAACACAGGAGGGCATAGCCTGCCATTAAAAACAGCCACACTCCACACAATGGTAGTGGAGAATTGGGCTTTGCTGGCTGTGACCCTCAGAGCTGACTCTGGCAGGCAGCCCCTGCCTTGATTAGCTGCTAACTCTACAATAGGCGTTTTGGGTGGCAGAGGCCTGTAGCTTAAGCAGATCTCACCTGCTGACAGAAGCAAAGAAATTCCAGTTTCAGTGCCACTGGGAGTGAGTTCAGAATTCTCCTGGAAGTCATTCTTGGATGTTCATGTTAGAAGCCACTATTCTGGCTGGGTGGGGTGGCATACACACACCTGTAATCCCAGCGGCTTGGGAGGCTGAGGCAGAAGGATTGTGAGTTCAAAACTAACCTCAGCAAAAGCGAGGCGCCAAACAACTCAGTGAGACCCTGTCTTTAAATAAAATACAAAATAGGGCTGAAGATGTGGCTCAGTGGTCGAGTGCCCCTGAGTTCAATCTCTGGTACCCTCTTGTCTCCCCCCAAAAAAAGAGAAGCCACTATTCTGGACCTCTCAATATTTTTTTAAAAAAAATATTGCTGTGTTGGGGATTGAACACATGGTTTCGTGAATGCCAGGTAAGTGCTCTACCACTGAGCTATCATCCCCAGCCCTTTAATTTTTTTTTTTTTTTTAACTTTGAGACAGGATCTCATTAAGTTGCCCAGGCTATCCTTAAACTTGTGTTCCTTCTACCTCAGCCTCCTGAGTATCTGAGATTATAGGGGCCTGACCCTTTCCAACAATTTAAAAAGTATCAAATTCTCTATAATCTCTTCTTAGTTAAAATGCTCAGAGGGGTTTTCTACACTAAACCCTGACAAGTACCCACAGGTACCTGTGCAAACCAGGCATGCCTTTCTCCTGCATACCCGTGCATGGCCCAGCACCTATCACAGTTCTCCCTCTGCCAAAGAAAGCCTTGTCCTTCACATGAGCCAAACCAGCACCATGCTGGGCTTCTGAGCAGCCCACCCACATGCCAATTATTTGCTGGTTTGTGCTTCCATTTACCTTTGCCCCTCCCCTGTTCTGTCCTTTGTCCTGCACATGACATTTGCCAGACTGCCTGCTCCACTGGTTTCCTGTTGGGTTCAACCAAGGCAAAGCACTGGGGGGAGACTGGAAGGAGGGAGGAGGGAGTAGGCAGCCCCCTAAACAGCTCCACCTCCTAGCTAGGACCTGCCCCAGACAGGGATCTGGGCTGCAGCCCAGATCTTGGGCTCAGGTAAGCACCACCCCCTCTCTCTGACTAGCTCTTGGGATAGAAGCAGCGTCCTGCAGGTGTCCACCTTCAGGTGACCTCCTTGTTTTTTTTTTTTTTTTTCCTGCTTTCAGCTCTTCCAATGCTCCCATGACCAGGCTCTCAAACTCAGTGCCCTCTCTCCTGGGCCACCTGGTGTGAGGGGTTTCCCTGACTGAGCTGTTCCTCCTACATCCAACAGCAGGGCTGAGGCCTTGAGCTTCCCACCTCCTGGCCACCATCTGTCCCCACTGAAGCCTGCCTGGCCTGCCTGTCCGGGTTCAGCCTGCAGAAACATCTGGGCAGAATCCTTTGGGGTCCCCCTCCCCAGCTGGGGAGTGGGGGTGGGGAGGAGCCAGGGTGAATGGCAGCTTTCGCCAACACCTCACTCTTCTCTTCTCGACATGTTTACTCACAGGCTGTCTGGAAAGTGAGAATCCTCCCTAATGGATGTTTCACCCAATTAAATAATTAACTCAGAGTGTTGCTAAGCATCCTCAACTAAGTCTCCCAGTCCGGGAAGTTCCCTCCTGCCAGGCTCTGGCTGCTGCCAGCCAGGGCCAGGCCAATGCTGGGAGGCTGCTGGGAGCAGCCCCGGGTGGGAAGAAGGCTTCCTTGGGTTTCTGCTCAGGATGAGGGCGATCACTGCACTGGAAAAAGAAGGAGGGGAGGGGTGTTTAGACAATGGCTGCTGAGGAGAGGCTGAGAGTCACAGGAGAGGGCAGCAGAACCTTCTGGAGCCTTCTATTTAGTCCTTCAAGTTTTACCCCTCATCCCATTCTTTTCATGCTCTACTGTAGAATTCCTATTTCTTTTTTTAAAAAATACTTTTTTAGTTGTCAATGTACCTTTATTTTATTTATAAGTGATGCTAAGAATCAAACCCAGTGCCTCACACATGCAAGGCAAGCGCTCTACCACTGAGCTACAGCCCCACCCTATTTCTTTAAGGCAGGAAAAGGAAGAGAAAGAGGCTTCCCCCTAATGTATGGGAAGGGAGCTAAGTGGCTCTCTTCATTGGGCAGCCAAGTAAGGAACTTACAGCAGGAAGGCTAAATGCATTTGGTTCATTCAGGCCATGGAATATCCCTCAGCCCTGGAGACAAAAGAGATACATTTACATGTGTGGAGGGGAAAAGATCACTAAGATATTTTAAAGTGGGAAAAAAAATGCACTACCTGTCTGTACAGCTTAATTTAAAATAAAAATGATGTGCATGTGTACACACGTGTTTGTCTATCTCTGCAAAGAGGCCTGAAACTAGGCACCCCAAACTATTCTTGGGATGACCTCTGTGCTTTGGGAATGGAGAGGGGAGAAGGTGTGTGTTCTTGTTTTATTCTCTATAGGCCTGAAATGCCTGGTTCTTTTAAGCTCTTTTGTTTTTTCCAGCACCAGTATTGAATACAGGGATGCTCTATCACTGAGTTACATTTCCAGCTCTTGTTAATTTTTTTTTTCAGACGAGTTCTCCATATATTGCCCAGACTGGCTTCAGACTTGGAATCCTCCTGCCTCAGCCTCCTGAGTAGCTGTGATTACAGGCTATTCTACTGCACCTGGCTATAAACATTTTAATATCAATTTGATAATTAAAACAAATACATAGCATGGATGGTGGGAGGAGACCCTCATCATTATACAAAATACACATATGAAGATGTGAATTTGGTGTCAACATACCTTATATACAATCAGAGATATGATAAATTGTGGTATAAAGGTGTATTAAGAATTGTAATGCAAAAAAAATAATAATAGACTCTTGTATAATGGCATAATTTGGAGTGAACATACTTTATATACAGAGTTACAAAAAATGGTGTTGTGAATGGATAATTATGATTGTAATGCATTCCACTGTTGTCATGTATGTAAAAAACCTTTAATGTCAATATCCTATTAAAATATTAATTTAGACTTTCAAAAAAAAAAAAACATAGCCAGAAATACTGCAAAAGAGAAAGAAAGAATGGGATAGAGGAGGATGTGGGAGTTACAGTAACTTTAAGAAAATAGATTCCTAAACTTAAGTTGTTAAGATTCTTGAATCAGCTGGGCATGGTGACTCACACCTGTAATCCCAGCAACTGGGGAGGCTGAGGCAGGAGGATCACAAGTTCAAAGCCAGATTCAGCAACTTAGTGAGGCCCTAAGCATCTCAGCAAGATCATGTCTAAATAAAATATTTTAAAAGGGATGGGGATGTTGCTCAGTGGTTAAGCACCCTTGGATTCAATCCCCAGTACAAAAATAAATAAGTAAATCTTGAATCAGGCCAGGTATGGTGGTACACTCTCAGTAACTTGGGAGGCTAAGGCAGGAGGATCACAAATTCAAAACTTCAGAGCCAGCTTCGGGGGAGGGATCACAAGTTCTAAGCTAGTCTCAGCAAATTAGTGAACCCTGTCTCAAACAAAAAATTTTTTAAAAGGTCTCGGAATGTGTCTCAGTGGTTAAGTGCCCCTGAGTTCAATTCCCAGTTATGTATAAACAAACAAACAAACAAACAATACAGTTTGTGGGCTGGGGATGTAGCTCCTTGGTAGCTCAGAGGGAGAGCATTTGCCTAGTATGCTGATGCTCTGTGTTCCATCCCCAGCATCTCTCTCTCACACACACATACACACACACACACACACACACACGCTCAACTAATTGTGACCTTCTAAGTAGATTTCATGAGCACCAATGGCATCCAAACAGTAGTCTATAAAAACTTCCCAAACTGCTAGGGCTCCAGGTCTCCTGGAGAAGGTTGGACATCAAGCCCCCTGGGACCCATGGCCTCAGTAGAACTCTTTTGTCTTCAGTTTCAAGTCCCTGAAAGCACAGAGTAATGTCCTTTACGACATGACCGCTGGGTGGCAGCTCTGGCTGCATTTCCCATCAATGCAGATTCGGCCCAAAGGTTTACCTTTCCAACCACTTAGGAATCAAAACGGAACCGCTGCTTACCTACCCCCACCTCAGGGGCCTCCTAAACTGAGAGGCATTACAGGCAGCCCCCTAATAGAAAAAAAAAAAAAAGAGGAAGAACCCATCGCACTCCTTAAGAGGGGTCCGGACCTCCTCCCCCAACAGTCAGGAACTGCAAGCAAATCCTAGCCAAGCTCAAAACTCCAATCCTCACCATCTGTGTGGTCTTGGGCAAGTTCCTTAACTTCTATTTCCTATTTTATTTCTGTAATTTTTTTAAAAAAACAGGGATTGAACCCAGGGGCATTCAACCACTGAGCCACATCCCCAGCTCCCTTTATTTTCTATTTTGAGGCACAGTCTCACTAAATTGTTGAGGCTGGCCCCCAACCTGTGATTCTCCTGTCTCAGCCTCCGGAGTTGCTGGGATTGCAGACGTGCGCCACCACGCCCAGCCTCTGTCAAGGAGTTGTAAAGGTAAAATGGGTTAATAAATCCAGAGTCCAAGAAAAGAGCCGGCGGTTGGTACTCACAAGCTGTTATTACACTGATTTCCCTCCAGATTCCTCCCACTGTGGAGGTTGGGTGGGCGGCGGGAAGTGCTTTGCAGGTCGATTAACTGCAGAAACGCCTAGAAGTCCGGGGAGCGCATTTTCCACCCTCCCCCCTACGTGGAGGTGGAGTGTGGCGGCACCGATGGGGCCGATAAGCCACGACTCCAGGTCCGGGGTGAGCTCGCCCGGCAGCCTGGTCTCTGCCTAGGCATGACCCTACCCCTGCCGTACCCCTGGGCACCCCACTCAACCAGGCCTATCTCAGCCCTCACTGGCCCCCCCAGGCCAGGCCCACTTCCCTCTGTCCCCTCGGGCCGAGTGGAACACTCACTCTGTAGACCCAGGAGAACAACCTAACCGCCGCTGGGGAGGTGAGGGCGGCCCCTGCCACTTCCCCTTGCTCTTGTCCACCAAGGACACCTCCTCTTCTGTTTCTAAGCAGCTTCCAGGTGTTGGTGCTGGTTGCAAGGCCACACCTCTCCCCAGGGGCCCTCAGCCTCCCTCGTCCCACCGAAAAGCATCTTAACGCACTCTCCAAAACGCTTTCCTAATTCTTTCTCCTCACACACCCAGAACCAGCCTGTTCCCAACATCTGGGCCCCCAGGCCAGCACCTTCTACTTTCGCATCTCCTCAATATTAGGGCATGATATTTTCTATTAGAAACCTGAAAGTAGCTTTCAGAAATATTAAAAGGCCACTCCTGCAAAAGCGCCCCCATTTCTTTTGGAATTGCCATGATTGACACACAAGAGTGGGAATGGAAACATTGAGAAGCAGCCCTGACATTTGAAAGTGAATACAGTCCTCCATTGTAGTGGCACAACCTGTATTCTCAGCGACTGGTAGAATGGCCTCCAGTTCTTGTCCAACCTCAGCAATTTAGCAAGACCCCATCTTAAAAAATAAAAAAGGTCAGAGGAGTAGCTGAGTGGAAGAGCGCCCCTGGGTTCAATTCCCAATATAAAATAAAAAATGAATACCACAAAATTCACTCTTTTTTTGGTAAACAGTTTTATGAGTTTTGTTTTGTTCTTTTAGTGTACTGGAAATTGAACCCAGGGGTGCTCTTCCACTATGCTACATCCTCAGTCCTTTTACTTATTTATTTTTGAGATACAGTCTTGCTAATTTGCTGAGGCTGAGGCTCCACTTGAGATTCTTCTGACTCAGCCCCCCTAGTCCCTAGGATTACAGGCCTGCATCACCAAGCCCAGATGGTTTTTTTTTTTAAAGAGTTTTTGACAAATGCAAAGAACCTTGTAACCACCATTTAATTCAAGATCTAGGCTGAGCATGGTAATGCACACCTGCAATTCCAGCTATTCTGGAGGATGAGGCAGGAGGATAGAAGTTCCAAGCCAGCCTGAGCAACTTAGTCAGATACTGTTGCAAAATAAAATACAAAAAGGGCTGGGTTGCAGCTCAGTGGTAGAGTTCCCCAGTATTACAAAATACAATAAATGGGGCTGGGGATGTGGCTCAAGTGGTAGCGTGCTCGACTAGCGTGTGTGAGGCACTGGGTTTGATTCTCAGCACCACGTAAAAAAAAAAAAAAAACCCTAAAAATAAAAAAATACAATAAGTGTTAAAAAAATAAAGATGCAGAACAGTTCCATCACCCCCTATTTCCTTCTACAGTCTCATCCCTCAACTTCTTTTCCACCCCAATCCCTGGCAACACTCAGCTGTTCTGCCCATGATGTCACCCAATGGAATGCTACCAGGAGCAGCCTTTTGAGTCTGGCTTCTTTCACTCCACAACACATATTTGAGACCATTCAAGTTCTTGTATGTATTGATAGTTTCTTCCTTTTTATTGCTGAGTAGTGTTCCATTGTATGATCGTACCATAGTTGTTTACCCATTATGGCTGACATTTGTTTGGATCATTTCCAGTTCTGGGCTACTATAAATAAAGCAGCTACATGTACATTGGTGTACAGACTTTTTGTCAGAACAAAAGTTTTCATTTGTCTTGGCCAAATACCAGAGAGTGAGTTTGTTAGGTCATATAGTAAGTTAGAAAAAGAAACTTTCAGTTCCTAAGTGTGATGATTGGGTGTTCATGCTGTTGTGTGAGATGTGCCTCCCTCTGAACCTTGTTATGATGCCAACATGTTACCTATCTGACGTGGGGGAAAAAAAGGAAATTAAGAAAATGAGCAAATATCTTTCTCGGTCTTCTAGCTCCCCAGGTAATTTCATTATCCTTTACTTTAATATTTTTTAAAAGATGGTATGCATGGAGAGGCAGGCACATTTTTTTTAACTGATCAACTTCCTGCTCATTCTGTGTGACAAAACCCTGAACTTGATTCACCATTTGGCTGCCTTCCCTGGCTCTGTTTAAGGAGCTATCCTTGGGGGTCCTTGTGCCCCCTACTCCATGTTCATATCTATACTGTTCTCCTTACCCCCTACTCTCTCCTCTCACTAATCAGTTACCCTTCCCAGACTGTTTCTCATAACCAACACCCTGGGGCTGGACTCCCCTCAACAATAAAGGTTAACTTTTACTGAGCATTCACTATAGGGCCAGGCACTGCAAGAATGACCAGTCAAACATAAACCTCACATAACCTTACAAGAAAGATTCTGTCAACATTTGATAGTTAACATTCAGTAACACAGCTAATCAGCGGTGGATTTAGGATTTGGCCCCAAGCAGTTCAGAGCCTGAGCATATGACCAGGTCACTGCACCTTCTTACCCACTGAGATGGTCTTATAATGGGTTGTCTGGCCTCCAGACCTTATGCAATCCAAACTCCGCTTGACTCATAGATTGATTTTCCCCAAGCAAGTCTCTAATTATGTCAAAACTCTGATCAGAAGTTTTCTGTGCTCCCCAAATAATGTCCTGTTGCTGACTTGCCTTCAGCGGCCTTCATACACTGAGCCCAACCTTCCCACCCGCCTCACCTGTTCCCCTGGGGTGCCCTCCTCAATTTCATGTCTTCCTCTGGGCTTATGCATTACTCTCCTAGAGTGTTGTCACTCCATACTTCAGCCAGCTTCAGTGAAGTGCCACTTCATGTTTTAGCTAAAGCCCTCTCCTCCATGTCACCAAGAAAATTGTTGCCATAAAAGGAATTCCCTTGCCAGGTGTGGTGGCACACCTTCTAATCAGGTACCTGAGAGACAGAGATAGGAGGATGGGAAATTTTGAGGCCAGCATGGGAAATTTATCAAGACTTTGTCTCAAAATAAAAAAATAAAAATAAAAAGGACTGTGGATGTAGCTCAGTGGTAGAGCACTCCAGAGTTCAATCTCCAGTAAAACACACACACACACACACACACACACACAGACACCAAAAAAAAAAAAAGGAAAAGAAAAAAAATAAAAAACCAAAACAGCTAGTAAGTTGGTGCATGTCTGCAATCCCAGCAATTCAGGAAGCTGAGGCAGGAGGATCCCAAGTTCAAAGCCACCCTCAGCAACTTAGCAAGACCCTGTCTCAAAATAAAAAAGGGTTGGGGATGAGGCTCAGTGATTAAGCAGGTAGCACTCGATTTCACCCACTGGGTTCAATCACTGTGTAAAATAAATAAATCCTTTAATTTTAACCTCAAAACTTTATCCCTCTTCCTTAACAAGAATCCTGTCCTCTGTGGCCCCACTTCAACCATTATTATTTTCTCATGGGTATCATTTTAGCAACTATGCTGGACTGAAACCAGTCTCAAGTTAACATCAAACTGGATCTCATAATAATTTAATTGTAAAAACAATATTGTAGGGGCTGGGGATGTGGCTCAAGCGGTAGCCCGCTCGCCTGGCATGCGTGCAGCCAGGGTTCGATCCTCAACACCACATACAAACAAAGATGTTGTGTCCGCCGAAAATTAAAAAATAAATATTAAAAAATTCTCACTCTCTCTCTCTTAAAAAAAAAACAGTATTGCACAGTCATCCAAACTGCATTTATTTATTTTTGTCTTTTGCTCACCCCACGTGTTCCCTTCGGAGGTGGAATGAGGTGAGATTCTTCTTTCTTGTCTTGGCTTTCCTACCCTAAACAAGTGTCCATTTCACAGTCTGTTTAGTGCCACATTTTACCCTGTATTTTTGTGCTTTTTCTTGGTGGTTTCACTGTTTAAAATAGCCTCCAAGTGTAGTGCTAAAGTGCTGTCTAGTGTTCCTAAGCACAAGGCTGTCATTGCCTTACAGAGAAAATGGATTTACATTGTTAAAAATTCTAAAGATAAAAATGATATAAAGTAAAATCTTCCCTCACTTCCACTTTCCAGCTTCCCAGTTCTTTCATTACTAACATCATTACTATGATATCTTGTGTATCTTTTCAGAGATATTTTGTTGTGGTGGTATTAAAATATCCAAGAATTCTTTGATAATCCTCCCTTCAAGAGGTGGCACTCCATTCCACACACTGAGTGTGGGCTGGATTTAGTGATTCACTCCTAACAAATGTGATCTAGCGGATGTAGTGGTGGGCAGGCTTCCCAGACCAGGACATGAAAAGCATTGCAGCTTTCTCTCTGCTTTGCTCTGGCTTGGATCACTCATTCTGGGGGATGCCAGTTGCCATGTTGCAAGGATGCTCAAGTAGCCCTCTGGAGAGAACTTTCTGGTGAGGAACTGAGGCCTCCTGCTAACAGCCATGTGAGTGTTCCATCTTGGCAGTGGATCCTCCAGCCTCTGTCAAGCCTTTGATGACAGGTTGATCTTGACTGCAATCTCATAAGAGATCTTGAGCCTGAACCACCCAGCTAAGCTGCTCCCAGATTTCTAACCTGAAGAAATTGTGGGATGATACAGTCTGTTCTCATTCTTTGCAGTAGTCGTGTTCTGTATAGTTAGTTGGCTCTCACACTGAATTAGCAGATACTCAACTGCAGTTCCTAGAGGAAATATGGGGTAGGTTCCTGTGAGCCTTTGGTCAAATGATCAATATGTTTTTGTTTCAAGACACTTTAACATATATTGTTGATTCCCTAGCATTGAATTCATTGCCAATACATTATAAATCACTGCTGAATGACTTACCTAACACATAGACGGTAATGTGCCACATAGTGCCATTTCAGTTAATGATGGACTCCATGTACAATAGTATTCCCATAAAATCACATCGCCTAGGGATGTTGTAGCCATCTTAGTTTGCGTAAGTATAGTCTATGATTTTCACACAATGACAAAATCGCCTAAGGACACATTTCCTCAGAGCCTATCCCTGTCGTTAAGCAACACATGACTATATTTTCTCTGCAAGGCAATGACAGCCTTCTTGTGCTTAGCAACACTAGACAGCACTTTAGTACTACTCCTGAAGGCCATTTTATTTTGTTTTTACTTTTTTACTTATTCTTTTGTTTATTTTGGTACTGGGGATTGAACCCAGGAGCACTTTGCCACTGAGCCACATCCCCAGCCCTTTTATTTGTTTTTTAAATTTTTGAAACAGGGTCTTGTTAAGTTGCTTAGGGCCTTGCTAAGTTGCTGAGGCTGGCCTTGATCTTTTCATCCTCCTTCCTCAGTCTCCCGAGCCTCTGGAATTACAGCACCAACACACCCAGCTCAGTCCACTTTTCTTAAAAGCAGTGGTCTGCCTTTTGTGTTTTATCTCTTTGGCAAGTGCACCTCCTAAACTCCTTGTAGCTAAGTCCAACAGACATTTCCCAGGTCCCTTATTCCTCAAGGACTTCACTGCTGTTTCCCCTTCCTCCTTCCTGAGCAATCTGGGCTTCCTGCCTGCCTGTGTGCTCCCGGAGCGCTCTTTGGCAGGTCTTTCTTCCCTTTGCCCCACTTCAAAGGTGATAATCTTGAAGCTTCACCCTCCTGGGTCCTGTTCTCTCCTTACTCCACACCCTCTCTCTGGAGAGCTCACTTGTCCCCTTGGCTTCAGGTACTATTTGTATGTTGAGGGTGCCTAACAGGTCCCATCAGCCCCTGTTGTCCCTCCTGGGAGCCAGTCTGTAGAGCAGCCATCTAATGGGCTTCTTGGCTGTCTGAAGGCACTCAGCTTGTCCTACACAGGACCATCAGCTCTTGCCTCTAGCCTCTCGGATCTGTTCTTTCCATTTCATCTCCCCAGGGGATCAACTTGGGATAAATGCCTCCCTCATCCTCAGACTCCACACTGTGAAGTGCATGGAGGAGCACTCTAAATATTTATTTAATAACGCAGAGGTCAGCGGGGCATGCGCCTCATGGAGCACTGGTGATTGTAAGGATGGCCAGGGGCTGGGAAAAGAGGAAAATCCAACTTCCTCGCTTCTCGAAGACCACCCTGGGGACCTATTGCTGGTGGAGGCAAAGAGACCTTATTCCGTGGTGAGAATGAAGTCCTGTTCCAGTTACAATACCAGTGACACCACCAGAAGGAATTGTAGTTCCCTAAGTCACAAGCAGAGGGCGCACTCAGTTCACCGCTGCTCCACTTATGGACGCGTGCGCGCGACCGTGTGTGTGCGCGCGCGTTTGCTGCACAAAAGCTAAGAAAGCGGAGTTGGACTCGGGAATTATAATGCAATTGGAACTGGTTGCGGTGGCGCACGCCTGTAATCCCAGCTACTTCGGGGCTGAGACAAGAGGATCGCAAGTTTGAGGCCAGCCTGGGCAATTTGACTCAAAAAATAGCAAGAGCTGGGGGTGCAGCTCACCTAGTCTCAGGCCCTTTTATGATGTATGGTCCAGAGAACAGAAAAACAACACAGAAAACCAAAGGGCTGTAGGGAAAACTGGGCCCTCAGCTGGGGAAGTTCATCCATACAGTAAAAACAAGCAAGATGTGTCATTGCATTGGAACTGAAGAAAATTTTGGTATTTGAGAGTGAGATTCTCCAGAACAGTTGTAGGGTGAAAGAGCAAAAGAGGGTTTTAGAAAGTGTGTCTTTGGGAGAGTAAGAATTGAAATGTCTTCCTGATTTCTATTTGGGGCCTAGATAACATATCTTTGGGTGGGACACTGTAGGGGTGTGTGTGTGTGTGTGTGTTTGGCGTTGTCCAAGGGTGCTCCTCCACTGCCTAGCTATATACCTGCAACCCTTCAATTTTGAGACAGGGTCTTGCTAAATTGCCAAGGCTGGTCTTTTTCAGATCCTCCAGCCTCATGCTCCAGAGTCACTGGGATTACAGGCATGCACTGCAGTACTTAGCTCTGGAGCAATACAGAACCTGCTTTTATTAGACCTCAACTTTTATTATAATTTATTAAACTTTAGCAAGCTGGTATGGGGTGGGGGAGTCCTTTAACGTGATGATGAAAAATACCAGAAGCCAATGACATACTAAATGGTGAAATGTTGAAAGCATTCCCATAAAATTAATGACCACTATCACTTGTATTGTTCAACCAACACTAAAAGTCCTATCAGAACAAGAAAACAGAAAGTAAGTATACGTTTTGGAAGAGACCAAATATTATTTCCAGTTATTAATATTGTATAACTAGAAAAGAGAGTTAACTGAAAACTCTCATAAATAACAAGAGGATTAAGTAGCCATATATACAATATCACCTCATACAAATCAACAGTTCTTCTATGTACCAATAATAAATTATTTAAGCCTGGCATGGTGGCTCTAATCAAAACTGAGAAAGCAGGGTTGGACTCAGGAATTAGGAGTTATAATGTGATTGAAACTGGTTGCGGTGGCGCATGCCTGTAATCCCAGCAGCTTGGGAGGCTGAGGCAGGAGGATCATGAGTTCAAAGTCAGCTTCAGCAAAAGCAAGGTGCTAAGCAACTCAGTGAGACCCTGTCTCTAAATAAAATACAAAATAGGGCTGGGGATATGGCTCAGTGTTCAAGTGCCCCTGAGTTCAATCCCTAGTACCCTCCTCCCAAATAAAACAAAAAACAGTGAAGGTTGGGTTGGGGATGTGGCTCAATGGTAGAATGATTGCTTAGCATGTTCAAGGCCCTGGGTTCCATCCTCAGCATCACAAATAAAACAAGACAAAAAAGGTCAAAAGATATAGTTGTTTTATTAACACTTGTTTACCTATATATTTACCAATTTCTTTACTCACCATTTCTTGTTAAATCTCTGAATTTCCTCCCAAGATCATTTTCTGTCTACCTGAAGACAGTTTTTTTAGTACAGGTTTATTGGTGCTAAACTTAGATTTTGTGTATCTAAATATGACCTTAACTAACCACCTTATTCTTCAAAGTTGTTTTTGTTGAATATATAATTCTAGCATGACAGTTATTTTCTCTTCATCCTTTGAGTATATTATCCTATGACGATCTGTTTACTCTTGCTGTTGAAAAATCTTTCAGTTCAATAGTTCCTTGTAGATGATATGACTTTCCTCTCTGATTGCCTTTAAAAACAAAAACTAAAAAAAGCTTTTATTGACAGGCACAGTGGTGTACACCTGTAATCACAGTGACCCGGGAAGCTGAAGCAGGAGGATCACAAGTTCAAAGACAGCCTGGGCAATTTAGGAATACCCTGTTTCAAAAAATTGGAAAGAACGGGGGTTGGAGCTCAGTGGTAGAGCTCTGTTGGGTTCAATTCCCAGTACTCCCCAGAACAACACTAACACATTTTTATTTGTATTTATTTTTATTTTTACTTTTTATTTATTTTTAAAACATTTTTTTAGTTGTAGATGAACACTATCTTTATTTATTTTTATGTGATGCTGAGGATGGAACCCAGGGCCTCACACGTGCACGGCAGGTACCCTACCACTGAGCCCCAGCCCCAGCCCTGTATTTATTTTTATTTTTTGTAGTACTAGGAACTGAACCGAGGGGCACTCTCTACCACTGAGCTACACTCCCAGCCCTTTTTTATTTTGAGACCAGGTCTCCCTAAATTAGCCAGGCTTACCCAGGCTAGCCTCAAACTTGTGATCCTCCTGCCTCAGTCTTTGGAGCTGAGTCACTAGGATTACAGGTGAGTGCCACCATGCTTGGCAACAGTAACAAATTTTATTATGGAGAAATTCAAATATACCCCAATGTAGAGGGAAGAGTATAATGAATTTCTACATTTCCAATACCTACCTTCAATTTGTTTCAGTATTTTATCAATATTTTCTGCCTCCCTTCCCCACAAGCACTTTTTTAAGAAATATTTTTATAGTAGATGGACACAATACCTTTATCTTATTTTTATGTGGTGCTGAGGATCGAACTCAGTGCCTCACACATGCTAGGCAAGCGCTCTCCACTGAGCTACAACTCCAGCCCCTCCACCCACAAGCACTTTTTGCTTTTTCTGGAGCATATTATAGAACAAATTTCAGATACATACGGATCAGATATATCTCTTATAGATTAGGACCTTCTGCTTTAATTTAATTTTTAATTTTTATTTTTTGCGGTACTGGGGACTGAAGCCAGGGCCTCATACATGCTAGGCTAGTGCTTCTACAACTAAGCTACATCCCTAGACCTTTTCATTTTGAGACAGGGTCTTGCTAAATTGCCTAGGTTGGCCTTGAATTTTGTGATCCTCCTGTTTTAGCTTCCAGAGTTGCTGAGATTACAGACGTACATCATTGTGCTAGGTTTAATTTTAACTGACTTTCCCTCCCTCCCTCCCTCCCTCCCTCCCTCCTTCCTTTCTTCTTTGGTACTGGGAATTGAACCCAGGGGTATTTAACCACTAAGCCACATCCCAAGTCCTTTTTAATTTTATTTTGAGACAAGGTCTCACTAGTTGCTTAGGGCCTTGCTCAGTAGGTGAGGCCGGCCTTGAATTTGCAATCCTCCTGCCTCAGCCTCTGGAGTCACTCAGATGACAAGGGTACACCCCTGCATCTGGCTAACTTTAATTTCTTAGTATTATCCAATTTCTCGTGCATGTACAAATTCCTCTGATTGTCCCAAAAATGGTCTTTTAAAAGTTTGTTTAACTCAGCATACCAAGGCCACATGAGCAATTGGTCTTTTTTCTTGTCATCTATTACAGTCCTACTTCATCCAGTCCTACTTCAATCCCCTTTTATATTATTTGTTGATAAGAACCAGCCATTTTCCTGTAGAATTTCCCTCAACCTGAACTTGTCTGATTGCTTCCTCATGGTATTGTTCCTCTTAGTCATCTGGAACTGAATTTCCCATTTAAATTGGTAGTTCTATCTAGAGCCTTAATTAAAATTAGTTGGTTTTTTTTGTTTGTTTGTTTGTTTGTTTTCATTTTTGGATTTTTATTTCATTTCTTAGCAAAAACACATGCACTTCCTGCTGTGTCAGGTCAGGAGGTGCCTTTTGTTTGGTAATTGATGAGCTTTGATGCTGACCTCATCCATTACTTAATTGGGGGTTGCAAAATGGTAGTCTCCTTCTCACTGTATCATTCCTTTTTCAATTACTAACTGGAATTTATCTACTAGAAATTTTTATTAACTGCTAGACTGAAATATGGCTGACATCCTATCATGGTGACTGGGGTGTGTGTGTGTGTATGTATGTGTGTGTATAAAATTATGGAATTTTTAATATTTTATGTGCTTCCATAGAATGCAACTATTATTATTTATGATTATTTTTGATGCTAAATGTATACCATTTTTAACCAACATTCCTTCAAGTTGGCTTCTATGTCCTTTTAGTGTGACTCTAGTCATAGTTGACAACTTCCTAGTTTATGGCTCAGTTGGATCTCCCAGATTCATCTTCTACATTGCTGCCCCAGAACTGGCCTCAGCTGTTCATCTAGGAAGCCCTGGTTGCTTTTAGTGAGAAACTGTGTTTAGAGAGCCAAAGTGATTCTGGGGGTACTTATTGCTACTGGATTGTCATTTCTACAGAGGACAGAGCTGGAAAACATTATGTAGAAAGAAAGATAGGCATAGGTCTACATTATTGTTTCCAATTCTGCTTAAAGATTATAATTTCCTTAATTTTTTTATTGTACTGGGGATGAATCTGGGGGTGCTTTACCATTGAGCTACATCCCCTTTTCATTTTATTATTTTATTTTCAAATAGGATCTTGCTAATTTACTGAGGCTGGCCTCTAATTTGTGAGACTCCTGCCTCATCCTCCTTGGTAGCTGGGATTACGGATATGCACCACCACTTCGGACATACATTTATTTTTAATCACAAGGTGTCTTCACAGCTCTGTTCTTTAGGACTCTTATTGTCTTTCCAAAACTCTACAGGAGGATTTCTTTTTATTTAACACGATATTATGTTGTGTAACCTATATGTGTGGATTCATACATTTCATACAGTTCTAGAATATTCTTTCTTAATCTCATATTGCTTTATTCTATTTATTTATTTTTTTAATGCGGTGCTGAGGATCAAACCCACTGCCTCACACGTGCTAGGCGAGCACTCTATCACTGAGCCACAACCCCAGCCCCAGATATACATACTTTCATCTCAGTCATATACAGTTGGGTTCAGCATCTGCAGGTTCAACCAATGAGGGATCAAAAGTATTAGGAAAAAAAAAATTCTATCTGATTGGGACAAGCAGCACATGCCTGTAATCCCAGGCACTCAGGAAGCTGAGGAAGGAGGATTGCAAGTTTGAGGCCAGACTGGGCAATTTAGCAAGACCCTGTCTAAAAATACAAAATAAAAAGGGCTGGGGATGTAGCTCAGTGATAGAGGTAGAGCTCTTGGGTTCAATACCTAGTTCAGAAAAAAATTTTGTTTTTGCATCTGAACTAAACATGTAAAAAATTTTTTTCTTGTCATTCTCCTAACAAAACAGCATAGGATAATGTTTGTATTTTTTAACTATTTTAAATAATCTAGAGATGACTTAAACTATGCAGGAAGATATGAGTGAGTTATATATAGATACTATGCCATTTTATATAAGGGACATGAGCATCCTGGAATTTGGTTATCTGGGGAGGTTCTAGTACCAATCCCAACACACACCTGAGGTTGACTATATAAAGTACACAAGAGCTTGGCACAGTGGTGCATGCCTATAATCCAGCAATTTGGGAGGCTGAAACAGGAGGATCGCAAGTTCAAATCCAGCCTCAGGAACTTTGCCAGGCAAGACCCTGTCTCCAAATAAAATATAAAAAAGGGATGGAGATGTGGCTCAGTGGTTAAATAACCTGTGTTCAGTCCCTGGTATCAATAAAATAAAATGAAATAAACAGAGAAATAAAAATGTGATACATTGGAAATAGAATAGGTAAGCAAACTAGGCAAGACGGGGACACGGGGGATAGTGAAGAATGCAGTACAGTTCTACAACTCAACACGAATGACCACAAAACTGTGAAAAAATTCTGGAAAATACACGCAGTACAATATACATAAAAGTCCAAACTAAATAAAAGGATATATTGCTTAGGAATTGGTACCAGCTAGAACCATATGATTATTCTTTTTTGTTGTTGTTGTTTTTCGCTTTGTTTGTGGCAGTGGAGATTAAACCCAAAGGTGCTGTACCACTAAACTCCATCCAACCCTTTCTATTTTTTATTTTGAGACAGGATCTTACTAAATTGCCCAGTCTGGCCTCAAACTTGTAATCCTCCTGCCTCAGCCTCCTGAGTAGCTGGGATTAGAGGTGTATGCTATCATGCCTGGAAGTTTGAACCATCTGAAACTGTCCATTTCATATGTGGTAAAAGTATCACGAAAAGCTTAGATATGTAAAAACATGCAGATGAAAAAGCCGGGCACACGCCTATAATCCCAGTGGCATGGGAGGCCGAGGCAGGAGGATCGAGAGTTTAAAATAAAATACAAAAAAACTAAGACTGGGGATGTGGCTCAGTGGTTGAGTGCCCCTGAGTTCAATCCCTGATCCCCCAAAACAAACAAACAAACAAACAAGCAGATGTGGCTCAGTGGTAGAGCACTTGCCTAGGCACGTATGAGCTCCTGGGTTCCATACCCAGTACAAAAGAGGGGGAGGGGAAGAGGGAGAAGAAGAGAAAGGAGAGGGGAGAAAAAGAGAGGGAAGGAAGGAGAAGTGTCTGGACCTGGTGCTGTTAGAGTCTGTAAACAAGTCAAAATAACACCTGGCATTTTGCCAGGGGAATGTTAAAGTTCGTAAACAAGTCTGGATGGTGCCTGGCAAAATGCCAGAGGGAGTGGTTTGAGAAGTAACAAAAACAAGCCATTAAGTGTGGAGATTCCTTATTGGTTGACTGATGTATCTAGTTTATGCTAATTAGATAAGCTGTGTGGAATGTATAAATACTGCTCCTGTCCTGCAATAAAGGGCTCCCACTCCTGCTGTATCAACGAACACAAGTTATTCGTCACCCCCCCTGATTATTCTGCTGCAGCCAGACAGACTGCGGCATGGTGCCACAGGCCTGTTAATCCCAGTTACTTGGAAGGCTGAGGCAGGAGGATCACAAGTTTGAGGCTATCAATTTAGTGAGACCCTATCTCAAAACAAAAAATTAAAAAAAAATTTTTTTTAAAGGGCTGAGGATGTAGCTCAGTGATGGAGTGCCTTGGAGTTCCATTCCCAGTACCACAAACAAGGACCTAAGAAAAACCCCACAAAATGCAAAACACCTCCAGGAATAGAGATATAGGTCAATGGTGAAATGCTTGCTTAGCAAGCACTTCACCACTGAGGCCCTGGGTTCCATCCCCAGCACCCAGCAAACAACAACAAATCCCAAAATGCCTTCATGGCACTGGGGACAAAAGGAGCTGAGATCTGGAAGGCATGGCCGAGATTTCACAAATTCTGGTTACTAGTGGGCGGCGGACCCACAGATGTTTGCTCTGTTTTTGTCTTGTATATTTTGCACATATGTGAGGAATATTCTTTTGTGTTTATCAGTATTTAATAAGATGGCATGTTTAAATGAGGGAAAGGAAATATATTACAGTGATTGGCATCACTGTGTCCAGGCATTCTGATTCAGTGTGATTTTTCCCCCTCTTCTATGTTTTTATGGGTTAAAAGTTTTGCAGTGCATTACTTTTTTTTAAAGTTAATTAATTATTTACTTTTTTAGTGGTAGATGGACACAATACCTTTTATTTATTTATTTATTTTTATGTGGTGCTGAGGATCGAACCCAGTGCCTCACACGTGCTAGGCAAGCGCTCTACCACTGAGCCACAACCCCAGCCCTGCAGTGTATTACTTTTATAATTAGGAAACAAAAATCTCCTAGCTAAGTTGGAAAGTTAGCAAAACAATTAGTGTTTTCAGAAATGAATCTTGTAGAACACAAGAAAATTTAGGTGAAATGTTTTAGTAGTGTTCATGTATAAGAAAGTAACAACATGCAGTGGGTTTTTTTTTTTCTTCTTTTTTTGAGGAGGGTACTGGGGATTGAACTCAGGGGCACTCGACCACTGAGCCACATCCCCAACCCTATTTTGTATTTTATTTAGACAGGGTCTCACTGAGTTGCTTAGTGCCTCATTGTTGCTGAGGCTGGCTTTGAACTTGCAATCCTTCTCCTGCCTCAGTCTCCTGCGCTGCTTTTTTTTTTTTTTTTTTAGTTGTAGATGAACACAATATCTCCATTTATTTATTTATATGCAATGCTGAGGATCAAACCCAGTGCATCACACATGCAAGGCAAGTGCTTTACCACTGAGCTACGGGCCCAGCCATGCTTTGCTTTTTTTTTTTTTTTAAATCATGATGCCAGTAATATTTACTTTACCAGGTTATTGCAAGGATCTCAAAGTGACCACACTTGGAGACTATTACATAGTATTCTACAGTTTGCTTTTGAGTACTGGGTATTGAGCCCAGGGATGCTTTACCACTAAGCCATATGCCCAGTCCTTTTATAATTTTTATTTATTTATTTATTTTATTTTGAGACAAAGTCTCATGAAGTTGCTTAGGGCCTTGCTAAATTGCTGAGGCTGTTTTTGAACTTGTGATCTTCCTGGTGCCACCTCATGAGCTGCTGGGATTACAGGCGTGCATCACTGCCCATGACTATTCTACAGTATTGATTATGGAAACAAATGGGAAAGATTCAGCATAAAATTGTTCAAATAAATTTTTTTCTTTTCTTTTTTTTCAAATAAAATTTATGAACTCTAATGGTAAGATTTGGTAGAGTCTGTAAACATTTAGATACTGTATAATATCTTTCTCTAGAAATTTCAAAATAGTTAATTATGGAAAGTTTCAGGCATACTCCAAAAGTGGGGAGAACATATAGCTAATACTCAGATTCAATAACTATCAAAATTTTATCAAACTTGCTTCATCTATTTCATGTGTGTGTGTGTGTGTGTTGTTTTTGCTGTTACTGAAGTATTTCAAAACAAATTCTAGACAATGTAATTCTCAAATATATGGACATTTTCTTATACAGACATAACACCACTATCACAATAATTAGCAATAATTGGTCCATATTCTCTAATACTAGGCCTTATTCAAATTTCCCCAATTGTCTCCAAAAATACCCTTTTTAATTACTATGTGTGCATTAGGACCCACATATTACACTTAGTAATTTTGTCTTTCAAATGTCTCTTAATCTAGAGCAATCTTTCTCTTTTCCCATTATTTTTTTTTCTTGTGACAGTGACATGTTGAAGAAACTGGATCAGTTGTCTTGTGCAATGCCCCAATTTCTGGTTTTGTCGCTCACCTTCCTCGTGGTACCATTTAACCTCTTTTTCTCTTCCCTGTGTTGCTGCAAATGAGAGCTCTGCTCTGCGGGCTTGAGTAGATGTGAGCTCCTGTATGTCAAGACCACTTTCTGCTTGGTCTGTAGTTTCTATTGCATAACATCAACACACAAGTAATTTCTAGTTATTCCCTCTCCACTAAGTGTTTTAATCTTTTTTGTACTGAGGATGGAAGGGATTGAACCCTGGGGCACTTTACCACATCCTCAGTCCTTTATTTTATTTTGAGACAAGGTTTTGCTAAGTTGTTGAGGGTCTTGCTAAATTTCTGAGGCTGGGCTCAAATTTCTGCTTCTCCTGCCTTGGTCTCCCAAGTCTCTGGGATTACAAGTGTGTGCCAGAGTGCCCAGCTTACTTTACTAACTCTATTATATTTTCCAGAAGATGTATTTTTTTCTAATTTTATTTTGTTCTTTTAGATGATCTCCTCTTTCTTGTTTACTTTTGTGATTCCATCTCTTTTTTCCTTAGATATTTCATAAGTAGGCATTTTTGCTACAGAACAGATAAGTCCCCTCCTGGGAATATGCACCTGTTGTTTAGAGTTCCTGCTGCCCCTCCCCTCACATGGTTTTCTCTGAGAGGGTTTACTTTGGCTTCTGGGAGAAAATGTGGGCTCCAAGGGCCTGGAACCCACCTCTTTGTTCCCTTCTCTTTTTTTAATATATTTTTTTAGTTGTTGATAGATCTTTTTTTCCCAATGTTTTTTCAGTTGTAATAGACCTTTATTTTACTTCTTTATATGTGGTGCTGAGACTCGAACCCATTGCCTCACACATGCCAGGCTGTGTGCTACCACTGAGCCCCAGTCCCTTTCTGTTCCCTTCTTGATGCATGAGTCTTGGGTTCAGGTCCCCAGCAGATCTCCTAGATTGATTGAAAAGGATCTTTTTAGGGCAAATTAAGTTCTTTTTAGGGCAAACCTTACTAGTAAGTTCCTATCATATACTATTCTGGTTTCAGCTTAATGTTTTTGCTTGTTTTTATTTGCTTTTCTTTACTCTTTCCAGAATTTCCTTGTTTCCAGTGATCCCAGAAAAGTATCATGCTTCATGCAGGCTCTGGTTAATTCACAGTAGGAATGTCTCTCATAAGTATCAAGTAGATCATGTTCCCAGAAGTGGGAGCCTGCAGCACACCTTATAGAATTAAAATATGGAAACAACCTGACTGCCCATCAATAGGGTAGGAGTTTAATGAACGATGGATCATCAGTATGGTGGAATACTATGGAATAGTTTAAATCAAGAAGGGTTGGGTGGCCGTGGTGGCACACACCTATAGTCCCACCTACTTGGGAGGCTGAGGCAGGAGTTGAGCCCAGGAGTTCAAAGTCAACCAAGGCAATGTAGGGAGACCCTGTCTAAGGAAGAAAGAAAGAAAGGAAGGAAGGAAGGAAGGAAGGAAGGAAGGAAGAGCTGGATCTATGTACAATGACATGGAAACTCTCTAATGCATATTGTTAAATGAAAAAGCAAGCCAAGATTCTATGCAGCATGATTGGATTTATGTATTGGAAAAAGCCCAAGTCAGCATACATAGAAGTAAATAAATAAGAAAGGCTTTGACGAGTCTATAGTGATCTGTTAATAATTGCTACCTCTAGAACAGGAGAACACAGAAGCAGGGTGGGAAAGATAGGCTGAATGTTACTTTACTTTCTTTTTTCTTTTGCTGTTCTGAGAATATACTTACATATTACTTGTGTAAATTTCCTTTGAAAAGGAAGATATCTGCAAGATCAATTATCTCAGAGAAGCTAATGGGACTGCAAGAGCCCATTGGGTTTGGCAAACTTGGAGGATATTAGTGACTTCAGGAAGGGCTGCTGCAGTCTGCAGGGGTGAGGAGAGAGCCAGAGAGCATGGAGGTGGGGAGGTCACCCAAAGGAGGGAGAAATGCAGGGGACACACCATATAAAAGTATAAAGTAGAGTAAGTAGAAGGTATAATAGGATGGAGTTTGAAAGCAATAAATGGAGAACAAAAACCAGGTTTAGGAGGTAAGGGGTAATTCTAAATGGGAAAACAAGAAACTAATAGTCAGATCCGGTGTGTGGTGGCACACACCTGTAATCTCAGCCACTCAGAAGGGTAAGGCAGGATAATCGAAAGTAAGAGGTCAGCCTAGGCATCCTGGCACATAGTAGATGCTTAATCAATAGTTTTTGATTGTTTCAAGGCCAGTGTGGTAAGACTAAGAGTGCAGAAGTTGGAGAGTTAGGAGATTAATTCCAGAAAACAGAATATTAATATTTCAACAGTGGGATGGTTTTGCTCCTGAAAGACCCTCAGCTATGGCTTCATGGAGTCAGGTGGAGACTGAGGTCTTTGGAGGAAATCATAGAACAGTGAGGGTTTAGAGAACTGGAGATCTGAAGACTTGGGGTGCCCACGTCTTAGTGGTCTCAACTTCTCTAGTCTCTGTCTCTGCCCACCTTCTAATTTTTTCTTTGATTACACATATTGCACTGCCTGTGCCTTCACTAGCCATTTGGTTAACTTCCTGGCTGAGTTGGAGCCTGCCTGAGCTCCTAGATATGACTTGAGCAATTACAACACCCTCTCTGAGCTGGCTCCTCTGCCCCAGGATCTGCTACCACTGGACTTGGAGAGCTTCAGCAGGGCTTTGTCCTTCAGTCCTTAAGGATCTCATGACACCATATCTATTTTGCCCATCCAGAGAGAAAGGGACCATTACAGTTAGATTGGTTATTCAACAGTTGGTCAGACCCTGTCAATTTTCCAGAACTTTCCCATAAACACTATTTACTCCTCACATTATCCCAGGGTATAAAAATGACACAGGAAATAAGAGCTGAGGGAGTCTGATGGCCAGGGTAGGGAGTGATATGTGACCTTGGAGACCCTATGGGCCAGGGTCTGGGCCTTGGGTTTATAGAACCAAATACTTATATGTTGTGAAATCCTCAAAGTGAGCAGTCTCATCAGGACTTCCTCAAGCTAGTCAACCTGATAAGAAATGAATGCACAAACTAGACCTAAATTTTAATTTACAGGCTCCTTCTTCCTTGGGTTGACTAATAGGTATCTCTTGGCTATTCCAGTTCCTGCCAAGATGGGAGTTACTTGGACTGTTATGGGAGAAATGATAGAGGGAGACATGAAATCCAGGGAATAACAGTAGAGGAGAAACCACTGACGGGCTGTTGAGAACCCGTATATGTATGTGTGTGTGGTGGGTTGCAGCCTGAAGCACAGGGGGCTTATAAGGATAAAGGAAGAGAAAAGCGATTGATTTCTACTCCAGCCTCCTCTGCACCTTTGCATGGGACAGTCACTGCTCGCCCCTCACTGCAGAGGACTCCGTGGCTCAGATACTGGGACAATGTCATGGGCATGAACTTAGCACAAGAGCCCTGCTGGGGTGAAGAGTTGAATTGGGGAACAGCTGTTTTGGAGCAATCTCTCAAGTCCTCCACTCTTTCCCCTTTCAAGTCCCCAGGAGACACAGCTTCCTTTCAGCCACAGGATGGAGAGGGAGGCCAAGATTACAGAAGTTTCCGGGCCAGGTGAGAACAAGGAGGATGCTGACCGTGATCGTACAGAGGCTGGGGTGCTCCCCTTGAGATCTGAGAGCCACTTCACTCCTTGAACCAAACAGGTAGGTAAACACTAAGGAGAGGCCATCTGGCCTTCCCCAAAGGGCATGACGGGGAGTCAATATCTCCAGGGAATAATCTAAAATAATGAGACACTCCAAGGGCGAAACTAAACCAATAGAAAAATAAAATGTACAACATATAACACCAGAAACAGCGGGACAGAAGCAGGAGCATTAGTATGGATGAGCCAAGAATTTCAAATCAGCTCTGCAAATATACAAAAGAGATTAGAACAGTAAGATGTTAGCAGGATAGACCAAGAATGAGAAAATAGCCAAAAGAACAAAATGAAAGTATTGAACCAAATGAAAAAGAATAGTTGAAATAAAGAATGCAGCTGGGCACGGTGGCCCATGCTGGTAATCCCAGGGACTCGGGTCGCTGAGGCAGAAGGATTGCAAATTCATCACGGGAGAAGAGAAGTCTCCAGAGAAGGGTCTGAGGATTCGCAAAGGAGAGGGGAACTCAACTCAGAACTAGTGGGGTTCTTGACATATGTGCCAGAAAAGAATTTCAGCATGAGTCAGACAAAGGTGTAGATCGAGGTTTATTTAGGAAGGTAGATAGACATTCAAGGGAGAATGCGATTGTCTTAGAGAGTGAGGAGCCCAGCCCTGGGCTGGGGGTCCAATATTTACAAAAAGGCTGACTGTATCAAGAGCTGGACTGGAGGTGGAGCCCGGGGGGTGGGGAGCTGCACAATTTCATGCCAGTTTTCCGTGCCCTTGCATATTTTCCTCATTTTAGGGCATGGGCCAAGGGCACGTTGCTCAAGATTTACACCCATGCTTTCTGCATCTCAATGGCATGTGGTGTTTCTTTTAAGATTCAGTATTTCTCTCTTTATCCTAAATCCCTATCAGTTGGAGGTCAGACTTAGCAACTCAGTAAGACCCTGTCTCAAAATAAAAAATAATAATAAAAGAAAGAGGGCTGAGGTTGTGGCTCAGTGGTGGAGCGCTCGCCTCACACATGCAGGACCCTGGGTTCGATCCTCAGCACCACATAAAAATAAATAAGTGAAATAAGGGTATTGTGTCCAACTATAACTAAAAAATAAATATTAAAAAAAAAGAATGGGTTGGGGAGAAGAACTGAGGAGGTAGCTCCATGGTAAAGGATCCCAGTTCAATCCCCAGTAACAAAACAAAAATAAAATAAAGAACATAAGAAACTGATGATCCTCTTGGAGGATGTGGGCTGGTTGCTGGAAGAACCAACCAGGTGATTGGAGGGTTAGAACTTTCAGTCCCGCTTCCCTGACCTATGGGGAGGAAAAATGGGCTAGACTATTTTTTGCTGGGAATACTGGGGATTGAACTCAGGGGCACTTGACCCCTGAGCCATATCCTCAGCCCTATTTTGCATTTAGAGATAGAGTCTCACTGAGTTTTTGCTGAAGCTGGCTTTGAACTTGAGATCCCCCTACCTTAGCCTCCTGTGCCACTGTGCCCGGCTAGAAGGGCTGGATATTGAGTTCAATCACCAAAAGCGAGTGAGGTAGTCCATCACACCTGTGTAATGGAACCTCCATCAAAGCCCTGAATGATGGGATTTAGAAAGCTTCAGGATTGGTGAACACATCAAAGAGTAGGAGAGTAGTGTGCCCGGAAAGGACATGCAAGCTCTGTGTCTCTCCAGTCCTATACCTTGCCCTATGCATCCCTTCCATATGTCTGTTCCTGAGTTGTGTCCTTCATAATAAACCAGTAGATGTAAGCTAAGTGTTTCTCCCGAGTTTTGTACGCCATTATAACAAATTAGCCAACTTGAAGAGGGGGTGGTGGGAACGTCTGATTTGTAGCCAAGTCTCACAGAAGTGTGTGACTTGGCATTTGAAGTGGAAGGCAGTCTTGTGAAACAGAGTCCTTAACCGGTGGGGTCAACTATAAACTCAGGCTGGTTAGTGTCAGAGTCGAACTGAATCTTTTGGTGCCAAAGTGGCGCTTGCAGAGAGAAGTGGGGAATTGCTTGGTGTGGGTAACACTCCCACACGTTTGGTGTTATTGAGTATAGAAAACTAGTTTGGTGGTTTTCCTTTTAAATTGCTATAGTAAGTAAGTAAATAAGTAAATCCTTATCAAAATGCTGGTTGCCTTTCTAATATAAATTGACTAGCTTATTCTAAAATTAATGTGGAAAATGCAAAGGATCCACCATAGCCAAAAACAATCTTAGAAAAGAACAAAACTGGAGGGCTCAGGTGGTCTAACTTCAAAATTTATTGTGAGCCAGGTGCAGTGGCACACGCTTGTGATCCCAGTGGCTCAAGAGGCTGAGGCAGGAGGACTGGAGGTTCAAAGCCAGCCTCAGCAACTTAGTGAGGCCCTAAGCAACTTACACCCCCTGTTTCAAAATAAAAATAATAAGGCCTGGGGATGTGGCTCAGTGACCATGGGTTCAACCCCCAAGTTCAAAAAACAAACATCAAACAAACAAACCCACTTACTGCAAAGCTATAGTAAGCAAGACAATCTGGTATTGGCATAGACCAAGAGAATAGAACTGAGAGTCCAGAAATAAACCCTCACATATTAGGTCAATTTATTTTTGGCAAAGGTGCCAAGGTAATTCAATGGGAAAAATGTATTGAATACAGGTTGGCAAGGATGTGGAGAAATCAGATCCCTCTTACTTCCTGATGAGAACATAAAATAGAACAGCCACTTTGCCCAACAGCTTGGCAGTTTCTTTAAAAATTAAAAATAGGGCAGGGGATGCAGCTCAGTGGTAGAGTGCTTGCCTGGCATGCATAAGACCCTGGGTTTGATCCCCAGCAACACACCACACACACACACACACACACACACACACACACACAGAGTTAAAAATAAACTTAACATTCAACTCCGCAATTCCATTCCTAGGTGTCTGTCCAAGGGAAATGAAAATATATGTCCACACAAAGACTAGATACATGAATATTCATAGCAACATTATTCATACTAGTCCCAAACAAGAAATAATGCAAATGTCCATGAACAATTTAATGGATAAACAGAATGTGATATGCTCACACAACGGAACACAACTCAGCAATAAAAAAGAATGGTTACTAATAATATACACTATGACATAGATGAACCTCAAAAACATTATGCTAAGTGAAAGCCAGACACAAAAGATTATATGTTATATGATACCATTTATACAAAGTGTACAGAAAAGGCAAATCTCTACAGAGAGAATGATCAGTGCTTGCCTGGGCTGCACCTAGGGGTAAAAATTGACTGCAAACAAGCTCAAGGAAACTTTGGGGTGATGGACACGTTCTAAATTGGGATGGTTGTGACAATTGCGTAACTATAAATTTACTAAAAATAATTGAATACTTACAAAGGGTGCAACTTATGGTGTATATATACTAAACCTTAATTCAGCTGTTGAAAAAAAGGATCACAGACTTATGACACAGAGTATTGGGATGTTGGGGTTTATTTTATTATATTAGTTTGCGGGGGAAATCTGTCAGGCTAACAGGATCCTAATGACAGAGAGAGTGTTTTCTTTCCTTGATATGTTCTAGCTATCCACACTCTGTCTGAACATTCATGCAATACCCCTGTCACCACACCCTTGTCTTTAGCTCTATGTTCAAATTGGAGAGCTGAGCCCAACTCTATATCTGTGGTGAGCTGACCAATGACCCCAGTGATATTTATATCCTAACTTCAGTAACTGTGAATGAAACATTTTTCTGGGGGCTGTTACTAGGAAGTAAACTCAAAGGTGCTTTACCACTCAGCTACATCCTAGCCCTTTCTCAATGTGTTTTTTTTTTCTTTTTCTTTCTTTCTTTCTTTTTCTTTTTTTTTTTTTTTTTTTTGAGACAGGGTCCTGCTAAGTTGCTCAGGCTGGCCTTGACCTTGCGATCCTTCTACCTCAGCCTCCTGAGCACCTTGAATTACATGTGTGTGCCACTGGGCTGGGCTCTGTGAATGCAATCTTAATTGGCAAAAGTAATTTGCAGATGTGGCTAAAAGAGACAGGAAATTATTCTGGATTACCCTGGTGAGTGGCCCCTAAATGTGATCACAATGGGCCTCTATAAGAGAAAGGTAGAGGGGGGTTTGATTACAAAAGTAAGAGATGGGAAGATGGAAGTGAAGAGGGAGGCTGGAGGAAAGAGTCACCAGCCAAGGAATGCAGATGGCCTTCAGGAGCTGGGAAAGACAGGAACTAGGCTCTCCCCAGAGCCCCAAAGGAACCGGCCCTGCTGACACCATGACTTTAGTACAATGAAACTGATTTGGGACTTTTGGCTACCAGAACAGTAAGAGAATAAATTTGTGCTGTTTTAGGCCACTGAGTGGTAATTTGTTAAGTAACAATAGGAAGCTAACATAATAACCAACCTCAAACATATTTATAATTTTTTAACTGGTCGCAAACACATAAAAATTATAAAATTTTTGTTAAAATCTGGATTTATGGTTTTATCATCTTTTAACGGGAAAGTCAGGCAGCACATACCTTCCTATCAACATGACAGTTTAATTGCCTGGAATTGAGCAACGGTGCCCTGTCATCCTTTGCTGTCTCCCAGGGCTGGCTTGGTCCTCTATAAGGCCTGCCTGGCTCCTGCAGTTTGCAATTCTACTTTAGGATGGATATTGGCTGCTTTCAGCAGTCAGCCATATTGCATCCGCTTCTGAGGACATGATCCAGCCATTTTGTACAGATGTGACATCTTCCTTACCAGCACAGATTATAATTATCTGCTTTTGTTTTTTTAGTTATAGATGGACACAATACTTTTTATTTTATTTATTTTCATGTGGTGCTGAGGATCAAACCCAGTGCCTCACACATGCTAGGCAAGTGCTTTACCACTGAGCTACAATCCCAGCCCAACTATTTGCTTTGTGAGCATTCCTAAAGGGTATCTAGGGGTTCCTTCTAAGGATACCTGATTATTCCATCCTGTGTTACCTACACATCTTCTGGCTAAGCCCATGTCAATGTTGCCAGAGGGACTTATTTCCTCTGCGAGCCTCTGGCCTTTCTAGAATATTTCAGGGTTAAGGAATCTCTTGAGTGCCTCCTTGCTGCATTTTCCACTAGCTACGGACTCATGTATCACTTCCTGGAGTTCCAGAACACCATCCTCTCCTGAAAGATGTTCTTAGCATCTTGGTAGTCTCAGTAGTGCATGAAGGGGAAAGCTGTTCTCTGTGTTTGGGACATGAACACATAACTAAGCATCCACTTCAGCCCAGGTTGAAGGTGACCAGACTTACCTGAAATCTTTGGGTAAATTACAATGCACAGAAAAGAAATCTTAAGGTTTATGTTAGAAAGTTCCAGTATTTAACTGGGCATAGTGGTGCACACCTGTAATCCCAGGTACTCAGGAGGCTGAGGCAGGAGGATCATAAATTTGAGTGCAGCTTCAGCAGCTTAGTGAGACCCTGTCTCAAAATAAAATAAATAAATAAAAAGGGCTGAGGGTGTAGCTCAGTGGTAGAGCACTTGCCTAGCATGTGTGAGACGGTGGCTTCAATACCCAGTAGCACCAAAAAAAAGAAAGAAAAGAATGTCCTAGCTTGTAAAAGCCAAGCCCTGTCCATTTATGTCCTCTCCTGGGCGGGCACTCCTTCTCTCCTATCCCTCAAGAAATGATACCTCCAGCAACTTGCTCTACCTGGCTCTGGCCTCCTGCAGTGCCTGTTTCAGGTCAGGATTCTAAGATTAGCCTGTCCACACCTGTCCTCCTGTAAAAGAACTGACAGCTTTCCAAAACCTCACTCCATGGCTGCACTCCCTCCCCCACCTAAGAGTACCACCGTGCTCACCAGTGCACCTCCCATGCCTGGACCCGTCAGTCAAGATTAGCAGTTTGTGCTCTGGCTTTGCCAGTGGAAGACATGGGAGGGGGTGTCTCTATTCCAAAGAGGAGAATTTCCTCTCTATACTGTGAACTGAACCCAGAAGTGCTCAAACCATTGAGCTATTACCCAGACCTTAAAAAAAAAAAAATATATATATATATATATATATATATATATATATATATTTTTTTTTTTTTTTTAATTGTCAATGAGCATTTTAATTTTAATTTATTTTTATGTGGTGCTGAGAATCAAACCTAGCACCTCACATATGCCAGGCAAGCGCTCTACCGCTGAGCCACAATCCCAGCCCTACCTAGCCCTTTTTTAGAAGATTATTTTTATTTTGAGATAGGGTCATGCTAAATTGCTGAGGCTGAGGCTTGAATTTAGTCACTGGGAGGAGAGGCATGCACCACTGCACCCGGCCTGGAGAGATTTGCCTGGAGTCCTTCAGCAGCTTCCTGGCTCTCTTCCCAATTTCCTGTGGATAACTGTTTAGATCAGGACATACCCACACCCTTGCTCAAAGCAAAGCTGTAGAGACTGCCAGGTCTGAAGCATATTTTTTAAAAAGAAGTTTTTTCCTAATCCCTAAATAATTTTGAATTACCCCAAATAGAAAATCTCAATCCTGAAAGTGCCCCTAAAAGTGGCCCTCGAGGCCTTGGGAGCGTGGCTCCTGCCTCTTTTGCTATCCTCATCTGTGCTCAGGCCACACCAGCTTTTTCTTCTTTTCTCCTTCTCCTGGCAGCCACCATAATGGGCAAGGAACCCGCCCAGGACTCAACAAGATGCCAAACACTGAGCCACATACCCCAGCCCTTCTTAATTTTTTAAAAAATATTTTCTTTTTTAGTTGTAGTTGGACACAATACTTTCATTTTATTTATTTATTTTTATGTGGTGCTGAGGATCGAACCCAGGACCTCGCACATGCAAGTTGAGAGCTATACGGCTGAGCCACAACCCTAGCCCCTTAATTTTTTTTTTTTTTTTTTTTGTACCAGGGATTGAACTCAGGGGCACTGGACCACTGAGCCACACCCCCAGCCCTATTTTATATTTTATTTAGAGACAGGATCTTGCTGAGTTGCTTAGAGCCTTGCTAAATTGCTGAGGCTGGCTTTGAACTCGTGATCCTCCTGTCTAGGCCTCCTAAACCACTGGGATTACAGGCATACACCACCATGCCCAGCCCTTTTTGATTTTTTGAGATAGAGTCTTGTAATGTCACCCAGGCTAGCCTCAACCTTGTGATCCTTCTGCCTCAGCCTTTCCTGTAGCAAGGATTACAAGCATGTGCCACCATGCTGGGCTCACACCAGCCTTTTCTTTATGTCATAAGTAAATGTTCCCACCTCTGCCCTGTATCTGGCCTTTGAACAAGCCCTTCCCTTGCCAGGCCAACTCTTCTGGATCAATTCCTTTCAGCTCTTCATCTTTCTCTGTCTTGCTTAATGTAATTTCCTCAGGGAAACCCTCCCCCACCTCCCGACTGAGATAAAGTCCCAGTGATCCTAGGCGCTCCCTTCACAGACTAACTGATATTTGTAGTTTTGTATTTTGTGGTTTTGCATTATAATATCTGTCCTCCGCACACTATGAGAGTTCCTGCCCTCATGGGGAGCAGCATGAGAGGCTGTATCTGTCTGTCCCACCTTTGTGGAATCAGGAAATGAATGAAAAGGGACCTTTTCCAATGAATGAAAAGGGACCTTTTCCAAAGATGCCCTCTCCCTCCAGCCCCCCAAATTGAAAATATGCACAGCTTCTTGTTTTAAACTTTTATTTTAAAAGGGAAAGTTGGCTTTACCTTTACAATTTGCCTTACCAAGAGACCCAAGGCTTAAGGCTTTCTATTTTTCTCAAAATAAAAGTCAGTCACCAAAGGTGAAGCAACATTAAGAAACCCTGATGGGGGCTGGGGCTGTAGCTCAGTGGCAGAGTACTCACTCAGTACATGTGAGGCACTGGGTTTCCATCCTTAGCACCACAATAAATAAATAAATAAATAAATAAATAAATAAATAAATAAATAAACTAAATAAATAAAATAAAATAAAGGCATCCTGTGGATCTACAACTGCAAAAAATAATTAAAGAAAAAGAAACCTTGATGGTTGGAAGCCAAAACTTATCCTGCCCCTGGGGTCAGAGTGCCTTGGTCCCCTGTAGCCAGTGGCCTCCTGGGGAGGAAAGTTTTGCTGAGCATAGGGCCTGATGGGGAGCCCAGCTGTGAGGCACAGAAGCCACAGTGAAAGTTTCCCTTCCTCAGCCACCTGCTGGGTTCAGGGCCTTTTCTCTGAGGCATAATTTTCTTCCTATTTTTGTTAATGGACACTTAGGTTCTGCCTCAAGTATTTTGCTGTTTTCAATCATGCAGAATTATTCAAAGTTCTTTGTGTAGTATTTCCCCTAGGTAAATTCCCAGAAATGGAATTGCTAGACTAAAGGGAATGCCCATTTTAAATTGTGCATAGATACCGCTGAGTTAATTTCTTTAAAAAGTTGTACCATTAGAAGTTGACACGATGACATACTCCTGTAATCCCAGTGACTCAGGAGGCTGAGGCAGGAGGATTGCAAGTTTGAGCTCAGCCTCAGCAACTTAGTGAGGTGGTAAGCAACTTAGTGAGGCCCATCTCAAAGTTTAAAAAAATAAATAAAAAGGTTTGGGGATATAGCTCAGTGATTAAGTGCCTTTAGGTTAAATCCCCAGTATCACCCCCCACCAAAAAAAAAAAAAAAAGAAAAGAAAAAAGAAAAAGAAAAAGAAAAAAAAGTTGTTGCATGGGTTGGGGTTGGGGTTGTAGCTCATTGGCCCTGGGTTCTATCCTCAGCACTGCAAAAAGAAAAAAAAAATGTTGTGCCAATTTATGCTCATGCCCAGTGTGTCCTTCCCCTCCCTCCCACAGGACTTCCTTGCTGATTAATTTGGAATTTTAAACTAGCATTTTCTATATGCTTAACTGTCCTTCGTTTTTCACCTGCAACTGTTTATTCAAATTCACTGAGCAGTTGAGACAAAGCACCCAATACAAAAAATAGACTTCTATATTTTCTCCTACTTCTTCAGGGGGTTTCTATGTTTAGATCTTTATTCTATCTGGCCTCTTTTTGTATGGGTTGGGGCTTCACTTTACACTTAGTATTTGTTTCCTTATTAGTAAAAATGACTATTATTACTATTATTTGCATTGCTGTCAAGAGCTTTACTACTGATGTACAACCCCAGCCCTGTTACGTTTATTGTTTTACAAATGGAAAGTAAAGTTGTCTTTTTCCCGTCTATTTGAAATACTATCTTTATCATTGATTAAATTGTTATTTATGCATACATAAGACTATTTCTAGACTTTTTATTCTGTTCCTTCTGACTCCCTTTATGTATTTCTAGCTTTCCCTTACACTGTTTTAATTTCTTCAGCTTTCTAACACCGGCAGCACCTATTAGCAACCCAAATATCTGTTACTCTCCAGCTCTACCCTTTTGAATGTATTTTGGAATCAGCTTGTCAAGTTATTTTAAAACCCACTGAGAATTTTATTACTTTTACTTTTAAGCTCCTGAAGCAATTTCATTTTAGGCATATTTTAGATTTTATTAATTTAATTAATTAACTATCTTATTTACTTTTTTGTGATAGTAGGGATTGAATCCAGGGTCTTGTGCTTGCCAGGCAAGCACCTTATCACTGAGCTACATCCCCGGCCTTTTTGATTCTTCTTATTTATTTATTTATTTATTTAGTAGTACTGGGGTTTGAACCTACCACCGAGCTACAACCCTGGGTCTTTTTATTTTTTATTATAAGACAGGGTTTCATTAAACTGCTGAAGGTCTTGCTAAATTGCTGAGGCTGGCCTTGAACTTGTGAGCCTCCCTGCCTCAGCCTCCCAAGTTGCTGGGATTAGAGGCATGTACCACTGTACCTGGCTAGGTATATCTTTAATCAATGAAATATGTTTGCATTTAGTTTTCCCAAAACAATATCTGAAAGTATTTTAGTTGATGAGTTTCTACCACTCATTATTTTTTCTCCTTTCTTTTTTTTTGTACTAAGGATTGAACCAAGGGTTGTTTTACCACTGAGCTATTTCCACAGCCCTTGCTTATTTTGAGACAGGATCTTACTAAATTGCTAAGGGTCTCACTAAGTTGCTGAGGCTGTGGCAGGAGGATCTCAAGTTCAAGGCCAGCCTTGTTTCTTTTCTCCCTCATTTCTCTTATTTGTTCATTCAATCATTTGTTGATATCACTATAGTGATATAGTCTACAGACTCATGAATATTTATAGACTATAATCCAATACTTTGCAATTCAAATTGTCTTAACTTTGCCCATTGGAAGCTCTTTGCAGTTGGTTCCTGTGTTCTTTTTGTTGTTGTTGTTTGTTTTGGTATCAGGGATTGAACCAGGGGTGTTTAACCACTGACCCACATTGTCAGTCCTTTTTAATATTTTATTTAGAGACAGGGTCTTGATGAATTAATTGCTTAGGCTTAGCTAATTTGCTGAGGCAAGCCTTGAACTTGCAATCCTCCTGCCTCAGTCTCCTGAGCCACTGGGATTATAGGTGTGAGCCATTGCACGTGGCTTCTGTGTTCTTTTGACATACTGCAGCCCCTCACCCTTTTTTTCTCTGAGGATTTCTTACAAAATGATCCAGGCTCATCTTGCATTTCCCCTGCACTAGTCCTAGAATTAGTCATTTCTCAGCTGCAGTGGGTGGGGTGGGTGGTCTCACCTTCTATAGGAGGAAACAGCTCTAGATGGCCCAGTCTTCACTATCTGGAGTTTCTGCTCTTTTCTGACCAACTGCAGACAGCTAGCAGTCCCACCCTTTCCTCCTAGGGCCAAATGACCCTAGGGAGCTCTGCCTGGCTTCATTGCCCGCCTAGGGCTCCAATCTTGAGCCAGCAGGAAGCTTGCCCTTGCCAAACTGCGTGGGCCAGGGCAGGAGGAAGGAGGGCAGGAGGAAGGAAAGCCCGAGGTGGAGTAGCCCTTTTGAGTTCTCTTTTCCCTTTTCCTGGAACCTTGCTACTCTTATCAAGGAGGAAGAGGGAGGTAAGGAGGAGCGGTTGGAAAACCTGAAACAGAATCTTTAAAGAAGAGTGCCAAACTTATGTTAGTTGAAGTTTGGTAAAAGATATCTTCATTTGCAAAGCTGCTGGGGAATCTACTCTTAAAGTGGAAACTTCATCCTGACTCTAACTTTGGTTAAGTCAGTTAACTTTTTTGTATCTCAATTTTTTATATGTACTATGGGCATGAGAGCACTTCCTGCAGAGTTTGTGCTTAGATGGCCAACCTGTCAGACAGAGTGCCACGGTGCCACAGTAACTGAGACTTGACTTCAAGTCCAGTCTCTGAAATTTTCCAGCTGTTGACTTGGAGGAAATTACCCAAGCTCTCTTTGCTTCAGTTTTCTCATCAGGGAAACTGAGGGTGGCCACAGTGCCTACCTCAATGGTTGTCTTTGGAGGTAAAGGAGATCAAACAAAGAATGTAAATGGTAGAAAAGGACTCCAAAACTCCTTGGGTTTAACTATTACACTTCTAGTTGCCTCAGGACCATGATGTATATAAAACAACAACACAGTGTAAAGACTGAAAAGCAACATAACAAATTGCATGGTGGTGCCCAGGACTTACTAAAGTTGGCTGGGTGAAGAGTTATGGTGGAGGCTGTCAGACCTGGGCTCGAGGTGTTTTCTCACCAGCCTCCTTTGTGAGTCTATTGATTTCCCACATTCATGTTCCTGGTGGAGAACATGGCTTGCGGGTGGAAAGTCAAGTAGTACTGAGGAGAGTTTCCCTAAGAAGAAATAAAGGCTTCCACTATAAATGTGAACTAAAAATAATAGAATAGTTATACAAGATTGTGGGAGGGAAGTAGGTGTGAACCAGCTAAAATCACTATCTACCAGAGCCAGAAGGCAATAGATAATGGCCAGCCCTGGTAAATCCAGATATAGCTATGTAGCATTTTGTATAGCAATGTAGAGGCAACCACCAGGTCTATAAAGGAAAATGATTTTAAGTAGTATTCCTTCATTGAGGAGTGAAGAGGCAGGTTTTACTTTTCATCATAAGCCCTTCTGACCTATTTGATATATTTTTTAAGCTGTATATTACATTTTTTTAAAAAAATATTTATTTTTTAGTTTTAGGTGGACACAATATCTTTATTTTATTTGTTTATGTGGTGCTGAGGATCAAACCCAGTGCCCCATACATGTTAGGTGAGCACTCTACCTTTGAGCCCCAACCCCAGCCCCTGTGTATTACATTTTATTTAAAAAATATTATTATTTTGTGGTACTGGGTATTGAACCCAGCAGTGCTCTACCACTGAGCTACATCGTCAGCCCTTTTTATTTTTATTTTGAGACTTGGTCTTGCTAAATTGCCAAGGCCAGTCTCAAAGTTGCAATCCTCCTGCCTCAAACTTCAGAGTAGCTGGGATTACAGATTGTTCCATTGCATCTGGCTTATTTAAAAATGATCTTAGCCAGGTGTGGGGTGGTGCACACTTGTAATCCTAGCAGCCTGGGAAGTACAGGCAGGAGGATCACAAATTCAAGACCAGCCTCAGCAACTTAGCGAGGCCCTCTGCAATTTATCAAGATGCTATCTCAAAAAATAAAAAGGGCTGGGGATGTAGCTCAGTGGTGAAGCATCCCTGGGTTCAATCCCTGGTAAAATTATATTAAAAGTATAGGCTCTGAAAATTAAACAAATGAAGAGCAAAGGCTTTGGGTGTGGATTTATATCCCACCTCTGCCAGCTAGGAATCTTGGACAAATTAAACTTCAATTTTATCTTCTGGAAAACACGGAATAAAAATCATACTCACAGCCAAGCCGGTAATGCATGCCTATAATCCTCAATCACTTGGGAGGCTGAGACAGGAGGATCTCAAGTTTGAGGCCAGCCTCAGCAATTTAGTGAGACCCTGTCTCAAATAAAAAAACAAAAAGGGTTGGGGATGTAGCTTAGGTGACAGAGCGCCCCTGGGATCAATCTCTGTACCGAAAATAAGTAAATAAAAAAAAATCATACCCCATAGGGTGGCTCTGAGAATAAAACGAGGCAATACAAATAAATAAAGCACATGGGCCAACATTGGCCGATATTCAACGTCTATAATTATTAACGATTGTCATTATTAATAAACCGTGGGGCTGGGATTGTATCCCAGTGGTTGAAAGCTTGCCTAGCACGTGTGAGCCACTGGGTTCGATCCTCAGCAACACATAAAAATAAATAAAACAAAGGTATGTGTCCATCTACAACCGAAAAACAAAAAGAAAACCAAAAACAATTGTCCAGGTAATATGAGGGCTCAGCACACAGTAGGCACTTATAATGGGTGTTGGTTATTATTTGAAACCACCAACCCGTGACGCAAAGAGCCACAGTGCTGTGAGCCAATGCTTAAATATTGATGTGGTCACTCATTTATTCATCACTCGGCTCTCTGCCGCAGTGTCCGCGGAGGGTGAGCCCTGCTCTCAGCCCTCCCGCGCCGCATCCGAGGTCCCTTCCCGCACCCGGGAGATTGGAGGCGGCAGCTCGCACGCTGCTGATGCGGGGCGTCACGTGGCGGGGTGGTGGGGGAGTCACTCTGGCTCGACCAGGGCACTTTCCCAGATGGGGCGGAGGGAGCTGAAGCAGGGGAGTGCGTGTCCGGGGCAGAGGCAGGTAGCAGAGGTCCGAAACACCCCCACTAGTCCGCGCCACGGGAATGGCCATCCCAGGAGGGTGGGCCAGGACCACTTCAAGGCAAGGACTTCCCGGGGCAGGAGGAAGATTTGGGATTGGCCGGGAGGCACAGAGCGGGCATTTCGTTTAGACCGGCGGGCGTAGCGCTCACCCGGAGCGAGGCGGGGTGGCGCCGGGTGCCCCCGGCCCGGGCGGGGCCAGCGCGGGAGCCCCGCCCACCTCTGCAGAGGCCACGAGCCCCGCCCCGGGCCCGCGTCGCCCCGCCCCCTCCTGCTTCTGGCAGGTCTGCGGCGGCCTGGGAGCGAGCCGCGCCCCCGCAGCACTGCCGCACCGCCACGCGGGTCGCGGCCGCGGGCCGCGGGCCACGGGGCGGGGCCGGGGGCGGGGCCGGGGGCGGGGCGCTGACGTCGCAGCGCGGCCGGCGGCTGGGGAGGCGGGGAGGTGGCGGCCGGTGGGCCCAGCCCAGCCCGCAGCTGCGGCGGTCCGGTGTGAGGGCGGCGGCGAGCGGGCTCCTGACCGCCCTCTGCCGCTGTCAAGTTTGTCACTTGGTCCCCGCGTCTGCGCCGGGTTCGGCCAGCCTTCCCCCGCCGCCGCTTCCCCCGCCATGGCCCTGGTGCGGGACGCCGAGCCGGTGGTGGGGCCCTCCCGCTGGCTGCCCACGCACGTCCAGGTGACGGTGCTGCGGGCCCGCGGGCTGCGTGGCAAGAGCTCGGCCGGCAGCACCAGCGACGCGTACACGGTGATTCAGGTGGGCCGCGAGAAGTACAGCACGTCGGTGGTGGAGAAGACGCAGGGCTGCCCGGAATGGCGCGAGGAGTGCTCCTTCGAGCTGCCGCCCGGCGCCCTGGACGGCCTGCTCCGGGCGCAGGAGGCCGACGCGGGCCCGTCGCCCTGGGTCACGGGCTCAAACGCCGCCTGCGAGCTGGTGCTCACCACCATGCATCGCTCGCTCATCGGCGTCGACAAATTTCTGGGCCAGGCCACGGTGGCGCTGGACGAAGTCTTTGGTGCAGGCCGCGCCCAACACACGCAGTGAGTGGGGGGCGCAGAAACGGTTGAAGGCCTCACCGGGTGGGGCTGGTGGGAGATCAGGACCCCGAATCTCAGCGGGGCAGTGAGCCCCTTGCCTCGCGCTCAAAGGTGTAAACCGACAGATAAGTTGGTTTTTCGCATTTTGGAGTCCTCTCCCGGTTTCTCAAACAGACGCTGGTGGGCTCTGGGAGGCCAGGGGAGTTTGAGTGGTGGCCAAGCACTAGCAGTAGATTGTCAAGTAAAGTTAGGAGTGGAATCCTGAGGCTTTGGGCTGGGAAATCAAAAAGGGAAATCTTAAGGCCTCGGGGCCTGTCTCTCTTTCCATGGAGAGGAAGGGAACTGCAGTCACTGCTCTGCCCTGTGGGGGAAGGAACGTGAGAGGCGTCCCACCTGAACCTCGAGATTGCTCAGGACATCTGCCCTCCACTGTCTAGTGTCGTTTGCAGTCCCAGTGTCCAGGGTCCCTGGCCTGAGGACTCGAGGAGCCCCTAAGAAAGGAAACACTTAGGTCAGCTTTCAAGTGGCCTGCCTGCTGCCCTGCCCAGGTGGAGTCAGTGGTGGTTAGTGCACAGCAGGAGCTCTCTCCCAGGCGCTTAGCTTGAGAAGGGCCAGTGGGTTTTTTAATAATTTATTTTGACAGCATTTAGCTTCCCCTGGGTTAAGATCAAGGCTTCAGTCTTGTAGCTTCATTTCCTGTTTTGGGCTTGGGCAGGATCTGGAAGCCAGTCCTCAGGGCGGACCACCTGCTGTGGATCACTGAGTGGTTAACTTGTCTGACCTGGGAGGGGAGGGGAAGAGGATGGGAACTGGGGTGTGTCCTAGGTGGGGACTAGTGGTCTCCAAAGTTTTGCCCAGGGGAATGGCTCCCACTTAGTAAACCTAGGAAGGGCTGCCAGAGGAGAGGAATGAGCCTCCAGCTTGGTGCAGAACCAGATGAGAGCAGAATTTGAGTAGAAAAGGGTCTGACCTTGAACATTTTTTAAAATGTGGCTAGAGAAGGGCCTTCCTGGCTGGCTGAAGCCTGGTGTGGGAAGTGGGTTAGCATGGGGCAGGTTCCAGGCAAGCCTGTGACCTGACTCCATCTCCCCCTCCTCTGGCCTTCTCCCCTCCTTTCCTATGACTTGTTGTTCAGTTGCTTGGTGTGGGATCATGTGGTATAGCTTGGCCCTTGTTTTGTTTTTTTCCTCCCTCTTTCTGTGCTCTCCTTCTTTCCTGGCTCAGGGAACCCAAAGGGGTGGGTGTGGGGTGAAATGCTCTCTCCTGGATTTCTTACCGCTTTCTTTTTCAGAAGAGGTATCTGTCTCCAGTGTACCTCTTCCCCCTCCCACTACTCAGCTACTCTGGCCAGGCTGGTGGATGACTTATCTGCTGTGTGTTGGGGGTTGGAGGGAGGGGAGCAGACCAATTAAAAAAAAAAAAGACAGGGAGGAGCATCTTTGATTCCCCCCTGCCCCCAGTTCCTGCCCTTGCTTTCCTCTTGGCCTCTGGATCTTAGCTGAGCCGGCCCAGCCTGAAGGTCCAGGTGGGCCTGTTTTCAGCCAAGAACAATGCTGGGAGAATTTGACTTACCACCCCTTGATCTGAACAAGAGCCTTAATTTACTTTATAGAAGTTGTCTTTTCCACCAGATCATTCCACATCCACCTGGCTGTCCTTCCTCTGATGCATTGACCTGGGCTATTTATAGAGCTTGGAGTTGGCAGGAGTGGGTCAGGATACTTAGGGTGGGCAAAGGGAAACTCCATGAAATTGGCCTCTAGCTTACTGCACCCAACTTCATGTCCATTGACCCAGGGTGAAGGCTGCCACCCCTACTCAGTCCCCACCTCTGGCTCTAATGGCCACTCCTAGTGGCATATCTTGACCCTGGTATGGGATGCTAAGACAGTGAGTCTGCACATTGCCCAGTAGGAAGAGGGCTAGGTGGAGACCAGGGTGTACCTTCCTCAGCTTTGCATAATGGTGGAAAAGAACATCCACATGTAGCTGTGATGGTTTTAGGAAGGTCCTGTGTCACTGACAGCCTAGGGAAGGGCAGGCTCTTGGTTAAGAGGAGATGGCTGTGTAGTTGTACCAAACAGATCCCAGTGTCAAGCCTGTCACCTTGTGGCAAGTTAGGTAAACTCCTGGTGCCTCAGTTTTCTCATCTGTGAAATGGGGATAATTGACTCCTTCTGAGGGCTGTGTGAGGAGTGAAATGAGAATGCAAGCAAAGCTTTTAGTGCAGTCCCTGGGCATGCTAGGGAGGTCAGTGGACACCAGTAATCATGGAGGGAAGTTTTGGTAACTGTGTCCAGTAGTACTAGTCTGGAAGACCTTCCCTGCTCTGGAAGAACTTGTCGTACGGGGAAGATAATCAAGACCTTAGAGTCTGGAAAAGCTTCAGGACCACTGTCGTGGGTGACAGGAATATGAGTTTCTAATGGAATGTCCTGACTCTGTGGCCTTCTGCCATGAGAACTAGGGCTGGGCATGTGGTCCTAAGCCAGGCTCAGATTAGCCTGTGGCTTTGCAGCCCTCCCTCATGACCTTGTCTGGAGCTGCCCCTGCCCTGGGTGGAATGCAGGACAGCACCGTGCTGAGAGACCTGGAGACAGGGTTTTATTCCCAGTTCTGTGACTAGTGGACAGGTTTCTTGATCTGTTTCCTCATTTCTTAAAAGATCACAATAATCATCAGTTATAGATTGAATAAGATACCACCTCTGAAAACCTCAGTATGGTTCCTGACACATAGAAGCTTTCAAATTGTTAGTGTTGGTTTGCTCTGGAGCACTGGTTCTAGGTGCCCCAGTAGTCCCTGAAAGTCCTTTGTCAGTGGGACCCTCTTTGAGATGAAGGTTTTCACTAGATTTTTTTCCAAATAATTGAACAGGAAGTTCTCAAAATAAAACTTAACGTGGTACACAAGGATACTTGATTAGAACATCTTCTCCTCTACAGAATTGTGTGTGGACCATCATGGTTCTGCTGGGTTTGACAATCCCAAGAGATGCTTCTCTGCTAGTGGTGGGTGGGTTGGGAAGACCTGCTCTTGACCTTCTGGGAGCCTTGGTTTATGTGTATTTGGCAGGGAAAGGGCAGGTCCTCTCAGGAAATCCATTCCACAGTAGTGAACCTATACTCCCAAAGATACTGATCAGCTTCCCCCTGACCCAAATGTGGAGTAAAATGGTCCCAGCCATTAGACCTAGAGTGTGGAGGCCTATTGGGTCAATAATTATGGGCTGGTCCCTTGGAAAAGCCAAAGCTATGGGTTTGATTTGGTTTGGGATTAGTTGTCTTTTTTCATCACAAAGACTAAAAATCTGTGTGGCTATCCAGGTTGCTAATTGTGATGTGGCCCCTGGAAGGCTCTGTCAACCCTTTGTGCAGACAGTGCCATTGGGGATTTTTTGGGGCGAGGGAAAGCTCAGGGGTCATGGTGATCTGAGACCTCTTTGAAAAGGCTGGTTTTGTGAATCCTGGGAAGCACCTGAGGGGAAATGCAGTTCGTTGGCCCAAGGGTGGGAGTTGTTTGAGGGCTTCTTTCTTTCCCTTGGGCTTTCTTTCCCGATGGGCTGCGTGTAACTATAGTGAGCAGATGATGCCTGACCTGCAGCCTTCCCTCCACTGTTTTTCAGGTGTGAGTCTGTTGTTCAGGAAGCAGCTAAGGCCACTCAGGTCCCTGGCTTTGGCTCTTGGTCCAACCCCAGGCCTGGAATCCAGGCCGTGGGGCTTCTAGGGAAGGGTGTGGCTGCACTCTAGCCAGTCGTTAGGACGCACAGGCATCTCTCTTGGTTGTGGGCCACTTTTATTTGGGGTGGCTTGAGCAGCAGCTTCTGGGAGTGGGGAGGGGTAGGAAGTGTGACTCCTCTGTCGGTCTGGGCAGCTCCTTCTTGCTGGCACAGCAGCTTCCGCTTCTCTCTGCATCTGCCCTTGGCCCTGAGCCCTGGGTGGGAACTGGGAGGCTACCAGGGGCCTGTGGTCAGCCTCATCTCTGCCCCGCTCCCCTGTCCCTGTAGACAGCTGGGGAGGAGGCACCATTCTAGGCAACCTTGAGAGCTGTCCTCTTTTTTTTTTTTGGTGGCAGCTGCCTGTCCCTCTTGTTATTGTTGCCACCCTGATGTGTGACGCTCTTCTGCTCTTCTCATTGCTAAACTGCTGGTCTGGCCTTGTCCAGATGTTTCCCCTGCCCTTCCCACTGTGCTCCAGGACAGATGATTAACACAGTGACAGAAACTGTGGTGACTCTGAGGAAATCAGTCATCTTTTTCAAAACTCTGCAGAATGCGGTAGCTCTTCTCCACAGCCAAGCAGTAAAAATGTGTCCACAACTTGGGTCCTCCATGTTCCTGGCAGTCTGGTCACTTTATTCTTTCTCTGTTGGCCTCAGGCTGTTTCTTCTTTCAGGATTTAAAGGGGGCTTGGCTCTGGGACATGTGGAAACTGAGGCTGGAGGAGGAGAGGAGAGGACAGTGCCCTCAGCTACTCAGCAGTTAGTAGAGGGTAGAGGGGACGGCTCTGTGTGGCTCCTCTCTCTCCCTCTCTCTCTTTTGGTACTGGAGATTTGACCCAGGGGCATATTACCACTGAGCTACATTCCCCACTCCTTTTTATTGTTTATTTTGGTACTGGGGATTGAACTCGGGGGCACTTGATCACTGAGCCACATCCACAGCCCTATTTTTTTGTAATTTATTTAGAGACAGGATATCACTGAGTTGCTTAGCACCTCATTTTTGCTGAGGCTAGCTTTGATCTTGTGATCCTCCTGTCTCAGCCTCCTGAGCTGCTGGGATTGCAGGCATGTGCCACTGTGCCTGGTAAACTAATTTTTACTTTGAGACAGGGTCTCGCTGAGTTGTGTAGCGCCTTGATAAGTTGCTGAGGCTGGCTTTGAACTTGTGATCCTCCTGCCTCAGCCTCTTGGGCTGCTGGGATGACAGGCGTGCACCACCACACCCAGCTCTGTGTGGATGCTGTTAAACCCAGCAGCCTGCAGAGCTGTAGGATTTGGGGTGAAGAAGAGATGGCTTTGGGCCCTTGTGTTCATTCCAAAGTTCCTGTGGATAAGCTGGTGGGGTTTTGCTGAGATAGGGATATTGCTGCTGGGAAAGGGGAGGGGACGTTGGGGCTCTCTGCAAGACTTGGCAGAGCAGAAGCGTTTCCAGAGGCATTTCTGGAGTACTTAGGTAAAGACCGGAAGTGAACCCCTGGTGGGGGAGGGGTTCCAGAGGAAAGGAGGCCATGGACATCCCTCTAAATTTTTGGGAAGTGTCATATCCAATAACAGTATTTTGGGATGAAAGTACATCTCTGGAGATGTTCAGAGTAGACAGGTCACTGGGGTAGGCTGTGGTCGGGGGAAGGCCTCCTGAAGAGGACTGCACCAAAGGTCTATTGGGTGGCCATTGGAGAATCCATCTGTCATCCCAGCCTTTTGAATCCCCACACTTGGAGCATCATGCACTCTTGTTTTGGTGGTTTATTATTGTTACCCTGTTGGTCTTGTGAATCATCATGAACCTCTTTCTAGGTGTTGGCCCTATCCTAACGACTTGATTTCTGTTAACTCACCTCAAGTCCTTGAGGTGTAAGTGCTGTCACTATGCTTAATAACCAAGGAAATATTGGCATAGAGAGGTCAAGTGACTTTTCTAAAGGCACACAGCACATGGCAGAGTTGGGATGTGCACCCAGGCAGTCTGGCCTCAGAGTCTATGCTCCTGACCATGACATGTGCTGCTCATTGTCTTCCACTGTCTCTCTCTTGATTCCACTCTTCACAGGGCCAGGTGTTCAGCAGCTGCCCTGCTGAGGTCTCTCTCCCTCCCTGATATATGTCTGGGGTTAGCTTTTGGGATTCATAAGTGAGACCTATTTCTTCCTGGTGAGCTCTGGGTTTATTGGAACAAGCATGTTTGGTATGTCCCTCTAGCCTGGTCATATCTGTTCTAGAGGATGGGGGTGTTGCCTGCCATTAGATGTCTCTGAGGGGTGGGGTGAAGCCTTGGAAGCTGTGCCTCACCCTGGGTGCTCCCCATTCCAGGGCTTGGGGCATCAGCACATAGAAGACTTCCTGACCTTTCCCAGGGTGTCACGTGCTTGCTTTACCTGACTGAACACTCCTAGCCCTTTGGTCCCTCCTCCTATAGCGATGTAGTCATTTCCTATATATTTTTCTTTTGGTTCAACATCTAAAAAGCCATTACTGGGCAACTGCTGTAACCAATGCTGGGAGAAAGCAGGGAAAGAAAATGGATAGCCCTTCCCCTAGAAATACAAAAATGTGTTTGGAGCAACACTCATGTGGAGGATAATGAGCCCACAGAGAAGCATATAAAAAATCTGAGAGAAGAATATGGTTGAGATAAGGGGGAGCTCATCAGGGTTGGAGGGATTTGCGTGGGTTTTGGGGGGGAGGCTGGGTCTTGAATGGCAGGTGTGGCCTGACTGGGGGACTTGGTATGTTGGAGGCAGGGAAACTGCCCCTCTAAAAGGAGAGGTGGTGTGGTGGGACTGGCCCAGGAGAGGTGGCAAGTGGGGAGCCAAGTTTAGTTTTCTTTGTGCTTCTCTCAAGCAAAAATAGCCTGGCTTTCTTTACTTTTTATTTTTGAGTAGTTCAGCTGGTTCAAAATTCTAAAGGTACAGAAGGGAACACCTTGCCCCCATCTTGAGTTACCTAGTTCCTCTCTTCAGAAGCAGCCAACACTGCCAACACTCCGGAATCCAACATTATTTTATGCATATATAAGCAGATGCATTGTGTGTTTTCCTCTCCCCCTCCCTCTTTGTATGTCCAAGTGCAACATTCCCAGCACACAGTTATGTGCTATGATTGGCCACTTTCCCACACAGGGATATTTATTGTTCATTTCTACCTGGGATTTGAACTGAGACCCAGAGGAGGAGACAGCCATCACTATGTTCTGTCTTTCCTGACCCAGGGCTGCTGTTTAAGGTGACTATGAGGTTAGGAGCCACGGGGGGCAAGTGGGGGAGGATGCATTATGTAGAATTCTTCCTTCTTCCCCAAGCTTCTGAAGATCCCCTGGAAGAGGGCATCTTGTTGCTTCTTTTCTTCCTCGTGGACAGGGTCATTGCTGTTTGGCTTGGACAACCTGGCTCCTGGAGGGCTGATGACAGCCTGTAAAAGGCCTGGGATAGACAGTAAACCCAAATCTTTATGTGTGGCTTGGCCTACTTTTCAGAGTACTTTCCCAGCATCACCTCATTTTGTTCTTCCCTAAGGGCAGCAGGCAGAGTGACCCCCATTTTCCTGGGCATGGGAGTCTGGGGTCTCAGGAGATAGAATGACCTGTCCAAGGTTACAGGACTTGTTTGATTAGTAGCTGGATTCCAGCCTGTACCTTTCCCCTGGGTTGTTCTGTTGGCCTTACATACTTTCTGTTGCTGTCTGGTGGTTAGACTTGCCTCCTGGCATTTTTATAGCTTTTTCTCATGTGGGTGAGCACGAGGCCTCTGGCCCCTTCTGAGGCAAGCTGACAGTGACAGACCTTTGGAGCCTCCAGCAGGAGGGTGAGGATTAGAGAAAATGTTTATGCTTAGGAGGGAGGGAGGCTGGACCTGGCTGGGGTCTGAGGTGGGGGGATGAGGCAGGGCTACCCAATGAATGATGGTATGGGCTCCCTCTGAGGGTTGTCGGTGCCAGGCTTGGTGTGGTGCCAGAAGAGGTGATAAGATCATCTTTGGGCTCGATAAGAGGCGTATCCTGTCCTGCGATTACGTCTGGCTTGCAGTTTTACTGTAGATAGCAAGTTGGAGTGGGTTAGGTTGTGGGTGTTGGGAGACACGGTTTGGCCTGAGGCCCCCACACCTCCTGTCTGCTGGAGTGTGAGACAGACTGCTTGGGTGGGGATTTGGAGAGGAGAGAAGGCATGGGAATGGAGGGGACTCTGGATAAAGGAATTTCTATTTGTCTCTCTAAACTCTGAATATACAACAGTTCTAGTTGGCGCTTCTCCCTGTCTATGTTATCACCCCCATTTTGCGGAGGTGAAACGGCTTGTTTAAAGCCACTTAATGAATGCCAAGACTAGAACCAGGCCTCCTATTTTCCAGTCCACTGGGGTTTTCCCACAATGCCCTTGAAATAATTTTTTTTTCATTTTATTTCTGAGACAGAAGCCAAGTCCTGCCAGTTACGGTGTTAGGAGGTTCCCCAGCCCCTTCTTCTCATTGAGACAGGCCTAGATGCATTGCCCAGACTGGCCTCAAACATCTATGCTCAAGCCATCCTCTGCCTCAGCCTCCCAAGTATATGGGACTCTGGACATACACTGCCACTCTTGGCTAGAAGATGTTCTATATCTTGGGCCTTGTCCTGAGTTGTGAGACATAAAAGGTAAATATTGGTCTCTGGTTTCAGTAGCAGTGAGTCCCGGGTGGAGTGGCTCTGCCACAGGCAGCTGTAGGGACACCAAAGAGAGGCATCCAAGGGGGGCCTTCTGACCCTCCTGACATCCCTGTTGCCCCTGACCTAGATCAGGATTTTTTTTTTTTAATTTATAGACTGTTAGCTGCTGTTGCCTTTTTAAAACCAGAGTGCCCATTTATTAATTTATGATCAGAAATTGCTGCTGTGGCATAAGGGAGTTACTCGGGTCATTCTGGCTTGGGTCTTCCTGGGTTGTACCAGCTCCACCCTGGCCTCCCGGCCTCACCTTGCTGCCCTGCCCTTTCCCTGCTGATCCTCACTTTTCCTACAGCATGGTGTCCTTCAGCTCCCGTCCTTGTGCTGTACCTTGTAGCACTCTTCAGGTTCCAGAGTAGAGTCACAGTGTGATATTGGAGACTAACTTCCATCTGCCCCAAAGCACCTTTCTGCCCACATTTGCACACCCAGTCCTGCCATCTGCATATTCTGTGCCTCTCACCTGGAATGTCTCCCTAACGCCTCCTTGCTTTTTCCCTACCTGCTGTTCAAGGACCCCTGTAAATGGCATGTCCTATATACCCCCTTACAAGATCACCCTGCCACTCCCTTTTAACCTTCTGTGAACTGTGGGGTTGACCACTCTGTTTCTTTTTCGTGTAACTGTCTTATTTCCTCACAAGATGTAAATGTCCCAAGGACACTGTGTTTTTGTTCCTGGAAAATCCTTGGGGAATTTGGGAATGGAGGACTGGGTGAGGCCTCCTTTGGTTTTGGATGGAATTTCACTGGCAGATTCCTGTGCCCCTAGGAGGGATGAGTGCTGGTGGTGTTGGTGTCAGGCTGGGCTGTCAGGCTCTCATGGGCCTGGCCTGTGCTGGGCAGTGGGCAGGTGGGGCTGCGAAGCTCACAGGGGAGCCTAAGGCTTGGGAGTGAGGAGCAGGATCAGGAGTGGGGTGCAGGACGTAGCACAAGGAGGAAAGGCCTGCATCCTGGCCCAAGGCTAATCCCCAGCTTCACAGAGGTCCTTGCAAGCCCACCATTGTTCCCTAGCGGGACCAAGAGGAGAGTATGCTCTCCAGCTGTCTCCATGATTCAGGCACTTTGTTAAAAAAAACATAACCATAATGTCATCATCACACAAAACCGGCAGTTCCTTAATAATCATCTAATATCCAATCCACTTTCAAATTCCCTCAGTATCAAAAATCTCTCTTCATGGATGGTTTGTTGAGTCAGGTTCCCAATAGGTCCTTGGGTTGTATGTCTCCTCAGCATATGTCTCCCCACCATTCCAGCTCCTGTTTCTTTGTTTCACAGCATTGGCTGGCATGGGAACTGGGCCCTTGTCCTTGAGAATGTCACACATTAGAGATGGATTCCTCATCATGCCTTCACCTTAATTTTCTGTTTTGTGAACTCTAGATCTCCCAGCACGAGTCCTTCCCAGGTGGGCTGTGACTGCATCACTGACAAGGAACCCAGAGTAAGCCCTGGATCTTGGCTGTTGGCCCGGCCCAGCCAGTTGCGAAGGTCCCCCAGAAACCTCCCCCTGTGGTTCTAGTGTCACTGGTGATGGCTGCCTGATCTCCAGTTCTGGTTCTCTGTGGGAGGAGCCCCCTGTAAGGAAGGACTCCACTTGGCTCCCTAGTCTCCCTGCTGTAGGAGTGGCAGGCTGGCACAGCTCAGCACCAGCAGGAATGGGATTCTTGGCTGTTGATTCTCATTTTGGGGATGACTTTCAAATTAAAATCCATCCTGCCTCACGATACTGTCTTGGCACCAGTCATTGAAGGCTGCAGGCCTTTTGAAGACGTATTCTCATCTACATGACATTGCTTGAAATGGCTGACTGCTGGCCAGGAGTGGCATCTGGGGCAGGCCACATAAGGCAGATGTCTTGGTATGTTGCCTAACATCTGCATTTTGAGGCACAGACCTTCTCGCTCTGGAACTCTGCAATCTCCTATTTATGTCAACTCTAGGGAGGGAAGTTGGAGAGTGGGGCTGGGAAAGAACTGTCAATGTTTTCCTTCTTCGAATAGCACCTGACTTCCCTTGACGAAGATTCTCATGGCAGCACAAGGGTAGCCCGATTGTGGGCATCTTGGCTTCCTTTGCCTCCGGGTGGGGTTTGACTCCTCCATCTGTCAGCTTTGCAGACCCTTGTCCCCTGTGTGGAGGTGGGTGTTATTTTAGTTAAGGTCTGTCTTTGAAGAGGCAGGAGCAGTGAGCAGCCATGAGAAGCTGCAGACCTGATGTGTGCGGCCTCAGCCTCAGCAGGTGAAGCTTAGATGAAGACAACCCCCAGGAATTTAAAGTTTGTGGGTTGAGGGCAAGATCAAAATAAGCTCCTGCTCCCTAGCTGGCAGGTGCCCTGCTGATTTGTTTCTCCAGAGTCATCTCTTTTGGCATGAGGCTCTTTGAGGGTCAGCCTCAGCACCGTGCGGCTTGCTGCTCACCAGGTCCTATGTGCCCTTGGGTAGGAAATGGAAGCAGCACATGGCCTCTGCTTTGAGCCCTCAGCCTGGGTGCCTGATCTAACCTGTGCTGAGCTGGCCCCCTCCCCACTTGAGAGTGGACCTTCTCAGCTGTCTGTGCCGTGGTCCCCTTTAGCATCTGTTGAAGTCCACAGGCCTCTCCCTAGAATAAGGTCTCTAAATAGAATTACAAAGTACACCAAAGATATTGAAGTAAATTTATCAATATGTTAAGACATTTGCTAGAGAAATGTACTTTATTACTGTTTTAAATAATGTGATCTAGTTGTCTAATAACTTTACAATTCAAAGTAACGAATACAAATACTTTGTGACATCTGCAATAGCTGTAATTCCATATGAAAATGGAATGTCTGGGTGACAAGCTTGTAGGTACTGCTACTATACTGTTACTGTTGCAGAAACTTACTGTCAATCGGCAAGCTAAATTTCAGTTAGAGATTAGGGGAAGTAAAGATGTAACTTTATTCCTAATACACATCCCTGCCCTAGAGAAATGAGATGACTTTGGATTCTTTGGTTGAGCAGAGATGCTGGGGTTCTGGGTCTGGGGCTGTGTATATGCTGTACTTGAAGAGGGAGGCAGTGATGAAGGCCCAGGGCTCTGGAGCCAAGGAGCCTGCTTTCAAGTCCTGGCTGTCCTGCTTCCTGAACAGCACGTGACTTACCTTTGTGAACTTCTCTGCACCTTAGTGTCCACATCTGCCAAACATGATAGCTGACACTTCTGTGCTGGCCCTGAGAGCTCCACCCATAATCCTGTGAATACTCGGAGAAGGGATGTCTCTTACCCCTGCTTTATAAATAGGTGAGGAACCCAAGACTTAGAGAGGTCAGTTAGCCTGCCCACCGAGCTCATGGTGAGTGACGGGCTAGGGCTGAAGCCCAGGCAGCCTGGCTCCCCAGTGCATGTTTCTGGCCACTCTTAGATCTTGCCTCTCATCCTGACCTCCGAAGGTTGTTCATGGAATTAAGTAGGATGTGAATTGTAATTTGGTGTGTCAAGGGTTTCGTATGGTATGTAGCTCACAAGTGCTGAGTGAGTGGTTGTGGTTGGTAATGGTGATAAGACCAGTGGCCTTTCAAGGCCATGTGGTGGGTTGGTGTGTGATCAGTACCCAGGCCTCCTCCACCCCCATGGCTGAGCACTTCCCAGGTCTGTTGATGAGATCTTAGCTTGGAGATGGGGGCTGAGGAGGGGTCTCACAGTTAGAGAAGGGCCTGTTTTGAAACTCACCACCCTCCTTAAGCCTGATTTCCGTGGCTTCTTCCCTCTGGAGGCTTCTGTCTAGGGGGACAGTGGACAAGGGAGGGCCCTATGCTCTGTGGGAGGTCTTGCTCTCATGGAGGAGACCCTGGGTGTGTCATGAAAGGAACAATTAGAGAGCACTTGGGAACAGGTACAAACATGTTCCTTTAAGTTCTTAATTTGTTAGTTTATTGAACAAATATTTGAGTGTCCCCTGTTAAGTGTTAGACATGCAAAGTTAAGCAGAAGAAATCTCCTGCCTATGGAGCAGGAGAGGTCAGGTGTGTGCACGGTCCTCATTTTGCTGTGGGGAGTGCGTCCATGGGTGCTCACATGGGGTCAGGGTGAGGTAAGTACAATGAAGAAATAAAATAAGGTGGAAGTGTGGTTGTAGTTGGGCTACTCAGGGAAGGCTGAGGAGGTGCGACTGAAGGGAGACCTGCTGGGAGGGAGTGAGCAATTGCAAGGTTTGGGCCTGTATTTCAGACAGAAGAAACAACACATGCAGAGGCTTTAAGATGGGACACGCCTCGTGGGCTCAGGGACTCCAGGAGAGGGCCGCTATGGCCTGAGTGGAATGAGAAATACAGAGAGTCATGAGTTGAGACCTAAAAAGACCTAAAAGTGCTGAGGGGTGCAGTGTGAGGTGCTCTGATTGTCTTTTCTGAGTGGACGCTTGGGCAGCAGGGTGGTGGGTAGGCAGGGAGTTAGAATGCTAGGAGGGTGGTGGTGGGGTGGGCTGCAGGGAGACAGTGCAGAGAGCGGTTGAATTCTGGAGATGATTTTCAGGTACAGCTAACAGTTTTTGTTTTTGCAGTACTGGGGATTGACTTCAGGGTGCTCTACCACTGAGCTACACCCCAGCCCTTTGTATACATGTGTATTTTTTTTTTTTTTACAATAAATCTCTTTCTTTTTTTAGAATATTTTTTGTAGTTGTTGATAGACCTTTATTTTATTTATTCATATGTGGTGCTGGGAATCCAACCAGTGCCTCACACATGCTAGGCAAGTGCACTACCGCTGAGCCACAGTCCCAGTCCCCCAGCCCTTTATATTTTATCTTGGGATAGCGGTTGCTAAATTGCTGAGGCTGAACTTGAACTTGTGATCCTCCTGCTTCTGCCTTCCCAGTAACTGGGATTACAGGCTTGGGCCACTTGTACCCAACCAGTTCAAAGTTTTGATTTGGGTGTGAGGGGGAAACAAAAAGAAACAAAGCTGGTTCCTTGGTTTGGGGTCTGGAATAAGTGGTGGGTGAGGGCTTAGAAAGAGGCACTATTATTTGGGTCTGAATATTGGACTAAGAAGTGGGGGGTGCATCAGGTGTGTTCAGATCAGTAGCTGCAGTGCCTCATAGCCCCCTCCCTGCTCTCTGACAGGATTCACCTGGCACTTGCATGGGTGTTTTTGGCAGCTGCAAGGTTGGCTCTCCTTGGGTGTTAGGCTTCCCTAATTATGTCATGTGACATCTGTTAGTCCAGCTGTGTTTCCTGAGAAATGGGTGGGGAACTGGGTATGAGGCCCTGGGAACCCTGTGGACAGGAATAAATACTAGGGCTATAATCTTGGTAACAGTTGAGCACCGTTGTTACCTTCCCACTCTCAATCCCGCTTTTGTCCCGCTTGTGGGGTATGTGGGGGGGAGTCTGAGGGCTGAGTCCCAAGTCCACCCCTGGGCCTGTTGAACTTTGACAAGCAGACAGGCTTGGGCGAGGAGTTTAAGTTGAGGAGGAGGCCCTTTAAGGGCTTTCCTTTCACATTCCTAGGAATTCTGGGGCAGATTGGCCTGCTCTTGACAAAGTTTTGGGGGGTTGGGGATAGGACAAACTTGGATCATGCCAACTTTTTGAAGTGGAGGGTCTGGCCTTCACACCCATCCCAGTGCCCCTTCTGGGGTCTGTGATGAATATCCAGGCCCTTTCCAGCCTCTGGGTCTCATGGCACTCAGAGGCAGGGGTACTTATATTCACCTTTCTGAGTGATGCTACATCTTAAAAGGACATGGACATGGAGTCGGGCATCGTCCATGTCCAAATTCTGACTTACTAGCTGTGTTAGCATTTTTTTGCTATGACCAAAATATCTGACAACAACAACTTAGAGGAGGGAAAGTTTATTTATTTTGACTCACAGTTTTAGATGTCCCAGTCCATTGCTCTGGGCCCAAGGTGAGGAGGAACACCATGGTCAAAGGGTACAGTGGAGTAAAGCTTCTCAACTCATGGAATCAGGGAGGCAAAAGGAGCCTCTTCCCAGTGACACACATCCCTCAGCCATACCCCACCTGTTATTACCCAGTCAGTCCATTCAAACTAGGATGATCTGATTAGGTTACAGTTTTCATAATCTGATCACTCCACCTCTGAATACTCCTGCATCAACACAGGAGCTTTTAGGGGAAGCCTCATATCCAAACCATAATTTTGGCTATTTGACCCTGGGCAAGTTAAAACCTTCTCACAGCTTAGTTTCTTCATCTACAAAATGGGTATAGTGGATCCCATACCCTGCAGGTATCCTGGACTGTGGGTAGTAAGAGAGGTACAGAGCTGGGTGCATAGTGAGCATCCAGTAAGATTAGCTCTGGTTATTTTCTAGCCCCATTATGTGCATCCCTCCACTTGGTGTGATCCATAGGAAGCAGCAGTGTGGGCATTCCTGGGAGCTGGGCAGAAATGGAGCCTCTCAGGCTCTGTCAAGGGCATCAGAGCCTGCATTTTCATAAGACCCATTGGTTATTTTGCAGTTTGAGAAGTGTTGATACATTTCTCCTGAAGAGCAGCATCTGCAACATTTTCAGGTGCAAGGAATTTTCTCTTACTCTCCCTTGCCTCTTGATGCCCATCATGTCTTGGCTACAGAGACACAAGGGACAAGACTCAGCTAATCCTCATCTTTATCAAAATGCTGTGCACTGAGCAGCTGCTGCCTGGGTCTTGGAGAGTCAGGTGTCCCAGATGGGGTGAGAGTTGGGGTGTGTGCATATGGGCGGAGCGGTTTGGTACCTGCAGTGAAGGATGTGCAGGTTGGTGATTGCATGTTGTAAGGACTGGGAACCTGGGCTTTGAGAACCCAGTGGATGTGAGGGGAATTTTACTAGGGCAGAATCACTGTCCTTCCCCATGTCTTGGTGAGATTGTCATTTCAGAAGTGGTTTTGTGGAAATGAGGCCTACTTCCTCATAGCACTCTTAATTTACACAGTGCTTAATTATGCCTGACCCTCTCCGTGTCTTTTACTGGCAGATTGCTTCCTCCTGGGGAGAGATGAGTGTTTTTAGGTTCAGTTCTCTCAGAAGCAGCATATTCTAGGGACTTGGGAAGGCAAGCCTTAGATGGGCACAAAGTGTCACTGGTTTCTCCTGGGTTCCACCAGAATGTCCTTGAGGATAAAGCCAGGTGGAGGGAATGTTGATCTCTGACCTGTGAAATGATGTAGAGCAGACAGGGGCCATCCCACTGTGGTTCCCACATGTCATTGAGGAGCCCCTTGCTCTAAAAAATGTAGATTTCCAGACTGGACCTTATTGTTCAGTAAGTTTTGGCATGCGTGTATGCGTCTGATACGTGGCAGGTTGGGGGTCTCTGAAGACAAGAGCTCTGTCCTGTGAGCCACCATCTTTTAGTAGTTGTATATTTGGGTCTTGGTCAAATCCTGATTGATTTTTGGCTGGGTCTCAGCCCTGGATGGGCGAAAGGGATCAGGCCTCAGCTTGGAATTTGTGGTTCCCAGGGCTGTGATGGCCCAGCCAGGCTCTGGTGAGTGGGCATGAGGGAAGGAACAGGTTTCTTCAGCGAAGAAACCAGGAGGCTGTTTCTTGTCCCATAGGACCATCTCCCCTGTTGCCAGGCCTGGGGGACAAGGGTGGTGTTTGTTAAAGGAACTGGCAAATTGTCTTGAAGGCCAGGCACAGTGCTCAGAGTTAGGAATCAAGAACCAGAGTCCGAAGGCTGTCGAGAGAAGACAGAACTGACTGGGAAGTGTTGGCAGCTGGAAGCCAGCTTCTGAGAGAGCAGTGAGGAGTGAATTGCTGAGGGGGCCTAAGAGCTCATGGGTTCTACCTTGCTTTTTTCCCTTACTTTGGAGCTGTGGGACCACAGTTCAGCTGGGGAGAAACACCCCAGGAGCCTGGGAATTGGATGGTCATGGAGCAGAGTACTGCCCAATCTGGTTGAAGGGTGAATTGGGTTCAGAGTGTCTGGCCTGGTCAGAAAGTGGAGGGATTGGATCAGGCCAGTGGGGTCGTAGCTAAGAGCTTCCCAGAGGATGAGAACTTGATGGCACAGGACCTGTTGTCACATTCCCTGCAGAAGCCTCAGGGATAAACTGTTAGGAGCCTGGAGCTCATTTGCTCTTGGGTCAGCTGGGGGTGGGACATTGAAAGGATAGTCTCCAGCTGCCCATCCTCGTCCCCAAGGTTTATAGCTCCCTAGCCTCCAGGGGACTGGGTGCTACTGTGCCTGGCAGGGTGGAGGGAATGTTGATCTCTGACCTGTGAAATGATGTAGAGCAGATAGGGGCCATCCCACTGTGGTTCCCACATGTCATTGAGGAGCCCCTTGCTCTAAAAAATGTAGATTTCCAGACTGGACCTTATAGTTCAGTAAGTCTTGGCGTGTGTGCGTGCGTGCGTGCGTCTGATACATGGAAGGTTGGGGGTCTCTGAAGACAAGGGCTCTGTCCTGGGAGCCACCATCTTCTAGTAGTTGTATATTGAGGTAGGTTGGGAGGCTTTCTGGTCCACAAAGAAGGAAGCAGGAGCTTTGGTCGTGGTGGGGGGTGGGCCTCATCTAGGAGCGTTTGGCTGTGCGGCCTTGCCACCTCAGCCTGAGGAGGTCACACTTCTGCTCTGGCCAAGTCCTCTGGGAGCCTGAGGTGCCTGGCAGGGTTCCTTTCAGTCCCACTTGGACTGGTGGGCAGAGGGAAGGTTGGGAGGCAGAGGGGTCGAGACATCCTCACTCTGTTCTGAGGAGAACCTTTTCGCCTTCCTGACCTCCCTAAATAGCAGGTCCAGAGAAAAAGCCGAATTCCTAGGGAAATTCGAAGAGAAAGTGAAGTGACCACACAGGGTAGGGCGGAGGATCCTTGGGGAGAGGCCTGAGCCTCAGCCTGGGCTGATGATCCCCCTGCCTTCACCTGGGTGAGGGAGAGCAGAGTGGCCTGTCCTGTGGCCCATAGTAGGTGTTCCTTATAAAAATTTTGAACAAGACAGAAATAGCCAATGTAGGAAGTGATAGTTCCCTGCAGCCTCACACCTGGGAGGTAACCACTGTTTTGGCTGTGTGTGTGGAATGTGACCAGCTAGGGCTGAGTGCCCTGACCTTCATGTCCCAGCAGAGGATATCTGTTACTGATTCCAGTTACTCAGGGGGCCTTGGCTAAATTGGGACTGGAGTCCATAAACTCCTTTTGCCTCACTTCCCAGTGTCTTCCTGGGCTAAATGTGGCCCATTCCACATCTGGGGAAAGTGACTGGAATGTGGTCTTTAAAGATTTAAGGGTCTGGCCAAGGGCAGGCATTGGGTTGAGAGGGCAGGAGGAGGCAGAGGCAGCTAGTGGGTCTTACCCCTAAAGTCGCCCCAGACATCCTCACACGCTGTCCTTCAGTTTGGCTCTCTTGTCGTGTACTCCTGCCCCTGTGTATCTGGACTCCCAAGAGGCGCATGCTCTTTGAGCATGGAGCTCTACCTTTCCTGCTGCACCACTGTTTTCTGGTCTGGCCTGGCCTTCCCAGAAGCTGGGAAGGAAAACCAGCAGCCCATACTCACTCTGTGCAGGCCATCAAGTGTGTCCCAAGGAGGGGACAGAGAGTAGCTCAAGATGAGCACCTGAAGGTTCAGTCACAATAACTCTTCGTAAGGGAGGCAATTTGGAAGTGCTCTTGGGACAGCCTTAAAAAAAAGTGTTAAACAACAACAAAGAAATTGCCAGCACTACCAAGTCTGTGCCATCCATGACTTAATTCTGGATATTTGGATGTGTAGGGATTTTTCATACAAAGGACTCTGCTCTCAACCCCCTATGTCCTGCAGAAGCTCAGGGAGCTGAGGACTGTACAGTAGGTGGATCCCAAAGAGGAATGGCTACCATACTGCTACTGAGGAGTGTGTGTGCATCAAGGGACTTCGAGCCCTTTGATGATCAAACTGACCACAGTTGCTAGACCTTATTTTGCCTTCATGCTTGATGGGCTGGGTCTAGAACTCTAGGTAGGTGGAAAGCTTTCTGTCGGGCACTTGGAGGTGTACTTCATACAATGCCCAGTGTGGCTAGCAAGGACTGGACACTTTTCATTCCTGGCGCATGATCCTATTTCCCCTCGGTGGAGGCCTTTAGGATTTCCTTTTCAGGCCTGGTGTTCAGAAATCTCACAGTGAAAGCTGAGCACACCGGTGCACGCTTACAATTCCAGCTATTTGGGAGGCTGAGGCAGGAGGATTTCAAGTTTGAGCTCAGCCTGGGCACATAATGAGGCCTTATCAAAAAGAAAGGAAAGGGAAAAGGGATCTCAGTGACACTGAGGGCATGGGTCTATTTTATTCATTGTGCTGCATACTTGGGGAGCATTTGTACCGGCACTGATATTCATGTTCAGGAAAGCTTTCTTGTATTATTTCTTTCATAGTTCATTTTTACTTTCTCTATTCTACTTTAAATTGATTAAAGTTTTTTTTAAAGAGAGAGAGAGAGAGAATTTTAATATATATATATATTTTTTTAAGTTTTCGGCGGACACAACATCTTCGTTTGTATGTGGTGCTGAGGATCGAACCTGGGCCACACGCATGCCAGGCGAGCGCGCCACCGCTTGAGCCACATCCCCAGCCAGATTAGAATTTTTTTTTAATATAGAACAGTTTTAGGTTTACCAAAAAAATGAGTAGAAAGTATGTGAGTCCCATACACCCCTACAGCCCCCATTATTTCCTTCCCGTCTACCCCAAGAGTCTCCAATTATTTCCTGTCTTATTAATGTCTTACCATAGTGTAGCAGGTTTGCTACGAATGATGGGCCAACATCAGGACATTGTTATTACCTAGAGTCTACAGTTTACCTCAGGGTTCACTCTTCATGTAGTGTACAGTCTGTGGGGTCTGACAAATGTAAAATGACATGTGTTCACCATGATAGTGTCCTTCAGGATTGATCCACTGCCCTAAATATAAAAAGCCCCAGTGCTCTCCCTCTTCATCCCTTCCTCCCTTCCTCTAAGTTGCTGGTAAACACTGATCTTTTTATTATTTCTGTAGTTTTGCCTTTCCAGAATGTCGTAGTGGAATCATATAAGACTTTTCAAACTGGCTTCTTTTACTTACACATTTAAAATTCTTCCATGAAACAAACAAAAACAAACAAACAAAAACCCAAATAAATAAATAATCTTTCCATGTTTTTTCATGGCTCAACAGCTCATTCCTTTTTATCATTGCATAACATTCCACTGTCTGGATGTACCAGTTTGTTTATCTATTCACCTACTGAAGGGCATCTTGGCAGTTTTCATGTTTTGGCAGTTTTATAACTAGAGGTGCCATAAACATTTGTGAGCAGGTCTTTCTGTGGGCATAGGTTTTCACCTTGGTAGGGTAAATACCAAGGAATGCAATTACTCCTTGTATGGCAAGAGTATGTTTAGCTTTCTAAGAAGCTCCCAAGCCACCACTCTCAGCCTCTTCTACAGTAGGGTAGACTCCCCTCACTCTGCACCAAGGTCATGTGTGTTGGGGTCTCCCTTTTTGTCTCCCTGGGAAGTGGAAAGTAGAAAGAACATGGGCTTCCCTGGGATGAAAACCTGACTTGGAGTCTCCCCTCTCCCGTCTGCTTCCTACTTTACCGCAGTATCACTCTCCCGAGCTGTAGACCGGGGTGGTGTCCGCTCCCCAGGAGCTGCTCATGAGGTGTGAATGGGAGTGAGGTATGACATCCATGTGGCTTGGCAAGTGAGTGTTCCTCCTCCCTGGGTCCATTGCTTCAGGCCTCTTGCTGTTCTTTCTGCCCTTCCATCTCTCAGAGGTGTTCCTGGCAGGACTTGGGGTGAGTCAGTGTGTGGGTGAGGGGTGTGTGTGCACTGGCATTCCCGTGTTCCTGGCCCTGGGCCTCTTGAGTGAGCTGTTCTTTTCTGAGAGCTAAGAGTAGTTCTTTGGCTGGGACTAGCCAGAGGAGATGATGTGAACCAGAGGAAGTGTGGGCCTGGATAAATGGCAGTCCCTCCCAGATCCAGCCTCACCCCTCTGGGCCTCAGAGTTTCAGAGGGGCATGGGACAGCATGGGTCTCTGAGCAGAGGGGAAGGTGCTGGCGGGAGGGGCATGGCATGGCAACCAGTGCCCTGCTTGAGTGCACCCAAGGACCTTCCCCCACTCAGGATGTGGTTCTCTTCCATGGGAAACGTTTGGGAGTTTCTTAGCTGTGTGGCTTGGCAGCCTGGGCTGGCATGTCAGAGCAGGAGTCTGTGGGGAGGCTCTGTGAGGTGCCTGGCACTGGGGGGAGCCAGGTGCATTGAGCCTGTGACCAAAGCTCTGCCCATCCCCCCATTCTCATAGATGGTATAAGCTGCATTCCAAGACGGGCAAGAAGGAGAAGGAACGCGGAGAGATCCAAGTCACCATCCAGTTCACTCGCAACAACTTGAGTGCCAGCATGTTTGACCTGTCCATGAAGGACAAGCCACGGTCTCCCTTCAGCAAGCTCAAGGACAAGATGAAGGGCAAGAAGAAGTTTGATCTGGAATCTTCTTCTGCCATCCTCCCAAGCAGTGCCCTCGAGGATCCAGAGCTGGGCAGCCTGGGCAAGATGGGCAAAGCTAAAGGCTTTTTCCTCCGAAACAAGCTGCGCAAGTCATCCCTGACCCAGTCCAATACCTCACTGGGCTCAGACAGCACCTTGTCCTCGGCCAGCGGGAGCCTGGCCTACCAGGGCCCTGGTGCCGAGCTTCTCACCCGCTCTCCCAGCCGCAGCAGCTGGCTGTCCACTGAGGGTGAGGGAGCTGGGGCCACATGCCCTGGGGAAGGGAGGGGGAGGGCAGGCTCTCCCCCTGGTAAGGAAGACCTGGGGCTGGGAAATGGGGCTCCCTTCCCTGTGCTAACTACAGTTATGTCTCCTTTTCAGGCAGGGATTCCACACAGTCTCCCAAGCTGCTCTCTCACAAGAGGACCTACAGCGATGAGGCTAGCCAGATGCGTGTGGCACCTCCCCGGGCCCTTCTCGACCTCCAGGGCCACCTTGATGCTGCCTCCCGCTCTTCCCTCTGTGTCAATGGGAGCCACATCTACAATGAGGAGCCCCAGGCCCCCTTGCGGCACCGCAGTTCCATCTCAGGCCCATTCCCACCCTCCAGCTCCCTCCCTGGTGTCTCTTCCCGGCCCTCTGAGGAGGTGCCTCGGTCCTCGGAGGACTCCTGGGGCAGAAGCAGCCGTGGCACCAGCAGCTCGGAGGTGGCGCCTGGACAAGAGGACTTGGGCACTCAAGCCAAAGTATTGGCCACTGGGGCTAGCCATTCTGGAGACGTGGAAGGGGTCCGGCATCCAGAAGGAAAGCCGGTCCAGGTTGCCACACCGATGGTGGCCTCCTCTGAGGCTGTGGTAGAGAAGGAGGGAGCTCGAAAGGAAGAGCGGAAGCCCCGGATGGGCCTCTTCCACCACCACCAGGGGCTGAGTCGGAGTGAGCTGGGACGCCGCAGCTCTGTGGGGGAAAAGGGAGGTCCTGCCCTGGGGGCCTCCCCCCACCACTCATCCAGTGGGGAGGAAAAGACCAAGAGTAGCTGGTTTGGCCTGAGAGAAGCCAAGGAACCAACTCATAAACCCAGGTACGTCCTTAGCAAGACTAGCTTTGCTCCTTGGGGAGGATGCTGAGGTGTTTGCTGCCTGGGACCTGGGGCAGGACCAGGGAGCAAACGTGACCCTCGGGCAGGCTGCTGGCTTCGCATGGTTAAGTGGGGGTACCCTGTTTCCTTAAGCTAAGGCTCGTTCTGTGCACGTGGACACAGGTAAGTTGCAAGATCACAGTGTCCTGCGGGTCCTGTCAGTGGAGGTTGTCCTTTGTCCCTGCTGCCTGAGTTAGCATGCCCAGTTCCTGAGGGAGGGACAGATAGGAGAAAATCAAGAAGGGGTTATCTTTAATAGATTCTTGGCTTCCTTACCTCTCCACCTCTTGCCCGTTAATCTCAAGGTGAGAAAGCCTTAGCAAGTAGTGAGGTGGGAACAGGGGACACCTCACCTTTGCTGAAGCTAGATGACTTCACTTCAGCTGCCCTGCTGGCTCTGGGACCTCTTCCTGCTAAGGAATAGGGGTCAAACAATTGTTGCTTTTGCTTCTCCTTACTCCCAGTTGTTTCCTAGCCTGGCAAGAGGCCATGGTAGCTTTCCTGAAATATATAGTCCCCCAGCCCCCGCCTCCTGGGCTCAGGCCCTTTCTAGTGTCTGGTGGTCTTGAAGTATAGCACTGTTGGAAGTGCTGATCACAGTTACTGATCACAGTTACTGTCTTTTGAATGTGACAAGTTCCACAGCTTGGTCCCCAGGCAGAAACCTGACCTCTACCCTGGCCCCTTTGTGGCCCCCTTGCCTTGAGCCAGGGGAGGCTGCTGCATTGTTTGGCAGGTCCAGGGAGGAACTTCAGATGTAGGTCACAGAAGCCTGTGTTCCCCTTCCCAAGGGCCTGGACCTGCCTGGATGGCAGCATAAGTAGCAGCCCTAGCCAGTGTGGAAGGCCGGTTGTTTCAGTCCCTCAGCAAGCCTGCCCTCCCCTCTGGATGGATGTAGGGACACGTGGGAATACTGGGCCAGTGGTGAAGGGTCAAGAGATAGAGGAGAGGGAGGACCCTGCACCTGTTCTTCAACAGAGGGGCGAGGAATCCTATAGTCCTGCTTTTTCTCTTTCCTTTGGAAATTGAGTCTGCTGAGAGGAGGAGGGGGTGAGGTACAGGGCCTTCCTGGGTTGGGGCCAGGCCAGATGGTGGTCCTCTTTAGAGGTTCATATGCAAGGGGTGTTGGGGCTGGATTAGTCTCAGGGTGATGCTGCCCTTTGCCTCCCCTGCTTAGTACAGCTGGTCCTGTGCCTTCTTCCCAGCCCCTACCCACCAATGCCTAGGAGATTGCTGGCCATCTGTAGCCTAGGGGACTCTTGGGAAGAATTGGGTAGGTCTTTGCCAGGTTGCCAGACTGAGCCTGGTGGTCCTATAACAACCAGAGGTACCAGAGGTGGTGGGCAGGGCATTTGCTGGGAGGAGCTGGGGGCATGGGGCAGAAGGGCACAAACTTTAGGATCAGTGCTATTGTCTGTAGAGGATCTGGATCTTTTTCAGGGCACGTTGGATACTCTTGTATCTCTGTGAGATTGTTTGTAGGTGAGAACTCAGGCTTTGGGCTCAGACTCTTGCAGACTGACTGAGAATGATATTGGGCGGTTGTTATCTTCTGGGCTCCCTCCAGTCTCCATTTTCCTTTTGTGTCCCCATGTCTTTTAATGGCCTTTCAGAGTCTGGAGAATTTGGGTCGCTAATGGATGTAAGGAAGCTGAGGTTCTGCTCACAGTTGAATCATGAGCCTTGTTCCCAGTAGGCTGGAGGGTTCCCAGGGATCCCTGTCTTCCCTGGATCATTAGCAGGTAGCAGCTACAGGGTAGGTCCTGGTGGTACATCTAGGTAGGGTGGGAGGAACTATTCTGGTTAAGTGCCTGGCCTGGAGCAGCACCCTGCCTCATATGCCTTACAGGGAAGGGAAACCTGGCCTGTAAGAAATGGTTTTTGTCTCTGACTTGGAATGGTTGCTTAGGGCTTCTGAGGAGACAGTGAGAGGTGGGACAGTTCACAGCAGCCATAGGCTGTAGGCTAGACTCAGAACTGTAGTAGCTGAATGCAGCTGCAGGATCTCCAGCTGGAACATGAGGAGCCTGTCTGTAGGCCTAGGGTTTGGGGTGCTTCTGCCCTTGGGGCTATTGTAGATTTCTGGGTGTTCCTCTCTAGCCAGGGCAATGGCGCCCTCTAGTGCTTCCATGTGGCATCAGTGCCCTATGGAGCGGCCTGAAGCTGAATGTCCGCTTGCACTGTTGTTGCCAAACACAGGTTGATAGAGAAGGAATGGAGGCCGGAGGAGCAGAGAAGGTCCTTCTGACGTGACCCTAGTCTGCTGGTCTGGGGCTGTTACTCTGGGCCCCTGCTTGTGTGGAGGAGGGACAGTGAGAGGTAGTTGAGACTGACTCCCATCTGGGTCGTAGAATTTATCAGTGTTCTCTGACCCTGCTGTAAGTCATTTGTGCTGAGCAATTTAGTGTGTGCTTGAGGGCAGGCAGCAGCCGCTCATGTTAACCTGTCAATGCCAGAGTAGATTGTTTTTCTGCCTGTTCCTTGTTTTCCTCATCCGCCCCCCATCCCCAATCAGGCTAACCCTAGAACTTTGAGCACTGGAAGGAATCAAATGCAAATACACCCCCCCCCCCAAAAAAAAGTGGGGACATAAGTTTGGTACAACAGAGGGGCAGTTGAGTCATTACAGTGGCCTTTGGCATCTCTGCCTTTCCTCAGCCCTTCCCCAGATGTGGGGGACAGCAGGTCCCTGTGGGCCTGGGATGTGCTATGATTGCTGGAGGGGCACAATATTTCTGGCTGTGTCCTGGGTGGTGTAAATGAAAACTGTGATATGTGCCCAGTTAAGAGTTGGTCAGGCCTTCTGTCCAGTTTGTGTCTGGTTTCTTGGCATAGTTACTATATTGAAAGTATTTTCATTTGGAAGAAATGATGGAGTCTTCCTAGTTATAACTTATAAGGGTCCTGTCTATCACCTTATTGTGACAGATGATGGGAGAGTGTGTGCCTAGCTTTCTGGTAAGGTTTCCTGGACACTGGGGCACATCTCAGGAGGACGCCAGGAGGCTATGCCTGAGGAGGGATGGCAGGAAGTGCACACTGGCTGGGGCTGGGTGTGCCTTGAAGGCTGGCTTTGGCCCCTGTGGGACTGCTTGGTGGAAGGCCTATGCAGGTCCATTTTTGCCGTGTTGGGAATAATGCATGGGACAAGGACACAGAACTCATCTCAGCCTAAGGAAGAGTGGCTACTAGTGAAAGTTGCCCCCTAGCTACAGAGGTGGTGGGAAGTTTGGTGTTTAAGTCAGTGGCAGGTCACGAGGGTGGGGTTCAGTGGTAGAATGCTTGCCGCCTGAAGTTCTGGGTTCTAGCCCCAGTACTGCAAAATAAATAAATAAATAAAATGCCTTCTATTTACCTAAGTGAATAGGTGATTTACATTAAGTCGCAGGTTCCTGCCCATCATCCCAAGTTCCTGTGTGTCCTAACATTTTATCCCCCAGATTAAAGGGGCAGAGTTATTTGGTCTTCTGATTTCTCGCCCCAACATTTGGGTCTAAATGAGAAGATAAGTCAGCATAATTTTGTCCCCACTTCTTAGGGGTGGCTAGTACAGTGGGTTCCAGGACTTAGAAAAATTTTCTCTGGTCTCAGACCCCAGCCTACAGAGTTGGACCACACAAGGGAATGTGCTTCTGACCTGTGCCAGGAGTACTGGCAGGGAGAGGATGTTTTGAAGTGAGACCCTTCAGAACGTGCCCTTGGTGTTGACAGGGAGAGGACAGATGAAGGGGAGAGTGTTCTGGAGACCAGGATGTACAGAATGCTCTCAGGCACCCCTGCTCTGGGAAGCCTGCTGTGCCTGGCGCCTTGTACCCAGAGCCCCGTTCTCTGGGGAGAGCCCTTAGTGGATTCCATACCAACGAGTTCATGTTCGTCTCTGGAGAGCCATGGTGGGGAGGGAGGCTGCTGAGCCTGGCTTGGCCTTCCTGGTGCTCCTCCTCTTGTAGTGGTGACTGCCACCAGGCTCCTGTGAAACTTCCTGGGTGAGTGGGGGGCCAGGCTGAGGCTGCAGGGTTAATGAGGCCCTCATTCCCAGGTCATTTAGGCCACTCATCACAAAGGAACTGGGAGAGAGATGTCCCAGACCTGGCTGTGACCCGCCCTCCCTACTCCTGTCTCTGGGATCCACCTTTGCCTCTGGTTGACTGAACTCCTTCCCATTGCCTGCTTGATTCTGTGTGCAGGCCTGCCCTGTCTGGACCCTGGCAAGCTCCAGACAGCTCAGCCTCTTTCCACTGATGCCCTGTTCCCCCAGCCTGCATTTCTCATGGACCATCTGGTGAGGCCTGGCTTCTGCTGCCTCAGGGTTTACCACCCACATTTCTTGTAGAAGAAACTGAATGGAGAAGATGGGTGTGGAGTTTTCCCTCTGATGTTTCCACCTAGGCAGGCAGAGGTCTAGGAGTGGGCCTTGGGAGCTTGGAGAGGGGGCCAGATGCCAGCCACGAGGAGTGAGACTGTTAGAGCAGTGGTGAGGCCACCAGGTGTAGGTCTGACTGTGGGCTTAGCTGTAACTCCTGTTAGACTCCAGGAAACCCTAGTGTTTGTTCTGCTTTCCTCCTCCAGTTTTTCTGGCCTCCAGTCTGTGTCTTGGGGCAGCAAAAGCTCTAAGTTTAGAGTATGCCCAGGCATCTCTGGAATGGGCTTTGTTCATAGGTATGGCTGAAGTGCTGGAAGACCCTGTGGTGGTCTCCTGTGTTTGGGGGGACTGTAGGTTCACTGTTAAGGAACGGGTTTCTTGAGAGGACCTACCCTGTCCCTGCTTTGTCATGCCCCTGCCCTCAGGGTGGCCAGAGATCTGTGTGGGGACCCTGGAGATTTATACAGAGTTGCTGTGGCCATTATTTCCCTATTCTTCATCTCCCAGGGCTGATCCACAAGGGAGGTGAGGTGAGGGGGCACCATGGGCAGGCGCTAGGCTGTGTGGATACCCAACAGCAGGTGTCCTCTGCAGGAGCCTGTCTTCCCTGGTGGGTTAGGTTGCCCCTCACAAAAATGAGATGGGCCGTCCTCTTTGATGATCACCTTGTCATGCTGGATGACAGTCCATCCTTACCTGCTTCTGCAGGGAATCAGTGCAGCCCAGTTTGTTTCAGGAGCCCAAATTCCAGGTGTCCTGCTTGGTTCTCTTAGTGCCGGCCCTGTCCAGCCAAATACCCAGGCCTGGCCTTATTCTGTTCTCTCTCCCCTCCAAGCTGGCTGGTGTCTTTGTTCTCAGTCCTAAAAGAGATGCCAGGTACTTTCAGTTGTTTTTGAAGTATAAATTTGACAAAGAGTTAAGTGTAAATTTGATAAAGACTCTTCAGCATGGGACAGAGGAGGGAACACTTGGTTTAGGTTTGGATCCTGCTGTAAGATGGGGGTCGGTGTGAGGATTAAGTTAGTTGTGCCCAGCACCCTTCTCCTTGGGTGGTGCCTAATAAAGTCATATGTTGGATCTTCCTTCTGGCCCCTGGCCCAAGTAGTGCCGTGGCACCTGGTCTTGAGGCAGGGGTGGGGGCGTGGTACTCGGCAGGGCCTTTTCCAGTCTCAGCATTAACCAGGAGGCTCATGGTTTTGTCTCCCTCCACAGCCTGGACGTGTCTCCTCAGGTAGAACCTGACCCAGCTGCTCCTCACCACTTCCCCTGCTCCCCCTGGGCTCCGGCCCCCCCCACTCCTGCTCCCACCGCTGCTCCCATGCTAAGCACTAACCTTTTTGCAGCCGCCTCCCCTGCTGCTGCCACCGCCACCATCACCCCCGAAGCCACCCCATCTGGATTCTTGGGTGTCACCAACCCGTTCCTCACCTCCTTGCAGAGCAACCCCTTCTTCGAGGAGCTCATAGCCGACATAGCACTAAACTCTCCTTCACCTGCTCCCTCTCTCCCCAGTGCCTCGAGGGCCAGCCCCGCCCCCCTGGCCTCCCTTGGGAAAGCCCTGCCTGAGTGGGACGACACCTTCAACATCTTTGCTGCTGGCAGGCTGCATCCGGAGGCCAGGAGCGAGATCCTGGCCCCTGAAGGAGTGGGGCTGGAGGCGGCTGGGCTGCAGGCCCCAGGCCCCAGGGCCTTGACAGTGAAGGCAGCTGAGCCCCAGGGAGACCCTGGGGGAGGAAGAGGTGGGAGCAGCATGTGGCTGGAGCCTGGGGCTCCTCTGGACTCTGAACTGGACCAGCAGAACACAAGTGCATCTGACCCAGGGCCCCTTGGGTCAGCTGGGCCTGGCCTGCCCTCTGCATCAGCCCAGCCGCAACTGAGAGCCTCGACCTCAGCACCAGACAGGGAGCCGCCGGACCCAGAAGTGGGAGCTGGACAGAGTCCAGCAGACAGTGGGACATCTCTTTTCAGCTCTCCAGAAGTGATCAGTGTGTGGGAGAGGCTACCAGGTTCAGGTGACACTCCTGAGGGCCAGGATGAGGAGGCCCCCAGAGGTGAAAATCAGCTTTTCCATGAGCTCAATACAGATGATTCCTGGCCTTGGGATGTGGTCACCATTTCTCCTGCAACTGAGATGGCCTCTACAACTGTCCTGCAAGGAGAGTCTAATGTGCTGTCTCCTCCCCGGGTGCAAGCAGAGTCACCAGAAACTGTGATCCTCAAGGGAAGCAAGGGGCCTCCCCCCCTGGAGCCAGAGCCAGAGGAGCCAGAGCCGGAGCCAGAGCCGGAGCCAGAGCCTAAACCCCAGCAGGAGCAGGAGGAGGGGCTGAGGCCCAGCACACCGCCTCCCAAGCCACCCCGCCTCTTCACACCCTCAAATTCTCAAGTGGAGGAGGACAAGGAGGAACAAGAGAAGGCTGCAGGGGGATTGAGTAGCTGGGGAGCAGGGGCAGGAGGAGAAAACTCTACCCTAGATGCACTCACTGTTGGTCCATTAGAGACCAAGGGGGAGGGCAGGAAGCCTGACTCAGAGGAGTCTGACAGCCGGTCATCTGGGACCCTGCTAGGTGAGCCAGGTCTGGAGGAGCTAGTAGAGGATGCCAGCCCCTCTAGGTCTGGGGCCTGCCCATCTGTGCCCATCAGGTGCCCTGAGGGTCATGTCCCCATTCCCTGTAATTCATTAAGCTTGGCACTGCCCAGTCAGCAGATTGCAGGGACTCTAGACAGGGGAGAAGGCTCTGAGGCCCAGAGTCTGGGGCCAGTCGGAGAGAGGCTTGGGCCTTTGTCAGTCACCCCCCAGCAGGCTGATCTGTGGGCCTCAGAGGATGCCTTGAGACCCTTCTTGTCTCAGGAGAGCCGAGATCCCCCTAGCCTCCCATCTACATCCCCACCAGGGTCCAGGGAATCCTCTATCCACTCTGGTCCGGAAGAGCTGCCCACGCCCCCAGAACCTGCCTTTCCTCCGCCCCCTCTCCCGCCCTGGGCCAGTCACCGCCATGTGGGTCCAGGCCTTCTGTGCTCTCCCTTGCCTGGAGCCTGGCCCCTGACCTCTACCTCCCCACCCCCCGGGGAGTCAGCCTCACCCCCCCACCCCTTTGAGCCCTCCCTTCCTGGAGGCTCCCCTGCCCCTGAAGGGGAAGACCACGCTGCAGCCACCCCAGCCTCCCCGCTTGTGCTTCTGCCCTTGGAGACACGACCAGCTGAGGAGCTACAGCCCCGTGCCAGGTGAGCATCCACCTCCCATCAGGAGGAATGGGAATGGGGCCCAGTATAGCAGTGGGTGAGGTGTTCACATCCCAGCCTCCTCCTTGCTTAAGGGCAGGAGAGGGTTTGCTCTACCCTAGGCAGGATGGTGGAGGCTGTGAAGTCTTGAGCTTTCTCTGGTACCAGCCCTGAAGCTGCCTCCATCATGGGGCCTTGGACAATCAGGGTGGCCCCATAAGCCGGGAGTTTGGGGGATAACACTGACAAGGAGGAGGGAGTAGGGAACAAAGTTGGGGAGAGCAGTACGTGCTGGCAGGAGGGGGGTGAGAGCCTTGCATGCAAGGCAGGGGGACTGCGGACAGGAGTGGAGCTTGTTAAACATGGAGGTCCACCCAGTTCTTCTGACAGGCGGTGGGGGAGCAGGCTGGCAGTGAAGCTGCGGACTGTTTTATGTCCAGGTGAGGTGAGGACTTGGGCCAGAGAACCAGAGGAGGGTCAAAGGTCAGAGAGGAAGTGGGAGAAACCCTCAGAGGAGAGAGAGGAAAGCTAAAATGCTTCTCACATGTGGTAAAAGAAGGCTTTCTGCCTCTGCAGCGCATTAGCCACTTGTCTGTCTTTGGTTTCCTGCCTTTCAGAGGTACCAGCCTCTAGGGCCAGTAGGACTACTGAGTGGACCAAGGAGGCCTGTGTGATTCTGGTCACTGGGCCTTGGTTTGGGGTTGCAGGTGTAGGGTGTCGGGGGCACAGGTCTAGAGGCTCAGGATTGGGATATGGTAAGTGTGGCTCAGCTGGCTGCAGAGTCCAGGGGACCAGGAGCATTCTAAGGAGTGGTGAGCAGAGGGGCTGCTGCTCCTGATGAGCACATGGGCCCTGGGGAACGGTCAGGCCTTCATCCCTCATTAGCTCACACATTAGTCACTTGAGTTCCCTGAGCATCTGCTCTATGTCAGACCCAAGGAATTCCCAGTCCAGTGGGGAAGACAGGTCCCAGAATGAAAGGCCTTGGGGGCAACTGCTGGCACTGAGAAGTGGGTGGGAGGGAGTCTGGATGCCCCACCTTTCTCCTCCAGCTGTGGGTAGTGCTGTGCCACCTGTGATAGGGGGAGCAGGCGAGGGAGCTGGTGGTTGCAGCTTCTTTGCTTCCTGATCACAGCATTGTCAGCTGGTCCCCAGCCTCCAGCACGACCTTTAATTACACATGCCATTTTTTGAAAGTTTTGTCTTTTCAGAGTTGGCTTCATGTCTGTGCTTTGCATGGTGAAGCAGAGCTAACCCCATTTCTCAGATAAGAGCTGCAGGGACCAAGGTCCTTCAGATGTGGGGCAGTTGGACTGGAGCCCAGGCTTCCTGCTGCCAACTCACTTAGGGTATTTTTTGCTGTACTGGTCATCCATTCCTGCACCACCATAGATGGCCCCCTTAGAAGTGTTGTCATACCCATTTCTAGTGTGGATTCCTAGGTGGCAGTTAAGCGCCTGGTTTTTTCCCTACTCTGCCCTGCTGCTGGGCACATGGCCACTCTTCCAATACTGTGTGACTGAATCTGCAGCACTACCCCAAGTAACAGAGCTGCTTCTCTGGGTCTTTGGGCCATTTTGCTTCCAACTTCTGAATGGCCTAAAGCCTCTGTAGGGGGAGCATAAATTTGTAAGAGGTCCCCCAAGGACAGGTTGGCTGATTTGAGAGCCTGATGCTTATAGCTTATATAAGTGTTATAAGTGCAGGGGAGCCCAGAAGAGGCTCATCTTAGCCTGGGGAATCAGAAAGCCTTCTTGGAGGAGGTGGCTTTGCACTGCTTTGAAACAGGAGTAGGAATAGGCCAGTGGGAGGAAATGGCAATACTTCAGATACAGGACTAGCTTTTATGAGGTCCTTAACAGATAGCACTCTTTCTCTTTCTTGCTGGGGAATGGTGGGCCATGAGGAAAGGGCAGGCCCCAGGTTTTGTTAGATTGTGTTCTCACTTTGATGGGAGCCATTGAAGGGTGGAAAGGTGAAATCATTATCCTGCAGCAGAGTGGGAGGTGGTTGGAAGTAGGCAAGATTTGCTTGGCAGAGCTGTTAGCTGTGGCTGGAGGAAATGTGTAGCTAGCCCTGGCTTGAAGAGGAGAAGATGGCTTGAGAGAAGGTAGGAAGGTGGCGGGGCTTGATTGATGAAGGCTGAGGCTGAAGGGGACAAGTCAGAAGGACACCCAGGTTTTTGACTGGGCCCTGGGAGGCTCTCTGCTGGGGGAGCTCAGAGGAAAAGGCAGGTGGGAGGAGAGCATGTGGCACCAGAGGTGGATCATGAGGGAGCGATTGAGCCAGCCTGCAACTGTTTGCACTGGTCTAGAGCCTGAAAGTGAGGTCTGGGCTGGAGCTGGAGACTTGGGTGGGAGGCTGGGTCAGGGGGAACATGAAGGGGAGAGACACCAGGGGCAGACCAGCAGTTGAGCCTGAGATAAGGCCCTCAGGTGGAGGTATTGGGGCAAGAGGAGGGAGAGCAGCCCAAAGGAAGGAGTAGTACAGGTGTGGACTTGGACTCCAGAGGGAGATGCCAGGCCCACTGCCACAGCAGGTTCTCCTGTGCTGGGCTGAGGTCCTGTTCTCATGGGTTGAGGAGTCAACAAAAGGTAAGAAATTAGATACACAGTGTGGCATCCGTGCTCTGGAGCGGTTTGGGTTTGAGGAAAGTGGTGATGACTGAGGGTGAGCGAGCAAGTACAGGTTGAGGGGGACTCATAAGCCTGACTGGGTGCACAAGTGATTATGGCAAGGCCAAGAACTTCAGTTTGCCCAGGTCTTTCCTGGTTTTAGCTCTGAAATCTCATGTTCTGGGAATCCCCACAGTCCTGGGGAAGCTGGGAAGGTTGGCTACCTCCCTAGAGAAAGTATAGAAGAGGAGGAAGGGAGAATGGCTGGAGGCTGGTGTCCCTGGCAAATTCCCAGTACAATGCAGAAATTTGTAGAGTGGCCTCTGCCAAAGAACCAGGTCATTAGGTCAAAGGGGGAATGAAATGTGGAGAGGGCATGTGGTGGGACGCAGATTGAGGCATGCAGGGTGCTGCTGCCCAAGAGACCTCAGCTGTGCAGCAGACCTTGGGCTCTACAGAGAAGGTGGTCCCACCTTCCCAGTGCCACCCTTCTCCCCTCATAACCCATCTTCTGTCTGTCTTTGCAGTCCCCACCCCGTGAAGCCCCTCAGTGCTGTCCCTGCAGAGGGCATTTCTGATAGGAAGCAGTCCCGCTCCAGTCTGAGCACAGCTCTGAGCAGTGGGCTGGAGAAGCTCAAAACAGTCACATCTGGTGGTATTCAGCCTGTGGCTCCGGCACCCCAGCTTGGCCAGATGGTGGACACCAAGAGATTGAAGGTGAGACCCAGGGTGCCAGGGGCAATCTGACAGAACATGGTGCTGTGGAGGGGCCTGTAGCATTGGGAGGGTGGAAGAGTGAGCAGGCCAGGTCCCCATGCCACAGTCCTGAAGTTGGTTAGCCCGTCTCTGGCATCTGAAACAGTTAGCTCTGGGGCCTGTGATGGGGTACTGGGGTGTAGGTGGGCAGTAGGCCAGGGGCTGCTCTGCTTATTCTCATTCCATCTGGCTTCAGGACTCTGCTGTGCTGGACCAGTCGGCCAAGTACTACCATCTGACCCACGACGAACTCATTGGCCTGCTCCTGCAGCGGGAGCGGGAGCTGAGCCAGCGGGATGAGCATGTGCAGGAGCTGGAGAGCTACATTGACCGGCTGCTGGTGCGGATCATGGAGACCTCACCCACACTGCTGCAGATCCCCCCTGGGCCCCCCAAGTAGCCTCCCTTGTCCCCATCCCTAGAGGGTTGGTGAGGACCTGCTACCCAGACAGGGGCTGTGACCACCTGTCCGTCCACCCTCCCTCCTGCTGAGCACATTCTCATCTGGGACGGGGTGCAGTCTGTCTTCCTGGCCACTCCATGCTCCCTCTCCCTCCTGCCTCTACTGGGGCTGCTGGAAGTGAGCCCTTGGACTCCTGTTAGAGCCTCAGGTTCCTTTACTACCATGCGTCTCTGGGAGCGCTCAGTCTTTCCCACCTGCCTGTTTTCATAACCCTTAGCTTTGGGGGCTCCAAGAAATTGGAATAGGGAAATTAGCCCCCAAGATGGAACAGGGAGAGCTGCAGTTTGATGTGGTATCTGGGACCAGACTGCTGTAGCACAGACTTTATTATCCTCCAAGGATGTCAGCCATTCCTTCCCATGGCCAATCCCTCATCTTCTTCATTTCCTAGTATTGCTGGGACTGGGACAGGACCAATTTGCCTGTTTGTAGGTTGTAGGCAGCCAGTGTGCCTATTCTCCTGCCCCGTGCCCATCCCCGAGAGCAGGGAGCCCATGTGGCCTGGTCTGTTCTGCTGCGTCCTGAGTCTGTTTCTGTTTGGAGCTGCTTGCATCAGGGGTGCAGTATAGATGGAGGTGGTGCTGTGTGCTCTCCAGGCTGCTCCCTGCCCTTCTCTGGAACTTTCCACTGAGTGTCATGGGTGACTGTGGAGGTAGGGTTGGGTCAGGGGAGAGCTCCTTGCTTTTCAGGTTCTCACCCACCTCTGATGTGTGGACCTGTCCAGGTCTGAGCTTTGGGCTGCTTTTGTTTTGGGGATGAAGCCTCCACATCTGTTCTTATTGTCTGTCCAGATGCCAAAACTCTGTGCTGCTGCAGGGTTTGAACTTTTGGAAACAAATTAAAACGTGCCTTTTGCGGGTGGGGTCAAGAGCCTCTGGATGTAGACCTTTCCTTCCTGGTGGCATCCTCCTCCTGTTGAGCACTTGGGGGTGGCTCTGGGAAGGGGAAGAGGGGTTGGAGGTAGCCTTGCTCTGTGCTCTTCCCTTCCCAGAGTTAATCTCAGCTAAGAGCCTGGCCAAGTGCTGCTGCCTCCTCAGCCTTCCTGCCGTCTTGCCCATTTCCCTCCTAGGCAGATCCTAGGATAAAAACTTCTGATGGGAGCAGGCCTGAGGCTGCTCTGCTCACTCTCATTCTGTCAGGCCTCAACCAAGCAGCAGTTGGCTGCTCTGGAAGTGGGAGGGCACACTATGCCTTAGGAGACACCTGTACATAGAGAAAAAAGCCTTTGTTGCCCTCCCACCTATCCACTAAGCTTCTGTCCTGGCCTGTCCCTTCATCCCCAGCACCTTGCCTGGCTTGGCTGCAGTGCACTTTGAAATGAAGTATCTGCCCTTTGGCTCAGCCCCTGGTTTGCTTATGGAAAGCATAGTAGGCTATCCCCATGACATCTGCAGGGACCCTTTGGTGGCTTGGGCATCCTGCATTAGCAAAGGGTGGGAGGTGAGAAGATGCCAAAGGAGGGTACTTTTGGCCCATTGAAGAGGCAAGAGCCCTTCTGGGGCTCCCTTCTTCATGAGAGCCTGTGGGCTCACTCAGAAGGCCTCATAGGAGATGGGCTCTGTGGGTGATGTCAGTCTTCTGCCAGGATGCACAGGAGCCCCATACATGGGGGAAAGCCCCTGCAGAGTTGACATCTTTAATGTCCACTCAGCATAGCTGAGAAAAGTATCCATAGGTGTCCAGATTTTCAGTTATGTTTTTTGGAGTGATTGGGGGTAGAGGTGTCTCTCGAGTAAGGAGATCACTCCCCTACTAGGTATTCCTCTGGGCTCTAGGTGATCCCAGCTCCAGTCCTGATCTTTCACCATCCTTGATGTTGGGCCTCTCATGTGCTCAGGGCAGGGGTGTCTTTAGAAGAAGGTTTGAATTGAAACCCAGGATTCTTGTTTGATGTTTCTGTTCTGGCCACAAGATGGAGAAGAGCTGCCGTGGGGTGGTCAGGAAGCAGGTACCATTCTGCTTAGCTGTTTGTCTTCCTAGTTGTAACTCCTCTGTTTATAAAGAGCTTGTTCTTCATGTTTCAAGCACTTTATGAAGAATAAAATTTCACATACTGCAGGTGGTCTGTCTTGTTCCTGTTTTGGAATGAGTGTGGGAAGGAGACTGCCTGTGGAAGAAGGCAGCCTTGAATTGAAGTGGGTGGGGTTCACCGATGATATCACAGGGCAGTAGTACAGTGTTGCCCAATGGCTGGGACTCAATCTTTCACCAACTCACAGGATCTCTATTAATTAGACATCTATTATGGCCGTGTTTATTGGTACAGTGAGGAAATACAGATGGCAAGACTTGAATTCTGTTCTCAAGCTACTTTGTCAAGTCTAGTAGGGGGAGATAAATTACAAATCCAAAACACAATTGTTTCTTATAGTTAGCTAGATTCTCTTTTCAGCTAAAGGAAAATTCTGTTTCTTATTGCTCAGCCATTAGTGCTACAACCTATGCAGGGTTCAGAAAGATTTGGGCGGACATGAGCCAACCCTGCACTTTACCCTGAGACTAAGAAGACCCAAAGTGAGGTTTCCCAGAGTCAAGTCCAAAATAATTTCACTGTCTTCGGTGAAACAGGCAGCCCCTTATACCCCCAGTCTGGTTCACTGACCAAATTCAACAAGGAGTCTTAAGCTGCTCTATGTAGAAGTGTTTACTATCCTTGCTGGGGTTGCTCCTTATCTAAAGTCCTTGGAGCTGGTACTTGCAAGGCTACTTAACCCTATTTTCAGCGGGCTCCCCCCACCTCCCTCCCACACCCCGACAGTTCTCTTCCTCCCAAGAAGTAAGGCCCAGGAGGGATCTTTCTTGGTTGGTCAAAGAAGGTGGAGGGCATTAAGGATTGGGTGTCAAAAGCCCAGCTTACTCTGGGAACCGAGTGTTAGTATGACTGGAGAGCACAGGGTGGGAGGTAGGGTGGTGATACAAGCAACTGTAGGAAAATTCAGCATTGCAAGTCCTTGCAGAAAGCCCTCCCAGTTAACCCCCACTTCACCTGGAGTCCTTGCCCATCTACTCCTGGGTCAGACCCATTGGTGGAGGGCCCTTGTTCTGGGCTGCTGCTTCAGGCACGACTTCTGTGACATCAACCCAAACTTCTGTGGGCTGGTTACTAGCGAGGGGCCGCCCGGTGTTCCCCTACCGGAACCTCAGGGCCATGCTTACATACCTTTCCCGTACTACCGACCCCTGCAACACCGAGACGGAGGCTGCGTGGATGCAACTCTCCGCAGTCTGAGGTTGTCAAGATTCTGAGAAGAGAAAAACTACACTTCCCACAACCCCTTGCGCGCCCTGCTTGCTGCGGTTGCTCATGGCCAATCGGGAGAGGCAGCTGTGGCGGGGGCCGAGGAGGGACATTTTAAAAGGGCCGGGGATTGCGGGCGTCAGTGGCCATGGCGGATACAGCGACTACAGCATCAGCGGCGGCAGCTAGTGCCGCTAATGCTTCGACCGATGCACCGCCTTTCCAACTGGGTAAACCCCGCTTCCAGCAGGTGAGGACCGGAGCTGTGATCTGCATGTCGGCGGGTGGCATAGGAAGGGCTGGCAAACTCCCCTCCAAAGTCCCCTTTAGCCCAAGGGTCTCCGACCCGCGGCCACCGGAGCCTGCAGTTAGTGCCGCGGGGACCTCGGCCACAACCACCCTTTTCCCATTGGTCAATGGGCCGGGCGAGGACTCCCAGTTTGACTTCCTATTGGCGGTTGTTTCTGTCACTCCTCTCCTGCCCGCGCCCTCCAGTCCTTCTCGCCCGAGGCGCTCTTTGATTGGCTACTGACGACCGAGGCCCGGACTCCCGGGCGCCCGGGTCCGGTCTGCTTTTGCAGGGTCGCTCCAGCTTGTGCAGCCGCCCACTCCCGGTGCAAAGTTCGGGCCCGGCCCTGGGTGAGAAGTTGGCGTGGCCAGGATGCCTTCTAACTTTTCCCCCGACTAGGACTGACTTTCCTTCCGAGCTGCAGGCTGAGCCGCCGTGCAGCTCCCGCACCTCGCGATCATACTTCCATTCCTCTACCCGCAAGTGGGGTCCGCGCTGCACCGCAGGGTGGGACCACGTGCCGAGTTCTGCGGCTCCCCGGCCTCTCCCATCCCCCAGCCGGGAATTCCCTGACGCAGCGAGTCGGCTGGCCGGTGCCCCGCAGAGATGGAGCTGGGACAAACCTGGAGAGCCAGGGGTGCGGAGGAAACGCTGTGTCATCCCCTGGGGCCGCAGTCCCTAGGAGGGTGCGTGGACCCGGGAACCAGCCCCAGCCTTTCCCTCGCTGAGTCCTCCGGTACCCCGGCCCAGGCACCACGGGGCGTTTGGCTCTGTCCAGATCCACTCGGACTCTTCTGGGCACGATGATTGTGTTTCTTTTCTTTCTGGACCCCCGCCTGGGCGCCGCTAACTTGGTACTCGGGTACCATGACAGGGATGGAACCTGCAGTCTCGACGTGTTGTCTGGGCCCGGGAGACCGGAGCCTAGGAGGGGCAATTCCCACTCCGCAGACCCTGGGGCCCTGCTGTCTCCAGCGCTGAAGAAGCGCACTTTATTAGGAAAAGGGCGAAGAGACTCAGCTAAAGGGAACCGGGGATTGCGATGGGTGGGGTGGGTGGCAGAGGAGCCAGAAAGAACTTTGCAGGAAGAAAGGCTATGGTACAAAGGTCGGTGCAGTGGCTTGCTTGCTTGCTTTTCTTTCTTTTTTTTCTTTTTTTGGCTGCAGTTGTGGGAGGGGGACTGGATCCAGCCTTGAGGTTTAATGATAATTAAGGAACTGCTCTCCTTATCCTTTTGAAAAAATGTCCCCGGGGGTTTTAAATGGGACTAGATTGTTTTTAAAAATAGATCATCTCAGCATGTAGGTATCTGAGAAGATACTGTCATCTTTCTGCTAGTGTAAGATGCCACCTATGGCGAAACTGGGGGTGGGGTTCTCCTGCCTCACCTGGGGTGACCCTTCATTCCTTTCTACATCTCCCATTCTGCTCATCCTTCAGTCAAGCTTAGGCCAATCTCTAGCTGTGGTGTTTTTCCCCCCTGGTCTGATAAAGTCAGGTAGCTGATTCCTTCCTGGAAGCCTCTTTGGCCACCCACAAAGACTTTTCCACCACCACAACCTTTCCCTGAAGTCTTTTCTGTTGTTCTCTACACCGTGGTCATTTGGTCTCAAACCTCATGTAGGTCTTTTGAGAAAATATTACCCTGTGGTGTTATGTAGGTAGTTAGGCTTTTAATTAGGTGTTGAGTAAAAACTTCTCCCCTTGTTCCTGTTATCTGTGTGTGGCCCTTGGAATATCCAGTCACCCAATAGATATTTATGGGGTACCTCTTAGTGGCTTAATGACTAGGCCCTTTGCTGTGGAGCCATAGATGCACGTTGGAGGCTATTGGTTCCTACTGCTGTTGCTGGTCCCTCTTTTGGGCAGTAAAGTGTGTGTTGCATTTGCTCTTGAAGCTGTCCAGCATAGTGGCCTGCATAAAGAACAGTGCCTGAGCACATGTGATTCATCCATGTTAAGGATCTTCTCTTTCCTCCAAACCTGCTCCTCCCACACTCTTCCCTGGCTCTCTGTAAGCAGCTCAGCTTGCCACCCAAGTGCTAGTCATAAACCTGGGATTTGCCTGTGTACTTCCCTTCCTCTCTCTCACTCTATAAGTACTATGAGAGGCCATGATCTCACCTCTGCAACAACTTTCAGATTTGCTCATCTCCATGGCTAGACTCCAAAACCAGCCCCCCTCATCTATTTCCTGGACCATTGTGGAAGCCTTCAGACAGGTTTCTCTGCTTCCACTCTGGCCCTCTTCCCATCCCTCTCTCTTCTGTGTGGCAGAGTCCCAGCAATGCAGGTCTGATCAAATGATACCCCCTCCCCCACACATGTACATTTAAACACCCTGAAGTGGCTTCCCTTGCTCCTAAGATAAAGATCTCATCTCTGAAGGGGCCCAAAGTTCTGCACAGTCTATCTATCCCTGTTGTCTTCTGTCTTGAGTCCTACCACCCACCCACCTTTGTAACAACCTTCCCACTACACTTACTGCTTTTTAGCTTTTAAATCTATTATGGCCTTTCTACTTCCCCCTCTCCAGGCCATCTGCTGGAATATCACCTCCCCACATCCTCAAATCTCACACCACTCCTCATTCTTAATGAATTAGTGAAGCATCACTTCCTTGGGGAAGCCTCCAAGATGAGTTGACTGTGCCCTGCTACTGCAAAGCAACTGTCTAGTGGATACATTGACTTGGGGATGACTAGTTCATTACTGTCTGTCTCCTCTTTTGACCTTAGATTCCATGGAATCAGGGACTGTGTCTGCCTTGACTCCCTATTGACTCAGCTATGTCTGGCACTTCAAAGATGCTCAGTAAAGACTTGTGAATAAATGAATGTGCCGCAAATACTTGAGTGGGTTTTGTGGACCTGAATTTGACATACTAGGTTGTGTCTGGAGCAGTGGTCATTGTCCCTTAGGAATCTTGTTAAATTGCAACCAAATGAGAGAATGTTTGATAGTTCAGAGACCCCAGAGTTGGTGGTCTCTAAGGGGGTGAATCTAGACAAAATTGTCTGCCTTGGACGTCCTGGGTTCATGAGCTCCTTTAGGGTCTAGTCATCTTTATCTGCCCTCAATATTTAGCATACAGTTGGTGTCCAATGTATACTCCTATTGCCTTGTGCTATTCTGACAGAAGCCTGCTTTGAGTAGCTCATAATCTAGCGTCCATTTCCAGAGCCAATGCTGGGAACACCACTCTGTTCTTCAGCTAGTTTCACTACTTTCTGTAGAAATTGGAACCAAAGTATTGCTTTCTGGAGTCACCTCAGAACTTCTCTTCTCCCCCGCCCCTAAGAGTCTCCTTGTGCTGGAGTGCAGGGGAGGAAGAACACCATGCAGGATCAGGGGGTGGAAAAAGGGTGATAAATGGACTTTGGAATGTGGCTGTTTTTCTCTCCATAAGATGGTGATAGTTAAGATTGTCCCAACCTGTATGCATGTTGAGTTATGAAATTTACACAACCCAGTGGGGTGAGTACAAGGATCTCCAGTTTACAGGCAGGAAACTTGTAACATATAAACAGATTAGATGACCTTATAGGCAGACTGGCTCCAGAGTTCATATTTGTTTATTGCCAACTCTTTTATTTCGGAGGTTTTCAAATGTACAAAACTGGAGAGACAGTCATTGAACCTCTACATATAACTCAGCTTCAACAATTACCCGTTTTTTTCTTTTCTTTCTTTCTTTCTTTCTTTCTTTTCTTTTTGTGGTGCTAGGAATTGAATCTAGGCCTTATGTTTTCCAGGCAAGCACTCTACCACTGAGCCATGTCCCCAGCCCCATAATTACCAATTTAAGGCCTGCTTTGTTTCATCTATACACCCCACTCCCAGCCACTAAATTATTTTGAAGCAAATCCTAAACATCATGGCATTTCATTGGCCTACTAGTGGATACCTCTAAAACTAAGGACTCTTGGCTTGTGTTCATTCATTCATTTATCATACTAGTGATTGAACCCTGTGTACTCTACCACTGAGCCATATCCCCAGCCTTTTTAATCTTTTATTTTGAGACAGGGCCTTGCTAAGTTGCCAAGGCTGACCTTGAACTTGGGACCTTCCTGTTTCAGCCTCCAGAGTAGCTGGGATTACAATCATGTACCACAAGTGTTCTACCACTGAGCCACAACCCCAGCTCCCCTAGCTACTTTTGATTAATTAATTAAATAAAATTAATTTTAATTTTGGATAATTTTAGATTTATAGAAGTTAGAAAGATGTACCTCACATTACCATGGTACATTTATCAAAACTAAAAAGCCAACATTGATATATTACTATTAACTATATTCCAGATTGAATTGGATTTCACTATGTTTTTTACATCAATGTCCCTTTTCTGTTCTAGGAGCCCATTATATTTAGTCATCATGTCTTAGTCTTCTCTGATCTGTAAGTTTCTCAGACTTCCCTTGTTTGGATGACCTTGATGATTTTAGCAAGTGCTGGTAGGATATTTTATAGACTGTCCCTCATTCTGGGTGAAGAATATTGCAGAGATAAAGTGCTCTCTGTATCACATCATATCAGAGGGCTTCTCAATTAGTTTTAATATAACCATAATACCCTTCACATACCTGAAACAATTAAATCTTAATGACTTCACATTTCTTTAATTGTCACCAAATGTGTGTGTGTGTGTGTGTGTGTGTGTGTGTGTGTGTGTTGGTACCAGTGATTGAACCCAGGGATGCTTAACATGAGCCACATCCTTAGCCTTTTTTTATATTTTATTTAGAGACAGGGTCTTGCTGAGTTGCTGAAGGCCTTGCAAAATTGCTGAGGCTGGCCTTTGAATTTGCAATCCTTCCTGAGCTGCTGGGATTACAGGTGTGCACCACCACGCCCGCCCGGCCCTAAATGGTTTTTTTTTTTTTTTTTTAAATTATTGTTGTTTGAATGAGACTTCTGTCAACTCTACACATTACATTTGGTTCATGTTTATTTTGTCTCTTGATATTCATTTCTCTCTCCCTCTTTATTTTTTGCAGAAACTGGGTTGTTTGTCCTGTAGGATGTCCCTTATTCTGAATATGGTTGATGGCATCTCTTTGGTATTATTTAACATGTTCCTCTGTCCCATTTCTCTTGCCAATTTGCAATCTATTTTTTTTTTTGTTGTTTTTTAATCTGTTTTAAAGCACTATCCCACCTGGCCTTGTGGAGGGGGGAAGAGGAAAAGGAAGAGTCAGCACCTGGAGCTTCTAAGACCTGCCTTCCTCTCTTTTCTTCTCCTTTGCTGCCCTTTTCCTCCCCTGAACTCTCTTCTCTCTCTCTCTCTCTTTTTTTTTGCTTCAGAGTAAGATCTAATCCGGCAGGTGGAGCCGAGGCAGGAACAAGAACAAACATGGATCTCCTCCCATTTGTTTTCAGTCTATCCAAAAATAGTTTGTTTTTTTTTTTTTTTTTTAATTGCTGCCTATTTATTTTTATTTTTTAAGCTTCCTCACTCCTTCAGAGAGCTCACCTCCTGTTAAGATGACCAGGGTGACAGTGAACTGTGTGTGTGCTCGGGTCCAACGTGGACTGTGGCAGATTTCCGTAGAGCAGGCGGGTTGCACAGGGCTCACTCTGTGGCCCCGGGAACTCCTGGGCAGGAAAATGTGCTCGTCACATGAAATTTGTGTGGGCTGAGAGTCCGGAGGCCAGGAGCAATTTCTCATATATTTTGCCTCATATGAAGTTTTAAAATCACAGTGCCTTTTAGATAGTTTTTTGAATCATTTCCTTCCCGTAGGCTATAGTGACTTTCTGAGAGCAGTGCTTGGGGTTGGTTTGTGTTGTGGAGCAGCTCACACTTCCCAGAATCACCTGGGAAGGTTTTTAAACCGATATTGCTGCCTGGAGCCTGGAGCACTCAAACCAATAGAACCAGAATCCGTGGGTGTCTGGCCTGGCCATGAAGTGCCTGCTGATTCAGACAGGGTACAGCCTGGTTGAAGACACCTGCAGCTCCAGCCTGTCTACCTTGGGCTATAGGTTCAGTGAGTATTTTATTTCTAATCCTAAAGAGCAATCATTTTGAGGTCTGGGGCTAGGTGTCTGTCAGTTCTTCTTGGGCCTTTGCCCTCAGCCTCCACTAAGAGGCCTGCTGTCCCCAGCTGAGCTGCATCTAGGGAGAGGACAACCTGCTGCTGGAGGTCCAGGGTCCCTGCCAAGAATCAGCAGACTCACCTTCCTTATGAAGGGAAAGGGAAAGGATTGTTTGACTGACTCATTCTCTGGTAAAGAAAAAGGGAAGGAAAAAATGTCCACTGTGTGATTAGATTCAGATGGGCTGAATTTAAGAGGTGGGGGTGAGTGGGTGCACTATACATTTTAAATTATTGAGAAAATAAAAATGAACTCAAAGAATAGAAACCTTGCCTGCCATTCATGGCAGGGAAGACACACAGAGGTAGTTTTTGTTTCTGCAAAGAAATAATGTTTCTTAGCTGAGGCTACAAAGTATCAGAAGGACCCCTTTCTTTGAGTAAGCACTCATTGAGAACTTGAGTTATCTAAAAATCATGGATTGCCAGAGACTTTGCTGTTTTAATCATATCGTTAGGAATGAAGTAACCAGTTCTTGATGGCAGATCTAAGCCACTTTACCTAATAGATAACCCAAAATGATTAGGTTTAAATGAGTTTCTGGTTTCTGGTCTCAATATTACACACTAGTTTTTCTTTGTCTTTGTGTGTGTGTGTGTGTGTGTGTGTGTGTGGCACTGGGGATTGAACCCCTGGGTGTTTACCCCTGAGTTATATCCCCAGTGCCCTGGCTCCTTTTTTAAAAAAAATTTGAGACAGAGTCTTACTAAGTTGCTGAGACTGGCTTTGAACTTGAGATGCTCCTGCCTTAGTCTCCTGAGTTGCTGGAACTACAGGTATGTGCTATGGTGACCAGCTCCACACTAATCTTAGCTTTATAGTTTCCATGGAAACAAGGCCCTAAGTCCACTTATCAGTCGAGACCTAGCTTGACCCTTTCCATGCATCCCCTTGCTTTGCTGGGAGTTAGGAGCAATCGAAGGACTACTTTATTTCAATTTCCCTCCACCTTTTATCCATAACATTGGACATCAACTCAATCTTTTCCTTTGGTGATACATCCGTCATAACCATGCTGTGCAGCCTTCCTTGTTGCAGTAATTCAGTAGACTTGACTTTGTTAAGGCTGGTCCCTGGGGGTTTTAGGCTGGCTGGGTTAGGATTACAATGTGCTTTGAACCCTTTTCATGGATCTCAGGCCTGTATTTCAAAGTGTTTATTGAACAGTTACATCTGGAATGCCCAATGACCTCAAATGTACATGACCAATGCAGAATCCTTGTCTTCCTCTCCACTAAAACAGTATGCCTCTAGCTCCCCTTATCCTGATTAATACACATTAGTATTGAACTGGCAATCTACACATCATCCATGACTCCTGGTTCTTCCCTGTTCTTCCACTCTCAGCAAGCCTCGCTGTACCCCAAGGCTCAGCACAGTGTGGATCACAGTAGGTCTTCAGAAGCTAGTTGAACGGTGAATGGGTGAAGAGACTCTAGGCATCTGCAGTTTCTGATCGCAGCCTTCATGCCCTCATGCTGTCCTGTATAACCTCTGTTAGGTTAACCAGCCACCTCCCAGTGTCAGTTCCTCTGGGTGCCTCCTTCACCCTCTCTAGGAAGAAACCTATGTGTCCCCAGTGCACTGTGTGATGCCTCATTTGGGCACTGATCACAGTGTTTTGTAGTTATTTGTTTACTTATTTGTGTTTGACTTCCTCGATGGTTCCGAGTTCCTGGAGAGCTTGTTCATGGTGATGCTCCTGGAGCCTGGCTCAGTAGGAGTTTGCAGATGTCTGTGAAGCAAAAATGCTTTATCTGAGCTTTTCCCTCAGTGACTGAAGTAGAAAGTGGCAAAAGAGGGCTGGCAGGGCAGAGACAGGATCAAAACCACAGGACAAGTCAGGGGCTGGAAGTGTCTGCTAGAGCATCTTTTCCAAGTTGCTTTGCTCACATCTGTTCCTGCTCATCCTCATCCCTCTTGGACCACAGACTTTTCAATTGTACCCTCCCTTCAAAGCCCCATCCCGCCCCGCCCTGCCCTATCCCCTTCAGGAAGTTTGGAGGCCACTGGATGCTCACTAGCCCACTCATCCATTCAAGTGTATCCGCACAGCCCTTTCTAAGTATGTGAGGAGACTGGTAGCCAAGGTGGATAAGGGAGGAACTATCCACATCCTACACCCTTCAGAAGTTCATTGTCGAGTATATTACTTAACATACCAGCTTGTACTTTAATTTACATATATTTTAAAAAACAGAATATTACTTCTATATGTCACTCCTAATACTGATGTTTTTTTCATTTTAAAAGCAATTTAAAAGATATAGAAATAATCACCCATAATCCTATTACTCGGAGGCAATATCTGTTATTATTTTAATGTATTTTCATCTAGCATCTTGAAAAATATGGTCTGTAATTTTTTTCTTTGAAACACCTTCAGTAGTACAGGAAAGGTGTCTTATAACTCTCACCTTACAAGAGTAGGAAAACTTCCCTTTGCCCTTTACCTACCTCCATCAGTTTTTAAAATTTTGTTACATTTCCTCATTGTTTTCTTTGTCTAGGTGATGAAGAAAGTCTAGAAACAGCAAATATACATGATCTCAAGGACATCCGCAGAGTGTAAAAAACAAAATAATAGCCAGTATGGTGGATCATGCCTGTAATCCCAGCAACTCAGGAGGCTGAGGCAGGAGGATCACGAGTTCTAAGCCAGCCTCAGCAACTTAGTGAGTGATGCCCTAAGCACCTTAGTGAGACTCTGTTTCAAAATAAAAAGTAAAAGGCTGGGATGTGGCTCGGTGGTTAAGTGCCCCTGGGTTCAATGTCTGGTACCAAAAAAATAAAAAATAAATAAATAAAATAAATAAATAAATAACAGTACTTACATTTTTAGGTTATATGACCACCTTTGTATTTATACATGTTCTTTTTCCTCAGCTACTTGAAAGTGGATTACATACATTCATCCCATAATTCTTTAGTGGATGTCTCCTAAGAATAGGGACATTCTCCACATAACCACAGTACAGTTATTACATCTAGGAAATTTAACATGGATACAATACTTTTTATTAATCTATGATTCATATTCCAACTTTTTCACTTGTGTCAATAATACTCTGGAAAACATTCTTGCATCAAATCCAGGATCCAATCCCATCACGCAATGTACTTGACCATCTCTTTAGTGACCTTTAACTGTGGGTCAGTTTTTCAGTCTTCGTCTTTATGACATTGACGTGTTTGATGAATGAGGCCAGTGATTTTGTGAAATGTTCCATAATCTGGAGTTTTCTGAGGGTCCCCATGATGAGATTCAGTCCCTCCGGAATGCCACATTGGTGACACAATTCACTTCTCACGTCTCCAGGCACAAAATATCCATCTGCCCCTCCGTGGTCCTTTTAACATGTCCCTGTCACTTTGGTGGAGATGGCACTTCATTACTTTCTAGCACAACCAGTTTCATCTTATACCATCCCTGCCCTGCCCTGGAACCAGCCACTTCCCTAGGGAACCTTGGTTCCTTTCACCAGGGTCTAGATGTCTTTTGGTAGTTTTGCTCTTCATTTAATATCCATCTGTTTCTATCTCCTGGCTAATTAAGTTGGAATCCCACTGCTTATACATTTTACAAAATCATGAGCAGTTTTCCATGTCATAACTGTGGTCTGAAAGCATGATTTTAAATGTCTGCATAATATTCAATCATATAAATGAATGTCACTCAACCATCACCTTGGTGATGATTAATGATGTAGCCTTGGCATGTACCTCTGACCATATCTCTGAACATTCTGATTGTTTCCTTAGACTGAGTTTTTGGAGATAGAATTTTTCCAGGACAATTGTATGAGCATTATGTACGTATGCTTTAAGTGGGGAATGGTTTGGGCCATTTGAGCTATAGAAGAGGCTGGAAAAGTGATTGTTGTAGCTAGGAATGCTGCTGAGGCTTGTTCTGGTCTGTGTTCTGTACCTGGAGGTGGGTGGCAATAGCGGGTAGAGAGGCTGCTCTGTGTAGGGGGTGCCAGGATGAGCAGAGGGATGGGTCTGATTTATGCAGGAACTTTGGTGACCCAGGGCCTGTTGCAGGTCTTTATTGGGAAGGGAAAGGAAAGAAGCTGACTGCAGGGGCTGCTGTCCTTGAATGCAAGGGCAGGGAAGTGGGAGCTCCTGTTTTCTTCACTATGTAGAGCATAGGGCTTGGAGAGCTGTGGGGCTCTAGGGAGGGATTTGGGGCAGAGCCCAGAATGTAGTGAGGCATGAACCCCCAGTGTTTGCAGCTTTCCCCTTCATCTCTGAGCTTGGCACCCTCTTTTTATTCCTCTTGAATTTGGCTTAGCCCAGCTGGCTTTGTCCCCAGGTCGAAGGCCCAGCAGCAGTGTTGCTTGGTTTCCTTTCACTGGGCTTGAATGCCGGTGGCCTGCTTAGCACAAAGCCTTCCTTTTCTAGGGCCCCTGCTCCGGGGCAGGGTTGGAGAAGCTGGTCCCTTGGCCTGCACCTCACAGCAGTTCCAGGACTCTGGTTGAAGCAGGGCCCGTGGGCCATGGGTGCAGTGCTGTCTTGCTTGGGCTCTGCCTGTGGCTATCTTCCCCCAAGTGCAGAGCCGGATCTTAGAGAGGGGCCCTATCAGGGGTGGGCAGGGTCTTCATGCTCCCTAGAGTTCCTAAGCAAGGCAGGGGGGCTGGGGAGATGGCTCCCAGTGATGCTTGGAAGCTTTTGAAGGGGTCAGCTTAGATCTCAGGACAATGGGAGAGAGGGAGAAAAGTGGGAGGCATCTGGAAAAGAAGTTGGGACAGTCACCAAGTATCTGAATGGTCTTTCTGAGTCCACTTTAGGAAACCCTCAACTCTGGGAAAGCTGCTTTCAGGTCCCTGAGCAATGAGGCCTCAAGGGCGTTCATCATCCCCACGGGGAGTCCTGAGACTGGGGTCCCCAATCATAAGGGCAAGCTGCAGGGGTGTTCCCAATGTCCTCAGGGTGTGTACAGCCGCTGACCTCCTCTCCTTTTCCACCCTGCTGCAGACATCCTTCTACGGACGCTTCAGGCACTTCTTGGATATCATCGACCCTCGCACGCTCTTTGTCACTGAGGTAAGTCAGGGCTGTCACTCTCAACAGAAGCCCCTTGGCTTCTGTACCTTGTCACTGCAGACTGTGTGGGCCATCTAAAGGGCCACGGAGGGTGGGATGAAGGAGTGAGGAGTTAGGGGTGGGTAGGAAACAAGAGGAAGGTAACGGATTGTCCGTCTGCCTACCTAGCTAGAGTTCATTGACTGCTATATACTGTTTCACATTATTTCATTTGGATCTCACAACGGCCCTTCAAGATAAATGCAGTGTTTTTGTTGTTGTTATTATTTGAAAACTTAATGAAATTATTACCAAATTTATTACCTAAATTATATGCTTGTTATAAAAGTTCAAATAGGGCTGGGACTGTAGCTCGGTGGTAAAGCCCTTGCCTAGCATTCGTGAGGCCCTGGGTTTGATCTCCAGGTCCCAGATTGGAAAAGTTCAAACAGCAGAAATGTGTTTAAGTAGAACAGAAGAGGATCCTTTAATCATCCTCCCTGCACAGTTTTCTCCTTTCCTACAAATTAATGACTTTTAAGGTCAGGTTTATTAAGACATAATTTATACCTTTTTTAGGTGTATAGTGCTATGGGTTTAGGCAAATGTATAAGTCATGTATGCATCACTGAAATCAAGATATAAAACATTCCTATCACCCTAACATGTTCCCTCACTTCTTTATAATCAATTCCCCTGACCCCAGCCCCTGGCCACCACCCATCTATTTTCTGTTTCTATAATTTTGCTGTTTCCAGAATGTCATCTAAATGGAATCCTGCAGCATGCAGCCTTCTTCCCTTGACCAAAATGCTTGTGAGATGCATCTGTGTTATTGCATGTATCAGTAGTTCATCCATTCTTATTGTTGTGTTCCGTTGAAAGAATGTTCCAGAATTTGTTTATCCATTCACTTGTTGAGGAATACCTGGGCTTTTTCCAGCTTGGGACTATTATGAATAAAACTGCAATGAACATTTTTTTTGTGTGGATGTATGTTTTAATTTCTCTGAGTAAATAACTAGGAATGAGATTGCTGGCTCATGGTAAGTAGGGGTAAATATATATTTAACTTTATCAGAAATTGCCAAACTGCTGTTTAGAGTGCTGCACATTTTACATTCCCATCAGCAATGTGTGAGAGTTCCAGTTGCTCCACTTCTTCACCAACACTTGCTATTGTCAACTTTTAAAATACATTTATATATTTGGTCTCTAAAGGCTTCTCATGTGTATTTACAAATATGTGTGCAGGAATGCATATGCCTATGAAATAGTATTACTTATTAGATACCGTGAGCGAAGCAATTTGTAAGCATTTTTAAAAATTGACACGTAGCTGGGTGCAGTGGTGCATCCTTGTAATCCCAGCGGCTTGGGAGGCTGAGGCAGGAGGATCACAAGTTCAAAGCCAGCCTCAGCAATTTAGGGAGGCCCTAAGCAACTCAGCAAGAACCTGTCTCTCAATAATTTACCAATAAATAAAATAAAAGGGCTGGGGATGTAGCTCAGTGGTTAAGTACCCCTGGGTTCAATCCCTGGTACCAAAAAAAATTGACACATAACCCAGTATTGCAGAACATCAGGAAATAAAGATAAAATTTGAAACCTAGTAGAGCAAAATTGAAATAAAAATAAATTGACACATAAAGTTACACATATTTAAGAGGTGCCATGTGATGTTTTGATACATGTATACATTGTGTACTGTTTAAATCAAAGTAAGCATCTGTCCCCTTAAACATTTATCATTCCTTTGTGGTGAATTTAAAGCATTTTCATGTATTAGCTCATGGGATTAAACTCACAGCCACTCTTAACAGAGGAGATGATTATACATTCCATTTCGCGGACAAAGAAACAGTAGAAGTTAAGTCTCATGCACATGGTGCTGGCCAGTGGTGGAGCCAGGGTCTGGACCCAGGTGTTTGTCTATAGACACTTATTCTCAGCCAGTTCACATTCCTATTCAGGGAACTTGAGTTGAGGAAACTCCTCAGAGATTTCTTAGGCAGCAGAAGGCCTGAGCGCCATCCCTAGCCTTGGAGGCAGCTTCCTCCTGGACAGCACTTCACTGCACTTCTCTGTCATGAGCAATGCCTTTCCTCAGCCCTGGAGTTGACAGGCTCTGGGAGCGAACAGTCATGGTGGGAGGAAACACAAGGCTTGCTGGACACCTGGGCCTGAACCATCCCAGTGTGCAAAGGTAGCAGCCCAGTAATGTGGAATGTAGGAATTACCCTGCTATGAATTTCCTACTGCATCTCTGCAAGAACTAATAAGGGCCCAGTTATTTTCCTGGCTGGCCTTATTGGCCTTCTTGGGCTACTGTATCTTAGGAGCAAATGTGCTGAACTTTTAGGCTCTGTGTGGATTCTTCTAAATAGGAATCAGTGCAATTACATAAAAATTTTTACCAAACTAGAGAGAATACTTAACTAGCCTAGGTAATATCATACAAGATAATTTCAGAACCATGCAAAACGAGGTACAATTGCAGTTCTGAAATCCCAGTGTAAGTGCTATCTGCTTGGGAGAGGAGGTAGCAGAACCAGAGCTTAACTCAAAAGATGGAGATGTTCATGGTGGACTTTGAGGCTCACTGAGAAATGGCAGAAGGGGATGTGGGAGACAGGAAGGTGTGTTAGCTTTCCATCACTATGATGGAATTCCTGAGAAAGGCAACTTAGAAGGAGGAAAGGTTTATTTTGACTATGGTCTCCGTCCATGGTCATTTGGCCCTGCTGCCTTTTGGCCTGTGGTGAGACAGAACATCATGGAAGGGAAAGCTGCTCACTTTGTAGCATGTGGGAAGAGAGAGAGAGGGAGGGAGGGAGGGATGGAGGGGGGGCGGGGGGGAAGGGAGGAGGGCTGGTCCCAGTTTCTCCAAGGGCACACTCCCATGACCTAATTTTCTTCTATTAATTCCACCTCCTAAGGTTCCACCACCTCCTGGATGGGGACATGCAACACGTCAACCTTTCAGGCTCATTCTAGATCCAAGCTATAGCAGGAGGTATTTCCATGGGCCTCAGATTACCAAGAGCAGACAGGGGGTTGGGGATGGGTGAGCTACAGGGTGGCATGCCACCTGGGCCAGGGAGCTCATCGTCCTCCCTTTTCCCAGTCCACCATCCTCCCATTCTCAAGACCATTTTATTTTACACTTCTCTTCCTTGATCCATTTCTCTTTTCTTTACCTCTTGTATTTTGAAAGACCTCAATATTCTTCCACATCACTAAGCCAAATTTGGTCTGTTTCTCTTATCAATCAATTTTAAAAAATGCTTTTTAAAAAAACTATTGAAGTGTCAAAGAAACTTAAATGTTTACTTATTAGAAATAATCCCAGTAGCTTGGGTGACTGAGGCAGGAGGATTGTAAATTCAAAACCAGCCTCAGCAACTTAGTGAGGCCCTAAGGAACTTAGTGAGGCTCTGTCTCAGAATAAAAAAGGGCTTGGGATGTGGCTCAGTGGTTAAGCACCCCTAGGTTCAAACCCTGGTATCAAAACAAAAACAAGGCAAACCAAGGCAGCAGAAGATTTAAAATACGTTTAAAATTTCACATGTTCCATCCCCTCATTGAGATCTAATAGGTTTCCCAGAAAGATCTGCACCTCCCTTCACCACTGTACCTGAGTTGTATATTATTTCCAAGAGTACCTGTTTACCTTTTGGAAAATTTCTGCTCCCAGAAGATATTCTAGGCCCTAAAATCTCTGGAAGGACCAGGTGCAGTGGCACACACTTGTAATCCAGCAACAAGGAGACTGAGGCAGGAGAATTGCAGGTTCAAGGCCAGCCTCAGCAATTTAGCAAGGCATGTCCCAAAATAAAAATTGAAATGGGCTGGGGATGTAGCTCAGTGATAAAGTGACCCCGGGTTCAGTCCCTAGTACCAAACAACAAACAACAACTCTTAACTCTGGAAGGGCCCTGAATGGGGTCTCCAGGCTGACAATTTGGTAAGTGGCCCTCATCCTCACTGGCTCAAGCACAAGCAGGCTGTTTGGCAAGGTCATTTCTATTGCCAAAAGGAGAAACTAGAAGTAGCAAGAGGAGCCTCTGAGCTGAGCCTGCCCTCCTTCAGGGCTGGTTCCTTCCACACTGCTGCTCAGTCCACAGATTAGGTCTACAGAACACTGCTTCTCTCCCAGGGCCTGTGGCTGGTGTCCTGGAAGGAAATATGGGGCAGTGGCTGCCCAATTGGAGGCAATCTGGATGGCCCATTGGCAGGGTGCAAGCATACGAGGAGGTGGCTTTGGAAACTGGAGCTTCCCAGAGTGGAAAGATCCTGGGCAGCATGAGCCATCTGTGACCCGGTTCTGAGGGGCATATGCTGAGTCAATGGAGAGACTCATCTTGAGAGAGTTTTGCAGCTGTTCGTTTGCAATTTATAACTGACCAAGCTTTAAAAAGATTCCAACCCTTGTATGTGTAATGAGGCGGAGGAAATTTTATTCACCATAATGTCTCTTAGGAAGAAGGCTGTCTTTGTTCTAAGAATGCCTTAAACAAAGACTTCAGAGGAGGAGGAGGTTGCTGTGTTTGACAGGGAAAGAAATGCACTTTTTGATCCTAAAAGGAGAAGGGAAAGAGAAGGAAGAGGAGGAGAAAAACAGTGGAAAGAAGAGTAAGAAGCCCCAGGGTGAGCTGAAAACCAGTACAAGAAATACCATAGCAGAGATTGCCTGGGCTCTTTTGTATTGTACTGTGTTTATAAAAGTTGTTGTGGACTTGCACTGTTGCCCCCCTTCACCATCATCCCTGAGAAGTTATCCACAAAGTCTGCTTAGTCCATGAAATCTCTGCAAGAGGAGATGACTTGGGTATCTTGGAAGGCCATGAACCTCCTGTAGCGTGCTTAGTGCCTTGCTTTTGCTGAGGCTGGTTTTGAACTTGCAGTTCTCCTGCCTCAGCCTCCTGAGCCACTGGGATTATAGGCATGTGCCATTGCACCAGACCCGAGTTAATCTTTTTTTTTTTAAATTTTTTTAGATTTTGGTGGACCTTTATTTTATTCATTTATTTATATGTGGTTCTGAGAATTGAACCCAGTGCCTCACACATGCTAGGCAAGTGCTCTACCACTCAGCCACAGCTCCAGCCCCACTGAGTTACTCTTAATTCTGGACAGAAGATGGAAGGCACTTGCTCTTTTGAATTTAATAATTACTTAAGGGTTGACAGATTATCATTCGGAAGGGCATAGAAAACTAACTGAAATAATATTAATAACACCAACTCAATTCTAATATTGGTGTAGTAATCTGAAACTATTTTGAATGCATTGTTGGATAGAATAAATAAGTAATTATACTGATATTGGAACCAGGATTTTCACTGTGGGAGTCAGGAGGTAGTATATGGAGTAGGAAAAAAGAAAAGGAATTGGTGTGCTGTTGTGTTTGAATTGGAGGTGTCAATGTGAACGCATGATTTGCACAAAACACACATTTACATTATATTTCCTAATTTCCTGGTTCTGTTCATTGAAAGGGCCTAGAAATAATGACACTCCAGTTACAATGAACATACCTGGCACTCAGATGTTGGTTTCTAAACACCATTACCCACAAAAAGGAACCAAGGCTCCTTGGAGAGATGGTGAAATTAGGTCGGAGGCAGGGAGGATTGCTGTGGAAAGTAAGGAAGTGCTGAAAGACATAGACATAACAATTGCCTTGAAAGAAAACCTACTGGTCATTTTTGGGATAATTGGAGCATTGAAAAGAACAGCAATAGATTCTAACACACTGAATAAAAAATAATCTGGGAGTCTGTAGTCATACTAAAACTGTGGGAAGGGGAATGAATCTCTTTGCAGAAGGATACCAGCTAATAACTGTTGAAGGAAATAACCTTGTGTAACTTTCATTGACGTAACTGTTCCTGTTAGGAGAGTTATTGGATGCTGCTTCTGTAGAGTAGAGGTTTTTGAGAAACAGAATATTTATTTTCTCTCAAAGTATCACTGGCAGATTACTTACTTAACAATAACAAAGGGGAAGAGAGAGGTACTTTTTAAAAAAACATTTGTTTTTTAGTTGTAGTTGGACACAATATCTTTATTTTATTTATTTATTTTTATGTGGTGCTAAGGATCAAACCCAGGGCCTTGCATGTGCTAAGCGATGCTCTACCGCTGAGCCACAACCCCAGCCAAGTGGTAGCTTTATGAAAGGCTTGGGGGATATGCTTTAACCAAATTAGCCTCACCAACTGTGAAAAAACGTTATATTATGTGCCTTCTGATGTGGTGAGAGTCAGGTGGTAATCACTAAATACTAGAAGACGCATAAAGAGAAAAATAAAAGTTGCTCGTAATCCCACTTGCTAGAATTAATTAATAAATAATTAATTTTGCAGTACTGGGGATTGAACTACTGCTGAGTTCTACTGCTTAGCTACATCCTTAGCCCTTTTAATTTCATTTTGAGACAGGGTCTTGCTAATTTGCAGAAGCTGTTCTCGAACTTGCCATCCTCCTGCCTCAGGCTTCCAAGTAGCTGGGATTATAAGCACATACCATCTTGCCTGGTTTGCTAGAAATAATTGGCATTAACATTTTGGAGTATGTATATGTACAAATTTGGGATGTTTTATACAATATGTATATGTATATCTATATCTGTATGTCTATATATATATAGGGAGAGAGACAGAAAATCATATGTGACATGTATGTATACATGATGCATCCTTTTTTCCATGAAGCATATATCATGAACCTTTTTTCTTGTTATTAAATGTTGTTTTAAAATGTAATAACTGCATTATAATTCATTATATGGTTATTCTAGAATTTATTTAACAATTTTCTCTATTGTTGATCATTTAAGTGGTTTCAAGTCTTTTGCCATTACAAATAACATTGCAGTAAATATCTTTGTACATAAATTTTACTGCATTTCTCTTTATTTTCTTTGGATAAACTCCTAGAAGTGGAATTTCTGGATGAAAGACTTTAAAGTTTTTGATATAAATATATATATATATATATATATATATATATATATTATATATATATAAATATATATATACACATATATATATACATATCCATATATACATGTCTCCACAAATTGCCCTGCAAATTTTACCAACCTATACCAAGATTTCCTCAGTATACTCCCAATTGCTATGAGTTCGTATCCTTATATACATAAAGTTTTTGTCTGTCTGCATACATTTTTGGCCTATTTATTACATCCAACATATACTTTGTACTTGTTTTTTTCCTTTCATTCATTTCCAAGTCTTTTACATAATTTTTAAAGATCCCATTTTATAGTATAAATAACCGTCTCCTGTTAGACTTCTAGTTCTAACAGATAGGTTGTTATCTTTTGCTTTTTTGCAAAAAAAAACGGTGTTGGGCATATCACTTCATTTCTGCTAACTTCATTTTTTTTTAGAATAAATTCCCAAGGGCAGGATAAGCAAACTGGAGACCATGGTTGTTTTTAAAGTTCTTGGGCCAGCTGGTTAGGTTTATGTCCTAAAGTAATGCACCACCTGTCATGCTACCAGAACTGTATCCGTTTACCTCAATAGTCCCCCTGAGGTGACTGGATGCCCCTGTCCTGGGGCCTATCCATGGCAGCAGTCAAGGACACATCCCATTAAAGACAAGTTTAACTCAGAGGTTCTGGAACTGCTAGGAGGGAGTAAGAAGTGGCATAAGATGTCCAGTGAAAGACAAGAGAAGGGCTTGGGACTTTGCCTGCCACGTGACCATTAACTTTGGCCCCCAAGTTCTACCACTTGAAAGTCGTGATATTATGGTTAATCTGTGAAAAAAATGCATGTCCCTAGCCCAGGTGGTGGGGAGTGCCTGTAATCCCAGCCATTCAGGAGGCTGAGGCAGGAGGATCACAGGTTTAAGGCCAGCCTCAGCAACTTTGTGAGGCCCTAAGCTACTTAGTGAGACTCTGTCTCAAAATTAAAAATAAAAAGAGCTGGGGATGGAGCTCACTGGCAGAGCATCCCTGGGTTCAATCCCCAGGATGAAAGAAAGAGAGAGAGGGAGGGAGACAGAGAGACAGAGAAAGCAAGCAAGCAATCATGACCCTGTTTCCAGTAGATCCAAGATGCGCCCTGTGAGAGCACCCAGTTACTGAATGATCAGGACATGAATTGACACAACCTCTGAGCCCCCTGCCATCTTATGCATCCAGCTGCTCATCCACTATCCCCCATCCCAGGCCTCTTTCCTTCTTTTTTTAAGTTGCCTTAGCTTTAGGGGCTGCCAACCTCGTCACTTGCCTGAAATGCCCTTGTTCCCAATATACGCACTTCCTCTAAACATTGAAGATTAATTCCTCTCCATTTTTTTTTTTTCTGTATCAGGTTGGGTATGGCTTTGAATGAGAATAATATTGCTCTTCCTTTTCTTACCTGGGTGCCCTGCCCAGGTAGCCATCAGCTTTGTGGAAGTTCCAGACAACTGCTGTGGTTTCTTTTAGAGTACAGTGCTATATCAGCTTTCTTGCTGATATCTCATGGAAATGGCTCAGAACTGGGGTGGAGGGTTCTCGGGATTTGTAGGTGCCACCCACCCACCCTGGGAACTTGGGTAAGAAAATATCCTTCTTGGTTACAGTTTTCTAAGAATGAGGATGGCCAAGATGGTTCTATGATATATATGTGCTGAGGAATAGTCTCACCCACGTATTGAGTGAGCAGGGCACGGTCTCGGATCCCAGCATCACCATTGAAGGGTTTCTTTTGGCTGCACTGGAACCTGAAATCCTAATCCTGACCCTGCTGTTCCCTTATCTCCCAGCAGCTGCAGTCCTTCATTCTGTCAAACTCCCACGATGCACGGCCTTGTATTGGTGATGGGTGGGGACAGGGTCCAGTCCTATGACACTGCAGATTCTTAAAACTAGCTCCTGCACTTTATCATATCTGACAGATAAGATGGGCACACCACTGGCAAGTGGTCAGGAACCTCAGAGAGGGGCAGACCCAATCCTCTCTATTTGAGAAGGGGAGGGAACATTTCTGGAAGATTCCCAGAGAAAATAGTACCAAGCCTTGCAGGATAGATGGGGCTGTGGTAGACTGTTGAGGAGGGAAGGACTTCTGCTGAAGGGAACAGTATGGGACTTTCCAGAGGAAGGAACACACAAGTGCCACCCATAGGGTCAGTGAAGCCCTTCCCAGGGGTCAGAACGTGGTGATGAAATAATCCTGGGTGCTACTCACCTCTTTTCCACCTGCTGTCACTACCATCTTGTATTAGATGAGTTAAATAGTATTATAATTAAATATTTAGATTTAATTATAGATATTTAGGGCTGTCTGGGGTCAGGAGTATAGAGACCTCAATATAAATAATTAAATATTTAGATCATTTTGACATTCAGGGCTTATACTGAGGTCTCTATACTCCTGTCCCCAGCTATTCAGGGTTGACTCTCCATCTGCATTTAATTTGGGGCTGGGCTGTGGTGCTCAGGAAAGATCAGTTTTGCTTCCGATGACTCTTCCCCTAACTGACTTTTGTCCTTTCCTTCCTGGGTCCCTCCATCCCCATTCCCCTCTAATACCCTGACCTCCAAACCTGTCCCTTTGCTTCATACCCCTTTCCCCTTGGGGTCTTGGAGGAGGCCCAGAAGAGCTGGGATTCTCCTTTGTTCCAAGTCTCTACTGTGGGAGCAGGCACATGCATTTGCGGAGAACTTTCTGGAGAACATTACCCCTATCAAATAAAAGGAGAGGCTCTCGTGGCAGGCCTACCAGCAGGCTGGCGCTCGAGAAGAGCTGGGGAGGCAGCAGTGCAGGCTGCTCTACCCCGGGCCCAGGGCTTTGCCCAGGCCCAGCCTTGTCTCTGGGCCAAGCAGGGACCCTCACAGCTTTGGCATTCAGGGGCTGCTAGCCTGTTTGTTCCTGGTTGAAAAGACTTCCTGCAAAGCTTACCCTGCCCCAAACTCCTGCCCAGCTTTCCCCCTCCTCAGGTTCCCGGGGCCCTTGTGTCAAGTCTCACAATACAGCAGCATGGGAGGAGGGTGTCAAGCCGGGAGACCTTCCTCAGAGCCCCCAGGTCTCTGTGAACTTAGCCACCAGAACAGGAAGTCTCAGGGACCTCTCGAGACAGGTGGCTTGGGGCCTTGCCCATCCCACAGGGCCTCTCAGTCTTAACAGAAGCGTCAAGCCAGGACCAGCCTAGGGCACCCAGGGGGCAGAAAAGCCTGTTCCAGCTTCCTGCAGTCCTGGGCCCTGAGACTTGTCTTCAGGAACTTTGGATTCAGTTCTCCCTCACCCACATCGTTTGCCAAAACCAGGACTTATTGGAACTTATTCTGTTGGCAGGAGGGCTCCCTTTGATGACCGTGTCAAATGAGATGGAATCTGGCCAGGTTGTTATAGGAACTCAGGAGAATCCCTAGAGTGGGAGAAAGAATGAGAACACGGGGCCATTCACCACTCAGCGTTGGAAAGTAGAGCATGCATTGTCCAGGCCCACGGAGGCCGAGGGAAGAAGCGGGCTTGGCCCGGGCAGCCTGCCCCATCTCTCAGAGGCTTTTGGGGCATTGGAGGTGGGGGGAGGGTGGGCAGAGCAAGGATCTGGCTAAACTCTGGGTTTAAATGCTAAATCACCCACCTACTATTTGTGTGACCTTAAGCAAGTTAAACCAATCGGCACCATCCAATTTTGTTGAAAAACAAAATGTATTGACTCTAGAGAGAAAATCAACTCCACCTTTGCAGAGTTATCACAGAGTATGTGAAAAGATGATTTAAACTGAGTTTTTGTGCTTTCCTATTTTTTCCCCCCTGGTATTTCTTTAAGCAGCATGAATTGCTTATGTAATTGGGGAAAAAGAAAACAAAAACAAAACAAATGAATAGTTGGAAATGAATAGTTTGGAAATGAATAGTTTCTAGGAAGTGGCTCTTTGAAGTCTGGTAGACATCTATACATTTAAAAGGAAATGAACAGTACTTTCCAGCCTTAGGCCATTCCAAGTAAGAAAAGCTTTCCTGGCCTGTGATTCTGCTGTGGTCCAGACCTGAATTGGATCAGTGCTGGCTGCAGGTCCTGTACACACAGACCTGATGGCCCAGGGGGCCTGGCTGGTTTGTTCTGGTTTGGAAGTAATTCCTGCTGCTGTGGCAGAGCCAGTGGCTATTCAGCATCCACCTCCTGCCAGCAGCCAACTTAGCAGCCCTGTCTGCCTTCTGGATGCGCCCCCCACCCCAGCACTGCTTCCTTGTTTAGACCAAGGACTCATATTGAGGTCTCTATACTCCTGTCCCCAGACAGCCTTTTTCCACAGGCCAGAGGTAACAAGGTAACTTCAGTGAGTTTTTCCCCCCACTCTGGCCCTTCCTACTGTCTGAATTTCCTTATCAGATCCTTGACATAAACTACCTTCTATCATCATTGTATGTTTATGGTTAATTTTTTGAGGTATGCCATATATATTTCAAAATGCACAACTCCTAAGTTTATGTCTTAATGAATTTTTACATCTGTTTATACCCATCTGACCAACATGCAGATCAAGACATTGAATATTTTTATTACCCCAGAGTATTTTTTTGTGTGTGTTTCTTAGTCCTTGTCCCCCTCCAAGTGTAATGCTGTAATGATCTCTACCACCCTAAGTTGTTTGGCATTTTTTTTTTCTTTTTTGGAACTGGGGGTCGAACCCAGGGCTTTGCAAATGCAAGGCAGATGCTTTGCCATTGAACTACATCCCAGCCCTGTATGGCATATTTTTGATTTGGGTATCCTCTTTTGTCTTTTGTCGTTGATCATTGAATGCATCAACCTTCCATTGCCATGTAACATATCACCCTGAAATTTAGTAGCTCAAAACAATCATCAGTTACTTTGCTTATAGAACTTTAATTTGGAAAGGACTTAGAGGGGATGATTTATCTTTGTTCCTGTAAAATTGGCTAGGGCGGCCCTCAGCAGGGAGGGACTGGAAGATCCATTTCAAGATGGCTTGCTTGCATGGTGGGTAAGTAGGTGTGGCTGTCAGCAGGTGGCTCAGTGGAGCTGTGCACCAAGGTCTAGTTCCTATGCACAAGGATGTTTACTAAGCTGCTTGGGCTTCCTTACAGCATGGCGAGTGGGTTTCAAAAGAGTGACTCTCTCGAGAACAAGGTGGAAGTGTGGGCTGGTGTGACCTAGCTGCAGATACTGCATGATCTTACTGCTCCATTCTGTACTTGTTGAGGCAATCACAAATCTGGCCTCCCAGAATCAAGGAAGGGGTCATTATTGACCTTTGGAGGGGAATATGAGAAGGTTCTAGAAGATTATGGGAGGTGGGGATATTGAAGTGGCCACTTTGGAAGATATATTCTGCCACATTATGTCTATGAGATTTGCCTACATTGTGACATGTATTTGTAATTTTACTTTTTCAAATGCTGTATAATATTTCATTGCATGCATATATTATGATTTACTTATTCATTCTCCTGTTAGTTATTTGCATCCTATGTGAATAGTACTTCAATAAACATTCTTTTTTTTTTTTTTTTTAATTTTTTATTGTGGGTTGTTCAAAACATTACAAATTTCTTGACATATCATATTCCACACTTTGATTCAAGTGGGTTATGAACTCCCACCTTCACCCCATACACAGATTGCAGATTCACATCAGTTACACATCCATTTATTTACAAATTGCCATACTAGTGTCTGTTGTGCTCCGCTGCCTTTCCCATCATCCACCCTCCCCCCTCCCCACCTCTCCCCTCCCCTCCCCTCCTCTCTCTCTACCCCCTCCACTGTATAACCCTGAGGGTCTCCTTCCATTACCGTGCAATTTCCCTTCTCTCTCCCTTTCCCTCCCACCTCTCATCCCTGTTAAATGTTAATCTTCTTCTCCTGTTCTTCGTCCCTACTCTGTTCTTAGTTACTTTCCTTATATCAAAGAAGACATTTGGCATTTGTTTTTTAGGGATTGGCTAGCTTCACTTAGCATAATCTGCTCTAATGCCATCCATTTCCCTGTAAATTCTATGATTTTGTCATTTTTTAATGCAGAGTAATACTCCATTGTGTATAAATGCCACATTTTTTTTATCCATTCGTCTATTGAAGGGCATCTAGGTTGGTTCCACAGTCTTGCTATTGTGAACTGTGCTGCTATGAACATCGATGTAGCAGTGTCCCTGTAGCATGCTCTTTTTAGGTCTTTAGGGAATAGACCAAGAAGGGGAATAGCTGGGTCAAATGGTGGCTCCATTCCCAGCTTTCCAAGAAATCTCCATACTGCTTTCCAAATTGGCTGCACCAATCTGCAGTCCCACCAGCAATGTACAAGTGTACCCTTTTCCCCACATCCTCGCCAGCACTTGTTGTTGTTTGACTTCATAATGGCTGCCAATCTTACTGGAGTGAGATGGTATCTTAGGGTGGTTTTGATTTGCATTTCTCTGACAGCTAGAGATGTTGAGCATTTTTTCATGTACTTGTTGATTGACTGTATGTCCTCCTCTGAGAAGTGTCTGTTCAGGTCCTTGGCCCATTTGTTGATTGGGTTGTTTGTTCTCTTATTGTCTAATTTTTTGAGTTCTTTGTATACTCTGGATATTAGGGCTCTATCTGAAGTGTGAGGAGTAAAGATTTGTTCCCAGGATGTAGGCTCCCTATTTACCTCTCTTATTGTTTCTTTTGCTGAGAAAAAACTTTTTAGTTTGAGTAAGTCCCATTTGTTGATTCTAGTTATTAACTTTTGTGCTATGGGTGTTCTATTGAGGAATTTGGAGCCCGACCCCACCGAATGTAGATCGTAGCCAACTTTTTCTTCTATCAGACGGCGCGTCTCTGGTTTGATATCAAGCTCCTTGATCCATTTTGAATTCACTTTTGTGCATGGCGAGAGAAAGGGATTCAGTTTCATTTTGTTGCATATGGATTTCCAGTTTTCCCAGCACCATTTGTTGAAGATGCTATCCTTCCTCCATTGCATGCTTTTAGCCCCTTTATCAAATATAAGATAGTTGTAGTTTTGTGGATTGGTTTCTGTGTCCTCTATTCTGTACCAATAAACATTCTTATACCTGTCTTGGTGGACAAAAGCTACCTTCTATCATTATTGCTGCCTCTTTTAGTTTTTTTCTTTTAATTTTTTTTTAGTTGTTAATGGACCTATATTTTATTTATATGTGGTGCTAAGAATCGAACCCAGTGCCTCACACATGCTATGCAAGCACTCTGCCACTGAGCTACAACCAGCCCCTCTTTTAGCTTTTAAGATTTAAAAAAATCATACCATTACCATCCAGCTCTCTTTTGTGTATGTTTGTGTGCATGTATGAGCGAGCACGCGGCTGAGGATGGAACCCAGGGCCTTGCACATGCTAGGCAAGTGCTCTACCACTGAGCTGCACTCCCAACCCTTTATTTACTTTCTTTTGGGACAGAATCGTGCTGAATTGTTCAGGCTGGCCATCCTCCTGCTTCAACTCCCAAGTAACTGAATTGACATGTGTGCTCCAGTGTGGCTTTGTTTTTTCCCTCCCTTTGTTATTGTCACCATATGTACTCTAGTAGATAATCTCTGCCAGTGTTTTTAAAATGTTCAAAGGAGATCATAAAAGCATTATATAAATATATCCTCCCTATAAATCAGAAGGTCAGAGTTCCTTCTGATACCCCTTTGCCAAGTCTGAGCTTTTCCCTCCTACCCTCAGGTAACACCTGTTTTTGCTGGGTCTCCTCCTAGCTCTTTTGATGCATTCACACACACACACACACACACACACACACACACACACACACTATTCTCATAGAAAAATGTGGTTTTGTACGTGTATCTTGTTTGTTTGGTACAACAAACGGCAATGTACTATTTGGCAATTTGCTTTCTCAAAGTATTTTGGAGATGTGGCCATGGAATCACATGTACCTCTATTTTACTTTTGTTTTTTCCTTTTTTTTGAAGTACTGGGGATCGAACCCAGAGCCTTGCATGTACTAGACAAGTGCTCTACCACTCTATATCCCCAGCCCTCTATGTCACTTCTGTTTTTTTTTTTTTTAACACACTGAGTCACATCCCCAGACCTTTATTGTATTTAATTTAGAGACAGGATCTTGCTGAGTGTCTCAGGGCCTTGCTAAGTTGCTGAGGCCTGCTTTGAACTCGTGCCTCAGTCTCCAGAGCCACTGGGATTACAGGTGTGCGCCATGGCTCCCATCTTCCAATTCACTCCTTAAATTGCCTAATAATGATCCATAGTATTATTATTATTATTATTTTAAATTGTAGATGGATATAACATCTTTGTTTAATTAGTTAATTTATTTTTATGTGGTGCTGAGGATCGAATCCGGTGCCTCCCACGTGCTAGGCAGGCGCTCTACCACTAAGCCCCAGCCCCAGCCCCAGCCCCATAGTATTATTATAAGACTGCTGCCCAGCCATTTCTCTATGGAAGGACATGTAGGTGCTATTCTTCCTATTGCTTTTTGTGTGTTCCATGAGCTGAGGGCTGAGCCCTCTTACCCTGTAAACATTGTCACTTTGATTGATACTGATGTGGTCCTACTTGATGATGGTTGTTAGGAACTTTGGCTCTGTGGCTTCACAATGCCTCTTCTTTCCTCTGCAGAGACGTCTCAGAGAAGCTGTGCAGCTACTGGAGGACTACAAGCATGGGACCCTGCGGCCAGGGGTCACCAATGAACAGGTAACTCCTTTGGAGATGGGCAAAGGCAGGTGGGGAGGGGAAGGAAGACAAATTTAATGATTAGAATCTGATGGGTAAAGTGTCAAAGTTTTTCTTTCCATTCATAAGTTTTATTTCATAAACTTAAAAAGTTAATTTTGTATTTTCAAAATAATATGTGGGCATAATTAGAAAAGTCTAATAGTACTCGGAACAGTTGTAAGAAAAAACATTCCTGTTCCCCAAAAGCAACTACCTTTAGCTGTTTCTCACAGACAAATCTGTATTTCAAACTAATATGGCCATCTATGCTGCTGTTTCCCAATTGATTCTTTTGCATTCTCTATTATGGTAGTTGAAGATTCCGCTTTCTTATTATCCACCCAATAAATCCACTCTTCCTCCCCTACCTCCTGCTCAAAATAGTTACCATGGTTTGAGGGTCTATAGTTATTCAGTATTCATGTTAGAATAATTATATAAATAAGCTGGGTGCAGTGGCACACGCCTGTAATCCCAGTGGCTCAGGAGGCTGAGGCAGGAGGACCGTGAGTTCAAAGCCAGCGTCAGCAAAAGCAAGGTACTAAGCAACTCAGTGAGACTCTGTCTCTAAATAAAATACAAAATAGGGCTGGGGATGTGGCTCAGTGGTTAAGTGCCCCTGAGTTCGATCCCTGGTACTCAAAAATAGATAGATAGATAGAGAGATAAACATATATATATATATATATATATATATATATATATATATATATATATATATATATGTGTGTGTGTGTGTGATATTTCCTGCATAGTCATGTTGGTTATATCATGATTAGGTTTCTTCTCTTTTTCAAAGTTTTGCTTTATCTGGAGTTAATAGCTGCCTGATTTTTCAGGTTTCCTTTGGGTTATTTCTCTGATCACACCCTCTAGCAGCCTTTCAGTGTTTTTAGTGTTCCCTTTCAATTGGAAGACTCTTATCTTTCCGTTCTCTCTTTTTTTCTCCTGAAATGTTCCTTTCTGGATCCGCCTCCCACCAGCGCCAGGTCTTCTTTATTCAGTGGAACACCTTTTTCAGTAGCTTCTGGGGGGGGGGGGGAATGGTAAATGGGAAGAACATTCTGGTTTCTTTTGTGTCTGAAAAATTATAATTCTGTATTCAGCCTTAATTGACAGTTTGGCGGAGGAGAAAATTCTGGGTTGACAGTCATTTTCCTTCAGACTTTTGAAGACCAGTGCTCTATTTTCTTCTGACTTCCAATATAATTATTGAGAAATCGGATGCCATCTCATTCCTGATTCCTTGCAGGTGGCCCGTTTTCATTCTTTGGAAATGTGTATTGGCCTTCTCTTTATCTGTTAAATGTATTTCTGAAATTCCTCAGTGCTGTCTCTTTGAACATGAATTAATTTGGATTTTTGTTGACCCCTTTCAATCTGAAGATTCTTGTCTTTCTATTATGGCAAAGAATTGTGCAGTTTCTTTGATAATTCTTTCTCCTTCTAGAACTCCTTTTTGTCACATATTGGATGTTTCAGGCTGACACTCAGCTTTTCTTACCCTTTTTCTATTTGATCCCATCACTCCAGGACAGTTATGGGGCCGGGGTCAGGGGATAGAACAAGGAAGAGACTGGATGAGGTAGGTTCTTGCCCCACGGGCCCCATGGACCCCCCAGAGGCAGGTGAAGACACCACACTGTGGGAAAGCAGTGGAAACAGTTTAGACTGGGGTGTCTGGTGAGGAGGGGCCCAGGGTAGGAGCCGTCCAGGGTGGAGAGAGCCCGCCCTGCACTGGAAGCCAATGAGGAATGTGCTGGGGGGGGAGGGAGGACAGGCGCACGGTGCATACAGCACCTTGGCCAGATGCGCTTGTCAGGGCCCCGGGGAGTGCTGTGACACACAGGACCCATCCTCAGGAGTCTGCACTGTGTGCTGAGTCATGGGCAGCCATGGGCAGGGACGGTGGGCTGCGGTCTTACTCCTGAGCAGCAGAACTTCTTTCTGGCCATGGACACTGGACACCCTGGGTGGCCTGACGTGATAGCACACCCTGCTCTGGCCTGAAGTTGTCCTCGGACCTGTGAATGTTTTCTCCCGATCCTGTGTCTGCTCTGGCTCTAGCTCCCCTCTGCCCCTGCTTGCTGAAGCTGGCCTCTTGGGACATCTTTCAGCTCCTGGAGTTTGGGGAATGAGGCCACATTTTCTCTCTTCACTCCCTTCAGTAGCCTAAAGCTGTCTGTACTGTTTCCTGGGCCTTCTTTGTCTTCTGTCCTGAAAGCCCCCATGTGCCTCTAGGGAACTGGAGGGAGTCTGGGGGGCCTCTTGGCAATAGCTGAGCCTCCCAATTCTGGCTTGAGGTGGCCATGCCTGCAGGGGCCATCGGATGACCAGGTAGCACAGTTCTTAGGTGTGAGCCTCCTGGAAGCAGATCCTCCCTCTCCCCCCAGCCCCCGTCCTCGGGGCTGCCCAGAGTTCGTGGCATTGGGCTCTGCATGGGTCTCCTGGTGCCTTCTTGGGCCACAGTCAAAAACCAACACCCCCTCTGACCTCCACAAACACAGGAAGAGAAGGGACAGTGATGTCGAGTCAACTCTGGGCTTGAGGAAGCCTCAGTGATCTGGAATTAAGGACACACCAACTCCTGGCCCAGGCTGGCCCTGCTCAAGGGTCACATCCATGCTATTTGAAGAGACCCAGGGCAGCTCTTGGTCTCAGTGGACAGCGACCTCGTCTGCACCTGCTCTTGCCTGCCCCATTGCACTCTTGCAGGTGGGTGTGTCGGAATCCTGAAACTGTGTCCCAATGCCTGCAGGCCTGTCCCAATGTCATGGGCAATACTGGGTAACTTGTGTGCACTCTTTTCTACCGGTTTGCCATCTGACCTGCCCTCCAGGTATGGCACCTCACCAGTGGGTATTGTGAAAGTGTGCCGAGAGTTTGTCCACTCCCGATGGCCTTGCTTTTGGTCTTCTGTTCACGAGGGGCTGATATCTCCTTCAGAGACTGTTACCATGTTGAGTGGTTGCTACACAAATAGATAATAAATCTCAAGGATAAAGGAAAGTTAGAGGCCAGATTGCGAAAATCTTTGAAAACCAGGAAGAGATGCTGGATGTGGGGCCAGAGGAAGACACTGCAAGCTCTTGAGCCAGGGAGTGACATGGCAGTGGTACTGCCGGCCTGGTGGTGGTGAACCAGGAAGGAAGCGCTGCTGTAGAAACCAGGCTGGAAGCTACTAGGGTAACCCAAGTGCCGAGCGCAGGTCTCCAGCAGCTGCTGTGGGCTCCTGAGTGGGGACTCCACCATCATTCCACATTCCCCAGAGGTGAGGGACCGGCCACCCTTTATTGAGTGCCTCCTCTATACCCAGCATAGCACACAGGCAGCTCAGAGCCCACAAGCAGCATGGATTTATGTCTGCAGCCTGCCAAGGAGAAAGGGCAGCTGGGATGTAAGAGATCCTGCGAGCCTTCTCCTCTCGGAGAGAAAATGGGGTCAGCTGTGTTTGGATTCTGCTGAAAATAGCAGAGCAAATACCAGAGGCTTAACAGCACTTGTACCCCAAACCTGTGCGTGTCTGCAGGTTTGCCGGAGCTGGCTGGCTAGTCTTACCAGGACTCCCAGCCTCAGGCTCTGGGACTCCTGGGCAGCACCCTGCTGCTCTTGGCCAGCACTGGCTTGACAAGTGTCATTAGCACAGTGATCCCTATTAGCCAAGGCCTGTGCAGGCTGGGCCAGGTACTGTACCAGGTGATATGGTCACACCTCTGGGGCTGGGTAACTACAGTGGCCTCCTAGATGTTCTTCCCATTTTACCTGGGTCCCTCCATCCATTCCCATGACAGCATCAGCACAGCAGCAGGCAGAGTGACCTGCGAAACACACGACTGGGTCCTCTGCTCCCGGCTTCTCAGCCTTGGCTCCATTGGCATTTAGAACTGCATAGTTTTTGTTTTGTTTTGTTTTTGTTGTTACTGGGGACTGAACCCAGGGAACTTAACCACTGAGCCATATCCGAAGCCCCCTTTTTAAAAATATTTTATTTAGAGACAGGATCTTGCTGAGTTGCTTGGGGTCTCACTAAGTTGCTGAGGCTGGCTTTGAACTCACAATCCTCGTGCCTCAGCCTCCCGAGGATCACAGGAGTGCATCACAGCACGCGGCCCCGCAGAGTTCATAGCTCTTGGTTGTGCGTCCTGTGCACCCAAGGATGTTCACCTGCATCTCTGGCTTCTTCCCACTAGATGCCAATAGCTCCCTCTCCCCAGGCATGACAACCAGGAAGTGTCACTAGGCACTGCCAGATGTCCCCTGAGGAAAAGCACCTCTAAGTGAGAACCACTGCTCTGTTAAGAAAAGTAGTGTTCCCCTCTTCCACTCACAGTAAAAGCCATCGTTCTGAACACGGCCTGAAAAGTCCTCATTCCTTTCTGACATTGTCCCCCGGCCCCCGTTCTTCCCTTATTCAGTCCACTCTGGTCACACTGGTTCCCTGCTGTCCCTCAAACACTCCTAGCAGGCCTACTTCTGCCTCAGGGTCTTTGCGCTGCCTGTTCTGCCTTCAGAGTCCATTCCCTCCCTTGAGAATTTCCTTCAGTGTCGCCTCTGAGACCCACCCTGATCCCCCACTGCTGTAACCTCTGTCCCCATCACCGCCACATATTCCCAATCCCCTTACCTGTTCCACTTTCCCTTGTTCCCTAAAGCACCGATCATTCTAACATAGCAGAGAATTTACTTTTTATTATTTTTATTGCTTATCCTCTGTCCCCCTTAGCTGGCAAGCTCCACAAAAGCCAGAGCTCTTTGTCTGATTTCCCCCCTCCTTCCTCTGATATATGCTCACCATGAACAGCAGCGCTCAGCACATAGTAGATGCTCAATAAATATTTGTTCGCTAAGTAAAATCAACTATTAATCCTGACAATAACCTGGTTCAACCCCAGGGTCTGTCCTCTCCATAAAGAGAAGCTATGTGGTAAGAAGTAGATGCTATGCTGCAGAATCAAGAAGAGGGCCTCTTTTCTTTTATGTGCCCTAGGGGTAAGGGTTAGGGATGTCTCTCAGTGGTGGAGTGTTTGCCTAGCATGCACGAGGCCCTTGGGGTTCAATTCCCAGAACTGCAAAACTAAATAAAAAAAGAGAGAGAGAATTGGTGGGAGGTTATTTCACCCCTCCACAGACTCGTACAGGTACATATTACCTGGGAGTTACCATGGCAACAGAATTAATGGTGAAGTATAATGCAATTGGCCCAACTGATAAATTGGGAAGTTTCTTTTTTGTTTGTTTGATGGAGGCATCCTTTGCCTTACAGAAGGATCCCCTTCAGGCTCTGTTTAATTACCTTCTGGAGGTTGTTTTAAATAGGCTCTGTCTATGCTGCCTTAGGAGGTTTGGAGAAGCAGCTTGGAAGGAGGCAGAGGGGAAGCTGAGCGAGCCAGACTGGGGGTGGGGCCTGGGCAGTTGCTCTCCTCTGGGTGCTGGGGGACGTCAGGCTCTCCTAGAAGCATGTGGTGACCCATCCCTGACCCTCCCTTGGTCTCCATACTGAGACTCAGGGTCAGAGGGCAGCTCCGTGGAGACGCTGGCCACTTCTAAAATCAGCAAACCTTTCCACCATTCCGTACTCTTTCCCCACACTGCCCCCTCTCCTCCTTCTCCAAGTTGAAAACATCAAAGTCCAAAGTCTCTTATCCACACCGGTTTGTCCCTGGAGCCAGTAAGAGATCAGGGCTGCACATTTTTATGTTCAGTTGGAGGCGTAGAGGGAGCTGGGCTCTGGGCTGAGCCAAAATGAGATCAGGTCACAAGTAGGGATTATAATTTGAAGTGGAGATGGTTCAGCAGGCTTCCGGAAGACACTGGGGCCCCTTGGCTAGATTCTCTGTGTAGATGGCCCATCCACCGTGTCTCAGTGGGCCTTGCTTGCAGTGCTTAACATCCCAGAATAATCCTCTGCTGTACCCTGTTTGCAGGATCAGCCTAAGAAACTTCAAATTTGCAACCAAGTCTTGGCTTCCATGGCCATTTCTGCTTCTAGCATTTAACTCATGGGTCCAGCAGGTCACAGGGAGAAGCGCAGAGCTAAGGGGTCAGACCGGAATCCTTCACCTGGCCTCCCCAGAAGCTGGACCTGGCTTAGCGGACTGTTGGGCAGGAAGAACCCTGGAGAGACTTGTTCCTCTTTCTGCCCCTTCTCCTGCATGACTAATTTTTAATCAGGTTCTACCGTGTGACGTGAACCACATAGGAAGACCAGGCCAGATAGTGACTGAGCCAGGGCCAAAGCTGGCTGTCCTCCCTGCAGCATGGAGAAGGGGATAAACCCAGGTAAGATCAGGTCTCGACTAGGAATTTTCATTAAAAATGGAGATGTTCCTCCCACTTCATCTCAAGCTCTCCTGAGGCTCAAGGTCAAGCCACAAGACCTGAAAAGCCATCTTCACTTCCATCCCTTCCTCTCCGCCATGGGGAGAGTAGTTTCATCTAACCCCAAGGAGATCACATTGGAGTTATCCAGTCACTGCAATAAAAACATCCTCAAACGCCCCAGCTCAAATAAGACAAGGTCATTTCCTCCTGGGTAACAGGCCAGTGGCTCTGCTCCACAGGGCCATTCAGGGCTTGTGTCATGCTTCTCTGCCATCAGACACATGGACAAACCTAACTGCAAAGGAAACTGGGAGATGCAGGGTAGCATATCAGCCACCTGCCGGCCAATTTTCTGTAACTATGGAATAGGAGGACAGAGATTTAACTGGACACTTAGTGGTCTATGCCATAGACATCCACAAAGGGCCTGGATATTGTGTAGACTATTTCCATTTTTCTAGTGGGTTTATTTATATTTTCCTGTGCTGGGGATAGAACCCAGGGCCTCACGCATGCTAGGCAAGCACTCTACCATTAGCTACATCCCCAGCCCTTACCTTTAATTTTTCTTTTTTAACAGAGTAGGTAATTTATGAACAAGATACAGAATTCTAGAGGTATAAAAAGATCAGAGAATGAAGAAAGAAGTCTCCCTTCTCTCCCACAATTACCCACTTCCTCTCCCTAGAGTAGCCATCAGTCTCTTCTGTATCATGCCAGAAACACCTGCATAAATTTGGTCTTTTTTTTTCAAATGCTGATATAATAATGAGAACGCCAGTGAAATTCACTAGAGCATGGTTCATAATAACTGTGACAAAAGGTATGACAGTCACCCCCAAAACCCAGATATTGTATGATTCTGCTCATGTGAGTTGTCTAGTATAGTCAAATTCATAGGGACAGAAAATAGAACCGTGGCTGCCAGGAGCTGGGGGAGGTTAGAGGATAGAGTTCCAGCTGGGGAAATGGAAGGTTCTGGAGATGGATATGTGAGTGTTTGCACAACTGGATAGATGTGCTTACCGCCACAGAGGTGTACGCTTACACATGGTTAAGGTGGTAAATTTTGTGTGTATTTTATCACAATAAAAAAAAAAAAAAAGATGGGAAGTTGCCTAAAAGTCCACCAGTAGGGGGCAGTTTATTTTTATTTTTATTAAAATTTTTTTTTTTTTTTTTCAATGCTGGAAATCAAACCCAGGGCCTCATGCATGCTAGGCAAGTGCTCTGCCACTGAGATCCTCCGTCCCCAGCTCAGGACAGTTTATAATATCCTCAAAGTTTCCACTAAGAAGAATACATCTCTCTGTGCACTGATATGAAAAGAGGCCAAATATACGAGGGCAGGACAATGTGCACAGTGTTTAGAGTCAAGCCCGAGTGGTATTTAAGAATGAGGCCTTGGAGGGGATAGGGAAATAGCTCAGTGGTGTAGTGCTTGCTCCAGCAAGTGGGAGGCCCTAGGTTTAGTCCCAACACAAAAAAAGAAAAAAGAAAAAAAGAGAGTGGGGACTTGGAGCTAAGTTCAAATACCTGCACTGCTGTGGGACTTTGGGCAAGTCACTTAACCTCTCTGTTCTTCAGTTCTGTAAAGTGAGAGTTAACAGGAGTTGCAGCCTCCTAGGGAAAATGCTTGGCAAAACAGAAGAGCTTGTATTCCTGAGGAGGCTTTGCCGCTGTCTTCATCTGTGGCACTGGCCTATCTGCTGGCTGGCTGGGTGGTGTCATTGTGGACTGCAGGATGTGTCTTCGGGCTCTGGCCTCCTCGGGACCCTCCTGCTGCTACTCTTACCACCCTCCTGCCTGTGCCGCTGAGCCCACTTCTGCCTGATGCCCTGTCGCTGCCCCGTGGGCAGAGGTGGAAGAGACAGTCCCAGAATCTAAGGGATACAGATGGCTTATAAGCGTGGTGCTATTTTGCTGGGTGCTGGTGGGAGGGGCTGAGTGTGCTGGTGGGAGGGGCTGAGTGTGCTGGTGGGAGGCGTCTGCCGTCAGGCTGCACTGAGGGGTCTGGGACCCTAGGACAGTGCCAGCCATTCCCTCCTCTTAGGCTTCTAGCAGTCATCCTAGCCAAGCTCAGACATTGGCCTGCTCCAGATGGGGGAATAAGGGGGGACCCAGCATACAGGCCAGGAGACCTGGGGCCCCATCTCCATACTGCCACCAGGCCCCTGGGACCCTGGCTGAGCCACGTGGTCTCTCGAGTTGAGCTACCCTGTCTGGAAAGAACCTCCCCACCTCGCAGGCACAAGGAGTGAATAAAACAATGAAGATGTAGTTGCTTTGCGAGATGATTAAATCCTTTAAAAACTGCTCATTTTAATTGCTTCCCCTCTATTTTAGGCAACCATACTGAGCACGTTCTATGAGTCAAATATTTTATATATGCATATCTCATTTAACCCTCTGTGTTAGTCACGTTAAGCCAAGTGCTATAACGAGCAAGCCCCAGATTTCAGGGACTTACCGCCGTAAGGTCCATTTCTCAATCCTGTCTGAATCCAGTGCACTGCATGGACCTGGCACATGCTATTGGCCAGGGACCTGGTTCCTTTCACTTCATGACTTTACCATCTTCTAGGGCCCCCTTGTCCTTCACTCGATCCTTCTTGGGAAGCTTTGGGGACAAGCAAAGGGATTATCATTTCTACTATCAGTGCACCAGCCAGTGCCCAGTCCCAGGAGCCCACCTGCCTTTTGGGGGAGGCTGGCTTCCCAAGCAGCTGTGCACCCCTACGGAAAAGCAAACTGTGGGGCTGCGGAGCACCGTCTGTCTCTCCTACCCTCCAACAACCCATTTGACTGATGGGGAAGCTGAGGCACAGAGACAAAATAGCTTTCCCAGAGCTACACATCCAGTAGGTGGCCGAGCCAAGGTTTGAACCCCATCCCTCTTCATTGCACAGGGCTCCTTTTCCAGGTCTGACTCTTTGGAGGTTGTCTGCAGTGCTCTTCAAGTTTCCTGAGTCCCTATGTTGTCTCATGTCCTCAGAGTTCATGTTCTATGCATGCATGTGCAAACTCTTAGCAGGGACCTTCTTCATTTAGGTCCTCCAAATATCAATTGATTTATAGGCAGAGACAAGTATAAAATTTGGGGGGCTCAATGCAAAATGAAAATTCAAGATCCTTCTTCAAAAGGCAGAAAAAAGCTTTCCCCTCTTTTCTGTGGGATCTCCCTTGCCCTCCCCTCTCTCTCTCTCTCCCTCTCCCCCTCCTCACTTTCTCCTCTCCAGCCTTTTAACAAGGTGATTTTTTTGCAGGGAGGGGGCAGTATCGGGGATTGAACTCAGGGGCGCTAGGCCACTGAGCCACATTCCCAGCCCTATTTTGGATTTTATTTAGAGACCTGGTCTCACTGACTTGCTTAGCACCTTGTTGTTGCTGAGGCTGGTTTTGAACTTGCCATCCTCCTGCCTCAGCCTCCTGAGCCGCTGGGATTACTGGCATGAGCCACTGTGCCTGGTTTAACACTTTTTTTTTTTTTTTTTAGTTGTAGATGGACAAATACATTTATTTTGTTTATTTATTTTTATGTGGTGCTGAGGATCAAACCCAGGGCCTCCCACGTGCTAGGCAAGCGCTCTACCGCTGAGCCACAACCTCAGCCCCCAGGGTGTTTTTTATTTGCTATTTAATGTCACACTTCCTTGGCCACAGGGACACCTGCGGGGCAAGCACAGATACTTGCAGGCACCCAGAACCTTGCTCCATGTCTCAGCATTGGGGACCACTGGTTCTACCCCATCCTCCCTGCACCAAGCCCTCTGCCAGGAATGGTGGGTGTCGGTGGTCACTGTGTGGGTGCCTAGAGGGGAGTGGCCAGTGGGGTGGCAGGACAGGAGTGCACTGAGGCTGCAGGCCCCTGGCACATCCCCACTGTCCACCAGCCTTTGACACAAATTCAAAGATAAAGATATTGAGAAAGTCAAGACAGAAATCACAGGGCCCTAGATCCCCAGAATGGGGCTTCCTTCCCACTACTGCACCGGGGGCAGAGCCTGTGGTCCTCTTTGTGGTCTTCTATTTCCAAGAGAAGGGGCCTCCACCCTCCTGTCTGTTGCATTCTGGGTGTGGACATGGGAAGGCTCCTGGAGGCCCATGTATAGTCCTCAGACCTTGGACTTGTCCCCCTCTGCCTGTGACCCCCACATCTGGGCTGCTCGGATTCCACTTCTCTGGAGAATAAAACTCCATCTCTGGAGCTAGGGCTTTGGGCCCCCTGCTCTATGGCCCCACCCCATGCATCTTCTTGCTTGGAACGTCTCCCAGGTTCACGGGCAGAGCCCACTGATCTCCCATTGAGCTTATCTTTGGGTGCAGATACGTGGGGCACACTGCTACCCCCCCCCCCACACACACACAGCTCTGCTCTCTATCCCTCATCATCTCGAGTCCTAGATATACTTCTATTTTAGAGGATGATATTCCTTCACCAAACACTTATTGAGTACCTACTGTATGCCAGGCACTCTGGGAGATGGTGCCCGGAGATAGTGCTTAAAGGCAAATTCCTGCCTCCCTGGAGGCTGGACAGTGAATCCAGAGGTGAGAAATGGAAGATTATGATTGGATGGAGGTGGAGGTGTCAGGAGTTGTACCACCCTGGGTGGCTTCTAGGACAGAGCCTCGACTTGGGGAGCACCTTCTGAGCAGAGGGGACAGGACTAGCCTCTCGTCCCCTAATGTTCCCACCTCCCTTTATGCTTGCAGGGATTCTGCAGTTGGTTTTTCTCTCTGCAGCCTCCTCTGTCTCCCCATTATTATTTTTAAAAGATCTACTGCTTCTAATCTGCCTGGTCTGGAATAGCAGACAATCAAGTATGTTTGAAATGTATCTAAAATAAGCCTTAATTAGGCTGGGATTTAAGTTTTGAGGGACTCAGCTGTGAATAAAAAGCATCAACTTTAATGTATCAATTTTAAAACTCCTATTTTTACTCCCCAGAGCTGCTTAACGTCTGCATCTTAGTTTATATTCCAATGACCATTATTACCATATAAATAAAGCATAACAACTATTCTACTTTATTGATATTTTTTTTGTTTGTTTTTTTGGTACTAATGATGGAACCCAGGGGTGCTTAACCACGAGCCACATCCCAACCCTTTTTACTTTTTATTTTGAGACAGAGTCTTGCTAAGTTGCTTAGGGCCTCACTAAGTTGCTGAGGCTGGCCTTAAACTTGTGATCCTCCTGCCTCCGCCTCCTGTGTTGCTGGAATTACAGGTGTGCACCATCACACCTGGCTACAACTAGTCTACCTTAAAAACTTTAAATATCAGCTGTGGGCAGGCTTTTCTTTCTAGTCCCCAAGCCCTTCTTCCTCCATTTAACATGTACTGGCCTTTGTTTTGCCCACAATATCAATTTTTATTCATCCTGTTTGTTTGATTTTGGGGCGAGGTGTACTGGGGATTGAACTTACGGGCATTGGATCACTGAGCTACACCCCCAGCCCTATTTTGTATTTTATTTAGAGACAGGGTCTCACTGAGTTGCTTACTGCCTCACTTTTGCTGAGGCTGGCTTTGAATTAGCAATCCTCCTGCCTCAGCCTCCAGAGCAGCTGGGATTATAGGTATGCGCCACTGTTTTTTTTTTTTTTTTTAAGATGATTTTATCACATTTTAGCATCTCTAAAATGGAATTGGGGGTCTGGACACCAGGTCAATTTTCTTTCTTCTGTGGCACATGATAGTGCATCTTAGAATCAATGATGTCCAGAGTCAATGAAAGGCAGTATTTATATCATTTGAAGGGATTGACAAATTGTTCTTTTTCTCTAACCACCCCAGCCTGGCTGTGCTAGAAAGAAACAGCTCATCCCTCATTTGAAGTTACCCTTTTCTTCTCACAACCTTCTTGTAATGACAATAGGAATAAATAATATTAACCACAGTGAGCAGCTGTGAACACCTACTGTGGGCTGATGCTGCTCCAAGCACTGTTTAGATACCTCTTCAACAGTCCTGTGTCAGAAGCCAGCTCTTATCCTCGTGTCACAGATGAGGAAACTGAGGTTCAGGGTTGGCCGTGACAGAACCAGGGCTCCAGGCAGCCTATCTCTGCAAAAAACGGTGCTGCACTGTAGCTCTCATGACTCTGGGAAACAGTGGAAGTGTATCCATTGAGATCGGGGACCTTAGTGAGCACACCTTAGCATCAACTAGGGAGCTTCCCTAGTTGGACTAAACCCTTGGACTGAACGATCTAACCAACTGTATGTAAACCCCTAGCTGTGCCCTTGAGGTCCTTTGTCTTATCACACCCTCCAGGTGTCAGCTCTTGGGTGAGAAGACATCATGAGACTCTGATGCTGAATTCCTTGATTAGAAAATAAGGCTTTGAGACCTTAAACTTTTAATCCTGCCCCCCATACTGGGGGGAATCCCAGAGCCTCACGCTTGCTAGACAAGCACTCTGCCACTGAGTTACATCCACAGTCTCTCCCTGACATTTTTTTTTTAAATTTCGTATGTCTTTTATTTTTAAGACTTTTTATTGGTGCATTATAATTATACATAATAAGGGGATTCATTATGCCACATCCAAACATGCACATAACATAATTTGATCAATCACATTCCCCAGTGTTTTTTCTTTCCCTCTTTTCCTCCCCCTGATCTACTTACTTTACAGATCTCCCTTCTATTATTTTAATTAGCACATTATAATTATATATATATAGTCAGGGTTCATTGTGGTATATTCATACTTGGACATAGCATGATTTGGCGGATTTGTTCCTTCTCTAGCCCTTTTTATTTTATTGTGAGACAGAGCCTCACTAAGTTGGCCCGGCTGACCTCAAACGTGCAATCCTCCTGCCTCAGTCTCCCAAGCTGCTGGGATTACAGGTACGCACCACGCACCGGGCTTGGGTTGCTTCTAATGTGTGTTTTCTTCCTTTTTCAGCTCTGGAGTGCACAGAAAATCAAGCAGGTAATCTAATTTTGGATTCTTTTTTTGTCCCCTATGTTTTCTTGGATCCTGACGCCCTGTCTCCCCGGGTTCTAGCAGAAACCCCTCCCCACCATGGCTATTGCATGCCCACCTTCTCCCCTCCCAGCCTCGCCCCTCCTGTTTGCCACCTCACCCCTTCCTTCCAACCCAGCACCCCAGGGCCTGAGCTTCTTTCTAAGCCTGGGGCTCGGGCCAGGGTGACCTTTCCCTGGGTGCTGTGAGTGCCAGGAAGGTCCAGGCTCCATCCACAGATTCTGAGTATGTGCCCGTGAGTAGACACGATCCTGGCCTCCACGGGCTTTAAGTCTTCCCCCACTCAGCTTTAAGGACTGGTCAGGAGGAGGGTGCTGTCGGGGCCCACACTTTGGTTTTCTCTTGTCCTGAATGGTGGAAAGGACCAACTAGCCAGAGGCAGTATGTAGCCACTGGCATCTGTGTCTCCGAGGGAAGCTGTCCTTCCCTCTCCTTCTCCTAACACTTCTGCTTGCCCCCTCGCCCTGCCCTCTCCCTCTCCCCTCCCCGACTGCCACCCTGTGCTCTATTCCCGGCTCTTGCCAGGCTATTCTGCACCCGGACACCAATGAGAAGATCTTCATGCCTTTTAGAATGTCAGGTAAGCTCCCAGGACCCTCTGGCTCAGCCCAGCCTGAGCTGTGGTCACAGCTGACTATATAGCCACAGCTCCAAGACGGTCCAGATGTACCTGCCTGAGGAGGGGACGGAGCCCGTCACACACCTGGTCGCACTTGCACCTATGGGTCCATCTTGGCTCAACTGTATGAGAACCTGGCCAGGCTCAGGATCCCCACGGCACCTGCCTGCCTTTTCCACTGAGTGGCTGGGCTGGAGCTGCAGCCCCCATGTGTGCCCCCACTCAACCCTCACTGGGGGCCGCCTGCTATGGGCAAACCCTGGCTTCTCCTGCCTCTGCCTCGGCCCAGGCACCATCCTGTTTTTCCTTCCATGTCCTGCTCCCTGCTGCCCCCTCTGGGCAGCCATCTGCAAATTAGCTCCTGTTCTCTGCTCCTGTGAGTAATGGATGCCCTCTTATTTGCACTACTGTGCCCACGGAGAAGGCTGGACTCCTGTTCAGTGGAGACGAGTGGACAGAGGGGGGGACAAGATCTCGGCCCCCAGGTTGTCCCCACCCAGTGGTCACTGGAGGACAGCTCTGTATGTTTGTGTCAGAGGCTTAGACAGCACTTGCCCGACACAGACTAGGGCTGGCGTGGTTGTCCTTTCCACGGTTCTGAGAGGTTGCCAGCCTTGCTCAGCATCATACCACAGAGGGTGACACTCATACTGGGGTACAGACGCCTCCTTGCCTTTTCTCATTACAATGGGTGTAGCCACCCTGAGCCATAAGGGTGACTGCTGGCTGCTGCCTTTGAGGGACCTCATGTGGCTGGAGAAAGAGGCTACAGTTGGATGAATCATTTAGGGTTCCCACTCCCAAAGAGCCTGACCTCATGGAGGCGAGAGACTAAGCAGCCAGTGAACAGAAGGTCACGTGATTCCATTGTGCAAACTGGGGCCATTAGTTTCCAGGGGCCCCTGGTTCTGCCCTGAAGAACTCCAAGGCAGCAAAGGCTCTAAGCACCTTGGAGCTGTGGCCGTAAGTGGCCCCAGTCCCCACACTGGGCCTGGCAGGCTATCATCCCGAGCCTGGCTTCTCCTGTAATTCTGGACCTTCTTGAGTCATATACTCCTCAGAGGCCCTGACCAAACAGGACTCTCCCCAGAGGGATGCAGGAAGGAGGAGGATGACGCTGCACATGCAGTTACCTGCACTTGGGATGCAAACGCTGGCTGCACATGCAACTCAGAGAGTATGTGCCACACGTCAGAGGGCACGAGGCTGCCCGTTGGCATCAATGGGGCCATAAGCAGTGAGAAGACTCCGTCCAGGGCATGGCCGAGTTCACTCCAGCTCTCCACTGCTCTGCATGGGCGTGCAACTAGGGCACTAGAGATTTAAGCAGCTCTGGCAAAGAGAGGTGCATATTTCAGGTGGGTAGGAAATTCTATTTCCAGAAACAGTCAGGATTGTCAGAGAAGGAAAAAAAAGACAAGCCCAGGGAAGAAGGAAAGCATTCTGGGGTCCTTGGAAGGTGGCCAGGCTTGCATAGTGAGTGTGGACAGGGATCCTTGTGCCTCATGGAGGAAATCATGGGACACCCCCGCCTCTGTGGTGGTCCCAGGCTGGGGTAACCCTGCCTGCAAAAATAGGCTTCTGGGCTTGGGAGGGGAGTGAGAGCTGCCTGACTATAGAGGAACCGAGGGAAGGAGGCGGGACACGTTGGCCACTGGGAGGGCTGCACTAGAGAGCGTCTGAGGGGCTAGAGGTGCCTCCTGCCTAACTGCCCTGAGCCCCTTGGCTAGGGCCATTGCCAACACCAAGCCTGGAGGTCCTGGGCATCTGGGTTGAGATGGTGGATTATAAGACCTGACGCTTCTCTTCCCCACTCACAGGTTACATTCCTTTCGGGACGCCAATTGTAAGTGCTATTTTCAAAAGATTTTTTTTTAAATGAAATTTTGAATGTATAACTTTACATCATAGTTTGTGAATATTTGACTGAGTTACTGATTTAGCGTAAATTCTTGGAGGGAAACCCTCAGATAAAATGGTACGGATTTCTCTTTTCTCTCTTGCTGTGCATCCCATGTCAAGCTTGTTTTTGATAAAAGGTGCTCTGACTTCCACCCAGCATGACAGGAAAGGGCCTTCCCCCCGCGTGTTTTTCACCTCCTGAACTCTCTGGGAAAGTAGGGAAGTTTTCCAAAAAGACTTAGGAAGGAGGTGCACAAAGGTGCCTTCTGCAAGCAAAAGTTTAAAATTAATTCCGAAAGGGTTTTCCATCTTCTTTTTGTTCAGTTTTGGAATCGGGGTTAGAGCTGGTTCATTATTTTCTTTCCTGTGTTAAGTATTCCACATTATGAATATGGATAAACCTCAAAGACAGTTGAATGAAAAAATAGTAGCAGAGTAGTAATGCTCTCTGATGTCATTTAGATCATGCTTAAAAATAAGCAAAGCAATATCATATATAGTTTATGGGTGTATTTTCTGTGTATCTGTAAAAGCATGCATGGGAACAATTAGCAGATTTGAGGTTCGGTTCACCTTGGTGAGAGAGAAGACAATGGAATCCAGCAGAAAAAAGGGGGTGTTTCATTTGTCTTTGTGCTTTGTCTCTTAGAAAAGACAAAATTTTCATAAAAATTTGACAAATGATAAGACTTGACAGCACAAGGATGCTCATTATATTATCCTCTAGACTTTTCTGTATGCTTGAAATATTTCATTTCATATATGTCTATCTATGTATCTATTCATCTATATTTATGTCTATATATTTTGGTACCAGTGGTTGAACCTAGGGGTACTTAACCACTGAGCCACATCCCCAGCCCTATTTACTTTGAAACAGGGTCTCCCTGCGTTCCTTAGGACCTTGCTAAGTTGCTGAGGCTGATTTTGAACTTGCCATCCTCCTGCCTCACTGAGGGTTACAGGTGCACACCACCACCACCCAGCTCATACACATATATTTTTAATCGAAAAAAATTGATGTCTGTTTTCATCAGATTACATTTTTAATTAAAAAATTTTAGAATATATATTTAGGAAGTGCAGTGTGATAATTTGAAATAGGTATATAGCCTATCATGATTAAATCAAGGTGACTGGCATTTCCTTCTCCTTAAACAGTGATCATTTCTTTGTGTTAGGAATCTTCCAACTCCTCTCTTCCGGTTCTTTATAAAATAAATGATGAAATGCTATGGGCTATAGTCTCCCTACTGTGCTGTAGAACACTAGAACTTATTTCTCCTATCTAACTTTATGCATATATCATTAATTTTATATGTAAATATGTCAACAGAAGTTATTTTTTAAATCTCTATCCTTATGTAGTTTTCCTGAAACTATTACATTTTTCTGAAATATTCTGAGAAAGGATTGTAAAGTTCCCACTGTGTGTGTGTGCGTGTATTTCTTTCTTTTGCATTTATTGCAGTTATATGTATTTTTTAGTGCAGTGGTGCTTGGTATATTCATAATGGTTGTATTTTCTTGATATTCTTTTGTCTGTCACACATATGTGAAATATTTCTATTTTATTGAATATTCTTGCCTTGAATTCTGTTTTATGTCACTAATATTTCTATTTCTATTTTGTTTAGTCTATTTGTCTTGTACATCATTGCCCGTACCTTTATGTCAGAGTCATTTACTTTGTGCCATTTTGCATTATAGGTTTGTTTTATTTGAAATCTAGCCAAATTTTGCTTTATTTTATTTTATTATTTTTTTAATTTTATGGCATACGGGGGACTGAACCCAGAGATGCTCTGCCACTGAGCCACATCCACAGCCTTTTAAACTTTATTTTGAGACAGGGTCTCACTAAGTTGCTTTGGACCTTGTGAAGTTGCTGAGGCTAGTTTTGAACTTGGGATCCTCCTGCCTCAGCCTCCTGAGTCGCTAGGATTGTAGGCATGTGCCACATCCTGTGAATTTTACTTTTTTTTTTTTTTAATCCAATTTGAGAAACGTTATCTTCAGTTTTAGTCATATGGGGAACCCATTCATGTTTATTCTGCCACTGATTATTGTGACCATGTATCCTAGTCATCAATTTTTTTTTTGCTGGTTTGTTCATTAAAATTAGTTATTATTTCCATTTCTATTTTGATTTGTACTAGAGTGATAGTTTTTATTGTTCCTTTAAGTTTCTTAAGTAGCTTGGAAGAGGAACATCCTAATTTTTCCTAGTCATCATTCATCTGTATTATTTTATAGTTCAGAGAGATTGTATTATACTTATATGTGTGGGTGGGTATGTGTGTGTATCAAGAATCAAATAATGAATGTGATTTCCCAACACTACCTCCATAGCAAGAGACTTTTACATATAATTTTACTCTAGTTTTTAACTTACCTCCAAATTTTTGGAAATAATCTGGAATTTCATTTTATGAAGTCCTTATTAACAGCTGTGTTAAATGTCACATTATTTAAGCTTTGTGTGTTTTGTGTTTGGCTAGAAGCTTCTTTGACTAACATTCAAAGTAAGTGGACAATCCAGCCTTTGCGTTCTTACGAACTTGGAAATGTCGTTTTCCCCCCTTTCATGCATGAACAATAGTTGGCCTTAATCTCTTTTCCTCTATAAATGAACTACCCCTCGTCTTTCCCCTGGAATCGTTTGATTATTTTTTTTTCTTATCTTGGAGTTCAGAAATAACTCTGGGATTTAAAAAATCTTCTCTGTATATTTTATAAAATTATACAAGTAATACATGAATATGTTCTTTGGGATTCAAAAATACCACCAAGAATTTTTTTTTTATAAAGAATATTTTAAAAGTTGTACAAGTGGTATATGAATGTCTTCTTAGCTCAGAATTCAAACAACACAGATGTGTCTCAACCCCAAATCTGTGGCTGGAAGTGACCTCTGATAGGAGTTTGGTGTGAACTTTCAGGCTTTTTTCTAGGCATATATGTACTTATAAGCCATCATATATTTAGTAGCTGCCTCAAAAAAAAGGGGGGGGGGCTCAGGGTATAGCTCAGTGATAGAGCTCACAATTATCATGGTAAGAACCTCTTACCTAGACCCTAGGTTCTATCTCCAGCAATAAAATAAAATGTTTTGTTTTTTTTTTAAATTTTGTTTTGCAGTTTTTTTTAACTAAAAAAAAATAATGCATTCACCTGCAATTACCTTGCAATTACCTTACTAAGCAGTTACATATAAATAGGCTCCATTCATTTGTTTCTTCTGCTCAGTAGAATTCTATTTCCTAGTTTTAAGGTATTTCTCATTATTTGTCATTAAAAACAATGATGTTGTGGCAAATCTTCCTACAGCTCTTTTCGCACAAGAATAAGGATTTCTCCAAAGCACATTCCAGAAAGTGAATTTGCTGCTTTAAAGACCATGCACATTTGTAGTTTTAATGGATAGTACTGAATTTCCCTTCAAAGAAGAGATATTTCCCCACATCTCTGTTACATTCCTATTCATTTTTTTTTTTTTAATTTGCCAGGTGGCTTCTCATTATGGTTTTAATTTTTATTTCCCTGAACACCAAAAAGATTGTGCTTTTTTTTTTTTTCATTTACTATTAGCCACTTCTTCTGTGAATTACCTGTTCATACCCTTTCCATTCCTCCATGGGCTATACTTTTCTAATTTATTTGTAGTAGATCTTTTTCTATTTTGGATATTAATCCTTTGAATTATGTAAATTGCAAATCTCTTCTCCAGCTGCTTTTCTTTTCTCCCTGGTGTCTTTGTTATAGAAAAGTTTGAAATGTCAGTGTTTTAAAATATCATGGTCTTCCCTTTGATTAATTTCGAGTTTATCCCCCTCATCTCCATCCTTTTGTTAAAATAACTAGATTCGTGGCTGGGGCTGTAGCTCAGTGACAGAGCACCTGCCTAGCATGTGTAAGGCACTGGGTTCAATCCTCAGCACCACATAAAAATAAACAAATAAAATAAAGGCATTCTGTCCATCTACAATTTAAAAAATAATTAAAAAAAAATAACTGGATCCGTGCCCGTTGTGTTTGGGAATCAGCTCTTGGACCTCTTTATCAATTTTTCTATTTTATTTTCTAATTTATTCATATTTGCTTTTGTTTTATGTCTTCTTTGTCTGTGGTTGGTATTCTTAATTTTGGAATGCTTAGTTACTTATTCTCATTTTTTTCCTTCTAATGAAAGTGTTTAGCATTATGAATTTGCCTCTGTCTATATCTACTACTTGGCTTTATCTAATAGGTGTTCATATATATGGTGATGATCCTGTGTTGTTATTTTCTAAGCAAGTTGAAATTATGATTTTGAGTCAATTAATCAAAAGAATACATTTTTATTTTTTTAATTTTTTTTTTAAATTATTTTTTAATATTTATTTTTTTTTAGTTTTCGGCGGACACAACATCTTTGTTTCTATGTGGTGCTGAGGATCGAACCCAGGCCGCACGCATGCCGGGCGAGCGCGCTACCGCTTGAGCCACATCCCCAGCCCCAAGAATACATTTTTAAATTCTAATTGGTGGGTTTCAAAAATATCTATTCTTTGGGGCTAGAATTGTGGCTCAGAGGTAGAGTGCTCACCTAGCACGGGCAGGACCCGGATTCGATCCTCAGCACCACATAAAAATAAAGGCATTGTGTTGTATCCATCTACACCTAAAAAAAATAAATTAAAAAAAAATCTATTCTTTTAAGTAATGTTATGGCTTATCTTATTTTCAGAGGGTGTGACCTCCATAATTCTGCCATTTGGGGTTTATTGTGGTTTTTCTCTGTGGCAGGTGATTATATTAATTAGAAGTAGGATCATCTTCATATAACAGAAAATCCAAAGTAAAAGGTATTAGTTTAAGTAGTTTATTTCTCTCTCATGTCTAAGAACTTTAAAGGTAGGTAGAACCCCATGATATCATCATGAATGCAGTCTTCCATGTTTCTACATCACCCATTTTCAACTCAGGCTTCTATTGTAAAAGTCATCTCGAAGACCAATATAGCTGCTGCAGTTCCAGCTGCAAGATTCACATTGCACGGAGGATAAGGAAAAGAAGTAAAAGGGTGTATCTCCTTACTGAGTCAGTTCTCTTTAAGGAATCTTCTTGGAAGTCCCACACAACAGTTCTGCTTATACTTCATGTGGGATTTAGCTGGTATATAGTTGACCCCTCAAATTTATATTTTATTAGTAAGAAAGAAGGAAATAATGGTTCATAGGTAGGCAAAAAGAGACTGCCATAATAATCCTTATAAATACTCCATCCACATTTAAAAACAAAAGATGTATCATTTGACACAATCACTTCTTTGCCCAACCAAAGACCTGGGTGTTTAAAAGGACAAAGGTGAATATGATCTCATTTTCCCTCAGAGGCCGAGAGGACTCTTGGTCAATGGCTGCCATCAACTGGGATGAGCCCGCCACGCCTAGAGATGCAGCACTGTTTATTCCCAAGGCATCGCTGAGGTTTCCCCCTTCCTCTCCCACTCCCTCCTTAGCCTGCGCAAGACAAGCGCATCACTGTGGCCCCTGGCAGCCCTGCCAGCCCCAGGAGCCTCGGTGCTGATCCACTGCGATGCTACTCGGGAATGTGTGCTGCGCCCGTCCTGGGAGGACCAACCCTCTCTGTGAACAGAGGTGCCCCGTGCAAGGACAGTGCTGACTCCCGAAATCCTATGGAGTCGTCTGATTGAGACAGAGTAGGTCACTGGACCTGGAGTGGCTCCCCGCAGGCCCCTGGCAGCTAGAACCCCAACCCCGAGCTCAGCTACCCGCTTCCCGGCCCCAAGTAGCTACCTAATGGGATTCAGGACAGCGGACCAGAGGCAGGCCCCGCGTGGCCTCAGCCTGTCGCCTTACATCGTGGCACTTGGACTTGCATAAGCAACACGAGGACCCATTGTGCCACTCCTAATCCTGCCCTCTGCCACTCCACCGAAGGCCTGGCACCACCCGTCTCCTCAGCCCCTCTACGGCCCTGCTGTCCCCTGACAGCGCGAACCCCGCAGCAAAGCCTCGTCGGAAGGGCAGCGAAAGTTCCAGTCCACACCTTCGGGAAGCCCCTGGTCGGAGAGAGTGGGTAAGAAACACACGCATGCAGAAGCCACTGAAAATGCTCACCAAAATAGAATCGGTGGTGCCAGCAAACGTGCTAGGAACCGGGCCCCTGAGTGAGGAAGGGAAGGGGTGAGCGCGCCTGGCACGTGCCTCCACCTAGAAACTTCTGGAAGCCACAGCCAAGCCGCCTTCTGCCCAGGTGAACATCCTGGGCTTGACCCCCGTCGCTGCTCCCAGTTGCCTGAGAGCAACCCCCACCCCCACCAGAGCGCGGGAGAAATGAGCTGGTTTCCTCCCAGGGGCTGCTGCCAGTTTAGTCAGCAGATTTCACAGATCCACTGGCACCGTGTAGTGTCTTATTTTAAGCTTAACATTTAAAGATGGGAACTTTTCCCCCCTTTGGTGTGTGGCAGAAGATCCCAATTTATACATAAGCACGACGGCTAAGCCAGTGCACCCAGGCTGACCCGAGGCCCCTGTGGTCTACGGCACCCCTTTGGGGGGATCCTCCCAGAAGAGACCCCATCAACGTGGCGGCTTCTTTGTAACCGGTGTCTCTGTTCCTGGGATGGCACCAAGAGGTGCGCTGCGCTGTTCTTTCCATGCACGTGGGACTGGGGAGGGCAAGGCCACCTTGGCCCAGGGGTTCAGCCCTTGACGTGCCTTCATCCTCTCCTCAGCTGCTGCCTGTGCTCTGCACCCTGGCCACGGTGGTGCATCAGATGCCAAGGGCCTGAGGCTCTTCCACGGAGCATCTGTGCCTCCCTCTCCAACTGCTGTCTTCCCCTTCACATCTGGAACTCTCAAAAGGCTCAGATCCAGCCCGGAAGCTGAGAAGGGTGGACCAAGAGCACCTCATCAGGGAGTCTGGTGGCCTCGGGAGAAATCCAAATGAGATTCTGTCCTTCCTGGGATATTAAGAGCTTACACTCTGTGCTCTGAGTCCCTTCCCTGTGACACTACAGATGATCCTGTGAACACAGAAACCCTCAGTGTCCGAAGGTGCTGCTGGGTGTCCTTACGTGTTCGGGAGGTGGGGGCAAGTTGGGGTGGGCCATCAAGGACTCACTTTATGTGAGGACGTGGCCACATCCCAGAGCCATTCTGACATTTCCCAATCCTCCTCATTCCAGATTGCTATTTCACACATTCTAACCACAATCCCAGTTTCCTCCCTGTCTGCCCTCAGCGTGACCGAACACCAGCCATTTTGTCCTAGTTCATACCACGCAAGAGTCGTCGGTCCAGTTAAGCTAGAATCGACCAGTCAGGGATAGACGCTCATCTGACAAATGACACTCATCTGACAGATGATCAGAAGCTGATATTTCTTTCACTATCTGGCCTCCTTTAAATAGCCAAACCCCGAATGCATGGGGCATTACTTTTCAGATCATTAGCCATATAAATCAGAAGATGGAGACAAAGCAGAAGGAAAAAAATTAAAAAGAACCTGGCAATTTGTTGGGTACCGGGGCTCGTGGCCCACACATCAGAGAGGAACGTTGGGGAATTGAGTGAGGTGGGAGAAGGGGGGTCATGTCAAAGCACTGTTCCTCTAGCAGTGTGAACTTCAGGTCTGTGGTGTCAGTGTCCTGTGGTCACACCCCTCTGAAGCTCTTGAGGAAGACAGAAAAGGACTGAGGCATACTCAGGGATCTTACCTCCTCTTGGGTGGGTGGGTGATTTCCTGGATGGATGAGCCAAATGGGGATTGGTGGAGGGGAGAGGGACGGTTATTACTGCCATTTTCACCGGGGGCAAGATCGTTCTGTCCCCGCCGTCTTCCCCTGGTGTGAATTTTACTACCCAGTTGTTTTCACGCACATCCTATTTCCTCTCCAGATTTCCCACACTTTAAAAATCTTTCTATTACTTGAGTCAGTTTCCGGGGGGGTGGCCAAGGGGGTAGGGGGCTGCTCGGTTCTCTCTGAGACCAGCTGTCTTGGTGCACAGAGTGCTGACCAGTGGCCTTGCTGCCCCTCTCCTTGTCTTTAGCTGCTCATGTCCCACTCCTGACCAAACAGATGGCCGCTCTCCCAGACTGAGGCCTCATCTGTCTGCTGTGGTTCAGACGCTCGGAAGGAGGAGACCTGCAAGGAAGCTGTGGTTTTCTTGTAGGTCCCTTTCTACATGGGACCATTAGTCCCCTTCCTTACTTTGTCCTGAAACTAGGGTCTAGCACACGCTGGCCCAGGACAGCCCCAGAGGTGAGCTGACGGCCCCTGGTGGGTGGGGTGATAAGCAAGGACACTTAGGAACCAACAGCACTGGTGAGACAATTCAAGGTATATTCATCATGGTGCAAAATTTGGGACCATGGACAGCAGATTCACTCTGTATGCGGTACCCCTCTGGGTACCCCTCTGTCAGTTAGCAGTTGCTGCCGTGGCACTGTGTAACAAGTACCCAAGCACTGCAGGAATGTTTGTAAGCATTGCAGGGGACCTGCAGTTGTCCAGGGTCAGCCGGCTCTGTCCCGTGGGTCAGCTGGAATCAGCAGGCCTGGCTAGCCTCTGCTCTGTCTGTCCCAGCCTCCCCGCACCAGAAGACCAGTCAGGGACATCTCCTAGTGCAGCGTTGGGTGCACAGGAGGACATCAGAACTGGCACACTGCACCTTCCTCCCACATACCCCTGGCCAAGCAGGTCAGATGGCCAAGCAGAGCCACCAGCATGGAGTACAGTCTTCCCGCTAGGGTGCCGTGGCGAGGGCTAAGATGCAGGGAGTGGGGATGGATCAGCACCAACTTCATTAAACCACCTCCCCAAAGGCAAATGAAGTTAGTGTTCTCCCACCCTGGAGTGTGGGTCCTGTCCTGGGCCATGTGCTTTGGGGGACATCATCCCTGATTGTACCTTGAGGAGCTCCCTATTCTTTGAGGGCTTAGACTAGTGTTCAAAGGTGATGTTCAACTGTGTAATGCAAGTTGTGGGATTCAGAGAAAGAAGGGACCATCAGAAGCTGGAAAAGAACTAGAGGTGGGAGGGGAATGACACTAACAGCTGGCCTGCAGGAGCAGGAGCTGTGTGCCAGACCCTGAGCCACATTCTTCCCATGCTGTCCTTCCTCTCCTGACCACCCAGAGAGGTGCCAGGGGTGCCCCACATTTAACAGATGAAGAAACAGAGGCACAAAGAGAGCTCAAGTCACCTACATGTGGTCAGTATTAGCATTAGCATCAGATGATCAGAAGCTGAATGTTAACTACTAGGGTCCTCAGCTGTGGATGCACCCGAGGGGAAGGGGACAGCAAGAATACAGACAGATGTGCAGAGAAGACAGCCGCCAGGGGACTGGAGCGGCAGAGGGGACTCCAGCCATGGTATGAACTATAAATGGGAGCAAAGATAGGATGTGCGATTTGGCCAAGGTCCTGCAGCAAGATAGGGTGGAGGCTGGGTAGCAATCCTAGCTGCTGGCTCCTGTTTCGCTCTCCTTCCACTTTCCTTGGTACCGGCGCATTCTGGGCTCTCTCCACCGTCTGCGCGGCCACGCCTGCAGCGTTTCCCTCTTGGAAGAGGTGCGATCCACTGGCATTGGAGCCGGGTGGACTGGCTCCCTCTCTCTATCCATCTCTTTCTTCCTTTCCCCTGCCATGTTCTGGAAAGGGCAGCGGGAGGGAATGTGGGCAGGTTGCACCAGAGATATACATCTGAGAGCTGAAGGGAACATTTATTTTTAATGTAGACTTAAAAAGAAAAAAGGAAGTTATAAAATATCTGCTCTTGCTCCTGGGATTGTGCAGATGGTGCTGCGTTTTGCCTAATAGGGAATGGAGCTGGCGTTGAACGCTGCTGGTCCCCCAGCCTGGCTGTAAGGACCCGGAGGGCAGGAACCCTGCTCCCCTGCCTTGGCCTCAAATGGCTCCCAGAGTCCATTTGGCCAACATGGTTTGGCGTTCTCTGCCTTATCTTCTCCAGCTGCCTCCTGCTGATTACCCTCCTCAGACCAGTCACTGGGCTGTCCCTGCTCCTGTCTGTCTGTCTGTCTGTCTGTCTGTCTGTCTGTCTCTCTCTCTCTCTCTCTCTCTCACACACACACACACCCATTCACTCATACCTCATCTCAGTTCTACCTCTTCCTTGATCACATAGCCAGGACACACTGACGACCCAAACTCCCGTGTGGGCATTAGCTTTGTGCACACCCCACATACTTCCAACCAGGCTGCCATTTTCCTGCCTAGATGCTACAAAGGCCATTCTTGCACACTGCCATGTTTGGTCCCTGTGTTTGTGGCGATCAGGGACCATCTATTTCTCTGCTCCAGCTCTCCCCACTGGGAGCAGCCTGGAACGTGACACAGAGACAGTTCTTTGTAGATGGGCTGGAGAGGTGACTGAATCCCTTCTCCCTTTGTGCTCTGGGGGATAAGCTGGAGAAGGAGCACCCCTAAAACTAGAGAGTCATGGTGGCCAAACCACGGTTCCAGAGAGCCGACTCTCTCTCTGGTTTGCTGTAAAGTCTTGGGCAGATCACTGAATTTCTCCAAGCCTCAGTTTTCCAATTTGCAAAATATGGGAGATAATCTATTTGGGTTGCTCCCCAGAGTTACTATGAGGATTATGGTAAGTGGCATCCAGGGAAATGCTCGACAAAAATTAATCCATTTCTAAGACAGCATGAGGAGATTTAACAGAGCTGCCAGCAAAGCCACCAGGCCCTGTTAGGACAGGAGTGGGGGCTGTTCAACAAGGTAGAATGCTCATTTGTCAACGTGTGTGTGTGTGAGTCTGCCTGTGTGTTATATAGCCTATGTACTAATTTGGTTTGGGGCTCTGGGTTGTTCTGGACAAGACTTTTTATCACTTTTAAATATGCATGCCACGTGATTAAACAAGATGAAAAAGATACAAGGAAAGTTAGGGAGGGGAAGATAAGAGGAAGCCAGGGATGACTTCTGGGCTCAGAACTTGCAGCATGAGTTTACCCTTGGCAGATGTGGTCACAGAGACCCTCCCTCAAATTCTTGACCATCAGTACAAAGAAAGATGCAGTAAAATGGCCAAGGTCAGCAAGACGCATGCAAACCAGTTGCTCAGAAGTATAATTTCTGACTTTTAAGAACAGAATTTCTCTCAGGGTAATTCATAAAGGGGTCCTTGTGATGTAACTAGGGGTGTTCTGGATCATTGTTGGGTAAGTGCAGTGTGTTCCATGAGGCTGAATCTTATGACATTCCCCATGGCCTCAGCACAGGTCAGGGGTACAGTGAGGAACCCCAGGGGAGAAGAGCATGTCGTCCATAACACATCATGTTGTATAGACTACAGATTGAAGGGGAATAAATAATAAACTGCGCTCTAAACGGTGGGCAGCGTGAATTTCCCCAGGCCTTTGGAGGCAGTTAGACATGTACGTGTGTACATCTATATGCACACTCGTCTCCACCCCCGCCAGGCTCCGTTTCCTCTCTGTATTCTGGCTTCCTACTGAGACCTGGCCAGGAGGAGGCCTAGGTCCCCCCGGAGACTCCTCAGCCTACAAGATCCCATCCCAAACATTAGGGCTATCTCTATTGACATCATACCTACCACTTGGAACATGAGGGTAGAATTTTAAATGGAGGTAGACCCTTTATCCTGCACTTTATAGGTAGAAACTCAAACCCCAAAGGGAACTGTCATCTGTCATCTATTAGAGACCCCAGGGATGGACCTGAGCCTGGAACTTAAGGTCCCCTGACTTTCAGTCCAGGTTCCTAAGTTGCCTCTGAAATGAAGATTCAAATACAGGTCTTATTCTGGGAGAAAAATCTCATAACTCCTCATTGGAGCTATGTAATGGCTTTACATTATATAATTTTATTCAAACTGATATGGGCCAATAAATATAAATGTGTGTGTGTTCACTGTTTTAAAACATTTTAATGTTTAAAACATGATTTACTAATGCTGCTGAGGATGTCTAGAATTTGATTTACTGCATAGTATTGAATGTTTATACTTGTTCCTTACAGAAATTCTTGCCAAAGCGCCATTTTATCTACAGGAATAATAAATAAGTCAATATGTGGATGGTTGTGCATATTTCTCCCATATGCAGCAATACTTGGTAAATGTTATTTTGCACACAAACATTCAAAAGGTGATGTTGAGGATTACACGTGGATCCTGAAGTCCAAGGCATGGCCAATGTCAAGATCAAACAGTTCATCTTGACATAAATCAAAAGAATTAGCCAGTGAGTCTAGGTCTGAGCTACTGTCTGGGCTTGGGTATAATGGATCCACACCTATGTAAACCTGGTAAACATGCTTAGCCTTGTATATGTGTTATTCATTCATTCATTCATACATTCCATCATTCATTCACTCAACAACCATTTGTTAGATATCTAAGAGTCAGTAGGTTAAACATAGTATAAGTTTTTGGTTCATGGAGATTCAGAGATAAAAAAAAAATTCCCTCAAATTCCACTTATAAGCCCAGTGTGGTGACACATGTCTGTAACTCCAGTGACTTGGGAGGCTGAGGTAGGGAGATTGCAAGTTGGGCAACTTAGCAAGATCCTATCTCAAAAAAAAAATATTTTTAAAGAAAAGGCTGGGGATATAGCTCACTGGTAAAACATCTGTGAGTTCAATCCCCAGTACCCCCCCCCAAAAAAAAAATTCTATTTATAAATCACTTGAGGCTTTTGAAATGATTCTTATTTAATCATCACAAAAATTTTATGGGGTGACTAGGGCATGAAGGAGTTCAGTTTACCTGAATGTCTGTGAATATGTTCCTTTTGTTTGCTTGTTTTTATTGGCCTCCATCCCTTCATTAATAATGCACCTCCATTGTTAAAAAGAACACAAAGCTGAACACTGGTGGTGGTGCACACCTGTAATCTCAACCACTTGGGAGGCTGAAGCAGGAGAATCGCAAGTTCAAGGTCAGCCTCAGCAACTTAGCGAGAGCCTGTCTCAAAATAAAAGATAAAAAAGGACTGGTCATATAACTCAATGGTAAAGTATTCCTGGGTTCAATCCCCAATACTGCAAAAATTTTTAAAAATAAATTAATGAAGTAATAAAAGGGCTGGGGGGGTAGCTCAGTGGTGGAACCTTTGTCTAGCATGTGCAAAGCCCTGGATTCAATCCAGTACTAATAAATAAGTAAATTAATTAAGTAGCCTGTAACCAGACTTCTAGAGAAACCCACAATTAATGGTTATGCTGTGCTATAATTTTTTCATGCTTGGGGATATTTGTGTGTATGTGTTTATAACTGAGAAGGTTTTCTTTACATAAATCGGATTATGCTATAACATAATTCTGCTACTTGATTTTTTTCATCTTTTACCAGCCCTCTGTGGGCATTTGTTTATATGAACACATCAAACCACATCAGTTTGTACAGGTGTAGCTCACTCTTGTTTGTGGCTGTGTAGTTCTTTTCTTTCTTCTGTTTTTTTTTTTTTTTTTGTGTGTGTGTGTGTATGTGCATGTGTCATACTGAGGATTGAGCCCAGGGGTGCTCTACAGATGAGCTGCATCACCAGTCTTTTTTGGGGGGGGACTGAACTCAGAGACAGTCGACCCCTGAGCCACATCCCCAGCCCTATTTTATATTTTATTTAGAGACAACTCTCTGAGTTGCTTAGCACCTTGCTTTTGTGAGGCTGGCTTTGAACTCATGATCCTCCTGCCTCAACCTCCTGATCTGCTGGGATTACAGGCATGCACCACCATGCCCGGCTCACCAGCCCTTTTTATTTTTTATTTTGAGACAGTCTCACGAAGTTGCCTTGGCTGGCTTTGAACTTGCAATCCTGCTACCTCAGCCGCCCAAGGATTACAGGCATGAGCCCCTGCCCTTGGCTGTATAGTTTTTTTTTTTTGCAAAAGGTGTGAGGGGTTTCTTTTGCCTTCTTCAGCCTTTCCCCTCTCTTCCTCACAGGTGGTGGGTCTTCTCTTACCCAACCAAACACTGGCATCCACTGTCTTCTGGCAGGTAAGAGGCTCTGCAAACAGCATGCTCCTGAAGGAAGAGCCCAGACAAGCACTGGTCAGGAATTCCCTTCTCTGGGCTCTCCTAAGCCCCTGGGGTAGAGTCAGCCAATCCCACTCCCCCAGCCCAGAAACCACTGGAGGAAAACCTGAGACTTTGGCCCAGCTGAGCAGGCCCCCTGTCAGGAGTCAGCAGGACTCTGACCATTATGTGTCACTCTAGCCTTTGAACAGAGGTGAAGAGGGGGCTGGGGGCCTGTACTTGGACCACAATGGCTTGTGGGTGGCTACTCCTTGGCTGCTCGTCCCATGGTCATCGATCTGAGGCCTACAGCTTCATTTTGACATCCATCTCCCCCAAATCTGTAGGGCAAGGTTGCGCCACCCTGAGGAGGTGAAGTGCATCACAGAGCCTGGTTTCTGCCCTTGGAGACAGTGTGTTGCAGTTCCCGGAAAACAGCTGAGGATGTCTGTGTGTGTCTGGGCAGGGGAAAACCTTCCCAGGAAGGAAAAGCTGTCTGACTCCTGAGAGGAAATGTCAGAGAATCTTCCCTGAAAAAGACTGCTGGGGACCTCTGACCTGGGTGCTGGAGCTGGTACAGAGCACTGGGCTAGGAGATTTTTGAAAGGTGCAAGCTGTCAATCATTCCACCTTCTGTCCAGCAAATATTATAATAAGGATAATATGGCAAAGGCAGTAGGGCCCTTTGGGGGAGTGAATGCCAGAATTTTAGGAGAGGGGACAGTCTCTGTACTGGGGTGGACAAGACCGCATCCTGATTTTCCAGAAATGGAAGGGTTTTCTGAGACCCAGGACTTTGATATGAGAACCAGTACAGCTCCAGGCAAACCAGGACAATGTGTTATACTAACCAGGGGGACTGAGGGAAATACCTGTGAGCCGGAGACAGCATCTTGTGTCTTTCTGGGGAGGTGTGGCCTCCAGAGGCCCAGGCCTGGCTTCCAGGAAGATGACAGTGCCTTCCCTGACTTCTTTCCCTGTTGCCTTTCAGTGGTTGAACCAGAGCCACAATGCTTGTGTCAACTATGCAAACCGCAATGCTACCAAGGTGAGTCACTGCCCTCAGCTCAGTGGTGGGTTCAGCGAGGGTGACCCAATGGTCCTCCTTACAGTGTCACATGCTGCCATCATTGGTATAAAGCATTGTCTTCCTGGAGACACCCTATTTAAGCTGCCAGCTCTGCAAGCAGGGGTGGTGCACTCAGACCTTGCTTATACAGGGCCCGTGGGAGTCTCCAGGCAGGACCTGCGGGGGGGCAAGGGGGACTGTGCATGAAGGAAGGTGGCCTGTGAAAGGGGAGTAGGATGGGGAATGAGCAAGGAATTGATTATTTTTTCCTTTTTAAAATTTTTTATTGATACGTCATGATTATACATAATATTGGGATCCATTGTGACATATTTGTACACCCACATGACATAATTTGATCAATTTCATTTCTTTATGCAAGGGATCAATTCTGCTGGCTTCAGAATTCCTCTTGCCCATCTCTCTCTCTTTCTTTTTAAAATATTTTTAGTTGTAGATAGACACAATACTTTATTTATTTATATGTGGTACTGGGGCTCGAACCCAGTGCCTCACCTGTGCCAGGCAAGTGCTCTACCCCTGAGCCCCAGCCCCAGCCCACGTTCTTGTGCATCTCTTGCTCAGATACTAGATCCTGATTGGCATCAGCCCCTTGGGGACCAAATTCCCCTATGGCTTCCTCCAAGCTTCTCTGGAAATTTTCTCAGTGACCCTGGTCCCTAGACTGTTGGCCACAAAAATCAAGGGACTGCTCTTGAGGTTGGGGGTTTAAGAACACTGGTACCTCCTCTCCAAAGTCCCCTGCACTCCTTCAACAAGCCATGTGGAGGCCCAATCACCCTCTTAGTGTCCCAGAGGGCTGCCGAGTCTTGCTTTCCTGGCAAGGCCACCACCCTTCTGTCAATTCAACATTTCAATCCAAAGGCAAAGGGAGGAGAGGAAGAATCTAGGTCCTCGGTGGGCGGGGGGAGCACTGTCAGTTTGGATAGGGGAGGGTCTTGGCATTTTTTAACCTTGGAGGAGAGTTGGGTACAGGAGTTAGAAGTTGTCCTGGGCAGTAGGAACCTGGGGTGGGGGGGTCCTGAGACTCAGGAAGCTACCTCCCGCATATCTAAACCTCAAATCCAGTCTCTTACAGGCTTCACCATGCATGTCGCCCTTTGGATGGCTTCTGTTTGCCTTAAACCAAGCATCTTCCACAACAGCAATTGTAGAGCAGGACATGACCAGCCCCTAGCTTTTTCTTAATTTTCTATGTTGGAACTTGGGCTCTGTTTTTTTTTTTTTTTTTGTACCAGGTATTGAACTCAGGGGCACTCAACCACCAAGCCTGATTCCCAGCCCTATTTTGTATTTTATTTAGAGACAGGGTCTCACTGAGTTGCTTAGTGCCTCGCCTTTGCTGAGTCTGGCTTTGAACTCGTGATCCTTCTGCCTCAGCCTCCCAAGATGCTGGGATTACAGGCATGTGCCACTTCATCTAGCTGGGCTCTGTTTTTTAATGGATGTATTGGGAACTGTCCTGTGTGGACATGAATTCCAGTTTCTCCCTGGTGAGCTGGCTAGACTATAGTGGGTGGCCGTGGATGATGGACAGTGCTCTAGGCGCCCCTCTTGACACTTAGCTTTCCTCACCTGGAGACTGTTCACCCCATCATAAATGACTCGTTTTGGCCCTTGCTGTCCTGCACCTCTAGCCAGCAATGTCTGCCTGGAATCTTTGTAGAAGAAGGCAGGAGTGAAACAGGCCTTTCAGCACCTTCCTGGATATTGCTTCCTTGTATTCCAATATTTGGATCCAAGTTGAGAGAGTCCAGGGTCCCTGTGGCTTCCCCTGGGGGACCTCTTCCTCCTTGCCAGACCTTCCAGGCTGGTGGACTGGCTTGTTTCTTGCTGGCTGGGGCTGTTGGCAAGGGTGGAACATGGAGCTTTGGGCATACAGTGGGTCTGCAATTCTACCTTTGTCTTCCAGCCCTCACCGGCATCCAAGTTCATCCAGGGCTACCTGGGAGCTGTCATCAGCGCTGTCTCCATTGCTGTGAGTAATGCCCTGACCCTGCCCTTTAGTTCTGCTGCTTCTTTGAGTGGGTGGACCTTGTCTGAGGGCCAGGGTAGGCCATGGTGTGGGGTCAGGGTCTGGGAGGGGAGCAGTGAGGGAGGCTCTCTAGGCAGAGAAGTGTCCCATAGTGAGAGTGTACATGCTAGTGCTCCATGGTTTGGAGAGGAGAGGAGAGGGGAGGGGAAGGGAGGGGAGGGGAGGGGGGGATCACATGGATGGTGAGGACAGGACATCTGTCCTTAGAGGAGCCCATACCACACTCTTCCTGGAGCAGGTGGTCTTCACACTGCTTATGCAAGATTGGCCCATCAACCAGCTCCTCTCTGCTTTTTACTTGAGCTCCTGGGGTACTGTCATTCCCTCTCTGTTGCCTTGGTTGTGTGGTCACAGGTCTAACTTATCCTGAATGCCTCAAGACAGTGGCATTAGGCTCACTTTGAATTTTTTTTGGGGGGGCGGGGAATTGAACTCAGGGCACTCAGCCACTGAGCCACATCCCCATCCCTATTTTGTATTTTATTTAGAGACAGGGTCTCACTGAGTTGCTTAGTGCCTCACTTTTGCTAAGGCTGCCTTTGAACTTGTGATCCTCCTGTCTCAGCCTCCCGAGCCACTGGGATTACAGGCATGTGCCTCCTTGTCCGGCCTCACTTTGAATCTTCACAGGATTTTAAGAATAGAGCAGCTACTTATTATGAAGTTTGTAGATTTGTGTCAATGGATGAGGGGTCCCTGTTCCCAGAGGAGGACAGAGGGGGAGGCAACACGGCAAGGGGCCTGGACCAAGCCAGAGTGGAGGCTCGGGACCTTAGACAAGGCTCCCAGGACCTTGCCCACCCTTGTCCCACCCTTGACACCACCCCTGTGCCACTATCTGGTACTCTCCTAATTCCATTGGGGTGGCCTCCTATAGCTAACTCCAGAGGGTAAAGTGTCCCTTCACAACTTTGTCATTACTTTCATTTCATAATAAATACATAACTGGAAAGAAAAAAAAATAATTAGAAAATGCTAATAAAGGCAAATCCACATATAATGGAAGAATTCAAATACAATAATTTTTCAGTAAAACCTCCCTTTCCTTATCTTCCCTGGATCCTTAAATAAACACCATCGGTGTTCACGACTCTGGAATGACCCTTTGTATCCGACACCATACTTTCACTGTGCTTCTGAAGTAGAGATCTGGGGCTGTCCTGAAATGGCCTCATTTGTTTTACTCCCACGTAAACCAACTCATCTCCAAATGGCTGTTAAGTGGGGCATCCCATCTCATGCCCAGGATCTCTCTCCTTCCCTAAGTCTTTATGTCTTACTGCCAGCGAGAAGCCACATGTTGCCTAACATATTTAGATGGGTCTCCAGGAGAAGGCCAACGCTTGCCTGCCACCCGGCATGGGACTTCATCTAGGAGTCAGAGTGGAGGTTCTTGATTCTGGGGCTTGCTGGGCTGAGGTTGTCCCAAGATAGGGAAAGGCCTCGTTCTCCCCTTTGTCACTTCTTGGCTCCTTAGGGTGAAAGGAGCTGATGGCCTGCCTAGCTCAGCACTTGAAAACCCCCTTCTCTTCTAGGAGATGTACAGGTCGGGGGCAGGGAGGAGGTCTCTCAGGAAAGGACATTGAGTTGCCCTGAGGGGAAGGGCTTGAGCCATGGGGATCATTGTCCTGGTGGGACTTCCTCCCCCTGCAGGCCTGGAGCTCAGAAATAGGAATTTACCTTCTTCTGAGAGCTCTGGACTCTCTGTGTCCCTAATCCCCATTGTCCCACCAAAGGACAACCAGTCATTCCAACCCACCCACTTCCCAGGACCCAACCTAGCCCAGATTGGTGGGTGTTTTAAAGACTGGGCCCAGCAGAGGTACGAGGGACTGCGGGCCTCTAGACCCTGAAACTGGGGACTCACCTGGTGGGGTATGAGGGCCTCATACTGCTCTGAGGGACACCCCCTCCCTCTTCTTCTCTGCCTAGCCCTAGAGCCCCCTGGAGAAGGCTTCCCTGTCCAACCTGAACCACTGTCCCCCCAGCCCAACTCCTAGAAACTTCTCCTCACACTCTCAATTACGCCCCAGGTCCCTGTCCTCTCATTGTTCCACAGCCTGAGTCTTGTCCCCCAGCAGGATTACAAGTTAACCAGGGACAGGCACGGTGTCTCCAACCCCCCAAGGGGAACAGAGAGCCCTGCTCCATAAATACCTATTAATTAGGCCTCTGATTGATTGCTGGCCTCGGGAGGTCCCTGTCCTCTCCCATCCGTGAGCTTTGGCGGTGGTGTCGTCCCTCCGCCTGATGTCTTCACACAGTGAGGGGCTAACTTCGGCAGATGGAGCCGAGTTTCTGACTTGGAAAATCTGCAGCCTGCTTGCTTTTCTTTTGTGTGTGTAAATCACAAAACCTCCCAAGAAAGAGGCTTTATTTTATTTTCCTTTCCCTTGTTCTCTGGAACCCCAGGCCCCACGGCCTCATTAACTGATCTCTGCTTCAATTAGTGACAAATCCCCTCCCAGGGTGAGCCTGTTAGGGGGAGATGACCTGCAAACAAGTGTCACGGCCCCAGTGGTTGGCCCCACTCTGGCATTAATTAAAACGAGTCCCCACATGCAGGCGCCTGGATGGGGGCTGACAGGCTGAGAGCAGGTCCCAGGGACGAAGGTGAGCTGAGGTGGAGGCCAGCCTCCTCTATGGACCCTCACCCATTCTCAGAAGAACCCCTAGGCTTGGCCAGCAATCCCCCTTGAATCAGGGATCCCCAGTTTTCATGCCCCCCAAATGAAGTCTCATGCTGGTTCCAGGACCACCAGGGTTAGGAGCCTGCAGTGAACCTCCTAAATAGATTTGGCAGTGTCTGGCTTCTTGCTTGAGAATAAAAAAGAAATTCCGTCTTAAGTTATTTTTGAAATCTAACAGTTTGCCGTCTTTTAACAAAGGAAGCCTCTCAGTCCTCGTTGTGTTTTCATTGGGAGTTTGTGCGGAATGATTATGGGATGGCCCTTGCTGTCCTCAAGGGCGAGAGAGGAGATGGGACCCACTCACTGACTCCCTTCAAGGGCCTATTCTGTGCTGGAAATATTACAGAGACTGGGCTGCAGCTGGGGCCTTCAGGATGCCAAGAGGGGACACTTGAGCTCACCCTGACGTAGTCAGAATCATGGTGAAGGCCTCAGGGTGCAAGGGGACCAGGGAGGGGCGCCTAATTCAGTCATGGGGCTCACTCAGGATAGACTGAGAAAGCCAGGGGAAGGCAGGGCTGGGTGTCGCAGAGAGAGGGCAGAGCACACGTAGAAGCAGGCAGGAGAAGGAACACTATCCAAAAACAAGTGGCTGCCACATTCAGAGCCATGTGAGAAGGTGTGGGGTGGTGAGCCATGGAGGGGGCCAGGGCCAGAAGTGCTGTGAGTGCCTGGCTCAGGAAGTAGGAGGACCACACCGGGAATCCTGTCCTGCGCTCAGGGACCTGGGCATTGCAGGGACTCAGGCAGAAGTGGGCTGGAGGAGAAGTTGTGAGGAGACCACACAGACCACTCATGGACGCAGGTCCTGGGGGAGGGTGGACGTGGAACAGGGGAGAAAGGCTCAGGGCTGAGGTCCCTCATGACTGGTCAAGGGCTTATCAGTAGAGCCAGATGATGAGAGGTGCTTCGTGGTCACTCCTTGAAACCTTGTCTTTCAGCTAGGTCTTGCTGGCAAAGCCCTTTCCCTGCTGAAGAATTGCTAACCTCCATGCCTGAAGGCTCTGGGCCCTGGGGTGTCCTTTCTGCATAGGACATGGTGGCTATTTCCCTGAATTACCAGACACTGGAGTATAGGGAAGGAGGGGCCTTGGGATCCCCATGAACCCCTATACCTCCCAGTTGCTTACTGGCAACTCCAGGTCCCCTTGATGGTCATGATCCTAATACTGGCAAATGATCATAATAATAGTCACAATAGCTGACACTTAGGAGTGCAAACACTGTGCCAGGCACTGTATCATTGTTCATCCCCACTGTACAGAGGAGGAAGTGGAGGCACAAGGAGATGTCAGCAGCAGAGCCTACCCTGGCTTCCCCACACACTCTTCTGCTGACACAGAGATCTCTTTTTCTTCCTGCCATTTCTGTGACATGAGAAGGTGAGAAAAGCCAAGCAGTGTTTTAGCTTCCAGATTGGAGGAACTATAACCAGGCTCTGGGTAGCAGGTACCTCCTCAGGTCCCCCTGGGAGCAGTGGGGACTGGAGGAAATTTTTTTGAGACACTCTTTGTGTCTTCTGCCCATCTTCATACTTGATTCCTGGGTTTTCTGACCAAAGTTGATTCAGCTGCATGTGTTTGCTCTTAGTCTGGAACATTCCCTGCCTTTCTACAATACAGGATCTAGCTGACTCTGTAGTAGAGGGTGACTCCAGACCCTTCTCTCCTTCTTGGGGTCTGAGGGAGGTGGGAGGGCTACACCTGTGCATCCTAGACCAGGTTATCATCTTGCTTCTTCTGTTATGAGCAGCTTCTTGGTTGAGGGACTATTGCATGGACCCTGTAGCAGAATCTGAAGTGTTCTGGAAGCCTGCAGATGGTGATGCTGGCAGTGGCAAGTCAGACATGAAAAGCAGCCCTGCATCTATTCTGGGGAGGACATGTTGCTGTCCCCTCCTACATGAAAGGGTCTGATGTAATTGGTTTCTCCCTAGGTGGCACACTGGTCCCTGGGGACAGTTCAGTGGTCAGGGTTGGCCATTGTTGCTAGCAAACAAGCCGCTCAGCCACAGATGCACTTACTGGCACTTTAACCTGTGCAGAACTCTGTCCCAGCCACCTCGGTCACTTTGCAGTTGAGCCCACTGCTGAGCCACAAGCTAGTTGGGGGTTGGAGGACAACTGACCTCCATGGAAGGTCATTGGTCCACTTGAGTTTATTCTACAAAGCATGCCCTCTGGTGGCATTTTTTGGTACTTCAGTGGTTGCTTGCAGGGCCCCAACCCTCGCCCTGCAGGACCCACTAAATCCACCACCATTAGGATCTATTATTACCCACCACCCAAGGGTGGGCCTAAATTCTGACCTTATGCCATCCTTCCTGCCAGGCATGCCTTCCCCTCCAGTGTTCTTCAGGGCCTCTTGGCAGAATTGATAGAGTCACAGAGCCAGCTGCAGGCTCCTCCAAGTGCCCTGTAGACAACCTGGCATTCCATGCCTCTGAACCTCTGCAGAGTCCCCCTCTTTTCCCGCCAAGCTGCTCCCTACTCACCCTTCAGGACTCAATCAGGCTTCCCTTTTCTCTGAAGCCTTTGTGGTCTAGCCTCTCTGGTCCCCCTCTTCCTGTCAGGGTGGGTGAGATGACATTCTGGAGGGGGCTTGTAGACCCAGTGTGCCGGGGCTGGGATCAAGCAGTGCTCAGTGTTTGCCGAGAGGGACAGCAGTGGCTCCCAAGACAAGTCTCTTTTATCGATTTTTCCCCCCTCTGCCTCAGAAATCATTCACTTCATTTGTTCTAGAAGCATTTAGTAAGCTCATATCACCATGCACTGGGAGTTCAGTGAGGAACAGGAGAGACACAGCCCTGTGGCCTGGTACCTAGGTTCTTTTGGGAGAGATGGAACTTTAAAGAGTCCACAGGAAAAATTAATTCTGTGCTCTTCCATTTTAAAAATCAGACACATGTGTTATTTTGATTCAGAAAATTTTAAGATGTACAAATAGGTACTTAGAGCTTGTGATAGGTACGAGGAAAGAAAAGGTTTTGGGATCTTTGCAAAACTATCAAGGACACCTTGAGCCAAGGGGAGGCCAGACATTTAGGCTGAAAGTGAGGAGGCACAGAGGGACAGTGGTCAGGGTGGAGGTTGGCTCATGGGAGGAGCAGGGAGATGGCCAGGTGGCTGGAGGCCTTTAAGCAAGGCCATGTCCACTTTCAGAAGACCACCCCAGATGCTGTGGAGAGCCAAAGAGAGGGACAGCAGAGGAAGTGGGGAGCCTGGTAGGGAGGCCGGGGCAGTCATATAGGGACAGGTGACAAGTGCTAAGTGGGAACAGAGAGAAAGAAGAAGTGCATTCAGGATATTTAGGTGACGGCACAGGTGGCTCCCAGCAGTGAGCTAGTTGTGGACCTGAGAGGCTTCTGTCCAGAAAGATCTTGAGGCTTCTGGCAGAGGAGCCGAGCTGGTCATGGGCCAGGAAGACAGGGTATGGGTGAGGCAGAGCTACATACCCTCCACCTGGGGACATGAAGATGGAATGCTGAGGCCCATGGGGACAGGCATCCCTCATCCTGTGCCCATGTGGGCTGGGAAGGAGAATGCAGCCTGGTGGGACGGGGATGCAGCCATGGCCCAGCCCCACCCAGGGTCTCCTCACCAGCCTGGCAGAAATGAGGCTCCTTTTGGCCTAGAAAGATGTCAGTATTGAGGGATACAGCCACCAGGCACATATCTCATGAGACTAAAGGCTGTATATCAAGGGGTCCCATCCCACCTGTGGCTCTTGGTGCCCTTTCCCCATCTCCTGGGAATCTGCTCTTGCTATGCAAATGGCTGGTCTTAGGTGGTTCACAAACATCATCAAAGCACAAACATCAAAGCATCTCTCCTTGGGAAGGACAATTGGAAAGCAAATAGCTCAGGATGAAGAGTGAAGCTTTAGAACTAGCAGGCCCCACGTGGACAGGCGAGACTTAGGAGGCATGTGTATGTGTCTGAGAGCAGGCCAGCACACGAAAGCCCCAGGCAGAGGCTGGGGACGAGCGCAGTGGGGAGGAGGAGACCTGAGCATGTGCGTAGCTGGGAGTTCTGTAGGACTTAGTGTGGTTACCCTGCCCACCCACCAGTGAAGGGACAGGGACAAGGAGGGTGTGAGTACAGAGGTGGCGAGTGGCTAAACGTACCCTCACTCCTCCCCTGGCCCCAAGTCCAGGCCTTCCTGCTCCAGCACCTCGGACAGCAACAGCCTGGGCAGGAACCCAGGGTGGGCTGCAAATCGGGGGGCTGGGAGCCCGTCTGTTCTGGTTCTTCAGGGCCCTTTGGCCTGGAACATTTGGTGGAGCCCATTAAAATTAAAAAGCCAAGTGGCTGGGGGCTCGGAATGCCAGCTCGTTTTCCCTGGCATGGTGGGTCCTGTTTAAGGGAACCAGCTGGCATGAATGGCACACAACTCATCACGAACAGCAGCTAGCGATCAGAAAAATCAGAGCTAATAATCAGGTTCGGGAAAGATAATGAGATATGGAACAATCACTGCTGAGGGTCCCCCAGGGTCTGTTTTAACAGCCTCCAAATAAGCTACAAAATAGAAATTAACCAAACAGGGGCTCCATTTGGGCAGAGGGGAAAACAAACAAGGTACAGATTTGCACAAGGATTCCTCATGTGGCCAAGCTCAGCCTGGGACCCTTGGGGCATTAGCAATGGCCTGAGGGAGGAAGGAACCTTCTCTATCCAGTCTCTCCGAGCTTTGATGGCCAGGCCAATGCAGTTGACAGGAAGCCAGAGAAGAGAGAAGACCAGCTTCTGACAGCTCAGGGGAGGGAAGGCCCAAAGACACCTGGAACCGGGGCTTGTGGGAGAAATGGGCTAGGTCACCTTTTTCTGACTGCGGCAGTTCCAGCCAGTGGGAAGAACAACCAGCCAGAGAGGGGACAGCTTCAGGGCACCCCAGAAAAGGCAGAGTGTTTGCCATAAGTACTGACCTCTCTTCCTCCTTGCCCTCCTGCTATATTCCAGCCCTGCCCAGCCCTGTGGGGAAGGGTCTGGAAAATTCCAAGACTCCTTGCTCACTTCCAAATGGCTCCTGCTCCCTGTCTCTTACACTTCCTTATCTCTCCAAGTGAATGTGCTGGGTTTTGGACCCAGGCCTTCTGACTCCTAGCTGCGGAAGCAGGGGTGTTGGAAATGATCTAGATCCCAGTCCCAAGCTGGCCTTGGTCAGGGGTCTCTTACTATGCAAACAGCCAGTTTTAAATGGCATAGGACATCATAGCTTCACTCCTGGAGAATAATTGAAAAGTAAATAGCGTAGCAGATAAGAGCAAAGCTTTGCAACTAGACCCTGGGTGGCCCATCCTAGCTTCACCAGTCTCATCATAGCTGTCTGTCCTTGGCAAAATTACTTAACCTTTTGGACCCTGCCTCTTATCTGTGAAAAGGGGCAATGCGGCCTCTCCAAAAGCCTGTGGTGGGGCTTTCCTTAAGACACTATGTGTGAATGTGTGTGAGTATGAGTAGCACATGGGCGGTCACCTAGTCACCTTTCTCCTCCATCTCCTCCTCATCACTAATGCCTGTTTGGGTCCTCTGGCTCCTCCATGTTTCTCCTATCTGCACTTTTTCGTAGGGTAGAGAGGCTATTTTGGGGAGACCTGAACTTGGTGAGGCCATGTGTGGCGGGGCAGCAGGGCCAGGGTAGGCTGGCAGTGCTCCAGCCTGGCCCTGCTGTGTCCAAGCACAAGCCTAGGACCCATGGGGCATTAGCAATGGCCTGATGGAGGAAGAAACCTTCTCTAGCCGCGTCTATCCTGGAACATTCGGTGGAGCCCAGTAAAATTAAAAAGGTAACCCTCTCAGCCTTACCTCAAGCCAGCAGGGAGGACAAGGAGCATGAGACAGGATAGAGGCTGGGCACCCGATAGCCCAGGCTGGGTGAGCTGGGTGCACTTTGGCTCCACAGGGCCCTAGGCTGCCCAGGGCTTGGCAGACTGGCATTCCAGGCCAGGTGGCGCCTGCCCCACTGTGCCCTGACTTCTGCAGGCACTGGTGGCCCTGAGGATTTCCCAAGGCTCTGCATCTTCCCCAGCCACTCAAAATGCTAAAGCCAGAGCCATACTTGAGGGTGCAGAGTGCCCTGCTGAGCCAGCAGGTGTGCAGATCTGAGAGCAAGATGGGCTGGCTCTGGCCTCAGTGTGGGGGAGCAGAGGCCTCCACACACTGTCTTCTGGTCTGGCCACATGCCTCACATCTTTTCTCACTCCATGCCTGTGCTTTTCCCCTCCAGAAAGTTCTGCTCTGCCAGCCTCTCCCCACCTTCCTCTCCAGGAAGCCCCTCTCAATCTTTTCTGTGCTCTCCCTGCTCTCCCTCCATTTGCCTGTTGGTTCATGCGCTTATTCCTTAATCATCAGCTTACAGAACATGAACTGGGTGCCACCAGGTACAACCCTAAACCCTGTGCACACAAAGAGGGAAAAGGTGTGGTTTCTCACCCCCAGGCTAGGGAATCAGACCCAGGAGAGGTAGACATTCCCAAGGAGGGAGGTACTGGTGATGTGGGCAGGGAGACTTGGGCTGCCTGGGAGAGGTGATATTATTATTATACAACTGCATTTATTAAGGCATCTCATGTACCAAGTTCATGCTTGATACTTTAAACCCTTATAACAGCCCTGGGATGTTGTATAAATTTCTATTCCTTTTAACCACAAGGAAATTGAGGCAGAGAAAGTTTAACTTATCTGCCTAAAGTTCTACTGCTAGTGAATGACACTGGTGGTAGAATTCAGAGGTGGGACCAAGAGTACAGGCATGGTCTGAGTTGGTGGCAGTGGGTATTGGGGGACATCTCAGGCATGGGAACCAGTCCTGGCAAAGGTCAAAGACCAGAAGACTCAAGTAGCATCTGATGGACATGCACTGGACACGTAGGGCTGAATGTGGGTGCTGGGGACTGGAGGGGCTGCACTATCTCACACAGGTTGAGGGAGAGCTGCTTTTCCTCCAGTTCTGCCCTTTCTTCCCATAAGCCATTGCAACTTTTTCTGTTTTTTGTTTTTTATTCTTTCCAAGGTGGGCCTTAATGTCCTGGTTCAGAAAGCCAACAAGTTCACCCCAGCCACCCGCCTTCTTGTGCAGAGATTTGTACCATTCCCTGCTGTAGGTAAGAGCTGCATAGTGCATGGATCTGGGCAGTGCTGCCCTTGGGTGGGTGGGACCATGGGGCTCCCAGCCAGCAGGACCTACAGCCCTTCCACACCTCTCCTGATGCCTGCAGGGGTTCTGCTGGGGGAACTGGAGTGAAATGTGTTCAGATAGAAGAAAGGATGACAGGGCTTCCCTGCCCAGCTCCATGCTGAAATTCTACATATTGCACAGGAATTCTTTTTTATTTTTATTTTTTTCTTTCTTTCTTTTTTCTTTTGCAGTAGTAGGAATTGAACCCAGGGCCTCAAGCATGCTATGCAAGCACTTGACCACTGAGCTACAACCCAGCACTCTTTTGTTTTCTTGGAGGTCTGGGGGTATAGCTCTGTGGTAGATTGCTTGCCTAGTATGCACAAGGCCCTGGGGTCAATCCTCAGTACAATAATAATAATAATAAAATTTTTCAATAGTTTTTTTTCTTTCTCAGCATATATTTTTCAATTGAAGAAATATATTAAACAATAATAATGATAACAGTTTGAGAGGGTCTTGCTGAGCTGCTGAGGCTGGCCTTGAACTTGAGATCCTGCTGTCTTGTCTCCTGAGTAACCAGGATTACAGATGTGTACTGCTACATCAGTAAGCATGGATCTTATGGGAATTCTTAACCTGGGGTCCCCAGGCCCCCAATGCTCAGTAGACATGATACAGTGGATCCTGTGAACTTGTAAAATACTTACCCTGACCATTAACAGAAATGTAGCATTTTCTTCCATCATGAATGCACCCAGCAAACCACAGTAAGGAGCAGGACACAGTTGTCACTTGGAGATCTTAAAACATTGTTTATGCACTACAGTAATTTAGAATATTTGTATTTAATATATACATTGCTAGATCTTATTTTCAATTCATTAAAGAACACATCTAATACCAAATCACAATTTAAAGATTTTTAATAACTTGTTTTAATATAATCCCTTTGTAATCCTTTGAATTTTGTTTTATGCATTTACAAACAGTTGTCTTCTTCCTCTTCCCCCTCTCCTCCTTCTCTTCCTCCACCTCCTTTTCCACCTTTTACTTTTTGGGGGCACTGGAGATTGAACTCAGAGGTGCTTTAGCATTAAGCTACATTCCAGCCCTACTTTTTATTTTTATTTTGAGTCAGGGTCTTCCTATTTGGCTCAGGCTGGCCTTGAACTTGTGATCTTCCTGCTTGACCTCCTGAGTTGTTGGGATTACAGGCATGTGCCACCATACCAGGCAGGAAAAATGACCCTGAAAGGGGTATGTAGGCCTAATGTTACTGTCAGAGAGGTTCCTGGCACAAAAGAAGGTTGGAAGCTTTTGCCAAACCCTGGAAATGCCACAAATCCTGGCCTGGCTCTTAGGAAACCTGAACTTTATTTGGGGAAAGAATACCTCTTTAGGTCTGACTTTGTTAAGTCCCCAAAAGTGGAACATTTTTCAAAGTGAAATAAACATCTAGAGCAGGACAAAAGCAGGGCATGACTAGTTGTCAAAGGAGACATTTAAGCAAGTGCCCAAACACTATCAGAGTCCCCCTCCCCACATCTGGTGCCCAAGGACAAATGTGGCACATGGCCTGAGGTCTCATGACCTCCCTGGTACTGAGGTTTGGTCTGAAGAGCCCAAGCTTGTGGCCTTGACCCTGATCTTCACCTGAGGGGTCTGCTTCCCCTTCTGTTTACCCACTCCTATAGCCCAGAGCTCTGGGAGAAGCAAATAAGGCCACAGACCAGATTTCATTGATAGTAAAGTGTTTGGGGGCACCTGTGAAGCCCCCGTGAGAAGGTGGGAGATTGTTCCTGGGCAGCCCCACCTCCTCCATGGCCCAGAGGCTAATGAACTCCCAGAACCACCCGGCTGAGCCTCTGCAGACGCAGATAATTGCTATGGCAACTCCACACTTTTAATGAACTCAGCTATTTCTGTCATGGGCCATTAATGGAATACCTCTTTAGGTCTGACTTTGTTACTGGACCTAATTGAATAAACGTGGCTGCCCAACTGGTGCTTGTGGCCATTGGGGTTGAAGGATCAAAAGCAGCCTGAGAACCAGCAGCTCCCAGCTGCCCTGGACTGGATCTAAGACTCCACACAGATGTAATCTGTCCTTGAGCCAAGCTTCAGATAACTTTGCCAGGGGCCCTTTCCAGACCTCTCTGCTGCCATCTTGCTGGGTAACCTTGAGATGGTTTTGACCTCTCTGGGACTCCTTAAAGAGGAGAGGCCCTTCTTTCAGTCTGAGCCTCTGGCGCAGTCTGACTCCCCTCCCAGCTTCTCATGGGGAAGGAGTCTTCGGCTCCCTCACACAAATCCAGCCATGGTTAGGTGTCTTGAGATCCCCCAAGCTCCTAGGCAGTTGCACAAGTCATCTGCAGCATGGCTTGCAACCTTGCTAGTCCTGGCTTGCCCGGAGAAGCAGGCCCTTCTGCAGCCCAGGCCCATCTGCAAACAGGCACTGGTCAACTCCCCCAGTCAGGGCTGACACCATGCTATGGGAAATGCAGTGGAGTGCCGCACCCTCACCCACCAAGGGCTGAAAAACCCCCTGGTCCTCTTAATCCAACATCCAGTCTCTGCACCTGGCCGTCTCCACCTTTCCCCAGGTGCCCCTGCCCAGAACAAAGCATCTCTGAGCCATACTGCAGGCTGGTAGGGCTTGATTGGCCCTACTTTCTAAGACAAGTGAGGCTGGAGCAGGCTGAACCACAGGAAGGCTGCTTACAAGCTTGCTCAGGATGTGCTTCACCTCGTAAAGTATCCTTTGGGCCCTTTGGGCCACTGGCACCATAGGGGACCACACTCAATGAGCTGTGGGTGCACATTGGAAGTTGGGAGAAGTGGGTGGAAGTGATTAAATGAAGCCTTGTGTTGGGGGTGGTGTGCCTGCGTGTGTAGGGTAATGGGGGGTCCTGAAGAGCAGTGTGCCCAAGCTCAGAAGCCGCACCCCACTCCCACTCTCCTGGGCAGGCTGGGAACAAGGAGGCTCCCAGGAATCAATTGCTTCTTCCCCCTGCTCTGTCCTGCTCCTCCAGGCTCCTCCCCAGCCGGAAGCCTGGGAGGTGAGGGGAGATATCTTTTCTCTGCTCCATGATATTGAGAGAGAGGCCTGAGACACCTGGGCACAGGACACGAGGTCCCTGCACCTGATTCCATTGCTCCCCATCCTTCCTCTTACCCATGGAGTCCCTTGCCACTGGGATCTCCCCGACGGTCACCAGAAGCCTCCTCTGGGTTTGCAGAGCCCAACACTCCCAGGAACTGCACACCTCTCCTCGCCTCTCCAGCGGTGTTCTTCATTTTGTGCTGGGAGGACCTTAAAGCCATCCTCATTTTACAGAAGCATAAGTAAATCCAGACTCACTGAAAGTTATATTCTAAATTGACCAAACCCCAGGCCTACCCAGGGCTACTTCAAGCTCGTGTGGATAACCCTGTGCCTCTGTCATGGAGAAACAGGGATGTGTCCAGAAGTGGCCAGGGCTACTCAGTGTCCTGCTGGGAGCATTCCACCTCCAGGTCACCCAATTTTTCAACTGGGGCTGTGTGTGCCTGTGCACGTGTGTCCCCCCACGTGTGGCTGATGCACGTGTCCATGCTAACTATGTGGGAAGCCTGGGATGCTCGCTGCAGCCACCTCCCTCCCTCAAGGTGGTTTCAGAGCCACGCTGTGGCCCTGGTCTAGAACGGCAGTCATGTGGGAAATCTTGGTTTCTATTTATACATGGAGATGTTAGGAAAGACGGTGAGCCCAGGAGCATGTGTGTTGGCATCGAAATCGATTGGGGACTGGTAATTAATTTGTTTAGACCTTAATTAATTCTCCAGTTCTTTCTTATTTGTGGGCTGTCACGCTTAATTGTGTTCAGGAGCTTGGGCTGGGAGCAGGCCCTCCATTAATTGACGTGTGGTTGCTGTGAGGTGGAGTTAATGGTTTGGGAAGCCGGGCAAACAGTGTAATTAAAGGTCGATAGAGGAGACCTCGGAAAAATACACACCCCCAGGCCCAGGAGCAGGCTCCATTCTAGGGGAGGCAGGCCCCACAAACACAGCCTTTCAGTGAGGACTTGGGGAGGGATAGTAGGGAGGTGTTCCTAGCAGGAGGGAGGGCCCTATGCAGATCCCATGAGAGGGTCAGTGGCCAGAGGAATAGACACGCTTGTCAGGAATGGGAAGAGTGGGGCTTTAGAGAGTGGGAGACCCCAGGGGTCACCTTGGGGAGCACATCTCTAAAGCTCACACCTCAGGCTCTGTGGATGTGGATATAGGCGGGAAGCCCTGAAGGTCACCCCAGGCCACCTACCTGTGTCACATGGAGAAGGGGACACCAGTAAATGCCATGGGCTAATGAAGACCCCATCTGGACCGTGGACTCCCATTGCAGGAGGCCTGAGCCTCAGCATCAACCTGCTGATCCCCGTCTATAGAATAACCTTCTCATAGGAACCAATGAGAAATGACCTCTTCTGGTGTCTTCGCCATATTTTGTTAAATGTCAAACATATTTCATTGCCATGAAAAAAAAAAATCTCTGCTCCTCAGTGAGCAGGGAGACGCTCAGGCGTCTGGGAGTCCTGGAGATCTGTTTGTTCACACCAGGGCACAGGACACCGGGTCCCTGTCCTGTGCCTGCTCCCTGCCCCCTTTGGCCCCCAGGCCACATAGGTCTTTATGTCCTTGATTTCCCCTGCTCCACTGCCCCTCCCTGTGCTCAGGCCACCTGCTGGTCTCCTAGGAGGTGGCTACGCAGTGCTGCCTGAGCCCCGGGGTCCAGACAGGTCAAAGCACAGCTCCCAGCCTGCAGCTCCACTGTCCCTTGGCCCCTGTGAGTAGGAGACAGCAGGAAGCACCCCTGGCAGATGTGTCCTAAATGCTGTGACATGTGCGCCCTTCATTGAGGTCAGTGGTGCTTCCTATGGCATCTCTGGCCCTTGAGGCTCCTCTGGAAGCCACAGTCCCTTCTCTGACTTGCTCTGTTCTTGCCCTTGCCTGCTCCCCAGCAGCTGTGGCAACTCTTGTGACCCTCCCCTCCTGCCTCTTGTGGGCCCCAGTCCTTTGCCCCTGACCCTGCTGGCCTAGAAGGCCACTCTTCACCACTCTTCAGCACTAGCCTTGGCTGCCAGGTATTTGTGATTTGGCTCAGACACCACCTCCTCCAGGAAGCCCTCCCTGGTAGTTTCATTCGGGGTTAGGCTGCCTCCATCTCTCCAGGACTGCCTCTCACATGTCCAAGTTCGCCGCTCTCATCAGGCTGGGTAACCCAAGGCAAGGACAAGATCTCATGGATCACCACCCCCCCAGGCCCCTTGGAAGCCAGCACACAGTCAGTGCTCAATGCAGGTTTATTCAATGATCAAACAAGTGCTTTACCACAAAAGGATTGAGATTGGGCACTCGCAGTGGAACTTCACCCTGATGACACTGGTAACTAGACTCTATCTCCCTGGATAGTTATTCTGGATTTTATTTTTCATTTTTTAAAATTGTTTTTGAGTATTCTGGTTGTGTGTGTGTGTGTGTGTGTGTGTGTATTGTGCATGCACGCGTGCGCATGCGTGTGAGTTTGCACCTTCACCTACATCCACTCTTTCAGTCAAGCAGAACTAGAGAGAATGATCAGTGAACCCAAGATTTAACAGTTCACCCAGTGTGTATCTGACCTTTCCGGACCATGCTTGCCCCATCCATGATATGGAGCTTCTAGTAGGTGTGGTGGCACATGCCTGTAATCCCACCAACTCAGGAGGCTGAGGCAGGAGGATCACAAGTTCAAGGCCAGCTTCAGCAAGTTAAAGCATGGGCCCTAAGTGAGACCCTGTTTCAAAATAAAAAGTAAAAAGGGCTAGAGAGCTCGGGGGTAAAGCGCCCCTGGGTTCAAAAAAAAGAGGGGTGGGGGGATACTAGTATCTTTAAGCAAAGTTTTCATGGGAGTTAATCCTATCCAGCTCCCAGCACATCATGAGCACCCAATAACTGTTAGTCCTCCTCCAGCTCCGTTCCCCTCCCCCTGTCCCAACCAGCATGGCAAGAACCAGAGAGGACACATACCTGCCATAGGGGAACTTGTTTAGGAGCAGGGATTGTCAAAATCTTGAAATGCTGCAAAAAGCAAATGTTCTAGTGATAAATACTATAAAGTTTCATAGAGGATAAAGCCTGTTAGATATTATTTCTTTTCTTTTGGGGTGGGGGGTTGGTGGGTGCCAGGGATTGAACTCAGGGGCACTCAACCACTGAGCCACATCCCCAGCCCTATTTTGTACTTTATTTAGAGACAGGGTCTCACTGAGTTGCTTAGCGCCTTGCTAAATTGCTGAGGCTGGCTTTGAACTTTCAAACCTCCTGCCCTCAGCCTCCGGAACCTCTGGAATTGCACATGTGTGCCACCATGCCTGGCTTATTAGATATTATTTCTAAATCAGCTTCCAATGCTTCCTAACATGAACTAAAGCATTTAGGTTAGATTATTTTTGAGATAGAGAAAGATCCTTAGACATCAAAGGGATGTGCGGACATGGTGACGTGGCTGTTGAGGAGCCACTGAAGGGTGCTCTTGTCGGAGCTTCCTGGAAGGAGGGTGGGCTGGGCTGGCTGCCGTAACAGGGGACAATCTCACAACCATCAGGGGCCCCAGTGTGTATCAGCCCCCAAGAGGACATTAGCAGGGAGTCCCAATCAGCCATGAGGAAGTCTCTAGTAGTGTGGCCTGGGGCGCTATCTTCAGTGCTATCCCTATCCATCATGTTGTGATTCTCTTGGACAGGGGAGGTTTGTGGCTCACATTCAGGGACAGGGACCCCCAGCCTGGTAGGGCTGTGAATTCATGAGTGAGAGTACATATCTAGAAAGGTCTGTAGAAGGGGGCTGATGGGCTCTCACAGGTTTGGCGTGAGGTATGCCGTTCAAAACAGTGTAGCTGCACAAATGTTAGGGCACCAACACCCGACTTGGCTGAAGGACTTAAGATGAAGAGTTGGGGCCCCTGGGAATTTCATGGACTATATGCTCAGAATGCCTCCCTTCTGGCTCTGGTGAGGCTCACTCAGATTTCAGCTACATTACCAAAGGTAAAATGTGCAGAACCAGGCTGGGTACCATAGCACATGCCTGTAATCCCAGTGACTCTGGAGGCTGAGTCAGGAGGATGGCAAGTTCAAGGCCAGGTTGGATAACTTAGGGAGACCCTGTCTCCAAATCAAAAAATAAAAAGGGTTGGGGATGTAGCTCAGTGGTAGAGCCCACTCACCTCTACAACCCTCTGGTTCAATTCCCAGTATTGGGGGCAGGGAGAATGTCCAGAAAGGAGGAGTCTGTATCCAAGTATCTCTGACAAGTAGGAGCCCAGCAAGAGAGATAGAACCTTCTGAAAATGTGATAGTCTGTTATTGGAATGAGTCTCTGACCCCTGGGATTTAGGGAAATATCTGATTAGCAGACTGGCTCAAAAAAAAAAAAAAAATGTGAGGGGCATTCACATGTGGCCGAATCACCAGTTTCTGGGCAGCTTGCCCAGGACCTGGCATATAGTAGGTGCTCAATAAATATTTATAGAACAAATGGCCTTCCAATTCAGAGATTTTGTAATTCCTAAAATCCAGAAGGCAGAGAAACCCAGAGGCAGAGAAGATGAGGCAGCACAAGACCAGGGGAAGGATGGTGATTATAGTTGGGAGCAGGAGACTGCCAGGAAAGGGTGGGGCATGTTGGGGCCTGGAGTACAGGTTTAGGGTTTGAGCTTTATCTTATGGCTAAAGGGAACCAGTGCACAGTCTCAAAGGAGGGAGCAGCTGCGACAAGAAGGAGCTTTTCAGGAGATGAATGTGCTAGCAGGATCTTACATTAAGAGATTCCAAACTTCAGAATCAGCCTACTCCTAGATTTGCAGGCTGATTTTTCAGTCCAGAAATTCCCAGTCCTGAGTTGGTGACACTTCAATATGGGTTGTGAAACTCTCCCCAGATTCTCAAGCTATTTAAAAGAAAATCTGTGCCATTTAGCACTGCCGCTCAGATGGAGTAACGGAATATTGTGAAATGAAGCAAATATTAGGGTATACATCTTCATTGGGTAATCATCACTCCTTTAAATCGGAGGGGTGTATCTTGCTGTGATTTGCATGAGAGAGTGTGTGTGTGTGTGGGGGGGGGTGATGTGCGTACGTGTGCACTTGTAAATGCATAGGTCATCTCTGGAGGACAGGAGAACCTGAAGAAGGGGGGTGAAGGTTCTTAGGAGAACCCTAAGAATCAGGGTTGGGAAAGATTTATAGCAAATATTCACACTTTTACACAATTTGAATTGTTTACTATGTGCACGGCTACCTGCAAAATAGAGGAAGGGAGGGAGGCAGGAAAAGAGGGAGGAAGGGAAGAGAAAGAGAAGGGGAAGGGGAGGGAGCCCAGCAATGCCAGACCATCCTTCCAGATGAGGAAGTGGAATCTGCTAGAAGTCAGTTTGGACCTCAAAATGGGAACTCAAGAATTCTGGGTACTACTGTGGTACTTTGCTTAATAAAAATGGCTCCATTTTTTTTTCTGATAATATGATTTTTTTCCCTAAAGTTAAACAGTCATCCAGAGATGAGTTTAATGTATCTCCCTCCAAATTCAAGTAAACATCTCAAAGTATATAAGTCAGTGCTTATTTATTATACCTAAATAAATACAAATGAACATTAATGGGATCAAATATGAACACAGTAAATTGCTTTATGCTCTCACAATAAATTTTGGATGTCTTTCCATGGAAGTCTTAAAATTCCAATTTATCCTTTTTAAACACAGAGGTAGTTCTTCCCATGGCAATTTTTGAAAATTATAAAATATTTCAAACACAAGAAAAAATGAGGAAATAGAAAAACAAAATGATAAGTGTGCTCAAAACACTCTGTACTCTCTGCCTTCTTAATTTGGGTCTCTTCTCCCCAAGGATGGCCATTGACCTACAGCCTGTGTATCCTTCCCATTTAGGTTTTTATTTTTTATTTTTGGGGTGCCAGGGATTGAATTCAGGGGCACTCGACCACTGAGCCATATCCCCAGCCGTTTTGTGTTTTATTTAGAGACAGAGTCTCACTGAGTTGCTTAGCACCTCACTGTTACTGAGGTTGGCTTTGAACTCGCAATCCTCCTGCCTCAGCCTCCCAAGGCACTGGGATTACATGTGTGCACCACTGTGCACAGCTAGGTTTTTATCCTATGTGCATGTGTCTCAAACCATCAACGGTATTTTGTCGTTGTTTGTTTTGTTTTTGTTTTCAGTGCTGGGGATGGAACCCAGGGCCTCACGCCTGCTAGGCAAGCACTCTACCACTGAGCTGTATCCCTAGTTCTTTTTACATTTGTATTTTGAAACAAGGTCTCACTAAAATGCCCAAACTGGCCTTGAACTCAAAATCCTCCTGCCTCAGCTTCCCAAATAACTGAGATTACAGGAGTATGTCACCACACCTGGCTTGTTTTTATATTTTTAAACATTTGTATTCACTATATGATACTGTATATGTCCTTTTGAAACTTGCTTTCCATTGTGGTTTTGAGATTTTATCCATGTTAATATGTATGTGTCCATTTCAGCTGCTACAGATGTTCTCCTGTTCTACAGGACTATCCACAGTTGATGCATCAGGATGTTTAGGTTGTTACACACAGTCCTGCTCAAACAACCTTGTACATGTGTCCATGTGCATGTGAATGGTTTTTTCCTGGATAGGGATTATCAAACCTTCATCTGTATCATGTCCACCTAGGAGGCTTAAGAAAAAAAAGAAACCCATCTGGGCCCGACATCATGTGACCAGTGTTGTGAATCCAGGGTTATGCACCTAAAAGTGGAATGAGTGTTGAAGGATGTGCCCTTTAATTTTCCTGGAGATTGCCAAATGGGCACACTGGCTTTTACTGAACCTGCAGGATATGATCTTATGTTTCTTATGTCCTTTTCAACATTTGATATTATCAATCTTTTAAATTTTTTGTCTATCTGAAAGGGTTTGTTTTGTTGTCTATTTATTTTATTTTATTTTTTGCAACACTGGGAATTAAATCCAGGGGTGCTCCACCTCTGAGCTACATTCTCCAGCCCACTTTATTTTTTATTTTGAAACAGGATCTCACTAAAGACCCATACTGGCCTTTAACTTTTGATCCTCCTGCCTCAGCCTCCTGAGTTGCTGGGATTATAGGCATGCATCACCATGCCAGGCTTATTTCTCAATTTAATTTGTGTTTTTCCAATTCCCAGTATGGTTTGAATCTTTTCTTAACTTATTGGGCATTTGGGTTTCCAAAAAGAAGAAAGCAAGAAAGAGATCTCTATTTCATATCAGATTCAAAAATGAATTCCAGATAAAGACCTAAATGTGAAAAGTAGAATTTTTAAATTTTTTGAAGAAAATATGGATGAACATCTGAGTAGAATTTATTTATTTATTTCTCTCTCTCTTTTTTTTTCTTGTGGTACCAGGAATTAAACCCAGGGGTACTTAACCACCAAGCCACGTTCTTACCTGTTTTTGTTTTGTTTTATTTGAGACAGGGTTTCGCTAAGTTGCTCAGGACCTCACTAAATTACTGAGTCTGGTTTTGAACTTGTGATCCTCGTGTCTCAGCCACCCAAGTCTCTGGGATTACAGGCATGTGCCACTGTGCCCAGCTCTAAAATTTCTTAATAACACAAAAAGCATATAGAAGAAAAAGAATTATTTATTTCACTACTTATTAAACTATGTGACAGAAGACACTATCAAAGAAGTGGCAAGTGTGGCTCACATCTGTAATCCCAGCAACTAGGGAAGCTGAGACAGGAGGATTACAATTTCTAGGCCAGCCTTGGAAATGTAGCAAGACCCTATCTCAAAAATAAAACAAAAAGGATTAGGGATGCACCTCGGTGGTAGAAGGAACTTGAGTTTAATCCCCAGAATGGGAAACAACAACAACAAAATTCACAAAAACAAAGTGGGAAAAACAAACCATAGGCCACGAATAGCTTATAAACTATTTAACCAAGGAGGCTCAATCTCTGAAACATAAGAACTCTTGCAAATTTGCTTTTTCTTAGATTAATTATCGGTCTTTGGCTATTGGTCAGACTGAGTTATGGCTATTGGTTTTTTGTACTCATATTTATAAGTAGTTTACTGTGATTTTTGATCACTGCACCTTTTTCTTAATTTTCTAAAGTTCTTTCTTTATCGTGTTGATGTTTTTGGCTGAAGCCCAAACCCTCCACTCTAACTAGCTGAAGTAACAAAGGAATTTATTACTTTACAAAGGGCAAGTCTTGGGGGAGGCACCCAGGCCGGCCCCATCTTTCTTCTGGCTCGGCTCCGCCAGTGCTCATGGGCTTCTTCTTCCAGTTAGCTCCTCTCATAGACCTAAGAAGGCAGCAGCAATTCCAAGCATCACCTGGAGACCCAGCAGTCAGAGGACTCGACACCGTGTCTGCTGGCTACCCCTTCTCAGATGGGAGGAGACTATTCCCAGTCCCAGGGGGTGCTTCTCATTGGCTGGGTTTTGGTCACGTGACCCTTCCTGGCCAATCACCCTCAAGGGGAGGAGTATTCCTATTTGGACTAATCTTTTGGAGGTAGAATAGCTGCTGGGTGTCAGTCATGTCTTAAATTTAGTGGCCCTTTGTTTATCATGTAAAATAAATATAAGTATCAATGTATATTTCCCCAGTTTCTTTATACTATGGATTAAAAATAGATCTCGTCTGCCATGGATGGCTTTCGAGGGTAATTATTACATTCCATTGTTTAAAAAAATCAAATAATATGGAAACATTTAGTGTAAAAAGTGAAATCTCTCAATAACCCCCGAATCTCAAATTGAGAGCCTTTTCCAAGGGCAGCAGCCTGGGGTGGCTGTGAGCCTTCCAAAGTGTTACCTGTGGATTTGTGCACACATAGATGTGTCTATAGCAATTACAGGGTTTTTACATACAGTAAATCATCATGCACACACACTCAGTAGCTTTTTTTCACATAACAATTTGTTTTGGAGAACTTCCCATGTGAGTTCCCTAATGGTGGACATTTAGGTTGTTTCTAATTATTTGCTCTTACAAACAGTGCTATAATTAACATCCTTGTAAATGTCTCTTTGTGCATATGGGCAAGCATTTCTTTAGGGTAGCTATCTATGGTTTGGCAATTTCTACTGCCTTTAATTGCATTGCCTGGTATCTGGCAGACGATCTTCTGCATGTACAATAACTTTTCATGTCCTTGCACCATTATAGTGTAAGTTTTAAAAAGATGTTTTAGGCAACAATTAGGAATCTAAGTTTAAGTTCAAATTCTGTATGGATTGCTGTGGTCGGCTGAGGTGACACTTGAATGAAGAGATTCCTCTACAAGTAGCTAAGTCCTTACAGGTACAGGCAATGGTTTGGGGTAGCAGGTAAGATCCCCCCCACCAATGTCCCAACATTGACAATAAGGCACATCATGATTTTTAAAACATTAAAATATGGGGAAATGCATCTTAGAATTGAGGAGTTATGATATCTCATTTTTTCTCAAATCAGTAGAGCACTGCTCCACCTGTGTTTGAATGAGCTTCCCCCCCTCCGTGAGTGGATACTGCGGTGGCTCTCCTACCAATCTGTTTGCAACACAGGTGTATGTGTTGAGGGACCAGTTCAAGGCATTCACCTATATGTTGTCTATTCTAACCTGGTGGGGGGCAAGCTCCCCTGTAGCCTTCCTTCTGAGAACTTTTGCTCATGTTTGTCTACTGCTCCTCCCTTTCCCCCATGCTGTCCCTGTTACACTGGGTGCTTCATTAACTGTTCACAATCTGCATGATTTTGCATCACAATGGGTTGGATGTGAGAACATCTGCAGCAGTTGAGAGCATATTTTGCTCAGGACTTGACACTGAGTTTGCTATCAGCATGAAGCAATCTGTGTGTGTGTGTGTGTGTGTGTGTCTCTCTCTCTCTCTGTATCTCTCCCTCTGTTGTTCCATGACATCTCCTAGCATTGCTGCTCCAACATTAGTTATGCCTGAGTCTTGAATGGTGTCAATCTGAGTTGAAAATGTGCCAGTCTTCTTAACATTATCACTAACAGACTGCTTAATTAACCTGCTGATACTGTCAATAGTACATCTTGCTGGTATGTCAGAAAGGAGACCCATGGTTGCATTCTCTCTCTCTCTCTCTCTCTCTCTCTCTCTCTCTCTCTCACACACACACACACACACACACACACACACACCTTGCTTGGGCTCTGAATGCCTCTGTCTAGAAGCTGGACTTCCCAGGAGTAGACTAAGAGGGACCTGGGAAGATTTCAAAGGAAGAGGTACAGCAGAATTAAAAGTTCTCGATTAAATCATGGAAATGAAATCACAAACAGGTCACGGTCTCATTGCTCAAAGGCAGGAGTAACTAGTAGCTTGTATGTATACAAGCTACTAGTTGGACCACCTGTGTACACAATCAACAGAGAGATGATGGACGTACACCCTCCACACAGGCAGTAGCCCATAGGCAGTTGTTCCCAGAAGGGGCCTGAGAGCTTCCCCCGTTTTGTGCATTAGAGTTTTCTTTTTTTCCCAATCCAGCTTAGATGAGGCTGGTGGGCATTGTTAGTCCCCAGTAGTGTCCTTAAAGTGGCTGTCTGTGGGGAAGGAAGGAGGCTGGTTTCCTTCAGTGCTGCTTCTTTTGTCTCACGTGGATTTTAATTTGAAACTAAGTCCTACTCTGCCCTGTGAGCCCTACACTCCACACTTGGGAATTTCAGAGAGCTTATAAACTATTTAACCAAGATGCCACAGTGAGCCTGGGACTGATCCATCACCACCCCAAGTCTACACTCCTTCTGATTTGTCTCCCCCAGACATAAACTCACAAAATGGGGACTAGAGACATTTCGCCTGTCCCTGGCTTCCTTGACCGGCATGGGTACAGGTGCAGAGGCTGGCATTTCATGTGAACATAATCTGTGCCCAGAGATCCCTATATGCTGCCTCTCGTTTTATACTCAGGGAGGCCCACTGGGGGAAGTGGGGGCAGCTGCTCAAGTTTTCACAGAGCTGGCCACCCTGACCTTAAGGAGATGCATGTTCCCTGGATCATGGTCCTGTAACTTTGCCTTTCCTGGAACATTGTGGGTGCAGTGGCATTGGTGATGGAAGGCATTCTCCAAGGGCAGGGATTGATGCCTTTCAGGGCAGAAAACCCCACTCTTCCTTCCACTGGTTTTTCTTGGCTCTCCTGGGAACTGAGGGCCTGGCAGCCCCAGGGGCCTGGGGATGCAGAACATTCATACTGCCACTAGAGGGCGTCCTACTAACACAGAGGCCCAATGCCAGCTTCCCTATGCCACCCTGGGGGTACCTTTCTGAGCCCTGAGCCCTGGGTGTCCTGGGCCTGCAGGAGCTCACTTTTGGAGATAAGCAGAGAGAGCCAAATTGAAGCCCAAGCCCAGAAAGCCCCCAACCCAGGCTCCCAACCCCTCCTCCAGGTCCTTTCCTGCTGCCCCAAATCTCCTTTACCTCCAATTCACCTTCCTAATTCCGTCTCTGGCTGTGGTTAAGACAAGGATTTTTGCATGTCAACATGACTTGGGGCTGGGTAATCCTTTGTCATGTGAAGGTGTCCTGTGCATTGCAGGGGTGTAGCAGTATCCCTGATCTCAACCCACTAGATGCCAGCAGCAGCCCCACCCCCAACCCCACCCCCAACTCCAGATTATGAGATAATAAAAAGCATCTCCAGATGTGGCCAAATGTCTCCTAAAATCACCCCTGGTTGAGAGCCAAAACAGGTGAGCATGTCTGCTGTGGGGACAGGAGGGGCCCAAGGCCTGAGTCCCAGCCTTAGGGGGTCTGCCCATGTTAGCATTGCCGAGTGTCGTGTGGCAACAGTAGAGATGCTCAAAGATGGCATATGTGCTCTAAATACATTGTACTGCTGAATCTGCTCTCCTGCTTTTCCTCCCCAAAGACTGCAGAGCCTCTCGGTCTTCGCCTCAGTTTCTTCCACCTCCCTACTTGATTGAAACAGGGGACTGAGGCTAAGAGACCCCAGGGTCTCAAGTCACCCACCCCTCATCTGCAGAGCTCTGTCTCCCAGCTGTGAGCACCCTGGACCTCGGGGGCCCCCAACTGTTGGCTCAGGCCCCAGGAGCATCTGTGGGCTCCCTCCCACTCTGCCAGCTCACTGGGCCCCGCTGCTCTCCAGCTCCCCAAACCCGGGTGCCCCCCCACTGGAGTGGGGGGAGCAGCAGGTGCGGATGCTAATCAGCGTTCACAGCCCAGAACTGCAGTCGCTCCCAGGCTCACACACTCCCCAAAATTAAACACTCATTATACAAAATTAATTGACATTAATTAGCAAAAATTAAAACTTTAAACACAGCAAGGCGCTTTGGGGGGAGGAGTGAAGCAGGCGGGCTCTGCATTTGTCACCCCCCACTTCCCACCCGCCCACCACCCTCAAGTCTCCCCATTTCCATCCTGAAGCAGGGCTGCATCTACACCCCACTATGATGAGTCCAGGCCTGGCCTTGTGCATCCCAGTGAAAGGGAGCAGGAAAAGGCACCCTGCTGTAGGCACCAGCTGATGTGGGGCCCACAGACGCCATATCTAGTGCTGAACTTAGGAGCCAGGAAGCTCCCCTCAGCGCAGGTCTCCAAATCTCAGCTGAGACAGGGAAGGGCATGGCTGAACAAAGGAATTCAAACATTGGAAGAACTGTGCTGCCTAGTCCCATGGGTACCCAAAGGTTGAGGCCTTGTAGTCTTTCTGCTCTGTTCCACTTTGCTGTGTGACCTCATATAAGTAACCTCCCCCGCCCCCCCAGCCTCAGTTTTCCATCCATATGATGAGGAGGTGGTGCTGGGTGAGCACTGAGGTTCCTGCCGGCTTTGGCACCTGCTGTCAGGGATGCAAATCTCTCTGGGAATTTGATTCACTCTGAGGCACAAGGGACTGAATGTGGGGACTGATATTTTGAATGGATGGGGTAGCCCATGGGGTAGTGTTCATGATGGTGGAACATCAGACTCCAGGGGGATGTGTCTGGAGGCCAGACAGCCCTTGCAGATGGGCGTCCACTGCACCTGCCTATGGGGCCTGGCCCAGAGGACAAGAAAGCAGCATTGTCCCTAAGTCCTGAACGGTTTCCCCCCAACATCCATTATTTTCCATCTTTGCTCACCAGGTTCCCAAGGTCCCCAAATCCCACACCAGGCTGATAGGCAAAGGGGCAATAGAACCTGGCCTGCCCCGACCTTCTCAGCCTTAGCACTCATTCAGGACCCTGTGGCTGGGGTGTGGAGGCCTGACAGTGAGGAGGGGGTGGCACCCGCAGGTGCAGCGCCATATCCCCTGCACCTCTCTCTCTCCAGCCAGTGCCAACATCTGCAATGTGGTCCTGATGCGGTACGGGGAGCTGGAGGAAGGCATCGATGTCCTGGACGCCGACGGCAACCTCGTGGGCTCCTCCAAGATTGCAGCCAGACACGTGGGTAGCCTGGGAGCACAAGGGACCCTGGGGGGCGGGGATTGGTTTTGCCCTCTTAATGTCTCCTCCCCACCCACTCCCACCTGCCATCTGTCCCCCTGGACACGCCTTTGCTTCTCTCCAACCTCTCCTCCCATCGCCACTGTGAAAAGTCCACAGTTCTTGTCCCAGTCCCTCAGGACCCAGATCCTCAGATGAGGTGTTAATTGATGAGGGCAGAGGAGACTCCCCCAGAGCTTTCTCCCTGTGCCCAGAACCCAGGGCTCTGCTGCCTGGGCCTTCACTCTCTTTTGGGTACAAACAGGAAGCAGGAGGAGAGTGGCACTTCTGCAGCACACTTCTGGGACCCCAAACCATGAGCTCTGGGATTCCAGGCTTGCAGAGGCCTCTGGTGTGATTTGGAGAAGAATGTTTTGTGACAAGACCGTCCCCTCACCTCGGTTTCACTAGCCCCGCCCACTCCAGAGCTGTGATTGAAGAAACAGCACCCTCCGCCATGGGCATATTCTGTGCATTCCCCACCTTAGCCTTCCTCTTAATGGTGGTCTGGCTCGTCCTGCTGCCCTGGGCTCTGTCCTCAGTGCTGGGGATGAGCAGTGGTCAGCCATGAGGTAGCTGAGCCTTCACCTGCTCCTGCCACTGTCCCTCTGTAGCTCCCACGTGGGACCCAAGTCTTACCTCTGCTCCTGAAGCTTTCTCCAAAAGCCTTTCATCTGGGGAGAGCCCTCTCTCGGTCCTCATCCTCTCCCCAGTGGCCACCAGGAAAGTCAGTGCCCATCTGGGGCTAGGGAGAGACACAGATGAGGTGCCACGCCAACAATGTGTCCTCTGCCCTCTGTCCTTCTAACACCTTATTCAGGGCCTGGAGCATCCTCTCGCTGGCCTCCCTGATCATGAAGAGCACAAGTTCTTAGGAGAAGCGTTTAGCCCTGAGCCTATCAGGGAGGGGATTTAGCCTCAGTTTCCTACCTGGTCCCAGCTCCTACCTCTACTCTATCCTTTCCCCCCAGCCGCTGTGAGGGGGGCAACTGTGATACCCCCTCATGGGCCCACAAGCAAGGAAACCCCTGCTCTTCTACAGCCCTGGGCTTTCTACAGACTAACCTGGTCCATTCCTTGCTCCAGGAATCTGTGGACTGTGAGCCCTTCCTGGAAACTCCTCTCAGGATGGGAGTCCCTGAGGTTAAAGAGACTTCCCCAATGGCCATCCAAACACAGAACTGCCACTGAGCTTAGCCCCAGTCTGTGGCCTCACAGGAATGCTAAAATCAAAGCTCAGGGCAGATCCCCAATGGAGACCCTGCAGGCACTCCACAGAAGCATGTATCCTTACAAAACTGACCTCTTGTGTCTAAGAAAGACTCAACCAGCAAGACCTGGTGGTGCATGTCCATGATCCCAGCGACTCCAGAGGCTGAGGTGGGAGGATTACAAGTTTAAGGCCAGCCTCAGCAAATTAGTGAGACTCTCAGCAACTTAAAAACACCCTGTCTCAAAAGAAAAAATAAAAATAGCTGGAGGTGTAGCAGAGTGGTAAAACACCTGGGTTCAATCCCCAGTACCAAAAAAAGAAAGACAGACAGACTCACCCAGAGCCAGGAGACACAAGATGTTCTGCATCTTTGTCTTTAAGAGATATCAAATATTAAATTAAAAAAAAATAAGTAAACCCCGAATCTCTGTCCTCCCTCGGCCATGGCTCAGCATGCCCCTTCCTGCTCCTGCTTTGTGAGCATCTCGGGTCCTCCATATACTGCTCCTGGGCCACTGCACATCCTGGGCTGAGGAGGCTGTCCTCTCACACCCAAGGCACCTCCCTGAGCACCAGTCCCTTCCTGGGGCTGCTTCTGTCACTGCCCCGCCCCCACATATGGTAGGTGACAGGAATCTGCTCTTTCCAAATGTGCATGGTGAGAAGCCAGAGGTGGCTTTTTCTGCTGTCTGGAGTACGGCTTTGTGAGCGATTCCATGAATAATTCCACGCTGCCAGATGTGCTTAGCAGCAGCACACACACCTAGGGCTCAGGGTGGGGTCTGTTGCCAGGTGGCTGTCCCCCACCCCAGATGCCCCTCTCACCCCAGCCTATCTTACCCTCAGGCCCTGCTTGAGACGGCGCTGACACGAGTGGTCCTGCCCATGCCCATCCTGGTGCTGCCCCCGATCGTCATGTCCATGCTGGAGAAGTGAGTTGGGCAGCCAGGACTGGGGGGCCTCTGGGGAGGGGGGAATGGGAGGGTCTAGGGCAAGGGACAAGGGAGCCACTGGCAGCCTGCTCAGTTTGTTCCAGGGGTGAAAAAGGTCCTGCTCTATTTTCAGACTCTCCCGGGCAGTGCTGCTGGAATCCCGGGAGAATTCGTGGACTTGTCTTCTGCAGGCCTCATGCTAGGGGCTGCGAGACACAGCCTACGGACAAGGCTGGCCTGCCCTGACCAGCCGACGGTTCAGGGGTGGGGGCAGAAGTCTGTGTGCGTGATTGTGAGTGTGCGTGTGTGCAGGCACACAGGGCCTTCTGAGTGAAGAGTGCGAGGCTATTGTGAAGGCAGTCTGAGGATTCAGGTAGGAAGACTAGATCTGGGGCCAGTGCCAGCCCTTGCAAACACCTGTCCTGAGGCAAGCCTTGGTTTCTCCACTGGAGAAAACACAAGTAATAATAACCTCCCTGCCCCACCCACCCTCAGAAGGATGTTCTAAGGACATATTTGTCATGACTGTCAAGAAATAAGGGAACATCATAATACCAATAACAGTGATTCTGTTAATGAATGAGTGTGAAACTGAATCACAGAGACTGATTGAAATCTTGCTGCAGAGACTGAGTAGAGGGGGCAGGAGGAACGGCCTACCTACTAAGGCCTGGGCAGGCCTGAGGTTAGGGGAGGCTCTTGCCTGGAGAATAGCAAGGGTGGGGGGCTCTAGGTGGAGGGAAGCTAGAGGGGCAGAGCCCTGTAAGGTAACTAGGTAACCTTGTGAGGTAACCAGGAGGAGATGATCACTCCCTCCCTCCTGGGGGCACTGACATGGGGTCCCCTAAGGCAGTGATGGAGAATGGGGGCAGTGTAGGATAAGGAGAGGATACAGGGCACTCCATGTGGGTTCTGGGACAAAGGCTTCTCCCCAGATTTGGGACCTTCTTATTCTTACAATTCTAATGATAATATCAACTAGCAGTTATTACTATTATTACTGTTATTGTTGTTGTTTTATGGTGCTGGGAATCAAATTCAGAGCCTCATGCATGCTAGGCAAGTGTTCTACCACTGACCTCCACCCCCAGCCCACATCAGCTAGAATTATTAAGCACTTACTACATCCTAGCCCTCTCTCAGTGGGCTTTCGAGAGGTCCCCCTGACCACCCCATTAAGAAATCAGCCTCTATCGCTCCCTCTGTCCTCTTAAAGCCTTTCCTATCTTCATTGCAGTTATCAATGTCTGAGATTATTTATCTAGTTGTTTATTGTCTTTCTGCTCCCCTAAAATGTGGTCTCCTTGAAGGCAAGTAAACCCCCTTGCTTACTGCCCTGCATTTGATCTAGCACAGTTCCCAGCACAAAGTTGATGTTCAGGAAGAATTTGTTGAATGAGTGAGTGAATAAATGCTCTCATCGACACCTCCTAACAGGGCAATGAGGTATTATGATGTTCCCATTTTACAGATTTTAAAAGGAAGGCAAAGAAAGTTATGTGGTCTGCTTCCCTTTGCATACTAGGGAAAGGCAGGGCCAGGACAGTCAGGAGAATGGCTGAAGATCCTGGGCCATTTCTACCACGCTGGCTGCCTCTCTGGTGTTCAGGTCACACCACATTATCAGAGTCTCCTGCCCTGCATGGAGATGGGGAAGGAACAGATTTGGGACCTGGCTTGGATGCCTGTATTGTTACAAGGGAGATGGGCAAGACCCACACAGGTCAACAGCAGATGAGACTGAGCCAAGGTGACCTTGAGAGGAGGGGGCACTGTGGGTCCATTAGCAAGGTGGGCTAGTCTCCAAGGAGAGCTGCGCCTGAGCCTGAGAGAGCAGGATAGGGAGGGCTGAGCAGGATGGTGGGCTGTTGTGCGGACACTGAGGAGTCCCGCCTTGCTGAAACAAAGTGCATTCACTGGGGCCCTGGGTGCCCAGCTGAGGACATGATCTCTCTCTGGCTCTAGAAGAGAGCAGAGCCTCTGGGAATATCTGAACAAGGGCATATTGAGTGTTGGGATCAAGAAAATGGCAGCCAGAGCTGGATGTGATGGCACAGTCCTGTGTCCCAGGGGCTCCAGGTTGAGGCAGGAGGATTGCAAGTTCAAAGCCAGCCTCAGCAACTTAGTGAGGCCCTAAGCAAATCAGTGAGACCCTGTCTCTAAGTAAAATATTTAAAAAGGGCTGGGGATGTGGCTCAATGGTAAAGTGCCCCTGGGTTCAATCTCTGGTACCAAAAAAAAAAAAAAAAGCAAGCAACAAAAATAAACAGGAAAACAATCTTTTTTGTGTCCCTGACTCTATCATAAACTGAGGTTGTCTCCAAATACCATTGACTGCAAATACACACAGAGACAGGGGCAAATGAGGTTGGTAGGCTATCTGTCTAGGAGGCCTCTGAATCCTGAGCCTCGGAACTCTGAGGCGGTTTCACCTGGCGCTGGTTGCCGATCGCTCGCACCATCTGGTGAGACAGAACACTTGCTGGACAAGTTAAGCAAAGAAGCTTCGTTAATCACAGATAGGCTTCAAAGGACAATGGAAACTTAGGGCAAGCTGGTCCCCCAAGGCTCAGGGAGGATGGAGTCACATCTGCCTGTGGCTCATGTCACAGCCCAGGGGATGGCTGGGCTAAAATGACAGGGTGTTCTGTGGTAGGCAGAACAAGCAATGGAGCCCAGGCTGTAGCCCTTCCTATCTCAGGATGTTGCCTTTCCAGCACATTCTACAGGTATCCTGAGGACCAAAGCAGAGGAGAGAGAAAGCTGATTTGGCCAAAGCCATGGGGGGGGGGGGCTCTCCTTTGGCAGGAATTTTTGGGAAGGAAACATGGTCTGTGATGCCTTCCCAGTTTGCATCTGTGTTGAGTTTGCAGAAAGTGGTTAGTGTTCCATGGGTTTGGGAACCTAAATTTAGTTTTGGGAGTCACAGGAGGTGGCATGGAGATTATTCTAGTTCTGGACCTCTCCAGCCTGGGATCTGCCTAGTGTCTGGGATGCCACATGGTCTGATTAAATTCAGGGTCCAAAGAAGCCTACCTGGCAGTGAGAGGTTAGCTGTTGGGTGCTTCTGGAAGACTTGCCAGGGGTTGGTCCTTCCCTGGAGCTCCTGGGAGAATCTCTAGGGAGAAGAGAGTCCAGCCCAAATTGCCCCAGTAAAATCAAGAAGAATAAGGCCCAGTGTGTGCCCTCAACAATTTACTGATCTCACACCTACTGCAGGTCTTCGTGGCAGGAGCGGCAGGGCAATGTAGCAGGGTGAGCTGAGACTTCCATTAGGAAAATGAAATCTAGGCCCCTCCTGCTCCACCACTTTCTGCCATTTCAATGTGGTCACAGAGCTTCCCTGGACCTCAGTTTCCCAGCTGGAAAATGAGGACACTACCCCTTCATCACTTTGCTCTTTGGACTTTGCATTTTGCACCATCCGATGCTTTTTGGCTCTTTGCGGGGTGGGTGGGGCTCTGCCATGCACCCCATAGTCTTTAGGTGCAGGGGACTGGTTCAGGGCCTCTACTGAGGAGGCTGCTGGGAGGGGCAGCCCCCACCCTCAGGGAGCTCCGCATGGGTGAGGGAGTCCGGACAGCCAGAGAAAAAAAGACAAAAGAACACTTACAAAGCAGCCTACTTGCAAATTAATGGAGCGCAAACTAAAACTGCGCTCCAAGTGCTGAAGGAATGCACAGCAATGGGGGAGACCAGCTGTTGTGTGGCAGCCGGGACTGGGACCCGACTTGCCTCTGGCCTCACTTTATCCTCTGTAGCAGGAGCACTCAGAGCCAAGGAGCCTGGGCTTCTTGCTAGGGTAAGAGAGAGGTGGGAACTCTGCAAGCTCCACTGTACTTGACTCTTGAGATGAAAAGGGAAAGTCTCAAGTCAGAGGCAGAGGAGCCTCCACGCCTGGCCCAGAGGCTGCTCTCAAGGGGGTGCAGGCAGGAAGGCAAGCAGGTGTCCTCCCCTGCAGCCTTCACCAACCAGAGCTGGGATGAGCCCCCCAGATGGAATCCCCCCATCTCAGAGGCAGGCTCCTGTGCTGATCAGGAGAAGCAGAGCAGGGCTCACTTCTCCCAGACCCTGGGATGCACCTGGAAAATGCACCAGGCTGGGTCTACGCTGGGTGGGGGGTGCCCAGGCCACACCCACAGTGGGTCCCTGAGTCCGCTCCCCCATCTTCCTTCATCCCTGGGATCCGGGTCTTTCCTTTCTCCAGGCATTCGCACATCTCTCCATCTGCATATTTTAACTCCCCCAGCTGCCTTTCCAATCCCTCCCTGCCATTTCCCTCTCCTCCCCTCCCCCGCCCTGCTGTGTTCACTCTGCCTGCTCTGGGCTGGGACTCCTCAGGCTTGGGTTTGGCTGTAGCCTTGGGCTTGCCTCCTTCCTGCATTGAGATAACAGGCCTGGGGCTTCCCAGACTCCCTGCCCAGAGAGACTTAGGCCAGCTGCCCCATGAGAGAGGAGCCCAGCTCACAGCCTACCTGGAAGGGAATCTATGTAGTGTTGTTCCCACCACCTCCCTCAGGAAGTCCCATGGACTGAGCTGTGATCTGCCCCTTCACCTGGTGACCTGCCCCTTCACCTATCAGGGAGGCAGCCACACTCTCCGTGCCCTCAGTGAACCTCAGGCCCGTGCCTCCAGAAAATTCACACCCTCCCATCTCACTACCTGAGCACGAGGCAGTCCCACTGTCCACATCCTGTGTGCTAGTTTGGACAGCAAAGCCTGCGGCCCACCTCATGTTCTACTCCAGAAGTTGATCTGAGCTGGAAGTCACCTAAGGCTGGTGTCAGCCTTGCTGCAGCCCCTCCACGTCTCCTGAGAAGCCAGGGGTCCTTGGGCCAATTACCAGGAAGGTGTGGACTTCACATGACACGAGGGAGAGAAGGGGTGCTAGCCTCCCAGGGGTCTGAACTTGACCCAGGCACCTTAGTTCTGCTCCTCTTGGTCCTGTGGAAATCCCCCTCTCCATAGTTCAATTTAGGCTTAACTTGAAGCTGAAGATCTTAGGGTCTGAGCAGGTGCAGGATCTCACCTCCTTCCTACACATAACATGGGCAATATCTACAGCAATAATGACGCTTACTGAGGGCCAGGCTGGGCTGATCCTTTTACTTGAATAGAATTGATAAATAACTGAATCTTTATTAATACCTAAGGAGAAATATCTGGGGCAGAGTTTCTCAGAAGTGTGTTCTGGCGATCCTCTATTTTAGATTCATGTGGGGTTGTTTAAAATGCAAACTGTCAGGTCTAATACCAACTGAATAAGGACCATGGGATTAAGCAACCCTTGGACGTTTGCTTTTTTAATCAGCTGACCAGAACATTCCAACGCACAGTCAAGTTTGAGAACAGCTGCTCCCAATTTTGTTCAGGGCCAGATGCCCTTGGAATTCTTGATCTAGAAGGCGAGGGTCTTACAGCCCCCTACACTGGGTCTCTGCCCCAGAGGGTCCCTGGTAGTCAGCTTTCCATTACTGTAACAAATACCTGTAATAATCAATTCATAAAGGGAAAGGGTTTACTTTGGCTCGTGGTTTTAGAGGTTTCAGTCCATGGTTGGTGGACCCTGTTGCTCTGGGCCTGTGAGGACACAGCATGTCATGGCAAAAGTACGTGGCAGAGAAAACCTACTCCCTTGTGGCCAGGAATTGAAAAAGAGAAAGAGGAAGGGGTGAGGCTCCCCTTGTCCCTTTTGAGATCACCACCCCAATGACTGGAAGACTTCCCACTAGGCCCAAGTCTTAAAGTTCCTCTACCTCCCTCTAGTTCCAAGCTGGAGACTAAGCCTTTAACACATGAGCCATTAGGGGAACGTAAGACCCAAACTTTAGCAGAGGCCTCTCACCTACCCAGGTGTGCTCCAATGGAGGAGGGGCAAAGCAGCCCTTCACACCAAGAGCTGGCCGTGTGGAGGGCCACGCAGCTACAGCTACGGAGGTCAGATATAGTGCCCACCTAACATCCTCTGGCTAATAGTCCACTCTGCTGGCATCCCTGGGGCCTCCCCACGTGAAGTGTATTGGTCCCCTCTGAAGGGGGAAAGCTCTGACAAACTTGGGATGGTGCACTTGCCAACTGGCATGGCCCCCACTCTGCCTGGGGAGCCCATTCTGTCCTGGAGCTGCAGTACCCCAGGCCTTGGAGGGGACTTTTCTTGCCCATCTCCTGCCCAGAAATCCCACCTCCAAAGTCTGCCATAGGGAGCTGGTGCCAGTTGTGATAAGCTGAGGATGAAATTGGCAAAGGGTCCTGAAGTTGGGAGCCAGGAGCAGCCCAGGGTGACAGCACTTGCCGGGATCAGGAGTGCAGGAAGCAGCCCTGTGGCCTCATACAGAGGTGGCCTTGGGTTTGGGCAAGTCCGTGGCCTTCTCTGGATCCAAGTGATGAGGTGGTCCTCGAGATGGCTTCCGCTCAGTAGAGCAGGACCTCCCCTTCCAGGCTATATGTGTATGTGTGCCCATGTGTGCAGATGCTCTATCTTCTTCCCTGGATGCCACCTACTCCGGTTTGTTTGTTACTTAAGCCTCTGAGGGCAATTTTCCACTCCTGCCAGTCTCCCCAGGGGCAGGGGGCCAATAGCCTTCTCTATTGTCTCCCCCACATGTGACCTTCTTGGCACAGGACTGGCCACATGATGGGTGGGCGCCCCACAAATGCTTGCTTATTGTTTGAGTAGTCAGGGTTCCATCCGAATGTCCTTCAGGCCTGGCCTGTGGGCAGGATAGAGTGACAACGGAAGAGGGCCCCAAAGACAGAATTTTGTTCCATCTATTTAGTTAGAAGCTGATATAGAACCAGGCTGCCCTGTCTCTGAGGAAGAGTGGTGGCTAGTGGCCAGCCCACCCTGTCTTTGGGCCTCATGGGGCTCCTCCTTCCCTCTCCCCCACAGGACGGCTCTCCTGCAGGCGCGCCCCCGGCTGCTTCTACCTGTGCAAAGCCTCGTGTGCCTGGCAGCCTTCGGGCTGGCCCTGCCACTGGCCATCAGCCTCTTCCCACAGATGTCAGAGGTCAGTGGGGGCCTCCAGGGCAGGGAAGGGAGGGGCGCAGTTGGGTCATTTATTAACAAATACTATCCCATGCTGATACCCTAACACTGTGCAAGGGACTGTGGTTAGAAGGGCAAATGGCCCAGGCTCTGACCACGGGAGTTGAAGGTCAAGCAGTCAACACAATGATGTTCAAGTTCAAGGGAGGTTAGGATGGGAGAAATCGGGCTGAATGTAGGAGGAGACAGCAGCTCGGAGTCTGGAGGGAAGTGGCATTTCCCTGGGATCTGGAGGCTGGGCTGGAGCTGGCCAGGTGAGAAGTGGGTCGATGGACACATGGCCTGGGATCAGCCAATGTGAAGATTCTAAGTTGAGGCAGCACATGGGGACTGTTCAAGATGGGATCAAAGAGCTGATCGAGCGCTCTTCAAGAGCTGACCACAGTCTGCAGCACGAGCAGAGAGTGGAGCCAGCTGAGGGAGCCCAGGTAAGTGGCCTGGGGCCAGGTGGTGCTGGGAACTTGGAAGCCAAAGCAGAGAAGCCAATGTCATCCTGAGGGCTAGCCTTAAAGCAGGACCACAGACTCCTGATTTTGAAGGGTCCCCATGCCTGTGTCATGAGTCTGGGTTGGAGCTCTGGAGAAGGAACCATCAGGAGGCTGTGGCGGGCATCCAGTGAGATGATGGCAGCTTGGACCGGGCTGTTGGCAGGGGGCATCAAGAGGAGTGGGGCCTTTGAGAGAGAGCTGGGTGGCCGCTTCATCAGGACTTCATGAAGAACTGCATGTGGTGGGAGGGAAAGGAATCCGGCAGGACGTGTGCCCGGCTTTCTAGTTTCAAAAGCAGAAGGCAGATAGGTGTAGGTGCTACATGAAGAGGGGCTGGCTGGAGGGAGGACACTGAATTGAGTTGGATGACCTCTGGGTGTGAAGAGTCTGTGGAACATGCAAATGGAGGTTCCCTGTGGAAAGTGGTTCTGGAATCAAGGAGAAAGGCCTAGGCAGCAGGGAGAGAAGTAGAGACCACTGGGGTAAAACCAGTACTGGGAGGGGCAGAGCCAGCCACATGGGATCCGGAGTAGGTGAGCAGTCCAAGCCCCATGGGGTTCAGAGTGTCCATTGTCCTTCAGGCAATGGAGACAAACCCTGTCCCCAAGGAGTGGAGCACAGGTGACCTACCTATGGCACCAAGGCCATCATCAGAGGTGAGGCTTGGCACCAGGGAAAAAGAGAAACAGGCACATCACTGTGACAGATGCAGGATCTTGAGAGCTTTTGTTATTTACTTTTCCCTTTTTATAAAGGGAAGGACTGGGGCTGGGTAAATGCAGAACAGAAGCACCCGGAGGAAGCTGAGGACATGGAAAGGAGGAGGATGGGGAGTAAGGCCCATAAAAGGGGGGAGGGGACCCAAGCAGAGACAAGGGGCAGATCTTGGCAGAGGGAGAGCCCCCTGCTCATGTTCGCATGTGGGAGAGGAGTCGGGGGCAGATGCCTTTGGGAGGGAAGATGGGTGGGAAGCCAAGCAGGAGGAGCAGGCCCAATGGGGCCGAGTGAGCCTGGTGTTTGGAGTAACGAGCTCATGAGAAGCAGGGACTGTGGCTGGAGTTTGTGATTTCAGGGTTGACCCTATTTGCGGAGGGCCCCAAGAAGGGTGGTGGGAGGGGTAAGTGTTCCCAGAGGGAATTTGGAGAAGGTGACAATAAGAGACAGGAAGGTGAGGACTGGAGATCTAGGGCCTTGAAGTAGGAGGTAGAGACCCAACTTTAAGGTCCCCAAGGGTCAGAGCTGGAGTTACTGCCCCCACCCCAGCCCCAGAGTCTAGGGAGGATACTATGGCAAGGGTGGGGCTCTTGTTTTATAGGACCCACCAAGGACACACCAGGTGGGATCCTGGTGTGTGAAATGAGCCCCCAGTTCCATCAGGCCTGAAGGGCTTAGCTTTGTTGTGGGGACAGGGACACTCTTCCCACCTGCAGGAAAGCTGAGCTTGGAAAGTCCCAATGGAGTCGAGAACACCAGGTTGCCTAGAAGTCTGAGGACAGAAGGGGGGTACTTTGCAGTGGTCCCTGACATCCATGTCTTGGAGGGTCTGAGCCCAGGCTGTCTAAAGTCTCTGCACATCTCTGTAGTCAGCCTGAACCTGAGATTCTAGGCAAGGGCCGAGTCCCCCGTGTGCCTCTAGCACCATTGTGCCCTGAGCATCAGGGGCTCTGGAAGCTCTGCATGGAGAGGGCCCAGGGCAGGAAAACTCTTGGCACCAGATCAGAGACCATCCCAGCTATATGGATTTCAAGGTCACCCCATTTACCACTGGGAAATGGAGGCCCAGAGCAGCCACAGGGGAAGCCCAAGGTCAGAGGAAACCCTGAAGGTCCACACTTCTGGTGCAGAGAGATGGTCCAAGGTCAGTTGCTCTGGCCTCACAGAGGCTCCAGGCAAAGCCTGGGCTCCACTGTCCCCCAGTGCCTGCTCAAATAAGCACAGAAGTCAGTTCCTCTGTGTGTCTAACCCAAGCCTCTGTGTCTAGATTGGGAAAAAATATCATCACCATATAATAGGTCTCTGTCCCCTGGGGAGGGAGGGTTGCATTGCCTCCAGCAGGATGCAAGCTGTCCTGGGCATCATGGGGTGTTCTGAAGCCTTTCTGTGACCTATCTATGGCACCAAGGCCATCAGCCAATGGCTGAGAGGACCTCATTCCCCCAGTCATCCTCCCAATTAATTCTAACGAGGTGCTTCTTCTACCGTGCAGGGATCATGTCTCATGTCCCAGAAGCCAGTGGGATTTGCCATAATAAGTCTGAACTTGCTTGGGCTGACCCAACTTTGCCAAAAGCCACCAAGGCTGTCAACAGAAGTAATCACTGAAACACTGATTAATTAATTAGGGGACTTGGAAATCGAGTTTAGGAACTGGTTCCTAGGATGGCCGACCTGCGGTGATTGGTGTGGTTTCCAACTCATCAGCCCCAGAGGTTGAGGAAAGAACTTCAATCCCTGCTTCAATTCCTGGGAGAGAGTTTTGTCTGCTCTTTTTGAATTAATATTTTTGCCTATTAAAATAGCACTGAGGGTCAAATTGCAAATAGTAGTGATAGCTACTTTTACCAAACAGCTACTAAAGCAGGCAAAATGCTGGAAACTCCGTGCCTTATTGTATTACCTCCTCCTAATGCTCTTCAAGTTCAAAGTATTATTGATTATCAAGGGATGTTGCCCAGACAGATAGATGTGTGCATCTATAGCTCTGGGGAGAGGTTTGGCTGGAGATATGAAACCTTCTGTACAAGGGGGAAATCAAAGCCTGGGGGAAGGTGAGGTCACTGTGAAGGAAGAAATGTCATCGAGAAAGGGAAGGAGCAGCAAGAGGCGGGGAGAGAGCCCAGGTGGAGTAGATTCATGCAAGCCGAGTACATGGAAGGCAGGGGCTCTGTGCAGAGTGAGCTCTGACTGAGGGTCCTGGAAGGAGCAGAGGAGACTTAGCCATTGTGTGGTGTAGATAGACACTGCAGTCAGGAGGCAAAATGGTAGTCGATTTTCTCTCTTTGTTCAGAAAAATGAGCTCAGGGATGGGCAACTCTGGGAGATCAGCACTGGGTGCTCTGTGAGATGGAGGTTGGGAGCTGGTGAGAGAGCAGCAGTGGTGAGGGAATGTCCACAGCCCAAAGAGGGAAGGTGTGGCCTCCAAGGAGTCCCTGGGTTCAGTGAGTAGAGGGGCCTGGTTGGTCATGGTGGCAATTCTACAAGGTAGGCTCCTATATTCCTTGTATGCAAATGAGAAAACTGAGGCACTTTAAGGTTAAGGACTTTGCCCAAGGTGCACTTTAGTAATGACGGAGCTGTCTTTGTACCCAGGCAGGATTCCCTATCCTTCCTCAGCCTGCCCATACCCCATCATAAAGAGAGGAGGCCAAGTCTCATCATAAAGAGGAGGCCAAGTGTGTGCCCCAGACTACTCACCACTAATTTATCAGCAAGAACATTCCAGTGTCTTCTCCTAGGCCTCCTAGACTTTGTGGGGGAAGTGGTATCCATTTTCACAGGAACCTTCTGGAGTGTGCATCTTTGTTTTCTGACCCTGAGCTGACAAAGGGGTGGGAAGGGTGGGGAAATCTAGAGGAGGGACAGGTGGGACCAGAGACCCCCTGAGGACTTGAGTGTGAGAACTGGAGGATGGGATCTTCCCTCCCTGCAGGGCTGTGATCCTATTGTCCATGCAGGGAGCATGGAGTCTGCCCTGATGGGCCCTGTGACCTGGAGGATGAGGCCACACAATAGGACATTGCCAAGAATCACTTGGCCAGGCTATTCCCAGGCACCAGCAGGCCTATCAGCACGCTAACCCAAGCTCTACCCCATAGACCCCCATACAGGCTGGGTTGCTTTCCCTTTCTGTAACTAGGATGGTCACATAATGGTTCCTAGTCTTAGGGAGCCTCCATTCTGGGGGTGGAACCCAAAATACAGTAAGTCATAAATGTCAACAGGAAGTGGAGCTATGATAAAAAGAAGGCAGAAGGCTGCGCTAGGGTATGTGGGTAATAGGGGCCTCCTGTGTCCAGTGGGGCCTGATTTACGCGGCCTTGTCGGCCCTGCCCTCTCTGGAGATTGCGACTCTGAGTTCCAGGCAAACTCGGTCACCTCCATCCTGCCTCCCCATCCCACTTACACTGGTGCCTCGTTCCCTGGAGGGAGAGTTCCAGGGTCAGTCTGGGCCCAGAGGCTTGGCTGCCATAGGAGGCCGGACCTGCTGATGGTGAATGTCCCTCCAACCCTGACAGGCGGTGTTCCCTACCGGGGAGCGCGTCCAATCCCCCTTAATGAACCTCGTGTCTCCTGAGAGAGAGAAGCAGCACCTTGGCCAAGGCCCCCTCGCCTGTCCCTGCCTGTTTCTGCCTCTATCTTTCTTTGTGCCTCTTTCTCCCTTCCCTGATTCCTCTTGGGCTCTCCTCCCACCCCAGTCCCCTCTCCTTCCCTCACGGCTCCCCCGGGAGCTCTGGGGCTGGGGGACGGGGCTGCACATACAAGCCGGAGCCATTGTTCCACAATCTGTTTTTGTCTTCATCTTGTTGGCAGGCGGCAGGAGAGGAGCGAAAGGTTAATGAGGCACTGTGAACGGGCGGCGGCGGGCGGGCGAGCCAGCGTGGTGACAGGGAACTAATTAGGAGCAGTTTAACAGGAGGAAAAAGTGAAATCTCCTCTTCACCAACTGTCAATAATTAGCTGATTTGGTGAGGTTGAAATGTGTCCACAGAAGAAGTGGGGCCTGTCTGGGGATGAGTGAGGCATGGGGAGTGGGGGGCAGTCAGGGGCTTGGCCCTGTCCCTAGGTGGTATTGGGGCAGGGGCTGACCTGTGTCCTCCAGGTCTGCCCTCTGCCCCGCTGGCTGGCCTCTGTCAGCCTCCACCTTCTAAATGGCCTGAGTCTTAACCTCAAAGACCTCCGTCCCCCCAGCTGTAAGATAAGGTGTTGGAACTAAGTTTCTTCCTGGCCTTATCCCATAGGATTCTGGAAGTGAAAACACAAGACAGGGCTCCCTTTACTAGAATCAGGAGAGCAGTGGTGGTTATGTGACCTAAAGTTCGGTGCTGAGCCCTGCAACATGGGTGTATCCTCTGAGCCATCCTCCAAGGCCAGGTCTGGCTTCCTGAACTGTGCCAAGATGTGAATGGGCAGGGGCCTTAGGCCTGCTTGGGATATGCCCCGTGGTCCCCTGGGTCCTCACTCTACTGCTGTCCTTCCAGCCACTGCAGGGGCCAGTCTAGAGAGAAGGGGAGGGCTCTGGGCTGAGGCTGCTTGTTACAGGAGCCTGGAGGGGACAAGGAGTCAGGTTCACCAGCCAGGAGGATTGTTTCCTGTTTGGCCTGTTTGCACTGTTCCTGTCAGTTGGCTTGTCTTTTGTCAGCTCCTGGCCTTTGACCTTCCCTGACACCTCAGCAGAGGACACCCCGCCCCCTGCTCTTACAGCTTCTGCTGAACACCTTGGCTGGGAGAAGACATGAGAGCCCCCCAGGGCTTCCTGCTCTGAGCCTCCCATGTCAGCCCTGCCAACCCCCAGGCCCCCTCCCTCTCAGTTGAATCCCTCCTCCCTCAGCTCCAGAGGGTCCCCGGACTAGAAGGCATGCTGTGAAGCTCTCTCCATGTCCACAGCACCTTTCACAAGCCATGTCTCACCCTGTCTTCAGCAGGTGGCTCTTAAGAGGCCACCTCCATGCTGCGATGAGGAACCCAAGGGTCACGCTCAGCCACCCCTCCCACACCCTCCCTTGACTCCTTCCTGCCACCCTTACAGCTTGGTGCATCAAGAAAAGAGGTGGCTGAGTGTGATGGTGCACGCCCTGTAATCCCAGCAGCTTGGGAGAGAGGCAGGAAGATTATGAGTTCAAAGCCAGCCTCAGCAACTTAGTGAGGCCCTAAGAATCCAGAGAAACTCTGTCTCTAAATAAACATAAAGAAATAAAATCACTGGGGATGTGGCTCAGTAGTTAAGCACCCTTGGGTTCAATACCTGGTACCAAAAAATAAACAAACAAGAAAACAAAAAACAGGGAGAGAGAGAGAGAGAGAGAGAGAGAGAGAGAGAGAGAAAGAAAGAAAGAAAGAATTACATCCTGCATAGGGAAAGAATGTGGGTTCCCCCAGGGGTCCCAGAACCCCCACTCTCTCTCTACTCCCTCACCAGTCCTGAGGAAAAGGGTGGTTTGGGGGATGGGGTTGTGCCTAAGTGGTAGAGCGCTCACCTAGTACGTGTGAGGCACTGGGTTCGATCCTAGGCACCACACACAAATAAAATGGAGGTATTGTGTCCACCTACAACTAACTAAATAAATATTTTTTTTTAAAAGAAAGAAAATGGTGGTTTTGATGAAATAGCTTGGCCAGGCAGCTGTGACCCACCAGAAGTCAGTCCCTGGCCTCCAGCTTATTCTCTGAGAAAGCATTTGAACTCTTCACTGAGAATGGGGAAGAGTTGATAACCCGCTTAGGTACCTGTTCAGACTGTTCTAGAAATAGCCCTCCTCAAAGACGTCATCCCTAATGTGCCCCACCAAGATCTGTCCCACCTCACACATGCAGATTCTGGTCCCATCTCCTGCCTGGGGACAACAGCCCCCTTTCCCTCCCTGGCAGCTAGCGTGTCCCTAAAACTCAGAACTGTGCTCTTGATCAACTCCTAACATAGAACATGGCTTATCTGGGTTCACCTTGACTTTGTTGGTTCCTCTTCTCTGGCTCTTCTGGGGCTGATACAAGGCAAGAGACGATGTCCAGGGACCATCATGTCCCTCCAGAGTCCACAGCACTTTCACTGTCCCCAGAGCAGGGGCCTCCTCCCCTCCAGTCTCCAATCCATCTCCTGCTTTGCTTGGAGATGTTTGTTTGGGGTTTTTCTCATTTACTGGTTTAATCAGGTCCCTACTGAACTCCGAAGCAAGCTATTTTTGCCGTCAGAAATCTGCCGCCTCCCCGCGCCCGCTGCTTTCTTGGAGTTTGCCCACAGGACCCCCCAGGAGGGACGAATGGGGATGGCAAAGCCGCTTGGAGCCCAGGAACGCCAACGCCACCTGTCATGTTGCCTGTTCCCCGCACCCCCATCCTAAACCCGCGCGTGCACACAGGCGCACACGCATGAACGTGCACACACTCTCAAAGACAGGCCTCAGCAAGGGCGCCTTTCAGCCTGTCCTTCCCAGATCTCCCTCCCAGGACCTTCTAGAACACCTCACTGAATTTAGAACAGACAAGAGGCTTGGTTGTGCGAAGCTTCCACTGAGATAACAGCAATGATGTGTGCACAGGGTCTCGAGCATGCCTGGCCCGCAGCAAAAGCTCCGGCCTGTGAGTGGGGTGAGCAGAACAGGGGTGGGCAGGGCAGGGCCTGGGCACTGGGATGGCTGCAGATCCTGCCTTAGTTACATAGCGTCACATGGGCTTTCTAAGCCTCCAACAGACTCCCGTCTGTTTCTAGATATCATTGTCTTCCTAGCTCCAGGAGGTTGAAAGTTTTCCCACTGCTTGTGTGGGGAAACTGAGGCCTCCAGATTGAGAAGATAGAGGACAGAGAAGGACTGTGAGATTGGTCCACCAGAGGGCACCCAGGAACAGTGCAAAGCTCCAAAACGGAGAGGGGGCTTTGACCATTTTCTGGGTCTACAAAGCACAGGGGAGATGGAAAGGTTTGAGATGGGCCCCCCGCATTCACACTTCGGTTCAGTTTGATTCAGTTCTTATGGAGGATCGAACTGTGTGTACCAGGTGCAGCTGCCTTGAATGGCACAAGATGGAGCAAGATGGGGTGGCTGTATTTACACCAGGTCTTCGACAGGGATATGATGAAGACCAGAACAAGTGCCAGGGGCACCAGAGGTGGAAGCAGGGGAGGCTTCCAGGAGGAGGTAGTCTTAGAGGAAGTGGATACAGCTTGGACTCAGGTCTCAAATATACAGGAAATGGAAAGTAGCTAGTGGATGAGGAACCTGGAGAAAGACCCAGAAGGCCTAAGTGTCCAGCCAAGGAGTGTGACCTTCATTGAGAAGACAATGAGAGCCCAGATCCAGTACCAAAGACCTGACCCCAGGGTCCAGGAATCCAAGTTCAGGCCTTACTCTTACACACCACCTTCTAGCTGCCCCCAAAAGGATAGGGCTTTCGTGTGTGTGTGTGTGTGTGTGTGTGTGTGTGTGTGTGTGTGTGTAGGGCCTGAGAGGCCTGCCAGCCCCAGTGAGAAAGGGTGGATGTAGCTGCCTATTGGGTCAGGGGTTGCCTTGCCGAGGCCTCAGGCACCCACGGGCAGCCATATGCCCACCTGGGCTTTGGGACCCTGTATCCATGTTGCCACCACCTGCAGACGTTAGAGGCTCAGACCTCGGGCCAAGCTCAGGAAGTGGCTTTGAGCTATGTCACAAGGTCAGGCTGAATGCCCCACCCCCTGGCCCTTAGTCTTTGAAAGGGACGCAGAGGAGCCAGCACAAGAAAGGCCAGGAGGAGCCAGTGCTTTGTAGTAGGTAAAAGCCCCTGAGAATGGGGCACAGGCTGGGGGATCCAGTTTCCTGTTTATGTCTCCACACCTCAGCTCCAGGTTCAAATATGTAAACTATCCACTGGCTGCAGGTGTGTGTGCTCCCAGGCTGGAAGGCAGAGGTGGCCCCAGATGCATTCCTCACTCTGGCCCCCCACCCACAATGAGCCGGGAGACAGAGAGAAATAGCTCAAGGTTAACCCTTCCCAGGCCACAGAGGAAGGCCACAGAGCTGCTCCAGGGGCTCTGGAGCCAGCCAGGCCTTGGGGTGCTCAGGGGAGGCTCTAGAGATATTGGACATGGTGCTTCCCACCTGGGGCTATCTCCTGGGAGGGGCAGGAGAGTCTGAGCTGGGCTGCAGGATGGAGTTGGTGCTCAGATACAGGCAAGTGGGGAGGGTGTACCCCACGAGATTGTGTGGGAGTCAAGGTTCAGGCTCGGCATGAGTCAGGCAGGACTAGCAGGTGACACTGCTTATTTCATAGTGGGCCGGGCACGTCCCTAGCATCCCCAGTTCTGGGGCTACAGGAACCATCAGCCAATGCTGACTGGGAACTTCAGCTTTCTCCGTGGTCCCTGCGACCCTCAACCCAGGTGTCCTGCCCTCCAGCTGCCGCCTGGCTCTCAGGTGCCTGGAAAAGGTACCCGCCAAGTCCCAGCTGCACCAGGGTCTATAGTCCCTTCTCCCTGTACCTGCTGCTTGCTCGGCCTCCTTTCTCATCATCACCTTCTCCCCAGAGAAGGCTCCTACCTTCTCAGCCCGACACAGGGGGTCTCTTCTGGCTACATCCATTCCTCTCACTGAGCCTTGGCATGTTCCTCCACAACCCCACCCATGAGCCACCTTGGCCCACAACACCGTTACTCTGCACATATAGCTGACTTTTGCTTCTTCCCCCTCAGCCTTCCCAGCAGCATGGTCCCCTAGAGAACACCTTTCCTTGGTTCCTGCCTCCAGGCCTGGAGCTGGCCAGAGCCACAAGAGGCAGCCACAGCCCCTGAACCACACTCACAACCGCCTGTCCAAAGGCCACTCCCGGGCAGGCCCCTGATGTCATTCCTTTGGAGAAGACTGGACCCCCACATACCCAGAGAGGGAACTTCCTAGGGGGCACTCGATTATTGGTAAGAGGGGAAGAAATGGCAGATCTGCTCAAGCGGCCAGCACATAGGGCTCTACCCCGTCTTCTCCCAGTGAGCCCAGTGCTGAGGACCCCGGGATCTCAACATCCAAGGGACCTGAAGATGGCATCCTATGGCCTCCCACTCAGCCATGGCCAGAGAGATAGAGGGGCCTGGCCAATAAGTGAGGCTGTTCCCAGGGTCTGCACTGAGTGAGGGGCTGGGGAATCTGGACCTAGGAGGTCACTGTCACCCAGTTGCCAAGATCAAGGCCTCTTGGCCCTCCTAGGAGCGCTTTCAAAAAACTGCCTCGTGTCCATTGCTGCTCCATGTCTGGATACCCTCTGTCACTGCTTCCGCTCCTCAGGCTGGTCCCCCGAGGCCGCCATCACGGGCTTGTTCCCTTCACCCGCCCCTCAAATGTGCCTGTTCCCCAGGCCCTGGCACCCGCCCCTCCATCTGCTCTCCTGGGCAAGCTTCTCCACTCTGGAGGCTCTGGCTGTGCTCACACATCCGGGCTCTCTCTCCTGCCCATCGCCCCAGAACCCTGGACCCATCTGCCCCCCAGGCCTCTCCACTTGGGGAGCTCACAGGCACCCCCAACTCAGCATTGGCTACCCTGAGCACACCTCCCCCTCCCAGCCCCACCCCCTCCCATATTCCCTGCCTCTGAGAATGGCATCGCCAGCCACCCCAGCTCCTGAGCTAGAATTAGGAGTCATCCAACGCACAGTCATCTTCAACACCTCCCTCTCACCCCCACATGGAATTGGTCATCAACTCCTATGGATTTCATCTTCAGAAAGGATCCTCGGCACACCCTCCTGCCTGCCCCCACTGGCAGCATCATAAGGCAGGACCTAGCACCTCTCTGATTCTGACAGCTGCTCCCTGGGAGGCTTCCCTGCCCCCTCTAGTCCATCCTCCACACCACCACCACCACAGAGACCTTTCTAAAATAGGCAAGGTTATGGCCCACCCCTGCTCTGAATCCTCCCATGGCTCCCTATTGCTCTCAGATAAAAGGTTGGCACCTTCATATAGCATAAAGGATTCTGCTTGTCCTCACCCCACCTCCATTGCCTGCCACATTTCCACCACATCCGACAGTGCTCCCCTGCCCTCGCGGCCCATGCTGGCCAGCTAATGCTTCTCCCTTCACCCAGCAGGCTTTGCCTAGCCTCTCTGATCACCAAAACCCTCTGTTCGCTTCCTTCCTCGTTCCTTCATCAGTTGTAACCCCCAGCCCCTCCCCAGTTTCCATGGCACTTTGCTTGTGTCTCTGGAATCCATCTGCGTTCACTGTCTGACTCCTCCCCTAGACTTTGAGCTTCTCAAGGACACAGGCTGATCTTGTCCTTCTCCGTGTGCCCAGCTGGGGCCAGGGAGTCAGTGGCCATCGACATCTGCTGAATTGAGAGCAGACTGAGTTGGAATGAGAGGAAAGCCTAGCTTAACAACTCTGTCCCCAAGCCCCTGCTCCTGGGCTCCTCAGTCACCTCCCCCAGGAGCCTTCCCACTGCCTGCATCTCCCCTCTCCCCCGTGCATCCCTCCTACCTGCTGCCCTCAGCTCCGAGGGGGCCCAGGGGAGCCTGGGGTGCTGGGAGGAGGAGGCCTCGGTCTCCCTGGGTCTGCATGCTCCAGGGAGTGAGCACCGTGGGCCGTGGCCCTGGGCCGTGGTCCTCCACTGCGGTGAGCAGCCTCTCTGATTTTAATGCGGGCCTCAGTGCTTCAGTGAAAGCCGGCATGGGAAGTTGCTAATAATGGCACTAAAATAAAATATGCTACATCTGTTATGGGTAGCAGAACAAAATTAGCTGCTCACACCTCTGACATCCAAGATGTCTTAACTTAAAATACTCCTTGGCTTACTTTACATCATTTACTGATTATATTTAAAAGAAATACAATTTTGCAATTACTGTTCTTTCCAGTGTGATATCTATGCATCATTTTCCTTTTATGTTTATATATTTCTCCTTCATTAGTGCAGTCTGAAGGGTGATTAGGATTCTTCAAACATTTTACAGAGGTTAAACGTTGATTAAGATTTAATTATTACTGTAAATAGCTTGGAATGACATATGGTGCAAAAGCCTGACATATGTGCATTTGAATAAATGAAGTGCTATTTCCCAGGATGCCTCAGTAGCTGTTTAACAGCTTTCCCGAAGGGTTATGTTACACCTCATGGTAAGATTGCTGGGATGTTATATTTTGTTGGTTTTTGCAGCTGAAAGCTAAGAACAGTTTTCCAGTTTTTTAAAAACATTGAATATTTTAAATACCTAAATTGTTTTGCACAAATTTTTGCTAATTTGTCTAACTAGGTTAAACATTTTCAAAAGCATTTAGATTTTTAAGCGTGGGCGCTGTGCATTGTGTCAGTGGCAGCATGGGGACGAGGGGAGCTGGTGGGGTGGAGGGGACTTGGGGTGGAGGGGACTTGGGGCCTGGCACGGGTGGGGAAGGAGAAGGTGGTTTGAGGAGAGGGTTGGGGGGCCAGGGTTGGTCTTGAGCCTAGTTCTTGTCTGTTTGGTCATCTCAAGGAGCCAGCACCTGGGTGTTGGTGTATCAAGACTAGAGGAGAAGGGTCCTCTGTCTCCAGGAACCCCACCACGCCCACCAGCTCCAGTCCTTACCAAACTCCCTCTCGGCTGGGCCCTGACCTACACAGCCTGGGTTGGTCTGAGTCTTTGAAGGCCAAGCTAGTCTGCACCACCTGCTGCCTCTCTGCCAGGGTTGCTATGTCTTGACATACATTAGGTGCCTAGGTCAAGTTCAACTGAGCTGAGTCTCAAACCTGATGCCCCTGTGATCCTTCCCAGGGTAGATGTCAGGCTGGGGCCTCCTCACTGAGGGGACACCTTCCTCCCTGACCCGCCTGGGGCAGGAGGCTCCGGTATCTCCACTGGTTCAAGAACCTAGAGCTGAAAAACAGATGCTGTAGCATTCTGCAGGGGCAACCCATCCTCCCAGGGCCTGTTCCACCCTTTTATTCAACACTTAGGGGCACTAGCACTGTACTAGGCCTTCAGGTGACCTGTATGTCCGTCCACTGCCTCAGGGAGCTTGTGACCTAATATGAAGGGGTGGGGGATGAGGAAACAGTCCCCAAACAACGTGATGTCACTTGGATATAAGAAGTGTGTGGGGCTGGGGTGCCAGTTGAGCTGAGCCACCAAAGTTGACTGAAGACAGGGGAAATGGAGTGGGGGCGGGAGGGGAGGCGGGAGGGCAGCTGTGGCAAAGATGGGGTACACAGGGGGAAGAGCACAGTGTGTCCACAGAACTCAATAAGTACATGTGTCCCGTGGCTCTAGGTCAAGGGGAAGGGTGTCCAGGGGTAGGGCAGGGGCTGGGTGGTGCAGGAGTCAGGATTTGATCCACAGAAGGAAATGGGAGTCGCCGAGTCATCTCATAGTAAGGAGAGGCACTAACAGATGGGAGCTGTAGAAGGTGGCCCCTGGCTGTGGTGGGGGGTGGACTGAAGTGGACAAGACCTTTGGGGAAGGGAAGGAAAGAGAAGGCTTGGGGCCCCAAGGTCTTTGTCCAGACCACCATTAGGTGGTGGTGCCATTATCAGAGATGGCGAGCCGGGGTGGGGCCAGGGAGATGGTGGATTCCATTCCATTTTCTGTATTTATTGGCCTTGGGGATTGAACTCAGGAGTGCTTAGCCACTGAGCCACATCCCAAGCCTTTTTGTATTCTTTATTTTGAAACAGCATTCACTGAGTTGCCTAGGGCCTTGCTATATTGCTGAGGCTGGCTTTGAACTTGTGGATCCTCCTGCCTCAGCCTCCCGAGTCTCTAGGATTACTGGCATGCGCCATCACACCTGGCCTCAGTTCCATTTTAAATGGGTTGAGTTCATGTGCCTTTGAGATGTCCATAGAAAGTCTGAGAAGTCAAGCAGGCAGCTATGGGCCTGATGCTCGGGGGAGAACCTTGGGAAGAGACACCTCAGATGTGGAAGTCACCCAGGGCGTCTAGTCACACTGAGACCCAAAGACCCTAAGAAGCATCCAGTGGATGTTGTGCAGTGAGGGCTGAAAGTGACCGTGGAGAGGAAGATTTTGTGGAGGGTGGTGAACAGAAGCCAGATTTACTGTAGGTTGAAAAGTCAGTGGGCGGTGAGGAGGTGGATACCACTGGTTTAGGCAATTCTTCAAGCAAATGTGATTGCCAGGGAAGGGAGCCAAGGTAGTAGTGGAGCCTGCCTCGGTTGAAGGAGAACTTTCCTCAGATGGAAGGTTCTTGTCCTGTGTGGAGGTGCTAATAGGCAGTGAAGGTGGGAAAGAGGGAGGAGCTGGGATCCAGCTGCCTCAGGGACTGGAGGGAGGTGGTGCCAGGTGGGGCTCTGCCTTCTGAGGGTCAGGATGGCTGCCATGAGGCACAGGAGGGCAGGTGGGAGCCAGGGTGGACACCAGGAAGCCATGGGTTTGACAGTGGGGAACTGAGTGGTTCCCTTCTGATGCCTTTGATCTTTCCCCTGCAGTTAGAAGACTCATGAGCTCAGGAGTGTGGATCTGAAGATGGGATGGCAGAGGAAAAGAGGGAAGGGTTAAGGTGGCCTCTGTGGGAGAGGGAGGTGACCAGGCAGGAGCAAGGGTGGGGGTGCTGTTGCCAGCTGCTGTGATGGCCCAGCCAAAGTCAGGGACGGTGAGCTTTGAGTGGTTCCATTAGGTGGTCAGGTCCAAGTGTGGAGATGGTGGGCACATGGTCGGGCGCCTCCACCAGTCAGGGCTTGGTTTGGGGAGTAGCTGAAATGATGTTTCCTGATGTCCAGGTTGAAGGGAAGGATGTGAAAACTGGGAGGTGAGGAGTCTGGGACTGGCGGCCTCTGCTGTCTAAAAGCATAGAGGAGCAGAAGGGGTGGGATACCACCAGGGTAGGGGACCATGGAGCTGAGAGGGCAGGGTTTGGGTTTGAGGAGACTGGGTGGAGCAGCCCTGGGTGAGCAGGTCCAGGCGACACCCTGAGAACAGTTGTCTGCAGTGTGAGGGACAAGGGCCTTGGAGATGAGGGAGACCCAGAGCTCAGAGACCAGGGGAGGGATGTTTTACCACATGGACATATAATGAGAATGAAGATGCCAGACCTGAGCTGGAAGGAATATGTGAGCCCCAAGGTGGCAAGACCGTGGAGAAGGAAGGAAAACAGGCAGGACACGTGGACCCAGAGGTGGAGGGCGCAGAAGGGCAAAACTGTGGGCACCAGCATGGTCTTAACTGCTACTCCAGCCTCCTCTTTCCCAGTCTCTCCATTCATCTTTCTGTTCTCTCTCTCCTCAGATCGAAACCTCCCAGTTAGAGCCTGAGATCGCCCGGGCTACAAGCAGCCGGACGGTGGTGTATAACAAGGGGCTGTGAGCGGTGGCCGGCTGGCCTGGGGACAGAGCTTTGTCCAGGCCAGGGAATTTGGGGGCAAGGAAGGAGTCTGGTGGGCTGCACCTGCAGGTGGACCCCACAGTCCTGGGCCACCTGGGGGAACACTCAACCCACTGTGGTAGGGAGACTAATCCATTCACATTTTAACTTAGGGGAGAGGAATTCTGACACATTTCCTATACAAAAGAATCAAGTGCATTTCTGGGCCTTATGTGGGGTTGTGGAAACTCCACTCAGCACAATTATGTATGAAACTGGAAAACTGCAGAATGCCCATGGGGTAAAATTAGGATCCTTTTATACATTGGTTTCTTTTTTCTTTTTCTTTCTTTCTTTTTTTTTTAATCAGAATTATGTCTGAGCCTTGGTTGCAGGTGACCAGAAGTGGCAGGTGGACAAATGATGGGAGCCTAGGAACCGGGTTGGTTTGGTAGTTGGGCTGGTAGATTTAGGATATCAGAGTGGCCAGGCCAGATGACTCCTCAGGCTGGAGAGGGGGAAGAAGGGGAGCTGGTTTGTACCCCACAGGATGGGAACTAGCCATGTTGAAGGTCCTCAGGAATTGGACCCAGGGAGTCAAGGAGCACTGGAGATTCTTTGGGCAGCAGGCTCTGAAAGTGGCCAGCTCTTTTTCATTTTCCAGCTGCAGAACCAATCCCTCTGCCAAAAAGCCAGTGATGGTGAGGCTAGGGTCCCCCTGATGGAGCTCTCGCTGATTCCAGTCCCCCAAGGGGACCCCAGCTCCAGGCAGAAAGCCCAAGGAAGGAATGATGCTTCCAGTGCAGGAACCACGCACCTGCACCGGCCTCTACAGGAGGGTCCCGTTTCAGGCACATGCTGGAGGCTGGGTGCTGGGGCTGAGGATGGGCTGGAGCTGGTCCAGCTGCTGTCCAGGGAATCTCCAGCCATTGACGCTGCCTGTCACATTCCACCACTTCCTGAGTAGGAGGGTCTCGTGCCTGAGAGTGCCAAGGCCAGATCCCTGGGAGCCATCTAAGAGACAGCATCAACCCAGGAATGGTGGGCCCCAGCTCTGGCACCAATGGGCCGTGTGACTCTGGGCAATTCACTCCCTTCCCTTGGCCTCCCCTCCTTGCCCAGAAGCAAAAGACTGGACCAAGGGGTGCCCTTCATTCTTCCAGCTTGTCTTTTCCTGTCCTGCTCAGGTAATGGTCATCCTGAGCACATGCACAGTATGGACACTGGACTGGGAAAGGGGGAGGCCCCTTGGAATGGCCTCAGAAATCGGACCTTGCCTTTCTGTGTGTGATCCCACATCTTGGAAGCACTTGACCTTTGCCAAAAACTTGGCAGTTCTGGAGGAGGAGAGAGTATGGATGGTTGGGTCTGTGTGGGGGGCCACACTTGCATGCCACTCCTCAGCTCTGCAGCCTGAGGCCCCTGGCTGCTAGCTCCCCTCTCCTTCTCCTTTGCAGGCCAAGGACAAGGAGAGAGTTCTACAGAGGGAAGCAGGACCTGGGTGGGGGCTAAGCAAGGTGACTCCTTGTCTGAAAGACCCAAAGGAAGGGGAAACACCAGCTTCAATGTGCCCCCCCACCCCCGACCCCCTCAAGGATGGAAGCTGCCAATGTGCAGCTTTTGGGCCTCCATCCCCTGGTGACTCCACCTTGGGGGGGATCTGGGCTAGAGCCTCTGCAAAACTTCAAGAGCATGGCCGTAGATGGCTTCTCAGCAACTTAGGGCAGGTGTCTGATGAAGGGGGTCTCCCATGGGCATTGACAGCATGTTCCCACCCAGAAGCCATGGTGCCTTTGCCCCCCAGCCAGCCAGCCCCTGGTGACCAGCAGCTGGCTCTGCAGGATGTTGTCTGAGCGCCCACCACTCTCCTGAGGAGCATCCCACCCGTCTGCTCTTCAGGATAGGAGGAAGACATGGGCAAGCAGGGAGGACAGAACAGCATGGGGGGGGGCATGGCTGAGGATGGGCTGGAGGGGGAAATATTTTTGAGCCAATCCTGTTATAATGTGAGCATGCCAATGACTGCTGTGCTGTGCTGGCTTCTAGGCATGGACGGGGCAGGGCGTGTTTGAGTCCTCTTTTGAAGAGCTCACTGCAAGCTCAGCCTGCCCCCACTTGTCATAGGGTCTTGTTCTTGTGCACTTTATCTTGGGACCAAAACTGCCTCCCAAGCCATATTCCCTCTAGAGGCCAGAGATGAAGCCTTTCCAGTTCCCCTGTGCTGGTTGCCCCTGCCCAACCTCACCCTGCCCTGTTCCTGTGGCCTTGGCCTCTCATAACTTACATGCCTTTTACTGGATGATTTGCATCAAGCTCTCAAATGCAATTTCATATGAGCTAAGGAAGATGTTCCCATAGGGGTGCAGTGGTAAAGGATCCTCACAGCTCAAGGTGATGGGGACAGAAGGACAGTGGGCCATGCTGCTAAGCCCTAGTCTGGCTTCAAAAAAAAAAAAAAAAAACCTCCATAGAGGGAAACTTTCTGCTAATTCCCATACCCAACTCTGATGAGGCCGGAGGAGAGAGGTCTGGGTGGGGCAGGTTGGTTTGGGTAAACTTGGCCCAGCTTTGCTGGAATACAGGGCACATCTGCAGCTCTGGTGTCCTTTCCCAAACCCCTCTGATCACTTCAAACATTCCCTCAGGCTTGGGGATGCCCTTCTCCCATTTCTGGAAAGCAATCTGAGAGTGCAGGAGGCAAAAGCCCAAGATGTCAAGATGGCTGCCAAGTAAAGATGGCCACCAGACCCCTATTCATTTCCCAATCCTGTTCTGAGTCTCTGGCCTGGGAGAAGGGTGAGGGTCATGAGAAGAAGAGCCAGTGGAAGATCTAAGGTGGTCTTCCAGCCTTGGATGGGCATAAGTGAGGCCCCAACCCACGTGCCTCAGCACACCCAGGGGACTTTACAGTGTCTTTTTAACCTTCTCAGAAATTTTCTCAATCTGTGTGATTTATGTAATACTAATGAACTGTGGGCAATAAACGATGGATTTAAAGCATCAGAGTGTGGTTTTGTGAATTATGTGGGGAAGGGTGGGAGCACGGAAACACAGCGGGAAAGGGTGAAGGGCGGCTTGAGGATTGTGTGGGAAGGTGTAGACCCAGGGTCCAAAGAAGGCCCAGAGAGAAGGGGACGGGAAAGGACAAAGGCCAAGTGAGGAAGGAAAATGGGAAAAGGGGGTGGGTTAAACTGCAGAAGGATACCCTTTGCAGAGCAGCTATCGAGTGCTCATGAAGGGACGCACCCAAGGAACTTGAGTACCTTAGGAATTCCAGTAGATTCTGTGCTCCAAGAGGCTGGTGGAGGAAGCTGAGGGGGCCACAGGGAGTCTGCCCACAGGGAGGAGGAAGGTCTGAGCTGAGTGGAAAGATGCAGATGTCTGCCACCTACATGATACCAGCTCTAGGAAATCTACCCTTCATAATAACTTCCAAGATCCCTTGCAGCCAGGACTCAGCCTCCTAATAGCCTCGGCTCCTCTTCCAAGCAGCCCTCAGAGGTCCCCCGTAAAGGAAGCCTGGCCTGGGACTCCAAGATTCTTCCAGTCCTGCAGAGAGAAGCCAATGAAGGGTGGGGAACAGGAAGGGGAGAAAAACCGTCATGGTTGGGGTCAGACAGACCCTCGTTCAGCCCCAGTGTGGCCCAGCATGACTGTGACTTCTAGCCAGTGACTTCCTTATTCACCCATTCATTCGGAAAGATGTGGATTGGGCATCTTTTCTGTGAGGGCATTTCTGTAACTGAGTCTTATCTACCAAATGCCAAGAACAGGGCCCTTGCTAGCCTGCTGGAAGGTTGGAGAGTCCAGATGAAGAATGGGCGCGAGTGTGTAGGTGTGAGGGTGGGTGGGTGGAGGTGCTGCCTCCCCTCTTAGGTGCTAGGCCTCCCTCCCTAGGAGAGAGGGAGAGGGGAAGGGGGTGGGGTCTGTTCTCAAAGTGATACCTCGAGGTCAGGGGGCTTCTGGTCTCTGGGGAATTTCTTTGCTAAGAGCCCCACAGGCCACAGTTCCCATCCGGGCCGGGCGGAAATCCTTGACTCTCAGGACAGACACAAATCCCTCCTGGGAGCTGTTTGTTGTTTTAAGCTGGTTTAGGGGCTCAGCTCCTGCCCAGCCCGGAGATCATTAACACTCCAGGAATGCGGTCTCCTCTGCCCTCCATCCCGCCCTCCTCCCACTCAGGCAAAGGCTACAAGAAGATTCAGAATACTGTGGTTAGAGCTGTGGTGAGTGACCCTTTCCTGAGGCCCTGGGGACCTGGCCTCATTTTCAGAAAGGAGGCTCCATCAGTCCCTCAGGGCTGCTGCTGCTCCTGCCATCTCAGTCATCCCCAGCCACTGGATAGCCCCTCAAACAAGTGTCTCAGTCATTCCCCCACATGCCCACCTTTCCTAACAGTACTGTCCCTTGGGGCAGTGGCAAGCAGTGTTCCTTCATCACCTGCCTCCTTCCTGACAAGGACATCTCCTCAGCCTGAGCAAGAACCTGGGGCCCCATTGCAGTTCCCTAGGCCTTATGAAGGGGTAGGAAGACAGAGGAGAACCAAAAAAGAACAGAAGGGACAAAAAATGGACAGACAGGCACAAGATCCCTTCCCTCCTTGGAGACCCCATACAAATCCAGTAAGGAAGTGGGGAGGTGGGGACCGCCATCAGTCCCACGCCACCTGATGTTGGCTTTCCTCCTCTTCAAATGCAAGCGAGCATGGCAGAGAGGGGTGGGGCAGCAGCTTCAGACAGCTGGAGGCCTTCATTAGGGAGTGGCTTCATCGGACCAGAGCATGGAGGAGAGAATGGATACAAAGGAGGCTGCTGGGGAGACCAGGCAGGGGCCATTGTGGTAGGGCCATTGTGGTAGTCACCATGGGGAAGGCGGGGACCTGGGCCAGCATGGGGAGAATGGGGCTGGAGAGAAGCAAAGAGGTTCTATTGGTGACCGGCACCTGCTGGTAGCTGAGGAACAGGGTGTCATTTCCCCAAGCCTAAACAGAGAAGGAAGAAAGGATCCCAGGGAGGGTGGAGCCCTCTCCTTTACAAGTTCATAGGGGTTCCTGTGAGATAATCAAGTGGGGACATCAGGAGACAGGAAGGGACTGGGGATATAGACTTGCATGGTATTCATTTCTAGAGAGCACAGGGAGTGGGGATGGCATGTGGGTAAGAAAAGACCTGGGGGCTGGGATTGTGGCTCAGCGGTAGAGCGCTCGCCTAGCACGGGCGGGACCCAGGTTCGATCCTCAGCACCACATAAAAATAAAGGTATTGTGTCCATCTACACCTAAAAAATAAATAAATATTAAAAAAAAAGACATGGGATGGCATCCTACAGAACCTGACTCTGAGGCCCAGGCAGAGCTGAACTGTGTCCTCCCAAAAGTCACATGCTGAAGTTCCAACCCCCAGGACCTCAGAATGTGACTATATGGAAGTGAGTTCTTAAAGAGGTAATTAAGACCAGTAGACTGAGGGTGGAGAAAGGGGCGAGAAAGGGATTGAGAAAAGGATACTGGGGATTGAAATTGACCAAATTATATTGCTATGTTTTGTCCATGTATGAATATGTCATAACATGTCCCACTCTTATGTATAATTATAATGCACCAATAAAAAAAATTAAAAAGAGGTAATTATAAAATGAGGTCCCAAGGGCCAACCCTAATCCAATATGGCTGATGTTGCTATCAGAGATCAGGACACAGACCTAGGCTAAGTGAGGGAGACATGTCAACGTGCAGGTGACTGTCCACAAGCCCAGGAGAGTGGCCCCAGAAGAAACCCACCCTGAGACACCTTCATCTCTGAAGTCTACCCTCCAGTTTGAGACAATAAAGTTTGGTTGTCTCAGGCGCCCAGTCTGTGGTGCTTTGTGGTGGCAGCTCTAGTACATCAAAAGCAAGAGGTAAGAGGAAGACCAGAAGAGTGTGGTGTCCTCAAGGGACAAGACATGATAGTGCTACCCAGGAGAGTTGTCCATGTATGTAGCTGGCGCTGAGAGTCCAAAGAACATGAAGACCAAGGTGGGTCCCTCGAGAAGCCTGGAGAGAACGATTCCCGTGGAGTGTTGAGAAGTCAGGAGGCCCCCTGCTGCAGAGATCATTCTTGAAAGAAATGTGGTTGTGAATTGGGCAGGAAAACATGGCTATGGCTATGGCATGGGTTAAGGCTTTTGAAGGCAGACTCTTGGACATGAATCAGAAGAGACTGTGAAGGCAGTCAAGAGGAAGAGCAGGACAAGCCCACCAGGAAGGCAGGTAGGATCTGGGGTCCTAATGCGCCAGGAGAGAAAGGTCATTGGTAGTGACAGGATGCAGGTAGGGACGATGATGCCATGTGCGTATGGTGGGAGTTGAGGGTGAGGCCCCTCGAGATCCACCTGCAACCTTCACCTGCTCAGGACTGGGAGGTGAACTCAGTGGGGGATGGGCTTATCTGGACTGGCTGTCTAGCTTTCACCCCTGGGAGCCACCAGAGGGAAATTAGAAGATTGGAGGAGTGAGTTGGGGATCTATCCCAGAGAGGGCTTCTCTCTACTGTAGGTCACATCTTCTGTCTGGGGCCTTCTCCAGCCGAGCTGTCCTCTCCAGGTTCTGGCCACTGCTCCCGCCTCTTTAGGCCTAAGGGCCATACAGGATCCCCACTGTTTCCTGTCTCAGAGTAATGCAATATCCCTTGTACACGTCCCAGATTTGTTCATCGTTCCTGTATTAAACTCTCCCCAATTGCCCTGTACAAAGGCAAACTCTGACTGTCTCGGAGGTGTTCCCTCTAGCCTCTTCAATCTGAAGACGGAAGTAAGGTTCTCTGCTGAGAGCAGGAGGGAAGGGAGGTCTGAGAGAAGGGCGACAGTCGAGACCTCCCCTGTGGAGAGTGGGGGTGGCCCTATCAACAGGAGTGAGGCCTCAGCTGAGACTGGGACCCCGGAGGCTGGAGTCAGGTGCAAAGGTGAACAGAAACAGGTCCAGGCAGGCTTTTGATTTTGCTAAGCAGGTACAGCCAAGGAAGAGTGGGACAAGAGCCTGTCGGAGAGAGAACAGGGGGAGCCATGGCCAGGAGCTCCTGATGAAGAGGAGAGCCGGTGACTAGTGGTGGGACAGGAAAGGATGTCTGAATGTGGGATTTGAGAGAAGGCCCAGTCCCAGCTCTCACAAGCCCTGAGAGTGAGCAGTGACGAGGGGAGGAGGCACTGAGAGGCTGGGGTGCAGGGAGGGTCGTCTTTCATCCCCAAGTCCTGGAGGGGAGCAGGAAGAGCATAAGCTGCTAGCCACAGTCTTGGACGCATGAGGGGGTGTGACCAGGACATGAAGCCACACACTGCACACGTGCGCAACACACACGCATGCACAGCCACACGCCCACACACACCCACACAGTCACACTCTCGCGCACGCCCACAGCCCTCCCAGACACTCCAAACACCCTCACATGCACTCACCCTCACACGAACCCCAGACAGCAGATGGGGCGCTCGGGTAATTGGTTAAACCTGTTCCGATGTCTGGCTCCGCCTTGGCAGCGCCGTCTGACAGGAAAGCTGGCTGGGCCTGCACCGCTCAGCCTGCTGGCCTCCCTGCCCCTCCCCCTGCGAGGCTGCCCTGCAGCAGGGGTCCAGGAGAGGCCCGTGGGGCTCCCTCCTGAACAGAGATGGCCAGGGCTGCTGGATGCCCTGTGGGAAGCGATCACAGCACCTGTGAGAAGAAAGTGGCCGCAAAGATGCGGAGATGCTAAGAACATGCGCCTTGCTACCCTGGAGGCCCTGGGGACCCATCCCAGAAAGTTCTGAGAACAAGAGGATGTGTGCGGATGGTTCCTTGAAGGCGAGGCCCATGGACTCAACCACAGAGTTAAGGACAATTCCCTGTGCTTCAACCTCGTGCAACTCAGAGCTATCACAGGTGCTCACAGCGGTCAGCGGTCATTCTGCAGGGCCACAGGGGGCCGGTCCAGCCCAGCCCAGCTGAGGGGAAAAGGCCAACCAGGCTCACTCAGGGAAGGCCTGTCCCAGCAGCTCCCAAAGGCTGAGGAAGCCAGCAGGCCAGTGTCCTCGGGCCTCACCCTCTGCAGGGCCTGCTCTTCAGGTGGGAGGGGCCCTCAGGGGAGAGAAGGGAGCAGCAGTCCTTGTCTTCTCCCCTTCTCGGCTGCATCTGCGTCTCTTTGAGAGAGACTTTGGTTTGTTCCCTGGAGAGGGCCCAAAAACTCCCAAATTAGCAAACCTGGCAAAGCCCGCAGCTCAGAAAATAGTTCATCCTGATTCCATGTTTTTCAGGCTCACAGAAGCCTTTATTAATGAAGTCACAACACCAATATTTACCGTCTGCGGGAGAGGCACAACATGGGGGATGGTGGGACTGCAGTGGGGACTCCCCAACCCGCCCCGCAGGCCTGGCTAGGAAGATTGGCAGGTTTCCTGGGTTCTTTCCAGCCCCTTATCTGCTTGACAGGGGGTGCTCTGCTGTAATCTTCCTGGACCCTTCCTCCCAACAAGTGAGACAGGATCTCGAGAGAACCACTCATCCATTCCTCTGCCCCCCACTGGGACCAAAAGGGTGCTTCTAGCCCTCACCCCACCTGGGCATGCATGCCCCCTCCCCGCCATGCCTACCTGCCCGTCGGTGAGAGAGCCACTGTGTGGTTTAACCTGGATTTTCCAGATGTGGAGGATGCCTTCCTGGCTGATGGAGGGGGTGGCAGAGGCACAGGGATGGGACGAAGCCCTTTGGTTTCTAGCACTGACTGAATACAAGTGAGGTGGGCAAAGAGGGGAAAGGGATGCACCAGGGCCCAGCAGGACCTGGGGTCTGTGCTCTCTGCAGAAGGACCTTGAGTACTTGGATCTCTGCACACGGCCCAGGCAACAAGACTGGGCCCTTGACATCTTCCCAGTGAGTTCAACACTGATTAAGCACCCACAGGATGCTCACCAAGAGCATAGTAAAGGCACAGCACAGTGGAAAGCCACAGCTCACTCAGGGGCAGGCACAGGTGGAACCAAAGCAGAGGACCACACCAGGAGAAAGTAGGAGAAGCCGAGGGTGGGAAGGGAGCCGGGGACAGAATTAAGAGGAGACACCATCCTGTTTGGGCAGGAGGAAGAGGATCCTGGCTGTAGTGTGGAGGGCCTCCTTCAAAGTGAACTTCGTCCTTGACATTCACAGAAGCCACAGGATTGTCCACACTTCCCACACAAGAGCAGGTGGGGCCTCGCCAGTGGGAGAGATGGCTGAGGACCCCTGCACTGAGGAGATACGGCTAGGAAGTCAGTGTAGACTCAACCGTAGAGGGGCTGGGGAGAAGGGGAAGGAGCTTGAGGAAGATTCCCGGGACTCATTTACCTTGGGGAACAGTGTACATGGCTAATGCGGCCTGCTGAGGTGGGCAACCCCGGAGGAGAACAGGTGGGGACATGAGTCCATCTGTGAACATGCTGGGTCTATGGTGCTCAGGGGCCTGGGTGCAGCAGGCAGCTAGCTCAGTGAGCCCACATGGAGCCCGCCAAAGAGAAGTACTGGAAGTGGGTGTGAACCCCTGCACAGAGGGTGGGATGAGGAGGCAGGAGGAACAAAGATGGACCTCGGGTGGACTGAATCCATGAGGCCTGGGTGAAACTGGGGAGAACTCAAGAGATACCAGATGCGGCATCAGAGAGACCAGAATGAAGGCAGAGGGGTGAAGGAGTCAACCAGGGCGCGGCCAGCAGATCTGGAACAGGTGAATTCAGACGGGAGCAGGTGAATTTGGCCACAAAGGAGAGACCAGTGACTGTGGTTGGCAACTGTCCTTTACATCAGTAGAGAGCTGGTGCAGAGGCCAAGGAACAGAGGGCTGGGGACACATGGGGGAATGAAATGGGGACAGAACTAGATGTTAGGAGGGGAAGATTGTTAGGAACACAGTTTTCTTTTTCCAGGATGAAGGAAATTTTAATGTACAAGTAGAAAGGACAAATGGACAAACTGAAAGACAGGTGGACAAAAGAGCTCAGCAAGACCTGTCTTGTGTGTTTGGGGCTGGGGAAGGCCCTGAGCCCTGGGCACTGGTGTGGGCTCAGCCTTGAGCTCTGCTTCTGAAGCCATAACCTGCCCAGGGGTTCTTTAAAGACACAGGAGCATCCGTATGGGGCCAGGACTGAGGGCTGGGTCAGCACTGTGTGACTCCTTCCTTCTCGTTTCTCCTCAACTGCAGAAGTCACCAGCATCTCTAACTATGGGAAACCTCTCTCCCTCCCCATGGAGCTACCTGGGCCTGATTCCCACGCTTCAGTGAGTTTGGAAAAACCTGGACCTAGCTTTCCTCAAAACACAAGGTAGCCCTGCCCTATGTCTGCACTCAGTTGCTCCTGCCGTGGAGCCCAGGTTAAGAGACCAGGGTCAACCATTTCCAAAGGAGAGCACTGAATGGACTGCCCTTGCCCCGTCCAATCACTTGCTGCAGAATCCCAGGCCCTGGGCTAACTCGCCCTGCCAGCCCCCACTGATCCCCAGAGCTGAAACCACCACCCCAGGCTCTTGGGTTGGAGCTGGATGCCTGTGTCATTAGAGAGAGACTTTTTTATTATTCCCATAGGGAAGGGAGACACAAGGGGATCACTAAGAACTATAGCAGGTGCCTGGAAAATAAATTAAAACAGAAATACATCAAAACAAAAAGGAGATAAGAGAAATGGAGAGCAGCGGGGGCTGCGGTGACAGGCGGCCCACCAGGCAGGCAGGCTCTCCCAGGAGAAGGCTGAGCAGTCCCAGGCTTCAACCAGCCCATTTCTTGTCCCTCTGTCTGTGATGGCCCCAGACTCCAAGCCTTGTGGGGCCGTGACTCGAGGCCTCCCTGCAGCCTGGCCAGGGAGTGGCCAGAGTCCAGCTTGGGCCCCCCAGGGGCCTGGCCGGCAGCAAGCAGCACTCTGCCCTCATGGGTTCGTGGGTGCTCCCTTAGTCATTAGAGGTGACATCGATGTCCTCCCCGTTGGCCTGCTTCGTGGCAATGCGCCACCGGTTGATGTGGTGGGAACCCTTCTTCTTCTGCTCGGACTCAGGCCCTTCCTCCTCCAGCTTCTGTCGTTTGTATTTTGTCCTCCGGTTCTGGAACCACACCTTCACCTGGGCCAGGAGGGAGAGGCACAGATGAGAACACCCAGCAGCCCCAGAGCAGCCGGGGCCTGAGCGCTCACGTGAGCTGGGAGGCAGCTGGAGAAACGCAGGGTCAGGGCTCACAGACCAGGGTCCTCTCCTCGGGACAGCTGCCACCTGATGGGTCTGGAGAACTGCTCTTCCAGGGCAAGTGAGATGGGGCCGGAAGAGGACTCTGGGCTGGTGAGGGGGACATATTCTGGTCCCTCTCACAGGCAAGGGATGGGGTGTGGAGCCACTGAGCATCCTGGTCCCTGCAACCACAGCAGAGGCAAAGCCCTGCAGCAGACCTGGTGCTACCGACTGCGAGAGAAGAGAACGATCGATCGCTGCTTTCTGGGGTGGAGTGAGTCACCATGTGGGTCCCAGCAGGTTCAAGCTGACTCCCTCCCGTGGCTGGCCCTGAGCTCTCCACTGCACAAAGAGGCTTCCTAACCTAGATATGGTTTCCACACCAACAGCAGGGCACAGGATGGCCAGGCCACTCCTAGGGTCATGGAGCCACCCCTAGAGGCTCTACCCCACCTCCTGTGCATCTCCTTTATCAGGGGACCCTTGATTGCAGCCTCTGGTGGAATCGCCAGCCCCCACCCACACACACATTAGAAGTGGAGCTGGGCAGGCTGGAGCTAGGCAGTGGGGAGCCCTGGCCTCTCAGTGCCAGGTCCTTGGGGTAGTCTGAAATCTACCACTGAGCCCTTGTCCTCCTTAGACAGACAGGGTGGGAGGAGGCATGTGTGAGGCCCCACATCAGGGCAACGCTCTGCCCTTCAGGATCAGCTCTGGACCTCCCGCTCCCACAGCACTGGCCCTGTCCTGCTGTGGGAACAGGTAGCACAAGAAACAGGAGAAATCCTGGGGACTATAGTAGACTCCTATTTGAACACAGAGAGCTCCCCACTGCATCAGGCAGTGAGAACCCCGACAAGAGGAGAGATGGGGCTCAAACCAAAGCTGGACAAAGGATCTCCATTGCAGAGGGGCAGGCAAGTCACGCTTCCAAACCACCCAGGAACCCTTCCTGGTTTTATCCTAGCTCTAATCGCCCTCGTCCTCCTCCCTCAGTGTTTACTCAGGGTCCAGGATGCAGCCCTTCACATCCTCCCATATGCAACCCGAGAGGTGGTACCTGGGAGCATCCTGGCCTGTGCCCTGTAGAGAAAGCCTTTGTCCACCAACTCCACCTGACTGTGAGCTTCTTTCTTTGGCCCTGCAGAGCTGGGCCAAACCCGAACCCTCCTCCTAGTTGGCAGGAGGAGCCTGGGTACCTACCTTGGCTAAGCCCCTTTCTCTCTCTGGGCTTAAGTCCCTCGTCCACAGGAAGAATGTTTTTTTGGAACCAATGCAACTCCAGGGCACCTCCTGGACTCTTGAGCCCAGGACCCAGAGGTCCCTGGGGGAGGGGATGCAGAGAGGGCAGGCTCACAAGGCATGGAGCGTTTCCTGGAAATGTCAGCACATCTAAAAGCAAGTTGGACCAGGCACAGTGGTGTGTGCCTGTAATCCCAGCAATTTGGGAGGCTGGGGCAGGAGGATAGCAAGTTTGAGGCATGCCTCAGCAATTTAGCAAGACCCTGTCTCATAATAAAAAGTAAAAAGGTCTGGGGATGTAGCTCAGTGGTGAAGCACCCCTGGGTTCAAGCCCCAGTGTCCCCCCAAAATAAATCAATAAAAGCACCCGGTGCTGGCAACTGTAGCTGTGCAGGTGGCATGGGTAAGTCATGTGCATGGAGTGCAGTGAGCACCTCAGTTTGGACAGCAGCAGTGACTGCTGAGGGAAGCATCCTGAGGATGGTTTCATGCCCAGGACATGCCACCCTCGCACACCCTCCCCAAATGCTCCTCTCTGTCCCCTCCATGGAACTCCCTGCTACAGGGTCCACCGCACGACCTCCTCTTTCCAGGTTCCCCTGGACCCTCTGCCCTGCCCCCTTGGTCTTACAGCATGAGGGTGGAGGTGGGGCAACAGGGCCCAATCACTGTCCCGGAAGACGAGGTGCACGGCTGCAATGGATGGAGCAAGGGTGAGGGGCTTCTTTCTCCATTTCCAGGGCAGGTTCAAATCAGTAGCCTGCACACTTCACTTCAGGTAGACTGGAGGATGGCAGTTGCTGTGGACACAGGGTTTCTGGATTCCATGCCCACCTCTCCTTGGGCACAGGGCCACCCAAGCCCTGGTCGGTTCTCAGCACAACCATTTGGCAGCCAGCCCAGTCCCTGCCCTCCACCCCAGAGCCTGCTGTGACTGTGCCAGCCAGTGGGTGGGTGAGCTCACCCTGCCTCCTGTGTGTGACTCAGGGCTGGATACAAGGCTGGGGTGTCATTTCTGAGAAGCCCAAGTGGGCTAGCCGAGGGTGATTACCAGGTGATGGTGGACAACACCAGAGACAGAGGCCCCTTCTGCACCTTTCTCCCCACACCTCCTAAATCTCCTTCTGGAAAGGAGTCTGACCATCACCCTGACTTCCAGTGGCTTAGACCCGGCCATGCTACCTTTCCAGCAACCCTGGCCAAAGAGGGACGTGCTGATGGTAGAACTAACTGCAGGCACAGGAGGACACGTTTTCAGGCCAGGGGCCGTGTCCTGGCACACCAAGTGGAGGTGTTTTTTCTCCATGAAAATCCTGGGGTCAAGGAGGCAGGTCTTGAGAAACAAGGACACAACCCTCTCCCTAAGCAGCCCAGCTATCTTCCGGAGAACAGCCTTGGACTGAGTGTCCAGATGCTGTTTACAAAGACTGTAATAACAGGGGGACGCTGATGACTTCATAATGCTAGTGACAAAGCCGGGATGCACAGCACTGGCACAGTGTGGTCACAACCATGGAAAACAAAATCTACACATGGGGAGAAAGACTAGAAGGGAATGTACCCGAACCATGGCTGACTCTTCTCTCTTCCTTTTACTTCTGAATTTTCTAGAATGCATTACTGATGTAACAATAATTATTTTTTACTTGGAGGGAAAGAAAAAAAGAAGGGAATGGGCACTGAGTACAATAGGAGATGAGAGTGTACTTCACACTCTTCCTAATCCAACCAGGTGACTCTGAGGACACCTCTAGAGGACAGAGGACCTAGAAGGAAAGCAGGTCACATGGTGTGGCTATCAGCTTCAAGGCAGCAGGCCCTAGGAGGCTGCACCTATTTTGCATGTGCCTTCCCACCCCAACACTAACACATTCATTCTCTTAGCTCCAAAGACAGTCAGAATGATTGCTGGGTGTGATGGCGCACACCTGTAATCCCAGTGGCTGAGGCAAGAGGATGGCAAGTTCAAAGCCAGCCTCAGCAACTTAGCAAGGCCCTGTCTCAAAATGAAAATACAAAAAAAGGCCGGAGATGTGGCTCAGCGATTGAGCGTCCCTGGTTCAATCCCTTGTACTGAGGGAAAAAAAAAAAAAAAGAATGACGATTCTCTTGCTCAGTGTGATGTTTCTGGGTTGGGGGGGGGGGGCGGGGTCTGTGGTCTCCCAAATCTCTCCCTTCATTGAGTGGCTCTCTGTTTCTTAGTGAAGCCAGATCCTTCTAAGACTTTCTCCACTTTTGCCTGAGTTACCAGACCTGGCGTACTCTCACTTGACCTTCAGGATGCTACTCAGATGGTCCTACACAGGACCTGCTCCCTCTTGGTGCTTTTCCACTGTCTCAGTAACAGAGACCTCCAGCTGCCTACTCCTCTACTCATTCACATCTCCATCTTCTCAGCAGTCTACGGGAATCTGGAGAACCAAGCAGTCTATTAGCTGGCCCCACCCGAAAACCTGTTCTATGTGTGGCTGTCCAGCTGGACTGAGGTGAGGTGCCACCTCGCCCAGGGCTCACTCAGGCAAGAGGTTCCAGGGCCATACCTAGAAAATAGAACATCAATAGAAAAAAGATTCAAGTCTAATCAGAAAAGGCGTTTGGGAAGTGCTGCGTGCAGGAGAGATGGGAGGTTTATGGACACTTTATAAGAGGTTTGGTTCCTAATTTTCCATGTGGAAAACTGGACTTACTGTTTCCAGGGGGAGTTGGGGGGAGGGAGACCCATATTTTTTTCAGAGGGACAAGGCTCAGGCCTGAGTCAGACAGGATCAAGGAGCTGAAATTCCTGTGGATAAATGAACATATCAGTTCAATAGGGGATGGTCAATGTACGCATTAGAAATGAAGCATGTGTATTAACACGTGAAAGATTAGACAAATGAACAGAAAACAAGCAAATTATAGCCCCAGCCAATGTTTCAGAGCTTCATTTTTTGCATAATGTCCTGTTTTGAACGGGGGAGGTCTAGACCCCTCCTTTTCCTCTGCTCCTCCAACCTTATCCTGTGGCGAATACGAAGGTCTGTGGTACCAGGTCCCCACCTACTTTCAGGGGAATACCTGTCCTTTCAAGGAGTTCAAATATCCTAATCCAGATCTTGTAATTCTGACTTAGGAAGTTCCTCCTTATGTTCTCCTGTTGTCTCTTCTGCTTTAATTTAAGCATGTCTTCTTATTCTGTCACTCTCAGACACACAGAAAGTCCTCAGAATAGATAGCAGCTTAAAACCATCAATCAAGTCACCCCTCAGCCTGCTCTTCTCTCTGCTGTGTCCCGTGGGATCCACTTCCTCTCATTTGATCATATCAGTGTTTCCTCTCCTAGAGTCAAGCCAATGCCATGTGAAGCTCAATCCCCACCCCAGCCACCTCAGGTCACCTCCAACTCCCCACCAACCTCAGCCCTAACTCCTCCTAAGCTTTCTTATCTCTTCCTCTCAGCCTACCCTGGACCCTCACCCTCACTCTCAGAGAAGCATCGCAAAATTCACCTGCCTCCTCAGGACCATGTCTCCTGTCCCAGCTCCTCACAGAATCACACCAATCTCCCTTTCCCCATCTCACCCCACCACCCAGGACTCCCGGAACATCAGAGATGCAAAGATTCTTGGAGAAGAGCCAAGGCTTAGAGAAGGGATGCGTCATCCCAAAACCCAGAGGGTGAGCAACAAAGGTCTCTTGACTTTTCCTAAAATTCACATCACTTGGGTGTCTCCCCTCATCCATCCTCCAAAAGGCAGAGCATTCCAGAGCAGAAAGAGACCCCCAGAGCCACCTTGCCATATCTTTCCCTACAGAGGGAAAGAACCGTCTCTAGAGTCAGGGATAGATGACCACGTACTCCTGCCCCTCAAGACCTCTCTCCTTGCTCTCTGGCTCCAAGATGACATCTGGACCTGACAGCTCCTTCTCCTTCTTAACCTGCCCACCTAAGCCCCCCTCCCCATCCTTCCCTCCAACATAGAATCCTATGCCTCTCTCCAGGCCTTCCAGATTGGAGGCTCCCTGGGAGCCTTCTGCCCATTCAGGTCTTTCTTGATCACCCCCTCAGCCCGCAGCTGTGGCCTCAAGGGGACTTCAGTCACTCATCCTGTGCACATTCTGTAAGTGTCCACACTTTCCATTTAGCCTCCACCACTAAATGAGGACTCTCTAAAACCAAGATTACATTTCCGCACCCTTCTCCCTCACAGCTCAGCTAAAGGCAAAGTCAGACAAGGTCAAGAGACACCTACTGATCTGTTCAGAGCAGAAGGAGCAGCAGCAACCTGCTCATTCATTTCCCCTAAAATTAATGTACCCTGCAACACACACACACACACACACACACACACACACAGCAGCATGCAAGCAGCATGATATCATGTGACTGCCTACTGGCATGTGATGAGTACCTATACCACCTGACCTTTGGGCGTCGATCACATTGTGGGCACACATCTGTTACTCATATACACCACACACACTTATCACACTCAGGCTCCGATGTGACACAGGCCTGAGCCTGCCCAACCAGCCACTGGGACTGAAGCTTAGATGCGTGCCTTCCTGGACACGCTCCAGCCCTGCACCATAGCAGTAAGGAGCAGCTAATTAGAGACAGAAGGGAGAACTGGCTCTTGCCCAGGGCCCTTTCTTCTACCTCTTGGGTTGACCCAGTGACCATCCCAGCACAAATCCCCCGACCTCCGACTAAAGGGTGTGCCTACACCAACAAAATAGCACAGACTGCTCACCTCTTGGTTCCTCATGCTAAAGTTCTGTGAGTGCAAAACTCCACACACACCGAACTGCTTAACCCTCCCAGAACTTTTATCTATGAACTGGTGTTTGCATCATCTAAATCAAAAATCATCTATAAAAATGCAAGGGAGAGATAGGATAGGGACAGGGAGGGAGCCGTGACAGCAGACAGCAAGGGGAATGACTAAGAAAGTTAGTGTTCATATCTGTGTGGAATGAAAAAAAAAATCTTTAAAACTTCCCATTCATTTAATGCATGTTTACTGAGCAGCTACTTCATGCAGGGCACTAAACTGGGCTCCCCTGAGAAATAAGACAGGATTGACTTCTACTTCCCACAGCTGAGATGCCCAGGTCTATTGTTCACCAAAATCATCCAGAGAGCTGCTTAATTTTTTCCCCCAATTCTGGACTTCCTTAGAGACTATGCTGGGGGAGGCCCAGGAGTATGTATTTTAAGATTTGCCAGAGAGATGGATTAAACTTATTTACAGATTGATATTTGCACATGAGAGATAATTAAACAAGTAATAACAGCAAGATTTGATACATATTAGGATGGGATATACATATAAAGGATATACTGTGGTCTCTGAGAACATAGAGGGGGGATTATACAGAAACACAGAGAAGTAGAATATAGATAATCCACAGAAACTCCAGGCTGGAGAGAACCCTGGAATTCATTTCATTCCATCTCACAGATACAGGAGCTGAGAGTCAAAGAGAAGACAAAGCCAGAGTCAACGAGATGACAGAGAGCCATTAGTAGACATCTGAACATACCCGCAGTTGCTAATAGCTCTGTAGAGGTGAAGTTTGAGATGGATGGTGGACACACAGAAAATATAACAAACTAGATGATAAAGAGATAACTAAGGATTGGCTAAATAGCAGTTATTGTTAGGAAGAAGAACATGTAATTAATAGAAAACAGGAAATATAAATTAACCAATTTGGCAGGGGTTTTAATGAAAGCAGACAAGTATAGATGGCTGGATATAAAACAGCTACCTAGAAGGGACAGACTAGAGAATTGTGAGTAACAGTTGTAGATATGGACAGAGATGCACAGCACAGGGCTGATGCTTGACAAATATCTGATGGCTGAAAAGGACACGTAAGCCTGTCTCGTACACACAGAGAGGTGGACAGACAATTATACAGCTTAGGTCCAAGTGATGAGTTAGGAGACAACTCTGATGTTAGAGACTGGATGTGGCAGAAGAACACTGGCCTAGAAGACATCTAAGTTTGTATCTTATGTCACTAACTTGACACATTCCTTTAAATGAAGAAAAGGAAAGGGATTGGGAATAGGAATTATTATTATCTGAGTTCATATTAGGCATATTTAATCATTGAACAATCTATTTTCTGGGTGAGGAAACAAGAACTCAGAGAGAGTGAGTAATTTTTCTAGGGTCACACAGTTAATATGGAGGTGGGTATTTGAAATTGCACCTGCCTGACTGTAGGGCTCTGCACAGTCCATCTCTCTATCTCAGGATCCTCACCTAGAAAGATAGGCAAACACAAGGAGATTCCTCAGGCTCAGACCTCCTATAATTCTATCACATGCAAAAAACAGCTCATTTACAGAGGGAATATGATTAGTCATGAGTTCTTATCATTAATGAAGCCGTAACTATTTCACTATTATATCTGGTTTTGTTCTAAATGTTTGAAATATCTCATAATTAAAGTAAAAGAAACAATCAGTCCATGTACTAACTGGCATTGTTAGGAACAAATATTGACAGGCCGCTAGATTTCATTTAAAAGAAAGTTAATTAAAAATGCTCTCATTGAGCTAAAAAATTGAAAGTTTAAAAACAATGACATTATTTCAACAAGTGCTAATCTGTGGGTGGTGGGATTATAAACTGTTTTGTTTTCTTACATGTCTGCAATTAAAATGCAATAAATATTACTTTTTAAATAAAGTTAATTATAAACACCATTCTTAAGTTGACACCTTGTTTTAAACAATAATTTTAAAACATTGTTTGCCAGGAGAGAAAAGAGGTGTTATTTTATCAACTTATTATTTTCTTTAAAACATTTTTAAAATTCACTTCATTGCTTCCAAAGCTTTTTTCCTACAGTTAGAACAGACACTTCAGCTCTACCAAGTCTGAATACGAACGGGTCCTGCCATGGAGAGGATGAATTAGTGGGGCATCAGACAGGGCTGCAATCGATGACCAAATAGGAGAACCAGAGGGTCAGGTCAGCAGCAGAGAGCTGAGGGTGCAGTTAGGGTTTCTGGCTCCCCCTCTAAACCCCCTTCCTAACCCATCTGCTAATGGGAGACCCCAAAACCAAGGTGGGGCTTCTCCCTGTCCTGAGCTAGGGGTGGGAGGTGTGGGAGAGGGAAGTGGGGAGGAAGGGGTGGCAGAAGGTGAAATGCCAGTTTGCTGAGAGTTGCTGGGCAGTGGGAGCCCACCTCTCATCTACAAATCTCAGAGATGACAGGGACTGAAAGCGTTCCAGGCACCAAAATCTGCCTCCAGGGCAGCAGCTGGGCAGAAGAAGGTAGGCCCTGGGTGGACAGGAGTTTCCATGTCGCTTTCAGGTAGTATTGGTGGCAAAGTATCTACAATGAACCCAAATCAGCTTTCCAGTAACTCCCATCTACTTCATTAATTTTGTTTCTTAAATTAATTATCCATTGCAAAAAAATACTTCATGGTAATTGTAACATCACTCAGTTCAAAGCCCTCTGACCCCACTGGAGTTTATTTCCTTCTGCACTTGACAGCACTCACTGTGGCAACAGCTCCTGTGTACCCAGTCCACTCTCCCACCCTCCCTAGCCTCTCGGAGGTTCTGCATACACCCTTCACTGTTCCCTAAGCCCCAGCTGTCAGCCTGCGTGGGGATCACTGCCACTCTTGGACCTCAAGCTGGAGCTGGTGGCTTCCTAGCTCAATCCCTCTGCTTCTGACGCTAGTAGCCTGAGGACACCTGGATTTTCCTCCCCGCTCCACACACGCTGGTGGGCGGCCAAAGCTTCGCCAGGTTTGCTCAGGAACAGCAGCTCAGTCAGTCGTTGGGAAGGCCAGGTCATCCCGCGGAACTGTGAGCGCCCCGCAGCAGCGGCGGGAGAGTGGCTGCAACAATCCCAGGGCTGAGACCGCTCCGCTCGCTCGGGTAGACTAGGTGCTGCCCGCGCGCGCTGCCGCTCCCGAGGCTGTGTGTTGCCTTGGGCTAACCTGGGCCCTCCAGAGGGGCATTAGGAGCCAACTCAACACGGTTTGTGTCTACTCTGCCTCCTGCTGGGTCGTTGTGCTAGACAAAAGTCCTGCGGTCTCAGCAGGATAAGCACAGCCCAGAGAGAAAGGGCTCTAAGGACGGGCTTTGCCGGAGCACCGCGGGGGTGGCTTTTGGAACCCGGGGGCAGAGAATTCCGGGCCGGGCTGGGGCGGAGGCTCGCGGCCGCTGCTGCCCCGCCCGCCCCACCTCCCGGGCTCCCGGGCGCCGCGCTGGACGCAGGGCAGGCTGCGGCCGGGGGTGATTATTACCTGCGTCTCGGAGAGGCTGAGGCTGCCGGCCAGCTGCTTCCGCTCGGCGCCCACCACGTAGTGGTTCTTCTCGAAGGCGCGCTCCAGCCGCAGCAGCTGCGAGGGCGAGAAGGCCGTGCGGATCCGCTTGGGCTTGCGCGCGAAGGGGCCGTGCAGAAGCAGCCCATCCTGGGGCACGTCGCTCGCTGTGGCCCCGGCAGCCGACGGCAGCACACGCAGGTACAGACAGAGAGAAGGGGCGCGGTAAGCTGCAGCCCGGCCGCCAGGCCGCCCGGGGGAGCGGGCCACGCTCGGCCTCCAGCCCCTCTCCCGAGCGTCCTTGAGCGCTCCTCAGTCTCCAATCCTTGATACCCCCATCCACTTCTCCCCTTTCCCTTTTGCCGTTTGACTCCACCCTGCTTCCCAACACCTCCCCACACTTGCAGAGTTACCCCGCCAGGGATGCGCGCAATCCCAGCCCAGTGGATCACTCTTTGGGGCCCAGAGTCCACGCCAGGCCTGATGAGGCGCCGACCCGCCCAAATCCACACTTCGTGGAGCAGCCGAAGAGGCCAAGGGATGGCAAAAGTCCTTTGGCCCTCCTTTTCCCTTTCACAGCCTTGCTACCTCTCCCCCCACCCCACCCCCTCACCCCACCCCCTCACCCCTCACCCCACCCCCTCACCCCAGTGATTTGCTTTTAGTAACTGCTTGTGAAGCACCTCCCTCCCAAAAGACCGAGAGTACCGAAGGTGAAAAGGGGAACAGTCAGGCTGTAGGCCAGCCCACCCCAAACTAGAAAGTACCCAAGGACTTTCCTCTCACACTTGCTTCAACTAATCTGGCAGCTACACGCTCAGGCTACTAGCCTGTTGGAAACTTCTGCCGAAAGGATAGGAGCAGGCTCTATCTTGGAAAAGGTAAAAATAGCCAGAGGTTAGGTCATCCTGCTGGAAGCACCTGGAGATCTAAATTGAAGTTGGGCTCCTTCTTCCCCCTGCCCCACCTCTCTCTCCACAAACCTTAGACTGCCTGGAGGCCCAACCTCAAGGATTAAACCTTGTCCTCACAAGAGACTCTAATTATTCCCTAGTGGGAAAAGGCACTGCTTCATCCCTAAATAGTCCTATGCTCAAGAAACATGTAAATAAATATCTGGATGTCATCTAATATATATATAGATATAGATATAGATATAGATATAGATATATTGGTTTCTGCAAAGGCATGAGTAAAAATATATGCTCCAGCTTTCCTACTACCTTCCCCCCCCCTAATTTATTGAATAGGATTTTTTAGTATGACTGTCCCTTGGCAGATGCTGGACCAAGTTCCTACACTCAGGGGGACTGGATGAGGCTAGGGCGGTGATCAGAAAGTACAAAAGCCAAAAGAGACTTCCACTCATAGACCCAGTCTTCAGTGAACCCCTCACACAATCTCCAGTCTTAGTTGCACATTCTTACAGCCTGGAAACAAGCTCTGAAAACATCACCCATGGAGTCTCACACAGTGGTATATAACAGTCTCCCTGACCCACCAACACAGAGCCCTAAACGGAATGTTTTGACAGAGTTTGCTGTTGAGAGTGACTGATCCAATTAATTTCTTCAGAGATGGTTACCAGTTTGACTCAATTTGACCAGCAGTTTTGCTCTTAAGACAATTATCTGGACAATTCAGTTGAGCTCTCCCATCTTAGGAAGCATCTATGTATGTGGAGTACAGGCACATCATAAAGATGCTATTGCTAAAACTCTCCAGGTAAATGTTTGGTCCCTCTGCTGGTGGAATCTGCCTGACCTCACTTTCTCCAAGTCCTTGGACTTTGGAGACATACGAAGGCCAATTTTATTACTGGGGTTTTCTGTGGAACAGGATTGCCTATGATTGAGACCTATGGCCTGGGGAGAGTCAAAATCACTAACCTCCAGTCATCTTATCCATTTAAGTGGCTGGATCTGTGATGTTAAAAAAGAGGGAGATGGAGGAGGGGTACTGGTCCCCTGAGCCGTTCAAGGTGGGGTCAGTTCCAGGGCCATTAGTCCTGACTAAAGGAAGAGAGATTTAAATGGAGGAGGTAGAGGGACAGATGGTCAGGGGAGGTTGTCTTCCAGAGAGAGGTAAAAGGAGAAAAAATGAGGAGTCTGCTCCAGGGGGAATAAGGAAGATTAAAGTGTCTGTGTGTTGGGGGGGGGGAACCAAAGTGATACACTTAGGGAAAGGTGGGGGAGGTGAGTGGGATGCTTCTTGGTGATGTTAAAATGAATTGCTTGAAAAACCAACATTGTTCTGAGTCCAGGTGAAGTCTTGGCACTGATTTCCTCTTGACAAATGAACCTGAGAGGGAAAGAAAAAGCCTAATTCATCCCAGCATTCAAAGGGTTTGGTTTCAGCTGCCGGCTGGCCTAAATTGGTCAGGAGTGGGGTTATAGCAAGGAAAGGCCCTGGATGTGTGGATGCAGAGGTGTGCAGGAAAGTGTGGGGCTGAGAAAGCAAATTGCACTCTGCGATAGTCCCTGTACTTTAATGGCTGTTTTATGATTTGGGGGAGTGTATCAGTCACCTGTGTAGTGGAGTTGAGTGCTGTCTTTATAATCCAGAGTGGAGGATGGCAGCCAAAAGCTCTGCCCTTCTGACATACATAACTCCTTTGCCTCCAGTCTTGTTAGTTTCAGGGAAAGCTAAGTTGTGTGGGATCTATCTCGCTGAAAGAATGGCCCCAGTTCATTGTAATGTCCTCTTGTGGTAGGCAACATGTGTCCCAGTCTATGTCCACATAAGGACAGGTATCCTTCTAACCCAACATGAAGAAGCAGGATTCTGGAAAATTATACAAAATGTTGATAAACAATGACAGGTTATTTGATCCAAAAGAAGCAGGGCTTCTTCCACTAAGAAGGAAGGATGTTTAGTACAAAACTAACATCCCAAGACACTGATCAATTGTTTCTGTAAGGATAAGGGTGCCTTAGGTGACTACTGGACCTGGACCCCTCTCACTCTGACCTGTAGGGAATGGTCCATCCCTTCCTACCACCTCCAATCATCCCTTATTCTTCATTTTCTCTTGACTGGGCCACAAGGGCAAAACAAGTTTGGGGCTGTGGTGCTGCCAGTTTGCACACATAATTCCAGGCTGAGAAAAGGCTGTCAGTTTCGAACTAAGAAAGGTGAAGGGGAAACGGACTGCTACAGCCTTCCCTGGAGTTTGAACTGAACATCCCCCACCTCTACGGTTTTCCTGTAGCCTCTCTCTGCGGGCCTCTTCAAGGCTATGGCTGGGAGCTAGCAGTAAGAGACTCCCAGGAATGAGGCAGCAGGAAGCGAGAGCTACGGATCGGAAGAGCCCTGGGCTCGAGCTGCAATCCTTACTTACTAGAGAGACCGCGGCCGGCCAGGGGCTCCAGGCCGGATTACCGGGCGGAGGGGCCTGGGGCTAGGACTGGGAAAGAAGGCCAGGCGGCGGAGATAACCTCAATTCTCCTTCTCTGGCTGGAACAAAGGCTCCCTTTGAAACATGGGCCCATTACCATCGCTGGACCGGGAGGGCTTGGTCTCACCCACAGCTCCCTCCCAGCGCCGCTTCCCTGCCCGGAAAGTTCTTGATCTCGGGGAAATAGCGCCGAAATGCAGCCAATCTCTCTCTTCGCGGATTCCTCTCATCCGACCTCGCGAGCGGCCCCAGGCTTTAGGGTCCAGATCATTCCATGCTCCTTTTTTAAATCTTCCACAGCCTAGCTTAGTGGAGAAGTCCATTCCCCGTGCGCCGGACCGCGCTGCCTGAGAGCGCCGAGCGCAGAGCAGAGCGCAGACATGTTTCCTTTTCGTTCGTGTAGGGTTTCGGTTTTTTTTGCATTAAAACGGGGCTGAAATGAGCAACGCAGAGACCCGGTTCTCTAGAAAACGCGGCGCCGGAGGCCCGGGGACGGCTCGGCTCCCAGCCCCGAGGCCCGGCCGGACTGGAGGGCGCTCGGCCGCCCGGACGCACTTCGATCTGCCGCAGAGACGATGGGCCCAAAGCCACGGTCTCTCAGGATTTGAAAAGTCCTTCAGTGCCCACCGGATTTTTGGATTAGAAAATGCGACCGCTTGCCTCCATCTCCGCGTCAAGACGCGATTCTTGAGAGAAAAATCCAACCGTTTCTGCAACTTGACAACGTATCCGCTGGGACTGATGGTTCGGGGAGCTGCAGCAATTTCCGAGAGAGGGTTTTGCGGAGAATTTATCCGGCCTCAACTGGCTAGGAATGCCCAGAGTAGGAACCTTATCTCTTGCAAGGCGCATCCAACCCTGGGTGCCCCAGGTCCTCGAGGGCGAAGCCAGAGGTGCAAAAGGTGTTACCGAGCGCGTGGGACTCAGGATCCGAAACGGAGGGAGCCTCTCGGGTGGCCATCAAGCCGAGCCGCTGCACAGGTCTGGGGACCTGTCGCCTGGTTCTTCTCTGAGCTCCTGACCCTCACCAGTTCCCTACCCGCCGGATGCGGGCTCACAATTTGCCGAGGCTGAAACTCCGCCCGTGGGTGCAAGGTTTTGAAACCCAGGCTGAGTCTACCCGGGGTAGTTTGCTGAATTTGAATATAACCTCATTTTATCAGTAAGCATTGGTTTTAAGTAACAGGAACTCTTGCTAAAGCGGCAAACATTGTAGGGTTTTTTTTTTCTTTTATCCCCCCAGATCTGGATTGGGGCAAATCTTTGAAATCCTCAGAAAAGACAAGTCTGCCCACAAAAATTCTTATCAAGTAATTACATTCTCTGAATCTACCGTGTGAGCATCTGTTGGTCAGGTGGAACTAAGAAAACTGACAAATCTGTTCCGGGAAAGCAGCTTTCTCTGAAACAGTCAAACGACTATAGCCAGGGCTTCAAGAGATAATTTTCTTTTATTATTTAAGTAATTGTACCAGACATCTAATTTCCTGTCGTACACCCAGCTTCCCTGCAGATTAGCTCCAGGAGCTGAAGCTCCAGCCTTGCCCTTTCCGTTGTTGTACTAAAATCCGAATTACCTAACTCCCACTGATAGATGGAACCTCCCAACACTGGAGTCCCCTTTACACTAACAAAATAAAAGTGAGAACTAAAGCAATTACTTCGCAAATTAAGGCCACTCTTAGAAGGAAGGAAGGAAAGGGGAAAAAACCCAAATTCCAACAAATTCAAAGAAGAAAACGAAGTCCAACAAATGCAACTCATTTTTAAGGTGAAAGTCAGATAATTGAAGACAGTGAGGGTGTGAGTGCGCGCGTGTGTAAGGCCTGTGGGGGATCTTAATTAGCAAACCGATTGCTTGGTGCAGACAAGGGGGATAGGACTTGCTACGACCTTAAAAGCCCTCCGCCCCCTGCCCGCTGCTCTGGAGGACTGTAGTCAGTCCCCCTGCAGCCGGGTAGATTCCCGCAGGCAGCCCCCCCGGTAAAAGAAGCCAGTTCACTTACTGCAAACCTTCCTCACCCTGGGTCCCAGAAGCACGTGTGACTTGGAAAAGTCGGGCTAAGGTTAGCTGAGAAACATCCCAAGACGGTGGCGCACTCCATACTGAACATTAACTCTGAGGTTTTCCCTGCCCGCTGCCCTGCTTCGTACTGAGCCAGGACAAACTGGTGGACTTTTCCCTGTTTGGATGCGCCCGCGAGGGTGGATCTGTGGGAGTTGGTAGTGAGTGTGAGACCGAAGAATCTTCCGGGCTCAAGCCAGGGCGAGGGAAGGCAGCAGTCCCTTCGCTTTCTGGGCTGGGACTAGCTCAGTGGGGAGAGAACGGGCAGGCCGACGGAAGGCCAGAGGAGACTCCAAGGATGCGCCTGTGCTTGGCGTCCGGACCAGCCTCATTCCTGGGAAAGCCTGGAAGTTCCAACCTAACTCACCGAGAGACCAACACGACAGAGCGCAGCTGGATCTGGCGAGGCTTTCCCTGGCTTGGAATAGACCTTCGCGGACCCACAATCTTCTCGGTAACAACTTCTGAACGGCCCCCTCTCGCCCCCGAGCCTCCCTCGCGTCCTCGCGGCACTGACACCGGCCAGCCCTTTCCGCAGGCACAGCATGGGCACTCACCCTGGAAGCGGTGGCCGAAGAAGCGGTTCCGCAGCACCCAGGGGTAGAAGTGGAGAGGGTCCCGGTGCTGGGCGCCGAAGAAGGAGTGCGGGGGCTGCAACGGGGAGGCGCCCAGCTGGTGCGCTGGGTGCACGGTCAGCGCGGGGTGGTTCATGGCCTCGGGAAACACGAGCTCCGGCCCTCCGTAGAGCGAGCGACCGGCGCCCGCGGCGGCTGCGGCGGGGAAACCGCTCACGAAGGCCGCCTCGGCCGCGCTGGGGTGAGGATAGTTGAGCGCTGTGGGCCGGAGTGGTTCCTCTGAAGCGGCCGTCGCCAGGGGATGGGAGCCCGCGCCCCCGCCTCCAGTGCCCCCGCCGGTGCCACCGTCCTTGGCCACCAAGGATTCTATGGTAAAACCTCGCTTAGCCGCGGGCTGGAACATGGTCGCGGCCGCCGGAGCCGTGAGAGGCAGCGGGGCTCTGGGGAGCGCTCCGTGTCCTGGCGCTGCCGCCTTGCGGGGTGTGCACCCAGCCAGGCACATGCACATACACCCGCACCCCTCACCTCCCCCGCCCGCCTGCCTGGGCTCGGCCCCCGCCGGCGAGCCAGGAGCGGAGCGGCGAGGGGTGTGCGAGCGAGCTAGCACGGAGTCCGGCCACCGCGCACAGCCTGGAGCTTCGGCCCCTCCGGCCAAGCGGGCAGTTTCTGGCTCAGGCACTGGCGCTAACGCGGTCTGCGTGCGCCACTGTGAGCTGCCTCTACGACCGGAGGCTTGTGCCCGGTTCCCTCCCTTCCAAGTCACGCCAGGACCGACCCCCGCCCGCGATCCTCCCAGCACTGCCCCGTCAGGCCTCGGCAGCCGCGCTGCTAGGCGCGAGTTAGCGGGCACCTGCCCCGCGTTCGCCCATTGGCCGCCGCTCACCTGCCCCAAGGTGGGGGGCGGGGCGGGGCGGGGCGAGGGACGGCGGGTGGAGATGGAGCTCGCAGTTGGAAGCAAAAGCCGGACTGGAAAATGTGCGGGACCATCTAGCCTCCCCCTCTCCGCCCCACCACGGGCTTTTCCTGGCGTCTCCTCCCTTTAGCTGAGTCTGGTGGCCGCTGAGCAGTCTCAACCCACGGTGGGGTCAGAGAAGATATCGGAAGAAACTGGGACTTGGCAAACCCTTTTCTCTAGTGAAACTCAGTCGAACCCTCTTCCATTCATCCTGGGATGTCATTTCAGTTCTTAGAGAACTTGATCTGGATTTGAGCATAGGGTGGGTGTTTGGGATCCAACAAATACGCCCCCCTCCCCGAGAATAAGTTCCCTGCTCCCCTGACCTGAGGGACCTTGCCGCTCACCCATCATCCATCTCTTGAATGCTCTCTGAAGCTGTGGCCTTGTTTCTGAGGTTTCGCGTTTCCTGGATGTCTTGGGGGACAGCTCCGGAATGGGGACGCTCATTCTTTTCACAAGGAACCAGGCAGAAGCAGAGCAGGAACAAGTCGCCGGGTCCATCACCACACAGCTCTCAAGCAACAGTTCGCGATGCTCCGAAAAACAGTTCGTTTACCCAGTCACCTTATGGTGTCTGGCTCAGACAGGGACAGTGGGCCTCAGCGCAGGGAGATCTGCTTTCCTTGCCTTCTCTGGTGGTGGGCTCAAGTCTGTTTGGGGTCTCAGGGACGTTGTACCTTAAATTGGAGCTGCTGGAGCAGCTCGACCTGATCCCCAAGAGGACATGCCAGCGGTACTAGGAAGCCAGCGTTCTTGGCCTCCCGGACCTTCACCTTACACCTGTGACCACAGAGCAGTGGATGAGTCTTGCTTGGGCCTATTTCCATTTCATGCTGTAATCTGCCGGGGATGAGAGAGCGATTGGCAATGAAAACCCGTACTCCGCAAACTTTTCCACCAGGGCATTCCAGGTCGCAAGAAACACCTTGTCGAGGCCTAGAAAGGCTCACAGGGAGGCTGCCACCCGCACCTTGCCAGCCCATCGGGAGGAAGGGATCCAAGCGAGTTCCGCTTTCTCATCGCTGCCGGGGTCAATCCGAGGGGCTAGAGGGGCGCGCGAGCGCGCAGATCCGGGCCGGGTCTCCTGGAGCGGGGAGGCCAGGGGGTCTGCGCGTCACACAACTCTGCGGGGACTCCAGGCCAGGTCTTGGCAGTGGCCTGTCTGAGAGCCAGGAGCCTTGGTCCGGGAGAGCGCTCCGGGCGCCCCTGCAGCCACAAAGCGGGTTAAAGTCTATTTTCCACTCGACTGCTCCGAAAAGCTCCTGCGCGCCGACGTCGTTCTGGCCCCCTTGGGCGAGATGGAGAGGGGGTGGCTATAGGAAGAGGAGGCCAGAGGACCGCACCCTGCAGTCTTTCACGTCCTGGGCAACCCAGGGTCAGGCACCGCGGCGACGCCCCGGAAACGCCCTGGGAAGGAATTGTTACTGAACCTGAGGCGAGCGCCGCGGGTCTTAGTGGCCTCTTTGGATCTTTCTGGCTCTCGGTGATGGTCGCTCCTTCTCTCCGGTTTCTGTCTGGGGCTATCCCCTCCTCTGTTTCCGTTTCCCTGCCCCCACTACCACCTTTTTTCTTTTCCTCCTTCTTTGCCTCACCCTCAGTCTTGGAAAAGGACGAGCGCCGTCGGGAAAAGGACCCGACCAAGCCAAATCACCAAGGGCGCGAGGATGTGCGGATAAGGAGAGGAACAGAACAGGAGATTTTCGTTTTCTATGTTAGGAGATGACAGGGAATTTTGCCGGAGCAAGGGTCCCCTAGGGAAGCGGATTCAATTGGATATACATTCCCTAGGCCTGTACTCTGCGGCTATAGACCAAGGGTTGGGGTGTGCAACGGAGGAGACTGGAGCCATTGGGGCAGGTTGAACCCGCTCCCAGGGCCTTGATTCTCTAGCCCAGGGATGAATCTAATCTTACGGGTCCATTTCTCGCCTCCCACTCAAGCTGCTGAGCTCTACTAGAGTCTGGAGCCTGGTCATGCACACTGGAATACCTATGTCCTACACATCTGCAGGTTGCTTATTTTTAATTTCGTATCTATCCAAACCCACCCCCAGCTTCCTGGATTTCCCGTCTCCCCACAACCCAGTGCCTCACTTTCTGCAGAGGAGCCTGATGCCAACCAGGCTGACACAACCTGAGCCACCTGTCTTGGTTCTGGCCCCACATCAACATTTTTCCTTCCTCCTCCCATCTCTGGAATAACCAAGGCTCAAATCCTGGCTCTTCCATTTACTAGTGATGAAACCTGAAGCCAATTATCTTGCTTCAGCTTGTACATCTATAAAATGGCAAATATTATATGGGCTCTGTGATTATTAAATGAGATAGCATGTAGTGCACAGGGCCAATGCCTGACTCCAAAGAAACACCAGGTAAAAGTTATTGACACTGCCTTTGCCCATGTGGGAAACTAGGAAATGATCCTCATGTCCTCCTCCCAGCTGGAATGCTGCGGTATACATCATGGCTCCCAGCACAGCCTGGCGATTTCTCCAATAGAGCCTTCACTCTTGCAGAGGGCTTGATCTGTCAATATCCTTAGCCATATCCCTTTTAGCTTCCAACTCCCTCTTTCCTCTTCAGCCTACTTTTATCTTAATGTTTCTTCACATACAAAAATTTTCTATCCTCATGTTTCCCTTAGTCTGTTGTCTTTTCTTCTTCACCACCACACTTTCTGGATACATTTTAGACTTTCTTCAATGTTCTCAACTTCTCTTTCACTCACGCCTTTGCAACCAGACTTCTGCCCCCATCACATTAGAAAAATGGGTTGCAAAGTTTCCAAACTTACATGATGTTATTATTGCAAGAGCCACATGTACTTGTGGAGATGATGATAAGCACAACAAACTTGTTGCTGATTTTGAGATTAGATTAGTTATAATCCTGGCCTGAAGGATTTAGAGCAGTCCCTAACACATAGGAATTGATATATGTTAGCTGCTATTATCTTAATAGAGCTCTGCTCTTCAGGAGACACATTTGTTTATAAGGCATACAAAATATGGATGGCCCAAATTGAGATGTTCTATAAATGTAAATATACACCACATTTGAACACACAAGTTTATTTTTTTTTAAGACACGCCATATTTGGCACCGGACGGGCTTAATGTTTAAAATATGTAAAATATCTTTTTAATATTTTCTATATTGATTACATGTTGTAATGAATATATTGAGTTAAATAAAATATATTAAAACTTTTCTGGTTTCTTTTTAAGTTTTTTAATGTATTACTCTAACATTTACAATTACATATGTGTCTAGTGTCGTATTTATTTTTTAAAATATTTTTGTGGTTGTAGATGGACACAACACCTGTATTTTATTTATTTATTTTTATGTGATGCTGAGGATCGAACCCAGGGCTTCACACATGCTAGGGAAACACTCTACCTCTGAGCCACAACCCCAGCCCTCATGTCATATTTCTACTGGACAGAGTTGTTATAGAAAATAAAGATAATGCAAAGCGGGGATAGATAAAGGGGGATGAGAGAATGGAAAACTTCTTATTTTCAAATGCAAGTCTTTTTTTAGTCATTATTGTCCTTAGTGTCTTCAGCATTGAGTATCTTTAACTCCCTTTTCTTTTGGAAACTCTCTTCCTTTTATTTTCCTTTCTTTTGCTGCCTGTAGGAGTTGCTCCTTCAAGGACACCATTTGTTCTTCTAAGTGGGTGTCCACCAAGGTATCCTTGTCCTTAGTCCTTCCTCATTCCGTTTATTCTATCTTTCTATCTATCTATCTATCTACCCATCATCTACTCCTATAGCTTCCACCAATATTTGATGCAAATTCCTTATGAGTTTATATATTCCCCCAGACCAAATCATTAAATTTTAGATGCTTGTGAGATGTCTTCTTGGGGATCCCACAGACCCCCAAGACATTCACCATGCCCCAAAACTGAGCTCGACATCTTCCCTGCCAACTCTGTGCCTCTCTCTGGCTTCTCTCTTTTGAGAAGGAGCATGCCTTTCTGCAGGACCTAGGCTCAGCAGCTAAGAGGCATCTGCGATGTTCCCTTCTCAGTCATGCCCTTTCTTTCCATTCTACCTGCCACTGCCTTAATTTGGGCTCTCCATGATACTTTTAAAATAAGCATTTGTGATTTCTCCTCTCTACAATTTATTTTATACATGACCACCAGAGTTCTGTAATATACCTCTAAACTCTTTTTTAAAATAGTTGGAATTATCACTATAATAATAATAATAATAATAATAATAATAATAGAACAGTCAGATAATAGAGGACTTGAGAAACATTATAAAGTTAAAATAATGCATACACATATTCAGAGCACTCCACTCAAGAACAGCAGAGTAATATCTTCTCCTGTTCTTTAACAAACATTTTAATTTTCCTGTAGAAAACAATAATTCAAATTATATTAGATATGAAGTTCCCCCAATTTTCTCCCCAATCTCCCATCACTATTTTTTTAAATTTTAGCTGCAGATGGACACAATATATTTATTTATCCATTTAATTTTTAATGTAGGTTCCAACCCAGTGCCTCACAAGTGTGAGGCAAGCACTCTACCACTTAGCCACAGCTAGTGTCATTGATTTGTAAGACAGATTCCACCCTTAGGAAAGACACTTATTAGGAAAAATGCACTTCTGATTATTCTGCATCTCTATACTCTTAACATTTGTTTTCACACAACAGTGGGACCCAGGTCAGTTTCATAAATAAACCATTACTCAGTTTTTCAGCATCGATATGGAGATAATAATAACACCTACTCTGGAGAGGTGTCAAGAGAATTAGAATCAGATATACCTCTTGGCATATAATAAATTCTTAATAAGCATGGACTGGGAATGCCACTATTTCTGATAAGTTCAAACAGCTTAGTTTAGCATGTGAAGCCATCCATGGGCAAGTTCCTATCTCTATAGCCTCCATCCTCTGCTCCTCTATGGGCAAAATGCCCTGAACAATACTACCACCAGCAAAGACATTCATCCAGGGACTTCTTGTTCTTTGTGTCTCTCTGTGTATGTCCAATACATTTCCCCTTTAAGCCTTGTTCAAAACACTACACTGAAGTATGTGTCAGTCCAACTTTGGAGAAGACAAAAATTGTCCAAAGTGCATGCAGTCAAATATTTAGAATGTCAACTTCATGACGACCATCTATGTAGTTCACTGTTGTGTTTCCAACATTCAGCACAGTGGCCTAGCATATAATAGATGCTCACTAAGGATTCATTGATTGACTATATAAATTTGAGAAACATACTTCCGGGTTATGAATGTTCTGAAACAGTATAAAAATGTGTTTTCATTATAATGGGACATAAAGAAGAGATAACTATATCCTGTAAGTTTTCCACGAAAGGAGAGCTGGAATTCTTGCTTGGTCTTTAGTGTGGGCTTCCCCAGGTCTCATTCTGAAAGAAGACTCCTCATGGAGAGCCTTTGACTGCTGGGGAAAAAAACTCAGACGTTTTGAACTTGGAGTCTGCCAATAATAAGCTAAACTCTTGGGTAGAGAAGACTATAAATTCAAAGTTTCCAGTGTATCTCTATATTATATGATGTGTGAACTTGGAGCAAATATCCCATTCTTCTGAAAAGACCTTTTCAATAGATGCTTTGTAAATCCAGGGATAAGCCAAACACTTAATTCTTAAATGGAGATTAAAGATCTCAGGGTTCTGCATAACATAAATGTTTTCTCTCTAACAGTCTATCTTTGCAGATTCATTTAATTTAGGGAAATGTTTCTTTTCTACATGTGTGTCGAGCCTGTTCTGTCTTCCCAAATTAGGGCTCCTTCTTTGGAGTGTATTTATGTATCAGAGCTTTAGTCTAGAAGAAATTCCCAGATTTGGTGAAATGTTGGATGATTATGTAGTAGTTGGCCCAGGAGGCATCCAGGCAAGGGCAGCCAATAGGATATTCTGGAGTGGACATCCCATGAGGAGCAAAAGAGGCTAGAAGGGGGCGGGGGGAATTAGAGTGGACGATACTTGGGCAGGAGCTGGGAGGCCATCTCTCTTACTTAAAACTAGACAGACAGGACCTAAGAAAGGGGAGGATAAAATCTTGCCATTACATAGATGTCCTGATCAACTAGCAGACACCGGATGACCTAGGAAGAACGGAGCCCTTTGACAGAGATCAATGTCAAGGCACCTCCATAGGCCTATCCTGACCTGGCTAGGTGTTCTGCTAAACTGCTCACCTGCTTTCTTCCCCACTGCCCACTCACACAAATTTGTTTGTTCATGTCTGGATCTGAATAGCTTCGCCTTGCTTAGTACACACATTTCTGACTCGAATTGAGTTGTTGAATGATTTGGCTTGTTTGCGGATGCTTTCTTTTGTGGGCACACTCAGCTGAATGTGATGTCAATTTTGTTTCTTATAATATGGTAGACTACATGTCCAGATGACCTTCCCAGGACAGAAGGTCTAATTCCATTCTATTTTATTTTGACCTTTTATTATAAACATTTCCAAATACAAAAAAAGTAGAAAAATCCTACATTTAACACTTAAATACACTGTCAGATTGAATTATTGTTAACAATTTTCTACTTTGCTTCATCCCTTTTTTCTCTCATGTTTTTAGTTTTTAGTTTTTTGAGGGCTACCAGGGATTGAACTCAGGGGCACTCGACCACTGAGCCACATCCCCAGCCTTATTTTGTATTTTATTTAGAGACAAGGTCTCACTGAGTTGCTTACTGCCTCGCGTTTGCTGAGGCTGGCTTTGAACTCAGGATCCTCCTGCCTCAGTCTCCTGAGCTGCTGGGATTACAGGTGTGAGCAAACTGGTTTTCTGGTGTATTTTAAAGTAAATTATATCCATTGTGAGGTTTCACTCCTAAATATCTCACTATGAAAAAAAATTTTTAACAAAAATTTTCAGGGTTTTTTTTCCCCCATACTTGGAATTGAACCCAAAATGCTTTTGCAACTGAACTACATACCCAGTCCTTTTCATTTTTTATTTTGAGACAGGACTTTGCTAAATTATTAAGGGTCTCGCTAAATGACTGAGGCTGGCCTTGAACTTGTGAACCTCCTGTCTCAGCCTCTGGAATTTCTGGGATTACAGGTGTGCACCACCATGCCCAGTCAAACTTTTTCTTATGTTGAAATTTAAGCATTCTTTGTAGAGAGGATGACGTAATGAATCCCCACATATTTTATTACTTAACTTTAACTATTAACCTTCTGCCAGTCTTTAAAACCTGCCCCCCCAAAACCCCCAAACAAACAAAACAGCAATTTTGGGGGGCTGGGAATGTTGCTCAGTGTTAGAGCACTTGCCTACCATGTATGAAGTCCTGGGTGCATTATCAGCACTGCAAGTAAACAAACAAAAAGTCCTATCTTCAAATGATGACAGAAATGGCACAAAAACAAGAAAGAAAAAAAAAAACTTTAGTTTTCCAGAAATTACACTTGGCTTGAATTGAGACAGGGAAGTAAATTCTAAAGCTAGAGTTTGTGTTGAGACAAATCTCAATTCCCTGGTAGCCAAAAGCTTTGCCTTTAAAGGGCCACAAGTAAAAGGAACAAAGGACAAAATTTGGGACTCATCCAAAGGAAGTCAGACCAGAGACCCCCTAAATGTTACATCTTTACTAAGTGAACAAAATATTCCACCCCCACAAAGGGAGATGATGGGCATATATGCCTTCCTCATCTTTAACTAGAAAGGAGAAAATGAGAAACTGTTTTCCTAAGAGTTCCTAACCACAGTCTCACTCTCACTTGGATTTGGGACCAAAAATCTTAGAAAACTCTAGAAGACTCCAAGCTAAAAATATAGGATCCACCAGGATAACAATGTAGAGTAACACATTTAAAAGTCAAACTTCATATAATTCCCATGGATGAAGTTCTAAGAAAGATAAACTCACAATAAAAAATTACAAAGCACCCCAAAAAACAAAACAGAAACTGCAAGTTACAGAATAAGACTTGAGAAAAGACCACATATAATAGAGAATTAGTAGGGCAGGGTAGACTTAGTAGCTCAAAGGTAGAAATGCTTGCCCAGCCAGTGAGAGGCCCTCGGTTGGATCCCCAGCACCAAGAGAGAGAAGTAAAGAGAGAGAAAGAAGAATTGTCAGATATGTAATATAAAATAATTTCCATTCAAAAATTTAAAAGGGTATTAGAAGAAAATAAAAAGTATCTAAAATAGGAGTATGCAATGGTTCAACTCAGGAAAACTATTTATCAATTTATCAATTTTAAATAAAAGTAAACATATACTCATTCAGCCATCCTACTACCATGCATCCATCCAAGAGAAAAGAATGCACATATCCACAGAAAAAAATTTACTCATAATTTCTAAGAACTTTAAGTAATCTTCATTCCCATAAACAGTAGAATAAATTGTTAGGTTCATACAATGGAATTTAGCAAAAGAGAGGGGAGAGAGAGAGAGAGAGAGAGAGAGAGAGAGAGAGAGAGAGAGATATTTCTAAATGCAGCAACACGGATGAATCAGAAGCATTATTGCCCACACAGAAGCTGGGCACAGTAGTGCACACCTGTAATCTCAGTGGCTCAGGAGGCTGAGGCAGAAGGATTGCAAGTTCAAAGCCAGCCTCAGCAACTTAGCAAGACCCTGTCTCTAAATAAAATGAAAAGGGCTGAGAATGTGGCTCAGTGGTTGAGTGCTCCTGGGTTTAATCCCTGGCACCAAAAAACAAACAAACAAACAAAAAAGAGACAGAAAAAAAGTACATGCTGTAAAATTTCCGTTCATATGGTACTGTAGAACAGGCAAAATTAATCTGTGTGATATAAGTCAGAAGAATAGTTATTTCTGAGGGATTACTGATTTATTGGCTGGAAAGTGGCACAGTGAAACTTTTCAAACTTCTGGAAATGTTCTATATTTTAATCTAGGTGCTGTTCACATGCATGTTACACATAAGTGAAAATTCATCAGGAAATACACTTAAGATATGTACATTTTATCCAGATGTGATGATGTGCACCTGTAATCCCATCTACTCGGGAAGATGAGATAGTAGAGCCAGAAGATTGAGGCCAGCCTGAATTTAGCAAGACCCTATCTCAAAAAATAAAATAAAAGACTGGGATGTAGCTCAGTTACAGAGCACTTGCCCAGCATGTGCTGTGTATAAATTATGCCTCAGTGTGAACAAAAAGGGCCCTGTTGATTTGGAACAGTACTAATGAGGAATAAAAAATATAGCCATTGAAATTAGAAGTTCAATTTATAAGAAATTAACAGATTAGACATAACAGAAGAGAGTGTTTATTAACTAGAAATATATACATATGGCACCAAGAGGAGCAAACTGTAAAATATATTGAGAGGTTAAGAGATATGAAGGGCTGTGCCTGAGGATGATCATTTATCTAGTCTGGGTTCTAGAAGTAGAGAACCCTAGAGAAGTTTTTATTTGAAGAGTTTATGGCTAAGAAACTTTTGAAGTTGAGGGATAATGTCAATCGTTGTAATAGGAAACCCCACTGGATCCCCACAAGATAAATAAATTTACACATAAACAATACAATTGCAGAATACATAATGAAAAAGGATCTTAAAAGTAGCAGAGAACCAGGTGTGGTGGCGCATGCTTGTAATCCCAGTGGCTTGGGAGGCTGAGGCAGGAGGATTGAGAGTTCAAAACAAGCCTCAGCAAAAATGGTGATGCTAAGCAACACAGTGAGAACCTGTTTCTAAATAAAATACAAAACAGGGCTGGGGATATAGCTCAGTGGTCTAGTGACCTTGAGTTCAATCCCTGGTTAACTGCCACCCCCACCCTACCCCGCAAAAAAAAGTAGCAGAGAGAAAAGACAAATTATTAGAAAGCGACGACATTTGACTGAGGACTGACTCTCGACTGTGGGTGCAGGTAAGGAGTGGGATATATCTTCAAAGCACTGAGAAAAAATAATTCACAAGTTAAAATTGTATTTTTAGAAAAAACTGTCTTTCAAGAATAAGAGTGAAATAAAGACATTCTCAGACAAATCAAAATGAACATTTCTACCAACCCAAACCTCACTAAAGAAATTTCAGGCAGAAGGAAAACTGTTGCAGAAGAGAAGTCTGAGATGGAAGGATGAATGAGAATTGAATTTATCTAAATAAATATCAACTGCACAAATCCATAACATTCTTGTATAATATATGAGACTCAAACCACAAAGAACTAAATATGGAATAACAATAGTATATAAGTGGGGCAGAGTGGGAGAGTTGAAGATAAAACCCATTGATATTAAATATTTTTTCTGAAAGATATTTTTTTCTGCAAATATAGTGATTAACTTTAGAGTTTGGAAAGTGAAATATGATTGATAAAGTGCCTAAGACAACCATCAAAGGATTAATAAAAGAAAAAGAATTAAGAAAATCAGGATGAAAGAGTGTTAAATAACAATAAAGCAAATTCCTCTTAAAAACTCTAGCCAGTGGGAAAACCTGAAATCCATTGTTTCTAGGCCATTAGCAGGAGTGTGTCATGAGGCTGAAAGAGCCCTGCTTTGGGACATTAATCTGGTTAGAAAATAACTGAGAAAACATGGAAGGCATCTTAACAGGAAGTGTTAGAGAATCTGTCATTGGCATTCTCTTCTTGTAAATGGAACACAATCACTGAGCAATTCTAAATAAATGCTTAAGTCACAGGAATCAAAAAACTGATGTCAAAACAAAAGTTTGGGTTTCTATTTTTCACAAAGATTTCCAAGAGTTTACCATCAAATAATGATGCCAGGAGTAGTAGTGAGGAGTAATCAAGTATTTCATCGTGAAGAGTAAATCAGGGTCAGCATGAGGGTTTGGGCATGGTGGCCCACGCCTGTTATCCCAGCAGCTGGGGAGGCTGAGGCAAGAGGATGAGGATCACGAGTTCAAAGCCAGCCTCAGTAACTTAGCAAGGCCCTAAACAACTCAGTGAGACCCTGTCTCTTAATAAAATATTAAAAAAAAAAGGGCTAGGGATGTGGCTCAGTGGTAAAGTGCTCTTGGGTTCAATCCCTGGTCCCCCCCCCAAAAAAGTCACACGTTTCAAAACAAGATTCTGCACATGAATTTTGAAAGGAAGCAATGGCCCTTATCACCCTCAAGCTATTTTTAAAGTACAAAGGGTCCGGGGCTAATAGAAATGCGATTTTTAAATCTTAGTAATTGGATTTTTCATTATAAAGGATATACAATTCTGTCAGCCACGCTAGTTGTTCTGTTAGAACAATTTAGGAAAGAAAGAGCAATCATAACTTGGAAAAATTCCTGGAAATTTTCAGAATACAAAAAAAAATGTATATGTATTTAATGTATTTATAATTGGTGTAGTTTTGTAATCATACACTTTTTGGTGACATTCTTTTTAAGCTATTATCTGATGAATTAAGACTAATGAGAAAAGTAGGATGTATTTGCAGTTGAAAAGATTTCAATTCTGGGAACACTGTCTATCTTTGGGCATTGGGACTCTAATTTGTGAACAAAGGCGAGTATTCTAGTAGGAAGTCAAAGAGGAACAAAGAAAATTTACAACTCATTTAAGTTGGTTTCTACACATTGTGCAGACTTGCTGTGAATCTTGGGCAAGTGACTCAACCTATCATTGCTAGTTTCCTTATCTGAAAAATGGGAATAAATCAGGGATTCTGCCTTACAGTTGGTTGAGAGGATTCAATGAGTATGTAAGTTAAAGCACTTAGTGTAACACCTGCATATAGCAAGCATTTAGAATTATTAATGGTGTGATAAAGACGGGCATTGTTTCCACAGATTACTCATGAGATACAATGAGACAACTGCTGGTGTAATGATGCCTAGCTCTCAACCTGTTCAAGGTCCCTGCAGAAAATATCTGAGGCTGTCTTAATTAAGCCGGCATTCATGGGTGCCACGGTATGGATAAGATCATTGGGAGGCTGTTACATCCAATTATTATGGAAGCCGATTTTAATAAAATGCATGGCTCTGTCTACACTGGAGCTGCTTACACAAGTGGAAGATTTAATAGTGTTGCTACAACGTTTACGGAGGATGAGCCAAGAGCTTTGTACACACATTGTCATGCACATCTTGGGGATTTAATGGTGTTGAGGTTTGTCGGGATATGAAAGAACTCCAAAGTGATCTCAGTACTGTCAATTCTTTGTATGACACTATTCATGCATCTCTGAAAAGCTGGCAAATTTTCAAAACATTTGTAAGGGAGGGAAGGCATAACATACAGGAAGCTCTGGGGTTGTTGAAAACATGTTGGATTATTGGTTGTGATTGAGGGGCTTCTGCAGATTATTCAAACCTGGGAAGTTGTATGGAGCTATTCTTGAAAAGCACAGGTGGCTGGTAGCAGGGAGGGCTTGGCTGACTTTGGTTTCCAAATTTGAATTCACCTTTTGTTTACAAATGTTAACAAATTTTAAACAATGGGCTAATCACTGCAAGCATTATTTTTTTTTCCTAAAGAGCTTCTGATCAAAACTACATTTTTTTTTCTCTTTGCCATCAGATTGGAGCAATACTTCATGGTTTGTCCTCTGAGAAGCAATAAATATTTCAAAACCATTTGGGACAGAACAGAGAAATTATGCCAGTAAGTAATCCCCAAAGATTTTCAAAGTGGGAAAAAAATTTAAAAGAAGAAAATGTTCATGATAATTCAGGTAGTACATTTTCTTCTGCTATATCAGAACAACAATTTAGAATAAATGTTTATTTCCAATAGACAGTGGCTATAATTACGAAGCTTGTGTCTTTCAAAAACCAGTAACAGCAAAATAAAATAAATTAAAGGGACACTGAAACAGTACATTAAATAAAAAAAAATCTAGACATGTGTAAAAATTTTCAGCATCTCTGCTTGCTAGACTCCCACCTCCTATTGGGCCCTGGGTAAACCCCACGGCCTTCCTTCTGGTCATCGCCAATTGCATCAGGGGTGGTCCCTGTGGGCGCGCTTGATTTGGGGCCTGACATAAACAATGAGTTTCTTTCTCAGGCATTTGAAGTAAGTGACCCAGAGGGAAGTGACATTTGGTAACAGGCAGAGGGTCACAGAATGAGTATGGCAAACCAGAGAGGTCGGGCAGTGTCTGGAGCCTCAGTGTCAGCCCGACAGAGGCCGAGGCCATCCTGGTTTCAATCCAAAGTCCTGTTGGACTCAAGGTCAGGTGCAGGCCTTTTTGTGGACCTGCTGCTCCCGTGTGTGCGTATCTCCCCTGAGCCACCATGAAGGCTGAGCACAGCTCTTGTGTTTTGTTGTCAGGTCCCCCACAGTAGATGGCATCCACAGGAAAGAGGACATTGCGTGAAGGGTGTGATGAGTGTGGAAGACTGCAAGAGAGGCTCTTGACTCAGCTGCGTCCCTAGATGGTGGCCACCAATGGCTGAGAGAAGCCAGAAGGAAGAGCATGGAAAGTATGGAGGACAGGAGAGTTGCTCCGTACCAACCCGGTTCCACAGCCCTGGGGCTTCAAAGACAGCTGCCATCCAGCCTCTTCTCTAACAGACCCTAGGCCACCCAGCTAGCTGTGTCCCTGTCCCCATGCCATGCCTGTTCCCTGATCAGTGGTTTTGCTTATGGGGTTTCTGCCAGAATGTCCCCCCACCCCCCACCGAGTGCCAACCATTCTCAACCTCCAGGTCAGTTCATGTCACTTCTTCCAGGTGGCCCTCCTCACCCTTCTTGTCCTAAGTGGTGTCCTTCAGAATTCTCAGACCTCTGCTTACACTTATATTTGTGTAACTCTGGAAAGGCATGTGGCAGGGACCTAGGACTCCCTGGGGCCGTGGATGAAAAGAACAAGGCAGCCACTGCCCTTGGTTCCATTTAGGTTCTCCTTACCCTCTCCCCCCCCCCCCCCCCCCCGGTACCAGGGATTTAACCCCAGAGTGCTTTACTATTGAGCTGCATCCCAACCCTTTATATTTTTTTTATTTCTTTTTGAGACCAGGTCTTGCTAAATTGCTTCGGGCCTCACTCGGTTGTTGAGGCTGGCCTCAAACTTGGGATCCTCCTGCCTCAGTCTCCAGAGTTGCTGGGATTACAGGCATGCACCACCACACCTGGTCTCTGTACCCTCTTTTGCTTCATGGCCTCTCCTCAGAAAAGAAGGGGAGTCAGAAAAGGCCTCTTTCACCTAGATCCATGTCTGATTTCCAGGGCCTCTTTCTTTTTCTATGCCCAGTGAGCCTCTGGTTTCAGCCATTCATGCTCCTTCTGCCTCCACAGAGGCACAAGGCTGCTCTTCACAGCTGCAACCTACTCACTCATCCCTACACAAGCCCAGGGGCACCCCTGTCAGCTTCATTTACGTCTCCTTCAGGAAGCCCTCCCTGGCTGCTCTAATTCACCTGGATCATCAGCTCTAACCAGGGAAATCTGAAGCTAACAGGTGACTACCACAGGGGTTCATTTTTTGCATCTCTATGTGACACATAGGTTGCGCCATTCATGACCTGATGCACTTTCCCAGAATTCAACAGATACATTCTAAGTGCATAAGTGCCAAGCATTGTGCTTAGTGGAAGAGAGCCATGGATAAGACAGAACTGGTTGCCCCCCTCAGGGAGCTTAGCATGTGGTGTGATGGCTATGAATAGAACAAGCCGCTAGACATTGACGATACAGTGTGAACCGTGTCCACATGGGGTGTTCTAGGGGCACAATACCAAAGATGCCAACCATTTCTTGTCCTACCCAGACCCCCATTTGAAAAACTGGCCCAAACAGTTATATGCTGTACCATGTGAACAGGTCTCCCACCACTCCACCTCTCCACAGTTCATCAGACCAAGGACGGACACATGATCCCTGGGAGCCAATCCACGGACCCATAAAGGAGCTCTAAAAGAGACCCTGGTCCAATATCATTCTCACTCTCAGAAATGAGAACTAAGCTGGGCATGATAGCACGTGCCTGTAATCCCAGCAGCTCAGGAGGCCGAGGCAGGAGGATCTCAAGTTCAAAGCCAGCCTCAGCAACTCAGTGAAACTCTGTCTCTAAATAAAATACATATAAGAAAGGGCTGCAGATGTGGCTCAGTGGTTGAGCACCCCTGGGTTCAATCCCTGGTACATCCCCCCAAAGAAATGAGAACTAAGAGACACACAAGGAATTGCAGTTAAGTGTGGGCCTCGGCCTCATGGACAGTGTTACATGTACACCGAAATCTCAGGGAAGGGAGATGAAGTGTGAGCAGAGGAAGTGTTCTGGGAGGGATGGGGAGAAGAGAGCTGCTCAGAGACCTCACGGTGAGCCTCTGGAGGCAAGGGATTGGGCTCCAGCTCCTGCTAACCAGTAAACAACATGGCCCCAGAATAAAAGAGACTCCACAAGAACAGACCCATAGAAGGCTGGGCGTGAGCGGCCAGTGGGAGACAGGTCAAGGAACAGGCTGAGGATATGAAGGATGAGGAAGCACTAACCAGTAGGAGTGGAGATGTAGAGTTTCCTGGAGTCCTGGAGGGGAGAGTGTTATAGTATGAGTAAGATCTACAGGGAGCATGGGCCATACAACTGTCATACCAAGTCTATCACCACTGTGGGTAGAAAATGGTAGAAATTTAGAACAGTAGAACTATATTTGCTTAGAGCATCTGTCTACCCTCCCTCCCTCCCTCCCTTCCTTCCTTCCTTCCTTCCTTCCTCCTTTTCCATCACCCTCCCCGCTCCTCTTCAAAATTACTCTGTCTTGAGGCTTGGGGTGTAGTTCAGTGGTAGAGCACATGCCTACGAGGCTCTGGGTTCAATGCTCAGCACTGAAAAAAAAATCACAAAATTACTTTATCTTATCACCAAGGTAATGTATGTTTGCTATGGAAAATTTTCAAGATAAAGAAAAACAAAAAGAGCTAAGTAAAAATTCCTTAAAATCCCACCACCCAGATAGCTTTACTTAAAAATCTTACTGTTACTAAAACTAGTAGTAGCTAACATTTATCAAGCTCTTTCTAGATATAAGACACTGTTCTAAGAGCTTCTATGCATTATTTTATTGAATCCTCATGAACCTATGAGTTGGGTACTCTTTTTTAAAATTCAACTTAACTAATGATAGTTTTCAAGTAGGTGGCAAAACTGTGACAGAAGTTCTGACTCAAGTTAATATTTTTATGTACATATTTGTGGTCTTTTAATGGAGATCATAAATTAACATGGACTCCTTTTCCTTTTTACAAAATATATTTTTTAAAATGTTCAAGTAGTATGTAGACATACTTTATGTTATTCAAACAATATATTTGTGCTAGAGAAAGAAAAAAGAATAAAACCAGATGATTTTAGAAAAGAAAACAAGAACCATTTGTAACCCCACCATCCAAAAGACCAGTGCTTATTTACATTTAGCCATAGCTTCCCCATTGCTGGAGTGAATGTGGGATTCGGAACAGAGATGTGGTTCCTGATCTGGGCAACATTACCTAGGGAGACTTTCAATGAGCTGGGAAATCACACGAGTATTCAGCAGTTAGGTGTACACCAAAGGATGTGAATTGCGTTTGAAACCAGATTTTTAGTGTGGAATGTCCCGCAGTCTTTATAAACTGGCTGCTGTGAAAGAGCTGGGCCCAGAGGTCAGTAGAGCCAGACTGTCCCTGAGAATCAGGGAGAAGTCACTTCCTGTCTGGGCCTCAGTTTCCTCATCTGTACAGTGAGCCACTACAATTTAGGAATGAATGAATGACCGCTAGCCGAGTTTCCTTGTTGGCATTTTGGATGATGCCTGACAGTTCCCACCCAGCTCTGGCACAAGAAACAAGAGGCCGGTAATATGAAAGGGCTGGGGTCAGGGAACACCAAAGGCTTAAGGACCCCCAAACGAGGGTGTGAGCTCTATTTTTCTGGAGGGCTGGGCCAGCCAAGCCGATTAGGGGCCCCAGAGCAGCTGTGGGCCAAGGGAGGCCGCTGGGGGTGAGGGGATTCAAACAGCTCTTTCCCACCCTCTCCCCCACCAGCCTGCTCTGTGTAAAAATTCCAAACTCCCAATCAAACCCCCTTCTCTTTTCTCCTTTCATTCACCTGCCCATCTTCCTCTCCTCTTCTCTCCTTTTCTATCCAAACTCATAATTAATCGCTCAAGGCAAAAGTAATGAATGTTAATTGGCCATCTGTAGGAAGACTAATTAAAATCTACCACGCTGGGGTTTCAAACATACCTATAGCAACGGAGTGAATCGGGAATGAGGCGAGGAGGGACTGAGGTAACAGCTGAAAGACTGCAAAACACCATTGGGCTTAGGTGTGAGGAACGACGCCAGAGAGGGGCCGAGATGCTGGAGAGAGGGAGAGATGGAGACAGAGAAAAAAAAAAAAAACCCGTCCTCAATTTGCGGCTGCCATGGCAGGGCCTGGCATTTTGTCCCTGTTCTGTTTTGAGTTTCACAAACACATTTACACATTTCCTTCTTGCTGGACGTGGCTTAAGGGGTGGCTGGAGTTTGTCAACACATAATTGTTGTCTCCAGTCGTGGGCCTAAACACACACATTTCTGCAGCAACACCTGCCCCATGTCAAAAATCACCCACACGCGCATGCACACACACACACACACACACAATGGTCAATGGTTAATGCACACAAGCTGGTTAAATCTCATGCACAACTTTGCATGGATTCTTGCTTGTATGCAGTTATGAACCCAAAGCAACCCAGGGGCATAATGTATGATTCAGACACAATTATTTGTAATCATATATATGTCCACTGGTGCACACGTGTGTCATTTAAACACGCATCCCACAGTTACCAAGAACAAATGCTGATGTGTGCTCCTAGCAGTTTTCAAAGTTACAATCACATTCATACAATAGGCTCGTAAGTATGTGCACAGTTACACACCCAACTCAAGCCCACATCGACACACTTGCTCTCTGGCAAATTTCATATCAGCACTGTTATACACAGGTACACATGCTATGGCACCCCTCCACGCATAAGTAAGGCTAAATGTTCAAGCCAACATATGACTATTAAGGTGGCAAAAGGTACACACATACACACACACACACACACACACACACACGGAGCTGGGGTTTTGGTTAGGCCCACATGGGGTTCATAGGCAACTATAAGAGTTTGGGTCTGGAACAAACAAACCCAGGGTGGTGGCCTCTGGTTCCCTTGAAAGGACTGGGCTTCAGCCAAGATCCAAGGTCTTTGGCTCCATCTCCTCTCTTAGAACCCTGACCTGGGCACCTTGAGTTTCCAAAGACTGCTTTAATGTCCTGACCTTTGGACATTAAAAAGGGATGATAGAAGAGAAGACCAGAGATGCCCTGGGGCTAAGATGAGTGCTAAGGCCAGGGAGGGTAGAAGGTGCCAGCCACAGGGATGGGTGGCAGCTTTTGTGCTCTTGTCTTGAAGCAGTTCTGTGGTTCAGGGGAGGCTTAAACTGGGTGGAAATGGCCTTGTGGGAAGACAGCAACATGGGAACTGAGACTTTTTGACCAGGGCTCCTCTTTGTCCTCACTTAGGGAAAAGGCTGCCTTCCTTATTGGATGGGTTTTGGAGCCTCCTCTGCATTACCATCAAGTCCCTCTGTGATAAACTTGGATTAAAGCAGAAAAAAAGGGCAAATACAAGAATGAAAGTTCTCCCACCTGGGGGTTCTGGAAGGGTGGGTATGAGAACATGGAAAGGACCATCAGACAGATAGGAACAGGATTCTACCCAGGGATTCTCACAAGAGAGAGCTAAGCACTCTTGTCTTCCAGGTTTGGTGCCAACTCTCTGTTCCTGGAGATTCTTACACCTTTTGCAACCCACAGTCAGTTCCCAAGTCTCATCATCATGTCAAACAAGGAAAGTAGCTGGGAGAAGGACAGGCCAGAGGAGGGCAAGGTGTTCAATGCTCCAGAGGGACCTGGATGTTTGGTGCATCCCCAGAAACCAGAGTCAGACACAGGAAGGACCTCCCAGCTATAATAAGAATGAAAGGAATCCCTGACATCCCAGGAGTGACCAGTACCCATCAGGCCAGATGCTCTGGGGTCCATGGAGCCCCGCTACCTGATGTCCCCCTCAGACAAGTGAGGAGATTCAGTTGCTTCTAGGAGAATTGACTGCCCAGGCCCACCAGGCTGAAAGTGGCCAAGGCAGGCTGCAGAATCCAAGCCCAGTGGGCTAGCTCTTAACCCTGGGCAGCCCCAGGCTGGACCAGCCCAGGAAGGGAAGGAGCAAAACTGCTTCCCAAGGCATGGGCTTCCCAGAGAGCCTTCAGGGTCTTCGGGGACTTCAGGGTCTTCTGCCGACTAAGGCCTCAGAATTCTTGGGGAGGAACAGGCCCACATGCACACACACACTCTCTCTCTCACACTCACACACACAACCCTATGACAGCTTCTACATTTGGAGCTGACAGATGTGCAAGGTAACAGCTCCGCACCGCCTGTGCAGCTGAGGCCCCGGCGTCGCGAACGGGATTATTTCCAGCAAGGCTCAGGGCGGCTGCGTGAGTGTGTGTGTGTGTGTGTGTGTGTGTGAGGAGAGAGAGAGAGAGAGAGGGGCTTCTCCTGCCATCGCTCTATTGCTCTCCCTCCATCTAAATCTGTCTGTTATATCTTTGAATCTTCCTGCTTTCCTCCCTGGGGCTCCTATTTCTGGCCCCTGTCTCCATCTTCCTCTTGTGGTCCTCTCAGCCTCTCTCAGTCTTTGCCTTTGGCTGTGTCTGTTTCTGTTCTCTGCCTGGATATTCCATAGAGGGGACTCGCCTCCTTTCAACTCCCCCACTTTGCCCCTTGTCCCTTGCTTTCTCACTCAGGCAAGTCACAGGATGGACTATTCATGAAGCTCCACTTTGTTCCAGAAAATAATGCAGCTGTCCCTGCCCTTTGCACCAGGGCTCCTGCCCAGAGTGTGTGGGGATCTGGGCCTTTTCCAGAGCCAGGAAAGCAGCTCCCGGTCTTCGTCACTGTCCTTCAGACCTGGCCTTCTCTCCATGGGCCCACTGGTCCTGACACTCATCATTTATGGGCAAATTAGCATCTTAAAAAGCAGACCTCTTCTGCCTCCCAGTTTTCTCTTGCAATTTCCATACTTTACTTTCCAACTTTTACTACAGATTGAGCCCAGGTTTGACCCCAGGTCTGGCCTCTCTGTAACTCTGACCCTGGCCATAACTGATCCTTAATTCTGGCCATAAACTGACCCCATTTCCTATCCCTGACTCTGTCCCCATGAACTTCCCCTTCTCTCCAGGGCTGCCTTCTCCGGTTTCTGCCAATACTCAGGTGGGTACTCAAGGCTCATAGCTCACTTTTAATACTCTGGTACCAAGGAGGATACACCTCATTGCACTGAATAAGAACCTGGGGTCAAGCAGGGGCAATGGGAGACTGAGAACTTTCTACTCCCCAGGTGATTCTGCTAAATCCCAGCTCTACCCACTTCCACAATAAGCATTTGTGGACTTCCTTTAAGGATTTCAAGGGGGACGGGCAGATTTTTTTCCCCAGGATGCCTGGGTTGGGTGAGGCCCATTCAGTGGGGTCTTGCCTGCCAATGTAGTGGCCCTTTCAATGTGTCTATACACCTGGCCATAGCCACTGCTGCATTCACTAGAGCTTGCTCACTCTCACATTCATTCATTCACTTAGCAAACACCATTGCCCAGATGTGTGGGTCTGGTTAAAGGATGTGGAATACACCCAGCCTCTTGAGAAGGAGGCCTTGTTCCCTGTTTTACATCTGGGGCCAGGTTGGAGAAGGAGAGGCCTTAGCAGCAGCCAAAGAGAGAACTGAACCACAGTGTGGGCCAGGCAGAGTCCTGCAGATCCAAGCAGACACCCCAGGTCTGGAAGAGAGGGTGGGTGGGGCCCTCTCCTCCCTGGCCTGGGGTTGGGGAGGCAGGCCTGTGAACCAAGTGGCCACTAGAAAGCTTCAGTTTCTTAGCTGAGGCCCCAACTGAGCCTAAAAGGTGGGTCCCCCAAAAGAAGAAAGAAAATTCCTTCTCCTTCCCCTCTCCCCTTCCCCCAATTCCTCACTAAAAACAGAAGTCCCAGGCTCTCCAGCTCACACTCAAGGCAGTTCACTCCCTCCTTGGCACCCCTGTCATTTAACCCCCCACCCCAGCTGACCCTAGAAGTTCTGAGTGACTACTCAGCTACATGGCTTCTAGACGATGTTCCTCAGCCCCTGCAGCCCAGGTCACTGAGAGGTAAGACTGAAGGGGGCAGTGGTAGAGAGATGTCACCCTAGGGGTCTCCACTTGGGTAACCGGAAGTGCTCTTTGTCTACCTCCCAGTCACCATGTGGGATCCCAGAGGTGAGGGAGCGCAGCTGGGCTTTCCTGGTGGGTTCACACGGGGTCGCACACATTAGCTCTGTGAGTCAGAATGACCACAGCCACAGGCAGTTCATGCATAGACAGGAGGTCATGCTCTATGGGGAAGGGTGTGAATGAGGAGAAGGTTGCTTCCCAGGGCCCAGCTCCCTGGAGTGAGATATTAGGATGGAGCTTGTCTTGGGGGAATGGTGACAAGAGTGGGGTAGGAGCAGCTGGTCCCTTCAGGCTTGGTTAACCATGAACCCGGTTCCAGCCTAGGTGTGGGGCATACATGTCTATTCATGGGACAGGGATTGGGAGTGGGAGGGCACCCTTGACCAGCCTCATCCTAGCTGGTCATGCTCAGAGTTAGAGTTCCCTAAGGTGGGCTTGGAATATTCCTCTCTCACCTCTGCCTCTGCTTGCCCCAAACACAAAACCCCAAACCTCAAAAGATTTATCCAGTTTTTTCACACCAAAGACAAAGAGAAACATTTGTTTATCTTTTGGCTAATCTGTGGTCCTGCTCACCCCAGCAGCTGGGCTCTGGGCATGTGTAGGCATGTATTTATGTGTCTTCTTGCATGTGCTCATATCTGTGGTAGTCCAGGCTGGACCATGAACTCCAGGAACACACACAGTTAGGCCCTGGAGGCTGGCACAAAAGTCTCCCTGCCTCAGTGATAGGTCCTGGGATCAAGATCTGGGAAATCCCTTTCTGATCTTCCCAGTTCCAAAGGCACCTGAGAGTCCAGAATCCTGGATTACACGGGAGATAGGCCTAGTAAGCACATAGAAGGCTCTGAAACCTGTGTTTTATGCTCAGAGAAGGCAAAGGCCAGGCATGAGAGGGCCTCGCCACCTCGTGGGGACATATGGTACTCCTAAGGCCCTGCTCAGCCAGGCGGGAGGGTGGAAGAGGGTGAGTAAACCCTGCTGGACCTCCCACAGGGGGCTGGATTGGTACTGATTACCCTCATTGCCCTGGGAGCAAGAGGCTAAGGGAGGAAATTCACCCACCACTCACCAGGGCAGCAGAGGCAGCCCAGGCTTCTGCAGGGTCCAACTGCAGAGACTGAACCAGATGCCACATGATGCAGCCTGACCACACTTACCACACCTTAGAGGAAGGTTTACTGAAAGGAACTTTGGAGTTCATTTGCTCTAAGGAAATTGAAGTCTGGGGAGGGAGCAAGGCCTGGCTCAAGCCCTACATGAAGGTTCTGGAGCCTAAAGTTCATGCATTCTCCTGCGAATTCATGATGGGTTATCCACATGGAACCCCAGTTCCTGGCCCACCCCAGGAGGCCTGCAATAGGGGCAGAGCAGTAAGAGTTTTTGCCACAGATCAGAAAGGGAAGGGTGTCTGGGCCACTTAGAGAGGAGGCTGCCAGTGGGGCTCCAGGACCATCTGGATCCTGATGCTGAAAGGTAATAATGTGGCCAGGCACAGGGCACACCCACCTGTAATCCCAGCAGCTTGGGAGATTGAGGCAGGAGGATTGTGAGTTCAAAGCCTCAGCAAACTGAGGCACTAAGCAACTCAGAACTTGTCTCTAAATAAGATACAAAATAGGGCTGGGGATGTGGCTCAGTGGTCAGGAGCCCCTGAGTTCAATCCCTGGTACCCCCACCCCCTGCCAAAAAAAAAAGGCAGTAATGTTTTATCATCCGTGGTGTAATGCCAGCACTATGCTTAACACTTAAGATCATAAAGTCACTTAATATTCATAATGGCCCTTTGAGATAGTGTATTATAATCCACATTTATCAGAGAAGGAAACTAAAGCAGAGAATTGCCCTGGGTTACCACCTGGTAAGCACCAGAGCAGGGATAAGCCCAGAGATTTTGACCCCAGTGAGGTCTGGGGCTCTGCTGGGCAAGGCAAGAGCATAAGTCACTTGCTCACTCCTTAGGGGTCTCTGAAGGATGCTTCCAGTTCCTGCCCTCCAACAGGAGCAGCTGCCGCTTCTCCAGGAGGAACAGCCTCAGAGTGCCCTCTGCTGGGCATGAGGGGGATCAAAGAAGAGTTCCCTTCTACACAGCCGCAGGACTGAGTCCAGGCATTGGCTGTCAAGAACTATGCTCTCTCCTCTCAAACATGGGCTGGGGAGCTAGCTATAGAGCACCACCGTGGAGCCCTAAGCCAGCCCCAGTCTTTTGAGCAGTAAAGGTTTGAATTTCTCAGGTTTCTCTCTTGGAATTTTTCCCATCTTCCTGGAAGGAACGCCGGTCCTAAGCCCACTCCACTGAGGACCAGGACCATGGGCCACATAGATGATGCCAAGGGGGCTCACAAAGTAGCTGGATGTCACTCAGAGCCCTGACATGTGGGCAAGGGGTAGAAATGGAAATCCAAAGCAGCACCAAGCAGAGAACCCCTCCATCCTTGAGGGCTACGGGGAGAGCAGGAGGCGTGTTGGGTCCTGAATGATGTATACTCTGAGTATCTTCAGGACAAGAAAAGGGTAGTAAAGACTTGGGTCATTGTGAGCAAAAGAGTGAAGAAACAGGCGTCTCAGCATCCATCTGGGACCACTGGCTACTTGGGTTTGTCACTGAGTGAGCCTTGGTGATATGAGGCAGACAGCTTCATGACAACTCCCCAGGAAAAAGAGCAACACACCCCAAGTTTGGGTTAATAGGCATTGGACCACCCTGGGGCCTAGGAAACCAGCTATGACCTCTAGGAGAGGAGGAGGGAGGCATTAGTGAAGACTGAGCCTCATTTTATTTGTGTTTGCCTTCTCTGTGTACATAAACTCCCAGCCTATAGGGAGGTGGGTTCTAAAGCAAGAAGGCATCAGGATAAGGACAGGAAATTTGACAGAAAGTGTTTGTTATCCAAAGCAAGGAGGATCTGTGTGGGTTGGAACCTGCTCTGTCCTCTTTCTCTCCAGGCCACCTGTGAGTCTGCATGGGCCACCCTTCACATCACATCACTCCCTCCTTTCCCATGGACCAGCCAGGGGCAAGAGATCCAAACTTTTCTCTTCAGTGTTTCAGCTGCATTTCCTGCTCTCCCATCCTGGGGATAGAGAACTACAATACCCATAACCTCTCTCCAAGCCAGGCTGCATGACACAGATCTGACAACTGGTGACACCTGCCACTCCCACTGGCTACCTTTGTGGGCAGGGCAGTAGGCATGAATGGTTGTCTGCATTGGGCAGGGTTGGCAGGGGGCTTTGTGAAAGGGTGTGGGCAGCCCCAGGGCTCCTGGGCTGTACCCCAAAGTGGAAGCCAAAAGACCCAAGAAGCCAAGGACATAAGCTATTTACTAGAAGGACACATGGGCTCCGGACTCAAACGTGTCTGTTTGCAGCAAGTTCAGCAGCTTCTGGGCTGACACCCCGCAATCCACCAGTTCCCCCTTTGTCTTCAGATCCTGTAGCCTTTTTCGTAAGTCTGGATCTACTGAGGTCTCCTGGGCCAACTTCTGCATGTCTGTGTCCATGATACCTAGAGGACAAAAAGCAGAAGACAGGACCAGAAGGTCATGGGTCCCTGCTATGTATTTAAGCTATGGAGCTGAGTCACGTCTGATCAGAGGCAATACCTACCTCATCTTGGCTCAAATGCATGGTCAGAGTGGCCAAAGTCCCCTCTTTGTCACTACTGAGTTCCAGACTCAAATTCCAAAGCCCACACAAAACACGGTCCCCTTCATGGGTCCTACTTCCTCATGAAGTAGTACCTTCTCCCCTGACTTTGTTTTCAATGTGGTGCTGGGGATGAAGTTCAGGGCTTTATATGTGTTAAGCACATACTAACTCCAGTCCCGCAGCACCTTCTCTTGATTTTCCCACTTCTACATATACAGTATTTAAAATCCCTGCACCCTCCTCCCACCTCGCCCTCCACCCAAAGCCAGCCAGGCCCCAGGCAGGATCCTCCTACACCTACATACCCTGACAACCAGGCCCTTCCTTTTCATAAAGCTCTGGTTCTCTCTCTCCCTGTTTCAACCCATCCTTCTGCTAAACTCATTTTCTAAAATCCCATACCCATTCCTCTGCTGAAAACCCCTCAGGGGCTTCCCAATAGCCTGGCCCAGTACTCAAGGCGCCCTTACTCACTTCCCTCTGTCCACAATCAGCTTCCAGACAAACTGCAAGGCCTGTCACTCTCTAACATATTTTCCCTCCTTTACCTGCACTGCTAGGACATGTCTACCACCTGCCAACATCCACACAGCCCTCATGAGTCAATACCAAGTTCATCTACCTCCAGTAAAATCATTCCTAATCTCCCATCTGTAAGGAGTTGTTCCCTTTTGAACTCTTGTAAGCACTTGTTATTCTTCATATAGAAATCACAACATCCCAGAATCTGGAGTTAATGATCCTGAGGGACAGAAAATCACAGAATCTCGGTGCTGAAAAGAGAATCACCTTCCTGACATTCAAACACCTTCCAATCACCTGTGCATCCTGATGACAGGAGATGTGCTACCTTTCCAAACAGCCCACTCTATCTTTGGACACCTGTTAGAACATTCTTTTTTTTTTTTAATATTTATTTTTTTAGGTGTAGATGGACACAACACAATGCCTTTATTTTTTGTGGTGCTGAGGATCGAATCCGGGTCCCGCCCATGCTAGGTGAGCGCTGTACTGCTGAGCCACAATCCCAGCCCTAGAACATTCTTCCAGAAACTGAAATGAAAACCAGACTGATCTCTGCCTTGTTCAGGCCCTGGGGAGCTCCTAAAAATCTCAGAATGCCCAGACTCCTGACATCAAACCTAGTCATTGGCCATCTGCCATCTCCACGCCTAGCTTAACTGACATTTGGTCACCGTGGTCTGACTGAGCTCTAGGCTGAGCTCAGAGCCTGTGATGGGCTGGGATGTTGGCTCCAGAATAACTGCATGTGTTTGCTGGGGTGGGAGCAATGGAGAACATGAGATGCACACATGGTACTGATCAAAATCTTGGAAGCAAGGTAGAATCCTGGTATTGCCACATATGGGCTTTGGGCAGGCCACTCTATATCTGTGTCCCCAGGACACAAAGCTGGATCTCCACCTGGCTGCTCAGACATTCAACCCCAGCCCTGTCACCCCCTTCTAACTTCAGGAACTGCAAGTCTAGAATAAAGGCCCTGGCATGTGGTATTTGGGTGGAGAGGTCAGAAACCAGACCAGGTGTCCCAACACCCCATACTTTTCAACTTCCACAAGGACAAGGAATGATCTTATTCATCCCAGCATCGCCCACTGCAAGGGTTCCAGCCCAGTTCAGCCTAGGTTGTCACCACTCAACAATGTCTGTCTGCATGTCACTCAGCTAACATTCTCTGCAGACTGCCCAATACTGTCCCACTACGGGACAATCCTGGAAGACCACCAGGAGGTTGATGGTCAGGCAGAGCATGAAGTCAAGTTCATAGCCCAGTAGCTTTGCTAGCTTGCTGCTGGGCACACACAGATGAACCGGTTTTCCCATCAAGTACACCTATAAAGGTAATGCAATGTGACAAGTCCTATGGAGCAACTAGAAGTTCTACCAATTAGAGAGTACTCCACTGAAGAGGATCATTTTCACATGCATATCTCCTTTAGCTCCCCTACTTCCCTGTTAAGACAGGTAGCATCTTTACCATTTCACATGAGGTGGTTTGGGCTCAAAATTCAAACCCTAGTGTTCTTCATCTAATATCTCAGACTTCCCTGTTCAACCCTCTAGTCGAGGCAAGTCCCCACCCCCTCCTTCCAGCTCTTAACTTCTCTGGAATCTATCTTTCCCTGAGGTGTGAGATCATGATTCAGAAACAACATACCTTGTGGGTCCTTCCCCCAAGGAGACAGACTAGGCCCTCTGTCCAGCCCTCAGAGGGGGACCAGCCAATTCTGGGGAACAGTGATGGCAATACCTTCCACCTACCTGGGTCATAGCTCAGCACCCTCACACTTGGTTCCTCTGCAGCCAGGACCTGGAACAACATGGCACGGGCAGCCTTCCCTGCACAGTACAATGCCCAACCCTTAAAGGGCTGCAGGGCACTGATGGATGAGATGTTAACCACAGTCCTGATCAAGCCAGGACAGTCCTGGAAGGCCCTCAGTAGTCCGGTGGTAAGGCAGAGCATGGAAGTCAAGTTCATAGCCCAGTAGCTCTTTGCTTCAGCTGGGTCACTTAGGTTCAGGAAGCCTTTGGAAACATCCCCAAGAGTGGCTGAAAAAAACAGAGGTGGAAATAACTCAGTGAAGCACCAGGGATGTAGTTCCATGGTAGAGCACTTGCCTAGCATGTGGGAGACTGTGGGTTCAATCCCCAGCACCAGGAGTGTGGGAAGCAAAAGAAATAACCCAGCACAGGAGGGGCTTTCTTCTCCCAGGGCCCTCCAGACACCTTTCCCATCCAGACCAAGAGCAAGCATCCGCCTCACACTTCCCAAGGCGTTTCCTGCTTCCCAAGCTCTGAAGAAACACTAATATGTAGAGAGAAGACCAACCACTCGAGCTGCCCACTGAGAATGCGCTTGTCTTGCTCTGGGACTGGGGAGCAGGAGTCTAGCCAGGAAGCTCTAGGGGTAGTTGAAGTGTATTGACTCAAGCCCTCGCTAGAGAGGGCTGCGCAAAATGTTCTGTAAAGTTCAATAACACTTTAGAAAACTTGATTGGGCCAACCGTGTCCGGATGAGGACCAGGTCGAGAACCAGGTCAGTACCAGAGCACCCGGCCTTCCTCCTGTACATTTTGCTTCCACGTGCCATGGAGGCTGTGTAACAGTGTAACTTTATGCTTTGAATATGACCCTTGCTGCTCTGCCACTGCAACTAATTTTTTTTTTCAAATGTACATGGTTCTTTCTCTCTCTGTTCCTCCATAACCGCACCCCACACACTCCCTAATCTCAGGGGAAACGGGATTACCTTTCTTCCCCACTTTAGGCAGATTTATCTGTCCTTGATTACACACCCACCATAGAAACAAAGTAATCCAGAGTTTGGGGTTGGTACCAGAAGATCTCAGAAATGACTATCCCCCAAGTTAACAAGTAAATTACAACTCCAACAGAGACCAGGTGGACTGTAGCCTTTGAATCACCTCTTTAAAAGACCCCTACTCCTACTGATGGGCAGAATCACAGTCTTTGGGACAGAGTCCCCTGTTTCTCTTTTATTAGCAAAGCCATAAACCTCTTTTTCCTTTTTCTCAAAACCGTGTCCTCCTTATCAGATTGGCATGGGGACAAGGACGGAGCTTCCAGCCACAGATGAAACAACTAGTCCTTTGGACTCAGCCGCCTAGTCTGCCCGCCTAGGTAGGAATCGCCCAGCGATGTGGGAAGTGAACGCTTAAATGGAGAGTCCGCGCCAGCCCCCGCGTCTCACCAGCGTTGTTTATAAGCAGCAGCCGCTGAAGCCCTTCGGGTCTGGGGAGGTCACGCAGGGCTCCAAGCAGCTGCTGAAGGCCGGCATCCGAGCCCAGGTCGGCGGGCACCCACACCACGCGCAGGCCTGGGTGCTCAGCGACCAGCTCTGCCTCCAGCTGCTTCAGCGCCTCCTCGTTGCGGGCGGTTAGGAGCAACACCGAGCCGGGGGACAGCAGCCCCGCCAGGAGCTGAGCCAGCGTGCGGCCGAAGCCGCGGGAGGCCCCGGTGAGCACGCACACCGTGCGGCCAAAGCCGCCTTCCCTGTGGCTCCCAGGCTCCATGCCACTGATCTCAGGTGCTCGAGAGGGGATCCGAGACCCTTAAGACCTGGGGCGGGGCGGGGCGGTAGGAGGAGCTGTCCAGCGGGGCGGGGGCGAAACCTAAGGTTTCAGGCGCCCAGTGATGGAACAGTTTCCCTAGCTCGCTGGTACCAGAAGTGAAGTGGGAGTGCAGGTTTGACCGGAGTCTGAGCGATTAGGTAAATAGGAAGGGCAGGGAAGTGGCCCCGAACTATTGGCGGTGTTCCCAGCGCTCTTGGGTGCTCACCGGGTCACTCCAGCTCGCCAAACCTCTAAACCACCTGCTAGCACAGGGCTGTGGGATTGCCTTTCAGCTCAGACCCAGCTTCCTTACACTCCTCACTTCCAGCGTAGATTGCCTTGCTCCTTGCCCCCTAGTGACTAGCCCTGAAGGAAGCCCATGCCTTGTAGGGCCGGGGTACCTGCTGGGCTTAGAGAATTACCCACCCTCTCTGTGGAGAGCAGGCAGTGCCCAGCTCTGAGTTACTCCCTGATATATAAAACAGAAGTTTTCAGGCGCTGCCTAAACCTGAGTTACTCCGTTTTGTATAGCAGTAGTCAGCAATGAGCTCCCCATTTTAAGTTCAAGTGCCAAGGTAGAATGGCTCTAGACCTTGTTTGTACAAGTATACAACCACCATCTGCCCAGCACTACCTTCAGGTACAAATTGGTAAATAACTTATATGTGCAAACTGAATCAAGGAGTAGCTGGATACATGGACATCCCAAATCATATGAGGGACACCAGACACAGGAGAGAATCAACCTCATCAGGTGCAAACCCCTCACCTATAAAAGATCAGTAAAAGGAGGAATGCTCTGAGACTGGACACAGCAGTACCCTGACCCTGTCACCTGGTCACTCATCAAGAGCCTTGCCCAGGAAAATCAGCATAGCAATGAACCTCTCTCCTCAGATTTCAGCAGAGCATATTTTCTCCTGCTCATGATGACGATGCAAATCTCACTTCCCACATCCTGAAACTAAAACTACTGTCCTTCATTCTTTGGAACCCTCTGCTTTGACAACTCTGCAGCACTGGTTCATTAAAATCCTTCTCTGATATTGGCCTCCTAGAATGAGTTTGAAAGTTCCTTCCTTTTCTATTTCATGAAATAATTTGAGGAGTGTTGGTATTAATTCTTCTTTAAAGGTCTTGTAGAACTCAGCTGTGTATCCATCCGCTCCTTTCTTGATTGGTAGTCTTCTGATGGCTTCTTCTATTTCCTTGCTTGAAATTGTTCTGTTTACATCATGTATATCATCCTGGTTCAGTTTGGGCAAATCATGTGACTCTTGAAATTTGTTGATGCCTTTGTTTTTTTCTATTTTACTGGAGCATAAATCTTCAAAATAATTTCTAATTATCTTCTGTATTTCTTTAGTGTCTGTTGTGATATTTCCTTTTCCATCACAGATGTTAGTAATTTGAGTTTTCTCTCTCCTTCTCTTTGTTAACATGGCTAAAGATTTATCAATTTCATTTATTTATTTATTTATTTATTTTTTGCAGGTAAATGGATGGAGTTGGAGACTATAATGCTAAGTGAAGTAAGCCAGTCCCCAAAATCCAAATGTCAAATGTCTTCTCTGATCTAAGGATGCTTACTCATAATGGGGATGGGGCAGGGAGCAGGGGAGGAATAGATGAACTTTAGATAGGGCAAAGGGGGTAGAGGGGGTTGTGGCTTAGCAGTAGAGCGCTTGCCTAGCACATGCAAGGCTCTGGGTTGATCCTCAGCATCACATAAAAATAAATAAATAAAATAAAAGTATTTTTTAAAAAAAGATAGGGCAAAGGGAAGGGAGGGGAAGGTGGGGATGGGGGTAGGAAAGACGGTGGAATGAGATGAACATCATTACCCTAAGTACGTATATGAAAGCACGAATGGTGTGATTGTACTTTGTGTTCAACCAGAGACATGAAAAGCTTTGCTCTATTTGTGTAATATGAATTGAATTGCATTCTGCTGTCATATGTAATTAATAAGAACAAATAAAATAATTTTTAAAAATCCTTCTCTGACCACCTACAGTCACTCTTTGACTCTAGGTTCATCTCTTGTGTTCTTGGCTCAGCATCCTATAACCCTGTGGCCTTCTCAACACTTTCTGTCACCTATGTGTACATCATTGTGTGAAGTATGACATTAGAAATCATGATTTTGATACCGGTGATGAAAATTCATCAGGGCCAAGTTCCATTCCCCTAGATGTGAAGATTCAGTACTGAAGAATTGCTGAGACAAGCACAGAAAGCAGGTTTTATTTAAAGGATAGAACAGAGATAGACTTCTCCCAGGAGAAGGGGTCCCAGAGCTGGGTGTGTAAGGAAATGGTGGGGGGACAACCTGCCCCTTTTGTACATTTTAGATTTCCTTTGTTCTCATGACCTCTTCTCCCATCCTACCTACATGGCTAAAAGGTGAGCCAAAGGTATAATGATTCAGGCAGAAAGGGAATGGCCTAGGAGACATTATTTCATTTGTTATTTCACAAATCCTAGTAGGGAGGAACAATTCCCAGGAGGCAGATATTCTTGGCAACAGGTAGAGGAGGGGGATGTGTCCTGAAAGTATTAACATTTTATTTCCTGCTGAATCAGCCCCCATTTCCTAGATGGGACCCAATTATGTATTACTTACACTGACTGTCTTTTTGTCCCCCATCCTCAATTGGATTAAAAGAATTTATGTTTTCCCAGCTTATGACTACTAGGTGACACACAGTATTCAGAGAACTGCCACAGATGAAAATGGTGTATCATTTGAATTTATTGTTATTCAACAAATTTTGACATTGTGGAAAGACACAAACGTGTTTGGTTCAATGTTAATGAAGCAGCTCTTTCAGGATAGAGCTGCCACAGGGCTCCTCCAAGTTTTGTGTGTATGTGTGTGTGTGTGTGTGTGTATATATATATATATATATATATATATATTTTTGCACTGGGTTCTTCTTATTATTTTTTTATTTTAAGACAGGGTCTCACTAAATTGCTGAGGGCATTGCTAAGCTGCAGATGCTGGCCTAGAACTTGTGATTCTCCTGTCTCAACCTCCTGAGTCACTGGGATTATAGGTGTGCACCACAGCACAGACTTATAAAAAGCTTTCTTCCTGTATTAAGTAAGTTCTGAGCAACTCTGATACCTATTACCCCTGATTCTCTATGATTTCTGACTCCTCCTATCCCTCAGTGTCATTGCCCCTGAGATTTTGCCTCTAAAGAAATTTAATACCTTTCCCCTGCTCTCTGGGCCTTAGAAAACAGGTTGGTGAAAGCACAATCTCATCCATGAATTCACTGGACATTTGTGGAACTCTTGTTATGTGCTAGGCTCTGAAGAAAAAGAGAGAACAATGAAGAGATGGATGAAAATCAGAAATTGACTCTGGAAATTGTTGCTTCTATGGGGAGCCATTTAGGAAGAGCCCCCAAAGACAGCAGTTTGCTTAGTTTGGCAGAACCTCAAAAGTTCTTCCCCTCCCAGGAAGATGCTTATCTACCCCATGAGTCCCCCAACTGCCAGTCTCACGAGTAACATCTCAAGGGCAACACAGCCCATAGAATTCCTTTGAAAACAGCACAAAATTTCCTGAATCTGTCTGCACATTGGAATCACTAGGCATTTGATAACTTCTGGGTCCAACTGACCTGAACTTAGGAAATTTAAAAAGATCTCCAGATGATTCTCATGTACAAGTCTGGGAACCACTGCAGTAGAAATTGACAGCAATGTGGGAATTTTTTTCCTTGCTTTTTTTTCCCCCCCGTGTGTATATGTGTGTTACTGAGGATTGAACCCAGGGCCTTGCGCACACTAGGTGAGCACTCTGCTAACTGAGCTATATCCACAGCATTGTTTTGGGTTTCTCTCTCTCTCTCTCTCTCTTTCTTTTTTTCTTCCCTTTTTCCTTTCTTTCATTCTTTCTTTTCTTTTCTTTCTTTCTTTCTTTTTCTTTTTTTTTTGTACTAGGGCTTGAGCCCATGGGCACTTTATCACAGAGCTACATCCCCAGTACTTTGTATTTTTTATTTTGAGACAGGGTCTCACTATTTTCTGAGGCTGGCCTGAAATTTGTGATCCTTCCACCTCAGCCTTCCAAGTCACTGGGGTTACAAGCATATATGACCAGCCCAGCAGTAGTATGTTTTTAAAGGTACACATGCCCCAAAGGTAAGAAATATATTAAAATAGCGTTAAAAGCCTAAATCTAATAAAGGTCATTAGTACAGAAATTGGTAAATTTTGTTTTTTGTGAGATATATAGGGTTAATTACTAGCATCATATCTTTTTCTGCTTTTGACTAGTGAACTATTATTATATTTTTGGAAATACAGTGAAGTATTTAGAGGTAAAGGGGTATCATATCTGAAACACACTCTCAAATGCCTTAGGAAAAAAATAGAATGAGACTGGGGTTGGAGCTCAGCCGTAAAATGCTCATCTAGCACGTGCAAGGCCCTGGGTTTGATCCTCAGCACCACATATAAATAAATAAAATAAAGGTATTGTGTCCAACAACTAAAAAAATAAATATTAAAAAGAAAAAAATAAAATGAATCAAGGAAGTGTGGTAATATGTAAATATTTAGGAAATCTGGATTAAAGATATTCAGGAGGCTATTTTCCCCCCTGCTAACTGGTGATTGAACCCAGGGGTGCTCTACCACTAATCTTCATCCCCAGTCCTTTTAATTTTTTTTTTTTTAATTTTGAGACAGGGTCTTGCTAAATTGCCCAGGTTGGCTTCAAACTTGTGATCCTCCTGCCTCAGCTGATCATTGAGATTATAGACATGCACCACCATGCCTGGCTATTCAAGAGTTATTTATTCTATTTTTTAAACTACCACCATGTCCAGCTTTTCAGGAGTTCTTTATTCTATTTTTCAACCACTTCCATGACCAACTATTCAGAAGTTCTTTATTCTGTTTTTCAACTACCACCACACCCAGCTAACCAAGAGTTCTTATTATATTTTTCAACTTTTTAAAAGTATGAATTTAGGGTTGTGAATGTATCTCAGGGGTAGAGTACTTGCCTAGCGTGTGTGAGGTCCTAGGTTCAATCCCCAGTACTAAAAAAAAAAAAAAAACAAAGAAAGAAAAGTATGAAATTATTTCTAAAAAGTTTTCAAAGTCAACGATACTTACAGTTCAATTATAAAAATGACAACTAACCCAAGGAGATTCACTGAGGTGCTCATGTTGCCAAAAGCTCAATCCTCACCACTGATGCCAATCCAATAATGAGGACATGGTTTTGAGAAGAAGAAAAAATAATATTTGTTGCTATGTTAGCAAAGGAGAAACGCAGGGGATTTCTGTCCCAAAGGCTGTGAATTCTGCCCATCAGCAGGTACAAGGGGCTTTTAAAGAGGTGATTCAAAGGCTACATTCCAAGTGTTCTCTGTTGGAGTTGTAGTTCACTTGTTAATTTGGGGGATAGTCATTTCTGAGATCTTCTGGTACCATCCCCAAAGTCTGGATTACTTCATTCCTATGGTAGGTGTGTAGTCAAAGACAGATAAATCTGCCTAAGATGAAGAAGAAGGTAATCCTGTTTCCCCTGAGATTAAGAAGTGGGGTAGGGCTGGGGTTGTGGCTCAGCGGTAGAGCGCTCGCCTCGCACGTGTGAGACCCTGGGTTCGATCCTCAGCACCATATAAAAAATAAACAAAATAAAGATATTGTGTCCATGTATAACTAAAAAAATATTTTAAAAAGAAGCAGGGTAGATTATAGAGGAATAGGGAGAGAGGGAGAGAAATAAACATGTCCCCATTTAAAAAAAATCAATTGCAGTAGCAGAGCAGCAAGGGTCATATTCAAAGCATAAATTAGGCCACTGTTGCATTTACCCACTCTCAATTTCTACACTTAATTTCTATGGAAATTGGGTGAGGACATCTACAAACTACTTCCTGCTGAAAGCAGGTGAAGTTGGGGGAAGTAACCCTAATTTCTTTTTCTCTATCAAGTGATGTGTGGACAGTTAAGGGCATTCAGCATCAGAATAGACCAGAGGTCCACAGTGGCAGATGGCAGGTGATTGGACAAGGCATACATAGGGCAGGGATCATACTAAGCCAATAATTAACAAGAAGCAAAGCATTACTTTTTTAAAAAAATAAACAATTGGCCCAAAAGCAATTGGTATTTCAGCCAGTTTCTGAAACCATGAGAACAGTAACTCATAATCTTATCAGTGGAAAACAAATCAAGTTTATAAATGTAGAAGGTGAGAAAGATTAGTAAGTCTATGAGATCAAACTCAAAGGAACTCAGGACAAACTGGCAACTCTGGATACTTTGGGATCATTATTATTAGGCACTCTCATACAAGAACCCTTTCTTTACAGCCTCCAGCTTTACTTACTTTTTGTAGGGCTGACATAGGTGTACATCTTAAGTTACATTTAAAAAATTGTTTTTCCTTTTAAATGTCCATGTTAGGACTGTGCTGAGGCTATGCTCTCCTGCCAGGTCTTTAAGACCAAGTTGGTCAACACTGACCTTGTGGGCTGGATCCCACCTTGTGGACATCTGCATATAGCTCAGTTGGTAGAGTGCTTGCCTCACATACACAAGGCCGTGGGTTTGATCCCCAGCACCCCCCTACCCCCCTCCCCCAAAAAAGACTGACCTTGTTCCTATCTGCTCTTAAAAATCAGCTGAGATTCCTCAGAGATCACTCTTGGGGACATATGTGAAGCCTCCTGGCTCCTTCAGCTTTTCTTCTACCAGTGGTGCCATCTTCCAGGATGGGTCAGGGTCCTGCTGACCATATGTAGCTTCTCTTGAAAGTATCAGGGACATTTCCATCTCCAATAACCCTCCTCTTTGCAGAATGTGCACTGGTTGGCTTCCTATTCTCTAGTGTCTTCTTGATCTCCCTGATCAGCAGATTGGGTGACTCACCAGAGTTGCAGGGTCCAGAGAGGGGTTCCTGTCATTCTCTGGGTCCTGGCTGACCTTAGAACACAAGGGCCAAAATATTGGCTGTTTTTTCCCTTGGCCCTTTTACTTTCTTGACTTCGGTCTCCAAGTTTTTGATTTTGAACACCCAACAAGCCAGCTTCACCAGTCTTTAAGAGAGAGCAACAGGTTATAACTTCAATATCTATAATTTTACAGTTATCCCTTTCATATAATTGGGGTCAGCATTAGTACTGATAGTCAGAATTATATACTATCTGTCCTGTATATGATGGCTTATTATCTCAAATTAACCCAGGTTTTTTTTTTTTTTGTTGTTGTTGTTGTTTTTAGAAGCAGTACCTCTGCAAAACACTAACAGGCAACAGTTACAAGGAAAATACAAAATGAAATTAACAGCAAAAACACATTCAGTTTGTGTAATAGCTATGAACCTAGAAAAATGAACTTCATACTCTTGAACCTTTACTTAGTTATACATTATATCCACAGTTTGAGATCACAGTAATCTTTACAACAAAAATCGATCTTTTGAACATAAATTTAAATGAGCTGAAGTGTAGCCTATTTTGGAGCCATTCTAACATTGAGTTAGGTGGGAGGCAGGGCCTAATCTCAGGTAAGTCAGGGCTCTTCATAATTAAGACAATGCAACATTACATCTGAAACATGAATTAAAGAAAGGCTAAGAGAGCTTTTAACTTTGTTTTTTGTGGAAAAAGTGGCACAATGCTTCCATGTTTTATAATGTCACCTTTAAACAGATCAGGATTTCCTTATTGTCTTTCAAAAATGCATTTAAATTCCAATTTCAGTGTGAGAAGTAACACAAAATTGTATATATAATTTATTGACAACAGGTTACGTTATCCAGCTATAAAACATCAAGTGACATGAATAAATACCAACCAAATTTGTTATTAGTATTATATTTTATGATTTTAAGTTGTCTAGATGGACACAATATCTTTATTTTATTTATTTATTTTTATGTGGTGCCAGGGATTGATCCCAGTGCCTCACCCATGCTAGGCAAGTTCTCTACCACTGAGCTACAACCCCATACCCCCAAATTTGTTATTTTTATATAAATTTGAGAATTTGGAATTCTCCAAACATAATTTTAGTTTGGAGAACACCAACTTGGCAAAATGTTCTCCTAAGCTTTACATTTAACTAAGTTTACCTTTGAAAGTACAATTTAGAATCCAGAATGTACGATAACAATAGTCACAGGCCTACATGGGTTAAAAAAAATCAAAGGATAGCCTTAAATCTGTTTTACATGTAGAGAACAGTGTTAATGATCATAAATTGACTTGGTCAAAGCAAACAAATATGACAGATCTTCAAATGATAATGTGGCCCTTCTATGTCAGATACAATGTATAAAAGGAAACTACATAAACTTTCATTTTATAAACTTTTACATAACACTTAAACAAGTCTTACACAGATATAGTTCTCAGATGCATATATATACCTAGTCACATATATTTAGGGTGTCAACTATATTGTTATAACCTAAATAACAGTTGTTTGTTTAACCAGTAAAAAGTAATCTTTAACACTTTAAAACAGGTACAAACCCTAATTCATTTAAGACTTAGTTTTCCCAAATAATAAAACCTAACAAATACAAGAAAATTATCTTGATAGATAAGAGCAGATTAATGTTTCAGACTTTGCTTCATATCAGTACATTAAAGTTCAGATAATTTTGACTGTGCTAATTATAGCCAATTGAATCACAAAAACAAACATTGAGATTTGTCTTCCACAAATGTTGGGCAACTTACTTAAACAGTCACAACTTTTTTATGTTCTTAGTTTTGTCTTCTTTCATCTTGGACTTTAGCCCAAGAGTATTACTTTACCAGACAAAATACTTTCTTATCCAGAAATAATTCTTTTACTTCTAATTTTCTCTACTAAATTATATTTCCATACCTATAACTTTCTTTTATCTTTTCTAGTTTTGGACCCTTTCTTAAATTCATAGTCTGAAACAGTCCTTATGAATGTTACCTCTGCATTTAATTTACACAAGAAATTTCATCCAGGGCGAGGTTTGGACAATTCAGCATATGAAAACCTGTGCCTTAATCTTTTTTCTTCCAGGCTGCATTCAAAGGGTTGGAGCACAAGGCACTTTTGAGCCTGACCTGTCTCCATTACCATCATCACAATGCCATCAACCCTAAGCGAGTTTGCCATTTTCAACTGTACCCAGGCTCTCTTTCTGGGCCTTTTTCTTATACTAGGCATATTGATATGCAATGGAGGAGGCTGTTTCCATCCTTTTATTTAAGCTTCCTTGAAGACTCCTTTGCAGAAGCTGCTTACAAAACTGGAGTTGGCCTTAGTTTCTGTCGTTTTCTTTTCTGGGTGCAGTTATCTATTCTGTCAGTCTCCCAGGCATTTAGTTTGATGGGATACTGTTATAGCAAAAACTGCTTTGCCTCAGTGATGGATATCTCCCGGCCAAATGGGATGTACTGTCAGATCTTAAAAGGGGAGACTATTCCTGTCCCTAGGTCATAAACTAACAGTGCTGAAAACTACTGCCACATCCTTTGTGGCCAGAACCCTCCACTTTCCATGGGCAAAAGGGGCTGGAAGGCAGGAGCTGAGGCCAGGGTCCCTTTTGCTATTTTTCTACAGCCCAGGCAACTTTTCTGGGATTTTTTTTTTTTTCCAACTTAGGGCCAGTGTCCTTGACCACAATGAGATGATCTGCAACTGCTTGGGACCAGGCTAAGAAACAGTGCTGGGAGTGCTGGTGCTGGGTTTAAAAGATTTAAATCTTTTTAACCCTTTCTTCTGGTGTCCTGCTATCCTTGCACAGAGGCAGTGTCTTCTGGCACCTTCAAATTAGTTCCTGACGGTTCAGACCCCTTATTAGGTAACTGCATAAATGCCTGTACATACAGAATCTCTTTCATATACTTTGCCCCTGACAAACCAACTTGAACTTCAGAATTGTATAATAATACAGCAAAGCCATTCAAAGTCCAGACTGTGTTACAGTAAATTCTCTTTCTCTTAGACAGGGTCATCTCTACCAATGCAGCATGGCCCATATAAAGAGCCAGTTACACATACAAAAAAATAGATGAGAGAGGATCACCAAAATCAGGGCTAAAAGACAGAAACCTTTATAACACACAGAAATGCACGTACAAATTTCTTCCACTTATTTTAGTTTTAACAGAACAACTCCAACTGCAAGATTATACAATAATCTAGAAAGCTATTTAAAAGCCAGATCATTGCAGAAAAACATCATCTTAGACTTATACATATAGGTGGCCCTTTCTTCAACTTACTTTACCTGTAACAGACCAACTCCAATTGCAAGATTGTACAAACAAGATACAACACAGAGAGACAACCAGAGAAGAGTGCCCAAACCATGGAACAGGAACCTTTGAATTGAGCAGCAAAGATCTTTCCCAAGAGACTACCTAGAGGATCAATGCAGTATTGGCCATGTCTTAAAAGTGGCAGTAACAGATACAAACAAAACAAAAACACAGACAACCAGAGGGAATTCCCAAACCCAAGTCAACAAACAGATGAGAACCTAGAACAGATCAAAAAGGAGTAAACATCCCTAGGTTCCTGAGTTATCCTTAACCGTGACTCCTACTCCAGTGGCACTGCAGATGTCTCCAGAAAGAAGACCAGATGTTCCCAGAAAGAGGGACCAGATGTTCCCACAAAGAGGGACCAGATGTTCCCACAAAGAGGAACCAGATGAGTGGAATCAAGGGTCTTGGCGTGCACACCGGGGTACTTACCAGATGGCCGAAGTTGTCTCGAATTTCCTCAGTTAAATTTCCTTTTTCTCAAAGTGGACCTTGATGGACCCATGACGAACAACCTGTAGAATGTTCAGAAAGGGAAGGCAGAAAAAGGAGCAAAAGGAGCTTCAGTAGCTGCTGGGATGGTCCCCCACTCCCTCCTTATACTCACAGGAACAGCTCCTCTGGTTCAGTTGCAGCAAGTTCACCAGCAACCTTTATCCTTACCATGGAAGTGGGGTTCCTTGGAGATGTAGGCCTACCAAGAAAGCTGGAGTGGGGACTGCTCTAGGGTCCCATCTAGGGTGCCAAATTTGTTGCTGAAAGTTCAGTCCTTGTCCTCGATGCCAATCCAATAACAAGGACACAGTTTTGAGAAAAAGGAAAAAGATTTATTGCTTAGCTAGCAAAGGAGAAACAGTGGACTCCTGTCCCAAAGGCTGTGAATTCTGCCCATCAGCAGGAGCATGGGGCTTTTAAGAGATGATTCAAAGGCTACATTCCACATGTTCTCTGTTAGAGCTGGAGTTCACTTGTTCATTTGGGGGATACTCATTTCTGAGATCTTGTGATGCCACCCCAATGGATTACTTCACCCTGATGGTGGGTATGTAGTCAAGGACAGATAAATCTACCTTAGAGAGGGAAAAAAGGTACTCCTGTTTCCCCTGAGATTAGGGAGTGGGGGTGATTATGGAGGAACTGGGAGAAGGGAAGAGTAAGAAACATGTCCATTTTAAAAATCAGCTGCAGTGGCAGAGCAGCAAGGGCCATATTCAAAGCATAAAGTGGACCACTGTTACATATTTGGCTTTAGCCAGGAATAATTTATAGAAAATTTCAGCTAATTAATGTAGAAGAAATGACAGAGCAAAAAAATATTACTATTTTGTAACTGGTAGTAAAATAATTGATTCAGGCAAAGATTATCAATGGGTGAAACAATTAGATGAAAAGTTCATGGGGAAATTTATAACAGAGGGACAGGATTGTCCCTATCTGAACCTGTTGGGTAATTCGGAGATTTCGAAGAGTTAAAAGGTCGCTCTTATCTGAAGTTCAGGTTCTGTATTATGTACCCTTTGATGTGATGAAATGTAAACTCCACAGCAACCCTTTAGAGTATTTGAGAGATGGGAAGTGAAAAATGAATTAAGAAAGCAGAAAAAAATCCAGAACATGAGTCTTTATGATGAGTTTCTTTGAGTCAATGGCAGACAAAGAAAGAAGGGAGGGATTACTTTATATTAGGGACATTACAACTGAATTCAAAATACAGATTTGATGCCTGGTGAGGTAGCCCATATCTAAATCCCAGCAACTAGGGAGGCTGAGCAGGAAGATTGCTAGTTTGGGAGACCAATCTCAGCAACTTGGCAAGGCCCTGTCTGAAAACCTAAAAGGGAGCTGCGGATATGGCTTAGTGGTTAAGAGAACCTGGGTTCAATCTCTGGTACCAAAAAAAAAAAAAAAAAAAAAAAAAAAAAATATATATATATATATATATATGTGTGTGTGTGTGTGTGTGTGTGTGTGTGTGTATTTACACACATACACATATGGATTCTGATTCAACCAAATCAATGTAAAAACACAGCTATAATATAGTGTGGGAAAATTTTAATATGGACTGGTTATTAATTTATATCAATAATTTATTTTTTAATCTTTTAAGATATGATAATGGCATATGATTATTTAAGAAAATGATCAGAGTTTTTAGACATATAGTAACACAAAATCTGGGATTTGATTTAAGATATTCCAGTAACACACACACAGAGAAGGAGAAAATAGTTAATAAAGCAAGGGGAGGCAAAACCTTGACATTAATTTTAGTATCGAATCTGGCTTATGGACACAATGAGGCCCATTATATTACTGTCTCTCTTTTTGGTATGTTTGATACGGAAATGGAAACAGTCCCATTGCCAGTCTGAGTATAAAGATACATGAGCCCCATGTTTGACCAACTTTTATAAAAGAAAATAATTTATAAAATCCTGGGAAACTGATAAAAGGACTTGAATATTCTTCACTCAAATAGATATTGTCAAAATGAGCTTTAAAAAGATTAAAACAAGTTTATACTCCAACCTAGGTAAGCATGTCCATTTCACTATGTTTCTTTCTTCTTTCTGCCCCACCGCCCTTCTTCGTGGTGCAGGGATTAAACCTGGGGTCTTATACATGCTGGGCAAACATTCTACCCCTGAGCTACACACTGGCCTTCCTTTATTTCTTTGGATTTTAGGAAGGTTGTTCTTTAGTTGCAGAGCTGGGGATGGAAACCAGGGCCTCAGGCATGCCAGGCAGAAGCTCTACCCCTGAGCTATTCCTCAGCTCCGGTTGTACATTTTTTTTCTTACCCTTTAAGCTGTTTGTTCATGCTCTTTGCCCATTTTTCTATTAGGCTTCCTATCTCTAGGCTTCGTTGAGCTTTCTATTTATTCACTTTTTCTTTACTCATTTCTTTTGTTATAATTACTTTACCTCCTATTGATCTGGAAGTTGCAATCCTACTTTAATTATACTAATGGTTGCTTTTGAAATAAAATTATAAATGCATGCACTTGTGTTTTTCCACCAACATTAAAATCAAAACCTTGGGCTAGGGATGTGGCTTAATGGTAGCAGGCTTTCCTAGCATGTGTGAGGCCGCAGGTTAGGTTCCTAGGACCATGCACACACCAAAGTCATCAAAACATTATGTGTTAGGACAACAATGACTTTGCACTTTGGAGGCCTGGTTATAATCCTTGCCTTTATTTGTACCGTCTTGGGCAGGTCATATAATACCTTCAAACCTTGTTTACTTTATTAAATGTTTTAATTAAACATTACACTAATACTTGTTGAAAGACTACTATGAAATAGAAAACCGGCTAGCTCTGGAGTTGTAATGGTGAGCCATTCAAACAATACACACACACACACACACACACACATACACACAGATTAAACGCAGGGGCATTAACCATTGAGCCACATTCCCAGCCCCTTTTAAAATTTTTATTTTGAGGCAGGTTACACTAAGTTGCTTAGGGGCTTGCTTAGTTGCTAAGGCTGGCTTTGAACTTGCGATCCTCCTGCCTTAGCCTCCTGAACCACTAGGATTAAAGGTGTGTGCCATCATGCCCAGCAAACAATTCTTATATTAATAGAGAGTGGGACAAAGCCACTAGACATAAAGCACTTAATACATTTTTCATGATTCAACAAGTAGTAGAAATTATTATTGCTATTAATATCCCTCCATATTATGAGAGATCTAGCACATTTAATCCCTTCCTCAATACCTTCTCAGGTACTATTTTTTTTTTTTTAATGTAGGTGCTGTATACAGTGGACACACCTGAAATTCCAGTAACTCAGGACGTTCAGGATTACCAGTTTGAGGCCAGTCTGCACATCTTGGTGAGACTTTGTCTCAAAAATTAAAAAGGGTGGAAATATAGCTCAGTGGTAGTGTCCCTGGGTTCAATCCCAGAACTGAAAAAAAACTTCATGTATCTTATGTTAGTTTTCCACCACTGTAACAAAATACTGAGAAATGCACTTACAGTGAGGAAAGATTTTGTCTCATGGTTTCTTGGCCCTGTTACCTCTAGGCCTTTGATGAGGCAGAATATCCTGGCAGGAGCATCTGGTGGAGGAAACCTACATACCTCATGGTGGATGGAACGAAAAGAGGAGCCTGGGACCCAATATCCCCACTCAAGGGCACGCCCCCACCCCAATGACCTAACTTCCTTTCATTAGGCTCCAACCATTAGTTTCTAACCATCTCCCAACAGCGCCAAACTCTGGCCATCAGGCCTATTTACCATGAGCCTCTGGAGGACACTTCATATTCAAACTATAGTTTTTTAAAAAAAAAAAAACAAAATATTTACTTTTTAGTTGTAGTTGGACACAATACCTTTATTTTATTTGCTTTTATGTGGTGCTGAGGATCAAACGCAGGACCTCGCACGTGCTAGGTGAGCGTTCTGCTGCTGAGCCACAACCCCAGCCCCTACAGTACAGCCTTTTGATTCAGCTTATCAGTATTTTGTCTCATACATTATGGTCTTCTCCTTTATGAATTATTTTTGGTATCTTCAGTTTTAACAGCATGGAAACAAAAAATATATTTAAACACTCTTCTGTTCTCACTGGTTATCTACATTTTTATTATACCACATCTTCTATGTATTCAAGTTCTAACCAGGTGTGGTGGTGCATACCTGTAAACCCAGTGACTCGGGAGGCTGAGGTAGGAGGATCACAAGTTCAAGGCAAGCCTTGGCAACTTAACAAGACCCTGTCTCAAAATAAAAAATAAAAAGTCCTGGGGATGTAGCTCCATGGTAGGGCACCCTTGGGTTCAATGCCCCAAACTAAAAACAACAGATACAACATCAAAATATGTACTCAGGTTCTTTATTTTGATTCCTTTCTTGGGCATCTGGAGTAATTCTTTGGCATTTTTATTTATTTATTTTTTTTGGTGTTCAGAGAAAAAAATAGTTTATTATTGAGACCTTTAAAATATAAACATGTCTTTCTGTTGCCCTCCCTTATGAACAAGACCTTAATAGAACATGGGGCATGAAGGTGCACACCCATAATCCCAGCTATGAGCTCTCTGAGAGTAGGATGCAGGCATTAATGAAGATTGAGCCTCCTTTTACTTGTATCTGCCTTCTTCATGTACATAAACACCCAGCCTAGAGGGAAGGTCAGTTCTAAAAGAAGGCATCAGGATAAAGACAGGAAATTCAACAGAAGATCTCATTATCCTGAGCAAAGGGTATCTGTGTGGGCTGGAACCTGCTCTGTCCTCTTTCCCTCCAGGCCACCTGTGAGTCTACATGGGCCACCCTTCACATCACATCACTCCGTCCTTTCCCATGGACCAGCAAGGGGCAAGAGTCCCAAACTTGTCTCTTCGGTGTTTCAGCGACTTTTCCCATTCCTAAAATTCTGTTCCTGGGGATAGAGAACTACAACACCCATAACCTTTCTCAGCCAGGCTGCATGACAGAGATCCTGACATCTGGTGACACCAGCCACTCCCACTGGCTGCCTTTGCAGGCAGGGCAGTAGGCATGAGTGGTTATCTGTGTTGGGCAGGGTTGGCAGGGGGCTTTGAGAAAGGGTGTGGGCAGCCACAGGGGCTCCTGAGATGTGCCCAAAAGTAGAGCTCAAAATGCCCAGGAAGCCAAAGACACGGGCTATTTACTATAGAAGTCTATATGGGCTCCGGACTCGAACGTGTCTGTTTGCAGCAAGTTCAGCAGCTTCTGGGCTGACATCCCGCAATCCACCAGCTCCCCCTTTGTCTTCAGATCCTGTAGCCTTTTTCGTAAGTCTGGATCCACTGAGGTCTCCCGGGCCAACTGCTGCATGTCTGTGTCCAGGGGACCTAGAGGATAAAAAGCAGAAGAATGGAGCCGAGTCAGGTCTGGCCAGAGGCAATACTTCATTTGGGCTGAAATGCTTGGTCGGAGTTGGCCAAAGATGCTACTTTGTCACTACGGAGTTCCCAACTCAAATTCCAAAGCCCACACAAAACACGGTTCCCCCCAACAAACTACCCTGTTGTCATCACCCCTCACCACCTGCCCAAACAGTACCTTCTCTCTCTCTTTTCCATTTGTTTTCAATGTGGTGCTGGAGATGAAGCTCAGGGCCTTACACGTGCAAAGCACACACTAACTCCAGTCCTGCAGCACCTTCTCTTGACTTTCCCACTTCTACACATGAAATATTTAAAACCCCTGGTGCCCTCCTCCCACCTTGCCCTCTGCCCACAGCCAGCCAGGTCCCAGGCAGGATCCTCCTGCATCTACATACCCTGACAACCAGGCCCTTCCTTTTCAAGGGTGGGTGCTTCAACCCACCCTTCTGCTGAACTCATTTTTATAAAATATCATGCCCATTTCTCTGCTGAAAACCCCTCAGGACTTCCTATCTGAGAGGTGGTATGAATCACAGTCATGGATGTCCAGCGACCAGAGCGCACCTGTGCTGGGAACTCCTTGTGCAAAGGAACTAGTTGAGACTGCCCAGTTGCCATGGTAATGCCCTGTTCTGTGCTTCCCATGACAGTATCAGTTTAGACCATTAGTTTAGATACCAGTTGCTGGGGGTAAAGAATTATGAGTACAAGCTAATAATTATAATGGGATAACCCAGAAGTTCATCCTTCATCCTGCATGCTTTGAAGAAACTTATGTAATAAACCCTCTGAGCTAGCTCTGGGTCATTACATTTCCATCAGGGTATAATGAACCAATTGGTCTCAGCTTTCTTTCTCTCTCTCTCTCTCTCTAATTTCTTAGTTATACATGGACACAATGTCTTTGATGCTGAGGATTGAACCCAGTGCCTCATGTGTGCAAGGCAAGCGCTCTGCCACTGAGCCACAACCCCAGCCCTCTTTCTTTCTTGTCTTTTCTAATCTTCCATTACCCCTGACCAGTTTTCTGAATTAACTGCCAAGTACTCAAGGTCCCTTATCACTTCCTACTGAGCACACCCAGCTTCCAAACTGCAAGGACTGTCACTCCATAACCCACTTTCCCTTCTTTACCTGCACTTCTGGGACATGTCTACCACCTGCCAACATTTAAATAGCCCTCATGGGTCAATACAGAGTTCATCTACCTCCAGTAAAATCATTCCTAGTCTCCCCATCTGAAAGGAACTGTTGCTCTCTTTTGAGCACTTGTAAGCACTTGCTATTCTTCATACAGAAATCACACCATCCCAGAATCTAGAGTTAATGATCCTGAGGGACAGAAAATCACAAGAATCTCAGGACTGGAAAGAATATCATCTTCTAACATTCAAACACCTTCTAATCGCTTCTCATCCTGATGACAGGAGATGTGCTACCTTTCCAAATAGCCCACTCTAACTTTGGACACCTGTTAGAACATTCTTCCAGAGACTGAAATGAAAACCAAATTGGTCTCTGCCTTGTACAAAGGCCCTGGGGAGCTCCTGGAAATCTCAGCTCTCTCAGAACACCCAGACTCCTGACATCAAACCTAGCCATGTGGCCATCTGCGATCTCCACTTCTAGCTTAACTGACATTCGGTCACTGTGTTCTGAATGAGCTCAGAGCACGTGATGAGCTGGCGTGTTGGCTCCAGAATAACTGCATGAGTTTATTGGGGTGGGAGCAATGGGAGAACATGAGACGCAGCACAGAAATGATCACAGACTTGGAAGCAAGGTAGAATCCTGATCTTGCCGCATCTGGGCTTTGGGCAGGACACTCTAATACTCTGTCCCCAGGACACAAAGCTGGATCTCTACCTGGCTGCTCAGACATTCAACCACAGCCCTGTCACCCCCTTCTAAACCGCGGGAACTGCAAGTCTAGAATAAAGGCCCTGGCATGTGGTATTTGGGTGGAGAGGTCAGAAACCACATCAGGTGTCCCAAGACCCCATACCTTTCAACTTCCACAAGGACAGGGAATGATCTTATTCATCCCAGCATCACCCACTGCAAGGGTTCCAGCCCAGTTCAGCCTAGGTTGTCACCACTCAACAATGCCTGTCTGCATGTCACTCAACTAACACTTCCTGCAAACTGCCCCAGTGGAGCTTTGATAGCTAGCTGCTGGGCACACACAGATGAACCAGTTTTCCCATCAAGTACACCTATGAAGGTCATGCAGTGTGACAAGTCCTATGGAACAACTAGAAATTCTAGGAGAGTACTTCATTGCTGAGGATCATTTTCATATACACTATCTCTTTCTTCTCCCCAACTACCCTGTGAGACAGGTAGTATCTTTCCCATTTCATATGAGAGGTGGTTGGGGCCCAGAATTCAAATCCTAGTGTTCATCTAACATCTCAGACTTCCCTGTGCCACTCTCTATTCCAGGCCAATCCCTACTCTCTGTCTTCATCCACTGTTCCTGCAAGCTCTAACTTCCCTGCTATGTACATGTCACCTTAGCGGGTGAGGATCATGATTCAGGAACAACATACCTTGTGGGTCCTTCCCCAGAGAGACAGGCTAGGCCTTTTATCCAGCCCTCAGGGAGGACCAGCCAGTTCTGGGGGACAGCGATGGCAGTACCTTCCACCTACCTGGGGAATAGCTCAGCACCCTCACACTCGGTTCTTCTGCAGCCAGGACTTGGAACATCATTACGCGGGCAGCCTTCCCTGCACAATACAATGCCCAACCCCTAAAGGGCTGAAGGGCACAAATGGATGAGATGTTAACCACTGTCCTAATCAAGCCAGGACAGTCCTGGAAGGCCTTCAGGGTGCTGGAGGTCAGGCAGAGTGTGGAAGTCAAGTTCAGAGCCCAATAGCTGTTTGCTTCAGCTGGGTCACTCAGGTTCAGGAAACCTTTGGAAACATCCCCAAGAGTGGCTGAAAAACCAGAGGTGGAAATAACTCAGTGAAGCACCAAGATGTAGTTCTAAGGTAGAGCACTTGTCTAGCACGTGGGAGGCTGTGGGTTCAATCCCCAGCACCAGGAGTGTGGGAAGCAAAAGAAATAACCCAGCATGGGAGGGGCTTTCTCCTCCTAGGGCCCTCCCTCAATTCCTCCAGAAACCCCCTTCCCATCCAGACCGAGAGCAAACATCCACCTAGCACTTCTCAAGGCGTTTCCTGCTTCTGAAGCTCTGCAGAAAGACTAATGGGTGGAGAGGAGACCACCTACCCAAACTGCCCAATGAGAGGGTGGGGCGGAGCTCTAGGGACAGTTTAGAGAAGCCAAGCAATTTGGAGACATCATGTTTGGACTTAGGCTCTCGCTAGAGGGCGCTGCGCAAGGAGTTCTGGAAAGTTCTATGGACGCCTTAGAGAACTTGTTTGGGCAAACCTTGTCAGGGTGAGGGCCAGGTCACCTCGAGTGCACCCGGCCTTGCTCCTCTACGTTTTGCACCTGGGTGCCACCCAAACTGTAACCACTGGGCGTCTGGGCTCTCAGCCACCTAGTCTGATGGCCGAGGAATCGCCCTTTCTTTTCCCGTGGGTGGGGGTGGGAAGTGAACGCTTAAATGGTGAGTCCGCCCCAAGCCCCCGCGTCTCACCAGCGTTGTTTATAAGCAGCAGCCGCTGAAGCCCTTCGGGTCTGGGGAGGTCACGCAGGGCTCCAAGCAGCTGCTGAAGGCCGGCATCCGAGCCCAGGTCGGCGGGCACCCACACCACGCGCAGGCCTGGGTGCTCAGCGACCAGCTCTGCCTCCAGCTGCTTCAGCGCCTCCTCGTTGCGGGCGGTTAGGAGCAACACCGAGCCGGGGGACAGCAGCCCCGCCAGGAGCTGAGCCAGCGTGCGGCCGAAGCCGCGGGAGGCCCCGGTGAGCACGCACACCGTGCGGCCAAAGCCGCCTTCCCTGTGGCTCCCAGGCTCCATGCCACTGATCTCAGGTGCTCGAGAGGGGATCCGAGACCCTTAAGACCTGGGGCGGGGCGGGGCGGGGCGGTGGGAGGAGCTGTCCAGCGGGGCGGGGGCGAAACCTAAGGTTTCAGGCGCCTGGGGCTGGAAATGATTCCCTGGCGGAAGTGGAGAAGTGGGAGTGCAGACTTCCAGAGTCTGCGCGATTAGGTAACTAGGAAGGGCCAGGGGGCAGCTCCAGCCGTTGGCCGCGTTCCCAGGGTTCCCTGGTGCTCACCGGGTCACTCCAGCTCGCCAAACCGCTAAACCACCTGCTAGCACAGGGCTGTGGGATTGCCTTCCAGCTCAGACCCAGCTTCCTTACACTCCTGACCTCCAGTGTAGGTTGCCTTGCTCCTTGCCTCCTAGTGACCGGCCCTGAAGGAAGCCCATGCCTTGTAGGGCCGGGGTACCTGCTGGGCTTAGAGAATTACCCACCCTGTCTGTGGAGAGCAGTCAGTGCCCAGCTCTGAGTTATTCCATCATGTATAAAACAGAAGTTTTCAGACACTGCCTAAACCCGAGTTTCTCCGTTTTGTATAGCAGTAGTTAGCAATGAGCCACCCCCAAGTGCCAAGGTAGAATGGCTCTAGACCTTGTTTGTACAAGTATACAACCACCATCTGCCCAGAACAACCTTCAGGCACAAATTGGTAAACAGCTTATATGTGCAAAATAAATCAAGGAGTAGCTGGATTCATGGACATCCCAAATCATATGAGGAACACCAGACACAGGAGAGAATCAACATTATCAGGTGCCCCCCACACACACCTATAAAAACACAGTGAAAGAAAAATGCCCTGAGACTGCATGCAGCAGGCACCCTGACCCTGTCACCTGGTCACTCACCAAGAGCCTTGCTCAGAAAAATCACCACAGCTATGAACCTCTGTCCTCAGGCTTTAGCAGAGCATGTTTTCTCCTTCCCATGATGACCACGCAAAGCTCACATTGGTCACTCTGAAACTGAAACTACCTACCGCCCTTCATCTTTAGGAACCCTCTGCTTTGACAACTCTGCGGCACTGGTTCATTGCAATCCTTCTCTGACCACCTGCATTGATGATCTTTAACTCTAGATTCATCTCTCATCCTGTGCTCTTGGCTCAGGATCCTGTAACCCTATGACCTTCTGAACCCCAGTCTGTGACCTACATGTGTATATCATTGTGTGAAGTATGATATATGAATTGGCTATTACATATATTAGAAATTATGATTGGACTAAAATAACTTGTATTAGCCTGGCTTAGGGACTACCAGGTGACCCACAAATATTCAGAGAACTGCCACAGATAAAAATTGTAACCTATGCATTTATTGTTATTCAACAACTTCTGACATTGTGAAAAGACACAAATGTGTTTGCTTGATGTTTATTGCACAGCTCTAGGAGGACTGCAGTGCCACAGTGGCTCCCCAAGAGATATAAACCCCAATCACATACTGGGGATTGAACCCTAAGATTCTACCACGGAGCTAAAATTATTTTTTATTTTAAGAAAGGATCTTTCTAAGTTGCTGAGGGCCTTGCTAAGCTGCTGATACTTGTTTAGAACTTTTGATTACCTGCCTCAGCCTCTTGAGTCACTGGGATACAGGTATGCACCAAAGCACAGATTTATAAAAAGCTTTCTTCCCTTATTAGGTAGGTTCTGAGGAACTCATACCTATCCCAACCCCACCACCACTTCTGTTAAGATTTCTTAGACTCCTATGCCTCAGTGTTATTGCTTCACCCCTGAGATTTTGCCTCCAAATAAATTTAATACCTTTCCCCTGCTCTCTGGGCCTTAGAAAATAGTTTGGTGAAAGCACAATTTCATCCATGAATTCATTGGACATTTATGTGCTAGGCTCTGAAGAATAGGAGAGAACAATGAAGAGATGGATGAAAATCAGAAATTGACTCTGGAAATTGTTGCTTCTATAAGGAGCCTTTTAGGAAAAGCCCCCAAGGACAGCAGTTTGCTTGGTCTGGCAGAACCTCAAAAGTTCTTCCCCTCCCAGGAAGATGTTTATCTGCCCCAGGTGTCTCCTCACTGCCAGTCTCACAAATAACATCTCAGGGGCAACACAGCCCATAGAATTCCTTTGAAAACAGCACAAAATTTCCTAAATCTGTCTGCACATTGGAGTCACTAGGCATTTCATAACTACTGGGTCTCACTGACATGAACTTAAAAAATTTAAAAGATCTCCAGATGATTCTCATGTACAAGTCTGGGAACCACTGTAGTAGCAATTGACAGTATTGTGGGTTTTTTTTTTTTTTTTTCTTGCTGGTGTGTTAATTACAAAGGATTGAACCCAGGGCCTTGTGCACACTAGGTGAGCATTAAACCAACTGAGCTATATCCACAGCATTGTTTGGGTTTTTTTCTTTTTGTTCTTTTTTTGTTTTGGGGTTTTTTGTTTTTGTTTTTTGATACTAGCGCTTGAGCCCAGGGGCACTTGATCACAGAGCTTTGTCCCCAGTCCTTTGTATTTTTTATTTTGAGACAGGGTCTCACTGTTTTCTGAGGCTTGCCTAGAATTTGTGATCCTTCTACCTTAGCCTTCCAAGTCACTGGGGTTGCAAGCATACATGGCCAGCCCAGCAGTAGTATGTTTTTAAAGGTACACATGCCCAAAAGGTAAGAAATATATTAAAATAGTGTTAAAAGCCTAAATCTGATAAAGGTCATTAGTAGAGAAATTGGTGAATTTTGTGTAAGATATGTAGGGTTAATTACTAGCATCGCATCTTTTTCTGCTTTTGACTAGTGAACTATTGTTATATTTTTGGAAATACAGTGAAGTATTTAGAGGTAAAGGGGTATCATATCTGAAACACACTCTCAAATGTCTTAGGAAAAAATAGAATGAATCAAGCAAATGTGGTAAAATGTAAATATTTAGGAAATCTGGGTTAAAGCTCTTCAGGAGGCTTCCCACCACTCCTCTCCCCCATACTGGTGATTGAACTCAGGGGTGCTCTACCACTAATCTATATCCCCAGTCCTTTTATTTATTTATTTTTTTATTTTTGAAACAGGGTCTTGCTAAATTGTCCATGTTGGCTTCAAACTTGTGATCCTCCTGCTTCAGACTCCCAAGTTGTTAGTATTACAGGCATGTATCACCACACCTGGCTATTCAGGAGTGCTTTATTCTATTTCTCAACTTTTTAAAAAGTACGAAATTAAGGTTGTAAATGTATCTCGGGGTAGAGCACTTACCTAGCATATGTGAGGCCCTGGGTTCAATCCTAGAACTGAAAAAAAAAAAAAGAAAAAAAGAAAGAAAAGTCTGAAATTATTTCTAAATAAAGTTTCAAAAGTCACTCATACTTACAAGTCAATAATAAAAGCAACAACTAACCCAAGGAGATTCGCTGAGGTGTTCTGAATCTTGTAGCTGTGTAGGGATTTAATCGCCACCACGTTGGGAGCAAAAAGGCAAAGATCAAGACCACCCTCAGCACGCACTATCCAATGTGCTTAGCATGTTTGACCAGACACAGATTTAGGAGTTCCAAGAGGCCTTCAACATGCTTTACAGAACAGAGATGGTTTCATCGACAAGGAAGATTTACCTCACTGGGAAAAGAATCCAACCGATGAATATCTGGATGTCATGATGAATGAGGCTCCAGGTCCATCAACTCCACCATGTTCCTCACCATGTTTAGTGAGAAGTTAAATGGCACGGATGCTGACGATGTCATTTTGCTTGTTTTGATAAGGCGATATGGGCACCATTTAGCATTACCAGAAATAGTTGCTCACAACAGTGCACAATTGGTTTAAGATGAGGAAGGGGATAAGCTGTACAGAGAAGCCCCTATTGATAAAAAGGGGAATTTCAACCCTCTAATCCCAGCTGCTCAGGAGGCTGAGGCAGGAGGATTACAAGTTCAAAGCCAGCTTCCTCCACATAGCAAGACCTTAGCAACTTAGCGAGACCCTCTATCAAAATAAAAAGGGCTGAAGAGGTTACTCAGTGGTTAAGCACTCCTGGGTTCAATCCCTGGTACAAAAAAAATTACCAAAAGGCCCCCTCCCCCAATAACTGCATTCTACAGAGTCAATATATTTTGTTCAGAGAAAGTTATTCACCCAAATTTTTTCAGAACCATAAACTTTATGATAGAAAAGACAAATAACCCAATTTAAAAGTGGGCAAAGGATCTGAACAAACATTTCTCCAAAGAAAACATACAAATGATCAATAAGCACATAAAAATATACTTACCATCAACTAGCCATCAGGGAAACACAAATCAAAACCAAAATGTGATGCCACTTCACGCCCATTAGGATGGTTATAAATAAAAAAGACCATAGTGTGCTACTAAGTATGCAGTACTTATTCGTGTTCATATCCAGGTGACATGAAGAAAAATATGTGAATGTGCCTTGTAAACTATTAAGCACATGAGAACTTGCGAGTTTCGGTGTTGATGAATAAATATTCATTACTTATTGTGCATCTTCCACTGTGTTGTGCTCTGTAGATACAAAGATTAGTAGAAGTCAGGAACTGTGCTCACACTTGCAACCCCAGCTCTTCAAGAGGCTGAGGCAGGTGGATAGCAAGTTATAGGTCAGCCTCAGCAACTTAGTGAGATCCTGTCTCAAAATAAAATTAAAAGAAGGGCTGGGGATGAATAAATATGTGCTTCGTCAAAGAACATAACACTATGTAGGCATAGTAAGTATTCATTAAATGAATAATTTGTATATTTGAAAAAAGACATAGTAAGTTTTGACAAGGCAGTGGAGAAATTGGAACCCTCATGCAAAAAGCTGTTGGCTTTAATTAATGAGGAATGATAGAAAAATTTCAGCGGATACATGTAGAGGAAATGACAGGAAGAAAAAAAATTACAATTTTTAAACCTCTAATAAAACGATTGAGTCAGGCAAAGATTATCAATGGGTCAAACAATTAGATGAAAAGTTCATGGGGAAATTTACAACAGAGGGACAGGATTGTCCCTATCTGAATTGAAAGGTCACTTTTATCTGAAGTTCAGGTTCTGTATTATGTGCCTTTTGATGTGGTGAAATGTAAACTCCACAGCAACCCTTTAGAGTATTTGAGAGTTGGGAAGTGAAAAATGAATTAAGAAAGCAGAAAAAAATCTAGAACATGAGTCTTTATGATGAATTTCTTTGAGTCAATGGCAAACAAAAAAAAAAAGAAGGGAGGGATTACTTTATATTAGAGACATTACAACTAAATTGAAAACACAGATTTTATGCCTGGTGAGGTAGCCCATACCTGTAATCCCAGCAAGTAGGGATACTGAGGCAGGAGGATTGCTATTTTGAAACCAACCTCAGCAACTTGGCAAGGCCCTGTCTCAAAACCTAAAAGGGAGCTGGGGATATTGCTCAGTGGTTAAGCAAACCTGGGTTCAATCTCCGTCACATGTGTGTGTATATAGTATATGGTTCCTGATTCAACCAAATCAATGTAAAAACACATTTTTACATGCTTGTGTAAATTTCAATATGGGTGTTAATTGATGTGAATGATTTATTTTTAATCTTTTTAAATATTTATTTTTTAGTTGGACACAATACCTTTATTTTTAAAATTTATTTTTATGTGGTGCTGAGGATCAAACTCAGAGCCTTGCATGTGCTGGGTGAGTGCTCTACCGCTGAGCCACAACTCCAGCCCTATTTTTAATCTTTTAAGGCATGATAATAACATATGATTATTTAAGAAAATTATCAAAGTTTTTAGACATATAGTAACACAAAATCTGGGATTTGCTTTAAGAAATTTCAGTAACACACACACACACACACAGAAGGAGAAAATAGATAAAGCAAGGGGAGGCAAAACCTTGACATTAATTTTATTTTTTATTTTTTTTTAATTTTTTATTGTGGGTTGTTCAAAACATTACAAATTTCTTGACATATCATATTCCACACTTTGATTCTAGTGGGTTATGAACTCCCACCTTCACCCCATACACAGATTGCAGATTCACATCAGTTACACATCCATTGATTTACAAATTGCCATACTAGTGTCTGTTGTGCTCCGCTGCCTTTCCCATCATCCACCCTCCCCCCTCCCCACCTCTCCCCTCCCCTCCCCCCCTCTCTCTCTACCCCCTCCACTGTATAACCCTGAGGGTCTCCTTCCATTACCGTGCAATTTACCTTCTCTCTCCCTTTCCCTCCCACCTCTCATCCCTGTTAAATGTTAATCTTCTTCTCCTGTTCTTCGTCCCTACTCTGTTCTTAGTTACTTTCCTTATATCAAAGAAGACATTTGGCATTTGTTTTTTAGGGATTGGCTAGCTTCACTTAGCATAATCTGCTCTAATGCCATCCATTTCCCTGTAAATTCTATGATTTTGTCATTTTTTAATGCAGAGTAATACTCCATTGTGTATAAATGCCACATTTTTTTTATCCATTCGTCTATTGAAGGGCATCTAGGTTGGTTCCACAGTCTTGCTATTGTGAACTGTGCTGCTATGAACATCGATGTAGCAGTGTCCCTGTAGCATGCTCTTTTTAGGTCTTTAGGGAATAGACCAAGAAGGGGAATAGCTGGGTCAAATGGTGGCTCCATTCCCAGCTTTCCAAGAAATCTCCATACTGCTTTCCAAATTGGCTGCACCAATCTGCAGTCCCACCAGCAATGTACAAGTGTACCCTTTTCCCCACATCCTCGCCAGCACTTGTTGTTGTTTGACTTCCTAATGGCTGCCAATCTTACTGGAGTGAGATGGTATCTTAGGGTGGTTTTGATTTGCATTTCTCTGACAGCTAGAGATGTTGAGCATTTTTTCATGTACTTGTTGATTGACTGTATGTCCTCCTCTGTGAAGTGTCTGTTCAGGTCCTTGGCCCATTTGTTGATTGGGTTGTTTGTTCTCTTATTGTCTAATTTTTTGAGTTCTTTGTATACTCTGGATATTAGGGCTCTATCTGAAGTGTGAGGAGTAAAGATTTGTTCCCAGGATGTAGGCTCCCTATTTACCTCTCTTATTGTTTCTTTTGCTGAGAAAAAACTTCTTAGTTTGAGTAAGTCCCATTTGTTGATTCTAGTTATTAACTTTTGTGCTATGGGTGTCCTATTGAGGAATTTGGAGCCCGACCCCACAGTATGTAGATCGTAGCCAACTTTTTCTTCTATCAGACGGCGCGTCTCTGATTTGATATCAAGTTCCTTGATCCATTTTGAATTCACTTTTGTGCATGGCGAGAGAAAGGGATTCAGTTTCATTTTGTTGCATATGGATTTCCAGTTTTCCCAGCACCATTTGTTGAAGATGCTATCCTTCCTCCATTGCATGCTTTTAGCCCCTTTATCAAATATAAGATAGTTGTAGTTTTGTGGATTGGTTTCTGTGTCCTCTATTCTGTACCATTGGTCCACACGCCTGTTTTGGTACCAGTACCATGCTGTTTTTGTTACTATTGCTCTGTAGTATAGTTTGAAGTCTGGTATCGCTATACCGCCTGATTCACACTTCTTGCTTAGCATTGTTTTTGCTATTCTGGGTCTTTTATTTTTCCATATGAATTTCATGATTGCTTTCTCTATTTCTACAAGAAATGCCATTGGGATTTTGATTGGCATTGCATTAAACCTATAGAGAACTTTTGGTAATATCGCCATTTTGATGATGTTAGTTCTGCCTATCCATGAACAGGGTATATTTTTCCATCTTCTAAGATCTTCTTCTATTTCTCTCTTTAGGGTTCTGTAGTTTTCATTGTATAAGTCTTTCACCTCTTTTGTTAGGTTGATTCCCAAGTATTTTATTTTTTTTGAAGATATTTTGAATGGAGTGGTTGTCCTCATTTCCATTTCAGAGGATTTGTCGCTGATATACAGGAATGCCTTTGATTTATGCATGTTGATTTTAAATCCTGCCACTTTGCTGAATTCATTTATTAGCTCTAATAGTTTCTTTGTAGAGCCCTTTGGGTCTGCTAGATATAGAATCATATCATCTGCAAATAGTGATAATTTAATTTCTTCTTTTCCTATTTTTATGCCTTTAATTTCTTTCGTCTGTCTAATTGCTCTGGCCAGTGTTTCGAGAACTATGTTGAAGAGAAGTGGAGAGAGAGGGCATCCCTGTCTTGTTCCAGATTTTAGAGGGAATGCCTTCAGTTTTTCTCCATTCAGAATAATGCTAGCCTGAGGCTTAGCATAGATTGCTTTTACAATATTGAGGTATGTTCCTGTTATCCCTAGTTTTTCTAGAGTTTTGAACATAAAGGGATGCTGTACTTTGTCAAATGCTTTTTCCGCATCTATCGAGATGATCATATGGTTCTTATTTTTAAGTCTATTGATGTGGTGAATAACATTTATTGATTTCCGTATATTGAACCAGCCTTGCATCCCAGGGATGAATCCTACTTGATCATGGTGTACAATTTTTTTTATATGTTTTTGTATCCGATTCGCCAGAATTTTATTGAGGATTTTTGCATCTAGGTTCATTAGAGATATTGGTCTGTAGTTTTCTTTCTTTGAAGTGTCTTTGTCTGGTTTAGGTATCAGGGTGATGTTGGCCTCATAGAATGAATTTGGAAGTTCTCCCTCCTTTTCTATTTCCTGAAGTAGCTTGAAAAGTATTGGTATTAGTTCTTCTTTAAAGGTTTTGTAAAATTCTGCTGTATACCCATCGGGACCTGGGCTTTTCTTAGTTGGTAGTCTTTTTATGGTTTCTTCTATCTCCTCAATTGATATTGGTCTGTTTAGGTTTTCTATATCCTCCTGACTCAATCTGGGCAGATCATATGACTTAAGAAATTTATCTATGCCTTCACTATCTTCTAATTTATTGGAGTATAAGGATTCAAAATATTTTTTGATTATCTTCTGTATTTCTGAAGTGTCTGTTGTGATATTGCCTTTTTCATCCCGTATGCTAGTAATTTGAGTTCTCTCTCTTCTTCTCTTCACTAGCATCGCTAAGGGTCTGTCGATTTTGTTTATTTTTTCAAAGAACCAACTTTTAGTTTTGTCAATTTTTTCAATTGTTTCTTTTGTTTCGATTTCATTAATTTCAGCTCTGATTTTAATTATTTCTTGCCTTCTACTTCTTTTGCTGTTGTTTTGCTCTTCTTTTTCAAGGATTTTGAGATGAAGTATGAGATCATTTATTTGTTGGTTTTTTCTTTTTTTAAGGAATGAACTCCAAGCAATGAATTTTCCTCTTAGAACTGCTTTTAATGTGTCCCATAGATTCCGATATGTTGTGTCTGTGTTTTCATTTATCTCTAAGAATTTTTTAATTTCCTCCTTGATGTCTTCTATAACCCATTGATCATTCAGTAACCTATTGTTCATTCTCCAATTGATGTATGCTTTTTCCTTCCTTCTTTTATCGTTGATTTTCAGTTTCATTCCATTATGATCAGATAAGATGCATGGTAATATCTCTACTCCTTTATATTGTCTAAGAGTTGCCCTGTGACATAATATATGATCTATTTTTGAGAAGGATCCATGTGCTGCTGAGAAAAAAGTGTAACTGCTTGATGTTGGGTGGTATACTCTATATATGTCAATTAGGTCTAGGTTATTAATAGTGTTATTGAGTTCTATAGTTTCCTTATTCAACTTTTGTTTGGAAGATCTGTCCAGTGGCGAGAGAGGTGTGTTGAAGTCTCCCATGATTATTGTATGGTGGTCTATTAGACTCTTGAACTTGAGAAGAGTTTGTTTGACGAACATAGCTGCACCATTGTTTGGGGCATAAATATTTATGATTGTTATGTCTTGTTGGTGTATGGTTCCCTTAAGCAGTATGTAGTGTCCCTCTTTATCTCTTTTGATTAACTTTGGCTTGAAATCTATTTTATTTGATATGAGTATGGACACGCCTGCTTGTTTCCGAAGTCCATATGAGTGATATGATTTTTCCCAACCTTTCACCTTCAGCCTATGTATGTCTTTTCCTATCAAATGTGTCTCCTGTAGGCAGCATATTGTTGGGTCTTGTTTTGTGATCCATTCTACTAGCCTGTGTCTCTTAATTGGTGAGTTTAAGCCATTAACATTTAGGGTTATTATTGAGATATGGGTTGTTCTTCCAGCCATATTTGTTTATTTCTGTTACTAAACATTGTTTGTTTTCCTCTTTGATTGTTTCCCCCCCCCTTTACTGTCCTACCTCCCACTGTTGGTTTTCATTGTTATTTTCCATTTCCTCTTCCTGTAATACTTTGGCTAGGATGTTTTGAAGAGATGGTTTTCTAGCTGCGAATTCTTTAAACTTTTGTTTATCGTGGAAGGTTTTAATTTCATTCTCCATCCTGAAGCTTAATTTCGCTGGATACACAATTCTTGGTTGGAACCCATTATCTTTCAGTGTTTGAAATATGTTATTCCAGGATCTTCTAGCTTTCAGAGTCTGTGTTGAAAGATCAGCTGTTATCCTGATTGGCTTGCCCCTAAATGTAATCTGCTTCCTTTCTCTTGTAGCTTTTAAAATTCTCTCCTTATTCTGTATGTTGGGCATCTTCATTATAATGTGTCTAGGTGTGGATCTCTTATGATTTTGCACATTCGGCGTCCTGTAGGCTTCTAGGATTTGGGATTCTGTCTCATTCTTCAAGTCTGGGAAGTTTTCTTGTATTATTTCATTGAATAGACAGCTCATTCCTTTGGTTTGGAGCTCTGTACCTTCCTGTATCCCAATGACTCTTAAGTTTGGTCTCTTAATGTTATCCCATATTTCTTGGATGTTCTGCTCATGGTTTCTTAACAGTCTTGCTGAGCTGTCTATGTTCTTTTCCAGTTGAAATACTTTGTCTTCATTGTCTGATGTTCTATCTTCTAAGTGTTCTACTCTGTTGGTAGTATTCTCCATTGAGTTTTTAAGTTGGTTTATTGCTTCCTGCATTTCTAGGATTTCTGACTGCTTGTTTTTTATAACCTCTATCTCCCTGTATAGTTGATCCTTTGCTTCCTGGATTTGTTTGCGTAATTCGTTGTCGAAGTGATCTTTCATTGTCTGATTTTGCTGTTTAATGTCTTCCTTGATACTCCAGATCATCTGAAGCATGTATATCCTGAATTCTTTATCTGACATTCCATCTGCTGCAGCTGTTACCTCTTCTAAAGTTGCGTTGACCTGCATTGCTTGTGGTCCTTTCTTTCCTTGTCTTTTCATACTGCTTGCGTATCTTTCCTGCAGGTGCGGGCGGCGGCTCTGCTCTCTCCTTATTCCAATTGGGGTGTCGTGGCTACCACGCCGGCAGGTCACTGGGCCTGTTCTGGGAGCTGGTGGCGGCTCTGTTCTGCCCCTACTCCAATTGGGGTGACGTGTCTGTCGTACCAGCAGGCCACTGGGCCTGTCCCGCTGGTCTGTCGCAGATCTGCCCAGCTTTCGGGCACGGGTGGAGGCTCTGCTTTGCCCCTACTCCAATTGGGGTGTCGTGACTACCCCGCCTGCAGGATGCTGGGTCTGTTCCTGGCAAGGGAGGCGACTCTGCTCTGTCACTACTCCAATTAGGGTGGTGTTTGTACCACGCCGGCAGGCTCCTGGGCCTGATCCGCAGGTCTGTTGTAGGTCTGCCTACCTTGAAGGCGCGGGCGGCGGATCTGCCCTGCCCCTCCTACCACGCCTGTGGACCCCTGGGCCTGATCTGCAGGTTGATCACTGGTCTGCTCACCCTGGGGGCACGGGTGGCAGTTCCGCTCCACCCCCACTCCAATTGGGGTCACGTGACCACCACACCGGCAGGGCCTGATCCGGGCGTGGGATAAGGATCTGCTCTGCCCCTACTCGAGTTGGGGTGACGTGTGTACCACACTGGCAGGCCACTGGGCCTGACCCGCCAGGCTGTCACAGGTCTGTTTACCTTGCAAGCGCGAAGGGCGGCTCTGCCCTGCCCCTCCTACCACGCCCATGTACTACTGGGTCGTGGGTCTGCCCACCTGGCGGGTGTGGGTGGCGGCTCCGCTCCGCCCCCTCTCCAATTGGGGTCACGCGGTCACCACGCTGGCGAGCCGCTGGGCCTGCTCCGGGGGCTGGCGGCGGCCCGGCTCCTTCCCTCTGGCTCGAGGACAAATTGAGGAGACTCGGGTGACTGAGCCTCACCCCCCTTACCAGGAGACCAACTGCTTATGTCACCGCTGGTATTGATGAAGATCTCTCCTCCACCGCTTTCTGCTGACATCAGATCTCTGCCATGTTGGTATCCTATGCGAATGGCAGCATTTCGTTCCCCTTGCCAGGCAACCCAAGCAATGGGTGAGTCCTGACCTGCCCTCAGCAGGACCCGGACCGAGACACAGTTTCCGCGGGCTCCTAGCCCCGGTCCAGGGAAGTTCCGGGAGCCGGAACTCGGCCGCTCCGTGCTCGGTGTAAGCTCCTATAAGTGTAAGCTCCAAGATGCAGCCCCCGCGGGCTCAGTTCCGGGAGCCGGAATTCGGCCGCTTGGTGCTTGGTGTATGCTCTGATAGTAGCAGGGTCCAAGAAGCAGCCTCCGCGGGCTCCGCAGCCCTGAGCCAGGGCGGTTCCGGGACGGTTCCGGGAGCCGGAACTCGGCCGCCCCACGCTCGGTGTTCACTCCGATAAGATCAGATTTTAAGAAGCCCCCAGGCGCTGAACCCTAGCAATCTGTCTGCAAGCCGCAGGCGAATTGCAGCCTGAAATTACCTGTTCTATGGCTGAATGAGCTGCGGTCAGTCAAAAACAGGTGTGGTGACGTCAGTTTACCAACATGGTGGCTGCTGGCCTCCTCTGTGGTCTGACCGGTGTGGAGAACCGAGATGGACCGCTTCCTTCCCCCGTCTCGAACCCAGAATTCAGCCCTGAGTGCGGTGCTTGCGCGTCTGGCAGAAACTGCAGCGCTGTAACCCTGCGTCTCTATCCCAGCGCGCCTTGCAGACTCTAGCCGCGGGGCGATTTGCTTAATAAGCAGTGTTACCCTCCGTGCGACAAACCTCTCGCGTTTGAGTCCCCGTAGCCGATCCTCATGCGATGGAAATCCTTCCTCCAGGTTCCGGCGCACCCCACTATTGCTGGAAATTCCTAACAAGATATCCTTTAGCCGTCCTGACTTGTCATACTCCCACACAGTGAAGCAGCACACGGGGGTAATGCACTCCCCTCGCCGCCATCTTCCCTCTCCCTTGACATTAATTTTAGTATCGAATCTGGCTTATGGACACAATGAGGCCCATTATATTACTGTCTCTCTTTTTGGTATGTTTGATACGGAAATGGAAACAGTCCCATTGCCAGTCTGAGTATAAAGATACATGAGCCCCATGTTTGACCAACTTTTATAAAAGAAAATAATTTATAAAATCCTGGGAAACTGATAAAAGGACTTGAATATTCTTCACTCAAATAGATATTGTCAAAATGAGCTTTAAAAAGATTAAAACAAGTTTATACTCCAACCTAGGTAAGCATGTCCATTTCACTATGTTTCTTTCTTCTTTCTGCCCCACCGCCCTTCTTCGTGGTACAGGGATTAAACCTGGGGTCTTATACATGTTGGGCAAACATTCTACCCCTGAGCTACACACCGGCCTTCCTTTATTTCTTTGGATTTTAGGAAGGTTGTTCTTTAGTTGTGGTGCTGGGGATGGAAACCAGGGCCTCAGGCATGCCAGGCAGAAGCTCTACCCCTGAGCTATTCCTCAGCTCCGGTTGTACATTTTTTTTTCTTACCCTTTAAACTCTTCGTTCATGCTCTTTGCCCATTTTTCTATTAGGCTTCCTATCTCTAGGCTTCTTTGAGGCTTCTTTTTATTTACTTTTTCTTTATTCAAGTTTCTTTTGTTATACTTGCTTTATCTCTTACTGATTTGGAAGTTACAATCCTACTTTAAGTATACAGATTTTGCTTTTGAAATAAAATTATAAATTCATACACTTGTGTTTTTCTATCAAGATTAAAATCAAAACATTGGGCTGGGGATGTGGCTCAATGGTGGGTAGTAGGTTTTCCTAGCATGTGTGAAGCTGCAGGTTGGGTTCCTAGAACAATACATATGCCAAAGTAATTAAAAAATTCAACATGGTATGTATACATAATGGAATATTATGTATACATAATATTCCATTGTTATGGGGAATGGAGGGAAGGTGGGGATAGGAATGGAAAAGATAAAATGAATCAGATATAACTTTCCTATGTTCATACATGAATGCATGATCAATGAACTCCACATCAGGTACAACCACAAAAATGGAAGTTATACTCCATCTATGTATGATATGTCAAATACATTCTACTGTCATGTGTAACTAAAAAGAACAAATGTAACAAAAAAGCAACTTTAAATAAACTGATTTAAAATAAATTATGTGTTGGGGAAAACAGCATGACTATGTACTTTGGGGGTCTGGAGCACAATGGCGCACACCTGAGATTCTAGCAACTCAGGAGGCTGAGGAGTCTCCAAAGGATTGCAAGTTTGAGGCCATTTTGAACATCTTGGTGAGTCTTTGTCTCAAAATAAAAATTAAAAAGCATGGAGTTATAGGTCAGTGGTAGAGTGCCCCTGGGTTCAATCCCGGTACTGAAAAAAAATTTTTTTCACATAGCCACTCTACTATCATGATGTTTATCCTCATTCAAGCCCCAAGGAATGGAGTCTGCTGCCTATAGACTGAGACCTCTGAGACTATGAGCCCCCAAATAAACTTTTCCTCTTTTCAATTGTGCTGGTTGGGTCTTTTAGTCAAAGCGGTGAAAAAGCTAAAACAAAAATTGTTACCAGCAGCAGACTCTTTATTGTGACTAACTGGACCATGTGGTTCATAAGTATTTGGATCATTTTTTAATTGGTGGAGAAATTTTTTAGATGTTTAGCAGTGCAAACTGGAAATGCTTTAGATTGTTGTAAGTGGAGCTTAATGGCCAATTCTGGTGGGATCTCAGAAAACCAGAATGCTAATAGGATCATGGACAGTGAAGACAGGGCTCAAGAGGATTTAGAGGAAAAGGTGGACATTATTGGTAATTGGACTGGATGCCATTCATGTTGTGTTCTGGCTGAGAGCTGGTTTGCATTTTGCCCGTGTCCTGAAACTTTCTGTGAAGCTGATTTTAAAATCAATGGACTTCATATTCTAGTGGAAGAAATAAGAAAGACAACATAGCATTCAGGCCATGCCGTGGATATTGCGGATAGTGTTTAGCCAAATTTATTGTGATCATCAGAAACAGAAAGCAGAGGGGAAAGATTTGAAAAACTTGGACTTGAAAGGTCGGAGTAAAACTGGGGCTAGGAAGTTGCAGTTGTTAAAGACAGTAAGACCACTAAAAAAAATGCTAAAAACTTTGCCCAGAGACAATAAGAAAGATGGTTTGAGGGCATCTCAGGTGCTGGCAAGACCACACCATCTCAGACTCAAGGAAGTAAGAATAAAAATTCTCTTGAGACGATATCAGTGGGGCACCCTTCTTGCACCAGGGGGCCTAGGAGATTTTTTTTCAACGTGCTCAGCCACCCAGGCACTCAGAGGCTGCTGCAGCCAGGGTTCCTGGAGGTTTGGGTACTGCTTGAGATGGCGGCAGACCTTGGTGTCAACCACATGGTGCTGGTTCTGTTGGTATGCAGGATGCTGGAGTTAGGGGGTCATGGAGGCTTCCAGCAAGATTTCAAAGGAAGGTCTGGGAGGCCAGGCAAAGTGCAGCAGGATCAGAGTTCCTGTGCGCAACCCCTGAGAGGGCAATGCGTGGAGATGTGAGGAGGAAGCCAGGGATGCAGTGGAGACCCCCGAGATTAAGAAATGCTGATACCATGGAATGCCTGCCAAGGAACACTGCAGGTATCAAGCTGAGACAAGCCAAAAGAAAGGCCACTTGGGCTGCAATAAGGCCACAGAGAGGAGCTACACATCACCATGCCACATGCCCCAGATGCCAGACGTGGAGGTACAGGACTTGTTTTCCCAGGTGGATTTCAGTCTTGCTTTGGTCCCACCCTTTCTTTCTATGCCCCTATTTTTGTGAATGGAAATATTTATTCTGTCCCTTTATATATTGCAGACTTGTAAATAGCTTTAAATTTTTTACAGGAATCATGGTGCATATTTTCCCTGAGTCTCAGAAGTGACTTTGGATTTGAAATTTGGGGCAATCTTGAAACTGTTGAGACTATGGAGACTCTTGGAAATGGACAAACACATTTTGCATTGTGAGATGGTCAGGAGCTTCTGGGGGCTAGGGGATGTGAGGTGCCTGCAACAGCTCATGTGTGAGACAATGCAAAAAGGTTTAGAGGAGTAACCATTGTGTCATGATGGCCTTAATCCAATCAGCAAATCAATCCCCTTGATGGGATTAACCGAGTGGTGATGGAGGTGAGTCACTGGGGCCTTGGCTTTGGGGTATATATTTTGCATCTGGAGACTAGAGTCTCTCTGTCTGCTTGTTCATCTACATGTGAGCTGCTTCCCTCCATCACACTCTTCTGTCATGATGTTCAGCCTCACTTCAAGCCCCGAGAAATGGAGCTGTTTGACTGTGGACTGAGACCTCTGAAGCCATACACCCTAAAATAAACTTTTCCTCTTCTTAAAAAAAAAATTCATGTAGCCCGTGTAAGTCAGTTTTTCACCACTGTGACAGAATACTGAGAAATGCATTTAAAGGAGGAAAGATTTGTCTCGTGTTTTCTTGGCCCTCTTGCCTCTGGGCCTTTGATGAGGCAGAATATCCTGTCAGGAGTGCCTGGTGGAGGAAACCCGTCCACCTCGTGGTGGGTGGAAAGAAAAGAGAGAGGAAGGGGCCTGGATCCCAGTACCCCTCCACTCCGGGGCGTGACCCCCCCCCCCCATGGCCTAAATTCCCTTCATTAGGCTCCATCCATTAGTTTCTAACCATCTCCCAGCAGCACCACCCTCTGGTCACCAAGCCTATTTATCATATGATACTCTGGAGGACGCTTCATATCCAAATGATAGTACAGCCTTTTGATTCAGCTTATTAGTATTTTGTTTTATACATTATGTTTTCTCCTTCATGAATTATTTTTAATATCTTCACTGTTTCGACAGCATGGAAACAAAAAAAATTTAAACGCTCTGCTTTTCTGTTCTCGCTGGTTATCTACATTTTTATTATATCACATCTTCCATGTACTCAAATTCTAACCAGGTGTGGTGGTGTACACCTTTACTCCCAGTGACTCAAGAGGCGGATGCAGGAGGATCACAAGTTCAAGGCAAACCTTGGCAACTTAGCAAGACTCTGTCTCAAAATAAAAAAATAAAAAGGACTGGGGATGTAGCTCCATGGTAGAGCACCTTTGGATTTAATCCCCAGTACTAAAAACAACAGTTACAACAACAACAACAAAATCTGTACTCAGGTTCTTTATTTTGATTCCTTTCTTGGGCAGCTGGAGTACTTCTTTGGGTTGTTTTTTTTTTTTTTGGGGGGGGGGTGTTCAGAGAAAAAAAAATGAGTTGTACATTTTTGAGACCTTTAACATATAAAGGTGTCTTTCTGTTGCCCTCTCTTATGAACAAGACCTTAATAGAAGACCAGACATGGTGGTGCACACCTGTAATGACTGGGAAGCTGAGGCTCCTGCCTCCTGCTCACATGTTCAAAGCCAGCCTAAGCAATTTAGTGAGATCCTATCTCTAAATAAAATATAAAAGGGCTGGAGATGTGGCAGTGGTTAAGCATCCCTGGGTTCAATCTCTGGTGCCCTGCCCCTCCCCTCAAATCCCTTAATATAACACAGAATTATTGACTCATAATATTTACCTTGGTACTCTGAAATGATGCTTCATCAACTTGCTAGCATTCAGTGTTAACCTAAAAAGAAGCGTGATATTCTTTGTTTTTTTGTTTTGTAGGTAACTCATTTGTTCCTGCCTGGGTTCATATAGGATAATTTTTTTTTTTGTACTGGGGATTGAGCCCAGGGCTATGCCTCCAGCCCTTTTATTTTTTATTTTGAGAAAGAGTTTCACTAAATTGTTTAGGACCTAAATTGCTGAGACTGGCCTCAAACTTGTAATCCTCCTGATTCAGTCTCCAGAGTTGCTGGAATTACAGGCATGTGCCATCTTGCCTGGTGGAATTTTCTATTTCTACTGGAAACTTTGAAAAGTCTACCTGACATGTCTAGGCACAGTGACCTGCAATCCCAGAGATTACAGAGGATGAGGCAAGAGGGTCACCAATTCAAGGCCACAGATTCATAGCTTAACGAGAAACTGTTTCAAAATAAAAAACAAAGGCTGTGGATGTAGCTTAGTGGTAGAGTGCCCCTGGGTTCAATTCCCAGTACCACAAAACCACACACACACACACAAAAGTCTATCTCATGTGTCTAGGCATAGTTCTCACTTTTCCATTCATTAATTTATTATACATATATTTATTGAGCATCTATCCTCTAACCATGTCTTCTTGGTAATTTTTATTATAAAAACTCAAGTTTTTATTATTTAATGGGGATCTTTATGTAAGTTCTCTCATTATAGTCTCTTCCAGTGGAGTTCCCACAATTAGTTCATGGGTTCTTCTGAATCTAACTCTCATATTTTCACTTACCATTTTATTAATTTCTTTATATGTTTCCCATGAATTCTGTAAGCCTCAAGAGAGCCAGTCTTTTAAATCAAAATAGTATCAACCTGTAAGGCATTGCCTCCAGAGGTTTGCTTGTTGAATGTGGGGCTCCAGATGGTTATAAGTTGTAGAGATGGAGCTCTGGGTGGAAGTCAAGTTTACCATTTTGGTACTCTACACGATCAGACAAACTTCTCTAGTAACGAACTATAGAAACGATCCCTGAAAGTATAGTCTTAAGTTTACCATTTTGCAGGAGGGATTTTTTTTCAGCTGCCCCATGAGTACCCCTCTTACATATTGCTGATTAGGGCTTTAAAGATTACAGCCCCATGGAAGGCAATTGGAAATATCATTCTTATTTACAAATGTTTTCACCCTATCACCTGTAATCCCACTTCTGAAATTCTCCCTCAAATATGCATCACATATATGAAATGACATGTTTAAGATTATACCTGGCAACATTGCTTTTAATGACAAAATATTGGAAAAGATCCAAATGTTATAGACCTGGTTAAACACACTATGGTTACCCCACATAATGGAATAATATGCAGCTGTAAAAGTGAATGAAAAATTCTCTATATAATAATGTAAGAGATCTCCAAAATATATTGACTGAAGAGGCAAAGGAAAGAACAGAATAAAGTACATATTATGCTACCTTTTGTGTAAGAAGGGGGATATATGTATGTGTGGGTGTGAGAGTGTGTTTATATGAATATATTATATATTTATGTTATTATATATTCTATATGTATGTGTATGTGTGTGTATATATATATATATATATATATATATATATATATATATATCCTTACCTGGGATTACAGGCATGTGCCACCATGCCTGCACTATATGTGGACTTTCTGACATTCACATATTAAATACTGGAAAAATACCAAATAAATTATAAAGCTAACAGGAAGGGGAGGGGAATATGGGTGAAAGTGAGTATACTCAGAGTGTATCTTTCTGCATTATTTTGAATTTTTTAAACCACTTAAATGCATACTGTATTAAAAAATAAGTGAATAATAGCTTCTTCAAGGAAAATATAAATGTACCTGAAGAAAAAAGAATAAAGACAGATTATATTAGAATTTTAATATTTGTAGATTTGCTTGGCATTTTAGCATTCACATCCTCAAATAAAATAATCCTTAAGTGTTATATTTAATTTTTAGGTATTTATTTGTGTGTTTGGTACTGAGGATAGAACCCAGGGATGCTTAATTACTGAGCCACATCCCAGATCTTTTTATTTTTTATTTTGAGACAAGGTTTCCCTAAGTTGCTTAGGGGCTAACTAAGTTGCTGAGACTGGCCTTGAACTTGGGATCCTCTTGCCTCAGCCTCTAGCACCACTAGGATTACAAGCATGAGCTACAGTGCCTGGAATTTTTTAGGTATTTAATTTCATTTAGTATTGAGTCATTCAAGAAAAAGTTCTATTTGGGAATTTTTCACATCTGGAGAAGGTGGCTGTTAGGGTTTGGATGTGAGGTGTCCCCCAAAGGCTCACAGGTGAGACAATGCAAGAAGATTTGGAGGAAAATGATAGCCCTAACCTAATCAGATAATTAATCCCTGGTGGGATTAACTGAGTGATAACTGGAGGCAGGTGGAGCGTGGCTGGAGGAAGAGGTTCATTGGGGGTATATGTTTCTATCTGGCCAGTGGAGTCTTTTTCTCTCTGCTTCCTGATCATCATGTGAACTGCTCCCCTCTGCCACATTCTTCTACCATGATGTTCAGCCTCACCTCAAGCCCTGGGGAATGGAGCCAGCCTTCTATGGAAGGAGACTTCTGAAACTGTGAGCCCCCAAATAAACTTTTCCCCCTCTACAGTTGTTCTGTTTGGGTCTTTCAGTCACAGCAGCAAAACAGTTTACAAATAAAACAATGGCTTAAAAGGAGAATATCAACTTTGCCGTTCCTGAAATTTATGAGAAGGGAAACTCTAAAATCCTGGGTACCTCACCTTTGCTGGAACACAAATATAACTGACCCAGATATAATAATGGAACTGGGGGGCTGGGGCAGTGTCCATGGCAGAGCATGTGCTTAGCATGTGAGTTCAATTCCAGGGTGGGGTTGGGGTTTAAGGGGATGGGGTGAATGAATATAAATTATTTTCATAGAAAAATGAGGTGTCCCAAATCAATTCTAGTCTTACTAATCACATTTCAAACCAGCCAACTTAAAAAAAAAATGTTTCAAGTCGGGCCCTTAATCCCAGTGGCTCAGGAGGCTGAGGTAGGAGGATCACCAGTTCAAAGCCAGCCTCAGTTAAAGCAAGGTGCTAAGCAACTCAGTGAGACCCTGTCTCTAAATAAAATACAAAATAGGGCTGGGGATGTGGCTTAGTGGCCTAGTGTTCCTGAGTTCAATCCCTGGTACCCCAAAAAATGTTTCAATAAAAGAGTTCCTCTTACTTTTGAGACTATGCAAAAATTTACCTAAAAAGCTTGACAAAAGTACTGTTCTAAACTGTCAACTACCAGTAATCCCAGCAGCTCGGAGGCTGAGGCAGGAGGATTGCAAGTTCAAAGTCAGCCTCAGCAATTTAGTGAGGCCCTGAGCAACTCAGCAGAGTCTGTCTCTAGTTAAAATATTTAAAAGGGCTGGGAATGTGGTTCACTGGTTAGGGACTCTGGGTTCAATCCTGAGTACCACACACACAAAAAGATTAAATAAAAAGGTAAATGATATTATCAAATGAGCTACTCTTGTACCTCTCCACCAGACATGTGGACATGCAAAAACAACCAGAATCCTTGAAAAAAAAAAAAAGATAGCATCATGGGTTACTGGCAATAAACAGAACGGGAGTTAACCTTTTCCATATCCTTCAGCCAAAGCAAACCAGGATATACAAGATACTTTGGAACCACCTGAAACATGTAAATTAAGAATTTAAATCATACTGTTCCATTGGGTCCTCTTACTGGATTCAAGGTTTAAAGACAAGTATTTTCTCAAATGATGTGTGAAGCAGCATGCACATGAAAGATATAAATAAAATTATACATGATGGCAATTATTATTATTATTATTATTATTATATTTTGTTACTGGGGATTGAGCCCAGGGGCTCACACATGCAAGGCAAACATTCTACCACTGAGCTACAGCCCTTTTCAAAAGTTCTCTCTTGAGACAGGGTATCCCTAAATTGTTGAGGTTGTCTTCAAACTTGCAACCCTCCTGTCTTAGCCTCCAAGTCTTCAGGATTACAGGTGTGTGCCACCATGCCCAGCTAGAATAATTATCTTACTACACCTCATTTTGAAAATATTCAGAAGGCATTTTCTTTCAGTTGTGTACAAAGCTTTGGAATGGGGCTGGGGTTGTAGCTCAGTGGTAGAATTCTTGCCTACCATGCATGAGGCATGGTTCGATCCTCAGCACCACATAAAAATAAATAAATAAAGATATTATGTCCACCTAAAACTAAAAAGTAAATATATAAAAAAACTTAGGAATGTAAAATCACTGTAACAAAAATGTACTGTCCTACTAGATAAAATCTTTAATCAAGTAGTTGAGAAGAAAATATCTTTACCTAGGTCAAGTACTGTCAAAGGAAAAGAAAGGTCCAATGACATGAGGGCAACACCACCATCAGCAGGGTCTGAATGGCAGAGCAGCCAGACAGTATTTTGACCTTTCACTGACCTCATTTTAAGATGAGTATGTGCTCTAAAAAATTAACATCATCTCTTAAAATATTGTCTCTTTAAAAATTCAATATTATCTCTTTCAAAAAATGAGTAAGTATTTAGTATCACAAATATTTTGTATGGTGACCACAGGAGCTGACTGGCAGTGCTGATAATTATTTCTTTACTATGTCAAATTGTTAAAATCTGACCATTAACAATAAAAATCAAATAATTTAACATTTTGGAAGAATTTCACTTGATTCCAAGAGTTTATTCTATAACAGTAATATTTGACTTTGGCCTTGGGTTTAGTCTAATATTAATCATTAACTTATTGGTCAGGGCATTTGGTGAAAGGGTATACTTGGTACCCCTCTTCTGAAAATGTCTGATCTCAGGCCAAATTTCACATGGACCCAGAACTCAAAATTACATTTCCCTGGGGTTGGGAAACTCCCAAACTGAAGTAAATTAAAGTGTAATCAGGTTGTTAGTGTCTCTGGTTACTCATAAATGGAGATTTTCCCTGGAAGAAATAGTTTTTAGTCAAGTTTCTCTGAATATAAATGACATGTTTAAGGAAACAAAAGATAAAAAAAAAATTCATAAGTGATATTGGTCTGTAGTTTTCTTGTAGTATCTTTGGGTAGCTTAGGTATCAGGGTTATGATAAAGGAGATTTGAATAACACAGTTGGAAGTTTAATTTAAGCATATATGTCTTATACGTGTTATATATGTACAGGAATGTGCATGTGTACATTTTGTATTCACAAATTGTATGTATGCATATGTATCCTATTTTCCAGTTATCCAAACATCATTTACAAAAATCCATCATCTACAGACAAATCTCTACAAATGTTCCAAATATTCCTCATTTAATGTTAACAAAATGGAAAAAAAAATCAATAAAATTGTCAAAAATATCACTTGGAATTCTAAAACCATCTTTCCAAATAACTGAAGTCAAAGAAATCAAAGCCCATTCAGAAAATGACAGTGAGACCATTATTTTGTATACCAACAAAATTGTCCTCAGAGGAAAATTAATATATGAAATGTTTTTTATTAGAAAGACAAAAAAGATAAAAACCAAATGAATCAAGTGTACACCTTATAGAAGTTCAGATTCTTTGTTGGCAAAACCAGAAATCAACTCAGGAAAAATAAAAGTTAAAACAAATTTTTGGTTCAGCTCACAGAACCGAAAGAGAAAGCTGAAAAATTAAGCCCCCAAAGGGTAGGAGCCACGGTGGCTCTGGGGAACCAGGTGAATTAGCTTTGGGATCCTCAGCTACCAGATGAGTGAGCTACAGCTGTTTTCCGTCTTATCTTTTTGCTTAAGATTCAGTTGCCATGGAGAGAGCATCCAATTAGTCTAGGTCAGGTTTCACATCTTTTTTTTTTTTTAATCTACAAATTAATGTTCAATGCATCTTAACTGATGGTCTCTCCAAACATTATCCAACAGGGAAACATTAGTTCCTTAAGAAAATTGGGATAGTATTATCAGAAGAAGGGGCAATGGATATGGGATACAAAAAACAGTAAATGGGTAAAAGGTAGATTTTTCTAGCATGTTCAGTATATAATTTATTTATAGTTCCAAAATTCATGAATGCTCAATAGTAATTGAATGGTTAGATAAAATATGGCACAATTAAGATAGTCTATAATGTAACCCTTAAACTAATGTTTTGAATTAATATTTAAAGATGGAAAAATCTTATTATGGAAATATAGGATAAAATCTTTATAGTTTATTAATTAATTTTAGTTTAAAAGTTTTATTTTGATGTATAACCAACACTTGAAAGAAATACACTAAAGTGTGAGTAGTAGAATTGTAACTCATTCCCCCCTCACCTCTCTCATCTCTATTACTTTCTATATAATACTGTATATTATCATATATTATATATATTACATATAGAGTACTATTTGTGGGGGTATATATTATGATAAAATATTATATATGTAATGTAGTATATATGGTATATTATATATAATTACTACATAATATATATTACCATACTATTACCATTATAGTATGGTAATATATATTAATATTATATATCACTGTGTATAATATATTATGATATGTTATATACTATTACTATTATATATGTAATATAATATAGTATATATTATAGTATATAATATAGTATATATCCATAATATATTGCTATATTATATGTATTAATATACAATTACTATAATATATACTATTATATATGTGATATAGTATATATGATATATTATAGGTAGTATATTATTATATTACTAGTATATTACATATTACTACTTATACTATATTAAAATGTTATATATTATTTCTACCATATATGTACTATATGATTTATAATATAATGTATTGCTATTTATGTATATTACTATACAATTATTATATTATATATTATATAATTAAGATGCTCTGACCATTAATTTCTAGATTAACAAGTCATCTCATATATACTATATTACACATATAATAGTATATAATGTATAATGTGTTATGATACATATTATAGATTATATATCATATATACTATATTACATATAATAATACCCACACACAAATAGTAATAGGTCTATATCAGTTATACAACAGGTATTTTCACAGACTTTCCATATTTTTAAACAATAAAAATATATAATTTTTTAAGATAAGGTTAGCAAATGTAATACCAGACAAAATTAAATTTGGGCAAAATATTCAAAGGGCCCATCTTCTCATGGACAATTCCTCAAGAGAAAGGCAACCACTGTGACATAGGGACAGCCGTGTCTTCTGTTGACTGCTTTGAGTGACTGGGCTCTTGCTGGGGTCTTCTAACCTTCCCACCTGGTCTCCTCTTGCTCCACCTCCTCCTGGCTTCGCTCAGTGTCTGAGTTGGTGGGTGATCTGGCTGGGGGTTCAGTTCTGCTTGGTTGCGGCCCTGCCTGACCCCAGCTCTCCGCATCCTAGCTTCCTGCTTGTGTGGAAAGGGGAGCTCATTTTCCCACAGAGCAACCTGGAAGGATAAGGAGTAAAAGCTGATGGCGACGCACAGCACACCAGTGACTTCACTGCAGCATAGGGTAGTGACTGTCTTCTTGTTTCCAAGGGCTGGGGATTACAGTGTGTTATGGTTGGATCCTAAACGTCCCTCAAACCCATATGCTAAACACTTGGTCACTTGCTTGTGGCACTATTGGGAGGTGGTGGAACCTTTAGGAAGTGGAGCTTGGTGCAAGGAAGTTGGGTCCCTGCGAGTGTGCCCTTGAAGGGGATATTGGGACCCTGGTCCCTTCCCCTCTCTGCTGCTTGGCTGCCATGGGGTGAACTCCTTTGCTCCACCATGAACTGAGCCATCATGCTCTGCCTCACCACTGGCCCCAAAAGAATAGAGTCAAATAGTCATAGACTGAAACCTCTGAAATTGTAAGCCAAAAATAAACATTTCTTTCTTTTAACTCATTTATGTTAGATATTTTGACACAGCTATGAAAAACTGGCTAGCACAAAGTGATTGTTCCCTCCACCCCCAGTCCCTTACTAGGGATTGAACCCAGGGGCGCTCGACCCCTGAACTACATCCCCAGCCCTTTTGCTGAGTTACCCAGGCTGGCCTGGAACTTGCAATCCTCCTGCCTCAGCCTCGAGAGACCCCGACACAAACTGACTACTTTTTGTCGGTGTGGTAGGTATGTGGGAAAGCCAGGGGGTGAAAACACAGGCCCCTCTACTTTTGGAAACCTGTAAGTGGAAAACAGACCCTTGTGTCCTCGTATTCTCGCCGCCCCATCTCTCCAGACTCCTCAACAAAGCACACAGATCCTGCCCCTCTCTTGGGAGTTCCAGCCAGCAGAGGCTCCTCCCAATGGCTCCACCAGCATCTCAAACAGGGTTTACCCCTGAGCCATCCAACTACCACCAGGTGGCGCCAAAGCGTATTCCAGAGCTGGGGACTCCGACGCCGGGGCTAAGAGTCAGATGAGTGTCTCTGGGAGGCGGGCCAAGCGCTCTGTCCACTCACCCCTTAGCAAAGAGTTGAAATGGCCCTGAAGGGGTAGAAAAGCCACCTAATTAGGAACGTGAGATCCAAAGCGGATATTTTCCAAGGAGAACAGGGAGGCAGCAAGCCTTGCAGATGCCAGTTCCCCAGCACCCTGGCAAATGATTAAGGCTGTCCAAGCACTAGAGGAGGTGGGATTGCCCCGGGTTTCTTCAGAACCCAGAGTAGCTAAAACGATATGTAAACGTTCCCCTTTGACCAAGAGGGGTCCCAAACTGGAAAACAAGTCACTAAGCTAATGACTGCTAAGTCTGCGTCAGGTAACAAAGGCCTGGAGAGGGCACTGACATACATCTCAAAGGATGCCAAAGAGGACAGGTGATGATCATTCAGAAGATCCTCCCTTCATGCTGCAAAAGTGCCCTTGACTTAGATGCAGCCACCAGGGAGGAGAAAGGATGGGAAAAACTAATTGGGAAAATCCTGCAAAAAACACAAGTGACTCATGCTAAGTGAAATAAGCTAATCCTAAAAAACCAAAGGTCGAATATTCTGTCTGAGATGCAGATGCTAACACATAATGGGGGAGAGGGGATTCATGGGATTGGATGGGGAGAGTTGGGGGAAGGAAGGGGAGATGGGAATGAGAGAGACAATCGAATGAATTGGACATAACTTTCCTGTGTTCCTATATGAATACACGACCAGTGTAACTCCACATGTACAATCACAAAAATGGGAAGTCATACCCCATGCATGTATGATATGTCAAAATACATTCTATTGTCATGTATAATTAAAAAGAACAAGTTAAAAAAAACAAAAGACCAACAAGTAGAGGAAAAGGATTGGGAGGGAAGGGATAGAATTAGGGACTAAAATGTAGCAAATTATGTTATATGCATTTATGAATATGCCAAAATGAATCCCACTTAAAAACAACTATAATTCACTAAATAAAAATTTTAATGCAGGAAAAAATAACACAAGTGATTGAGTTCATCTGGACATGACTAATATTGTGTGTGTGGTTGGTGGGGTTCCCCCCCCATTAATGAGCATTTGGAGTGAAGTATACTCAAAATGGATTAAAAGTATATAATAGGGGTGGGGTTGTAGCTCATACAAAATGGATTAAAAGTATATAATAGGGGTGGGGTTGTAGCTTAGTATATGTGAGGCACTGGGTTCGATCCTCAGCACCACATAAAAATTAAAAATAATAAAGATACTGTGCCCACCTATAACTAAAAAATAAATATTAAAAATAAATAAATAGGGGCTGGGTTTGTGGCTCAGCGGTAGAGTACTCACCTAGTACGTGTGATGTCCTGGGTTCAATCCTCAGCACCACATAAAAATAAATAAACAAAATAAATGTATTTAAAAAACCCTGATATTCTTAAACAAAAGATTAAGGAAATAACTGTAAATGTAACATTGTTTATAGATAAATAAATAAATAAAGGTATTGTGTCCATCTATAACTAAAAAATATATATATTTTTAAAAAGTATATAATAGAATGTAAAGTTACATTTTTCTTACCAAACCTGAATCTATGGCCTTTGAAATGCACATCAGCTACAAATACTCATAAAAATCAACTGCATATAAGAAATTATAATAAACTCCATAAAGCAGAAATTGTACAGACCAAATTCTCTAGCCACATTGCAACCAGTGAAAATGTCAAAACAAAATAATAAAAAGCCTCAGCCACCTGAAACTATAAAGAGGGAAAATTATCCCATAACACTAGAGTCAAAGAAAAATCAAGATTACCATATCAGATTCTTTAGAAAGAATGAATAAGAAAATATAACATGTAGCTGACCCAGGTATGATGGCACATGCCTGTAATCCCAGCTACTTGGGAGGCTGAGGCAAGAGGTTCCCAAATTTGAGGTCACCCTGGTCAATTTAGAGACCGTTTATGGAAGTAAATAATAATAATAATAAGAAGAAGAATAAGAATAATTTTTTAAAAAGTGGGGATAATGCTCAATAGTAGAGTGCCCTTGGATTCCATCCCCAGTAAAGCAACAAAAAAGAACAAACAAAATATCTAGCTGGGTGTGGTAGCACACGCCTGTAATCCCAGTGACTGGAGAGGCTGAGGCAGGAGGATTGCAAGTTCCAGGCCAGCCTAGCAAACTTAGTAAGACTCTGTTTCAAAATAAAAACTTTTAAAAAGGCTAGGGAGGTAGCTCACTGGTAGAAGACTCTTGGGTTCAATCCCCAGTACCAAAAATAAAAACATGAATCTAAGATGCATAGACCAAGCTGTGGTCAAGAAATGAATTCATAGATTTAAAATTTTAAAATTTGAATTTTTGTTTGTCGAGATTGTAATCCCCATATTTCACTTAGAAATCTATCTTATTTTATTAAGTGCTGGCGAGGATGCGGGGGAAAAGGTACACTCATACATTGCTGGTGGGACTGCAAATTGGTGCAGCCAATTTGGAAAGCAGTATGGAGATTCCTTGGAAAGCTGGGAATGGAACCACCATTTGACCCAGCTATTCCCCTTCTCAGACTATACCCAAAAGACCTAAGAAGAGCATACTACAGGGACACAGCCACATCAATGTTTATAGCAGCACAATTCACAATAGCTAGAATGTGGAACCAACCTAGATGCCCTTCAATAGATGAATGGATTAAAAAATGTGGCATTTATACACAATGGAATATTACTCAGCACTAAAAAATAATAAAATCATGGCATTTGCAGGCAAATGGATGGCATTAGAGCAGTTAATGCTAAGTGAAGCTAGCCAATCCCTAAAAAACAAATGCCAAATGTCTTCTCTGATATAAGGGGGGTGACTCAAAATGGGATAGGGAGGAAGAGCATGAGAAGAAGACTACCACTAAATAGGGAAGAGAGGTGGGAGGGAAAAAGAGGGAGAAGGGGAGTTGCACAGAAGATGGAAGGAGAACCTCATTGTTATACAGAATACATATATGATGTTGTAATGAGAAAAAGAAAAAAAGTGTGTCACATTAGATTGGATAGAGATAAAGGATGGGAGAGGAGGGGAGGAGTAGGGGGGATAGGAAGGGCAGCAGAATAGAATAGACAATATGATTGAAGTATGTACATTCCATGTATATATTATATGTCAAAATACATTCTGCTGTCATGTATGACTAAAAAAATAAATAAAATAAAGATGTTGTGTCCACCGAAAACTAAAAAATAAATATTAAAAAAAGAAATCTATCTTATTTTATTTATTTATTTATTTAGGTACTGGAGCTTGAACCCAAGGGCACTCTGTCACTGAATTCATACCTAGCATTGTTTGTTTGTTTTCTTTTTTCTTTCTTTCTTTCTCCTCCTCCTCCTCCTCCTCCTCCTCCTCCTCCTCCTCCTCCTCCTCCTCCTCCTCTTCTTCTTCTTCTTCAGACAGGGTGTCACTAAATTGTTAAGACTGGAGAATCTTCCTGTCTGAGTCACTTGAATTAAAGGTATGCACCACCACACCTGGCTCTTACTTATTTATTTTAATAAAAAGATTTATTTTGGCTCACACTTAGAATTTTAGGGGGAAAAAAAAGCATAAAATTACCAGGTGTGGCAAACATCTATAATCCTAACTATTCTGGAGGCTGAGGCAGGAGGCTTGCAAGGTTGAGGCTAGTGTGGGCAAATTAGTGAGACCCTGTCACAAAAATAAGATAAAAAGGGCTGGGGGTGAAGCTCAGAAGTAAAGTGTCCCTAGGTTCAATCCCTCATTATAAAAACAAAAACAAACAAACAAAAAAAAAAAACAGGGACTCCAGAAGATTGAGGCAGGAGGCTTGCAAGTTTAAGGCCAGCCAGTTTAAGGCCAGCCTTAGCACATTGGCAAGGCCCCAAGCAACTTAGTGAGACCCTGTTTCAAAATAAAAAATAAAAATGGCTGAGAATGTAGCTCAGAGTTAAAGTACCTCTGGGTTCAACCCCTGGTACCCAAACAACAACAACAAAAAAGTGAAGATACACCTATGGAAATAAGTTAATTTAAAAAAAAAAAGAAGAAAGTTTGCCTATGTTTTAAAAACTGACAAATTTCACTAAGAGCAAATGCAAAACACAGCTGGGTGAAGCAGGTGCACACCTGTAATCCCAGCAACTCAGGAGGCTGGGACAGAGAGATCATAAATTTGAGGCCAGCCTCAGCAAATTAGCAAAACCCTGACTCAGAGTGAAAATAAGGGTGAGGGGTGCTGAGGATGAGCTCAGTGATAGAGCACCCAGCCCTAGGAAAAAAAAAAAAAGAAGAAAAGGAATAAGAAGAGAGACAGAAAAAAAATGCATGCATATCCTGGTCTTTTCTGGCTCTGGGCCTGACCTGAGCAAGAGCCTCTGAAAAAACAGACCATGGAACGCCACGATGTTCCACAGGGTGGCAGCAGAATCTCAGGCTTTCTCACTGGTATAAATCCAGACTCCTTGCCTCCCTCAATCTGCCCAGGTTAAGGGAGTTCGTGTTTTCAAAATCCTTTGGTCTCTAGTCTGGTGTCTGGAGTCTGTTCCCGTCATTCTGCTTTTGCCTCCAACAAAATGAGCAACACTGGTTTGCATTAAAACACCACCGTGGCCAACACAGGCGAACTTTCTGTACTGGAGCCACTTTCCAGAGATAAATCACATCAGGCAATTACTCTGTATACTAGATGTTGTAGGTATTTATTTTGATTCGCAAAGCATTTATTTTGATTTATGAGCAATATAAGCTTTTCCTGAGTTGCCACTCATCACTTACTCAAATGTTGGCATCTAGTCTTAATTAAGCAAAATCCATGCATACCCTAGAACAAGCTAAATCTGAAGGGTGGGAAACCATCCCAAGAGTGAAAAGACTAGATCCTAAAGCTGCCCTGGTATTACTGAGCAGACCTGGCTCTAGCTGCCTACGTTGATCACCAATTCCTCTGAGATTTGGCATGAGTTTGTTGTGATTTATGCCTTTGTTGTTCTACACTTTCAAGGTGCTTTACAGGGAAGCTCAAAGAGGCTGTATTGAGGATTGCTAGCCAGGACACCCTTTCAAAACATAGCTGGGCTGAGCCAGTGTGCTGACACATGCCTATAATCCCAGCTACTCTGGAGGCTGAGGCAGGAGGATTACAAGTTTGAGGCTAGCCTCAGCAAATTAGCAAGGCTCTAAGCATCTTAGTGAGACCCTATCTCAAAATAAAAAATAAAAAAGACTGGGGCTATGGCTCAGTGGTTAAGTACCCCTAGGTTCACTTTCAGGTACACACACATACACACACACAAAAGAAAGACCACATAGCAGGACTGAACCTTTGACAGTGCAGTGGAACTGCTGCATGTTGAACTTGAAGGTTCCTAGAGCTGAGGGAAGGTCATCCTCCCTTCTCCTTCCCTCCCATCCTCACTAAGAGAGGTCTGACTGCATGTAAATGTCTCTGGTGCCGGGAAAACTCTCAGGAGGAAAGAAGAAGGGCTATCTAAACTGGCCGAAAGAAAAAATCTCATTCTCTTCTCCTACGTTCAGTCACAACTGAGTGCGAGCTCAGGGCTGTCACGATAGTCTTCTTCTCGTGAGTTCTTAGACATCTGGGAACTTCTGCTCTTGGAGTGTGGACCAGGCAAGGAGGGCATGACCTGCCTCAGCTCCTGGAAACCCCGCTCTGAAGTCTGGGATCCACCACTGAGGTAGCACCGCCCACCATCATGGCGCTCCCAGAGCCAGTTGTTCTAACCCCTGACAAGCCACCAGGGCCCACCCTTCCTTGTGTTTTTGGCAGTTTAGGGAAATAACCTGAAAAAGTTACTTTCATTTAACAGCCCAGGGGAGCCCAGTCCATAGCAGAGATTGAAGCCCATGCTCGGCGGGCTCCTGTGTCACTATATGGGATCTTGTTGAGGGTTTATTTTCATTAATTGTGTTGGGCAATTGATGGGCTCATTCAATCTAGGAACCCTTGTCCTTTAGTTTGCTTAAATTGTTTTTTTGGTACTGGGGATTGAACCCAGAGGCTCTTAACCACTGAGCCACAATTCTAGCCATATGTATATTAGAGATAGGGTCTCCCTGAGTTGCTTAGGGCCTCATTAAGTTGCTGAGGCTGGTGATCCTCCTGCCTCAGCCTCGAGAGCCACTGGGATTACAGGCATGTGTCATAGTGCCTAGCTAAATTTTTTTCTTATTTTTAAAAAAGATTCCCTCCTCTTCATTTTCTCTGTTCTATTTCTGTTACTTTTAGTAGCTGAATATTAGATGAATATTGGATTTTTTGTTTGTTTTGTTTGTTTTTGGTACTAGGGTTTGAACTCAGGGGTGCTTAACCACTGAGCTAAATCCCCAACCCTTTTTATTTTTTATTTTAAGAAAGCAATTTCACTAAATTGCTTAGGGCCTCACTAAGTTGCTGAGGCTGACCTTGAACTTGCAATCCTCCTGCCTCAACCTCCCGAGTTCCTGGGAAAACAGGTATGTGCCACCGCACAGATATTGGATCTTCTGAACTAATAAAATTTTATTTTATTTGTTTTATCTTGTTGTTGTTCTGTTCTCTGGAATATTTCCTCCATTTTAACTTATAATTCTTCTACAAGTTTTTAATTTTATTTTAAACCAAGATCTCTTTTATTAGGCCCAGACTTTTTCATTTAAAAACAAATTCTAGTGCAATTGACACAGTGGTCTTAAAGTTCATATAGAAACCCAAGGGACTCAGAGCAGCCAAAACAACCTTGAAAAAGAGAATCAAAGTTAAAGGATACAGGGCTGGGGATGTGGCTCAAGCGGTAGCGCGCTCGCCTGGCATGCGTGCGGTCCGGGTTCGATCCTCAGCACCACATACAAAGAAAGATGTTGTGTCCGCCGAGAACTAAAAAAATTTTAAAAAAAGTAAAGATTAAAAAATTCTCTCTTTCTCTCTCTCTCTCTCTTTAAAAAAAAAATTAAAGGATACACATTTTCCAATTTCAAAACTTATTATAAAGCAACAATGATCAAAACAAGGTGGAGCTAGAAGAAGGATAGACATCTAGATGAATGGACTAGAGCTGAGAGTGCAGAAAGACCCAGGAGTATGTGGTTAGTTGATTTTGACAAGGGTGTCAAGTCCACGTATTGGAAGGAAGACTAGTCCTTTCAACAAATAGTGCTGGGACAGCTGGATAGCCACATGCAAAAAAGAACGGAGTCAGACCCTTACCCCATGCTAAACACACAAAATGAATCAAAGGCCTATGTCATAAATAAAAGAGCCCAAACTATTGAACTCTTTTTTTGCTCTTTTTACATATACACGACAGTAGAGTGCATTTTGACATATCATACACATTTGGAGTATAACTTCCCATTCTTGAGGTTGAATGTGATGTGGAGTTGCACTGGTCGTGTGTTCACATAGGAACACAGGAAAGCTATGTCCAATTCATTCTACTATCTTTCCTATTCCCATCCCCTTCCTTCCCTTCATTCTCCTTTGTCTATCCAATGAACTTCTATTTTCCCCTCACCCCCATTGTGTGTTAGCATCCACATATCAGAGATAACATGGGGCCTGTGGTTTTGGGGGGATTGGCTTGTTTCACTTAGCATCATATTCTCCAGTGCCATCCATTTACCATCAAATGCTACAGTTTCATTCTTCTTTATGGCTAAGTAATATTCCATTGTGTATATATACTACATTTTTTGTATCCATTCATATGTTGAAAGGCACCTAGGTTGGTTCCATAGCTTAGCTATTGTGTGTGCTGGAGATTGAACCCAGCGTCTCACACAGGTGAGGCAAGAGCTCTACTACTGAGCTACCTCCCCAATCCTTTTATTTAATTTTATTTTTGAGACTCTGGGTGTTGAAACAGCAGGATAGCAAGTTGCATGTCAGCTTCAGCAACTTAGCAAGACCCAGTCAGCCTCAAAACCAAGAATGAAAAGGTCTGGGGTGTAGCTTAGTGCTAAAGCACCCCTGATTTCCATCCCTAGTACTGAAAAAAAATCTTTATATATTGTAGATAAAAGTCCCTTATCAGTATATGATTTGCAAATGTTTATTTTCATCCTACAGGTCACCTTTTCACTTTCTTGATAGTAGCCTTTGAAGAACAAGTGTTTTGTTTATTTATTTATTTCTGTAGTTGTCGATGGACAGAATGCCTTTATTTTATTTGTTTATTTTTATGTAGTGAGGAGGATTGAACCCAGTGCTTCATGCATGCTAGGAAAGCACTCTGTCACTAAGCTACAGCCCCAACCCAGAACATTTTTTTTTTTAACGTTAAAGAAATGTCGATTTAGCCAGGCATGGTGGCACATGTCTGTAATCACAGTGACTTAGGAGGCTGAGGCAAGAGGATTGAGAGTTCAAAGCCAGCCTCAGCAAAAGCAAGGCTCTAAGAAACTCAGTGTGACCTTGCCTCTAAATAAAATACAAAATAGGACTGGGGATGTGGCTCAGTGGCCAAGTGCCCCTGAGTTCAATCCCCAGTACACACACACACACACACACACACATGTGCGATCTTCTACACAAAGCCAAAGGTTCAAGTGGGCATTTCTCCAAAGAAGATTTGCGAATGGCCAATAGGCATGTGAAAAGATGCTTACTATCATTAGTCATGCAAATGTAAATCATAATTAGATGTTTCATCCCAATGGGGTAAAATGAAAAAAAAAAAAGGTAATTATAAGTGCCAGTGAAGATGTGGAAAAATTGGAATCCTCATACACTGCTTGTGGGAATGTAAAATGGTGGGCATTGCTTCTTTAGAAAAAAACTTGGTAGTTCCTCAGAATGCTAAATGTAGAGTTGCCATTTGATCCAGCAATTCTACTCCTAGGTATATATAGCTAAGATAAATTAAAACATTAGTTGAAACAAAAACTTGTACATAAATATTTGTAGCAATATTATTCATTTTAGCCAAAAGATGGAAAAACTCCAAATGCTGAATTAATAAATTGTGGTATATCCAAGCTGGGAGTGGTTACGCACACCTGTAATCCCAGCAGCTCAGGAGGCTGAGGCAGAAGGATCACAAGTTCAAAGCCAGCCTCAGCAACAGCCAGGTGTTAAGCAACGCAGTGAGACCCTGTCTCTAAATAAAATACATAACAGGACTGGGGATGTGGCTCAGTGGTCGAGGGCCCCTGAATTCAATCCCCAGTACCCTATAATTAAATAAATAAATAAATAGTGATGTATCCATACAATGGACTATTGTTGTTCATCCTTGAAAAGAAATGGATTTCTGATACATTCAATAATGCAGATGCACCTTGCAGAAGTTTTTAAGTGGTAAAACCAGACACAAAAGGTCACATATTATATGATCTCATTTATACAAAGTATCCAGAATAGAGAGATCTAAAGAGAAAGAAAGTAGATTTATTAGAGAGGGAATGGGCCAGTGGGGATAGCTGGAGAGGATGGGATTTCCTCCTGAGGTGATGAAAATGTTCTACAATCAATTGTACTTGTGGCAGAACAACATTGTGAACATACAAAAATCCGTATGTAAGCATTTATTTATTTATCTGTCTGTCTATCCATCCATCCTGGAGACTGAGGCTAGGGCACTCTACTATGGAGCGAGAGGCCCACCCCTTATTTTTTTATTTTATTTGAAACAGGATCTCTCTAAAATGCCCCGACTGGCCTTGAACTTGTGATTCTCTTGTCTGAGTCTTTGTAGTTGCTGGGATGTCAGGGCATGTGTCAACAGGCCTGGCTCATTTGTTTACTTTGAATGCTTGAATTGTATGAGATGTGAATTTTATCTTCCATAAAGTTGCTATAGAAATAAAGGCAAATCCTCATCCTGTGTCACAGGTAAATGCTCCTCTTTAGCTGTCTGAGTATGTTATTATTAGTGGTGTGTCTTTTGTTTTCGTTTTTTTCTGCTCCGTATATCTGTTTCCACGAATTTCTTTGTTTTTCTGTCTATGTAATTTGGTCTGTCTTTGTCTATGTTGGAGGTTTTCCTCAAATGTCTGGTGAGGCCTGGCTACCCAGATTTAAGACAGGGCATTAGAGAGCTGATTAGAAGTTGTGTGTGTGTCATGTGAGTACAAGCGTGTGTGTGTGTGTGTGTGTATACGTGTGCACAATGGGCACTCCCTGCACCAATGAATGGGTTTCCTGGTCACGTGAGGAGCAGGAGAGGGTCATCAGGGACCCCAAATGTCAGCATCTGAGTCTTCTTTCCCAGGCTGGATCTCCTAAGAATGTTCTCCACTCCAAGGCTGGTCCAGCACTCCTAAACCCTGCAGAGGATGCCATATGAAGTGCTCGCCCAGAGCCGAGAACCTCAGGCTGGGGACCAAGAGTCCTGGGGCACTCATCCTGCCATGGGCTGAGTAGGATCAGACACTACTTTTGTAGTTTGGGATAAAAAAAGATCTGTCCTGTTCACTTCAGAGTTATTGAGAGGGTAGAACAAGATGAAGTAAGTGAACATGTTTTGAAAATGGTAAAGCACTATTTGGACACACTACTGAACACTGGGAAAATATCCCAGTCGATGAATAATACAGGACTCCTGTTCTCAAGGTTTCAAAACAGAGGAGACAGACGGTGTGGACAGACCATTACACAGAAGTGTGCTTTGTGCTGTGATAAAGGCTGGCCGTGGAGCCCGGATCATGAGGTTGGGTTCTTTGTCTCATGAATTTGAAGAATAAAATCCATGGACACAAGATAAGAGCAAAGTAACAGGATTTGTTAGAGTAATAGAAAGCAGAGCTCCCAAAGAGGGAGGGGTCCCAGGAGAGGGAGCCCGAAGAGCGGCTAGTGTCTAGGGGTTTATATAGATCTATAGGTTAAGGAAGTCAGCCTCTGGCCCAATCCTGAGTACAGCACTCCATGTCCACAAGGTATTCACGCAAGCTTTAGTCAATCAAAATATCCCTCAGGCATTTTTCCTTCTTAGGAGAGGCATGGACCCCTATCACCTAGGTCCTGATTTAAAAATAGCCTTATTGGCCAGGTGTGGTGGGGCACTCCCAGCAACTCTGGAGGCTAATGCAGGAGGATCACAAGTTCAAAGCCAGCCTCAGAAACTTAGCATAATTCTGTCTCAGAATAAAAAAATTAAAAGGGCTGAAGATGTGGCTCAGAGGTTAAAACTCTCTGGGTTCAATTCCTGGTACCCCTCCCCCACACAAAAAAGTCTTTTTGTAAGTTTCTTATCAAATACCTGCAGGAGCAGTTTGTGCTCTTCTGCCCAGGAAGTTACCCAGGGCCTGTCTCTCTGTCCTCCTAGCCTTATCTCTTCCTCCTGATGTCAGCACTGTCCAGGGAGAACGTGAGAGATGGGATGGTGCCACATGTCACTGGGGGAAGCACTCAGGGAAGTCTTGCCAGATATTATCTCCAAGGGTGTGCAGTGGTTAATTAGGTGTGAAAGGCACAGAGCATGGAAGGGATGGTGCGGCTTCCTCTGGATGAGCGCAGCCTCTGAGTGGACCCCTGCAAGGCTGGGCATGAGGCCACGTCCACAACAAACCTGAGCGGCCCTATCTGAATGTTACCGTGAGAGCAGGTTTACAATTTGATCAGGTCCCTATTTCAGATAGCACCTCCTTCTGCAGTCAGTGTGGACACATATGTCTTGGAAGGAATGATGCTAGAAGCAGGCAGGACAGTTGGGGATAGTTCAAGAAGGCAGAAACTAGGACTATGGCACTGTGAATAGAGGAAGGGTGGACTCCAGAGATACTTAGGTTAAATCCATCGCCCTTGGTGAACACAATGTGGGTAGAGATGGAGGAAGGAGTCACGGCTGGCTTGTGGCCTGAGCAAAGGACATGGATGGTGGAATTATTCTCTGGTCACAAGAGGATAGAAGTGGTGGATTTCATTCATTCCTTCCGTAAATATTTATTGAGCACATACTACATGCTAGTGGCTCTGTAAAACACTAGACAAGCGCTCGACCCCCGAGCTACACTCTCTGCTTCATTCAAGTGTTCAAAGTAGATTTATGATATAATCTGATTTGTGTTTAAGAAAATATTTGTATTTAAGAAAATAACAGCACAATGATTTGGAGTGGGATAATCTTGTTAGGAGGAGGATGTTTTGTTCCCAGTAAGAGATGATGGTGGTGGGAGGGTGGTGGCCAGGGGGCAGGAGAGGAGACCTGTGTCGACTTGGGATCAAAGGGATCAAAGACACATTCACAGTATAAGGCACGTGCACACCTGCCATACCGTGCCACCTCCATCTCCGAGGCCCACCCCTTCCCTGGGCGCTGGGTGTTTTGCTATTGTACAAACGCACAGAAGCTGGTGTGCCTCCTGACCTTCATCAATGCTTCTCTGTCATCTCAGAGGAGGATTCCTCCACGGGTGGCTACAGAGGTAAACATGCAACTGACAATTGGGAAGAGTGACACCTGATGTGTCTCAGCAAGTCGATGACTTCAGCTGTGTGTGTGGGGGGGCCCTCCCCAGGGAGCCCTGGAGGGGAGCCTGCTGGCCACTCCTCTGCAGCCCTAGTTCCCTGAGTCCTGGTCTCTGGAGAAGCAGCACCAGAGTGCCATGGTGACGTGACCCCGCTCCACACTCCAAGGACCCAGCGCACCATAGGTGGAAGGAGGTTTGGGAGCCAGACCCCTGGGCTTTCTGCAGGGCTGCTTCCTTGTTTTGATGACAGAGAACGGAGCAGGGTGCTTTCTGACTTCAGCACCAGCCAGCAGGGAAGGAAGGAGGGTCTGCACTCCAAAGGGAAGGAAGGAGCCAGGCTGAGAGAGAATGTGCGTCTAGGCGTTGGGTTCCAGGCAACAGAATCAAAAGTAAGGAAGTGTTAAAAAAATATATATATATATAGGCTGGGGGCATGTTAAAATCACACAGCAACAATTTGAGCAATAAAATAAATAACATAGCACCAGGTGTGGTGTGCCTGCAGGCCTATAATCCCAGTGACTCAGGAGGCTGAGGCAGGAGGATGGCAAGTTCCAAGCCAGCCTCAGCAATTTAGTGAGGTCCTGAGCAACTCAGCGAGATCCTGTCTCAAAATAAAACATACTTTTTTTTATGGCTGGGGATGTGGCTCAGTGGTAAAGTGTCTCTGTGTTCAATCCCCAGTACCAAAACCCTACACCAAAACAAAACAAAACAACCCCCAGACAAACAAAACCCAAACCTCATAGTATGGGATTACTACCCAATATATGAAACAAACATACATGTGTTGACAGTGATAAAAGTACCTGTTTGAGCCAGGTGCATCGGCCCACGCCTGTAATGCTAGCAGCTCTGGAGGATCACAAGTTCAAGGCCAGCCTCAGCAACTTAGTGAGGCCCTGAGAACTTGGTGAGACCCTGTCTCAAACAAACAAACAAATAAAAAAGGGCAAAGGCTGTGGCTCTGTGGTGAGGCACACCTGGGTTCAATTCCTGGTCCAAAAAAATTTAAAAAGGAGTCACTCATACTCAAGTTCTAGATCACTAAACTGACACTAAATTATTATCAGACCTAATAAATTAGGAAAGAGATTTATTAGCCAAATTTCCCATGTTTCAATAAGCACGATAATGCTTTAACCCTTACCCTCATTCCAAAATAACTGGAATTAACTGCATGTCAATCAGTTATTTCTCTACTGTTCTATTTCCTTGTCCCTGCCTCCCAAGGAAAGTAACTTTGAAATATCCAATAACTTTTTGTTCTTTGTTTTTTGCTTTCTTCAGCCCTTCTCTGTCTGTAGAAGCAATTTATTCTGTTCAGCTCATTGGAATACTTATTCTATTTTATGGAACAAAACGTTGCCTGATTCCAAAATTGCAAATTAAGCCAATTAAGATCTTTAAATTTGTCGTAATTTGTCTTTTGACAGTTCCAAAGAACAGAATTTGGAAGGGGAAAATAGTAAAATTATAGCACGGCAACCTGACAAACGCTGCCCTAACCATGTGATGCTCTCCAGCTCTGATCAAAGCCCCTATACTTTCCCAAAACTCATAACCTCAGTCAAATCATCAGAAAAACTTCAAGTAGTGGGGTATGGTGGCGCACACCAGTAATCCCAGAGATTCAGGAGTCTGAGGCAGGAGGTCCTAAGTAATTTAGCAAGATCCTGTCTCAAAATAAAAAAAATAATAATAATAAAGAAAGGGCTGGGGATGTAGCTTGGTGATAGATCACCCCTAGGTTCAATTCCCAGTGCAGTTCAGAGAAAGAGAGATCAATCAGATAATTGGGTGTGGTGGTGCATGCCTGTAATCCCAATGGCATGTGAGGCTGAGGCAGGAGGATCATATTCGAGGTCAGCCTCAGTAATCTAGTGAGACCCTACCTCAGAATAAATAAGAAAAGAAGCACCGGGATTCAGCTCAATGGTAAAGCAATGTGGGATCCTGGAACAGAGACATTGGTATAAAAACCCAGTGAAATCTGAATGAAACCTGAAGTTTATTAACAGAAATGTCCCAATATTGGTAGTTTTGACAATGAAACTGTTAATGTGAGATAATAATGAGGCAAACTGAAATTGTGTAAGTTGTATTCAGCAACTCTGTACTATTTTCACAATTTTTCTCTAGATGTAAAATTATTCCAAAAATTATTTAAGAGTATGTACCTAGGGGGTTACTGATTCAGTGCACAGAGCTTCCTCACTTGTTTTTACTGCTGCATATTACTCCACTATGTGGATTTACTGTAATTTATTTAATCAAATTCTCTCTTGGGGGGCTGGGGCTGTAGCTCAGTGGCAGAGCGCTTGCATAGAGTGTGTGAGGCACTGGGTTTGATCCTCAGCACCACATAAAAATAAACAAATAAAATAAAGGTATGTTGTCTATCTACAATTATAATTTTTTTAAAAAAAAATGCTCTCTTGGTGAGTGTGCAGGTTGTTTCCAACCATTTTATAACACAAACAATGGTATATAAGTGGCATGTCATTCACATGTGTGAGAATATCTGGGGAGTAAATCCTGGGAACTGCAATCCTTAAGTTAGAAAACATTGGCATACCTGTACCTTTGGAGGCTGAGGCAGAAGGATCAAAAGTTGAAGGCCAGCCTCAGCCATTTAGCGAGACCCAAAGTAGCTCTGGGAGAGCACTTCCCTAGCACATCCCAGACCCTAGGTATAATCCCCTGCAATTCAAAGACCAAAAAACAACAAAACCAATAAAAAACGCACTTGTCGTTTTGCTCAATACTGTCAAATTGCCTTCCCTAGATGTTGAACCAATTTATATTTTTTTCCTTTTGTCAAGGAAAAAAAGATGCAGACCTGACTGAGATCTGATTGACAGTGGCCTTTCCAGCTCCACTTTAAGTGCCCCAAACCAATGCTACTCCATTTTGATCTTTTTACCCAGAAGCTGAAATTGCACCAAATCCCTTTCTTAGAAAACAGCTTTACTTTGTGAGCACCAATAATTATTCCCAAGAAGTGATGTAATTTCCAAACCCTTTGAAGTTTAAAGCTATAAATACAATCACTACAGCACATTTTCAAGGCTTTTTCAATCATTTTGAATCTGTTTCTCCAGACTGTAATCTTAATTAGCCCCAAATAAATATGACTTTCTTTGATTTAAATGAAGTTCTTTTTTTTTTTTTTTTTTGGTGCTGGTGATTGAGTGTTCCATCTCTGAGCTAGATCCTGAGCCCTTTTTTAGGGTCTTGCTAAATTGCTCAGGCTGGCCTCCAACTTGCAATCTTCTTGCCTCAGCCTCCCCAGTAGCTGAGATTACAGGCATGTGCTACTGTACCTGGCAAGTTGATTTTATTTTTGATCAACAATAACCAACAAAATTATGAATTTTGACAACCTAATAAGTAAACAACATTCTTTTGGTATAGTTTTGGTTTTAATTTTTCTTATTAAGAATAATGTAGGGAACAGGTAGAGATGAGCACTAGGAACATGGAGATGAAGGAGTAATTCCTCAGACTGAGCCCACATGCTAGCCCTCAACTCAGTTTTTTTTTTTTTTTCAACTCAGTTTTTTCTTCTTTTATTTTTTAGCTTTTATTAGAGTATTAGAGTTGTGCATAAGAGCTGTGCTCATTTTTACCTAATCCTACATGAATAGAATTTAATTTACTCCCTTTCAATTCTGGTGCCCCCTTCCTCTCCACCTTCCTCTACTGGTCTATTTTCCTCTTATTTGTTTATTTATTTATTGTGGTGCTGGGGATTGAACCCAGGGCCTTGTGGATGCAAGGCAAGCACTCTACCAACTGAGCTATATGCCCTTAGTTATTATTTTTAACTGGTGCTTTATACATATATATGAATATGGAATTTACTGTGTTATATTTATACAGGACTATAGCACAATTTTGTCAATTTCATTCCACATTTCCTCCCCTTCTCCATCCCTTTCCCCTCCCCATCAATCTCTTACTCCACTCATCTGCCCTGTATCTTTATAATATCCGGCCCCCAACTTTCCTTCTTCCTTTGCTCCAGCTTTCACATATGAGAGAGAACATTAGACCCTTGATTTTCTGAGTCTGGCTTATTTCACTTAGCACGATGAACTCCAGTTCTATTCATTTACTGGCAAATGCCATAATTTCATTCTTCTTTATGACTAATACTCCATTGTATGTATACTGCACTTTTAAAATCCATTCATCTATTGGTGGTACCTGGGCTGGTTCCACATCTTGGCCATTGTGAATTGTACTACTATAAACATTGAGTGGCCATCTTGCTACAGTATGCAGAGTTTAATTCTTTTGGACAAACACCAAGGAGTTCTGGGATATCTGTGTCAAAGGTTGTTCCATTTCTAGTCTTCTGAGGAATATCCATAGCACTTTCTGTAGTAGTTGTACAAATTTGCAGTCCCACTAATCATGTGTGGGTGTACCTTTTCCCCCACATCCTCGCCAGCACTTGTTATTATTTTCATTCTTGATAATGGAAATTATCTGAATGGAGTGAGATGACTGAGGTGTGGTTTTGACTTGCATTTCCCTGATTGCTAGGGATGCCTAAATGTGCTATAAAAGAAACAGCCTATGTGAAGTCATTCTGGCCCTGGTCTGACTTAAGATAATAGCCCATAACAAACAGCGTATTATTCACAGGGCTAAAAACTGTTTTCCGGACTGGGGATGTGGCTCAAGTGGTAGCGCACTTGCCTGGCATGCGTGCAGCCCGGGTTCGATCCTCAGCACCACATACAAACAAAGATGTTGTATCCGCCGAAAACTGAAAAATAAATATTTTTTTAAAACCCTGTTTTCCTACACCTTGTCCTCAAATAAGATGACTATATATTACCCTGACTGGAGGCTGGAGACTTCGACAGCCTCAAGGTCTACATAAAAAAGTTCTGGATAAAATTGGCTGGTACAGGCCAAAATGACCAAAGCATATTGTTTAATCTTATTCTAATAATTATGAATTTTCACCTCTGTGGGTTTCACTTAGACACTCATGAGTAAGACACATGCCATAGGGCTTTAGAAATCAGATACAACCCTAATGTTAATTAAGAGCTAGTAGGTGGTGCTCAGGCAGGAGCTTCTGGAAACTGACCCTTAAGCCCCCTAAAAAAAACAAAAAAGGGAGTTGTCAATCTCTTCTTTAAGATGACCCACTCTCTTCCTTATGGGTGTCTTTTTCTTGTCAGAAGTGGTGGTGCACATCTTAATCCCAGTGACTGGGGAGGCTGAGGCAGGAGGATCACAGTTCAAGGCCAGCCTCAGCAATTTAGGAAGACCCTGTCTCAAAATCAAAAATAGAGAAGGAAAGAGAAAGTGCTGGAGAGTGACACTGATCAAATTATATTGTTAAGGGCTGGGGTTGTGGCTCAGTGGTAGAGCACTTGCCTAGCACGTTCGGGGCCCTGGGTTGGATCCTCAGCACAACATAAAAATAAATAAACAAAATAAAAGTATGTGTCAACTACAATGAAAAAATATTTTAAAAAATTATATTGTCATATTGTGTGCATAAAATATGAATATGTAACAAATCCCATCATTATGTACAACTATCATGCACATATAAAAATGTGGAAAAAAGTTTTAAAAATTAAAAAGGAATAAAAAGGTTTGGGGATGTAGCTCAGTGATGGAGTGCCTCTGGGTTCAATCCTCAGAACTTTTTTTTTTTTTTTTAAAGAATGGCTCCCTCACCCCACGTCTTTCTCTTCTAAGAAATTTGCCATACTTTTACTAAGCCTCAGGTCTTGCTTGACATCTTGGAAAGGCTCAAGAGTCGAAAATACAATGGCAAACACTAGGAACAATTAAGGCTGAGCATCTTCTCCTGTGTTTCTGAGGCTCCCCATCTCCCTTTTTTTGTGATCTGTTTTGGGAGGATATTTGGGTAAAAATTTATAGATAAATAAGTCCTTTCAAAGGATCTAGACATTAAAAGTCGCCAGTACACCAACAAGTTAGAAGGGCCGGTGGAGAGGCCCTCAGCAGGTCCCAGGTTCCAGGCAGCGACTCCCTCCTGCTTGTCTCCCCTCCTTGGGGGGCCTACCATCATCCTCCGGGGCAGAGGTTCTCCCCCAGATTGTCACATGGTGGCCTGTCTCCCGGCATCTGGACCGTAGAGCTGGAACAGGAGGCTAAGTGGGGCCCTTCCTGTGGCCTAGAAATGGCAGCCATGGTCTAAAGCTGAGGACAAAAAGAAAAAACAAACAGAAATGTGGAATGTCCATATTCCTAACAGATGTAGCCAAGAACTAAAATCAAAGCTCTCTCCCAGGGACTATGGAGCTGGCCACCCCACCAGCAACGCAGAACACCCCATGTGGGAAGGGGAGAGGGAGGAGAGTGGTCTGTGTCCTTGGAGACCATATTCCTTTTGAGTTCCTGGCTCCTCCTCCTCCGAGCCTAGAAAGGGGGAGACTCCAAGAGAGGATACTTCAGAGGTTGGGGGGAACATGGTGTTCCACTTCCTAATGGATGTCAGCTTAGTGGACTCCCTGACTTTGCCTTGGTTTAGCCAAACAGGGAAGAAGAGAAGGCAGGGCAGTAAGGGGGAGTAGCAGAGCAACTGGGTGGGACCAGGCTGTTCCAGTTTCCTACGGGTTGAGTAGGCCACATGGGGGTCACCTGGGCTCACCTTCCTGGCAGGCAGCACAACCCCCCATAGTCCTGAGAGAAAGCGGCTTCTGCCCTGGGTCCTGTGAGTTAGAGGACCAGACGCTGGTCACCTCCAGCCTGCTCCTCCAGAGTCTGAGACCACCCTGGGGCCAAGGGAACATGACCACCTGGAACCTGTGCCTCATTGTCAGGACTCAGGACTCCAGAGTTCCCTGTCCAACTGGCTGTGAGCTCCCTTCTGGCATCTCTGTGGGTCTCTTTCTTCTTATCCTGAGGGCAGACTATGCTACTAATATAGTCTTCCTGGGTCTAAGGAACAGCCAGGCAGCTGATCTTGCGCTGGTGTGATTTGAACATGCGAGGTGTCCATAACTGTGTAAGTCCTAAAGTTACTATAATCAAATGTTCAGGCTGCCTGCCGCTCCCATTTGAGGCCAGTCTGGGCAATTCAGAGAGGCAGTATCTTAAAATAAAATATAATAGGGGCTGGGGCTGGGGCTCAGTGGCAGAGAGCTTGCCTTGCACGTGTAAGCCATTGATGTTCGATCCTCAGCACCGCATAAAAATAGATAAAACAAAATAAAGATATTGTGTCCATCTACAACAAAAAAAATTAAAAATTATAATAATTTAAAAAGGGCTTGGAGGTGAGCTGAGTGTGGTAGCACATGCTTGTAATCCGAGTGACTTGGGAGCCTGAGGCAGGAGGATTGCAAGTTCCAGGTCAGCCTCAGCAATTTGGCAAGGTCCTCAGCAACTTAGTGAGACTCTGTCTCAAAATTAAAGGAAAGGGCAAGGGATGCAGCTCAGAGGTTAAACACCCCTGGGTTCAATCCTCAGTACCAAAAATAAATGATAAATAAATAAATAAAGGTGTGAGGGTGTGGCTCAGTGATAAAGCACTCTTGGGTTCAATCCCTAGCACTGCCCAAAAATAGTTCTCAAATCTGGCTATACATTATTATCACCTGGAAAGTTTTCTTTTAAAAATTACTAATGCCTTGGACTCACCTGAGACTAAATCAGAATCTGTAAGGGTGTGACTGAGGTTGGCATTTAAAAAAATTCCCAGGAGCAGGGCACAGTGGTGCATTCCTGTAATCCCAGCAGTTTGGAGGCTGAGGCAAAAGGATTGTGAGTTTAAAGCCAGTTTCAGCAACTTATGGAGGCACTCAGCAACTCAGTGAGACCCTGTCTCCAAATAAAATATAAAATAGGGCTGGGGATTTGGCTCAGTGGTTGAGTGCCCCTGAGTTCAATCCCCAGTACTAAAAAAAAAAAAAAAACCCACAAAAAAACACAAAAATATGCCAGGGATGTGGCTCAGTGGTAAAGCGCCACTGGGTTCAATTCCTGGTACAAATAAATAAATAAATAAATAAATAATTCCCCCAAGTCAAAAAAAGTTTTTTGTTTTTTGTTTTTTTTTCCAGAACTGGGGATTGAATCCAGGGCCTTTCATATGCTAGCCAATTGCTTTACCACTGAGTTACATCCCCAGCCCTTTTTATTTTATTTTGAAAGTGGATCTTCCTAAATTGCCCATGCTGGCCTTGAATTTGTAATCCTCCTTTCTCAATCTCCTGAGTCTCTGGGATTATTGTCATGGGCCACAATGCCTGTCTGCCTTTCTTTCTTTTAAAATGCAATTTTGAAAGATAGCTGTAGGGTTGGAGAAAGACTTTTCAGGATAGGCAGGTGCAGCGGGGCACATCTGTAATCTCAGTGACTCTGGAGGTTGAGGCAGGAGGATGGCCAGCCTCAGCAACTTGGCAAGGCCCTAAGCAATTTAGTGAGATCCTGTCTCAAAATGAAAAATTAAAAGAGCTAGCATATGAAAGGCCCTGGATTCAATCCCCAGTTCTGAAAAAAAATTGTGGGACTTTTTTTGGGGGGGGGGGTACCAGAGATTGAACCCAGTGGCGCTTTACCACTGAGCCACATCCCCAGCACAGTAGTACAGCCTGCCCCCTACTTCAATCCCCAGTAGCGGAAAAAAAAAAAAAAAAGACATTTCAAGATAGAGGAATAGAAGGTAGTAGAGCAAAGAGCAAGAGAAGGAATTTAGGTTTGAAAAGCTTCTACAGGGCTTGGGCTGTGGCTGTGGCTCAATAGTAGAACACTTGCCTAGCATGTGCGAGGCCCTGGGTTTGATCCTCAGTATCACATAAAAATAAATAAATATAGATATTGTGTCACCAACTTGAATCTAATGTATGAAATATGATATGTCAAGAGCTTTATAGTGTTTTGAACAACCAATAAAAAAAAAATTAAAAAAAAAAAGAAAAGAAAAAGAAAAAAAAAAAGATATTGTGTCCAACTAAAAAATAAATATTAAAAAAAAGCTTCTACTACATTTAAAAAATAGGGCACCCAGGACTCTGTCCTTGGATTTGTTATTTACCAGTGCTTACTCCCTCAGGAAGTCCATTGAGTTTTAAGAATGTAATACCACTTACTTTTTTTTTTTTTTTTTTGAGGTGCGGAGAATTGAACCCAGCCCTCTCATGCATGCTAGACAGGCGCTCTACCACTGAACTACATCCCCAGTCCAATGCCACTTACATTTTTATTACTCCCAAAGTTGCATCTCCAACCCTAATCTCTCAATGATTTTTTTTTTTTGGTACTGGGGATTGAACCCAGGGGTGCTTAGCCACTGAGCCACATATTCATCCCTTCTTATTTTTTTTTATTTTTTATTTTGAGAAAGGGTCTTGCTAAGTTGCTTAGGGCCTTGCTACGATGCTGAGGCTGGTCTTGAACTTTCAAATCTCCTGCCTCAGCCTCCCAAGTCACTGGAATTTTAGGCATGTGCCTCCATGCCTGTCTCTAATCCTACTCTTACGTGAATTCTAGACTCACATGTTAAGTAACTACTTGACATTGCAACTAGAATGTAAAATAGACATGTCAAATTATGGGACAAGGGCAAAGAAGAGGTAGCCAGTTATCAAAGAAAAGGAAATGGCTACTCCCCCATCACCTGGTTGCCAACAACCTCTGGGGGAGGGGAAGGATCCCATTTTCCAACACAAGCAATCACTCCCTGGATGGCTCTCTTTCTGTCCTTTTTGGTCATGTAGGCAAGATAAGAGGAGGAAGGGACACAAGAAAGGAAACCTGAAACCTATTAAGGGCCAAGACACCCCACTCCCTTGGGTACCAGCTCTGGACCCCCTCCTCTCTGGAGGAGTCTCCCCTGCCCCTTTCTCTCTCTGTTCTATCCTTTAAATAAAACTTTTTTTCTCTTGTCTCAGAGTTTCTTGGGTATTTAATCTTCAACACAAGGGGAATGAGGGCCCAATCCTGATTTTCAAGACCAGTTTCAATATAACACATTCAAAATTAAATTCCCAATTTACCACCTCCCTCCCTACCTTGAACTCTTCCAAATCTTCTGAATGTTAGAAAATAAAAATGCCATTCCTCTAGCTGCTCAGGCCAAAAACCTTACAGTTTTCCTCCATTCCTCTCTCTCAGGTCATACATCTAATCCATCAGCAAAAAAATGCCAGTTCTACTTTCAAAACGCATCCTAAATCCAAACACTTCTTACCGCCTCTGAGGTGAGACCACTGTTGCAGAGTGAGACCCAGCTGAAGCGACCATGGGTGTTTGAGACCCCCTGTTTTTTGCAATCCCACAGGAATGATTTTTTTTTTTTTTTAAAGAGAGAGTGAGAGAGATAGAGGTAGAGAGAGAGAGAATTTTTTAATATTTATTTTTTTTTTAGTATTTGGCGGACACAACATCTTTGTTTGTATGTGGTGCTGAGGATCGAACCCGGGCCGCACGCATGCCAGGCGAGCGCGCTACCGCTTGAGCCACATCCCAGCCCCAGGAATGATTTTAAATGAGTCACACAGAGTAGCAGGCATGTGTTCATTAGAAGGGAAAGGGAAAAAGAAAAAGGGACACATTCAAGGGAGAGGGTGGGTTCTCAGGAAGAGGAGAGTGATAGCATGGCCCCGCCCTCTAGTTTTATTGGGGATCCCAGGGAAATTTCTAGAAAGCCCCACCCAGGTCCATCTCTCAACTTTTGACTGACAGCAGACTTCCAAGTCCCCATTGCTCATGGTCTCACCCACAGGTACATTAGTAAACTCATGGGGGGAAATTTTACTATTATAATGACATGCTAAAGATCCCAAAGCACCTCTGGGTCACCTTGGCCCATGCATTGTTCTTACAAATTTTATGATCAGTGGGCTTTGTTTCTAATTATCTTGTCTTCCTGAGTTCAGGAATCTTTTGGTCTATACAAAGGTCACCCCCTCCCTGCAGGGTGGCTTGAGTTCTTTTTACAGACAGGGAGGAGTCCTTAGACCCGCATTTCTCCCGCAGGTAACAGGTTGTCTGCTGAGGAATGCAGCATCTCCTGTTGTCGTTAGCCAGGGCAGGTCCAGAGTGATCCCAGGTAACTTGCTTCTTCAAAGAAAGCATGTGGGACTCATCACCCAATCTACAGAACTGTCCCCTCAACCGGGACAGTTGTCTGCTTCCTATCTCTACTACCATGGTCCAAGTGGTCTCACCTCTTACTTAGACAATCACCACAGCCTCCTTCTCATTCATGTGCCCATTTCCTTCCTTTTGATCTTACAGCCTATTCTTTTAATATTATTAACTATTTTACACTAGGATGTATTTTGACATATAGAACACACATGGAGCACAACTTCTCATTCCTCTGGCTGTACATGGTTCAGTCACTCGAGTGGTATAATCAGACATGTATACAGGGGAATGATGTCTGTCTCTTTCTACCATTACTCTATTCTTTGCATAAAGGTCAAAATGATTTTTATTATGTAAGCAAGATCCTGTCACTCCTCTACTCAAAAGGACCCCAAATCTCCCCATAGACCCCTTGTTACTTTTCTGTCCTTGGTTCTTACTCTTCTTGTTATCAATTCTTTGTTTTTGTTTTTCTTTCTTTTTTTAAGAAGATGGACATAATATCTTTAATTAATTAATTATTTTTTTATGTGGTGCTGAGGATCGAACCCAGTGCCTCACATGTGGTAGGCAAGCACTCTACCACTGAGCCACAACCCGCCCTATTACCAATTTCTGATCCCCAACTAGGTCCTTTTAACCCTCCCAGAACTGTGGAGGCAATAACAAGATGAAGCACTGACTGAGTACGAAAAAGGTTACTCTTGGCTAAGAATAGAAAATAGGAAAAAAGACAGATCAGTTTCTTGGCTCTTGGAGGGTAGGAGGTTATAGATAATAGGATAAAAGAGAGGGAGGGACAGGCTAACGAAGGGGAGGAATACCTCTGTGTTTCTTGCAAATGGGTGGATGTTTTGCAGGAATTCAGGTGCCACTTCCTTTTGGTCCTTTTATGGCCACTGTCAACTGCCATGGCACAGGGGGTGTGCCGTTGGGCATGCAGGTGGGATTGTAATGAAGTTAGAGGTTGTTTGGCTGGCAGTCTGGCAGTCATCTTAGGTCCAACCAGTTTCAGACAGTCCACCTGAGCAGGGGCTTCTGGCCTGCAGGTATCCTTTCCTCAAGGTAAACAAGATTAGGGTGGGGCAGAAATCCAGCTGGGGACTGGCCTGGTGGGCCACACCTGTAATCCCAGTGGCTCAGGTGGCTGAGGCAGGAGGATTGCAAGTTCAAAGCCAGTCTCAGCAACTTAGCAAGGCCATCATCAACTTAGTGAAACCCTTTGAAAAATAAAAAGGGCTGGGGATGCAGCTCAGTGGCTAAGCATCCCTGGGTTCAATCCCTAGTACCAAAAAAAAAAGTCTTCTGCAATTCTGCAAGCACCTCCAGAAACTGTCCTCACATTTGCTATTGTTCTCCATCCTTCTTACCAGGCTTTATTTTCTTTATAAACTTATCGCCACCTGATGTCTTATATAATTACATAATTATGTAATTATTTTTTATTTGCTATATCATCTCCTTCCCCTTCTGCTTACCTAGTAATAAATATAGTCCTTGACACCTAAATAGTGTTGCATACATTTTTTTTTTTCAGTATTGGTGATTGAACCCAGGGGTGTTCTACCACTGAGCTGCATCCCCATCTCTTTTTTTTTAAAGGCCGGAATGATCTTTTTTTTTTTTTTTAAGAGAGAGAGAGAGAATTTTTTAATATTTATTTTTTAGTTCTCGGCGGACACAACATCTTTGTATGTGGTGCTGAGGATCGAACCCCGGCCCCACGCATGCCAGGCGAGCGCGCTACCACTTGAGCCACATCCCCAGCCCCCCATCTCTTTTTATATTTTATTTTGTGACAGGAGCTCACTAAGTTGCTGAGGCTGGCCTAGAACTTATGATCCTCCTACCTCAGCCTCCTGAGTTGCTGGGATTACCAGGCATGTGCCATCATGCTGGGCTGGGTAAATTTAAGGCAGGTTTTGCAAGTTGGAGAATGTTAGAATTTGACAGCTTTGGATTGGTGGGTACAGTTAGGCAAAGGTCTTGAAGTGAGTCTTGAGGAACAAGTCATTTTAGCTGGTTCTCAGTCTTATCTCTCAGGCGCAGGTATATCCTGGAGCTATCAGTTACTTTTACTTGGTCTCCACGCTTAACACAAGGACAAGAAAGTATGCCTAGCTCCAGTGTTGTTAAACATAGGAACAAGGAAATTTTTAAATATTATTTTTAGTTGTAGTTGGATACAATATCTTTATTTTACTTATTTATTTTATGTGGTGCTGAGGATCAAACCCAGGGTCTCACATGTGCTAGGCAAATGCTTTATAGCTGAGCTACAACCCCAGCCCCTGGAACAAGGAATTTTATTGATAAAAGTTCTTACCAAAAATTCCAGTACTGGTCTGTATTTCTTCTCTTCTTTAGTTTAATAACCTTTCCTCTCTCCTATGAATCATTAATTCTGTCTATTGGATCATTTTCATCTTGGAAAAAAATAAAATAAAACCATTCCCCATTGGTCTCTTTCACATATGCCCCATTTGTTTCCCTTCACAAAATAAGCTTTTTAAAAACAATTTTTTGTTGGGGGGGGGCTACCAGGGATTGAACTCAGGACAATTAGCTACTGAGCCACACCCCCAGCCCTATTTTGTGTTTTATTTAGAGACAGGGTCTCACTGAGTTGCTTAGCACCTTGGTTTTGCTGAGGCTGGCTTTGAACTTGTGATCCTCCTGCCTCAGCCTCCTGAGCCACTGGGATTACAGGCGTGCACCACTGAGCCTGGCCCTTTTTTTTTTGTTTGTTTGTTTAAACAATTTATTTAGAGCATAATTTTCTACACTGAAATGAAAGTAAAGTAGCCGTCCCCTCTGAAAATTTCTACATTCTGCATTTAGGTATAAATGTTTTACACATATTATTAATTTTTTATTATTTATTTATTTTGTACTGGGGATTGAACCCAGGGGCACTTAAACACTGAGTCATATCCCAGACCTTTTTATTTTTTATTTTGAGACAAGATCTGCCTAAGATGCTTAGGATCTTGCTAAATTGCTGAGGCTGGCCTTCAACTTGTGATCCTTCTGCCTCAGCCTTCTGAGCCACTGGAATTATAGGCATTTGCTGCCATGCACAGCTTATATTTTATTTTGAATTAACCCATATTCATTATCCATATTAGTGGGCCTTGGTGTGATTTTTCCATATGGTCATACAGCTTGCACTGATGAAGTCTAATCCATCCACCCTACCCTCTCCGACCTCTATCAATCATTATTCTACATTCCAGTTGACTTTTTCTAGTTCCCACTTATGAGAGAGAACCTGTGGTATTTGAAAGAGCCGTCCATGGTTATCACAGTCACCTCTTCACCTTTCATTCTGGCTGGCTGCGCCTCCTTTGCCCTCAACTCTCCCTCCACACTGGCTTTCTTAGGTCCCTGGAACACTCCACATTTCTGCCCAAGGCTTCTCCTCTCTGTACCCTTTCCCTCTATTCCCTTCCTCACTATCTTTATAGGGTTAACTGCTTCTTATCATTTCTCAAACACTTCAACCATCAATCTAGAAACTCTGTACAGGCTCCCTAATGTCACTCCATTTGTAATAATATTTGTTTTTATTGTTATGCATAATATGACATTTGCCATTTTAACCCTTTTCAGGTGGCATTGAATGCATTCCCGTTGCTGTGTGACCATTACCACTATCTTCCCAAACTGAAACTGTGCCCATCAAACAATAACCCCCATCCCTCTCTCACCTCCAAGCTCTTGCGCCACCCCTTCTACCTTCTGTCTCTATGAATTTCACTATCCTAGGTACTTCATCATAGTAGAATCATTTCATTTGGTATGTCAAGTTTCATCCATGTGTGTCATGTGTCAAAATTCCAGGAATGGAATTTTAAGTACAATTTCATCGTATGTCCACATCATGTTTTGTCTGTACATCCTTCTGTCCATGGATATTTGGTTTGTCCACCTCTTGGCTCTTGTCAACAATGCTGCTCTGAACTTTGGAGTGCAAATACCTGTTTCAGTCCTTTGTGTGTGGAATAAGAACTGGAATTTCTGATCTTATGGTAGTTCTGTACTTAAGTTTTTGAGGAACTACCATAGTGGTTCCATAGAGGCTGTATCATTTTACATTCCTATCAGCAAAGCCCAAGAGTTCTAAGTTTTCCATATCTGCATAATTTCATATCTTTTTTGGTTTATGATATCCATGTGTAGGTGGTAAGTCACTCCATTTTAATTTTTTAAATACCTCCTATAATTGAATTTTTATTTTTTTTTTGAATTGAATTAAATTAGGGGTTGGTGAACGGAAGAGAGATTCCGTCTATGGAGATGCCTTTCTTACTGCTAATGGATCTGTCAGTTAAAACCCTAAGGCTCAGGGTGGAAGCCTCTGAGTACATAGAGGGAGAAAAAGCACACTCAAACTCGTTTTCTCATGTTAAGGCGAGATTGCAATAAATCTTAAAGCAGGAGACGGAAACTTTATTCATTAGCTGGCAGTCTGGATCCACCAGCTGGCAGGCCAAGGGGTAGGCTGCAAGTCTATATCCTTCGACCCCCTTCCAGGGCCTGAGTACACCTTTTATAGTCCAAAAACATATTAAAGCCTAAGTGGCTGTTTCTATGATTCAAAACCATCAATAAACGTTATGAGGTCTAAAATCAAAGCAGAAAAGAGAGTGGGCCAAAATGTCCTTAGTTGTGTACAAGTTAAAGAATGGTTACTAACATCTAAACAATCAATCTCTGACAGGGTACATTGTCCAAGAACAACAGGAACCAAAGAGAGAACACTTTTACATTGTATAAGAATTGCCAATTTGCCAATCATGCTATGCTAAGCAACTGTTGATGGGTACAGAGGCGGGGCTTTCCTGGGAGAAGCATTTCTTACATGACATGGAGTCTAAAGGCAAAATGGAGTCTGTTTGGTCATTGCCCATATAGCCTGGCTGATAACACTCCGACTAAACTCTCAGGACATGCTTGACACCAACTCTGTCCCAGCCACCAAGTGAGCAATGCAACACAGACAGCAGATGCATATCCTCTAGTTCCATTTTTTTTTTTTTTTGGTACCAGGGATTAAACCCAGGGATGCTTAACCACTGAGCCACAGTCTGTTTAATTTTTTTTTTTTTTTAAATTTCAAGACAGGGTCTCACTAGGTTGCTTAGGGTTTTGCTAAATTGCTAAGGCTGGCTTTGAACTTGTGATATTCCTGCCTCAGCCTTCTTTCCTACAGCCTTGTGCCACCACACCTGCTCCTCTAATTCATTTTGACTCTGACACTTTCTACCTGGAGATTACATCAGTTCCCCCGGACCCAGGTCTCAGATCTCAGGACTCCCCCTTCCCAAGATGCCAATCAAAAGCCCCAGGTTGTTTTACCTGTATCTCTGTCCATGGTGTAAACTGGGACTCCTGTAACCCCCTTCTCCTCAGATTTGATTAATACCTTCAAGTGGCTCTCTGAACTCAGGGACACCTCCATCTGTCAGTTTATTAGAGAGGTTGCAGCTGAAGAGGTGCATGGGGGAAGGAGCTCCCCCACCCTCTCCATGAACCCCCTCCCTGTTCCAGGAACCTCCATGTGTCCAGCTATCTGGAAACTCTCTGAGCCCTGTGCTTTTGTTTTTGTGTGGAGGTTTCACTACATAGGGATGAGTGACGAAATCATTTGCCATTGGTGATCAGTCAACCTTTGGGCCCTTTCCTCTCCCTAGGATTGGGCTGAACATCTCAGACCTCTAACCCTGCCTTAGTTTTTATTTTCCTTTTCCTCTTTCTTTCTTTTATGGTACTGGGGATTGAACCCAGGAGTGCTCTACCACTGAGTGACATCCCCATTTCTTTTAATTTTTTATTTTGAGACAGGAGCTCATTAAGTTGCGGAGGCTGGCCTGGAACTTGTGATCCTCCTGCCTCAGCCTCCTGAGTTGCTGGGATTACAGGTGTGCACCACCACACCAGCCTGTTTATTTTCTCTAGTGACTAGCTTCCATCCTGAAGCCACACAGAGGTTGCCATATATCAGTCAACTCGTTAGTATACCCAAAGTCACATCAATGACGATTCCAAGGATTTTAGGAGTTGTAAAGAAAATGAGATAAAGACCAAATACATATTTTACAGTTTCACAAAACATTTTCCAACTATTCTAAAGTGGAGCAGTCTTGTGAAAATCAGGTCCTGGAAAAGTTGACAGGTTGTCCTGATTTCCTTTTGCTCAGCTTTTCCCTGTTACAGTCAGACACACATCATTAGGGAATTTTTTTTTTTTTGTAATCCCCTGTGCTTCCCAATTTAAATTGGTGTGTCAGAGATTCCAGGCAGTTTAGGAGTCAAACAAAGTACTAAGTGAGGCATACAGTGTTAGGGTACAGATCTGTTAGGGTGAGAATGAGGGAGGAAGGCCACCTACATAAGGAAAAAGATCTCTGAGCAAAAGAATAAGCCCCCCCCCCCCAATCATGATCACAGAGGTTGTCTCCAGCAACAACACATGGACAGGGCTGAATTTCTTACTTAGCCCGTGGAAACATGGGTGATGTCAGTTGACTATGGACTCACAGGGGCCTGGCAGAGCAGGAGGCTGACATCACCACCCAGGGGACCCAGTGAGCTCAGACTCTGGGGAAGCTTCTGCACAGCCCCCAATGATGCTGGAGCAGCAAACATGGCTAAGAGGACTCTGAGGGCTGAGCTGCTTTCAAGGCTATTCAATTATTGTTCTTTTCCTTTACTCACTTCCCAGCATAGAGCTCTCCCTTGGTACTTTGGAGAGAGCCAGAAGGAAGGAGTATTGACGCTGGCACCCAGGAATCGGGAGGCTTATAGGGAGACATATTTGTTCCCTAAGAGAGCCATCTGCTGGGATACGCCCCTGTCCCCAAGGAGTTCATAGGTGGAGAATGAGACTTACAAACTTATAAAAGCAATAATAGAAAGTGTATGAGCTTTGAGGTTAGGCCTGGCTGCTAACATCAGTCTGTCACTTAATTATTAGCCATCTGATCTTGGGCAGGTTACATTACCACACTGGAGACAACAATTTTTTTGATCAGTGAAATGGAGACAATTCTTATCTCAAAGCCAGAAGATAAAAGGAGGAAAAAAATCATATTTTGTTCCTGGTACTCAGGAGGTGCTTAACAAACAGTAGCTATTATTATTATCAGTGCTCAAAGTCACACAGTTTGACAGGGATAATGTAAAGTGATCCACTGTGATAGGAATGGAAGGCTTTTGTTTACAGAGGGAGATCACACAAGCTGGATCTTTTTTCTTTTTCTTTTTTTTGGGAGGGGCACAGTACCAGGGATTGAACTCAGGGGTACTCTATCACTGAGCCACATCCCTAGCCCTAGTTTGTATGTTATTTAGAGACAGGGTCTCACTGAGTTGCTTAGCACCTTGCTTTTGCTAAGGCTGGCTTTGAACTTGCGATTCTCCTGCCTCAGCCTCCCGAGAATGCTTACCACAGAGCTACATCCCTAGCCCTTTTCATTTTTTTTATTTTAAGAGAGGGTCTCACTAAGACATGGAGGCTGGGCCTTGAATTTGTGATCCTTCTGCCTCTTCCTCCTGAGTCACTGGGATTACAGGTGTGTGCCACCTGTCAGTGCCTAACTAAAAAAACAGTAATAACACACTTATTTTAAGTATTTTGCATCTACTGATTCATTTTAACCCTATGAGGTCAGCACAATTATCATCCTCCTATGATGGGTGAGGAAACTAAGCATAGAGAGATTCATAATTTGTCCAATCACGCAACTAGACACTGGCAGATTAAGGATTTTAAGCTATGCTGACACCTGTGCTCCTAACTCCTGTGCTATTAACTCCCCTTGCTACAAGAGGATGAGCTGCCCTGAGAGGTAAGACACTGGTAAAATCACATGGTAATTCCCAGGACAGAGGTAGTCACAGGAGGCTGAGAGGCCAGAGGGAAGAATGAGCTCATAGAGGGAAGACTTCCCAGAGGAGAGGGTGACTCTGGAGATAAGTCTTAAAGAATGAGTGTGTTGTTCCAGGTGGAATGAACATTAACAAAACAATGCCAAGAATAAGTAGAGAGTGGTCTGGGGTTGGGGCTCACAGGTAGAGCACTCGCCTAGCACACATGAGGCACTGGGTTTGATCCTCAGCACCACATAAAAATAAATAAAATAAAGGTATTGTGTTCATCTCCAACTAAAACTAAAAATAAAAAAGAAGAAATATGAATTAAAAAGATAGAATTAAGTAGAGAGATTACAATGTATCTGATGTGAGATGCAAGGAACTGAACTAGGTAGGACATGGAGAGACGAGATAAAGAAGAGTCAACAAATGAATAAAATCAACAGGACTTGGTTGCTATTAGCAGGAGAGGAAGGAGGGATCTAGAATGACTCCCATTTCAGATGAGAGCACTGGCGGTCATTAATTAGATGGGTTTGAGAAGCGAGACACCATAAAATCACATCTGAACACATTGAGTTGGAAGCACCTGGGAGCTATTTAAGAATAGATTTTTGGGGTTGGGTTGTGGCTCAACGGTAGAGCACTCAGCTAGCATGTGCGAGGCTCTGGGTTCGACCTTCAGCACCACGTAAAAATAAATAAAAAGGTAGATTTTCATTCAAAAAATGATTAGAGACTTTATTACCCCACTTTTTTTTAAAAATGGGGGATTGAACTCAGGGGCTGTCTATCACTGAGTTACGTCCCCAGTTTTTTCCACTTTTTATTGTGAGACAGGGTCTTGCTAGATTGCTCAGGCTGGGTTTGAACCTGCGATTCTCTTGCTTCAGTCATCTGAGTTACTGGGATTACAGGTGTACACCACCATAACCTGGCTCCTATCCCCCTTTTAATAATGAGTAAAACAAAGAGGAACACGAGACTAGAAGACTCGATCAACAGCAAAATATACATTCTTTTCGAGGGTACTGGGATAGTCTCTGTGGTAGACCACATGAATAAATTTAAAAGAACTGAAATAATGAAAAGTGTGTAGCTGGGCATGGTGGCACACACCTGTGATCCCCCAGTTTGGAAGACTGAGGCAGCAGGCTCACAACTTCAAAGCCAGCCTCAGCAAAAGCGAGGCACTAAACAACTCAGTGAGAACCTGTCTCTAAATAAAATATAAAATAGGGCTGGGGATGGTGGCTCAGTGGTTAAATGCCCTGGGTTCAATCCCAGGTACCCAAAAACAAAACAAAAAAAACCTAAGTGTGTTTAAGTTCTGCATCATAATGGAACTAAATTAGAAATCAAAAGCAGAAGGAAAATTGGGAGTTCACAAATATGTGGAAATCAAATAACACATTCTTTTTTTTATTATTTAGTTGTAGATGAACAAACAGTATCTTTATTTTTATGTGGTGCTGAGGATCGAACCCAGTGCCTCACACTTTCGAGGCAAGCACTTTACCACTGACCTACAGCCCCAGTCCCAACACATTCTTAATAACCAGTAAGGTAAATGAGAAAATATTTTGAGATAAATAAGAATGAAAACACAACCTATGAAATATAGCTAAAACAGTACTAAAAGGGAAATTTACTGTTATAAATGCCAGTCTTAAAAAAAACAAGAGCCAGACGTAGAAGGGCACTTCTATAATTTGAAAGACTTAGGAGGCTGAGGTGAAATGATTGCTCGAGTTTGAGACCAACTTCAGCAACTTAGTGAGACCCTGTCTGAAAAGAAAAAAAAAAACAAAACCTGGGAATGTAGCAATGTGGCTTAATAGTAAAGTGCCCTGGGCTTGCTCCCCAGTACCCCTCCCAAAAAAAGAAGAAAGTTCTCAAGTCAATAACCTAAACTTCTATCTTAAGAATCTAGAAAGATAAGAGTAAATTAAGCCTAAAATAAGCATAAAAGGGGAGATAATAAAGATTTGAGAAGACGTAAATGTAAACAAAAATAGGAAAACAATAGAAAAAACTGAACCCAGGGATGCTTTACCAATGAGCCATAAACCTAGCCCTCTTAAAACATTTTTTTATTTTGAGACAGGGTCTGGCTAAATTGCTAAAGTCTTGCTATGATGCTGAGGCTGGCCTAGAACTTACGATTCTCCTGCCTCAGCCTCTTGAGCCACTGAGATTCCAGGAATGTGCATGTAAGTGATTTCTGACATCTACTTATCATTTAAGTCTATCCCATTGGCCAAAATAAGTCACATGGCTGAGCCCAAACTCAAAAGTCACAGCAAATTCACATGGAAGAGTGATTAACTCAGAATAATAATGCAATGAACTACATATATGTCACCAGCAAGGTTTGCACCCTAATGTTTTTCAAAGACTTTAGTTAGGGTTTTGAAAGGAAGCCCATTCTCCTCTACCTGGTTTCATTCAGTACCAGGAATTAACAATCAAGTAAAGAGTAGGATGAAGGCTGCAAAAATGCCTTCAGATTTGGCAGTTAAAAAGTTTAGGATCAGGGCTGGGGCTGTAGCTTAGTGGCAAAGCGCTTGCCTAGCATGGGTGAGACCCCGGGTTCAATTCTCTGCACCACATAAAAATAAATAAAAAATAAAGATTAAATTCTTTAAACAAAACAAACGTGGGAGACAAAGAGGAGGTATGTAAAATATATTTCCAAGTAATAATTGGAATGGAAAACTATCATAGCTGATGGAAGCAAGGTAGGAGGAGAACTTTTAGTTAGACTCAGGTATGTATTTATTAGCCAGAGTAAAGCAAAGAGGGGAAGATTGGAGCTATAAGAGGGAAGGCAGGATATGTCACGGAGAGATGGAAAAGCAACTGCTCCCAAAGGTGAGGCTGACTTTGGAAAGTGATTGGAATCCCCATTCCTGTTGACACAGGAGGTGAGAAGCAGTTGGACGAAAAGATGGTAGAGAGGGAAGATGAGGATATAATAATGGATGGTGGTCCTATATAAAAGAAGTGAGAGGCAAAGGTATCTTCTGAGAAGAATAGGGATCAGAGCTAGGGCCATAGGTAGAGAAGAAAGGATTATAAATGGATACCGGGAGTCTGGGGATACAGCTTAGTGGTAGAGCACTTGCTTAGCATGCACAAGGCTGCAGGTCCAATCCCTAGATTTAAAAAAAAAAAAGGTGCTGTGAGTAGGAATACAAATCAAAGGATGAGTAAGCTTCCCTGGGGGCCCAATGCTTTTGAGCAACACAAATGTGTTATGGCGCTGTCATGGCTACAGTCTTCCCCCACTACATTAGGAGGAGCAGAGGTTGGAGATGTGGGTATACTGAAGGATCAAGATGTTAAAGGAAGTTAGAGAATTAGAGAATTAAAGATTTAGTCACATTGGTGGCTTATGGGAATATATGCAGGTAACAGCTAATATTAATTCTTCTAAATCTTCATATAGCCCTATACTTTCTTTCTTTTTTTTTTTTTTTGGTGCTAAGTATTGAACCCAGGACTTTGGCATGCTCAACGTGTGTTCTATCACTGATCTACAACCCCAGCCTATTATTTATATTTATATAAATTATAAATTTATACTTATATAATTTATTTATATTTATAATTCTTACAATAATTTCTAACCCTAACCCCAACCCTAATCCTAACCCTATATAGATTATAAACCCCATTTTAAATACACACAAACTGCAGCTTGAGGAAGCCATGGAACTTACCCAAATTCATCTGCCTGTTAATGGATTAATGTTGATAAGTGGAATCAAATTTGGATCTCTGTATTGGAATGTTGGATATAATAAGATCCAGGATAGGCGTGGAAAAATGCTAACAGATTATATAGAAATCAGGGTTGAAGATGGGGATTAAGGAGAAGATCCCATAGAAATTAGAGGAAGAGTCATGGAGGTACACGCTTGTAGTTCCTGTTACTTGGGAGTCTGAGGCAGGAAGATCACAAGTTTGAGACCAGTCTCAGCAATTTAGTGAGACTCTGTCTCAAAAGGAAAAAAAAAGAAGGCTAGGGGTGTATCTCAGTAGAGAGCATCCCTTGGGTTCAATTTCCAATATCTGATGGAAAAAAAGAAATTAGAGGAAGAGGTAGGTGGGAAAGAGTAGAGAGAGAAATTTCAGTTTTGTAGTTCTGGAGGTGGAACATTTTTTGGTTTTGAGGTGTTTGGGATTGAACCCAGGACATTCTGTCTGTGAGTGAGATTCCCAACACCTTGTTTTGAGACAGGTTCTCATTAATTTGGCCAGGCTGACCATGAACTTGGGACCCTTCTGCCTCAGCTTCCCAAGCAGGGATTATAGATGTGTCCCACCACACCTGGTTTAGAGCAATGTTTATGGAATACACACACACACACATTTATCTGCAGTGCCAAGTGTTTATGGAATATTGAGGTAAAATAAAAGGTGGAGCCATGACTACTTTGCTTGTGTGGGATGAAGAGCCTGGCTGGGACAGGAGGGGTCCCTGAGGTCAGCGCCGGATGGATTATTCATGTTGTTGCTGATGTACCTCAGGGTGATGGCAGAGAATGGGACGAGGAGAAAAACTGAGCCAAGTGGTAAAACGACTGAGGAATATGGACATTAGTAAATGACCACGTGCACCTGCCCTTCACTTCGAAGGAGAGCCCAGGAATTGGGGTTTTAGACAACAGTCTAGATGTGACAGTGGGGAGCGATGAGAATGCTGCCTCTGTGCGTCCCCCGATGTCTGCTGACCCAGGAGAAGAGGTAACCAGTTCATTTAAACCAATAAGTGAAAGTATGTGGTTTTTGTTGTCGTTTGATTGTTTGTTGGTACTGAGGGTTGAAATCAGGAGTGCTTTACCACTGAGCTACAACCTTTTTATTTTTTATTTTGAGACGGGGGCTGGCTAAATTACAGAGGCTAGCCTCCTATTTGCCAGCCTCCTGCCTCAGCTGGAGCTATAGGTAGGTGCCAGCATCCAGAAGCATATGGTTTTGTGAAGAGATCACCAAGGTGATTCAGAAGGAGCCTGAGAAGTGATACAATATGTTACATTAGGGTGGAAACAGATTTGGAGGGGCAGAATAATTTGCTGAAGGAATGGTAAACTCCTGGCAGTAGAGAGTGTGGGTAGGGAAGAACAGGCTACTGGCTAGGAAATGGGTCTTTGAATTAGATGGACCTGGTTTGGAGGTCAGCTTCATTGTTTACTGGTGTGAGATGTGGGGTGCTACTTAACATTTCAGCTTTCTTATCTGCAAGGAAGGACACGCAGTATCTATTACAAAGGAGTATTGTAAGGATTTAATATGGTTGGTCTGTGTGAAGTGCTTCCTTTATATGTTTTGCTTGGAAAGGTACGTTGGAGAGAAATTGTGAACAGCCTTAAATACTGGGCAGAGAAATTCATACTTTATTCTAACAGTCCCTCTGCTCTGATTCAACAACCCATTGCATCAGAAGCTTTCTTTCTTTCATTTTTTTTTTTTAAATTGGTGTTTGAACCCAGGGGCACTTTACCTCTGAACTACATCCTTAGCCCTTTTTATTCTTAATTTAGAGGCAGGTTCTCACAAGTCTAAGTTGCTTAGGGCCTCACTAAATTGCTGAGGCTGGCCCTGAACTTGTGATCCTCCTGCCTCAGCCTCCTGAGCCGCTGGGATTATAGGCCTGCACCACTGTGGTTGCTCACCGTGCCCTGTTTTCCTGTGCCCAGCTCCTTTTTGTTTATTGAGACAGGGTCTTGCTAAGTTGCTGAGGCTGAGCTCAAACTTGTGATTGATTCTCCTGCCTCAATCACCCAGCTCGCTGGAATTACAGGTGTGGTCCACAGCTCACTGCTTTTTTATATTTCCGAATGCAGAGAAAATTTCCTACCTCTGGAGATTCTGATACAGGCAGCTGCTAACTACTAATGCTGGAACTGAATTAAAGGGATTCTGACTAGTGTTTTTCTGATCATTCTGTACTTCCCCTACATTCTCTCTATTTGGAGGGCATTAACATTAGGCAGTCCATCTTTACTGACTGGATCTTTCCTATACCAATTCCTCTGGACCCATCTACCTTTGTTGGTGAGATGTTGGGCCTCTGGCTTCTGTGGCAGCTCTAAAACAACCAACCAAACAGAACTGCTGACAGTAGCTGAAGTGAGTTAAACCACTACCATACACATCTGGTCTATACACCAGCTGGCTTTCTGTGACAGATGAAAAACTTTTTGTTCAATGAAATGATTTTAAGATGAGGCCCTAAAGGAGCCCTCTGTCTTATATTTAAAGAGATATTTAGAAATATGAAAGGCTTCATATTATTCCTACCCCTCCTACATCTGTGTGAAATTGTTTAAGCATGAGTAATGAACTAAAATGAGGACAGCCAGGGATTACCTAGAAACAGACAGGTTTAGCAACTTGCTCTGTTTCTACAAACCAGGACTTGTAACCCATTCTCCTCACTACTGGTTTATTTATTTTTATTTTTTATTTTTGTGGTGCTGGGGATTGAACCCAGGGTCTTGTGCATGTGAGGCAAGCACTCTACCAACTGAGCTATATCCCCAGCCCAACTATTGGTTTGTTTTTAAAATGTATTTTTAGTTAATAGCTACCATTTTAATAAAAAAATACATGTGCAAGGAAATCATTCCAAAAGTGCAAGTGATACATAATTAAGAATTATCTTCCTCCTATTCCAGGCCCTTTCCTTCCAATTCTTCTCCTGGCTGCAGACCACTGTCAACAGGTTTTTGGGTATCCTCTCAGAAATATTCTATCCATGTAATATCTTACATATATGTAAGCATATGTGTGAATATTAATTAAAAAACAAATGGAAATTTAGTTTGTATATTATTTGATGCTTTGCTTTTTTTCACTCAACATTATAACATGGGAGCAATTTTATATTTGAATATAGAGCTTTGTCTTTCTTTTTAATGATTGTATAATAATCCATGCTATGGTTGTAGCACAAATTATTTAGTCTTAACTTCCAGTTTATTTTCCTGACATGCCTTTTTTATTGTTGTCGAAGGCAGTACTATTCTCCCAGTCATTCTGGCTCTAAACCTTGAAGTAATACCCAACTTCCTCTTTCCTGGTATCCAGTAAATCCTGCCAATTCCTTCTTTACAATGTTTTCTCTAGCCGGGTGTGGTGGCACACCCCGTAATCCAGGCAACTTGGGAAGCTGAGGCTGGAGGACTGCAAGTTTGAGGCCAAACTGGGCAATTTTTGAGACATTGTCTGAAAAATAAAATAAAAAGGGCTTGGATGTAGCTCAGTGGTAGTGCTCCTGGGTTTGATACCCAGTACCAGAAACAACAACAACAACAACAAAACAACAAAAACAAAACACCCAAACAAACCCCTAAACAACAACAAAAACTCAAAAAACAATGTTTTCTCTATTTGTCCATTCTTTATTCTCATTGCTAATTCTCTGGTTTAGGCTTTAACATTTCTTACAGTGTCTATCTTCAAATTCTCCAGGAGTTTCTGATGCAATTGTTGTGGATCAATGGAACCATTAAAATAAAGTAAAAATCTCTCTATTCAGTAGTTAAGGCTCTTTACAATTTCAACCTTTCCCGCCTCATTTCTTTTTTTCTTTTGCAGTACCTGGTATTGAATTCAGGACCTCGAACATGCTACGCAAGTGCTCTATCATTAAGCTACATCTCTAGCCCTATTTTGAGACAGGGTCTCTCTAAGTTGTATAGGCTGGCCTTGAACTTGCAGTCCTCCTGTCTCAGCTTCCCAAATTGCTGAGATTACAACCAGTCACTGTACCTGGGCAACTAATACTTTCTTTTTTAAAAAAAAATATTTATTTTTTAGTTGTAGTTGGACACAATACCTTTATTTATTTATTTATTTATATGTCGTGCTGAGGATCTAACCCAGGGCCTCGCATGTGGTAGGCAAACACTCTGTCGCTGAGCCCCAGCCCCAGCCCAGCAACTAATACTTTCTTTTAAAATTCTTTTTAGTTATATATAACATTAGGGTACATTTTGACAAAACCACAAAAGCATGAAATATAATTTTCTCTAATTCAGTCCCTAGCATTTCCCCCTTCCCCTTCCTCCCTCTACTCTACTGATCTTATTTATAGTTTTTTTTCTATAACCTGATGTTGAGATTCATGGTGGTCTCTTCATGCATGTACATTTGGAAGTTCAATCAGATTCATTCCACTGTTCTTCCCTTATCAGGTCCTTCCTTTCTCCCCTTCACACTCTTGGTCTATTCTATTGAACTTTCCTCTATTTTGACGGAGTTTCCTCTCCCTCTTTCCCCCCCCCCCCCCTTTCTCTCTCTTTTCCTTTCTTCCCTTTTATTTTGGATTAGCTTTCACATATCAGAGAAAACATTTGTCCTTTGACTTTTGGGTACGGCTTATTTCACTTAGCATGATTGTCTCCAGTTCCATCCATTTACTGGCAAAAGCCATAATTTTATTCTTCTTTATGGCTGAGTAATATTCTAATGTGTACATATACCACATTTTCTTTATCCATCTGTTGAAGGACATTTAGGTTGGCTCCATAGCTTGGCTATTGTAAAATTGATGTGGCTGCATTCCTGTAGTATGCTGATTTTAAGTCTTGGATATATAACAAGGAGTGAAATAGCTGGGTCATATGGTAGGTGTTTTTTTTTTTTTTTTTTTTAGGAATCTATTACTGCTTTCCAGAATGATTGCACTAATTTGCAGTCCTGCCAACGATATGAGTGTACCTTTTCCCCCCACATCTTCACCAACATTTATTATTACTTGTATTGATAATTACCATTCTGACTAGAACAAAATGAAATCTCAATGTAGTTTTGATTTTCATTTCCCTAATTGCTTGAGAGATTGAACGTTTTTTCACATACTCGTTAGCCATTCATCTTACTTCTTTTGAGAAGTGTCTGTTTAATTCTTTTTTACTTTTTTTTTTTTTAATAGTTCCGGGCAACTACTACTTCTTTACACCTTACTCCGAATTAAATTCCACCTGGTTGGCTGGGTGCTCCTCACACCTTCCAGTCACACCTTTTTAGCCACATAAATCCTGTCTCTATGAAGCCTTCAGGTCAGAAGTGATTGCTGAACTCGATTCTCTGAACAGGCTTTCAGTCACATTATGCCCAGGATCAAAGTTTTGGATTCTCCAGCTAGCCCCACTTCCCGCTCCCCTCTAAGATCGCTGTCAGCAGACAACTAGTTAGATCTTTCTTCCTACGCATGCTATCGGACCTTTTGCACTTCGTGGCAAAAGTGTTAAGATTTCTAGGGTAAAGCCATTGCCTGACTTGGTCATCACTGTATACACAGTGTGGCTAATTTTTCCTGGCTTACAGTGGGCTTTCAACACGTATTTGTGGATTCAATGAATAAGTGAACAGAACCCCCCAGCATTGCCCAGAAAACTACAAATCCCGGCGGACACTGCGCGGACGCCGGCGGACGTAATGACGCAAGGGGGCGTGCCGAGCCCGAGGGAGGGGTCGTTCTGTGGGTTGCCGGAGGCTGGGGCAGCTGTGGAGACTGGGGTGTGAGAGCTAGTGCGAGGGAGCGAAAGGTGACCCGGGCTAAAGGAGGGGACGCACTACCGGGCGCCCCCAGTCTATGGAGCGGAGTAAGATGGCGGAGGCGGAGAGCCTGGAGACCGCGGCAGAACACGAGCGGATCTTGCGAGAGATCGAGAGCACCGACACGGCCTGCATCGGGCCCACGCTCAGGTACCCCGGGTACCGGGACCGTCGACGGGCGGGCACGGGAAGGACAGGATCAGGGTCCATTGGATTTGTGTGTGGTTCGGCTGCCGGTAGGGCCGGTGCCAGCCCCTCCCTTTGGAGAGACCCGCTAGCGACCTGCATCCTGCGCGAGGCGGGTCTCCCTGCGCAGCCCCGACGTGGGGTCCCTTCCCGGTCGCCAGCGCCTCTCGACCAGTTACTCAGTAGGCTCTGTGTGCCTCCTTCGGGCGGGGACAGCCTTCGTACTCACTCAGAGGCTAAGCCCAGCGCCGGGGAACAAGAGATCTCCCGACAGATGGTGGCAGGTCTTCTCCCTGGGGACATCATCCTTCTCCCTCAGACTCAAACCCTGTCCAGCCCTAGCCCTAAGTCCTGCTGTTCAGACAAAACAAAATTTCACTCCACTCTCTCTTGCTTGAAATTAAACTCTTGCCTCAAAATCACAACTACTTCTCCAAAAATGAGTCACTGAAATTCCTAGGCCCTGGAAGGAAGGAAGTTTCTTTCCACCCGTGCTCCTCTCCTGAGAGCCAGTGCTCCTTGAACCCTTGTTAGGAGGTTGAGATCTTACCAAGGTGCAGCCTCATGGTATTTTTATCGATGAGGAAAATTTATCTGGCTCCCGCACCCAGATACCATTACTTTGCACGTACACCCCCGTTTTTATTTTTATTTTTTGGAGATGTCAAAGCAAACTCAGACCTTCCTCAACTTATTTAAATACACACACACACACACACACGCCCGCACACACACGATTTATTTAAACCACAAAAACAATCCTAGTAGGTAGGTGCTATTCTTACTCTCATTTTTTAAATAAGACATTGTGCTTAAGTGACTTGGCCAAGGTCACAGAGAAAGTAAAGTGGGTGGGTCTGGAGATTCCTACTCAGTCTGGATCCAGACTCCTTCTCTCTCTCTCTCTCTCTCTCTCTCTCTCTCTCTCTCCCCCCTTTCTTTTGCAGTGCTGGAGATTAAACCCAGCCAGTGCCTTGCAGCGCAGTAGGCGAGTGCTCTACCACTGAGCTGTAGCTTTAGCCTACAGACTCTTTGCTGTTGTTCTACCTCACTTGGGGATTACCATCTACCATACTTCCTGTTGAAAATTACTCACTAAGCCTAATTTTGAACTTTTCCCTTTCCCCTCAGTTTACTGGTGCTGTGGAACTAATTCATCCTGGTATTTTCAGGTGATGCATTTTGATTTCCTTGCATCCAGTATGTAGGTAGTTAGCTTATCCTCCTTGTCCAGTCTTGGGTCACCTCTCCTCCTGTCAATAAAGAGTTACTACTCTCCACCTGCTTTTTCATGGAGAAAGTTGCTTTTTGAAACAGTGCTTTAAGGAAGATCAGCACAGCTTCCTTCTGTGGGGTGGGGGCCCCTGGGCAAATCTTAGCCTAGTTCTCTCAGTGCCATCCCTGGAAATAACTGTCCTTAGTAGTTTGCCTTTGCCCCTTTAAAGAGATTTTTGGGGCCTAATTCTACCATATAATTGTCCACTTTGCTTTGCATTATGATCATAACCAAGCTGTCCTCTTATTTCCTCCTCCTCCTCCTCCTCCTCCTTCTTTTTTTTTGGTACAGGGGATTGAATCCAGAGGTTCTTAACCTCTGAGCCACATCCCCAGCCCTTTCTGTCTTTTGAGACAAGTTCTTGCTAAGTTGCTTAGGGCCTCACTAAGTTGCTGAGGTCGACTTTGAAATTGTGATCCTCCTGTCTCAGCTTCCCTAGTCGCTGGGATTCCAGGCGTACACCATTGCATCCAGCTCATTTCCCAATTTCTTAAGCTTTTAAGGGTCAATGATTCTCTGTTCATAGTCTTTACTTCTCTGAAAGTAAGAGGTTATTTACTAATAGTTCTCTAAGTGCATCATTAATGGTTATTATTATTTGGTTTTCACAAAATAAAATATTGCTAGAATTACTGAGGATGCTGTTTCAATGTTCTGTAAAGAAATTTGGTTGCTGAGCTGCAGTTGGCAGCCTGGCACAACTCCCACTGGAGCAGTTGGGATTACCATGTTTTTAGGAAGGATTCCTTATTAGAGCACCATCCGTGTTATCTTGAGTTGTTGCCTGTGGTTTCCAGTTGCTATTGTTCTTGTTATATGTGATAAAAACTTTGTTATCATCAGTCTTATTAATTTGTCATAATTTTTATGTTAACCCTCAACCAAATGATAATACATATTTGTGTCCAATGAAGTTTTGTCTGTGATTTTCTAGCATCATATTGACTTTAAGAATTTATTGAATTATGGTTCAAATTATTGAAATATAATTCAAATGTCATTCATTAGGGAGAATGAATGACATTAGGAAGAATGTCATTCTGTTTACTGTTATCACTGAGTTATTTTTCCACTGTAAATGGGATTTTGTGGAGGTATATGAATGAAGGGATCTTTTGCCTTAAGGAGACACTGGCAAAAACAAAACAAAAACAAACAAACACAAAACTTGAGAGTGTTCCACAGTGTTCAAAAATCATGGCATTATCCTACCAGTTTTAGTTGCTTTTTCCGACACTGTATATCATTATTAGAAGATTTTCATTTATGCTTTCATCTTCCTTTTGAGATATAACCCTAAATCTTACTCTCAATTACTTGAATCCTATAAGTAGTACCCCCTGTCTTTTTAGCTCCTATAAGTAGTACCCACTATCTTTTTAGCTTAGCTTGTCTCTGCCCATATTCACAGAGCATGATCTCACCTTTTTTTTCCCCTTATCCCATTCAGAGGCAGCAGCATGCACAGACTTGATATTTCAGATTTCTAGCCTTCCCCTGCATGCACCTCCATTGTCATTATCTCTCCATCATAATCATTAAGCAGGTTTGATTAAGTCAGGCAGTAGACTTTCTTCCTTAATTACACCTCAGCTGCAAATGTCAAACTCCTCTACCTCTCTTCAAAAGTCTTTCTTACTTTTTCTGTCTTAGAGGCAGTATTTTTATTTCATTTTTTGGTGGGACTGATGATTGAACACAGCTCTTTTTATTTTACTTTGAAACAAGTTTTGCTTTGTTGCCTAGGCAGACCTCAAACTTGTAATCTTCCTGCCTCAGCCTCCTGAGTATCTGGAATTAAAAGCATGCACCGCTGGGCCCCACTTGAGATAGTATTTTTAAGACACCAGATTTTTAGCTGCTCCTAAGATAGGTTTTTCTAATAGAAGAGCAACTAAAGAACAGAGGATAACAAAAAATTGATAGAAAATTTAATTAGTATATCCATCCCTAAAATTGCAGTTTAACAGTCTAATTGCATTTTAAGATTTGCTTTCCAGCTCTAAAATAAACAGTGAAATACATTGCCATTTAAAAAATAGCTTTGAGATTAAATTCATATATCATCCACCTATCCATTTATCATTATCATTATTATTATTTTTCGGTAGCAGGAATTGAATCCAGGGACACTTAAGCCACACTCCCAGCCCTTTTTATTCTTTTCTTATTTTGAGACAGGGTCTCACTAAATTGCTGAAGCTGGTTTTGAACTTGCCATCTTCCTGCCTCAGTCTCCCTACCTTCTGAGATTATAGGTATGTGCCACCATACCCAGCTGAAGTATCATTTAAAACATATAGTTAGCCAGGTGCACATCTGGCATTCCAGCTACTATTATTATAGGCCACTGGGGAGGCTGAGACAGGAGGATCACAAATTTGAGGCCAACCTCATAAAGTTAGAGAGACTCTGTCTTAAAAACAAAAACAAAACCCCAAACAAAAACATAATTAAATGACTTTTAGTGTCTTCAGGGAGTTGTGCAACAATTACCACAATTTAATTTTAGAACACTTTCATCATTCCAAAAAGAAATCTACACCTTTAATAGTTACTCTTCATTTTGTTTCCACTCTCCCTCCCTGTTCTTACTTTCTTTCTCTATGGGTTTGTCTATTGTAGACATCTGGACATTTTGTATTAATGAAATCATATGCTTTTAAAATAATTCATCATGTTTTTAAGGTTCACACGTTTGGTAGCATGTATCAGTGCTTCATTTCTTTTTATTGCTGAATAATATTCCATTGTGTGGCTATGCATCTATTATTTGTCCATCAGTTGGTGGACATTCAGCTTTTTTTCTTTTTTTTTTTGTATTGGGGATTGAACCCGAAGCATTTTACCACCGAGCCACATTTCCAGCCCTTTTAATTTTTTATTTTGAAACAGGGTCTCACTAAATTGCTGAGGGCCTCACTAAGTTGCTGAGGCTGGCCTAGAACTTGCTGTCCTCCTGCCTCAGCCTTCAGAGTCACTGGGATTATAGGTGTGCATCACCATGCCTAGCACTTATTTAACTTTTTTTTTTATATATATTTTTTTGGTTGTAGATGGACAAACACCTTATTTTGTTTATTTACTTTTATGTGGTGCTGAGGATCAAACCCAGTGCGTTATATATGCTAAGCAAGCGCTCTACTGCTGAGCTACAACCCCAGCCTCTTATTTAACTTTTGATGCACAAGTTTTTAATTATTTTCTTTGGGGGAGGGTACTGGGGTCTGAATCCAGGGACACTTTACTATTGAGCTACATCCTCAGACCTTTACATTTTTTGGGACTGGGTCTTACTGAGTTGCTTAGGGCCTCACCAAATTTCTGAGGTTGTCCTTGAACTTGATGATCCTCCTACTTAGCCTCCTGAGTCTCTGAAATTATAGGCATGTGTCACTGCTGGGTTATTTTATTTTATTTACTTTTTGTGTATGCTTTTGGTGTCATTTGTAGGAAGCTTTTGCTCAACCAAAGATCATGAAGAGTTTGCTCTTACATCTTATTATTTTTGTCTGTTACATTTAGGTTTGTGATCTATTTCAAGTTTTCATGTATGATTTAAGGAAGGGTCTTTGACATGGGATGTCCTGTTGTTCCAGCATCATTTGCTGAGTTCTATCATTTTTTTTTTTCTCATACTAGGGATTTAACCCAGGGACACTTTATCACTGAGCTACATCCCCAGACCTTTTTATGTTTTATTTTGAAACAGGGTTTTGCTAAATTGCTGAGGGTCTACCAAAATTGCTGAGGCTGGTTTTGAACTTGGATCGTCCTGCCTCAGATTCCTGAGTTGCTGGTACTACAGGCATGCTATAACATCCTGTTTTCCTAGTACTGGGAATTGTATCCAGGGCTTGTGCATGGGGCAGGTGCTGGGCCATTCAGCTACATCTTCAGATCTTTAGCCATTTTTATTTTGAAATAGGGTTTCTCTGCATTGCTCAGGCTGGCCTCAAACTTTTTTTTTTTTAGTGGCTCTGAACTTGTGATTCTTCTGCCTTTGTTTACCGAGTAGCTGGGCATGCTCCACCGTTCCAGGCTCACAAATCTTTTTTTCACTGTGCAATTTTATATATTCATTTATATTTTTACTTTTAGTTGATACATAGTAATTGTACACATTTATGGGGGACAGTGACATTCAATATATTTACCATGTATTAATTACATTGCTTAATGATCAGATCAGGGAAGTTGGCATATGACAGTTCTTATATTTGTTAATTTGCTTTTAACTTTTTCCATATGCATTTTATTGCATTTCTTAATGAATATCATGTGTACCTTGCTTTTTCAGTTAATGTGTTATATACAGTTTCATATATTGTTATATATTATATACTTATATCATTTTTTTTGGTGGTACTGATGATTGAACCCAGCTCTTTTTATTTTACTTTATATTTATGTTTATATATTTGTATTTTTATATTTATAATATTGGTACACTATTTTTATTTTTATTAATCATGAACTAATTTATTTATTGATTTATTCATTTATTGAGCAACATCTGTATGCCAGATACTCTTCCAGGCTCTGGAGTGTAGCAGGGAACAAAATAGACAAGTCCTTGTCTTTCTGGAGTTTACTTTCTACTGGGACACACACAGAATAAACAAATGAATAGATACCTAATATAATGTTTAGTGATTAGTGTTACATAATGACAGGTAAGGTGTAGTTTAGGTCTTTGACATGGGATGTCCTGTTGTTCCAACCTGTTGGTCAAGGTCTGGATAGAGTGAAGTGCAAGCTATATGACTTCTTAGGGAAGTACCTTCCATACAAAGAGTATAGTAAGTGCCAAGGTCCTCAGGAGGAGAATAGTGTTAGGAGGTGATAACTGGAGAGTAGTTAGGTTCAGATCATATGGGCTAAGGGACTTTGATTTTAATCTGAGTGGTCTGGGAAAGTATGGGAGAGTTTTGAGCAGGAAAGTGACATGCTGTCACTTCAGTTAAACAATGGACATTCTGGCTGCTCTGTGGAGAACCAAGTAAGGGAGGAAGCAGGGTAGCCTGGGTAGGGATATTTACTCTAATAAGAGGTGATGGCTGCAATATGTAACAAGGCATTAAGGGGAAGGAGATAATGAGAAGAAGCTGAATTTAAAATGTTTTGAAGTACAGTCAAAATGATAGATTAGACTTGAGGGTTCAAGAAATGTGAGAGTCCAGGAAGAATCCAAGGCTCTTGGCCTAAGAAACCAGATGAATGATGGTGCCATTTACTGGGACAGAGGACAAGTGGGCAGGATTTTTTTTTTTTTCTTCATAGCACTTACTACTGGCTGATACACCTAGTTTTTAATATCTTCCCATCTAGACTCTGAATGGGTTTTGTTTCTTTTGTTTGCTGCTATATCCTAGGAACCTTAAGAGTGCCTGGCTTGTAGTTGTTGCTCAGTAATATTTATTAAATGGGATAGAAGAATAAACATATTGTACCATCAACTATTAATTATATGGGAGATAACATTTGCAGATTAACTTTTCAAAAATATGACCAGCTTTTGAGGAAAAAAAAAACTTCTAAAAATTATCCAGGCATGGTGGTGCACATCTGTAGTTTCAGCTACTTGGAGATTGAGGCAGGAGGATCCTGGGTTCAAGGCTAACTTATCAAGACCCTGTCTCAAAATTAAAAAAAAAACAACAAAAAACAACATGGGCGGGAATGTAGCTCAGTGGTAGAGATCTTGCCTAGCATGGCTGGGGTTCATTCCCTAGCAGTGCAAACAAAACAAAACAAATTACTTCTGAAAAATATTATTATAAGATAAATATATCAGAAATGTTTATTTTTTGGAATTACATATAATTGTATAGTTCTTCTTTCTCTTTATCAGTCAAAATGTAATATAGCGAAGCCCTAAGCAACTTAGCAAGACGCTGTCTCTAGATAAAAATATAAAAAAGGAATGCGGATGTAGCTCAGTGGTAAAGTGCCCCTGGGTTCAATTCCTGGTATCCTCCCCCCCAAAAAAAAAGTAGGGGAGAGAAAATAATTAGTCCCATTCCTTCTATTTTTTTATTAATTTGTTGTTTATTCTTCCATTGAATTTTTTTATGCAAACAGATGCTATATGATCTTAGTTTCTCCTTTTTGTTTCAAAGTAAGTAGTATACTGCATACAGAGCTCTGCAGTTTAAATCTCAGTATATTTTAGAGATTTGTCCATATTGATATGGAGATTTTCCTTATTTATTTATTATATAGCTACATAGTAATGTGTAAATACACCATGGTTTATTCAATTAGTTCCTTATTTATGGATCCTTGGGTTATTTCATCTTTTACTGGGTGAGATAATGCAGCAATGCCTTGAATATTTATCATTAAATTTATACTGTATCTATAGGAGAGGTTCCTGAAGTGAGAATCTAGGAATCACTGCTGTGTACAATGATGGAATATGTCTGTAATTTGGTAGATGTTACTTTCTATAGAGGTTGTACCATTTTATTCCTTCTTTAGCAGTCTGTGAGATAGCACATCTCTTCAGGGTTTTTTTTCAACAAAGTCCTCTCAAAGCTTCTTCAGCGATACAAAGATGTTTGGATTTTTGCCTGTATGGTAACAGCATTTTTTTTTTTCTTTTTTTGCACTGGGGATTGAACCCTGGGGTGCTTTACCATCAGCTACATTCCCCCAGCTCTTTTTAATTTTTTATTTTGAGACAGGGTCTCAAGTTGCTGAGGTCCTTGCTAAATTGCTGAGGCTGGCCTCAAAATTACTATCCTTCTGTCTCAGCTTCCCAAGCTGCTGGGATTATAGACATACACCACCATGCCCGGCCTCCAGCCCTTTTTAAATGTTTTATTTTGAGACAGGGCCTCCCTAAGTCCTTAGCATCTTGTTTGCCTAAGCGCATTGTTAGTATACAAACTGAAATTAGTTGTGATTGCTAGCAAAAACAAGCCATTGTATTTTAAGGAATGAAAGCTTCAAACCTGTTTCTTTATTATTTTAATCATAAAGGGGTATTCATAAACAGAGGCATTTAGACACAATTAATAAAAATATTATCAGTATTCGTGATAATTTGGTATCAGGAGATTTTATTGGTGAATACAGTTATGTCATTAGATAATGTCCTTTTTACACAAAACTCTTAGGCAGTCAGGGGATATCAACATTTGAATAAAGTTTTTAAAATATTATGGCATGTATCTATATGTTTATATCATTTCTAGAATCAACACAATTAGTATATGACTTACTTATAAAAATTATTGGAAAGGATTATTATTTAAATGGCTTTAGAAGCATTATAGAGTTTTAGATGGCATTTATCATAGAACTTTAGTTTATATGATATGTGTGAATATTGATTAGGTCATTAGGGAAAATAATATTTTGAGTGTTTACATGTGTGCAGTTCTTAGTATTTGCTAGTGATGTAATAATTTATTTACTCATATCAGAATTAAGCTTCTCTATATAAGCAACTTGATGAAATAAAATTAGTGAGTCATTTGTCAGTGAAATCTGTTGGATTTGAGATGCTGAGCAATGATGACATTTGAAGTTTGCTTGAGGGACATAGCAAAAATAATGGGTAGCAGGGGGAGTAGTAGAAACAGTGTTACACACAGAGCTGAACTTAAACTTGAGACCCGAGGTAACTAATAGGTTATTTCTTAGAGATGTCTACCATAACTGTTGGAAAGAAGAGTAAAACCATTATGATACAGTAGTGTCTGCTAGGGTTGTCAGGAAATAAGAAAGTTAGCTTGCTCAAAGGTAAACCAGTGTTGCATGGATTTTGTTCCAACATTTAAATTAATTAATTTAGCTAAAAAATAGACAATAATATTGAAGTATTTTAATGTTGTGGCTATTTTATATCTATCTATCTATCTATCTATCTATCTATCTATATATTTTAATTGTTGATAGACCTTTATTTTATTTATTTATTTGCAGTGCTGAGACCTGAACCCAGTGCCTCACACATGCCAGGCAAGTGCGCTACCGCTGAGCCACAGCCACAGCCCCAAGTTTTGGCTATTTTAAAAATGAAAATTTTGATGTTGTATATTATTGACTATGTTTTACATTTCTTGATCTTTGCAGTCTGTTGAACATTTTCCTTTAAATTGCATGGAATTTCTTGTTGACATTTTATACCACATTTTGGCTACTTTTTTTTGTTGGGGGATTAATTTTGTTCTAACTTTGCCTTTGAGTTATTCTCAGTCTCTTTTCTCTGGTTAGAAAAATGATGGTTCTTTTTCTTTGTGTCTGTTTTTTTCCCTGCCTTGTTCTAGAAAGTAATTAGGTGGTTTTCAAAAATCTAAATGATTAAAGACATGCACATAATAGATACATTAAAGGTAGTGAGGAAATGGTCAAAGGGGAAATAAGGATAGGGAGAAAAATATGATGTCCAGTGAGAGCAGTTAGGGTCTTCCTATCTGAGTGTCTGTACAGTTGTCTTGAGGATTTCCAGTAGATAGTGCCAAAAAAGGCATGCTCAGTTATTCTTTGAATTATGGTGTTGTAAAATTAAAAAGTAATTGAGTGTGGTGGCACATGCCTATAATCCCACTGACTAGGGAAGCCAAGAAAGGAGGATTGTAAGTTCAAAGCCAGCTCCATCAGTTTAGTGATGCCCTAAGCAATTTAGCAAGACCCTGTTTCAAAATAAAAAATAAAAAGGGCTGGGGATATGGCTCAGTGGTTAAATGCCCTTGGATTCAATCCCCAGTATTAAAAAAAAAATTATTACTAGGAGGAGCACCAGTTTTTCTTGGTTTTGAATTTAAGAACAGAAAATTGTTTTTCCCATGTTTCTTGACAAAGGTGACCCTGGTATGTGACTGTATTTCAATATGGTAAATGCAGCAATATGTGATGGGCTGTTTCTTTGCTTTAGTGAAAGCATTAGCATAATTAGTGTACAATTTAATAAAAGCAGTTCTTTGGGGTTGTAGCTGTAGCTCAGTGGTTGAGCGCTTGCCTGGCATGTGTGAGGCACTGGGTTCAATCCTTAGTACCACGTTAAAAAAATAAAATAAAGGCATGCTGTCCATCTACAACTAAAAAATAAAATAAAATAAAATTTTGGCAGGAGCCAAAATAAAATTGTCCAGGAATGCAGTTCTCTGTTGCTTTTGGTGTAATCAAGGTATAGATTTTATACCCACAGTAGAAGTTGAGTATGTACTTTCCCCACCCGCTTTTGGGGTCATTGATCACTTTGAGATTTATATGAAATCAGTAGATTATTTTCTTGTAAAATGCATATGTGTTCATAATCCGTGATTTCTAATCTGAGAGAGTATGTGTAATATATGTATGTGAGTTAATTCTTCATAAGTAGTTAAGATTTTTGCTGAGTATTGAATGTTAGTGAATTCAAGGTTATATTTTTTCCTATCTTTTTTTTTTTCTTGAGTATGTCACTTGCCTATGTTCTTGCTCTGTGTATAGATGATACATGTTTTAAAAGTAACCAGCTATGGGTAGGATTAATATCTTATGAAAGTTGAAGATCCTGAATAAACTACTTTAGGCCTCAAAGAAGTAGAGTGTGAAATAGCACCAAGGATAGGGCTAAGATCCTTTTCTAGAAATGATTTTGGGTGTATTCTATCTAGCACAGAAATAAAGGCCATAATAATTATGTTTGGAACACTCTTTAATTTGAAGTAAAGTCAATTCACCTTTACCATTTGGGACATTGCTAACCAATAAAGTAATCATAGACATTCTGCTTTAAGTTGTTTAAATTGGAAAATATGCTGAGTCGAAATGTAAGCCTTATTAAGTTAGTTATTTACCTGGGATTTTGGGAGCCAGATAAATTTTTTAGAAAATTGAGATATGTTAACTTCCAAGAGCAAAATGATAAAATAAATATAAACATATATATTTGTATAACTGTAATTTAAAGCTTTAAAATACACATCACCCAGTGAAACATCTAAGCTGGCAAGAACTATCACAGTGCAACCAATCATATTACCTTAATGTGATTTGTAATGTCATATATGGAATGGGACTCTTAAAACACCTACCTGCCATTCAGTCTTGGAGATGGTCCCATTACCATGCCTCTTACTCTGTAGTGATTTTATCTTCATTTACTACTGTGGCTTGATAATCAGATTAATCATTAGATAAAAGCAAAAACAAACTTCTTTTACAACACTGTATCAGAGTATTTAGATGCTTCCAGTGTTTAGAGCTCTATATAATGTTCTATTGTATGTTAGGTAAATAATGGAGGCTAGTTGCCAAAAATGATGATTTGCATTAAAATATTGGCTCTCTTGTTTTACTTATTCTCTGATTTCACAGTTGTAGAAGAAGACAGTTTTTCTGTCTTAGCCTTGTATTTCTTGACCTGGAACATGACAAACTCTGACTCAAGAATGGTTTTGGTACTATGATATTGACATCTTATTGCATATCCCAGCCAAGTCTCTTTTTTCCCTTTGTTCTCAATATCTTTATTTTTAAAACTTTCTTCTTCCTCCTCCTCCTCTCTCCCTTCTCCTCCTTCTTCTGGAGTGAAGGTAGAAGCATTCTACCTCTGACCTACATTTCCAGTCCTTCATCTCCTCTTCCTCTTTCTCCTCCTTTTCCTCTTTTTTCTTAATTTTTAAAAATTTGACACAGGGTATCACGAATGTGCCTAGGCTGGCTTTGAACTTGTGATACTCCTGCCTTAGCCTCCTGAATAGCTGGGACTCCAGGTGTGCACCACTGCATCTGGTTTAAAACTTGCTTCTTTATGTTTTTTCCTTTGCAAATTGTGTCTTTGCTTTTCCCCTTTCATTTGTGCTCTCCCTTCTACTTCCTGTAGTTTAAAAACACACATTGTCCAGTGAAACATCTAAATAAGCAAGAATCATCAAAATGCAACCCATTTTCATTTCCTGGGGAAGCTCTGGTGCAATAAACAATACAATTACAAAGGTTACTGATATGAAATGTGATCTTATCAAGCAATATATATGAATAAAAGAATAGGTTTGACTGAGTTTATACCATGAATAAATTGATGTAGAGTTTGATTTGAGGAAAGATATGTTTTAAAAAAGGAAAAAATTTGGAATTTTTTTTTCTTCAAAATGAGGTAAATAAGTTCCTTGACATTTGTAAGAAAGAGCTGTTTAATGAAGATCTTTAGGCATTGGTGTAGCAAAAGAGGAAAGTGATATGAGAAGAGCTCTTGATCATTCTTTTCTTTCTTTTTTTTTTTTTGGGTGCTGGGGATTGAACCCAGGGACTTGTGCATGTGAGGCAAGCACTCTACCAACTGAGCTGTATCTCCAGCCCCTAAGAAGAGCTCTTGAAATCCAAAGAAAAATGGGTCATTAAGGGCATTTTGAGCTAGGTGTGGTGGTGCACTCCTGTAACCCCAGAGGCTGAGGCAGAAGGATTGTGAGTTCAAAGCTAGCCTCAACAATTTATCAAAGCCTTAAGCAAATTAGTGAGACCGTCTCTAAATAAAATATTAAAAGTGGATGTGGCTCAGTGGTTAAGCGCCCCTGAGTTCAATCCTGGTACCAAAAAAAAAAAAAAAAAAAACAAACAAAAAAACAAACAAAACTTCTAATTTTGAAATTATTATAAATTAACATGCATTTGTAAGAAATAATACAGAAATTCCCTGTATTCTTTACACAGTTTCCCCAGAACTATAGTATAATATCAGGGCCAAGATATTGACAGTGTACCTTGGCAGTCAAAATACAGAACGTTTCCATCAGCACAAGGAGCACTTATGATGTTTTGTTAAAGCTCCAGCACCTTCTCTTTTTCCGCCCCCTGCAGGACCTTGCACTTGCTAGTCAAACACTCCACCACCTAGCTACAACCCCAGCCGGTTTTATTTTACTTTGCTAGTTGCCCAGTCTGGCCTCAAACTTCTGATCTTCCTTGCTTTAGCCTCCTGAGTAGCTTGTCCCCTCTTTGAACTCTAACAAATCCTAATCTGTTTCTGTATTTCTATAATTTTTTCAAGGAAAGTTGCATTTATGGAACCATATACATTATGTAACCTTTTGAGGTTGGATGTTCCACTCAGCATAATTCTCCGGAGAGTCATCCATATTCATTTTTATTGCTGAGTAGTTCTCCGTAGTATGGCTATACCACAGCTTGTTTAATCATTTATCCATTGTAGACATCTTGGTTGTTTCCAGTTTTGAGTTATTACAAATAAAGCTTCCATAAACATTTGGGTACAGGACTTTGTGTGAATATTATGAATTTAGTTCTCTTTGTATGTTTATATAGGAGTTGAATCGCTGGGTATATGGTAACTCTGTCTTTTATATTTTGATGAGCTGCCAAACTTATTTTTCAAAGTGGATGTACCATTTTATATTTCAGTAAACAGTGCATGAGGGTTTAAATTTCTTGACACCCTTGTCAATGTTGTTGTGACTTTTTAAGTTTGTCATTCTAATATAAGTGTAGTAATATGTCATTGTAGTTTTAATTTACATTTCCCTAATTGTTAATAATGTTTAGCATCTTTTCACATGCTCTATCTATCTATCTATCTATCTATCTATATTGATGGTGATGGGGATCAAATCTAGGGCCTTGTGCTGGCTAAGCAGGTGTTGTATCATTAGGCTACATCTGTTGTATTTCCTTTTTCCTTTTTGAAGATTTGTCTCTTCCTGTCCTTTTTTTTTTTTTTTTTTTTTTGATGCCGGGGATTGAACCCAGAGCCTGCTCTGTCATTGAGCTATAACCCCAGCTCTGTTTCTTTATGTCTTTTGTCTGTATTCTAATTGGATTTTTAAAAAATTGTTGCGTTTTGAGAATTGTCTTGGATATGTTGTTTGTAAGTTTTTTCTCCCACTCTGTAGCATGTCGTCTAATCTTTTTAAGAAGGTTCTTTATAAATCTAAAATCTCCTGTGTCTTTTCTTTAAAAGTTTTATAGTTTTACTAAAATGTAAAGCTGTGATTTTTGTAATATAATATTTATATAAAATATGAGACTAGGTTGAAGTTTTTTTATTTTGTTTTGTTTCGCCTGTATCTATCTAATTACTCTAGCACTAATCGTTGAAAAGGCTGTCTTTCCTCCACTGAATTGCTTTTGCACCTTTGTCAAAAACTACTTGGGCTGGGCATGGTGGTATACACCTATAATCCCAGTGACTCAGGAGGCTGAGGCAGGAGGATCCCAAATTCAAGTCCCTCCTCAGCAACTTAGGGAAACTCTGTCTCAAAATGAGAAATAAAAAGGGCTGGGGAGATAGCTCACTGGTAAAGTGCCCCTGGGTTCAATCCTTGGTACTGCTGCCCCCCCCCCCCAATTGCTTGGGCATATTTGTATATGTTTATTTCTGAATTCACACTTTTCCATTATCTGTATGCCTATCTTTCTGCCAATACCCAATCTTGATTACTGTAGCTATATTTAAGTCTTGATATTGGGTAGATTTTTAATTAGCTATCTCTAATTCTCTCTTTCTAATTATTTCTTATGATTAGTATTAGAATAAGCCATGCCTCAAATTTGCCAGCTCCTTGCATAATGTTAACTGGAGAAGCCCTGGGTTGCAATTATTGAGGATTCCAGCATACAGTTGTAATGCATTATTTAATAAAGTGCTGCATTTATTGAAGTTAAGGCAAAATGTTGTTCTTTGAGATAATGGCTTAGCTCTACTCTGAAATCAGAAAAGAACAATCTTTTGGAGTAGGTAATTGGCAAAGTGGTTCTTGAATACTTCTGAAGAAAATCTTTCTAAGGGCTTTATTTAGCTGGTTTTTTTTTTTTTTTTTTTTTTTTTTTTTTTTTTTTTTTTTTTAGTGATTGAGCCCAGCAGCGCTTTACCACTGAGCTACATCCTCAACCCATTTTGAATATTTGTTTTGAGACAGGGTCTTGCTAAGTTGCTTAGGGCCTCCCTAAATTGCTGAGGCTGACCTCCAATATGCGATCTTTTACCTCAGCCTCCTGATTTCCTGGGATTACAGGGAGTGCCACTGTGCTGGGCTCTGTACTTTTTCTTTTTTGCTGTACTGGGGACTGAAAACAGACTTCGCATGTGCTAAGCAAACACTCTACTACTACATATCAACGTTTTTTGGGGCGGGGGGACTGTGGTACTGAAGGTGGAACCCAGGAGCACTTAACCACTGAGCTACATCCTCAGCCCTTTTTATATTTTATTTTGAGACAGGGTCTCCCTGTGTTGCTTAGCGCCTTGCTAAATTGTTGAGTCTGGCATTGCATTTGAGATCCTCCTTCCTCAGCCTATCTTGAAGTTTCAAATTAGTTTGACAGTATTGGCATGTGTGACCAATATATATTTTTAGAAGTAGTTGAACACAGTACCTTTATTTTATTTATTTTTATGTGGTGCTGAGGATCGAACCCAGAGCCTCCACATGCTAGGCGAGTGCTCTACCACCGAGCCACAACCCCAGCCCCGTGTGGCCAATATTTAATCATAAAGTGGCCTCTTTTTAACAGACATATGAAAAAAAATCTCAGCATCACTAATTATTAGAGAAATGCAATCAACTACAATGAGATATCATATCAGTTAAGTGACTATTATCAAAAAGACAAAAGTTGCTAGGTATGGTGGCATAGGCCTGTAATCCCAGCAACTCCAGAGACTGAGGCTAGAGGATCAAAACTTCAAAGGCAGTTTGGGCAATTTAGGGAGACCCTGTCTCAAAATAAAAAATAAGGCGGGCTGGAGATGTAGCTCAGTGGTAAAGCGTCCATGGGTTAAAAAAAAAAAAAAGACAAAAGATAAGTGTAGGCAAGAATATGGAGAAAAGGGAAGCCTTGTACACTGCTGGTGGAAATGTAAATTGACACAGCTAATATAGAAAACAGTATGGAGGTTCCTCAAAATAGTATAAGTAGAACTACCTTCTGACCTAGCAATTCCACTTCTGGGTGTGTATCCTTGAGATATCTGCATGCCCATGTTCATACCCATGTTCAAGGACATGAGATATCTGCATGCCCATGTTCATTGCAGCATTATTCACAATAGCCAAGATATGAAATCAACCTAAGTAACCAGTTAACAGATGAATCTATAAGGAAAAGTACACACATATACATGCATGCATGCACACACATTATGGAATACTAGTCTGACTTAAAAAGAAGATAATCCGGTCATTTGTGACTACATTAATGAACCTGCGGGACATGATGCTGAGTGAAATAAGCTGGGCACAGAAAGACAAATACTACATGATCTAACGTGGATTCTAAAAAAGTTGAACTCAGTGGGCATGGTGGCAAACCCCTGTAATCCTAGTGGCTCTGGAGGCTGAGGAAGTAGGATCTCAAATGCAGTGCCAGCCTCAGCATTTAGCAAGGCGCTAAGCAACACAGGGAGACCCTGTTTCAAAATAAAATATAAAAAGGGCTGAGGTTGTAGCTCAGTGGTTAAGTGCTCCTGGGTTCCATCTTCAGTACCACTGGCGCCCCACCCCCCCCCCCCAAAAAAAAAAAAAAAAGATGAACTCACAGAAGCAGAGGGCAGAATGGTGGTTGCAGAGGCTGAGGGAGAAGGAAATGAAGATGTTGGTCAAAGGGTACAAAGTTCAGTTAGGATAAATATGTCTTAGAGGTCTATTTTACAGCATGACTATAGTTAATGATAATAAAGTATACTTGAAAATTATAAGAGAGTAGATTGTGAATGTTCTTACAAATAAAAAACAATATGTGAGGTAATGGATGTGTCACCTTGATTTAATAATTTCATAAGGTTTATATATATCAAAACATGTGCACTGTAAACTGGTGCAAATTTTGTCAGTTTTACTTTAATACAGTGAGGAAAAATTAAAAATTATCACCATCCAAATAAAAAAAAGAAAGGAAATGGTCTGTTTTAATATAGTAAGTTTCTGCCAATTTATACAACTGGGAAAACTTAGTCTCCAGAGGACTATCAGATTTAAACTATCATCACCTTGACTATCAAATTCATTCTTAGGACATCATGATCCAGAATTTGCCCTTGTTTCAGCTTATTAAAATGTTAGAACTTTACCGCCAGTCACAGTGTCCCACGTCTGTAATCCCAACTACTCATGAGGCTGACTCAGAATGATCCCAAGTTTGAGGCCAGACTGGGCAACTTAGCAAGGCTCTATCTCAAAACAAAATTTAAAAAAGGGCTGGGGATGTAGCTCAGTGGTAGAGCACCCTTGGATTCAATCCCCAGTACCTTCCCACTCAAAAAAGGTCAGAACTTCACTATAACTTAATTCTAAAAAAGAAAAAAAAAATCCCAGGTGTCATCTTTTCATTATTATTTCCTATGTTACTATATAAACTTGCTCAAGAGTTTAAGTTTTCCGTCAGTCTTTGACAAATTATGTACTGGAAGGACAACTCATATCTTCTTTAAAATCAGTTTATTTTTTTCTTTCTTTAGGCAGGTGCTCTACCTCTGAGCTATATCCCTAGCCCTTTTAAAATTTTATTTACTTTTTGCAGTACTGTGGATTGAACCCATGGTCTTGCGCATAGTAGGCAGGCACTTTGCCACCGAATTACACCCCCAACTCCCCTTTTTAAAATTTTATTTTGAGACTGGGTCTTGCTAAGTTGCCCAGGCTGCCCTTGAATTTGCCATTTTCCTGCCTCAGCCTCCTGAAAGCTGGTATTTAAAATCAGTTTTTATAGTTTGTTGATAGAAGGATACATGGACAAGATAGCAATTTCTCAAGATAGTTGAGGCAGAGTCCTGGAAGATTTTCATTTTTTTGCAACAATTTACTGGAAAGACTGGAATTGCCTTCATTCTCTCAGTTTTCCTTAGCTGATGGTCGAAGGCCAATCACATAGAGATGCCATTGGTATACCTTGTTCCTCCCCAACCTCCCAATCCTGGGAATTGAACATGGTAAGCGCTGAGCTACATCCTCAGGCTCTTCACCCTCCTTTTTAAAAAATTTGAGACAGGGTTTTTCTAAGTTGCCCACTCTGGCCTCAAACTGGAGATCATCCTGGATCAGCCTCATGAGTAGCTATAGACGTGGGACACTAACCTGACTGGTATAGCACTTAGGAGTGTAAATGAAAGAGAAATGAAAGTGACAAGGGATGCAGTGTCTAGGTTGCTGCATACCTGAGTAGAAATATGAGCCTTTTCTGTAAATATATTTCTGGTGCTATGATTTTGTACCACTAGGTTTGGTTCATTAAATAAATTCTTAGAGACAATTTTTTATTTAAAACAATATATTGTCATTAAAATAGTAGTTTACTAATAAGCAGACTACTTATTTACTCATAGCTCTAGGAAGCTTTGTCTAATGTAATATTTCTGTTGTCACAGATATAACATAAAAATGGGCAGCCAGACCTTTTAACTAAACAAGTGGATGAAAATGAAGTTCACTCAGAAACATTTGAAGAGAATGAGTCTGCAGCAAATTCTCCATCTGTTTTGCTTTCCTGTATTGTAGAGTCCATAGTTAAGGCCACATCATTCTTTTTGATGAAAAGCCAAGGGTCAGAGGACAGCCTACTGTTCTCAATCAGCTTGAAGCTGGAACCCCAAGAGCTATATTGCTTTATCACTAGTTACTTGTAAATATTAGGGTATAGGTTATGTACATACCAGAAGGCTGCTGTCCGCCTAACCTCTGTAAACTGTATAATCAAATCTTAGAGATTTCTAATACAGCTGGGCGTGGTGGAGCACACCTATAATCCCAGCTATTCAAGAGGCTAAGGCAGGAGGATCCCAAGTACAAGGCTAGACTGGGCAACTTGATAACACTCTGTTTCAAAATCAAAAATAAGGAAAACGGGGATGGAGCTCAGTAATAGAGTGTCCCAGTACTCAGAAAACAAGTAAAATAAGTATGGAGCTTCAAATGTGGTCAATGTTAGGTTAATTCTTTCTTTCTTTTCCTTTTTTTTGTGGTGCTGGGACTGAATCCAGGGCCTTGAGCCTGCTAAACAAGGGCTCTACAACTGAACTATTACCCTAGCACCAGGTTAATGCCGATTTATTAGTGGTACTGGTGATTGAATCCAGGGTACTCTACCACTCAGCAACATCCCCAGATGTTTTTATTGTTTTATTTTGAGTCAGGATCTTGCTAAGTTGCCCAGGCTGGTCTGGAACTTTTGATCCTCCTGCTTCCCAGGTTGCTGCTTAATTCAATATGGTGGCTGTGTATGATTGTGCAGATTTTGTAGTGCATGGCTGCACCATGTCTAAGGTGGTGACATTTGTAGCTTAGACAATGTAGATTTCTATATTCATTAGGAGAGTTGCAAACAGATTGCAGTCAAGCATCTTGAGGAGGGAAATGGTACCAGGGGACAAATAGAAACCCCATTTAAAAGTACTCATGTTTCTTTTCCTTCTTTTTTTCCTTTGAGGAGGGGGGATTTAACAAGGAGTATTTAACCACTGAGGTACATCCCCGGCCCTTTTAAAACATTTTTTTTTTTTTTTTTTAATTTTGAGACAGGGTCTCAGTAGCTTAGGGCCTCTCTAAATTGCTGAAGCTGGCCTTGAACCTTCTTTTTCTTAATTATTTTTATTTGTTATTTTTAGTTATACATGACAGTAGAATGTATTTTGAAATATATATATATATATATATATATATCTATATATGGAATGTAACTTCCCATTTTTGTGGTTGTACTTGATGTGGGGTTACATTGGAAATAAGCATTGGAAATTTATGTCCAATTCATTCTACTGTGTCTTCTATTCCCATCCCTCCTTCCTTCCCCTCACTCCACCATGTCCAATCTGGTGAGTACCCCCCCGCCCCCCCATTGTGAGTCAGCATCTGCATTTCAGAGAGAACATTGAACCTTTGGTTTTGGGGGATTGGCTTATTTCACTTAGCATGATAGTTTCCAGTTCCATCCATTTACTGGCAAATGCCTTAATTTCATTCTTCTTTATGGCTGAGTAATATTCCATTGTATATATATACCACATTTTCTTTATCCATTCATCTATTGGATATACACTGAGGGGTGGATAACCGGATCAAATGGTCGTTCCATTCCAGATTTCTGAGGAATCTCCATACTGCTTTCCAGAGTGGTTGCACCAATTCGCAGTCCTACCAGCAATGCATGAGTGTACCTTTTTACCCATATCGTCGCAAACATTTATTGTTACTTGTATTCTTGATAATTGCCATTCTGACTGGAGTGAGATGAAATCTCAGTGTAGTTTTAACTTTCATTTCTCCATACTAGTGATGTTGAACATTTTTTCATATATTTGTTTACTGATCATATTTCTTCTGTGAAGTATCTGTTCAGTTCCTTTGCACAGTTATTGATTGGGTTATATGTTTTTTGGTGTTTTTTTTTTAATATATTTATTTTTTAGTTGTAGTTGGACACAATACCTTTACTTATTTATTTTTATGTGGTGCGAAGGATCAAACCCAGGGCCTCTCATGTACTAGGGGTGTGCTCTACCGCTGAGCCACAAACAGGTGTTAAGTTTTTTGAGTTTTTCGTATATTCTCTAGAACATATATGAATGCTCTATCTGGGGTGCAGGTTGCAAAGGATTTTCTCCCATTCTGTATGGCCTTGAACTTTCCATCCTCCTGCCTCTGCTTTCTGAGTTGCTGGTATTATAGGTGTGTGCCATCATGGCCGGTTTGAATGTTTCTTTAAAAAATGTCAAATGAGAACTCTTCATGTCTAGGTGGTGCATGCCTGTAATTCTATCTACTTGGGAGGCCGAGGCAGGAGGATGGAAAGTTTAAGGCCAGCCTCAACAACTTAGTGAGACCCTAAGGAACTCAGTGAGACCTTGTCTTAAGACAAAAAATAAAAAGAGCTGGGGATATAGCTTGTTTTTTAAAAAAAAAAAATTTAAAACTTTATGGTTATATATAGTGCTTGGGTTCATCTTGATATACATGTATAGAAATTGATTTTAATTTGTGATTCCCTCTTTTCCCTCCCACCCTGTACTTGTCTACTAGACTTCCTATTAATTTGTATTTGGGGAATGTAGCTTAGCAGTAAGGTGCTACTGTGTTCAATCCCTAGTCAAGCACCCCTACCCCTGCAAAAAAAAAAAAAAAAAAAAAGAACTCTTTAAAGTTGAATTTATAGATGTAATAAATTTGAAAACACTACTTATTTACCTTCTTTTCCTGTGGGTTAAAAAAATTTCTTCCATATGTTTTGTAATACTGACGGCATTTTTTTTTTCCTTCCCTGGGGAAATAAGGTCTTAAGTGAATTTGCTCTGAAAGTGTTTTGAACTTTTAGTATTTCATATGTTAAGTTTGTTCACAATTTAGCAATTTGGAAGCCTTAATAAGGATGTTCTTGCCATGTTGAGATGACAATGCTTGGATTCATTTAATAGCTCCATTGTATGTAGAATAAACCTCACATTTTGGCTAGAGATTTGAGAATTACTCAGTGGCAATTCTGTCATTGTGTGCTGGGATTCCAAGTTCATTTGTTATTGCTCAGTGTTTCCAGAAAGTTGCCCTGGGTAGCATTGTAGGCTTTTATTATCATGTATTATCTAGAGAAGTTGTCTCTATAATTAGATTTGGAAATTTTATTTATTCTTTTTGCATCAAGTTTTGTCATAGTGCAGGTGGACTATGTTGCTGTTTCATTTCTGATATTTTGAATATGCTCGTGGTCTTTATCTCCCCACATTTATAGGTAAGCAGAAGCCACTGGAGGGGATATTAACTATATTTTTTTAGCTTTTATTTATATGTCAATACCAAGAGGAGTTTAAATTGGCCTTTAGTATTTTTTGATACCAGAGATTGAACCCAGGGGTGCTTAACCAAAAGTCACATTCCTGGCCCTTTTTTATTTTTTATTTTTAGATAGAGTTTCACTAAGTTGCTTAGGGCCTCACTAAATTGCTGAGGCTAGTCTTGAACTTGTGATCCTCTGCCTCAGCCTCCCAAGCTGCTGGGATTATAGGTGTGTGCCATGGTGCCTGGCAACACTTTTTTAAAAGTTTTTTTTTTTTTTAAATAACTTTTTAAAATTTATTTTATTTTTTTAATGTGGTGCTGAGGATCAAACCCAGTGCTTCACACATGCTAGGCAAGCGCTTTACCATTGTGCCACAACCCCAGCCTAGTTACAAGATTTTGAATTTATCTTAAAAATGGTTTTCAAACTTGATTGTCTCTGTGTCATTTCCAATCTGTTCATACAGATTGTTGAGCCCCCCACCCTTAGATTTTCTTATTTAGTAGGCTTGGGGTGAAGTCACAGAATTTGCATTTCTGTGTAGTTTCAAGTAATACATGTGCTGTTGATTTAGGTACCACACTTTGAGAACTACTGCCCTAGCATGAACTTTTAAATCTTTACTGAGTAGCATCTAGCATGAAAGGGAAGTAGGTTTAGTTCTTTGAAAAAGCTATTAGAGTCTTCCCCCCCCTCCAAGATGAAAATGAATTTTTTTCTTTCTGATTTTGAATATAAGAGTATAATAAAAAATTTAGATCATGCAGGAAAAGGTAAAACTAAAAATCACTTAAAACATTAATATGCAGTAAATTTGGTAAATATGATTCCTCATGTTTTTCTGTGTATTTATACAAATTTATAATCTCATTTGGAATGATTCCATTTATATCTGTTATTTTATAACCTACTTTTAAAATTTAATAATATGCAATAGACATGATATATATCAAATATAGTATTCCACAATTTATTTAACCAGTGATAATGATAAACAGATTGTTTCCAGCTTTTAAATGGTTACCAAATCTTATATCTTTGTACATATGTTTAATCATCTTAGGAATTTCAAGAAATGGTATTGCTGGTTCAAAGGAGGTACATTTCAAATTTTGATGCATATTGCCAGATTCCCTTCCGGAAAGGTATTATGAATTAGTACTTCCATTGAAAGTGTCAAAAGTTTGCCTGTAAAGTGAAATAGTTTTAAAAATAGTAACTCTATTCTTTGTATAGAAGAACAGGTTTTCTCTAAGATAGACAATGACTCTTCTTGGAGCAAAAAGAGTTCTGATAGTTCTGGCATGGAGTCTGTAACTCTAATCCTTGAAAATTCTATGCGGTGCTGATAAGAGTATTTACTTTTGGTGAGCCTCACAGGATTGCTCCAGACATCCCTTTATATTCATGCTACAGAAGGTGCCTTCTCAAATGATGACTGCATTATTTGTCTTTCTCACATTTTGTTGAAAGTTCCTGAAAAGGGCCTTTATTGTAGAGACAGTCAACATAGTGCTTTAGGAATCATCTGGTGACCAATGGTGACCAATGGACCAAAAATATCCTGAAATTTTAGTGTGTAAAGGAAGATCTGTAGGTGCTAGAGAACATGCCAAGAGGCCCTAGATTCAATCCCTAGTGTGTGCTTACACACACAGAAACACACACACACACAGACACACAAATTGTTACTTGTTTCTAAACTTTTTTTGCCATGTATTATTGGTAATAGTGCATTCACCTTTTTTTAAGTGTGTTATAAAATTGCAAGCAGTTACTAAAATATTTATGTATGTTATCAAACATACATAGAAAATAGAAATTTAAAAGGATGAGTTTAAGATATAGGTAGAGATGCTAATATTTTGTTTGTTTCTATACTTCAGTGGAAACTGCTGCTGTTCTTTGTAGGGTTTATTTCTTAAGTGCCTTTTTTTTTTTTTTTTTTTTTTTTTTTAAACAGAGGACAAAGGAGTTTCCTGATTTGACGCACTTATCTGAATGGAAACTTTTGTGCCTATTATAGCCCCACGAAGCCCAAATATCTGCTTTGATTATTTCCTCCTGAGCCCTGAAACATACTTTATGTTTCTCTAGCAACTTCCGAAAAAAATGAAGTTAGTTGTAATCACTACAGTGGAGAATGAGGAGGAAGAGGAGATATATTATGTGTTGTTCCTCTAGGTAGATGGAGAAATTCTGTTATTTAACATCTTTGATAGTGCTTGCCTAGCATGCATGAGGCCCTGGGTTTGATCCCAAGCACCACAATGAAGCAAAAACAAAAAAGACATTAAAAAAAATCTCGTTTTATCCCTCTTTATTATCTAGATTTAACTGTAATGTAGTGGAGCGTAGCCAGTAATCTGGAGTTAGATTACTTGGATTCAATTTCTGATTCTGTTGTATATCACTGTGGGATCTTGCCTACATCACTCAACTTTTCTGTGCCCCTCCTTTATCTGTAAAATTGGTTAATAAAAGCATCCATCTACTCTATCAAAGAGCAATGACACCTATCTTGTAGTCAGTGCTTTCTTAAATGTTTGTTATTATTCTTAGTCATTATTATTAAATTAACTTGTAAATAATATAAAAAGAAAAATTTAAAAATTCACCTCCAAATCTACCACTGCATATTTTGACAACTTTATAACAGGCAGAATAACATAATGTTTTGGAGTCCTCATGGTTGGATATGAACCCTGGCTTTATGACTTAACTAGCTGTGCCACTTTGGTCAAATCAACTTACCTTTGTCTCTGGTTACTCATTTAAATGGGTAATGATAGTGCTTATTTCATATCATTTAAAAAATCAAATGAATTTTACATATGTAGGGTTTAGGAGAATATATGGGTAATTAATGATCAATAAAAATGATATAATTTAAGCTGGTTGCACAGTGGTGTACACCTGTGATCCCAGTGATTTCGGAGATGAAAGTAGGAGGATTGTAAATTTAAAGCCAACCTGAGCAATTTATCAAGACCCTATTTCAAGATAAAATCAAAAAAGAGTTGGGAATGTAGCTTAGTGGTACAGTAGTTGCTTACTTACGCACCAGGTTCTGGGTTCAAGTCCCAGTATCAACCCATTCTTCATAGATACTTGAAAATACATATTTATAAATTTTAATTTTTAAAATAAATTATCAGATTATTTTTTTAGTTAAATTTGTAATTTTTAATGTCTGTATACTATTTGCTTATTTTAAGATACTTTGAATCCTAAACATTATTGCACCTGTATATTTAGAAATAAGATATTTTGTTTGCCTATTTCTTCTTCTTCCTCTTCTTCTTCTTTTTTTTTTTTTTTGGTACTAGAGATTGAACCCAGGGGTACTGAACCACTGAGCCACATCCCCAGCTTGTTTTATTTTTATTTTTTGGTATTAGGAATTGAACCCATGGGCCCTTTTACGATGAGCTACATCCCCAGTGGTATGTGCCTCTATGCCTGGCTTAACTTTAATTTGAAACACATTTCAGACAATATTGAACTTTAGGTCAAATGGACACATATAATAGTACCCAGAAATGAATTCATTATTGTTATTATTTCATATTATTGTCAACTTTTTCATGTTAGCTGAACGTGAACATTGAGCTGTTAGTGAATTTATGTGTATTGTGCACACCATCATGTACATGTTTTCATGAGTAATTCTCATGTTGCTTTGCCTGAGTGCCCTATCTTTAGTGCTTCAGTCTTTAAAACTTAAAATATATGATATGTGGTCACATACTCCTGTAATCCCAATGACCCAAGAGGCTATGTCAGGAGAATCGCCAAATTGAGACTAGCCTCAGTAACTTAGCTAGACTGTAGCAACTTGGTGAAACCTTGAAAATTCTGAAATTCTCAAAATTAAAATAAAAAGGACTGGGGATGAAGCTCACTGGTACAGCACCCCTGAATTCAGGGAACCCACGGATCTAAACGTTTGAAAATGGCAAAGTGAAAAAACATCTAAGCTATGCAAATCACTTTACATATACTTTTTTTTTCCTCTAAGAAAAAAACCTACTTGGTTTCATAAATGTGGCTTTTAGTAGTTTGGCTCTGCAAATGATGCATGTATTTGACTAGTGACTATAATATCTAGCGTGTTGCTAACATGTTACAGATCGGGGATAACTTTTTCTAAATGTATTTAAATTTTACACTCTACTTTTTTACAACTTGAATTTGGATAAAGTATATATTAGTTTGTAATAAACTCAGGCTAAAAATTGTAAAAATTAAGAGTTGGGGATGTGGCTTAGTGATAGCGTGTTTGCCCAGCATGAAGGAGGCCCTTGGGTTCAGTTTTCACACACACATTGTAAAAATTAAATATAATTCTTTTTCTTTATAGAGTTACATAAATGAGTTCTCATCTTTTATGTTTGTCTTTTCCAATTGGTAAGTGTTAAATGGATGAATTTATTATCCCTATAGGTGTTCATTTTCATTTACTAGATCAGTTTGTAAATACTTCTTTAAAATCGTCTATGTAAACTACTGTTTGTCTCAAAGAATATAAAGACAAAATTAGGAGAGCATGCTTTATCAGGAATATCTTTCGCAGTATACTCTAAGTTTTGTCTTTTCTTTCGTTTGGTGCTTGAGATTGAACCCAAGGGTTCTCTTACCACTGAGCTACTTCCTCATCCCTTTCTGTTTTACATTTTGAGACAGGGTGTTGAGGTTGGCCTTGAACTTAATGATCCTCCTACCACAGCCTTGAGGGTTGCTGGGATTATAGGTGTGTGTCACCCCATCTGGCAGACTCTAATTCTTAAATTGAAAAGTCACATTTAAGTAAATTTTCTATAATGTCAGATGTTTTTATTTTCAAGGAAAACAATTATTCTTAAAATATTAAGAATATAGGAAGTGAAATTAGTCATATCATCCTTTTTTGTGAGTATTTTTTTTTTCTGAGTATTTCTGAGTGGGCGCAGAAATAAAACAAAATTTTTCATATGCTGATAATATTTTAGCTGGATAATAGGTATGTGAAGGGAGAGTCATTTAATCTAGAATGTGAATTTAATGAAACGTTATTTTGATAAATATTTTGATCCAGTTAATATTTCTAGAAAAATTATAGTTTGTTTTATTTTTGGTACTGGGGTTGAACCCAGAGGTGCTCTACCACTGAGCTACATCCCCATTCTATTTTATTTATTTATTTGGGGGAAGGGTATTGGGGACTTAGCCCAGAGGTACTTTATCACTGAGCCATATGCCCCAACCCTTTTTATTTTATTTTTTTAAAATTTTGAGACAGAGTCTCACAAAATTGCGTAGGGTCTCCCCAAGTTGCTGACACTGGCCTTGAACTTGCAATCCTCTTGCCGCAGCCTCCTGAATTCTGGTGTGTGCCATTGTGTCCAGCAAATTTGGCAAATTGTATCTGGGGGTGGTAGCATATGCCTGTAATCCCTGTGATTTAGGAGGCTTAGGCAGGACAATTTTCGAGTTCAAAGCCAGCCTCAGCAACTTGGCAAGGCACTTAGCAACTCAGCGAGACCCTGTCTCTAAATAAAATACAAAAAAGGCCCAGGGATGTGGTTCAGTGGTTAAATGCCCTTGGGTTCAATCCCTGGTACAAAACAACAACAACAACAACAACAACAACAACAACAAAAAACCCCGGAAATTTTAGATTTAATTTCTGGTAAATTTATTCTTTGATTCAACATTTGATTTAGCTTGTGATTCAGTAAAATTATTATTTAGTTTGAGATTAACTGAATATTTAAGTGGGAAAATTGATTCTTATAAGCTAATGTAGAAGTAACATTATTTAAGCATGTTTTTTTCCTTTTCTTTACATGGGATGTATTAAAATTTATTCCTAGGGGTACTTAACCATTGAGCCACATCCCCAGCCCTTGTTATTTTTGAGACAGGTTCTCACTAAGTTGCTTAGGGCCTTGCTAAATTGCTGAAGCTGACTTTGAACTTGCGATCCTCTTAGGCTTGTGCCACCACGCCTAGGCATTTTGCAGTTTTCTAGGTAATAAAATTTTCATTATGGGAATTTTCAAATCACTTATCTCCATGTACTGAGTCTGAGTTAATTTTTCTAGATTATAGAATTTTTTTTAAAATTTATTTTATTTTTATTTTAGATTTTGATGGACCTTTATTTTATTCATTTATTTATATGTGGTGCTGAGGATCGAACCCAGTGCCTCACATGTGCTAGGCAAGTGCTCTACCACTGACTCACAACCCCAGCCTAATTATAGAAATGTTTAGGGAGATGATGGGTGTATCTGCTTGATGGCCTTATTTATAGATAATTAAAGGTTAGGGAATATATATATTTCTTGTTTATTACCGGGGATTGAACTCAGAGGTACTCTGCCACTGAACTACATCCCCAACCCATTTAATTTATTTTGAACCTCCTATCTGAGCCACTGTGCCCTGCAAGAGTATAGTTTTAAGAACACCATCTTGAGAGTTGGGGTTAGAGGGGAATATCCTTGAAGCTTATTTCAAACTCTGCATTTACTTTAAGAGTAAACTTAGGCCCAGAGAGTTGAAGTAAATTGCTTAAGATTGCCAAGTTTAGTTAGTTGGGGAGTTTGGATTGAAGCTAGGCTCTGTAACCCAAATCTGGTGCCTTTTCCCCTTAACTTTGGCTGTTTTCAGAGTATATTGTTTTGACTGTGTTGTATGGCTTTGAGTTTGTGATTGTTTTTTTCTAGTGATGCTATGTTGGTGTGGTTTCTTGAGGAAACCCTTAATATGTGTCTTTTACTTAGTCTTTTCCCTCTAATCCATTTCCAACTTTGTCATTCCTATCTTATGAAAGATTCAAATTCTAGACCATTTCATCTTTATTCTAGTCTTGCATTCTTCTACTAGAGATCTTTTCTAATCTTTCTGTAATCTCTTTGCTCATATTGAACTTAAAAAATAGTGGGAAATTATTCTCTACCTGGATTACTGTCCTTTTCTGAGAGGATCGGAGAAAAAGATACTTAAAAAAATGACAAGCAGGCAGAGATATAGCAAGAGACTGAGGGATATGTTGTAAATAGCTCTTTCTTTTCTCTTTGGAAAAGCGTCTTTGCTGAGGAAGAGGAATCAGCTAATGCTGCTAGGTTAATATTGGAAAGGATGAACCAAAGGAAATGGTGGGTAGTGGTCATTGGTGCCCACTGGCTTCAGCATGATGATCCCAGTATTGGGATTTCCAGGAGAGGCTCTCTTTGATTCCTCTATTCCTTTTATCAAAAGCCCCCTTCCTCACTTATAAGTCCTCTCAGAAGTTTAATTTACTCTGGGCCTTCCCTCCTTTGAAGTACTTTAACCTGAGGTATATGTGGATAGCATTAACTGCCCTTTTGGGAAGTTTACTTTGTAGTAAAATCTTGTTCTTTTTGATAAGTTGTCTCCTCTTCTTTCATGGGTGCTGTCCTGTGGTTTAAGTAAACTTGTCTGGTTGGAGGTTGATCTAGTGGTTTCCTTTGGCAATGGAGATGAGTGGGGGCATTGGGAGATCTCTTCCTCCAAACCTAGACTACCTGGATGTATGGAATGACAGATAGGTTGTGCCAGGTAGAAGAGAGAGCCTATGTGTGTGATTTATTGGATATGAAGATGGTTGTATTGTTTTTTGTTGTTTGTTTGTTTTGATCAGGATGCTTAGCAAGCCCCTCAGCACCAAGGAGTGGAAGATAGAATCATGAAAGTAGAGGTGAAGAGAGAGATTTACTTCTTACTTTTTGAAAGAATTATATAGTGCCTGATATATGTTTAGGATATAAAGATGAATAAGATGAATAAAATATGGTTCATGAAGAGCACATTGTCCAGGGGTGACGAGGGTTATATAAATATCAAATTATGACACATAAGCATGTCCATTTTTAAGGTAGAATAGATAAAATAGCAGTTAATTCTTTGAAGTAGAGGTACTTTTTGAGCTGGGCCTGTGATAGTGAAATAAAAAATTATTATTATTTTTGGTACTAGGGATTGAACTCGGGGGCGCTTGACCACTGAGCCACATCCCCAGCCCTATTTTGTATTTTATTTAGAGATAGGGTCTCACTGAGTTGCTTAGTGCCTTGCTTTTGCTGAGGCTGGTTTTGTACTCGTGACCCTCCTGCCTCTGTCTCTCGGGCCACTGGGGTTATGGGTGTGTGCCACCATGCCCGGCTCAAAATTATTTTTATGTAAGGAAGTACACTAATTGTCTAAGGCTGCCTTACAAATTACTGCAAATTTATTGTTTTAAAATAGCACACAATTATTATTTTCTAGTTCTGTGATTCAGAAGTGTGACAGGTGTCTCAGTGGGCTAAAATTAAGTTGTCAGCAGCGCTATGCTCCTTTCTGGAGAGTCCAATAGAGAATCCATTTCCTTGCTTTTTCTAGCTTGGGGTGGGCCATATACATTCCCCAGCTTATGGCCCCCTTCTTCCAACTTCAAAGATGGCCCACAAGGCTCTCTGTGACCCTACTTCTATCCTCACATCTCTCTTTCTGAGTCTTTTTTTGGTCTTTCCTTTCCACTTTTAAAAGCCCTTGTGATTACATGATATCCCTTGGATAATCCAAGATAATTGCTGTGTCTCACAGCTGATTAGCAACTTTAATTCCATCTGCAGCTTTAATTCCACTTTGTTATGTAACCTGATATATTCATAAGTTCTGATGATTAAGATGTGAGCTTCTTTGGGGGACCATTATGCTGCCTGCCATAAGGCAGGACAATTTTTATGTCATTCCCTGTTTAAAACTTCATCTTTTCTGGAAAACCAGAATCTGAACGTGATAAAATGGGCAGTTCCTTTCACCAAAATTATGTTTTTACAGAAATTTTGTAATAGTTTTGGGATGACCTGTTAGAAGCCCAGCCTGACTTTTGAGGTCTTCTTACAGATATCTGGCTCTCCTCTTCCCCCAACCCCTTCAGTCCCATCTCCCAATCTCAGTAGTCCAGTGCTCTCAAATCTGGCTGCATTTCAGAAGTACCTCTGAATTTATATAAAATCATGTACCAAAGATCCCTCTCCTTTCTAGTCACTGATGTAGCTACCCTGGACTAATCATATTCCTAGAATATCATTTGTTTTTGTACTTGCCTGCTTTGTCTTTGCTGTACTCTTGTACTTGCTTTGAATTTCATCCCTCTCCTTCTTTTACCTTTAATGAACAAATTCCTAGCATTGTTCAAGGTCTAGATGAGATGGTGTCTCTTTAATGTTTAATGTCTCTTTAATGTTTCTTCCCATTAGAACTTCCCTGTAAATTTCCTTTCTATTTATATTTTACACTCTTGTATTTCTGTCCTAGAATTTTCTCATAATGTGTACTGTTCATATTTGTTTACTGAGCAGGCTATGAATTCCTTGTTTCTAGCACTTACTACATATAGTAAATGAGTCATAGTAGCTGCTTATTGTTTGTTTGCTCATTTATTAAATAAATTACTGAATTTTTTTCATCTGATTTGATTAAGCCAAATCTATCAGTACCTTCTCCAGGAAGTTAACAGAGGAAATATGAATTTATAAAGAGGTAGGAACTGATTAAAATGTTCTATTAAGTGGATTTTATACTAGTAAAACATTTTTTCTCTTTGATGCTTCACATCTCCCCAAGATACCTGGGTGATATTTACCACACTTTAAGATTACATTTAAGATGTTTGTCTTTAAAGTAAGGGTTACATGACATTTATTTTGTGAGCTCTGGTGAGCTGATCACACGAAGCTAGGCAGTTGTCATTCCAAAGCAGTTGTTACTGAGCCAAGATAAGTCATATAAACATGTCACTGCCAGTTTGAGAGTCATGCTATGTATGTTTAAGGTTTCACATATGAGCTTCAAATCAAAACTCAAGTAGTAGACAAGATCCAAAGTATGTTGCATTGTTGCGGTATCACCCATATAGTGATTGGAAAGATACTAAATATTACATAAGAAACAGGGTTTCCCAAGAGTTACTATAAACTTGAAGATGTTCTCCACAAAAAGATGCAGATAAAGTCAACAATGAAGGTTGTTTTATACAGGTGATGACTATTATAGAGTCAGAAATTGGAGTTGTTGCAGGAATTTTCTTTGGAGTTGCCTGCTTCTAGCTACTTGGAATCTTTCTAGTCTGCTGCTTCTCTTGTGCCATAACAAATACCAGTATGAGATAGTGTGACCAGAAAAAGCAAGGGCATCTTTCTCTTCTACTTTAAGGATACTTAGGTTTCTCCTGTGAATTATAAAATTACCTGGTTGGAAGACTGACATCACTAATTACCACTAGGCTGACAAACTACACCAGTAGAATGAGAAACTATATCAATAGGCTGAAAAACTATACCAGTGGACTGATTCAATCAATATATTTGTTCAGTATGTTCTAAGTCCATTTTCTGTTGGATGATGTTGCTTTCATCTTAGATCATTGAAACTGTGTATCCCTTTGAAATACTGGAAGAGTTAGTAAATTGTAAAATGAAATAGAAAAAAAAAGTCAATTGGTCTGGGATCAGCAAACTTTTCTTTAAAGAGTCAGATAATAAATACTTTGTGCTTCATGTGGCATATGGTCTCTGTCAAAATAATTAGTCATGTAATTGTAGGGAGAATTGGACATATGTCATACGTAAGTGTGCTTATGTTCCAAAATTTCAATAAAAGTTTATTTGTAAAAAATGACAAAAGGCCAGATTTGGCCTATGAACTATATAAAAAAAGTCAATTGGCAGATTGTCTGTTTCATCAAAATTGAGCTGCTTCCAATAAGGGCAACCCTATGTAGCCGTAACTGGATTTCTCTGTATGATGTACTGAGTAACATGTCAGTGATCAGCAGGAGAGCAATTAGTTGTTCATAAACGTGTATTTCTCTCTCATCTCCTGGTACCAAGGAACTTTGTTTAACCAGAAGACACCTCCCTCTTGGAATGAAATTCAGAATAGCTCCTTCTGGTGTACCATAGCTCCAGAGGAAAGATTGGGGCTGAGTTTTAGTTTTCTCAGGATTCCCTTTTCTTCTATTTTTATTAATATTTCTCTGCATATTATCTACCACTTTTTGCCCATGTCATACTTGTTACTCTGGATACAAATTATTCTGGTATCCTCTTTTCTTGTGTGCTATTCTCTTTCTAGTTCAAGTTTATACCTTCACAGAGACAAAAGGATCTCTTCAAGTTGATTTGTTCTACCCAGTTACCTCTATCCAGTGACTTCCTCTTACATTTGTCTCATTCACCTGTTTGCCAGAAGTGTGCTTTCTATTGTTTTCAACCTGACTTCCACCTAGTCTTCAAAGGCCACTTCAAATGTAATGTCTTTCCCCCCCAATTCTCCAGAAGTTCAGGAGGTTATTTTCCTTGTTTTAAAAGAACATACCATTTATACTTCTGTTACAGAATTTTTCACATTATTTACAATCCTTCCTTCTCCTTAAAACTGATTTTTTCCCCCAAGCACTGGGAATTGAATCCAGGGCCTCATGCATGCTAAGTGAGAAGCCTAATACTCAGCTTCAGCCCCAGCAGTTTTATTTTATTTTGAGACGAGGTTTTACTTTGTTGCCCAGATTGGCCTTGACCTTGTGATCCTGCTGTCTCAGCCTCTTGAGTAGCTAGAATTTCTGGCATGTGCCACTGTGCCTGGATGAGACTAAGCATTTCTATCCTTCTGAGAGCTTTTTATTTAGAACTATCGCCAGAAATAGTAAGGTTTAGTTAGGTAAGGACGGGGTGATACCTTGCTTGATTAATTTAGTCTATTTTGAATGCAGCTTGTTTTTTAAGCATATCAGTTTTAGGAAAGAAAGAATACATATGGAAGATGTGAGTCTGGAATTGAATTCTTGAAAGACTATATATATGGCTCACTTAACGTTTGAAAGTCTTTGTATAGTCTTTATGTACCTTTGTATAGGTTTGTGTCTATTTGAAGATCACTTTCCTAAAGAAATTCTTGTGCATTTATATAAGGTTACTTGTAAAGGAAATGTTCATCAGGCCAATGTGTGATATCCAAAACAATAAGATAAATAAATTGTGTTATGTTTATGAGGTATAATATATACAGCTGGGAGAATGGTTGAATCCACAGATAAACCACAGAACTGGGATTGAATGCCTAGTTTTTATAGTATTAAAAGAGATGGCCAGGCACTACTAGTGGCACTTGTCTGTAATTCCAGTGACTTGTGAGGCAGAGGCAGGAGGATTGCAAGTTTGAGGCCAGCCCCAGCAATTTAGTGAGACCCTGTCTCAGAATAAAAATTAAAAAGGGCCACAGATGTGGCTCAGTTGTAAAACGCCCAAATGAGAGAACATAGTTCTGCAATTCCCTTTGTATAATATTCAATAAAAGGCAAAACTAACTATATTGTTGATGGATGCTCATTATATGTGTTAAAATATAAAGAAGAATGAGAAAATGATTACTAGAAAACTCAGGGTAAGGGTTTCCTGGGAGGGAAGGAATGGGATCGTGATTGGGGAGAGATACATGGCAGGGCAAATTGTAATATTGATTCTGATCATCAGTGACTTTGGGCAGATTATCCAATCCCCTAGCTTCACTTTCTTTGACAGTTAGTTGGAGTAATACAACCATCTTATGAAAGTAATAAGGACTGTTCAAAATTTTATAAAGCGCTTGACTTAGTGCCTCACTCATAGTAAACATTACGTGTAATATTTTCCTTATTTTGTTGTGTCTCAGTATAACTTGAAACAGATACTTTAGGTTTTTGGTAGGGAGGGTAAAATTCAAAAAACAAAAGGGAAGAAGGGGCTGGGGCAGTAGGTCAGTGGGGTGTGTGAGGCACTGGGTTTGATCCTTAGCACTGCATAAAAAAAAAAAAAAAAGAGAGAAAAACACCACAAAATAAAGGCATGCTGTCCATCTACAACTACAAAAAAAAAAAAAAAAAAAAAAAAAAAAAGGGAGGGGGGACAAGATTGGAACAAGAAGAAAAACTAGATAAGGACAAGGAAACTACATTTGGAGGCTATTGCCACTTTGTGTCATGTGTTTTATTAGGTGGGCATGTTATTTTACTTAATCTTTAAAATAAGTTGAAGACCAGTTCAGTTATAACAGCTAATCTTTATCTTTAGGCTTAGTTGTCACTGTCACTATTTTACATCAGATTGGTTAGGTAACTTTCCCTTTAAGTGGTAGAGCTAGGATTTGGACCAAGATTTTTTTCACTCTGCTGTTATTAATGATTAAATCTGACTTGTAAGATATGTGCAAATGGCTATTAGTCTTTATTCAGTGTACATGCAAGTACTCTCAGAAGTATTTAACTGAGAGAGTCTCTGAGAAAATTCTTTGGAAAATAGCAGAGAAAATATTTTTAGAGAGGGGCCCTTTCTTCTGTGGTTATGCAACAGAATCTGGTTGAGCAAATTTGGTTAACTCCAGGCCTTTGCGGGTAGTTATAATTTAGCAGTGTCTGCATTGAATTGCTAAAGCTTGGATTATGGGAAGTTATTTGGAATCTCAATTTCAGTGAACTCAAGATTACAGGCAAAAAATTACATTGTGCCGAATTACATCTCATGTTAGTTTTTTTTTGTATGTTTACTGCCTTTGATGTTTTATTGTGGTAAGCCTGGGTTTCAGAATTTGCATTCAGATTTACACTATATCCAAAGAATTAAAAGAATCACCATCGTCAGAGGTTGCTTTTCCACCAGATATCTATCCTTTGGGAGTTGACTCCATTCCGGCTGTATCATTATCTTGTATCATTATTGTTTGTTAATGACCATTTATGTAGTCCTTGATTTTAAATTTATTTTCAATAGGCCTATTCCAGTTCAGAAAGTTTGGTTAATATTATTTTCAGTTTTAGCATAAACATAGTTAAGTGGCTTGTTAAAAACTATCTAGAGAGGTCATAGTCATGGTGTATATTCCTAGTGATTTGATAGTGCTAATAGTAATCCCTACTTTAATTTTTCTAGAGTTTTTATTTTGCTTTCAACTGATAAATTTTAATTTAAAATGGACTATTTTTGTGTTGATTCATTTATACTTAATAAATGAGATATTTCATTTATAGTTTGTTTATTATAGTTAGCATTCATCTTAGTTTTTGAGGACTGCTTTAGGTTCTGGAAACTAGGGAATTATTGAGCTTTTAAACAAGTCCTTATCTTTATATTACTTTAAGTTTATTTTCTATAAGGAACAGGGTGATTAGGTCCTTCTGCAGTTGAAATATTGATGTAATATGAAACACAGATTCCTTTTCCATTTTTATTCAGGTGGAAAAAAAATCCTCTCTGCCACTTAGGTATAGAAACTCCCCACTTCCTGCTTTCTGCCTTACTGTTTTATTTTCCTTAGTTTATGTGGTTGCGTTCAGCATTTTCCTTTTTGGATTTGAAAAAATTTAAAAGATTTTTCTCAGTCAGGGTTTCTGCTGTTTTCTTAAGAGTGGAGGTGCTTTTATGCTGGAAGCTGGGATACCCTCAGCAGAGCTGTCCATTCAAACAGTATTGGAGAGCAGAAGGATTTACAGCTGCCATATGTGAATTCCTTTTCCTAATGGCCCTATATTATCCCTCTGTGTGTGGCAGACATCTAGGTAGATTGATAGGAGACTTGATAAAGTTTATGAGGAGAGGGAAGAAAATCAGGGGATTTTTGTTTTTATTAACTGGATGGGTAACCAGTAAATTGTTTATTTTTCTCACCTCTGGGAGTATTAGTGTATAAATCTGTCAAGTTCTGTTCCTCTATTCTCTGTTGCCCCATTTTGTAAAATTTAAAATTTCTTTTTTAAAAATTTTATTAGCTGTAGGTGGACACAATACATTTATTTATTTATTTTTACGTGGTGCTGAGGATTGAACCCAGGGCCTCACACGTGCTACTTAACTTCTTTGAACCTCAGCTTCCTCAGTTATAAAACAGAAAAACTAGTATTTATTATCATGAATTATTATGATTAAATAAATGCTAGTGTGCCTCACAAGTGCTCTACCACTGAGATACAACTCAGTCCTAAAATTAAAATTTCTAACTCATAGAAAAATGGAAATAAAAAAATGGAAAGCTGCCTAGATTCAGTAATTAATTATTATCATTTTTGCCATGTTTATTTTAAATATACACATTTCTCCCTCTGTATGCCACACTTTTTTTTTAAATAATCTTCCATTTAATATTCTTTTGCTTTATTCAGAGAACTTTTTTCTTTTTTTTAATTTTTAGTTGTAGTTGAACACAATACCTTTCTTTTTCTTTTTTTTATTGTTGGTTGTTCAAAACATTACATAGTTCTTGATATATCATCTTTCACACTTTGCTTCAAGTGGGTTATGAACTCCCATTTTTAGCCCATATACAGATTGCAGAATCACATCAATTACACATCCATTGATTTACATATTGCCATACTAGTGACTGTCGTGTTCTGCTACCTTTCCTATCCTCTACTATCCCCCCTCCCCTCCCCTCCCCTCTTCTCTCTCTACCCCCTCTACTGACCTTCATTTCTCCCCCTTGTATTATTTTTCCCTTTCCCCTCATTTCCTCTTGTATGTTCTTTTGTCACACTTTTTTTTTTTTTTAGAGAGAGAGAGAGAGAGAGAGAGAGAGAGAATTTTTTAATATTTATTTTTTAGTTTTTGGCGGACATAACATCTTTTTTTTCTTTTGTATGTGGTGCTGAGGATCGAACCCAGGCCGTACGCATGCCAGGCGAGCGCGCTACCGCTCGAGCCACATCCCCAGCCCCACGCTTTTTTTTAAACAATTTTTTTTAGTTGTACCTTTATGTTTTTTATTTATTTATTTTTATGTGGTGCTAAGGATCGAACCCAGTGTAGTAGATGAGTACTCTACCGCTGAGCCACAACCCAGCTGCTATCAAGCTTTTTTTATTTGAGAGAAAATTAGGTTTGGTGTCATCAGGTGTAGTTCTGATTTTCTTTTAACATTCTTACTAAAATATAGAATATTTTGCCTTCTGAGTCAGAAGATGAACTGGTGTTTTATTTCTGATGTTAACATTGATCATGATACAAACATATTCATGTAATTGCACCCCCTTTTAGAAACTTGGGAAGTACAGCTGAAATCAAGAAGTAGGAAACTACTGGGGCATGGTTACACATGCCTATAATCCCAGGGGATTGGGAGGCTGAGGCAGGAGGATCTCGAGTTCAAAGCCAGCCTCAGCAATTTAGTGAAGCCCTAAGCAATTCAGTGAGACCCTGTCTCTAAATAAAATACAAAAAAAGGCTGAGGATATGGCTCAGTGGTTAAGTGCCCCTGAGTTCAATCTCCAGTACCAAAAACAAACAAACAAACAACAAAACCAACCCAAAATAAAACAAAAACCACAAAGAAGTAGGAAACTGATATTGTTATGTATTCAACTGAAGAGTTATCAAGAACCCCATTGTCTCTAAGCTATGTGCCAACAAACCAACCTATTCTGTCCTAGTCTCTCTCCTCATCTTCACCAGGTATTCCCTGGGGTGGAGATGAAGTAGGGAGAGGAAGGGTAGAAAGAAAGAAACTACTCTCTCTCTCTCGCTCTCTCTCTCTCTCATATATATATGATAGTTGTATTATATATATATATATCATATAATACTCTTCTCAATGATTTATCTTTTGATGGCGGGGGTGGGGGTAGGGAGGAAGAAGAAAAGGAGAAGAAAACCCCGTAACACTCATTTAATCATAATAATTTCATGATAATAAATACTAGTATTTATTATTTATAATTGAGGAAGCTGAGGTTCAGAGAAATTAAGTAATTTGCCCAAAGTCACATATTGGTATAGAAGGTGCGAAGCAGGTGTGAAGTGTCAAATATACATATTTGAATTAAAAAATCTATTTTTATTTTCAGGTCATTGTGATGACAGTATATTTGAATTAGAAGTCTCCAGTGAAAAATAATACTTTTACAATGTTATGGTTGAATAGGTTTTCCATGATTAGGGTAGGACCTATCAATACTGCTTGTTAGAAGAGAGTTGACAAAAGTCTTAGTTCCTATTAGGGGGCTTGATCATGCTGAGTGTAGAACATGTAGTATGGCTTATGCTTTCGCTCATTCTAATAAAGAAACAGTGGAAAATTACAGGGCAAACAGCCTAAATACAACTGAATACTACCATATCAGCAGTCTCAGAAGAGATAGTGCCAAACATGGCACCACACCCAGAATCAGCCAGGCACAGCCCATGAAAGAACCTATATCAAGAATTCAGTGGGGGAGGTTGTGACTCATTCCAGAATCCTGGAAAAGAAGCTAACATGAGGATCTAAGGAGAAAACAAAAGCAAAGAGGGGATAATAACTTGCCCTGGGTTCTGCCAGTGATAGCACTAGGAATATGGGAGATTCTTGATATTCTTGAAGGACATATGCTATTAAGACTCCCCAGTTCTAGAATGTTGCTAGTTGAAATGTTGATGCTGTGTAGTTTGCTGAACTCATGTACTGGCTAAATGAGTAGGTTTCAGACTCACACCTATGTTTGCACTAAGGCATTTTTAATAATACTGATAATTAACCTCTATTGAGTACTTACTTTGTGCAAGGCCTTATTGTATGCAGTTTTACTCATTTACTCATTGAATGCAACAACCCTGTGAGGCAGATAAGGGAACAGATCAGAGAGGTTAAATTATATGGAGATCAAGGTCATGTCTAGGCAAAGGAACTAGGATTTGAACCTAGGAGTCTTTGTGCTATATCAAAATCATTATGTTATATAAGATAAGAGCACTATGAGTGTTCTTTAATAAATTATTTAATTGAAGTCATGCTTGACTAGTAAAAACGGGAATAGTAGGTATTAAAATTGTCGTGTACTCAGGTCTTTCTTATGTTCTCATAAGAAAGTTCTCAGATGCCTAGATGGGTCTTTCATTTAGTCTGTTGATTGTGTAATGTGCCATGTCTCAGAAATTACACCAGTAAGCTCTTTCTTGTTTTGTATTTTTTTTTTCTTTTTGATATTGGAGATTGAATTCAGAGGTGCTTAGCCACTGAGCCACATCCCCAGCTCATTCCATTTTTTATTTTGAGACAGAGTCTCTCTAAGTTGCTTAGGGCTTTGCTAGTTGCTGAGGTTGATCTTGAACTTGCGACCTTCTTGCCACAGCCTCCTGAGTTGCTGGGATTATAGGTGTGTGCCACTGTGCGTGGCTCTTTCTGGTCTTAACTAGACCCTTCTTGAAGGATACCCTGTGTATAGAATTATTGGAGATGTAAAGCAATGAGTGGTAGAGTGCCTGCCTAGCATGCATAAGGGCCTAGGTTTGTCCCCAACACTGCAAAAAATTCTATAATATTCTAAACTCTTTTTAATGATTTATCTTTTGATGGCGGGAGTGGGGGTAGGGAGGAAGAGAAAAGGAGAGGAAAACCCCAAATATTGAGGTCATTTAAAAAGATTTTCCGATTTGAATTCATAGTCAGTACTAGTTGAGAGACTCACTTTCTAATAACATGTGATTCATTTCATGTTCTATGGTTTCGATCTACAGTTCATAGTGAGTTTTTTTTTTGTGTGTGTGTGTGACAAGATTGCTTCCCTTTTTGGCACCAAGATGTCAGATCAGGCTGGGCAGGCAGCAACGAAAGGAGGCAGATTTAAAAGGGCCGCTGAACAGGCTTTATTGAGATATCACTCCCGGGCGGAACTCGATCAGACCCACAGAGGGGACAGGGGAAGGGTCTGAGGAGAAACCGCGTGGGAGCTCCACCGGACTGGACTTTTATGGGGCTTACAGCAGGAAGGGAAGAGCTTGGGACAGGAAAAGGTGTCTCTAGGGTCCCTTGCCCCCTTGGAGTTGGTCAGGGGAGTTGGCTGAACTCCAGGATTGGCCAGGGGGTCCTGCTGATTGACAGGCGTTAGTCAGGAGATCTGGCTGATTGACAGGCGTTTCCGCCGGCGTCTGATTGATGTTCAAAGCAGCACGGGCTGCTTTGTTCTAAGTTGCCACTAAGTCGCCACCAAGTCGCTGCCACCGACCTAACATAATCTATAGCTGTTTCTCCCAAATTCCTAGTTTATAAGCTAGACAATTTAGCATATAAATAAAAAGACTTATCTCGGTGTTGATGTCATCTCCAGTTCCCTCTGTCATTGCCCTAATTTTTCACTCTCATTATTCATTAAAGATAGCCTCTGTTTTGATGTTTCTGCTTTATTATTTTCAATTTTTTTCCAACAAGTATATGCTTAGCAAAACTTATTACACGTGAAATGCTCTGTTCAGCACTCCGTGTTTCAGCAAACAAGACTGATAACAGTGCCTGCCATGTGGCATACACAGTCTACCAGTCAGTTCATTTGCCATTCTACAATTACAAAAAATCCATATCAAACCTTTTCTGGTTCTTTTTCCCTATCTTATAGGCTCTTCATAGTCAGGTTGTTTACTGTTTAGATAATTTTTCCAATGAAACCATCCTTGATCTCTTTTTAGAAGCAGAACAATTATTTGTTTTCTTAATCCTAGTTTCCATAGTACTTTATGAAAATCTTTATCATGATTTTAATTGCATTTTATTACAGTTGTTTGCATCAGTTACCTCTGATAGTTTGTGAGTTTCTTGAAAACAGGGATAATATTTTATATATTTTTTTGTCCTCAGAATAGAACATAGTATCTGGATTTTAAGTGCTTAATAAATGTTTGAATTATGATGTATTTTTAGTACTTGCTCTTGTTTCATGCATATATGTCTTGTTTTTTTAACTACTAGCTCACAAACTGCTATATAGTGTCTTTGTATTCCTTCTGGCATCCAAGTTGGTGTACAGGAAATGATATACCTGTAAATATTTATTTACTGATTATTATTATTTTTTTATGTCTTCTGTGTTTGGTTTCATGTTAATAAAGCATTTCTTGTTTCCTTTTGTATTGTTAAGTGTTTTACTCATTTAAAAAAATCCAACATTCAACTTCAGGTGGCCATATTTAATTTCATGTGTCTCTTATTAGACTGTTTATCTTACTGATTCTGTGATTGATAAGATGGAGTCTGCTTTCTTATTCAGTTTGGCTGTTAAAAATACATAAAACTAAATTGTGGTTCACTTTCAAAAATGATATTTGATTTCTTGATATGCATCATGAAGTTATATCATCTTTAAATTTGACTTGTCTTAGGTTGTATCTATATTGATCTTGAATTTTAAATTTTATTTAGTGTTATATTGTGTGTCTTTATAAGCCTCTTCGAACTTTCTCTCTCTCTCTCTCTCTCTCTCTCTGTCTCCCCCCTGCCCCAGATAAAACAGAGAAACCAGTAGTACTTTAATTCATCCAACCTGTATTAATTGGACACCATCTTAAGTCACAGTACTAAGTCCTATGGAATATGCAAAGATAAATGATACTCTGTCTGACCCAAGTAGGTTGAACTTATTAATGTAGGAAACATTATATAAGAAAACATGAAATAAGAAAAGTTAGAGCAGGAGGACCAATTCTAGTCTCACAATTAAATAAAAAACTGAAAAATGTTAAAAAAAAGTTAGATAAGAGTGCTTTGGGAGCTGATGAGAGGCAGAGACTTTGGAGACTGTGATATTTGAACTGAGTCTTGAGGGTTGGGCTAGGATTTAGACTTGGAGAGAAAGGAGAAATGGGAGGAAATAATATACTTACTTATTATCAAGAAGATATACTTTGTGATGTTAGGGTTATCCACTCAGATTTCTTTCTCCTTCCAGGCACATGTGATAAATGCGTGTACTTTCCCCTTGGAAGGCAGATATGGTTATGTGAGACACTTTGGCTAATGATATGTGAGCTGAATTGGCATGTGTTACTTTCAGATAGTGATTATAAGAGTTCTTACACTCTCTGGGCACAGTACCACATGCCTATCTATAATCCCAGTGCCTTAAGAGGCTGAGGCAGGAGGATTGAACGTTTGAGGCCAGCTTCAGCAATTTAGTGAGACCCTGCCTCAAAATAAAATATAAAGGGTTTGGGATGTGGCTCAGTGGGAAAACATCCCTGAGTTTAATACCCAGTAAAACACACACACACACACACACTCACTTCATTTATGTATTGTCTATGGCTGCTTTTGCATTACAACAGCAAAGTTAAATAATTGTGACAGGAAGCATATGTCCCACAAAGCTGAAAATGTTTACCCTGGCTGTTCATAGAAGAAAAATGTGCTGATTAGTTGCTTCTTAAATTGAAGACATTGTAGAGCAAGAATAGAGCCTCCAGCCACCCCACAGTGGACTCATATATATTAGTCAGCTTTGCATTACTATAATGAAATAACTAATGTATAAGAAAGTAAGTTTATTTATTTGGCTCACAGCTCTGGAGGTTCCAGTGCAAGATTGAGTGTCCCCTTTCTCTAGGCCTCTGGCAAGGTCAGTGCATCATGGCTGGGATACATGGTGGAACAAAGTGCTCACCTCATGAGCCAGGAAGCAGAGAGACACAGGGAGGAGCTAAAGGGTCACAGTTTCCTTCAAGAACATGCTCCCAGTGACCTAAGGACCTACCACTAAGCCCCACGGCCTGAAAGTTCACGGAAGCTCTCAATAGCACCATTCTGGGGACTAAGCCTTTTTAATACATGGACCTTTGGGGACATTCATCCAACCCATAGCAGACATATGTCATCAGCAAAAAATAAATCTTATTTGTTTTAATCCATGAAATTTTAAGGATGTTTATTACCAAACTATCTAACTCATCTTCCTAAACCTAAAGGAGAGGAGTGGTGTGAAGAAAAGATGGATAGGCTCATTAGGGTAATATTGTGAAAGTACTAGACTGTTTAGCTCAGAAGTTTTAGGTTTTATTTAGAATGTTCAATGTGGATTCAGGACTTGGGTTTCCCACCCCGCCCCATCCCAAGGAACAGAAGAGTATCGTGGTTAGAGCTTTATGATATAAAGTTTTATCCACCCATGGTTATAGAAGGTCTGGAAGTAGTAATTGAGGCAAGAGTTTGATCACCTGAGCAAAACAAAACAAAACTCCTTGAAAACCTAACCCAATAGATATAAATGGAGGGTTTTTTTTTTTTTTTTTACTGTTTTTTGTTTTAATCTGACAAGTTGGCTTAGTTCTTTGTGCTATTTAATTATTTAATTTAATGCTTATTAACCAATCTCAGATTTTCAGTAATTTGAGCTGTTACACAGGTAAAGAAATAACATTGCAAAGGGTTGTGATAGCTGTAGCTGGGGGCTCTTTCTTTATTTTACTTCTTTTTTCTGTGAAACAAATATGTTCTATACTGCTAGCAACTCATTGAAATTTGGTATCAGGTGACCTAAGGTAGTATTTTAAAGTGAAAAATAGTCACTTTATAATTAGGTTTTATTCCACTTTCTGTTACTTAATCTGCTGTATATCTGTTGAAGGAAACCTTTGTCAACTTGCCAAATTACATGAATGCACCTGAGACTATTTGACAGCTCTTCAAAGTTAAAGTATAATATTTTAGGGGCTGAGTCCTTTAGGTTTCCTAAAGTAGCTTCATCCAATCTATGCTATTCTGAAGATACATAGGAGGAGCAAAATAGAACAAAAAAATGCTGTGAAAAATCCCTGTATAATCAGGTTATTTTGTGAAGTAACAGGAGAATTGTTCTTCTAATTCTGTTTTGTTCTAGTGAAATAAATGATTTACTGGTTTTTATTTTATTTGCATAAGGGCATTAAGGAATTTAGAAAATTCATTATATTGTTGGCATGTTTTTATTGGTTGTTAAATTATTAATATTTTTCTCCTGGAGTATGTATTTTAGTAATACATCACTGCTACATACAGATTATTTAAAAAAGTTATAAATGATAATTCATTTTTTTGTACTGCTGTTTGAACTCACGGATACTTTAACACAGAGTTACATCCCTAGTCCTTTTTACTTTTTATTTTGAGACAAGATCTTGCTAAGTTGCTGAGGCTGGCCTCGAACTTGTGATCTTCCTGCCTGAGCCTCCTGAGTTGCCGGGATTATAGGTGTACCCAGCTGCCTTTTTTCTGGTTATGAAAATAATGCATGTTTATAAGTGACAGAACTCAACAAGAACTTAAAAATAAATCTTATTAGCACAGGGTGAAGCTAGTGTTAATTGAAGACTGCAACATGTTTGTTTCATATTGACCAGAAAGTTTTCTTTCCCAGACTTTTCTCTTTCCTCCTAGTTCTTATTTATCTCTTTTGTTGTTTTCATCCTGTTGTAAATAATAGAACAGCTTCATCTATTCAGCAGGGGACATAGATAACGCTGGATACTTTAGGATTCCATTATAAATACATCTGTGAGACCAGAGAGGAAAAGAGTTCCTTTTTGTTAGCTTTAGTTTTTAAAATCTTGGGGAAAAGATCTGGTTTCCCATTCCTTAGATAATCTAATTCTTATGTCCTTGGGGACATGAGTTGTTATAATTGGCCCCAACTTGGACCCTTGTTTACTTTTGTGGTGGGGTCTAAGTGGTCTTTTGCCAGAAAGAGTTAGCATGTCGGGTAGAATCTGACTCAAATTATAATGCTATTGATGAAAATATGGCAATATTTAAGAAAACCTAAAATGGAGCAAAGTTTTATGTATAACTCATTATAGTCACTTATATTTTAGTGTATTTACTTTTTTATTTTTTTCTTCCTTAGGGAAGGGAATTGGATTCAGGGGCACTCTACCACTAGCCCTTTTTAATATTTAGTTTGGACAGGGTCTGCTAAGTTGCTGAGGCTGATCTCAAGCTTGTGATTCTTGTGCTTCAGCTTTCAGAGTGGTTGGGATTATAGGTGCACACAAGTTTTTTTTTTTTTTTTTTCTTTTTTTGCACCAGGGATGGAACCCAGGGATGCTTAACTACCGAGCCATCCCCACCCACAGAGTGTGGCAGAGGGAAGCAGCTCACATGTTGATCAGAAAGCAGAAAGGTTTGATCCTTTCATTTTTTATTTTGAGACAGGGTCTTTCTGTTGCTTAGGGCCTCCCTAAGTCGCTGAGGCTGCTGTTTGAACTTGAGATCCTCCAGCTTCAGCCTCCTAAGCTGCTGGGATTGCAGGGATGTTCCACCGTGCCTGGCCCCATTGGTAATTCTTAAAATATATATTCTTGTTTTGTGTTTTGGTATTTGGGGTTTGAACCCAGGCGTGCTTTACCAATGAGCTCTATCTCCTCCCCTTTATAAAAATTTCCCCTGCAATTGCCTAGGGTCTCACTAAATTACTGAGGCTAGCCTTGATCTTGCAATCCTCCTGCTTCAGCTTACTGAGTGACTAGGGTTGTGTGCGTGCAGCCACAGGGCCTGGCCGTTAAAATAGTCTACATATGTAAATATACATGTTTTCTATTTAGTTGACAAACATACACACATGCATATAAATAAAAATTTGTGAGTATATAACATGTATTTATAGTTTTACATATTTTGTATAAAGGCAGCAGTTTATGTACATTTATATAATATATATCAATTTTTTTGTATAGGTAGAGAAATGATTGAGTGTGTTTATATACTAATACCTTAATCATGAATTTATTTATTAGCTTTGTAACTTGGGTTAAAGCATTTATCTTATCTGTGACTCAGTTTCTTTGCATGTAAAATAAAATAAAGATAATACAGTTACCTTATATCATGGGCATGTTTTTTTTTTTTTTTTGGTACCAGGGATTGAACCCAGGAGTGCTTAATCACTGAGCCACATCCCCAGCCCTTTTTTTTTAAATTTATTTTTTATATTTTGGGGCATGGTTTTGAGGTTAAATAAGATAAAACAAAAAGATGTTTAAAACCTTTTTTATTTTTTATTATTCCAGGGATTGAATGCAGGGGTGTTAACCACTGATCTACATCTCCAATCTTTTTAAATATTTTATTTAGAGACAGCATCTCGCTAAGTTGCTTAGGGGGCCTCAATATTTTGCTGAGGCTGGCTTTGAATTTGTAATCCTTCTGCCTCAGCCTCTGAGCTACTGGGATTACAGGCTTGTACCACCATATCTGGCTAAAACAGTTCTTCATAAGTAGTGCACATCGAATAAATATTAGTTAATATTATAAATGTTTACATTATACCATGTTTATGTACATTTTCTCTGTATTGATTTTATTATTTAGATAGGTAGATACTTGCTTTTGCATCCTGCTTTTTTTTTTTTTTTTGGCTAATCTGTTTGTTTACTGTATTATGTTTGAGCTTCACCAGTTTTTAGAAAAGTACTAAAACTAAAGATCATACATTTTGGAGCTCATTGGTGATCTTAACTTTTCTTGGAAACAGCATTTTGGGAAAAATCTTCCTTTCACCTTTAACCCAAAGATGTGATGTATTGGAATTGGGGCTGTAGCTCAGTGGCAGAGCACTTGCCTAGCATGTGTGAGGCACTGGGTTTGATCCTTAGCACCACATAAAAATAAAGGCATGCTGTCCATATATAACTACCAAAAAAAAAAAAATGATGTGATGTATTCAGAAGGAATGGGAAATGACTAATAGCAAAATAATCATGATTTACAGTTCTTGGCTGGTGAGATTCATCTTTCCCTTTTCTGAATTGAAAGAATGTCTGGCATAAATGATTAACTAGACCTCCTTGTCAGTATATAAAGTAGTATTTTTTTGGTAACTAGTATAAGGCGTTTTAGTTTCTACCAATGATTTGATTCTATTATAGATAGTACATTATTTTAGGAGGAATGGTATATGCACTAGGTTTTGAGGACTAATTTTATGAACTCCAAAATAGAGATGATAAAGATACTCTGTATGCTGTTTGTCTTTCATAATAGTCATCTCTTGATGGGTTGCCCATTTTATCATTATATAATGTCCTTTTTCTTTTACAACTGTTTTTGTCTTAAATTTATTTTGTCCAATTTTAACTGTTTTGCTTTTGTTTAGTTATCATTTGTTACTGTTTGTAAAAAATATCTTTTTCTATCCTTTTACTTTTAATCTACTGGTATATTTGAATTTAAAGTAACTATTTGCCTTTTGGCACATTGATTATAATGTGCTTTGGTGTGGATATATTTGAGTACATTCTACTTGGAGTTTGTTGAATTTCTTGGATGTGTATATTCATGTCTTTCATCAAATTTGGGTCATTATTTCTTCAAATACTGTTTCTGCTTCTTTCTCCTTTCTTTCCTTCTGGAACTCCTGTTATATGTTTTTGGTGTGCCTTGTGGTTTCATAAGTCTCTTAGGTTCTTTCATTTTTTCTTTTCCTTTTTGCTTCTCAGACTGGATCAACTCAGTTGACCTATTGGCAAGTTACCTGGTTATTTCTTCTAAGTATTTCTGCTGCTGAAACTCTCTAGTGAATTTTTGTTTTAATTATTGTAGCTTTCAATTCTTATAGTTTTCTATTTTGATTCCTTTATATATATATATATATATATATATATATATATTTTTTTTTTTTTTTCTTTTTTCAAGAGGAGGAAAAGTTTATTTGAGGGCTCAAGGTTTCAGAGGTCTCAAACCATAGACAGCTGGCTCCATTCCTCCAGGCTTGAGGTGAGGCAGGACATTATGGAGGAAGAGTGTGGCAGAGGGAAGCAGCTCATATGTTGATCAGGAAGCAGAAAGAGAGGTCTCCACCTGCCAGATACAAATGTATACCCCAAAGCCACACCCCAATTCCTATCTCCTCCAGCCATACCCTACCACTTCAGTTTCCACTCAGTTAATCCCTATTAGGGGATTAATTCACTGATTGGGTTAAGACTCTCAGAACCCAATCATTTCTCCTCTGAATTTTTTTGCCTTGTCTCACATGTAAGTCTTTGGGGGACACTACATCTAAACCATAACATTCCATCCCTGGCCCCCAAGAGCTCACATTCATCTCACAATGCGAAATATATTTAATCCATTTCTAAGAGTCCCCATGGTCTTAACAGTCCTGAGATTGCACAACATTCAACTCCAAAGGCTTCTCTGAGGCTCAAGGCAATCTCGCACTGTGAACTCCTGTAAAATTAATAGTAATTTATAAGTATCCAGTATATAAAGGTACTGAATAAATGTTTCTATTCAGAAAAATAGGGGCACAGAAAGAAGGAATGGGACAAGGTAAGACTGAAATTCAAATCTTGTAGCTCCACATGCAGCATCAGGGGTACGTGGCAATGTGATGTTCTCTTCAAAGGGCTGGTGTATCTCTACACCTGTGGCCTTGTTGGTTGCAGCCCAAGTTCTTTCTGTTGGCTTGTCTATGCTCGATTCCTGCAGCTTTCCTAGGATGATGTCCAATGTTACTGGCATTTCTTAATCTAGGGCGTCTCCACTGTAGTTTCAGCTTCCTCCTCACATCTCCATGCTTTGCCCTCTCAGGGAGTGCCTGCAGGGACTCTAACCTTGCTGCACAGCCTGGCTTCCCACGCCTTTTTAGAAAAAATCTTAGTGGAAGCCTCCATGACCCCCTAACTCCAGAATCCTGCATTCCTGCAGGACCAGCACCAAGTGGTTAATGCCAAAGTCTTCTGACATCTAGAGCCAGTAGTAAAGCTTCCAGGGACCCTGGTTGCAGCAGTCTCTGAGAGCCTGGGTAGATGAGCATGTTGAAAAAGCTTCCTAGGCCCCCTTGTGCAAGAAGGATTCCCTACTGGTCCCTTTTTATAATTATTTGGGTCACTTTATCAGTATTCTCTATTTTAGTGAGACATCATTTTCATGATTTCCTTTAGCTCAAAGGAACTTGTTGTTTGTTTAGTCACTGGAGGGGGATGTGAGGAGGTCCTGGAGAGGGGGACCTCAACTCAGGCTGAGTGGGGTTCTTATAAATGTTGCAGCAAAGGATTTAAGGATGTATCACATAGAGGCACTAAGAGATTTATTTAGGAAAGCAAGAATTATGCATTTGAAGAAAGTTCAGGCTACCTCAAGAAAGAGAAGCAATACCTTGATTTGGGGTTTTAATATTTATAGAGGAATAGTAGTTAGAGGCTGAATTAGAGATAGAGTCAGGTCAGTATACACAATTTTGGGCCAGTTTTCCTGTGCTTATGCTTTATCCTTGCATCATGCAGCTTTCTGTGGGTAAGGATGTGGGTTCCTGGACCTGGGCTAGATTGCTCACAGGTTGCTTGTTTTGCAGTAGAGTGTTTCATGTGCACTTATCTTTTGAGATTTGAGTTTTTTTCTTTTATCTCCAAATTCCCATCAATTTTTTAAAATGAATTTGGTTAAGTTAGAATTACTTTATTCTGTGTGGCCACTGAAGTCTCTGTTCTGATAGTTTAGTGGTTAATCAAACAATGATAGTTAGGTGGTTTTTTTCCCCCCCTGATTAATCATTCCCTTGGTCACTGCAAACTTTTGATATAAAAAATTTGGAGAGAGTTGATTCTGACCATTTTTGCCTGTTTATGTTGGTTTTGTGTGGAGGGTGGATTTTTGGAGTTTTCCCTTCCTGCCATTTTTGTCCCTGTGTTTTTGAGAAACCATATTCACTCATTGATCCAGTTGATATTTATTGAGTTCTTCCTGTGTTCCAGGCACTGCTGGGGCTTGCACATATGCAGCATTCTTAGATACTGAGCTTCCTGGCAAAGCCTGAAGGCATGGAGAACAGAAAACTGGCATTCACTGATGGCCATGACCATTCTTCTTCTTTTTTTTAATTGTAAATGGACACAATACTTTTATTTTGTTTATTTTTATGTGATTCTGAGGCTTGAACCCGGTGCCTCACACGTGCTAGATGAGGACTCTTTCACTGAGCCACAACCCCAGCCCCATGACTATCCTTAAGTAGTATCTGACTTTGTTTTCATTCAGAATTTTCTAATGATCAGAGAAGTTGAGCATCTTTCTCTATTTCTATAGATCAGTTTTATTTTCTCTGACATTAATTGGAAGCTCCTGAACTTTTGTCTTTTTTTTCTTGTTTTTTTTTTTTTAAATACTACTGATCTATAGGAATTCTTATATGTCATGGGTATTAATCTTACTTATGTTAATTTTCAAAAGCACATTTTCCCATTTTATCTTTTTGTTTTTTGACTTATTTCATGTTGCAAGTTCTTATGTTACCAAAAGCTACATCCTTGTCCCTGATGCCAATCCAGCAACCAGGACACAGTTTTGAGAAAGAGGAAAAAGGAGTTTTATTGCTTTGCTAGCAAAGGAGATACTCCTGACCCAGAGGCTGTGATTCTGCCCATTAGGGAAATAGGGAATTTTTAAAGAGGTTATTCAAAGACTATATTCCATATATTCTCTGTCCAGAGGTGTAAATCACTTGTTAATTTGGGAGATAGTCCTTTCTGAGATCTTCTGGTGTCCTGCGCTAGTCTGTATTACTTTATTCCTGTGGTGGATGTGTGCTCAAGGACAGATAACTCTGCCTAGGATGGGGAAGAAAGGTAATCCTGTTTTCCTTGATATTGGGAGGGGGAGGAAGAGAGGAAGTGAAAGAAACATGTCCTTTTCAAAACAAATTGCAGTGGCAGAGAAGCAAGGGCTAAAATCAAAGCATAAAGTGGACCACTTTTGCACTTATACAGTAGTTTAAGAGTTTATTGTAGTAAAACCGACTAGTCTTTTCTTTTGGAGCATCTGAATTTATGTCTTGCTTAAAAAGTTCTTGCTGGGCGAGGTGGACTCAACAAGAGTACAAAGCCAGTCTTAGAAATTTAGCAAGGTCCTAAGCAACTCAGTGAGACCTTGTCTTTAATAAAATGTAAAAAAAGGCTGGGGATGTAGTTCAGTGTTTAAGTGCCCCTGGGTTCAATCCCTGGTAAGTCCTTGCTGGCTCCAGTGGTACATGCCTATGGTCTCAGCGACTCAGGAGGATGAGGGAGAAGGATCATGAGTTCAAAGCCAGTTCTGCAACTTAGCGAGACAATTTGCAACTCAGTGAGTTGCCTCTAAATAAAATATAAAAAAGGTCTGGGGATGTGGCTTAGTGGCTGCGCCCTGGTTTCAATCCCCAGTGCCCCCCAACACCCCCCCACCCCCAAGAAAAGTCCTTCTTTACCTTGAAATTGTAAAAGTATTGTTATGTTTTGTTTTTTTTTTCTTTTTGCAATCTTGCCAATACTTAGAGACTTTTCTTATCAAGTTGGGTAATGATATTAACAAATGTGGAATTCTGATACAATATGTCAGCATGAGAAAGATCTGTATAACCCACTGAACCAGTATTTTTCAAATGATCAGCAACTGATGTTACAAAATCACATTAAACGTTCATTTGATATGCAAAATAGACTAATAGATTTTAATCTAGCAGAGTACAAAAAGTTTACTGATATTGTTTCAGATTCTTCATTGTAACCCCCTTTAAGAGATACAACTTGTTCCAGATATGAGAACACCTGGAGTTAGTTGGCCCCAGAGTAGATGCTCAGCAAATACCCAGACTGTTCAAGGTGGTAGTGGGAGCAGATGAGCCTGCTCAGCAGGGCCTCGTTAATTTAACAAGCAGTGGAAGCCTTCACCTTAAAAATGGCTAGCAAGGATTGTGGCTCAGTGGTAGAGCACTTGCCTAGCATGCTTAAGGTACTGAGTTTGATCCTCAGCACCACATTAAAATAAATAAAACAAACGTAAAAAAAGAAAAATAGCAAGCAAAGAAGAGCTGAACATTTGGAGAGGGGGTATGTTTGTTTTTCAGTGTTTACAAATATTAAGTACTTTTAATATAAAATATACTTTTAAACTTTTTAAAAAAAATTTTTGTTTATTTTTATGTGGTGCTGTTAAGCTCAGGGCCTCACTCATGTGAGGCAAGTGCTCTATCACTGAGCTACAAGCCCAGCCCTATACTTTTAAACTTTATAACCTTTTTATAAAGGTTATTGCAGTAAAAGCTACTCCCTCAGTTCTGTGAATATAAAATTAGCTATAAATAAACAAATATCAATAAGAATGTACAAAAAATTAGAGAAAGGTACATTTGGGGTATAGTTTTAATGCTTGGCCAGTAAACTAGGATAAATCTAAGAGCACATTTTTTTTAAATATCTATTTTTTAGTTGTAGTTGGACACAGTACCTTTATTTCACTTATTATTTTTATGTGGTGCTGAGGATCGAACCCAGTGTCTCGCACGTGCGAGGCGAGCGCTCTACCACTGAGCCACAACCCCAGCCCCAGAGCACATTTTTTTAAAGAATTTTTTGTAAGTTTCCCAAATGTATATGTGTTTTGCAGTGGTATGAGAAATGTCCTTGGACCACTTTGCAATTGTAGATTCCAAACAATAAAATTGAAGATATGCTCAAACAACAACAACAAGAGAAATACACCTTGTTTTGAGATTTTCTCTCTCTCTCTGTTTATCTGAAAAGTCTTTAAAATACTTTCTACTTTTTAGTATATGTGTGAAGCTGGGTTTTCTTTGCAACCACACAGTTCCATATGTTAGATACAGAAGCAGTTACAAAATCCAGATGTCTTCTGTTATAACAGTTATTAAAGAGACATACACAAATATGAAACAGATTCTTTTTCTTTTGGTTAGAGTATATAGTTAAATTTCTTAAGATATATTCTTTAACTTGTGCGTTTATTATTCATTTCAAATGAAGTACTATTTTTGAATGCCTGATTCAATTTTTTCTAGCTTTATTGAGGTATAACACTGACATTGTATGCATTTAGGGCATATAAACAATTGATTTTGATATACCTGTGATGTTTTGATGTAGGCATACACCCTTTAAATGAATTACTCCATTTAAATTAATTGACATATTCATAATCTCACAGTTACCTTTTTTGTGGTAAGAACATTTAAGATATCTCTTAGCAAATTTAAAATATACACTACAGTATATTAGTGTATCCCATATATGTTAGAGTGTAGTCAGCAGGCTGTACATGTTCTTTTGTAGCTCTCTGAGTTTCTTTAGGGTGATTACTTTACATCAGTCAGTTCATAGATCTCTGCTTCTTTAAGTTTGCTTATTGATGATTTTGTTCCTTTAAGGGTGTCATGGTTTTCCAGTTTATAATCTTTGTTGCCTTACTTTGGTGGCTGTGCATTTGAAGAAGGAGTCACCTCTTTGAGACTTTATAGGGAGAGTCAGTCAATATTCAGCCCATCAAGCTACCTGAGCAGGTAGCTAGGTGGCTGGTGTGTAGGTGGCTTGCTGCTGGAGTCCTTGGTAGCTTGGCTTGGTTTCTTGATCAGAAGTTGGATATACCTGGCACCTGGGTTCAGGATCAGTCTTGTGCCTGAGTTGCTGGGTATGGGCCTGGATCCTGGCTTGTGTGGCCAACACCATCCTGTGCTGTTGTCTTTTGGGTTGGGCCTAGAGCTGGGATCTATGGCAGTCAACCAGGTGCTGGGGAGGCATTGTTCCTGCGTGTAGCTGACTGAGACTGGTTGTCTGATACTACATCTGCTGGAGCTGGAGTCTGCTGGGGCAAGCCTCATGGCTGGGTCCATATGGGCAGACCTGGTATCAGGTTCTGAGGGGCCCCTCTTGGCACCAGAGTCTATTGGGATTAATCTGGAGCCTGGGGTCTTGGGGATAATATGAAACTGTCCTTTATAACCTCTCAATGTATCCTTTCTTCTTTCTGTGATTCATGTTGGTGCTGTAGCCTCTCACCTGGATTCTTTAGCTCTTGTGAATGTTTTTTTGTGAGTTTTTCAAATTGATGTTTCTGAGAAAGGATGAGTGTCATCTTGCTGATGTCATTCTGTTTTAATTTGTAATACAGTACATATTATACATATAATACATATAAACAAAAGTTCTTTAATGTTCTTAGTAATTTTTAACAGTATGAAGTCATCTGGTGTCAAAAAAGAGAACTGCTAGTTTAGATGAAAGGGTACTGAAGAAATATGGCAATAAAATTTAATATGTGATTCTGGACTGGATCTGCTCCAGGAGGAAATGTCAGTGTCCCCAAGAACATTATTGGAGCAATGGACAAAATTGAAAAATGGATTGCAGCCAGGTGCAGTGGCACACGCCTGTAATGCCAACTACTTGGGAGGCTGAGGCAGGAGGATTGCAAATTCAGGCCAACCTGAGTAATTTAGCAAGACCCTTAAAATAAAAAAAAGACTGAGAATGTATCTCAGTGGTAGAGTACTGGCCTATCATGTGTGAGGTGCCTAGGTTCAATTCCCAGTTTTTCTGACCCCCACCCCCTATGGACTGTACATTAGATTATAATCGTATCAAAGTAGATTTGTTAAATGTGGTAACGATATTGTTATTATGTAAGAAAAAGTACATGCTGCTGTTTTAAGGGCACTTAAGGTAAGTGTGAAACCTACTCACATTAGAAAAATAGACATACATACATTTAGAAGGAGAATAATAAGACAAATATGGCAAAAGTGTCAAATTGAATTCTGTATGAAAATATATATGTGTTTTCTGCACAACGTAAAATTATTTCAAAATAGAATTAAACAAATTATAAAGTAATGTAATGAATATCTTCCAAGTAAATTTTACAAATTTATTAGTGAATGCTCTGTTAGGTTTGTGAATGATTGAAAGTTTTGAGCAATTGAAGATGCCTGAGCTAAGTACCTTGGAGTTTTTACTGCTTTTTGAAGAACACTCTTTGGGCTCTGCTGCCCTCTAGTGACTTTTATGGCTATGCACAGTTCATTCTGCAAGTGCTGTAACTTGGGAGTGTTGTAATCATCATCATATTATTATTAGAGACAAGGTCCCACTAAGTTATCTAGGTTGTTCTTGAACTTGCAGTTCTTCTAAGGCTTATGAGTATCTGGTATTATAGATGTAATCATTTTAAAATAACAGTAATAGGTAAAATAATTTTTTTCAGTGGTCGTGGTGATAGGGATACTACCGTGCAGCCACATGTTGGGCCTGTTTTTTTCTTTGAGTTTCTCTCCCTCTTTTGTGCTGGGGAATTGAACCCAGGGCCTCATGCATGTTAATCACTTATTCTACCACTGATGCAGCTGTAGCCTGTCTCTGTATTTTTTTTTCCTTTTTTTTTTTTTTTTTTTTTTTTAAATAGAACTCTGGCAGGGCATTCTATCACTGAGCTACATCCTCAGCCTTTTTAATTTTTGAGACATTCTCAGTCATTGCAGAGACTGTATTCTTACATTTACATAAGTTGCTCAGGCTGACCTCAGATTTGTGATCTTTTTACCTCAGCCTCCCTAGTCACTGGGATTATGGGCATATACCATTGTTCCCAGACATTTCCTTAAATTTTTAAGGCCATTTTAAAAATTAATGTTAGAATTCTAGGCTAACAGTTTTTTTTCAGAACTTTAAAGTATCTTCATTTGTCTTTTGACTTATCTTTGTTAAAAGTAAGCTCTTGGTCTTACTGTGGTTCTTTGAAGGTAATGTGATTTTTCTTGTAACAGCTTGTAATATTTTTCCTTTATTTTTAGTTTTTAGCAGTTTTATTGTGACATACTTGGGTGTTGTTTTCTTTACATTCCTCCTGCTTAGAGTTTGCAAGGCTTGATGTTTTTCATTAGTTTAGGGAAATACATGGTTATGGTGTCTTTAAATATTACTTATGTCCCATTCCCTAAAGATGAAACCTTTTCAGAGGAGTTACAAATTCAAAACTATTCCCATAATATAACACGTTATTTGCTCTTTTTATTTGCATTTGTACAAGGTAATATAGTGGAGTTTCCCAGAGGCCATATGACATAAAAAGATACTATCTTAATGGTGAATGTAATTTATGCTTGTGTATTCTTTTTTTTAATAGAAAAATGAAAGCTGATTTTTATTTTATCATCAACAGCCATTCTTACACATGGACATGCATATGTAATATCTTACACATACATCACAGTTTCTAACATTAGTTAATAAAAGTTAAACAACATACATCCTTTAAAAAGTCAAAATGCAAACTTAAAACTTTGAACAAAAGTCTTAACTAATTTAAAAAAGTTTTGTGTTGGGTCCCATTTGTACAATAGTTAATGTTTTTATTTTGTCTGCACATGAAAAAAGCAGCAATAGAAAATAAAATCATTGAAGGTTTTTAAATAGGAGAGTAGGATTAGTTTTTTTTTTTAAAGTTCCACATTTAAAAATATTTTGTTCAAGTCACAGAATTTTTCCCAGTAGAGAACCCAATTCAGTGCATAATTAGCTGCCTTAGATGGCCTGTTTGAAAGGACAGTGTCCCTTCAGAGTATAACTTTACTGATTTGGGCACAGAAAAGAAGTCTTAAGAAGAAGAACTTGATTAAAAAAGAGGGAAGAGGAACTGAGGAAAGAAATAAAAGCAAGAATAAATGAGATAGTACTTGCAATCACTAAAAAACTGCATTCTCAGTCATTGCAGAATACTGTCTTCTGTATGCTTATATATTCTTATGTTTACATTTTGTTCAGTTTTAATTTTTTCTTTCTTTTCATTGATTGATCCAAGGGATACTTAACCACTGAGTGCACTCCAGCCCTTTTTATTTTTTATTTGAGACAGGGTCTCACTAAATTGCTTAGGGTCTTGCTAAGTTGCTGGGGCTTGTCTTGAACTTGCGATCTTCTTGCCTCATCCTCCTGAGTTGCTAGTATTATAGGCATGTGCCACTGTGCCTGGTTCTTTAGTTTTAATTTCTACTATGGCAAATATCAGTAAAGAACAACATATTCAAAAGTTCTGTGGAAACCCAATATTTTTAAAAATATAAAAATATTGTTGGGCTAAAAAGCTTGAGAACTATTGGTTAGGTCTCTTAACTGTGGCCCCAGTGTTTCATGTTTCTTACATTCTTCTGTATTTTACATCCTTTCCCCCTTCCCTCCTGATTTGATAAGAATCTTTTGTGCTCATTTATTTTCACTTTTCTTGGTGATAAACTATCAAAAGGAATTCTTAATAATTTAAAAATTTAATAAGCCATATGTTTCAGTTCTGAATTTTCTTCTCAGTTTTTAATAAACATAAATTATAAGAGTCTGGTCAATTCTCTATTGTAGAATCAATCTATATTGATCATCATCTCACATTTTTCTTGTCCTATCAATTGTAGCCATTTAAAAATCCCTGTGTGACAGACACAACATATCGGAATCTATGGGACTCATTGAAAGCAGTTCTAAGAGGAAAATTCATTGCTTGGAGTTCATTCCTTAAAAAAAGAAAAAACTAACAAATAAATGATCTCATACTTCATCTCAAAATCCTAGAAAAAGAAGAGCAAAACAACAGCAAAAGAAGTAGAAGGCAAGAAATAATTAAAATCAGAGCTGAAATTAATGAAATCGAAACAAAAGAAACAATTGAAAAAATTGACAAAACTAAAAGTTGGTTCTTTGAAAAAATAAATAAAGTCGACAGACCCTTAGCCATGCTAACGAAGAGAAGAAGAGAGAGAACTCAAAATTACTAGCATATGGGATGAAAAAGGCAATATCACAACAGACACTTCAGAAATACAGAAGATAATCAGAAATTATTTTGAATCCTTATACTCCAATAAAATAGAAGATAGTGAAGGCATCGATAAATTTCTTAAGTCATATGATCTGCCCAGATCATATGGGCAGGAGGATATAGACAACCTAAACAGACCAATATCAATTGAGGAAATAGAAGAAACCATCAAAAGACTACCAACTAAGAAAAGCCCAGGACTGGATGGGTATACAGCAGAGTTTTACAAAACCTTTAAAGAGGAACTAATACCAATACTTTTCAAGCTACTTCAGGAAATAGAAAAAGAGGGAGAACTTCCAAGTTCATTCTATGAGGCCAACATCACCCTGATTCCTAAACCAGACAAAGACACTTCAAAGAAAGAAAACTACAGACCAATATCTCTAATGAACCTAGATGCAAAAATCCTCAATAAAATTCTGGCGAATCGGATACAAAAACATATCAAAAAAATTGTGCACCATGATCAAGTAGGATTCATCCCTGGGATGCAAGGCTGGTTCAATATACGGAAATCAATAAATGTTATTCACCACATCAATAGACTTAAAAATAAGAACCATATGATCATCTCGATAGACGCGGAAAAAGCATTCGACAAAGTACAGTATCCCTTTATGTTCAAAACTCTAGAAAAACTAGGGATAACAGGAACATACCTCAATATTGTAAAAGCAATCTATGCTAAGCCTCAGGCTAGCATCATTTTGAATGGAGAAAAATTGAAGGCATTCCCTCTAAAATCTGGAACAAGACAGGGATGCCCTCTCTCTCCACTTCTGTTCAACATAGATCTCGAAACACTGGCCAGAGCAATTAGACAGACGAAAGAAATTAAAGGCATCAAAATAGGAAAAGAAGAACTTAAATTATCACTATTTGCAGATGACATGATTCTATACCTAGCAGACCCAAAAGGGTCTACAAAGAAACTATTAGAGCTAATAAATGAATTCAGCAAAGTGGCAGGATATAAAATCAACACACATAAATCAAAGGCATTCCTGTATATCAGCGTCAAATCCTCTGAAATGGAAATGAGGACAACCACTCCATTCACAATATCCTCAAAAAAAATAAAATACTTGGGAATCAACCTAACAAAAGTGGTGAAAGAATTATACAATGAAAACTACAGAACCCTAAAGAGAGAAATAGAAGAAGATCTTAGAAGATGGAAAAATATACCCTGTTCATGGATAGGCAGAACTAACATCATCAAAATGGCGATATTACCAAAAGTTCTCTATAGGTTTAATGCAATGCCAATCAAAATCCCAACGGCATTTCTTGTAGAAATAGAGAAAGCAATCATGAAATTCATATGGAAAAATAAAAGACCCAGAATAGCAAAAACAATGCTAAGCAGGAAGTGTGAATCAGGCGGTATAGCGATACCAGACTTCAAACTATACTACAGAGCAATAGTAACAAAAACAGCATGGTACTGGTACCAAAACAGGCGGGTGGACCAATGGTACAGAATAGAGGACACAGAAACCAATCCACAAAACTACAACTACCTTATATTTGATAAAGGGGCTAAAAGCATGCAATGGAGGAAGGATAGCATCTTCAACAAATGGTGCTGGGAAAACTGGAAATCCATATGCAACAAAATGAAACTGAATCCCTTTCTCTGGCCATGCACAAAAGTTAACTCAAAATGGATCAAGGAGCTTGATATCAAATCAGAGACACGGCGTCTGATAGAAGAAAAAGTTGGCTATGATCTACATACTATGGGGTCGGGCTCCAAATTCCTCAATAGGACACCCATAGCACAAGAGTTAATAACTAGAATCAACAAATGGGACTTACTCAAACTAAAAAGTTTTTTTCTCAGCAAAAGAAACAATAAGAGAGGTAAATAGGGAGCCTACACCCTGGGAACAAATCTTTACTCCTCACACTTCAGATAGAGCCCTAATATCCAGAGTATACAAAGAACTCAAAAAATTAGACAATAAGATAACAAATAACCCAATCAACAAATGGGCCAAGGACCTGAACAGACACTTCTCAGAGGAGGACATACAATCAATCAACAAGTACATGAAAAAATGCTCACCATCTCTAGCAGTCAGAGAAATGCAAATCAAAACCACCCTAAGATACCATCTCACTCCAGTAAGATTGGCAGCCATTATGAAGTCAAACAACAACAAGTGCTGGCGAGGATGTGGGGGAAAGGGTACACTTGTACATTGCTGGTGGGACTGCAAATTGGTGCAGCCAATTTGGAAAGCAGTACGGAGATTTCTTGGAAAGCTGGGAATGGAACCACCATTTGACCCAGCTGTTCCCCTTCTCGGTCTATTCCCTAAAGACCTAAAAAGAGCATGCTACAGGGACACTGCTCCATCGATGTTCATAGCAGCACAATTCACAATAGCAAGACTGTGGAACCAACCTAGATGCCCTTCAATAGATGAATGGATAAAAAAATGTGGCATTTATACACAATGGAGTATTACTCTGCATTAAAAAATGACAAAATCATAGAATTTGCAGGGAAATGGATGGCATTAGAGCAGATTATGCTAAGTGAAGCTAGCCAATCCCTAAAAAACAAATGCCAAATGTCTTCTTTGATATAAGGAGAGTAACTAAGAACAGAGTAGGGAGGAAGAGCATGAGAAGAAGATTAACATTAAACAGGGATGAGAGGTGGGAGGGAAAGGGAGAGAGAAGGGAAATTGCATGGAAATGGAAGGAGACCCTCAGGGTTATACAAAATTACATACAAGAGGAAGTGAGGGGAAAGGGAAAAATAATACAAGGTGGAGAAATGAATTACAGTAGATGGGGTAGAGAGAGAAGAGGGGAGGGGAGGGGAGGGGAGGGGGGATAGTAGAGGATAGGAAAGGCAGCAGAATACAACAGACACTAGTATGGCAATATGTAAATCAATGGATGTGTAACTGATGTGATTCTGCAATCTGTATACGGAGCAAAAATGGGAGTTCATAACCCACTTGAATCAAAGTGTGAAATATTATATATCAAGAACTATGTAATGTTTTGAACAACCAACAATAAAAATTTAAAAAAAAATCCCTGTGTGATAAGTTCAGTATGTGTGAATCTTGATTTCTTAGTTATGTGATCCTCCCTTGGAATGCCTAGTAATTTTGTACATATTGGATGAAAAAACTGTGGAGGCTCTGCATGATATTTTCTTCCTAAAGAAAAGGCTTACCTTTTTTTTTTTTTTTGGTAAGGCAGGTGGTATGACAGTGATTTTAATACAGTGAGAAACTGAGCTCGTAAATCTAGGTTTTGGTTTTGGCAAGGCTGGACTGTTTCTGGTTCTTTACTACCTTACAGTGTCATCTTCTAGATAGTCCAGAGCCTGGGGTGATGCTTAGGGTCCCTCCCCCAGCTGGATCTTGGATCTATTTTTTGTTTCTTCTTTGACTCAAGACTCCTTAAAACTGTTCTGCTTCTCTGGGCTATTTGCTTATCTTCTTAGTTTGTAGCTTAATGTGAAATCATGAATGTTTGGTGTTTCCCCCCATTTTTCTTCGGCAGGATTCTAATTTTTCTTTGTTTCTTTCTGCATTGGGGATTCAACCCAGGACCTCAAGCATGGGAGGCAAGTGCTCTCTTACTGAGCTATACCGTCCTTCTTATTTCTTAAGTCTCTAATTTGAATTACTTGAATTCCATAAAACTGTCAAAAGTTCATTTCTCTGCTTCTTGGTCAGAGCCTTTTGCTTTGTCCCTTTGCTGGGAATTTCAGTCTCTTGTGTGTAGATTTGGCAAATACCTTAGAGGAGAAAAAAACTGACTAAGGAGTGTTGGCTCCACCCATCCTCATTGTTCCTGCTGTCCCTTGTTTTGTTCCCTTAATTCCTGGGGTCTGAGCAGCTCAGTAAGTCAACTAGGAAAGAACATCAGAAGTCGGTCTGCAGAAGGCCTGTGGAGGTATCAGTTTAGTTTGGAGCAGGAGAAAAGAGCTTCAAGACACAGGTTTCTCCATTGTGTATAAATGCCACATTTTTTTTATCCATTCATCCATTGAAGGGCATCTAGGTTGGTTCCACAGTCTAGCTATTGTGAATTGTGCTGCTATGAACATCAATGTGTAATTGATGTGATTCTGCAATCTGTATATGGGGTAAAAATGGGAGCTCATAACCCACTTGAATCAAATTGTGAAATATGATATATCAAGAACTATGTAATGTTTTGAACAGCCAACAATAAAAAATTAAAAAAAAAAAAAAGACTCAGGTTTCTAGGAAAGGGAGATTCCAACAAGAAAGGAATGGTAATCTTCATATATAGTCTGGTTTATAAGTGAAGAATATTTATATAAAGTTAGTGCAAATTTTATTTATTGGCTTTCAAAGACAAAGTATGGCCAATCCATGAAAAACAATTATGATTATAGAACAGAATATGTAAGCTGTCACCTTGACAATGCAAAATTCATTTCTGCACTTGAGGAAGGCAGAAACAGGAAAAGAGAGAAAGTAAGGGGAGTGCTAATGCCCCATTTTGCATTGTTTTCAGATTCTATTGTTAATGATACAAGAAATAAAAGTATGGATGTGTTATTTAAATTATTAAAGTAATATAATTTTTCTTGTTCTGAAGATTTTATCCAGGGGTGGTCTACCACTGAGTTATGTCCCAAACTTTTTTTTTGTTAGTTTGTTTATTTTTTTGAGACAAGGTCTTGCTAAGTTCTTGAGATTCGCCTTGAACTTGCTATTCTTCTGCCTCAGCCTCTTGAGTCCTTGGGATTATAGGCATGTGCCACAGCACCTGACAATCTTTAGAAGAACTATAAGTGGTTTAAGTATATTGGGAAGAGAGGTAGAAAAACGATATGGTATGATGAGTTATGATGTGGCGAATCTTGACTAATTATAGCAGGAAGTGAACAAAATTGATAAAAGGAAAATAGCAATATTATTATATTACTTAAAGACCTGGACTTACCTGTAGAAAATTGAAAATGGAAATATTTTAAAAATTCAAAGATTTTTCTCTGGAAAATTAGAATGGGAAACTAAAGATGCTGAGAGACTCTGTAATGGGATAAAGATAAACAACAAAACTACACCAACGTACTATTCAAAACAATGATCAACCTGATATGGTGGCACACACCTGAAATCCTAGCAATTCTGGAGGCTGAGACAGGAGGATTGCCAGTTTGTGGGCAACCTGGACCATTTAGTGAGACTCTGTTTCAAAAATAAAATAAAATATAAGTTCTGGGGATGTAGCTCAGAGACAGAATGCTCTGAGGTTCAATCCTAGTACTGAGAGGGAAAAAAGAAAAAGAAAAAAAAATAGTGATTACAAATATGGGAAGGAGGAAATGTATGCATACTCAATTAAAAAGAAAGCAAGGAAGAATCAATAGGTGGTATAGCATTAAATTAAAAAGCTTTTGCACCTTGAAGGAAATGAGTGTGAAGAGGAGAGCCTATTGAATGGGATAAATTCTTTGCCAACTACTCTCTGACAGGGAATTAATAATCTGAATATAAGGAAATAAAAAACTTCACATCAAAAAACAAACTGATAACCCACTGAATAAATTGGTAAAAGATCTAAAGAGCTGTGTCTTTCAAAAAGAAATACAAATGGTCAACAAATATATGAAAAAATGTTCAATATCCTTAGCAATCAGAGATATGCAACTCAAAACTACACTGAGATTCATCTCATCCCCATTAAAATGGCAATCATCAAGAACACAGGTAACAATAATTGTTAGTGAGGATGTAGGAAAAAAAGTATACTTATCCATTGTTGGTGGGACTGCAAATTAATATAACTACTCTGGAGAGTTGTATGAAGATTCCCCCAAAACCAGGCAGGCATGGAACCACCATATGATCCAGCTCTCCCAGTTATTGGTATTTAACTAGAAGAACTAAAATCAGCATACTATAGTGATATATATATACCATAGCAGCACAATTCACATCAGCCAAGTTATGGAACCAGCCTAGGTGCCCATCACTACATGAATGGATACAGCAAATGTGGTGTATATACACAATGGGGTTCTACTCAGCCATAGAAGAATAGAATTATGTTATTTGCTGGTAAATAGATGGAAGTGGAGAACATCTTGTTAAGTAACGTAAGCCAGAATCAAAAAGTCATGGGTCTCTCATATGTGGGAGCTAGAGAGAAAAAGGGAATTTAAAAAAGGGATCTTGAAAAAATAGAATGGCAATCAGTAGAGTCTAAGTAGGGGACCAAGGGTGATGGACGAGGAGAGGGAAATGGGTAAAACTGGGGAATGAGGTCTAATTATGCTAGGTGAATGTATAACTATACCATAATGCATTCTAATTTTATGCATAACTATAATGAATCAATTAAAAAAACAAATAGAAGGAAGAAATCTGAGTAAAGGAAGAGATAAGGGGGAGGGAGGTGAGGAGGGAAGGGTTGTACTGGAGTTTGAAATGGAGAAAACTATGTTATATGCATTAATTAATAGGTCAAAATGAACTCCACTTTTGTGTATAACTGTAATGCACGTAAAATAAAAAAGTAGGAAAAGAGGAAATAACTTACATTAATATAATTCCTACATGAGGAGGTTTAAGATTATATATTTTGTCTTCATTGTCTGAGGTTCTGTCTTCCAAGTGATCTAATCTGTTGGTGATGCTTTCATTTGAACTTTTAATTTGGTTTATTGTTTTTTTCATTTTAAGGATTTCTGTTTTTTTTTTTCTTTAGAACCCTAGTGAAGGAATCCTTTACTTCCTGTATTTGCTTATGTAGCTCTTTATTGAAATGATCTTTTGCTGCCTGTATTTGTTCTCTTATATCCTCCTTTAATTCACAGAACATTTTAATTATGTACATCCTAAACTTCTTCTCTGTCATTTTTTTCTGCTGTGCTGGTTGTGGATTCTAATAATGTAGTATCTTGATTTGTTTGGGGCATTTTCTTCCCTTGTCTTTTCATGTTGTTCATGGGTCTTTCCTTCTCTCACTGAGGATCCAAGGCATTACTGTTTTACCCTATAGACTTATAGTGCCTCTGCAGAGTTCTAATACCTCTAATACCTCTCCTTTGAGGTGAAGGTCAATGTTAACAAATCCCAAAACAGACGATATACAACCTTAAACCAAATAGTTGCTATTAAGACGTTTACAGTTTGGTCACAATATACAGAAATGGTGAGTTCAGTTATTATTTAAAATATAAATAGTAGGTTTGCAAAAGGGTCTACAGTTTTTTATGGTAAACAAAGAACTGAGGTGAGGTGTAGGATGAGATGTTGAGGGAGTAGGAGGTGAGGATATAGAGTTAGTGTCTCTTAGGAAGTGTGAAAGAGGAATGAAGAAGATTAGTAGTAGGAGATGGGAGAGGAAGTAATTTTGGGAAGTTTTTTTTTCTTTAGAACCCTAGTTCTAAGTGGGAAGACAGTAGAGTACATAAAACAAACACATATAAACATTAAGAAAAATAAAAACATGTAAAAATAAGAGAAAAAAGAATATACAACACAACTGTAATATACTATTCAGACATCCCAGTACTCAGTATCCTAATTCATGCAAAGTACTTTGTTTCACATATGTTGGGGATATGAGGGTGGAAGAAAAGAGAGGTAGAAGAAAAGAAAATCTCGAAGGAAGAAACAAGGATTGTTTTGGTTGGAGATCAGTATCTTTCCTGCTTCCCTTCTCATCCAGTAGGTTGGGTTGTCTGTTGTAAGCTTGTGTCTCCACCCTCAGGATGGTGAAGGTTACCAGGGTGGAAGGGTTGGTTTTGGGTGCAGGGAACCTGGAAATGGGGCATGGCACCTCCCAGTTATCAATGGGACCCCAAGGATCTCCTTTGGGGCCCGATCATGTGATGTGAGTGCCTGGTCTTATCTCCTTATCTCGCCTGTAGACCTCATAGTTCCTGGTATCTAAATTAGTCTTTAAACTGCATCTCACTCACCCTCTCTCTTTCTACTTCCTAATCAGGGACATTTCTCTCAGGAGGTCTTGTGGTTGTGCTTTGAGGACTGCACACCTGTTTTGGAGAGATGTTTTATGTTGGGCAGTCACCTGTCTTGGAGAGCTGTTTTGTGTTGGGCAGTCACTGTGCCGGGTTAGTGGCTGCCAGGGAAAGGAAGTTGGGAACTATGGTACCTGTTTAGCTAGTGTTCCAAACTGGAAGTTGCCCCAACTAAAGATGGTGACAAAGGTTATCGATTTTCCACTACTTGAGTCCCAGGTCACGGAGTGACACAGAATGCTGCCTCCCTCTGGCCCACCATCTATTATTTTCCTTTTTGTTTTGCATTTGTCCTGTGTTTTTTTTTTCCTTTATTTATTTATTTTTTGTTATTTTTCCTTAACTAAATTAGAATAACCAGATATTTTTTTAGAACTCCACTATTGGCTTATTATACCTTCTTATATGTGGGTATTCCCCACGCATCCTGTGGTTGCTCTAGGTGTTACAGTAGGCACCTTTACTTTATCATGATCTTTCATCAAATGATATCATGCCTCTTCACATATAAGTGTCCTTATAATAGTAACTTTAATTTCCCCTATTGATATTTTAATTTTTAAATTAATATTAACTTTACCTCTACATGTTATGAATTTTACAATTCATCGTTATATTTAAAAACAGTTGTCTCTTAAAGAAATTAAAAAATGAGGGCTGGGATTGTGGCTCAGTGGCAGAATGCTTGCCTTACACATTTGAGGCACCGGGTTTGATCCTCAGCACCACATAAAAATAAATAAATAAAATGAAGGTATGGTGTACATCTACAAGTAAAAAAAAATGAAAAAGAAATTAAAAAATGTTATAAAATGTGTTTACTCATATATTTGCCATTCCATGTACTCAGTATTTCTTTGCATAGATTCAAAATTTGAGCAGATTTTATATTCTTTTTGCCTAAAGAACTTCTTTAACATCCTAGAGTGGAGATCTGCTGGCAATAAATACTCGTAATATTTTGTTTTTCTAAAAATATCTTTATTTATTCTTCAGTTTTGAAGCATATGTTTGCTGGATATAGATTTACGTTTTTTCCTTCAGCATTTTAAATTTATCTTTCCATTGTCTTCTTGCTTACATAGTTTGGATGAGAAGTCTGCAGTCGTTCTTTGTTTCTCTGTGTTTTATGTGTTCAATCCTCCCTTCTGCTTTTGCTTTTAAGGTTTAGAAATTTTTGTTGTTTATTATTGGTTTTCAGTCACTCCAGCTGTTTCTATTCTGTTTCTACAGATAATCTATTTTCACATGGAACATTTGTTTATTTTTCATTGCTATGTCACCTACGTTTACAGATTTAAACTGTATTAATTTCCATACAGGTTTATAATTACTTTCAATTGTGATTTCTTGTGTATATACATACTAATTATAGTGTAACTATAATTATAATTATAGTGTCAGCTTCCTCAAAGGGAAGCGTTCTTAACTTTTTCTGTTTAGTAAATATTCAATAAATAATTATTAAAGAAACCCAAATGTAGGAAATTATTCAAATCATCTGGTGTAAACAATATTGTTAAATTTCCTGAGAAAACAGTTTCTATTTAATTTGCTGATGCCACTCATTTTATTTTATTATTTAATAGTCAAATTTTTGCTGTCTTTTGAAAATTCATTTTTCATACTTTATCTATATTGAACATTAAAAATGTTGCCCCTACTTTCCCTCATTAAATAAACAACCAAGTTATTCCAAACACTGGAGAAGTAGAATGTGGAGAAGTAGAATGTGGCAGTGAGATAACTTAGGGAAATGGTATTAAATATGACCATTTGAAGGCATAATTTACTGGTAAGCAGTTTTTATCTTCAGTGATAATTTGGACCATATTAAATCATTCCTTTGTTGAGTTTAGAGTTTATCTGCATAGGGTATAATATTTTCTAACAAAGTTATCTGACCTAGACAAGATTGAGAATAGATAAGTAATGAAAATGTGCATTACACCAAAGGTAGCTATCCAAGTTTTAATTGTAGATCATTTCTAAAAGGAGTACAACTTACTTTCTTTACACTTTCACACTGTAATTTCTTAGTTTGTTTTATTGAAAAGTTTTAGTCAGTTTAGTTACCTGTCTTTAGAGATGTCTTAATATATTAAACTGTATCATTAGGTATTTACATTATTGAAGTAGTCTTTCCTCAATCATTATTTTATTGTTTGAGTTTTGTCATTTATTGTGTTAATTTTTTTTGGGACTTTTCCCCCAAATAAATATATATAGATATTTTCAGGTATTATTATTATTTTTCAGTCTTAAACATAATATCAATTTAGTATCATTTGTATAGTTGAATATATGTTTGATTCCTTGATCCAGATAAAAAGTACAATTACTAAACAGCGGATACTACCATGGCTCCATATAGAGACAGTTATTGACAAGAGTGGGGCCTTTAGCCAAGACCATGACCATCACTAAACTGACCCTATCTTGAAATGTAAAGGTCTCTGTAGCCAGGCTCACTGTGATATGCCAGGACAATCTTTTGGGAGCATGACCCAGATTATTGCTCTAGATGCTAGCTAGCATTTGAAAATGATTTCTTGTTGGAGAATCTGTGACCTCAGAATCATGAATTGTCTTAAAATTTCTTTTCAAGGGAAAGAACACATGAGAGGGAGGGTAAACAAAATATTTTGTTTATAATTTGCTGTAAAGATGATTTATTACAGTTTAATATTAACCAGTTCTGTAGGCCTAAAATTTATCTCACTTGGTTCTAACTGGTGTGTTTCTCTCTGACACATGGTGTGAATCAACTGTCCTTCCAACTTGAAAGAGCAGAGTTCGCTGACGCAACTCCTTTGTTCTGTGGAATTGTTTCCATTGTGCCTTCAAAAGGGAGGGACATTAAAAGCTTTGGCTTATGGCTAAGTTTTTCCAAGTTGGACTCAGTTGGGGGGCTGAATATTGGCTTATGGAAGTGAGATTGGTGATTTCTTCTGTTTCCTAGAATTTCTTAAAAGGCTGAATGTTAATTTTTTCAAGTCTCTATTTGACTTTGATTAAACATCCCTCCTTCCCCCTTAAAAATGGAAACCAGAAAATCGTAGATTTTATATGTTCATGCTTTCCAGGGTTTTCCTTTCTTAGATCCTAGTTGCTTGGATTTCTGCCTTCCCCTATAGTAAATTTTCTTTTGTAAAATAATCTCCCTGTACCTACTTAACAAAAGGAAGCATGGAAATCGAAGTTAAAATCATTGTTCTGCAAAGTCTTAAAAGACTGGGAAAATAAAGTATAATTGTAACAGCTAGTAAATTGTAGACTCAGACTATCAACTGAATGTGTATAGCAATATATAAAAACCAAGGAAAAGGTTTTATTTGACTCTAAGCTCAATATGTAGCATGCCATGACTATCAAAACTGGACAAGCATTATTGTTAGGCTGTTTAAATTAGAAGTCAACTAACAAGATTAAAGGAGATAGGCCTTATATTCCTAGTGTGGCCATGCTTGATTTAAAAATTATTAATATTTATAGCCCACTGTCTGTGTGCCAGACCTGTTGTGAATACTTTATTTATCCCACTTAATTTTCACACAATGACTTCATGAAATGGTTGCTGTTATTATCTGCATTTTGCTACTGTGGAAACTGAAGTATAGAGAGGTGTAATAACCGTCCAAGGACACACAACTAATAAGTAGCAGAACCAAGGCTTGAATCTAGGAAGTCTGGACTTGAAGCCTGTGCTCTTGACCACTATGATACGCTGCCTATTTTATTACAGTTTAAGAAAAATGGTGTCATTCTGGGAGGGGAAGGGGGGATAGGAAGGGCAGCAGAATAAAATAGACACTAGTATTGCTGTATGTATAAATGTGGCTGTATAACCAATGTGATTCTGCAACCTATACACTTGGAATAATGAGAAATTATACCCCATTTTATTCAAATGTATGATATGTCAAGATCATTGTATTGTCATGAGCAACTAAAAAAAAAAAAAATGGTGTCCCAGTGGAACATGTCCAGAGGGTAAAGACTTGAATTGAAAAGTTGATTATATGTGGAATAGTGGGATACTTCGTGATTGTTTAGCCTGGAAAGGAACTATTGTTTGTGGTCCTTTGATGTTAAAAAATAAGGTAAATGGTGACCATTATAAGGCAAATTTTGATTTTGGATAAGAACTTTGCAATAGTTATTGAAATGGTATTGGGTGCCTTGTGATGATCTTTTTATTAGAGATGTTTCAGTAGAAACTCGACCAGTATTTGATGGAAGAATTTGTCATGTGTGTGAAATTGAACTGGATCATCTCTGAGGTTTCTTTGTTTCTATGTTGCTGAGAGGTCATTAAATGGGGCTAGTCTATACTGTCCTCAAGCAATTGTTTCTGAGAAAATGAGACAATATTGATTTCTAATGGAAACATGGTATCCATGGTGTGTATTTGTGTGTGTGTGTGTGTGTATGTGTGTGTGTGTGGTCCAGATTTGTTTTTTGTCTACAACATGAAGTTTCTTTGATTGCTGTGGAATTCTTTGCATATCATTTTAATAGATAGAATAGGAAGCAAAAGAAAGTGGTTTGCTTTGCAGTTCACAAATCAAGTTACTTCGAGATGGATTAGAGATTCCATCATAGTAATGGCTGGGACCTCTCCTTTTTTTTTGTCTCCACTTTGAGGAATAATGAAGGAAGATTAACTAATCTATTTTGAGTTCACAGTTAATAAAAAGAGGTGGTTAGAATGTGGAGAAGATACTGAATATTTAAAGTGATGACCAGTGGTGATTGCTTCTTTAGTTTATAGGAGATGCATTGTAAGAAGAAATTCTCCAGTAGATGAATAGATAATGTGGTGTCTGTACACAATGGAATTTTATTTAGCCATAAAGAAAAATGAAATTATGTCATTTGCAGGGAAATTTGGATAGATCTAGAAAGAATCATGTTTAGTGAAATAAGTCAATCTTAGAAAGGTTAAGGTTTATGTTTTCTCTCATATGCAGAAGCTAACGAGGAAAAAGGAAAACAAACATAGATCACCTAAAAATCAAAGGGAGATTAGTAGAGAAAAGGGACCAAGGGATGAAAGGATGGGATGGAGAAGGGAAATGCTGGGGAGTTATGTTGACCAAATTATATTGTTGTGTGCATGTACATTATATATGTCTGCATGTATTTTCCTAGAGATGTAGATTAATTATTTGGACATTTTTACCTTCATATTGAAATACATAGCATCATTATATACAATTATAATATACCAATAAAAAATGAGACAAAAAGAAGAAATTCTTACCCAGTTTTTACATTTGTTTTATTTGGGTGCTTATTAAAAATTAAACCTCAAGTTAACCTTGAAGTGTTTGTTTTTAATTTCATTTAACCTTTTATTGAACATCTACTATGAACTGCATTCTGTTCTAGACTCTTTTATGTGCATTTTTGTTTTTTTAATCAAAAAAAGAATACAAATGGAGAAAGAAAAAAGTAACAATCACATCATCCACACATTGCCCTTGGTCTTATTTTGTTGTTTTTCTCACTATTCTTTATTTTCCTAGATATGTAGATTAATTATTTGGACATTTTTACCTTCATATTGAATGTGTATATGGTTCTGTATCCTGTTTTTTCATCTTGCCTTCTCTCTCTTTCTTCTTCCTCTTTTTCCCTCTCATCCTTTTTCTTTCATTTTGTTATTCTTGCTTTAATTGTGGTAACTGGAGAATGGTAAACTTCTGTTGACTGCAGTGTCAGGAAGAATATTTCATGTACAAAATAATAATAATAATTAGTCTAGTAGGATTATATTTGAGGGACAAGTAATTTAATGTACATAAAATGTTGGCACAGATTTTAAAAAATGATTTTACTGTTATAATTTTGAACTAGATTTGCCCTTTATTGGTCTGGGTGACATAGGTATAGTAAGATTGCCTAGATTAAACTTCTGGGTGGTCAGATGATTAGTCTTTCTGTGCTTTTTGGATGAGTTGCTAACTGTCCCACTTATGTTCTTGAGCTGTCATTACAAACTCAGACACATATATCAGAACTTTTCTCAAAACCCTGATCAGGTATAAATTGACCTTGCTTTCCCACATGGAGTGTGGTAGGATTTCCCCGCACACTCCTTTGATAATCATTTAATAGCATGTTAAATTCAGGTCAAAATAAAACAATGAAAAATTGCCAAATAACAGAATGTTCAGGGTTGTCCTTTGTTCACCTCTCTATGAGTGTACATTACAGCATCTAGGATTGGCACGGAACTGATGTTGATCATTATGATACAGCGTTCTTGGGTACTTTTATGTTCTCCCAATATACATCTTTAACAGACTCCACCCTTCCCCTCACCCTTAAAACAAAACAAAACAAAACTTTGCCAACAAATATTTCTTTTCTTTGAGAGTTAACTTGGTAATTTGGATCATATAACCATGACGTTTAGGAGCCTGATTGTCCTTGGTTTAATCATCAGTAGTTATGAAGGAAAGACAAAAAATGGCTCCGGGCTGCACAGTACCATACAAAATTTCCACCTGGAAGCAATTTTTTCTAAAAGCCCTTGGGGACTGCTGTCACCCTCCCTCTTCTATTGGCAACAAGAGCCAGAAACATCAGTTCCCTCTAGAGCCAGATCTTGTTGTAGTTTATTCTTCCTTCTCCTAGCTTTCAGGGAAGGTTAGAGATCTGGGGAAATAACAAATTATTCCCAGATTCTATTTTTCTCCTACAATAAATTTCTTTGAACCTTTTAAGTTCCTCCTTTTCTTCCTCTGACTCCTCCTTTTTTTGTTTAGCATGTTAGCTGAAGTACAAATTATTTGCATTGCTAGAACTTGAGTTCACTTTTTAGTTAGAATGTTTGTTATTAACTCTAGCATTTGTCTTTGGGGAAAGTTGAAATGTTGAAACATTTCTGGCCGCTGCTTTAGGCCCTTTTGTCACTTTTTAATGCCTACTTTGTGGGATACAGGCATTGTTCCAGGTGTAAACTCTCAAGGAACTCTTGGACCTATGTGGGAGATAGACATGTAAATAAACCATTACTGTCTACAGTATTGAGTGTAGTAGTACCCTTTCAAAGAGATGAACAAATAAACATTTCAGAGCAAAAGGATATCAACTCTGCCTTATACCAGTGAATGTCCTTATTGGTGTCCATTCATTTCTGGGTCCATTATCCTAATGCCATCTCAGGATAATAGTAGGCATTTGTTCAAGAACTTAATGGCAAAGCAGGATGATAGTATTTTTTGGTGCAATTTGCTTCAAACTACGCATGGTTTCGTTGGGTCAAGGCCAGTTCAGATTTGTACATTGTCAAAGTGAGGGCCAAAGATGATAGCAGGGCTGTTAAGGATAGCTCCTGTCCTATAGCCTATTCTGTACTGCTCCTGATCATGGAAGGATGGGGCTGGGTCCTTTGACACATTTTGTTTTTTTAAAAATAGATTTTTAAATATATCACTTACAAAACAAGGCTCTTATATGCAGCAACAGATTTTTATTGGCCACTTTTGGGAAAAGATGCCTAATACGGCATGTCAGTAAATAGGAGAAGTGTAGCCTTCAGTTTGAATCTTCAAAGAGTGGATTCACAATCTTGTTTAGTGTGTTTGCCGCCATAGAGTAAAAGCTTAAAGTCCTCATTTTTAAGGTTTTCATTTGGGCTTTTAATGACAGTTTCTTAGGTTTGATCGTGTTGGTAAGGAGTCTATACCAGGCTGTAGTAGTTGTGTTAAAAAGGGAGGTTTCACAGCAGTGTTGTTTTGAGCGAAATCTTCAAGGATGAGTGGGAATTTGTCAGATGACTGATAATAGAGAGATTTCTAGGCAGAGGGAATCTGGACTATACCTGCAGTGAACATGGGGAGTATTCACAGGAAAAGCTGGACAAGAGGGGGTTTTATATACTGTGCTTCAACTTTGGAAATTGATCCTGAGGCAGGACAGAATGAGGGTGGGGATTGATTTTCATGACCAGGTCTCATTTAGAAAAGATAGCTATCAAAGAAGTGTGAAGAGGAGTTGTTAAGGAAATTAGAGGAGAGTGAAAACAGTTGCGTGAAAGAGAGAAAATGAGGGCAAGAATTGAGGCGGTGCCAGGGTAGGGCAGGGAGGGAGAAAGCATAGAAGTGACATTATGGAATTGGAATTGGTAGGTTTTAGTGATTGATTAGCTGATGGTAGGTGTGAGGTCGTTTGAGGGTTAGGGTTGACTTATATATTTCTAGTTCAAGCACCTGGGTGATTAGGGGTATCTTTAATTGAATTTGTGAATATAGGAGGGAAGCTTAGGTTTGGGAAGAAAGTTAATGAATCTAAAAAATTTTTTGTGGTACTGAGGATTGAACCCAGGAGTGCTCTATCACTGAGATAAATTCCCAGTCCTTCCCTTTTAAAAAACCTTTAAAATTTTGAGACAGGAGCTTGTGAGGTTGCCCAGGCTAACCTCAAAATTACTATCCTTCTGCCTCAGCCTCCTGAGTTGCTGGGATTTTAGTTGTGCTACTGCCACCTCTGGCTTATGAATTCAATTTTTAAAAAATTTTTAAAATATTTATTTTATAGTTGGACACAATACCTTTATTTCACTCTTTTATTTTTTGCGTGATGTTGAGGATAGAACCCAGGGTCCCGCACGTGCGAGACGAGTGCTCTACTGGCGAGCCCCAACCCCAGCTCATGAATTCAATTTTTGATGTGTATAGTTGAGATGTTTTTGAGGATGATGAGTGGTTGGGTATTCAGGCTTATAGGATTCGACAATGATATGCCTTGATGCTATTGATTTGGAAACTACAGATATTTAATAGTGAAAACTGAGATATTGATGAGACCTGTGAGGGAGATTACAGTGAGAGGAAATATAAGCCAAGCAGGTATTGAAAGGCAGAAAGAAGAATTATTGAAGGAGACTGGGAAGGGGGAGAAATATAATGGAGGATTTTAGGAAGAGGAATAGTTAGCCTTGACACCTGAAAAAGAGTCAAAGCAAATGATGAACTGAAAAGTGAATGTTGGATTTCACAATTAGTAGGCTTCTTATTGTCTGGTAAGAATAGGTTCACTGATTCTTCATTCTTGTACTTTGGATAATGATGTCCATCACATTCCACCATCCTTGCTAATCCCCTGCCCCCTCCCTTTCCCTCCCACCCCTCTGCCCTATCTAGAATTCATCTATTCCTCCCATGCTCCCCCTCCCTGTCTCACTAAGAGTCAGCCTTCTTACATCAGAGAAAACAATTGGCATTTGTTTTTTTGGAATCGGCTAACTTCACCTAGCATTATCTTATCCAGTGCCATCCATTTACCTGCAAGTGCCACTATTCTCTTTTATTGCTGAGTAAAATTCCATTGTGTATATATGTCACATTTTTTTATCCATTCATCCACTGAAGGGCATCTAGTTTGGCTCCACAGTTTAGCTATTGTGAATTGCACACCATATGTGCAGTCTTACATATACCTAGCGTAATGATGTCCTAGTACCTCCTTTTTCCTTTGAAATAATGGGCTGTGTTATTTTGTCAGAAGTCAGTAGATATAAACATTTGGAAGTACAGAATAATACCCACTTGCCCCCTGGGGGGAAAAAAAAAGAATCAATGGAAAAGCATTCCTGAGTAGAGAAGACATGAGATTTTTTAGAGCTAGGATTAGTCTTACATTGAGGTGGATATATATTCTATCAAGATAAGAAGGAATGAATATTTGTAAGGGTAGCTGGAAATATACATGGATTTGTGTCTTGGAAAGCAGGACATTAATTACACATATTAGTTCACACATATTAATTTTTAAGCCTTTGTGATTTGTATTCTGCTACTTGTGTTTCTTCTGATTCTTGTTTTATTGCTGTTTTCTTGTATGGTTTGTGATTGTTGATATATAAGTCCCAGCTTAAAAATACATTATTTGTGAGAAATATTTGAAGTATGGGTAAAAGTATATTCCTCCAGAGAAAATTTATCTTCTTTCAGTCAGCTCTCAGGGGGCACTGGGACTTGGAGTACTTTTAAAATAAATTCTTAATTTGAGATTTCTCAGAACACACAAATAACATTAATAGTGTGAATATGGGCCTCCCTTCTTAATGGTTTCCAATGATCATACAAGTTTTTCTTCTTCCTTCACCCAGGGCCATTACCAGAGAAGCAAAATTCCTTGTAGGCTGTGTTTCGGGGAGTTGTTTTTTGCTTTATCTTTCACTAATAATGTGGTCCTTTGATATCATGGCTTTATTAATTTGGAGCCTCTAATATTACTCCTTACCTTTTGTGAGCCTTAGACTTTGTCTCTTATTCTCTGTCTGGTTATAGAAGCATGAGTTTATAGGTAATTAGCAGAATCTTGATTCCAGTTCCTGTTTTAGCCTCTGGAGATTTTCCTTACTTTCTTTTCTGCTTAGTCATAGACTCAGAAACTTATTTTGCATTTTAGGTATTTCATAGTAAGAGGTTTTTCATTGTCTTCTGTATTGTTTGTGGCACTTCATCCTATTTTGCCAACTTTCTTCTCTGTCACTTTTTAGGATGGAAAGAAACTACTCTGATACTTTTCATTCATCCTCCTTCAGGGTCTTTATTGCTTACAGCCTTGAAGAGTTTCAAATCGTGGTCTCTTTTGGCCATGAGGTGTTAGTAAGCAACCACTTAAAGATGAAATTGGGCCAGGAGTTTAGTGTGATTTTTGTAGGTCTTGTTTTTTAGAAAACTAGAAAAGTGTGTGTGTGTGTGTGTGCTCATGACGTACGTGTGTGCATGTGATGTAGAGTATATATACTGTATAATACAATATATGTTTATATCTGTATGCATATGTGCACATATAGTGAACACAGTATACATATCTACAAATGATGTCACTTACCTTTGTCAGTGTTTCATTCAGTGATTTTGGGAAACTTGGCTCGTCTATTTTGTTAAGCCCACACTACATGCGTAAGTAAATCTACACGCGTAAGCAGATCAGGACTATTTGATGCAGTGTTCCTGCCATACTAGTGTTCTAATGCATTTGTTTTCCTTTATTAATAGCTTTCTGATCCATCATTGGAACTATAATAATTTTAAATGTGGACAGTCTAAAGTGTTTCAGCCAGTCTCTTAATATTTACATATCGCCTCAGAGTATTTGTTTAATTAAATTCTTATGATCTTTTATAAAGAATCTTAAAGAATTTTACCAACATGCCCTAGAATGAGGCTCACATGATTATGGTAGATGTGCAGTATAATGGTAGTTTCATTTAGCTCCAACATTGCATATTTAAGAGTTAAACAAGGCACATCGAATTCTATACAGTGAAGCTGTACCTAATTTATAGGTATATTATGCATTGCTGCTCTGCTTCTAGCAATTTCCCAGATTAGGTTCAGCTGGGTATCACCAGTTTATAGAAATACTCATTTATTCCTTCTAATTGGCAGCAACTTGTGGCTGCTGATAATCATGATCACCACAGAAAGATGCGATGGAATAAATCTTTTTGTACTTTACACAAATCCGTATAAAGGACAAAATGAAGCCACTAACATAGTCTGTCTTGCCTTTGTATCTTTTGCTTACTGATAGGGATGAATTGTTCTGCATATTATTATGACCTTAGTTATGGCAGTCTCTGTCCTTAATTTGGAGTTTTCTTGATTTCACTCATTTATTTTCTGTTTTATTTCTGTTGTTGATTTGACTGATGTTTTGTGACAAACTCTCCAATTTTCCTGTGGTATTTAACTAAAACCAGGTTTTTAGCAGGTCCTTTGGGTAAGAGCCAGTTGAAACTGCTCCACCCTGTTTTATGCCTCTGAAAACAGCCATCCTTGGGGTTCTCTTTGTGCCTTGGGGGAGATCTCTATCACAGTGTTGTTTTGGTTGCCTGGGCTGTCTTGGTGAAGCTGGTTAGATATCTTTGGTAGCTGTAAGGGTGGAAAAAGGGTTTGAATGTGATCTCCTGTGGCAGTACAAAAATCTTTGGGTCTAGTATTCGGCTAAGAATTCTTTAACTTGCATATGCTTCTCCTATTATGGATGATGATGTACATTGGTCTACTTTGTCTTTATTCGTCCATAGCATCCAGATTATAATACTAAGGTCTGAATTAAATCAATAGACTGTGAAGTAAGGAGAAGAGACTTTAAACTCTTTTTGACCTCCTGCAGTTTCTCTTTCAACATCATGCTCAAATCTGTTTTCCACTTTATTTTTAACTTTTGGAATAAACAGAAATACTAATGATGCTTTTATGGAGCTTAATGAGAAGAAAATGTTTGAGGACTAAAACCATGACAGAAGTTAAAAAGCATATATATGGAAAAGAAAAGGCCAGAATAAATTCTGGAATTTTTTCTTGGATTAATCAAAACCAAAAAACAAAATGTTCAGTTCTTGGTGTCTTGAAGTTCTCTCAGGTTCTGAAAATATCTCAACAGATATGCTTTGGGTTTTCTGATACTTGTTCCATCCACCTTTGAAATAATCAGAAAACCCCATCGATTAGTTTCCTATCCTTCTCTTTGTCCATCTTCAGCATACCTGGAGAGCCCTCTGTCTTAAACTGTAGATAAAATGGGTAAGACAGTCTTTACCCAAGAGGAGATTAACAATCTAGAATGGAGATTGATAAATCAATAGGCAATAAAATACAGTTTAATAAATTCCGTGAGGATGGTAATCACTAGTAGGAAGTGCATACCAGAATCTTGGAGATTAAGGGAGGGTTTCCCAGAAGACCACAATCTTGGAGATTAAGGGAGGGTTTCCCAGAAGATGTGAGCTGAGATTTGCAGGGTAAACACTGATTACTCTGAACTAAATTGGAAGAGGGAAGAATAGTCTTGGTTTGAGTCACAGATTCCTTAGCAATGTGTAGATCTTTGATTTGCCTGTTACCTTTAAAGACTATCATTCAGGATACTTTCCTTTGCAAGTAGCAGGACGCAAAGGGAAAGTAGCTTTAACAACAGGAAATTTATTGTCACATGGTATGAAATCTGAAGATAGGACTCTGTCAAGGACCAAAGTGTTTTCCATCTTTCCCCTTCGATGTCCTCAGATTATTGGGATATCTCCTCTCATCTCAGGCTGGATGCTGCATTTCCAATTATTATACTTTCAAAGGATAATGTCCAAAGTAGGAAGAGGAATTTCTTTTTCTGCATCCTTCATGAAACAAACAATCTTGACCTTTACTAACAGATTTCCCTTTACCATTCATTGGTGAGAGTTATGTGACATACCTTATATTAACTGGTCATTAAAAGGGGAATGGAATCACCATGATTAATTTACCCAGGAATTATCATTTACTTCTTGTGCTGGGATGGGAAGGGTAAGTACCAAAATGAATTGAGACTCTTCCAACAACAAGAAGGCAATAGCTGTTGTATTATAGGTACAGCTAATAGGCAGCAACTGACTCATCTTGAAGTAGAAGTTTGTCTCTGTCTCTTTTAAACCACTTAGCTTTGTGTTGGGCTTCATATTGCATTAGCCTTTTCTAATTTTGTTTTCTTTGGGAGTCAAGCCCAGCTGTATCAGTAACAAGCAGTCTTAATTTTGATTAAGGCATTTAACTTTTCTTGGCCTCAGTTTCCTTGAGTGTACAATGAGAACTTTATACTCTTAGACTCTAAGACCTCTTTGAACTCTGAGCGTGTTGGGGGCTCTTGTGCTTGCTTTCCTTGCTCTAGCAGGAGACAGACTAATATATTAGACTTCTTCTCTCTTCTCTTAGGGACTCATGCATGCTAGGCAATTGCTTTACCTCTGAGCTATATCCTCAGCCCCTGGACTGATGAGAGGAAGCTTTCTAATTGTGTGAATTGGCAAGTTAATTTATCTTCTTGAGTTTCAGGTTACTTGTTTGTAAAATGGGAATAATGCCTAATTTATAAGATGCATAGAATTTATAAGCATAATGCTTATAACATAATCCCCTACCTTTGACAAGCAGAGTTGAGCTGATATAAGTTCTAGCAAGTTATATAATTCTGTAATGGTTTAGTATAAGACAAGAGTAAATATTTGCTGAATCAGTTCCTCAAATGCCATTTAAAAGTTAAATCTCTGTCTTAATATGTACATGAAATCTAGGTGGGAGAGGGATAGAGCCCACTACGATTTTTAGAAGTGGGCATCAGATATGGACACTAGGATAAATATTTTGCTTTTCCCCACCTAAACCTGTTGGGAAGGGGGTTTGGAAATTAGATCCCACAGGCTAGTGTTTATTTAGTAGAGGCAAAATTTGGGCTATAAAAAGTTATTGTTAGTTTCCTAGTATTTCTTCTTGTTTACCTTTTTACTAAGTTCTAGAATATTCTTGGGATTGTCTGTCAGAAATACTTAAACCAGTGGTGTAGTTCATCCTATAGGCTTATTTGCGGCCTACCTGGACATGTCAGAAGCATAAGACTTCATTTTAAAGATCCTTTTTTATTTTTCAATAGAAATGAAAATTTAAATATTAGAGTAATTTATATTAGAGTAATTTAGTAATTAGGTATAAGTCTTTGGCCAACAAGTTTTATAGAATATAGTTTTTAGATTTTTAAGCAGTCCCTTTTACTTGGCTAAGTCAAATTTAAAATTTAAGGAATGTTTGAAATAGGCCACCACTAGATGGCAGTCTTTCTCTACTTTTTCATTTGTTTGGGGGGGAAAGGTGCTACATTTTGTTCAAGTATAATGTTGACTACCAATATTAGGTTAATTTTAGTTGAGCTCTGATCTTTCCCAAATGATTTGTTTATTTACTTTTGCCTTTTATGTCTGATAAATATGTTGATTAACAATGAATTATGCTGATAGATATGCCTGAAATGCTGATTCAAAGTGAAAAGCTGATTCAAAGGTTGTGGTCAGCCCACAGTTGCCTTGCCCTGTGGTAGACATTTTGAAATAAAACCTTTAAATCCTTGCTTTTTTTTTAAAAAATTATTTTTTAGTTGTAGTTGGACACAGTACCTTTATTTTATTTATTTATTTTTATGTGGTGCTGAGGATCAAACCCAGGGCTTCACATGTGCTAGGTGAGCACTCTACCACTGAGCCACAACCCCAGCCCCTAAATTCTTGCTGTTTAACCTGTTCGATAACCATATGGAAACTATGGATCCTTTTTCCTTAAAAAACACATGTGTGCGTGCACGCACGCACACACACACACACACACACAAATCTTTTAAGATCTCTCTGTGAATCTTAGATTTCCTAGGCATACCTATGAACAAAGCAAGTCTGCTAAATATAGTCCACATTCCCTATTTTACATATGTGCTCTTAGATTTTATTTGAACTTAAAAATGATTTTTAAAATTTATTTTTATTTTTAGTGCATTGTAGTTATTCATAATAGTAGGGTTCCTTTTGACATATTCGTAAATGCATGTAACATAGTTTTCTCCATTTCAATTCCCAGTACTATCTCCTTACTTTCCTTCCTCCCTCTCCCATTATTTCAGCTTTTTTTTTTTTTAAATTCTTAAAATTCCATGTCAGCTTTTCATGTTATTCAGCATTGGTTCGAGACAATTATAAAGATTCTGAATAGGAGAAAGAAGTAGGAGTTACTGATAAGGAGACAGAAAATTCATTAACTTGTTTGAAATACCACCTTTTTATTCTGAAAAATATTAATATTCTGAAAAATGTATGATCTTTGCATTATTGACTGATTTTGAAGGTGGAGGTGAATTGCAGAAATTTAGAGCTAAGTTAGTACTTCAGAGAATTTGTAATTGATTGCTTCCTATTCTGTTGAAGAGAAAGCTGAGGGTCAGAGTTTAACTGAACTGGCCAGACTCAAAGCTAATTACAGTACTGAGGCTAAAGCCATATTTGAGCAGCTAAAACTCAAATTTCCTTTCTTTAATTTTTGATTTCTGTTTTGTTTTAAATAGGAAATTCAGGGAGTTTAGGGAGGCCTGATTAATATAAGTTCTATATTTCTTAACTTTGGGATTTTTTTCTCTCCAAGGTAGTCCTTTGTGATGTTAATGTAGATCTTTGGAGGGAAACAGGGAAAAGTTCTCCCTGGTAGAAAGAGCTAGATTTGCTACCTGAGATGTATTGTTGAGGTAGAATGTACTGAATTTGAAACCAAGAGGTTGTTTAATATTGAGTATGTCAGCTTATGTCATTTAGATTGAGGAATTTTCCATGGTTTCTCCAAATGGCAAGGAACATGGATATCTTTAGGTATTGCGTTTTCTTTTCCTTTGAAAGGGGAAAAATTAAAGTTAATTGAGATTTGTTGAAATGTCAGCAGTCAATTCTGGTTTGTGTATTCTAAATGGCTTCTTCTGGCAAGCATAACCTTATGGGGAATTGTTTATAATTTGCTGGACTCTGTCCTTTTATCGTGGAAGAAGGGGAGCGAATCCAGACTGATCCACCTTTTCTGAAGTAAGTGTCAGGCACATATATGTTGTGTCAGTTTGAGTTTTGGGCAGTGGAGCTGCTGTGCCGCAGTCGGGCTGGGCACAATTCACCAGCCATTTATCAAGCAGAAACTAACTTTATTTTTGGAACACACCCGGTACCACACAAGCTCTTCAGGAATTCCCTCAGAGCCCAACTGGCACAAGGGCTTCCAGCAAGCCTCTCAACCCCCCACTCCTCCCGATTGGCTGGGTCGTGTGGGCCGAGCCAAAAGAGTCCCCCAATGAGCAGCTCTGTGGTCTGAAAGGGCGAGGAAACAGCCCAATGAGCATCACCACAGAGGAGGCAATCAGCTGGCAGCTGGAAGTTTGCTGGGGCCACGGTGAGCCAATCAGCTGGAAGTTTGCTGGGGCTGCTGTGAACCAATCAGCTGGAAGTTTGCTGGGGCCCCTTTGGCTGTGGCTCTCAACACTGCTGTGTTGAGGAGAGCATGCTATCCACAGGATCCAGGGTGGTGATCTGGCACCCACCAATGATAACAGGATCCAAAAATGTTGGCAGTGAGAATGTATATGTGTTGAAGAAACTTCAGAGATCAAAAAAGTCTTAGAGATAGTGTTAGTCATCTTTAGTCAGTGAATATTTACTTATTGACTGCTACCTGTTGGGCACTGTTCTGGATGTAGAGTTCTTTCCTTTATTGGAGTGGGTTGGAGAGAGAGATAGACAATAAATGATGGATGATGAGGAGGAGATTATTCAGACATACAGGGAAGGAACATCAGTACTAGCATAACAGCACACTGTTGTGTGGAAGGTGTGTAATGAAGCAGAGGATAATGGGGATGGGGAGTACAGAATGGAGACTATTAGACTACTAGATTGGTCTGAGGTGGTCATGTTATTGATGGGAACTTGGGTTTTGAAAGAAATGGTGGGATTTGGTCAATTTTAAGATACGTTTTAGAAGTTGAATTGTCACGCTTATCAGTGGAGTGCATGGGGGTGAGGATGGGACGAGATGGGTTTGACGTGACTACTGAATATTTGACTTGGGCAACTAGATAGTGCTATTAGTTGTGATGGAGTAGTTGGGTAGTTTGGAGGAGGAACAGGTTTGGAAGTGGAAATAGGTTGGTAATAATTTTTTTTTTCCTGTGTTAGATTTGTGATGGGTTTTAAAAGTTCAGTTGGAGTTAGTAAGTAGAAGCTGGACATTTGAGTCTAGTGCCCAGGGAAGTGCTCTGAACTGTAGGTATAGATTAGGAAGTCAGCACTATATAATATAGATGGTATTTAAAGCTATGAGACTGCATGAGAGAGCATAGAGAAGAGAAGTGATTTTAGGAATATTTAGAAATGTAATAGTGGCAGAGGAGCTAAGAGGGAGATTGAGAGGGAGTGTCAGTGAAAGGTGGAATAACAAGTTACTGTGGTATCATTGACGTCTACAGAAGGGACTGTTTAAAGAAGAGAATATCAAACCCTAGCCAATGCTGCTAGTAGGTGGAGTACAAGGAATAAGTCTAGGAAGGTAAAAAGTGAGGGGGTGAGGAGAGGAGAAAGACTTACCTGGAAGGGCAGCAGAAAAAGGAGATGGTAACTGGAGGGGGATGGGTGGGGCAGGTTTTAAGAATTCGTTTATATACAAATGAGAATGATCTAGCAGAAGGGGAGAAAGATAGGATGCAGAGGAAGGATAAAGGGGATTACTGCAGGAGTGATGTCCTTGAGACAATGAGAAAGGTCAACTGCAGGCAAGAGCTTGGAACATGGATGGCTTCCATTGCTGTGGGAGGGTGGACATAGTAAGTGGTACTGATGTAAGTAGGCTGGTTGATTTTCAGCGGGGAGGAGGAGTTATTTCATTATGTCTGTTTTTTTTTTTCTTTAAAGTATGAAATAAGGTCAGTAACTGAGAGTTAAGGGGCAAACATTTGAGGAAAGGAGAAATTAAGGTTCCCACACTTAGATACAAAGTGAATTGGTGGTGGTGGGGTGGTGGTGGTAATAGTTGTAGAGGTTGAGCATCCCTAATCCGAAAATCCCAAATTTTAAATGCTCCCATATTCAAAACTTTATGAGTGTGCACGTGACAGATGTCACAAGTAGAAAGTTCCATTCCTGTCCTAATGTGACTAATTGAAGTCAAAACATTGGTACAGGGCTGGGGATATAGCTCAGTTGGTAGAATGCTTTCCTTGCATGCCCAAAGCCCTGGGTTTAATCCCAAGCACCACAAAAAAATAAAACAAGACAAAAACAAAAACACTGATACAATAAAAATATTGTGTAAAATTACTTTCAACCTTGGTGTATAAAGTGTATTTGAAACATTAATGAATGTTATATTTAGATTTGAGTCCCTTCTCCATTACTTCATAATGCATATGCAAATGTTCTAAAACTTTTTTTTAAAAAAGTGAAATCTGAAACCCTACTGATCTCATTTTGGATAAGCATTTTGTATAAGGCAGACTCAGCCTGTAGTAAGTAGGATTTTCTAGTATTATTAAGTGTCTAATTTAGATTTGTAGCTTTATAGCTTTACTGAGTCTAGTCAGCACAGCTCTGTGATTTTTCTTCAGCATTGTTCAGTTTCTTGGGTCTAGTCATGGAGTAGTTATTGGATAATTGGGTTTACCAAAATTGCGCTTTTCTAAACTAGTTAAATTGAGAAAGAAGGGGACAGGGGAGTTGTAATTTAGTCCTTTCATTTTATGATGAGGATTCTGTGATGAATACTGTTAAATATATTTTGTAAAAGAAATTCTTAGTAAAGTTTATTGGTAGCAATGTAAATCAGTTACAATTAAAAAACAAACTAAACAATTTACCAAATGAATAAATCTTAACCACTATTAATTGCCTATAATGCATCTGGCAGATATGTCAATAATAGTATTTTGTTTTGTAAATTAATTGTAAAAAAAAAAAACAAAAAAACGTTGAGTTGATCTCCATTAGTACTTGAAAATACAAATACAGCAAGTCAAATAAAGTTCAGAAGACCTTATAACATATGACAAAATAGCCAAAAAAAAGCAAAGACAATTTTTAAATTGCTTAATTTATTTCTTAGGTTTTTTTAATATAAAAAAATAGTACATGTTTTTTTGATTATACAGGAAACTTCACCTCCAATTGTCTTTTTTTTTCAAATATTTAATATTTCTTCATTGTCAAAATCTTAAAATTTCACTTTTGGCTGGACTTTTCTCTCTTGATCTTTTTTTTTTTTTGTTATTCTGAAATAGTTATCATGGAAGGAATTATGACCTTTGTACAGCAGAAAATGGTCACTTAGCAGATGTGAATACTGGTCTGGGTTCTCAAATTTCTTCACCTTTTTCATTGTGATCAAGTGCCTTGATGTATGACTGGAAAGCTTCCGCTCATAGTTGCTGATGAGTTTCAGGCAAGAGTGCCAGGATACCATCTATTCAGCAAGCTCTTCTATATATACAGTGGTAACCAATAGATTAATCTTGCACCTAATATGATGGTCTAGCTTCAAAGTTAAACAGGTCAAAAAACATATCACTAAGGTGATAACTCAATGAAACCGGAACATGGCTTTCTGAACTTTCTATTTTCTTTTCTTTAAAAACCCTCTTTGGTATTTCTTTCTGTGTTTTTGTAGATTCTCTGATACCATGTGGAGGATCAGTGATAATAGCATCAAAATGTGTTTCCTTCCTGCAGGAAGGTTTAGATACATCTGAAACCAGGACGTACAGGGAATACTTCTGATGAAAATTTGCTCTATTATTTTCATGTGGTCCTCTCCAGTTCTGATTTTTCCTATTAGCCTTTCTGAACCCATGAACTATATTGTAGTCTATGTCTGTCTCATATATACATATATATGCACTAAAATGAGCAGAAGCTATCAGGAGGCCACCTGTTCCATCAAATGGATTGAAAACAGAATCATTTTCTATCACTTTTTCATGGTTTGCCATGATGAGTGGTAAACCTTCATCCATATTTGTATTTCTAGTAAAGTGTCTCTTTTTAACACTGTGTGACTCAATTAGCTCTCTCTGTTCATCTAATATATGGATTCTCAGAGATGCGGTTAGGTCCAAACCATAAGCCTCCAAAATAGAGAATATGTGTTGTGGTTTCTTTAAGTTCACTTTTCCTTTAAATGGCAGAAATTTAAGGGGGTCTATTCGTTTGATTTTTTTCTTCTTGTGTCAACGTTTTATTAAATGTGTGAATCTTTATTTTATATGTAGAGTCTGAATGCAGAAATGGAACTATCTCCTCAGGGTAATTTTTAAGAGAACTGTACACCTCTTCAGGAGATCTTCTGTGACCCCATAGTTCAAATATAGACTTGGCACCCACTGTCCAATTTATTAAGTGTCTTGTAGTATCTTCAGAGGGCATACTAAAAATCCCCTAAGTTGCCTGACAAACTGACCTCCAAAAAGCTAAAGCAAAGATTTTATCTCCCTCCTTGTCTCGGGTTCCTCTCTAGTGTTCTCTAAGTGATGTTTTTGCCTGGAAGTCCAGAATTATCTCTGTAGGTGGGATTGCAGATGCTCCTGAGCATTGAGCAGTAGGTGCCTGTTCAAGGTGGCCGGCCTTGCCATTGTGCCCTTCCATGTTCCTGCAGGGCTAGCATGGTTGGTTGTGTTTCAGTAAAGAGAAAGCAAAAATTTGGATTTTCCTGAAAAATACTCTGTTAACATTGAGACAGTGTTAATACAATTGGATTACTTTGTGGTTTACATACCCTGAATATCTAATTTCTAAAGAAATTAGCTTTTGGGTTTGTAGTCTTTTTTTTTCTTTTTTTTTTTAGAAGTAAATGTGACACCTGGCTGAGGTTGTAGCTCAGTGGTAGAGTGCATGCCTAGCAGCGCAGGTGTCCAGGTTCAATCCCTAGCATGGGGTGGGTTTGGGTGGAGGATAAATAAGTAAATAAATAAATAGGAGCAAATGTGACATAATCTCCATGTCATTTTTTTTTTAAAGGTCTGTCTATGATGGTGAAGAACATGGACGATTCATGGAGAAGCTTGAAACTCGTATCCGTAATCATGACAGAGAAATTGAGAAAATGTGCAACTTTCATTACCAAGGCTTTGTGGACTCTATTACCGAACTGCTGAAAGTGAGAGGAGAAGCCCAGAAACTCAAAGTAAGGAGTCTATGGGATTATGTTGCTGGTCATGTATTTGTGGTAAAGATTTTTGTGTAGTAAGAAAGGAATTTATACTGAAACCTCGATAATTGAGATCATGTCCATTAGCTAAAAAGGATACCCTTTTAAATTAGAGTTTAATTGGGAAACCTACACATGGTTCAGAACCAGTGATCAGTAATTGTTTCTTTCAAACAGAAACGTAAGAGTTTTGTTATTCCTTGATGGAATAACATCTCTGTAGGATGACAGAATTTATGGGGCATTGCTATAAGATTATTTGCAATATGGCACCTAGGCCAAGGATAAAAAGAGTTGTGGTCATTGTGGAATGTCTCCTACCAGAGGGTGACGATGCTTTCTTGCTTTGACAAATTGGGAAGGAGTCTAGGCACATTGGTCTGGTCATTTGCATGGCAAATTCCCATATGTTGTATACCAGAGTTTGCTTATTGATCTTAAATCTAACTACCCTACTAACACTTCTATTATGTCAAATAGTACATGTTTATATTTTTTGAGTTTTTATGAAAATACTTCGCATATGATATGTAAGTAGTAACAGTTTTATTTTTTCTTTCTAGTGCTTATGCTTTTAATTATTTTTTTCTTACCTGATTTTGAATTATAATCCTAAAGGATTTTCTTGGACATGAGGTTAATTTGACAGTAAGTATAAAATTCATCTAAAAGAATACATTAGTGGGTTGGGATTGTGGCTAGCGGTAGAGCGCTCGCCTAGCACGTGCGAGGCCCTGGGTTAGATTCTCAGCACCAAATAAAAGTAAAATAAAGATATTGTGTCCAACTACAACTAAAATAATATAAATATTAAATAAATAAATAAAAGGATACATTGGTGAGAAAGGCAAAGAAACAATTTTATTGAGGGGTAAAATGGGCTATCAGTTATTAAATTTTATTCTAAAGCTAAGGTATTTTAAAAATTCATCTGACTGCAAAACATGACCTAAATGGACATGAAACTATCAAATTTCTTAATTTACTCTGTTTATTGTGGGTTATTATGTTTTGCTACAGAAACATGAATATGTTTGATTATAGGGTGCTGAGTTGGTTCTCATTTGGGGATATTATAATATACGTGTACCTCATTATCTTTATGAAACCTACAAAATTCTGAAGTCAAAAACACATCAGGCCCTAAGGTTTATTTTTTATTTTTTGCTGCTGGGGATTAAACCCAGGTGTGCTCAACCACTGAGCAACATCTTTAGCCCTTCTTATTTTATATTTTGAAACAGGGTCTCTCTAAATTGCTTATGGCCTTGCTAAGCTGCTGAGGTTGTCCTGGAAATTGTGATCTTCCTGCTTCAGCGTCTCTAGTCACTAGGATTACAGGTGTATCTGTACCCAGTGGTCCTAAGGTTTTAAAAAGGAGTTCATGAACCTATATAGAAGCATGCATCCATCTTGAGAAATAGAATATTGCCAAAATTATTTAATCTCTCTTTTGTACCTCCCTAGTGGCTTCCTCCAACTAAGAATGAACAATCTTTTGATTTGTTGTTAATGTGCTCCTTGGGCTCACTCAGCCACCCCAGCTTCCTGTCCTCGTCTTGGGCTGTTCTTTTCTGTGCACTGTGGATACCTAAATCCCAAGTTTCTCTCACAGTTTCTTTAGGACTGTGCTCCATGATGTGCAATGGGATACTGAGGTGGCCATGTAGTGGAATACTTGCCTGGCCAGCTAGTAGTAAACATTGCCCATAACTATGCTCACTAGTTATTGGTATCACTTGCTAATTGGTACTCTTCTGTTCTTCCTCTTACTTCTGTCCAATTACTTCACATTGGTTCAAGTTACAAATTCCTTCAGATTGGTTAGGATGCCTCTGAAGGAACACCTAAACTAGATGCAGGGTTTTTGGCTGATTCAGGCTTCCACCCAGTTACTGGATATTAATGTTCAGCTGTATACCTTGTAGGCTCTGCACTTGGGGTATCCATTAGACCTAGGTTAAGAACCTAGGAAATGTAGAGTTTTCTAAACTCTAGAAAAGAGTTTAAAAGATGGAGCTGATTAAGTATTGATGACTTCCATTACCGTTTTAACATAACAGTGAAAAAAATTGTACATTTTAGGATGCCCATTATTTCCTTTGATTTACAGCAAGAATATACTTGTATGTGTATGTACACATTTATATTTTCTGAATCAAAAAAGTATCATCCCAGATAGTTGATATATTTTCTTTTCATTGTAATGTATTGAAATACTTATTGAAATAATTACTATATTTCTTACCAGAAGCATTGCTTAGGTGCCTATGGGTATGTTTTAGACCATGGTTTGCATGAAATCAGTTGAGTGAGCTTTGATCAGTATTTTTTTTTTAACAAAAATTGAAATTAAAGAGAAGAGAATTGAGTAGAAATAAAAGTGTATTACATGTAGCAAGGGTGAACAGTATTTCTTGAAAATTGTTCAGTTTATGTGTGTGTACATGTATGCATGTGTGCATGCATATGCTCCCTACTTCTGACTGAGTTGCAGTGTACATTGTATTTTTTACATTGAGTATGAGATAAAGAAATAAGATGCTGAGTTAGTTGTGTTCATGGAGGATTGAATTTAGAAGACCTCAGTATAGGATTTTAAAAGTCCAGCTAATTATCAGTTAACTACTTTTTTAAAAAATTTTCTTTTAGTTATACATGGATACAATATCCTTATCTTGTTTATTTGTTTTTATGTGATGCTGAGAATGGAACCCAGGGTCTCTCACATGAGAAGTGAGCGCTCTACCGCTGAGCCACAACCCCAGTCCTTAACTACTGTTGTTGACAATACTTCTATTACTGCCTTAGATATGAGTTTTGGGCAGCTACATCACACCCTTAGTTCATATTGAGCTCACAGTTCAATAAAACAACAAATTATTTCACATGTGGTGCTATTAGGTATATAATAAAGAGGTAATTTGGTGTTTCTTGCCTCTTTCTGATACTTAAAGGATTTCTGGGGAAGGTTAGGTTTCATTTTGTCTTTGGAAGCAGAGTGCATATGGTAATCTTCTCTGGACATGTAGTACAATTCAGGGCAATGATTTAAAAAAGTGTGTTTTCTGAAAAACTGGTTCCTTGGGATGATCTTGAATAAAAGGATGTTAAATAAGTTTGGAAAACCCTCCATATGATGTACTTTTCTTGGGCATTTATACTGCATGTTATATCATGTTTGCGTGCATGTTTGTGTGCGTATGTGCACAAGGAATGTCATAGGAAAAACTGGGTTGAAGAGTGCAGTAAAAGTATAAGTAGTACCAATGTTGATAAGGTCTGAGATGATGAAGATGTTATAGTCTTAATTTTTTAACATGGGTGTAGACATCAAAAGTAGATTAGTAAGAGGATGTGCCTGTTCCTTTAAATTACAAACTATATATAGGTCATTCAATGATTTAATCACATATTTTGACCATTGGAATGGGAGATTAAGGAGAATATAGAGCTGTTGGGAGCTATTAAGAATTAATAATCCAGGGGCTGGGGTTGTGGATCAATGGTAGAGCGCTTGTCTAACATGTGTGAAGCCCTGGCTTCGATCCTCAGAACCACATATAAATAAAGGTGTGCAACTACAATTAAAAAATAAATAAATATTTTTTTAAAAAGAATTAATGATCCAGAAAGAACTAAGATAAAAACATCTTCTAAAATTAGGATAATAAACACAGAAAAATTGACTTGAGTTAAAAAATCGAATTTATACCGAGCCTTTTCAGGAATACATTGATGAGGTGAGGAATATATATGATAAAATTTGTTCTTTCTTGGTAAGATTCTTTGTGGGTTACTTTTTCTATTATATTTTTCTCTCTTCTTTTTTTTTGTTTTAAAAGTTAAAGTGTGATATTTGGTCATTATTGTATCTTAGTTTGGAATGTTTCAAACTAAAGATATCTGTCAGTAAAATTTTCTTTTCATTATTCAAAAGGTCATGCAAAAGATCCAGTAGCAAAGTTGATGTCATTTAAATTCAAGAGACTGCTCATGACCAATATATGATAGAATACTGAACTATCTAGCTACCTGAGTCTTTTCACATGAAAATTTGATCTTTATTCAACTGTTGTCTAAATGTGTGTGTGTGTGTGTGTGTGTGTGTGGTTTTTTTTTTTATGAGTTTAAATTGTCTTCTCTCCACAGAATCAAGTGACGGATACTAATAGAAAACTACAGCATGAGGGAAAGGAAGTAAGGCCAGTTTATCTTTTGACCAAGCTTTTGTTTCATGCCATTCTCTTTTGATGACTGTTCTTCATTTAGTGGGCTTGTAAGACTATAAGCAGCATGTTGAAAGTTGTTGGGCATTATTGTTGCTTCTAGTATTTCTCTGAATTTAATGAATTTAGCCACTACAAAGTGTGATGAGAGTGTATGTAGCCTGTCTCTGATGTGTTTTAAGTCACTGAATGGTCCTAATGTGGCCAGTGCTGTTCTCCCTCCTGGAATGTTTTGTTCCCCTGTCCCCAATATTCACATACTTCAAATCTTTTCTCAAATCTTATCACCTTTTTTTTTAAATTGATGCATTTAAAAATATTGCCTTCTTAATAAAACCTTCCTAACCACCTTATGTGAAGATTTGAAGTTATAGTCTCACCTTCATTGCCTGCAATCTTTTTATATTTTTCCCATTTTGCTTTTCTCTATTATACTGTCATATTCTTTCTCTCTCTCTCTCTTTTTTTTTTTCGATATTGGGGATGGAACCCAGAGCTTCACACATGCCAGGCAAGCGCTTTACCACTGAGCTACATTCCCAGCTCTCATATTCTTGATATATATTTTTACTTATGTATTTGTTCTTTCTTTCTGTCTCCCTCCACTAGAAATTATGCTTCATGTGTTAAGAAATTTTTGTTTATCTTATTTATTGTATTCCTTCCATCTACTAAAACACTTTTTTGGCAGAAAGTGTTTAAAAAATGAATCATTACTCTCTTCATTGATGCACCCACTATTTAAACCTTTACATTTACATTGTTATTTTGTGTCCATTTCCTTACTGGATTTTTAATGCAGACCAATGACAAAGTCAGGACAGGTGTTATCACTATTTTATTAATGAAGAAACTAGAACAGGGGATTTGCTGAAGTTTACATTGTTCTGAGTATCCTGCCCCTTCCTTATGACCTAATCCTTATTTAGTGTTTAATTTTAATAATCTCTTAAGTTTAGATTTTGATTGTTAATGAGGGCCATTCTTGTTCATTTCTTTTTTTGCACGATATTTAAGGAGATAACATTTTTAGGTATGGCTATGAGACGAATGCTGCAAGTGAATATGTAAATTTTGTTTTTTGTCTCACATAGTCTAGATTCTATAGAGTCCAGTTTCTCCTGATTATATTATGGGGCAACTTCAGATAGAAGCCTTTAGGATGGGAAGAAAAGTGTTTTGTCTTCACTAAACTGGATCTCTTAAAAAAACCACATCTTCTAAGTGTGTGGTTTATTTGTTGAAATAGAGACTTTGTTGAAGATGATTTTCATGCACATTTGAAGCTGTATAGAAAGGATTGTTTTCCTCCAGGAGTCTAGCATGGCTGAAAGAAACTTAGGATCTCTTTAAAAGATTGATGAACTCCTAAATCATGAAGAGTCTCAAGGATTTGGAGAAAATATACAAAAAAATTTTTTTCCCTCCTGGACAGCCCCTGTATTTTAGGATTTCATTTTATCTAGCCTTTGGTAGGGTAGTCTGTATCTTGAGGAGAAAGTGGGAAGCTGTGCAGGAATGTTTTACTGGTTAGAAAGGCAGTTCCTTAGTCCACTTGGCAGGTCTTACTATGAAACTGTCTGGGATTTTCTGATGAATTGAACACAGTGTGGAAAAATGTGACTGAAAGCTTTTTATTTATAGCTATTGGCATAATTCAGTTTTTTTCCCTCTTGCCAAGCTGGTAATAGCAATGGAAGAGCTGAAGCAGTGTCGACTACAACAGAGAAATATTTCTGCCACTGTTGATAAATTAATGCTGTGTCTTCCAGGTGAGGAACTGGAACTGGAGTAGGATTTTTGATACAATTCTTTTAGTTTTAATTAGTCTTTCATTTTCTCTCAATAATGCTTGTGTGTTCTTTTCTCTCTTTCAAGTCCTAGAGATGTACAGCAAACTGAGGGACCAGATGAAAACTAAAAGGTAAGATTTTTTTTCTTGAACAGTTTTTATTATTTCTGAAATTTCTGTTATTCAGACTACTTTCAAGGTCTATATTTGGTATTGCTTTTCAAAAAATAACAAGTTTGTAACATCTTCTGTATCTTTTTGTCTATCTGTTGATTCATCCTAGATTTATTTACATATACAAATGATCATGTATTATGTTTGATAACATATATATACAGTTTGATTTTTAGTTGTTTAGGGGAAAAACATGTAATTATTTTTGTGATGGTTTGAGAAACATGTTGTGTAAGTTTAATATTGTCATAGAAAAAAATAGTCCCTAATTCTGGTACAAGAATGTATTTGTCAGGGTTCTCTAAAAAATAGCCAGTAGGATAGTGTGTGTGTGTGTGTGTGTGTGTGTGTGTGTGTGTGTGTATCTGGGGAAGTATTTGTTTTAGAAATTGGTTTCATGATAGTGAGTCTAAAACCTGTAGGATAGGCTAGTGAGCTACAAGCCCATGGAAGAGTTAATTTTATAGCTTAAGTCCAAGGGCAATCTGCTGGTGGACTTCCTTCTTCCTAAGGGGAGGTCAGCTTTTTATTTTTTTTAAACTAAGGTCTTCAACTGTGCTTGGAGGGCCACTCATATTATGAAGGGTAATCTTCTTTATTCCTAGTCTCCTGATTTAACATACATCTTGTCCAAAAAAAAAAAAAAAACCTTTACAGAAACATCTAGAAAAAAATGTTGGAACTGGGTACCATGGCATAGCCAAGTTGACAAATAAAATTAACCATTACAAAAGACAAGGTTATGTTAAATTTAGAGGATTCTTTCCCTATATAGTGTTTTCTTCTGGTTTTATTCCAGAGGAAACTCTATAGTGACTTTTTGACTCTTATTCCCAAAATAGAAGTAAGCATTCCAACCCTCTGTGCCTTGGGACACCCTCCAGTGTGAGGAGAGTGCCTGAAACAATAGGATAAACAGAGTACATCTTCTTGGAATGTTCAAAAGAATGCAGTTAAAATATAATTATTACTGAAATAAGACTGGAGATACTGGATAAAAATCCTAAATGCTCAAGAAATTTGAAGCTAAAGCATGAGCTATCAGAAATGTTGAGTTTCTTCAAATTATCTCCCAGACTCCCTTTTTTTCCAAGAGGATGCACTCACATATAAATATGTAGGTAGAAAACTATGAGAAGATTTGATCAATTTGAAATGAAAGCAGTAGTATTTCCCAAATAACCTTTGTTTTAGTTAGCTTTTCCATTGCTGCAACTAAAAGAACTGACCAGAACAATTGCAAAGGAGGGAAAGTTTATTTAAGGGTCTCATAGTTTGAGAAGTCTCAATCCATTGACAGCAGGCTCCATTCCTAAGGGCTCCAGGTGAGGCTGAACATCATGGTGGAAGAGGGTGGTAGAGGGAAGCAGCTCACAAGGTGATCAGAAAGCAAAGAGAGACTCCATTCTTCAGATGCAAAATATCTACCCCATAACTACGCCCCCAACGAACCACTCTTCCAGCCACACTCTACCTGCCTCCAGTCACCACACAGTTAATCCCATCAGAGCAATTCACTAGTTAGGTTAAGGCTATGACCTAATCATTTATTTTTTTTTATTAAGGTTTATTCCAAACCTTCTTGCATTGTCTCACATGTGATTTTTTGGGGGGATGCCACATCTAAACCATAACAACCTTTCAGTAAAGATCTAAAATTACAGAGGAAAAAAAAAAAAAAAACCCACCAACTGGTGGAATTGTTCTAATTAGGAGATGTTAATTTTCTAGTTTTGATTTATACATATAATGTGTATAACTACATATGGCATAATATATGTGTGTATGTATATATACACATACATACATATATAGACATGGAGAGTTAGATATATTTTTTCAAAAGCTATAAATAAAAATTTTGTTCCCTTCCTTGGTCTCATTCCTTACCTAAGGTACCATAGTTTTGTGTGTCCTAGTCCATGTTTAAATATCTGTAAATCATATATTATTTTGAGCTCAAAAACATTTACATAGAGGATTCATGATATTTATTTTAAAAAGTTTTTTTTTTTTTTGTAGTTGTAGATGGAGAATGCCTTTATCTTATTTGTTTATTTTTATGTGGTGCTAGGGATAAAACCCAGTTCCTCATACATGCTAGACAAGTGCTCTGCCCCTGAGCTATAGCCCTAGCCCCCTCAGTACTTGTTTTTTGAGATCCATTCTTTCACTCAACAAAAATGAATTGAATACATACCTATTATTCTTGTTGTTGGGAATAGATGTAGTTGTGAACAAAACAGACAAAAATATCTCCCCTTATAGGGCTTAGATACCAATAGAGAGCTTATTTTCTTTATGTATATAGTTTTAGAATGTTTATTTTATTTACTCTATGATTATCTATATTTTATATATATATATTAATAATATATGTATTATTACTCTATGATTGTCTATATATGAATATTTCATATTTCTCTTCCCAATTTCAGTGGTTGTCTTAAGTATTGCTCACCAATATTTTTAGCTCAATTGGCACCAGATAGGATTACTTTTTTTTCTGGCTTCCTTTGTATAGGTTGGGCTATGTTTTCGGTTCTGGCTGATAAAATGTGAGCATAAATGATCATTTTGGGTTTAGCATTAATTTCCAGTGCATGGCCCTCCAGAGTTCTCTTATTTTTCCTTGGTCAGAGCAAATGCCAGCTTTAAAAGATGGTAGTTGAGTCTTTGAGTACCTTCAATGAGCTTTCCTGGAAGCCTATTATGAATGTATAATGTGAGTAAGTTTTAAACTGTTGTTTTAAATCACTGAGATCTTGGGGGTTGTTACTGTAGGATAAGTATCCTGACTGATACTGAGGGACATTTGGTATGTTTCCAACTGTTTGCTGTGTCAGACAATGATGCAATAAATATCCTTGCTCATATCTCTAAGGACTCACATTCAAAATTTCTTGAAAGTGGTGCTCTTCAAGTTTTGTTTTGGGGATTTGCTAAATGTAGATCTGATTGAATAGGTCTGGGGTTGTTGTTGAGATTTTGCATTTTTTACCAAGCTGCCAGGTGATGCCAGTTTAGCTGGCATAGTATTTAAACCCAAAAGGTGATCAGCTGGATCAAAGAAGGATGTGTGGTCTTCAGTCTTACTAGATATTGTCTCCAATGTGATTTACCCATTTACACACTACCATGAGCATTTTATGAGAGGTTCTGTTACTTCACTTGTTGGTAGTGTCTCCACTTTTTATTTTTGCCATTCTAATGATTGTGAAATTTTTAGGTCACTTATGATTTTTCATTTCTTTGATTTTATTGCTACTGAGAGTAGATTTTAGACATTGAAGAGCCTTTCTTTTATATGCTTTGCACATTTTTCTAGGTGGTTGGGTTTTTTTTCTTCTTTGGTCATAATCTCATATACTTTAGATGTCTTTTTCTGTTATTTGCTACAATGTATGGCTTATTTATTAACTTTGTATATTTAATATTTTTTGTTGTGTGGCAATTTTACATTTTGATATAGTCAAAAATTTATTTTGTGAATATTAAATAAAATTTATTTTAAAGTATTTCCAAGTTCAATATAAATGTCTTTTTCCCACACCAACTGAAAGAGGCTAACATGATATGGTCATATTACTTTAGTCTGATTTTCTACAAATAGATATATTCTTCTATGCGACCACAATGGACAGAAAATGTAAATTAACATTGATATATTACTAACATCTAATTCTTACATCTAATTACCTAATTCAAGTTTTGCCAGTTGCCTCAATCATTATTCTTTATAGCCAAAGAATTCAGTTCAAATCACATGCTTTATTTAGTTGTCATGTCTCTTTAGTCTTCTTGAGTCTGTAATTGTCTTCAGTCTTCCCTTGATTTTTGTGATCTTTTAAGGATTATGGGCCTGTTATTTTATAGGGCATTTTTGCTTTTTAAAAAGGGTGTTATGTCTCAATCTTTGTTTTTTAACTGTACCATTTAGATCTTTAATATGAGTGCAATCATCAGTGTATGAGTTTAAATCTATCTTCTAATATTTTTTTTTGGTACTGCAGATTTAACTCAGGGGTGCTTTACCACTGAGCTACATCCCCAATCCCCACTATTTTTAAAATTTTGAGACAGGGTTCTCACTAAGTTCCTGAGGCTGGTCTTGTACTTGGCGATCCTCCTGTCTTAGCCTCCCAAGCTGCTGGGATTACAGGTGTGTGCCACTGTGCCCAGCTTCTAATTTATTTTCAATTTGTCCTATCTGTTCTTTGTTATTTCTCAGTATTCTTGCCTTCTTCTAAATCAATTGACTGTATTTTAGGATTCCATTTTGTCTACACTAATGCCTTGTTATCTGTATCTCTTTATCTTTTTAACAATTGCTTCTAACTTTACTTAACTTTTGATGGATCTTTAAATAATGTCGTGTCGAGTCATGTACAATGCAAGATTCTTATAACAATATATTTCCATTTAAAGGGAGATGCCATTCTCATTTGCTCAATACATGCTGTATGCATGTATTGAATTGTCACTCTATACTCCACAAATATGTACACTTATTATCTGTCAATTAAAATTTAAAAAGCTTCCATTTTACCCTCCCTTCCCTTGTGTTATTATTGTTATAGATCTTCTTTCTTTCTTTTTTTTTAAATTTATTTTTTAGGTGTAGATGGACACAACACAATGCCTTTATTTTTTTTTATGTGGTGCTGAGGATCGAATTGGGTCCTGCCTGTGCGAGGCGAGCGTTCTACCACTGAGCCACAATCCCAGCCCGTAGATCTTATTTCAAAATATGATATAGTGCCTAAAATACATTTTCATTTTTGCTGTAAGTCATCGTTTACCTTTTAAAGAAACTAAAAAATAAGAGAATATTCTTTCATATTTATCCACATATTTAACTACAAATGTGGCCCTTTTTATTTCTTTATGTTGAAGAAATATGTTATGTTCTTTATTTTCATCTGGTGTTATTTATCCCTTCTACTTGGACAGTGACCTTTAACATTTCTTGTTGGATCAGTCTGCTGGTTATGAATTCTCTCAGCATACAGTTTTTCTGAAAAAGTTTTTATTTTACCATCTTTTTTTAAAACAAAATGGACATTTTATTTGGATTGAATAAACTATACAAAATTGATTTTCTCACCAATAACAGCAATATTTTCTGTATTATTTATAAATAAACCACAAAACATTTATTTTGTAGGTTTTCCAGGTTTTGCTTATAAATCAAGACAAGGCAGTAGATATAGTCAGAAAAAGAAAAAAGAAGAAAACAGACAAGTTAATTTCCCGTAAAGATGGCCTCTGATTCTGTCTTGACTATGAAACAGAAGTTTCATCATCATTTTTAAAATTGAGTTATTTACCCCAAATACAGATTGCAGAATCACATCGGTTACACATCCACATTTTTACATAATGCCCTATTAGTAACTGTTGTATTCTGCTACCTATATTAAAAAAAAAAGAAATAAAAAAAAATAAAATTGAGTTATTTTATTGTTTTAAAGTGTATATTTCAGTGTTTTTAGAACATTCACAAAGTTATGCCACCACTACCACTACCTGATTTTACAAAATTTTAATAACCCCCACCCAAAGAAAACTTGTCCTCATTTCTCTTTCCCCTGAATCCAGGCAACCACAAATCTACTTTCTATCTCTGGAGATTTGCCTGTTCTGAATATCTTATATAATTGGAATCATACAATACGTGGCCTTTTGTATACGATTTCTTCCTCTTAGCACAGTGTTTTCAAGATTCAGTCATGTACTCAAAAAACTTAACACTACAAAAGCCCAAACAACCCAATCAATAAATGGGCTAAGAAAATTAACAGACAATTTTCAGAAGAAGATGTACAATTGATCAACACATATATGAAAAAATGTTCAACATCTCTAGCAATTAGGGAAATGTAAATCAAAACTACACTAAGATTTCATCTCACTCCAGTCAGAATGGCAGTTGTCAAGAAGACAAGAAACAATAAGTGTTGGCGAGGATGTGGGGGAAAAAGGTATACTCATACATTGGTAGTGGGACTGCAAATTGGTACAACCACTCTGGAAAGCAGTATGGAGATTCCTCAGAAAACTTGGAATGGAACCACCATTTGACCCAATATCCCACTCTTCAGTTTATACTCAAAGAACTTAAAAATAACATACGACAGTGATGCAACACAATTTTTATAGTTTATAGCAATGTTTATAGCAGCACAATTCACAATAGCCAAACTGTGTAACCAACCTAGGTGCCCTTCAATAGATGAATGTATAAAGAAACTGTGGTATATATACACAATGGAATATTACTCAACAATAAAAGAGAATAAAATTATGGCATTTGCAGGTAAGTGGATGGAATTGGAGAATATCATTCTGAAGTGAAGTAAGCCAATCCCCCAAAACCAAAGGCTGAATGTTTTCTCTGATAGGTGGATGCTAATCCACAATGGGGTGGGGGAGCATGAGATGAGTGGAGGAACTGTGGATTGGGCAAAGGGGAGGGATGGGAGGAAAGGGGGCATGAGGATAGGAAAGATGGTAGAATGAGGCAGACATTGTTAACCTAGGTACATGTATGATTGCATGAATGGTGTGACCCTAGTTCATGTACAACCAGAGAATTGAAAAATTGTGTTCCATTTGTGTACAATGAATCAAAGAGCTCCATTTGTGTACAATGAATCAGCTGTTATGTATAACTGATTAGAACAAATAAATAAAAAGATTCAGCCATATATGGCATGGATCACTACTTTATGCCTTTTTATGACTGAACATTCTTTCATTGTATGGATATACTACATTTTGTTTATTGCACATTTGGGTTATTTCTACTTTTTAGCTGTTATGAATACTGCTATTGTATATGTAAGTTTTTAAGTGGGCATATGCTTTCAGTTCTCTTGATATACTCTACCTGTGAATGGAAGTGTAGACCTTCCAGACTGTCTTGCAAAGCAGCTGCATCTTTTTATCTTCTTAACAGCAGCATACAAGGGTTCTAATTTCTGCATATCCCAGTCAATACTTACTGTTTTCTATCTTCTTGATCACCTTTTTTGAAAAAAAATTTTGATGGGTATGCAATTCTAGCTTTAAACCTTCATTAGTTGATAAGAAATCATTTCATTGTCTTCTGGCTTGTGTAGTTTCTGAAAAGAGGTATATGACAATTTAACTTTTGTTTCTCTGTATGTAATATGTCTTTTCCTCCAGTCGTTTTAAAGCTTTTGATGTTATTTGTTTTTAGCAATTCAATTTTGTTGCACTTTTGTATAAATATGTGTTAATGTGCTTAGATATATGTATTTTTTCCTGCTTGTGGTTTGTTTAGCTTTTGGGATTTGTATGTTTATAGTTTTCATAAAATCTGGAAAATGTCTAGATGTTACTTTTCTTCTCTCTCTCTTTCTCTCTCTCACCAGAAATTGAACTCAGGGGTGCTTTCCCACTGAACCACATTCCCAGCTCTTTTCATTTTTTATTTTGACACAGGGTCTTCCTAAGTTGCTTAGGGCCTTGCCAAGTTGCTGAGGTTGGCTTTGAACTTGCAATCCTCCTGCCTCAGTCTCCTGAATCACTGGGATTACAGGTGTGTGCCACCATGCCCAGCTCAGATGTTATTTTTCAAAACATTTTTTGGGTCCTTTTCCCATTGTCATTCTGGAACTCCAGTTATATCTATGTTGGACAGATTGATATAATCACAAAAGTGATTTAAAGACCCCCCACCCCATCTGCCTACTACCTATTTACAGTAAATGTTATTGCTATATTTATATGTACCAATCATGTTTAGAAGTTGTATTTTTTAAAAAAATATTTTATGGGCTGGGGATGTGGCTCAAGCAGTAGCGCGCTCACCTGGCATGCGTGCGGTCCGGGTTCGATCCGCATCACCACATACAAACAAAGATGTTGTGTCCGCTGAAAACTAAAAAATAAATATTAAAAAAATTCTCTCTCTCTCTCTCTTAAAAAATATTTTATTCTTGTCATCATTTTTGTGTCTTTCTTTAAATACACAGTTCTAATAGCTGTTTTCATATGCTTCTTTCCAAGTTCTGCCACTTCTAGCTTTTTTGAATCTCCTTATGGAGACTGATTTGGTTATTAAAGTTATAGGTGAGTTGTTATGTCTAGTAATTTTTGAGTGACTAATGAACATCATGATATTATATTGATGAGTGGCTGGATTTTGGGAAACTTTTTTCTCCTTAGTGTTGGATTTTATTTTTCAAACAGTTATGTGTGTAGATTACTTTGATCCCTCAGACCCCCATCTTTATGCTCACTTTCATTCCAAAGTGAGTTAGTTTTACTAAATAAGACATCATTCCTCTATAATCTACTCTGAATACTGAGCAGTCCCTCAGAACTCTTCATTTGGCTCTTCAGAGTTAAGATGTTTCCCTGTTTGTCTGAACTTCTTGAAGTCTTCAGCTTTTACTCCCTGTCAGTATTTCCATTTCTCTTCCCTCTGTTATTCCCCTTTCCTTCTTTTTATCTGTCCATGTGGTATTTCACTTTTCCTACAGCTGGCAAAGATTCAAGGAACCCCTTTATAGTTTTTTTTTTTTTTTTCCAAATTTCTTCCTTTAAACTGCTCTCACCTTCCTGAGAGACAACAAATCTGCTGGGCTGGGCTGTGTTTGGTTTTCTCTGACTGTATTCATGATTTCGAAATCACCTTTAGGTAGACAGCTCAGAGATTATTAAATTCGCATTGTAGGTGCTAGGGAGTATAGCTCAGTGGTAGAGTACTTGCCTACCATGTGGGAGGCCTTGGGTTCCAGCCCTAGCACTATCCCCCTGCAAATAAACAACAAAAACAAACAAACACAAAAAACAAACAACAATAACTCTCTAAAACTCACCGTGATCCCCCCCTTTTTTGGATATCATAATTCTGTGTTGCCTGAAGCCAAATGACTGAAAACAGTTGTTTTGCATGTTTTAGCCTGTACTTTACTTGTTTATAAACTGGGAGGTCATGTCTGTTTCTTGTTATGCCTTTATGGCTGGAAGCCTAATTTTGTTTTGTTTTAAAACTATAAATACTATTTGTACTACTGGGTTTTATGCTCCCAAAAGAAAGATATCTGACTGCCTATCTTTAGCATATAGAAAGGATGAAGTTTTTGTGAATGATACTCTTTGATTAGGAAAGGAATTAATATTTTCCTAAGTTAAAAGCTTTTATTTCATAGTTTAATCATACTCTAGATTAAAAAAGAATTATTATAGTTGTGACTTGCTTCCATCAACATTCCTCTAGTTAAGATAGCATTCAAGGGCTGGGGATATGACTCAAGCGGTAGTGCGTTCGCCTGGCATGTGTGGGGCACTGAGTTTTATCCTCAGCACCACATAAAAATAAAATAAAGATGTTGTGTCCACCGAAAAACTAAAAAATAAATATTAAAAAATTCTCTCTCTCTCTGTCTCTTTTAAAAAAAAAGATGGTATTCAACTTTGTCTAGGTTATTTGTACCTTATTTATCTGCTTATAGTATTATTTAGACATTTCCTTCTGCCTTCTTGCTTTTTATTTTCTGCTTTATATTTCCTTTAGTTTATTTATGCTGATATCTCTATTAGGGGCTCTGCAAGAGGGTAAAAGAGATTAAACACACATGCAAATGAAACTTAGAAATTTGGCTTTGGATTCAGTTTTAATGTTTGGAAGTTGTCAAAAGTAAAGTCAGAATCTAGCATGGGATGTCCATGACCACTGGAATAGAATTTTTTTTTCTTTTGGTGGCTGTTATACAGGTGTTTATTAGCTGTCATTGTTTATCTGCCATTGATATTGAAATATAGTAGAAATTTGAATGATCTAATTGATCTGTTATTGTTGGAATCTGGGTATGCTGGGGAAGAGATAATGGGGGAAGTAAGGTAACATTCTTTGTTGCAAGGAATCACTGAGTTTTATACTAATTAGCCTTGAAAAATGTGGAGCTATTTGACAGACCAGATGTTTTCAGCATGAGCCATGTGTCTCATCAGTGAATGTGCCTTGTGTCTGCAGGCAACATTGTTAGATTTTTCTCATTCTATAAACAGTGTTCCAAAATATAACTAAACCCCAAAGTGTGTTTATCTTTTTGGCTTAATTTCTATCCATTCTAAAGTTTCTCTCTAGAGGAACTGCATTTTATTACACATAGCTCTTCATACCTAATTGTAGTATAAACACCATTCTGTTTACATTAAACCATGTGACTTGTACTGTTTTCTTTGAGTCTGTAAAATTTTAATAAAACCAACTATTTGAGATCTAATCATAATTGTGCTTTTATTTCTAAATTTAGGAGGAATAAACCTTTCTTCTGTCCATTTATTTGAACTAAGATTTTGATTCTTGGAACACATGAGAGAAGACATAAAAGAAATTAAACAAACCGTCTCTAGTCTTTAGTGTTTATGGTATTGAGTGCTTTGGAGCAAGAAAAGCCTAAGTATCAGTTGCAAAAATCATTCTTTAAATCCAGAGTTGAGCTATATATCTTTTTAATTTATAGTTTTTCCTTTACTTACGTACATCATGGGAAATTAGGAAATTAAAAGCCTGAAGAAGCAAATTATCACTCATAATATTTTTGTGCAAAGAAAAAATCATGGTTAATATTTTTGCATGTATTTTTCTACTCATTTCTCTATTATTTATATGTGTTTTTGTAATTAATGATATATTGATAAATGATATATATACACATAGTTTTTAAAATGTCATGATTATTCTTATAAGATCATTTTTTTAAAATTGTTGTACCCTTCTTAGAGGTACTGTAATTCAAAGTTGATGGAGTGGATGGAACAGGCTCCCATTCCATCTCCCTACTCCAAAAATTTCATTTGATACATTGTCCATAGATAGAGAACATATCAGTTATGACACCGATAAAAACAAATATTATACTTGATCTTAGCCCAAAGGCTGATAAGTACTAAATTTATTTTTTGAAATAATTTTCATTTAACAGTATTACAGACTTTTTACTATTTCTTTAATACATGGACATGTTATGTTTGAAATAGTTGTTTTTGCCAACATTCTTCATTGAAAACTTGTTCACCCGAAGGCTGTGCATTTTCATTTATTACAATACTGATAATAATAGACATTATCTTTTAGGGAATCTTTGGCAGTTTGAATGATAAAATTCTGTTTCTGATTTGCATTTTTTAATCTTCTGTTCAACTTTTGTTTTTATATGTTGATTTCTCCATTTTTTATGTGAATTCTCTTTGTTTATTTCTATTCAATTATTTATTTTTGTGGTACTGGGGATCAACAAGACCTTGTGCTTGATAAGCATATGATCTGCCACTAAGCTACATCCTCAGCCCCAATTGTAGTCTTAAAAAAAAAGCAACAACCAAAGGTTATTAATCTTTTATATATGCATTACAAATAATCTTTACCAGTTTATTTCCCCTTTAAAGTTCTTATGTTCATGTAAGCCCAGTGGCTCAGGAGCCTGAGGCAGGAGGATCACAAGTTCAAAGCCAACCTCAACAAAGGCAAGGTGCTAAGCAACTCAGTGAGACCCTGCCTCTAAATAAAATACAAAATAGGGCTAAGGATGTGGCTCAGTAGTTGACTGCCCCTCAGTTCATCCTCAGTAGTCATCCCTGCCCAAATTCCTATGTTCTTTTTATGCATGACTAACTTTGTTTTCATTAGTTTTTTCAATCTTAGCTTTATTTATCCTCCCATGCTTATGAAAGCTTTATGGCCAATAAGGTAAATACTATATCTTTTATTAATATTAAATGTTTCTCTGGGTTGTCAGCAATATTTGTGGTCTTAAAATCTTTTGTATCTCATATTAACATAGCTATTCTATTTTTTTAGTATATCATTTTCCATCTTTTACTTTCAGTTCATTTGTGTCTTAGAATCTAAATTATATTTCTTTCAGAGAGAAATCAGTTGGATTATGCTTAAAAAAAATTCCATCTGGCAGTGTTGGCTTTTTTTTTTTGTGAGTTACTTTCTTAGGAGTTACTCTATGGATTATGATATGCATCTTAATTTACCATAGTTTACTTTATGCCATTACAAATTTGATATACATAGTTATAGTTCTGTTTCATCCTAACTCCTTTCTTCACTCATCTTTTATATTATGGTTCACATATAACATCCGTATATTTTATAAGCCAAACAATACAGTGTTGTATTACTTTAAAATACCTTATCTTCTGAAGAAATTAAGAGAAAAATGTGTGTATATGTGTATGCATATAATATACATATTGTATACATATATAATACCATAGTAACATATATATGTATGTGTATTTATATAAATTTCTGTCACTGAGGATTGAACCCAGGGCCCTTTACAACTGAGCTACATCCTCAGCGCTTTCTGGTTTTTAATAGATCACACTAAGTTGTTTAGGGCCTTGATAAATTGCTGAGACTGGCTTTGAACTTTCAATCCTCCTGCCTCAGCCTTCTGAGTTCCAGGGATTAAGGTAGGCTGGAAATATGTATATTTAATATTTTATAATCAGTATGCATTTATTATTTCCTATGCTCTTCATTGTTGTCTGAATTCAAGTAACTCTTGTCACTTCTTTTTGAGCTTTCTTTAAAAGTATTTCTTGTAAGGCAAGTTGGCTAGCAAGGCATTATCTGTCTGTTATTTGAAAATGTATTTCATTTCACTTTTATTTTTAAAGGATATCATCAGCTAATGATTGGTCAGAGGCTGGACTCAAACTTAAGCTGGTTTCCACTCTTTGCCAATAGATTTGTATGTGGATTATGGAGTGAGTTAAAAATTTAGGTATAGGAAGGGGATATGGGGGGAAGTACACTGGCAAATGAAATCTACCAAATTGTACTGTATCCATGTATGAATATACCACAATGAATCCCATATAATTTATATAATGTACTAATTGAAGTAATAATCATAATAATAGAAGGGAGATGAGTAGAATAGAGCAAGTGGATTAGGGGGAGGGAGGTGAAGGGGAGGGAAATGAAAGTGATCACATATGTTATGTGCATGTATGAATATGGCATAATGAATCCCATAATTATGTATAATAATAATGTAGCAATAAAAATGTTTAAAAAATTCAGGTAGGTTCCAAGTGTGCTTGAGTTTTTACTTTCTGATAGGCCTATGTATGTACCTATAGCCTCCTAGTCCGCCAGGCACATGTGAGGTGCTTAGGCCCTTTTAGATGTCCCATGTATGTCTGCACAGTCAGACAGCTAGAGCTGTGCAGAGAGCCTCTCTCTATATGTTCTTTCTATGACCTTCCTTTTGAATTTTTTTCTTCAGTCTGCCCTTTGCCCCAACCCAGACTGCAACTTTAGACAAGTAGAGCTGGAGACTTTCCTTATTCATATTTTAATTTTAATTTTTTTATTGAGTTTACTACTTCAAATATGGGGTTTTCACCCTCCGCTCCAAATCATGTCCTTCCCTAATGTCAAGTTTTCATGACTAGCTATGACTAATGACCAGTAGAAGGGTAATTGGTGGTTTTTGGTAGGGGTAGGTGAGTGATGGAAGTAGCCCCAGGCAAGATTACTACAAGAGCCCCATTGTTGAGCAGTTCTCATGAATAAACATTTCTGGATTTGTTGTTCTCATTTGTTCAATTTCCAGAACTCTGAAATGGTTGTTTTTGGTAGTTTTGTCCAGTGTATATTTGTTTTTTCTTGGGTAGAAAATTTGCCAGTTTCTTTACTCTGCTGTAGTAGAAGTGTAGCTTTCAGTACTTCGTTTTATAGGATGATTTTTTTGGTCACTGAGATGATCTTTTAAAAATTATTTTAATCTTTATGTAATTAATTCCTTATTAGATATTTTAAGTTTTACACATTTTTTGATAAAATCTTTTTGATTATATTTTTCTAGTCTTTGAAAGCATATGTTATTTTTTAATGAGATTTTTTTCATTGATGTTTTAGTTAAAACTGTATTTATCTAATGTACAGTGAAAACTAATTTAGCCTAAAAATTTTTACTGAGGAATATGTCTGTGACCCTAAAGAAGACTAAAAGTCCAGCTAAAGGTGATAAATTCCTTTTGTAGGCATTATCCTGCACTGAAAACTCTGGAACATCTAGAACATACCTATCTGCCTCAAGTAAGCCACTATCGATTCTGCAAGGTGATGGTGGATAACATTCCCAAGCTTCGAGAAGAAATAAAGGATGTTTCTATGTCTGATCTCAAAGACTTTCTGGAGAGCATCCGCAAACATTCAGACAAAATTGGAGAGACTGCCATGAAGCAAGTAGGTCTTGGGTTTGTGATAGGTTGGCCAATGACTTTGCAAGTATTCAGTTAAACATGGGTTTCTCTTTGCCAAATGTCCTGTTTCTTATCATTTTAAGGAAGTCCTTTGTCTTTGGGAATACATGATTAAAAACCTTTCTTATTGTCTTAACAGAGCAATGAATTATTGACTATTATATGGTTTTGCTCTGTGGATAGTCAGTAAATACTGATTGGTTATGATGATTTATATTGGAGAATTGAGGAAAATTAATTAAAAAATACTTCCCTTGGTTTTGGCTATGATTTGATGCTCATAGTATTTTAAAGTTCTTTTTATAGTTAATTATCTAAATTATGTTGCATGTGCCTTTGGCAGGATTATCTACTATGTAAGCAATATGACATATTTTATATGGGTATTTCTGATATTAAAAGGTAAATTTTTCTATTGAGAAATGCTGTGAATCATGATCACAGAAAGGAATATATTTATAGCTGACAAATTAATAAATGTGTTAGAAATATTTAGATTTTTTTAAAAAAATCTTTGTCTCTTAAGTCATGAAAGCTGCAAAGAACATCTGGATTTCTTTTGTCATTATGAATAAAAGAGTAGTAATGACTTGCAGTAGTACTTACTTTTTAAAATTTAAGCCACATTGATTTTATTAAAACTTCTCAGTATACCTGATGATGTAGCCTACAACCATAAATAGAAGATTTAGTTGTTTATGGAAAGTGTTTTTTGGTTTTATAACAACAGTGTTTTTGAATAGGTCATTTGTAGTTCTTATCATTCTGTGGAGAATGAGGGAACAGATTATATTTGGATCAAGAGATTTGCCGATTACCCTTTACTAAGGCACTGCAGATATTTTCTTTTTAAAAATTTTGTTAGCATTGCACTTTACAGTTTAAAACTAGTTAATGACAAGCCTGATAGAAATAATTATATGATTTTTTTATAATGATAAAGAAACAAAAAGTAATCATTGAAAATATAACTTTGCATTGCTGGGTATAGGAAGACAGGTATCTGGTACAAATCTTTAACAACTATGGTTTACTGATTTTTGCCAAACTTTGAAAATAGGTGAGTGTGGAAGTTGTCTTTTTAAAGGATGTTTTTCCTAGGCCTCTGGGTAAGAAATTAACTTTACTTCCCTTTTGATGAAAGAATCTATTAAGAACACTATTTCTTTGTTTAATATGAGGTTAGCTGGTCTCATTCCTTAATATTCCTTAATATTCTGAAGAAATGAATGCTCAGGGGAAGTTGAGAGAGTTGCTGAAGTTCAAACAAATCACTTGTAAAATTGGATCCTCTAGCAGAATTCATGTCAGGTTGAAATGAATATATCTACTGTGGTACTCAATCTGTGTAAATGATTGGCTGTTTGCCTCATTTTTGTCATACAAAGAAATGCTGGAGAAATCTTTTATAAATTCAGACTTTTATTAGGTCTTTATTCCCCCTATAAAAATTTTCATCTCAGGAATAGCTCTTATTGTATGAATTATTATCCTAATATGATATATGCATACAGATGTGTATGTGTGTGCATGTATATGTACACACATTTCTTGAATAAAGATATCTTTTGTATTTTTCAATCTTCTGTAGTACCTAGAAAGTAAAGATATGATATGAGAGGAATTACCATATACTTCATACTTAGTGAATGTTTAATATTATATTTTAATTCATGGATATTGGAAAAGAAGGAAAGGAAGTGGTCTATTTCTCACCTATATAAAGCCCCAAATGGTGTTTCTGACTTGTGATTTTTTTCCCCCCACAATGGTGATTTAGGAATTTAGACTCTTTCCATTGTGTGGCTCTGCTGTCTTTAGTATACTAGTCTTTGAAGATTGCAACCATAAGGGAAAGACCAAAGAGTATCGCATGTGGGAGGATTTTTAAGGGGACAGGCATGAATTTCACACATTATTACTTCTGCCCGCATTGCATTGGCTAAAACTCAGTTAACATGGCCATACCTACCTACAGTGAAGATTGGGAAATGTAATCTCACTTTGTCCCTAAGATGAGGAGGACAGAGTTTGGTGAATAGAAGCCAGTCTCTTCACCTTCTGCCCTATGTATAACTGTAGAACACACCCACCCCTTCCTTAAGGGAGAGAATCCAGTGGCCCACTTAGTCACAACATTCATCTCAAAAGTCTAGTATCTTCCATCTCACTCCAGTAAGATTGGCAGCCATTATGAAGTCAAACAACAACAAGTGCTGGCGAGGATGTGGGGAAAAGGGTACACCTGTACATTGCTGGTGGGACTGCAAATTGGTGCGGCCAATTTGGAAAGCAATATGGAGATTTCTTGGAAAGCTGGGAATGGAACCACCATTTGACCCAGCTATTCCCCTTCTCGGTCTATTCTCTAAAGACCTAAAAAGAGCATACTACAGGGACACTGCTCCATCGATGTTCATAGCAGCACCATTCACAATAGCAAGACTGTGGAACCAACCTAGATGCCCTTCAATAGATGAATGGATAAAAAAAATGTGGCATTTATACACAATGGAGTATTACTCTGCATTAAAAAATGACAAAATCATAGAATTTGCAGGGAAATGGATGGCATTAGAGCAGATTATGCTAAGTGAAGCTAGCCAATCCCTAAAAAACAAATGCCAAATGTCTTCTTTGATATAAGGAGAGTAACTAAGAACAGAGTAGGGAGGAAGAGCATGAGAAGAAGATTGACATTAAACAGGGATGAGAGGTGGGAGGGAAAGGGAGAGAGATGGGAAATTGCATGGAAATGGAAGGAGACCCTCAGGGTTATACAAAATTACATACAAGAGGAAGTGAGGGGTAAGGGAAAAAAAAACAAGGGGGAGAAATGAATTACAGTAGATGGGGTAGAGAGAGAAGAGGGGAGGGGAGGGGAGGGGAGGGGGGATAGTAGAGGATAGGAAAGGCAGCAGAATACAACAGACACTAGTATGGCAATATGTAAATCAGTGGATGTGTAACCGATGTGATTCTGCAATCTGTATACGGGGTAAAAATGGGAGTTCATAACCCACTTGAATCAAAGTGTGAAATATGATATATCAAGAACTATGTAATGTTTTGAACAACCAACAATAAAAATTAAAAAAAAAAAGTCTAGTATCTTTCAGGAATGCTCACCTCCTCCCCCACCATTAGGTCCATATGTGGCTCTTCATGGGCTGATGACCAGTTAACTGAAATTATAAATCATCTGTACCTGTGTCTCCTCTTGTCCCCAATACACAATGAAAAAGCTAGAATAAAAATAACTACAAACAAAACTTCCATTTAGGAAAGGAAAGAATAGGAGGCAAACTGTTCCCTGCTCCTTAGCAAATCATTTGGTCCTCTTGGGTAGGCATTAGGAAGTCCCTCAGGATTGTTGTAGGGGAACTTCTTTGCTTAGACCTTGATTGTCTAGAAGGAACTCCTTTTTCCATTGTTCTGCTATGCTTCTAGTTGTGCACTAGTTTTTTTCCCCCTGCATATACTCCTGAAGTGAATTCTGGGGAATATACATTCATTAGAAGGCATATTTCTTTCTCTCTTTATATCTATATCTACAATTACATCTATATTTGTCTTACTCTCCCTGCTTTCTGCTCCTGCAAGTTTAGGGATCTGAGGGTTGTTTTAAGGCTCTGAACAGTCAAAGGTTAATTTAGTCCAGATTTGTGTGTTTTGGGCATTATACTTCCCTTGAAACTTGGTAGGCTTCTGATCTGTTTCTTTCCAGTGGGTTCTGTGTGAACATCGTACCCAATGTTGTTTCCTAAATAAAGTTTTCAAGAATGGTTTTATTTTTCTTTTTCCCTGTTTAGAGAATTAGTGAAGGTGGGGAAGCATAGGGCTTGCCTCATGCCTAATTTTGGTTTAATGGTCTTACTTTGAGGCTATACGAAATAGTGGATGGGAAGACCATATTTGAATCTGATCTCTGCATCGGAATTGAGTCACTTTGTTCAGCTAGAAGTCTTCCTGGAGTTTTATTGTTCAATCCTTATTCTTTTCACTTACTGTTTAGAATTTATATGTGTTGAGCTTTCTAAATCTCTGAGGCTCAAGTTTCTGGATGTCTTCTATTTCCTATAATTTCAGTCTGCAAATTAATGAAGACTTTTATAGCTTATCTCTTTTATGTAATACCTTATTAAAGCAGAAAGTAAATGCCAATTGGACACTGTAACTCTTTTTATTCACTCATAGTGCTACAGGACCAGTTGGCATTTGGTATGCTTTTCTACTTACTATAGGTTCTAGTTTTACCAGATGTTTTCTCACAGAATTATAGGGCTGTCCAGCCTTTTGTCTTGTTAAGTGTATTCTTGATTCCTACTGCCTGATTACTAAGCCCAAATAAATTTCCCCTTTTTTATGTTTTATTTTGGTTGCTGTTGTGTTGGTAATATTATGCTTCTAACACCAGTTTCTGAATTTGTTAAATAATGCTAATTGCTATAATAGTTAAACTCCAAAATCTCATTATATATATATATATATATATATATATATATATATATATATATTTTTTTTTTTTTTTTTTTTTTTTCCTCATGTAAAGGCCAAAATGGATGTTCCTGGTGGGGTAGCTCTCCTCTCAAGTGATTATCAAGGGAGTCAAGACTCTTTTAAGTTATGGTTCTACAACTTCAACCTATAGCTTCCAAGAGTACAACAGAAGAAATAGAGTAAAGAATATAATAAGATTTTTTAATATACTGTTATGGTTTGGATGTGAGTCGTCCTTAAATGCAGGAATATTCAGAGGTAAAATGATTACATTATGAGAGCTGTAACCTAATCGGTACATACTAGTTTGAATGTGGCAGTTGTAGGCAGATGGGGTGTGGCTGGAGGAGTTGGGTCACTGGGGGCGTGTCCTGGAAATGTGCCTCTTCCCTGTGGCACCTTCCCCCTTTCCCTTTCTCTGCTTCCGGACTCCACTACCAGCTGAGCAACTTTCTTCTGCTGGGCCCTTTTCCCGTGGTGTACTGCCACAACTTGGGCCCAGAGCAATGGAGTCAGCCATTTATAGACTGAGACCTTTGAAACTGTGAGCCCCAAATAAATTTCCCCTTCTTTAAGTTGTTCTTGTTAGGTATTTTGGTCACAGAGACATAAAAGCTAACTAAAACATGGGCAAATATCACTTCTTCCAACATTACATTGTCTAGAGCTCAAACCCTACATGGGAGGTTTACAAATATACTCTAGCTGTGTGACCAGGAGGAGGGCGAAATAGGTTTGGTGAACAGATAGCTAGCCTCTGCCATAACTTGCTGTTGAATGGACTAGAAATATAAGTATCTTCCTTGTCTTTTTTTTCTTTCTTCACAGTTGTCATCCTTTTAACCACCTCCCTGATGTGTTTGCTTTCTAATTACTAATCCATTTTTTAGTGTTGTCAATGTTGCTATTTAGAACTTTTAGTTCAATAATCATGGTTTTGACTTTAAAGAAATTTGTTCTTATTTTTATATTTTCTTAACTGTAACTTCCCTTTTGAAAACATTACTAAGTAACATTCTTTAGAATTATTGAGAAAACACATTTGAAGGTCTTAATGTTGATGGTCGGTTTGGACTTTTCCAGAAATTATGTAGATGACTTTTTCTTGGTGAACATCCCTCTTTTCCTTCTTCTACTCATTATCTCCCGAGTTGCTGGGTGATCCATGAGTGAACTTTGTCCTTAGTGCAGTGAACTATTAGAGCCAGGTTTGTAGATTGGCTTCTCTTGTGATATACCAGCCAAATTAAATCAGCAGAAGGGCGCCACTCTAATTAAGTTCTACTGAACAAGTTAGGCTGCAAACATTTGAGATTATAATCTTAAACTGTTTGTTGTCCAATTTCACCAAAAGATAAAATGCAAATAATGCTATATGAAGATCATCTGAAAGATATATCATTTATCCATTTTTCTATTTGAGGTTTTACATTGGCTCTGATGGAACTTTATCACTAGGAAACTCCTTGCTTTGATTGCAAGTGACAGGCAGAATTCCGAGATGACTTCCAAGATCCCTTCCCCCTGGTGTGTATATCCTCTAAAATCTCCTCCCCTTGAGTTGGGCAGGCTTGATATAATCTGAGAGCTTCCTTAAAAGAGGGTCAGGGGCTAGGCACAGTGGTGTACTTCTGTAATCCCAGGGCCTTCTGAGGTTGAGGCAGGAAGATCATAAGTTCAAAGCCAGCCTCAGCAACAGTGAGGCGCTAAGCAACTCTGTGAGACCCTGTCTCTAAATAAAAAATATGAAAAAAGGGTTGGAGATGTGGCTCAGTGGTTGAGTGCCTCTGAGCTCAATGCCAGGTACCTGTCTCCCCGCAAAAAAGGAGGGTCAGGAGATCAGAGAGAGAAAGTTAGACAGATTCAAAGCTGCAGCAGATGCTCTGTTGTTGGTCTTGAAGAAACAGGATGCCATGTTTTGTAGAGGGCCATGTGGCAAGAAAATATAGGCAGCCATGAGTTGTTAAGAATGATCTTTGGCTGAAGCCAGCAAGAAAATGGCAACCTCAGTGTTAAAACTATAAGGAACTGAATTCTGCAACAGCCAGAATAAGCTTAGAAGAGTACCCTAAGCTCTAGATGAGATTAAGCCCCTGACTAACACCATGATTTCAGCCTGGTGAGATTTTGAGCAGAGGATCCAGTAAAATTATGCTGAATTTCTGAATTACGAAAACTCTGAGATAATAATTATGTAGTTTTAAGCTGCTAAATTCATTGTAGCAAAAGGAAACTAATGCATCTAGTATTTTGCCCTCAAATAGCATTACTTTTTACTAAATTGTACATTTATTTTTTTATTTGGACCAAGGCAACAATGTTATGGATCGGTTTAAAAGGTCCAGGTAGAAGTCTGTTTTTCTTCCACTGTATCTGGGAAGCTGTAGACAAATCAGAAAATGTGCAAGTGTGAAAATTAGGATAGAAGTTTACTCATTTAGCAGAATCTGAGGAGGAGTTTAAAAATTATTCATTTTACTGCTTATCATTATGTTGAATTTTAAGTTAAGAAGTTATGTTTTTATTTTCAAAACCTTTTTCATGTTTCCATGTTGCATTTTTTTGTTGTTTCTGTTTCTAACATGGATGTTAGACTGAAAGTGTGAGGTTCTGCTATGGGAAATAGAGCCAACTTTAAAGCAGGTAGAAAAAAAGCCTCCATTTTATCCTTCTCCATTTTCCGTGTTCATCTTCTTCCAGTATGTTTCTAAAATATTGTGTTATCTTATTTTGGAGTTATCACTTTAGCTGAAAGTGATTTTTAAAGATACCCAAAGAAGGCTTTTGTTAACTCTCTGCTGTTTTCTAGTTTTTCTTTTGAAATTAATTTCTGGAATTTACTTGTTATGGGACTGATTTGTGTAGGAGGGAATTTCTATATTTCTTATTTTGATTAGTTTGCCTTAGGCTTTGTGGGGCTAAATAACATTTGTGATATAAACATTTCTGGCTAGGTTGATGTCTGTGTGAGTCTCTTTAACAAAAAGAAGGATTATTTATTTTTAAAATTCTAACATGCCTTTGCCAAATTTTATGCGTTATATAACTGATGTTAAGGAAGTAAACTGGTAGCCTATAAAAGAAATCGAAGGCTTCTAGATATTCGTCCTTTAGTAACTGACCATTGGGTAAGAGTAGTTGTCACCATGATTCTTTTAGCATTTGATTGTTTTTGGTTAAATCTTGACTAAGAGCTTCATGGGCTCTTTTATTTATTGTGAAGAACAAAAAAAAATTTTTTTTGATACCAGGGATTGAACCCAGGGGTGCTTACCACTGAGCCCCATCCCCAGCCCTTTTTAATATTTTATTTAGAGACAGGGACTTGCTAAATACCTCGCTAATCTGCTGAGGCTCGCTTTGAACTCCTTCTGCCTCAGCCTTCCGAGTTGCTGGGATTACATGTGTGTGCCACCGCGCCTGAGAGTGTAGAACAATTTTTTTCTTAGCTCTGGTATAATACTCCAACTGTTAAGTGCTCTGTAAGGCAGTATTTCTGTTGAAATATCTTGTGTGCTGGACTCCATGTAGACCTCCACAAAATATGGCCTTTGGAGTCAAAAGAGATTGGTCTGGTATTTCTGGGTTTACTTTAGATTCTCTTTTATTCTTCATTTTGGTATTTATCTATGTGGACTCCTTCCTGATCTTTGCTTTTTTATCTTATGGGTGGCCTAGGGGATAGGTGGGGGAATCTAAGAACTGCTGTTGATTCTTGGCATATACATGAATCCAAATAGCTTACATTCAATAGTACAGTTTCACAGAGAGTCTGAAGAGGATAGTAGGGTTTTAGTGTTACTGTTAAGTGATATGGTAGTTAACAGAATAGACTTGGATTATGAATTAGACTCCTAGTTTGACATTTGTTTTATGACACTGAGCAAGTTGTTACAGCAATCTTCACAACAATGCTATAAAATTGAAAATTTTAACCTTCTTTGCACAGATAAGGAAACAAATTTAGAGAGATCCAGGATTTAGCTTAATTACAGCCGTATACTAAATTAAAAAAAAGAACCATTCTAGGTAAATGGTGAATGTGAGTAGACTGATGGTAGAGGAGATAAAGAGGTAGAACTTGATGTATTGAAATACATTTTTTATTCCTAAAATTTAATTGCCACAGTTTCTTGTGGCAATTTTCAGTATTGAATGAGATTTCCTTTTTAAGAATAATTGTCTTCTTTTTGCCCCCTAAAGTTGTTTTATTACATATACTTTTAAAATATATTGAACCTGATTTCAGTTAAAAAGCACATGTATATTATATGACCATTAAGTTTAAAGGATTGATGTTTCTTTACTGATATTAAGTTGAGGTGAGAAAAGAGAAATCAATCATTTCTTCAATCTAATTTAATGAGAATTAGGCAGTTTGTTTTGAGCTTTCTACTCTTCAGGGTAAAAAAGGAAAATATATGATTGTGTGTGTATATTATTTATTTGTTTGGGCTAAACAAAATACACTAGCTTATTGGGAGAACTTTTCCTTTATTAAATTTTAAGAGAGCATTGCTGTATGGAATCTGTAGTTTGAGAACATGGCTTTGTGGTGTGCTTATATTAAAATAGACATTGCTTAGAAAATTCACCAGAAGGGGTAGTTATTACATTATTCATGTCATCGTGTGTGTGTGTGTATTTCTGTCATTTTGAGATTAAATTCTTTAGAGAATCTTCCTTTTATTGGACCTTGGCTTGTGCTAATGAGAAACAATATCTAAAACAGTATGTTGTCCCAAGAATAAACTGAATGATGAGTGGAACAGAAGCAAATAACAGAAATTGACTTAAATATATAAAAAAGAATTTAATAAGTAGTAAAGGTGGTGTGATGCAAGACACACACACACACACTCTCTCTCTCACACACACACACACATACACACATTGGCATCACATTCTAGAGATGAAAAGTGAGTTTGCCCTTTGTAAACTCTACAGGTAGTGAGGTCAGCACAATGCATAGGAGTATCATCTTCCTGTCAATCTGTGGAGGGCTCTGATGGGTTCAGCTTTTCTCTTCCAAAGGTGGGTCATGCCTCAGGAAAGCGACCTTGCTTGTGTTTCATTTATAAAGAAATTCGGAGAAGGGCGGAGAACAGCTAGTCAGCTGTGCACCGTGTTATTCCTTGCTGACCAGACAAATGACTTGGCTAGGGGGAATTCTTATATCCGTGCCACATGTTTTAGCTAGAGAAACCTAGTATTTTTCAGATGATGCTAAGTCGGGCTTGCTGAGCTATGAGAATGGGGATAGTAGAGAACCACTAGGGCCCTCCTAGGTATCTCAGAAGAACAGTGGGGCACCCCATTGCTTTGGTTATTGGTTTACTTATCTTGTCTTCCCAATCTTCCCAACCAATCTGTGGTTTCTGTAGGAGTAGGGGCATGGTTTTTATTTTTCAATCTTTAGCCACCTTACAAGGTGGTAAGGAGATGGTTGGTGACAGATACTTGGTGATAGGAGATAGATACTAAATCAATTAATGACTATATTTAGTGAGTGTTTAATGTTCCTATACCTTCCAGGAAAAGCTATTTTTTTTTTTTTATGGTCTAAGATCTTAGTCTCCAATTGCATTCTTATTTAGGTATATAAGAATATTTAAAATTGCTCTTTGAATGGATTTTGACTCTTTTCTGAAAGTACTGTAGTCATGCTAAGAAATAATCAGATTGACTTCTTGTTAATGAAGGATTGAACATTTATGTCTTTTCCCTCTCCAGACTCATAAAAGCAGTAGCTGTAAGGGAATGTTTTAAAAAGCACAAGCTTCAAACCTAAAGGAGAGTAGATAATAGCAGAATTTTTAGGAAGCCAAAAAGTAAAAAGATATGTGATAATAGTCTTATCAGATCCAAACAACAATTAGTACTGTACCTGCAATACAAACCAGCAGTAGATAAAGCTGAGGCCAACCACTTTTATGGGTTCACAGAACTCCTCAAATCATAGAAATTTGTGGTATCAAGTTGCTCTGGGGAAAGGAGGTAAAACAGATGTCCAGATAGGGTTGGCTGAAAGTCATTTTCAAAAACAGACAATCCCTATTTCAACCCCAGCAGGACACTGGAGAAAAATAGACAAAAGATGAGGGTAGGGGAACCATATTGAAATAGAGTGAAAGTCAGGATAATGAATGTTGAGTTCATCCCCTTTCTCCCACAGCTCTCTCTCCTGATTTGGCTTCCAGAACTCTAAGAGCCGGGTTGTACCCACTAAATTGACATTTGAAGAGTAATATGATTAGCTCAAGAGAAAATTTCTAAAGATATCACCACTGGATAGTCCCCAGCAAAATGGACAAGTTAGATCACATTGAGTCTGTGGTGGACCAGACTGCTGGACATGCATAGAACTTTCAATCAGCTTTGTAAAAGTGTCTCAATTTAAAAATATGAACAGAAAGCTAAGGATCACTGGACATTTAAGAACTGCCTCTACTATGAAAGAGGTCAGAACAAACAATATAAAGAAGGAATTTAGAGAAAATATCTATGCAAGAAGAGAGAAAGTACTGTAGATGTACTACAGTATTTTAAGGCATGAATATCCAAATTAAAAGGTTCACTAAGTGCCCAATAAAAGGGATGAAAATAGATTTATATCAGGCATGTTGTGAAAATCAGAATTTAGAAGACAAGGGGAAAAATAATCCAAAATGCTTGCAGAGAGGGAAAGAAAAAAAAATCTAACAGGTTCGGGGAAAAAATTTAGTCAAAATGATTTTGGACTTCACAGTATTAATACTGGAAGCTAGACTTATATCAAGCAAGTGTGAGAGTAGAATAAAGATGTTTATCAAAAAGCCACCAAAATTTACTTCCTGTGATTTGTGTGCGCACATACAAAGTGGAGAATATGAGATTTAGGACACAGAGGAGAGACACAAACTGAGTTCTTGAATTGATGGTTAAGAGAGGTACTTGGTTGAAGGTGGAATAGCTGGTATAAAGTGCAATCAGGACTACTTTGAGCTTTTAAAAACGTTCAAAAGAGACATTTTTAAGAAGGTAAAAGTGGTAGAAAATTGCTTGTGTTTATACATAATGAGAAGAAATTCAGATAGTTTGGAAACAAAGTAATATGTATTTAGAAAACTAAACAAACAAAAAAGTAAGAAAGTTATCAACTCTGGGAAACAAAAATGGTGTGATAAAGGAAAAGTGATCCTAGTGTCTTACATGGCATTGCACTTATATAGTTAAAATGATTAAACATTAAAAATTATTTAAGCCATTGATGTATCTCTGTTTTGCAAGGGTAGGTGAATGGGTGCTGTCTATAGATATGTGGTGCTAAAGTGTTAAATGTATGAAAGAGCTGAATCTTCATCTTCCACAGGGGAAGGTCAATGGGGAATGCTCTAATCAAAACAAAACAAAAAAATAATACAATTAAAAGATGGCAGCAACTCAAGTGTCTATTGACAGATGAATAAATAAAATGTGCTGTATACATAAAATGGATTATTTACTCAGTCTTAATAAGGAAGGACATTTTGACACAACTTGGATGAACCCTAGATACATTATGCTGTGAGATAGGTCAGGCATAGAAGGACAAATATTGTACGATTCCACTTATACGAGGCTCTTGGAATAGTCAAGCTCATAGAAACAAAGTAGATGTTTTTCACAGGTCATGGGAGGGAGAATGGTGACTTAGTTTGAATGGGTATGGAATTTCAGTTGGGAAAGATGAGGACATTCTGAAGATGGATGGTTAGGATATTTGTACAACAGTGTAAATGTATATAATGCCATAGAACTGCACACTTAAAAATGGTAAAGTTTATCTTATGTGTATTTTATCACAATAAAAAAAGTTAAAAAAAAAAAAAAGCTGGGCGTGGTGGTGCACACCCAAAGGCTCTGGAGGCTGAGGCAGGAGGATCAAAAGTTCAAACCAGCCCCAACAACAGCAAGATGCTAAGCAACCCAGTGGGACCCTGTCTCTAAATAAAAAAAAAATACAAAATAGGGCTGGGGATGTGGCTTAGTGGTCAAGTGCCCCTGAGTTCAATCTCTGGTACAAAAAAAAAAAAAAAAAAAAAAAGCAGTAGCACACATAAGCACTTCATATAGAGATAAAAAGGTAAATGTGGAAAGAATGATGCCTCCAGGGAAGCGGACTTGGGGGGAAATAGAAGAGGGGAAGCTGCTGTTTCTCTTAAGAGACCCTATAGGATTATTGTGCTTTGGGTAATGTAACTATGCATAGCTTTGCATGTATAACTTTGATAAAATATGTTGAGCAAAAACAAAAAGAAATATAAGTGTGTATTTGAAATATATGAATAGCATACAAAATTTATTGGTGGAATGGATATGAAACAGGAAAAATCCAAACTTGAGAGTACAAAGGAAGAATTCCCCTTAGATATAGGGGATTATTTATGCTTATTTCTGTCATTATTGATTTTACTTTTTGTTTTCAGTGGGATAATTTAAGAGTCTCTGGTTTTCAGATTCATTGCTGTAGCAAGAGGAGATTGGATATAAATTAAATTAAGGTTCAGTTTGTTCTCTGTTTTATTGTGTGCCTTCTTGAAGAAGAGAACAGGTTAATTTAATATAATAGGTAACAAAGTAAATACTGTTGTTTGTTGAAATTGATGATGAAGGTTGAAAATTTGTGATAGTCAGATGATCTCTTTTGCTGGCCTTGGATTCTTAAGATAGGTATTTAACTATATTCAGAAGAGGGCATATGTTGTTCAGCTTCCCGTTTGATTGCAAAGTAAATGTCACACTGTCCTACCTCTACCAGCACTGTAGGACCACAACTTGGGCACATGTTCTGGTGGAGTGAGTGAGTGCTCCCTGTGCTGCTGCACAAGATAATGGAGGAAAGAGGGAAAGAACAGCGAGGGAAGATAGTGCTGATAGGCTAGCTCTCCTGTGATTGGCTTGGCTTCCGAGACTTATGGGAGACAGCCAGAGGCCTCATTAAGGTTTCATTGGGAAACTTAACTTTCCCTCAAGTTTAAAATAAAGGAACATGACCCACACCATGAAGTTTTTCTTGGGTGGTTTGTACAATAACTGAACTTGATTTTACTATGATACTCCTGGGACTTTCTGCTGCTCTAAGTTTTATCAGTAAATGTACTACACTAATGTGGAAATGAGTTCAGTTCACCAAACTAAACATTTGACTTTGACCTTGAAACTAATACTGTGCACCTACATTATGAAGTTGAAATGAGTTAATCTTGTTAACTTAAATCAGATGCTATCTAGTTGTGTTTTTATTATATAGTTTAACCTCCGAAATATGCAAGAATATGAAAAAGGTTACACAAAGGGATGTCTGAAACATAGTATGTAAATATACAACCTCAGTGCTATTGCATAGTACTGCACTAGGAGAGCCAAGAACAACCATGAATCATCAGATACAGTCTAGGTCTGGACTGGCACAGCCTGTCTGCTTTTTTAGAAGATAGGTGGAAACAAGACATGTTTTCATATCATTATTGGAATAAACTATCAAAACTTTTGTTTACTAATTAATGATCTGTCTTTACACATTTAAATTAATATCCTTGTGTTATATATTTATAAAGTTATTATCTTACTTTGCTTGGATATAGATAGTATTTTTCTGCATAATTGATATAAAAGATAGATATTTTAAAAAAAGAAGTACTTTTCTTTTACTCTCCACCTATTTGCATCATTAGTTCTTTAATTTCCCTTTTTTGTTCTTTTGCTTTTCTTCTTTCTCCCACTGTTTACTTCACTCCACTGTTGTTTCTAGAAATCCTATTTATGAGATTTGAGGCTTCAGCTTCTTCATGAATGCAGGCCTCTGTGTTGGCTTCCCCAACTGGGAGTCATTATTTTTTAAAACAAACCTCGATATAGTATCTAAAATCATAATCAAGTTTAAGTCAATGTTGAGAGTCATGGAATTTGCTTTCTATTACTCATATATGTTTTGCTGTCTGGATAATAGTTCTTTGGTATAAAAAGTAATTCCAAGTATGACATTTTTAGAGGATTTAAATTCAAAGGTATGGTTTTTAGTCAGTCTGGTTTCTCCCAGATATTCTGATTTATCTTCACTGTCAATTCTAATCAATTCTAATCAGTATTAAGTGTACAAAACGAACAGGGATACCAAAGACATGTTTTAAAATGGTTGCAAATCTTGCCATTTTTTTACTGAAATGTAATTTATCCTTGGACCCTGCCTGCAGATAGTTAATTCCTTCTACTGTTTCCTTCTTAAATTTGCTGAGTGCTTTCTTACATTCAGTTATTTTCAACCCTGAATTTAGATGCATTTAATATAATTTTATAAACTAGATTTCATAAAGTTTAATTGATAATTTCACCATTTCAGATGTCTTTTATTTTTTAATGTTTTCATTGGTCCATCAGGGATTATTAATACCCAAGGGAATAGAGTGTTTATGAAATTAACTATAGAAGTTACTGTAACATTTTATAAACAAAAGATTTCTGAATAATGAAATATTATAGTAAATGAGGAATTAGCACCAACCAAAACTAAGACTACATAATTTTAAAAAAGTTGAGTCAGACTATGGTGGTTGTAAGACCTTTTTAAGGTAGTTGTTTAAGAATATAGACCCTTTAATAGATCTAGGATTGGGAGAAAGAATTGAGATCATTGCTGATACCATCAAGGACTGTAGGTATTGACCTGGTTGTATGTACTTGACTTGTGCTAACTACAGACTAGGAGAGGTCTTGCCTTACCCTATCATTATACACTTGTAATGAATATAGAACAGTAATCACTCTCTTTCTGATAATTTTTAGAAAGTAAGCTCATATTTATTCTTAGTCAAATCTTGTAGAAAAACTTATGGTATCTTCAATAATAAAGAATATTGAGCTGGGTACAGTGGCCCATGCCTGTAATCCCAGTGACTCGGGAAGCTAAGGCAGGAGGATCACAAATTCGAGGCCAACCTCAGTAAGTTAGCAGGGCCCTAAGTAACTTAGTGAGACCCTGTCTCAAAATAAAAAAATAATTAAAAATAAAAAGCACAAGTGATATAGCTCATTGGTAAAAATGCCCCTGGGTTCAATCTCTAATACCCTTTCCTGCAAAAATTTTGCTTTGGAGTCAAGAAAGCTAGATTAGAACCCAGAACTCTCATTTAAGAGACTGGACAAATTATTAAATATAAGCTTTAACTTCCTTTTTTATAAGTGAAGGCCACATGAGATAACACAAAGCAGGCAATTAATAAATATGGTATTTTGGACTGTTCTTGTTTTGAAATCTGTGTGATTTTTCAGGCAACTGAGGTCTTCACTTGGGGTATTGATAGCCGATACCAACTGTTCACCTCTCCATCTTCTTACTAAACAGTGGCAACTCTATTTTTCTATGAGTATTTTTAAACAAATTGATTTAGGAGAAAGAATGATCTTTTAGGGAAGATTTTGTTGTTGTTTAAGCCCAAAAGTTTTTTCTTATTATTTTCAGGTTTCAGAGTTAAGAAATACAGTTAAAAAGATACAAATGCATACACATTATGTTTTCAGTGATGCTTTAATATTAGTGAGAAATCAAACCCTAGATCTATTTTAATAAGCAATTCAGACCATGAAAATTAGTGAGACTTAAACTAATTTCTTTATTTTGTTTTTTGGAAATTTGATTTTGGGCTCTTAGCCTTTCTGAGTCTCCTTGAATAACTTCAGTCTGCATTTGGTGATTGTATTTCTTGGTTACTGGATTGAACTGCATACCAAGCTTCTCAGCTTCTTAATTCTCAGCTACTTACTTCTTGGTATGAACAATTCAGTTTACTGGGGGCTGTGGTTTTCTTTAAGCAATCCAAGGTCCCTGGCATGTGTATAAAATGTATTGAAGCCCAATTTGAGGTTTAGATTTAGAAATTCCAGTTGAGTGCCTGTGATCTGGGGCATGGTTCTCACTAGCCTTGGGGAAACCCAATTGAGAATTCCTGGGATTGCTGGTGCTCTCAGCAAGAGCTTTAATCTTGTCCTCTGCCAGATGTTTTCTTTACTGAGCCTGAAAACATCATCAAAATAATGCTAAGAAAACTAATATATAAGGAAATAAAAAAGGAAGAAATAGGAATCTAGCTTGGTTGTGCTTTCTAACATCCTTATAGATCTCTTTGAAAGTTTAGCTTATTTTTTTAAAGTATTTTTTAAAAAAATTAATTATTTAAAATTCACTTTTCTTTGGTGTACTTGAATTTTAAATGAACAAATTCACGTAACTACTATTGAAAACAAACTATGGAACAATTGTATCACCTCTCTAGTCTTTTGTGCTACCCATTGCAATCAAATCTCTCCTTCATCCGTCATCCCCAAGAATCACTGATTTTTCTCCACCCCTATTGTTTTGCCCGTTCCAAAAACATCTCGTAAATGGAATGGCATGGAATGATGGGATTATTCATAGCTTCATGTGGTGGTACTTTTGCCTTTGTCAAACTTTTAAAATGGTACATTCACATGTAAGTTTTACTGTATGTAAATAAACATTTCCACCAGCTTATAGTTCTGTTACCAAAGAAAGGATCTTGCTGCGATGAATGATGATACATGAATGTTTTAATGATATTTTCAACTATATAGGATTGCAGTTCCACTGTCCTAACATGTCATTGCTATTTTCCCCATCTGGTATGTGCATTTTCTCATGTGCAAATTTCTCTCACATTTATTATTGGAATCTTGCATTTTTCTTTAAAATACTCAAATCATTATGTAATAACTATTGTTTTTTCTTATGAAGTAAACTTTTTCCAGTCTTGAGTTTTCTAAAAATTAATTTTCTTTGAAAATCTGAAATAGTCAGGTTATTGATCTATTATTACTTTTTCCATCACATTTCTGAAAGAAAACTTAGGTGTATGTTTTGATAACTATTTTATTCATTTTTTCTATCTGCTGTATATTTCTTTTTCCTTATAGAAATAATAGCTGTTGTTGAACTAATCTTCATTAGTTCACACATTCAGTGATGCAGTATGTGTTGGGTTTTTCTGATATGTGGAATATGGTGGTAGGTATTATGATATTCAAAGCTAAAAATCCTTGTCCTAATAGAGTTTTGTCTTCTAGTGAAAAATGAAAAATATACATAAAAGTAGAAATACAAAATATAAAATAAGTACCATGGAAGAAATAAAGGCAACATGTTAGAATAATCTGGAGGAATGAGAAATCTCTCACAATTGTATGAGATGCTCCAGGTTTAATATAATGGGGTATTTGAAATTGGTTTGGGTATATGGTGTTCCGGTTACTGTTGGAGCATAATAAACTATCACAAAACTTACTAGCTGGAAAAAGCAGCCATTTTTTCCTGCTTATAAATGCTGTGGGTCAGGAATTTGATCAGTGCTCATCAAAGATAGCTTTAGCCTGCCCCCAAGAGATCTGGGGCTTCTGTTGGGAGTGTCTTCTGGTTAGGAGCTGGAATTATTTGGAGTCTTCACAATCCTGCCATTTTTGTTGGGATGACTTGAAGAGATGTGCTGACTTGAGTGTTCATGTACAGCCTTTCCTCACAGTATGTAAGCCTCAGCATTGTTGGATTTATGGGCTCCAAGCACTAAGTGGAAACTATGTCACTTTTATTCCACCTAGCCACACTGAATAGGTCAGAGCAGTGAAATGCCAGCCATAGTCAAGGGAACAGCCTCTTGATAGGATGAAAGTCAATGAATTTTGTGGCTGTTTTAAAAATCTACTCCACAAGGCCATAGTCTTTCCAGGCTAAGGGGGTAATATAATTATAGCAAACATATAGAGAAGTAAAAATTTCTGAGAGATAATCCAAAACAGAGTTTCATCTCATGATAGTTAACCAAAAGAAATAAGGCAGATTAACTCCTTGAATAGCCAGTTACACATCTTAGCTTTTGCTGTCCACCTGCCCTTCCCTCGTCTCACCTGCATAAACACATATACACACACACACATGCTTGTGTGCATAAACACATGTGTGTGCATGCAGTCTCTCAGGTGTTCTTTGGGCAAATGACTGGGAAAACATTACATTGGAAAATAGTCTTCTTCCAAAAATTTGTTCAAAAATGCCTTCTTGTGAATATCATGTATATATGTCTTGCTCAATGACCTCTAAGTGAATTATCTAAATGAATTGTGATACAAATTTCCAAAAAACAGAACGGATACACTCATATGGGGAAGAATCACTTGACCAAAAGTTATTTTTTTTAATATATTTTTTAGTTGTAGTTGGACAGAATATCTTTATTTTATTTATTTATTTTTATGTGGTGCTGAGGATTGAACCCAGTGCCTCACGCATGTGAGGCAAGCACACTACTACTGAGCTACAACCCTAGCCCCCCAATTTTTTTTTTAAATATTGTGTTCAGGCAATAAACATGCAGTATTTTTTTTTTTAGATAAATAGTAGATTTTATTCTTCTGTCCTAATGGAGTTTGGTTTATTATTTTCCTTGGTCATTGATCATGAAATGTAAGAGAAATAGAGGCGGGAGGTAACGTTTACACCCTACACCCTTCTCTTTCCTAAAAAAAATTATGTGTGTGTGTGTGTGTGTGTGTAGAGGGGGGTGGTGGTGGCTGGAAAGCATCTTTACCAAGTAATGAGGAAAACCTGGCATTTTAGTTATTGTTTGATTTCTCATTGAATAGGCATATTCATCGAATGTGGCATATTTCTTTTTTTTTAAAATTTGTTCTTTTTTAGTTATATGTTACAATAGAATGTATTTTGGCATCTTATATATAGATGGAGTATAATTTCCCAGAATGTGGCATTTTTCTTAATACCTCTTATTTAGGATCTTAACAGAGAAATGAACCTTTAACCAAAAACAGAAGAGTTAAATTTTTGCAATTGAAAAGCAACACTGAGTTCTTTTTTTCTATATCTATGTGATTTTAAGCTTTATAGGATTTATGGCCTTTGCACCTGATTCTGAATGATTTTTGTTTCCTCATTAGAAGGTGAAGGATAAAGGACCCCACCGGTTGGTTAGAACATATCTTTATAGTTAAATTTTTCATTCTTAGAATCCTTTTTTATTCTTACAGTTACCTAACAAGTTAGTGTTAACAGTTTGTACTTTGAGCCAGGTGTAGTGGCCATGCCTGGAATCCCAGTTACTCTGGAGGCTGAGGCAGGAGACTTGCAAGATCAAGTCCAGCCTGGGCAACTCAGGAAGGTCATGGCTTAAAAAAAAAAAAAAAAAAAAGAAAGTGTCTAACTCAGTAGTAAAACACTTGCCTAGCATGATCCTGGGTTTAATCTTTAGTACTGAAAAAAAAAGTCTACATTTTGAGTTGAAAGTTTTTAGCTATGTTTTGTTTTGAAAGCTTGCAATGAATTTATTCTTTTAGCAAGTTAAGGCTACTGATGTACTTTTCTAATTGCATATCTATAGCAAAATTAGAATGGCTCTTAATTATTGTGTGTGTGTGTGTGTGTGTGTGTGTGAGAGAGAGAGAGAGAGAGAGAGAGAGAAAACAAAGAAAAAATTCTCTCACATTAGGGCAGTTGTTGGGAAGGAAAGAAAAGATTTTCAGGTTATAGTGTCTATTTGCACATGTGTGTGTTTATTTGCTTAAATTCTGAAGTCAGCCAACCATTGAGGTCGCTGAGTGTGGTTAGCCATTAAACAGAACAGTGATATGGATCTTTTTTAGTTGTAGTTGGACAGAATATCTTTATTTTATTTATTTATAAGTTAATTTTTATGTTAATTTTTAAGTATTTGAAGAATTTTTAAAATTGGGAAAACACTATTCTAGAAAGCGGAGTGGAAGATGATTACCTTCTATATCATTGAGAGGTTAATGAAATCGGGAGAGAAGTAGGAAATTTGAGACTTTTATTTGTATTAATTTTTTTTCTTGTGGTGCTGGGGATTGAAGAGAGCCCTGATTTAAAAAGCAGTCTTTCTCTCATATGCAGAAGCTACAGGAAAAGTAAGGAAAAAAATAAGGGGGTGGGGTAGATCTCATAAAAATGGAGGGGAGATCAGTGGAGTAGAGGAAGGGAATTGAAGGGAAAGGGAAGAGGTGGGGAAAGGGAGTAACTCCCAAATGAACAAGACAGAATTATGCTGTGTGCATATATGATAGGATATACCACAGTGAATTCCACCTTTAAATTTTTTTTTGATTTATTTTTATGTTTCCAAAATTAAACATTTAATTGCATAAAATAAATGTGTGCATACATACTTCATAAACAGTAATGAAAGTTCTTAAATAACAAAATTAAAGTGAATTTCTTCTTTATTTATATCTATAAAGCACCAGCTAAAAAATAAATACATAGAAGGAGCAGTAAAATAGAGGAAGGGGATCAGGGGGAGGGAAATGAAACAATGGGGAGTGCAATGGCCTACCACTATGAAGAAAGTGGGCTTTAAATCACGGGGCGGGGGGCTGGGGATGTGGCTCAAGAGGTAGCGCGCTCGCCTGGCATGCGTGCGGTCCGGGTTCGATCCTCAGCACCACATACAAACAAAGATGTTGTGTCTGCCGAAAGCTAAAAAAATATAAATATTAAAATTCTCTCTCTCTCTAAAAATAAATAAATAAATAAGTCACAGGGGGCCTGTTTAAATAGTAGTAGGTGACAAAATCTGGGGCAGGTGTTTAGAGGAGGGGAACATCCAGCTAGGATAAATGTGAAGAAGTAGAATAGACGATAATCATTCATGAACATTTTCTCTAAGATGTGTGTTTGAATTGGTTTCATATTTTGTGTCTATGGAACTTGCCTTGGACAGGCTAGGAATTCAGAAAATTCTTCTTTTACACGCATACATACACATAGAGAGTTTTATCTTATATATTTTATGTATATTGTTTTATTTTATATGTATATAATGGGGGTAGGAAGGAACACTTATTCATTCAAGGACAGGATGGATATTGTAAGAGTTTTAATATTTCGATTTGTCATAGGTGTTTAATTTGATGATGACATCAATCACTTACATTTGGCTTTGTTGTCTCAAAATGCAATTTATCTTTGAAATCTTATGTGAAAAAGTTTCACTTAAGTATAGTTTTTATTTTTATCAATTTTAAAATTGTATGCTATTACTTTTTATTATAATTTTTGTTTTTAAAAAACTTTCCACATTTTTTATTGGTACATTATAGTTGTATATAATGGTGGTATTTGTTGCTATGTGTTCATATATACACACAATTTTAAGTATATTTTATCTTGATACTTGTGTGACAAAACTTTCTCCATACCAGTGATTTTTTTATTGTGCTAAAATATACATATCCTAAAACTTACCATTTTAATAATTTTTTTAAGTCTACAGTTTTGTGACATCAAGTACCTTCACATTTTTGTGCAATCATTACCACCATCCATCTCCAGAAATTTTTTATATTCCCAAATTGAAGCTCTGTAGCTATTGAAATTTGAACTTAAATTTTGTGCCCCAACATTGATGCACAAATGAAATTGAATATATATGTTGAGGAACTCATTGTGATCTCTTTGCAGAGAAGAAAAGGAGGCAAAGGAAAAAAAGAATTTGCATGACAGCTTTTTAATTTAAAAAGTAGATTGTCTCAAATTTCATAGATAAGTTTTTCAGTTTCCTTCAGAAATTTGTTCAGAATCAAAATTGGGAGTAGGCTTTGTCTATCAAAGTCCATCTCTTTTTTGGTGGTTAATACAGAGAACCTGTGTGTGTGTGTGTGTGTGTGTGTGTGTGTGAGAGAGAGAGAGAGAGAGAGAGAGACAGAGAGACAGAGAGACAGAGAGACAGACTATGATCTTTGTTGTCTTCAAGATACATAGAAAACTATTTTTTTTTAGCTTAGATTTTGTGTAAAGGCTTTAAAGGTTGAAGTGTGGCTGAATCATGGTGTTCTCATTCTATTGTTGAGGGCCATCTTTAAATATGGTAGTTTTATCCTATTTACAGATAATTTGAGGATAAAGAGTATCTTTTTTTTAACATTATTTTTTTTAACATAAGTTAAAGTCTGTTATTAATTTTTACTTTTCCCTTACTTCTGAGTAAACCATAAAGAAAACAAGCAAATGCCAGAAAATAGTATGGCCTTCTTCCCAACAGAATGACTTCAGCTCTTCTCAGTCTGCTCAACATATGGATCTCCCAGCTTCCCTGATGAAGAAACCTGTGACCTAAATGGGCATAGATTCTGTTTGACTTTCTTGGTAGGTATTCAAGAGAATTTGACTATTAACATTGGAGAAAGGAGTGATTTATAGCAGTAGTTCATAAACATTTTAGGGACATAAATGTTTCAAGAATCTAATGAAAGTCATGAACCCTCTCTTTAGCAAAATTATAATGTATACATAAGTTTCATAAAATGTCAGACACTCTGAAATAAATTATATGTTCCTTGTAAGAGTCATTCAGATTATTAAGGCACAATATTAATGTCAGAATCAATGGAATATTTTGGGAGGCTCCTTTTCTAGTTTTTTCATGATTTGTGAAAAGTACACATTACGTTGGTGAGAGGAAAAGGTAGTGCAGTGAAAGAGTCAAAAGAAGACGGAGACTTGGGCACGTCAACTAGAGAAAGTAAAGTTGAAAAATAAAAGGAGAAAAAAGTGGAATTAACTGTCAAAACAGGATATTAGATTGAGTGGGAAGAAAGACAGTAGGAAATGTTGACTAAAGTTGTAACCATCTCAGAGTTTAATTTTATACCACCAGTGAAAATGGGTGCTATCTTCATGAACACATTGACAAATAGATGCAAGATGTTGGTAAACTTTTCTGAGTATCAAAATTTAGATAGCAGATAGAGATGTCTCAGAGAATAAGTCGACCTGTGTTGATTGCATTAGGCTCCAGCAGTGGTAAATTTGGATAAGGTTATATTTCCAATATTTGGACTTCTCCTGTGTGCTTTTGTCACTTGTTCTTTTCCTCCCGATTTCTCCCGTATGGGTAGTACAGAAGAAACAGGGAAGGACAAAATAGCAAGAACAAATGTTTTAATTTTTTGAGTTGAAAACCTAGAGGGTAGCATATGATAAGTAAGCTTAAAATTAGTATCTATTTAAATATTAATATTACTTGATGTAACACATGAAGGCATTTTGCTCTGGGAAAACTTTACCACCTCCTTCATGGAGAACATGGCCCTTTTTCTTTATGGGTGGCCTTACCACATAAGCAATGTCATAGAGAAACTGAGGGCTATTAGGCAGAAACTCTTGGCTTTTAGCACTGTTATTTTTTTGCTGTCTTTGTCTCTACCATTCGTTGTTTCTTTAATTCAAGTTTCATAGCAAGAGGCTATTCCTCCTGGTTTATGCTGTCTTCCCCCAGAATCAGAGAGGCGAGCTAGGCTAGTCTTTCTTCCCATGCTCAGTCTAATTTCCTTGTTTTGACAAGTTAATTCCACTTTTTCTCCTTTTATTTTTCAACTTTCCCTTCTCTAGTTGACGTGCCGAAGTCTCCATCTTCTTTTGGCTCTCTCACTGCACTACCTTTTCCTCTCACCAAACCATCCAATGCTTTTCTTCCCTGATTCCTTTCTCCTTTATCATTGACCCAAGGTAGATATCGGCTAGGCTAACAAAGTCAAACTTTAATCTGTATATTGGCTCTTGAAGGGGTTTACGTTAGGGATGGAAAGGAGAATGATAAGATATATTGTGGAGCTCTTTTTAGTCCTTCCTATTAGTGGATTGAGATCAGTGTCTTAGTTGTAGTGATCTAAGGGCGGTAAATAAAATATTGTAGAATGGTGGAGGAGCATGCATGATATTGTAAAATACAAATGCATTGTATTAATAAGAGCAGATATTAGAACTATGGAGACTTTTACTTTCCAGGACAGTTAGGAACTTGTAATGTGTGAAAACAGGTGGACTAAATAGCTTGATGGGGCTCTTTGTTCAACTTTACTACATGGCCTAGTGCATGGCAGCTCACCAGAGAGCTTCAAAAAAATTTGATAACTTTTCTTAAAAAAAATTTCACTTTTTTTCAAAAATGTTCTTCAAAGGAAGTAGAACATTTATGCCCAATATATGTAAATTTGTATTTATAAATTATATATGTGTACAACTTTCATTAGCTCATCATAAACCTTTTTAATTGTGGACTGCTTCAGTAAAACACTTTTGTGTTTACATTATATATATGGTTTATTACCTATGTATATAATTATATATGTAGTACTCTCATCAGCTAATATCTAGGGCAAGATATACATTTAGGGCAAGATCTATTGTTAATGAGCCATTTAAATTCCTTTTGTATTAATTAATTCCATAATTTTTGATAACTTCAAATTTTAGGTGTTCTTTTCTATCAGATCTGATTATTTTATTTACCACATAATATATTTGACCAAGGGCTCTTACCAGGTATTTTGGTTATCCTTTATTTTATAACAAAGAATCCTAAAATGTAATGACTTAAAACAATACTGAATTACTGTTTCTTTCTTACTTACTTTATTTATTTTTTTATGGTGCTGATGATTGAACCCAGGACCTTGTGCATGTGAGGCAAGCACTCTACCAACTGAGCTATAGTCCCAGCCCTAACTTAGTGTTTCTTGTGATTCCATAGATTAGTACTTTGGGCTGCTAGAGAGAGTGTCTGCTGGACTTACCTGGAATCACCGCTGTGGCAGGCTGGGCAGTTGGTGCTTATCGTTGAACTGGCTCTCCTGGTTCCCGTTCCAACCTCTCATCCCTTAGTAGACTGAATTGTTCATTATAGCAGGGTTACCCTGTTGGAGAGCAGAGAACTTAAACTACTAGGCCTCTTCAGACCTATGCAACAGAATTTGACAATGTCCTATATTCTTTTAGCCAAAACAAGTAATAGAACCAGTCCATACTCAAGAGAATTGAGAAATGAATGGTCTCTATATCTTTCTGAGATAATTAGCAGTGTTATGTTGCAAAGTGACATGGACACAGGAAAATATTATCCATTGGGAACCATCATTATAATAGTTTTAGCACATAAGGCTGCGAACAATCCTGCTATTTTCTTGTGAATTGCACATGGTAGCATTGAAAGTATTATTTTAGGAATATATTAAATCCATTTGTCCATTTTTTAAACAAGTTTAACTAAAACCAGATAACTGAATGTATTTTTATTTAACTGAGCACATATAATCTATAATATGTCACAGTAAACTGAAAGAAAATCAGCAAATGACAGTATTGCTCTCAGGCATTCTGTTCTGTCTTTCCTCTGTGTAGTGGTGGCACATGACTGACATACGGAGAGTAAAAGTATCAGAGTAATTCTAATTCCTTAAATCAAATGTTGGTAAAGCTTATTTTCTTTCTTTATTTAAAATGAAAATAGGGGCTGGGGATGTAGGTCAGTGGTAGAGTGCTTTCCTAGCTTGCATGTGGCTGTAGGTTTGATCCCCAGCACTGCAATACAAAACAAACTAAAACAAAAGAATAAAATAAAGTGCCAGTGGATTGTTTTTGTATAATCTTGGGGGATAGACACTATGAGTCTAAATGATACGGAACAGTGAAGCACCATGAGTCTGTGACACTGGTGTGTCTGTTAGTGTCAGCTCTGACTCGTGATTCATATGACACTTCCCATTGCACTGGATGGACTAAGCCAGAGAGTCCTCAGTGCAGTGGTCTGGGTCAGGCTTCACAAAGAGATTATATATGACACACGAGATAAAATTCATTTGTTTGTTATTTGTGGAAGGAGTGGGATGTTTATGTATTTTAGAGTAGACATTTTAGGAGTGTGTGTATGTATGAGGGAGTTGGTGGAGATTCTAGGTTCCTATCTCTGCTTTAGTAGTTTTTCTTCAGTTTTTAAATTATCGGTGATAAATTTCCTTTGGTTTCCACGTTCAAAGAATGACTTTAAAATACTTTCATATGTTTTTAACTTATGCTTATGATAGGAAAGGAAAACAAGTGTTTATTCCCAGTGCAGGAGGTTTACTTTAATCCTCTTCTTTACAAAATCCAGTTCATAGTTACAGCGTCTTGATGTGTGTGACTTTGTTGATTCGAGTTATTTAGTTTTTCTGACATGACTATTTTACAGGGATTGTATTACAGGAAGTTTTTGCTTTTACTAAGTTCACTACTAGAAAAGCTTTGCTACATTTGTAGTGTACTCACAGCTACTTCTCTTTTATCTATGCTTTTTTCTGTGACTAAAGAGAATGCTTCTTCCATGCAGCCAGCAGGATTAACAGATGGCCAAGCTGAACCCCAAAGCATCCAGCCTGTTTGACCCTTTAACCTCTCCCCTGGTTGGCAGTGTGCTGGTGTTGACAGTTCTTCTGGTTCAGCCAGAGGTGAAAGATAATTGCTTGTGGAGCAGTGGCTGGGATGGTATGTGTTTTTGCAGCAAGCACCCCCACCCCCGTCCCCAGGCAAAACTTTGAATCTGGTGCATATTTCAAAGCATGTGTTAAATTTTATGTGATACTGATTAAAATGGAGGGCTCCAGGGTGAATTGGCAGAGCCCCACAACTGCATCTGCCAAATGACATACAGAGAAATGTCTTGCTACAAATGGAAGGGCTGAAATCTATATCAGCAATATGCAAATCTGAAAAGCAAAGGTGACCATGGCCATGTGGGTGTCGCAGCCTGTGGAGCATCCAGGATTCCTTAGGAGCTCCTTTGCTATGGTGACATTTTTCTTTTCATTTTCCTTCTTCAAATAACAATAGCAAAACCCACACATAAACAATAGTTCACATTACTCTTTCCTCCATTTCTCCCTTCTCAATGAACATTTGTTTGAAAACTGAACTTGGGCTAAAGACACAGAGTCTAGGTTTGTGGGCCATTGAGATGAAATCTGTGAAGTTTATTCTCGAAGGATGAAAGCTCCTTTCAAAGCAGACAGAGCATCTAGATTCAAGGTCGTTTCATGATACCCATGCCCGTTTAGAAAGAAGTCTGCATGTGTTCCTTATAGGCAACGGAGACAGCCTTAGTGTGTCATGTTATATTCCGGAAGCATCTTGCCTCATTTTCATGACAGGGTTAAGATAGAGAAACCATTGAGTTCTTTAAAGGGATTTAAATATGTTGTTATGGAAGCAGAAAGGATAGAAATTTAGGGGAGTAAAAAACGTACATAAAACAAAAAAACAAAACTGTTATAGAAATTGGTAGAAAAGAGAGGTTGAAGAGAGAGATTAGTCTGGCTTCTAATTCATGGCTGAACCATAGGGAACAGATAAAAGATTGGGGATTTTGAAATGTAAAGTGGGTAGTAAATATCAGTATGAAGCAGTTACCATTACATTGATTTTTGGAATTAAATAAAGCCACTGAATGTTGATGTATTTCATCACATTCTCTGTTTCAGAGTCTCTGATCTCTAGAACCTGAAAAATTATTTGATCCTGTATATTGTCCTTTTGTTTTCCAAATGGCTCAAAAGATGGCTTTGAGGACTCATTGTGGGACTTTTTTTTTTTATCATCTAGGTTATATTTGAGTAGGGAGGTATAACTTGAAAAACTTTACAGGCAAAGAAAAGCACTATAGTGTATGTAGCAAACACTGGATTGGGAAAACAAATACACTTTATCATTCAGAACTTGTTTTTATAAACTCTCTTTAAAAAATTGCATGCCTTAAGCATATGGATATATTCCAGTTTTCTAGTTGAGACCATCAGAGTCTGTTTTGTTTTTTCAAGTTTCCTGTGCTGTATATTTCTTTGTTAACTCAAATTGCTCCTCCTCCTCCACCTTCTCTTCCTTCTGTTCTTTCTTTTGAAATGGGGATAAGGAATATGCAGGAACAGCTAGCTTTTTGCTTGCTGTTTTGGAGCTTTTTTTGAATTTCATTCAATTTCTCCTTCACTTTCCTTTCGTGTTAAAACCTTGTATTTCAGTCACAGGGGTTCTTATTTCTAAAGTGACTTAAATTATTTTAAGGGTGGTTTGGGGTTGGGAGAGTTAATAGTCTGTTTTTTTCTCTCCTGGAATACTGGTTGGGTCAAATAGGACTTGCCCTGAGAATGTTAGTATTGACTTTACGTAAAAGAAGTTTGGAACCCAAGATTCTACTTAGTTTCTTCTCCTGAGCTTTTGTAGAATATTTTGGACTGAGAGAAAAACACATCTAGAATATAGTCAGCCACTAAGGATCTATAGAATATACTCTTTCTAAGGATCATCTTGTAGTTCCAGATGGGTCACTTACTAAATGGAAGCTTCATCTTCTAGGAAGCAGTCTTAATTGATAAGGACAAGAAAGATTCTGCATACTTCTTTGTGTAGTGAAACTTGTCAAAGAGAAACAAATAATAGAAATGGAATTTGGAACTTGTCAGTACCTCACTAATTTATACTATGGGTGAAAGATTGTCATTGTTTATTAATGTCTCTGAATTTGAATATAATTTTTAAGAAATGCTGAGATTTAATTATCTTGATGATTCATATTTCATTTATTCTTTCAATCAGCAAATACCTGTTACATGTATATTAAAAACAAGTGAATATACAGTATGTCAGATGGTGACATTTGATATGGAAAAAGTAAAGCAGGGGAAGAATTAGGGTTTATTTTGGATTGGGTAAGGTATTCATGTCTTTAGCTAGATATGCAAAAATTAAAATGCTGATGTCATTCTGTCAGATAGGCTATCTCGGGTTGACAGAGCTTACTGTTGCTGCCTCTTGCATAAACCAAATTCTGACAGTAAACAACTATTTAATAAGCAAATGGCATAAAATTTTATCTTTGTCCTTGGCATTTTCTTAGTATCTTTGGCTAGTGAAAAGCTAAATACAATAGCAGGTCAAATAATAATAATAATAATAATAATAATAATAAATTATTTTAATATTTTTTTAGATGTTGATAGACCTTTATTTTTATTCAATTATTTATATATGGTACTGAGAATCGAACCCAGTGCCTTACATATGCTAGGCAAGTGCTCTACCACTGAGCCACAACCCCAACCCCTATATATATTTTTAAAAAGGAGTATTTGAAACTTCAAGATCAAAGAAGATTATATGTATTATAAATTTATATATTAAGTAAAAAGCAGATACAAATGTTCTTTCTATTTTTGTTGTAGTTGACATCTTTGATAAGCTAACTCATTTTTAGACAGTTTGCTAGACACTGTTTGTGTTCTATTATATCTAGCGTTTTGGTTAATACTTAGAATTTTGACTTATTTCACTGTATAGTAGGTTTTCTGAGGTAGACTTGGTGAACCCCTGGAGGTCTTTTCCAATTTTGTCCTTATGTGTATATGTGCATTATCTTGGTTTGTCACTTTCATGGACTTTCAAAGTATATGTATTGGTCAAAGTTTAGTCAGAGGAGAACCCCTAGGAGAGTGCTAGTTCCCACAACCGCATCAGGTCAAAGATAACATGCAGGGCTGGAACCCAGAAGGGTAGACTGAAATCCTGTCAGTTTTTCCTCTCTCTTACATTGATGATGTGGGTAACCTGCTGGAGAAGCTACTCTCTCATGAAGCTAACACACATGTGACGGGAGAAGCAGAAGAAAGATCCAGGAAAAGGTAGAACAATTGCTGAACGGACTCTGCCCCATGCTGACAAGCTTAGCCAGCAGAAAAGAACATTATGTGTGAACTATAGGATATTTGTTATTCATTTCCCCTCTCTAAATCTTGCAAAGGAATGTCTCTTGTGCCATATCCTAACAAGAAGCATATACAGAAGGGAATTCTGGGAAATGTAGTTAGGTGTAGCCAAATTGAGCCATTATGATTATGTGTCTGTGATCCTAAGACCCTGTAGCAGGGGTTGGAAGTGCAGCCAATTGGTGAAACATCTCTTTAGAGGTTTTGCAGTTATTGTTGACATTTTTGTGAAGTAGATTGGTGATTTTTCTTCACTGCCTGTAAGTGAGGAAGTAAGTACTCTGAGAAAAGCATCTAGCATCTTAAAAGCTCTAAGCATCTTAACCCAGAGCAACTGAGTAGAATCTTGGTGATAAACTAGTTTGAACTGAAGATTTATTTCCTGTACTCCAGTAAATCACCTCTGTCCTGTTGTGAAGAATTTAAATTTATGTAATAACAGCTGAAGCAGAGCTGGGATGAGAGGCTAAGTAACCCTCTGTGGGTGTTTTATATATACTTTGGGCAGACAGTCTCCTTCTTGATCCCAGAAAACTTAGGGACATTTGAGCATGCACCTAGATGTGTTCTTTGTTTTCTTGGTGCATTATGAACCAAAAAGGAAAGAAGTCAAACCCCTGCCCACAGTTTTGCATATTTAAACTGAGACAGAGCAGCCAGATTACAAGGAGAAATAGCAGTAGATTCCCCTGGATAAAGAATCACAGGAGGAAGATTTCTGGCAGTCAGCTAGACTTTGCCACAGAACCTGGATAGCAGAAAGGAGCCATTTCTTGTTCTCTTGATCTCACTTTATAGCCAAGCAGTTGTGTATACCTTGGGATTTATGAAAATGAAAGATGACATCAGAAGAAATTCTAGTCCTTCTGTTGTGGTATACCCATCTTTAAACAAGATCTTTAAAAATAAGACATTTCTGTACAGAAGAAAGACTTCTATACAGATGTACATATGGGTGGAGACAGAAGTTTAGTCACTTTGGTAAGTGAAGTTTTTGAGTGATTAGGTTTAGAGACATGTTTGGATTAACCCAATAGGATGCTCATGTTGAAGGTCCTAGGGGATTTCTGTTTGCCCTTATCTTTCAGAGATTTAATGTTGTAGACAGGTATAACTTTTAGTTTTGGTTACTTAATCATGAAATAAAATAACATGTACCTTTCCTCTCAGTTGCTCTGGGTTAAGATGCTTAGAGCTTGGAATTGGAATAATTAAGGCAAATGTAAAAGTTAATAAAAGACATGTTTTGAAAGGTTAAAATGGGAATCATGAGCTAGGCACAGTGGCTCACTCCCATAAATCCCTGTGGCTCTAGAGGCTGAGGCAGGAGGATCTTGAGTTCAAAGCCAGCCTCAGCAACTTTGAGATGTGCTAAGCAACTCAGTGAGACTCTGTCTGTAAATAAAATACAAAAAAGGGCTGGGGGTGTGGCTCGGTGGTTAAGTGCCCCCAAGTTCAATCCCCAGTATTAAAAAAAAGAAAAAAAGAATCATGAGTTTAGGTTTTCATTTGCTTTAGTTTACTTTGGGACCTCATGCATCACTTTATTGTTTTGGGTTCATTTTTTCATTGGCAATACAGGGGTGATTAATGTTTGTATGTAGTACAGAATGATGAAATTAGTATTATTAACTAAAATGATTATAGCTGTGACTAGATAATTTTGTAAAAGTGCTCGATACTGTTGGGATCCCTATCATTTATTACTAGATCCCTATCATTTACTACTAGTTTTCTTAAATACAGGAAAGAAAAGGATTTAAAAATGAACCTATAAGAGATGATTTTTTACATTGAATAAGATAGTAACACAATTTAGCTCAGTTATCCTGATGGACATAGCAGATGCTCTAAGTTTAGATCTTACTCTTCCTTGCATTCTGATCAGTCCTCCAGGTGCCAGCACCTGCATCTCTTTTCCCTAAAGGCTTTCTCTGGAAGTCAGATATGGGTAATTAATGCCCCCTCTTCTTTCCTCCTGCTCCCTGCCTTAGTGGCCGTCACTCAATAACTCGTGGAGGTTGGTATGTAAATACTTCAGTTCCCTTGTCCATTAGGTAGAAGGATGATAAAAATACCTCTGAGCTGTTGTAGAGGTATTCTGTGTCATTTCTGAGTTCCCCATGGAATTATGTTTCAGCATACCTAACTTGTTTGATAACTTCCTATTTTGAGTTCCTTATTTTGCCATCTCACTTGTTCAAGTCCCTAGAACCAATACCAATTAACTCCAACTCCCTTGGAAGTTATTTCCTAACCCTTCCTCACCTCTAGGGTTGTCTGAATGAACACTTGCCCTTGGGGGGGACCTCATTTGTTAGTGTCTTTTTTTTTTTTTTGTGGGAATGGGGTAATCAAATGACTAGAAGGAAGAATTAGATTTTTTTTCTGCTTGCCAATAATGAGATTGAGGACCTCAGTATTCAGTATATAAACTCTCATACTGATCCATTTTCAGAAGTGCATCCCTTTCCTCCGTTGTGACAGCTATCATAAAGTCCAGAGACCCTTATTTTATCTTCTGTAATGAATAAATTCTCAGCTTTTTGTTGTGGCAAAGGAGAAGCAATTGCTTGACTGGATGAAATTAGAAAGATAATTTCAGAGTCTACTGCTTCTTAAGCAGGCTGACTACCAGCTTAGCCCCTTCAGACTTCATTTTCTGCCTTTCCTTCCAGAGATTTCTACCACTCTCAATGTGATACTGTCATTCTGCCTCTTGACTTTCTCTAATACTTGCTTATTTTCTGGTTATTGACTGAGTCAACTTCTAAAATTTTGTTACCATTCATTATTTTTCTGTACTTTGAAATAAAAGTTTAGTTTTGTTTTGAGGAAGGAGTTCAGCTTAGTATACATGTTAAAGCTGTCATCTTTAACTTGAAGTTATAGAATTCAGTGTCTATCAAAGGTAGCATAAAATAAAGCTGTATAGATGACACTATTGAATATAATAATAGGTTGCATAGAGTGCCCCAGTAATTGATAATTTATATATTTTTGAACATCTGAGGAAAAACATTTGTGTTATTCAGCTTTCTGTCACTACAATGACTATCTGAGATATTAATTTATAGAAGGAAGATTTTATTTTGTCTCACGGCTTTGGAGGTTCTAGTCCATAATTGATAGACCTCATTGCTTTTGGGCCAGTGGCAAGACAGCACATCACAGTATGGAGTGTGTAACAGAACAGAACCACTCACCTCTTGGCTGGGGAGCAAAAGAGGATGAAGAAAGGGCTGTGGTTCCAATGTCCCCTTTAAGGGTATGCCCACAAGACCTGAACTTCTCCTACTAGACCCCACCTCAATGTGCCAAATTGGAAACCACGCCTTTATCCCGTGAGCATTTGAGGGACACTTAAGATCCAAACTATAGTACAATTCAAGCAATTATTTCTTTCCAGACTATTCATAAAATCATACCAAATAATTTTTCTTAAAACATGAAAGTGAAAGTTAGAGAAGGAACTTTATGATTTTAGTGTCTATGGAACATGCACTCTCTGCTTGTGTAGGATATTTTGCACTAACTATTATCATTTGAAATATAAGTGATTTTATATGTATTATAGAAGGCCTCCTCTTTAGTTGCCAGAAGGAATAAGTCAATAAAAAAAATCAATCCTTATTATTTCCTTTATGACAAGTTCATGTCTTTGTCTATAAATAATTGAGAAAGTTTGGTTAATTTTATAGGTAGAGTAAACAAAGAATTCAGAATGTTCCTTTTAGTTACACTGTTGTCTCAAAACAGAACACTAATTATTTATCTCTGAAACCTGGATTTTTCCAGATACTGTACCTTAGCAAAACAAAAACAAAAACAAAATTAACCCCCCAACAACAAAACACCACCACCACCCTGTGACTTCTTTATAACTTGTTTTGCTTCAGTTGGATTATTAGATCATAATTTTACATTTTAAAATGCCTATTAAAATGGAATTTTTTTTCTCTAAGAGTATATCCTTCCTCTGCTCCTTGATATTCTCTATTAACTTATTTTTTTTTTAAAGAGAGAGAGAGAGAGAGAGAGAGAGAGAAGAGAGAATTTTTTAATATTTATTTTTTAGTTTTCGGCGGACACAACATCTTTGTTTGTATGTGGTGCTGAGGATCGAACCTGGGCCGCACACATGCCAGGTGAGCGCGCTACCGCTTGAGCCACATCCCCAGCCCTATTAACTTACTAATTCAGTAAATTTCATATATGGCATGTTTGTTAAGTTATAAAATTCTGTGTGTGTTTTTTCTATCATAATTCTTTGACTCCCCAGACTGAAAATACTGAGCCTTCCTAAGGAAATTCATTTCCCCATACTCAAGACTCCATCTATGATGAAACTTAAAAGAAAAACTCTTGGCTGAGCCAGAAAGCTGAGACCAGTTAAGTGTTTTTCTCTGTCTGGAGAAAATTGGAAAAAGGGAATTATTAAGCCCAGAAAATGTAGTTGTTGATGGAATTGCTGACAGACTGGTCCTGCTTGGTGCCACTGTCGGGAGAAGTCAATCAATATTAGATGCATTGTAAGAGCTTCTGCTTATGTACAAGTTGTATCTTGTAGGCTTTGTCACATATAAATAAACCTCTTCAAAAAATGTTAAGTGATTTCCATAAAAAACATTTATTCTGTTCTCTTTCTTAAGTCAAATTCTTGTTGTTTATGGCTTCCTGTATCCAACAGTTCCTGATTGTCTCAAAAAGCAAAACATGTCCTGCGTGGATTAAGCTGCTGAAATGCCTTTCAGGCATTGTTTATGAGTCTGCACTCTTTATTTTCAGAGAGAAAGCGAATACTTTAATGTCTTCCATATTCCATAAATCTGTCCCAATGCTACAATTCAAAACTGTATGTGTTTTTGTTAGAAGGTACTTCTGGTTGTACTTAGAGTAGAAAAGCTGCCTAAAAATGTTAGTGAATATTTGGGTGGTGGTGGTGGACTCTTCTAAAGGGGATTTAGTACTGGTTGGAACCACTGTTAGTTTTTTGGCTCAAGAAAGCAGTTACCAAAGGTGCTGTTAAAATCAGTGAGAAGTAGTGTTGCCATGCTTTGATTGCTTTGCATCAGTGTGTTTCCTGTTGGCTCATCCTTAAGAACCAGTCTTCCCTGTGGGGCAAGCGTGCTAATCCACCACTTTTGACTCCACTGCTAAGTAGCATGCTGAGTGTGCCTGCCTAGTGCTGGAATAGAATAGAGGAAGTTGACTTGCCACAAAATGAGACTATCTCTGGAGACAGAGCAAAAGTAATTTGAGTTGGAGATGAAAGTTTGCTATTTTCTTCATAACACTTTATTTTGAAATATTTCAGGCATACAGAACATTTGGAAAAATTGTACAATCAACATTAATATTTATCTGTGACCTAGATTCTATAATTAACATCTTAAAATACCTGATTTATTTTGTGTCTACCCATCTACAATCTATCAGCCCATCACATCTTTTTTATGCATTTCAAAGTAAATCTGAGACATCTGTATACACTTCACTTCTAATATTTAAGTATGCAACATATTAGAGCTCAGTATTTGAGGTTAAATCTGAATTTATACAATATTATACAATATGTAGACATTTGAAAGGAGTTTTAACAAATATGTATACCTGTTTAACCTAAACCTAATTAAGCCCTAGAACACTGTCATCATCCTGGAAATTTTTCTCATGCTCCTTTCCCCCAGAGGCAACTAATGTTCCGATTTTTTTCCAGCATAGTTATTTTTGCCTATTATAGAATTTCATATCCATAGAATCAAAGAGTATATATTCTTTTGTATAAGCCTCCTTTTACTTAGTATAATGGTTTTGAGATGCATCTCTGTTGTTAGTTTCAAGTTCATCAATGAGTAGTATAATGTTTGAGTTTAATATTTTCTATATTCTCATGTTGATGGACACCTGGGATGTTATTATATATAAAGTCACTAAGAACATCCTTTTACAAGTTTGTTTTTGGACATATGTTCCATATTTTGTTAAATATATCTAGCAGGGCAATTCTGGGTCAGAATTCTGTGAGGTATTGTCAAATATTTTTACAAAGTAATTGTACCATTTTATGTTTCTTGAATTAATATATGAAAGTTCCAATTGTCTACCTCCTTGCCAAAAGTATTTGTTGACAGACTTTTACTTTAGTTATTGTGGTACCCACCACAATAGTGTTATCTTATTGTGGTTGACATTTATTTTTGGTTTAGTGTGGGAAATGTATAATAGATGGGAGAGACATAAAAACAAATTGGAGTGGTTGAAGTAGCAAATTGTCTGCCCTTCTTTGAGACATGGGTGAAGCAAAGAATGATGAAAAGAAAGAAAAGCAGGACAAAAAAGTAGAATGATTAAGCAAGTGATGAAGAAGTGACTACTTGAAGGATGGCAGGGTCACAGTCCCTTCAGGGAGTTGAGAAGAATTGTAGTTGGCTGAGTTAAATTTGGTTGGGACCCTCCCCCCACACCATATGAAAGCATCTTTATTATTTTGATATCTGTGGCAAGAATTACTATTCATTATTTTAAAATTTCACATACTATTTAAAAGTAGTTATCACAGAAATATAAGAGTCACTCGAAAGTCCTCTGTTTACAAATAAACACTGTTAACATTTTGGTGACAAGATTTTCGATTTTTACCTAGGGATCAATGAAAATCATTCATTTATCCATATATGCATATATGTTTGCAAAAATAGGCTTCAGTCATACAAATTATAGTTTATTTATTTACATTTTTTGACTATTTAATGCACATAAGTATAACATTAAACCATTTAAAAAGACTATTATATAAATCCATAATTTAACTATTCTTGTATTCGATGGACTTTGTGTTATTTCTAATTTTTGAAAATCAGCCACTTTTTGAATGGCTGCTGTATGGCTGGGTGGCCAGTACTGAGGAAGGCAGAGAATCCAAAATGAAAAAAACTTAGTTGTGCTTTCTAGGAACTCCTAATCCAGTGAAACGGAATCAGATGCTAAAAACTTTCAGAGTAACTGTTTTTCTTGGTATGCAGGGAGTATGTTGTGGTTTGTGCAAAAATTTTCTCAGTCAGACTTAGTATGACTGTATTGCTGGTCAGCCTGTTGTCAGTATACCTGGGCAGCAGGGTTGCCAAATTTTGGTTCAATTTGGTATTGTTAGAATAGTTAAGTGGTTTCAGTTGGGAATAGAAAACTGTTCCTCTGGTTTTCAAATGTTATTCTACAGAACTCTGGAATTATATGAGAAATTTATAGTGATTTGTTGAAATAAAGAATAATTATGGAGAGTATGTCATTTCCAGTGTTTACTTGAAGTCTTACAATAAGATTTGGAGGCCATGCCAGGCATGATGGTGCTCACCTGTAATCCTAGTGACTCGGGAGGCTGAGGCAGGAGGATCACAAATTTGATGCCAGCCTCAGTAACTTAGTGAGACCCTGCCTCATCATCTTCAACAACAACAAAAACAAAAAACAAGCAAAACAAACAACAAACAAAAAGATTTGGAGGCCTCCTAATATAAAACACCACCACAGAATAACTTCATAACATTTGTACTAAGTATGTGGGAGCAAAATGGATTTCCTCATCATGGTTTTCTTTATAGTTATGTTGTAGAACCTAATTAAGTTCAAATATTAATGCTCATAACTGTCACCTGACAACTTAAATGTTTTCAAGTTATTGATTGAACAAATAGTTCTGCTTTCCTTCTGTACTTTTTCCTTATCTCGTATGATCATCCTGAGCCTATCATTTTTCTTTTCAAAGTTTCCTTTAAAACAAGTTTTCCTTAAAGAAACTCCCTGGTGACTTTTCTTACAGAATGGTTAGCAATTAAAGTAGGTAAAAAGAGAAAAGGGAGGTTGAAATATAATATAAAAAGAAAAAAAAAACCTACCCAAAGTATGTCTAGTAGTTTGTGCAGTGTCTTACTGCAATCTGAATTTTATCTTCTTAAAATGGTGATTCTCAACTTCTGGTATTTTGTTTCTCAAACAGAATGAATAATAAGTCAGTCTATCCATTTGTGAAAAAGAAATCTTAGGAAGAAAGAGCAGATGGTTGGAGCCATTGTGTTTCTTACCCAGCTGGGAAGGATACAGTTTTCAAATGTTATTTCCATTGTGTTTAATAGGCTCAGGGGCCTTTTTCTAGCACCTTTTTTATTTGGCCATGTGTTTTGTCCAACTTGTGGTGGGAAAGGGAACTCTGGTCAAGACTTTGATTCTAGGAATTAGCCAGCCATTGTGACTAGCAAGATTAAAAGCCTTCTCAGACAGATTGTATTAGTTTTTCTTTTTTTAATGCTCTTGTTAGAAATAACTTTATGAACTGAGATTAGACTTTTTTTTTTTTCTTTCTATTTCATGGCTAGTGGAGAGAAAGAACTTAAAATAGTTGTTATTTTCTGGTGTATGCCTCTGGCAACAAATGTATTTTTAGTTATTTTTATTGTTTTTAACAAATTAGGACTATAATATTGTTGTGACTGGTGTCTTTTAAAAAAATCCATGAACATGTGTTTGGGGGGAATTCCCTTTCTTACTAGTTACATTCCCATTTACTGTTTCTGACCTCTTTTGAGCCATTACATTAGTTTTTTTTTATGATTAAAATGTATCTGGATAACATTTTATCTAATTGCTCAAACATATACTGTTGGTTTGTGTTAATCATTTACATTTGACAGATGCTTTCATTTGTTACTCAATAGATTATCCTATGTGAATATACATATTGGAAATTTAGGAATAGATCAGGGATGGATAAGAGCTGGTTTTTATTGCTTTCTTGTCAGGAAATTCATGTATTCCACATTAATTGAAAGCCTACATGGTATCAGGTTTTGTGTTTGGGATTCAGAATCTGAAAGATATAAGAATCTTGCCTTTAAGACTTAGAAACTAAGCATGTCAGACTAATCATTGGTCATAGTATGATATGCTGGAGGCATAGATGTAGAATTTTGGTGTGATCACAGAGATATCAATATTAGGCTTAGCTCTAAGTTTTAAGGATGAATATGGGTTGGCTTAATAAATAAAAGTGAAATCCTGTCCTATGCAATAAAGATAGTCTGTTTCAGGGTGGAAAAGTTTGTGTTCATGGAACAAGTTCATTGAGGCTTGAGTGAAGGGCGTATTTGTGGAAGTGCTGAGAAATGAGAAAAGAAAGGTATGCTGTGGTCAGATCATGATGAGCCTTGTGTTCTAAGTTTAAGGAATCAGAATCACATCCTTAAACTAAAAATGAAAGTTTTAAGGATGTTATTGGCTTATAAGAGTTGTGTGTATAAAGAGCTGAGTGCATGAAGATGGAGGAGTCCCCAGACAGCAATGGGAAAATAGTTTTAAGGAGACATAGACTGAAGGCAGGAAGCCAGCACTGAGGACCAATAATCCTGTAGCTGAAGATGAAGAACAGTGACTTTTTTCCATTGTTTGCTTGCTTCTGTCTTTTTTCCTAGAATTGGCCTGATCTGAGTCAGAGATGTTGGGATAAAATAGGGTGGAAAGAGGGTTATATTTGAAAAGAAATATCAACAACAATAATGATAAAGATTGGAGTGTTTCTTGCTTGTCATGTGTTGTTCTAAACATCTTTACACAAATTATCAGATTATCTTTTATTCTTTGCAACAACTTGAAGTAGAACTTTCATTATCTTCATTTTACAAATGAGAAAACAGGCAAAAAGAGGTCACATAGCTGATACATGGCAGAACCAGGATTTGAACCTAGGCTCTCATGCTTCAAAGCCTGTAATTTTTTTCCCCTCATGCCCCTTTCTTGACATAGTATCAAACTTACAGAAAAGTTATAGAAATAGCACAAAGTCTGTATATATTTTATCTATATTCCTGAAATATTAATGTTTACTGCATTTGCTTGATCCATTTTCTTTCCACATAACATTACTTTCATGGTTTTAGAGTTTGTTGTAGACACAATGACCTCTTTCTAAAAACACAAGTCAAAACAAATATACAAACCAAAAAAAAACATTCTCTTACATGAGCACGTTACCAAAAGCAGAAAATTAATATTCATGTAGTACTCTTGTCCACTTTATGAGCTTCATTTAAGTTTTGTAAAAGAAAAGAATTTGTTTTGGTCTAGGAGTAAATCCAGGGTCATTTATTCTTGGCCTGTGCTCTTAATCTCTATCCTGTACAGCCTTCCCAGGGACTTGTCACTATTTCTAGTCCTGACACAACCAGTGTCTTTAGTCATGTATTGATTATATTCCATTTCTCTTTTCAGTTTTCTGCCATTTTTGTCAACTTCAAAACTTTAATAAACAAATATTTACAGTTTGTTTTTTATCCACTCATAAATGTACATTCTACCTTTTGTTACTTCCTTCCAATTCATTTTACAACTTTTATGCTATCATTGAAGTCCCATGAAATTGCTAATTTTAAAATCAGAAATATTCTCTCTGCCATTTTTCCTTTATTCTCTCATTGAAAATATACTTTAAAAACATAAGCTTAAAAGATTAAAACTAAGAGACCCACGTTTTCTTTTTTTTATCATTAAAATATATTTTCAAAACTGGCGTTCTTTTTTTTTTTTTTTTAGAATTGTGTAAGAAACATTTTTATTTAGTAATCATAATAATTTTATAAGGTATAATATTTTTTTAAATTGAGGTAAATGACTAGAAATGTTGTACTACAAATAATTAGAAAAACTACATTTTATTATTTCAAATCTCATGTACTTAAACATTACTTTATCATCCTTCTCTTGGCAAAAACATATTAAATGTTACTATATCATAAATTTTTGCTTATTTTATAATATTCTATGATTTTAGTAAGAAAAATACATCATTCTACTTCATATGAACACACACACATAACAAAAACAGCATGGTACTGGTACCAAAACAGGAGGGTGGACCAATGGTACAGAATAGAGGACACAGAGACTAATCCACAAAGCTACAACTATCTTATATTTGATAAAGGAGCTAAAAGCATGCAATGGAGGGAGGATAGCATCTTCAACAAATGGTGCTGGGAAAACTGGAAATCCATATGCAACAAAATGAAACTGAATCCCCTCCTCTCGCCATGCACAAAAGTTAACTCAAAGTGGATCAAGGAGCTAGATATCAAATCAGAGACTCTGCGTCTGATAGAAGAAAAAGTTGGCTCCGATCTACATATTGTAGGGTCGGGCTCCAAATTCCTTAATAGGACACCCATAGCACAAAAGTTGATAACAAAAATCAACAAATGGGACTTACTTAAACTGAAAAGTTTTCTCTCAGCAAGAGAAACAATAAAAGAGGTAAATAGGGAGCCTACATCATGGGAACAAATTTTTACTCCTCACACTTCAGATAGAGCCCTAATATCCAGAGTATACAAAGAACTCAAAAAATTAAACAATAAGAAAACAAATAACCCAATCAACAAATGGGCCAAAGACCTGAACAGACACTTCTCAGAGGAGGACATACAATCAATCAACAAGTACATGAAAAAATGCTCACCATCTCTAGCAGTCAGAGAAATGCAAATCAAAACCACCCTAAGATACCATCTCACTCCAGTAAGATTGGCAGCCATTATGAAGTCAAAAAAAACTGGCGTTCTTAATCTAGGGCCTATGACCTGTTATGTGTGTTTGCATGTATTTCCGAAAAGAGCATCTGTATCTTTGATTACAATTTCAAAGTGGTTGATAATTTCAACCAGGATAATTTCAAGAGTCACCCTGTTAATGTGTTTACTTCTAGTGGAGATTACATGAGGTATTTTCATCGTCTTGTGAAATCCTAATAGGCAACAAAACAGTAGGTCCTTGCAAATTTTAACTAAGTGCACTTATTAAGAATTCACATTGTGCACCAATTTACTGTGTGTATGCACACTTTTTAATGTACCTATGTTCCTAATTTAAACAAATTGCTATTGTGTGTATGTTAGCTATCAGTTGGCTCCAGTTCTTTAATAACCAACTCTGTCTCCTCCTCTTGATACCTCTTCCAAGAAATGAGTGTCTGTTTCACTACTGGGCTGTGAAATCAGATTGTACACTGGTGGCCGTAGTATTTACAGGACTTGAAGCAAATTGGTAATTGTTACAAATGTTCGGCAAGCCACTTTTCATGACCAGCTTTGCAAGAAAAAATTGAAAGTGTGAACAGCTGTTGGTGCATTGCATTTGCATTTCTGAAGTTTGAAGTGAAAGATAAAATATTAGCAGCTGTGATAGATAGATTCCTGCACTTGACCTAGTGCCTTAGGGTGTGTAATACATTGATGTTGTCAGGCTGTCAGGGTCTTGGTGAGAACTGTGGGGAGAGGGAGAATCTGAGAGATGAAAACAAGTTTGTTATTCTTTTAAGACTGCCTGCCTTCCTTCCTTCCTTCTTTCCTCCCCCCTTCTTCTTCTTCCTCTCCCCTTCCTCTGGGAATGTAGCACATTAGTAGAGTGCTTACCTAGCATTGCAAGAAAATCTGTAGCATTGCAAGAAAAAAAAGTAAGTTAGTATTTTATCTGGAATAGTTTATTTTGGAAGACCCTTAAAGACCTTTTAGTCCAATAATCTGTATATATTCACATTCTGTTATAAGATTTGGGGAATTCATGATAAGAATGATAGTCTTTTGAGTTTTTCTTCTGGCTCATTTGAATCCAGAACATCATTCTGATGTGTCACCAGGTGGGTTAACCCAGAATTCTTTTGTTCTGGGGATTTTTCACTGGGATTCCTTACTTGAGAACCAAAACAGCTATATAGTCAGTGGTGACATCTTCTGTAGCTGCCTAGAGGGCAGGAGTATCTTGGGATCTGAGTTGCTTCTTAAGAATTCAGTTGACATCTGATTAGTAGAGATGATTTTTCTTGCCTTCTTTACTTAGTGTTATTGCCTCTGTATGAGAAATGGTATTTGGTGGTTCCCTCTCCACTTTCAACCACTAGACCCGTTAATCTTATTGAAGACTTCAGATTTTATATGCAGTCTGTGCAGGTAGCCAGATGCCATATGCTGTTAATTTCTGATCCCATGAAGGCCAGATCATACAGCTGGAAGTGATTGAGAAGAAAAGCATGTTCTTTTGTTTAACAAGACAAAGCCTATTGTGTACTCTGCTTCTGATGCTTAAAAGATGTATTTTTTTTTCTTACTGCATAGTATGTAGGGCTAAAAGTTTTGAACTCTTCACTTCAGAAATTACTTTTCCAGACAAAAGAGCAAAACAATATTTGTTTAAATTGTTCTCTGGAACATGACTGATAGTGTTTACAACATTTCTATGACATTTTGATCCAGTGGGGAGTACTTGGAGTGGTATTTAAAGTGCTTTTCACTAAATCAGATGCTTTGTAGTGTTTGAACCTTTTAAAAAAATCATTTGAAAGGTTGAAATTCTGAGCTGAGAGACAGAAAATGGCCAAGGCATTCTCTAAAGACTAAGAATGACTTATCATAAGCAGAACTGATTTTTTTTCTCTGTCAGTATTTGAAAACCTACTTCTCTTTTAACTAGAATGAGATGCATACATACTGGTTTCAAGCTTTGTCTATTCATGCCATAAGGGAAGTTTTCCAGAGTCAAACTTCTATTTAATGAAAACATCTTTGGAAAAAGCTGTTGAGATTGTGTGTGTGTGTGTGTGTGTGTGCACGTGCGCGCGCGTGCGCGCGCACACACACACACCTATTATTTGTGTGTGTTCTGTTTTTGTTTAGAAAAAATATATAGAGGAAGCTATAGCTTGATTCAGGTGAATTAGTAGAACATAGAGGAAAGAAAGTACACATAAGCATGTTGAACTGATGATAGAATTTACACAGAAAAATTTGTTTCATGCATTGTTTTTCCCAGTCTTAATTTTCAATGTGCTGGTCTAAGACATTTCGCTGCTTGAAACATCCTCAGGGGATCTTATGAGACATAAAGATTCCACAACAAAAGTATTCAAGTTAATTGACCCAATTTGCACAGTTAGTCACTTATAGAGGATCCAAGCTTTTAATGGGAGTCTTTTCAGGGGATTCTGTTTAATGACATCAGATTAATAGAATGTTTAAATGTTATTTTTAAACTGGGAGAGATCTTATTCAGCTTCTAATTTTTTTTTTTAACTCTGCTAGTCACAATTTTGCATTACAGAATTCCAACATGAAAGTCAGTACAAAGTTCAAGGAACCACTTAGTGGTATGACCTGATCACATGTATTTATCAGTAACAGGCTTTGTATTGTTGGATATGCACAAATCATAGTAGAGCAAGACATTTTAGTAGTGCTTGCTTCAAGTAAGTATATAAAGAACTGTGTCAACCTAATTTGCTAGAGGGGATATGTGTCAGAATTAGATATTAGCCGAAAGATATGAAAGGAATAGATTTAGGAAGTACTTAAGCATCCTTATTTTTCATTTGTTATTGTGCCTTGCCTTGGGCATCTTAGGTAGTTCAGTTGACATAGTCTATATGCTAGGATTGTAAATCAAAACATAAACATTTAATATTTTTTCAGTTATATAACCTTTTAAACAGTTATATGAATCATCACCATTATGTAAACATAAATGACTGAAGTAAATGGACATTTCTGTAAATGCATCTTGTGTTGATGTGTATGGACATAAGTGTGAAAAGGGTATTACTAAATGTTCAGGGGATACTGTATTCAAGGCCATGACTTAAAAGAATACTTTGTGTAAGAGACAGAACTCTGGATTTGAGGGAAAATTGATGTCATTTGTAGAAGATGGGATTTTCTTTATCATAGACTAAAACTTGAGACAAATCTCAGAAGGTTGGTGACATTGAAAGGAGAAGGAGTATGCTTGATTAACCTGATAGTGCTAAGGTTTAGATATTCAGTGTCCCTCAAAGGTCCATGTGGTAAAGACTTGATCCCAAGGATGACACTATTGAAAGGCACTGTGTGGACCTTTAGGATTAGGAGCCTTATGGAAGGTCCTTAGGTTAATGGGGGTATTCTCTTAAAGGGGATTTTGGGAACTTGGCTACTTCCTCTTTTGCTTCCCAGATAATGAGGTGAGTGTATTCATTCTGCCAGCATGCTTCCCAGAGGTCCAAAGCAATGAGTCCATTTGATCTTGGACTTGAACCTCCAAAGCTATGAACCCAAATAAACCTTTTCTCTTTGCAAGTTAATTATTTTAGTCATTTCATTATTGTAGTGACAAAAAGCTGACTTACATAGGTAGAAAGGATCAAAATGGGGAAACAGAAATGAGAGAACTAGGACTTCTTAATGAAACTCACTGGCATGAAGAAGTCATAGACTCATAAAAATCAAGTGGTAAAACAAATTTTTTTAACATAGAATCTGCCCTTTCTGCCTAGACAAAAATCTCTCTACATTCTTACTCCTAAATGAAGGGAAGTTTTAAATTTCTAAAAATCCTCATTTGGTCAGTCAGTAAATATTTCAGTATCTGCTATGCATTAGACATCTTATTATTAATGCTGTGGATACTGTTTGAAGAAAATAGATACTGATTGTCTTCTTGTGAGTTTTACTATCTAAGTAGGGTTGGTACTGATAAAAGACCAACTTAAAGGATTTTAAAACTAAATACAGTTGTTTCTCAGTATCTATGGGAAAGTCTCTCCAGGATTCCCATAGTCATCAAAATCATCTACATTCAAGACTCATATATAAAATAGCATATTTGCATATAACCTACACATATCCTACTATATGTGTTAAATAATCTGTAGATTATTTATAATACCTTATACAGTGGAAATGCTATAAAAATAATTGTTATACAGTATTGTTTTGGGAATAACAAGAACAAAAGTCTCTATATAGTTCTGTATAGATACAGCTTTTCTTCCATTTTTAAAGTTTGGCCTTTTCCTTTTAGCCATATTGAAACAGCAGAGGGGCATGAAGAGGTTGGTGTTATGTTTTGGATCTGAAATGTCCTTCAAAGGCTCATGTGTTGAAGGCTTGGCCTCCAGTGCAGCAGTGTTCAGAGAAGAGGCTCTTGGGAGGTGACTGGATCACGAGGGCTCTGACCTCAGGAGTATATTAATCCATTGATGGGTTTATGGCTGATGGCTATTGGGAGGTAGTAGAAACTTCAGAAGGTGGGACCTGGTTGGAAGAAGTAGGTCACTGAGAGCATGCCCTGGGGGAGGGTACACCTTATACGCAACTCTTCTCCCCCAACCCCACCTACCTTTCCAGCTGCTATGAGGTGAGTAGCTTTTCTCTGCCATTGCCTTCCACCATGATGTTCTGCTTTATCTCAGGCTCAAAGCAATGGAGCCAGCCAACCACTAATCTGGGAGCTAAAATAAATCTTTCCTCATCTCCATTGTTTTTCTGAGATATTTTGACACAGCAACAAAAAGCTAACCAGCATGTAAGGGTTACTGGTTTGCAGTGTGTAGGACTGATAAAACAAAAAGGGACCTGAGATACTCTTGCAAAATTTCAGGAGAGAGATGACATTACCTAATGTACTGATATAATTTAATGCTGCCTTTAATAAGAAATATTTTGTAATGCTCCTTTTATAATCCTGAAATAAAATTCAAAGGTGATGTAATCTATCTACAATAAAAATATTATGTCCTAAATGTAGTATTTAGAAGAAATAAAATGAAGCCCATTTATAATAAAGTATTACATATTTCCATTTATATGTGCTTGAAGACATAATGAAATATTGAAATCTTGCATAATGAAATTGTCAGGTACTTGCTAATAGTCACTGTATGTGTTAAAGTTAAAATGGAGACATATATACCAGCATGCAGCCTTATAACTTAAAACTGTAAGCAGTATTCTCTTTGGTACTTAATTTTCTGAGTCAGTGAAAAATGCTTCAAAAAGTTCTGAACTAACTATAAAATAATTTTCCCTCAATTTATATGGTTATTGCCATTTTTGGAAAGTTTAGTTTACAGTAGTTTCCTCCTCTTTAGAGTTTCACTTTCCATGATTTCAGTTATCCACGATTAGCTGGCATTGCTTTAGATTGAATACCTCCCTTTGACATGTCATTAGAAGGTCAGTAGTACCCTAACTCAGTGTCATAATGCCTATGTCATTCTTTTTGCTTCATCTCAGCACACAGGCATTATATCATCTCATAGCATCATGTGAACACAGTATGTTATGATAGTTTTCTCAAGTATTAAGTTGTTGTATGGGTGTACCACAAGTTGTTTATCCAGTCAGCTATTAAAGGGTTGTTTTCACTTAATAGAGCTTGTTTGTTTCCAAGTTTTTATGTGAACATAATTTTTCATTTATCTAGGATAAATACTGCAGAGTAGGGATTTCTTGCTCATGGGGTAGGTGTATGGTTCACTTTTTAAGAAATGGCCAGTCAGTTTTCCATAGGGCTGTTCCATTTTACATTCCCAGTATCAGTTTCTTAGAGTTCCAGTTGCTGTATGTTCTCCCCTACCACTAGGTATTGTCAACATTTTTCATTATCCTTAGGCATACAGTGATATCATGGTTTTAATTTGCATTTCTATGATGGCTAATGATCTTGAGCAACTTTTTCTATGTTTATTTTCCATCCAGTGTTCTCTTTGGTGAATTGTCTGTTCAGATATTTTGCCCAGTTTTTAATTGGGTTGTTTATTTTCATATTTTGGAAGTTGTATATCTATTCTGGATCCAAGTCCTTTGTCAGATATGTGATTTGCAGATATCTTTTCCCCAGTCTGTTGCTTGTTTTTAAATTTTCCTAGTGGTGTCTTTTGCACAGCAAAATATTTTAATATTGATGAAGTTCAATTCATCAATATTAAAAAGTGGGTCATGATTTTGGTGTCATTTCTAAGAACTCTTTGCCTCATACTAGACCATGAAAGTTTCTTCTCAATATCTTATAATTTTACATTTAGGACTATGAGCCATTTTTACTTCTTTTGTTCCCCCTTCTTTTTTTTGGGCAATACTGGGGATTTAACCTAGGGACTCACACATGTTAGGCAAGTACTCCACTACTGAGTTACATCCTCAACCCTTTTTTATTTTATTTTATTTTGAGACAGTGTTTTGCTATTTGCTCTGGCTGACTTCAGCCTCCCGAGTACCTGGGATTTCAGATGTGCACCATCATACTTGGCTTATTTTTATAAGAGAGTTGTAAGATTTCGTTCAGTTTTTCTTTTTTCTTTTCTTTTTTTCCTCTCTCTCTTTCTCCTAGTTTTTCTAGCACCATTTGATAAAAAGCTTATCCTTTCTCCATTGACTTGTTTTTGTACCTTGTCAAAAATCAAGCGCCCAGGGAGCTGCTTCATACCTTCTGTCTAGACTTTGTAACTGCATTTATGGGAGAGAGAAGTTTAAGAGTGCTTAATTAATTTTACCTGGAATTGGACTCCATTAAAGAAATTTTACAGGGATTGAGCTAAACCATCCTCTCTTGTGTGTGGAGTAAGTAATCCCAAATGCATGAGCTTGTGATGTTGCTATAGTTATAATGAAAGCATTCTATGTTAGGGCAATTAATACACAAATGCATTGGTGAAGGCAAATCTTTTAGGAAGCATTGAATCAGAATAGAACTTATAGTGTGCTCTTCAGTGGAATTCTAAGGATACAATAAATAATTCTATTTACTACTATTAGAAAGAACTCCCTTTCTATACTTTTTTATTAATTAAAAAATAGAAAAAGTCTAATTTTCTTAAGGTTGAGAAGGGAGATTGCTTTCTTAATAACAATCTATAAATACTACTGGAAGTACATGAAATAAGAATTTGTTGTTTACTTATATTCAAGATAATTAAATCACTACATGTTTCATTGAAAGTGGTTTTAAATTGTGCTTTAAAGAATAAGGATATGTATTACTTATATGTAGATTATGTTGGAGTAGTCAGTTTTTAACTCTTACTAGAAAAACAAAAGAGTTTTACTAAGGAAGAAAGTGGGATGGATTAGTAAAGGAGACTATCATATCAGCTTATACTCTGGTTCCTTGTTTTAGGTTTTGTCCAGATATGAAATAGATTATTTGCTGTTTTTTATCTTTTTCAGATGGAAGTTTAATACCTCACTTTAGGTTGGTTTTTGAAACTAGTTGTAATAAAAAGGTCTACATTGTTTCTATAGTGTGTATATCCCAGTTTGTATACTTATTGTATGTTTATGCCCCTACTTTTAAAAATGATTTGAGGCCTGGCGCAGTAGTGCCCGCTTATATCCCCATTGGCTCAGGAGGCTGAGTCAGGAGGATCGAAGGTTCAGAGCCAGCCTCAGCAAGTTAGAAAAGGCCCTAAGCAACTCAGTGAGATCCTGTCTGTAAAAGAAAATATAAAAAAAGGGCTGGAAATATGCCTCAGTGGTTAAGTGCCTCTGGGTTCAATCCCTCATATCAAAAAAAGAAAAAAAAATGAAGTACCTTGTGGGTAAAAACAGACTTACAAATTACCAATATTAGGATTAAGGGAACAGTGATACAGTATTGAAAATGATGATGGTTTATGGGTATAATGAAAGGGGACAGTAAATAAATACCAGGAAACAGATCTAAGAAGTTACTGCATTTTAGCATACAAATTTTTTAATTTTCTATCATCCAAGCTTAAAAAATAGACAACATAGGATGCATAATTTTTATCATTATCTGATAAAAAGAAGTGTGACCCCCCATTTCTAAGAGTATGAAGATAGGTTTTGCTTTGATTATATATCTATAGCTCAAAATAATTCTTGATTATAGAGCAAAGGTACATATTAACTAGTAAAAACACAAAAATAAATTTGTGAGAGGAAAAATAAAATTACTAACTCAATAAAAACATGCACACTTGGGCTGAGGATGTGGCTCAGTGGTAGAGTATTTGCCTAGCATGTGCAAGGTCTTGGGCTTAGCCCTCAGTACCCTCCCAAACCCACTCCAACACGTCCCCCCCCCCCCCCAAAAGTTACATTACTGGAAAGTGTTTTTGTATTTTCCAATATTCCCCCCCCCCCCCAATTTCTTGGCAGTTAGAATTGTAAAAATGGCCAGTTTTGTAGGAAAGGCAAGTAAGTAGAGACTCTATGTTGGCTCTAGTACCACAGTGTGAGGACAGTGATGGCAGAGGAATTAGGTGATGGGGAGGCAGTTGGAGGGAGGGAACATTGCACCTGGAACTGAGTCTTTTCCCTGATCTATTACATTTGAAAAACGAGCAGTTGACCATGAAAGTGGCAACAAATATAAATTATTTTAATAAATAGAATTTTTTGGTGCACTTACCATTAGGAAATTTCTTTTTGGACTTTTTAAATTATTGAACTTTTATAAATTTAGACATTATTGTTGGTTTTGTAATTTAAAAAGAAAACTGTCCTTTTGTTTTTACTATAATATATAACCATATGTCATTTTTTTTGCTTCTCTTCCTTTCTATTCTAATTAATTGAGAATAGATTAATCCTTTAAAGATCAAGGGCCATAGCTATATTGGTATTCTGAAGGTGTCTTTCTTTTATCTTCAGTGTAGTTTCTGGGGAAAGAACTGAATAACTGCATGATTATTAACTTATTCTTTGGACTTTAGTTTCTAACATCTATTGCTTAATTTCCATTATACATTTTTTTCAAATTATGAGAGTAATACTTAATGTACAACATCCAGGAAATAAATAAAAGAAAAAATATATAATATATGCATAGAGGTATGTGACCATTGACATTGTTTTGATGACTGTTCTTGTGATTGTATGCTAGCTTTTAAAATCTACTAGTATGTTATGAACATTTTTTATGTAAGTTAACACTCTTCAATAATAATAGTTAATATTTATTGAGCAAGCTCTTTTTCTCTAATGTAGAAATATTATGGTGGATTCTCCAAGTCTAGTCTTTTTGAAATGACTTTATTCCACAAAATCATCAAAGACCCAGTGTTTTTCTAATTTGCTGTTCGTCATCTGTGGATGCTACCTCTAGGTCTAAAAGATGACTTTTCAAGTTCCAGTCGTCCTATCCATATCCTAGTTAGCAGGAGAAAGGTTCAAAAAAATGCCCCCATGCCTCTCAAAAAGAAAGATCTAATGTTGAGCAGTTGCTGTAATGTGGTTAAGTAATTAATAAAATAGACATTGATGATCTATTGTTAATTAAAACACAAAAGAAGTAACATGTAGTAATATATTTATATAATTTTATGTGTATATATCCAAGTATGTTTATGCATGAAAAATGTCTGGAAAGACTTAAACCAGTACTGTGGTAATCATCTCTAGGTGGTAGTTTCATGGAATTTTAGGCAACTCTGTGATGAACATCAATGAATGAGTTTTTGTTTTTTTCACCAGTAGTAAATGAATGAGTGAGGCTTTTTATCTGAACTGTTGGCAGCATTTTTCTTCTTTTTTTTTTAAAATAAACTTTTTCTAAAGTAAAGGAAAAATTGATTTATAATTTATGATTTTTTTTATTTTAATTTTTTATTGTTGGTTGTTCAAAACATTACATAGTTCTTGATATATCATATTTCACACTTTGATTCAACTGGGTTATGAGCTCCCATTTTTACCCCATATACAGATTGCAGAATCACATCAGTTACACATCCATTGATTTACATATTGCCATACTAGTGTCTGTTGTGTTCTGCTGCCTTTCCTGTCCTCTACTATCCCCCCTCCCCTCCCCTCCCCTCTTCTCTCTCTGCCCCCTCTACTGACATTCATTTGTCCCCCTTGTATTATTTTTCCCTTTCCCCTCACTTCCTCTTGTATGTACTTTTGTATAACTCTGAGGGTCTCCTTCCATTTCCATGCAATTTCCCTTCTCTCTCCCTTTCCCTCCCACCTCTCATCCCTGTTTAATGTTAATCTTCTTCTCATGCTCTTCGACCCTACTCTGTTCTTAGTTACTCTCCTTATATCAAAGAAGACATTTGGCATTTGTTTTTTAGGGATTGGCTAGCTTCACTTAGCATAATCTGCTCTAATGCCATCCATTTCCCTGTAAATTCTATGATTTTGTCATTTTTTAATGCAGAGTAATACTCCATTGTGTATAAATGCCACATTTTTTTTATCCATTCATCTATTGAAGGGCATCTAGGTTGGTTCCACAGTCTTGGTATTGTGAATTGTGCTGCTATGAACATCGATGTAGCAGTGTCCCTGTAGCATGCTCTTTTTAGGTCTTTAGGGAATAGACCTAGAAGGGGAATAGCTGGGTCAAATGGTGGCTCCATTCCCAGCTTTCCAAGAAATCTCCATACTGCTTTCCAAATTGGCTGCACCAATTTGCAGTCCCACCAGCAATGTACAGGTGTACCCTTTTCCCCACATCCTCGCCAGCACTTGTTGTTGTTTGACTTCATAATGGCTGCCAATCTAACCGGAGTGAGATGGTATCTTAGGGTGGTTTTGATTTGCATTTCTCTGACTGCTAGAGATGGTGAGCATTTTTTCATGTACTTGTTGATTGATTGTATGTCCTCCTCTGAGAAGTGTCTGTTCAGGTCCTTGGCCCATTTGTTGATTGGGTTGTTTGTTCTCTTATTGTCTAATTTTTTTGAGTTCTTTGTATACTGTGGATATTAGGGCTCTATCTGAAGTGTGAGGAGTAAAGATTTGTTCCCAGGATGTAGGCTCCCTATTTACCTCTCTTATTGTTTCTTTTGCTGAGAAAAAACTTTTTAGTTTGAGTAAGTCCCATTTGTTGATTCTAGTTATTAACTTTTGTGCTATGGGTGTCCTATTGAGGAATTTGGAGCCCGACCCCACAGTATGTAGATCATAGCCAACTTTTTCTTCTATCAGATGGCGTGTCTCTGATTTGATATCAAGCTCCTTGATCCATTTTGAATTCACTTTTGTGCATGGCGAGAGAAAGGGATTCAGTTTCATTTTGTTGCATATGGATTTCCAGTTTTCCCAGCACCATTTGTTGAAGATGCTATCCTTCCTCCATTGCATGCTTTTAGCCCCTTTATCAAATATAAGATAGTTGTAGTTTTGTGGATTGGTTTCTGTGTCCTCTCTTCTGTACCATTGGTCCACCCGCCTGTTTTGGTACCAGAACCATGCTGTTTTTGTTACTATTGCTCTGTAGTATAGTTTGAAGTCTGGTATCGCTATACCGCCTGATTCACACTTCCTGCTTAGCATTGTTTTTGCTATTCTGGGTTGTTTATTTTTCCATATGAATTTCATGATTGCTTTCTCTATTTCTACAAGAAATGCCATTGGGATTTTGATTGGCATTGCATTAAACCTATAGAGAACTTTTGGTAATATCGCCATTTTGATGATGTTAGTTCTGCCTATCCATGAACAGGGTATATTTTTCCATCTTCTAAGCTCTTCTTCTATTTCTCTCTTTAGGGTTCTGTAGTTTTCATTGTATAAGTCTTTCACCTCTTTTGTTAGGTTGATTCCCCAGTATTTTATTTTTTTTGAAGATATTGTGAATGGAGTGGTTGTCCTCATTTCCATTTCAGAGGATTTGACGCTGATATACAGGAATGCCTTTGATTTATGCGTGTTGATTTTATATCCTTCCACTTTGCTGAATTCATTTATTAGCTCTAATAGTTTCTTTGTAGACCCTTTTGGGTCTGCTAGGTATAGAATCATGTCATCAGCAAATAGTGATAATTTAAGTTCTTCTTTTCCTATTTTTCTTTCAGTGTTTGAATATGTTATTCCAGGATCTTCTAGCTTTCAGAGTCTGTGTTGAAAGATCAGCTGTTATCCTGATTGGCTTACCCCTAAATGTAATCTGCTTCCTTTCTCTTGTAGCTTTTAAAATTCTCTCCTTATTCTGTATGTTGGGCATCTTCATTATAATGTGTCTAGGTGTGGGTCTTTTATGATTTTGCACATTCGGCGTCCTGTAGGCTTCTAGGATTTGGGATTCTGTCTCATTCTTCAAGTCTGGGAAGTTTTCTCGTATTATTTCATTGAATAGATTGCTCATTCCTTTGGTTTGAAACTCTGTCCCTTCCTGTATCCCAATGACTCTTAAATTTGGTCTCTTGATGTTATCCCATATTTCTTGGATGTTCTGCTCATGGTTTCTTAACAGTCTTACTGAGCTGTCTATGTTCTTTTCAAGTTGAAATACTTTATCTTCATTGTCTGATGTTCTATCTTCTAAGTGTTCTACTCTGCTGGTAGTATTCTCAATTGAGTTTTTAAGTTGGTTTATTGCTTCCTGCATTCTAGGATTTCTGTTTGTTTGTTTTTTATAACCTCTATCTCCCTGTATAGTTGATCTTTTGCTTCTTGGATTTGTTTATGTAATTCATTGTTGAAGTGATCTTTCATTGTCTGATTTTGCTGTCTGATGTGTTCCTTGAGACTCCAGATCATCTGAAGCATGTATATCCTGAATTCTTTATCTGACATTCCATCTGCTGCAGCTATTACCTCTTCTAACGTTGAGTTGATCTGCATTGCTTGTGGTCCTTTCTTTCCTTGTCTCTTCATACTGTTCGCGTTCCTTTCTACTTGGTGAAACTGTTGTGCTATTGAATTTTCCCCCTATATATTTATATTGGTCTTGTATAGTTGCAAAGTCTCCCTCGCAGGCGCGGGCAGCGGCTCTGCCCCTCCTCCAATTGGGGCAATGTGCCTACCACGCCGGCAGGCCGCTGGGCCTGCTCTGCCGGTCGGTCGCAGGCCCGCCTACCTTGCAGGAGTGGTTGGCAGCTCTGCCCCTCCGCGGGCCACTGGGCCTTTTCTGTCGGTGGTCACAGTTCCGCCTACCTTGCCGGTACAGGGGGAGGGGGCGGCTCTGCCTCTCAGCAGGCCGCTGCTCCTCTTCTCTGATTTATGATTTTTTGATTTTTATTTATTCTTTTGTGAATTATCTTTTACTGTTCCTTGCATTAACATGTAGAAGTTTTAGTTTTATGTAGTTATTTTGAACTTTTCTTTTGTTGTCTGATTTGAAATCTTTCTGTGTTCCAAAGTTAAACAGTTCCTTTGTGTTAACAACACAAAGGATAGTTAACAACACAAAGGATATAAAACAGTATAGTTGTTTTAGTATGAGACAGAAGAACCTTTTCCCTTTTCTTACAAATAACAATTTTCTTGGGTTACATAGTTTTTCCTTTTCAAGAACTCTTGGGTTACATATTTTTTCCTTTTCACGACATATTTTCACTTCGTTCTTGTGTCGCATTCATTATAGAAGTGTGTTGTCTGCCTGAGTTTTCTTTTTACCTTGCTTAAAAAGTTATGTGTATCATTATGCATTCTTCTGATGATGGTTCATTATATTTTAAGAGAAAATGTAACTAAAGTAATATATTGTTTATTCCACTGTTTTCCTTTTGATTAAAAGAAATGTTAGCTCAATTCAACGGACATTTGAAATTTAATTGCTAACATTTGCAGCACAGTCTTCAGTTTAGGTAGATATATATTCAATCCAATTTCATCAATTTATTTATTTGTTTATCTTTTTTTGTTTTTGTTGTTTTTTACCATACAAAACCAGACATTAATATTAACTATAGTTTTAAAGTTAATACCCAGCGACAACAATTAGTAGCAGTATAGTGATTTTTCTTACAATGGTCAAAATGAAGTTATTTCTACAAAAACACTCTTATTTACTATTTATAAACTACTGTATCTCAGTCACATTTACTCACTATATTAAAATACCAATACTCGTTGAACTAGGGTTGTAGCTCAGTGATAGAAAGCATGCTGGGTTAAATACCCTGCACCAAAAAATGAACAAAACAAAACAAAACAAAACAACTCCACCAATAATCAGTTTTTATGAACTGGCCAAATACTCAATATATTTGAAGTTTTAAAACCTGAGTACTCCAGAGCAAAGGTACTAGACATGTAATGGCAATAAATATTCCCAATGGGAAGAGTTTAGGTCTTTTACATGTAGTAGCAATGCAATTACACAATGAAAGAGTTGAAATTTCAAGGTCTATAAGTTAACAATAGGCATTTAAAAAGTAATCTTTAAACTTAAAGCACAAGAAAACCTTGATAATTTGAAGTGATTAACATACAATTATTGAGAATATGTGCTTATAATTTTTAAAATTGATTTCCACATTTTCCAGCTATTGAGCTGAATTATTTTGGTTATAATTATTCCTGTATAACCACTACCATGTCTAGAATTACTAAAATATTGTTTGCTCATTTACATCACTCATTGATCTAGTAATTCTGGACAGAGAAGTGTGGTTAATTTGTGAAAGATTTGTGCAGGTTGACTTTAGGCTTTGTACGATATGGCTCATCACTTTTCAAAAGATAAATACATTTGTAAGTTGAGAGAATGAGTTATTTCTGTACTACTATTTGCAAATGGTGGGAATTTGTTTTCAACTGGTATTTCTGACTCCTTTCTAGAAAGTATTTATGATAGCATATGTAGAATAAACTGAGGAAACTCTTTTCTGCTTGATAGTCTTCAAGATAACATATTGGGAAAGATCTGGAGGAGAGTTGAATTCTTGCATATTATTGGTAGGAGTATAAGCTAGTATAGCCATTATGGAAAAATAGTTATGGAAGCTCCTCAAAAATTTAAAAACATGATTCTAGCAACCACCATTTCTGGTTATGCATCCAGAACTATAGTTCCATTTCACTATATGACTCAGCAAATCCCACATCAGGTGTATATTTAAAGGAAATGAAATTAGTATGTTAAAGAGATATCTGCATATCCATGTTCATTGCAGCCCTATTTACAATAGCCAGGATATAGAATCAACCTCAACCTAAGTGCCCATTTATGGTTGAATGGACAAAGAAAATGTGATGTATATATACAATGGAACATTATTCAGCCTTAAGAAAGAAGGATATCTTGTAATTTGGGGCAACGTAGATGAACCTAGAAGACGCTGTGTTTAAAGGAGAGAAACCAGGTCCTGAAAGACATATACTGTATAATCACCCTTATTTGTGAAATCTAAAAAATGTTGAATTTATAGAATTGGAGAGTAGAATTGTGGTGGAGAGAATAGGGAGATGAAAAAAAAAAATCCTCAAACAGAAAGTGTAACTAGAGTGTTTTGTAGCCACGAATAAGAAAATTTTTATCACTAAGTTATTGCTGATTATTACAGCATTTCACTTGATTTATCAGGAAAAATGATAGGAAGGATAACTTTTACTTTAGAAATTGTTATTCTGTTTTACAGATTGGGTAGAAAAGGTAACATTGTTTTAGTGAACAGTTTGAATTACTGTTGTGGCCATTATGACAGATTTTTGATATAGACTCATGGCAATGAAATTTGTTGAAAAGTTAGAATTTGTGAATTGTGTAAGTATAAAAGCTTACTGTTATGGTTTGTATATGAGGTGTCCACCAACAGCTCATGTGTGAGAAAATGCAAGAAGGTTTAGAGGAGAAATGTTTGGATCATAACAGCCTTAATCCAATCAGTATATTATCCTCTAATGGGGATTAACTGGTAACTGAAGGTGGGTAGGGTGTGTCTGGAGGAGGTGTTCCTGAGGGTGTGACCTTGGGTATATATTTTGTATCTGGCAAGTGGAGTCTCTGTCTCTGCTTTCTGATCATCCTGTGAGCTGCCTCACTCTGCCACACTCTTCTGCCATGATGTTCAGCCTCACCTTGAGCCCCAAGGAATGGAGCTGGCCTTCATTCTATGGACTAAGACCTCTGAAACCGTAAACCCTGAAATAAACTTTTCCTCCTCTATAGTGGTTCTGATTGGGTCCTTTAGTCACAGCAGTGAAAAAGCTGACTAAAACACGAACCAACTTTCCACAAAGTGGTCATCATATTTAATTTCCTTTATTTTATTATTTTAGTAGCTTAACGTTAAATTAGAACAAAGTATATTGAGGAATTAGTAATAGCCTGTGATTGTCGGATGATTTCATTATTGCTCTGGATTAATGTAAATATATCATGCTGAAGAAGTTGAGAGGTCCATTGCTAGACCATAGACTTTGAACTTAATATAAAACGAGAGTAGCCTGAAAGATAGCCAGATGCAATCATTGTAAGGTTAGAGAGAAAATAATGTGTAAAGTCTAATTGAAACTATAAGGTAGATATGAATTCAATGACTTATTCAAAGACTTCATTATAACTGTATTATAGGCCTACAAATCCTTAATATTTTGAAATAAGATACTGTGCTATTATTGTTACTGTTCAATTATTAATAGAAAGTACAGTGCAATTCAAGAATATAAAGTCGATGGTGGAATGAGATGAACATCGTTATCCTAAGTACATGTATGATTGCACAAATGTGCGTCTCTATACTGTGCACAACCAGAGAATTGAAATGTTGCGCTCCATTTGTGTACGATGAATTGAAATGCATTCTGCTGTCATGTACAACTAAGTAGAACAAATAAAAATAAATAAATTAAAAAAGAATATAACGTCATTATTAAAATACAGAAGAGCAGAATTATTTTAATGTGCAATATAACATCATTTACAAATTCATGAAAATACATTGGAAGATTATTTTAACTAGTAAGAGAGATCAGTGACTAGCTAAAAATATGCAATACTCGGTTATTTACCATATGTAAGAAATAGTAAATAGAAAATAAAATGGAAAAAGAGTTCCTGTATGTAAGAGCATGGAAAACAACTGCAACTACTCAAGCATATGTTTATTTCCTAGTAATTAAACTGATAAAGAAGGTGTAGGAGCTATGAAGGATAGAACAAAGCATCATGAAAGGAAACAAAATGAGACTTCAGTACATGAAGGGAGTATGATGATGGATCATAAAATATCATAAAAAATCATAAAATGTCACAGTGAAATAAAATTTTTGGGGGATAGCAAAATTTAAAAGTAATTTCAGAGTTCACTTTGGAGGGGAAAGTACAACTGTATTATCATGAGTAGTGACATATGGCTTCTGTGCTGTTTGTGATTTGGTGCTAACATATTAAAATATTCTAAGTGGGGTACAGCAATGACAGAACAATAGACTAGAATATGGAGTTCATTAATCTTAGTAATATGAGAAATTGGTATATGACAAAGGCAACATTTTAAGTAAGTAGCAAAAAGACTAACAAGTTTGCTGTGGCGTACAAAATCTATACATGCTTTAAAGAAAGAAATGAAAAAAAATTCTTCAGAGTACAAGACAGTGTGGTTAGTTATTAATCTTGGGGTCAGTTGGGACTTCTAAACAGAAGTGTAACAATGTCTGGAAAAATGTGGTTAATTACATTATAACAATTAAAAACCTGTGTTATATTTATCAAAATCAAAAGGGAGAGGCAAGCCATATGCTGGCAGAAAATATTTCACATCTGATAAAGGACTTGTATCCAAAATATACAAAGAAGTTAAAGGAACAATAAAATAAATAACCAGGTTAGAAAGTAGGACAAAAAGTCTCAGTCTTTGGGATATCATCAAAGAAGATTATAGATGGGAGATAAGAATATGAAAGATGATCAATATAATGTCATCAGAGAATCACAAGTGAAGACAACAAGGAGATACTGTTACATAGCTATTAGAATGGCTAAACTCCAAAAAACTGACACCACCAAATCTGTTGAAGATGGTGAAGCAACAGGAGCTCTCATTTCTTGTAGTGGGAGTACAGAATGGTGTGGGCACTTTAGATATCAGTTTGGCAATTTCTTCCACAAAACTAAACATAATCTTACCATATGATTCAGCAGAACTGCTCTTTGTTATGTCCACACACAAAAGCTTGGGCAGGAAGGACTGATTATAGTAGCTTTATGCATAATTGTCAAATGTTGGAAGCAATCACAGTGCCTTTCAATGTGGTGCAGCCACACAGTGAAATATTATTAGTGATAAAAAGAAATGAAAGATCAAATCATGAAATGACATGGAGAAATTATAAATGCATCTTACTAAGAGAAAGAGGCCTATTTGAAAAGAGTACAACATACTACTATATGATTTCAACTGCATGACATTCTATAAAAGGCAAAACTATAGAGACAGTAAAAAGATTGCCAGGAACTGGGGTATAGAGTAAGGGAGGATGAATAGGTAGAGTGTAGGGAAATTTTAGCTCAATGAAACTATTTTTTTTTTTGTCATACTGTTAATGACATACATTTGTCAAAACCTGTAGAACTATATGACACAAACAATGAATCTTAATGGAAACGAGTTACTAATAATGTGCCATATTGTTTCTTCAATTGTGAACAAATGTATCATACCAATACAAAAATGTTTAAAAAATCATGCTAAAAAAAAAGGCAACTAACAATTGGAAACTACTTGTATTCTAAAAATAAATAAATAGTTAATATCTTTACTTTTAGAAAATGCTAGACAGAGTCTTATATAATGGGAAGATTGTTTACAAAAGAAGACAAGTAAAAATAATAAAATTTACATTAAAACTCTAATTTGCTGCCATTTGGCATCTATGAAATTGGCAGAGGTTTTAAAAGAGTGATAATATACTATGACAAAGAATGTAGAGAAACAGCTGTTCTGTTGAGTATTGAGTATTCAGGTGTGAAAAAATTTGAGAACATGTATCAAAGCTTTAATAAGCTTTAACCTAGATTTACAAGTTTAACGGTTAAAATAATAAGGGAAATGAAGATTTTTTATGAGGATACACATTATACTTTGTCAGCAAAAATTGGAAACCACCTAAATGGTTAAAATGTTAAACCATTAGAGAAATGGTTAAATAAGTGATTGTATCTTAATAGAGTGGATAAATATGCTGCCATTAACGGTGTTATATAATAGTGGGTTTCAAACTTGATTGTGTTTCAAAATCACCCAGATCCCCATTTTGAAATCTGTAGTTGGGGCTAAGAATTTGCTTTACTAATAAGTTCACACATGATGCTGGTGCTGTTGGCTTGATTTGAGAACCACTTTTTAAATGAAATATTGAGGGAACAAATGTTAATTATAAAATAATGTTTATTTTTTGATTCCACTATTATAAATGAAATGACTAACGTGCATGTATAATAAAGTTGAAAGAATACACAGCAAAATGTTTACAGTGGTTATTTTGTGTAATGAAAAAAGGGTGATTTTAGTTTTCTGCTTTTATTCATCTGTTGTTGAATTTTTTCGACAGTGAAGAGGGGCTATTTTTAAATGAGGGAAAGTTTTTAAGCAACTTTAGAAACAAGAAGATAAGGTAGAAGAAGTCAATTCTTTGTTGGTCCAGCATGAAAATAAAAAATTTCAAGTTATTCTGATTCCTTCTCCTCAGTCTTCCCCCACAAGGAATGTTATAAAGACTTGTTAATTTTACTTTCTAAAGAAATATTTTAGGGGGTTGGGGGCATTACTGGAGATTGAACCAGGGCCTTGCACGTACTCTGCCACTGAGCTATACACCTCCCCAGACTGGAAATATTTTTTAAATGTTTCCTCTGTTTGCCATTTGTTTTTTCATTATTTCCGTTTAGTTTGTTAAAATCTCATTACTGGATTTCTGGAGTAAACTCTTAATTTGGTTTCTCTTATTTCTAGTCTTACTATTTTCTAATCTATTCTTTATACAGCAGCCAAAATAATCTTTGTACAATTCTAATTTGAAGCCCTGAAGGAAATACTTAAAGTCACTTCATGTGGTTAACTTCTAGACTAAAATCCAGACTCGTACCTCTCTCACTTATCTTTTATAATTCTTCACTTATCTCCTCCTTTCCAGATATTCTGAACTCCTTTTATTTTAGTGTCAGTTAGATGCATTTTAGTTTGTCAGCTACATCTGAATACTTTATGTTCATTTCGTGTGAGGCTTATCTTCCTCCTTGACACCTGGCTAGCTCCTGGGTGACTGAAACATAAATATCATTTCCTTTGGGGAGTCTTTCTAAGGTATTTTTTGCACCATCACTTTCTATTTCTAGGTGAAGCACCCTTCCTGTGGATCCACATGCGTTCTCTACTTATCATAGACTGCTGAACATTGCATTTTAGTTGCTTCTATTCTGAATTATCCATGGGACTCTAAATCCTCAGAGGATAGGGATCAGTGTCTTGCATAGAGTTGGAGCTTGAGAAGTAATTGTTGGTATGTGCATGAATGAATAAATAGATGAAAAATGAAAAATGAATGTGAAATGTAGAGATGCATTGATATATGGCCTTAAGTATGACTCATGTAGCTTGCTCTGGTTAGACTAGAATTCCTTTTACTTCTTTGTTCTACCCAATAAAAGTTGGAAGGAATTCAGAAGAGACTCACCCCAAAGATTAAAGATCTAGGAAGTAGAATCAAATGAGGCAAAGTGAATGGAATTTAGAGGATTATGAGTAACCTGAAAATTAGCAGAATGATCTAATACTTAAAGTACATGCATACACAGTTATTTTCAAAGAAAATTGATCAGTGGATCTACACCATTTTATGAGGAAAAGGATTTAATTCTATAGTAGGACTTAAATCAGTATATTATGGGGAAAAGTTTATGACTCCTAATAATCCAGAGATAATGAGAAATGCCAGTGTTTGTTTTGTTTTAACATGGGGAGATGATTTTAATCTTTTTTGGTAAAATGATTTCTAACTTGTATTCAGAGAAACACTATAAAGAAAATAGATAAATGTGATTTCTGATGTTTATTTTATCAATCACCAATAATGCCTTAGGTACTCTGGGGATTTAAAACTGAATTTTTTTTCTCTAAAAGACCTGTTCAGATTTGAATACTGTTGATGGTGAATCATTTTTTGGCTAAAGTCTAGATAGCCTCACCAGTTTCCTCTCAAGATTTAAGAAATGTTGTTTCTAATCTGTGGAGAGAATACTAATGTCAAAATCTGAGATGTTAATAATCAATTTATGGAGAGCTATTTTTGGTGTAACATGAGCCTGGCAAAGTTGACTTGAATGAGCGATGTATATCCTATATAATCAACAGAACGCCAGGGTTTGCTTTCTGTGCAGCTGCAAGAGACATATTTAATTAATACTGAAGCAATTATCTTGACAAGTAAATCAAACTCAATTAGATCTCAATTAGAACACTAACATTTTCTCAAATATTGTATGGTTGCCAGATGGTTATGCTTTTTTGTTCTCCTCACCCTTCTTTTAAAGGTTTACTTTCTTGCTACTGTGTTTATTATTTATAATCATTCAGTTTTATTTTTATTTTTGGAAGGAAAATTTTTTAATTTAATTCATTGCTTTTCATAATTCTCTTCCTTGGTAATATAGGTTAATTTCATAGAAATTTGGAAAAGAAAAAATATTGATAAATTTTTATAATTAATAAATTCCAAGCTAGAAATTATGGAAAATTTAGTAGGAGACTTTTAGAAGGCATTTAGTTCATATCCTACCAGAGGCAGGCTGAGTTACTACTAGCTCTGTATATCATTGTGTCATACTTAAATTTTTCACTTAAAGTAGAATGGATGCATAGATCTTTTTAGACTTAATAATTGTAGGTTTTCCAATCAAATACAGTTATTTAATGCTCACTTAGTAGGAAATTATTCTAGCATCTATTAGTTATGCTAGAGCAATTGTGTCTCAGAGGTTTTCAAGTGCCTTTTCAAAGGTCAACTAAATTAATATCAATTCTGTTATGATGACCTTACCTCCCCCTTGAATTTAATTTTCTGCATTTTATTTGGTTATTCCCTCACAGATAGAGGTGGACAGAGTATTAAATCATGGATTGGGACTGCAGGCTTTGTGGTAGGATTGCTTGAATTTTGAATTTTGGCTTTATCGTTTCCTAACATTAAGGCTTTGAGTACATAATTTAAGTTCTATAATCCACTGTTAAATGTAGTGAACCTAACCCAAAGGACTGAAGGATTAGAACAGATAAAACATAGATGATACTTAATGTAATTCCTGGCACATCATAATATTCAGAATTTGGCTGTTATTTTTGTTATTCATTTACTTAATTTTGGTTGATTCATCCACTTCTTCAGTGAATACTTGATTAATACTTGTCTTTGGGTAACTTTAATTCTGAAATTTTAGAATTCAGGATTGTATTGGCTAGCTTATATATAAGATTTTTCAAGTGAGATGAAGTAGTCATCTCTAAGCTATTTCCTTACTTCTTTTTTTGTTCACCCTCTTCTCCACTCTCCAAATGCAAATATTAAATATTATAGGCTTTGTGGGCTACATACAGTGTTAGTCACATTAAGTTTTTATTTTGAAATAGTTATATAGATCAACAGAAAGTTGCAAAGATGATACGTAGAAGTCCTGTATACCTTCCATGCAATTTCACCAATGGTTATGTCTTACAGAATTATTCTGTGAAATTATGGAATAATATCAAAACCAGAAAATTGACATTGGCACCCTGTGTATGTTTAGTTTGTTTAGGTGTGTTCCCCACTCCTCAGAATGCTGTGAAGATACAGAACTATTCCGTAACCACAAACATCCTCATGTTCTCTCTTTATAGTCACATCCACCTTTTTGCCACCTGTCCCTAATACCAATCTTTGTCTCTATAATTTGGTAATTTTGAGAGTATTATATGAGGAGATGTTTGGGGATTGGCTTTTCTTTTACTTGCTCTCAATATACCTAAGTTATTACGTGAATTAGTGATTCCTTTCTCTTTATTGCCGAGTAGTGTTTTATGTTATGGATATACCACATTTAGTTTCACTGTTCATCTATTAAAGATCATTTTGGTTGTTTCTAGTTTTTGGCTGTTAGAAGTAAGCAAGTATGAATAAGTATGTATAGTTTTTTTATGGACGTATGTTTTCATCTCTTTGGCATAAATGCCCAGGAGTGCAAATTATGGTTGTATGTTTAGTATATGTCTATTATTTTATGAAATTTTCAAAATATCTTCCAGAGTGGGTGTACCATTTTTGCATTACTATCACAAATGGATGGGAGATATGGCTTCTACATATTCCTGCAACATTTGATTTTGACATTTTTTTTTCATTATAGCTATTCTGATAGGTGTTCTGCAGATGAAGAATACATTTTCATGTGCTTATTTACTGTATGTGTAGCTTCTTTGGTAAATGTCTTACTATCTTTTTTTTTTTTTGGCAGTAGTAGAGATTGAACCAGGGTGCTCCGCCACTGAACAAAATTCCCAATGCTTTTTTATTTTGATATGGGATCTTGCTAAGTTGCTAAGGCTGGCCTTAAACTTTCCATCCTCCTGGTCTCAGTTTCCCAAGTAGCTGGGAGATTACCCAGGTGCACCACTGCACTCAATTCTTACCATGTTTTTTGCTCATTGTCCGATTGGATTTTTTTTTTTTTTACTGTTGAGTTTTGAGAGTTTATTTGTACTTTCCAGATATGAGTGCATATGTGCCTAAAGATTACTCTTTTGGGATGTTTTTAGTAGCAGATTCAGTTTCTTTCATAGTCATAGTGCTTGCTATTCAAATGATCTGTTTAATGTTAGGTGAGTTTTGTTGGTTAAAAGTTTTTAAGGAATTGGTCCATTTCTTCAAAGTTGTCAAATTTACGTGTATAGAGTTGTTGGTAGTATTTCCTTATTATTGTTCTCTGTATGTCTGCATTTGTTTTGCAGATATGTGTTCTGGTTTTGTTCCTGATATGTGTTTTTCCCTTTTTAAATTGTCAATCTTGTTAGAAGTTTACTAGTTTTACGAATACTTTGAAATAATCAACTTTTTTGTTTCATTGATTTTCTATGTTATATTTATTGATGTATTTCATTGATTTTCTATATTATTATAGATTATATTATGTTTATATTTTCTATATTATTTTTACTGTTCTTAATTGATTTGTGCTTTTGTCTTTATTATTTCCTTCCTTCTGCTTGTTTTGGCTTATTTTGCTCTTTTTTTTTCCTAGTTTCTTGTGGTAGGACCTTTAGATTATTGATTTGAAACATTTCTTCTTTTCTAGTGTATATATTAGTGCCAGAAATTTCCCTTCTGCATTAGCTCTATCCTCTGACTTTTGATGTGCTTTATTTTTACTTTCATTCAGTTCAATGAGTTTTAAAATTGTCTTTGAGACTCTTTCATGGTCTGGTATCATTTAGAAGTATGTTTTCAAGTGTGTGGGAGTTTCATTATTTTTGAGATTAGAACTTATGACTTTAGTCTTTTAAATTTGTTGAGATATATTTTATGGACCGGAATATGGTCTATCTTGGTATATGTTTTGTGAATACTTGAGAAGATTGAGTATTCTGCTGTTGCTGTGAGGGATGTTGTATGAATGTCAGATCTTGTTGCTTTATGAGATTTTTGAGTTGTTCTGTCCCTTTGCTGATTTCCTAATTGCTCTATAAGTCATTGAAATAGGGCTGTTTTAGTCTCTACTTTCAACTTTAGATTTGTCTATTCCTCCTTTCTGTTCTATTATTTGGTCTCCTCTGATACCATGCCAGGGTTCCTTGTTACTGCCTGCTGGTGTTTAAAGTCAGGTTCCCAGTTCTACCTGTTCTGGCAGCATCTCTGAGGTGGGGAGAGGCTGAAGCATCTACTTTGTAGCCTGGAGGGATTGGAAATCTTGGTTACCTTGCTGGTCTTTGGTGGGGTGTGAGGGGGGTGGTGTTTCCTGCCTGGCTGGTGTAGAGTGATTATTGTGGGAAAGTTTTCTTTCTCCCTTGATAGCCTGCCTCTTTCCTGGTATTTTTAATTAGAGGGAGAAAACTTTTTTTTTCCCCCTGAACCTTTTTTGGTCTGCTTTTCAAGGTTGCTGGCTTCTCTAGCACCCAGTTTGGTATACATAAGATATTATACCAGTTATAATAAGATATCTACCAGTTTGGTATATATGTAATAAAACTTACTACCATGTTGTTTGTTGAGTCTTGAGGTCCCTAGATCTTGCCTATCTTTCTGTGGTCCCTTATGGTGTGCCTTCCTTTCTTAAGTTTGTTAAAAAGAACAAATAAATATTAAAGAAAAAAATGAAACCAAAAGTAATCCTCAAGAATTATAAAATCCATTCTTAGCTCCAGAACTGTACAGATACAGACTATGGATTGGCTTAGAGTTCCTATTGTAGTTGGCAAACGAGATAGCTGCCTATGTCTTTTTAGTGTTATCCTGAGTCTTTCTCCTGGTTGCTTAGTATATTGCAGCCCTTGGCTTTTTCTTTTTTCTGTTTTCCTTTTTAACTTGCCAACTCGTTTTAGTCTTTGGAACTTCATACATGCTCTTTTCCATCTGGGTAGCTCATGTTTATCCTTTAGATTTCTACCTAAATACCATTTTTTCAAAGGGATCTTTCTTGACCCTCAACAACAGAAGTTAGATCCCCTATGCTACTTTATAACCTTGTCAACTTTTCCTGTATGGTATTCATCAGAATATCTTATTCTAAATTAATTAGTGTAGTTATTTGTTTAAAGTTTCTTTTTATTCTCACAGAACTGTAAGGTCTTTAATGGAGCAGACCCTGTCTGTTTTGTTCACCAGCTTGCTGTGTGGTAAACAGTATTTCAGTGCTTAGCTCAGTGGTTCACACCCCAGCAGTTTAAGAAGGGGAAATGAACCTTCCATTTAAGTCAGTGCCATAATATTGTTCTAGGTTGTTTTACTTATGTTTACATTAGTTCCTACATTTGTGAATTTAATATTCATGCAAATTTTTAGAACAAACTTTACTATTCCCTTTTACAGGTGAGGGTGCTGAAGCTGTAAAAGCTTAGGTAGTTTGTTTCAGGTTAGAGAGTTAGGAAGGACTAGAGTCAGATGGTTGTTTGAATTCAAACTCATTTTGTTTTAATTATACCAGAGGTTGTCACTGAGGCTTCAGCATCATTGTGGATAGAGGATTGCACAGTGATATGCAAATAGCATCAGCAGCAAAACCCTCAAACACACTGTAGGATCTTGCCTGGCTCCTTCTCCATTTCCCTGCATAAGGGTGGGTTTGGGGGCTGGTTAGCAATGTGCTCCTCTGTTTAGAATCTCTGTACCTCCACCTGCTGGTAGAAAAAAGTGCTTTTCGTTAAGGGGCTTAATATTGATCACGTAGGCAAATTTTATAATTTGTAATAAGCTATAATATAAATCAGAATTAAATGCCACATTATAAAGTAAAAAAAAAAACAGCAAATATCAATGACTTATAACCAACTTGTTTTAACTGGACAGTTCAAAGAAGTTCTTCCACATCCTACTCCCTTTATGGTGAAATCAAGGATAGATTGAGAAGCTGGCCTTGAGGACTTACTTCCTGGGATCCAATTAGAATAGTTGCCTATTGATGTAACATTGAGTACAAAGAAATAGAAGGAAAGCTAAATAGAATATAATAGGCTACTATTATTAAAATTTCTGTTTACTTTCCGGTAGGATTTTTGTCTTCGCTGGTTGTGCTTTCTATAATTTATTCTTAATAATATTGTATGTGCAGGTATAAATCTTATTTTACAGTTTATTCATAAGTATTTTAATGTTATATTTCCCATGTAAACATCACTTTTGAATGTTTTTATTATCCAGGGAGTCATGCAGTATGTTAGTCAATTATTTTTACTAAATGATGGACATTTAGATTATTGTCAGATTTTTAAAAATATTGAAACACCACTATGTGACTTTAACCTTCCCCATATTTAAGATCATTTTTTTTAGGATGGATTTTGGAAATGGAAGTATTAGGTTAAGTAATATAAACCTTCTTAAGTTCCTACTACACATTAAAAAATTGTTTTCCAAATTTATTTTTTGTTTACATTTGTACTGATGTTTTCAGAGAGTTTCTATTCATTGTACTGTTGCCAACATGCATTATTATTTTTCTTCAATTCTTTAAAATTTGATTGGTGTTGTTTTGCTCTGCATTTCTCTAATCACTAGTATGACTGAACATTTTAACATGTGTTTATTCACTAGATGTATTTCTCTTTTGTGAATTGTGTGTTCATTTCCCTTGTTCATTCTTCTATTCTATTGGGAGGTTGTACTTAATTTTTTTTGGCTTCTGAAATCATCAAATGTATCTACTCCCATGTATATCATTTATTTATCTTTTAGATTTCTTATTGTTTATGTATTTGAGTATTTTTATTTTATACTTTAAAAATTGTTTGAATGTTTCTTTCCCCTTTATTTAGGTCTATAATCCATCTGGAATTTATTTTGATGTATGGTATGATATAAAAATCGAAACTTTTTTTCATGTTCATATCACATCCTCGTATTCTATCGTAGATGTGACTTCTGCAGTGCACAAATGTGTGTACATTTTCTTTCACAGTTTTGACACCAGAGTTACACAATATGATTGGGTGGGGAGCAGTAAGGTTCCTATATAATAACAATTATATAGAATTATGGATAATTTATCTTCGACTCTTTAAATTTTCTATTTACAAAACACAGAGAAATATACATAACACCCATCTCCACATTCTATACTTTCGAACTATGAAGGAGCATTGATTATACCATATTACCTGTACCCATACTGTCATAAATTATCCTTTATAAATATATGTTGGCTTTTGTCAGATGTTCTGCAGAGTCATCATGAATGTACTGTTATGTAGTTTGCTATGTCAGGACATCACTTTGGGATTATTTAGTTTAGTTTGGTGATTTGATGTGGTGCCAGTGTTTTTCCTTTAGGGTTGACTGCTGCGGCATTACATTATTACTTCTGTTGTTACTTCCTCCTGAGATTTGCACCTGGGCATTGGAAATTTTTTTCCAGACCAAAAATATAGTTAGTATGTTTTAAGTTTGCCATTTTTCCTACTGTAATTGTTTAATTAACTAGCTCAGGAGTTCACTTTTCTTTTAGTTTGAGAAGTAATCTTGTATTTCTGATTTTATGGCAGCATTATTGCTTTAAAAATGTAATTTTTTTTTGGGAAAATAATACATGTTTATAGTATTATCCAGAAGAGAGTATGGAAGTTTAATGATCTCAGAATGAGAGGACAGAGGATATAGATGAAGGTTTGGGGGAAGAGGTCATGGACATGGATAGATAGGTTACATTAGGGGAGATGTTGCATATTCATTTAACATATTCAGGAATCAAACAGGTAAGTATATGAGGATATTGAGGAGTATGCAGGTCAGAGGGGGTCAATTTCTGTTTAGATCGAGCTGTTTATTTTCATGGGGCAATATAGACCTAGTGGAAATCTTAAAAAAATTCTTTTAAGGCCTTATTTTTATTATTAAATTTAAATTAAAAATTTTAAGAGATCCTGGAAACCTGGATTTGTGTGAATTCCCCAAATTTCTAAATAGTGGCAGATCACATATATGTGATCTCACATGTAGGAGATCTAAGAGAGCATGTGGTGATGACAGTATGGAGGGAGATTAGATGATTAGACATCAGTCACTGAGGTAAATAAATGAATGTGAGCCATGATGTCCTGAGTCTGCACAACTGAGAAGGGACCATGGGTAATCAGATCTCCTGCTCTGTTCCTGATTGTTCCTTCTGGATTTGCTGGCTCCTTAAAGCTTGGCCTATTTTAATGCTACCATGGCTAATGGTGCTTCCCAAGGCCTGAAATCTGGTGAACATTAAAGACCAGAAGAAGCTACAATAAAGTACAGTCAAAACTATAATAGAAGGGTAGTGTAATTCTGAATCCCAGACAAGGAATATCTGACCCAGATTTGAGTAATCAAAGAGGTTTCCCATAAAAAGTGATGCATTAGCTGAGACAAAGGAGTTTGATGAAGGTCACTGTGCTGGGGGTGGCATGTTGTGGGTAGAGGACACAGTTTACAACCCTGAAGGCAAGAGAGAATGGTGTATGTAGAAACTAGAGTGCAAATAATTTATTTCAACTATTCTTCATTTTTAACATTGTTTTGTAAATCATTGCCCTAAGACCAATAAATAGTCAACTAGAGTACTGTCACTGGTAGGGGGAATCTATGAGAATAGAAAATGGCTGCTATTGTGTAGTAGAGTCCTTTGTACTGAGTATTGAGTTTTCCATCATAATAAAGATGTTAAGAATTTGATTACTGTATTTCTGGGTGGGGACTTTCTTTTCTTTTTGATGCCTTGGTCAACTGTGTTTATTTGTAGTAAATGAATATGATGAGTGTCAGATTTTGAAGGGTCTTTACAGTTTTGAATCTGGCTTCATCTAATAGAATTTAAACTTTATCATGAGTTAATGTGAAATCCTGCTCTTAAATCTCTAAAATTAATTCTAAGTACAGAATGAGAGAAGTTTATGAGCAATATACATGGAAGGAAAAGAAAGATGCAGTGTGATCATTCAGAAAATCCAAGGCTGCACAAATAGTTTAGTATCATCTTAGTGTCTGGATGAGGGAGTGATCATCTATTTCCTTCTGTTTGGGATATACTTTGAATGTTATATTCAGCTTTGGGTGCCACACTTTAATAGGAATAAGTGAAGCAGAATATCTTCAAGGGAAGGAACATAGTGCAGCTTTCTAACAGTATACTATTGCATAGGAAAGACTAAGGATGATTTTTTTCACCTGGAAAACAGAACTTTAGGGTCCATCATTACAGCTTCATATTTTTAAAAGGGTTGAACATGAAAAGTTGATGAAAATTGTTCTGGCACCAAGAGAGTAACATTATATTAGGTGGATAGAAGCAATGGGGTTGGGAAAATATTAGGATACAGAAAGAAAGTGAAAAGTTCATTTTTAAGTACTTACTGTATATTTCTGGCTTAGTCATTTTGAACTGCTGTATCAAAGAATCTGTGGCTCATGGAGTACCATAGAATCTATGGCTTATGAAGAACAGAAATGTTCTATTCTGGAGAATGGAAGTCTGGGATTTGGGTGCCAACATGAACTCTGGTGAGGACCCTCCTGGGTTATAGACTACCATCTTCTCATTGTATCTCCATACAGCAAAAAAGAAGGAGAGCTCACTGGGATACTATGTATGGACACTAATTCCCTTCTTCCTGATAACATCACATTGTGTGTAAACATTTCAACATATAAATGGGGGGATGTCAAACAGTCCTTAACAAATAATCTGTAACGTGTTGTCTGTTATATAATCCTTCCAACACTCAACACATTAAAAATTATTTTAAAAATAATTAAATTTTCTAGAAAATGTTAGTTTTTTTATAATTTATAATGCTTAAATTTGCTAATTCTATGTTTGTTCAAAACTGCTTTTTAAAAGGCTAATCTTTCATTTCAAATGGCTTCTACATCTTGCTCTTATAAAACAGTTAAGAACAACAACAAATAATATCTATAAGCATGAATGGTCACAAAAATAACACAACAAAAAATAACACAACCAAAAATAAGAGAGAATGGAACCTCAACCTTCTGTAAGAGAATTCCATCTTTGTGTTTTTTGTGAGTGAGTTTTCCAGTATTAGCATTTTCCAAATAAAAGGACTGTCAGTACCAGGTACATACTATCTCGTCTTCTCTTCAAAAAGAGAGATTGCCTGGAAAAGGTAGGCTTCTGCCAGGCCTCCCAGAGCGGGTGCCACATTGTGTAAGACAGTTGATTTACAGAGGAAGAAATAGCTAAAGCTTTTCATTAACAACTCATTTAATAGCTGTTATTAGTGGCTTTATTGATTATTTTTCTTTGAATGTAAAAATATAGTACTTTCTACTTGAACTTCATCCAAAAAGATTTTCCATCACAGGAAAGATATCTGGAGATGGTACACTGGTTGCATAAGAGTCCGTACAGCATAGTTTGTCAAATTAAAGATGTTCTGCTCTGTGAGTGGCAAGTGATTCTACATTCCGCCAGTGGTCTGTGATGTGGCACCAGTCAAGGGAGCACGGCTGAAATGCAGAGAGGTTTCAATACGTACATTTACAGGGACTTAGACTCAATTAGAGAAGGAATTTGGTTTGTATTGTGCCCTGTCTTTTAGTAACCTGAGAAGCAGAGATGAAAAGAGGTCCAATTTTGCAGCAGAACAGCATAGTCAGAATAACTCAAGAAAAATAAGACACTGATTTTTCCATTTTGCTTACTAAAAGTCTGTGCATGAATTCTGCCTCCACTTCTGTCTTCATAATAGCTCAGAAAGCAATCTCTCCTCTACTATAAACCATATGATATTCATCTGATATTGCTGTCTTCTATAGGTCTTCATCTAATCCACCCTCTGCAATATAATAGTCAACCAGCCTCATTAAATAGGAATTTGATTTGCTTCTGCTTACTAACATTTATCTAATAAGGCATAGACTAGAATCATCTTAATTAAAATCATTGCCTAGTAGTGATCAAACTTTAGATAATAGTGTAAGATTGAGTACATCTCAATTAACTAATGAACACATTTAAAAACAATATAATAACAAAGTTTTTTCTCTCATTTAAATAGATTTTGGGGGTTGGGGAGGGAAAAAGATCTTCTCTTTCAGACTTGGCAATGTTTAATTTTATGTGTGAAGTAGGTAGATGCCAAAAAAACCTAAAAGGTCATGCTTTTGTCTTTATTAGTTAAATATACTTGGAAAGATGTACATAGACACTAATGTGGAAGTATATTTTATAAGTAGCAAATAGACATTATAGGCAGTATGCAGTGAAGGGATAAGAATGAGGGGAGAGTAGTTGGTAGGGTAGTCAAAGAAAGCTAAAAACAAGAATTCACAGCATTGTGCAATTTGAAGGGATTCTAAAATAATCTTATGTGATACCCATTGAAGGACTAATCACAGAACATACTCAGAGTATCTTTGGATGAAGCTAAATTAAAAAATATCCCACTTTTTAGTCTTGGGAGCTATTAGGCCAACTGTTAATTATCTTTTGTTGAACTCTAAATTCTTTTTTTTTAAAAATATTGGTTCTTTTTAGTTATACATGACAGTACAATTCTGATATAATTGTACAATCATGGAATGTGTCTTTTTTGAGTTAGAAACCCATTTTTATGGATGTACATGATGGTGGGATTCACTATGGTGTGTTCATATAAGTACATAGGAAAATCATTTTAGATTCATTCCACTGTCTTTCCTTTTCCTATTCTGTCACCCTTCCCTTCATTCCCTTTCATCTACTCTACTGAATATCTGTTCTTCCCCTCTTCCCCCATATTGTGGGTTAGACTAGGAACGGAACCACCATTTGACCCAACTATCCCACTCCTTGGTTTATATTAAAAAGATTTAAAATCAGCATACTATAGTGACACAGCCACATCAATGTTTATAGCACCTCAATTCACAATAGCTAAGCTATGGAACCAACCTAGGCGCCCTTCAACAGATAAATGCATAAAGAAATTATATAATATATACACAATGGAATATTACTCAGCCTTAAAGAAAAATGACTTTATGACATTTCAAGTAAATGAACTCTAAATTCTTAAGGGTTCTTGGTATTTTCATTGGCCAGTTAGTGTTCATTCTCTTTTTGATAAATCTAATCAGATGACTGCTGAAAGACTAATTCATTTCTTTTGTTGAATCTGAGCTCAGCTACCAGAGTGCAGTTAGAATGCTCCTATATTTCATCTTTTTTATGTAAAAAGTATGTTTTGGAATTTTTAATTATTTTTGTCTGGGTTTGGTGAAGTTTTCTGGGGGAAAACAAAACTTGAAATTATTTGTTTTATGGAGTAGACCTAATATGGGAAAGGAATGGCTACTGTTAAATTCTGAATGAGGGTGAATTCAGAAGGGAGGGATGGATTAGCAGAAACTTTGAAGGCTAGCCAGAACATATATGTTTAGTCTCTTTGAAACCATGGAAAAGTTACAGTTTTGTGAAAACCACAGTAAATTCCATTGAATACCATTCTTAGTGTAAATGGTGACCAAATGTGAATTGGAGGTGAGGGTATTCCTGAAGAAGGTTTGTAATGGATATGCTGTGGTGGTCTTGCAGCAATGGAAGGATAATAAGAATATCTTCTGATATTTATACAATTCAGTAAAAGACTAAATCTCAAGAGAATGCATGACATTTGGGATCTTGAACAAAAGTGTAGGAATTTGGAGGTAATTGGTATAGCCTGGAGCCTTTCTTGGCATATGCTAGCAAATTTGGGGGAGAAAAATTTCTCTTTCCAGATGTGTTACATGAGAGATTTTCTCTTGAGCTGCTGGAATTAGGACAATAGGGGAAACAAGAAACTGATGTTTCCTTGCCATCCTTATGTATAGGTAGTGGGGGGCAGTCCTCCAGAGTCTGGCAATAAATTTTGTGTGTGAGAGAATTAAAAGGAATGAACTTAGCAGGGGCTGTCTTTAAAGGTTCCTGGACATGTATTTGACTGTGTAATTTTAGACAAATATAAAAAGGCTTTCAGTCTCATTTTGAGTTTCACAAGAGACAAATATTCAATAGTAGCAAAGTTTTTTTTAATGTTTACATAAAGGAAGAAAACCTCTATATATTCTTAAGCATGGGAAATGGTATGGAAAGACAGATTGCCAGGCTGATACTGTTGGTTAGGATGCAGAAGAGGGTGGTGGTTAATACTGTGTGGACTCTGTGGTCAGTCTGTTTCAAATTACAACTTCGTCACTTAAAATTTGTGTGACCATGTACGTACAAGACACCTAACTTACCCGTGTCTGTTTCTTCTTCTATAGAGTTGATATGAATATTAAGTAGGGTAACAATGTATAAAGTACTAGCAATGGTGTGGGGTGAATGGTAGGTACTATATAAATGCTTTAAATTTAACTACAATAAAATAAGCTTGTCTGATTTTGATTTGGGGAGAAAATTTAGAGTTGTTCTTCAGACCTTCATTTCAATTTAATTTCTGAGGACTAAAAACAGGATTAAAATTCTCACTTGGTATTTAATTTTCTGATTTTTCTGGCATAGAAATGTAATTTCGGATAGTATCAACCTTTAGTTACAGGTGTCCGGCTAGAATTGGCTAGGAAGATTGTTCAACATTGAGGAAGTCATAGGAAGAATATGGACAGTTGGATAGGAAGCCCACAATTTCGGGTCACCATTTGATCTGAAGTTGGATTTCCAAAATGCATCATCACCATTCTTTTGTTCTAATCTGCTTAGAAGGAATTGTATTCAGTAACTCCAGGGACAGGACTGAGCCTGTCATTTCTAAGTTCTTTGATTGCATGTTCCTAACAATAAAAATCTATATTTATTAATTTGGAAATTACACAAGCAATAGTATGTACATATATGTATAAATACTATGTATGTTGTCAAACACAAAAAAGAGGTTAAAAGGCTATAATATTGAAATGAATTTTAAACATTTTTATTTATCGACTTGACTTAGCTCTCATTAAATTAGGTTTTTATTAGTATCTTTAAGGAAAAGCAATGAAAGGGAAAGGTGACTTTCTGTACTTTGGAAATGTTTAGATTAACATTTTCTGGTGTAGCCAAAGTTCCACCAAGAAGTCTTCATTTCGATACTTGATTTTAATGGCTGCCATAGCTAGGAAAAGATACCTCACAGATATATGTAAATTCAAGAGAAAAAGTATATGATTGGTTGTATTTATAAAATAGTAACATTTGTTTATACATCTGCCAGTTGTGCAGAGATTATTTTCCCTATTTTTTTTCACTTTCTTATCCTTTGTGTTACCAATGTCTATTCTGGTACCTAGTAAGTGCACATATTTATTAAATAAATGATTGCGCTTGTTTCTTCCTTTGTAAAAATCTTAGTTCTTAGGTTAGCCCTTTCTTCCCTGCCTTCAACATTATACATTTCTATTTTTCCTTCCTTTCTTTCTTCTTCCCACTTTTTCCACTTTTCCCCTTCTTCCCACTTTGGACAAGCTTCTTATAGATATATTTTTCACACAGACAGATTGTGCTCTGGAGTGTTAATATGGAATGTTAACTTTTTTTTATTATAAAGAGAATACATTTTCATTGTAGAAAATTTAGAAAGAAATATGTAATTTTGTCATATGTAACTTTACAACTTAAAGACAGCTTCATTTTGTTTTTTAATTGCACAACAATTTTTAAATTATTTTGAGATCATAAGTATGTACACTAATTTTTTAACATTTTAAGTGATTGTGTCAAATGGATATGTCACCATTTGCTGAATCATTCTTTTTTTTTAAATTTTTTGGTTGTAGTTGGACACAATACCTTTATTTTATTTATTTGTTTTTATGTGGTGCTGAGGATCGAACCCAGTGCTTTACTCATGCTGGGCAAGCGTTCTACCCTGAGTCACAACCTCAGCCCCTGAATCATTCTTCATTTATTGGATATTTAAATGATTTTTAATCTAAGTATTAGGTCAAATGGCAGCTCTTTCAAAGATCTGATTTATGTTGCAAGGTTTAAAGAGGAGAATCTTGGGATTGGGGTTGTAGCTCAGGGATAGCACGCTTGCTTAGCACATATGAGGCACTGGGTTTGATCCTCAGCATCACATAAAAATAAATAGAATAAAGGTATTGTGTCCATCTACAACTATACATATTTTTAAAAGAGTAAAATCTTAATATAATATCCATGCTAGATTATTTTAAATTTAAAATATCTTCTATTAGTTAAACATCTTATATTCTTGGTTCTTGATATCTGTTTATTTGTCTCTATTTTTTCCTAATATCAGGTGTCTCTGGCATGGTTTGTTATTGTTTTTTTTTTTTTTTTTGGTACTGGCAATTGAACTCAGGGGCACTCAACCACTGAGTGCTGAGGTTATCTCATCGTGGGAGCCTTCCCTGAATCTTTTCTTCCCCCCTTCCCCTCCGTGGGCTAGTAAAGTGCCACGAGCAGACATGTCTAATGTTGTACTTAGTCTGCAGTGTAATGATTTGTCAATTTTTCCGACCTACGTTGGCTCCTTAAGAGTAAAAAGCCATGTCACATTGATATTTGTATACAGCATTAGCAAAGTGTCTGACATTCAGTAATTGTTTAATAGATGTTTGTACGACCGAGATGAATTGTTATATTTTAATATTTTCCATTATGCATGTCACATACTAGTTGTGTATAAACATTCTGTGTGAGTTCATATGAAGCCGTGCCATGTTTACGCTGCATACGGAAATGGCACTAGACAGAACAACATGTGGGCTGCTCATTGCTAACACGACCCATCTTTGGAAAATTTTATTAATTCTTCTAGATATCTAGACATTGATAATTATCAGGTAAGTAGAATACTTTTCATAGTATTTCACTGGAAGCCTGGTATGTTGGAAGTGGTGGTTCACATGTTCCTTTTGCGGTGCTGAGTGAAACTGTGCCATTAATATGTATTTTTTGAACTTTAGTTTTCTTTCTTGTAGATGCTGGCAATTAATGCTAATAGTCTCCATTGGCCTATGTAAATACTTCCAGTTGCAAATTGTTAGTCCGCCGTCAGTGCTTTCATAAGTGTCTAACTTTTGTCCTGATTAATCCTTTGTTTTTTCTCCTAAACTCTTGTCTTTTTTCATGGTGGTTGGCTTGTAACACTGGATTTCTTTAAGTTGGGAATCTTTTAGCCTATATGTTGTCTGGTGATTCTTCCAATTTTCTAAATAGAGCTAATTTTTGCCCTTGCCCTTGTATTTTTTTTTTTTTGTTGTTGTTGTAAATTTTCCCTGTCATTGTGTCAGGACTTTCCACATTCCTCTAGTCCAGTAATATCTCTAATATATCCTGCAAATTTCTAACTCTTTGAATTTGGCCAAAAGATATGTCTTCTACTGTTTTATTCACTGTATTTTTGATCTTTTGGATCAAAAGATAAAAATTGTATCAAAAAAATTTGGATCAAAAAAACACCACAAAACCCTACACATTTGTTGTATGGTTATAATCTACAGGTGTTCATAGTACTTTGCATAGACTCTTAATCCCTGTCATATTTTTGTGAATTATATTGAATGAAATGAAAGAAATGAGATTAGCCTGTGGTTACCAAATTTGTCAGTAATAAGAAAAAAATGTACTTAGCTTTCCATTTTGTGCTTAGTCTGCCTTTTTTGAGAGTAATATTATCTAAGAGTGAAATTTTTGTCAAATTAATTTTAAAGTTTTATTTATCGTCTTTTCCATTTTTAATTATAGTAGAATACACGATGTGTGAGTATGTAGTAGAAATTAAAGAGTATATTTAGGAATATAAATCCTAGGCAGCTTGTTCTTGCACTAGTATGTAAAGAATAATATTTTAGGTATATAGTAGCCCCCCTTATCCTCATGGAATGCATTTTAGAATCCACAAAGTATACCTGAAACTGTGGCTAGTACTGAACCCTATATATACTGCTTTGTCCAGTACATACATAGCTATGATAAGGTTTAATTTCTAAATTAGATACATTAAGAGATTCACAACAATAACATTAAAATAGTGTGATTATAACAATGCTTTAGTAAAAGATATGTGAATATGGTCTCTCTTTCTAAATGTCTCATTGTACTGTACTCACTCTTCTTATGATGATGTGAGATGATATAGTGCCCATATGATGAGATGAAGTAAGGCGAATGACTAATATTCTGTTGGCCATAACTTTTACCATTTGAGTTGCAACAGCAAAACTAATACAAATTTCTTTTTCCTTCCCAATTTCACTGATAAAAAATTCATTTTTACTGTAGATCTTGGCAACTTCAACATAGGATATTTTTTCTTTGTTTAAGTTGGGAACTTTAATCTTTCAACTTAAAAAGTATTTTATGGCTTCTCTTTTGGCATATCTGAATGGCCAGTGCCACTACTCTTATGTTTTGGGGTCATTATTAAATGAAATAAGGTTTACTTGAATACAAGCAGGATATCCCAACAGTCATTTGAGACAGATATTAAGTGACTGATAGGTAGGTAGCATATGATAACATGGCTATGTTGGATAGAGGGATAGTTGATTCATATTCCAGGTGGATTGCATGAGGTTTCATCAAACTATTCAGAATGGAATATAATTTAAAACCTTTGAATTATTTCTGGAATTTTCCATTTAATATATTCAGACTACAGTTGACCTTGGGTAACTGAAACCACAGAAAGTGAAACTGTAGATCAGGGGAGCTCTAGTATATTAGATTCTGGTTTTCCCCTTGACTTATGACTTCAGTGGCATTATTTTAACTTTTGGGTATATTTTCCCCATCATCACTTGTGGTTATTACTTGGCAGTGTAGATTGAAATTATGAAAAATGCCAACAGAATCAGCTGTTCAGGGAATACTTGTTAAATATTTTGAAAGTATGAGGAACTAGCTGAGTGCTTAGATCTGTTAACAGTAGGTGCAAGTAGAGATCTTAATTCAACCTCTGTTTTCACCCACAGTTGACTTTGTATTATATTTGCAGTATTGCTGTCTTGTTCTTTATACTTTACCTATTTTTTCTCAGCCTTGCTCTTCTTAAAATAACAGACACCAAAATGATTATTTCTGTGATTCCATCCCCTTCTATAATTGTGAGAGTATAAAATACCCCAGGAATAAAGAGAAGGAAAACAGAATATCAACTTCTGTTTCACCTTTTATGTCTTGAGAATACTTTAGCTATCCAAGTTACCTACCTGTTTTTTGACCTTTTCTTGTCTTGCATGGAAATGGTCAGTAGTGCTACATAACATCTGTAGACAGTTAATGATCAATTCACACAATATGTTTTTTGGGTCATATGCTTTTGGTTTTATCATCAACAGAAGTAAAAGTTAAGAACATATTTTTCTACATCCAATTTTCACTATGGATATTTGGAATAGTTTGTTACCCACATCTTTTGGTTTTTGATGGGGCTCTTGGCCTGAGAACACTGTGACCATTTCAGTATTCTACTGTTTTTCTAAAGTGCCCCAAAGACTACATTATTGGGACTTTCCTTATTTAAAACATGAAAGTGTTGTTGTTATTTTTAAAAATTACACCCATATTTTTTTATTAAAATCAGTTGCAAATAATAAAGCCAGAAATTTTCCAAACATTTGCTTTGAGTTGTTGCTTCTATTTTTAATTTTATAGAAACTAACTCCTCCCCCCCATTATAAAAGTAATATATATCCTTTTTAGAGAACTTGGAAAATGCTAAAAGGACAAGGAATAAAATATACACTATTAATTCTGTATCATCCATAAAGATATTATTAGTATTTTAATAGATTTAATTCTTTTGAAAAAAGATATATAAGCACATAAATTTAATAAGAACATTGACATCATACTTATGAATAGACTATTAGACATAGTTTAGTATTTATATTTTCCATCTATCATAAAATCTTTACTACATTCAAATATATAATATGTAAAAGTTATAAAGCATGAAATAAAAGTGAACATCTTAGCAGTCCTCCCCAGCTCATGGTAGACATGATTAATGGACTGGAAACCCAGGGGGTTGCTCCAGCTTCATAGTGTCCCTATAGTCTTCCCTACCAGAAACAACCAGGATGCTTCATTTTGTTCTAGTTTTTTTTTTTCCTTTTTGTAGTTGTGTCTGTACTCATATATAATATATTATTTAGCTTTTCTTGTTTTTGATGTGTATAAATATGTAACATATCTGAGGCTGACGTTTTACATTCAACATTGTGTTGCTACAAATCATTGGCTTTGTAGCTCATTCATTTTTGTTACTCTAAGAAAATACCATGATGTGCTTATCCATTCAGCTGCAGATGGGCATTTGAAGATGGCACAGGCCTGGAAATGAGAGAGAGAGAGAGAGAGAGAGAGAGAGAGAGAGAGAGAGAGAGAGAGAGAGAGAGAGATATGCAAGATGATGATCTGAAAGTAGGATAGCATGGTTTGGTATATGAAATTATATATAAGCCAGCCACAGTGATGCACACCATAGTAGTGTTGTACACTACTTGGGAGGCTGAGGCAGGAGGATAGTTAGAGGCCAGTGTGGAAACCTAGCAATATCCTTTCTTGAGATGAAAAGGACTATGTAGCTCAGTGGCAGAGCACCCACGGGTTAAGTCCACACAATATGGCGTGCGCACACACACACTTACATATATTACTGCACTATCATGTTTTGTTTTATTTATGTTTAACCTTTCCATCTTATAAGGTGATCTTTACCTCTAAATGATCTAATACTCTTGCTTGATATCTTGTATAAGATTAAAAGAGCTATATTAGCATTTTTTGTTAGTGTTTCATGTTGTATTTTTGCCCGTATTTTAATTTTATTTAAAATATTTTTAATGTTTCTTTTTTAAATAGTATATGGCTGGACTTCTAAAGCAATCCAGTGTGACTATCTTTATTTATTTATTTTTTAGTGCATTATAGATATACATAGGGTTGATTTTTAACAGACTTAACAATAGTGGGGTTGATTTTTAACAGATTCATAAATGCACATAACACAGTTTTCTCCATTTTATTCCCAGTACTACCCTCTTCCCTCCCCTCCTCTGTCCCTCTGATCCCCTTCCTCTCTTCTTCTAATCTTTAATTTATTTATTTTCAATTGATGCATTATAGTTTTATATAAAGTTGGTATGCATTGTGGTGTATTCATACGTGGAGCTACCATAATTTGTTCTTTCCCTTTCCCTTCCTTCTCTCTTCCCCTTGGGAAGAGATCTCCCTTCTATTTTTATGAGATTCCTCTTTAAAATTCTGTTTCTCTCTCTATCTTCCAATGAGAGAAAGCATTTGATCCTTGACTTCCTGAGTCTTGCTTATTTAAGTTAGCAAGATGTTCCCTACTTCCATCCACTTACCAGCAAATTAAAAGAAGATGTCATCCTTCTTTATGACTGAGTAGAACTCCCTTGTGTATATATGCCACATTTTCTTTGAATATTAGTTTATTTCTGAGCACCCAGACTGGTTCCATGACCATCCTCGCCAGCAACTGTTGTTATTTGTATTCTTGATGTTATTTGTATTCTATTCAGATGCAATATGAAATTTCAGTATAGTTTTCATTTGTGTCTCCCTGATTGTTAAGGATGTTGAACATTTTTTGATATATTTGTTGGCCATCGCTATTTCTTCTTTTGAGAAGAAATGTCTTTTTAGGTATTTTGCCCAATTATTGGGTGGGCTATTAGTTTTTTTGGTGTGTGTGTTTTTATTTCTTTATATACTTTAGTAATTATCCCTTGTCAGAATTGTAGCTTGCCATTTTTTCCCATTCTGTAAGATCTCTCTTCATATTCTTAATTCTTTCCCTTGCTTTGCAGAAGTTTTTAAATTTAATGCTATCCCTCCCATTGATTCTTGGTTTTATTTTTTGAACTTTAGGAGTTGGTGCCTCAGCTGGGTATGGAGGCACATACCCATAATCCCAGCAGCTCGGGAGGTTGAGGCAGTAGAATTTGGAAATTCAAGACAACTTAGTGAAGTTCTCAGCAACTTAGTGAAGCCCTAAGCAACTCAGTGAGACCCTGTCTGTAAATTAAAAAAAAAAAAAAAAAGCTGGGGATGTGGTTCAGTGTTTAATTAAGTGCTCCTGAAACCAGTCCTCAGCACGCATGCACACACACACACACACACACACAGAGGTTGGTACTTGCCGGCACCAATGTGTTAGATACTGAGTGTTACCCCTATGTTTCCTTCAAATTGTTTCAGTGTTTCTAGTCATAATCCCAGGTGTTTGATCCACTTTTAGTTGATTTTTATGCGGGGTGAGAGGGAGGGCTTTTGTTTTATTCCTCTACGTATGAGTATTCATCTTCCTAGCATCATTTGTTGAAAATGTTATCCTTTTCCCTCGTGTATGCTTTTGGCACTTTTTCAAAGGATCAGATGACTACATTCATGTGGATTTGTTCCTGTGTCTTCTCTTCTAGTATATTCCATTGGTCTTTATTCTGTTTTTATGCCAATACTATGCTGTTTTTGTTACTATAGCTCCGTAGTGTAGTTTGCCTTTAGCCTCACTCTTGTAGCTCAGGATTGCTTTGGCTATTCTTCTGGGTCTTTTATTGTCCATATAACTTTTAGGACTATTTTTTCTAAGTCTGTGAAGAATGTCATTGCTATTTTGATGGGGATTGCAATCTGTAGATTGCTTTTGTTAATATGGTCATTTTGATGATATTAATCCTACCTATGCATGTGTGTTATAGATATTTACATCTTGTTAAGGTCTTTGATTTCTTTCTTTAGTGTTTATTTGTTTTCGATACCAGGGTTTGAATCCAGGGGCACTTAACTACTGAGCCATGTCCCCAACCCTTTTTACTTTTCATTTTGAGATAGGGTCTCCCTAAGTTGCTTAGGGCCTCACAAAGTTGCTGAAGTTGGCTTTGAACTTGTGATCTTCCTGCCTCAGCCTCTCCAGCAGTTTGGGATTACAGATGTATACCACTGTGCTTGGTTTTCTTCATTGGAGAGGTCTTTTCACCTCCTTAGTTATATTTATTCACAAGTATTTTATTTATTAATTTTTTGGGTTTTTTTGGGAATAGAATAGTTTTCTTGGTTTCTTCTTTAGTAGATTCATTATTGGATTATCAGACAGAGTCATTTTTGATTGTTGATTTTTTTCATCCTACTACTTTGATTAATTTGTTATTCATATCTAAAAGTCTTCCAGTGGAGTTTTTTGTGACCTCTAGGTAGATGGTCATGTTCTGACTTTTTTTCTTATCTATGTACTTTTAATTTCTTTCTCTTACTCAGTTGCTTTTATTAGAGTTTCAAGGACTATATTTGAATAGGGGGATGAGTGTGGACATCCTTGTTTATGTTTTTAATTTTTCTCCATTTAGAAGGATTGAGTTTGTCAAATATAACCTTTATGTTATTGAGGTTAGTTCCTTCTATCTTTAGTTTCTCCAATGTTTTGAACATGAATAGGTGCTGGATTTTGTCAAAGGACTTTTCTGCAGCTATTGAGATGATCATGTGTTTTTTGGGTCTTTTTTATTCTATTTATGTGATGAATTCCATTTATTGATTTATGTATATTTAACTGACCTTGCTATCCCGTGGATGAATTCAACTTGATAATGGTGTACTATCTTTTTGAATGCAGTTTGCAATATTTATTAAGGATTTTTACATCTGTGTTCATTAGGGATATTGGACTATAGTTTTTTCTCTTTGATGTGTCTTTATCTGGTTTTGGTATCAGGGTGATACTGGCTTCAAGAATGAGTTTGGTAGAATGAATTGGACAGTATTACCCTATGTGCATATATGATTACATGACCTGTATCACTCTACATTATGTACAACCAGACAAATGAGAAGTTATATTTCATTTATGTATGATGTGTCAAAATGCATTCTACTGTCATGTATAATTAATTAGAACAAATAAAAAAAAGAGTGAATTTCCCATTTCATGGAATAATTTGAAGAGGATTAGTATTCGTTTTTCTTTAAAGGTCTGGTAGAACTCAGCTAAGAATTGGAAAATTTTCTGCTATTATTTCACCAAGAAGGTTCAAGAAGCGCTACTGCTTGAGCTACATCCCCAGCCCCTTTTAGCTTATATTTTAATGATCCCTTCTATTCTGATGATTCCGAAGTTTGATCACTTAATGCCCAGAAGTCTTGTATATTCTGATTATGGTCTTCATGTGTGTGTGTGTGTGTGTGTGTGTAGGAGATTGAACCCAGGGCCTTGTGTATGCTAGGCAAGCACTCTATCAGCTGAGCTATATCCCTAGTCCTGATCATGTGTCTTCTCCTGACCTTAATGTCTGCGTGTTACAGCTCAAATACCCTGTCTTTGAGATTTCAGGTTCTGTTTTCTATGTATTATAATCTATTGGTGATACTTTCATATGAATTTTTGATTTGATTTGTTGTGTCTTTCATTTCCAGGAATCCTGATTTGTGTCTTTTCAGAATCTCAATTTCTTTATTGCAATGATCTTTCACCTCCTGTAATTGCTTTTTTAGTTCATTCCCTTGTTTCTTAGATTTTCTTTTAGTTTATTAATCATTTTAATAATCATTTAAAAATCTATCTCTGGAATTTCATTTCTTCATGTTTGCTTATTGCTCTGTTGGGGGATTGTAACTTTTGGGTGGGGGAGGGACTTGTTTGTTTCCTCATGTTTTCTTGGGTCTTGTACATCTTTTGAGATGGATTCTTCTTCCTCTTTCGTGATGATGTCCTTTGGTGTGTACTTGTCTCTTTTATAAGAAGTTCTGTGTTGGCATCTCTTAGCTCCAGCACATAGGCTCAGAATGATCCAAGTGTTTGTTTCAATCACCATTGTGTCTTAATTTGCCATTGCAGAACTGCTAAATTCGTTTACTCTTGAGCTTCTGGAACACCGTGGTCTTTTCTGTGCCTTTCTTTTTGAAGTTTCTCTCTGTTTTTTTTTTTTTCTGTAAGAGTAGAGAGACCTTCTTGGGGCTTAGTCATTGTTGCTTTTTTTTCCCCCTCCTTCTATTTTGTATGTTAAAAATTGTGAAAGCTTTAGGGGGGTTCGTTTGTGTGTGGATAAAGATGTGCTGTCTCTTTGTTGAACTGTGAGTGTAGTTCAGCATGACTCTCTACCTTGTGAATTCCTAGTATACCAGACGCCTTTCAGCCCCTCTCAACAAAAAGGGAAACAGGCAATAGGAACAACCATAGTGATCAATGTACAGCATTAGAATAAATGTCAGTGTCTACTATGGCATTTACACCATTAATTACCGCACAAACAGGAATGGTGGTGCCTGCATTTAACAACAGCCATGATTGGCTGAACTTTAAACAGCTGTGAACCATCTCTAGCATTAAAGTAAACAACAGATGTCCACTATGCCTCCCTCGTACCAATAACAACAATAACACGAATGGTGGGGGCAGTAATTATATAAACTAAATTATTCTTAAAAGAGAGTAAAATTACAATTCACTAAAAGAAGAGAAAATGGGGTAGGAAGGTAAAAGAAAGTTTAAAACTATTTAAAAGGTGAACAAAGTATAGCAGGAGAGCGGTAGCCAAATGGTGGCTATAATGAAGGAAGGAGTAAAAAAATAACCCAAAAGTAATAAAATAATGAGAGAAAGAACAAGCGAATTTGGCTATTGAAAGATCAAGAGAGGAGAGGAGTAACAGAAACAAAAACATGAGCCAAACCAAACAAACAAAAAGTTAAATCAAAACACATAAACAAAAAAGCCTTCCCTCTCTTAAGGTCAAAACAAGGTGAAATAACAACCAGTTGAGGAAAGAAAAATAAAAAGTTAAAAAAAAAAAGGAGGAAAAAAGATGTGGTCAAAATGAAGAGAAAAAAATGAAAATGTGTATATATGTATGTATATCCATGAGCCAGTCAACACTACTAGTACCCACCCACTCATGATTTATGAAAAAAGGACAAAATAAAAGGAAAAGAAAAATTTTCCATTTTTTTTCTTGGCGATGTACCCCTTAGAGCAGAGGCCTGGGGTGTTAAACCGGCTCTGAGTTGCTTACTAAGCTGTCAGCTGGTGTGGCCTGGAACTGGATGGAGCTTCATGTATTGGCTCTCAGCTTCGCTTTTCCCCAGTTTAAGTTAGGACAGAATAGGAAGTAGTGACAACTGGAGTTTTGTCCCTTCAAAGTAGGTAGAAGCCCTCCCAGGGTGGAGTTGTAAATGTCAAGATTAGGCATGTTTAGGTTTAATTCTCACCAATCTTTCTAGCTTTGTCCTGAGGTATCTTGCTCTAAAGAGAATCCCTCCACTCATCCTATTGCTGGGCCGATGCCCTCTCTGCTGACCTTCTGGGTCTGGCTGGGGTGAGGTGGGGTGGAGCATCCTAAGAACTCCACTGCTTGGGCAAAGCAACCTATTTTCCACTATCCTCATACACTGACTTCCCACAAAGGTGGTCTTCCCAGGATCAAAACCCTACTGAAATATGCCCACCTCTCGAGCTTCTGGGATCTCCCAGGCTAATGCAACCCACCAAACCCAAAGGGAAAGCAAGAAGCACTCTTCTCCATATCCCCAGACTGAGTCCTCCTGGTCACAGTCCCCTCTGTGTCCACCTCAGTTGTGCCCCACCAGCAGGACTCTAGCTTTCACAGCAGGCGGGTGCAGAACATTCAGCTAATGCTGCAGTGAACTTCCTGGCTCCCCAAGCACAAAGCGGTATCTGAAGTGTACCCTGATCTCCCCACGACACCTCCCCACGATCCCACAGAGCAGTGCTAGCAGTGCCAAGTATCCCACACACCTGCTGCCACGTTTCTCCGGCCACTCCAATTCACACCACCTTTCTCTCTGTCCCATGGGTCCCCATGTCCCAAATTAGCCTCACAATTTTATTGTCTTCCTGTTTGGGTTGACCCTTCCTTCCATGGTGTACCTGCAATGTGGCTGATTCCCGCGGAATTCCTTAATGTCTTATGTTCAAAATCTCTAAATTTCTGTCTTTGTGATTCCAATATTGAGATATGGTGAATTCCCCATCACCCACCTCTCTGGAAGCAGTAGTCCTGCTGCTTAAATCCCAGGTGATGGAGCAACTGGAAATCTACCCTTCCTCTACTACTCAATCTTTTGTCTTCAATGACTGTATTTTCTAATGAAGCATTTTCCCCATTTATATTTAATTTGCTAGTATATATTTGAATTTGCATCTCTTATCTTAATTTGAGCTTTGTATTTCTTTTTGACTCTTCAATTTTCTTCATCTTTTTCTTATCTCTTTTTGGATTGATTTTAAAATTGAGTCTATCATCCTATCCCTCAATGTCCTACAATTTTGAAAACTACACACACTTTCTATTGTATTAGAACTTACCCTAGAAATTCAAACACTTCTGAAATTCTAATATTAGTTAAAAGTTTTGCCCTCTTCCAGAATAAGAACCTTACAACACCCAATTGCCCACCTGATTTATTAATAATTCAATATGCCATTATTGTAATTATATAATCAATGATATGTTTGTTTGCCTGAATTGTATCTTCTTTTCTTCCATCTCAGACCTTCCATTTGTGATAACTTTCCTTTAGTCTGAAGTTTGTCTTTTAGAATTTCCCTTAATGAATGTCTGCCTGTAATATTATCATTTTGTTGAGTTTGATTTTTTAAGCCCTTATTCTTGAAAGTTGATCTATAATTGGGTCTTGCAGCTGTTTTCTAGTACATTACACATTTTGTCCTACTGTCTTCTAGCTTCCATTTTTGTAGGATTTAAGTCAGCTCTCAAACTACTACAGCTACTTTGATTGTAATTTATCTTTTTTTTTCCCTTCCCTCTCCCCTGTCTGCTTTTAACATTTCTCCATGTTTTTGGTTTTCAGCAGCTTTGTTGTTACATGTCTGGGAGTAGATTTTTTTTTATTTATAGTGTTGGCTTCTTGAATTTAAGGATTTATATCTTTCATTAGTTATGGAAAATTCTCAGCCATCATTTCTTTAAATATTACTTGTACTTCAGTCTTTCTCCATTCTCTTTCCAGAATGTTAATTAGATGCATATTAGATGAATTTCACTGTAACCTGCTTGTCTGTTAATTGCTGTTCTATATTTTTCATCATTTTGCTCTGTAACTCATTCTACTTAATTCTTCTGCTGTATTTTCTATTAGTTATTTCTTTTGTTATGTTCTATTAATGACATACATTGAATTTTAAACTTCAGTTATATAGTTCATTTGTAGAATTTCTACTTCCTCAAATAGTTTCCAATTTCAGGAGATATTTCCAACAATTTCATTTCTAAAAAGGAATAAAAATAGTTGTAATATCTGTCCCTATTAATTCTAAAATCTAGTCTTCATGGGTATTTCCTGCTTGTTGGTACTCATTTTGGTTTCCATTTGTGCCTAAGTTTTCGTTGATTCTATCATGGTTGAAAATTGTCTGTGTATGTATTCCCAAAGGCCTAGGGTGGAAGTTCGTTCCTCTTAGAGATGAATTTTATTTGCTTCTGTTAGGTGTCTAGGAACACTACCAGTAAGGGATTTTTTTAAACCGAAATCACATGGGCCATCTAAGTCATGGCTCCCAAGCTTTTAAAGTCTTCACTAAGACTATAGCCTTTCCAGATTCTTGTTGTAGTTTTTCTTTTTTTTTCTTTTTGTTTGTTTATTTTAACATTTTGTTTTGTTCTGCACCAAAGCAACTTTTTTAAAGACTCCCCTCTGGTTATATATGATATAGGAATGATGTAGTCTTATGATCTTTGTCTTCTGTTATTTTAGAGACTGGTTAATTTATTAAACCTCTTTCCAAAGAGGTTTATTTTGGCTCATGGTTCTGGAGACTGAAAAGTCCAAGATTGAGTGGCTGCATCTGATGAGTGTCTCATGCAGCTTCCTAGTTTTGGTAGAAATGCAGAAGTGATCACTTGGCTAGAGTGGAAGCAAGAGAAAGCCCAGGAAGCCAAACTTACTTTTATAACATCTTGCTCTGTAGACAGTCAATCCTCTATTTTGAGAAGGACATTAATACATTCATGAAAATATCTTTTGCATAACTATATCAATTCTCACTAGGTTTTACTTCCCAATACTGCCACATCAAGGCATATGAAATTTTGGAAGATGCATTCAAGCTATAGGACTTATCTCTAAGGTGTAGTGCATTGAAGCTTTATATGGGAGACAGTTTCCTATAATATTCTTTATCTTGGAATAGACTTGAGCCTTGACTTCTGTCCTCCTTGCCCTTTAGGCCACCATATGGAACCCCAAGTTCATGGATTGTAATTGGCAAATGCCCTAAATTCAAAATCAGTTTTAGTACTTTCATATTCTCCTTATTTCTTTGAGTATACATTCCCCCATCTGGAATTCGTCCCTGTTTTTCCACAATAGTTTATTAGCATTTCATTGCTTTTGACCTGCTATTTTTAATATTTTAGCTATTATTTTTTCTTATTTTAAGCTAAGTGGTGGTTTTGGTACCTAGCTATTTATTACTACAAATATAATTACTATTGTGATTTGTTATTGTTGTTGGTGCTAATTCATTTTCTTTGGAGCTTTATTTGTGGATGCTTATGGTCCTTCTTAGAAAATATGTATTGGATTCAGTAAGATATTTAGGGGATCGGGGACACTGATTACATGAATCCATTTTAAAGTTTGATATTTATTCAACTCTGTCCCATATGCAGAGTGTTCATTGTCACAAATGCTAAAAGAAACTCCCCTGGTCCTCTGTTCAATCCCTGCCTGCTCCATGAAGTCACTGGTAGGACTGAGGCAGAGCTCCTTGGCAGAGCCCTTGCCAAGCACATGTGAGGCACTGGGTTCAATTCTCAGCACCACAGCAAAACAAATAAATAAAATAAAGATATTGTGTCCATCTACAACTAAAACAAAACAAAACAAAACAAAACAAAACAAAACAAACCCCAAAGAGTCATTGTAGAAGCAGGCATGTATAGAAGCAATATGATTTTGTGGGATATGTATTTTCCAGATCTTTCTTTTTTTTTTTTTAGAGAGAGAGAGAGAGAGAATTTTTTAATAATTATTTTTTAGTTTTCGGTGGACACAACATCTTTATTTTATTTTTATGTGGTGCTGAGGATCGAACCCAGCACCCCGCACATGCCAGGTGAGCGTGCTACTGCTTGAGCCACATCCCCAGCCCCAGATCATTTTTGATTAAATGTCTAAGTCTTTCTTTGTCAGTGCTGTCATACTAGCATGTCTAATTCAGTTACTTACTCTGCTTTATTTCCTTTTCACCTTCTCTATTCATTAAAAGTGAAGGTCTAGATCTAGGACTAGGGATGTAGGTCAGTGGTCAGATGTACAAAGCCCTGGGTTCTATCCCTAGTATTTAAAAAAGTAAAACAAGAAAACAGACAAGCAAGCAGCAACAACAAAGAGAAGATCGAGGCCAAGGATTGGCAAACTGTCATTCTGAAAAGTGTGTCAGACTTTGCAGGTCCTACAGTTTCTGTTGGAACTGTCCAACTCTGCTTTTGTGATGTGAAAACAGCTATAGACAATATGTAAATGAATGAACGAAGAGGGCCATGTTGCACAACATTTCATTTATTGACACAAATTTGAATTTCATGGAATTTTCATTTGTGAAGACTATTTTGTAAGTTTAAAAATTTAAAAAGTTTTTTTTTTAGCTTATAGGTTATTGATTACATTTGTCTTGTGCGTGGTTCCTGGTTTTCTAACTCTTGTCTGTAAGCCATTAACATATTTTTACTCTCTGTTGCTCCCATTTATGGGCCTTTTAGAATTTTTTTTTTCACTTCTATGGAAGCTTAGATGTGAAATTTGAAATTCAAGAGCTTGTTTCTGTATAAACAGTACTTCAGGTGTTTTTGCAGTGGGAAGATTTCAGAATATGTGTTGCAAATTTCACGTGTATTTTTTCATTTAATTTTAAGTCATAGTGAAATATGAAGTAAAAATTGATCAAATATTACCTCATTTATATTTTACCTGGTTGCACCTGATCCCTATTTTATGCATTTTTTTTTTTTTTAAATAAGAGTATATGCACGGGCTGGGGCTGTAGCTCAGTGGCAGAGTGCTTGCCTAGCATGTGTGAGGCCCTGGGTTTGATCCTTAGCACCACATAAAAATAAAAATAAAATAAAATAAAGGCATGCTGTCCATCTACAACTACAAAAAAATTTTTTAAAAGGTGTTTATGCACATTGTTTTCACTTATCATTCCTTGGACTTTTAAATGCATATTTATAATCTCTTTACTAGTTTAGTGAATATATAGTATTATTTATTCAATTTCCATATTTGGGTTTTTAACCCTAGATTTTTGTTGTTGTTATTGTTAGTTGTAACTGAGTATAACAAGTAGTTTTTGTCTTCTTTTTTTTGTTTCGTTTTTTAGAGATAGTTTATAAACTTTTTTTTTTTTTCCAGTACTGGGGATTGAACCCGGGGGCGCTTAACCATGAACCACATTCCCAGCCTTTTTCATATTTTATTTAGATACAGTGTCTCACTAAGTTGCTGAAGCTGGCTTTGAACTTGTGATCTTCCTGTCTCAGCCTCCTGATCCACAGGTATTACAGGTGTGTGCCACTATGCCCAGCTAGTGTATAAACTTTTATAGGAATAATTATGATCTCCTTGAAAACAGTATCTTGTTTCATTACACTTTTCACTTCAGTTGGCCTCTGCATAGCAAATGCCTATTCTGTATAATGTTTTATCCTGTAGTCACTGATCATTAAGTCAGAACATACATTGAAATGTTAACTCTGGTTTTATTATCATTAAAACTTCTTAAGATTTTTGTCCTTCCTCCTCCCTCCCACAATGATGGAAATGTTCATCTTCCAGCCATCCTAAGGAATTGAAATTGACATTTGTTTTAGCTTAAAAAATACCAAATACTACTGAGCTGAATGACCTTCTTAAAAATGTATTTTGTTCTTTCTTAAGACACCCAATAAGAAATATTTTGAGATATTTGTAGTGTACACATGTTCTTAGAAGGGAAAATTTGATGAGACTGTGAGGCTTAAACAAGTATGGGGTTTATTTTTCTTTTGTTAGGGGGAAATATGGAGGTAGGTATTCCAGGATCCATGAAGCAGAAGCATGGTGCCAACTGGGGCCAAGGATTCTTTTAACTTTCTGCTCAGAAATCTGAATCCAAATATAGCTTTTACCATTGTGCTTTATCTTCTCATAATTTTCAAAATGCTAGTTCTTGCTCTACTATTATACCAAGAAAAGGTTGGGCAAGAAGCAAAGTGGAATATAAGCTGAGCTGCAGCTTTCCATTTAAAGAGCATTCACAGAAACCTCCCTCAATGACTTATGTATACCTTTCCAAATGTAGCTTTTTATCTAAGCATATTGCTATCCCTAACAAAATTGGAATTCTGTTAGTATAGATGAAGGAGAGAAATGACATTGGACAGGGAAGTATTAGTGTCTCCCTCATTGCTTTATTTACAGTGCTACTTTTATAGAAACCTCAAAGGAGAGGTATGGAATCAAATTCTTTTGCATCTAAAACATAGTAGTGCTCATCACTTTTGTTGTACTGAGATAGAAATTTTTTAAAACCATTATGTGAAAAATTTATAGTTTTAAAATTTTGTATTTTTTCTGTGCACTATTGCTAGTATACTTGCGTGTGCTTTTTGTAAGATTTAGATCATACTATTTAAGTGACGTTTACACTTAACATGTTCTATAATAACTGTTTATCATATCATTAAAATTCTTCTTACTATTTTTGAAGGATTCACATAGAGATAAGTGTTCAGTTTTTCTACTATTAAATACATGGTTGGTTTGATCTTTTATTTATTTGTGTAATTATAATTTTGATGAAGCAATTTTAGATTTACAAGTAAGTTTCAAAGATAATAGGGGAAGTTTGGTTATGAACTCCCATTTTTACCCCAAATACAGATTGCAGAATCACATCAGTTACACATCCACATTTTTACATAATGCCCTATTAGTAACTGTTGTATTCTGCTACCTTTCCTAACCTCTAATTCATTTCTCTCCTTGTTTATTTTCCCATTCCCCTCACAACCTCTTATATGTAATTTTGTATAACAATGAGGGTCTCCCTCCATTTCCATGCAATTTCCCTTTTCTCTCCCTTTCCCTCCTACCTCATGTCTCTGTTTAATGTTAATCTTTTCTTCCTGCTCTTCCTCCCTGCTCTGTTCTTAGTTGCTCTCATTATATCAAAGAAGACATTTGGTATTTGTTTTTTAGGGATTGGCTAGCTTCACTAAGCATAATCTGCTCTAGTGCCATCCATTTCCCTGCAAATTCCATGATTTTGTCATTTTTTAGTGCTGCGTAATACTCCATGGTGTATAAATGCCACATTTTTTTTATCCATTCATCTATTGAAGGGCATCTGGGTTGGTTCCACAGTCTAGCTATTGTGAATTGTGCTGCTATGAATATCAATGTGGCAGTATCCCTGTAGTACGCTCTTTTAAAGTCTTCAGGGAATAATCCGAGAAGGGCAATAGCTGGGTCAAATGGTGGTTCCATTCCCAGCTTTCCCAGGAATCTCCATACTGCTTTCCAAATTGGCCGCACCACTTTGCAGTCCCACCAGCAATGTACAAGAGTACCCTTTTCCCCACATCCTCGCCAGCACTTATTGTTGTTTGACTTCATAATGGCTGCCAATCTTACTGGAGTGAGATGGTATCTTAGGGTGGTTTTGATTTGCATTTCTCTGACTGCTAGAGATGGTGAGCATTTTTTCATGTACTTGTTGATTGATTGTATGTCCTCCTCTGAGAAGTGTCTGTTCAGGTCCTTGGCCCATTTGTTGATTGGGTTATTTGTTCTCTTATTGTCTAATTTTTTGAGTTCTTTGTATACTCTGGATATTAGGGCTCTATCTGAAGTGTGAGGAGTAAAGATTTGTTCCCAGAATGTAGGCTCCCTATTTACCTCTCTTATTGTTTCTCTTGCTGAGAAAAAACTTTTTAGTTTAAGTAAGTCCCATTTGTTGATTCTTGTTATTAACTCTTGTGCTGTGGGTGTCCTATTAAGGAATTTGGAGCCCGACCCCACAATATGTAGATCGGAGCCAACTTTTTCTTCTATCAGATGCCGTGTTTCTGATTTGATATCAAGCTCCTTGATCCATTTTGAGTTAACTTTTGTGCATGGCGAGAGGAGGGGATTCAGTTTCATTTTGTTGCATATGGATTTCCAGTTTTCCCAGCACCATTTGTTGAAGATGCTATCCTTCCTCCATTGCATGCTTTTAGCCTCTTTATCAAATATAAGATAGTTGTAACTTTGTGGATTAGTCTCTGTGTCCTCTATTCTGTACCATTGGTCCACCCGCCTGTTTTGGTACCAGTACCATGCTGTTTTTGTTACTATTGCTCTGTAATATAGTTTGAAATCTGGTATCGCTATACCGCCTGATTCACACTTCCTGCTTAGCATTGTTTTGCTATTCTGGGTCTTTTATTTTTCCATATGAATTTCACGATTGCTTTCCCTATTTCTACAAGAAATGCCGTTGGGATTTTGATTGGCATTGCATTAAACCTATAGAGAACTTTTGGTAATATCGCCATTTTGATGATGTTAGTTCTGCCTATCCATGAACAGGGTATATTTTTCCATCTTCTAAGATCTTCTTAGAGTCAGTTGCTATTTTTTTTAAATCTTTGGTATTATTTTCATTGTTGATATCAGTGTGGTGTGAGTTTTTTTTTTTTTTGTGTGTGTGTGTTTGTGGCCTTTGAACTTATTTTTAAAAAATTTGTTTTAGCTTTGACATTCATTGCTGAAACTTTAATATGAAGGGCAGTTAGTCCCAAATACATGACCACTGTGTGTGTGTAAACAATAAAAAGAACTATGAAGAATCGTTGGCTCAGTAATGCTTCTATGCAAATATAATTTGTTTGAGGGGAGGAGAGGAAAAGAGTTTAATGAAAGAATTATGGTATTGTAGATCATTAAAACAGGAATACAGAGGTCTTAAAGTACTTTTAATAATTTCTAAGATCAGTGAGTTTTCACCCTTTGCCCACAGACTATTCTGGAATTCAACTATCTTTTTCTTATTTTTATATTTTTGATGCTACTGGTGATTGAAATCAGGACCTCCTGCATGATTGGCCAGCATTGTATCACTGAGTGACATCCCCAGCTCTACTATCTGGAAATCTCACTAAATTTTATTACTTGTTCCTTATTCTCTCTGCTTATGGCTTTTTAAATTTCCTTGAAGCTTCAGGTTTTTGTGTACCATGTATTGATCTTTCATTCTGAGATCTGTGGAGTGCTAAAGATTTCAGGGAGAGAATTCTCAGAATATTATGTGTTGTGTTCTGCTTTCATTTACTAGCATTGTGCATTCAGGTTAAGCAGTGCTGTTAGGTTATTTAAGCTTGTTAATTTTAATGATTGATTCTTTTCACATTTGTTGAATTTATACCAAGCCATCCTACCTTCAGATGTCCTATTTGTATTGTCCCATTTCTGACAACTTTTCTTAATTCTTTTTTTGTTCACTGTGAATTGGAATTCATTTTGCTTTCAATTCAGCATCGCTTTCATGTCTATTCTTCTTTCTTCTTCCTCCTCCTTCACCTCCTACTCCTCCTCTCTCCCTCTCCTCTTCCTTGCTCTTCTCCTCCTCTTCCTTGCTCTTCTCCTCCTCCCTCTCCTCCTCCTCCCTCTCCTCCTCTTCCTCCTTCTCCTTCTCCTACTTCCTCCTCCTCCTCTTCTTCTTTCCCTCCCCTCCCCCTCTTCCCTCTTCTCCTTCTTCCCCTTCCCCCCTCCTCCCCTTCCCTTCCCTCCCCCCTCCTTCCTTTTTCTTTTTGGTGCTGGGGATTGAACCCAGGAGCCTTATGCATGCTGGGCAAAAGTGCTGTGCTGCTGAGCTCTGCCCCCAGTCTTCATACCTACTCTTTTCTTTCATTCCTATTTATTTCATCCAAATTGTGAAAATTTTAATCCTGACCTCTCACCACTCACTAGAAAAATCTTACTGATATTATTTCTCATGTTTGTGAAACTTAGATAAATGTTGTATGTGACTTGTCAGCTACTAGGCCCTATTTTTTTAAAATGTTACATTATATAAAATCAGATATTTGGACTATCATTTGTTTAAGCTGTCCCCTCTTTTAAAAAGCCTATATTTCTCTAATTTATACATGGGCATTTAATTGACCCTATATGTGTATGGAATCTTATAAAATTTATATAGAAAGTTTTCCAAACAGAAGAATTATCATGTTTTTAAGTCTACCATATGGACCAAATTAAAAAAGAGGACTGATTTTTCCAGTGAATGGATCAGGAAAGGCTTACTTTATCCTTGATTATTCCATGGGCTGTAGGTTGTAAAATACATTTTTTTTTATTTTTAATTTTTTATTGTGGGTTGTTCAAAACATTACAAATTTCTTGACATATCATATTCCACACTTTGATTCAAGTGGGTTATGAACTCCCACCTTCACCCCATACACAGATTGCAGAATCACATCAGTTACACATCCATTGATTTACATATTGCCATACTAGTGTCTGTTGTGCTCCGCTGCCTTTCCCATCCTCCCCCCTCCCCCCTCCCCACCTCTCCCCTCCCCTCCCCTCCTCTCTCTCTACCCCCTCCACTGTATAACCCTGAGGGTCTCCTTCCATTACCATGCAATTTCCCTTCTCTCTCCCTTTCCCTCCCACCTCTCATCCCTGTTAAATGTTAATCTTCTTCTCCTGCTCTTCGTCCCTACTCTGATCTTAGTTACTCTCCTTATATCAAAGAAGACATTTGGCATTTGTTTTTTAGGGATTGGCTAGCTTCACTTAGCATAATCTGCTCTAATGCCATCCATTTCCCTGTAAATTCTATGATTTTGTCATTTTTTAATGCAGAGTAATACTCCATTGTGTATAAATGCCACATTTTTTTTATCCATTCGTCTATTGAAGGGCATCTAGGTTGGTTCCACAGTCTTGCTATTGTGAACTGTGCTGCTATGAACATCGATGTAGCAGTGTCCCTGTAGCATGCTCTTTTTAGGTCTTTAGGGAATAGACCAAGAAGGGGAATAGCTGGGTCAAATGGTGGCTCCATTCCCAGCTTTCCAAGAAATCTCCATACTGCTTTCCAAATTGGCTGCACCAATTTGCAGTCCCACCAGCAATGAACAAGTGTACCCTTTTCCCCACATCCTCGCCAGCACTTGTTGTTGTTTGACTTCATAATGGCTGCCAATCTTACTGGAGTGAGATGGTATCTTAGGGTGGTTTTGATTTGCATTTCTCTGACAGCTAGAGATGGTGAGCATTTTTTCATGTACTTGTTGATTGACTGTATGTCCTCCTCTGAGAAGTGTCTGTTCAGGTCCTTGGCCCATTTGTTGATTGGGTTGTTTGTTCTCTTATTGTCTAATTTTTTGAGTTCTTTGTATACTCTGGATATTAGGGCTCTATCTGAAGTGTGAGGAGTAAAGATTTGTTCCCAGGGTGTAGGCTCCCTATTTACCTCTCTTATTGTTTCTTTTGCTGAGAAAAAACTTTTTAGCTTGAGTAAGTCCCATTTGTTGATTCTAGTTATTAACTTTTGTGCTATGGGTGTCCTATTGAGGAATTTGGAGCCCGACCCCACCGACTGTAGATCGTAGCCAACTTTTTCTTCTATCAGACGGCGTGTCTCTGATTTGATATCAAGCTCCTTGATCCATTTTGAATTCACTTTTGTGCATGGCGAGAGAAAGGGATTCAGTTTCATTTTGTTGCATATGGATTTCCAGTTTTCCCAGCACCATTTGTTGAAGATGCTATCCTTCCTCCATTGCATGCTTTTAGCCCCTTTATCAAATATAAGGTAGTTGTAGTTTTGTGGATTGGTTTCTGTGTCCTCTATTCTGTACCATTGGTCCACCCGCCTGTTTTGGTACCAGTACCATGCTGTTTTTGTTACTATTGCTCTGTAGTATAGTTTGAAGTCTGGTATCGCTATACCGCCTGATTCACACTTCCTGCTTAGCATTGTTTTTGCTATTCTGGGTCTTTTATTTTTCCATATGAATTTCATGATTGCTTTCTCTATTTCTACAAGAAATGCCGTTGGGATTTTGATTGGCATTGCATTAAACCTATAGAGAACTTTTGGTAATATCGCCATTTTGATGATGTTAGTTCTGCCTATCCATGAACAGTGTATATTTTTCCATCTTCTAAGCTCTTCTTCTATTTCTCTCTTTAGGGTTCTGTAGTTTTCATTGTATAAGTCTTTCACCTCTTTTGTTAGGTTGATTCCCAAGTATTTTATTTTTTTTGAAGATATTGTGAATGGAGTGGTTGTCTTCACTTCCATTTCAGAGGATTTGTCGCTGATATACAGGAATGCCTTTGATTTATGCGTGTTGATTTTATATCCTTCCACTTTGCTGAATTCATTTATTAGCTCTAATAGTTTCTTTGTAGAGCCTTTTGGGTCTGCTAGGTATAGAATCATATCATCTGCAAATAGTGATAGTTTAAGTTCTTCTTTTCCTATTTTTATGCCTTTAATTTCTTTCGTCTAATTGCTCTGGCCAGTGTTTCGAGAACTATGTTGAACAGAAGTGGAGAGAGAGGGCATCCCTGTCTTTTTCCAGATTTTAGAGGGAATGCCTTCAGTTTTTCTCCATTCAGAATGATGCTAGCCTGAGGCTTAGCATAGATTGCTTTTACAATATTGAGGTATGTTCCTGTTATCCCTAGTTTTTCTAGAGTTTTGAACATAAAGGGATGCTGTACTTTGTCGAATGCTTTTTCCGCATCTATCGAGATGATCATATGGTTCTTATTTTTAAGTCTATTGATGTGGTGAATAACATTCATTGATTTCCGTATATTGAACCAGCCTTGCATCCCAGGGATGAATCCTACTTGATCATGGTGTACAATTTTTTTGATATGTTTTTGTATCCGATTCGCCAGAATTTTATTGAGGATTTTTGCATCTAGGTTCATTAGAGATATTGGTCTGTAGTTTTCTTTCTTTGAAGTGTCTTTGTCTGGTTTAGGTATCAGGGTGATGTTGGCCTCATAGAATGAATTTGGAAGTTCTCCCTCCTTTTCTATTTCCTGAAGTAGCTTGAAAAGTATTGGTATTAGTTCTTCTTTAAAGGTTTTGTAAAATTCTGCTGTATACCCATCCAGTCCTGGGCTTTTCTTAGTTGGTAGTCTTTTGATGGTTTCTTCTATTTCCTCAATTGATATTGGTCTGTTTAGGTTTTCTATATCCTCCTGACTCAATCTGGGCAGATCATATGACTTAAGAAATTTATCTATGCCTTCACTATCTTCTAATTTATTGGAGTATAAGGATTCAAAATAGTTTTTGATTATCTTCTGTATTTCTGAAGTGTCTGTTGTGATATTGCCTTTTTCATCCCGTATGCTAGTAATTTGAGTTCTCTCTCTTCTTCTCTTCGCTAGCATGGCTAAGGGTCTGTCGATTTTGTTTATTTTTTCAAAGAACCAACTTTTAGTTTTGTCAATTTTTTCAATTGTTTCTTTTGTTTCGATTTCATTAATTTCAGCTCTGATTTAATTATTTCTTGCCTTCTACTTCTTTTGCTGTTGTTTTGCTCTTCTTTTTCAAGGATTTTGAGATGAAGTATGAGATCATTTATTTGTTGGTTTTTTCTTTTTTTAAGGAATGAACTCCAAGCAATGAATTTTCCTCTTGGAACTGCTTTCAATGTGTCCCATAGATTCTGATATGTTGTGTCTGTGTTTTCATTTATCTCTAAGAATTTTTTAATTTCCTCCTTGATGTCTTCTATAACCCATTGATCATTCAGTAACCTGTTGTTCATTCTCCAAGTGATGTATGCTTTTTCCTTCCTTCTTTTATCGTTGATTTTCAGTTTCATTCCATTATGATCAGATAAGATGCATGGTATTATCTCTACTCCTTTATATTGTCTAAGAGTTGCCCTGTGACATAATATATGATCTATTTTTGAGAAGGATCCATGTGCTGCTGAGAAAAAAGTGTAACTGCTTGATGTTGGGTGGTATACTCTATATATGTCAATTAGGTCTAGGTTATTAATAGTGTTATTGAGTTCTATAGTTTCCTTATTCAACTTTTGTTTGGAAGATCTGTCCAGTGGCGAGAGAAGTGTGTTGAAGTCTCCCATGATAATGGTATGGTGGTCTATTAGACTCTTGAACTTGAGAAGAGTTTGTTTGACGAACATAGCTGCACCATTGTTTGGGGCATAAATATTCATGATTGTTATGTCTTGTTGGTGTATGGTTCCCTTAAGCAGTATGTAGTGTCCCTCTTTATCCCTTTTGATTAACTTTGGCTTGAAATCTATTTTATTTGATATGAGTGTGGACACTCCTGCTTGTTTCCGAAGTCCATATGAGTGATATGATTTTTCCCAACCTTTCACTTTCAACCTATGTATATCTTTTCCTATCAAATGCATCTCCTGTAGGCAGCATATTGTTGGGTCTTATTTTGTGATCCATTCTACTAGCCTGTGTCTCTTAATTGGTGAGTTTAAGCCATTAACATTTAGGGTTATTATTGAGATATGGGTTGTTCTTCCAGCCATATTTGTTTATTTCTGTTACTAAACATGGTTTGTTTTCCTCTTTGATTATTTCCCCCCCCTTTACTGTCGTACCTCCCACTGTTGGTTTTCATTGTTATTTTCCATTTCCTCTTCCTGTAATGCTTTGGCGAGGATGTTTTGAAGAGATGGTTTTCTAGCTGCGAATTCTTTAAACTTTTGTTTATCGTGGAAGGTTTTAATTTCATCTTCCATCCTGAAGCTTAATTTCGCTGGATACACAATTCTTGGTTGGAACCCATTTTCTTTCAGTGTTTGAAATATGTTATTCCAGGATCTTCTAGCTTTCAGAGTCTGTGTTGAAAGATCAGCTGTTATCCTGATTGGCTTACCCCTAAATGTAATCTGCTTCCTTTCTCTTGTAGCTTTTAAAATTCTCTCCTTATTCTGTATGTTGGGTATCTTCATTATAATGTGTCTAGGTGTGGATCTCTTATGATTTTGCACATTCGGCGTCCTGTAGGCTTCTAGGATTTGGGATTCTGTCTCATTCTTCAAGTCTGGGAAGTTTTCTCGTATTATTTCATTGAATAGACTGCTCATTCCTTTGGTTTGGAGCTGTGTCCCTTCCTGTATCCCAATGACTCTTAAGTTTGGTCTCTTAATGTTATCCCATATTTCTTGGATGTTCTGTTCATGGTTTCTTAACAGTCTTGCTGAGCTGTCTATGTTCTTTTCCAGTTTAAATACTTTGTCTTCATTGTCTGACGTTCTATCTTCTAAGTGTTCTACTCTGCTGGTAGTATTCTCCATTGAGTTTTTAAGTTGGTTTATTGCTTCCTGCATTTCTAGGATTTCTGTTTGTTTGTTTTTTATAACCTCTATCTCCCTGTATAGTTGATCCTTTGCTTCCTGGATTTGTTTGCGTAATTCATTGTCGAAGTGATCTTTCATTGTCTGATTTTGCTGTTTAATGTCTTCCTTGATACTCCAGATCATCTGAAGCATGTATATCTTGAATTCTTTATCTGACATTCCATCTGCTGCAGCTGTTACCTCTTCTAAAGTTGCATTGACTTGCATTGCTTGTGGTCCTTTCTTTCCTTGTCTTTTCATACTGCTTGCGTATCTTTCCTGCAGGTGCGGGCGGCGGCTCTGCTCTCTCCTTATTCCAATTGGGGTGTCGTGGCTACCACGCCGGCAGGTCACTGGGCCTGTTCTGGGCGCTGGCGGCGGCTCTGTTCTGCCGCTACTCCAATTGGGGTGACGAGTGTACCACGCCGGCAGGCCACCGGGCCTGATCCGCCGGTCGGTTGCAGGTTTGCCTACCCTGCAGGCGCGGGCGGCGGCTCTACTCTGCCCCTACTCCAAATGGGGTGACGTGTCTGTCGTACCAGCAGGCCACTGGGCCTGTCCCACTGGTCGGTCGCAGATCTGCCCACCTTTCGGGCACGGGTGGAGGCTCTGCTCTGCCCCTACTCCAATTGGGGTGTCGTGACTACCCCGCCTGCAGGTCGCTGGGCCTGTTCCTGGCACGGGCGGCGACTCTGCTCTGCCCCTACTCCAATTAGGGTGGTGTGTGTACCACGCCGGCAGGCTCCTGGGCCTGATCCGCCGGTCTGTTGCAGGTCTGCCTACCTTGAAGGCGCGGGCGGCGGATCTGCCCTGCCCCTCCTACCACGCCTGCGGACCCCTGGGCCTGATCTGCAGGTTGGTCACCGGTCTGCTCACCCTGCGGGCACGGGTGGCGGTTCCGCTCCGCCCCCACTCCAATTGGGGTCACGTGACCACCACACCGGCAGGGCCTGATCCGGGCGTGGGAGAAGGATCTGCTCTGCCCCTACTCCAGTTGGGGTGACGTGTGTACCACACTGGCAGGCCACTGGGCCTGACCCGCCAGGCTGTCACAGGTCTGTTTACCTTGCAAGCGCGAGCGGCGGCTCTGCCCTGCCCCTCCTACCACGCCCATGTACCACTGGGTCGTGGGTCTGCCCACCTTGCGGGTGCGGGTGGCGGCTCCGCTCCGCCCCCTCTCCAATTGGGGTCACGCGGTCACCACGCTGGCAAGCCGCTGGGCCTGCTCCGGGTGCTGGCGGCGGCCTGGCTCCTCCCCTCTGGCTTGACGACAAATTGAGGAGACTCGGGTGTCTGTGCCTCACCCCCCTTACCAGGAGACCAACTGTTTATGTCGCAGCTGGTATTGATTAAGTTCTCTCCTCCACCGCTTTCTGATGACATCAGATCTCTGCCATGTTGGTATCCTATGCGAATGGCAGCATTTCGTTCCCCTTGCCGGGCAACCAAAGCAATGGGTGAGTCCTGACCGGCCCTCAGCAGGACCCGGACCGAGAAGCAGTTTCCGCGGGCTCCTAGCCCTGGGCCAGGGAAGTTCCGGGAGCCGGAACTCGGCCGCTCCGTGCTCGGTGTAAGCTCCTATAAGTGTAGGCTCCAAGAAGCAGTCCCCGCGGGCTCAGTTCCGGGAGCCGGAATTCGGCCGCTTAGTGCTTGGTGTATGCTCTGATAGGAGCAGGGTCCAAGGAGCAGCCTCCGCAGGCTCCCCAGCCCTGGGCCAGGGCGGTTCTGGGAGCCGGAACTCGGCTGCCCTTCGCTGGGTGTTCACTCCGATAAGATCAGGTTCTAAGAAGCCCCCAGGCACTGAACCCTAGCAATCTGTCTGCAAGCCGCAGGCGAATTGCAGCCTGAAATTACCTGTTCTATGGCTGAATGAGCTGCGGTCAGTCGAAAACAGGTATGGTGACGTCAGCTTTCCAACATGGTGGCTGCTGGCCTCCTCTGTGGTCTGACCGGTGTGGAGAACCGAGATGGACCGCTTCCTTCCCCCGTCTCGAACCCAGAATTCAGCCCTGAGTACGGTGCTTGCACGGCTGGCAGAAACTGCAGCGCTGTATCCCTGCGTCGCTATCTCCTCGTTTCCCAGCGCGCGCTGCAGACTCTAGCCGCTGGGCGATTTGCTGAATAAGCAGTGTTACCCTCCGTGCGACAAACCTCTCGCGTTTGAGTCCCCGTAGCCGATCCTCGTGCGATGGAAATCCTTCCTCCAGGTTCCGGAGCACCCCACTGTTGCTGGAAATTCCTAACAAGATATCCTTTAGCCGTCCTGACTTGTCATACTCCCACACAGTGAAGCAGCACACGGGGGCAATGCACTCCCCTCGCCGCCATCTTCCCCAATCCTCTTGATTGGTTTCTTTATTCTTTCATTCCATAAATGCATACTGTGCCAGGTCCTAGACTTGGGCTGTCCAGTAAAGTAACTACCAGCCACATTTGGCAGTAAGATAGGTTTACTATGGAATTTGTCCTTAGCCAATGTAAATTGGCCTACTCTCTTTCTCTCGCCTATGTTCTCACTCCCAGTTGTGGTGCCATTAAATAGATTTCTTGTCTTTAAATTCCTGTTCCAATTTTATTAGTGGGGGTGTTTCCTTATCCGGCTCGCTATCTTTGGTGGTCTTGCAGGCCTTTCCTCTTTTAGAGGCGGTCAGCTTCTGAAAGTCTACGTCTCATTGTGCTTCCTTCTTAAGTCATAGCCATAGACCAAGTTCAGGTTTCACGGGTGTTCAAAGTGGACTTCTGCTCCAAAGTTAAAATAGATCACAGTGCCGCAGTCTGGCTGGGCACGAATAACCGAGCCGCCACAAAGCCTTTTAGGTTCAAACAGCAACTACTTTATTTCAACTCTCACTGGCACTGCACATGTGCTTTTCCTAAAATACATTTTTTTAGCCTGATGCAGTGGTGCACACCTGTAATCCCAGCGGCTTGGGAGGCTGAGGCAGGAGGATTGTGAGTTCAAAGCTAGTCTCAGCAAAAGTGAGGCACTAAGCAACTCAGTGAGACCTTGTCTCTAGATAAAATATTAAAAAGAGCTGGGGATGTGGTTCATTTGTTGAGTGCCCGAGTTTAATCCTAGATATCCCCCACAACAACAGCAACAACAACAACAACAAAACATTTTTTACATGTTCACCTAAAGACTTGGATTAAGCATATACTTCATTTGTAATGAATCTACTAAGAGAAAGAGAGATTAAAAAACTTATGAGTATAATACATTGGATAGGTATGGTTATATCTTTAGTAAGTTATGTGTAAAGACTATGGTAACATGAGGAGATAACTTGAGCTATAGAGTTAGATTTAGTTCAGATCTACCCCTATATGGGAAATAGATGTATATATTTTTTACATTGTAATCTGTTCTTCCTCTTTTCTTTTCATGTCAATATGTCCTCTCCCCATCCTACTTCAGAATTGTTGCTATTGTGAGAATGGCAATATATTTGGAATGCTATGAGTTTAACAAGGAGGAAACCACTACACTAAAATAGATTTCTTGTTTTATTATGTTGCATTGCATCAACCACGAGGGTGGTATTTTTAAATTTTGGCAGTTGGAATATTTGTTAGATTAAATCTTGATAGCAGTAGATTAAAAGAATGTGAATGTACTTACTGTGTTTATATTTCTGGAAAATGAAGTGATTTTCTGAATTCTTTTTAAATAAAGATAGGTGAACATTTTTACTAATATGGAGTAGAATTTTTTATATTTACTTCATAGGCCTGCCCAATATTGTCTCTCTCTCTGTGTGTGTGTGTGCGCGCGCGCGCGTTTACATGAATATATGGTAGTATATGTAGATCTTTTTTATCTTTAAGTTGAAAGCTTGATAAATGACCTAACTGGAGCCATTTCTGAAAGACTTGGTTTCAAAAATTGAAAGAATGTAGAGTATTAGTTTTGAAATTTGTATAGGTTGAAAATGAGAGTAATTATTGTGATGTATCTGGGAAATAAAATATAGTAATGCACACTAACAAGTTTGAGGAATCTTTATGTTCTCTCTCTGACTCATCCCACTGATGGCCTGTAGAGGGCATTACATGTATAATAAATATAGCTTTGTCTTTTCAGATTTTAGCTAAAGTCATTCAATTATTTTATGGTAGCATCATAGAGGGTGAAATAGGTTCCAAGTTATTATCCAAATAGTCAATACTGTGTCATAAATATCAAGATTATTATTTTAAGTGATATTATGTTGAAATAAAAGATGTGAAACTTTAATTCAGAAACATTAATTCAGTAACAATGACTTTTTTGTTATAATAATATTTTCTTTAAATGTCTTTCCATCTTCTCTGAGAACTAAAGGAAGAAAGTACACTTTGTATCTTTGAGAAATATAAATTAACCTTGCTGAGAGTTGTTTGCCTGGAGTAAATTAGCTAATGAAGCAGTCCCTAATGTACCTGTCTAGTCATACCTTTCCTGGGATGTGACAAGAAGGGTCCTTCTCACTAAAAAAAAGAGAGCAAAGCTTCTTAGACATTTTCTGATCGTTAAAAAAAAAAAAAAAAAAGGTTAGCTGCTTTTGAGACAAAGAAAATGGTTTAATTCCTTTTGAGACTGGTTGATGTAATGAGAAGTAGTAAGAACTTATAAAATGCTTTTCATCTAGGCTGAGAGGACAATTAATTATATAACCAAGGTAAGAATTGGGCTGGTAAGTTGCAAAGTGCTTCTGAGTTTCTCTCTGCAGTGTGAACTGATTGCTGACCTGCCTTCTCAGCCTGGGACTTTAGCATTCCTCTAAGTTGGAGCTTTTTTTTTTTTAATATTTAAAAGATTTTCTAGTTGTATATGGTCTGAATGCCTTTATTTGTTTTCGTGTGGTATAAGGATTAAACCCAGTGCCTCACACTTGTGAGGCAAGTGCTGTACCACTGAGCTACAATTCCAGCCCAAGTTGGAGCTTCTTAATTGTAATCTTTATAAGTTGTGTTTTGCTTTTAGATATTATGGACTTCTTAAGTGCATAACAGATGCTTGTATTTTTGTACATATATCACTGAATTGTTAAATAAGAGGGCGTTCATTATTTTTATTAACTAGGAAGCCCCCCTCCCTCCCAGGAATGTTTTAATTATTTCTTTTACTCTTTGGTGAGATAACAATATAAGCTAATGCAGGTATAGTGGTATACCTGTAGTCATAGCACTTGGGAGGCTGCGGCAGAAGGATCACTTGAGCTCAGGAGTTCCAGACTGGCTTGAGCAATATAGTAAGACCCTGTCTCAAAACAAAGCAAAAACCAAACAAACAAATTAACTATACATAATATGAAGCGAGTATGTGTGTGTGTGTGCGTGTGTGTGTGTGTGTGTGTGTGTGTATGTGTTCTAGACTCAGAGTTAAATATTTTTAATATAAGGTATTCTGGATATAATCAGTAAGAGGACTGCAATTATTATGCACATGAGGGTATAATTGTAAAGATTCAGAGTGCAGCCACTCTTTTAAGTTTTTCTTTAAATGTCTGGAATTTCCAAACTTTGGTGAGATAGTGCACCTCTCTAAACTTTAATTTCTTCTTCTCTAAAGTGAGTAACAAAAATCATCTACCTTATAGCAGTGTTTGAAATTTAAATAAAACAATCTAGATATATGCTTAGTATAGTGCCTGTGCATAAAGAGTATTCACAAATATGGTGATGATGGGATTTCTTTTTGTAATGTTTTTAAAGACTCAGAAGGATTACAAAGTTTCCTTGGTTCTAAGAGTGAAAGTGAAAATTTCAAAGTATCTTTGAAGAATCTGAAACCAGAGTTAATTCACTGTTTTTTTTTTTTTTTTAAGTGGGGTTAAGACTATGAATAACATAAACTCTCAGGGGAAACCTCCAGGCATCTCTGAGATTTATTTTGTAACACCGACTTTGGATTTTGTATTATACTTCTTCCTAAGGTGGTTAGAGCCACTAAATCATTTGGGGAATCCAGAAGATCAGTGTGACAGAAACTTCCATCAGCATCAAATGACCAGGGACTAATAAATCGAAATGATTTTTTTTTCCTGGCACAGTTAATAATTGCTCAGAAACGATTTTGATGGAACATAGAAATGAAAAAAACATTCTAACGGATCAAGATTCCAGTGTCGATATTAAGGGAGGAAGGGCCATAAGGGAAAAATATGGTGGGTGGGGGAAGTCCTTGAAAAGTTGTTAACTTGGGTAAGGGAAATACCAGTATCTCTGTGGTCTTTCAGGAATAAAAACATCTTTTGCAGAGGGCCTAAGGTTTGAGCCAAGATATAAAGTGACCTTTGTGGCTGGCTGGCTCACCCTCCAGTTTCCTGGGGAGAGTCCATCAGCACTGCTTGCAGCCTTGACAGTGGGCAAGGGGCACTTAGCAGTGGGAAGCAAGGAAATGATGGTTGAAGCAAGGAATGACTGTTATTTCTCACTAGCAGATAGGTACACACCACTTGCTGAAATGATTCAGCAGTTTCAAGTTGAGAGCTGTGAGACTTTGTGAGTTACACATGGGGAGCACAGGACCCAGGAGGGTCAGCTCTGTTGGAATACTTCTGGGATTGCACTATTCCCTCTTGCTTTGAATCACAAATGAATGTGTGGATGTGCCACTAGGCCTTTTCTTCTTTTTTTTTTCCCTCACTCCTAACCCGACCTGCGAAGTTCCTTTACTATTTGTAACAGAGTATTCTAGACAGCAGCAGGTCAAGTTTTCAAGTGCTGGGGGTCAGGGGAGGGAAAGTGAAGAGAAGAAGGGTGTTTCATCTGTCCCATCAGTGTTTAAGGTCCTTCCATCCTTTAAAACTGACATTATTCTATTCCACTCTCACTCCCTGGGAAAAAACAGGCCTCTTGTCTGGATCTTTTCGTTTTAATGATTTCCATGAAAAGGCTTTTACCCAGGCTCTGACATGACTGTCAGAACACATGTTTAAATGCGAGACCGCTTAAAAGGCTATTGATATTCCCAGGTGGAAAAGAGAGTGCTTTAAAAAAAATCCATCTGTCCATGAACAAGTTAAGTTAACCCTGGCCATTTTCCCTCCTCCTCCTCCTCCTCCTCCTCCTCCTCCTCCCCCTCCTCCCCCCCTTCCTCCTCCTCCTCCTCCTTCTCCTCCTTCTCCTCCTCTTCCTCCTCCTCCTCTTCCTTTTCTTCTTTCTCCTCTTTCTCTCCCTTTTTCTTCCCTTCCCTTCCCTCCTAATTTCCTCTTCACCCTGCTACCATCCCCTGGAAGACTGAAGTTAAAGCCAAACACTTGGCCCAACAATATTTGTGTGTCCACATCTCTAAGAAGTTGTCATTTTATACATTGATGGTACTGATTAATTTAATCCAGATCTAAGTTATGTTGAGTAGGGAAGAAGAATGGCTAATTTTAATCTAAGGCTGCTGTTCAGTCTCTGCAGACTGTTCCTTTTGAATCTGGGACTCATTTCTCTTTGTGTATCTTGGATATGTTAATAGAAGTAAATAATTGGTGTGATAAAGGGATGCTATATACAAGAATTATGTGTAGTATTTATAATCAAAAGCACATTTTGTCATGAATTTATGAAGTGTTAGTAGGAATTAAAGTTCCATGGCAGATTACTGTACCATTTAAACAGTCTGTTATAACAAATGGGTTCTAAAGTAAATCAGGTATTTGATAATATTTTAATTAATTGATAGGATGGGAATAATGAAGTTGTCAACATGGTTGATGTTTTCTGTTGGTAAGAAAATGTTATGTCTATTAACCATTCACTATTGCTGTCTCTCACATGAAGTATGATTGTTTTATCGAATATGCAAGAGATATAAACAGTAAAATTCATAACAAAAAGTACTGCTACTGAGAATTAAATCAATTCCTTGAAAAGGTAATATAATCATCCTGATTTTACCCACCATAATCATGATACCTGAACTCACCAAGATATTCATGGCTACTTACAAATACTTATAAACATGTCCAAGCCCTAATTACTTTCTCTAGATTGACTATTCTAGAGTTTTCTTATGTTATCCAATCCCCCAGGTTTACCTCTATTCTGCTTTTCAACAGATGATCTTTTACCTATTAGATAGAGCTTTATAAGTGATGTGGTACATTTAGAATAACTTTTTCAAATTTCTTTTTCTATTTCATGTTTCTTTTTGGTTATCCTTCACTTCCAATTTCCAAGACAGAAGTGCTTGGCTTCCTTAATGAGGTTAATAGCTACAAAAATTTTCATCCTATTTGTTCCAGAATTTTCTAGAACTTTGGTTCACTAGTAATATCCCTCCCCCCAATTTCCTTACATTTTCAGTCTCTTGAGTGGTTCTTTTACTTCTTCCCCAAACTTGGTCTTATATTTTAAGATAATAGTAAAATAATAAAAAGAAAAAATTCTTCTTCTAGCTATACTTCCCTCTTCAATGAAACTTTAACTTTACGGTTCTTTTTAATGCTTTACCAGACATACCTTTGATGTTTTCCAGTTCAGTTCAGTATTTACAGAGGACTTCTGTGTGCTTAGCACAAAGGATAGCCTGTTATGGCCTTTGTGTTCTAACATTGTATTTATGTTTCAAACTGGTGAAGAAGATTAGGTCAAGTTGTAATTCAAGTGATAGGTGCTGTTTTGGCCTTGAGTGTTTGTGTACCCCTACTCCTCCAATTCAGATGTTGAAATTCTAACCCCCAAGGTGATGTTTTGGGAGGAGACTTGGTCATGGGACTGGAGCGCTCATGAATTGGATTAGAAACTTTAGAAAAGAGGCTCAGAAGTGACCTTTTTGCTCTTCCTTCATGTGATGATATGGCAAAAAGGTGCCCTCTATAAACCAGAGAGGAATCTGCACAGACACTGAATCTGCCAGCCCCTCAGCCTTAGAATCGTGAGAAATAAATAACTGTTGTTTATAAGTGATCTGATTTATGGTCTTATAACACTCTGAACAGACTAAGATGGATGCTTTAATAGAGATATATAGTTAGTGCTCTGGGAGTTACACTGCTATTCACAATGTACCCTCAGCTTGTCTTTTCACTTTTATCTCTTATTGATCTCTGACTCTTCCAGTGAAGAGTAAAGAAATTAAGGCCTTTATGTCTATGCTGTATCCTTTTTCTTCTCTTATTTTTTGTGGGTGGTGAGGGTGGTGTTGGAGAGTTCTGGTCAGAAGTATTATTTAGTTCTTTCTGTGTAAAATAAAATTATTTAAATATATTATTTTGAATCAAGATTAATTGCACTTTTATCTTGAAGCAGATTCGTTTAGAGAGGTTCATTATCATTAAATGCTGTTTTGCCCCAGGGATTTAAAAAAAAAAAAAGAATAAATCTCCCTACGTTTTTAAAAAATATAAAAATACCTTCTTGGCTTTATTTTAAAATACCTTCTTAGACTTTATTTTTTAAGGAAAGTTTTGTGTTTACAGGAAAATTGGATAGTTTTCATATATCTCCTTATAACCTGACCTCTGCTAATCCCCACCCTTGTTCATCCTTTGGTGCTGGGGATTGAACCCTGGGCCTTGAGCATTTTAAGCATGTGCTCTATCATTGAGCTACACCTTCAAATCCTCCCTATTGTTAATATCTTGCACTAGTGAGACACATTTGTTACAATTGGTGAACCAGTATTGATTTTATTATTATTATTATTATTTTGTACTAGGGATTGCACGGAGTGGGGCTTAACCACTGAGCCACACTCCCTCCCCTTTTTATTTTTTAATTTCGAGACAGGGTCTTACTAAGTTGCTTAGGGCCACATTAAGTTGCTGAGGCTGGCTTTGAACTTATAAATTTTCCTGCCTCAGCCTCCTAAGCCACTGGGATTATAGGTGTGTGCCACTGTATCTGGCAGTATCGATATATTATTATTAGCTAAAATTTATAGCTTATTATAGTGTTTTTTGCCTTATATTAGGGTTGAAGTGTGTTGTACAGTTCTGTAGTGTGTGAGGTATGCATGATGCCATGTATGCATAATGCAGTATCATACAGAACAGTTTCACTTGCAAAAATCCCCTTTTGTGTAAACATGGTGGCACAATCCTGTAATCCTAATGGTTTAGGAGGCTGAGGCAAGAGTATTGCAAGTTGGAGGCCAGTCTCAGCAACTTAGGGAGACCCTATCTCAAAATAAAAAATGAAAAGCTTTGGGGATGTATCTTAGTGGTAAAGGGCCCCTGGATTCAATCCTCACTTAAAAAAATTAAATAAAATCCTGTATTTCTATCCACACTCCTTCAATCTCTACCAAGCAGTGATGTTTTTTCTCTGTAAGTTGTACTTCTTCCAGAATGTCATATAGTTGAATTCAGAGTATGTAGCCTTTCAAACTGGCTTTTCTTTCCCTCCCTCCCTCCCTCCCTTCCTTCCTTCCTTCCTTCTTTCTTTTTACTTAGAGTATGCATTTAAAGTTCTTTTGGTGTTTTTTTTTTTTTCCTGGCTATTTCTCTTTTTTATCAAATAATCTTCTGGTGTATGAATGTACTACAGTTTGCTTATTCATTCATCTATTGAGGACATCTTGGTTGCTTCAGCATTTTGGCACATATGAACACAGTGCTATAAAGATTTATGTGCAAGTTTTTGCATGTACTTAAATTTTCAAATCATTGAGTAAATAACTGTAAGTATGATTGATGGATTATATGATAAAAAACCGTATTTAGTTTGTCATAAATGAACAAACATTTTTCAAACTTGGCTGTACCATTTTGTTATCCCACCAGAAATGAATGGTAATTCCTGTTGCTCCATATCTTGTCAGTTTTTGGATTTTAGACATAACAGGTGTGTAATGGTGCTGTTTGTTGTTTTAATTAGCATTTTCCTAATAACAGTTGATGTTAAGTATCTTTTCATATTTGCTATTTATCTTATATTTAAAAAAATTTTATTTGTTCCTTTTAGTTATACATGACAGTAGAGTCCATACAGATATGGAATATGTTTTATTCTAATTAGGATCTCAGTCTTGTGGGATCTCAAAACCATGTTGAGATTCACTGTGGTGTATTCATATGTGTGCATAGGAAAGTTATGTTAGATTCAATCCACTGTCTTTCCTGTTCCGGTCTCCATTCTCTTTCCTCTTCTTGTCTCTATTCCCCTTTATCTAATCCACTGAACTTCTATTCCTTCCCCTCCTTGTTGTGTATTAGCGCCCACATGCTATTTATCTTCTTTGGTGGGGTGTCTCTTGGGGACTTTTGACCCCTTTTGAAAATGTTATTGCTCCTTCCCTTCCCTCCCCTCCCCTCCCCTCCCCTCCCTATCCTTTCTTCCTAATCATGCCAGAATTTATTCACCTACACTTAAATGTTTCCTCTTCCTGGAGTTTCTCATTTTCCCATTGTGTTCTATAACCCAGTCTTTGGGTTGTCTTTTCATTCTCATAATAAAGTCCTCTGCAGAGAAGATGTTTTTAATTTTAATGAATTTCGACCTGTCAGTTTTTCTTTTATGGAAAGAAAGGATTAATTACTGAATGAGTAATTACTGAACCCAAGATCACCTAGACTCTTTTTAATGTTATCTTCTAGAGGGTGGGTTTTACATTTAAATCTATGGTACATTTTAAAATTACTTTTTCTTTTTTTGTGAGAATGATATGTGCCTAAATTCATTTTATTGCATATGGCTATCCAGTTGTTCTATGACTGTTTGTTATAATTACTACCCTTTCTCCACTGGATTGTCTTTGTTTTCTTGTCAGAGTCAGGTGTCTTTGTTTTATGTGTGTGGGTCTGATTCTGAATTCAGTTCTCGTGAATCTGTTTGTCTGTTTTTTAATTTTGACAATACCACATTGATTTCATTATTGTAGCTTCATAGTAAGTCTTGAAGTTGAACATTTTCAGTCTCCTGATGTTTTACTTCTTCTACTTCAGTATTTTGTTGTTGATTCTGTCTTTTACCTTTTCCACTGAGACTTTAGAATTAGCTTGTCATTATCCACAAAATAGCTTGCTGGGATTTTTTTTTCTTTTAAATTGGGATTGTGTTGAATCTATAGATCAGGTTTGGAAAAACTGATATCATAATGGTATTCCTGTCAATGTACGTGGTCTTCCTATCAATGTATATGAAATATTTCTCCACTTAGATTTTTTATTGTTATCTTTCATAAGAGTTTTATAGTTTGCCTCCTACAGGTTACACACACACACCCACACACAATGTGATGGTTTATTTTGGGTGCTAATGTAATGGTTTTGGGTTTAATGTATCAAATTCTTATTGTTCATTGCTAGTATTTAGTAAAACAATTAACTTTGGTCTATTTCATCTCTATCCTACAACCTTACAATAATCATTTAGTTCTAGGACTTTTTTCTTTTCCTTTTTTTTTTCTTGCAATTCTTTGGAATTTTCTACATAGACAAGTAAGTGATTGACAAAGACAGTTCTATTTCCAATTTGTGTATATTTTATTTCCTTTTTAACCTAATTATATTAGCTAGGCCTTCCAATATGATGTTGAATGAGAATGGTGAGAGTTGACATTCTTGCCTTGTTCCTAGTGGTATCCTACTCTGCTTTGCTTTGCTGTGGCCAAACTACCCAACAAGAAAAACTTAGAGAAGGGAAAATGTATTTTGGCCCATGGTTCCAGAGGTTTAGTCTATGGTTGATTGAATACATTGCTCTGGGCCCAAGATGAGGGTGAATATCGTGGTAGACAGAAGCTGCTCTGTTCATGGCTGGCCAGGAAGCAGAGTGAGGGAGATGGGGAAGGGGCCATAGGGAAGATGAGCCCTTTCTCATCATGCCCCCAGTGACCCACCTCCTCCAGCTATGCCACTCCTGCTTATAATTAATTTGGTCCATTCAAACTAGGATAAACTAATGAGGTTACAGTGCTCATAATCTAGTCACTTCACCTCTGAACATTCTTGAATGAACATAAGAGCTTTCAGGTGACACCTCATATCCAAACAATAACAGGAAGACTGCATCTAATTTCTCACCATTAATATGATGTGCTATAGGTATTTTGTAGATGTTCTTATTGTATTTAGGAAGTTTGGCATTGGATTTTGTTAAATCCAAATTTTGCATGTGTTGTAAGATCACATGCGTTTTTTCTTTAGCTTATTAATATAATAGATTAATTGATTTTTGAATATCAAACTAGCCTTGCATACCTATAATAAATCTAACTTGTGGTATAAGATTATTTTTATATATATTGTTAGATTTACATTTTGTTAAATATTTTTCTATGCCTATTTTTTTTCAAGATGTTTGTAGTTTTCCTTTTTTGTAAGGTCATCTTCTGGTTTCGGTGTTAGGGTAATGATGACTTGATCCAATGAATTAGGAAGTATTCTCTATGCTTTTACTTTTCTGAAAGAGATTATAGTGAATTTGTTTTTATCTTTCTTAAATGTCTGGTAGAATTCCCCAGTGAATCCAGTGGTCTTGGTGCTTCCTGGTTTAGAAGATTATTAATTAATGATTCAATTATTCAATAGGTGTGTTCATATTCAAATTATCTATTTTCACATAAGGGAATTTTGAATGTATCTCAGGAATTGCTATTTTACCTAAGTTATTGGATTTGTGGGATAGATTTATTCAGGGTATTTTTTGTTAGGCTTTTAATATCTCTGGGATCAGTATTGATATCTCCCTTATGTTTCTACTATTTTTAGTCTAAAAAATAGTAGAAACATAAGTGAATATGTTATTATTCACTTAGCATAATAGCACATCTATTTTTTAGTTATAGATGGATGCAATATCTTTATTTTTTTTTCTTTATTTTTATGTGGTGCTGAGGATTGAACCCAGTGCCTCACATGTGCGAGATGGGTACCCTGCCACTGAGCCCCAGCCCCTATATTACCTGTATTTTTAAAGGACCAACTTTACATTTTTTTTTTGTCTCTGTTGTTTCTTTGTTTTCAGTTTCATTGGCCATTGCTCTAATTTACTTATTTCTGTTTGCTCAATGTAGGTTTATATTGCTATCCTTTCTCTAGTTTTCTCTGGTAGAAACTTTGATCACTAATGTTAGATCTTTCTTCTTTTCTAATATATGCACTAGTGCTATAAATTCCCATCTCTCAACACTCACTGCTTTTGTTATATTCCACAAATTTCAATTAGTTTTTGTTCATTTAGTTTTTTTTTTCAGCTTTTCCTTGAGATAGTTTGAGTATCCCAAATGCTAAAATCAGAAATCCATATGCTTCAAAATGTGAAACTTTTTAAACACCAACATGATGTGTGGCTTGTGGAAACCACTGATCTGCTTTTTATCAATTTGTTTTTTTTTTTAAAAATTCCGCATAAATGGAGTCACATATGTAGTTTTTGTGGTTGTTGGTGTGTGTGTGTGTGTATGTATGTGTGTGCACGCACGCACGCGCCTGCCTGGCTTCTTTCACTTACCATAATAATACTTTATGAAATTCACTCATATTATTATGTCTAACAGTGGTTTTCCCCATTAATTGCTGAATGGTATTTCATTGTATAGTTAGTTATACGTGAAAATAGGTGGGTAAATCTCTACATTATCTAGTCACTGGTTAATGGACATTAACTTTTCCTTGAGGCTTTTTCTTTAACTCATGCATTATCTATCTATCTATCTATCTATTTATTTAAAAAATTTTTTTGTAGTTGTTGATGAACCTTTATTTTTTTCATTTGTTATATGTGGTGTTGAGAATCAACATTTGAGGCAAGTACTCTACCACTGAGCCACAACCCCAGCACTCATGTATTATTTAGAAGGATTTTGAATATCCTGAATCCTAAAGTCTAAAATCCACATGCTTCAAAATCTGAAACTTTTTGAACACCAACACGGTGTTTGGTATGTTGCCAGGTTTTTTTGCTATTCCACATAAAACTGTCATTAATATTCATGTGTTAGGGCTGGGGCTGTAGCTTAGCATCTGCCTTGCACGTGTGAGGCACTGTGTTTGATCCTCAGCACCACATAAAATAAATAAATAAATAAAGAAAGAAAGAAAGATAGATATTGTGAAAAAATTAATGTATTAATCTTTGTATGTATACCTGTTTTTTTTTCTGTTTAGTAAATATGAAAGAGGGATTGTTGGGTCAGATGGTTAAATGTATTTGTTTAATTTTTTAAATTGTTCATTGTGTACCATTTTGTATTTCCACCATTAATGTGGAAGTGTTCCAGTTGCTCTACTTGTTATTGCCAGTCTTTTTTGTTATTGATTTTTTTCCTTTTAAACCTTTTTTTGGGATACTTTAGAATTATATGAGTTGCAAAGATAATGTAGAGGTTTACCCACCTACTTTCACCGTTCTTCCTCTTCTTATATTAACATAATCACAGAACATTGACATATTATGAAAATTAGGAAGTTACACTTGCTACAGTTATGCTACAAAAGTACAGACTTTATGGATTTCACTAGTTTTCCCATTAATATCACCACCCCTTCTTTTTGGTTCCAGGATGCAATTTAAGATCCCATGTTGTATTATTTGTCATACCTGTGTAAACTCCCTCAATCTATGTCTATCCCTCAGTCTTAATTTTCTTGACACCAGTCAGTGTTTTGTAGAATGCCTCTTAATTTGGGTTTGTTTGATGCTTTCTCAAGAAGAAATTGAGGTTATACATTATGGATATCGCAGAGGTACTGTGTCTTAGTGTAATGTGTCAGGGGTTGCATGATATTTCTAACCTCCATTACTTGGTTAATGTAATGCCTGGCAGGTTTTCCAGTGGAAGGTTACTATTTCTTTTCCTTTGTAAATTACTAAATATTAATTGGCAACATGTATTTTTCTGTTCTGTTTTCTTCTATGTACCTACATGTCTTTATACTAGTACATAGTACACTATCTTATTATTATAGTTTTTATAATAAGTTCTCAAATCAAGTTTTGTAGTATCTCCAACCTTGTTCTGCAAGATTATTTGGCAGTTCTGTGTCCTTTGCATTTCCATAAATTTTAGACTCAGTCTGTCCATATCTGCAAAGATCTTGCTGAACCTTCAGAGTTAATTATACCATAGGTTAACTTGAGGAAAATTAAAATCATAAATGTAAGAAGTTTTCTGGTTATGGGAGTAGCACAATGGTAAAGCTTTTGCCTAACATTCATGAAACACTGTGTTTAAATCCCCAACCCCCCCCCCCCCCGAAAGCCTTCTGATCCACAGGAACGATGAACCTCTCCATTTATCTCAGTCTTCATTGATTTCTTTCTTGATTTTAGAAATCTTTTAGTTTTTAAACTGTGAACCCCAAATTACATTCATTAGATACATACCATTAAGTTATGAAGTCTTAGCATCACATACACATAAATATATGTACAATTTGATTCAATTTGCCAAAAGTGTCATATCTTAATGTTTCTGTTCACAAGGGATGTAGGTCTTTGTTTTTCTTTTCTTGAAGAGTCTTTGCTTGGTTTGGGTAGTATGGTAGTACTGGCCACTTAAGTTAGTTTGTGTATGTTATTTTCTATTTGGAGGCCTAATGTAGAATTAACATTTTTTATTAATAGCATACACTTATGTTTATTAACAATATTAAATATTTAATATAATTTATTAGTGAACCATTGAGGCCTACAGCTTTATTTGCTAGAAGATATTTATACATGAATTTCTTTTCTTTACTATGTATAGGACTATTCTTCAAATGATCTATTTCTTCTTGAGTGTGCTGTAGCAGCTTATGTCTTTAAAGGAAATTTTCCAGTTCAACTAAGTTGTTGAATATATAGGCATAAGGTTGCTTTTAATATTCTTTTTCAATCTGTTGAATGTCTGTTAGATCTGTAGTAATATCTTACTTTTGAATCCTTAAAGTCTGTATGTAATTGTTAAACAATTTGGAGCTCTGGTTTATGTCCTTCCTCTGTTCTTTAAAACATATTGGTTTTTATTCCAATTGGTTTTAACCTTCTATTGGTGTTGGTTGTCTTTTGTGCTTTGTTACTTTGGATTGTGTCCTGGGCTTTTAAAAGTAAAAAAACCCAACACCCTTTTTTCAGTCTTAGAACACTCTGATACCAAATATATGCTTTTGTATACCAAGCAATTCTCCAATTCTCAGTGGACACCAACTGGATGTCCTATAATTTAACTTGATTCTGACACTAACTACTAGAGTTAGAATAGACCCCATAGGTTAAAGTCCTAATCCCACAAGACTGGTCCCCCCAACTCCCACTGTGCCAAATGCAATGAATAGGTCTCCTACTCATAAGTTATCCACACTACTGTTCAACTTGGTTACAGATTGGAGGTTTTTTTGACTCCCACTTCATGTTTGATAATTTACTATAATGGCTCACAGACTCAGGGAAACGCTTTACTTATCATCATGTGGTTGATTTCTCAAGTAACCAGCCTTTATTCATAATAAAGAACCAATAAAAAATAATCACTGCATTAGCATAAACTCAGGTGTAGTTGAAAGAGACTTAGTTTGAGTTACAACACTCTCTAACCTCTTCACTTAGAAAGTCCAGGGGATTTAAGGCACTCTGTGCCAGGAACCTAGGACCGAAAACACAATATTACAACAAAAGATGATCTTGTCACCTCTATCATTCAGGGGTGACATTTCAAAACATGTCACCATGTTTTAAAAGTTCTTTTAAAAGTTCTGTGCCAGGCACTGGAGTTGAAGATAAAATATATACATCTCTTATTGTATCACAACCACATGGCAATGTCATTGTAAAATTGTTTTTAGCAACCATTTAACATCTAGGATGATTGTGTCTTTTCTTGGAAAGGAGTCATATTTGCTTTTATCAGACACCAAGAATCAGCATTATTCTAAAATGCTGGGGTGTGGGGACAAGTGCATGGAGTACTGCATACATGGCATACATTAGGGGCGCCTGAGTGGCAAACCACTCCCCTCATGCTAGGCAGGTGAGCAGCAAATTGTTTACCCTGTAGGCACAGCCCTGGCATGAGGCCACATGTTGTGGTTCCAGCACTTGCTCTAGGGTCTGCTCCTCGTTTGGTCACCACAAGGACAGCTGGTAAGAAATTGTACTGGTGGCTGCCTGTAATCTGCTTAGCTACTGCCCAAGTGTATATACATGGTGACTATGCAATAAAATCAGGCCTGCTTCCAGCTTGGTCTCTGGAGGTCTTGATTCGTGACTCTGCAGCTGCACTCTCCTCTACTCTGTTCTGTGGACCTCCTCACTGGATGAGAGAGCCTACTCACTGGGACACACTGGTATTTTGCAGTCACATCAATCTGATTTTATATGTCATGTGAGTCTCTTTGAAGAGCCATTCTAGTCCTGGTATATCTGTCTCAGGGTGCACCTGTTCAGAGTTCCAATCCAAAATGAGTAGTATACCAACACCATTCATCTCTGATAGAGCTTGCTTTTTTATTTCTGTTTTTTAATTCTTTGGCATTCTCAAAAGTGCCATTGAGCTGCTCTGTCACCCCTTTCTATTTTGGCAAATGCTACAAGATGAAGAGTGGTTGAAAGTGTTGGTCTCTCTTCCCCATGTCACTTACGTTTCCTGGATCTTGGCCTGATGAGTTTTTAACATCTTGTTAGTTCTCTGCTGCCTTTAAAGAGATTTTTTTTTTTTTGCATTTTGTTTGTTTTTTTCCTATCTAAATATCTAGTCACCATTGTCGGAAGTGGATTTTCCTTTGTAATTTTTATGTTCATATTTCTTATAAAATTTTGATTATATTGTATAGAAAAATTATTTTGATTTTTAAACTCAACATGATATTAAGAACGTTTCTCCATGTAACCAAATACCATTTTAAGTCATATTTTAAAATTAATGTATATAGTTCTTCATATTTATGTCATATATTCTTTCATTCTTTTTCTTTTTCCTACTTAATTAGCTAACATTTTGAGTCCACCTCTTTATTTTCTTTTTTTATTTGCTACATAATGACATTTCTAGATTTACAATTATTTATATACCCTCTACTTTATACATTTATGAATGTAAACTTGATCATTCCTACTAAACTAAATACCTTGCTGTGATAACAAAATTAAATTTTACCAGGAGAATGAATAGAAACCTCTAATATCTTGAGAAACACCTGGCTTTTAAGTTAAAACTGGAAACAGAAGGCTGTGTGAGTGTATAGTTTTACACCTAGCAATAAGAGAACATGTGTCCATCTGATCTTAGGAAGATTTTATAAGCTTCAAATGGGTCTCTGGCCCTGAGCCATTCTTGCTGTCATTTTTTATTAACTTTGTTCTCTTTTTCTTCTTATAGAAGGTCTGCTTTTTGCAATATTATTTTAAAAGAATATGATGCCTTTCAAGAGGATATTGTAAATAGTCTTACAATTATGTAAATAGTCTTAAAATTGTGTGTCTTATTTCAATGAAAGAACTCATAAAACATCATAACACAAAATATGGAGTAAGTAATCAGAACCACAGAGTGAATGAACATTATTAGCTGTCTTTTGGCTGTGCTTAACAATCAGGATACAATGACCATCACATAAGAGCAAATTAAGTTGTTTCTTTTTAAAACAGTCTTCACTAGCTTCTTTGGTGAATAAAGATAAAGGCATTTAAAAATCACATTTATAGACAGATAGTCCAGATTGGAAATTTTAATAACTTCATTTTGGTTAAAACTTATAGCCTTCTCCTCAATTTTTATGAGACATTTGTATTAGCCTTTTTGTACATTTGAATAAAATAGATCTTGTTTGTAATGAATGTTTGGTCTTTCATAGATTGACTAAATTGCATTTTTTAACATTCTTTTTTTATGTGGCATTGTTTTTTAGAAGTAAGTAGTAGAGGGATGTTCTTTCTCTTCCCTGATTTTCTTCCTGTTTACTGCAGTTTTTCAAAACTCAATTTTTGTTGCGAATTTGCATTAGTTGTTTTATTCAGTTTTATAAGTTCCATCATGGTTTTTCCTTTAGGTTTTTTTTAGGTTGACTAAATTGTAATTAGATTTCCATTTTCTACAGCACATCTTAAAGGAGTGAGTAGTAAATATATGAGTTCCCTTTTCTGATATTCTTCTTACCTGAAAATATCATCCATGAAAAACATACCTACTATGTTTAACAGGAAGCCATTGATAAAGTAAGGACACACTAGCTCAAAGAAGAAGGGAAGTCATTTTTCAAATGCCTACTTATCAGTTGGATTGCTAGGCTCGCTTACATAACATGAAGCATAACATGAAGCAAATAATTGTTTTTTAAATTTGAATCTTTGGTAGAAATTCTGAATGTGAACAAAGATAGGTTTTGGAATTACTAAGTTTTGCAATTTTTTCTTTGTTATTTGTGCTATTTTTATTGTGAATTAATCAGGCATAGCAACTCATTTTATTTTCTTAGTAATATTTCTATTTTATATGGATTGGGTCTCTATAGTTTCTCTTTAGACAATGTGTTAGAATGTGGCCATAAGTTTGACATTTTCTTAACTTTTATTCTTCTTATATTTATAAACTATAATTTTATCTGTGTTAATTTTTCAGATTTGCATTGTTACCAGTTAAGCTTATTCAATGTATAAATTTTTGTTTATATGGAGTTTTTTTTTTTTTTCCTCTAGAAGTTGCCTTATATGCATTTGAGTTGCTCTTGTTAGCAACTTCTAGGACCAATGACTTATGTCTGGCAACTTTACTGGAATCCTAATACCATGCTGCCTCGTCAAGGTAGTTTACAGGATAGGAGAAGTCTGCCATGTCTTTTCTAGTAAACCACACTAAAGGTACACGTTTCCTCTGCCAAAAATTGGTTTTCTTCATCATTCTTCCCTCCTCAGATGGCAGCTTGGAGTATTGCCCTTTACTTTGATGTGGTATTTGAATTTCTTCTTTTCATTGGACTTCTTACAGAAACCTTTATTTGAAACAGAATGTTTAAATCCAAATATGGCTTTGTAACACATCATTTTTTTTTTCATCCAATGTCATATCAAGTAAGTTATGTCAGACCTGAATATTATTTTTTGGTACAAACCCATGAGGAAAAAAAAAGTGGAAATGAGGGGTAGTTTGAGTGACTCAGTTGCACACTTAACAATAACTTGTTTTCAGATTCCCCTTAATTTTGCTGGGGGAAATCTAATTTTCACGTAGATACTACGTAACTTGGGGCCATGGAAATTATCAGATAGACCTGAATATTCTGCTTCTTGCCAAAATTAAAATATTTTTCTTTTAATGAGAGAATAGTTTTCTTTTTTGGAATGTGTGCTTAAGTCTCTTGAATATATTCCATATGTACTACTGATAGTTGTGAATTTTGGTAGCATTTAAGAAACTCTAACACTGTTGAAGATGGTAGTGGGAAGATAAGAAATATGTTTTTAACTTTGGGCTATAGTTATTATTTCAATTGAAATAGTATAGATATTAATTAAAATAGGAACTATTAAATTTGTATCAGTACAGTTGCAACCTTCAGAGGCCCAATATTGTACATGTCAGCAACAAATTAACGCCTGTAATTTGCTGTAGGTTAATAACAAAAGCAATTTCACTTGTAGTTAGTTGAATTCCTGGATGTGGAACCTGTGGACATTGATGGCCAATCTTATTTATAGAACTTAAGTTTATATAGAATATAGAACTCAGCCTTATATAGAATTTAAGGTTACAACTTTTTTTAAAAATATATTTATTTTTTAGTTGTAGTTGGACACAATACCTTTATTTGTTTTTATTTGGTGCTGAGGATTGAACCCAGAGTGCGCACATGTTAGACCAGTGCTCTACAGCTGAGCCACAACCCCAGCCCAAGTTTACAACCATTTTAAGAGGTTCCAAATGTTCATTTTTTTTTTTTTTTCCTGTGAGTATACTAAAATCACAGAAAGTCACACAACTTGTTAGTTGAAATTAGATCTATAGTTGGGTCTCATGATCCTGATATCGTATTTAACTTTTTTTGTTTTTGTTTTTCTTGCTCACTTACTTGTTTTATCATAGCAGTTCTTTTAATTTTTAACTTTCCTGGGAAGATATTTGGCAGGAGGAAAAATACCCGTGAAAGAAAATTCTAAACTGGAGCCTGATTGCAAATCCATCCACCCATCCATTTCTCCTTCCCTCCCTCTCTCCTTCTGTTTCCTTCTTTCCTCTATTCATTTTGAGGCAGGGTCTCCCTGAGTTATCCAGCATGGCCTCAAAACTTGTGATCTTCCTGCCTCAGCCTCTTAAGTAGAGTATCTGGGATTACAGCTGCGCACAACCACACCTGGCTGCAAATCCTTTTCTTATTATAGGTTATTTCAGAGAGAAAACCTAACTGCTCATTTGAAAGGAAGTATTATATAAGATTGGGATCTTCAGTAAAATGCCGCTAGAAGCATTTTGTCTTTTGGGAGATAATAGTAGTGATATTTTATTTTTTTTCCTCCTCGGCTTACTTGATATAGTCTTTTTTTCTATTCCTTCTCATCTTTCCCAGTTCCTCTACCCACCTCACCTCCACTCAAACAAATATGATCTTCAGAGTTTGGAAGAGATGAGGAAGTGTAACAATACTTGCCTTGGGAAAAAATAACTTAGTCCTCAGATACTTGGAAGATAGGCATTTTCTCTGCTGCTTATAGGTCTTGAGATTCTGGCATTTATTGAGAATGCATTCTTAGATTTAAAGTCATGGACAAAAGTCATGGTTTACTAAAGGAAAACAATGGATAAATAATGAGTCTTAAAATTTTTGTTTTGCAGAAAGGGTGAATCAATGGAGTATTTCTTGCTGTTCACTAATATGGTGTCCTTGTGAGGTTTCCCCCTCCATGTAACTTTTGATTTTAAGTCTTGTAAGTGGAGTACAAAAATGAAGACACCTCTTCTTAGGTGGCTTTGTATAATAGAAATGGAAGGGACATAGAGGATAGATTTTTTAAAAAATTATTTGTTCCTTTAACATATACATGAGTATATAGAGTGTATTTTGGCATATTATACATACATGGACTATAACTTTTTCTAATTAGGATCCTATTCTTGTGATTGTGTGTGATGTGGAGTTACTCTGGGTGTGTATTCATTGGAGGATAACTTATTATGTATTTTGGCGATATGCGGGGACTCTGTTATAGTACCTGTATTGGGTATTTAGTTTTTAGATCTGATTTAGATTGACTTGATCGAGAAAAGTGCTCCAAACCTGTGTGAAATGTTAAGCCTGACTATGGAAAACATATATTAGTGGATATATGCCTGTTCTCTCTTTTCTTCTTCTTCTAATATTAAATATGTGTGGTGTTCTGAAATTTAAAAAAAATTACAGAAAACAGTCATATTTTTTAACACTGTTATCCTTTTTTACTATGAACACTTTGAAACAGTATGTTAACATGTTTAGTGACATCATAGTTATAGTTGACATTGGTCCAGTTGAAATATTGACTAAGGAAGTGTATTTCTTACTAGGGTTTTTCTTTTATTCTGACCCTATTCTGGGGGTGGTGTAGAGGTAGAAGTTGGTCTTTGGAGAAAGCCCTACTTATATAGACCTTATCTTTTCTGTGAGGCCACATTAAAACAAAACATTAGGCACGTGGAGTAATACTGCTCCCCAGGTACTACCTACCTTTAATTAGTTTTCTTCCTGCCTTTACTCACATTTTGAATATTTTGAGTCATTTTCATTACCACCTTTATTGACAATAACAAAGGATATAATAAACTTAGTAAAAATTTGCAGAGAAGATGACATTTTCTTAAAAAATGTTGAATTTGAAGATGGCTAAGAAATTTTTGAAATATGATTAATATGTTAATATTAGAACATATAATAGAATATGTTATAACTCAGCAGTCTTAAATCTATATAAGGACTTGGGTTTAAATGTGGTGGATTGACCATATGCATTTGTCTCCGTTTCCTAAGCCCACAATGAACATTAAATAAATAAGCTTTTACTGTCTGAAGCACATATGCCACTTTGTGACAGAGGCTTTCTTTTGAACACTGTATTTAAAAAGCTACCTTTCCTTCATTCTTTTATGCTTGTCCAATATATAAACTTATAAACTTCTTTTATATCTGCCTGTTTATCCTTCCCTTACCTCAACCATTGGCAAACCCTTCTCTTTTTTTTTAATGCTGATCTTGGAGTTTCTGACCTTTATTTTCTTCTCTCTGAACAATTCTTTAACATTTCTTACATGGCAGGTGTGCTGCCAACAAATTCCCTCAATTTTTGTTTGGCTGATAAAGCATTTTTCTTCACTTTTTAATGATAATTTCTCAGGATACAGAATTCTAGGTTGGTTGTTTTTCCTCTCAACTGTAAGTATTTCACTCTATTATCTTCATGATTGCTAGTTTCTGAAGATAAAGAAAAAATGATTTTTAATCTTTGCTTCTGTATAGTAAGGTGTTTTTCAGCTCTGGCTTCTTTTTAGAATTTTTGTCTTAGATTTTCTGGTTTGAATATTTTATGTCTAGTCATAGTGGGTTTTTTTTTTTTTTTTTGGTTTGTTTATTTATTATATGAGATGGTCTTCTCTGAACTTCCTGGATCTGTGGTTTGATCTGACATTAATTTGGGGAATATTCTCAGTTATTTTTGCTTTATATTTTTGTTTCTCTTTTTCCCCCTGTCCTTCTACTCTACTCTATGCATTACATGTATGTTGTACCTTTTATTGTTATCTCACAGTTCTTGGATATTCTGTTGCTGTTTTCTCAAATCTTTTTTTCTCCTTGGTTTTCAGTTTTAGAAATTTCTATTGTAATATTTTTAATTAGTTAATTTATTTTAATTAGGTATATATGACAGCAGAGTGCATTTTGATTCATTGCACACAATTGCAGCAAAACTTTACATTTCTGTGGTTGTACATGATGTATCGTCATACCATATGTGCAGTTATACATGTACCTAGAATTAGGCGTGGAAGTTTTTTTTTCCTCTACTGTACTCTGTCTACTAATGAGTCCATCAAAGGTATTCTTTTCTGTTAAAGTGTTTTCGCTCTATAGCATATTTTTTTCTTTCTTAAAATTTCCTTCTGTCTGCTTACATTATCTTCCATTATGTCTACTTTTTCACTTAAAGTCCTTAGCATAAGTCATAGATTTAAAAAATTCCTGGCCCAATAATACCAATATTTCTGCTGTATCCAAACTCTGGTTCAAATGCTTACTCATTCTTCTCCTCCCCCTCCCCCACCCCAGCCCCCTCCCCCTCCCCCTCCCTCTCCCCTCCCCTCTCCCTCCCCTCTCCCTCCCCTCTCTCTCCCCTCCCCCCCTCCTCCCCCCCTCCTGCCCCCCTCCTGCCCCCCTCCTCCCCCCCTCCTCCCCCCGTTTTTTTGTTATTTGTTTGTTTGTACCTTTGTAATTTTGGTTGAAAGATGGGCATGATATACTGGGTGAAAGGAACTACAATATGTAGACCTTTAGTAATGAAATGATAAGGTGTGGGGGAGGGGAATTTTTCTGGAGTTATGTGATTAGGTATCTCTCTTTTTGTGGGCTGTGAATCTCATCATTACTTCTTAATTCATTTTCTGCCTTTGGCGGGATAGGATGGTTAGAGGGAACTAGCATTTGACATTTCCTTTCCCCTAGTTGGATTAGGGATTGTGACCACCAGAAGGTTAGGCTCTGGTAAAATAGTTTCCCTGAGGGCGTGCCTTGTTAAGATCAGAAAGCTTGGGTGTACTTTAAAAACAATCCCTTTTCCCTTCCCCTTGCCAGAAGCATGATAAGAATTTTCTGTGATGTACATTGTGAGAACCAGATCTGGTTGGTGGAAGTAAATCAATAAGAAAGCATGGGATCCCTCAGTGACTGAGTCCTACTGGAATTTTTTTAAACTCTGAGACTTGTCCACACCGAGTCTTGTCAATTACAGTTTAGGTTTTCCTATCTCAGCACTGGTTATTGTAGAGGTTTCTGCTCTGGAGTTTCTGTCCAGCTCATCTTAAAATTGTTTTTGTCTGCCTTTCCAATTTTTGCCTGAAGACTTCATTTCTTTGGTAGATTTTTAAGAAGACTTGTTGATTTTTATTTGGTTTAGCTTATTGCATTATAAGAGGGAGTAGCAACTTCAAAGCTTCTTATGTTTCAAACTGGAAACCAGGTATCTCTACCATTAAAATTTTTAAACTATGAGTTTACTCTTTGGTAACACTTAAAATAAAGTAAATTAATAGGAAAATGATTAATTGTGCTTGGAAAGTTGAGTTGGGGGCAAATAACTATTTGGAAGAATGTTTTTCTGCCTTATATAACACTTCAAGGTAAATTATGAGAATAAAAATCTTAGGAGAGAAAATTAAGCTATAGATATATTAGAGAAAATGAACAACAATATAATCTTGGTTAGAAGTTTTTAGTATTTTTATTTAGGCCAGTTTAATAATATTTTTATATTACAGCTCTGTCTTTTTTAACTGCTTTATTCTTACTGTCACATTTTGAAATCTCATTTAGCTGGCAAGAAAAAATATAATCACTAATACCTAGTGATGGGCAGCTAGGAAGTAAACATCCATAAACTTTTACATGAAATGGCACAGCTTTTCTGGAGGGCAGTTTGTCAATATTTATTTATTCATTTATTTATGGTGTTTATTTTTTAATTTAGATTTTCTACTTTTAAGAATCCCCTTAATAAAGTAAATTTTTCTATAGTATCAGTAAATCACACATGTTGCAACATTGGAGCAATATAGAGAAAATTCTACTTATATAAAAGTATAGATTATTGTAGAAGATTATACTTATATAAAATTCATTTTTTGCTAAGTGATACAATGTAAACAGTATTATACACTTATTTGGATAGAAAGGTCTTTGTGAACAGTTTTGAGAAAAAAATCTTTACCATTTCTTTTTTGTGATTTTGATTATGGTTTATTATGATTCATTTTTGGTATGACAATATAATGCTAACTGCAGATAAATTGAGTACAGAAAAGCAAAAAATGAAATCCTTACATATGCATAAGAAATATTGTGGGATCTCTTTCACCAAAATAACTGATTGTTACTAAATAGGAATTTTGATAGAATTTTTTTCATTTAAAAAATTGTCTTTATTTAAACATTTATTTTCCAGTATACTGTGATTAACATATACTCTTATGTATGTGTTTGTAGAGAACAAAGGTAATATTTAAAAATAGCTGGAAATTATCCTAATTCTCATGAGTATATAGATTTTACGATGGCTTCATAGATATTGTAACACCCTACACGTGGTCCATCTTTTTGCAGTGTATTCTGTTAGTACAATTTTTTTTTTTTTGGTGCTGGGGATAGAACCCAGGGCCTTTTGCATGCTAGGCAAGCACTCTACCAACTGAGCTGTATCCCCAGCCCAAGACTTTTTTTTTTTTTTTTTTTTTTAACCATTACGTGAACTAGAGAGTTACAGAGAACTAGAAATCTCAATCACAATGTTTAAAATTATTATTTTTTTACACTTTTATCAAGTTTTAATTGTATAGTTCAGTAGTGTTGAGTATGTTCACATTGTTATGACACCAGTTTCTAGAACATTTTAACCTTGCTCAACTGAAACTCTACACTTGTTGAACCCTAACTTTCTGTTTATTATACTCCAGGCCCCAAGCAACAACTATTTCACTTCCATTGCTATTAGTTTGACTACTTTAGATACCTTGTATGAGGAGTTTATCACATAATTTTTTTTGTCTTTTTGTGACTGATTGGCTTATTTCAGTTAGCATAGTGTCCTCAAGATTCATAAATGTTGTAAGATGGAAATGTTCTTATTTTTTAAGGCCATGTAATATTTCACTCTGTGTCTATACCATTTTTTCTTTATGTATTCTTCAGTGAACATTTGGGTTGCTTTTACCTCTTAGCTGTAAATAATGCAAATATATTTTTGAGTTTCTATTATGAATTCTTTTGGATATGCACCTAGAAATTGGGTTGCTGGATAACGTTTTAATTTTATTTTTAATTTCTTAAGGAACCCCTGGAGTGGAATATGTTTTACATTCTTGCCAAAAGTATACAAAGGTTCTGATTTTATCACATCTTTGCCAACATTTGTCAATTTCATTTTTGTTACTTTATAAATTTTAAAATTTGTTTTAATTAGTTATATCTGATGGTAGAATGCATTTATGCACTTTGATATATCATACATAAATGGGGTATAATTTCTCATTTTTCTGATTGTACATACAGTCATATATGTACATAAGGTAATAATGTCTGTTTCATTCTATTATCCTTCCTATCCCTATATCCCCTCCCCTCCTTTCACTCCCCTCTACCTAAAGTAACTCTATTCTTTCCTACTATCCCCCCTCCCATTGCGAATTAGCATCCTTATATCAGAGAAGACATTTGGCTTTTGTTTTTTTGGGATTAGCTTATTTTGCTTAGCATAATATTCTCCAACTCCATCTATTTACCTGCCAATGCCATAATTTGATAGGGGTATCCTAATGGGTATGAGATGGTATCTCACTGTGGCTTTGATTTTTATTTCTGTAATTGGTAATATGTTGGGTATCATTTCATATACTTGTTGGCAATTTGTATGTATTATTTGGAGAAATTTCTATTTAACTTCCTTGATCCTTTTTATTATCGAATTTTTTTGTTGTTGAGTTGCAGGAGTTCTTCATAGGTTAAGGATATCAATCTCTAAGTAGATCTGTGATTTACAGGTATTTTCTCATGCACTCTAGATTGCATTTTTACTCCACCAAGTGTTTTCTTTGGTGCTTATTAATTATAACCCTAAAAGTGGAAGAATGACCACCTTGTTCAACATAAAGGAAAAAAAGTCCCAAAGCATCATAGTATTAAACTTATCCTATTGATGGAAATCCTTTGGGGCCTGATAACTGTTTATTCATCTTTTAAAATATCATACACCACACACACACACACACACACACACAACACATATAAATAGACTTCTGTGGGTTATAATATACGAAAAACTTTTAGATAATTTTGATATGTTCTTTTTCCTTCATTTTGAATCACTATAATTTTCCCCCCTGGTTTTATTTGAGTTTGATATTGGAATTAGTTGCCAAAGAAAGCTAATTTTGAGAGCTAGTGCTAATAGTGCAGACAAATCCCTGGTTTGAATGTGGTTCAATTGAAACTTGAAGAGGCAATTTAGGAATCTTCATTGCTTGATTTTGCCATTTAGTATGGGCTTCAGACACAAAACATGATTATATTTCATTGTAATATAGGATTGTTATTTTAGTCTTGGGTTAACTGAAGGCAACTGGGAATTGGTTCATTCAGTCAATGATCTTGTGGAACAGGAGTAAGGATCAGGAGAAGTGAAAAGAGAAGGGGGAGAGCCAGTGCAGTGGCCCAATGCTAAGGCAGCCTGTTTCCTTAAATCACATGATTTTTTGAGAAGTCTTGTGGAACTGACTGTGGGAGGAAGAGAGGGGAAGCATTTATCTTTTAGCTCCATGTTATGGATTGCTTCACTTTTGAAGTGGGCTTCATGAGTGCTAAGTTATTTCTTGTAGGACTACACATGGTGGTGTTATAAAAGCCTCAGGGCAGGAAGCTAGAGGTGTACTGTAAGTTTCTGAGCTGGTGTTTGGTTACATTGCGGGTTGCTTCTAACTCTGTTCAGCACTGGCTGCTGCTGATAGCTGAAATAAGAGGTGAGGCTGAAAGGATCTTTGGAAGTGTCCTGTACAGAAACTTAGTACTGGAAATGCATACAGAGGCAAAATTTGGTGCCATTAATGTTCATGTGTCTAAATATTGCTAGGTTTCAGATGCTTCCACACTAGATAGTGAAACAAGATTCCCGTCTCATTTTAAGAGGGAAGACAGGTGGAGCTTATATTTTAGTGTGTTTTGTTGTAATTTAAATTACTTCATATATATTATCTTATTTAATCCTTGAGATACCTCTGAGATGGGTTTGATTAATCTTGTTTTTTATTTATGGGTAGGTATGTTCCACAGAGAAGTGAAGTAACTTACCCAAAATTATTGAATTAATAAATTGCAAATATTAAAGACCTATATTACTCTATGAAACTTTTCTTCTGTATTATAGCACCCTGTTATTGAAAACTATGTATAGTAATTATATTAGAGATCCAACCTATAGGTCTAAACCCTTCATTTTTCAACTAGTTTCTGGTTTTAACGGTCATTTATATGCACTGCTCTGATCCACTAGAGGTCAGTATCGGGTTAACAAACAGGAGTCTTGTTTTTGATTCTTATTTTAACTGGCTCTAGATAGGTACCTTTGGAAATTATATTCTATGGTAAATCTTTATTTTAATGACATATATAGGATGCCTCATAGACAATTTTTGACTGTTTTAAAAGTGTTGATTGTGACTTTTTAGGTTAATAGTTCAGATTAGGTAATTCTTATGGTCATTCCCGTAGTCCTTAGCTGCTGTTGTCTTATCATAAGTAAGAAGAGTAGCCAAGTAATGTATCTCATGGAAATCCCTTTCTGTTTTGGTGCTCAATCTCATTCTCACATGGATTTCTTTTGTTATCTCCTGCCTTTACATAGTAAACATATATGTAAACTTACTATGTGTATGTCAATGTGTCTGGACTTAGGGGATTCCAAAATACGGTAGTGTAGTGTTTCTTACTCTAAAAGAGAGAAAAGTGGTATACTGAGGTGCTTCAGTGTCTTTTTCACCTGAATATCAGTAGGTTTACTGAACTCATTTTCTCAGTCCTACACTCTGCCTGCTATTTTCATGTTTCCTGTTGCTTGGAATCTTACCACCAGCTAGTCATCAAGGCCAGAACAATTGGAGTTACTTGTATTTCCTTCTTCTCTTCCATGTACAACATGAAAATCAATAAATTATTTTCCTTTTGTTTCTTATATATCTTCTGCTACCTCAATTCAAATTCTTATCATTGTTATGTGGACTAGTCTATATGTATTTTCCTGCTTCTAGTTTTTATTTTCTCCCAGTTAATTGCTCCTCTGTACCTAGAAGATTTGTCTGAATTGTAAAGCTGATGTTGTTTTCCCCTTGCTTACATTTTTTCATTGTTTCTCCATTGCCTGCTAACATTGAAGTTGTTTTATGTGGCATTTTTAACTTTATTTCTTGTTAATCCTTCATAACTCATGCTCTGTTCTAATTATTTAAAGTTTCTTATCGTTTCTGGTGGATAATGTTATTTCATATGTAGTCCTTTTTTTTGCTATTTACTTCTTCTGGAATAGTTATCCTTTCCCTCTATATCCATTTGGAAAAATATTTATCTTTTAAGAATATCATTGGATACCTGGTTCTTTGTGAAGTCTTGCCTGAAACTCTTTCATGCAGATCTGATTACATTTTGCTTTGTGCAATCATTGTCCTCTATTTATTTCAATTATTATACACATTTCATTGAACTTCATCTACTTATTTGCCTCTTCCCTGTAACAGTGAGATGGGAGGCTCATGAGTCAGAGACTTCATTTTATTTCTTAGCATACCCAGCATGCAGCACAATGCCTGCCTTGATTCCAAGTAGGCATTCAACACATGAACGCCCTCTCTTACTGCCTAACTCATAGGGTGCTTTGAAAGAGAGGCTTTCTAATGGAAGAAGAATTTTAGTTGGGGTTTTGATTCAGGCAGGGAGGAGTCATCACGTAGAGAAATGACGAGAGTAAAGGTACATCAGTGCAAATTCACCCAGCATATTAGGAGGCAGAGTCTAATCCAAGAGGAAGATTGAGGGTGGAGAGTACTGATGAATACATTGGAAAATATACTCAGCTTCCACTATGGGAAAATCCAAGTGATAGATTATGTAGTTTGGATTTTGCTTATTTAATCCCTCCTCTGCACCCATTTACCTTATTTTAAAGTTGCTTATCGCCTAATTTGCATGATGAACGTTGTAGGTTAAGAAGAGCCTGGCTACAGTTGGCAGAGACAGTGCAGTGATGTTGGAAGGGAGGTGATGGTAGGAAATATTAATAATAGGAAACCAGATATGCTACTGGGTAGGGAGAGTGAAAGGAGTAGTAAAAGAGGAGTGTGTGTGTGTGTGTGTGTGTGTGTGTGTGTGTTGTGTGAAACTCATTCAGTTTCTATATATTAGGAAACCATATATTACAGTATAGATGATGAAATGTATAAAAATTAATTCACAAAGAGAATGAACAGTAAAGAAAATTAAAATGCCTAAGTGTTTTCTAAGGTCCAGCAGCTATGTGTTTGCTTTGTGCCCTTCTCCTACTAATCCAACCCAGTTGGTAGAAATCAGTCACCTGCTTCTCTGGCACATTATTCTAGGAGTTAACTTTTAGGCATAGAATAAGTGGTCCTGGTAAAAACCACTGAGCATGTTAAGAAAGATCTCCAAAGTGCTTTTATGGATTTTTTTTTCACATTTTCATTTATGTTCTTATATGTTTATGTCTATATTTTGTCCTCACTACTTCATGCCAGTTTCAAAACACACATTTTGTATCATGTTGTTCCACCCGAAATTTGGTATTTCCAACGTGGCCCTTCCTGCTTGGCAGATCTCTGAGGGTTTCTTTACAGATTGGAAAAGCCTATCCATTCAGACAGAGCTTTAGTATACAACTTGAAACACTTTGATTTGTAGCAAAGGGTTCACTGTAACAATTTTCTGATTTGGCCAAAATGACTTTGCATCTTCTATATGACTAGGAAAACCAGATGACAACTAAAATAGAAAAAAAAAAAACTCATAGAAAATCTAAAAATACTTTCATAAGACCCTTTCTAGATTTTTATCACTTGAAGTTTCAGTGACAGTATCTAGTTTGGCTCCTCTTGATTGCTTTTGAGACATTTTATTGATGGTGAAAAAGTTATTAATTTGGAATTTAATAAAATCTACTTATGAAAGAAAGGTTTTGGTGTACTGAAAGAAGGTAGAGTTAAAGTGAGCAAGTGATCACTCTTCATTTTGGTGATTGCTTTTTTAAATATGGAAGCTTTAGAAGTTCTGCCTTCTTTTGTGCCTTCCCAGAGCTCTTGATCCCATCTGTGTGGCTTGTACTGAACATAGATGGGAAAAACATCTTACTTGTGAGAATAGAAAGAATGTTCTATTTTATTTGGGATCTCTAATGCTTGGAGGATATATGTCTTATGTACAAATCTAAGTTAATGTTTTTGGGTACCTCCTCTACACCAGTTTGTTAAAGAAGCCATGTATTTTATGTAAATCAAATCAAAATATCAATGGGTAATATGCAGAGAAACAGATTTGTCCATTGATTGAAATCTGTGGAATGTAGATTCTTCTTATTTTCTTGGCAGAAACCAGCTCACATACTTCAAGTTTTTCTCTGGCCTATTATAATTGTTTCATTTGACCAGTGCCTGAACTGACTTCTTACACTATAATATTTATCCTACATTCCTTAATCTCATTCAGAAGATTTGAAGACACTGATTTTTCTCCTGTTTCAACTTGTCACAGAGGAAAATTATCATATATTAATTAGAGTGTATGTTCTGAGATGTCACATGCTCAAGCTTTGTATCATGGCATGATGCTAAATATTACATTAAAAAAAAGAAAGTTCAGTTTGGGAAATGTTGTTTTGGAATGTGCTGGCTTTAACCAAATTAAGTTTCTTTAAAATTGTACTACTCCAAACTTTCATCCTGGTGTATATCCACAAGGCTGCATCATGTGTAGTGTTTCCCCATTCATTTGGCCACAAAATCCTTATCTTGGAAAACATTTTGTCATGTTTTTAGGGACTGTTGTTGTAGTGGAAGGATCAATGATCTGGAATTTGGAAATCACACTTTGAGCCTCTGTTTTACCATTCACTAGCCTTGGGACCTCAAACAAACGCTTTGTCCTCTAGCTTCAGTTTCCTGAGTGGTAATTGAGGTCACTTCCAGCTCTAGTCCTGTGTGGTTTAATGCTCCTATTGTTGACTCTGGATAGTCACATTTCCCACCTCTTTGCATCTATTGAAACCATACTGTAATTTTAGTAATTATGTTAGGCTGAGTGGATTGCACTTCCTTTTCTGTATAAGCTCCGAAGAAGAAACCCTTTAAAACTCTTTTCCATAGGTCATGATCAAAGGGTCCTGTTGGATTCATTAGTTAAATCTCAGAAAAAATTCATTTCTTAGATAATTCATCCTTATGATTATATTTTATTAGTATCTTATATTCATATAATTGTTTATTAAAGTCCCCTAAGTTCAAATGTATTAATTAGTTCCAATTAATTTTTCCTTTAACCATTATTAACCATTCATTGTGGCATTTTGTTCTAAGAGATAAAATTTAGGCATTTGTACTAATCTCTTGACTACTTATATGAAAATGGTAATTTAGTGGATATATTTGAAAAGTTTTATGATAATGTTGACTGATTATCTTTTTTTCTGTGTTAATTGGACAGTGAGTTAAGACCAAATAACTTCAGGGTTAAAAATTAATTAATCAGTATGTTAGATTTTGTATCTGGGGCTAAAAATTTATATATTAAGGAATTTTGTTGTATTTTCTGTAAGAAACTAATTTTTTCAAAATTGTAAGCTCATTATCAGCTTGATTAAGTGTTGTTTCTTTTCATCTTTTCTTTATCCCCCCTCCCCCCGCCCCATGTATGTTATTTTTCTGTATCCTAGGCTCAACAACAAAGAAACCTGGATAACATTGTCTTGCAACAACCCAGAATAGGCAGCAAGAGAAAATCTAAGAAAGATGCATATACGATCTTTGATACAGAGATGGAAAGCACTAGCCCCAAGTCAGAACAGGATTCAGGAATTCTGGATGTTGAAGATGAGGAAGATGATGAAGAGGTAACTAATATTTGAATTGTATAAATGAGATTATTTTTAAGCCTAAATATAGTTTGCTTGAGATAATAGTTTTTTGTGATCTTCTGATTATTCAAAATGTGATCTCATTTTGAATTCAGATGAGCCCTAATTTAAAGAAATTGAAGATACATGAAAAGAATTTAAGTCCTTTGGGTATAGTCTGAGGAGAGGGATAGCTGGGTCAAATGGTGGTTCCCAGATTTCCATACTGCTTTCCATATTGGCTTCACCAATTTTCAGTCCCACCAGCAATGTATGAGTGTACTCTTTTCCCCACATCCTTGCCAACATTTATTGTTGTTTGTCTTCATAATAGCTGCCATTCTGACTGGAGTGAGATGATATCTTAGAGTAGTTTTGATTTGCATTTCTCTGATTGCTAGAGATGATCAACATTTTTTCATATATTTGTTGATTGATTGTATATCCTCTTCTGAGAAGGCTCTGTTCAGATCCTTGGCCCATTTGTTGATTGGGTTATTTGTTTTTTTCGGTGCTTAGCTTTTTGAGTTCTTTATATACCCTGGAGATTAGTGCTCTATCTGATGTGTGCGTAAAGATTTGCTCCCAGGATGTAGATTCTCTGTTCACTTACAGATTGTTTCTTTTGCTGAGAAGAAACTTTTTAGCTTAAATTGTGGTATATATGTGAATAAGAATTGTAATGCAAAAAAAAAGTACATGTATAAAGACATGAATTGGCATGAACATACTTTATATACAAAGATATGAAAAATTGTGTTTTGTATGTGTAATAAGAACTGTAATGCATTCTGCTCTCGTGTATTAAAAAAATAAAATCAATTAAATAAAAAAAGAATTTAAATTTTGATTCTTTTGAAAGAACTTAGATTTTAAGTATATTTTCCATTATTTAAATGATTCAGAGTTTTTGATTCTATACTGACTATATACTACATTAAGGAAAGAGTAGAGTTTACCTGATCTAGAGACCAGAGGTCCAAATGACCATAAACTAAATCTAGAACAGTTATTTGAGATCAATAAAAGATGTTATTTTAAAAAGGAAGATGGATTTCATTGTCTTGAGAAATGATTTGGATTTAAAATATAAAAACATTCCTAAAAGCTGAGAGTATGTTTTTGGAAACAGTTGATTATGGGGTATTTGGGAATTTTGTGACATATCCATAACCTCTTAGATTATTAGTTCTGTGTCACTGTCAGACAAAGAATTAGATAAAGTGGCTTAACTAGTACATATTTTTATATACTTATTTGTTGTTGGAAGTATAAAATGTTATTAAAACTACAATTACAGTGACATTTGAGATTCCTATTACAATATTTATTCTAAATATTTATTATTTCATACTTAATCAGTTTCTTTGTGAGTACAGTATTTAGGAGCATGAGCTTTGGAGTCAAATAGGCTATTCGAATCCTGGCTCTGCTATTTTATTTTAAAAAGTTATCAGTAATTATATAATTTACTTTAAAGATGGCCATTAGCGTGTGAGGAACCATTTTACTCCTGAACTCAGTAACCTCTTTTGCCCTTTAAGTGCTTACCTTCTTTTCATTGTTTTAATTTTTCAGGTAAAACTAGGCTCACTATTTCTTCCCCATTCTTGTCCCCTCTTACACCTTTACTATCCTTCTTCCTCTCCTATCATCCCTAAAACCATGCCCCCCAAACCTGTCACCATCTAATTTTGTAATTTTGGGTAAATTGTTTAATTGTTGAAACCTTAAGTGTTTTCATGCGTCAAGTAAAGATAATAATCCTGGATCTACATAAGTGTCAGCTCCATAAAAAGTGGTCAACAAATATTAATTTTTATCTTATTTTTATTAGTCTTTCTTGCTGACTTCTGTTATGCATCACTACTGTCAGTATGCCTGTCCCTGTTATTATTCCTTTAACTTCAAAAATCAAGTTGACATTGTTTGAACTGTTTGGGCTGAAAAACAAATACCAAATTGTTTATGTTTGAAACATTAGCTTTTAGTTGGTTGAGTGTCTGAGGGACTATTGTATGTTTAAAGTACTACATTCTTTTATTTAGTTTTCATTGTTTAAGGGTCACATTTCTGTAATTTAAGTGAGTAATTGTACTTAGATGACCTAAAATTTATACTATACTAGGAGATATTTATGATGTAAACAAGATAAATAGTTAACAGAGCCTAACAGTTTGATCTCAGTCCCTATTATACTTTGATAATAAGAACTCTTAATGGCTCTTTATAGAATCAAGAAAAGTCCTTTGAATGTGATTTAATGGGACACTTTAGACTAAAGAACTTGCCATTTTTTTTTTTCCTTATAATCCATGGAGATAGATAGAGGCAGAAAGGAATTGATCTCTTTGAATATTTTCTGGTATTTTCTTTTCTTGCCCAAGATGACTAGTATGTAGGATATGGATCCACCCTGGGGACCAGACTGTGAAGTACTAGACTTATCACAGGTAGCCAGTTACAATGGTAGTTTAATACAGTCTCAAGAAAGACAAGTTAATTTTTTTTTTTAACATTTTAGGTACCCATCAAGGAAATTAAATTTGCAGAATGGCTTATGGAAACAGAATTTGGACATAAAGTGTATTCTTACTCCTTGACAAGATGGTTAGATGATAATATCAAAGAGTGAATTACATACCCTGTTCTGAATAGGAACCATTCTTTGTCACTTAATTCAGTGAAGATCATGAGTATGTTTCTTTTAATTTATGTGCCATGATTCTTCTTTGCTTTGTCCTATAAGGTCAAGAGAAGATGAGGAAAGTGGGACTAGTCAAATATGTTGGAATTTCCTCATCAAGGAACTATTATAAGAATGTATTTGGAAGTTAATATTTTTAAATGATTCAGTATCCCAAATCAAACAGAATTCATATTCAAGATTTGCTGATTGAGCTCTTACAACAAGAATTTGGCATTTCACTGTCATCTGATGGCATCCTATCCTTTAAAAAAAAATCCTACCTTATATTTATTTACTTCTCAGTTTGAATCTTCTTCTAGTGCACATTCTTAATCTCAAACCTCATGTAGAGAATTATTTATTTAGATGTCTCTAAACTGGTTTCTTGGCATAGTTCTTGCATGGTGTGAATAAATTCTTCAGATAAGGTCTTTCGTGACCCACTGTGACGTTCTGACCTTCATTCTTGTCATTCTTTAATGGACCTCATTGAGAGTCCCATAATTTTTGGAGTATTGTGACTTTTAACTGTGTGCATGATAGCCACTGCATAGATTCCTATAGGGTAGTGGTTCTTAATCTATTTGGGGTCATATATTATTTTGAGAGTTTGATAAAAATATACAGAGTCTTTCCTTAGTGAAATGTGTGTATATATATACTTGCAAAAAGTTCTGCATGAAATTTAAAGTGATTCATGAAATTCATTACCCCTAGGAGCCAACTTAGGCTCCCATGATACAGGGCAGTACTTCTTGAACTCTAATGTATGTAAGAAAATGCTTGGGAATTATATCAAAATGCAGATTCTGATACTGAACGTTGGCAATCAGAGTGAGTCTGCATTTTTACCAAGGTCTCAGTAAAGGAGGGTACTTTTGGTCTCTGCAGCATACTTTGAGTTGCAGGACTGTAAAGGACCTTGAGGAAGTTTCTTTAGTATATAAATAAAATAAACTCATGAGTGTTTGGGTCTCATATTGATTTTCCAATAAAATGATTTATAAATATTCTGGTAATAAATGCGATACTTGAAGATAAAGTTGTATTTGTGTACTAAAATCTGTTCCTTATAGTTGGGTACTAGTATTGCAAATGAAATTTGATATTTCCTCTTTTTTTGAAATTTTATAATTCTGATTTAACAAATTTACTTTATTATTCTTTCAATTAAGACTTTTTAACCCTTTTGTATACTTTTAATGGAAAAATACTTAATACATTCTTTGAGTAGAATGACAGTTGTAGATTATTTGCTATGTCTTTAGCTTAATGGTATTTCTTAATAGGAGATCATGGAATGAAGTAGGTAGGAAAACCCAAACCCCTAGAACATGGCTTTGCACATATGAGGCAGAAAATTCATGTATTATTAAACCGAAATAAAGTTTGTTTAAAAATGGTTAAATTTAGTAGCCTGGGGAAATGAAAATGGAGTCTTAGTAGTAAATTACCATCTTGGATGGAAAAACCAACTCCCATGTTGAACCTGCTGATGAAGTTAGGCCCTCTCCCCCCAGGTTTTGTTGAAGTATAGTACATCTCTCAGTGATTGCTGAAAAGTGTTGGAAAGAAAAATATTTCCTAGTAAAATTTTCTGTATATTTTTGAGTAAGTCAGTGAAATGGTCACAATTAAGAAAAGTTTTTTTAGATTAATCATATCTGATATTTAACTGTTTTTGATGAACAACTTAATTATTTAGATTTTCAGTGAAAATATGTGTGATTTGGGGAATCTGATTTGAATCTCTATTTTGTATCATGATATATGCATGTTTTAATGTTCTTCAATTGTCTAAGGAGGACTTTAAAACAGTTTTTAAAAGTAGTGAACATTTTGGATTGAGAATGTATTTATTGTTTGTATTCACCGGGAGTACCATTTTGAGACATTTGAAAACAAAATGCAAAGAAACTCTCAAGGTGACATATTGTTTGTGAAAAGATGAACAATAATATCTACTTGTGAGTAGGGCTGTTGTGAGGATTAAGTGAAATGCTTGATACATATAATGGTATGAGTGTAAATAGGTCCTATTACAACATTATGACTTTTTTTTTTAGATAAAGGTGAAATATCAGTTGACAATTTTTGGTAGTGTATATTTGCATAGACTGATGACTCTCATCCAATATATACAAAAAGTTGCTAAAATAGAGCAGTATTGAATAAAAAATTGTTTCAAAAAGGTGACACATGTCTGTAATCCAAGCTACTCTGGAGGCTAAGGCTGGAAGATTACAAGTTCAAGGCCAACCCTGGCAGCTTAGTGAGAACCCATCTCAAAATAAAAAGACTGGGGATATAGCCCAGTAGTACAATGCTCGTGTTCAGTACTTAACACAAACACATAACACACGCGCGGGTGCGAACGCACATACACATACATGGTTCATGATTTCCTCTTTGTTGCTAGGTTACTTCAGATCTCCTTCATTCTTAGAATACTTCCTTGGTAGCACACTTATGACAAATTTTAGTTTGTATCTCTTTTAATTTGTTTTCAAGCTGTTAAGGAACACTAGCCACCTTGACATCCAGGCCAACCTACAATGAAATAAATGTTTGTTCATCAAATGATTCATGTCAGGTGTAGCTTTCCAGATTTTGGTGTGTGTGTGTGTCCTTTGAAACATGGAATTAGCAGATGGATTTACTAATTTGCATATGAATGCCATGTACTTTAGAACCTTTAGGAATGTCTTGATTGTGGCAGTATACTAATTTTGAGGTGGCAGAGTGTATTAATGTGCTAGGGCTGCTTTAACAAAATACTAACAGAAGATGAGGATTAAACAACAGAAATTTAGTTTTTCACAATTCAGGAGTGAGGGGGAAGTCCAAGATCAAAGTTCAAGCATGGTTGCTTTCTCTTAAAACCCCTCTCCTTGGCTTATAGATGGCTGCCTTCAAGTTTTTCTTTGTATACATGTCCCTGGTGTCTGTTTCTCTTGTTAACATGACATCAGTCTTGTTGGAGTAGGGCTTCCATTATGACCTTATTTAACTTTAAGGCCCCTTTTGCAAATACAGTCACATTGGGGGGGTTAAAGCTTCAACATATTAATTTTAGGGGACTCAACATAGGATGATTGGAAAGTGCACAAATAAGACTTGTATTTAAAGATACACAGTCCAATCCTTGTGCTATTGTAGCAAATCATGTAAATTTCTCCGCTTTTTCTCACTACAAAATAGTGACAATAATTAGTTTGTGTCAAATTTCTTGTAAAACATAGTAGTTGTTTTGATATTTGACCCATATTTTAAGTGGTTTGTGTAAAAACTTTCTATTGACAGAAAGGTAGCAAAAAATGAGGATTATTTCTCAGTAAGTTAAAGTGAAATAAAGGATGCCATTATAAATTCATTTTCATTAAACCAAATTGGCAGCCCATAGGCCAGAAATAGCTTTAAGATGGTTCGTTGGCTTACACAGGGCCTTAAAAAATGTTAAATTGGTTGCTGTGTTACTTGGCTTTCCATTGCTGTGACAAAACACCTGAGTCAAAATTATTTATCAGTCCATAGAAATCCTCTCATTCTATTTTTATTGCTAGCCACTACTGCATTGTTTGGCTATAGCATAGTTTAATCAGCCAACCTATATATGAACATAGTGATCTCTACTATTTTCTTATAAAACAGTGTTTCAGTCGCACATATATTAAAATAGCAAAAATTAAAAAATACACTGAATATCAAGTATTGGCAAGGACATAGAGCAGTTGACATATCTGGTGGAAAATGTGAAATGGTACAATCACTATGGATAATGTTTTAGAAGTTTATTAAAAAGTTAATGTACCTTTATCATATGGCCTCACACTCCCACTCCTAGGTATTTAATTAATATATTCACTAAAAAGCCTGAACCTGAATATTTACAACAACTTTGTTCATGCATTGCCCAGAATACAAACAACCCAAACATCCTTCAGTGGATGAAGGCATAAACGAACTTTGGCATATCCCTAATTGGACTATTCCTCTGAAATAAAAAGGAATGAAAACTGATATATGAAACAGTGCAGATGAATCTCAGATGCCTTATGCCAAACAAAAGGATCCAAATTCAAAAGTCTACATACTGCATGAGCCTATTTATTTATTTACTTGTTGGGGATGGGATCGAACCTAGGTTCTCAAACATGCTAGGCAAGTGCTGTACCACTGAGCTACATTCCTAGCATGTATGAGTCTATTTGTAGGACACTCCTGAAAAGGAAAAACTCCAGGGGCAGAAAATGGATCAGTGTTTTCAAAGGGTGAGGCATGAGGGAACAATTTTACTACAAAGGGGCATGGAAGAATTTCAGGGGGTGTTGGAATTTTTTTCTTTTTATTTTGATTATGATGAGTACAGGGCTATATGCATTTGTCAGAATCTACAGAATTATTCACTAGAAACCATGAATTTTTACCATATGTAAAATACCTTAAAACTTCACTAAATAAAAAAAAAATGCAGGCAAACCTGAGAATATTTTTCCATATAGTTAATGATGTATCTTCAGGGTAGGTTCCTAGAAGCAGGAATGTTAAGTCCAGGGATAAATGTATAGTTTGTTGGATAATGTCAAATTCCCCTCCATAGAATTGTATTTTTCCCCCCAGCCGTATGCCAGCAATGTATGGGGTACCAATTTCCTTGTTCTTTAAGAGAGTATTTATTTTTAAGCTTTTAAATTTTTGCCAGTTTCATAAAGGAGAAATTGTATCTCTGTATAGTTTCAATTTATATTCCTATTATTATAGATAAAGTTGAGTTATAAGCTTAAGGACCATTTGTGTATACACACACACACCCCATGTAATTGGAGGGTAAACTACTCATGTATTTTGCTCGTTTTTCTAATGATTTTGTTTCCTTTTTAAATTTTTATGAATTCTTTATGTATTAGGGATGTTAGCTCTTTGTCTAGTATATTGTAACATGTTTCTTCTTAATTTGTTTACCTTAATTTTTCTTCGTCTCAGAACTTTTATATTTAATATTATACTTAGTCTTAAATTAGCTTTTTTGCCTAACAGTTTGAAGTCTCTTAGCATATTGCTGGTTAAATAAAGTCCACTTGAAGTTTTATTTTACCAGGGTTCAGCTTTAAGTAGAGACTTTGGAGAGAAAAGCCTTTGATTTTTGGCTATAGGTTTTTTTTTTTTTTTTTTGCAGGACCTCAGTACAAAGAAATAATCTCCACTTTTAAAAAATTGGTACATACTGATGGGATCCCTTCCCCTCTCCCCGATTTTCTTCTGCTTAGTACAAACACTTGCATAAATAAATTTGTAATCTACTTAGGGATTTGTCATTAAGGATCCTAATAATTTGTGAGAAGCTCTGAAGCAATATTCTATAGTTTTCAGATAGAGCTCTGGTCAGGTTATTCTTATGTGCTCAAAGGCTTAGAAAATATATTTTTGCTAATTCTAGTTACTTACAGCCATAGGACTTCTAGTTTGTTGGTATGTCTACTGTGTTTAGTCTAGTTCCATGAAAGCTTATGTCCATATGAATTCTACACTTCTCCTCTAAATTTTTGAAAGTAAAGTAATTCAGAAAAGCACCCTGGTGAAAAATGTTTGCCAGGTATTTCCTGGCTTCCAGACATAATATGGGCAGTCACAAATGATCCTCTGAATGCAAAAGCCATGCCTCTTCACTAATCATTTGTTGTTTGCTTCCTACAGAAAAATGCCTGGTACACTTTAATGACTTGAGATCCAGCTGATTCTCAGAAATGAGCACTAAGCCTCTGCATTCATGTACCAATACCAAGAAACTGTTTTGTGTAAAGTGGTAATTAGAAATATTTTCAAAGTGAAGAATGGCCCAAATAATTAGTGAGAAACGTATTTAAATTCTTTGCAAGCTTCTATCATATAATTTTTGGATGCTCCATCTACTTTAAAGGTTTCTTAAGAGAAAAAGAAATGGTGTGTGCTTGCGTGTGTGTGTGTGTGTGTGTGTGTGAGAGAGAGAGAGAGAGAGAGAGAGAGAATGAATTTGTGTATGTCTGCATCTTCTGGGACAGATGTGTGAACAGCAGGGCTAGAGTGTCCTAATGCATTTCTGTTTTCATGCCCTATCTTTATCAGCAGCATAGGCAAACCTCTAATAGAACATTTGCTACTTTTCTTGAGTGGAGGGAGCCAAACAATGCTTTCTTGTCCTGTTCTCCTTTTGTAAGGTTATGCTTACCTAGCAGTGAAGCCAGTACATTATCAGGTGATTACTGCAGATGCCTAACCCCCCACCCCAGACTTCCTTCTCTAGTGAGTCTTTTAAGATAGTAGAAATATCTACTGACTCTTATTCTTTTCTGTGGGGAGGAGAGGGTAACAAAAATATTAAATGGATGTATCTGTTAAAATTTGAATGGCATAATTTATTTTATAATCAAAATCTCCCTTTTTGACTGAATTTCCTCCTGAGTTATGGAGGAGAAAAACCATATCCAAACCCATGGAATGTCATTTGTATGTAAACTATCCAGAATATGTTATTTTGTTATAAAAGTACAAGTGGATTAAGTCTGTGGGCTAAGGATATAACTAAGAGATCAAATTTTCTTTGACTTCCCAAATGGCACTGTTTTCTTGACAGCTTGCTTAAAATATTTGTAAAATAGTTTTTAGACTAATTATAATTAAATAAATACATCACAGTAAAAAATTTCCCTTTTTACTTTAATGTGTAAAAACATTTCTCTATGTTTTATGGGAGGAACTTAGCCATTTACCTTTACATTTTCAGAAGCTTCCTTTTACTTAAACTAAGATCTCTACTAGAGAAGAAGCAAAAGATATCAGGAAAGACAAATTCTGATGTTTTGCAAGTATTTTCATAATCTAATCAGAAACAGAAATGTTCATGTTTCTTTTCTTCTTGACCACCTAATATTCTCATGTCTACTCTGAATCTTTGTATCTTCTTTAATATCATTTACAGGAGTTCCTGAGGCTGTTTTTTCAGTGTGTATTTAGTAATCCTATTTATAAATTGACTTTTTTCTTCCTTGTTTATTCTTTTGTCTATAGATTGTTTTTGGTCATCTTTCTTCATGTAATAGCTGGTACATTTACAATTTTTAAATGCTACTTAGCAAATATTCCATAGGCAAAGATGAGAAAATACTGCTTTGACTGAAACTGTTAATATTTATCACATAAGAGTCATTGTATTAACATCTGTATTAGCATATAGTGGATACAGCATCTCTTGGATATGTGAATATGAAATTATAGAGGAGTATAATAGTTACTTCCATGATATCTACTCCTAGATATGATAGTGCAGTCAATCCCCCCAAATTTTAATAGCTTATTATTTATCTTTATTTATTAAATATTAATAAATGTTATTTAAAAATATATACAAATTCTCTATATTATATAACATGCTTCCAGGCACAGATCTTATTTGTAGTATATAAAATCTTACTATTGGATCCTTCTGAAAATTCAGAGGTTTGAGTAGGCAAAAGGCACTACTCCATTCACAAACTATACAGGGAATTAAGCAGCTGCTGTCCTTGGTGATGAAATTATTTCATGTGACTTCTTAAAGAAAACAACTAGTTAAAAAAGCAGAATAATCTTGAATGTGCTGTTTGTGACTATTGTTGGTATCTTCCTAGGTCTATTTGAACTTCTAGAAAAATACAGACCCCAGTATCTTAATTTCTTGAGTTCCTGACTGCCAGGCAGAGGAAATGTTTAACTATTTTAATCATGTTTCTGTATCTCAAAAAGAAAGCCCTTATGAGAGGAAATGACAACGTCCTACCACAAAGTTATCTCTTATCAGTTATAGTCTCAGTCGATAATGATTTGTCAAATTTGGACATGTGTAAAATGCAAGGTCTGTGTTATTTACTTTGGAAAGGAAAAATTAGATGAAGCAGATAAAGAAGGAGTCATGGCTTTTGTTAGGAGACAGAAACCATTAGAGACAGTCATTGTTAGCTTAGGAAAGTGTCCTTGGACCCCTCCCTGTTGAAACCCAAACCTGCTTGAGTCATTCTTTGCCACTTGAGGGGAGGGAGGGGCAAAGGTAGGGAAGAAGTATGAAGACAGCTTTGACTGGGAGTTAGCATTTTAAATAGCTGAATGTGGACCTTAAAGCAGAACTATTGCTCTGAGTCAGGAAAAACTGTCTTTTGTTCTGATCTTCTTGCCTGCCCCCGTTTATTTACATTCTGGAAAATTCATTTCTTATCCTTGCAGCCGTGTAGCATTCCTTCACGTACAGCATGTGTTGTTCTCCTTTTGCCTTTCTGTAGATGTAAGTGATTCTTTTTCATTAGTGGAAGCAGAGAAAACACATCTAGCTCAAAGCAACATGAGTCAGTGCATACTTTACATACCTCCATCCTCACAGCACTCTTCTGGGTTCCTCACAGTGTTCCTTCCTAGGGTTTCTCACAGAGGGGAGCAGAGAGGAAAAATGATTTCTAAATATGAGGCTGCTAGGGGAGTAGAGGTGAAGATTGTGAGCTGACGTCCTGCTTTTCTCCTTCATTTTTTGGCCTAGATTTCTTTGTACTGCTTTCAAAGCAGGCAGTCCTTTACTTGGGAAAAACTTAGCCTGATGATCATTCCAGAGGTTAAGAGATAGAGTTGATATCTTAGGTCAGAGCATTTAACAGTTGGAAGTTGATATAAAGATATCAAAAAACCTCACATAGAATAGGTTTGATTGGAAATATTTGTTGGTGATGATGGAAAAAACTTTCGTCATTTCTCTAGATACATCTTTTTTTTTGGGGGGGGGGAGTACAGATAAACCAATCTTTGTCTGTTAGTAATAAGTCTCTTTCTTTGTTAAGGGATCTATTAACTTATTGGCTACAACTTTCTAGGGAAACTTTTCCTTGGAGTGGATGGTCATTCTATTAAGGAAGGGTCTGACTTTTGCAAGGCTCTGTCTGAGGAATCGTTGCAAGCAGTTTCCTTTTAAGTGAAACTATGGCTCTGTGATAAAGTAAAACAAAATAAATTGCATGAAGAAGAACATATAAAACAAAGTTATGATTGAATTTGCTAATAAAAATTAGGTATGAAATTCTTTAAACTTTTTTGTGAATATATATTAAGTAACTTCCTTATAATCCTTATTTCTAAATAAAAGAAAAATATTTTATTTCCTATGCACATCAAACTTATTTATGCTATATATTTGTGTTTTTTAAATTTTCTAGTTGTAGATGGCATAATACCTTTATTTTGTTTATTTTTACGTGGTGCTGAGGTTCAAACCCAGTGCCTCACACTGTGGTAGGCAAATGCTCTACCAATGAGCTACAACCCCAGCCCTATGTTATATATTTCTTCTTTGTTGTTTTTCCCTATGCATGTGTAATTTTTATGTAGTTTTGTGGATATGATTTTTTAACATGTTAAAACATGTTAAAACAATAGACATGAAAAACAATAGATTGTTTTTCTTTTGAGATTATGTTTTGCTTAGCTGTAGACTCTAGTATTTTGGTAGGCTAAAACCCATGTTTTTTTGGCAAGATAAAACAGGCTCTGGTTTTTTTTGCAAGATAAATTTCCTTCAAATATCCAGTTTGTAATAGGAGGGGTGACCATAAAGGTGGTTTAATGTTGGGGTCATTTCATATAGGGAGGGACTATAATGATCACTTGGTGGCCCTTTTTAAGTAAACTTATTCACATAAAATTTTGTTTTGTTTATTTATAGCGCATATAGCACAGTGAGGTACTTTATAAATGGAGAGATTTAATTTTTGCCATCATGGGTGTGAAGTATATGAACAGAATGTTCCATTGATTCAAAGCAGTATAGAGATATGATGGTTTGAGAGGGAAAAGAAACTAAATCCTGTGCCACTGAATTGTGGAATTTGTAGATTTCATTAAGAAAAGCATCTTGGTTACAGAAGGTATGCCCTTCAAAGAGAAATGTGGTTTACTTTATGAAATAAAGGAAACCAACATTGTCATTATGCATGAGCATAACTCAGTTGAGATGAGCCTGTTGCTTAAGTTCTGAGAATCATATAGTTGCCAGTGCCATAATAAAAACATCAGTGGGGCCTTTATTTTGATTACTTCTTCATGTATTTTTCTTTTCCTTTTTGGTGTGTTCAACATTTATTTGCAGCGTCTTCTTTTATTCTTATTGAATCCCTATGTATCAACTGATGGCTCTCTCTTTTCAATTGAGGAAAGCTAGGCCAAAGTAAACTGTGACCTACTCATTGTCAAGTCACATAGCAAATTAGTTTTGGCACTGAGACTTGACTCCAGTTCTCATCTAATTTTTTTTCTTTTATTGTCTGAGGGTCTAGATTTAATCAACATACATTATTCACATTCAATCTGCTGGTATTACTACGTTTGGCAATTTTATTTATAATCCTTTTTTTTAAAAAAAAATTATCTCCCCTCCTTTCCTAGAATATTTCTGTATTTCATTGTATAATGAATTAATTATTTACTAATTTTTGTGCCCTTCTGAAGTTGAATGCAGGCCATTTAATTCATCCTGTGTTGCAAGATTTGTTTTTGACTAGTGAAACTTTTTTGTTTTTTAATGTAAACTACCATGTATCTTAGAATAAAAAAGTCAAGTCATCAGAGTCATATTCTCACATTTTTTTGTATTTTCCCTTTAGAGTCCTAGGGCCCAAGAAGTATGTCTTCAGTGGATATAACAATGCCATCTGTTTCTCTTCTCTGCTATCCATCCTGTGGCTTGGCCCAGCCATGGTGTATACCTTCACAGTTTATTAATCTCTTAACTAGAATAACAGAACTAGGTGTTTTGAGGCATAGCTTTTGTTTGTTTTGTATTCACACTTAGAAGCTAATGCTGATTTTGTTAAAACACTTGAGTAATAAAAAATGCATAGTTACTCTTAATAGCTCTTTTTGAAAAATATTTTAATGATAATCTTGTGTTTGCAGGTCCCTGGGGCCCAAGATTTGGTGGACTTCTCTCCTGTTTATCGATGTCTACACATATATTCGGTTCTGGTGAGTCTTTATCTGGCTCTGCCTAATAAAGATATTTATTTTTCTGTTTATTATTAAGCATGGAATGAGAAATTAGTGTGTTCAAGGAGTTTTAAATAATTCAGTCTGTTCTTGGTTCTTGAATTTTTATGTTTGCTATGTAATATGCTATAGATAGTGGTATTTCTATCAGTCATCCTCAAATTAGTAGATTATAACTAGGAATGTAGCCAGTGCCACAGTAAAAACTTCAGCTAAACATCAGTAAGAACACATATCTCATATTAAAACAGTGTTTGTGAAAACTATTTACATGTACATTTTTTATTCTGAGGACATTTATTCCTTTTGTCTTATAAAAACACATGGGAAAAAGAAACTGAGTGGAAATATGGGTTTTAATAAAATTCCAAGAAATGACCCCTTTCTCTATCCTCGTGAGATAACCACATGTAGATACACAGATGAACACAAAATAACCTAAACTGTAGCATTAACAAAGACAAATTGATGAGAGGAGTCCATTCTTGTTATTTTTTTATAGCAAAGTTGTATGAAGCCTGTGTCAGGTTGTTTTTCACATGTTCAAGTATGTCTTACTGCTCAGTCTGTTTTCTTCCTTCATATATATAATGTAGCATCACTTAGTCATCACTCCAGTCCTTCTAGGACACTGATCTATGGATGTTAATGGCCTGAAGTATTTTGTGGTAGTCTCCATTGGTTTAAGAAAAGACCTACTGGCTTCTAGCCCTTCCCCTCCCACTGTTTCTTCCTCCAATCTCTTCCCCTCACTGTCTTCTCCCTCTCCATTCTCTCTCTCTCTTATCATCTGTCATTCCTTATGAATGAAGATGAAGCCAGGTGTAAACTGAATTGTATCAAGGCATTTAAAATAAGTCCACAATTTATTTTTAATCTCACATATAGAGAATCATATAAATCACATGTATCTTAGGTTATGGCACAGTATTATTATTTTATACAACACTATCTCTTGTATTTTAGTTTATTAGGTTTTTCTCATTCATTCCCTATCAACAAACCTCCTTGTCTCTTTTCCATGTATGCTGACTCCTATGTGTTTTTTAAAAATATTTAAGTTGTTGATGGACCTTTATTTTAATCTTTTATTTATATGTGGTCCTGAGAATCGAACCCAGTGCCTTACACATGTGAGGCAAGTACTCTACCACCGAGCCACAACCCCAGCCTTCTCTTACATGTCTAATGGTCATGAATGTGTATATGTGTCCTTGAAAAGAGTATGGTGATTTTTTTATATTTATATTTTAGTTGTAGTTGGACATAATACCTTTATTTTATTTATTTATTTTTTATGTGGTGCTGAGGATCAAACCCAGGTCCTCACATGTGCTAGGCGAGCTCTCTACTGCTGAGCCATAACCCCAGGCCCAAGTATGATGATTTTCCTATATGTATATGTTTTTAATTTACTCAAATGGTGTTAGGCTGCGGCTCTTGTTTTGTTTCCTGTATTTTTGGTTCAGCACTATTTTAAATATCTATCCTTATTAGAATTTACAAATCTGGCTCATTTCCTTCTACTAATGCATGATAGTTAATTGAGGGTTTGCATTTGCTGTGATTTTATTATTTATTACTTTAGTCATTAACACTTAAATTGCCTCTAGCAATTTGCTGTGGCAGATAGTTCTCCCTGATGGGTTCATGAGAGTTTTTATGGTTTCTATACCTAGGAACAGAATTGTTGAATCATAAGGTAGAATACTTAATTTGTAATTTTTTGGTAACCTGATATTGAATGAAATCTGTTTTAATTTGCATTTATTTTACTACTGGTAAAAATTGTGCTTTACTTTATAGAATTACTTATCATTTATTTCCTATTTTTAACGCTTACTTTGTGTTTATATTGAGCTTATTGTCTTTATTTCCTTTTTCCAAAAGAGAAATTTGTAAATATTGACAGTTTAGGATGTTGAAAATATTTGTTTTTCCAATTTGTTGTCAGATCCTAAATTTATGTTTTTTTTCATGAAACAGAATTGGTAGTTTTGATGTAATCTACTCCATCAATTTTAGCCCAATTTTGGTTTATAGTTTTTGAGTTGTGTTAAAAAAATTCTGTCTGTCCCAAGGTCACAAAATATTTCCATGATATTACTTATAATATTTGCCATTTATTTTTTCCAGTCTCAAGTATTATTATTCATTTTGATTTTCAATTCACTCAATTTTTTCCTCAGCATGAAGTGGATTTGGAGAGACAAGGATGTATAAATAAGTGAAGTACTTATGCTTCAAATGATTTCAATATACTAGGAGAGAAGTTACATTCTTTGAATGACTAATATAGTAGCACCATATCTCATCACTTTTGTGTGCTAGTTTTTATAAGCTTTATTAAGATTTTATAATATGAAAATATAACATTTGCCTCAAATGAGAATTCTAAAGTGATTCATGGATGTATTGGAATATTAAGTTAGAAATCTGGTTGTACATGGTGTTAGAGTATCCTAGCTTTTTCAATTATGAAATGGGATAATAATTACTTGCTTAGTACAGTTATAAACATTCAATGAATAGTGCCTAACTCAGCCTTTTGCAAATAATTGGCATTTAATAAATGATATCTGTCTGGTGAGAGGTGTGTTATCTCAGATACTGGTGGTTAGATACAGTACTGGTATTTTAAAAAGTATGCATAGGAGTTCTGGTCTCTGTCTTTGACATGCAAATTTTATAATTGTAAAAAATGTATACATTCTTAATTGAACAGTAACTATGAAGTTCTAATCTATGTGGGAGTGAGGGCATATTGGTAATTCTTTAGAAATGATGAAGTTCTTCCTGGAGGAGGACCTTAAACTGTCCATTTAAAAGTAAATACTAGAGGCTGGATCTGTAGCTCAGGGGCAGAATGCTTGCCTAGCATGTGTGAGGCACTGGGTTCGATCCTTAGCACTGCACAAAAATTAAATAAATAAAATAAAGGCATGATGTCCATCTGCAACTACAATTACACATTAGTGTTCTATACTGTTGAAATATTTGATATTCGTAAATTTTCTATAATTTATAAGGCATTGTTTGCATGGCAGAAACAGGTCCCTTCATAGTGTTCTGTAGTTTAGAAAAGGTGCAGCGAGTGGCTGGAACTTAGCTCTGGTTTTTGGAATGTATGTTAATATTTTAAATGTTGCTGTACCAGACCTGTCGGGACTTTGAATAAAATCTCCAATACCACTTTACTAAAGGAAAGGCCAGATCATGTGTCACTTACAGTGCTGGCTTCAGTGTGTTTTGGGGACTGTGCTTTGTTTTTCTCTGTATTTGCTTCCTCATTCTCAAGTCATTAATTTGCTTTACTGCATGGTAAATTGTAGCTCCTCATAATATTAACAACAAAGATATTTTAAAAGTGGGTTAGTAATATAAATACTATCATTTTTTTAAATTTTATAACATAGTTAATGTTAGGCCTTAAGAAAGATGATTTGAGTCTATTGAGATAGGGGGACTAAGAAGAAAATAAACCTTATTTCCTCATTCCTTTATATTCCAACACTTGACTCTGCTTCACAATTCAGTTTTTCATCAGTCTAGTGTGTTTTTCTTCCCTGCCTTGCTTCTGTATCTTACTGGACCTTCTGACTTTGACGTTGTTGGTCATTTTTGCCTTTTAACTCATAATCCCATTGTCTTCCTTTATACTGTTTTTCTTTCTGATAGTTGGTGCCTGTTTTGTTCTTTGTGGGCTCTGTTTCTTCTTTGCGTCCCTCGCTGTTCCCAGGGTTCTACCCTTGCTTCACTTCTCTTCTTTGTTTCTTGCCTTTCCTAAAAGATATAATCTACTCTCATGGTTTGCAGTATTTGATAACTTTCTTTTTTGGTACTGGTGTTGAACCCAGGGGCATTCTATCACTGAGCTACACCCCCAGTACTTTTTGTTTATTTATTTTATTTTGGGACAGGGTCTTGTTAAGTGCTCAGACTGGCCTCAAATTTGCTATTGTCCTGCCTCAGCCTCCTGAGTCTCTAGGATTACAGGTATTTGCCACTGTGCTGAGCTGAAGGTCTAATAACTTTCAAACCTGTATTTTCACTCTTTGACTTTCCCTTGAGATTGAAACATGTGTATATAATCATCTACTGGGGCAGGGGGTGTAGCTCAGTGGTAGAGTATGTGCTTAGCATGCACAAGGCCCTGGGTTTGATCCCCAGACCAGAATTAACCAAAAAACAAAACAAATCAAAACCGTATATTGAACCTAATCCTTTGGAGATTATACAGGCTATCTCTGTATGTTTCAAAAGAAACTCTTTTTATCTCTTGCCCCCACCCTCACCCATTCTGCTTCTCCTGAGTTTCCAGTGGTCTCAGGTAGGAATAGCATCATGTATCTAGTCACCAGCCAGAAACTTAATCTCATATTTTTTATCCGTGCCGTATCCAAATCTCCAAAGTTTGCAAATGTGACCTCCTGAATGTAGTTTAATTTTTTCACATCATCCCTACCCCCAAAATATAGCCCTAGTTCAGTATCCTTAACTCATCTTCCTACTCTCAATCTTAAACCCTTAACTCAGTTCTCACCAGGGTCCTAGTAATCTAACATACAAATCTAACATATGTGCTTAAAATTCTCCAATTGGTCTTCTGTAGGGTAAACTATAGAAATATGGAAGAAAATGTAGGGTATAGAAGGTCTTCCATATTTCCTTTTGCTTACCACCTTGACTTCATATCCTGGAATGTTTCTGATTCTTTCAATATAGCATGCTGTTTTATGCCTTTCATCCTTTCCTTATGCCAGGTGTTCTGCTTGAATTAATGTTCCCATTTCTTTTTATTTTACTGATTCTTATTTTATATCCTTGTGTCCTCCAGGAGTTTTCCCTGATGTCCCAGGTGAACTCATTGGACCTCCTCCTTCACTCTTATACTAGGACCCAGCACATATTTGTATCAGTGCTAACTGTATTGTATCATCATCTTCTAAATGTGCCTTTTCTTCAGTAGATTGTAAGCTCTTTTAGGGCAGGTATAATATTTATTCATTTTATTTTTTCAAGCCCCCAGCCCTTAGCACTTAGTGGTATATAATACTCAATAAATGTTTGTTTTTGATTTTGAAAGATAACCACTCTCCTTTTGACCTACAGATGAATTCAGTCTTCTAGTCACAGGCAGGCTTATACAATATCAGGGCAGGGACTTACACGAGGGAAAACAGTTCTATTGGTGTCCAACGGAAGGATCATAACATAAGTAACAAAAAGTTCTAATATTTTGTCATTTACAATAGTGTTTATCTGAACTTTTGGCCTGGAGGATAACAAGGCACACTTTGAATAAACATCGCAATATTTATTATTTTTAGTGAAACCGACCTTCCATTCACCCCCCCTTTTATGGCTGTGCTGCTTATAAATTCCCAAAGGATTATTTGAAAAATCCTACTTATATCTGCCAGCCTTATCAGTAGGGCAGGAGTTCACGTATTGTAACAGGAGGTCAGATTTCGGTCATGGTCTTATAGATGGGGCCAAGCACCTGTAAATTCTTCCTTTGGTGACTAAAGTGAAGTACAATATCAAACAGGCAGTGAGACTTTTCTAGGAAGTGCTGAACTTTGGCAGGAAGGGCAAACTTTGGTGGGTGGGGGGGAGGGAAAAAGTGAACAAGGGTCAGATACTGGTTAATGGTGACTTGGTCCTTGATATAATAATGCAATGGAAGTGTGCAGGGCAGAGGTAGGTGTATTTTATGGAATTGTTTTGAACAATTTATCTGGCTTAAATCTTCACATACAGTTTAGAGATGGACAGGTAAGTAGCAGAGTATAAAAATATTATGGTCATTAAAGAAAAATATTTTTTAAAGAGAAAAATCATAAATTTAAAAAATTTACTGTTAAAGAAATAATCTATAATAATAATGATCTGAGGTTCTTGTACACAGTATAGAGTTAGTTAAAAAGATAGATGGGCATCTAATGAAGACAGAAATCAGTCTGTCTTACAGATTTTCAAAAACTCAGTTGACCCAGTGTTATCTGCCATGTTTATGGGCTCCAAGCCTCAAACCCAGCTCAGTTTGGATAAAAATTTGCTCTTGCTGAAGCTCTTTTTATTCTCTGAATCTTTTCCAAGTTCACTGCTTTCTCACTGTTTCATGTACACCCCTTAGCAAACAGGTTGGATATCATTAAGAGGGACCAGAGGAGTAAACCTATAAATACAACCATTCTCCTGGTATATGGGTCTCATTTGTGATCTTTTCTTCTTTGGATATCTGGGTCACCAGCAATCTAATATCATCTGCTCATTAACAATTTTGATTTCTACATAAAAAAATGTAGAGAAAACATACACCTTTGATTTATATACTTTTCTGCATATGTGTTGTACAATCATCAAAAGTTTAAAGATTTCTGACATCTTGGGTTCAGGCATAGCAATTACAACATAGCAATTCTTTTTGGGGAAGCAGCAACGCCCTAGTATTACATGAATCATAAGAACCTCAGTTATATCTAATATTCCTCCAGTCTCTAAAGGCAACAGTAAGAGAGTCTAAGATATAAGGGAATGCAGAATGTTGTGCTGTGAATTCATTATTACCAACAGTCTATGATGTGCATTATTTTTCTTAAACTTTCTTAGGCAAGGGACTTTGGAGAATTTGATGAAAACTGGGAATCATTTATCCAGACAAAATGTACATATGTGCATGTAATGTTTTAATTGGAATTTCACAAGTATCCTCAACTCCCTAAATCTTATGCATAGACCCAGAAAGAATCCCTCATCTAAAAAGAAGTCAGGTTTTAGGTGTCTACTGAGAATGGCCACACAACCCCAATTGCATTTGAATACCTCATGTTAAAAGCCTCTTAACAACTTCCTACCATCTTGTCTTTTTCTTAGATTTGGAAACCTTGTCAAAATCTAAACGTAAATGTGTATTTCAGAGTGACCTTATTTTTGTCATAAATTTTTGTTCTCTGGACAGCCATTATGTAGGGCAAAAGTGATAATCTTTTTTTTTTTTTTTTTTTTTTGTTAGGAATAAGTTAGCCTCCACAGCTAGACTAATTATTTTGTTTCCTGAATTCTTTTACTTAGAAGGACCAGAGCAGAGATTTAGAAGTAATTATGAGAACTCTTGATTACTAATTGATTTTCCTGACAGAACTAATTGGTTAAGTTTCGGAATATTTTACTTTTATTTGCTTTTCAGAATATCTCTTTTTTTGGAACTTGATTCTTACTAAGAGAAGCAGCTCAGCGTCAGAGCTAGAATTTACCCACAATCTCTTCGTGTAGCAGCAGAGGGTGGGATGGAGTAGGGTGGGAAAGAATCTTCCTGAAACGTGTTTTTCTCACTTTCTATCTGAGAATTTCTAGTGGTATTGTCTGGTATGGTCTACAAAAACCATGGTCATGGTAGTTACAGATAATAGTAAGGAAAGGATCTGAAGAGTAAGTGACTTTTTTTTTTTTTTTTGAAGGTTTTAAGCTTAAAGAGCTTTGGTAGCAATTGACTATTATATTAAAGCACTGGGAAATAAGTAATTGAAGAGTCTAAGACATTACTAAAGTTTTTAATTGAAAAAAAAAAAAAAAAGATTTGTTTCAGCATTCCCAAGGTTACTTCATGATTTTTTAAAATGGTGGTTAAATGGTGGTAATTGAAGGGTGTTATTTATATATATATATTTGTAATATCATCAGATTGGATTTTTTGTAATACAGCTATTCAGTTTCATAGTGCTTCATAGATTTGACTACATTAAATAAGTGACCTATGTGGTAGATATAGGAAAAACACTTTGTTGGGTGGAGACTGGTCTTTCTCACTCCGAATCACACTGTGAAATAGTGCCTTTGTTGGTACCAATGTGAAGATTTTAGTGTTCTTATTTTTGCATTTTTATCAAAAGGCATTGTTGCTACTTAAAAAGTTGGCTACAAGAGTTTAAACATAGACTTAAAGCAGATCTGAAGGATTTCACTGTATTTCTGAAAATATATGGATTATATTTTAATGGACACTATAAAATTGGTTCAACATTTCTGCTATATCTTGATATTAAGACAGTTGATTGGCAAATGAAAAAAGATACAAATCAGCCTCACATTGTTTTTACCAATGCTCCTCACCAACTCCTGACCTGAATGCTAATAAACAAATAGAGCTATAACTGATTTCTTTTTAGTTTTCATTAAAATTTATAGCATTTCCATAATATTTAAAAAGAACTCTCCCGATTCTATTTTATATGTTGAAACTGTTGATTTGTATTTATTGTGCATAACTGTGGTAAAAATGCATTATTTGAACTTTCAGTTTTTCATAAAAGATACTTCAGTAAACATGCAAGCAAGATCATTTACTGTTCCTATGCTAGAAATTAAGGCTAATGAGAAATGCCTATGTATAAAATTCTGGGTGCTAGGAGTTTGTGAATAAATGTTTTTCTTAGTTGATATTTCCAGAGACACTGTTACACAGAAGGGGAAATACTTTATTTTGCCAGTGATGAGAAATTGTAAATTGTAAATCTAGAACTCCAGCATTGCTAGAGGCATATAGCTTAATAATTGAAATTACAGTTGTTTCTGGAGATGTATTTGTAGAGAACACTAATCTCATTAATTGACCTGTTAAAAAATAATGAAATAAAAAAGAAGAGGTCCCCTGTTTCAGATGTCATTGAAACTTCAGGTACTATACTGCTTGAGCATTTTGCAGCACATGTTAGTGTATTCTGAGAAGATCTACCAAAAAAAAAAATTGAACTTTTCTAAAGCCAGCATGTAATAATATACTGGAAAATACAAAGGACACCTTCTCTTCTAAAAGTTTATAATTTAATGGATCAAAAGAGAAGCTGCTTTGTGAGACCTGAAGAAGATTTTAAAAAAAAGCAACCATCATGTTTATTTGAAAAACACAAATTTTCTTTGGGAAATAAAAAAGAATATTAAACTTTTAATGGAAAAGGTTTTTTGAGAACAGAAATTTGAAATAAGTAGGCACCATTTGCAAATGTTTTGGAATTGCATTGGCTTGCGGATGTTTATATACTTGAAATCTATTTTTAAGAGTTTTAGATGACTTCAATATTTCTCAAGTTGGTGTTTAGACACTATTCTTCTTTATCCTTTTTACAATTGTAGTATTTCCATTTTAAATGGACTTCATTTTCCCCTCTCAAAATATTCATCTGTTTCTCACTGTATCTAAGAGAAATGCAAGTTGCACTTCGGGAAACAGCTTATATTTAGCAGAGCCAGAGCTTTCTGATTTGCTTCCAGATCTTGAGTACTTTTGAGCAATAATAATGTATTTTAAGTCTTTTCTTTACACACATACACACACACACACACACACACTCACAAATGTGGAAAGTTTTGCCCTGACATATTTGGTAACTCCTAGTTGATTACTGACACTTAACAGGTTGTCTCATCACTCTCCTGCCATATCTCACTGTCTCCTCACTTCTCTGACCCACCAGTGCCTGGTGGGGTTAGATAGGCAAACACTACATAGATCATAGAGAGAAGGCTGAGGGTGAGATACTTTGTGCACTGCATTGATAAGGACACAGGAAAAGCCATTTATAGTGATAACTTTCCTGCAGTATAGGCTAATGGGCCCTGGTTTATAGTAGCTGTAATCTAACTTCTTATAATTGTCATATTGCTCTTTTAACCTGGTGACCTTATTACCCATGGGCATACATATCATTTAGCCTTGAATGTAACAAGTGGGGGTTGGGGGGTAGGGGAGGAAAAAAGAAAGAAAGAAAGTAAGAAAGAAAGGTAGAATGAATTGTTTTCAAACACTTTTCTAGACAGGCATGCATTTGTTTTCCAAATGCTAACTTTGAGATAATCAAAGTTCTCAAGTGTGCTTACTTGTTTTTATTTTTTAAACAATAATCTCCCTGAAACAGCTTTAGACATCACAATAATATGATGACTTCTGTTGACAAAGTAAACAAGAAACAATTCATTTTCCATAAAACACTCAGCAATAAATACAATTTTAATCTTATCAAGACTATGCTTAAAATCTGTAGTTTCTCACTGTAGTTTCTTACTCAGAATAAAGTAAATTTCTTAACATTGTCTGAATAGTATTCTATATTGTGTCCTGGGTGTCACTTTACCTCTTTTCTCTCCCTCCTACCTGCTCACAGACACATCCTGTGGGCTCTATACTTATGCTATTGCTCAGAAACATTGTTCTCACTTTCTTTCTTTCTTCTTCTTTTTTTTTTTTTCCTTTTGACAAGTCTTCATAGTTATGCCAGTTTTCTCCCATTACCAGATATCTGGATTTGGGCTTGTAACGCTCTCACCCTCATCTTATATATCTGGTCAGATCTGACACATTTTCTTCCATATTTTTCTTCCTGCAACCTATTTTGGTTGTAACTGCCAAGTCTGCTTATTTATTTTTAAACTTAAAAATTTTCAGTATTATCTGGTCTACCTAAGATGCTTTCATCCTGGATAGCTTTTTAGTACATTGTCCCTGTAGTCTTCAATATCATGTGGCAGGGGGTAAGTAACCTGAGCCAAAGCCTGGTGATTTAAGCAACAAATGATCCAATAGGAGAGAAAAGGAGTTTTCTTTTGTTTTATGGGTGAATTTGGTCATCCAGATAGTTATGTAAGTGCCATATGCCAAAATGATTTTTACCAGAAGCAAATGCCATAGCCGAAGATCATGTTTATTTATGGGTTGATAATAGCAGGTGGAGTGAAGTATTTGTTTTTCAGTCTATGGAGAGAATGGATTTATTTTAAATTGCAGAAGCCTAAAAAGTTGTTTGGGACTGTGATGATTTTTCTACTTTTTCAGATTCCTAGCCACAATCTAGAGGTAAAGAAATAATTCTTCTTCTAACCGGCAAATTCTCTACTCATTCCCCAATCTCCAAATACCTATTATTGAAAGGACCTTTTAAAAATGCAGTAAGGAAGGAACAAAGAACCAGGCAGACTAGTATATATAGAGAGTAGATACACAGACAAAAGAAATAATGCAAGAAAACCTGTATACTATCTCCCCCAGCTCATCTCATTTCATGTTATAGTTATAAAAGTTTTAACCTACAGTTCAACAATCCACAACAAATGTTAGGAGATGAAACATTTTTTTTTTTATGCCTTTTCTTTTAGCCATCTCTTTTTTGCAGAAGAGGCCTACAGCAGCTAAGTTACTGACCTAAAATCAGATGAATGGTAAATAATGAAATTAGAACTAAAAGACTAGATATAAATTTTCTGTCTTCTGTACTTTTCTTCATCATCTTTATCATCATCATCATCATCATCATCATCATCATAGCAGCAAAATTTCCGAGGTTAAGCACTTTACAAGTTTTACTTCATTTATTAAGCAAAGGAATAAATTATGAACTTTGTAAACTTAGCTATGGTTTTCCTTTCACTACTACTGGTCAGGGACTGGATCTGGCTGCCTGTCAACAGTTGTTGGGAATACGGGGTGGGAAATCATCCTATTTTTTTTAAGCTACCTTTTAAAAAGTCTTTTCTCTGTAAGAGTTGCCTTTAGTACATTCTTTAACAATTCTATACTCTCAGTTGTTATGTGACAATGTCTGTCAAATATTTTTGCTCTGGTTGTCCACAATCATGCTGGGATGGGGGGCGGTGGCTTGGAGAGGCACTTAATGCTCACAGTTATTTCAGGGAAAAGGATTGGGTTTTATTTCCTGAGAGAAGTAAATCACTGATCACTTTCCTTCTTTGTGTGAATGTGAGTTTCTGCCTACTACTGTGTTTGTTGAAGACCATCTTTTCATGGGTGTTTGCAATAGCAAGCAGTTTTGGAAAGTGGGATAATGTCTCCTACCTGAGAAAAAGCAGATGTGCTAACAGCCTTGAGAAATATAGTTTTTCTGTGGAATGAAGGGATTTGGGTTCCCTATGTCCAGGGTTCCTCACTTTCAGTGCAGCTATTGTTTGTACACAGTATCACCTGAATTCTTCACATCACCCTGTGAAAACTGGGACTTGGAATTTGTTCAAGTATTCTAGCTACTGCTTTTAATATGATTAATAAAGCCCCTTGTCTCTGATCTGGAGGTCTTGTGCCTTCTGCTAGCATCATGAAACTGACCTGCTAATTGTTTATAGGTGAAACCATAGTATCATTTTTGTAGTCATTACAATAAAGAAAATTCAGGCAGGATAGATTGATACTAAATCTAGAGGGGACAATTTAGTAAGGACTAGGATACTTGTGTGGTTTTTAAGTGTCTCTTAAAGATTGCTTATTAATAAAAAGATAAAATAGTATTTGGTGGGGGATGTTTGTTGGGGGAGGTTCTGTGTTATGGAGATAAGGGGCATTTGGAAAATCTTTATGTCTTCTGAAATTTGCTGTGAATCAAAAACTGCTCTAAAAAAATGAAGTTTTGAACTGGGCATGGTGGTGCCTGCTCCTAATCCCAGCTACTTGGGAGATTGAGGCAGGAGGATCATGAATTGGAGGCTATCCTCTATCTTGGCCAACATAGCAATTTTTCCGCCCCCACCTCCTGCCCCCCAAAAAGTCTTAAAAAATGGTCTTTGGATACCACTCTCACTGGAGTAAAAGTTAACATCACAAATTGAGGATTAAGTAAACATGGCGTGCCTCTGAATGAAATGCTCTGAAAAGGATAGTGCTTCTGTAGTACTATTCCATCTGGAGTGCATCACTGGAATCTAATTTATGAGGGAACATCATAGAACTCTCCAAATTGGGAAATTGATATTAAATAAGAAAAAAATGTGTTTTTCAAAATTATTAGTCCTAAAAAATAAAGGAACTACTTAGGAAGCTAAAGAGACATGACAATTAAATGCAATAACTTATCCTAGAACATCATTTCACAAACCTTTTTGGTAAAGTTTCTGATAGTAAATATTTTAGACTTCTGTGTCTGTGTCTGTGTTACCACCACTCAGTTTTACTGTTATAACTCAAGAGCACCCAGATACAAGATGCAAATAAGCATGGCTATATTTTCATAAAACTATTTACACAACAGGTAATGGGAAAGGTCTGGCCATGGTTTGCTGACCTCTGTTCTAGATTGAATCCTCTACTCTAGGAAAAAGATGCTACAAAGGACATGTTTTTGGTGCATTGATAATATTGGAATATAGCCAATAATTTAAGAAAATGTTAAATTTTCTGAAATTAGCCACATATCATGTGGTTATACAAGACACTATTCTTTTTCTCAAGAAATGCAAAATTAAGTGTTTAGGAATAAGAAGATCTGATGTGTGTACAATACTTTTAAATAGTTTCAAAATATATGTAGAGTTGGTCCTCTATCTGTAGATTCTATATCTATGGATTCAATCAACAATGGATATACGTGTGTGTGTTTGTGTGTGTGTGTGTATGTAAAATGTATGTATATATAATGGAGATATATATATCTCCATTATATATACATGCATGTGTATACATATAAATATGTATACACATGCATGTATATATATTTATATATGTATGTATATGTATGTGTGTATGTATATGTATGTGTGTATGTATATATGTGTGTATGTATATATGCATACATACCTGGGTGTGGTGGCACAGCTACTTGGGAGGCTGAGGCAGGAGGATCTCTCAAGTTCAAGGAGTAGCCTGGGAAACTTAGTGAGACTCTGCCTCAAAATAAAAAGTAAAAAGGGCTTAGGATATAGATCAGTGGTAGAGTGACCCTTGGTTCAATCCCCAGAACAACATTTCCCCCATCCCAAATAGAAATTGCATCTGTACTGAATTTATACAGATTTTTTTCCTTGTCATTATTCTCTAAATAACACATTAAAACAAGAACTCATACCATATTAGATATTATAATTAATCTAGTAATAATTTAAAGTATATGGGAGGATCCGCAGAGATCATATACAAATGCTGTGTCATTTTGTATGAAGAACTTGAGTATCCATGGAGTTTGGTATTCACCAGTGGTCTTGGAATCAATCCTCTGTGGATACTGAAGAACAACTGTATTTAGGAAATGATTTACACAAAGTAAATGATAAAACAGGGCAAAATATGTTAATCTAGGTGAAGAGTACATGGGTTTTTTGGGCACAATTATAATTTTTATATAAGTTGAAATTATTTCCAAATAAAAGATTAAAAGGGTATATATGTTTATACATGAATTTTTTTTGTATATGTACATAGCCATACAGAAAGAAAAATATTTTAAAATTTGTGGCTCCTTGAGACTCTCTTGATTGATTCCTATGAGAGAGAGGAGTGGGGGAGGGAGAGAGGGAATTTAAGTGGTATATGAGTAGAAAACAAAAATCTGTGATTGATGTAACAAGGGAAACTAGCAGAATCATCCTTGGCCTAATCTGAATGCACTTAGTTACCAAGAGGCTGTAGTCTAGGGGCCAGATATTTTAGTGCAGTCTAAAAATGATGTTGGGAGCCACATTTTCCAGACTGTGAAACACAGGGTACCTTGTTTAGTCAGCACAGTTTAGGTCAAATGTGGTTATGAAAAACAGATGAATTCTGGTGATCAAGTTGTACTTTGACAAATATCCCATTGTTTGAACATGTAGTAATTTCTGAAAAATGTGAAGCAGCCTGAACTGCAGAGATTGAGTTCTCTCTTCTCAACTCCCTTGCCTGCTCACAAAGGTTTTATCATCGTGGGGAGTAGAAATAACAAGGCAGAAGTATGTTAGATGTTCCCCTCCCCCCCTTCCTTTTTTTTTTTTTCTTCCCATTTTCTTTGCTCTACTGGCAAATCAAGTTCTGGGCAGACTGTTTTGTCAGCTGGAAGTCTTGAACCATTCTGGGCTTTGGGGGCAGCCTTTGTGCTTCTGTTCTGTGGACAGTGGTGTGTTCTAGTGAATTAGATTCTTCAAGTTTATCCCATTGATAGAAAAATGGTACTTAAGATTAATGAGGCATTGTTATATGTCACAGGCTCTTCTGGCCTTGACTTGAGGCCTTTTACCACATCAAAAGGCTCATTCTTGTAGTTCTCTTCCTATGTCTTACAAACTATGGTAATAACATAGCAGGCCAGAGATGCTTGTTGTGAAGAACTCCACATTGATCTTTTTGTTTGATGATGGATTTTTTCATTTCTATGCTTATGTTGTACTTTTTTGTTGTTTCAGAATTTTGTATTCATTTGTTCACTCTGCTCATTCACCTATTCATACTTATAGTATGCAGAACATGTTGTTCATCCTTATGACTTGAGGCAGAATTTCTATTCTGATAGTTTAGACTTGTGCCATCCAACATGGTAGCCAATAGCCACAAGTGGATTTTGAAACAGATAATCTGAATTAAGATATGCTGTAAGATATACATAGGATTTCTAAAACTCATTACAAAAAAGTGATTTCAATAATTTTTATGTTGATTGCATATTGAGATAACATTTTTTGCTATATTAGGTCAAGTAAATTGTTGTATTTAATATCATATGCTTGTAACTTTTTTTTCCTGTGCTTGCTAGAAAAATTCATATGTGTGCTCCCAGTTGAAAATATTGCTCATATTTGTGTAGGTTGTATTTTATTTCTGTTGAACATGGCCATTCGTCATACATGAACTAGTATTTATAAATCTTGAGTATTCTTTTCTCCTATGGTGAAGGATTTTCCTGGTTATTTTTAGTGTTAATATGTTTAACATTTTCATAAAAGAGTAGCAGCTGTGATTATTTAGCTCCTTTTTATTTATCTTTCAAGTTTGATTATAGTCAGTATAACTCAAAATTACTAACAATTCTTGTCAACTTGTTATACCATTTCTGAATAAATTCAGAACCTTGGTGATTATACCTGGGCAACCAGATTCACCAATATTAAGTTGAATATTACCCAGAAGTCTTAATGAGGTATTTCTCTCAATTTTGCTTGAAATTTTACATCTTACTAAAAATCATAAAGACAAGATCTACTGGGTCTATTTTTTTTTAAAAAAATTATTTATTTATTTTGGTACTAGGATTGAATCCAGAGGCACTTCACCACTGAGCCACATCCCCAGCCCCTCCCCCCCCCCGTTTTTTTAGTTCTTTGATAGACCTTTATTTTATGTATTTATATGCGGTGCTGAGAATCGAACCCAGTGCCTCACACATGCCAGGCTAGTGAGCTACTGCTGAGCCCTAGCCCAACCCCTCCCCAGCCCCTTTTATCATATTTAGAGATGGGGTCTTGCTGAATTGCTAAGGGTCTTGATAAGTTCTGAGGCTGGCTTTGAGCTTGTGATCCTCCTGCCATAGCCTCCCAAGTGGCTGGGATCACAGGTGTGTGCTACTGTGCCAGGCTGGTTTTATTTTTTGTTTTAAACTTTTATAGCTGTAGAGAAATGAGGTCATGGTAATTGTATGATGTAATTATGAACTATGAAAGAAATAAGAACTGATTCTTAATCTTGAACATGCAGTCATCTGTGAAACTATAAACTCAAAATGATGCAGTACATATTTAATACTTATTCATAAATAAGTACCTTTTGAATCTGAAATCTAAAATTTTTGATGGCTGCCTGGCTGCCTTTTGGAAATGTTGTTCTTTCATTCCCTGAGATGACTGCCAAGATACAAGAGTTGTAGTGACCTGTAGGCTGCTTCATGTTCTACAGGTTTTAAATGAAATCTTCATTGTATACATTATGTACTACTTTGAACCCCTGAAAACAGCTGGAATAATCTTGATGTCTTTTGTCATCATTATCACATGGTTTGGAGTAGTCTGTTTGTCTTTAGGTAGGTCATTTGTGGTATTGGTGGCATGTATGAACTTGGGAATGGTTTTTAATCGAAGTCTCAGCTAGTGTGAATACTTTTCAGGCTGTAGGGCTTCCTTGACTTGAATTCTCAATAGGGAACAGTCCTAATGAGGAGTTAGGTTGTTGACAATGTTAAGAGAGGGAAGAAACAAGCAGAATATTGTGATAGAGACATTTCAGCAGTAGGTAGAAGCCTTACTTTTAGCTAAGAAGAATCATATACATGTGGACAAAGGCCTGCTCCATAACAATAAGCTAGAGTATGAAATATTCTTTTTCCCTCTTTCATTCTCTATTGCTAGTAGCTCTCACATGTTTTTGCAATTGACTGATTGGGAAAAAGACTGGTCTTTGAATATTTAAAGGAGTATGAGACACATTTCACATTTAGGAAAAATCAAAATGGATAAAATATGAGATGACTACTAATATGTATGAACTTTCTTATGTTGGTATGGGCATCCATGAAAATTCCACAGAAAAATTATATTAAATGACTAAACTTTAGAATGATACCCAGAAAAGTCAGGAAGAAGATGGAGATAAATGCTAGGACAAAGATGCCCATTTTCACTCATCTTGTTCATTAGCCCCAGAGTATTAGGCTGAGAAAAATAAAAAAGCAAAGAAGATGGATGAATAAAAATACATTCAACATAAAATAGCATTTCTCTAAATCAGTTACATCCATCAAGAAAGTGCAGTTGAAAATACATAAATCTTTTACTAGGAAATTAATCTAAAAAGTAGACAAGATTTTTGTGATGAAAATGTCAAAATTCTGTTTTAGGACATAGAGACAGTGCTGAATAAGTAGGAGAGAGATAACTTTTAATAAGTAGATTGTCTGAACATCGTGAAACCATGATTTTCTTATGAATTCAATTTGTAAAATCACTGAATCCCAATAGGAAGTTTGCACTAATTTCATGGGCCTTTTTCCCCAAAGTTGCCATGTTATAAAGTTTGTTGACTTGCTTTCAAAACAGGAGCTTCATTGTGATGGCCCATGTCCCAACGAAGCTCTCCTGTGTTTCTACAGGAAACATTTAATGAAGGTGTTTCTTTTGGCATTGTTTGCAGTAGCAAATTCTATGGGCAATCTAGGTATTCATCACTGGGGAAATGGATTAGAAAAATTGATATTTACATGTAATTGAATGTACTATGAAACATATATCAATCAATTGTAAATGGTGATATTCATTCATTTCTTCTTTCATTCTGGGGATTGAACCCAGTGCTCTCTACCACTGAGTTACATCCCCAGCCCATCTTTTAAAATTTTTGTTTGAGACAGGGTCTCACAAAATTGCTGAGACTGGACTTGAACTTGCAATCCTCCTTCCTTAGACTCCAAAGTCTCTGGAATTATAGGCTTGCACCACCATATCTGGAAAATAGCTTTTTCGTCGATTTCTTGTCTTAGAAATCCACGGAAAAGCTATTTTTAAAAACTTTAGTTAATGCTCTTGGTAGTTTCTGGGAAAAGTGCATTAAAAATAACAGGCGTGTCCTATCTTTTAATATGGGTAAAGTCTTAGAAATCAGATATAAGGACCCGAAGAAAGGCAGTTCAATAAACCACATTGGTTTTGGCTTAGAAAAAATGACTGCATAGAGAGGGATGATGGGCAAAAAATGCCTAATCGTTTACTCCAAAGTTTGGGAGTGTTGCCTTATGAGGAACTCTAATAATGTGTTAGTGTCGTCATACAAGGTCTCTTTGGGCCTGTCAGGGTTATTTTTAATTAGAAATCACCCTTTGCTCTCTGCGGTTCACTATAGACCTGGCTTGGGAAAATCAGGAGGGGAGGGGCAGGTGCTAATACTGCTGTTTTCAAAGGATCACTGCCAGCCCAAAGTTAGGCAGAGCCAGACTCATTCTGGACTAGTTTTAGGGTAGATCATCCTTCTTAGAGTTGCCAAATAGCCTTTCATGATGCCAATTTATTTTGCAGTTTGTTCCAGGATCAGACTTCATTTGGGCCATCCCATTCAGAAAAGAGCAAAAATTTCCCCTCTTTCCAGGCATAACTTTATTACTCTTTTAAGGGAGACCTTCAGATAGTTGGCTATTTCAAAAGACCTTTTGTTGAAAGTTTCCACTGTGCAGGATGTCTTCTGATGCCTGAAGTCATCCAGTATAGTGATCCTAAGTTGCATAATTGGTATTTTACAGGAGGATCATCAGATAGCCAGCTACCAAACTTGTAGTCACAAGTGGTAGATGGTCTCAGTAGATGGTCTCAGGGTTAACAATGCACAGTTTTTTTTTTAATATTTATTTTTTAGCTTTAGGTGGACACAATATCTTTATTTTATTTTTATATGGTGCCGAGGATCGAACCCAGTGCCTCATGTATGCCAGGCGAACGCGCTACTACTTAAGCCGTATCTCCAGCCCCAACAATGTACAGTTTTATAGTCATCTTATTCCTACCTGCACAGAGAGTTCCTTTCCACATGCCAACATCAGTAACTCCAATGCTGTTAACTCTAGGCATAGTCCAGGAACCACTTTGATTCCCACCCATCCCAGCTTCCAGGAAAGCACTTTTTTCCTTTTCCTTTTTCTTCTTCTTCCTGTGTTCTTTTTATCTTGGCACTTGGCAGTTTCACCACAAATCGGTTCACCATTGTCTGCTATAGGCGTTTTCTGTCCTGGCCTGGTGAGATTCATCAGTGGACACTGGGATGCCTTTGATATAGATGCTTGTGTTGCTATTTGTTTCTTTAGGAAAAGGTAGAGAAAGGTATACCTTAATATATTTTAAATGTCACTCATTGTTTTAAAAGAAAATTTGAAAAAACCAAATTACTTACAGTTTCACCTGCTTCCTTGCAAATGTGTCTTTGGACACATTTGATATATTTTTACAAACATTTAATTATATTATGTGCATTTCTTTATATTCTGCATTCCTTCTTTAATATGTACCATATCACAAGTATCTTTTCATGGCACCAAATATTGATCCAACATTATTGTTTATTTCCTGCTGTATGAATTTGCTTAATTATGCAGTGTTCTTGCATCAAGAGGGGAGAGACAGATGCTATTGTTGAAACCAATGACAATGATGATAATGATGATGGCTACCATTTACTAAGTACTTACTACATGCTTGGTACCACATAATATAATTTGCATACATTGTCTTATTTAATCTTTACAAAACCTTGATAAATATATATTAATATCCCCACTTTGCAGGTGATGAAATTGATGCCTTTAGAGAGATTAAAGAAATTGCTTCAAATCACACAGCTAGGGGTAAGCCAGGGTTCTAAACCACAATATTAGAATGTGAATCCAAGTTCTTTCAGCTGGAAATATTTTAAATTCCCCCTTTCCTTGCTTATCTGATTAACACTTTAGGTAAAATTGTTAAAATGAATTAAAGGCACACATTGTAAGCTTTCTTTTACCAAACCCCTCAGAAATGTCATAACTATTTGCATTCCTCAGTGAAAGAATTTGGGAGTGCCCTTTTATCATTTTCTCAGCAATACCAAATGTTGACTTATTTTCTTCTACTAAACTGTTAGGAAAAATATGCTACATTGCAAAAAAATCACTATTGATTGCAGACATTTCTGTAGTGTTTAGATACCTGTCATTTCCTTTTTGTGTACACTTGAAATATTTTTATTTTATTTATTAAGATAAATATTTTTGTCGGGGTATGCGTGTTTTGAGATTCATGCTTGTTGTTGCATTATATATAGGTAGTTTGTTCCATTTTATTGTAGAGTAGTATTTTGTTTTGATTATTGGTGGACGTTAGGTTGTTTCTAGTTTAGAATTTATAATAAATCAAGTTGCCATGACATTCTTGCACAAATCTTTTTAATGGACCTAGATACTCTTTTCTCTTGATAAAATACTTAGGACTGAGATATTCTTGTTGTCTTTGTTATTGATTTATAGATTTCCATTGAAGTCAAATAAAATATCCTGTGGAGCTCAACAATTTGAAATGTATGCAGATTTTCTTTATGATCTAGTTTATGGTGTAATTTGGTAAATGTTCACTGTATACTTAAAAAATGAATATTCTGAAGTTGTTAGAGTGTTCTATACTTTCTGGTTTGGTTTGAACAATATGTAGAAAAAATATTTAAGACAACTTTATTATAAATGGAGGACAGTGAAGACTTAAAGAGAAGTTGAATTTCTACACTTCCCTGAAATTAATAAAATGACAAAACCAGTATCCTATGTTATTTTATGTATGTATAATACCTACAGGAACCACCAAAAATGTTATACAAAGAAATATATTTATAAATACTATAAATAAATAAAAATGGAATTCTAAATAATATTCAGATAACAGGAATGATAGAAAAAGGGAAACAAATAAAAATAACAAACAAAATGATAGGTGTAAGCCTAAACATGTGAATAATTGCATTGAATGCATGTTATCTGAATATATCAATAAAAATCACACATTGATGGAGTAGATTAAGAAATATGACTGCTGGGCATGGTGGTGTGTGCCTGTAATAACAATTTTTTAGAAGGATAACCATGATCATGATTTGAAGGTTAGCCTGGGGTAACATAGTAACACCCTGACTCAGAAAACCAAAAATATTGACGACAACGATGACAACAGCAACAACAAACAAATAAAGGAAAAGAAAAGACAACCTGACTATATGCTCTCTGTAAGAAAACCATGTGGCCAGGTGCCCTGGCACATCCCTGTAATCCCAACAGCTCATGAGGCTGAGGCAAGAGGATCATAATTTCATAGCCAGTCTCAGCAATTTAAAGAGGCCCTAAGTAACTCAGTGAGCCCCTCTCTCTAAATAAAATATTTAAAAAGTCTGGGAAAGTGGCTCAGTGGTAAAGTGCCTTTCAGTTCAATCCTTAGTACCAAAAGAAAAAAAGAAAGAAATAGGGGCTGGGGTTATGGCTCAGCGATAGAGCACTTGCCTAGCATGGGCCAGGCCCTGGGTTCCACCCTCAGCACCACATAAAAATAAATAAATAATTAAAGATATTGTGTCCAACTACAACTAAAAAATAAGTATTTTAAAAAAAGAAATGAAAAAGAAAGTGGTGGTGAGGGAGAGAGAATTAAAAAATATACAAATTACCGGTGTTGGGAATAAAACAAGGAATATAAGTAGAGACTTTACAGATATCAAAAGGGATAATAAGAATATTATGAACAACTCTACACATATAAATTTGACATTCTTTAAAACATTGATCAATTCTTTGGAAAACCTATGAGAGTTCACTCAATATACAGTTGATTTTTTTTTTTTTTGTACCAGGGATTGAACCCAGAGGTACTTAACCACTGTATCACATCACCAGCCCTTTTTCATATTTTATTTAAAGACAGGGTTTTGCAGAGTTGCTTACAGCCTGGCTAAGTTACTGAAACTGGCTTTGATCCCACAATCCTCCTTCTTCAGCCTCCGAGTCTCTGGGATTACAGGCGTGTGCCACTGTGCCTGGCACAGTCGATAATTTAAATAACCCTGTGACTAGGAAGGAAATTGAATTTCTAATTTAAAAACTCACTCCTAAAATCACCAGGCTCAGATGGTTTCACTGGTCTTCTCCCAAATATTTATAGAAGAATTAGTCTCAATTCTACACAATGTTTTAAGGAAAGTAGAAGTGGAAGAAACATTTTCCAATTTTATGAAGCTAGCAGCACCTTTACAACAAGACAAAGTGAGTGCAAAAAAGAAACTACATACTAATATCCTGCACAAATATAGATGCAAAATTTCTTAATAAAATATTAAGTAGGATTCAGTAATATATAAAGAGAATAAATACCCAAATGAGTTTATTTCATAGTTGTATAAAGAAGAAAAATCACAGGATCATATCAATTGTTGTAGAAAAGACATCTAATAAAATGCAAAGTCCATGCATATTTTAAAACAATAAAATATTTAAAAAATATTTATTCAGTCTCAACTGAATAAAGAACATATGCAAATATTTACAGCTCACTTGGTACTAAGGGCAAACAATGGAATGTCTCCCCTCTGAGATAGGGAACAAAGCAAAGATATCTGCTTTCATTACTCTTATTGAACATGGTGCTGAAAGTCTTATCCAGTACAGTAAGGTAAAGAGAGGGGATGTAGATTGGGATACATAAGTTGGAAAGAAGAAGTATAACTGTCTCAGTTTAAAATAACATGGTTGCCTGTGTTGAAGATCCCAAATCCAGGTAAAATGAACTAATACTAATGAGTACCAAGGTGTCAGCATCCAAAAATCACGCAAAAGTCCGTTGTATTCTGTATGTGAGCAGTGAACCTGTAGATACTAAAAATTAAAAAAGATACTATTTTGAGTTGGGGTTGTGGCTCAATGGTAGAGTGCTCGCCTAGCACATGTGAGATCCTGGGTTCGATACTCAGCACCACATAAAATGGATAGATAAATAAAATAAAGGTATTGTGTCCAACTACAACTAAAAATTAAATATTAAAAAATACTATTTTATGTTTTTCAATAAAAAATGTAAAGATGTAAATCTAAAAAAAATCTATTTAGGATCTGCATGCTTAAAACTCTGAAATACTGATGGATGAAATTAACAAGATGCAAATAAATGGTGAGGCATGTTGTATACATGGATTTGAAGACTCCATACACACAGTAAATTTATTAATTTTCCCAAGTTGATATAGAGATGTAATGAAATTCCTATAAAAATTTAAGCAAGACTGTTTTAGATATAAACAAGATTTTTCTCATATTTGTATGGAAATTCGAAAGAACTATAATAGCAGAAACTTTTTAAAATAAGAATACAATGAGAAGTCAACTTACTCAATTTTAATACATATATATTCTGATATATATATGTATATATATATTTATTAATTCATTCATTCATTCTGATCCATTATTCTGTCTACAACTGCCAGTTATCAAGACAGTTTGGTATTGGCTGGAGGATAGACAGAGAGAATAATGGATCAGAATAAATAACTCAGAAACAGACCCACAAAATTATTTGACAAAACTGCCAAAGCAATTCAGTTAATATTGTTGCAAAAATTGAACATGCATAGACAAAAAAGCCCTTTGAGCTAATTGTTACATTTTATATAAAAATTATTATTATAATTCATACAAAATAGATCATGGACTTAAATGCAAATTTATAAAAAATTTTGGGAAAATCTTCAGATACAAAGGTAGGCAGAGTTTTCCTAAATTCTAAAAACACTATTCATAAATGAATAAAATTAAAATACTGGACTTCATCAAAATTAAATACTTTGGCTCTCAAAAAGATACTTCTAAGAGGACAAGAACTTAAACTAGAGTGGGAGAAAATATTTACAAAGCATATAATCAACAATGGAGTAGTATTTAGAATATACAAAGACTTTTCAAAATGCAACAGTAAAAACAAAAAACAGACTCTAAACAATATATACATATAGGAAATGAGCAAAAGACTGGGAAGAACAATTACCAAAGCAGATATACACACAGCACATAGCTGATAAAAAGATGTTCAATATCAGTATTCATTAGAGGAAATTAGGTTCACACTAAGCTATCACTTATACTCCTATCAAAATAGTGACAACACCAAATGCTAGCAAGCATTTTGTGCAATATAAAATGGTTTAGTCACACTGGAAAATAGTTTCTTAAAAAAGTAAACCTGTTCCCAACAGCTTGGGAGGCTGAGTAGGAGGATCTCAAGTTCAAGGCCAGCCTCAGCAACTTAGCGAGGCCCTAAGCAACTTAATGAGACCCTGTCTATAAAATAAAAAATATATATATAAAGGGTCTGGGGATGTTGTTCAGTGGTTAAGCACCTCTGGGTTCAATCCCCTATACAAATAAATAAGTAAACCTGAAACTTCCATATAACTCAGCAATAACACTCCTGGGTATTTATCCCAGATAAATGAATATTTTGTTCATGCAGCAATCTATACATCAATGTTTATAACAGCTTTATTCATAATAGTCCCAAACTGGAAACAATTTAGATGTCTTTTAACAGTTGAATTGCTAAATAAACTGTGGTACATTCATATCATAGAATATTACTTAACAATATGAAGGAAAGAAGGGAAGAATTATTGATGCATACATCAACTTGGATCACTCTCAAGAGATTTATGCTAAGTGACGTAAATCAATCCTCAACGATAACCTACTGTATAATTCCATTTGTGTAACATCCTTTTGTTTTTTTCCTTTCAGTTTTGAGGTATGGGAATTGAACTTAGGGGCACTTTACCACTACTGTATCTTAATAGTCATTTTTATATTAATATAGGGTCTTGCTAAATTGCTGAGGGTCTTGCTAAGTTGCTGAGATTGATCTGGAATTTATGATCCTTTTGCCTCAGTCTCCCCAGTCGCTGGGTTTACAGGTGTGAGCCACCATGCCTGATGTAACATTTTCATTTTTAAAATAAGGAATCTATAGAAATGGAGAACAGGTTAGTGGCTACCAGGAGTTAAGTAGCAGATAGAGGCAGAGGGCAGTGGATATGGCTGTAAAAAGGCAACTTGAGGAACCTTTGTAGTTTTGAAAATGTACAGCTTGACTCTTGTCAATGTCAACATCCTGGTTGTGACGTGGTAGTTTTCGAAGATGTTTACCATTGGGGAAACCAGATAAAGAGCACATGGGATCTGTCTCTATTGTTTTTTATAACTGTATGTGATGTATAATTCTTTTGTAATAAAAGGTTTAATTACAGAATTGATATAACAAAGTTAATTCAAGTTTTAGTTTTCTTATTTTCTCTTGTGTTCTTACATTCTTTTCCAAGTGCAGACCTAATATTGTCCACTTTGTCAGGTTTTAGATATTGTACCTATTTTTTCTGAACATCTGAAGTTCAGAACGACAGATTTATTTATTCTTAGATTCTAAATCTGTCTGTTTTTGTACAGCATCTGTTAATGGGGGAAAAGGCATAGATTTATTTATACAAAATTTTCCCGATCCTCACTTAACTATACAAAGGCTATTTTTTGTGTGCGTGTGGCAAATGTGATTTTGAAATGCAGGGAGGAACCATGTGTCTTTAATAAAACAGCCATTACATACATTTATATATCATAAAAATAACATGTATAACTCTCTCAGTTTATAAAGTACTTTGAACCTCAGATTCTGTGCTTTTTCTAGCATTAACTTTCTTGTATACATAGGAAGTCACTTAAAAGATCTCTGCCTACTTTTTTTTGCATACAATTCTTATACTGTACCTTCAGTTCAAGTCCATACATTTCATTATAAGGACCATCAACAATCTCTTATTGCCTTCATCTGTAAATAATGGCATTTTAATTTACATTTTAAATGCCACATTTCCCTTTTGACTCTTTAATAATTGTTCAGAGGCCCTAGTCATTTTGGCAACATGAAACAGATTAAGAGGTTTGTCAGGGGACGTTTGAACTTCCAAATTGTGATGCATGTTAGCACTTCAAATGATAAACTGGCATGAGTTTGGTTTTAAGAGACTTACCTTAAAAATGGGCAGTGTGAAATTGGGCATTTGAATAGTAACTTTGGAAAACTAATAACTTTGGGAATAGTTCTTTGGAAAAAAATGCAGAAAAGCCCCCTTTTGTTCACTCTCATTAATGGACTAACTCTTGTAGCTTATCATGTGTAGACAATCAAATCTCAAATTTTTGGTGTCTCATTGTTGCGCAAGTATTTGGTTTACTACCTTGCTCACATATCCTTAGTAGTTCCTGGTATGTCAGAGACCACTTTATAAAAGGATGGGATTTGGGATGGGATTATAATTTAAATCATAGTGCTTTTTAAAAATAGTACAATAACTTGCTTTTTATTTTATTTATATCAAAAGTTATGTCATATAGTAAAATTTTCTCATTAGTGGCCTACAAATTGAATCATATTCTTTAAATAATTAGCACACAAGGTGCACAGTTACATACAGATTATTCAGGTTAGGGTTTCCCTAACACAAGGGACACTCATCTTAAAAGTGAAATTCAAATCTTTCCCTGATCAATTGCCCTAATCATATAGGAAGTCTGTGTTTTTGTTCTAACCAGGTAGGTAAGTTGTAATTTTAAGCAGTTTGGTTTACTAAGCATGATTAAGACACCATTCCCTTTGAGGTTTACCCTTTCACTTTAAGGTACAACTGTTTATCATCTTGGGTCAAAGGTTATAAAAAGTAGTCATCAATTAAAGCTTTATTGGTTGTAATTGGTAATGCTATGAAAGGAGCCAGCTGAACTGAATCTGATAATAAAAGACTCTTTGTTAAAATATTTAATAAATTAACACTCTGTCTTGGAAAGGGGAAGCTAATTACAAAGGCCAAGATTGTTAATCATAATGTTTACTTTCTTCAAAACGACAGACTCAACTGCTCCATAATCATTAGACATCAGATTTCTTTCTTTTTCTGTTTTTAAATCCTGCAGACTGTGTCAGTCCCTGGAGGGGATGCTCTTCTGAGGCTCATGCTTGGGTATAGCAGCAGGAGGAAATGCCAAGACAAACACAGGTTTAAGGGCCATCTTAAAAATAAACAGGACTCTGTTAGAATGTTAGGCTGCCTCTGCTCATTTCAATGAGGGTCAGAAGTTTATGTAGATTCATTTCTGTAGGCTGTTTGTGTGATATCAAGAATTGGGGCATTTGGAAGTAATGATATTTTTAATGATAAATTATCTACCAGAGCAATTATCGTTTCCCTATACACAGTTTATTTTCTTAAGTGTTTTGACAATGTTGTAGCTCTGGAAATTTAGACATTTTTCAAAGTCCTAATATAGGTAAATGGAGCTGTAATACATACCTCCATGACTCTTGAATGACCCTGCCATGGGAACTCTCTGAATGGGCTTTTACATCTGGGAATCGAATGTTTCTAGGTTTAAGCAATAGGGGGCATCTTGGGTTTGTTCTTTACACATGTTTCTGTAGTCTGATCTTTAGGGCAGTTCTAATGAAAGAAAATCCTGCTTTGGGCCTGCTGTGCAAATTAGCCATATGGTGAAGTGTAATATCCCGCTGAACATCATTATGGGGCCCTATGAAAAGTGCTCCCCTTTACACATGGAAGCAAATTAAAATAGCCCTTTCAGTTTTTTTTTTCCCCAACCTCTGAATAAACCTGTCTTCACTTGGATACTGTGATAGTTAAAAGGGAGTTCCAGCTGCAGTTAGGGTGATGAAATTACAGGCTTTGCTCGGGACCAAATGGAAATATTGCTTCCTGTAGGCAAAGCCGGAAGAACAATTGTGTGTATTTCTCTTCTTCTGTTCCCCTCCCTTGTTCTTTGTCCATGTGTCCTTAGTTGCTTCTTGGTCTGGGGTTATTTTCTGTTAAGTGATTGGTAAGAAGAATTCAGCCTGCTTTTCCATAGATATTCTACCAAAACCTGCCAAGGAAGTCCACTGGAAGAAGAGCTGGTTTACTCTAGGCCCTTATGTTTTGTGGGGGTTTGGGTTCCAGGACCCTCTGTGGAAACCAGAATCTCTGGATACTTTAGTCCCTTATATAAAATGGCATGATATTTGCATGTAACCTATGTGCATCATCCTGGATACTTTAAATTTCTAGATTATTTATATTAATATGATGCAAATCTATATACATAGTTGTTATACTGTGGTGTTTAGGGAATAATGACAAGGAAATAGTCTGTACACATTCAGTCTAGAGGCAATTTGTGTGTTTTTGCCATATTTTCAATGCACAGTTGGTTGAACCCATAGATATGGAGGCCAACTATATATAATGTACATTGTCACCTTTATGAGGAAAAGCAAATTCATGGAAAGGTCTTTGATCTGGCATTCCCTCTCCTCCCACCTCCAGCACTGGGATTGTACAATCCTGACTTAATTGATTAATGGTTCACATTTGTAACCTATAGCTGCAAAATTTGGCCTTAAGCTTTGTTTTACCACTTTTGTGGACAAAAACACAAAACCTTACTCATTTCCTCATACTGGGTGGCGATATTGTTCATGTTTCATATTTTTATATCCAGATAAGTGCCTTGGTATAGAGAATGATTCAGAGTTGTTTTTATTTTTATTTATAAACATTTATTCAATGGTAATGATATTTGTAAGATTTTTGTTGTTGTTGTTGGGGTTTCTTTTGGTGGTACTTGGGATTTAACCCAGGGACACTGTACCAGTGAGCTACACTCCAGCCATTGTTTCTATTTATTTTAGACAGGGTCTTTCTAAGTTACTGAGGCTGACGTTGAACTTGGCAATTCTCTTGCCTCAGACTCCTGCATCACTGGATTGCAGGAGTGTACCATTGCAACCACCTGGTTTGACATTTATATGGCAAAGGAATACAGTATGTGTTTGATGAAAGGGAATCAGAACAGTGTTGTGGAGTAAAAATGAGTCATACCAAATTATGATGTTGAAGAATAGATTTTCCATGCAAAGTTTAATGAAAAGAGTACATGCAACATGACCCTATTTGTGTGTGTGTGTGTGTGTTTGAAATATCTATTTTTTTTAAAGAAAGAGTGAGAGAGAGTGAGAGAGAGGGAGAGAATTTTAATATTTATTTTTTAGTATTTGGCGGACACAACATCTTTGTCTGTATGTGGTGCTGAGGATTGAACCCGGGCCGCACGCATGCCAGGCAAGCGCACTACTGCTTGAGCCACATCCCCAGCCCTGAAATATCTATTTTGAAGAGGGAAAAAAATCTATGAGAGTACACCAAAAAGTAAATAGTAATTATCTCCAAATGAAGGGATTATGAATGGCTTTTATTTTCTCTCTGCCCAAATTGTGTTTACTTTTTCTAAAAGTCAGATATTTTACTTTTGTAATTAATAATTATTTTGAAAGAAATAAACATTATGGAAATGCAGCTACAAAAAAAATTCAGAAGACAAGTATTTCTGGAAGTGTGTTATTTCCTGTTAAAACTCAGTGTTAAGATTAACGATTAGGGAAACAGCAATAGCTTGTAGTGAACTTGATTATGAGTACTCACTTCCTAATTTATCATAACAAGTGGTATAATACTATTTAAATAACATAGGAATTTAGTAAATGAAGTACCGGATAAACTGAAGAAGAGGTTACAGAGCTTGGAAAATTTTCTTTCTCTCATTTTGGTATTAAATAAAAATACAGTATTGCTGCAATCATTTAGGTCCTCTAACTGAATGACAAGAAATTTATTATGGGGGTATCTTTATAATAATACAAACTTTAGTATTTAGGTTAAATTTCAGACAGGATATACACATATAACATAGAAATTGTTAAACAAAACTTTGCTTGTCTTCTTCTTTCTCTTAACTTTTACCAGAATATTTTAAATGCATAAAAATCCAAAAACATACAACACTTTTGACAATTAAGGCTGCTAATTAATATTTTGTCCTAATATGAATAAAATTTTCTCTTAATTGTTGTACCATTTGAATGGATCAAGAGATCTAATGGTTGACTGGTCTATGTTTTGCTTCTTTAAGTCAAAAGGCACTTATCTCTTTCTCACTATATGCCCTCTGGCTTGCAAATGCATTCCTGAATGGGGGAATGTATTAGTTAGGATCTTAACTCATTTGTACTGCTATAGCAAAATACTACACGAAGGATAACTTACAAGTAGTAGAAATTTATTTCTCATAGTTTTGGAGGCTGGGAAGCATAAGATCAAGGTGCCAGCAGGTTTTGTGACTGGTGAAGGCTGCTCTCTGCTTTCAATATGGGCCTGTTGCTGCATTCTCCAGAGGGATGAATGCTGTGTTGTTGGCAGAAGAGATGGCATAAGCAAACCTACTTCCTCAAACCCTTATATGAGGGCCTTGGCCTTAATCCCATCCCTGAGGGCTCTGCTCTAATGACTTAATTATTTATAAAGGCTTCACCTGTTTAAGCTCTCATATTGGTGATTTCCACACATGGAGTTTGGGGGACACATTCAGATCACAACAGTTGGTAACCCTTTTGATGCATGGATTTTCCTTTTTAAGGCTGCCAAAGTGTGGGATCAAGGGGAAAGAGGTGTTGTTGGTGGCAGGACAGTTCATCTGGTGCTGGAGAGTACTTAAAAAAAAAAAAAAGTAAACCCTGTCTATCCATGGGTTCTGCATCATGGATTCAACCAACCCAGATAGAAAATATTTGGGGAAAAATTACTTCTGTACTGCCATGTACAGACTTCTTTTGTAATTATTCTCTAAACAACTATTTAACAACTATGTATGTAACATTTACATTTACATGGTATTCAGTATTATAAGTAATCTACAGATTATTCAAAGTATACAGGAAGCTATTTATAAATTATATGCAGATACTGTGCTATGTTATTTTCTATAAGGGACTTGGGCATCCATAGATTTGGGTATACATAGGGGTTTCTGGAGCTCATCCTTCATAGATACTTAGGGCCAGCTATAGTGCCGTTTAAATATACAGATAGGAAGGTTCTGTATTACCCTGGTTTCCATTCACTTTAAAAGGTTCAGATTAATAAACACTGGGAACTATGTGGGAGGAGAATGGCTATATTTCATATGAACTTATTAGGCAAATCACTTATGAGACAGTAGAATTAGTTTTTGGATTCCTTTAGATACAACCTTGGACTGGGGAATATCAATTTGCTCTGAGTTGCTGATTCCATAAGAACATTAGATCTATAGCCATCTTAATGGTAAACTGGGCTAAAGAAAAACCACAAACTGACCCTGGAGGATAGTACTGGTCCAAAAAGAGTAGTACTTTGGCCTTGTTCAAAATAGAGCCATGGGTCTTGGATAGGCAGAATTAATATAGTCAAAATGGCCATATTCTTCATAGAACTAGAAAACGCAATCATGAAATTCATTTGGAAAACTAAGAGACCCAGAATAGCCACAGCAATACTCAGCAAGAAGAGTGAAGCAGGAACCATCACAATACCAGACCTTAAACTATACTACAGAGCAGTAGTAACAAAAATGGCATGGTACAGGTACCAAAATAGACATGTAGACCAATGGTACAAAATAGAGGACACAGACACAAACCCACATAAATATGGGTATCTCATACTAGACAAAGGTGCCCAAAACATACATTGGATAAAAGATAGCCTATTCAACAAATGGTGCTGGGAAAACTGGAAATCCATATGTAGCAAAATGAAATTAAACCTCTGTCTCTCACCGTGTGCAAAAATAAACTCAAAGTGGATCAAAGACTTAGACACTAGAACAGAAACCCTGATAGAAGAAAAAGTAGGCCCAAATCTTCATCATGTTGGCTTAGGCCCTTAATTCCTTAACAAGACTCCTAAAGCACAAGAAGTAAAATCAAGAATCAATAAATGGGATGGATTTAAACTAAAAAGCTTCTTCTCAGCAAAGGAAACAATCAGTAATGTGATGAGAGACCCTACAGAATGGGAAAAAGTTTTTACCGCACGTACCTCAGAAAGAGCATTTATCATCAGGATATATAAAGAACTCAAAAAACTTAATACCAAAACACAAAGAAAAACAACAACAAAAAAACAAAAACCAAAAAACAAATAGCCCAGTCAATAAATGGGCTAGGGAACTGGACAGACACTTCACAGAAGAAGAAATACAATTGATCAGCAAACATATGAAAAAATGTTCATCATCTCACTCCAGTCAGAATGACAATTATCAAGAATACAAGCAATAATAAGTGTTTGCATATACAACCAGAGATAAGAAAAATTGTGCTCTATATGTGTAATATGAATTATAATGCATTTTGCTGTCATATATTAATTTAAAAAATGGTTAAAAAAATCCCAGTATTAAAAAAAGGAGATTATAAGACAACAAAATAATAATAATAATAGTTGTTTGTGAGAATGTGGAGGAAAAGGTGCATTCATACGTTGCTGGTGGGACTGAAAATTGATGCAACCACTATGGAAAGTAGTATGGAGATAACCTCAGAAAACTTGGAATGGAAGCACCATTTTACCTAGCTATCCTACTCCTCGGTTTTTACCCAAAGGACCTAAAATCAGCCTTCTGTGGTGACACAGCCACATCAATGTTTATAGCAGCTCAATTCACAATAGCCAAACTATGGAACCAACCTAGGTGCACTTCAACAGATGAATGGATAAAAAATATGTACATATACCCGATGGGATGTTACTTAGCCTTGAAGAAGAATGAAAGTATGGCATTGCAGATAAATGGATTGAACTAGAGAATATCATACTAGGTGAAATTAGACAATCCCCCCAAACAGAAAGCTGAATGTTTTCTTTTGAATGGATGTTACACAGTGGGGTGGATAGGGAGGAATGAAGGAATTTTGGTTTGTGTAGAGGGGAGTGAAGGGAGAGGTAGGGCTGTGGGGATGGGAAGGATGGTAAAATGAGACAGACATTATTACCCTATGTATACATGTATGATCACACTACTGGAGTGATTACACCATGTTCAGCCAGAGGAATGAGAAGTTGTGCTCTATTTATGTATAATATGTCAAAATGCATTCTACTATCATGTGTAATTAATTAGAACAAATTAAAAAAATTGAAAAAAAGACAGCAAAATAAAGCAATGGGGAAACAAAACAACATACAACAAAATGAGATCTGAGAAAACTTATTGAATAAAAAGGGTCTAGGAACATCATCTTCAGAATCCATAGGTGACATAATTCTCTAAATGATTTTCTATAGGAACCAAAAAACAAATGCTTGAAAATTGTTTGATGTGTACAAATTACAACCTCTATATTGTGATTTAGATGTGAGGGGTCTCCCAAAAGCTCATGTGTGAGACCATGCAAGAAGGCTCAAAGTGAAATGATTTGATTAGGAGAGTCTTAACCTAATCAGTGCATTAATCCCCTGACGGAGAATTAACTGGGTAGTAATTGTAGGCAGGTAGGGTGTGGCTGAAAGAGTTGGGTTCCTGGGAGTGTGCCTTTTGGATTTTTATTTTGTCCTTATTGAGCAAAGCTCTCTCTCTGCTTCCTGTTGTGATGTCCTGAGCTGCTTTACTCTGCCATATTCTTCTGTCATAATGTTCTGCCTTACCTCAGGCCCTGTGAATGGAGTAGGCCATACATGAACTGAGACCTCTGAAACTCTGAGTCCCCAAATATACTTTTCCTCTTCACATTGTTGTTGTTAGGTCTTCTAGACACAGCAGCAAAAAAAAGCTGACTAAAACACTATGAGACAGGAATAAACTCTAAAAGAATAAATGGAGATAGAAAAGCAAGGATGATATAGGGGTACCAGGGATTGAACTCAGGGGCACTCAACCATTGAGTCTCACCTCAGTCTTTGGTTTTGTATTTTATTTAGAGATAGGGTCTCACTGGGTTGTTTAGTGCCTCACTTTTTGCTGAGGCTGGCTTTGAACTCGCTGTCCTCCTGTCTTAGTCTCCTCAGCAGCTGGGATTACAGGTGTGCACCACTGTGCCCGGCTAGATTCCTAATTTTATTACAAGGAAATGATAGTTGCAGTAGTAAATAAAGTATAAATATAAAATAGAAACTTTTAAAAGAAAATATAGATTATTTATTCATACTTTTAATCACTTATTCTATAACAAATATATATTGAATCCTGTTATGTGTCTGGCTCTGTTGTATGGGCTGGGAACTCAAAAGTGAAGAATATAAACTGAAACTTGTTCTCATAGAACTTGCAACCCAACGAGAGAAAACAGACAATAGACAAATGGACAACATAATATCAAACTGAGATACATGCTATGAAAGGATGAAAAAGGGGTGATATATCAGGCAAGACTTTCTTTGTTTTAGAGTATAAATTAGTTTCATAAATTTATTAGTACACTTACTCAACAATATTAATTGAAGCATTTTTTTTTCCGTATATTTGTTGATTGATTGTATATCCTCTTCTGAGAAGTGTCTGTTCAGGTCTTTGGCCATTTGTTGATTGTGTTATTTGTTTTTTGGTGTTTAGCTTTTTGAGTTCTTTGTATACCCTAGAGATTAGAGCTCTATCTGATGTGTGAGGGGTAAAAATTTGTTCCCAGGATGTAGGCTCCCTATTCATCTCACATATTATTTTTCTTGCTGAGAAAAAACTTTTTAGTTTGAATTCATCCCATTTGTTGATTCTTGGTTTTAATTCTTGTGCTATAGGTATCTTATTAAGGAAGCTGGGGCCTAACCCCATGTGATAGAGATTAGGGCCTACTTTTTCTTCTATTAGACACAGAGTCTCTGGTTTAATTCCTAGATCCTTGATCCATTTTGAGTTAACTTTTGTGCATGGTGAGAGATAGAGATTCAATTTCATTTTGTTGCATATGGATTTCCAGTTTTCCCAGCACCATTTGTTGAAGATGCTATCCTTTTTCCAGTGCATGCTTTTAGCACCTTTGTCTAATATAAGGTAGTTGTAATTTTGTGGGTTGGTCTCTGTGTCCTCTATCCTGTACCATCGGTCCACCAGCCTGTTTTGGTGCCAGTACCATGCTGTTTTTGTTAACTATTGCTCTGTAGTATAGTTTAAGATCTGGTATAGCGATACCACCTGTTTCACTCTTCCTGCTTAGAATTGCTTTAGCTATTCTGGGTCTCTTATTTTTCCAGATGAATTTCATGATTGCTTTTTCTATTTCTGTGAGGAATGCTATTAGGATTTTGATCAGAATTGCATTGGATCTGTATAGTGCTTTTGGTAGAATGGTCATTTTAATAATATTAATTCTGCCTATCCATGAGCAAGGTAGATCTTTCCATCTTCTAAAGTCTTCTTCTATTTCTCTCTTTAGGGTTCTATAGTTTTCATTGTATAGATCTTTCACCTCTTTTGTTAAATTGATTCCCAAGTATTTTATTTTTTTTGAGGATATTGTGAATGGGGTAGTTTTCTTCGTTTCCTTTTCAGAAGATTTGTCACTGATACAAGAATGCCTTTGATTTATGGGTGTTGATTTTATATCCTGCCATTTGCTGAATTCATTTACTAGTTCTAGAAATTTCTTGGTAGAGTTTTTTGGGTCTTCTAGGTATAGAATCATATCGTCAGCAGATAGTGCTAGTTTAAGTTCTTCTTTTCCTATAGTTATTCCTTTAATTTCTTTCATTTGTCTAATTGTTCTGGCCAGTGTTTCAAGAACTATGTTGATTAGAAGTGGTGAGAGAGGGCATCCTGTCTTGTTCCAGATTTTAGAGGGAATGCCTTCAGTTTTTCTTCGTTTCGAATGATGCTGGCCTGAGGCTTAGCGTAGATAGCTTTTACAATGTTGAGGTAAGTTCCTGTTATCCCTAGTTTTTCTAGTGTTTTGAACATAAAGGGGTGCTGTATTTTGTCAAATGCATTTTCTGCATCTATTGAGATGATCATGTGGTTCTTATCTTTAAGTCTATTGATGTGATGAATTACATTTATTGATTTCTGTATGTTGAACCAACCTTGCATCCCGGGGATGAATCCTACTTGATCATGGTGCATGATCTTTTTGATATCTTTTTGTATCTGATTTGCCAGAATTTTATTGAGGATTTTTGCATCTATAGTCATTGGAGATATTGGTCTGAAGTTTTCTTTCTTTGAGGTGTCTTTGTCTGGTTTGGAATCAGGGTGATATTGGCTTTGTAGAATGAATTTGGAAATACTCCCTCTTTTTCTATTTCCTGAAATAGATTGGAGAGTATTGGTATTAGTTCTTCTTTAAAGGTCTTGTAAAACTCGGCTGTATATCCATCTGGTCCTGGGCTTTTCTTGGTTGGTAATCTTTTGATGGCTTCTTCTATTTCTTCACTTGAAATTGGTCTGTTTAAGTTGTGTGTATCTTCCTGACTCAATCTGGGTAGATCATTTGACTTAAGGAATTTATCGATGCCTTCACTATCTTTTATTTTATTGGAGTATAAGGTTTCAAAATAATTTCTAATTATCTTCTGTATTTCTGTAGTGTCTGTTGTGATATTGCCTTTTTCATCCTGTATGCTAGTAATTTGGGTTCTCTCTCTTCTTCTCTTCATTAGCATGGCTAAGGGTCTGTCAATCTTATTTATTTTTTCAAAGAACCAACTTTTAGTTTTGTCAATTTTTTCAATTGTTTCTTTTGTTTCAATTTCATTGATTTCAGCTCTGATTTTAATTATTTCTTGTCAGGTAAGACTTTCAATTTTAATGATCAGTAGAAAAGTCTTCTCTATGTGACAAAGTTTTATTTGCATAACAAGAAAGAGCCATACATTTCCTTGATGTCAGTATCTTTTCTGGGTCTTTTTATACTTACATTGGACAGGCATTCCATAGAGTGTACTTTTTTCTACTAGGGCTTTGATTACTGTTTTTCTGTTAAGATTCTAACATTCATTATCTTTAGCCTATTCCATTCTCCTGAGATGTAGACAAAAATATTACCTGCTGTAAAACACTTGGTACTGGAAGTCAGTAACTGAATATGCCCCCCAAAGAAGCTATAATTATCTGTCTTTCCATAGTTAGCTTTCCTTAGTCATGGTAGTTATGTTCCATAAAGTCACCGTGAACACTGAGTTAGTGAATACTCAACCATTGCTCTTAAGGGATATGTGAGCTTCTTGTCACATATTCATTAGCTGGTCCATGCATAACCTTGATTTATAAATCTTTCTATTTAAAGTACCTTATTTAATATATTGATTTATTACTCTTGAGCTCAGCCACCAGCATTGTACTAATACTTGAATGAAGTACTAACATGTTTTATCTGTAAGTCACATCAAAAGTCTTTCTGAGCTGGACAACATTTTAGTGCTGTATTTGGGGTCAATTTTAAATAGCAAAATCACCAACGAAAAGTACAAAAATTCAAAAAACGTGGCACTGCATAGACCATGAAAATGATACTTGTTTACAGTATGAAAACTGAAACAAGAAGGCAGAGTGTTGCCCTATTTGACCTTAACTGGGAACATGTGCATTGAACAATTTAAATTTTTCAAAACTCTGCACATGGTTGTGAATGTCTATGTAAGAATGATGAGTATTTGTTTTGGAGTTACAAATAAATTTTAGCACTTAGGCAAGTTTTCAAGCACAGATTCCGTGAATAGTAAAGATTGTAAATTCCTTCCCTTGTGATGATAACACCATCAAGCCAGGCTAGAAAGATTGCACCAGCTTCTCTCCTTCCCACCTGATACCACCCATAGCCAAGGATGTCTCTCCTAAATATATCTCATTTGTGACTGATCCTTTAGAGTCAAATTTACCTTTTCTTCTTTGTACTCTCTATATTAAAACTTCCAAAATGTCTAAAACTTTTGTTGTCATTAGAACTTACGTCCCAATAATTGAAAAAACCCTTCAGCCTTGTCTCTTGCCATCCCTATACCTTACACCCTGAAGTTTCAGCCATGGAGAACTTCTTTCAAATTCACTAGATGTGTGATGCCTGTTTTTCTTTGAATCTCTTTGTCTCCACTAGGAACATTCTTTCCCTTTTGCTTTACCTGGTCTACTCTTCTGACTCATTCTTCAATTAGGAGTATAAATACCATTTTTTTTCCTGACACTCTGCCCCCAGTAATATATTCCCCCCCCACACACACATCCATACCATTCCAAATGCATAGGGTTCTGAAGCTCATTTTGTTTACTTGCCAGTCTTACACTGTACACTATAAATTCAGTGAAAACCGCATTTTCAGTGCCTATCACATGGTAAGTACTTAGGATATATTAAATGACTAGGTTTTCTGTGATATTATTTGTTAGTTATCATGAACTCTTTAGAGCAGTATAATATTAGTGATATAAAATGGGAAAGGAACAACCTTTCATTTACTTTTTTAAAAAAAATCTATTTGCTTATGCCTTCAACAGCTTCTGAGTTCTTGTGTTTGTTTTTGTTTTCTTAATGTTAGTGACAGAGAGAGGTTAGGGCTGACGTGAGACCTCTGTACTCTGTAGTTCATCTAGTGACCTATTCGTGAATAGAGAAGTACTTCACCGGTTGGTTACTCAGTTGGACTAGTCAAACATCTTCACAAATTCCACCTTTAAGCATCGAGTTGACAAAATTGGCAGACGAATAGAATAATCAAAAGTGAATTCATTCAGCAGCCACTAAGGAAAATCCAATTCATTTTTGTAAATGGGGGAGCCAGACCTACTAGATAGGTCCTTTCTTTTGTTTTTATTCTATTGAAGAAATATGTGAAAAGCAAAACTGTATCCAGTTTGGAATTAGGTAGAGGTTCATGATTTGATTTCTATATAGAATTTCACCCAATATATTTTCAATCATTTAAAACAAAAAAAAATCAAGTTAATATATTATGGCCTAATTAGAAAGAAGACTTTCCCTAAATTCTCAGGTAAGTGTATCTTGGCTGCAAAGCATGTTGAATATGTAATGTCATACTAGAATAATAAAGGTCCTTTACGGCTGTTAACCTTAAAATGAAAAGCCCTTCAGTGTATATGGAATGTAATTGACATTTAATAATACCACTATGCTGTGACATGGTGACAAGTGGGAGCTAACTTTAACACGCCAAATAGCAGTTTCTACTTTTTTCTTCTTAAATAGAATCATGTGCTTCCTCATTGACTTATGGATGAAGGAAGCGTTGAAATAGCTGTCCTAATATTTGATTTCATTTTATAGGCAGAAAAACTTAAGTGTATACAGTTATAATCACTTTAGCATTTTAAGACTTTTGTTTTTAAGCTATGCCAGGGCCCAACAAACCATGACCCATGGGCCAAATCTGGTCTGTGGTTTTTACATTTTTAAAATCAGAAGAAAAATAATGTTTCATGACAGGTCAAAATTATATGAAGTTCTAATTTCACTCCCCACAAATTAGGTTTTATTGGAACCTAGCCACACTCAAGTCATTTATGTATTATCTGTGGTTGCTTTTGTATGACAACAGAACCAAGTTGAAATAGTTTGCCCACCATCCTAAAATATTTACTGTCCTCCCCTTTACAAAATGTTCACCAACCTCTGAGCTATAGTACTGTGTTTGCATGATGTAGTATGTTAATCCAGCTGTTTAGGACCAATTTAGTAATAAAACAAGTCATATTGAAAAAGTTCTTGAGATTTTTAGGAAGGCATGGAAATTTAACTAGTTTATTGTATATTGCCAGGGTTGGTCATGGCTTTCCACTTTTATCATTGATTTCATCTTTTTAATTTTTAAAAAGATAAGTACTTACATTCATGCTTAGTATTTATCAAACACTATTCTAAGAGCTTTCTAACTCTTCTAAATGCTCCTAACAATTATGTGAAGTTGGCATCTCTACAAATGAGAAAACCACAGCATGCATATAAGTGAAAGTTAAATAAATAGTGGAAGGGAAATTATATAGCTATTTATAACAATTTACAGCTAGTAAGGGGCAGAGTCACAATTTGAATGTAATCACCAGGTTCCAAAGTCAGTGCTCTTTACTACTGTGGCATGCTGTCTTTCTCTTTTTACTTATTTAGAAAAGTCTTGTATTAATATTAGAATTTAGTCATAAGGTGGCATGACATTTTAAAAACTTTGAGCTGCTATAACAAAATACCACGAACTAGGTGGCTTAAAACATGAGAAATATTTTCTGTCCCCATTTTAGAGACTTGGAATCCAGAATTCAAAGCATCCACAAGGCCATGCTCCCACTCAGACTCTGTTGAATCCTTTCTTAGTTCTGCTGGTGGCCAGCAATCTTTGGTGTTCTTTGGCTTGCAGCTGCACAGTTCCAGTCTCTGCTTCTCATCACATAATGTTCTCCCTGGGTGTCTCCCTTGGTGTCTTTTGTTCTGTTCTTCTAAGGACACCAGGCATATTGTGTTAAGGCAAACCCTACACTGGTATGGCCACATCTTAATTTAACTGTTTTCATCTGCAGTGGCAGTACCTCCAAATAGAGTCATATTACAAGATGCTGGGAAGGACATAAATTTGGGGGGAGACTTTTCAACCCAATACAGAGCTCATGACTGTAGGGCTCATCTGCCAGATTTTGTTCTCTGAGCGCCTTTCATTTTAAGTTTAGTAAGTATAAATGAAAAGTGTAAATTGAATATCAAAAAGATTCATTGATTTGTCCCCTGCTCCTTGCTCCTGCTGTTGTTGCTGCCCCCACTCCTCTTCCAAGATGGATTTACTCTTCTCAGTTTCTGCCTTTTCCCCCACTTTCCATTGATCTTGTGCTTCTGATTCATTTGGTTTTATTTTGGACACTTTTCTTCTGGCATGTTCTATGAGTTTTTTAATGGAAATTTTTTTACCTGTGACTAAAACCTATGGGAAGATGGGTTTGCCTTCATTTTTGTGAATTTGTAGTAATTGACTCAGAAACCAGAGTTGGTGTGCTTGGGGTTGAGTTTTCACCCTCATGGGGTTAGCAAATAAAGTTCAATAAATCGTTACAGTTATTTTTATTTTCTATGATATGACCATTGTTAAAACAGCACATTTTAAGAAATGTTGTGCTGTCTCAAATTCTGGACCTAGAACCTCCTCTTTTTTTTTAACCTTGAATCCAAGAGTAATCCAACTGTGACAATTTATATTGTCTGTTTATCTTACAGGGTGCCCGGGAAACATTTGAGAACTACTACCGAAAGCAGAGGCGAAAACAGGCCCGTTTAGTGCTCCAGCCTCCATCTAACATGGTAGGATTACTATTTTCATTTTTCACACATTTACCCTTTTCTTTTCTGATATCTTTCAATTGTGTGTGTATGTGTGTGTGTGTGTGTGTGTTGTGTTTGTGTTTACTCTTATTCTGAGATCATTTTTGGTAGATGTGGGTTGCAGTAAGAATACCAATTAACATTCAATGATTTCTGCATGTTGGACATTGTTCTAAATATAGATATGTATTGTCTCATTTTATTCTCACTATAACTATGTAAGGTACATGATGCTATTATATTTACCTTATTCTTCAGGGAACTGAACTTCAAGATATTAAATAACTGATTTTAACTTTGTCTTAATGGAACAAAAAAAAACCAATAATTTTTTTTCTTTGTTGCAGCATGAAACTTTAGATGGCTATAGGAAGTATTTTAATCAAATTGTAGGGTAAGTGTATATTTATTATAGAAATATATTTAAATTCACCTACTTTCAATGCATAGATTTGTGAGACTTGGAAAAATAAATCAGATTTTCCTTGGGAAATTCTTTGTGTTTTCTTTTTAAAATTCTCAAGAAGACAAATTTATTTTTTATTTCCTTGTGATTTAAAAGGAACACCATGCTGGCTTCCACATTATATTGTTGGAGGATACTTTTTGAATTATAATCTTACTATAGTAGATGTTTTGTTCTCTATTCTTGGTAATATGGCAAAAGTTAGCAAACTTATTCCAAAATGGCCGAAGAGTAAATTATTTTAGGCTGAGTAGGCCACATGAAATGTCACTGCTCTTCAGCTCTATCATAGTCCAAATGCAGCTGTGGACGATTCGTAAATGATCGAGCATGACTGTGTTCCAGTAAAACAATCTTCATTAAAACAGGCAGGTTATAGTTTGGGTCAGGTTATAGTTTGCCACCTTCATCTGTAGTACATATAGTAATATGGAATTATAAGTCCCATATAAACATCCCAAGTACACATAGGGAGCTTGTTCTAATCTTAAAATAATAATTGCCATTAAAAGAAAGGGAAGTAAGTTGGATTCTTTCATCAAGTCTCTTTCTTCCTTTATAAAATCAGATTTAGATTGTTTTAGTGTAATTAATAATTTTGACTAAAATGTTATAAAATTCTCTAATAAAGAATAGTTTTAGTACTTGAACATTTAGGCAAGATAACTGAAGGTATGTTTTAAATGCATAATAACAAAAAGCCACAATAAGGATGTTAAAATATAAGTTTGCTTTACAAACCATTTTTAATACTTCGATGAGAAAAATCTACATAAGTGGAATTATTTTGATGTATTTTGTTCTTAAAAATACATATTTCAGCTTTCATTCTCTCTTTAAAACCTATTAGTTTCTTGAAATGTATTTATGACCTGATTTTAAAAAGATTGTTGAAATTAGCTTGTGGAATGAAATTGACCAAATTATGCTATATGTACCTATATGAATACACCAAGTAAATTTCACCTTTATGTATATCTGTAAGGCACCAATTAAAATTATTTGAAAAATAGAAGGAATATCAGTAGAGGAAGGGGAATATGGGGAGGGGGAGAGAGAGGGGGAAATGGGAAGTACTGGGGACTGAAATAGAACAAATTATATTCCATGCATATATGATTATGTCAAAATGAACCCCACTATCATATATAACTGTAATTCACTAATAGAAACTTTGAAAAATTATGTACTATTAAAAAAAGAAATTAGCCTTCATTACTTAGAAACGTTTTCTTCCATTTTAAATAGCGGGATAACATGGTTAACATTTTATAGAAATAGAACTCCATTTTCTGTAGAAGTGATTAAGAGGATATGATCATGGACATAATTATGAGTCTAAGAAGTCATTTCATTTATAATACTGAAAACTTTCTTTGAGAAAAAAAATGAATATTAATGTTGAATTTGATGTCAGCTCCTAATATTCATCAAAACCTAGAGACAGTAATCAGACTGCAATTTCTGACAGTTGTACTCTGTTTTCTCCTCAATCTTAGCTTTTTTGTGGTTGAAGATCACATTTTACATACAACCCAGGGCTTAGTAAATAGAGCCTACATCGATGAACTGTGGGAAATGGCACTTTCAAAGACCATCGCAGCACTCCGTACCCATTCGGTATGTAAGATGCACAAGAGAAATTCCTATTTAGAGCTGGTTATTTATGAACTATTCAGTGTTTTACTCCTTTAAAATCAACATGTATGTCTTTGAATTTACTCATTTGGAGCTATATATGTCTTTCAAAGTCATAGGGAAGTAGCCTCTTCAATTAGGCATATTCTCTAACACTGAGTTCAATTTTGTAGATGCTCTTCACAAAACACAAAATAGCATCTAACATCTATTGATGATTCTGTGTGTGTGTAATGCATCGTTCTGTGTATTTTATATACACTGTCTTATTTCATCCACATTACAACCATATAAAGGTAGGTATTATTAATGTATTTATCCTGTAATGTAGGATGCTAAACTCAGAGAAGTCAGGTGACCAGCTTTATGCCACATAATAAGAGATGGAACATGGATTCGAACCTGAACAGAGCATGAATTTTTGGTGATAATATAGCATGAATTTTAGGTAGAGGATGCTGGTTTTGAATTAATTATTCATTCATTCTTTCAGTATATTTTAACACTGACTATATGTTTGAAATACAGTTATAAACAAGAGAGAGAAAAACTTTGTTGCCAAAAGTTGTATTTTATTTGGAGATACACAGACAAATAAACAAGAATATCAGGCAGTGCTAATGCAATACAGACAATTAAAATAGAGTGATAGATTAGGGCAACAGGGTACTTGCTATTGATTATTTGGTAAGAAGTGGCATTCTGAGATCAGAATATTATGAAGTCACTATTTATGCAAAGATCAATGAAATTATAATTGGGGGCACAAAGAACAGCAGTATAAGGGCTTTTATGTGTACAGTGTTTGAAGAATAACAGTGGGAAGTCAATAACTAGGCAATTTAGTATTTAAAAAATTTTATTAAATGGCCCTACTATCCACCTACTTGTTCTAACTTGAAAGGATCATCATCCCTGATCCTGTAGGTCTCCTTATATAATTCATCAGGAAGAGTCTCAGACATAGAAACAATCACATGCAAAATCCATAGTGGAGCGGGAAGTTTGGCTCAGTGGTAGAGTGCTTGCCTAGCATGCACGAGTTCCTGGGTTCAATCCCCAGCATCACACACACACACACACACACACACACACACACGCACACACACACATACAAACACACAAATACAAAAAAGTTTATAGTTGAAGAGAACATGATCAGATTTCATTTTAAATACTTTATTTTAACTAAAGTGTGGAAATGGATGAGGGGAAAAAATATGAAGAGAACAATTAGGTTAGTCCAGTATTCTAGACAAGAGGTAGTGAGAGCCTGGATCAACGGATGAGAGCTGATATGGTGATATGTTGACAAATTCTAGAGTTTTTTTTTTTTTTTTTAAGAGATGAGATTTAACTGTACTTTCTGATGGATTAGATATAAGAGGTGAGAGGGAAAAAGCTATTAAGGTAATGCCTAAGCTTATATGGTCCATTATAAAGAAAAGAGATTTAGTTTCCTCACAGTTTTGGAGATTTTAGTCCATGACTGATTGGTCCTATTGCTTTGGACCTGTGTAATTTACCTGCGCGGTCAATTACATGGAGTCAGCAGTGCTCTGTGAAGGAAGCCCAGTCACTTCCTGGCCAGAAATGAGAGGGAGGAGAGAGGAGAGAAGAGGGGGAGGGACAAGGAAGACTACCTTTATTTTATATTTTAATGGACTTTAAAATATTTTATTATCGCTTAATAAAGCATATATGTGATATGTATGGTAAATACTGTTTCTTAGTTTCATATGTCTTTTCTCTGCTTTTCTGCAGCTTTTTAGAAGCTATAAAAATTTTTGTGTAGTTCAATTGATCTTTTACTTTGTAAATTATATCTTCTTTATTTCAAAGAATATATCATTATTTGTATTTGAATTTAGTACTTCTGTAGTTGCTTTTTCTTACATATACATTGCAAACATAAAAATGTTTATTTTAACACCTGGTATGAGATTGGATTCCATCTTTACTTTGAAAATGACTCATTATTCCCAGTAACATTATTGTAATTATCTATTGTCTTACTTAACTTGCACTGCCCTAACAAAATACCATAGACTTCATGGATTAAATAGTAGAATTTTATTTTTTCCACGTCCTGAGAATGAAAGTTGGAAATTAGGGTGCCAGTATGTTCATTTCCCGATGAGAGCTTTCTTGGCATACAGAATGCTGCCTTCTTTACTCAGTGTGTACCCTCAGAGAGAGAGAGAGAGAGAGAGAGAGAGAGAGAGAGAATGTGCGAACAAGAAACAGAAAATACTTTCTCATGACTCCTCCTTTTATAAGGAAACCAATCCCATTGGATTGGGGTCTCACCTAATCTTCTTCTTTGGCATTAATTACCATCCAAAGGCCCCTTCCCCACAAGAAGCCCCATGATGGATTAGGACTTAAACATATGAATTTTGGGAGACACAACATTCAATCCATTACATCCTTTCCTTTATATATTTTGAAGATCACCTTTGTCATGTAATAAAATATTATATGTACACTGAGGTCTTTTTCTAGGTTGAATGATTCATTCCCCACTTTCCTTGAGCCAATAAACACTGTTGTAATTATTATATCTGAAATTATATAATTATTATATCTGATAAACACTGTTGTAATTTTATATTTGAAATTATTTAATTTTTTATTGGGCATGCATATCCTTTTCAATCTTTTAAAAGTACAATAATTATTTATCCTCTTATTCTTCCAGATAAGCTTGAGAATCAAGATTCAGTTTATTATATCCCTCCTACCCTGTGTACTCCTGTACACCAAATTTGGGATTCAGTTTTGTTGTGCAATAAATCTGTAAATTAAAATGTATATAATTGGCATAGGGGTTCCTGCAATCAGTCTCCCACAAGTACTGAGGAACAGCTGTACAAAAAACTAAAAACCATTAAATTATATAATTTAAGTGGGAAAGCTGTATTGTATGGGAATTATATATCAACAGTTATTAAAAAATAATTCAGCATTTCACAGATTGACTCACTGAACCATTTTATCCATCAAGAGACAAAATGATTGGTGCCACAGATGCTAATTGTATTTCATGACACCATTTATTGTATTATCATTACCCAGCAAGCCAGACAAAATGAGGGCAACCCAAATATCTAAACAAATCTCAAAATAAACATTATAACTGAGTGATTACTTTATTTTTTTATAAAAAATGTTATACTCCCCACCAACTTTATGTGTGGCTATTAACATGATTTTTTTTCTGATTGAATTAATAGTATAGTTTGGGATATTTTGAAAGATAAACATTTTCATATATTAATATATGCAGAATTCTTAACGCTGATTTCAAACCTGGTGAAGATTTATATAATGCATCTCTTTTTTTTTAATTTTTTATTGTTGGCTGTTCAAAACATTACATAGTCCTTGATATATCATATTTCACAATTTGATTCAAGTGGGTTATGAGCTCCCATTTTTACCCCATATACAGATTGCAGAATCACATCAGTTACACATCCATTGATTTACATATTGCCATACTAATGTCTGTTGTATTCTGCTGCCTTTCCTATCCTCTACTATCCCCCCTCCCCTCCCCTCCCCTCCCCTCCCCTCCCCTCCCCTCCCCTCCCCTCTTCTCTCTCTGCCCCCTCTACTGACATTCGTTTGTCCCCCTTATATTATTTTTCCCCTTCCCCTCACTTCCTCTTGTATGTACTTTTGTATAACTCTGAGGGTCTCCTTCCATTTCCATGCATTTTCCCTTCTCTCTCCCTTTCCCTCCCACCTCTCATCCCTGTTTAATGTTAATCTTCTTCTCATGCTCTTCGACCCTACTCTGTTCTTAGTTACTCTCCTTATATCAAAGAAGACATTTGGCATTTGCTTTTTAGGGATTGGCTAGCTTCACTTAGCATAATCTGCTCTAATGCCATCCATTTCCCTGTAAATTCTATGATTTTGTCATTTTTTAATGCAGAGTAATACTCCATTGTGTATAAATGCCACATTTTTTTTATCCATTCATCCATTGAAGGGCATCTAGGTTGGTTCCACAGTCTAGCTATTGTGAATTGTGCTGCTATGAACATCGATGTAGTAGTGTCCCTGTAGCATGCTCTTTTTAGGTCTTTAGGGAATAGACCGAGAAGGGGAATAGCTGGGTCAAATGGTGGCTCCATTCCCAGCTTTCCAAGAAATCTCCATACTGCTTTCCAAATTGGCTGCACCAATTGTCAGTCCCACCAGCAATGTACAAGTGTACCCTTTTCCCCACATCCTCGCCAGCACTTGTTGCTGTTTGACTTCATAATGGCTGCCAATCTAACTGGAGTGAGATGGTATCTTAGGGTGGTTTTGATTTGCATTTCTCTGACTGCTAGAGATGGTGAGCATTTTTTCATGTACTTGTTGATTGATTGTATGTCCTCCTCTGAGAAGTGTGTGTTCAGGTCCTTGGCCCATTTGTTGATTGGGTTGTTTGTTCTCTTATTGTCTAATTTTTTGAGTTCTTTGTATACTCTGGATATTAGGGCTCTATCTGAAGTGTGAGGAGTAAAGATTTGTTCCCAGGATGTAGGCTCTCTATTTACCTCTCTTATTGTATCTTTTGCTGAGAAAAAACTTTTTAGTTTGAGTAAGTCCCATTTGTTCATTCTAGTTATTAACTTTTGTGCTATGGGTGTCCTATTGAGGAATTTAGAGCCCGACCCCACCGACTGTAGATCGTAGCCAACTTTTTCTTCTATCAGACGGCGTGTCTCTGATTTGATAGAAAAAGAGGGAGAACTTCCAAATTCATTCTACGAGGCCAACATCACCCTGATACCTAAACCAGACAAAGACACTTCAAAGAAAGAAAACTACAGACCAATATCTCTAATGAACCTAGATGCAAAAATCCTCAATAAAATTCTGGCCACTCGGGTACAAAATCATATCAAAAAAATTGTGCACCATGATCAAGTAGGATTCATCCCTGGGATGCAAGGCTGGTTCAATATACGGAAATCAATAAATGTTATTCACCACATCAATAGACTTAAAAATAAGAACCATATGATCATCTCGATAGATGCGGAAAAAGCATTCGACAAAGTACAGCATCCCTTTATGTTCAAAACTCTAGAAAAACTAGGGATAACAGGAACATACCTCAATATTGTAAAAGCAATCTATGCTAAGCCTCAGGCTAGCATCATTCTAAATGGAGAAAAATTGAAGGCATTCCCTCTAAAATCTGGAACAAGACAGGGATGCCCTCTCTCACCACTTCTGTTCAACATAGTTCTCGAAACACTGGCCAGAGCAATTAGACAGACGAAAGAAATTAAAGGCATCAAAATAGGAAAAGAAGAACTTAAATTATCACTATTTGCAGATGACATGATTCTATACCTAGCAGACCCAAAAGGCTCTACAAAGAAACTATTAGAGCTAATAAATGAATTCAGCAAAGTGGCAGGATATAAAATCAACACGCATAAATCAAAGGCATTCCTGTATATCAGCGACAAATCCTCTGAAATGGAAATGAGGACAACCACTCCATTCACAATATCTTCAAAAAAAATAAAATACTTGGGAATCAACCTAACAAAAGAGGTGAAAGACTTATACAATGAAAACTACAGAACCCTAAAGAGAGAAATAGAAGAAGATCTTATAAGATGGAAAAATATACCCTGTTCATGGATAGGCAGAACTAACATCATCAAAATGGCGATATTACCAAAAGTTCTCTATAGGTTTAATGCAATGCCAATCAAAATCCCAACGGCATTTCTTGTAGAAATAGAGAAAGCAATCATGAAATTCATATGGAAAAATAAAAGACCCAGAATAGCAAAAACAATGCTAAGCAGGAAGTGTGAATCAGGCAGTATAGCGATACCAGACTTCAAACTATACTACAGAGCAATAGTAACAAAAACAGCATGGTACTGGTACCAAAACAGGCGGGTGGACCAATGGTACAGAATAGAGGACACAGAAACCAATCCACAAAACTACAACTACCTTATATTTGATAAAGGGGCTAAAAGCATGCAATGGAGGAAGGATAGCATCTTCAACAAATGGTGCTGGGAAAACTGGAAATCCATATGCAACAAAATGAAACTGAATCCCTTTCTCTCGCCATAATGCATCTCACTTAGAAATGAAAGTTAGCAATACATTCTGACTTATTCTGGTTCCACCTTGGATTTTTCAATTTTACAGTGGTGCAAAGGTGATATGGGTTCAGTAGATAGTGTACTGCAAATATGGGAGTTTTAACTTTTCTTGAGCTAACATGGGTGATGTGATGCTTTTTTAGAATGCTGGGTAGTGACATTTAATAAAACATACCATAAATTTATGATAAGTTCTCTCAATAAATTATGAAAACAGGATTTAATTCAGCTTATCATGATAAAAGCCATTCTTTTTAAAGCCTATAATATTAAATTTAATTACCATTAGTTCTATTTGTATATTGTACTTGAAGTCATTTGCAGTGTTGTAAGCACCACAAAATAAATAAATAAAAAGCATAAATCTTTGAGAAGAAAAAATCTTGTCAGTTTTGCACATATAATTTGATACATTGAAAATTCAAAGAATTAACAAAAATTGTAATTAATAGATGGGTTCACTAAAATTCTTGGATAAAAAAATCATTATATAAAATTTCTCATGTTTTTATAATTTTGGAATAAAGTTGAAAAATTTTAGATTTGAAAGACAAAATTTATACAATAGCATAGATAAGAATTAGTTAGAAGTAGATGTAACAAAAAGTGATCACCATGAAGAAAAATTCTAAGAATATTATTGAGAATTAAAATTAAAGAAGATCAAAGTAAAACTGAGATACATATCATGTTCATTTATTGTAAGTTATTATTATAAAATTATTATTCTTTTAAGATTTATCAATAGACCTGGTTTAATGGCAATCAAAATTCGAATTCTTTTATTATTGGTAGGATGGGTGCCTTACAACCTGATTATAATATTTTTTAAGCCAGTACAAAAGCCAAGAGCAAATAAGAGACTTAAAACTGCTCGAATATAAAATCTATTAATTAAAAAAATACAAACAAATTGAAAAACTAAGGAAAGACATGGGAATGATTATCATCAAAGTCCGAATGAATGTTGTTTCTGTGACTAAGGAGGGATGAAGTTGTGATTAAAGCCCCCAACAGGGGCTGGCCTGCCGCTGGGGTTCTGTTTTGTTTAAAGGGCAAAATTGTGCATACAGGTTTTATTCATTTTTGTTTATGTGTACTATATTCATTATGTTAAGAAATGTAAGGAAAGAGGGAAATGATGAAAACAAGCCAAAGAAGGTTAATCCAAAATAAAACATGGATTCTTTGAAATTTATGTCTATCAGATAGTGAAATTCAATTCAAATATTAAATGGAGAAAAAAGAGTAAGAAGATGTGAGCAAGAAGATGAAGTCAAATGTATGTCCCAAAATACAAGGCAAAGTCACAGAGAGATAGAAATATGAAAGGAAAGCTAAGAAACATGGATATTGATATTGACTTTGGGATATATTTGATAAGAGATTCAGAAAGAAAAGATAGTGATAAATGAGGGGACTGTAATAACAAAATAAGAGAAAAAAAATTTCCTACAGTGAACAAAACCAGATTCTTGAGGTTGAAAGGATTGAGGACCAAGTAGATAAATGACAGGAGACAAATTTTTATATCTGATCCTTTATATTTTAGTTGGAGGGCAAAAGAAAGGGGTTTTCAAACATGAGGATTCTGAGTTTCCTTTTATCCGCCCTATCTTTGAAAGATTCTTACTGGTCTTCTGCAAAAATGAGAAGAAAATCCAAAACATAAAATGAAATCAGATTAAATAAAATGTACAAAAAAGGATACCATTCATAGAGTAATCCAGCTAACTAAATATGTGACTATTTGTAATGTTCAATGATATCAATAATTCCTACAAAAGGAGAGAGATCATGTTCAAAATATTTTAATGAAGACACTAGATTATTTTAAGAGTGGGCTGAGAGGATATAAGTGATTAAGCACTATAACATAATTAAAATGCTCTTATATAATAGAAACATGAAAGAAAAATTTAAAAGAAATCATTGAACCCACTTGAATCAAAGTGTGAAATATGATATATCAAGAACTATGTAATGGTTTGAACAGCCAACAATAAAAAATTAAAAAAAAATAAAATAAAAAAAAAATGAAAGAAATCATTGTATGTAGAAAACTTAAAATAGCATGACTTGAATAGGTCCCAATATGTCCCAAGAAATATTAAAGAGTTAGGAAGTTTTGTAGTATGATTACTAGGATGTAGTCATAAATTAAAATTACCTAAAGAGATTGAAATAAAAAGGAAAAACTGAGGGGCTGGGGTTGTGGCTCAGCGCTAGAGCGCTCACCTAGCACATGCAGGGCTCTGGGTTCGATCCTCAGTGCCACATAAAAATAAAATAAAGGTGTTGTGTTCAACACAACTAAAAATATTTTTTTAAAAATTAGAAAAGGAACAATGAAATGACAATATGGTAGGAGGCAAATAGAACCAAAGTTAAAGAACCTCAAATGGAAGAACAGAGGGATATTTTGTATTGATATTATTTATTTATTTAATAAATACATGACAATAGTGGAATGCATTACACTCATTATTACCCATATACAACACAATTTTTCATAACTCTGTATATAAAGTATGTTCACGCTAAATTATGCCATTATACATGTACTTTTTTGTATTATAATTCTTAATACACATATATATCATAATTTTTCATATCTCTGTTTGTATCAAATCTTCATACATGTATTACGTATAATGATGACCATCACATTCCACCATCCTTGCTAATCCCCTTACCCCGCCTTTCCCTTCCACCTCTCTTCCCTATCTAGAAATAATCTTCCTTCTATACTCTCCCTCCCTACCTCACTTTGAGTCACCCTCAATTATATCAGAGAAAACATTTGTTTTTTGGCATTGGCTAACTTCACTTAGCATTATCTTCTCTAATGCCATCCATTTACCTGCAAATGCCATGATTATGTTCTTTTTTAGTGCTGAGTGATATTCCATTGTGTATAAATGCCACATTTTTTTTTATCCATTCATCCACTGAAGGACATCTAGGTTGGTTTCCTAGTTTATCTATTGTGAATTGTGCTGCTATGAATTTGATATTAGTTTTAACCTACCAAAAAGACAAAAGTCTTTATAAGGGCAATATGTATGAAACCAAATCTGTTTGTAATAAGAAGAGAAATTGACAGACTTCATCATTAGGGGAAATTCAACATACCTCTTTTTGGAATTGAGGTTAAGTAGAGAAAAGAATCAAAATAATAACTGAGAAAAATCAGAATATCTAAAATCAATGTTAAAAATAGTAATATATATATTTTTGTCCTGTCTATAGAAATGATATTCCATAATTATTGAATTTTCAGATTCATTGATATGATATTATACATGGGCCTTATTGATAATTTTTAAAATTTTCCTCTTATTTGTGTTTATTTTTACTTTTGCATTCCTTGTATTGTTAATGTTGTTTTCTCTGTTGTGCAACCAGATTTGCCTAAGATTTGTCTGTTATTGTTTTATTTTTAACTTTATAAATGCTCTTATATAATAGAAGCACGAAACATTGTATATAGAAACATGAAACATTGTATATAGAAAACTTAAAATAGCATGACTTGAATAGGTCCTAATATGTCATTTGTCAGAAGAAATATTAAAGAGTTAGGAAGTTTTGTAGTATGATTACTAGGATGAAGTCATAAATTTTGGTTCAAATGATTAACTCTTTTATGTTTTATTTAAGCCATTAATTTGTGCTTTTAATTTTATTAATTTGATTTTTTGACTTAATTATGGTTTATTTGCCCTCCACCCTAGTTTCATGAATTCAGTGCTTAGTTTGATTATTTTCTGTCTTTTTTGTTTTCTAATAGTTGCCTATTAGGATATAAAGTTATTTTGAAAGTGGCTTTAGCCATATATCATAGGTTTTGGTCTGAATGTTTTTATTGTTATTTAGAAATAATCTGAAGCAATTTTGATTTCTATTTTAGGCAAAGATTTATAGTGTATGTTTTAATTTTTAAGTGCTGAAAATGTAGACTGTGGCTATTGAACTCTATCCAGATGTTCCCTGACTGGTTCTGTTGATACCTTGTACCACAAAATGGTCAGGTCCTTTCTACAAGAACCTTCCCCAGGTGGAGTGTTAATCACTTTAATAAATAAAAATTTAGTTGTATTTTTCTTCATTAAGAGGTCTTTTCCCCCTTTGTTTTTATTTTCCTTTAGTCTTACTGCTCTGATCCAAACCTTGTGTTAGATTTGAAGAACCTTATTGTGCTTTTTGCTGACACACTTCAGGTATGTGAGTTCTGTTTACATATGCTCATCTAGCTTAAGGTTTCATCAATACTGACTCTTGTCATATCTACATAAGCTTGGATAAGTACTTTAGTCCTTAGTAGTTTTTTCTTTTCCTAGAGGTAGACCTTTTTATCTATTTGTAGCATTTCCTAGGTTTCACCTTTTATGTGATATATAAACACCTTTGTGTTATAAAATACAATATAAAAACACCTTTATAGGGGAGCTGGGGTTGTGGCTCAGTGGTAGAGCGCTCGCCCAGCAGGTGTGAGGACCTGGGTTCTCTCCTCAGCAGCACATAAAAATACATAAATAAAATAAAGGTATTGGGTACAACTACAACAAAAAAATGTTTTTATAAGTACTTCCCACCCCCTTTTTTTCCTCTCATATCAAACCAATTAATCAACTTGCCACATTAGTTTTTAAAAAATGTTCTTAATTTGGGAATGGCACCTGAATGACTTTGTGGTTTTGTTAACTAACATCTTGAATAATGATGGTTGATTTGAACAACATAGTATCTTCAGCAGAGTAGCTTAGATGTGGTGAAATGGTACCATCTTTGTTTTCTTTCCTTATTCTCTAAGGCTGTTACTATAGGCAATAAAAGTTAAAGAGGAGTGAAAGGGAGAACTTTGCTTACAGCATACCTACCATATATTGATTTTAATTTTTATCATTTATTTTTTCTGACTGGCTTAGCCATTTTTGTATGTTTCCTTTAATTTTTGTGAAATAAACACTAAGTGTTAGGATGGGAATAGAAGATTTTCCCACATGGTTTCATTGAAATTGTCCAAAGAACAAAATGTCTTTCAGTGCCTAATCCTTCTTATGTTGCTTTAAAAAGCCACCTTAGAAAATGAAGTTATTTTCTTTTTTTTTTTTTAATTTTTTTTATTGGTTGTTCAAAACATTATAAAGCTCTTGACATATCATATTTCATACATTAGATTCAAGTTGGTTATGAACTCCCAATTTTACCCCAAATACAGATTGCAGAATCACATCGGTTACACATCCACATTTTTACATAATGCCCTATTAGTAACTGTTGTATTCTGCTACCTTTCCTATCCTCTACCATCCCCCCTCCCTCCCCTCCCATCTTCTCTCTCTACCCCATCCACTGTAATTCATATCTCTCCTTGTTTATTTTCCCATTCCCCTCACAACCTCTTATATGTAATTTTGTATAGCAATGAGGGTCTCCCTCCATTACCATGCAATTTCCCTTTTCTCTCCCTTTCCATCCCACCTCATGTATCTGTTTAATGTTAATCTTTTCTTCCTGCTCTTCCTCCCTGCTCTGTTCTTAGTTGCTCTCATTATATCAAAGAAGACATTTGGTATTTGTTTTTTAGGGATTGGCTAGCTTCACTAAGCATAATCTGCTCTAGTGCCATCCATTTCCCTGCAAATTCTATGATTTTGTCATTTTTTAGTGCTGCGTAATACTCCATGGTGTATAAATGCCACGTTATTTTCTTATTTTGTTTCAGGTTTATGGTTTTCCTGTAAATCAACTTTTTGACATGCTGTTAGAAATCAGAGACCAGTATAGTGAAACTCTACTGAAGAAGTGGGCAGGTATTTTCAGGTGAGAAACTATAGTCATACGTGTCCAAATGTGTACGCACATCTTTATGTACAGGATTTTCAGATGTAATGCAAGTAAGAATATGTGGCATATAAGTTTCTAGTTACTCCAGGTTATGTTCCAGAATTCAGATGAAATTTGATAATATTAAAAAATGATATTCCCAAGATATCCAGTCTTCTTAGTTGGGAATGTCAGAGTCATTGTTTCATACCATCGGGATCAACTTGTGTCTTATTCCAATTTTTAGTTTTCTCTAAGGATCATATCTAGTTTTATATCTCACGTATGTGGTAGTGGCATTTGTGCCTTTATGAATAATTTCAGCTTTGGGGAAACTGTGTTGAGGATACAGCCATGTTATCTGTCATTTTTCTTCTTCATCCTCAGAAACAGTGGATTAGTATAGTCCACTATTTAAGCCATGTTTTTTTGAATAGTTACTACAACTTGCATTCAATAATAAGAAAGTTATTCTGTTACAACTTACACTCAAAAATATGTTTTAGGATTGTTTTCTAAGCACATACCCTATGCCAACTCATTGTCTTTAAAACTTATTCCTTTAAGTGATCTTCTTGCCTTTTGCGTGATACCTTCCCTTGATTAGATTATCCTGCTTTCAGAGTATTATAGTTTTAAGATCTTACGTGATTCTTTTAATCTTATTTTTTATAGTTCATGAACATAGCCTTGATCATCATTTAGACAGACTCACTTGTATATTAATGTAAATACTTATACTTCCAAAAATCTGTATTTATTTAATGGTGATAATTGTTCTTAGGGGAGGGTTATCTCTATAGAATTTTCTGAAAATTAACAACAGGATAATGCTACAATCTTAAGTCCTTCTGTTATGGTGCTTTCACTCACTCCAGTGAGTTTCATGTTTTGATTTTGGTCAGCTGGTTTCTGTTTTTAGAGAACCCCCAGTCTAGTTAAGGAGAGAAAAATTATAGATGAACATAATGTGTGATTAATATAGAGTAGTAGATGAAGTAAATGAGCACAATTTAGATTTATGATAAAAGTTACTTATTCTACCTGCCAGTTTCAAAAGTTAGAATATCTAGCGCAGGATTAAAAAACATAATTATTATCACATATTTCTTGTGAAAACAAACAGAAACAACTTCTTTGTCTTTTCTAGAGTATACACTCTTATTATTTACTTCTCGCTTGCCTTAAAATTTTCTGACCCATTTTTGAATCTCAAATACTGCAAGATCATGTTTACAATTGTCTTCTATTTGTTTCAGAGCATAGTTTTCTTTCTGACTTCTTTAAAAATTGATCTTAGGGCTGGGTAAAGTATAAAGTGCTTGCCCAGCATATATGAGGCAAGCACTTTATTCCCCAGCACCAAACAAACAAACAAAAAAAGAAGTTTTTTAAAAGATGCTTTAAAAATCAATTTAATGTACATGTATGGATTTGTTAAAAAAAAGTACAATTATGTACAACTATATTCACCAATTAAAATGAGGAAATAAAAAATAAAAAAGTTGATTTTATCTTGAGCCAAATGGCTGTATTATAGAAGATATATATATATATATATACACACACACACACACACACAAATGGGCACTGGGAGTGTGACTTCGAAGTTGTGATATATGTATATAGCCATTGGCTGTTGGTGTTCATCATAAAATTGCTTGTGATTTACCCACCACCTCTCTTTCCCTCCTTCCCTTTCTTCCATTATTGTTTTTTATAGAAACATACTTGATTCTGACAACTACAGTCCCATACCAGTAACAAGTGAGGAGATGTATAAAAAGGTGGTAGGACAATTCCCGTTCCAAGATACAGAGCTGGAAAAGGTAAGGAATACTTTCAAGTAAACTTCCCTGGTTGTTTTGACATTCTGTAGAAGCTTTAATTAGATCAGTTTCATTGAAAATGATGACCTTCTCCCCAGTGGATTAGAATTCTAATGCACTTCCACGCATTATCTTTGGTGCTTAGAACAGAATTCCCTGATATGGCACTCAGTAGATGGCATTGGGGTCCAATAACCTCTGAAGGGTTTGGAGGACTGCTGGGGATATTCCAATTTGGTTTACACTCTGAAATGCTTGTTTTTATTATGCTCTTAAGACCATTTGTCCCCAGAATTCACAGTAAAATGTACCTCTGGGGGTATACATTTCTGTTATTTTTGACAATCTGTTGTGGATGTCTTCACTACCATGGTAAAAGAGAACAGTTTCATCACCCTCCCATATTTCCTCATGCTGCCCCACTCTGATTAACCCCTCCCATCACTTCCATACTTGAAAACACCAGTCTGGTCTCTATTTGTTTTTTTCAGAGTGCCATATAAATGGGATCATGTAGTATAACCTTTTGAGACTGACTTCTTTAACTAGTGTAATGCTTTTGAGACTTGTCTAAGTTGTTGGATAGATCAGTAGTTCATTTCTTTTTATTACTGAGCATGTGCTAAAATTTGTTTAGCCTTCCACGTGTTGAAGAACATTCGGATTTTTTTAAAATTTTAATTAAGCCCCCCACCTTTTTTTATAGTGGCAGAAAACTTTTGAAGACATTCTTTTAAATTTGAGCTTGTTAAGCAGACAGTTCCCAGTGTGGAAGAAAGTTCATTTTGTGTTTTAAATAATTTTTAAGTATATCCATTGTATGTTTGTGACTTCCTTTCATTAATTCTTGCATTTACAGCAACCATTCCCCAAAAAGTTTCCTTTCTCTGAATTTGTGCCAAAAGTTTACAACCAAATTAAAGAATTTATCTATGCATGTCTGAAGTTTTCAGAAGATCTTCATCTAAGGTACAGTATGAAAGAGTCAAAAATGAAGATTGTGGCCCTCTCTAAATAAAAATTTTGACAATTTTTCAATAGTGCCTTCATCTGTGATTTTGATTTTTAATATTAGCTCTTTGCTACATGACACTTTTATTTTTATAGTTCTTTATAGTCAAAGGAAAAGATGGCAATTTAAGAATAGTTTTAAAATTAATATTACCTATCTTATTTTTATTTTTAACAGATTTCTATCTTAATACTTTTATTAAGGAGAACTCACTGGAAAATTGTAGTATAACATAATAATTTTAATATTCTATTTAATGAAATTTTAAGGCCAGAAGAAAAATAGTCGATAAGATTCTTTGGAAACATTATTATTGCTCTGCTTATGTATATATGTTTCTGTATGTGTTAGACTATGGGCTTTTTTTTTCTTTGTTCATTTATTGGTTTATTTACCATACATTATGGCCAGTGTATTACATTAGATACTGCTTGGTAGTAAAGACAGTGAGATGTTAAAAATAGGGTCTCTATCTTCAAGGAGTATCTCATTTAATTAAAGGACTTAACAATTAATGGTACAAACTAGAGATAAACAGGAACAACATAGGATCCAGCATTAACACAAATTTAGAATGTTCAAAAAGACCTCTTGTAGGATAAAAACAGTATCTTTTATACAACACGATTTCTGCTGTATTCAACTCAATAAATTAAAAAAAATTTGAATGAATGAATGGAAAGTATAGTACACTGGGCCACTTTAAATTTAGTTTACCTTGGGTAAAATCTAAATGGTTCAAATTTCTTTTACTTGCATGAACACTATATTAAAATTTTGCCTGAAAACTCTCTTTGACTTGTTTCACATTGAAAGTTTAAATTGAATATTCAAGTTGGAGGCATTTTATAGTTACTTTTTACTCTTTGGTTGACATTTATCTTCTATCCTAGAGTTATTTGCCTTATAACCTGGAGTGACAGAGAATATTAAATCAATCATAGCTGTTTTAGGATGATGATTAATATGGCATATAAGACAATATATATATATAAACAGTTCTCTTAAACACGAGGATCTCAAAAATCTCAGTCCAGTGTTTCTCTTGTTTTATATCTCTTTAAGGTAATCATTGTCTTAAATGAAAGTTCCATTTCTTTCCTGCAAAAAATTTCTCCTTTTCAGGGGCCGGGGTTGTGGCTCAGTGGTAGAGCGCTTGCCTAGTATGTGTGAGGCACTGGGTTCGATTCTTAGCACCACATACAAATTATAATAAAAGTTCATTGACAACTAAAATAATATATATATACATATATGTATATATATATGTATATATATATATTCTTTAAAAAGTCTCCTTTTCATAGGATATAAGATGCTGCAAATTATTTAAAATGATAGAAATATGTAATTGCTTGAATACTAAGAATACAAAATTCTTTCTGAATGATTTTTAACAGTAAATAAATTGCATTTTTGTGATTAAAAAATGATGCTTTAGCATTAGTACTTGATATTAGAGTATAACCATAATTATGTTTTAATTATAAAACTTGATCTTTGAAAAGAATTTGGGGAATATTGAATAGTACAAAGAAGAAAATTACAAAAGACTCCAAACTTTATAACAAAGCATTACATTCTTTATACATGGATTTTTTTCTTTTTAATTTTTTCTTCTGTGTGAACAAATGCATATGTATTTATTATTTATTTATTTTTGTTACAGTAGTTAAAAAATAGATTGTTTTTAGATAGTTTCACTTATTATAATACAGAAACCTGAAAAAAGAGTATTGCTTCTTCTCTATCAATGAGAAAAAAGCATGTAAGCTAAAAAATTAAAACTCTTCTGAAACCTGTAAGAGAGCTGAAGATACAGGGCTACTAAGTATACTGAAACTACATATTAGGCTGGCCCTTCTTAGGAAGAGATAGGATACACAGATTCTACCACCTATAGCAGAACAGAGGAGAAAGGGATAGCCACCAGACAAAGGAGAAAGGGAAAACCAATTAGAGTCTTAAGGGGTTGCCAGCACCTTAGTGTGAGCTAGCATGGTAGTATAGAATTCCTAGTTGGGAGTCTCAGACTTAGGAGCTATTTACACTAACTCATACATTTTCTTCATGAACCTCCACTATGTGCTCACAAGAGAGATTGTGGGCTAGGTGGGAGAGACAATTACTGATAATGTTGCAGGTATGGAGAAGAGGATGAGACATGTATTCAAAAAGGCGTGAATCCCCATTCCTCATTGTTTGAAGTGTTCACTTATGCTCACCAGTTGCTTTCATGGCACTGGGGAAATGGCAGAAAACCCTGTCTATGGGAAGCAAGGAAAGATTCATTGTTACTGCCAGAGGCATTAAAGAAGCAACTTCCTATCTCTGCTAAAGAAGGTCAGAAAACAGTCCTGCACCCAGGCTCTTCTACCATTAAGAGGTCTTCTACAATTGGAAAAAGGGCAGAAACACCTCTAAGCTTTGGGCACACAGGATACACTTAAGATTGAGGCTAGCCAGGGCAAAAGAGAGCTTTGCTCACAGCTTAGCAAGAACTGAGTAACAAGTGGCTGCAGTATACCACTGGATGATGGGCCATGGATATGCAAAGAGTGGTACCTTCTATATTGGAGGTGTGCTGATATAGCTAAAAGATGGGGATGGTACAGAATCATTGTGGAAAAAAGCCTTCAGAGAGTCTACCATGCATAGAAGGCCTGTTTTACCATTAATTTTTTTTGAAATTAAAAAAAAGAAATTTAAAATCTATGAGACACTAAAGATAATCATAGCAACAATACAACTCAAGTGCAGGTCAATTCTTGCCTGTGTTTATTCAACCCATCACACTAAGGGTTCAACAGAAGGAGAGAGATGGAGTTATCAGTTAGGTGTGACATGTGTGAACATACTGAAACTTTTAGCACACAGATGGAAGTTATAGGAAAGAGTCAAATAAAAATTCTAGAAATACGAAATAGTTTTCTAGGTGAAGAATATCTTTGAAGAACTCATTGGCAGGCTTGATGTAGCTTAGGAAACAATCAGTGAACTTGAAGATATGTCAGTAGAAGTTACCCAAACTGACATAAAAAGAGAAAAAAAGTGAGGGCTGGGATGTAGCTTATTTAGTGGTAAAGTGCTGGCATAGAATGTGTGAGGCCCTGGGTTCAGTTTTCAGCATTGCAAAAATAAAAATGGAGTGGAGGGGTTGGGGGGAGAGAAGGAGAAGGAAGAACTGAAGTACCCAAGATCCTTGGAGCAATTTTAAACAGTAAATCCAAGAAGGAAAAAACCAAGAGATGAGGGAAGTAGAAATTTTGAGAGATAATGGCCATAAGAACGAACAAAGAAAAGTATTTAAAGCCTCATATTCAAACTGTTGAAAAGGAAAGGCAAAGAGAATCCTTGGAAGGCATTCAAGAAAATAAACATTCAATGCAGGTATACTAATAACAATACAGCAGAGTTTTTGTTTGAAACATGTAAGCCAGAGAAAATAGAGTGACATCCTCAAAGTGCTTAAAAAAGAAAAAATCTAGGGTGAATTCTGTAGACAGGAAAATAATTTTCAAAAATGAAAGCAGAGTAAATTTTTTCAGCTAAAAAACAGCTGAAAAGTTTGTTAAAGTACTTCAAATACTTTCTAGCATGAAGTCAATATTATTTGCTACTGTTACCAGTATCATTGCTATTATTTTATTATCATTATTACTGCAAGCACCACTGGCACTCCGTTTGCCAAATCAATTCTACTTGGCATGACTAACCTTGTTACTTATTTTCCAGTTCCACTGAAGTCGATGACATGATTCGTAAATCTACGAATCTGTTGCTAACCAGGACTCTGAGCAACTCTCTGCAGAATGTCATTAAAAGGAAGAATATTGGGCTTACTGAGGTAAAGCATCTCTTAGTGAAGGTAGCCAAGACAATATGTGAAAAGATGTCCCAAGCTCCAAGCCTCATGTGTGAATTAATTATCACTTTCTAAATGGTTTATTATCTTCTTTATAATAGATTCCTTATAGCGAAAGTACAAAATGAAATTTGTTCTTTGGTTTCTTTTGAGAAATCCATTATTTTTTCTAAAAGGTTGCTTCTTCCTCCTTTCATTTTCATTAGATTAACTGGTTTTCCTTTCTGATGTTCTTAGAATGGTTTTGTATAAGTTGCTATTGATCATAATTTTTGTTTTCAGTTGACAACAAATTCCTATTCAAATGAATTGCAGTGCATTTACAACATAGAATATGAAATCACATTTCACCTGCTTTAATTATTTTTGCCAAGGACAATGGTACTCAATAGTCCTTGCTTCATGACTGACTCAGCTTTTGTTTTTGTGGTATTTCATGTATATGAATGGTAAAGTAATCTATTAGCATATAGTGTTTGGCTAAAGGACTGGGGCTTTGAATTTGAGGAAATGTGAGAGAAAGACAATAGTTAATACACTCTCATAATGGGAGAAGGAATGTTGTACTTACATTGGGAATAATACCTTGGCAAACTGAAGATTTGGTTCATAGATGGATAGTTTCAAAATTTAGAAAGATATGAAGTTTTTTTTCTCTTGGAGACCCAGGATTATTTGGTGCCCTCAACCTGTCATCCTCTGAAGCATAGTGCCAAAAAGTGGGAGCTTGGAGAAATTTTCTTTTCCACAGGAAAAGGGAAAGGCTGTTAGCCATCTGTTATACCTATGGAGGTGTGTACTTTCAATGTCAGTTGCTCCAGGAAAAATTGACATTTTAAAATATATATTGTCAAAGAGTATGGTGAGACTCAGCAAATGGTTAATGATACTGACCTATAGGTAAAGACAGCTGGAAACCAGGTGAGCATCTACTTCTGATTTTGGAGTGACTTTCTTTCTTTTTGTTAAGATTTTAAAAATGTTACAAGGTGGGACATTGGCAGTGATTGGGCTCCACTTAAAACAACCTGTTGTTTTTTTTCAATTAGCATTCACCATAGTCAAGATTTAAGATACTTATCTCATTTTTCTAGAGTTTCCTTTTACCTCCCCTGGTGTAGAAATGTCAGGTATTGCCTTTATACATGTGAACATGGGCTAACTTCTTTTTATAATCAGGCCTATAAAAAAGGAAAGTAGGAGTAAGAATTAGAAAATTCTTGTGTTTTGTTAAACTGTACTGTTTTCATTTTTTCAGTCTCTACTAGGAAAAGAAGTCTATAATTTATTTTGTTAATTATCTCTTCACTGTAACTCTTAGTATGTGTGTGTGTGTGTGTTTCTGGTGGTAGGGATGGAACGCAGGGCCTCATGCATGGTGGGCAGCACTTTATCACTGAGCTACATCCCCAGACCTTTAACTCAAAAACTCTAATCATGCCATTTATTTTAGCAGTTTCTTTAAATCCATTTCAAAACAAGTAGACTAGCAAGGACATGGTCTGATACAAACACTTTTGGCCTCAGTAGACTCTTTGAGTTTTGTTGTAGCTTTGTCATTAGTTTACTGTGACATCTTAAGAAAAAGGCCTAACTCAACCAGCTGGGGTTTTCCTAGCCCCATTGTCCTTTACAAGGACATTATACAAATCCAATGATGATAGGAAGAAGCGATTAGAGCTTCTCAAGGAAAAACCACATTATAATTTTTGGCACTCTTTCATGGAATGCTAATAGTTATTCCTAAGTCTTTGGATTTTTTTTAGGCAAATGTACTTTCATCAGCATGATCTGTGCATGTAATTGAAGGAACAATTCACACAAATTAATTTCTTTTGCCTATTATCATGGTATATAATGTATAGACACACACACATCAAGGGTTTTTTTCCCTACCAACCAGAAAATCTTTGAAGAGTTATACCATTTACCTCTGGAAAGAGAAGACATTGTATCCTTAAAAGTAAACTAAAGTGATTTCACATCTGGAATCATCATCATAATAGGTAACATTTGTGGAGCAGTTTATATTCTTCAAAGCCCACTCACAAATACAATTTCATTTAGTATAGTAACATTTGAAGAGACTTGGCATGTGTTATTATTCCCATTTTATAGAAGGCATAATTAAAGTTCAGGGAGATTGCCCCTGAGGTCATACATCTAGCAAAATAGGAGAAATGAAACATAAATCTGGGTTATTTTTTTTCCAAGAGGTTCCCTTTTACTCAATTGAACTACCTTTCATATTGATTTAATTATTTCATCGTAACAAAGATAGAGATTTTACTGGAGGTATATAGCAACCTGGAAATTTTTTAATTAGAAAAATTTGGTTTCTAGTTAGAAAATTCACTCAAATAATGGAATTATTATAAGCATACAAAACTCATGAAATCCTGTATAAGGACATGAGATAATTTTCTTAAAACTTTGAAGTTCCTGTTAAGCTAATGTCTGTCTATCTGGCAATCTTGTTTTGGGATTACATGATATCTTGAAATCTCATCTTTTCTTTTTCTGACTACATGGTCTCTTCTTTTCTTTTTCTGTCTCCACACTGGCTTCTTGCTTCTGCACGTGTGTGTGTGTGTGTGTGTGTGTGTCTCCTTTGCTTTCCCATGTTGAGCCAATTCAACATTAGAACTCACTCTCAAATTTTATGTTATTCTCTCTAGTTGACTCAGCAACTACAGCTATTTTCCTAGACCTGCTTCTTCTAGGTCTATGGAAGTAGAAGTCGAGGTCTGCTTGAGAGGGGATGTCCTAATGTGGACATCTTGTGTTCCCATTCTGGTCCTCCCCTGAATAGCTGTATTCTTGGGCAAAATACTTGGCTTTCTGTGTAAAATGGGGATAATAGCATATATTTCATAGGATTGTTGTGAGGATTAAATAACCATGCTAAATACTTAGAACAGTGTCTGGGTCATTGTGAAGTAGTCAGTGGTTGTCATTGTAAAGAGGTCTGGGTAGGCAGTGGTTGTCAAGCCTAGTAGAAAAATGGACATTTTTGATTAAGAGATGTTGAAAGATGAGAAAAAAATCTTATTAAGATATAATAAAATAATCCATATCAATAAGTTCTGTGGAATTATCTATATTTTATATCTAATACTTCATTATTTATATTTAGTTATTAAGAATACATTTACTATTTCTTTGGCATAACCCTGATGTTATTATCTCAATTTTCAGATAATGAAAGATTATGAATATGAAGAACTTTAAGGCCAAACAGCCATTAAGAAATTTGAAATAAGTTTTCTTTTGGAATATGATTTGAAATAAGCTTTAAAAAAGAATTCTAATCCTTAGGTTTTTTTTTTTCATTCTACATTAATTTCAAAATATAATATGATGGAGAGAAATGAAACAATACAGTTTAATACTCTTAGAATATAATAGTTGTGCAGGGCACAGTTGTGCATGCCTGTAATCCTTGTAGTTCAGGAAGCTGAGACAGGAGGATCATGAGTTCAAAGCCAGACTCAGCAAAAGTGAGGTACTAAGCAACTCAGTGAGACCCTGTCTCTAAATAAAATACAAAATAGGGGTAGGGATGTGGCTTAGTAGTTGAATACCCCTGAGTACCAAAAAAATCCCCAGTACCCCCCCCCAAAAAAAAAAGAAAGAAAAAATAGTTGCAATTAAAGGAAAGTTTTAACATGAATCAAAGGAAATCCTGCTTCTATATTAATAGAAAACTTTAAGATATAAATTGAATTAAAAAGAATTTAAGTACTATAGATAATGGAAAAATAATATATTTAAGTCACTACTCAAATGTCATTTCCTTAAAAGAATCCTTCCTTAGTCTATTCCCTATTTCAAGATAGCTGAGAACTAGCAGAACCATTTAGTTCCTTACTCTCACTTTTATTCACAGTGTCTATTATAGTATAAACATTATATTAAATGTTTATGTGTATATGTGTTTATTGTCATCTTTATGAAGCCAGATACCTTGCGTACAGTTGTATATAGCAGTATCCAAAGTCCTTGACACATTTTAGGCTCTTAATTGACAAAAAGAGAGAAGAAAAGAAAGAAATTACATAGTTTGGTTCTTAAGGTAAAGTTAAAGATGTTCAAAGTGCCTATTAATGATACTGTATTGGGTATTTATATTTATTTATAATAGTGTCCCAAGAGACCTGAAGAAATGACCAATGCTTTGCCTTTATGCTTTGTTTTCTGTGTAATTCAGATTGATGACTATATGGCTCTTTCCTCTTATTTCTCACCTACCATTTACCTCCAGTCCCTATTAATAGCAGTGTTATTAGTTATTAGTTTTATACTTAAGTCAGGTTAAATAAAACTTTGTATTCAACCTTGGAATTCAGAATCAGTAGGTCTATGTATCTTAATATTTTCGATGTTTTAGTCGTTCATATGGTATGAAATAAGTAGTTGACACAGCTTTTTGTACCTTGGTTGTGGTGAAAAGGAGATAAAATCCCTTGAAGTCTTAGGGGTAACTCATTTTTGTGAGAGCCAGTATTTCTTTTTAAGTCTTTCCTTTTGTAGATCCAGCAGTTTGGAGGCATTAGTGGCATGTGACTTCTTATTTTTTTGCTTTGGGTTGAAGCTCTTGAAGCTTCAGTGTTCTGATTTTGTGCTTTTGAAAACAGACAAAAAGCAGTAATAATATAAGCAGATGTGAATACTCCTGGAGTGAGTTACATTTAGGAATGCAAACCTTGGAATTCAGGGATTAGATTTAGATGTTGAAGATGATGATTCTTTTTTTTCTGGAGTCTTTCAAGAATAGAACATCTGTCATTGTGGTTCAGGTTCCACTGGGCTCTTTGTAGCAGGATTTGAGGAGATGTGGTCTCCAGAATGTAGTCCATCTCTTTCTCAGTGGATCTTCCCTGGTACAAGGAAAGTGGGAGGCTGGGTGGGAGAATTCCAACTCCTAATGGTTTTTAACTTAAGTGATTTCTGTCAAAGTTGTGAGAGATGATTTTTCTTTATAATATTTTCTTATTCTGGTTGGTTCTATAGAACTTGCTATGAGAGATAACCATAATCTGCAGTCCGTTTTATTTTTTATTTAGAGACAGGGTCTTGTTAAATTTCTTAGAGTTTTGCTAAGTTGTTGAGGCCTGCTTTGAACTCATGATCCCTTTGAGAGTACCTAATTTGTTGTTAGTTCTGTGTCTTTGAAACAATGTTAAGGACAGTTTGGATTGGGAATTGGAGGTTAAAAATATCATCGAAGGAGCAAAACTTGGATGAAAGTTGATATCCGAAATTGCTTCATTTCATCTTTAAGTTCAAAATTATCTCCCAAACATCTGACTTTATATTTGTAAATGCCCTTGTAAGGATTGTGGTAACTGTCATTCAGGAGTAGAGATCACTCAGAGCTCATTAATAGACACTATTCCCTCTGAAAATGACATGGTATCTTCTGTAATCCTAGAGTGTTTTAATAGTCTATTCTGTGCTCAGCAATGAAACATTTCAAAAGTGACTGACAGCCAATTGATGTAATTCATGGTGATCTTTTTGTGTTGACAGATCTCTAAAAACTCATGGGAAATTACTACTGTACCCAGTGAAGCTGCCTCCTTTTTTTTTTTTTTTAAACTGCCAATATTCTACAAAACAGGACAATTTTCTCTTTGACTGCTGCTGATTTTTATTTCAATAACATGACATGATTCCTCCTTATTATTAGAATTTCTTTTGATAGTCAGAATGTGTTCCCTATAGATGTTAATTTTAAAATAGAAATTCTCCAAATTAACTCTCTTACTTTTCTAACTTCCATATCAAGACAACCTTGCCAGGAGCCCTTTTCCTACTCAGGAAGAAGTATTATTTAATTTAGACAATGTAAATATTTTTAAATGCTTTTTGTCCTTCACTAAAGGTAAAATATGGAAAGGATAAGGGTGATGAATTGCTTATTTTGGTGGGTGTTTTTCCTAGAGCACTGAAAAGCTAAAAGTCTGATATTTTGGTTAATATTAAGGAAAATAGCAGTCATGTGTTCAAAACTCAGAAATCTCCAGATTTATATTTTGGATGAATGGAAAGTGGCTGCTGATACATAGGCCCTTGTCTGATGAGTTATGGGGAATAACTCAGTGGTCTAGACCTCACTGTTGCCCTAACTTTTCATCTAAGAGAATTTGCTGGAACTACATCTCTTTGTCTTTGCCCTTTGTCACTGTGTTTCAAATGTAGCAGTTTTCCTAAGACTTTCAGGCTGATCTTTAAAGAGAAAGGGTACTCTTTTTCCTTAATTCAACTCATTACTTTGTAAAGCATGATTGTTATGAGTTGACAAGTTTTTTTTTTTTTTTTTTTTTTGGTACTGGGCTTGAACCCAGGGGCACTCAACCACTGAGCCACATCTGCAGTCCTTTTTATTTTTTATTTAGACACAAGGTCTTGTTAAGTTTCTTAGGGCTTTGCTAAGTTGCTGAGGCCTGCTTTGAACTCATGATCCCTTTGAGAGTAAACTGAATGGTGTAGCCCTGTGCTGGGTGTTTTGGAGGAGATCTGAATATACTTTCTGATTATAGTCTTACTCATTTTTGTTTACCCATTCCACAGCATGACACAATGATTTTATCAAAGTATAATTCCAATTTTTAAACAGTGTTTTGAAGTATCATTTATAATATGTGTAATACCTCCTTCATCTTTTGTTCTAATTTCTCCCTTGTATCATCTTCCCACTCTCCCCCTTGCTCAGTATTTCACTAAACTAAAAGGTGGCCTAAATCAGCCCATAGAGTCAGACTCTGAACCTCTCTGTACCTGCTATCAGATGTAATCTTGTGAAAATGAAAAGTTAAATGCAGAAAGGAGAGACCAAAAAGATTCCATTCTTTTAGACTATAGGGAATATGAAAAGTTACAATAGTTTCATAGTTAAGAAATAAATTGTAGGTACCCCCTCCCCCTCTCTCTTTCTTCCTTTCTTTCAGTGGAGAGTAGAAGAAAAGTATGGAGCTGTCTGGTTGATGGCAAACCCCAAATCTGACATATGAGCCCAATTTACACAAGCATGTAGTATCCTCAGTCTGCCATCTTATGCTTATGCTAAAAGGCACTGCTATAAGTTGTTTAGATGAGTCTGTAATTTAAAAGTAGATGACTTGGGATTTGAGTATTGATTCCAGTTAAGTGATTAATAAAAAAATCATTTTCATTGCTGTTACATAAAATGGAAGTAATAATTATATGCATTGAACCTACTTCTTCAGGTTTATGGGAAAACAATGTAAGAAAGTAAATTGTGAAGTTCTTTACAACTTTAATTTTATATAGAAATAATAATTCTTCTTCCTCATCCTCCTCTACAATGAATCCACTGAGGATGATTTTTATCTTACCAGTACTGCCTTTTCCTTCTCCTTCTTCCTCCTCCCTTCCTCCTATTTTTCTTCTCCTCATTATTAGTCTTTTTCCTCTTCCTCCTTTTGGTGCTGGGGATTGAAACCAGGGCCTTGCTCAAGATAAGCATGCACTTGGCCACTAAGATACACTCCACCCCCGATATCATCGTTGTCTTCTTTTGTTTTTTAATTCTGTTTGTTATACATGACAACAGAATGCATTCAATTCATATTACACATATAGAGCACAATTTTTCACATCTCTGGTTCTATATAAAGTATATTCACACCATTCATGTCTTCATACATGTACTTAGGGTAATGATGTTCATCTTATTTTTCAAGATCAATAATTTGTCAAGTGATTTAGTCCCCTGGTTTCTCTGACTTTAATGCCCATGATCTTTCCTTCCTAAACTAAAGTTATTTGTTAATATACTGCAATCTATTCTAACATCCATCTGTTCATCATGCCTAATTTTGAAACTTCTCATTGCTATTTCAGTTACTCTTATTCGTTTAGTGGGATCTCATTCGTTAATTCTTTGGGCAATTATTTATTTGCAGGCACTATGTTAGAATAGCAGCTTTTTTCTCTCAGTCTAGCTTTTTTAAAACAGAAGAAAACTGTGTTAAGAATAGAGTGACAAGTATTGCTAAAATGCAGAGAAATACAAAATGTTTTGGGAGGTCAGAGAAGGCATTGTGGAGAAGGTACGATATAAGCCCATGCTGCACCTAACCCTTTACAGGATGGCCTCTGCTACAGGCCATTCATTTGTTTTGTATCAGTGTATGAATATTGAGTCATTCTGTCTGGTGGCAGATATTCAAGTTACTTTTGCTTATTGTCTTCTAGCTTGTCCAAATTATTATAAATACAACACACTTGGAGAAATCCTGTAAGTACTTGGAAGAATTCATCACCAATATCACTAATGTGCTTCCAGAAACAGTCCACACCACCAAGCTCTATGGCACCACAACTTTTAAGGTGAGAGATTGTTTAGTATTATGGAAATGTTCTAGTGTACATAGTCTGGAGCATTCGATTAACACGGCTTTGTTTTCTCAGGATAATTTATAATATGCTTTTGAGAATAAGTACTTATAAAGGGTTTTGTTTTCCTTCTTCATTTTCTTTGAAAAACAAATATCTGTGTTAGTTTTTGGTGTTTAAACTAAACTAAAACAAAACAAAACACACCCCAAACCAGAACTAACCAAACAAAACTAAAAATATACAACTGTGTCCTCTAAACCCTTCCTTCTTTGTGTTTTGTGTAGGAAAATGACTGTTTCCTAAGTTGACTCCCTCACACCCAAGAATTCTAAATTGTGATCTAAATAATCCTCATTATGGCTGACATCAACATAATTAAAAATTTCTCCTTAGCTGTTCCCTTCTCTCTGGGTCTGATTTTGAAAACTCCTGATTTTTTGTGAGGAATTTCTCTCTCTTATTATTAGAGTTAGCATTTTTATAATTATTTTACAAGGTCATATCTTTAGTTTTGGTCCATCGTTGGATCAAATGGGAAAACTGACATTCTTGTAGAGAAGAAAGATTATTGGTAGATAAGTTTCTGGAGGATAAAAGCTTTAAGTAAAAGAATCCTAATTAATTCTTTTATGTTGCCATGTGAGCTTAAAATAGGTATTAAGCAGAACAAGTAATAAGGCAATGTGGATTCTAACATAAAGACTAACCTATGTGGTTTGAGATTTTGTTATTATTATTCAATTGTTTTCTTGTTTTAAACAAGTTCTGTTGCCCTTTTGAAATCTAGACATTGATAACTAGATATATAGTAGTTGAGATGAGACCAGGATTTATATTCCCTAATGTGTATTTATTTTGATTTTCTTTTTACATTTGTTGATATCTACTTGTTGATAGTATGTGCAAGGGAAGAAATCAAATTGAGTTCATACTGTCATTGTATGAGAGTACAACCAGTTGGTAAGAAAAAAGTACAGTTTTGAAATATAAAATAATTTTTGTGGATGATGTGATTAAGTTAGTGACTAGTTTGAGTTATATGTTCATTTGGTAACCATAGATTGTTTTATATTACTAATAAACTTACCTAAAATTTAATATATGACATATTATCTTCATGTCATTCTGTTCAAGTTGTTCAGTAAAGTCTAATTATTCCTTGGTCTTCATAATGGATTAGACCAGGATGCCCCATAGATGCCAGAATTTGTGAGAGGACCAATCTTTTATATAAATGGTTGAAGTATTTCATTTCCATATAGCTTATACACATCCTCCAGGATACTTTAAATCATCTGGAGATTATCTATAATGTCTTATATAATGTAAATGCTACATAAGTAGTTGTTATACTGTATTGTTCAGAGAATAATGATAAGAAAAGAATCTGTATATTTTTAGTATGAATGAATTTTCTTTCTCATATTTTCAATCATTGAATCCACAGATGTGAGCCTCTAGATACAGAGGGCTGACCATACTAAACATTGATTCTCTTTTAATAAAGAAAAGAATTAGAATGGGATAGTCATTTATATTTGTCTATCCTATGGAGAATATGTTGTATTTACTGGTACTCTTTCCCCAACCTATCTCAATTTTTTATTTTATTTTATGTCTTTTCAAATAGTGTCCAGAAATCCTCTCAAAGAATGGCTTGTGTGTTTTGTTATGGCTCCAACATTTAAAATGCTGAGGGAAAATGACAGCTAGACAGGAAGCCATAGGGGTTGAAAAGCCAGTTAAATACTTAGTAAAGGAGAAGTTCTGGAGCCACTAAAGGTCATGTTGACAGTGCCTATTGGAAACACTGATTGCTTAAAACACATTGAAAGTTTATTTTCACCAGGGTTGTTTCAGACTAGCTAACCCAGAACTCAATATAAACATGGCAATTATAACAGTTACATGTTGTGTATTTTCCTAAGCTACTGTTTCCAGAAAACTTTCCCTAGCAGATGGAAACCTTTATGCTGGAAAAGGGGCAGCGAGAATTAGAAGGTTTTCAAGGTATTTTCTTGCAGAGTTCCCTCTTGTTTGTGCCATATGTGACATAATCCAGCTGGCATCCTCAGGTTTCCTTGTTCATAAGATTTTCCTCACTTTCTTACATCTTCTTAGAATGAAGATATTTATTAACTTACAACATCACTAATATTGCTTGCATAATTACCATGTGACCTGTAGTAGATTCTTGGGGAAAGAAAACAAAAGTACTTTATCCCTGGACTTATAGTTTATGATCTACAGGTAAGAAAACACTACATTTTATGAAGAAGTATGCAAAAACACTACAATAAAACCCAAAATGCACTCATTCCCTTATTTAGTCAGTAAATTTTTATAAAGTATACCTCGATGCCAGGCAATTTCATAGACACCAACAAAATAAATGAGTCTCCTGACTTTACAGTAGTTATGTTTAATGAATTATATATGAGAAAGAAGTCTAATATAGTTTCAGGTAATAATAAAAACTAGGAAAAAATAAATGAACCAAATAACATAAAAAGTTGAGTCATTTGGATTTCTTGTGGATATGCATTCCAATCAAGGAGAATTGTACAGTGGTAGGTATAAGGGGTCAGTCTAACTGTGGCATATCTAGTACTTGTGCAGGTGGTAAGAGATGAAGTAGTAAGGAGTCAGATGATTTCTGATATTCTAGACCATAATAAAAACTTTATATATTTTTTTTAAATGAGATGTAAAGTCATGAGAAGTTTGGTGAGGATGGTGATCTGATTTATCTTTTTTTGGTTAAGCCTGGTTATCATATGGAAAATAAATACTTTGTAAGTCAGTAAGAGTAGAAGAAGAGAGCTTGGGTTGGAGGCCATTGCAGTAATCCACTAAGAGTTAGTGGTCACTTGGACTAGCGTGGTAGCATTTGAGGTGCTAAGAAACATTTTCAAAGGTAAGTAGAGATAGCAGGTCTCGTTGCTGAGTTGAATGTTGGTTTTTAAGAGAAGTCAAAGATAATTCCAAGATGGTTGAATGTTGGTACTATTCATTGAGATGGGAGTCTTTTATTATTCTTTATGAGAATAGTAGATTTGGAGAATTGAGGTAGAATCAAGACTTTCATGTTTGACATATTAAGCTTGAGTTATTTAGTTGTGATCTTCAATGAGGTGTTCTACTGATAGGATAAAATCTCATAACTGGAGATAAAAATTTAGAATTTATCAATATAAAGATGTATTCAGTGCCTTGGGATTGACTTTTTTCTGGGAATTGGACATATAGAGACAAAAGTTGTGAAGATTAACTCCATAGGTCTTCAACAGTGATACACCCAGAAGAGGGGAATTCCACAAAGAAAGGGAAAAAAGAAGGAGAGAAGAAATAAGTAAATCACAGTTGTTCAATAGGCAGAATGAGAAGAAATTACCCAGAAGAGTTTGTGTAACTCTGCTCTAGCAAATTTGAGGTCCTATAGAATATATAACTAAAAGTGATTAAAAAATATTTGGAAAACCTAAATTTGACGAGTAACCAAGTAAGAAATGAAAACATCGTCAATGACTTTAAAATTAGGCAAGGTTCAGATGATTTTAACAGTGAATTCATTTAAGACTCCCAAGAAACAGATAATTGCTATATAACAAACTATTCAGATCATAAGAAAAGAAGAAATGTATTTTAGTTCTTTAAACCCAGCATAAAATGATTCAAAATACAGAGAAACCACAAAACATAATGTGAACCATTAAATATTGCTGTAAAAATCAGAAATAAAAATCAAACAAAAAGTATATACCAAAAGATGAGGGATTAAAGTAGTTTAGGAATGCAAGGATAAATAGTACTAGGAAATTATTTAAAATCATTCCCTGCTTTAAAAGATCAAATGAGAAAAACATTTTGAAAGATATAAGAGGTATTTTATATGTCAACATCTATTCCTACCAATCCTTTCTATCTATAAGTGACAAATCCAGAAGGCAGGAAATCAGTAAAGATATAGTTGAACTGAATTCAACTAGATTTAATTGATATTTATAGAATATTTTGTCTAACAACAGCAGAATACACATCCTTCCTAAGCTCATACAGAACACTGACCAAGACAGACCATGTTCTGGACAATGCAATACGCTTTAAAAAATTTTTTTAGGAAATAGGGGCTGGGGTTGTGGCTCAGTGGTAGAGTGCTCGCCTAGCATGTTCGAGACCCTGGGTTTAATCCTTAGCACCACATAAAAACAAATAAATAAAATAAAGGTATTGTGTCCAACTACAACTAAATAAATAAAAAAAATAAAATTTTTTAGGAAGTAGAAATTGTAACAAAATTTGTTCTCAGACCACATGGAATTAAACTAGAAATCAATAACAGGACAATAACTAGGAAATCTCAAAATGTTGGGAGATTAAATAACATATTCCAAGGGAAAAATGTGTTTAAGGAAAAATATGTCATGAGGAATTAAAAAATATTTTGTTCCAAATAAAAATGAAAATACAATTCATCTATATTCATGGAATATAGTGCAGGTATTGGGTGGAGGAAAATTTGTAGCATTAATAGCATATATTACAAAATAAAGAAAAATCTGGATTCAATAATCTATGGTTCTACCTTAGAAAATTAGATAAAAAAGAATAAATTAAATCCAAAATAAAGCAAAAGAAAAAAGGAAATAATAAAACTAAGAGCACAAATTAATTAAAATGATCTAAAAAAGTGAAACAAGGTCAAAAGCTGGTTGTTAGAAAAATATCAATAAAACTATTTATTGATATTTGAATCAGCTAACCAAGAAAAAAGAGAGAAAACAAATTGTTAATACTAATATACGTGAAAGAGAAACTATTGTTACCAATCCCATCCATGCTCACTGAAATAATAGTAAATGAATATTTTGAACAATTCCTTACACACATCTTGAAAACCCACATGAAGTAGATAAATTCTAACTTAAAAGACATTGTGTTAACTTGCTGTTGCAGTAACAAAATACCTCAGATAATCAACTTAAAAGAGGAAAGATTTATTTTGATTCATAGTTTTGGAGATTTCAGTCCATGACTAATTGGCCCCATTGCTTTGGGCTTGTGCTGGTATGTACATCATGGAGGGAGTGTTTTGGGGTGGAAGCTGCTCATCTTATGGTGACTGGGGAGTGAAAAAGAGAGAGAGGAAGAGGCTAGGGTCCCAATATGTCTTTTAAGTGTACATCCTCAGTGACTTCTTTAAACTATGCCCCACCTCCAAAGGTTCTATCCTTCTCAATAGCACCATAGGCTGGGGACCAAGCATTTAACACTTAGGCCTTTAGGATACGTACGTTGAAGATCCAAACTGCAGTAGACACAGTGTATTTAAGTGTGCATAGGGAGAAAGATCTGAACATTTTTTTTTTATCTCTTAAAGAAATTGGATAAAAAATTAATGACCTTGATAAAACTGAAGACAGCAGGACCAGTAGACTCACTGGTGAATTCTGCCAAAAGAAAAAATTACATGAATTCTTTACACTGTTTTCCAGAAAATAGCAGCAGAAAAAAAACCCTTCCTGACTTATTTTATGAGGCTAGCAGCACCAAAATATCAAAAATGGATTTTATAACAAAGAAAAAATATAGAATAATATTGTTTATGGTCATGGGTACTAAAATCTTTTAAAAAACAGCAATAAATCCACAATGTATAAAAGGAAGCATATACCTCAACTAAGAGAGATTCATTCAAGGTCTGCAAGGCTGGTTCAACATTCAGAAATAAACTATGTAATTAATTATATTAATATTAACAGACTAAATCAGAAAAAAATATATACAGTTATATAAATGGATGCCAAAAAGTGCCCAATCATGTTAAAGACTTTCAGCAAATTAGAATAGAGGAGGAATTTTCTCCACTTGATAAAGAACACGGACAAAAAAACCTAAAGCTAACATATTTAGGATGAGATACTAGGTGTTTTCCTACTAAGCTCAAGAACTACCTGTCTTCCTAAACTACTCTTATTTAACATCCAATAAAATAAGAAAAGTAAATCAAAGATATACAGATTATTTCCAATAACATGGTTGCTGATGTAGACCATCCCAAAGGAATTACAGACTAACTGAAGGTACTAATTATAGCAAGATTAAGGACACAAAGTCAATAGACAAAAGTCAGTTGCTTTCCATTATATTTACAGTGAACAACTGGAATTTGTAATTAAAACATTACCATTTATATTAGCACCAAGAAATAAAATACTTAGATACGAATTTAACAAAATACGTGTCTGTCTGAGGAACCTGACAAAACTCTCATGCAATAAATAAATAGATAGATAGATATATAAATAAATAAATGGAGTTATTTTCCATGTTTCGGGGCAGGGGTACTATATAATATTGTGATCTAAATTTTTCCCATCACACTACATAGATTTAATGCAATCTCATTCAAAATTTCAGCAAATTATTTCTTTGATATTTGAAGTTTATTCAGAAAGGCAAACACCCAGAGCAGTCAACAAAATATTAAAGAAAAGCAAAGTTGGACGACTGACACTACCTGAGTTTGAGACTTAAGAATGAAGATAGTATAGTATTAACAAAGGAATAGCTCAGCAGATCAATGCATCAGAATATTTAGCCCAGAGATAAATCCATACAGATGTAGTCAACTCATCTTTGAGAAGGAGCAAGGCAATTTAATGGGGAATGGAGTTTTTTCAACAAATGGTGCTGAAACAACTGGACACTTATATGCAAAAAAGAAAAAAGAAAGAAAAAGGGGGAAAACCCCACCCAGATACAGATCATACATCTTTCACAAAAATATAACTTTGAATGTAAACACAATACCATAGAATTTCTAGAAGATAGGATTAGTGATGATCTAGGTGACCTTAGGTTTGGTAATGATTTTTAGATACAATGCAAAAGACATGATACATGAAATAAAACATTGATAATTTGACTTCATTAAAATTTTCTGCTCTGGAAAAGACACTGACAAGAGAGAAAAGACAAGTCACATACTGGGAGAAAATATTTACAGAACACATATTTAGTGAAGGACTTGTATCCAAAATATACAAAGAACTCATAAAATTTAACAAGAAGAAAAGAAACAAACCAATTTCAAAAAATGAAGAAAGTTCTGAACAAATTCCAAAGAAGATATGCAGATGACAAATATGTACATGAAAAGGTTTTCCACATCATATTTCATTAGGGAATTCCAAATTAAAACAAGAATGAAATACCACTACACACTGAAGAAGACATTGGCCTTGAAGTAATAGATGGCTTCATCCACAATATATGTATCTTTTGTTTCTCTGGGGGCAAGTCCTTTGAACTGACTTCTTATAGGTAATAGGGCCATGTTTCCAATGAGTTTGGTGTTGGGGTCCATGAGAGAAGATTGGTAAGCCAGCATCTTGGCAGCACCGGGCTTTGGACCCAGAGGAGTAGGACCTAGTTTGACAGTGTCTTTTTAAAATACTCAATACAAAGAGCAAACCCCATTGTTCTGTAGACTTTAGTTAATAATGAAATCCCAATATTGGTTCATTAGTTGTAAAAAGTGTACCACTTTAATACAAGGTGTTTCAATAGGGCCAATAGTTTGTGTTTGGGGTAGAGGGGAAGTTGTTACATACAAATGCTATGCACTTTGACTAATTTTTCCTTAAACCTAAAATGCTAAAGGAATTCAAGGACAATTTAAGGTTTTCATATAAATAGTGTAAAGATATAAGTAGAGAGGTGCTCACTGAAACTTTTTTATGTGAAAAATCTATTGAAAACTGTAAAATACTGACAAAAGAAATTGAAGGTGAGACAAATAGAAAAATATTATGTGCTCATAGATTGGAAAAATTAATGTTATTAAAATATCTGTCCTATCCAAAGTGATCTACCAGTTCAATATGGTCCCCATCAAAATTCTGCAGAGTTTCCACAGCAATAGAATAATGAATCCTAAAATTTGTTTGGAATTACAAAAGACCTGAATAGCCAAAGCTGTCTTGAGCAAAAAACTACAAAGCTGGTGGCATCATATTATTTGATTTGGAAATCTCCTGTAGAGCTGCAGTAATCCAAATAATCTGGTACTGGCATAAAAATAGACACATAGACCAAAGTAACCAAATAGAGAACCAAGAAAATAAATCTTCACATTTATGGTAAATTGATTTTTGGCAAAGATGCCAAGAACACAAAAAAGGGAAAGAATAGTCTCTTCAAGAAATGGTGCTAGAAAAACTGATTAGCCACATGTCCAAGAATAGAATTTGTCCTTATTTCACACCAAATGCAAAAATCAACCCAAAATGGATTAATGACTTACATGTAAGAACTCGAAACTGTAAAACTGCTAGAAGAAAACAGAGGAAGAACTCTATGACATTGTCCCGGGCAGTGATTTTTTTCAGATATGACTATAAAAGCCTGAGCAACAAAAGTGCAAATAGATGAGATTATATCAAACTTAAAAAGATCTGCACAGCAAAGGAAGCAGAGTAAAGAAACAACCTATTGAATGGGAGAGTGTATTTTGAAGCCATACATCTGATATGATATCAATATCCAAAATTTATCCATGTGTGGATAAATGTACCTGTAGTCCCAGTTACTGAGGAGACTGAAGCAGGAAGTTCAGCCTGGCCCCATCTCAAAAACAAACAAACAAACAAACAAACAAAAAACACTATAGTTTATAAGAAACTAAGACAGTTTCATAGTAAGAAAACATATACCCCAATTTAAAAAACGAGCAAAGGACCTGAACAGTCAATTCTCAAAATAAGACTTACTGATAGCCAATAGGCATATAAAATAATGCTCAACAGATTTGCAAATCAAAACCATAATAAAATATCACCTCATACCTGGTAAAATGGCTAGTATCAATAAAACCAACAATGGGAAGTGTTGGTGAGAATATGGAGAAAAGGGAACCCTTATACACTTTTGGTGGCTATGTAAATTAGTACAGCCATTAGGGAATATATGGAGTTTCTTCCACATATTCTACCGTATGATCCCACAATTCCACTATTCGATATATATTCACAGAAAATTACATCAGTGCATTGAAGAGAGATCTGCACTCCCATGTTCACTATAGACTATTCATAATAGCCAAGATATGGAATCCACCCACATGTCCATTAGTGGGTGGATGGATAAAGAAAATTTTGTATGTATACACAATGGAATAGTATACAGCTGAAAGAAAGAAGGATATTCTTTCATTTGTGACAATTTGAATGAACGTGGAGGATATTTTGTTAAGTGAATAAAGCAGGCTTATAAAGACAAGTGATACATGATCTAACCTATGTATGGAATCTAAAGTTATTGAACTCATAGAAACAAAGAGCAAGAAGAATGTTTTGAGGGGAGGGGCAGAGGAGTATTTGCTTAAAGATTACAAAATTTTTGTTAGATAAGAGGAATTAGGGGCTGGGGTTTTGGCTCAGTGGTAGCATGCTTGTGTGTCATGCGTGAGGCACTGGGTTTGATTCTCAGCACCACATACAAATAAATAAAATAAAGGTCCATCAACAACTTATACACACACACACACACACACACACACACACACATACACACAAAGAGGAATTAGTTCAAGGGATCTATTGTACAGCCTGATGACCATAGTTAAAAATAATGTATTGTGTTCTTGAAAATCTCTGGAGAGTAGATTTTAAATATTTTAACTACAAAAAAAGTGATAAATATGTGAGGTAATACATGTGTTAATTAACTTAATGTTTATTATATATATTACTGCTTCATTTAGCTGTTCCATAATATACATATTTGAAAATGTCATGTTGTACATAATAAATGCATACGCTTTTTGTCAATTAAAAATAAATTTTTTAAAATTTTGCTCTATAAGTAAACATAGTCACTACTTATGGTATGAAAATATATTATGAAATTATACAGACTTTAAATAAGTGAAATCATAAGTGAGGGTACAAGTTAACCAGTTAAATCCCATTTTTCAAGTCTGTGAATGTTTGATTGAGATTGACATAGGTGCCCTAAAATAGGTTGGAAATAATAATCTAGAACTTATTTTTTATTATATTAATTAATGTTAATGTTATAGCTGTTAGTGTAATACAACTATGTTCTTATTGTTACATAAACATATATTATATACTATGCTAAAGTTTTTATAGGTGTTTAATATCTGAGAAAATGGGATGAAATGGATTAAAAAGTAATTGAGGAATCAGAATTTACAGGACTCCTTTTCTGAATATGAACAAAAGAATGGAGTCAAATGTGTTGCTTATCTCTCTGCTTTGGTTTGAACTGAACATTGAAGAGTAGAAAATAAGATGCTTCTAGACTTCAACTTACTTATTTCAAAGTTTATAGGCATGGAGATGTCCACAAAGCAATAAGATATATGGTTCTTGAAACAGAATGTGTTTGAAAGAGATCTATCTATATTGAAGACTGGTACTGGAAGCTGTAAGAATTAATTAGATAAGCCAGGAGCGGTGGCGCACCCCTATAATCCCAGCGTCTGAGAAGGCTGAGAAAGGAGGCTGGTGGGTTCAAAGCCAGCCTCAGCAATGGCGAGGTGCTAAGCAACTCAGTGAGACCCTGTCTCTAAATAAAGTACAAAATAGGGCTGGGGATGTGGCTCAGTGGCTGAGTACCCCTGAGTTCAATCCCTAGTACCTCCCCCCACAAAAAAAGAAATAATTAGATCACTCAGAGAAAGTGAAAGAATGTATCCCCAGAGGTGTCAAAGCAAAGTCATGGGAAGACAGAATTTTCTCTTTTCTTTAATCCCCTGCTCTCCCTGCTTCCCTTCCTCTCCCTTCTTCTCCTATTGCTGGAGATTGAACCCAGTATCTCTCGTGCTAGGCAAGTGCTCAATCACTGAGCTACATCTTCAGCCTAGGAAAACATAATTTTTAATGGAGAATATTTAATAGAGCTGGAGTAAGTTCAAACTGGAAAATAAATATTGGATGTGGTAGCAATTAGTTAATGGGTTCCTGAATCTGTCCTTGTTGATGGATTATTAGTAATAGAATCCTCATTGTTCTGGTGTTCTGCAGACTCATTTGTCCTGAAAATATTATTTCCTAGGTAAATAAATTCCAGAATACTTCTTAGAGCATTTCATATGCTACTGTACATCATATATCTCTTAATTTATAGGGAATCTCCAATTTATGTGATTTGGGAATCTTTACTATTTGAGAATATTTTAAGATTAGTGTTACATAAAACACATTTTAGGAGACATAATGACATATTAGTCTTTTTGAAATAGATTGATAGTAAAGAAAGCCAAGAGCTATTACAATAAGTAGTGCGACAACATAGCATGAAGTTGAAACCTAGGGATACTTATAAGCAATGTGAAGAAACTAGAGGATATAGAGAAGGGTAGTATTGCTAGAAGGAAGCGCTCGGAGTCCCAGAAGAGTTAAAAGGGACTAGGATCCTGGAGAAGGTTTGCTTTTGAACAGAGATAAAGCAAGAAAAAGGGTACAGCTTCTGAGGGCAGTGAAGGCAGTTTGCTCATTTAGTGAAGTAAAAAAATGTTTTCTTGCAGACCAAAAAATAAAAAATAAAATAAAAAGAAGAAAGGAAGGAGACAAAAGATAGAAATGGCCACATTGAACTTTTGGAAAAAGAAAATATTAATGGAGACTGTGATATGAGTCAGTTTCCCAGTTGTGTAGCTCACTGAATGTAAATGTGAGATGGCTTCAAGTCATTTAAATTTCTGTCTTTTTCAAACTGGAAACGGAATTATATTTTAAATTTCATATTACTTCACAGGATGCTAGGCATGCAGCGGAAGAGGAGATTTATACCAACTTAAATCAGAAGATTGACCAGTTTCTGCAGCTGGCAGACTATGACTGGATGACAGGAGATTTAGACAACAAAGCAAGCGATTACCTTGTAGACCTCATTGCCTTTCTGCGGAGCACTTTTGCTGTATTCACGCACCTTCCTGTAAGTGACAGTGCCTCTTACTTTGCTCTTGGGTACAGAAAAAAAAGTTCCTTGAGCTCTAATTTTGTGAAAGATATTAGTTTCTGATTTAACTTACTGTTTGGTATTAAAAACTCACACTTTATTCATCAAACCTTAGTGATATTTTCCCTTTACTTTTACATTTTGTTTATTTTGAAAATGATCCCTAATGTCCTGTCTTCCTATTAACTTCAGGATAATTAGTACAAAGACATAATGAAAGCCTTGGTAGAAATAAAAGAGAAATATCAGAGTCAGAATTTCCATATATATATTTATTTTACTTTTAGAATCTTTTAATTTTTTTATAAATTGAAATTCTCTGATAAAATTCTTTGCTTTTTAAAATATAATTTGTCATTATTTTCTTGAGGATCATAGTTATAATTATTATAGCAATGTGTACTAACTCATGTATTATTTATCTACATAGTAGTAGAGTTATTTCTGATTTTTTCCTTGATTTTCTGTCATATGTTTCTGTGTCTTCCTAGTATTTTTTTGGTTGTTGTTAGACATTCCTTTACTGAATAAGTAGAAAGGGAAGGCAGGTTGTGGTTTGAGATCAGTTAGTCCACTTATGGACTGATGTGGGCTAAGGGTGGGTTGCTGATGTCCTGAATGGTTGTTTGTCCCTGTTGCTGGATATGATTCTACTGGGCCTTTTCTAAGAGCTTGGCATGTCATAATCTCTTTAAAACCAAAGAGGATTTTAGAGATTTTTACATTTTAGAGAACCTTGTGTATTCAGCTTTCTGCCTTCTTTGGTTTTAGACAATTTGACAATTGAGAAAGGAGTATTAGCCATTCTCAGGTCAGCAATTAATAACAGGAAGAAAGTGTGGTGGTAAGTTGTCATTGTCAATTTTCCATTTCTCCAAGAAAATAGTTCTTCCTGTGGTCTGAATGTGTACCCCAAAATTCACATGTTGATACTAATGACCAATATGAGGACAACAGGAAGTGAAGCCTTGGGAGGTGGTAGATCATGAGAGTAGAGTTCTCATGAATGAGATTAATTAATTTATAGAAGAAGCTCCAGAAAAGTGGCCGTTTTCTTCCAACATGTAAGTATGCAGCATGTAGATGCCTTTCATGAAATAGCAAGTCAGCTCTCACCAGACAATGAATCCGCTAGCACCTTGATCTTGGACTTCCTAGCTTCAAGTACTGTAAGAAATCAATTTCTGTTGTTTATAAGCAGTCCATGGTGCTTTGTTATTGCAGTAACTGCCTACCTGAGATTTTTCCATTTGTTAGTATTTTTCTCTGAAACACTGGGTGACTATGAGAAATGTTTTCAAAGGCTTTGATTTCATCCTTACATTTTTCAATGATGTAGATTTGGAATGGAGCAAATGTCTTGAGAGGAAAATTGGCCATCAAAGCTCTAATGTTGGCATTCTAACTCCTTGGAACCAGCAAAAATTTAATGGTTTATTTGACCGCTAGTTGCTAGTATATACCTGGACCTAACTTCAATTCTCAGTCTGATGCCTATGCTGAGTTTTGACCAGTGCCCTCAGAGACAACTGCAGATCTTTAGCTCAGCTTTGTAAGGTTCTGCCTTCTCTGCAGTTATATTCTGCTCAGCTTTAATAGTATCCTTAAAATTTTCATTTTTGGCCACATTTTTTACTGATTTACTTGTTCTTAATAGGAAATTAGGTCATTTCATCTAGCTTAATTGTAATTCCTAAGCCAGACAAAACTAGCACAAAAAAACTCCACAAATTAGTCTGACAATTATGGATAATAAATAAATAATTGAAAACAATTCCCAGTGTTTTAAGAAAGTAATTTAGTGCTATTCTATGGGATTTATTCCAGGAATGCCTGGATGGTTCAATGTTTTAACAATTCTATTAATATGATTTATCACATTGCTATGTGAAGAAGATAAATTATTGATTTTATCTGATGTTTTTCTCTCCAAGCCTTTAAAATTCTATCCTTATTCTTTATACTAGGAATTTTCATTATAATGTGCCTTAATGTGGGTCTGTTTTAGTTTTGTATATTTAGGAGTCCTATAAGCCTCTTGTATTTGATTTTCCATTTCATTCTTTAGATTTGGGACATTTTCTGATATTATTTCATTGAAAAGATTGTGCATTCCTTTGGTTTGTATCTCAGCACCTTCATCTATCCCAAGAAATCTTAAATTTTGTCTTTTAATGTTATCCCATAATTCTTGGAAGTTCTGTTCATGGTTTCTTAATATCTTCTCTCTGTGGTCAGCTCTATTTTCAAGATTATATATCTTGTCTTCATTGCCTGAGGTGTCTTCCAAGGGGTCTAGTCTGTCGGTAATGCTTTCTATTAAATTTTTAATTTGGTTTTGTAAGGGTCCGGCGAAGCGTCGGAGGAAGAGACCACCAAGAGACTGACTCATGCAATTGCAGAAGGGGATTTATTGGGGATCCATTCCAGCACGCTGGGGCTCTGTGCTCACTCAAGAATGGAGAGCAGCCCAGAGCCCAGAGCAAGGGTTGAGCAATGCTTAAGTACACTTTTTGGGGAGGGCGGGGACTTTACATACATCACAGTCTCCTTTAACAAATCATCATACACCGCGGGAAAATCAAACAACAATTCTGAGACATGATTAGTACATTCATTGGCGGGAACAGGTCAGGCGGGGGTGATAGGTCAGTTCTAAAGCAGGGTACACATTCAAACTGATTGGTTCAGGCCCTGTGATGTCTACATGCAAGGTCACACAGAGTCCTAGGTTATTAAACAACCAGGCGGTCAGGGGAAATATTTACTAGGCGGTTCCAAGTATTGTCTTAACAGCTACAGGAATTTCAGGTTTTACGTGTAGCATAGGAATTTAACAATACCTGGTCCTTTACATTTTAACTCAGGCCTTGCAGCTTAGAAACTTTACAGTGCCCGGTCTTTTATACTTTAACTTCAATTTCTTTTACCCTTACAGTTTATTGTTTCCTTCATTTTGAAGATTTCTGCTTTTTTTTTCAGAATTTCTGCCTCTTTATTGAAATGATCTTTCACTTCCTGTATTTTCTCTATGATTTCATTCATTATATGTCCTTTGCTTTGCAGATGAGTTTAATGATGTATATTTTAAACTCCTTCTCTGACATTTCTTCCATTGTGGTGTCAGTGGATTCTGTAATTGGAGTATCTTGGTTTGCTTGGGGTGATTTGTTGCCTTGCTTTTTCATGTTGTTTGTGTCCCTACCCATCTAAAAGTTCGGATATGAGGCAGTAGAGTTTCTACCCTGTGGACATATAATGTCCCTGAAGGTTTCCTGTACCTCACTGTTTAGGGTGAGGCAAATAATAACAACAACCAATGCAAACAATATGCATTGCAAATAGTTCCTACTATGACGTCTACAATGTTAATTATCACAAAACAGAAATTATATGATCAGTTATTGCCTATAATAAAAACAACAAGTTTGCAAAAGGGTTTATAATTTCAAATAGTGGACAGAAAGAGAGCAGAAGTTATATAGGATGTAATGACTGTGAGGCAGGAGAGAAGACAGAAGTAAAAGATTAAAGGAAGAGTGAAAGAACATGGAGGTTAGCTGTTAGTGGGAGAAAAGAGAGAATCAAGGGAAACAGGTAGGAGAAAAAAATATATAAAGTAAAATAAAAATATAAAACAAAACTAAAACAACTGATCAAACATCCTAGTTTACAAAAAAACTAATCCATGAAAAATAACTGGCCAGTTGTGTCTCACCCAGCTCATCCTGGAAACAGTGGAATTGGAGGAAGAGGGGTAGAGCCCGGTGGGTTTCCAAGACCAGTTGTCCCCTGTGTAAACTTCTGTCCACGTTTTGATTTTCTCCTGATCACGTAAGCACACTCCATGTCGTGCAGTGTGTATTTACTGGGCTGGGATTTCAGGCCAAACTTGGGTTTACCAGGAATTAGCTTCCTCAGATGCTGGCCCCTGTGCCAAGGCTGCAAAATGTTTCCTTCCTTTGTCCTCTTCAGGCTGCCACCTGGAGAGATGGTGGCTTCTTTCCCCACACATGGATATCCTGCAGCAAGTCTTTCAGGTTTGTTGGGCAATGTCCTTGATCTTTAAACATTCCATTTCCATACACACTTCAGTCCTCCCCCAAATGCTGGTTCCTTTAATTTCCTTATTTCTCCACTATGCTGACAAAGAGGCCACTCGGGCTGGTGCTTCAATCCCTGGCACAGCCCCCCCACCAGCCGCCCTGCGCAAAAAAAAAAAAAAAAATGCTTTAGAAATTACATTAAATAACATGGTTAGCTGGGTCCAATGGCACATCTGTGAAATTCCAGCAACTGGGGAGACTGAGGCAGGAGGATTGAAAGTACAAAGCCAGCCTCAGCAAATCAGCAAGGCCCTCAGCAACTTAGCAAGACCTGTCTCAAATACAAAAAATTAAAAGCAGTGGGGATGTGGCTAATTGTTTAAGTGTCTGGGTTCACTCCCTGGTACAAACAACAAAAAATAAGCAAGATTAAAATAGAATAAATTATAATTGTTATAATGTTAGCAGGAAGAGTGAAGCAGGTGGCATCACTATACCAGACCTTAAACTATACTACAGATTAATAGTAATAAAAACAACATGGTATTGGCACCAAAACAGACTGGTAGACCAATGGTACAGGATAGAGGACACAGAGACTAACCCACAAAATTACAATTACCTTATATTAGACAAAGTTGCTAAAAACATGCACTGGAGAAAAGATAGCCTCTTTAACAAATGGTGCTGGGAAAACTGGAAATTCATGTGCAACAAAATGAAATTAAACCCCTGTGTCTCACTATGCACAACTCAACTCAAAGTGGATCAAGGACCTTGGAATTAAACCAGAAAATCTCTGTTTAATAGAAAAAAAGTAGACCCTAATCTTCATCATGTGGGATTAGGCCCCACTTCCTTAATAAGACTCTTATAGCGCAAGAATTAAATCCAAGAATCAATAAATGAAATGGAATCAAACTAAAAAGTTTCTTCTCAGCAAAACAAATAATCTGTGAAGTAAACAAGAGAGCCTACATCCTGGGAGCAAATTTTTACCCCTCACACATCAGATAGAGCACTAATCTCTAGGGTATATAAAGAACTCAAAAAGCTAAGTATCAAAAATAAATAAATAAATAAATAACCCAATCAACAAATGGGCCAAGGACCTGAACAGACACTTCTCAGAAGAGGATATACAATCAATTAACAAAATATGAAAAAATGTTCATCTTCTCTAGCAATTAGAGAAATACAAATCAAAACTACTCTTATTATTTCACTCCAGTCAGAATGGCAACAATAAGTGTTGGTGAGGATGTGGGGAAAAAGGTACACTCATACATTGCTGGTGGGACTGCAGATTGGTGGCAGCCAATATGGAAAGCACTATGGAGATTCCTTGGAAATCTGGGAATGGAACCACCATTTGACCCAGCTATTCCCCTCCTTGGTCTATACCCAACAGACTTAAAAACAGCATACTACAGGGACACAGCCACATCAATGTTTATAACAGCACAATTCACAGTAGCTAAACTGTGGAGCCAACCTAGATGCCCTTCGATGGATGAATGGATAAAAAAAAATGTGGCATATATACACAATGAAATATTACTCAGCAATAAAAGAGAATAAAATCATGGCATTTGCAGGTTAATAGATGGAGTTAGAGAAGATAATGCTAAGTGAACTTAGCCAATCCCCAAAAAAAACAAATGTCGAATGTTTTCTCTGATATAAGGAGGCTGACTCATAGTGGGGTAGGGAGGGGGAACATGGGAGGAATAGATGAATTCTAGATAGGGCAGAGGGGTGGCAGGGAAAGGAAGGGGACAGGGGATTAGCAAGGATGGTGGAATGTAATAGACATCATTATCCAAAGTATATGTATGAAGACACTAATTGGTGTCAACATGCTTTATATACAACAGAGATATGAAAAATTGTGCTGTATAAGTGTAATAAGTATTGTAATATATTCCGCTATCATTTATTTTTTAAAAAATCAATAAAAAAGAAAAAAATACAACTTAATAGAAAAAAATTTCAATGACTGTATTTACGCTGCTGGTACTGGAAAAACAAAAACAAAGGCCACTGATGATAATGTGAACAAATATGTGACTCTGGTAATAAAATAGATGTATCAACTGGGTGCAGTGGCACAAGCTTGTAATCCTAGCTACTTATCAGGATGAGGCAGGAGGATGGCAAGTTCAAAATCAGACTCAGCAACGTAGTAAGGCCCTAGCCAACTTACTGATACACTGTCTCAAAACTTAAAAAAAATAAAGGACTAGGAGTGTTGATCCTTGGTAGATCACACCTGAGTTGAATCCCTCGTACTAGCACATAAAAAAGGACATACATATTAAGGTTGTCACATATTTTTAGCTGTACACTTGTTAAAGTAAAAAGGAAATAATAGCATTCAACATTTGTACTGGAAGTAGGTATTCTGATACATTGCTGGTAGAGGTCTCAGTGGTATAGTCCTTTTGGTCATCAATTTTTCAGTATACCACAGAAATCCCTAAAATGTATCTACCTTTTTACCATGCAATTTCGTTTTTAGACTAATTCCTTAATGAAATATTCATGAGTGTGTCATAAAATTCTGATATAAGTATGTTAAACACAGTATTATGTTTTGTATAGTGAGGAGTTGGTCTAATTAAAAGTCCAATAATATCATTTATCCGTGAATGTAAATGTATAGTCATTGAAAAACATCTTCATTATTTCTCATTGGAAAAACATATTGAAAACCAGACCCCAAAATTTCATAGCATTTTAAACATATATAATTTTAAATATTATACATACTCATTAACCGTTTATAATATATATAGTTAGAGTCTGAAATTGCTTACTTCTTAATTTTACAGTGCTTATCTATATACATAGTTTTTACTTTTTATCTTTGTTCTTTAAAAAAATTTGTCATAAAACATTTGCTGCTTCTTAAATCCTGGTGGTATGAGGAGGTGATATTTGGAATTATGTTCTTCATCTCAAGAATTATTCTGTCTTTAATAACTAATTTATTCATTATGAAAACAACACTTTTACTTGAATGATTTTTTTTCTAATGTATTTCATTTGTTGAAGGGAATAGGACCAATAGAATTTTGGCTATTAAGTTTCCCTTTGCTTTGTAGTGTTATTTGAAAGAGTGAGATCTTGGAGTATTACAAGAGCAAAAAACCACAATAATTCAGAACCAACACCTTCCTGAATTGGGTGTTCACTAAATTTATCATCTTCTGTTTTTTTTCTTTTGTGCTTAAAATATAAAAAATGATAACCTAATGAGATATTGTCTATATGTGCCATGAAATACAGTGATTCCTATATATGCAATAGTTATCAGATGTCAGTATCATACTCTGTTTCCCTTACTTTAAACTCTACATCACTTAGAAGAAGTAATGTGGATCAAATTGCTATTAGTTTGACTCAGAATGCATGCATTTTCCACCTGTGAGTTGTGACCTTAATTTTTTTATTCTCAGCTGTCATTGAACCTAAATATTGTATAACATCTCAGTGCGGATGAGTTGATCCTAGTATTCAGATTATAGAACCACTTTTCCAAGCACCATTAAGAACTAAGGTGGTAGGTAATTGACAGCACTAAATCCTCAATATTGCTTCCATAAATGCGATATTCTAAAGCAGAGATCTCTTTTTCTTAAATCACACTTTCAAAAATTTGTTGGATTGGCCAACTGTAATCTACAGAATGAGGTAAATATGACTTCCAAAGTACTCCTTCTCGTTTTCCACAGGCAGCAAATAGATTGCCTGGCGTTTGTGTTCTGTTCCCCAGAAGGCTAGATATTTTCTTCATGAAACTCCATGTGAGTGACAAAACAGAGCTATGTTCAACATTTGCCCTTGTGCATTACTAGAGAAAGAATGATAGGGGAAGGAGTTCTTCTGAGGAAGAACCAGATCATTTGTCTTTTACTTAATATGAATATTTTGTTTTCATGTTTGAAATTCCCAGACAGCACTGACTCTGTCAGAAGGGACTGAATCATAGGAAATATGTATATGAAGAGAACTGAAAGGAAAAAGCAAACACTGTCTTGTTCTCCTAAAATTTGAAATTGCCTGTTTCTCTTAGTCCTCAGTAATATTTTGTTGCCACATCACAACTGCAGCATAGTCAATGCATCAGTGGGGGAGAGGGAAAGGATGTGTGAGAGAGAGAGAGAGGGAGAGAGAGGCAGTATGTCTGAGAATGAGTGTATATATATTTGGTTCAGGGAGAGTATCCCAGATCATACTCATTATTAACCAATCAGGGAAACTATTGAATTTTGTGTCTATTTATCCCTGGAAGTTTTGAAAATCAGGGCTCCCACCTGTTGTCATGAGGCACCCAGAAATGACCATCATAGGGTTTTCCACAGTTAGAGTTTTAAAATGTTACTTTGTGCCTTGAGTTAACAGATGAGGTAAGTTCCCAAGTATTCATCTCAGGCTCCAATTGCATAATTTACGATTGCATGCATACTTACCCGTTTTGCATGCTCAGCATAAGAGCATATTTTTGAGGATTTATCTTTGTTATCCTGATAATTATCTTTCAGAAATGCTTAAGAGAGAGGAAATACTATCTCAAGTAACAGACCTAGAGGAGAGAATACTGAATTTGTTTTTTCTTTTGCTATTAATGTTAATTTGTATGTCCTGGGGCAAGATCTCCCATAACCCACCTTGGTTTGTGGGTTAAGTGTGGAAATTTTCTTAGTTCAAGAATCCAATGATACCTATCCCTGGCCTTACTTCCTGTTTGAAAGACCATCTTGAAGGGAAAGTTATTTTCCGTTAAAATATTTCTGAAATTCTTCTTATCTAAAACCCTTTTAAAATGGACATTTTTTCTTATCTCTTCATTTAATTGTATGAACTGCTACAATCTCAGGACTTAACAAATGTTACTCCTACTGAGAAAATGTCAGTGCCACTCATTAGGTACAAAATCTTTGTGATTATTCAGAATTTCCATTATGGGGTCTCAAACTGCCTTTTTTATCTGTCTGTCTCTCTGTCTTTCCTATTTGCTGAAGACACTCCTCCCAAATTGAAGCAATTCTCTTTGTCAAGAACACTCTTTAATACCCTGGGTCTTTTTACCAGGCATTTTATTATGGCTTGAATATGAGCTATTCCCTCAAACCCCTTATAACTGTAATCTAATTAGTAGATTAATTCATTTGATGGGTTAATAATTTAAATGGATTAATGAGTAGTAACTGTAGGCAGGTAGGATGTGACTGGAGGAAATAGGTCACTGGGTCCCTGCCCTTGCAGGTTATATTATCCCAATCTCCTTGCACTCAAGCTCTTTTTTGTTTCCTGGCTATCATGAACTGAGAAACTTTCCTGTCATGCTCTTCAGCCATGATGTTCTGTCAGAAGGGTGAGGCAGAGCTGTGTAATCCACTGACCATGGACTAAACCTCTGAAACCTTGAACCAAAATTTACTTTTCCTCCTCTAAGTTGTTATAGCAATGCAAAGCTGACTAAAACATCTTTATGGTCTACATTTACTGCTTCTGCCCTTTAACCATATGTGCTGAAATCTTACACATCCTTCCAGGCTCATTTTAAATACCAGAACTTTTATGAAGGTTTCTCCAGTTCTAAGTGGATGTGATGTCTTCCTTTTTCATAGTACTTCTTTTATGGCAGTACCTTATCTACCTTGAGTAGGATGTATCATTTATTTGTGTCTTGGATCCAGAAAAAGGAAAGATGATAAAGAAGTATCCCCTGCATTTCATTCTTTTCATGAACAAAGACTCAAAATACCCCAAATAGATAAGTATTGTTGTTTTGTTTTACTGATGAGAACATGAACTCTGGGCGGATATATTATTTTGGGAATACAGTAAATAGGTGGCAGAGTCAGGAAGTAAATGCATTTATTTGACTTTAAAGGTTTTCCATAATATCATTCTACCTAACATATTAATTTCCAGGTGTGAGCTGTGAATCTTGTGGGTAAAGATTTGTATTACTTATCTCTATTTCTGTGTAGTGAAGCACGTTGCAGGAAATGGTACATAGTAGCTGGGAATGGTAGTGCATGCCTTCAATTCCAGTGACTAGAGAAGCTGAGGAAGGAGGATTGCAACTTTGAGGCCAGCCTCAGTAATTTGGGGGGCCACTCTCTCAAAATAAAAGAGGGATAGAGGGGTATAGCTCAGTGGTAGGGTACTCCTAGGTTAAATACTCCATACCACACACACACATGAAAAAATGGTGCACAATAAGTTTTTGTAAAGTTTACTTGTTTTGAATAATAAAATAAGTGAATTCTTGTTTGGAAAAAAAACTGTTTTGGGGTCCTATGTGTAATTAAAAGTAATTTTATTATAAAAAGAGATGTAATCAGCTATTATTCTGAAATAAGGACCAAAAGTTGGGGGCTGAGGTTGTGCCTCAGTGGTAGAGTGCTTGCCTAGCATGTATGAGGCACTGGTTTGATCCTCAGAACCACATAAATGTAAAATAAAGATATTGTGTCCACCTAAAACTAAAAAAAGTAAATATTTTTTTTTAAAGTTGGTTGGGTTAACATTCCAATTGATCTTTCTTTTTCCACATTTGCTCATGTTTCTCCAAATAGAGTAGATTTTTATTTTTTCAAATGTCAGCGTTTTAATTTTAAAAAAGCCTTCAATTTATGTATTGCTTTGTAATGTTCAAACTTTCATTATCTCATTTCACTTTTATGATTTTTATTTTATTTTGTTTTATTGGTACTGGGGATTGAACCCAGAGCCTGTGCATTCTAGGTAAGTGCTTTACCACTGAGCTGTGTTCCCAGATCTTTTTGTTATTGTTATTATTGTTATAAAAGAAATTCAATGATAAATGGAGTTAATATTTTCCTCATTTGACAAAAGTAGAAACTGGGGCCTAAAATGATCTTATTCAAGGTCAAAAAATTAATCAGCAGTAGTCTTTTTGCCTTGGGTAATAGCTACCATATTTTGAGGATGTACCAGATACCAAGTATCTGCAAAGTGTCCTACTCCCATTTCTGTCCTTCATTCTGTGTGTGTCTGTATATATTCTCATTATTCCTTGCAATAAATTTGCAAAAAACAAAGAACTATTGTTATCCCATTTTACATATGATTCTTTTAAAACAGAAAGAAGTTTGCTAATGTGTTAAAAATTACTCATCTGGGGAAGTGGATCTGGGATGTGAGCTGCCACCATGTTCCTCTGTTTCTAAGCTGTGTATGAGGAGCACCAGGCTGTGGCACCCTAGCCGTCACTTAAACACCTTTTCTCCTGTGGGATTCTCACTTGGTGTTTTTTTTTGTTTGTTTGTTTGTTTGCTTTTTGGTTCATGTATAAAATTTTAGTCATTGTGAGCAGAATGTTTCCTAGTAGGGGAGAAAAACTGTGGTAATGTCCCCATAAGTGAAAACTCTATCAGGTAATGGGAAGGGTGCTAGTAAGTGGGTTGCCTGTTTCTGATTTACCTTAGTTCCCTTTTTTGACACCTTTTGTGAAAATTCTCTCATCTGTTCATAATGATCCTCTAAAGCAGCCCTCTCCCTATGGCTTTCTCTGGAACAAAATAAGGAAGGTTCAGGTTTCCTTAAGGGACTAGCAGGCATTAGAACCTTCTGGATGCAACCAAATTTTTCTTCAAGTTAATTAAGTTTGAGCCAATGTCAAATGAATCTTTTTCTTAAGTTCTTTTCCTCTGATGGGGCAAAAGAAATAGATTTGGTAATGATATCTCTGACTACCAAGAATTGTTTTATGTTTCCTATTTCTTTGCTGTTACCATTTACATTATTGGAGCCACTTAGAGGACAATGAACAACAAATGAGCATCTTTTTAGAATAGTATTGGTGTTTTTCACTTAAATCCTTCAGGGGTTTTGTATTCTTCACAGAGACCTTTGTGTGTTGAGCTATTACTTAGCATTTTTCTCCCCATAAAACTTGCATTACTAACAGCTACAGCTGCTGTTTCTGGTGGTATTCAGCCAGTAGTCCTTTGCCTCTTTAATGATACTGACTTTTGATTATCTTCTGGTCTTACAATTAATAAATAAAAACTTATTTGAGTTCAAACACTAAGAACTATTTACCTCTAATCTTGTTTTGGTAGTGTGATAAAGTATAAAATAAGCAGAACCTAGAGTTTAAAGGACTGTATAATCCTGCAACTGTAAATCTCCATATCTAATATCCTACTTAAGAGTCAAGAGATTCCAATGAGAGCATTTTAGATAGTACTATTCCTGGTCACATTAGTATTTCCAGTACCTTTATATGATGGAGAGACTGCTGTGAGTCTTTCTCATTGGTGCTGAGGTACTGGGATGCTGGGTATTATCTGAGGACAAAATACTTTTTATTTCAACATTGCTTACAAAGGAGCAAATAATTAAAATCCATAACTGTGTAATAAATAGGCAAATAGTTATATAAACTACAATGCTGTTGTTCAATTGAAATGTTATACATTTGCTAAAACTAATTTCATGAAGATCAAATAATATCCATGCAAAATATTTGTAATACAATGTCAAATGAAAGAAGCAGAATGAAAATTTTATAAACAAAATGATTGCAAGTGTGTAAAAACCATGTTCATAGTTGGGACAAAAGTTCAGCCTGAAATCTGTTAAAGGTAAATAATTGTGTTGGGGCTGTGTCTTCTTATTTTTCTTCAAACTTATCAGCATTTTATATTTTTTTTTGTTCTTGGAATTTAAAAATATTTAAACTTTTTTTAAAAAAATTAAATTTTTATAACTTTCTTCTAATTTCATATTTACTTTTGCCTTCAATTACAGTAGTACAAAAGAAATCCACTGTTTTAGATTTTTGTTTTTTTATATCAGTCTCCTTCATTTAGCTTATTTCTGCCTGTAAAATAATTCCTTTTTAACAGATTAGGTTTAGGTAAACTAAAGGAAGATGTTTGGCATGTGTAAGGGTTTTGTGGGATTAAGATTTCCTAGCAAAATTCTAGGCAAGGAGACTGAGAAGTGTGGTCAAGATTAGATCAGGGCAATAAATCATAACTGGTGAAAACCGAGAGTGTGTGGTCACTGTAAAGAAGAGCACCAAGGGAAGAACACAAGGCAGTTTTTCTATATGTCAGTTAATTTCCAACTGTGCCTTCCAAGAACTCTGTAGTATGTCATTCCCTCTGTTCAGAAACTTTTAATGATATCCACTCCTTCAAGTCAACTTCTATCCATATTGATTTTATTTCTTGTAATTCCCTTACAGTAAGTGTGACTTCAGCCAATTATATTTGTTAATTGTTCCCAGTCATTCTATGTTCATTTTTTTAGCTTTAGACACTTGTGATTTTCCTTCTTCTTAGAATGACTTCTCATCTTACTTTCAAATATTTCTTTCCTTTAAAATACAATTCAGTACCCATTTTTTTTTTCTATGAAGTGTTTAAGGGTTGGTCCCCCACTTCTTCATAGTTCATATCCCAGGTGTTTAACTTTCTTGTGAATTCCTATAGATCTTATTGTCTCTATTCTCTACTTGAAACTTATATATATATTTTTTCTTAGTTTTTCCCCGTATATTCTCTTTATCATTAACCAAGATTACAGTCCTTTGAAGGAAAGTATCTTAGACTTTTTAATATGACCAACACTGAATTGGTATCCAGCGGATGTCAGGATGAAATTGGATATGTTGAAGAGGAAACTCAAATGATTACTATCACATGATATTTTCTGTTCTGATTACCAATTTATTTTTGCTTTATAATCCCATTTCATTGAGAATGAGATTGGGAAAGCACTAAAAGGGTATTTATCCAAGTTTCTCAGGAAGAAAATATTGCTGCTTGAGAATGTTGCACTAAGGTCATTCTAAGTTACATTTTTTGCTTCTTTGACAGGATGGAAAATTTGAGCTTGTAAGTTAGTTGGTGCTAGGATACCCCAGCTGATCTTGCACATATTGTGGGGTGAGGAGTTCACCATTAAATGAATAGGAATCTGGTACATGCCACTGTTCAGCAGTGGTGGTGTATAGCCACAGATTTAATATGGCTTATTAAGTGCTACTTGAATTTCTGCTAACAAATAACATACATTATTGGAAATCAGACACAGTGCATACTTGCCCCTGGGGATTCCTCTTTCTTTGAATTGGCAATTGCCAGCTCCTTGCTCTTTTGAGTCCTTGGCTATAGATGAGGTCAGCTCTCTTCTTATGAAAAAGCTACCTTCTAAAAAGTGATTATGATTAAGGGGACACACACACACACACACACACACACACACACATTGAAATTTCTACTCTACAGTGTTTCCCTGAATGTATTGTTATATTTTTAAAAAAGGTTTCTCTAAAGGATATCTACTTCTTATTTATATAGCATGTACGGTAATTTGCCTTTACATGATTCATAAAAATGAATGATTTGCTTCCTTACCTATTCTAAAATGGTAACAAAGAAAGGAAACTTTTTTATCTTACGTGTGTTTTGTTTTGTTTTAGTCGATTATTACAGTTTATTTTTATTTTAGATTTCCTTTAATTGTTATATACCTTGATAACTCCTTTGGAATATAGTATTAGGATCAAGCAGTGACAGGGACCTGAAAATGGAAAGCACTCTTTCAGCAAACAGGTGCAAATTCTCCATCTAAAGAGTTTTAGATAGAGAACAAATCCTTAGAGTAGTTTCTTCTATGCCTGTTTTTGTAGATATGAGCATAGATATCAGATGGAACTATGTAAAATCTAAGGATTCTTTTTCAGAACTATATTATTTGTTCCACATTGACAATACATATTTTTATATTTACATACAATATGTATTTTTCTGCTGTGGTCATACACAGTTTGTTCATCGATTTCACTAACAAATCCCTGAACAAAATGTTTATTAAAAGTCTGTTCTTTAGAAAAGGAGATAAGTGGGGGCTGGGGTTGTGGCTCAGTGGTAGAGTGCTTGTCTAGTATGCATAAGGCACTGGGTTCGATCCCCAGCACCACATAAAAATTAAGGTATTGTGTCCATCTACAACTAAAAAAAATATTTACAGAAGAAAAGGAGATAAGTGGATGTGTCCTTTAAATTGATGAATAATGAACATAGGAAAAGGAACAAATCATAAGTATATACTTAGGTGAATTTTCACAAAGTAGGCATACCTGCATGATAAGCACCAAGATCAAGGAACAGAACATAACTAGTTTCCTGAAGGTCCCTTCTCCTTGTTCTCTTTCCTCTTCTCCTTCCAAATTATAACTCTTTCCTGGGGGCAATTATTATCTGTACTTCTTTTTTCATTATCTGTACTTCTAATATTGTATGTAGCTTGATTTTGCCTGTTTGTTCAATGTTGTAGTATGTACTCTTTCATGTAAGTTCTTAGATTCAACATTATGTCTATGAAATTTATCAATTGGATGTAGAAATTTTTGTTCATTCTTTGTCCTGTTATACTTGTTCTATTATTTGAAAATGTTTCATTGTGTTTTCCATTCTACTATTATTGGACATTTGAGTTATGTTCACTTTTTAGTTATTAGAAATAGTGTTCCTTTGAAACTTATTTTATATGTATTTTGGTGAATATATTTAAACATATATTTCAGAGTGGAATTGATGTGTCATAGAGTATGAAAATGTCCAGGATTCCGCTGAACAATTTTCCAAAGAAGTATGTCAATTTGTGTTTTCACTAGTGTAATTTGAGAATTCCAGTTTATTTATATCTTTGCTAACTTTTGGACTTACCTATCCTTTTTATTTTAGTTCTTCTATTAGATACATAATGGTGTTACATTGGCATTTCAGTGATCATTTTTGTGAGGACATATGAAATCAAGAAGCTTTTCATATATTTTTCTTGGCTATTTCTTTTCTTTTTCCTTCCCTCCCTTCCTTCCGTCCTTAGTTTTTTGTTTTTTTTTTTTTTGGTACCAGAGATTGAACCCAGTGACTCATAACCATTGAGGCACATCCCAGCCCTTTTTATTTTTTTGTGACAGGATCTTGCTATGTTGCTTAGGGCCTCACTAATTTGCTGAGGCTAGCTTTGAACTTGAGATCTCCTGCCTCAGCCTCTGGAGTTGCTGGGATTATACTCGTGTGCCACTGTGCTTGGCTTTATGGCCATTTCTATGTACTTCTTTGTGGAATGTCTGTTTGAGTCTGTTATCCATTATTCTGTTGAGCTAAATGCCTTTTTCATAGTGATTTAACATCTTTCAATATATATTTAGTTGAGCAGTTGTCATAAAAAGAATAATGTTCTCCCAAACATATTTACATCCTAATCCCCCAAGCCTTTAAATATGTTACTTGGCAAAAGATAGTTTGCAGATATCATTAAGTTAAGGGTCTTAAGGAAGATTATCCTGTACTAGCTGGATGGACCCAGTGTAATCTTAAAGGGTCCTTAAAAGAGGGAAGGAGGAATGTCAGAGAAGGATTCAGAATGAAAGAAATAAGAGTCTTAGTGCTGTAGTCAGGAGCCAATGAATGTGGACAGCCCTTTTTCAACCTTCTAAGAAGCTGAAAAAAGGAGTAGATTTTCCACTGGTGCATCCATGAATACACCCTTAAATTTAGCTCCATGTGACCCATTTTGGGCCTCTTGAGCTCCAGAACTGCAAAAAAAAAAAAATCTCTGTTGTTTTAAGCTACTAGGTTTGTGGTGATTTGTTACAAAAGGAATAGGAAGGTTCCCATATATTTTGGTCTTCAGAATCCTTTCTGTGATTAAATGTTACTGAGGATTCCAAAGAGCTTTTGTTTATACGGGTTATAGCTATCAGTATTTGCCATATTATATGCTAATATTTTAAATATATTTATATATTTATTTTAAAATAGCAGCAACACACCCATTATTTATGAACATGAATAACATAAATTTCAAGAAAAATAACTAGATTTTCCAAAAAAAAAAAAAATTTAGCGAGGAGAATAGCACCACTTTATACCTTTAATGTTTGCCCTAGGAGAAGTTGAATATCTCAGATTTGCTTCTGAATCAGTCTGTTGAAATATATTGTTCTGTTTGAAGTATATGTGAAAATATGGCCTTGCAGATACAAAGTTAGATAAAAGAGAAGTATTTTAATAGACCTTTCAAATAATTTTTGATATTTTTATTTCACAATATAGCAAAAACATGACATTTTAGTGGTTTATATAGTTATTTTATTTATTTATTTTTCTTTTAAAATTTATATACGACAGTGGAATGCATTACACTTCTTATTACACATATAGAGCACAATTTTTCATATCTCTGGTTATATACAAAGTATATTCACACCAATTTGTGTCTTTATACATGTACTTTGGATAATAATGATCATCACATTCCACCATCATTTATAACCCCATGTACCCTCCCTTCTCCTCCAACAACTCTGCCCTATCTAGAGTTCGTCTATTCCTCCCATGCTCCCTCTCTCTATCCCACTATAAATCTGCCTCCTTATATCAAAGAAATATTACATATTTGGTTTTTGGGGATTGGCTCATTTAGCATTATCTTCTCTAACTCCATCCATTTACCTACAAGTTCCATGATTTTATTCTCTTTTATTGCTGAGTAATATTCCATTGTATATATATGCCACATTTTTTTTTATCCATTCATCCACTGAAGGGGCATCTAGGTTGGCTCCACAGTTTAGCTGTTGTGAATTGTGCTGCTATAAACATTGATGTGGCTGTGTCTCTGTAGTATGCTGTTTTTAAGTCCTTTGGGTATAGACTGAGGAGAAGGATAGCTGGATCAAATGGTGCTTCCATTCCCAATTTTCCAAGAAATCTCCACACTGCTTTCCATATTGGCTGCACCAATTTGCAGTCTCACCAGCAGTGTATGAGTGTACCTTTTTCCCCACATCCTCGCCAACACTTATTATTGTTTGTATTCCTAATAGCTACTATTCTGACTGGAGTGAGATGAAATCTTAGAGTGGTTTTGAATTGCATTTCTTTAATTGCTAGCAATGATGGCACCAAAACAGACTGGTAGACCAGTGGTACAGAATAAAGGACACAGAGACTAACCCACAAAATTACAATTATCTTATTAGACAAAGGTGCCAAAAACATGCATTAGAGAAAAGATAGCCTCTTCAACAAATGGTGCTGGGAAAACTGGAAATCCATATGCAACAAAATGCAATTAAATCCCTATGTCTCACCCCCCAAAACTCAACTCAAAATAGATCTAGGACTTAGGAATAAAACCAGAGACCCTGCATCTAATAGAAGAATCTCCATTATGTGGAATTAGGCCCCAACTTCCTTAATAACACGCCTGTGGCGCAAGAATTAAAATTAAGAATCAATAAATGGGATGGACTCAAACTAAAAAGTTTCTTCTCGGCAAAAGAAACAATCTGTGAAGTGAATAGAGAGCCTACATCTTGGGAGCAAATCTTTACCCCTCACACATCAGATACAGCACTGATCTCTAGAATATATAAAGAACTCCCAAAGCTAAGCACCAAAACAGCAAATAACCCAATCAATAAATGGGCCAAGGACCTGAACAGACACTTCCCAGAAGATGAGATACAATCAGTCAACAAATACATAAAAAAAACCATGACATTTGATTCTCTATTAAAGGTTAGTTAATGTGAAATCTGGGAAATTATATATGAACTTTTCATGTTCTATTACCTTATAAGTTTATTAGTTCATTTTATATTTATTATAAACTGATGCACAAAAATTGCTTATACTTATTGGGTACCATGTGTTATTTTTACACATAAATATATTGTATAATGGTCAAATCAGCATAAGCATATGTATTTCTTCAAATTATGATTTCTTTATGGTTGCCAACCTTCAAACTTCTTCTGTACAATGACTATAGATAATAATAATGTATTGTGTACTTTTTCAAAAAAGCTAGAAGAAAGAACTTTGAGTATTTTTCTTTGAATAAAATGTTTATTCAGCATGTTTTTATGGCAACACACATTTATCATTGAGAAAATATTGGTTCACTCAAGTTATGTAGATCTACCATATGTTGATGTGTTTTATTATAAAATTAAAAATTATATTCCTTACTATTACTTGCAGTCTCATTAAAAAACAAAATAAAAACATTTTTAAGAGTCAGGACTCTGTCTCATGGTTAGGGATACTAGTTTTCCAAAATTCTGAATTTTACTTGTAGCTTTGAATTTTGTCATTGCAACTAATATTGTCTGTTGATTTTCTTGAAGCAACAGGTTTATGTTTTTTATTTTCTAGAAAATCCATAAAAAATTCCCAAGTTGGAGTAATCAAATTTGTCTCTTAGCAGTCTTTTCAAGTAAAAATGATGTTCCATGAAAAAGGAAGTAGATAGTTTAGCTTGCAACTACAAGCAGTCATACAAATGCTTTTATTTGAGATAATCCTTATACTTGGGTATGCAGTATAAATGCTTCTGCATATTTCCCAGTTTAATATGCAGAATTTTTTAAAAGTCATGTACTGAAGGAATGGTATTTAGTGAAATTAATAGCTTTTGCTGCTTCATTGCCATTTGTACATAAAGCTGCTATTTCTGTTACTGTGAGTACCTAGCAGTGAAGAAGGCAGGTACTGACCTCAATTCAGGCTAAGCCACCAGTAGTTTTGCCCATCATTGCTTTTGTACCATCAATGGAAGTGTCAATATAGTAAAAAAAAGGCAAAAAGCATATGAGTATTATTACAAAAATTGTTTGGGCCTCTTAAGAGTGTCTAAGGGTAGTACCCCCTGGGCATCTATAGACTGCAACTTTAGATCTACTATTGTAGTTGATTGTTCTTTATGGGGGTAAATGTGTGTGTGTGTGTGTGTGTGTGTGTGTGTACACATATATGATTCTCTCCTAGTTTGTAGCTTGCCTTTTTGCTCTCTTAATGCTGTCAGTTGATGATAGTATTATACTTTAGGAAGTATAAATTTATTTTATAGTTTAATTTTTTAAATTAATCTTTTTTTTTTTTTTGCTTCTCTGGGAATTGTAATGCCAGTCACAACAGTTTGGTCATATTATCATTTTGCTATTCTTCTCTGTGCCATACCTCTGTTTCCTAGCCCCTCTGTTTTCTTCTCTAGTACCATGGAGATGTCCAATCTACAGTGTTGGTGGATGTGCTTCTTGCAGCTCTGCCTTCTTTAATTGTATGCCTTCAGCATTCTTTGCTCTACATTCCAAGCATTGCTGTTAACTTGAAGTATATTAATTGACAGGTTGAAAGAAAAGGGAAAGATTATAAAAGTATATCTCAAATATTTACAAGAAGTTATATTCCTCTGGATCACCAATATATTTCCATTAACCAATGTAGGCCTAAAATTATTTTATTTAGAAAATGAGTAATCAAGATTGTTTTAAAACTAATAAAACTTTGTATATGATAACTGCCTTTGTATATGAAAACTTTGTAAATGATAACTAATAGCTAACATGTAGTAAGCATTTAACTGTGATATTTATAGTAGATAATATTAAAATTTATATAATAGTTATAGTATATATCATTATAATAAAAAGATTCTTCCTAATATATATGAGATATGTTATTTTGAAATTTTTAAAGGAACAGTATAGATATATTACATTATAGGTTCTATAGGAAATATGAGGTTTGGGATCCGGAGGGAACAGTTAATTGTGATGTTTCTTTAGGGTTTCCCTTTCCTTTGGCAGTGGTACCTGGGGATCCTTCCAGGTGTTTTTTGTTTATCTCTTTACCTTCTTGATGGAGCCTGGTTCCCAAGTGTAGGACGGAGAGTGATTCTAATAAGTATAAGCTTTATAGTTTCAATAGTAATAATTAAAACTTCATTTCTAGTGCAGCTTTGATGTTAGCTGATGGCCTTAGTTCTACTACACATGAGATCACTGTGGATAACCCTAATAATACCTTATCTATTTTTATTGAGGGAAAATTGCTGGACCTCATACAATTGTATTACTAATGATAACAGTAGAGTGTCAAGAGGAACTTCTGGTGACTTTTTGTCTGATTCAGTGAGTTCCTCTAATTATGATATGTAGCCCTCGATCTCCTTTTAACTATAAATTGCTACTATTCAAAACTAGTAAGCCACAGTACCTTTATGTACTTTATGAATTTCTACCAATCTTGTGAATCATGTGTAAGTTAGCAAGTAACCTCTCACACCAGTTCCTTTACTTAAAAAAAAAAAAAAAGTGAAAGTAATGTGATTAACTTCGGGGATCAAAATATTTTTAATTTATTTTTCAGCTGGTACACGGACAAAAAAAATTATATTAATGGGAGTCCTCTGTGATGTTTCAATGCATACATAGTTTGTATATTGCTTAAATCAGGTGAAAGATGTCTATTTCCTCAAATATTTATCATTTCTTTATGGTGAAAATTTTCAAAATCCATTCTACTTTTTAAAATAAACGGTACATAATTGTTATGTATAGTCATCTTACTGTGAAATAGCACACCAGAACTTTTTACTCCTCACTGTATCCTAGTACTCATTGATCAACTTTTTCCCGTCTTTCTTCCCATAATTGTGTCCTGTAATGTATACTATAACCTTTACAGTATATGAACTGTCTCTTACAGAACCCTTCAATAAACTTGCCAAGTTGTGTCATGATTTCATTTCTGCTCAGGCAGAAATTGGCTTAAAAGCATTCAGTCCAAAAGCCTGAGAGAGTTTGAGAAAGTGATCTTGTCCAAATACTAAAGTTTAGCATATTTTTCTTTCTTTCAGATCTCTTTGAAGGCCATTTTACTCTAACTACATTAATGGGGTATATGGAAATATTGGGTAGCCTTCCCTAGTTTTCTGGAGTACTGATTTTTCTGTTCATTATTTTCTTTTTCTGTTTATTATTTTCTCCAAAGGATACACTGTGGAGTTGTTAGGGAAAGAAAAGAACTTAGTCTCAATTGCTGGGTATTGTTACTGGGTATCTTACCATTAATTTCCAGTCTTTTATTTAGAGTAAGATATGAATAGTCAATGGTCCTTTGCTTTTTCTTGTTGATATAGGAAAGCCAAATGATGGAAAGAATAGTTATGTGGAAGTTGAATTAGACCTGTTATGAATGGATCTATAAAGCAGACCCTGGAGGGAGTTTAAATGAGCTAGTTAATTCATGGGTAGCCTAATAACAGAAGAAAGGAATTTTTTTTGAGTATGCTATAAAGTCAGTCCACATATAGGATAGTGTAGACTAGAACTTGTAATCTTCCAAATATGAGATTCTTGTGCCTCTATCTCTATATGCTGGACCCACATTTGTTTAAGAGTTTGATATAGTATAAATTAGTTAGATTTCATTATCTGTATAGTGCTTAGTAGTTATTTAGCACAATAAATGTAAAAGTATATGTTAGAAATTAAGCTAGTAGTGAAGATTATTTTAGATCAGGGTCTGAACTTGGAGGAATTTTCACCTTATATTTCTTGTTTTATTATTTAGTTATAAAATACTGAGTTGATTCAATATAATTATACACATTGGAAGGATTACTTCTGAAACTTCTTTATTATTTTATCTTTCAATAACTTCCATGGGAAAAATGATAATGCTATAAGACAAATTAGAATGTAAAATGAGTAACAAAGACTCAAAAGGTAAAGGACTTAAATCAGATTTACAGTTTACCACTCTAGTTAAGATTTCTAAAAGCTTTATAATATGAGCTGAGGTATATTTTTCTTATAAGTGAAACAGTAGACTTACAAATTTGTGCCTTTCTCTTATTTCACAATTGAACTCAATAAAATGTCATATGACTCTTTTGGACTTGTGAATATGTTAAAGAATGCTGATGACATTCTGTATCTCTCCAAAAGTCTTAGCCATCTTCTCAGATACCACAATGACAATAACTATCTCAACCAAAGCAGGGAGGAAGCTGACACTGATCTTCAGTTAGCTCCCTGTCTGATTGTTCTAACACAGCACTATATATTTATAGAGAACTTATATTTAGGCCATTTAAATTTGAATATTTGATTCAGTAAGATGTTCCAAACCATTATTTCTATAATATAACATATAATTTTTCTAATGTTCATATTCTACTTTCATGTTTTTTATCTTCTGCTATTTTAGTTGTCTAAGTAGTATGTTTTTTCAGTTAGCTTATTCCTCATTTTGTTAATGGGGAAATGATGGTAATAGATATCTAAAACGTTCAATCACAAGTTATTGCTACAAATACAGTAGGTTCACCTATTCCACAGTTTTACTTGATATGGTTTCAGTTACCTGTATTCAATGATGATCAGAGCACATTAAATGTAAAATTCCAGAAATAAGCAATAAGTTTTAAATTGTCTTCTGTTCTGAGTTGTGTGATTAAGTTTGTCACTGCCACATTCTATCTAGGCCAGGACATGAAATCATCTTTTTGTCGAGCATATTCGTGTCATACATGTCCAGTAGTCAATTATAGCCATCTAGGTTATCATGTCAACTATTGCAGTATCATGTTCAGGTATTCATTGTCTATTGCTTCATCAAAATGAAGCAATAGGTCATTAGCCTCATAAGAATTGTATTATCTCATATCATTACAAAGAAGAAGGATGAGCATAGTTCTATAAGATATTTTGAGAGAGGTAGAAAGGGATAGACTAAATTCATGTAACTTATTACAGTATAGTGTTATCATTATTCTATTTATTACTAATTATTTTTGTAACCTATTAATTTATAAATGAAACTTTATCATGTGTATGTAACTACAGGAAAAAAACTGTATATGTAGAATTGAGTACTGTCCATTGTTTCAGGCATCCACTTGTATCTTAGGAGATATATCCTTGAATAAGGGCCCATTGCTGTATAGTGTTTGTAATTATATTGTCTATTACCTTTATCTTCATAAGTTTATTTTGCAAACAACTGTTTAATTATATAAATTGAATTCCATTGGCTTGAATGAATAGAGATGCTCCGCTCTAGCTAATGATAGACAAACAAAATTATGTTTTTTAAAAGATGAGAATTCAAATAATTATATAAGTTTGATAGACTGATAAACATCTGTTAGAAGAGAAAGGACAAGACAGTAGGCAGAGGTACAAGGCATGTGAGGAAATAGAGGAATAAAACCAATCAGGGAGATTTTAGAATCGATAAAGGAGTGTATATTGAGGTGTTATAGAATAGAAAGTTAGGAGGACAGGCAGAGCCTTAAACAAGAATAACCTTGAATATCAAAATTAGGAAATTGGGCTCTGTGATGAAAATAATGTAGAAAGATAAATGAGTACAGGAAATTGCTGATCAAATTATGTTTAAGGAGAATCACTTTTTAGTTTAATGAATGAAATGGAGTATAACATGAATTACGATACTGAAATCATTTTGCAAGCATTCTAATATTTCTAGTGAATGATAATGAATATCTACAGTAAGTTGCCAGTAGTAAAGTTTGAAAGGAGAGGGCTAATGCAAGGAACATAAATGTAATCTGTAAGATCCAGAAAATCAACTCTGTAAGTACAAGGAAGTGAGGGCACAGCTTATTATCATATGACTAAAATTTGGGAATGCAGAAGACCAATAGATGTCACTGGTGAAATATAACGTCTAAAGCAGATAATATTTAGATAGCATTAATAAGAGTATAATTTCTGGCATCAGGGCCACAGTGTTTCAATTTCTGCTCTATTTCATTCAAGCCACACCTAATATTTTGTGTTTAATTCTTGGTCCACACGTATAAAGAACATTAATATATTGGAGCTCCTAATGAAGAGAGTTACAATGTGATTGGGTTTTTTTTGGGGAAAGAGGAATATTTTTCTAAAGGCCAACTTCTTTATGTAGAGGTGTTAAAAAGAGTTTAATAATATATGTTTAAATAATTTTTAAATCTTAAAATTTTTAAATCTGTTTTAAAATAGGAGTTTCTTAGTACCTTTTTTATTTTTTTTTAATATCCCTTTGAAACTTCCAAGGAGAAATCCTGGGTAAATCAATTTTTTTTCATCAACAACTTGTTTCCTGTTTTTTTCTTTTTCGCTGAGGTCAAATAAAGTTGGCTAGGACATTTTACAAAATACATGATACTAACCAATGTGTCAAACTTTTCTTGGGCAGCAGATTAGATAAAGAATCAAACATTGAAAGAGAAGGCAGTATACTAGGAAAGAGAATAAGCCTCAAGTGCTAGCAGGTGACATTTTAAAGTTTAAAAAACTTTAAGCTCCTTTTTGCCTCTGAAGAAGGTCTTCACAAGCAGTGCCATGCTCAAACCAATCCTTCTTGTCTTCTGAAATATCCTCTTGGTTGTTCTTAACCTGCTTCTTCATGAAAATCATCAGATAATTGGTGAAGACAAATCATCGGTTGCTAGTGTTGGTGCCTTCCATTTTATAAGGTTTGCTACCCATGATGGGTTCAATTCTTACAAAAATAGAGTTAATTAGAGAAAATATTTGCAAATTGAATATCTGATAACTGTGAGGTATCCAGAATATATAAAGAATGATTACAACTCAACAGTAAATTAATCTCAACAACCCTGTTAAAGAATGGACAAAAGATCTGAACAGTCATTTCTCCAGGGAAGATAATACAAATGGCACATAAACACATAATAATTTGCTTAATTTTAATAGCGCTCAGGAAAATTCACATCAAAATCATACTGCTAAGGATGGCTACAAATCAAATAAGACAGAAAAAGTGTTGCTTTGAATGTACAGAAATTAGAACTCGTACAGTACTGGTTTGAATATAAAATGACACCCCCACTTTGGAAAACAGTCTGGTTATTTCTTAGAAAGCAGTAACAGAATTACCACATAACTATACATGGGCTATACATGCAAAGGTATTAAAAAAGTTTTGTTGACCAAATTTTTCACATGGGCTATACATGCAAAGTATTAAAAAAGTTTTGGTGACTAAACTTTTTTTTAAATTCTTGTTTATTTTTTTTAGTCATACATGACAGCAGAATGAATTTTGACATATAATACATACATGGAATGTACATACATCAATCATATTGTCAATTCTATTCTGCTGTCCTTCCTATCCTCCTTACTCCTCCCCCCGCTCCCATCCTTTCTCTCTATTCAATCTAATGTGACACACTTCTTTTTTTTCTTTTTCTCATTACAACATCATATATGTATTCTGTATAATAATGAGGTTCTCCTTCTTTTTTACCAATGCAGTGCAGCATTATTTATAATAGTAAAACTTAGAAGTTAACACAAATGTCTTATTAATTGATGATTGGATAAACACAATATACTAAATCCATAGAATGTAATATTATTTTATCCATAAAAGTGTTGTAGTATCAAAATGTACCACTGAATGAAACTTAAGAGCATTATGCTAAATGAAGGAAGCCAGACACAAAAGACCACAAATTGTGTGTGTGTTTGTGCATCTTTTTTTTTTTTTTTGAAAGGGTGACTATAATTAGGGCCATGGTTTCTTTTTGAGGTGTTGAAAATGTTCTGGAATTAGAGAGAGTTGATGTCTACACAATTCTGTGAATATTCTAAAATCCACTGAATTTCACAGTTTAAAATGGTATACTGTATCATATGTGAATTATAGTTCAATAAAAATTAGAGAGCCTATTAAACATTTAGGGAAGTTGATTTTAGTAAAGTGGTAAATAAAAGGCATTTTATGTTCTGCTTTTAGGGTCTACTCATAATGGTACCACCTTCCCTTTAATACACCATAATTTTGCATTTTGAAGTAATAGATTAGGATTAAAAAAATCAGAGACTAATTAGGTTGTTTGGTGCAATGTGGTACTTGCTTCATAGTTCTGTTTCCAATGGAAAGAATGTGATTCCCAAAGGGAACTCAGAGGGGGAATCCCAAACTCAAAAGAATACTGTGAAAATGTGTCATTCATTTAAAATTGTTTATTCCAGTGAAAGCCTTGTGTTCATTGATAAGTTTTATGGAAGTATATTTTCATTTATTCCTAAACATTTAGAGGCAAAAAGGGGGGGGGGAACCTCCAAAATTTCTCACTGTGCATTCTTTTCATTAGAGAAGATCATTAGTTGATAAAATTTTAAAATTAATTGAACAAGATAATAGTTTTCTGAATTTGGATCCACTGACAACACATTTTTGAATAGCCCACTTATCTGAATCCTATGGTTGTTTGCCTGACTTTGAGTGGATTTATAAATTCTAGTTTGTGGCACTTTTCCAGCTTAAAATGATGGTTTCTGTTTTTAAACTCTCTACTTGCAATCTAGTTATATTATATTCATGGCATGCATGAATATAGAATTGAATATATGTGTCCTGAACACATATTATCTCCTCTAAATTGGATCCAGGGACTTATCCATTTTGATTGAGATCTTTCTGTGTGTCTATGGGGAAACAGCAAAACAGTAATCATAGTTGCCATTATGGTAGCTTCGCTATATTACTGTGGTAATTAGCCTGGAGCTGAACGTGTTTCACTCCATGCAGATTAGAAAAATGAATTTCAAAGATCTTATGTGCCATATCCAAGTTTATTATTTACTTAAAGGCAAAGAAAAACAAAAACAAAAACAGAAACAAAACCCTTAGATCTCCTGATTGCTTATCCAGCACTCTTTTTACACTGTGTCTAAGACTCCACTCAACTCTTTGTGTGTGTGTGTGTGTGTGTGTGTACATCTTATATCTGTATGCCTCTTTCGATAGATGGTATAGATAGATAGAGTTAGGTAGGTAGATAGATAGATAGAATATAGGTAAAAGGAAACTAAGTGACATGTTAATTACCTTGCCAGCAAATGCTCAATGGAGTGTTAGTTTCAAATCCTTTACCTTTATTTCTTCATATAAAAAGAGATGTTGTGTTCAGCAGTCACTAAAATGAAATCCTTGAACCTCTACATTGTGAAATGCACTGAACAAGTTTTTTTTCTAGTAATAATAGTTGAATGTAATGCCTATACATTTCTCTAAGAGAAATACATATTAAATATAATATATATTCAAGTAGTACTTAGATTTTTGTAGCAAGTTCAGGAATAAAGTTTTAAAAAGAAAATAACATCTGTAGCAGGTTTTGAAGAAAATTTGAGAGAGGTCTTTGAAGATATAAGTTACCCTATAAAGAAAGTAATAAAGGCTATAACCTTATTTAAAGAGAGTAAAGAGATAGCATATTAACTGGTAGATAAGAACATTTCTTTGTAAATATTGGTAACTACAGGCCCATGTTTTAAAATCACCTTACTTTTCTCCCTGATATTTTTTATCATTTTTTGATATATCTGTATATTTGTCCAGAGCCTTAGATAAATTGGTATAATACAGTTCTAATTCAATTCAATTTCCTTAAAATTGTTTAGTCTATTTTATTGTTATGTACACAGCTTTAGAATAACATGACCTCCTAGGATTTGGAACACACTGCTTTCAAATTATTTTTTTTAATTATTGAGTACCTAATATGTACTTGGTTATGTTCTACTTGGTAAGGTTATAATGAAATCTCTTCTCTGGGGAAAACTGATTTGACATATTGCTGACTGTATCATATGGGATGCATTTAGAATTTACTTGTCCTAAAGATTCCCTTTAGGAACAATGGTCACTTCAATAGTTTGAGAGATATCAATTAATAGATTTATTAAAAGATTTGATTATTTGCCCTCACTAAAGATCTAAGTAAGAGCTACATCTAATCCTGTTTCTAATAGTTATGTCAGGTAAGAGGAGATCCTTAATTCATTGTTGAGTATTGGTGGAGTTAATATGCAGCAACATTTAAATTAATATATTAGTCATTAAAGTAATTGTTTAAAATTCATCAGTGAATCTTTTTTGAATCCAAGATATCAATTCTCTAAAGTATGTACAGATCAAGAGTTTCTTTGTGGATAAGAGTAACCAGTAACTTTAAAATGATACTGTGGTCTTCTTAGTGCTCTAGGAAATTAAATCAGGGTGTATTATCTGATATTTTGTTCTTTATTGCTATTTATAGTAATAATAATAATGTGTAGCACCCCATAAGGTAGATTTTAATATTCCTGTTTTACAGTGAAAGGTAACTTAAGTTGCTTATGGCTGAATAACTTGGCAGTTTCCATAGCAATGGATTGGTTGGTCCAAAATTAATTCTCAAATCTCTGGGTGTAAAGTTTCTTCTCTTTAGTACATAATACATTTAATTTCTTACAGATAAGACTGGCAGTGTTGGCAGCTTAGTTTCTTTGAATAGCTTAATGCTAATTGAGAAATGCAGGATTTCCCTTTAACCAAGGTTCCTTCTTTGTTTTAATGGAGCTTGGTTGCTAGTGAAATGATATCTTAAGTGAGTTATAAAATTTAGTTTTCCCTCTGGTATGACTTTTTAAGATACTAAAGAGTTTTTATAGGTTCTGTTTTCCATTTACATCTTTTTACTCAAGCGTTTAACATAAAGAATTTTGAAGATATGTAGGCAGACTTATCTATTCCACTCACATATTTGGAAGCAAACACCAATTTCTTAGATGACCAGGCTACATCTATGGTTTACTTTTGCTTACTTATAAAAGTCACTGGTAATAAGTTTTAAAAAATGTAGGCTTCTTAAATTTGTTATCTGTCTTTAGTTGTGTGTGTGGCTTTTAATGCAATTATAACATAATATACTTCCAAATACATTTTGTCCTTTGAAAACAGTCTTCTTAGAAAGCTCCATAGTAATTATAATTTATTATACGAATCAGTGTCATTCAACTTAATTATTTCTCCATTCAGGAAATGTTTGTTAAATGCCTACAGAATGTAATAGACCATGCTAAAGTAAGCTTCCAAGTCATTCTTCAGTCTTGGCTCTGGAGTAGGGTTCTCCAAGCTTTGCACTGCTGACACTTTGGGCTAGATGACTCTTTGCTGTGGGAGCTACCCTGTGAACTGTAGTAGGTGTAGCTGCATCTCTGACCTCTGCTCATTTGCTTCCAGGGCACTCACTTTTCTCCCCCAGTGGCTACAAACAAAAATGTTTCCAAATATTACAAATTTTTCTGGAGAGAAAAATCATTCCCAGTTAAAAGCCATTTCTCTACTGTCTGAATTAAAATAAAAATGAATAAATAAAAATGATGAATTATTAATGTCACTGGAACTCATGAAATAATGACCAAGAAAGTTTTTCTAAAATAGGTGTTCATGTAACATTTCACAGGATGATTAGCATTATTGTATGACTTCCTGTGCTTTTTATCTATATTGTAATATGTTTATTAAAATATCAAACCACTTTATGCTTATATCTGAAATCATTTTCTGTCCTGGTGCTTGTATATTTCTTCTAATATGGCCAGTTTGTTTTTAATAAGACTGGGTTAATCATCCTAAAGTAATTTCCCATTAGTCAAAAATGTCTTGGCTATCTTCTATTACATTGAGTTTTTTTATCTGCTTCTTCATTTTGGGTAAGTAGAGGAATATCCATTCAAAACAACTGATGTTAATTTTACAGAAAATGACCAGAATATTTCTAGGCAACAAATGAGATTTTTAGGATATGTGACTCTCATGATGATTTTTAGAAAAGTTATTAGAAATTGACAGTCCCATCAGAATAAAAAAAAAAGTAAAGATAACCTTTTTTTTTTTGCCTTTGCCTTAAAGGAATTATATTAGTGACATCATCTTAGAACACTTCAAGTTCAACATAAAATTTATATATTATTACTACAAATTTTAAAGGCCTATTATTTCATAACCTTTATTTTAGCTTAATAAATGTTATTTAAAATCATGAAATTCATGTAAAAATTAACATTTGAAAGTTGAGTTTGATGGCTGATTTAGCCACTTGTCATTCCTGAAACACTCTTTGAAAAGCACAGAAAGTACCTTAAAATAGAGGTATAAGCTTTGGCGGTAAATGAAACCATAAGAGTAACCTTAACCCCATTTTACTTACAGCGAAGACTGTTTTCTACATATTGCTAATTTGTAAACCAAATCAGAGTTAGATGTCAATTGCTGATACATAGTATTCACAATTTCAAGCAGATTCTAGAATTTACAAAATAAGAAAATTCAGAAAGACCTAATCAGTTACACTTAACTTAAAAACAGAAGCTCTCGGAATGTGAGTGGCAAACATCAAATTGGGACTAACTTTCAAACTTCAGGATACAGAATGCTCGGGCAGTGGGTCTGACAGCAGGTCATGTTATGCTGTCTATTTTTTCATCCTGAATTCTCTGTAAAAGTTCTCCTTGTTGTGCTGCTGTCTCTGTGGTTAGTAATGGCTAAAAGTCTAAAATAACTGTCCCATGTTACTTGACATTGTCTCAGGACAAAGTTATCATTCAATTTGATAGGAAAATGTTTGGAGAAAATATATTTGAGCTTGTGTCATCTCCCCTATGCTTACTCGTGACTTGATAGCTCAGCACTGTGGCACACACCTGGAGGCTGAGGCAGGATAGTAAATTCAAGGCCAACCTCAGCAACTTAGTGAGGCCCTAAGCAGATTAGCAGTGGTTAAGTGCCCCTGGATTCAATTCCCAGTACAAAAAAAAAAAGACTTGATAAGCAGAAAAACTCAACCACACCTTTCATGGCATTTCATAGATATAATCAAATTGTCTTCCTTCTAAGAAAAAATAACTTTAGACCTATGTGTAATTACTACCAAAAGTAAATAAGGTAAATGAAAAGCAAATGAGGAATATATTTTGATGATGAATTACTTAGGGAACTAAAGAATATTTTAAGAAAAAAAATTTCAACATTTATATCTTAAGAAGATATAAATGATGATAGGTTCTAGGACATGAGATCAAGGAAGATATTTAAAAGATTAAAAGGACAGTAAAGTAAGGTTAAAGGAGAGTTGGCACAGGTGCATGAGTAAAGCTATCAAAAATAATTAAAACCATATTAGATCCAGAGAGAAATAGAGTGAATAATGCAGCATTTTGTGAACTTAATGAATTTAGAGGAAATGCTTGTGAAGAAAATCACATGAAAAGCAAAAAGAAAGAGATGAAAAACAATTGGTAAAAATGTGGTTATCAGTGTCGGAAGATGGCGGCGAAGGGAGTACATTACCCCTGTGTACTGCGTCACTGTGTGGGAGAATGACGAGCTAGAAAGGATAAAAGCTATCTTGTTAGGAATTTCCAGAAAAATTGGGGTGCTCCAAAACCTAGAGGAAGGATTTCCATCGCACGAGGATCAGCTACGGGGGCTCAAACGCGAGAGATTTGTCCGCACGGAGGGTCACGCTGCTTATTCAGCAAATTGCCCCTCAGCTAGAGTCTGCGGCACGCGCTGGGAAACGAGGAGATAGCAATGCAAAGATACAGCGCTGCAGTTTCCGCGGGCTTCTGCCAGCTGTGCAATCACCGTACTAAGTGCTGAATTCTGGGTTTGAGACGGGGGAAGGAAGCGGTCCAATTCGGTTCTCCATACCGGTCAGACCACAGAGGAAGCCAGCGGCCACCATCTTGGAGAGCTGACGTCACCATCCCTGTTTTCGACTGATTGCAGCTCATTCAGCCATAGAACAGGTAATTTCAGGCTGCCATTCGCCTGCGGCTCACAGACAACTTACTCAGGCTCAGTGCTAATTAACCCGTGGAAACTGCTTCTTGGAGCCTGCTCCTATCAGAACATACACCGAGCATGGAGCGGCCGAATTCCGGCTCCCGGAACTGCTCTGGCCCAGGGCTAAAGAATCAGCGGAAACTGCTTCTCAGTCCGGGTCCTGCTGAATACTGTGGAGGTAAATACCAACCGAGCCTTCATAGTCAGTGGCAACAGGACTGAGACGGGGCTTGTGAGGGCCGGTCAGGACTCACCCGTTGCTTTGGTCAGCCGGCAAAGGGAACGAAATGCTGCCATTCGCATGGGATACCAACATGGCAGAGATCTGATGTCATCAGAAAGCGGCGGACGAGAGAACTTCATTGATACCAGCGGCGACAGAAACAGTTGGTCTCCTGGTAAAGAAAGTGAGTCACAAACACCCGAGTCTCTCTCACTTTATCATCAAGCCAGAGGGGCAGAGCAGAGCCGCCGCCTGCGCCCGGAACAGGACCAGCGGCCCGCCTGCGTGACCCCAATTGGAGTAGGGGCAGAGCAGAGCCGCCACCCGCGCCTGCAAGGTAGGCAGACCTGCGACCGGCAGAACAGGACCAGCGGTCCGCGGGTGTGGTAGGAGGGGCAAGGCAGAGCCGCCGCCCGCGCCTGCAAGGTAGGCAGGCCTGCGACAGACCAGCGGATCAGGCCCAGCGGTCTGCCGGCGTGGTACACACGTCACCCCAATTGGAGTAGGGGCAGAGCAGAGCCGCCGCCCGCGCCCGGAACAGGCCCAGCGACCTGCTGGCGTGGTAGTCACGACACCCCAATTGGAGTAGGGGCAGAGCAGAGCCGCCACCCGCGCCCGAAAGGTAGGCAGATCTGCAACCGACCAGCAGAACAGGCCCAGTGGCCTGCCAACGCGACAGACACATCACCCCATTTGGAGTAGGGGCAGAGCAGAGCCGCCGCCCGTTCCCGCAAGGTAGGCAGACCTGCGACCGACTGGTGGAGCAGGCCCAGCGGCCGGCCGGGGTGGTAGGCACGTCACCCCAATTGGAGTAGGAACAGAGCAGAGCCTTCGCCCGCGCCCGGAACAGGCCCAGAGATCCGTGGGTGTGGTAGACAAGTCACACCCATTGGAGGAGGGGCAGAGCAGAGCCGCCGTCCGTGCCTGCAAGGTAGGCAGACCTGCAACCGCCCGGCAAATCAGGCCCGGTGGCCGGCCAGCATGGTACACACGTCACCCCAATTGGAGTAGGGGCAGAGCAGAGCTTTCGCCCATGCCCGGGACAGGCCCAGCGGCCCGCCGGCGCGGTAGTCACGTCACCCCAATTGGAGTAGGGGCAGAGCAGAGCCTCTGGCCGCGCCTGCAAGGTAGGCAGACCTGCGAACGACCAGCAGAACAGGCCCAGAGGTCCGTGGGTGTGGTAGACACGTCACACCAATTGGAGGAGGGGCAGAGCAGAGCAGCCGCCCGTGCCTGCAAGGTAGGCAGACCGCCACCCAACCCTGCAAGGGAGACTTTTCAACTATACAAGAGCAATATAAATATAAAGGGGGAAAAATTTTTCAAAAACACAACAGTTTCACCAAGCAGAAAGAAACGCAAGCAATATGAAAAGACAAGGAAAGAAAGGACCACAAGCAATGCAGGTCAACTCAACTTTAGAAGAGGTAACAGCTGCAGCAGATGGAATGTCAGATAAAGAATTCAGGATATACATGCTTCAGATGATCTGGAGTCTCAAGGAAGACATTAGACAGCAAAATCAGACAATGAAAGATCACTTTGACAATGAATTACACAAACAAATCCAGGCAGCAAAAGATCAACTATACAGGGAGATAGAGGATTTAAAAACAAACAAACAGAAATCCTAGAAATGCAGGAAGCAATAAACCAACTTAAAAACTCAATTGAGAATACTACCAGCAGAGTAGAACACTTAGAAGATAGAACATCAGACAATGAAGACAAAGTATTTCAACTGGAAAAGAACATAGACAGCTCAGCAAGACTGTTAAGAAACCATGAGCAGAACATCCAAGAAATATGGGATAACATAAAGAGACCAAACTTAAGAGTCATTGGGATACAGGAAGGTACAGAGCTCCAAACCAAAGGAATGAGCAATCTATTCAATGAAATAATATGAGAAAACTTCCCAGACTTGAAGAATGAGACAGAATCCCAAATCCTAGAAGCCTACAGGACGCCGAATGTGCAAAATCATAAGAGATCCACACCTAGACACATTATAATGAAGATGCCCAACATACAGAATAAGGAGAGAATTTTAAAAGCTACAAGAGAAAGGAAGCAGATTACATTTAGGGGTAAGCCAATCAGGATAACAGCTGATCTTTCAACACAGACTCTGAAAGCTAGAAGATCCTGGAATAACATATTTCAAACACTGAAAGAAAATGGGTTCCAACCAAGAATTGTGTATCCAGCGAAATTAAGCTTCAGGATGGAAGATGAAATTAAAACCTTCCACGATAAACAAAAGTTAAAAGAATTTGCAGCTAGAAAACCATCTCTTCAAAACATCCTCGGCAAAACATTACAGGAAGAGGAAATGGAAAATAACAATGAAAACCAACCGTGGGAGGTAGGACAGTAAAGGGGGGGGAAATAATCAAAGAGGAAAACAAACCATGTTTAGTAACAGAAATAAACAAATATGGCTGGAAGAACAACCCATATCTCAATAATAACCCTAAATGTTAATGGCTTAAACTCACCAATTAAGAGACACAGGCTAGTAGAATGGATCACAAAACAAGACCCAACAATATGCTGCCTACAGGAGATGCATTTGATAGGAAAAGACATACATAGGCTGAAGGTGAAAGGTTGGGAAAAATCATATCACTCATATGGACTTCGGAAACAAGCAGGAGTGTCCATACTCATATCAAATAAAATAGATTTCAAGCCAAAGTTAATCAAAAGGGATAAAGAGGGACACTACATACTGCTCAAGGGAACCATACACCAACAAGACATAACAATCATAAATATTTATGCCCCAAACAATGGTACAGCTATGTTCGTCAAACAAACTCTTCTCAAGTTCAAGAGTCTAATAGACCACAATACCATAATCATGGGAGACTTCAATACACCTCTCTCGCCACTGTACAGATCTTCCAAACAAAAGTTGAATAAGGAAACTATAGAACTCAATAACACTATTAATAACCTAGACCTAATTGACATATATAGAGTATACCACCCAACATCAAGCAGTTACACTTTTTTCTCAGCAGCACATGGATCCTTCTCAAAAATAGATCATATATTATGTCACAGGGCAACTCTTAGACAATATAAAGGAGTAGAGATAATACCATGCATCTTATCTGATCATAGTGGAATGAAACTGAAAATCAACGATAAAAGAAGGAAGGAAAAATCATGCATCACTTGGAGAATGAACAATAGGCTATTGAATGATCAATGGGTTATAGAAGACATCAAGGAGGAAATTAAAAAATTCTTAGAGATAAATGAAAACACAGACACAACATATCGGAATCTATGGGACACATTGAAAGCAGTTCTAAGAGGAAAATTCATTGCTTGGAGTTCATTCCTTAAAAAAAGGAAAAACCAACAAATAAATGATCTGATACTTCATCTCAAAATCCTAGAAAAAGAAGAGCAAAACAACAGCAAAAGAAGTAGAAGGCAAGAAATAATTAAAATCAGAGCTGAAATTAATGAAATCGAAACAAAAGAAACAATTGAAAAAATTGACAAAACTAAAAGTTGGTTCTTTGAAAAAATAAACAAAATCGACAGACCCTTAGCGATGCTAGTGAAGAGAAGAAGAGAGAGAACTCAAATTACTAGCATACGGGATGAAAAAGGCAATATCACAACAGACACTTCAGAAATACAGAAGATAATCAAAAACTATTTTGAATCCTTATACTCCAATAAATTAGAAGATAGTGAAGGCATAGATAAATTTCTTAAGTCATATGATCTGCCCAGATTGAGTCAGGAGGATATAGACAACCTATACAGACCAATATCAATTGAGGAAATAGAAGAAACCATCAAAAGACTACCAACTAAGAAAAGCCCAGGACCGGATGGGTATACAGCAGAGTTTTACAAAACCTTTAAAGAGGAACTAATACCAATACTTTTCAAGCTACTTCAGGAAATAGAAAAAGAGGGAGAACTTCCAAATTCATTCTACGAGGCCAACATCACCCTGATACCTAAACCAGACAAAGACACTTCAAAGAAAGAAAACTACAGACCAATATCTCTAATGAACCTAGATGCAAAAATCCTCAATAAAATTCTGGCAAATCGGATACAAAAACATATCAAAAAAATTGTGCACCATGATCAAGTAGGATTCATCCCTGGGATGCAAGGCTGGTTCAATATACGGAAATCAATAAATGTTATTCACCACATCAATAGACTTAAAAATAAGAACCATATGATCATCTCGATAGACGCAGAAAAAGCATTGGACAAAGCACAGCATCCCTTTATGTTCAAAACTCTAGGAAAACTAGGGATAACAGGAACATACCTCAATATTGTAAAAGCAATCTATGCTAAGCCTCAGGCTAGCATCATTCTGAATGGAGAAAAACTGAAGGCATTCCCTCTAAAATCTGGAACAAGACAGGGATGCCCTCTCTCACCACTTCTGTTCAACATAGTTCTCGAAACACTGGCCAGAGCAATTAGACAGATGAAAGAAATTAAAGGCATAAAAATAGGAAAAGAAGAACTTAAATTATCACTATTTGCAGCTGACATGATTCTATACCTAGCAGACCCTAAAGGGTCTACAAAGAAACTATTAGAGCTAATAAATGAATTCAGCAAAGTGGCAGGCTGTAAAATCAACACGCATAAATCAAAGGAATTCCTGTATATCAGGGACAAATCCTCTGAAATGGAAATGAGTACAACCACTCCATTCACAATATCCTCAAAAAAAAATAAAATACTTGGGAATCAACCTAACAAAAGTGGTGAAAGACTTATACAATGAAAACTACAGAACCCTAAAGAGAGAAATAGAAGAAGATCTTATAAGATGGAAAAATATACCCTGTTCATGGATAGGCAGAACTAACATCATCAAAATTACGATATTACCAAAAGTTCTCTATAGGTTTAATGCAATGCCAATCAAAATCCCAACGGCATTTCTTGTAGAAATAGAGAAAGCAATCATGAAATTCATATGGAAAAATAAAAGACCCAGAATAGCAAAAACAATGCTAAGCAGGAAGTGTGAATCAGGCGGTATAGCGATACCAGACTTCCAACTATACTACAGAGCAATAGTAACAAAAACAGCATGGTTCTGGTACCAAAACAGGCGGGTGGACCAATGGTACAGAAGAGAGGACACAGAAACCAATCCACAAAACTACAACTATCTTATATTTGATAAAGGGGCTAAAAGCATGCAATGGAGGAAGGATAGCATCTTCAACAAATGGTGCTGGGAAAACTGGAAATCCATATGCAAAAAAATGAAACTGAATCCCTTTCTCTCGCCATGCACAAAAGTGAATTCAAAATGGATTAAGGAGCTTGATATCAAATCAGAGACACGCCGTCTGATGGAAGAAAAAGTTGGCTACGATCTACATACTGTGGGGTCGGCTCCAAATTCCTCAATAGGACACCCATAGCACAAAAGTTAATAACTAGAATCAACAAATGGGACTTACTTAACTAAAAAGTTTTTTCTCAGCAAAAGAAACAATAAGAGAGGTAAATAGGGAGCCTACATCCTGGGAACAAATCTTTACTCCTCACACTTCAGATAGAGCCCTAATATCCAGAGTATACAAAGAACTCAAAAAATTAGACAATAAGATAGCAAATAACCCATTCAACAAATGGGCCAAGGACCTGAACACACACTTCTCAGAGGAGGACATACAATCAATCAACAAGTACATGAAAAAATGCTCACCATCTCTAGCAGTCAGAGAAATGCAAATCAAAACCACCCTAAGATACCATCTCACTCCAGTTAGATTGGCAGCCATTATGAAGTCAAACAGCAACAAGTGCTGGCGAGGATGTGGGGAAAAGGGTACACTTGTACATTGCTGGTGGGACTGACAATTGGTGCAGCCAATTTGGAAAGCAGTATGGAGATTTCTTGGAAAGCTGGGAATGGAACCACCATTTGACCCAGCTATTCCCCTTCTCGGTCTATTCCCTAAAGACCTAAAAAGAGCATGCTACAGGGACACTACTACATCGATGTTCATAGCAGCACAATTCACAGTAGTAAGACTGTGGAACCAACCTAGATGCCCTTCAATAGAGGAATGGATAAAAAAAATGTGGCATTTATACACAATGGAGTATTACTCTGCATTAAAAAATGACAAAATCATAGAATTTGCAGGGAAATGGATGGCATTAGAGCAGATTATGCTAAGTGAAGCTAGCCAATCCCTAAAAAACAAATGCCAAATGTCTTCTTTGATATAAGGAGAGTAACTGGGAACAGAGTAGGGAGGAAGAGCATGAGAAGAAGATTAACATTAAATAGGGATGAGAGGTGGGAGGGAAAGGGAGAGAGAAGGGAAATTGCATGGAAATGGAAGGAGACCCTCAGGGTTATACAAAATTACATACAAGAGGAAGTGAGGGGAAAGGGAAAAATAATACAAGGGGGAGAAATGAATGACCGTAGATGGGGTAGAGAGAGAAGAGGAGAGGAGAGAGGAGGGGAGGGGAGGGGGGATAGTAGAGGATAGGAAAGGCAGCAGAATATAACAGTCACTAGTATGGCAACATGTAAATCAATGGATGTGTAACTGATATGATTCTGCAATCTGTATACGGGGTAAAAATGGGAGTTCATAACCCACTTGAATCAAAGTGTGAAATATGATATGTCAAGAACTATGTAATGTTTTGAACAACCAACAATAAAAAATTTAAAAAAAAACCACTACAAATACAAAAAAAAATGTGGTTATCTATTTCAGAAGGAAAAATTATATCTGAAATAAAGACCTCAATCTATGGGTTTACTAAATACCAAGTAAAATACAAAAAGCAATAAAGTCTTAAAGTAAAACTTAGAGACACTTAATTGAACTTAGGGGGACTGTACCATCAATCTACTAGTTATGTAAGCATGACTAGTCTAAGAAAAATAGTCACCTACGATGGTTTTAAAAATCAAGTTGGCATCATATTTTTCTTCTCAGACTCCAAGTGATACTGTAATAATATTGATATAATATAAAAAATAGGTAGATATTTAAAGATCAAGAAATTATCACCTTTATGAACTTTTCCTAAAAACTCAATGAGAAGGTGAATCAACAGAAGGTTTTCATAAGTGTTAAAATTACCATTTACAGGGACTGGCAATTAATATGTCAAACACAGAATCAAGCAGATTTGGAAAAAGGGATGCAGTGTTTGAAGTTTTAAATTGAAGATACATGACGTAGAAATAATAATTGGATGATAATTAACTAAGACAAAAAATACAGGAAGAAGCAGCAAAATGGAGATTTGGGAGGCATGGGTAGAGGATAGGCCATATTATGGTGATTGCTTCATCTTTCCCAGGGGGAAAGTTTGTTTTTGAAATGTATACATAGAAGGTGGATTCAGCATACTAGTGTGTATTTTGTCAATTTTAGGAAACATTTCATATTTTAAAATCTCAGAAACTGACATATGTTTTTCAATCGATAGTGACTTACAATAGGGCAGTATTTTTTCAGGATCATCTAAAATACCAGTGCATCTTCTAGTTACTGGCATTTGAGAGTGTTTTAATGTTGATTTTGATCACAAAACCATCATTTATAGACCTAAAATTTGGTAACTTTTAAATTTTCTAATGTAATGATCAAAGGGAAGAAAGAGTAATAAAAATAATGAAATGCAGGCCATGAAACAAAATATGGAAAGCCAAATAACAGGGTCAGTGTATTAGAATATGCTAGTTAAGAGCTCAAACTTTGGAGTCTGTATGACATAGGTTCAAATTGTGATGTTAACAAATGTGGTGATATGGTAGATCAAATTATCTGAATAACAGAAACCTTGACAATTAAATACTTTCATATTAAACAATTTTTATAGATTTTATCAGATATGAAGAAATCAAAATTATAGGTAAAAACATACTCTTTCAAATTTGTTCTTTTTAGATATACAGGACAGTAGAGTGTATTCTAACATATTATACATACATGGAATATAACTTCCCATTCTTATGGTTGTACATGATGTGGAGTTTCAGTGGTGGTATATTCCTATGTGAACATAGGAAATTTATATCTGATTCATTCTACTGCCTTTCCTATTTCCTTCCCTCCTCTCTTCCCTTCATTCCAATGAACTTCTATTCTTCCCTCCTGCCCCCTTATTATGTGTTAGCTTCCACAAAGCAGAGAGAACATTCAGCCTTTGATTTTTTGGGATTGATTTATTTCACTTACCATGTTACTCTCCAATTCCAACCATAGTAAAATCATAATTAAAAGAAGTTCACAGTGTTAATGTTTACACTTGTTTATCTAGCAAGAATGAAAAGCAAGTAAGTTTTTAACAAAATGTGCAATAAAGGAAAAGCAATGGGAATTTATAATGAAAACTAGGAGTTTTATTTATTTATTTTTCAGTACTGGAGATTGAATTTAGGGGCACTAAATCGATATTGCTACCAATCTATATTGCCAGCCCTTTATATTTTATATTTTGAGACAGGATTGGTGAGGCTGGCCTTGAACTTGCCACTGCACCCAGCTTAATTTTTATTTATTTATTTATTTTTATTTTTTTGAGCAGTGGAGATTGAACTTGGGCACTCAACCACTGAACCACATCCCCAGCCCTATTTTGTATTTAGAGATAGGATTTCACTGAGTTGCTTAGTGCCTGGCCATTGCTGAGTCTGGCTTTGAACCCATATCAATAAGGAAATTGAAATATCAATAAGGAAATTGAAAACCTGAAATAAACAAATTCTGGAGCTAAAGTGTTCAATAACTGAAATGAAAAATTAATTGGAAAGAGTCAAAGATGTATTCAAGTAAGCAGAAGAATCATTCAGCATGATGAGGGGACAATGGCAGTTACTGAGTCTGAGGAGCATAAAACCAAAAGAATGAAAAAAATGAAATGCAGTCTTAGGGGCTTATGGAACACCATTAGTAAACTGTAGGAATCTTAAAAGGAAATGGCAGAAAGGGGAAAATAGAATACTTGAAAGAATAATGGTTGAAAATTGTCTAAATTGATGAAAAACATCAATACCAATGTAAAAAAACCTCCAAATTGGATGACCTCAAGGACATCCACACAAAGTCACATTATAATGAAACTGTTGAAAGACAGAGAATCTTGAGAGCAGCAAGAAGGAAGTGACTTGTCATATACGGAAAATCTTTGGTAAAAGTAGAAGCAGATTTCTCAGAAATTTTGGAGACCAGAAAGTAGTGAGCTATTATCTCTAAGTGCTAAAACAAAAAAATTAAGAACCATCAATTTTTCCTACGTCTGGAAAAATCATCATTCAAAACTAAGTAAGTAAGGTGTTACTAATACATTGAAAAGAATGATTAGCTTAGTTTTTTGAATGCACAGTACAAAAGTTGTAAATTTTGACATCAACAACTGAAAGTATTTATTAAATATGTAACAGAATTATTATTATCTCAGTCTTACAAGTTTCTCAAAATAAGCTCAATAGAAAAATGGAGAAAGAATATGAAGATATTATACAAAACAAGAAACAGAAATGACACGCAAATAAATGAAAAGACTTTTGATTTTTATTAGCAATCAAAGAAATTTAGTTAAAAATCACAGAAACATGCAATGGAGCTCACCTGCAATCTCAGGAGCTCTGGAGGCTGAGGCAGGAGGATTATAAGTTCAAAGCCAACCTTAGCAATTAGTGAGGCCCTATGCAACTTAGTGAGACCCTAAATAAATAAATAAATAAATAAATAGGACTGGTGATGTGGCTCAGTGATTAAACACCCTGTGTTTAATCCCCAGTACACCACCCTCCAAAAAAATTACAGTTATATGATGAGAAAAGGTGGTAGAAGGGAGCGAGGCAGCAATTTTGGATGTCCTTACAACAGAGAAAGAGGCAGTGAGGGAGAAGCAGATTGAAAGCTGGGTGACAAATAAATGCTTTAAGACTCAATATTATGTAATCTGATACCTGGAGAGATTTGAAGATTGGTTACCAGAGTAGAAAAAAGAACTTGAACCAGGGCGGGGGTGGGGGAGGACAACAGAAAGAGAAAGAAGGAGCAGGAAAGCTCTTAGGCTCACCCACATAAAAACATTTTGAAAAACAGACAAAATTGAAAGTATGACAAGAACAGCAATGTTCTTGAAGCAGATCAAACAGGTTAAAAACCAAATCATGAAAAGAAAGCTGTGCCAGGCCTTCACAGCCATCTTGTGGAGCTCTTACCCAATAGTCACCACCTTAAATAACCAAGGTATCTTTCCACATCTATATATCTTTAAATTAAAACAGAAGGAAGTCCTCTGTGGTGGTACCTCTTTAAGAATGGAGCTGGAAAGAACTTTTAGAGGGATCTCTATTAACAAAAAAATCAATCACTGAAACCCTCCTCACCTTACTTAGAACAAGGGGAGTAGGATAGAGCAGAACTCTGCAGGAAAGTAGACCTAACTGGGCTCGCCACACAGCCTCCAAGGAACCTGGGCAGAGATAGAGCAATTAGATATGGGCCCCCAAGCAGAGGAAAGGGTATTCATCAGATCCATACCAGCCCTGAGCACTGACATTGGAAACAAGCACCACGAGAAATTGCCTGAGTACTAAGAAGCCTAGAGGGACTGTTCCATTGATCATAGATCCTGAGGACCCCAGGAAACTTAAGCAGAAGGCATCTGGTTTGCACCATGACCTCCAGAGGGAGGAATGTTAAAGTGAAAAATTGCCTGATCCAAGGTAGAGGTGAGTAACTACTCCCAACCTGACACAGTTTAATCCTGACCTATGGTCACAACTGGTGAGTGAAAGGGCATAGTTTGGACACTCGATGGACCTTGAATCAATCATAGTTGAGAGAAGGAATTGGCACCTGCCATTCACAACCCAGGGCAGTGCAAACTGGTAAACTACTGAGTTCCTTTTCTACAGTATCCAGGAGAATGGTGTCAGCTAGGGGAATGCTTCTTTACCAGAGAACACCTACAGAAGATCTATAACCAGAAGCCCTGGGCTTATAGAAGCCAATAAGCTCTATTCCACCATGAAAAGGATCCAGTAGAGGGAAGCAGGTATATGGTGACCCATGGTAATCACCAGGAAACTCCAAAGCCTTCCTCCTGAACACCTATACACAATAAACAACCAAGCAGATAGCTGCAGACCCCTGAGCTGACAAACCCAAACTGGCTGATTATTGGTCCATAGAAAATAGGGAAGTGGTTCCGGTGCCCCCAGCATCTCTGGAGGAATCCACAGCCAGTATATGATGGACATATGCTAAATGTCCAAATCCCAATGAACTCCAAACCAAGAACCAACAAGAATTTTCTTCACCTTGGCATGGGGGTTTACTATAAATAACTCTAACGTCAACTTTGATCGTATATATATATATATATATATATATTTAACTTGATTGATAGTTTTTACCATAAAAGCAAGCATAATACCTTCAACCCATTTGAATGTATTTCTTTTAATGGTTTAAAGTATTAATTGAAATCAATCTTTCTATCTTTGTTTTCCCAGTTCCAGTTTATACTTGCTTCTCCTACTCCATATGTGCCTTCTTATATTATCTGTTGTTACCTCAAATACCCATCATGCATCTGTTTGTCCTTCCTTCATTGGTGTGTATTATTCTTTTCTCTTTTCTCTTTTTTCTTCTCATCTCTCTTCTTACACCCTTTAACCCTCATTTAAGGTAGCAATTTAAACTTTTTTTAGAATTTTTTTTTACCCATTCCAAAACTTTCCTATAAGTTTATACCTGGAATTGAGGATCTATGAAGAATAATATCAACAAGTTTTTTTTTTTGTTTTTCATAAAGTTGAATAGTGTGAGGCTTGGCTCTGAGGTGATTGTAGTAAATAGGTTTCAGTGGCATTTCTCAAAGTAGTGCTGATATTGGGATCAACAGAGTTCATACACAGAGTTAAAGTATCAACTTGTGGATATTTGCCCATCCCCAGGTTCTTAAGAGAAAGAAGCTTGCAAAGTAGTCCCTTGCATAAAAGAAGACATGATAACTAACCCAATGTGTGGTTAGACATACAAACAATATGAGAAGGCAAGGTAAAAACCAACCCAAATAACACAAATAACTTCTACAACTGACTCCATCAATACCGCGGTGGAGGATATGTCAAACAAAAGATTGAGCAAGTTCACAGTTAAAAAGTTCTACAATCTAAAAGAAGATGTAAGAAGTGAAAGAAAACATAGAAAGTGAAAGGTAACTTAAATAAAGAGATAGATATTAAGAAAGAGAACCAAACAGAAATCCTGGAATTCAAAAACTCAATAAACCATGTTAAAAATTCAATGGAAAGCATCACCAATAGATTAGACCAATTTGAAGATTGATTTTCAGGCCCCAGAGACAAAGTATAGAATCTTGAATATAAACTTGAACATAAAGAAAAGATGTTAAGAGACCATGATCAGAATATTCAAGAAATTTGGGATAATATCAAGAAGATAAATTTAAGAATTATTGGAGTAGATGAAGGCTCCCAAATACAAAATAAAAGGATGTACAATCTTTTCAATGAATTAATATCAGAAAAATTTCAGATTTTAAGAATGAGATGGAAGTTCAAATATAAGAGATATGTAGGACTCCAAATATGCAAAATTGCAATTGATCCACACCAAGACACATTATAACATACACAATAAGGACAGAATATTAAAAGCTGCAAGATAAAATGGCTGGTCATATTTAGAAGTAAATCAATCCAGATATCAACCAATTTCTTGACGGACTCTTAAAGCCAGGAGGGCTTGGTATAATATAGTCCAAGCTCTGAAAGAAAATGGATGCTAACCAAAAATACTATATCCAGCAAAATTAAACTTCAGGGTTGATGATGAAATAAAAACCTTCTATGATAAAGAGAAGCTGAAATAATTCACAGCTAGAAAGCCTGCACTATACTCAGTGACATATTTCATGAAGAAGAAATGAAAAATAAAGATGAAAACCAGCATAGGGAGGAATTACATTAGAAGTATAGTCAAAGTAGAATTAAGTCAGAATTAACATCAGAAATACATTGAAATGGTAGGAAATAAAAATCTTCTATCAATAATAACACTGAATGCAAATAGCCTAAACTCTTCAGTCAAAAGGCATAGGTTGGCAGCTTGGATTTAAAAATAAGACACAACAATATGCTCTCTGTAAGACTCATCACCTCACAGGCAAACACTTCCATAGACTAAAGGGGAAAGCATGGGAAATGACATACCATGCAAATGGTGCTTGTATGCAAGCAGGGTTAGCTATTCTCATATCAGACAAAGTGGATTTCAAGGCAAAATTAATCAGAAGAGACAAAGAAGGTCATTGCATACTGCTTAATGGAACCCTACAACAACCATTTACAATGATTGAAAATATTTATGCTCCAAAATATGGTACATCTTTATACATAAAGCAAATCCTTATCAATATTAAGAATCAAATTGAGTACATAATACAGTTAATTTTTAAAAATTTTATGTTGTCGATGGACTTTATTGATTGATTGATTTATATGCTGTGCTGAGAATTGAACCTGGTGCCTCACACTTGCTAGGCAAGTGCTCTACCACCAAGCTACAATCCCAGCTACATAGTACAATTACACTGGGTGACTTTTAACCTCACCACTAGATAGATCATCCAGACATAAGCTAAGTAAAGATTCTACAGAACTAAAAAATATAATTAATAATATGGACTTAACAGACATCTATAGAGTATTTTATCCATCAATGACTGATTTTATTTTGTTCTCAGCAGCACATGGAACATTTTATAAAATAGACCATATTTTAGGTACCAAAGCAAATTTTAGCAAATACAAAAAAAAGATAATACCTTGCATCCTATCAGATCATAATGGAATGAAACTAGAAATTAATGATAAGATGAAAATCAGGAACCATTCCAGCACCTGGAGGTAAAATAATATGCTTTTGGATGATAGATGAATAGCAGAAGAAGTAAGGGGAGAAATAAAAAACATTTGAAGTAAATGAGAGTAGTGATACAACATATCAAAAATCTCTGGGACAGTATGAAGGCAGTTCTAAGAGGAAAGTTTCTTACATTAAATAAAAAGATATCAAGTAAATAATCTAACATTACTATATTGATGACCTAGAAAAGAATGAACCAACATCAAAATCATTAGAAGACAGGAAATAATTAGAATCAGAACTGAAATCAATGAAATTAAAAGTTAAAAAAATATAAAAGATGAACAAAACAAAGAATTGATTGTTTGAAAGATAAAGATTGATAAACTCTTAATCAAACTAGTCCAAAGAAAGAGAGTGCTTGAATTTCCAAAGTCAGAGATGAAAAAAGAAATATCACCACAGGCACTATTAAAATTCAGAAGATCATCAGAAATTATTTTGAAAATTTATACTCCAATAATCTAGAAATTGTAAAGATATTGACAAATTCCTAGAGATATATGACCTACCCAAATTAAACATGAGTAGAGAGAAAACTTAAATAAATCAATATTAATTAATGAAACTGAAGCATCTATCAAAAGGCTTCCAACAAAGAAAAACTCTTCAACAAAAACTATAGAATACTAAAGAAAGATATTGAAGGAGACCTTAGAAGATGGAAACACCTCCCATGTTTTTGAATAAGCAGAATTAATATTGTCAAAATGGCCATACTAACAAAAACACTATCCAGATTCAGTGCAATTCCCATCAGAATACCAATGACATTCTTCACAGAACTAAAAGAGATAGTTCTGAAATTCATTTGGAAAAATAAGAGATCCAGAATAGCCAAAGCAGTCTGTAGCAAGAAGCGCAAAGTTGGAGGCAACGCAATCCCAGACCACAAATTATACTACATGGCTGTAGTAACAAAAATAGCATAAGACTGGTACCAAAACAGACATGAAGACCAATGGAATAGAATAGAAGACAGAGAGGCAAACCCACATAAATACAATTATCTAATAGTAGACAAAGCTGTCAAAAACATACATTGGAGAAAAGATAGCCTTTTCAACAAAGGGTACTAGTAAAACCAGATATCCATATGTAGAAGATGAAACGAAATCCCTCTCTCTCATCCTCCATGAAAATTAACTTAAAGTGGATCAAAGACCTAGGAATTAGGCCAGACATTCTGAAAACTGATAAAAGAAATGTAGAACCAACTCTCCAGCATGTCAGCCCAGGAACCAATTTCCTTAACAAAACTCCTAAAGTACATTAAATAAAATTTAAGAACCAACAAGTGAGAAAGCATGACTTTAAACAGCTTCTGCACAACAATGGAAATAATTAAGAGCATGAAGGGAGGGCCAACAGAATGGGAGATCTTTGTTACCTGCTCCTCATTTACGGCATTAATATCCAGAATATACAAAGAACTCAATAAACACCAAAAAAACAAGAATCAATAAATGAGCAAAATAATTAAACAGTCACTTCTCAAAAGAAGAAATACAAATAATTAACAAATATATGAAAAAAAATTTCAACATCTTTAATCATTAGGTAAATGCTCTAGTTAGAATGGCAGTTCTCAGGAATACAAATAATAATAAATATTATTTAATAATATGGTAAATACTTGGAATAATATTTTTTTTAAAAAGGAAATCATGACATTTGCCAGTAAATGCATGAAACTGGAGACTATCATGCCAAGTGAAGTAAGCCAGTCCCCAAGGGCTGGAGGGAGGAAAAAAGAGTGAGAGAAAGAGTGAGAAAAAATGGACAGGGAATTTTATTAAAATAGAGAAAGATAAGTAGAGTATATGAAGGAGTTTGATGGGGAGGAAGCAGAGTTGGGAAAAGTGTAGAACAGTGGATTGAATCTGACCGAACTTTCTTATGTATGTATATGAATATAACACATTAAATCCCATCATTGAGCATATCCACAAGACAGTAATTTTTTAAAAATTTAAATTCTATGAATAAATTTCAGAAAGTTCAATAGAGTAGAGGGAGAGGAGCAGCAGTGGGGAAGGATGGCAGGACAAAGTGCTAGGGATTGAATTGGAGCAAATTATATTTCATGCTTTTGTGATTCTTATGTATAACCAAGGTTGTTACATATAACTAAAGATGTTCAATGAAGTACAAAAGTCATAGTATTATGAGTTTTCCTATCAGATCTGCAAAAATGAATGAGATTGATGAATGTATGAAAATCAGCTCTTTTATATCTTTTTAATAATATAAAGTCCCTTTAGAGCACAATTTAACAGTATCTAGAAGTATTCATATACTCAGCAATTTAATTTTATACATTGGGGTGAGGATCAGTTTATTAAATACTTATTGTATCATTTTTGCATAAAAAAACCTGTAAGCAATTAAATGCTCATTGATAAGAGATGATGTTGGGTTAATTATTATTATACTACCATGGTAAATACTTGGAATAATACTCAGTCTTCAAAAGGAATATGGTGGTATTGCAAGTTATTATTTGGAAATATTCAGTTATAATATATCTTTACATTTAAAAAATAAGATACATATGCTTGTACATGTATAAAAATGTGTAAAAGCAAGATTAGAATAAATATACTCTGTTTTTAGGTTCTTCTCTGGATGGTAGTTTGTCTAGTTAGTAAGTATATAGAAGGACTTTCACATTTTGAGCTATTAAATTCTCTCTTCTATGAGTTTTTTATAATGACAATGTAATAAAATTGGAAGAAGCAACTGGGAATGTAACTCAGTGATAGTGTTACAGCTTTGCATGTGCAAGATCATAGGTTTGATCCCCAGCACTGTAAAAAGAAAACATAATAAAAATAAATATATAAAATTAGGAGAAGAAATGTGCAAATGGCAAAAAGCAATACCAATTGTCTAGTTTTCATAATTACAATAATAAATGACAACCCACCCAATGATCTCAAGCTTAGACATGTCTTCTTCTATCCTATGAGTATGTACAGAAGGGATAGATGTCACTTTCAAGCATAATCCTGAAGAAACATAGTGCTCTTCCACAGCTGTTTTCCCTTGGTTATGAAAGGAGCACATCCCAAACCTGGGCTACTTCTTCAGCTGACTGGCAGTTGACATATAACACAAAAAAGACATGTCTTCGTAGTTGTACATCACAAAAATTTAGAATTGCTTGTCACTGCAGCATAAGCTCTGATAAATCATTATTGGCCTAAACATTTGTGCTTACCTGTAGAATCTTCAAAAAGATAAGCCTCCAAAATCTTTTAGAAATCTATCTTTTGTTCTGCTTTTCTTAATGGAAGATTTGAATTAGAGCTATTACTCTTTGTCCCTATGTATACCAAGAAAGTGAATTGCTTTATTATCTGGTTAAGCCCAATAGTCAGAAACTTCCCTTGGTGCTACCTGTCCCTCCTTACTAGCAGAACAAAGCAGTGTTCTACAACAGTTCTGATTAATTGGCTTTTACATGAGCATGGTTAAATCTAGAAACTTTAATCTGTTTCTCACACTTTGATCACTTAATGATTATCTGAAGTGTCTGTGATTAAATATACTGTCAAAAAATTACAGAATGGTTTCATACATAAATGTCAGTGCAGTTTCAAGAGTTTTCAAAATGCTTTCCCAACATTTTTTTTAACAAGAATACCTTGCTTCTTTCCTCCACTACTTTTTCCCCCCATTTCTACAGTGATTCTGCTTTTGATTAGGTGCAGCATCTTTTCCTTGGTGAACCTGTCCTTTGAGTTCAGAACTCCATAATTGCATGTGGGAGATTTGGTTTCTTTAATTTAGCTGGAATGTGGAACCTTAAGGCTTATCTTTCTGACTTGAAAATGCAAGTGAGTACCAAGTGTTAAGGATCCCTCAGGGGTGCTGTAGCAATTATATTTCTTAAAAGAAACAGACATAAAAACACAGAATGTTCATATCATCTAGCATAAATATTTTTACCAACCAGTAACAGAAGAGTACTTATGATCAACTCAGTCATGGTTATGGGCCTAGTCTTAAATAAGGTTAAGAAAAAGAGAAATGTCATATAAGTTATATTATAATCCAGTAATTGTCTGGCCCTTGATCCTCTGCTACTCAAAGGCTCTTGAATTGTGGTAAGTATGAGTAGAGTTGGGCCCTTTTGGTGAGCTGGTAAATGTATGGAAGGTTGAAGACTGTTTTCTTGGAATGTGTCTTAAGTCTGTCATTCTGACTTGAGTTGAACTTTGGTACCCATGAAGTTGGCACAAAAATAAATGATTAACGAAAGCTGGTGAAGGTCATTAATTTCTAAAGTTTAGCTGATTGACACTGAGTGCATCTGTTCCTTGAGAGGCTGTTCTCTTAGCATATTAATATCCCTGCACAAGATAGCCTCTGTCTATGTTATGTGAAAATGGCAGGGTTCTTTGTCTTCTTGTCACATTGTCTAACTGGAGTCAAACATTCAAACATGAAACTAATTTTGTTCAATTGTGAGTAAGTATTTATAAAACTAGTATTTTGGACATCTAGTAATTGGACAATTAGATAAACTATTCATATGATTGAGAAGGAACAAATGGTTATTTTTCAAGGGTTTTTGGAAAGTATTATGTTGCTAATTCATTGTGGGTTTTTTTTTTATTGTTACTTTTTCTTGGTCATCCTTAGCAATTGTGCCCCTTAGCAGTTGTGCCATCGTGATGGGATTTTAGGAAATAATTTGTAGAATACCCAATGCAGAGCCTTCGAATTCTCTTAATGTTAGGAAACAAACCAAGAGACCTCAAAAACTGACTCACTTGTAAACCAGAGGCAACAGAGGTCTGGAACTCCTTTAAGCTTATGAGTCAAATCTAAAATATAAAAAATAATATACTCTCATAATAAGAATATATAGTGAATGATATACCACATGTAGCATGCTTTTTGTTGATTTTTTCAGCCTGTTAGAAAATAAGAAATAGGCATGTTAAGTAGGTTATTAAAACAAATTGCTCCTGTAAAAAAAAGACTAGGAATTAGAATTGACTGCAAGTTCACATTTAGTCAAGAATTGTCATTCTGTCCAAAAGTTAAATTTATCTTATATTGTGCTAAAGAAAAAAAAAAGTTATCTAACAATTTTCAAAGTGTAGTCTGTGGAACAGCAGTGTAAAATCACTAGAGAATCTGTTAGAAATGCAAAGTCTCAGGCCCCAAATACACCTTCCACATCAAAAACCCAGGCTGTGGCTCAACAGTTTTTACTTGAATGAATCCTCTAAGTAATTCTGATGTGTGTTAACTACTGATCTAGAACAAATTCCTCTTCTGGTTTATGCTTATCAGAGTGTACCTGGATTTTATAATTGTTGTCTTTAGTTAGCTAAAGGATGATCTTCATTCAAAAAAGTAGAACTGATAAATTTCTTACAAAAGTTATTATGTGCTGTCTGCATGATTTACTGAGCTTCACTTCTGCAGAGGCATTGGTGTTAAATTGTATGCATCCTCTGTTGTTGTTTTTTTTTTTTAATTGAAAGGAGTAGGATTTATTTAAGTGAGAATAAAAGCGACAATTAATGCATGGTCAGGGGACCTGATAGGGCTGTCCTGTATACGTTCTTGGAGTGGATTGAATTAGATTGCCAGTACCAAAAATCTTTTCTAGCACTTAGACTGTAAATTTATGGCTTAAAAGGAGCAGGCATACTCTCCAGGATACTTGTTGGTACCTATAGCAGCTTTCTCAAAGTCAAGTATCAACCTTTCTTTGAAAATGTTTTAGTTTCATCTCTGTTCAATTCTAGCTAGAATCAGAATTTTATTAGACCTTATTTTTATTGAACTTATTAAAGATAATATTTTTTATTGTTAGTTTTATTTATTATTTCTAGGGAATCTGTCTTCTTTATTGTTACTTTTAAATTTTTTATCTTTTTATCTTTTTGATGTACATTCTGGGTAATTCTTCAGATCTCTCATCCAATCTATGATTTATGCCATCTATTGACTTTTAAATTTCAGTTATGATGTTTTTCTAGAAATCCTTTTGCGTTCTTTTTCATATCTGTCAGTTTCATAATATTCTATATTTTTGTAATGATTTAACTCCTTTTTATTTTTTTACTTTCTTAAATGTACATATTTTATTGTATCTTTTTAAAAGTTCCTTCATCTTAGGTGGTTGTCTGTGCTTTTTATTCTTTTTGCTTTTCTGGAAGTTTGTACCACTCAAGGAATAATTTCTTTCAACAGATTTAATTTTTGGCTGTAAGCTTATCTTTAACAGGAATTGTTTTTTTATTTTTTTCTCCCATGGAAACTCATGTTTCTTAGATTATGAAAGTGTTCCTATTGAGCTATTTTACATTTCTTTTTCCTGATTAGAGGTTTCACTAATCCCGGACCAGTTTATGTTCAGTGGATACTGTATATGTGGATATTTTAAATTCTGATATCAAAACACACCTGGAACTTGATTTCTGTTGGAAAACCAATTTTACCTCACCCCCCAAGTGCACAGAGGAAACAAACATGTACTTAGTCTGGTCCTTTTTAAGTATAGCTTTTTAAAGTCATAGCTATATGCAGGAGTTTGTTTCTGTATTATCCAAGGTGAATGTTTAGTTTGGTATTTAAATCCATTATGTGGCCATTAGGTAATTTTGGCCTTACTGTTTGAGTTCTGAGCCAAATTTGTTTAGGATCTTAATTATCTGGCTTTTAGTTTCTTATTCATATCTAGCACTTAGAAATTTCCTTTCTTTCAAACTCACTTGTTTAATAAAAATATGTTTAATTCACAATTTTTGTATTTTAATGTTAGTTCAGTCTACCATATTTCTGGAGGTAAAATTCCTTGGTCACTCACTCCCTGAGTTGCTTAGTGCCTTGCTTTTGCTGAGGCTGGCTTTGATCTCACTTTCCTCTTGCCTCCGCCTCCGGAGCCGCTGGGATTACAGGCATGCTCCTCTGCGCCTGGCATTATTAGCAGTAATCTTCTAAAGACAACTTGAAGGTCAGAAGTAAGTGTATTGATATATTCAAAGTGCTGAATGTAAAAAAAAAAAAAAAAAGTCAACCAACCAGGAATTCTACTTTATTTATTTTTTTTTTTTTACTTTTTTTAGTTGTTAACAGACCTTTATTTTATTTATTTTTATGCCGTGCTGAGAATCGAACCCAGTGCCTCACACATGCCAGGCAAGTATTCAAGCAGGCTTCCACTGAGTCCCATCCCCATCCCTGAGGAATTCTACTTTTGATCAAAATATTCTTCAAAAATGAGGTAGATTTCAAGTCATTTCTTGATCAGTCAAATCTGAGGGTGTTTTTCAGTACCAGTGGCATCCTACAAGAAATGCTAAAGTGTCCTTTTTATTGAAATGAAAGAACACTATACAGAATTTAAAGCAATACGAAGAAATATAAACCTCCAGTAAAAGTAACTACATGTGAAAAATAGAAAAATTTATATTATATTTTCAATTTATTCCTATGTGGCTCAAAAGAAAAATACATAAAATAATTATAAATGTTATTTGAAACAAAATATATAAAATTATAATTTGTGACGATAATCTAAATGAAGTAGACTAATTTCAAGAATAACACATGCTACCTAAATAGAAAATATTTACATACTTATAATGAGAATAGGAGTAGAATTAGTAATCAAAAACCTCCTAAGAAAGGTCAGATAGTCTCACTGGTGAATTCTACCAACATTTAAAGAAGAATTAATGCCAATTCTTAAACTCTTCCAGAAATATAGAAGATGAGGAAACACTTTATTATTCCATGAGGCAGATTTTTATTTCTCTAAAATTTATTTTTCTTCATTTTTAAAGGATATTTTAAAAGTTCTTATGTAAGCAAGCTCTCCTTTCATTTGTCACTTCTGTTGAAAAGTCACTTGTCCGCTGCGGAGCCTGCGGAGGCTGCTTCTCGGACCCTGCTAATATCAGAGCAAACACGAAACACCAAGAAGCCGAATTCCAGCTCCTGGAACTGAGCCCGCGGGGACTGCTTCTTGGAGCTTACACTTATAGGAGCTTACACCGAGCACAGAGCGGCCGAGTTCCGGCTCCCGGAACCGTCCCGGAACCGCCCTGGCTCAGGGCTGCGGAGCCCGCGGAGGCTGCTTCTTGGACCCTGCTACTATCAGAGCATACACCAAACACTAAGCGGCCGAATTCCGGCTCCCGGAACTGAGCCCGCGGGGGCTGCTTCTTGGAGCCTACACTTATAGGAGCTTACACCGAGCACGGAGCGGCCGAGTTCCGGCTCCCGGAACTTCCCTGGACCGGGGCTAGGAGCCCGCGGAAACTGTGTCTCGGTCCGGGTCCTGCTGAGGGCAGGTCAGGACTCACCCATTGCTTGGGTTGCCTGGCAAGGGGAACGAAATGCTGCCATTCGCATAGGATACCAACATGGCAGAGATCTGATGTCAGCAGAAAGCGGTGGAGGAGAGATCTTCATCAATACCAGCGGTGACATAAGCAGTTGGTCTTCTGGTAAGGGGGGTGAGGCTCAGTCACCCGAGTCTCCTCAATTTGTCCTCGAGCCGGAGGGAAGGAGCCGGGCCGCCGCCAGCCCCCGGAGCAGGCCCAGCGGCTCGCCAGCGTGGTGACCGCGTGACCCCAATTGGAGAGGGGGCGGAGCGGAGCCGCCACCCACACCCGCCAGGTGGGCAGACCCACGACCCAGTAGTACATGGGCGTGGTAGGAGGGGCAGGGCAGAGCCGCCCTTCGCGCTTGCAAGGTAAACAGACCTGTGACAGCCTGGCGGGTCAGGCCCAGTGGCCTGCCAGTGTGGTACACACGTCACCCCAACTCGAGTAGGGGCAGAGCAGATCCTTATCCCACGCCCGGATCAGGCCCTGCCGGTGTGGTGGTCACGTGACCCCAATTGGAGTGGGGGTGGAGCGGAACCGCCACCCGTGCCCGCAGGGTGAGCAGACCTGTGATCAACCTGCAGATCAGGCCCAGGGGTCCGCAGGCGTGGTAGGAGGGGCAGGGCAGATCCACCGCCCGCGCCTTCAAGGTAGGCAGACCTACAACAGACCGGCGGATCAGGCCCAGGAGCCTGCCGGCGGGGTACAAACACCACCCTAATTGGAGTAGTGACAGAGCAGAGTCGCCTCCCTTGCCAGGAACAGACCCAGCATCCTGCAGGCGGGGTAGTCACGACACCCCAATTGGAGTAGGGGCAAAGCAGAGCCTCCACTCGTGCCCGAAAGGTGGGCAGATCTGCGACCGACCAGCAGGACAGGCCCAGTGGCCTGCTGGTACGACAGACACGTCACCCCAATTGGAGTAGGGGCAGAACAGAGCCGCCACCAGCTCCCAGAACAGGCCCAGTGACCTGCCGGCGTGGTAGCCACGACACCCCAATTGGAATAAGGAGAGAGCAGAGCCGCCGCCCGCACCTGCAGGAAAGATACGCAAGCAGTATGAAAAGACAAGGAAAGAAAGGACCACAAGCAATGCAGGTCAACGCAACTTTAGAAGAGGTAACAGCTGCAGCAGATGGAATGTCAGATAAAGAATTCAGGATATACATGCTTCAGATGATCTGGAGTATCAAGGAAGACATTAAACAGCAAAATCAGACAATGAAAGATCACTTCGACAACGAATTACGCAAACAAATCCAGGAAGCAAAGGATCAACTATACAGGGAGATAGAGGTTATAAAAAACAAGCAATCAGAAATCCTAGAAATGCAGGAAGCAATAAACCAACTTAAAAACTCAATGGAGAATACTACCAACAGAGTAGAACACTTAGAAGATAGAACATCAGACAATGAAGACAAAGTATTTCAACTGGAAAAGAACATAGACAGCTCAGCAAGACTGTTAAGAAACCATGAGCAGAACATCCAAGAAATATGGGATAACATTAAGAGACCAAACTTAAGAGTCATTGGGATACAGGAAGGTACAGAGCTCCAAACCAAAGGAATGAGCAGTCTATTCCATGAAATAATACAAGAAAACTTCCCAGACTTGAAGAATGAGACAGAATCCCAAATCCTAGAAGCCTACAGGACGCCGAATGTGCAAAATCATAAGAGATCCACACCTAGACACATTATAATGAAGATGCCCAACATACAGAATAAGGAGAGAATTTTAAAAGCTACAAGAGAAAGGAAGCAGATTACATTTAGGGGCAAGCCAATCAGGATAACAGCTGATCTTTCAACACAGACTCTGAAAGCTAGAAGATCCTGGAATAACATATTTCAAACACTGAAAGATAATGGGTTCCAACCAAGAATGGTGTATCCAGCGAAATTAAGCTTCAGGATGGAGAATGAAATTAAAACCTTCCACGATAAACAAAAGTTTAAAGAATTCGCAGCTAGAAAACCATCTCTTCAAAACATCCTAGCCAAAGTATTACAGGAAGAGGAAACGGAAAATAACAATGAAAACCAACAGTGGGAGGTAGGACAGTAAAGGGGGGGGGAAACAATCAAAGAGGAAAACAAACAATGTTTAGTAACAGAAATAAACAAATATGGCTGGAAGAACAACCCATATCTCAATAATAACCCTAAATGTTAATGGCTTAAACTCACCAATTAAGAGACACAGGCTAGTAGAATGGATCACAAAACAAGACCCAACAATATGCTGCCTACAGGAGACGCATTTGATAGGAAAAGACATACATAGGCTGAAGGTGAAAGGTTGGGAAAAATCATATCACTCATATGGACTTCGGAAACAAGCAGGCGTGTCCATACTCATATCAAATAAAATAGATTTCAAGCCAAAGTTAATCAAAAGAGATAAAGAGGGACACTACATACTGCTTAAGGGAACCATACACCAACAAGACATAACAATCATAAATATTTATGCCCCAAACAATGGTGCAGCTATGTTCGTCAAACAAACTCTTCTCAAGTTCAAGAGTCTAATAGACCACCACACCATAATCATGGGAGACTTCAACACACCTCTCTCGCCACTGGACAGATCTTCCAAACAAAAGTTGAATAAGGAAACTATAGAACTCAATAACACTATTAATAACCTAGACCTAATTGACATATATAGAGTATACCACCCAACATCAAGCAGTTACACTTTTTTCTCAGCAGCACATGGATCCTTCTCAAAAATAGATCATATATTATGTCACAGGGCAACTCTTAGACAATATAAAGGAGTAGAGATATTACCATGCATCTTATCTGATCATAATGGAATGAAACTGAAAATCAACGATAAAAGAAGGAAGGAAAAAGCATACATCAATTGGAGAATGAACAATAGGTTACTGAATGATCAATGGGTTATAGAAGACATCAAGGAGGAAATTAAAAAATTCTTAGAGATAAATGAAAACACAGACACAACATATCGGAATCTATGGGACACATTGAAAGCAGTTCTAAGAGGAAAATTCATTGCTTGGAGTTCATTCCTTAAAAAAAGAAAAAACCAACAAATAAATGATCTCATACTTCATCTCAAAATCCTTGAAAAAGAAGAGCAAAACAACAGCAAAAGAAGTAGAAGGCAAGAAATAATTAAAATCAGAGCTGAAATTAATGAAATCGAAACAAAAGAAACAATTGAAAAAATTGACAAAACTAAAAGTTGGTTCTTTGAAAAAATAAACAAAATCGACAGACCCTTAGCGATGCTAGTGAAGAGAAGAAGAGAGAGAACTCAAATTACTAGCATACGGGATGAAAAAGGCAATATCACAACAGACACTTCAGAAATACAGAAGATAATCAAAAACTATTTTGAATCCTTATACTCCAATAAATTAGAAGATAGTGAAGGCATAGATAAATTTCTTAAGTCATATGATCTGCCCAGATTGAGTCAGGAGGATATAGAAAACCTAAACAGACCAATATCAATTGAGGAGATAGAAGAAACCATCAAAAGACTACCAACTAAGAAAAGCCCAGGTCCCGATGGGTATACAGCAGAATTTTACAAAACCTTTAAAGAAGAACTAATACCAATACTTTTCAAGCTACTTCGGGAAATAGAAAAGGAGGGAGAACTTCCAAATTCATTCTATGAGGCCAACATCACCCTGATACCTAAACCAGACAAAGACACTTCAAAGAAAGAAAACTACAGACCAATATCTCTAATGAACCTAGATGCAAAAATCCTCAATAAAATTCTGGCGAATCGGATACAAAAACATATAAAAAAAATTGTACACCATGATCAAGTAGGATTCATCCCTGGGATGCAAGGCTGGTTCAATATACGGAAATCAATAAATGTTATTCACCACATCAATAGACTTAAAAATAAGAACCATATGATCATCTCGATAGATGCGGAAAAAGCATTTGACAAAGTACAGCATCCCTTTATGTTCAAAACTCTAGAAAAACTAGGGATAACAGGAACATACCTCAATATTGTAAAAGCAATCTATGCTAAGCCTCAGGCTAGCATTATTCTGAATGGAGAAAAACTGAAGGCATTCCCTCTAAAATCTGGAACAAGACAGGGATGCCCTCTCTCTCCACTTCTCTTCAACATAGTTCTCGAAACACTGGCCAGAGCAATTAGACAGACGAAAGAAATTAAAGGCATAAAAATAGGAAAAGAAGAAATTAAATTATCACTATTTGCAGATGATATGATTCTATATCTAGCAGACCCAAAAGGCTCTACAAAGAAACTATTAGAGCTAATAAATGAATTCAGCAAAGTGGCAGGATTTAAAATCAACACGCATAAATCAAAGGCATTCCTGTATATCAGCGACAAATCCTCTGAAATGGAAATGAGGACAACCACTCCATTCAAAATATCTTCAAAAAAAATAAAATACTTGGGAATCAACCTAACAAAAGAGGTGAAAGACTTATACAATGAAAACTACAGAACCCTAAAGAGAGAAATAGAAGAAGATCTTAGAAGATGGAAAAATATACCCTGTTCATGGATAGGCAGAACTAACATCATCAAAATGGCGATATTACCAAAAGTTCTCTATAGGTTTAATGCAATGCCAATCAAAATCCCAATGGCATTTCTTGTAGAAATAGAGAAAGCAATCATGAAATTCATATGGAAAAATAAAAGACCCAGAATAGCAAAAACAATGCTAAGCAAGAAGTGTGAATCAGGCGGTATAGCGATACCAGACTTCAAACTATACTACAGAGCAATAGTAACAAAAACAGCATGGTACTGGTACCAAAACAGGCGTGTGGACCAATGGTACAGAATAGAGGACACAGAAACCAATCCACAAAACTACAACTATCTTATATTTGATAAAGGGGCTAAAAGCATGCAATGGAGGAAGGATAGCATCTTCAACAAATGGTGCTGGGAAAACTGGAAATCCTTATGCAACAAAATGAAACTGAATCCCTTTCTCTCGCCATGCACAAAAGTGAATTCAAAATGGATCAAGGAACTTGATATCAAATCAGAGACGCGCCGTCTGATAGAAGAAAAAGTTGGCTACGATCTACAGTCGGTGGGGTCGGGCTCCAAATTCCTCAATAGGACACCCATAGCACAAAAGTTAATAACTAGAATCAACAAATGGGACTTACTCAAACTAAGAAGTTTTTTCTCAGCAAAAGAAACAATAAGAGAGGTAAATAGGGAGCCTACATCCTGGGAACAAATCTTTACTCCTCACACTTCAGATAGAGCCCTAATATCCAGAGTATACAAAGAACTCAAAAAATTAGACAATAAGAGAACAAACAACCCAATCAACAAATGGGCCAAGGACCTGAACAGACACTTCACAGAGGAGGACATACAGTCAATCAACAAGTACATGAAAAAATGCTCAACATCTCTAGCTGTCAGAGAAATGCAAATCAAAACCACCCTAAGATACCATCTCACTCCAGTAAGATTGGCAGCCATTAGGAAGTCAAACAACAACAAGTGCTGGCGAGGATGTGGGGAAAAGGGTACACTTGTACATTGCTGGTGGGACTGCAGATTGGTGCAGCCAATTTGGAAAGCAGTATGGAGATTTCTTGGAAAGCTGGGAATGGAGCCACCATTTGACCCAGCTATTCCCCTTCTTGGTCTATTCCCTAAAGACCTAAAAAGAGCATGCTACAGGGACACTGCTACATCGATGTTCATAGCAGCACAGTTCACAATAGCAAGACTGTGGAACCAACCTAGATGCCCTTCAATAGACGAATGGATAAAAAAAATGTGGCATTTATACACAATGGAGTATTACTCTGCATTAAAAAATGACAAAATCATAGAATTTACAGGGAAATGGATGGCATTAGAGCAGATTATGCTAAGTGAAGCTAGCCAATCCCTAAAAAACAAATGCCAAATGTCTTCTTTGATATAAGGAAAGTAACTAAGAACAGAGTAGGGATGAAGAACAGGAGAAGAAGATTAACATTTAACAGGGATGAGAGGTGGGAGGGAAAGGGAGAGAGAAGGTAAATTGCACGGTAATGGAAGGAGACCCTCAGGGTTATACAGTGGAGGGGGTAGAGAGAGAGGAGGGGAGGGGAGGGGAGAGGTGGGGAGGGGGGAGGGTGGATGATGGGAAAGGCAGCGGAGCACAACAGACACTAATATGGCAATTTGTAAATCAATGGATGTGTAACTGATGTGAATCCGCAATCTGTGTATGGGGTGAAGGTGGGAGTTCATAACCCACTAGAATCAAAGTGTGGAATATGATATGTCAAGAAATTTGTAATGTTTTGAACAACCCACAATAAAAAATTAAAAAAAAAAAAAAAAAAAAAAAAAAAAAAAGAAAAGTCACTTGTCAATATTTTTGCTATAGTTTTGTTACCTCTAGCAATTTTTATGAAAAATTTCCTTTAATTTTCTGTACTCATTCTACAATGGCTCCAGATGTGACATTCTTCTTATTAAAAAATGTTTGTCATTCATGATTTCTTTAATCTTCATCTTAGTGCTTTTTGTTAGTTTTGGAAAATTTCCAGCCAGTATGTCATCAGGTCTTTCTTCTCCCTCATTCTTTGTATATACTTAACTTCTAAATCCTTAGTTACACATTTAGTAGGCATTTTTATTGCATTTTATGTTTCCTATGGCATTTTCCACTTATATCTTTTTTCTTTCTGTATTTGAATCTGGATATTTTCTTTAAATCTATCTACCTGTTTACTGATCCTCTCTTCTGCTGTGTCTAACATGTCCTTAAAAAAATACCTCTTGTTGTATAATTATATTGTGCCAATAAAAATTATGGAAAAATAAATAAATAAATGAAACTCATAGTAAAATTAAAAAAAAAAAAACTATTGTCTAGGCCAGCAGTGTCTTTTGATAACAGAAGTTTGTTGCGTTGTTGTTGTTTTGTTTTGAGGTCCAGTTTGTCAATTTTTTGACTTGAATTCTAGTTTGGAATATTTATGTCATATCTGTGAAATCTTTGCCTACTCCAGGTTGTAGAAATATTTTCCCTAGGGCTGGAGTTTTGGCTCAGTGATAGAGCGCTCGTCTAGCACGTGTGAGGCCCTGGGTTCCATCCTCAGCACCACATAAAAATACATAAATAAAATAAAGGTATTGTGTCCAACTACTTCTGAAAAATAAATGTTAAAAAAAGAGAAATATTTTCCCTAAAAGATGATGTTATGACCTGTAACCATTGAACCATTTTCTTTTGTGTACTGTGAGGAAAGAATTAAATTTTATTTTTATCTATATGAATATCCACTTGTTCAAATGCTAATGTTGGAAAGTTCTTTAAAACTTTATTGGATATCACCCCTCTACTGTTAATAGGACATATGTCCTAATTGTAGTACACAGAGTTCAGTTCATATTTCTTAAATTCATATTTGTGCAATATTACTCAAATTCTATTTATCCTTGTAAGTTTTTCCAGTTAATATATCGACCTTGATGTGTTCTGTTAAGGTCTCATTGTCATTGTGCTTTCTTGTTGTTTAATAACTTAAACATGAAAAACCTCATTTATATTTTTAATTTAAGTGGTTTATATCACTCATTTTATTCATTTTCCTCTTATTCATGTTATTCCAATATTTTAGATCAAGAATAGTGTTATTACAGCATTATTTTTCTCTGTTAATATGTTTGTGAACAGTATTAAAATTTACATTTAGTTTAAGAGAGTTATTGAACTTATTTTGCTTTTAATTAGTTTCCTTGGCTTTGACAATGACTTTCTTAATGTATCTCTTCAAATAAAGGTATTTAGCTTTCTATTCAATATTTTGCAAATGTTATTTCACTATTATATAACTTTTAGTGTTGCAGTAGATAAATCAGATTTTCTTTTTTAATTTTTTTATTATCTACCAATATAAAATTGGTTATCAACCCAGTTTTCCTGCCTGAATGTGTGTACTTTAAAAAACATAAAAAGGTCATTTTGATCATGAGTTTTTCCTTGATGTACATGTCTGATGAGTCTGTTTTCACTGATTTATTTGGCTCAGCCTTTTTTATCTGTGTATGTTGGACTTTCCTCATTTGTAAAGTCTTTTCTCTGATGTATTGATTATTCATAATATTTTTTTCTTGGTTCTCCTTTAGTGACACAAATTTGATGTGATGCTAACTTTATTTTCTATCTTCAAATTACCATCTTTTCTGTCATAATTTTTAGCTTCCTATTGGCTTTCTAAACACTGGGTAAATGTCTCACATCTGTTTCCCACATGACTTTGGTAAATTTCCATAGTATAAATTTTGCAATATTCCCTCTTAGGTGGACTTTAATTTAGTTATGATGCTTTTTGTTCCCTTACAACACTTTTATTTGTCTTCCTTTTTATTTCCTATTGACTTTTGGGTTCATCATGTTAACATTTCATCTCATACTACTTACTGTTTTATCTTTATTGTCTTATTCTTCTCTTTCATTAAAAACAATTTATTTTATATCCTAGATGATGATACTAAAGAGTTCCTGGAATATTTCCTTTCAGTCTACTAATATGTAATTTTTTGATGTGTTATTATTCTGAGTCTTTTGAATGCTATATTATCCAGGGTTCTCCAGGGAAACAAAACCAATAGGATGTCTGTATTGGCTCACACAAGGCTACATAATAAGATCTGAAATTGGCAAGCTGAATGCCCAGGAGAACCAATCTATACTTCCATGTTGAATCTGAAAGCCTGAGAATCAGAAGAGTCTGTGGTGTGACTTGCAGTCTGAGAGCTGGCAGGCGTCAGCTCCAAGAAGAACCAATGTTTCAATTCAAATTTGAAACCTAGAAAAGACCAATGTACTGTCTTGAAGCAGTCAAGTAGAAGTTCTGTCCTACTCATAGGAGGATTGCCTTTTGTTCTGTTCAGGCCTTCATCTTATTGGATGACACCCATTGTACAGAGTACAATCCTATTTATTCAGGCCTACTAATTAGCCCCAAAGACCCTCCCAGGATAATGTTTGAATAAATATCTGAGCACCCTGTGGCTCAATCAAGTTGGCACATAAAATTAACCATCTCAGGTGCTATGCCCTTTCTTTTGTTTTGCAGTAGTTTTATATGTGCCCAATGCTAGTATTTTACTCCACTTCTAAGTTGATCTCATACATAGAAAAATCTTTATAAAATGTATACGTGTCAAACATAAGTCAAGTGGATAGTCCTCGATCCATTCCCTGGTTTATGATGATCTCATCCCTTTTGTGCATCATAATGCACATCTCTCCCTCTGATTCATGATTCTCCTAGATTTCACGTACATGTCAATTATCAATAGTAATAGATAAACAACTTCAAATGACTTGCACCCTGAAGAGTATGTTTTCTTACATAATAAGTATTCCATAAACAGTATTAACTCAGAGAATGAAGAATATCTATGCTAAGATCTTTGTCATTTTCTTGACCATTTTCTCAAGCTTCCAGGAAAGCTGCTAGAATTCTTGACATTACATCACATTTAGGCAGGAGAAAGAAGACAGGAGGAAGAGGAAGAGCTGAGGAGGTGTCTTTGGATATTGTTACTTTTAAATCATTTGCCTCTGCGTCCAGTGAGAGGCTGAGCATTATAATTGTTCTAACTGTTCATATTGCCATAGGTTATCATTTTTGAATTAAAAGAAAGCATGAATATTCCCTATTGGGATCACTTTATCTCTGGTTTCAAGAATCCTTGTTTTAGCATTTTGTGGCTTTTCATGTCTTTATGGGTTTTTACTGTTGGCAGTATTGGGAAGAAGCTATATTGAAGGCCTGTTAGCCAGACAGTTCCCCCGCCCCCGTGGGTATTTGTTTTTATAGCCATTTGGTTTCATTACCTTTTAATGAGTTCTTTGATAACAAGTTCCTTAATTAACAAGGCAGTCTTTCAGATTTCCTCTTCTCTAATTGTTAACATATTTTCCTGTATTTACGCCGATACACAGTGGTGAAAAGTTTCCTCTTTGCAGTTCCTTTTAGGGCCATTCAGAAGGAATGAGGGAGGGAATGGGGAGAATATTCAGCTTGTTTTCTTGATATAAATGATTTAAGCATATTTATCTTCCCAAGTTGTGAAGTATTCACATTTGATGTTTTGTTTCCTGCAACACAGTTGACTCAGAGTGGATTTCTAGGCATATGAAAATTGACTATGAAATTTCATGTTTTTTTATAACTACTATTCAAGAATATGGAATATTTAATTTCTACCTGGGAAACTCATAAAATTTGATTTTAAATTTCCCTTAAGCTATGGATAGTAATGCTGCATTTTTTTTTAAAAAATTACTCTAATTTGTTATGTATGACAGCAGAATACATTGCAATTCATATTGTTGCATTTTATAATCAAGTAGCTACCATTCACTGGGCCCGGACTCTGTCTCACACACTGTATTAGGCTCCATATTATATTAAGCATTTATTGCATATTGTCTGTGTAAGGTTGGTAGTGTTCTCTGTATTTTCCTGATGAGGAAGCTAAGTCTAACCCAAATTAAATAATGTCCTGAAGGTCATATAAGTGAAAGGGCCAAGATATGAACCTAAGTCAATCTGAAGAAAAGTTCTTGCTCTTTTTCTGTCTATCACTTCCTCTCTAGTCCTATCTTGTTTTTACTACCACATCCCATAAATTGGACATGATGGTTTGTGTACTGTTCTCCCATAGTGAGATTAATTAAAGAGCTAATTAAATTCTTGAAAAGAAGATCTTAAATTATTTCCCTCCAAGAAACCTAAGGTTTTAAATATTCTGAAACGAAGCATTTGTTATTGGCAGAGAATAATGAACCAAAGCACCTACAGGATACATTAGCTCAAAAAGGCAAAAAAGAAACTCAAGCTAATGAGGTGTTTGGGAGGAGAAATGCTCTTATTTAGGGTATTGACCAGTTAGGAACTGAGTAATAAGTTGTACATGGAAGTTAAAAGGGACTGGCTGGCAGACAGTCAGGCGTCTGTACCATTGTGTTTTGTAAACTTTCTCCTATGGCTGTGGTGTGTTTTTTCCAAGCCCACTTAATTTTTTATGAGGTTTGTAAAGGTCTTGAATAAACAATTGAGATTATACAGGTTTTCCTGGAAGCTTTGGTTAATATTTTAATATGCTTTGCTTTGTCACATTATTAAATAGCTTATTGGAAAGTTTGAAAGAGAGGGGTTTCTTTTTTCTTTTCCTTTCTTCTCTGTTCTCTTCTTCCTTATTTTTTCTGGTAGTTAAATATTAAAACTGGATTTAATTTTTAGTTGATTCCCTTTCTTTTTATTTTAACTTTAAATCACTACAGATCACTCTTAGATTGGGGCTCTGGCATCTGGGAAGCCTCCACTTAAAATCCACTTCAAGTGAAATTACAGTTCAGAGGGTGTATCTTGAAAATAAGCCAGTGATTGTAAATGTATGTAGTAAGAGAGGACTGGAGAAAGGGCAGGGGGAATTGGATAGGGCCAGAAAACAGGAACTAATCGAGCTTTGGAGATTACCTCATCCTGACCTTTTGCTCATTAATATTTGAATCTGATTCATTGACATCTTGGTTGTACTCTGGTGAAATGTCAGGCTCGTCAAAGACTGAATACCTTCAAAGACATTTCTGTGTTAATGGGATGACTTGGTGAAATTGACCTGTAACCTGAACAGGAGTTGAGAGAAGAGAAGGGAAGCTTTTATTTTTCATTATAAGCACCTCTCACTTTATAGAGGGTTGTATAGCAGTAATTGTTATTTGGAGAGTACTTTATTTTATTTCCATGTCTATTTGTAAGTCAGTTGAAAAAGTTTCCATGTTGGTGTCATTGTTGGAATGTGATGAGGATCACCCAGTGAGATCCACTTTTTACGAAGGCTTCTGTAATGATTTGGCCTCATAATTTTTTCTTCTAAAATCATATAGGACTTAGAGTTTATTCTGCTTAACTTATCACTTAATTGAATGTTTTCTTGATTTGTTTCAGAGCAGGAAATACACTTTCCACTTTTTTTTCAGATAGAATTATTTGGTTTGAAAGAAGAAAATCCTACAATTCTATAAAAGATATAAACAGTAAAATATTTTGCACTTATAAAATACCTACAATTTAAGCACATATACCCAATGTCTTTTTAAGTAGTTTCCATATTTAACTATAGGAATAAAAATTATGTATATCATACAGCATTACTCAGCACAATATGTGTTACCTAGGATTTATTTTTATTTAACAATTACAACACTCCTGTTTTGTAGATGATGTAACTGAGTCAAAGGCTAAGTATTCTAAGTTGTCATATCTAAAATGTAGTTTGGTTTTCATTAAACTACATGTCTGTAATTTATTTACCGTAGATTTTTTTTTCTTTACTTTTGCTCTGACACCATTATTGATTCATAGCAATAGATCTCTTAAGGTTGTTGCTAGTGGAGTTATAGTTGTTTTGAAATGGACATGCATCGATTAATAGCTACACTTTTAATGTAAATTTGGGTTCAAAATAAACATTTATGTATGCAATTTCTTATAAAGCAAACATGTTTGCCAAGATGATAATGCAAAGCATCACAAGACATATAGAACTATTGGCCGAGGAGATATTTGTTACATGATCCTTACAGTGTTGTGTCCCCCGACCCCAAGCCTGGTTTGGTACAAATTCGTAAATTAAAAAGATTATTTTTAGGATCTATTTTGTGAGACTGGCACCATATTTATCCTCTAGTCATAAACAACTATAAAACTTAGAGAAAATATAAAATCACACTTTTGCCTAATGAAGGAAGGCTTTAGTGTTTGGAATATCATTAAGAATAGGATTTAAATAAGCAGTATAACAAAGTACAGAGAAACACAGAGAAGGATACCTCACTACCATTTTTATTAAATTCCTGTTTGGTCCTTGGCTGATCTCTAAGCTGCACTGATCTCTAAGCTTCTGGTAGCTCAGAAGACAATAGCAGCTTCTGGATATTGAAAACTAAGCAAATACTCTTGAAATTACCCAGCATAGACATTGAGGATTGAACCCATAAGAGACTAGGTAAACACCATGGCTTTTTGTTTAAATATCAGTAAGTCCACACATGGATTAATAACAATAAGGCTCTTCAAGTAAGTATAAAAGTAACAGGGATCCATAGTAATAAAGTTTAAAAACCAAGCCTAATGTAGGTAAAGATGATTCATCAATTTAACAGCTTGCTGGAATAAAACTCAAAAGTCTTTTAAGGCTAATTGGTTAACCTAGAGCCTGTATGGCATCTTTTTTTTTTTGGGGGGGGGGCGTTATCAGGGATTGAACTCAGGGGCACTTAGCTACTGAGTCACATCCCCACCCCTATTTTGAATTATTTTAAATATTTATTATTTTAGTTTTAGATGGACACAATATCTTTATTTTACATTTATGTGGTTCTGAAGACCAAACCCAGTGCCTCGTGCATGCTAGGCGAGCACTCTACTACTGAGCCATAACCCCAGCCCCTTATTTTGTATTTTATTTAGAAACAGGGTCTCATTGAATTGCTTAGCACCTCACCCTTGATGAGGCTATCTTTGAACTCGTGATCCTCCTGTCTCAGCCCCTAGAGCCACTGGGATTACAGGCATGTGCCACCATGCCTGGAATCTGTAGCATCTTGTCTACAATGCATGGCATACAAAACAAAATTTTCTAATATTCTAATAAGCATAAAAAACTGATCTATAATCAAAAGTCAAATAGTCAAGAGAAGCAGATCATAAGATGATCCAAATATCAATGTTAGCAAAACCTTCAAAATAGCTTTGATTAATATGTTAAATAAAAGAGAGGAAAGAATGGATATGTAGAAAAAAAGATGAATTATTTGAATAGAAATTAAGAGTCAAATATGTATTCTACAAGAGCTGAATACAAAATCTGTGATTAATGACTTAGTGCATGAAATTTTTAAAAAGAGTGTTAAGTAGGTTTAATAGCAGACTCAACAAACCATAATTCAAGATTGGCAAACTGAAGTTCAGTACTATAGAAAACACCCAACCTGAAGCACACTGAAAGAAAAAAAGAAAAGAAGCATTTAATTTTAAGAACAGACAGGAGCATAAGAGATAGATGAAATACAATTGAAAGATCTAAAATGTGTATGTACAAATACTCTTCAACTTCGAGTGGGCTTTCATCCTAATAAACCTATAATAAGTTAAAAATATTGCAAGTTGAAAATGCATAATATAGCTAACTTATGAAACACCACAGTTCATTGTAGGGTAGCAGTCATTTACTCTTATGATCACATGACTGACAGGGAGCTGTGACCTCCTGGTGCTGCCCAACTTCACAGAAGAATATCATATCATATATATCACTAGCTCTGGAAAAGTTTAGAATTCAAGGTACAGTTTCTACTGAATGCATATTTCTATGACACCATAATAAATTGTTAAGTGGATCAACATTTTAATTGACAGTTGGGAACTTCTGTTCCTGGCATCCATGAAGGAAAGAAGAGAAAGAGAATGGTACAAAAGCAGTACTTAAAGGAGTAATGCTTAATTTTTTTTCATATCTGAAGAAATGCATTATTTCATAGATCCTGGAAGCTCCATGAGCCAGTGGAGAATAAATTAAAAGAAAACTATGTCAAGATACATAATGACCAGATTGCTGTTATTAAGTATAAGGAAAAAGAAATCTTAAAAGCAGCTAATGAACAAAGACACATTCATGGGGAAAACAGTAAGAATGATGGATGATGCCTCATAAAAATGATGGAGGCCAGAGGACAATAGAATGAAACTTTTTAATTAAGAAAAGACAAGACTACATTGGTATAGTTAGGTAACTAGCAAAAATGTGTTTTGAAAAAAGATGAGATGCCTCCTTCTGGCTATGATAACAATAACATTACCAGACTTAATCTCAACCACAAATATATGTAATAATAGAAAAAAGAAATAACTGTTTTCAGATATTGAACAGTAGGCAGTACAGTACAGCGATCCTAGAGAAAGAAACAAAAGAAGTGTAACCCTAGCAGTCTCTTACAGGTGCTTTGCAAATTGCTGTACAGGAAGGGGAGAACCAAGGCCAAGTCCAACAGAAGGCAAAGACTGGAGGTTGGAGAAGAAACTACAGTTTTCAAGGAAGTAGTTTGGAGTGAAAAAGTTATTCTAAGAAATAACAGGAGAAATCTTCATTGGATCCCTTGAGGTTTTGGTTGAATAGTAACCTGTGAAAAATCCATAAGGTCATGAAAAAATAAAGGAACTTCCAGTGTTCAGAAGCTGAGTACAATCACCAGAACTCACACAAGGCAGAGAGATATTCAAATTCCATCCTGTAAGACCAAGCTGAACTCCCAAATTATTCACTAGAGGCACCAGAAGAATGTGGCTAATCATGGCTCTAAAGTAGCCTTAGTACTGACCTAAAGTAATTATAGAAACAAGATGATTCCAGTCTCTGCATAAAAGTGGCCTGTGTGTGTTTCTGTGTGTGTGTGTGTGTGTATCCATATGATGATCTCCATAGATTCAGAGAAAGCATTTAGAAGCATTGAACATTTCATGAAAATAACCTACAAAGCAAAAATTAAAATTTTTCAAGTTAATCAAAGGTATCTATGAAAAACTTAAAGTTAATATTTTAATGCAAAGACTGTTTTACCCCTGTGATCAGGAAAAAGACAAATATATCTGCTCTCACCACTCTATTTCAACATCCTATAGAGCCCACTAGTGTAGTAAAGCAAGTAAAATAAATTTTAAAAAAAAGCTAATAGAAATGGAAGGAAAGAATTCAAATTTCTTTATTTTTTCTTTATTTTTGTAAAGACAACATGATCTATGTTGAAAATGTGTCAAAAATTATAGATAGAGATCCAACATGGCGGCGGGTGCGGAGAGATCAAGTCTCTGACCTCTTCAGCTGCGCGGGTAAAGGGAGCCTTAAACCGCCTAAATCCTGTTTGCTCAGGATCACTAGGCAATGCTAAGCTGACATGGATCTGGTGCGAACAGTCTGCGCCCCTCAGAACACACACCGAGCCCAGAGCAGCTGAATTCAGGCTCCCGTTCGCCTGCGTCTTGCAGACAAACCGCTGTGACTCAGCGCTAAACGCTCCCACTGAAACAACTTGTTGGCTCCTCCGTGAACCTGTGGAGGTTAATACCAACCGAGCCTTCATAGGCAGTGGCCACAGGATTGAGACGGGCCTTGGGAGAGCCGGTCAGGACCCACCCGTTGCATTGGACACCCGGCAAAGGGAACGAACTGTCGCCATTCGCATGGGATATCACCATGGCAGAGACCTGACATTACCAGAATGCGGCGGAGGAAATAACTTCATTGAAACTGGTGGCGGCAGGTGTGTAACCCCCTAGCCTTCCCTCTCCACACAGCGGGGAAACCTCAAGTGCCCCTCCCAGCTCTCCCGTGAGCTCGATAGTCAGACCAAAGGAATCAGGAGCGGCGCGGGACCCACAGCGCAGGACCCCCGGCTACCGCTCCCACCAGTGCTGACAACTGAGGTCTCTTGCACCAGTTACCAGGGGTGTGGCTACTGGAGGGCAGGCAAAATACGCTGAGGGTTCTCAGCCCCATGCTCCACAACCTTAGGGTCTGAGGGAATGGCAAGCAGGGAGAGTATGCCAAGTCGTTCAAGAAAATAGGGCTCCCGGGAGCAGCAGACCTGGTGTGTAGCCAGTATTGTGGTGAGCTTCACCAGTGAGCGGGGCCTGGCTGGAGGAAAAGTGGGGAAGTGACTAGACACAAGAAAAGGCCCTAGGCACTCAGGATAGGAGACCCGCCCAGTTGGGGAGGAGGAGCTGCTTCACAGTGGTTCCTGCATATTGAGAGGAGAAGCTTGGACTGGTGGGCACACCTCCACCTACTGGAAGAGAAGTTAGTCAAACTCTAAGACTGCATTTAAAAATTTTTTTTTCTATTTGTTTTTTTTTTATTTTTACTTTTTTTATTTTTTATTTTTTAATTTTTTTAATTTTTTTTTAAATTTTTTCTTTTTTTTTAATTTTCTATTTTTTCTTCTGTCTTTTCATTTCTTTTCAATTTCCTTATTCCCCTTTCCTTGAATTCTAACTGTTTACTCTCATTCTCTTTAGTGACTTCTTCCCTCCCCTTCTAATACCTTTCCTCCCAAGCATCACAATGCTATTTATGTGTAATTTACTAAATATGTATAGGTAAATGTTCCGAGGCATTATATAGTGCTACCAAGTCCCTAGCTACCCCCAAATACTCCAGACCATTCTCCTGTTAATATCCCTTGTCAGTAGAGCAACCTTCCAAAGTTTCCAAGAGATACCAACCTCAATCCCATCACATCATTCGACCTAAATATAAGTCCCAAGACCAAACTGCAGACCACTATATGCCATCAGAAACCGTACACAGTTTAGGAAACGAATGAATCTGCATTAAACTGCAACAAAACTCATCATCTCTAGTCATAGTCTCCCATCATGAAAGAGAGACCCCAGAGACATACAAAACCAAATAAATTTATAGGAATAAACAGTAACTCAGCAGTCAAACAGAACAAGAAGTAACATGAGCAGCATGAAAAAGCAAGGAAGAAAAGGAGTACAAACAATGCAGGACAGCCTAAATATATAGGAGGACCTAGAGGCATCAGAAAAATGATCAAATAAAGAACTCAAGGAATACCTTAGACAGATCGAATGGAATCTTAAAAGGACATGAGACAGCAAATTCAAACAATGAAAGAACACATTGAAAATGAATTACATAAACAGATAAAAGAAGCAAATAAGCCTCTTTATCAGGAGATGGAGATTATAAAAAAAAATCAGGAGGAGGGAAGATGGCGGCGAGGGGAGTGCATTACCCCCGTGTGCTGCTTCACTGTGTGGGAGTATGACAAGTCAGGACGGCTAAAGGATATCTTGTTAGGAATTTCCAGCAATAGTGGGGTGCGCCGGAACCTGGAGGAAGGATTTCCATCGCATGAGGATCGGCTACGGGGACTCAAACGCGAGAGGTTTGTCGCATGGAGGGTAACACTGCTTATTAAGCAAATCGCCCCGCGGCTAGAGTCTGCAAGGCGCGCTGGGATAGAGACGCAGGGTTACAGCGCTGCAGTTTCTGCCAGACGCGCAAGCACCGCACTCAGGGCTGAATTCTGGGTTCGAGACGGGGAAGGAAGCGGTCCATCTCGGTTCTCCACACCGGTCAGACCACAGAGGAGGCCAGCAGCCACCATGTTGGTAAACTGACGTCACCACACCTGTTTTTGACTGACCGCAGCTCATTCAGCCATAGAACAGGTAATTTCAGGCTGCAATTCGCCTGCGGCTTGCAGACAGATTGCTAGGGTTCAGCGCCTGGGGGCTTCTTAAAATCTGATCTTATCGGAGTGAACACGGAGCGCGGGGCGGCCGAGTTCCGGCTCCCGGAACCGTCCCGGAACCGCCCTGGCTCCGGGCTGCGGAGCCTGCGGAGGCTGCTTCTTGGACCCTGCTAATATCAGAGCAAACACGAAGCACCAAGAAGGCGAATTCCAGCTCCCGGAACTGAGCCCGCGGGGACTGCTTCTTGGAGCTTACACTTATAGGAGCTTACACCGAGCACAGAGCGGCCGAGTTCCGGCTCCCGGAACCGTCCCGGAACCGCCCTGGCACAGGGCTGCGGAGCCCGCGGAGGCTGCTTCTTGGACCCTGCTACTATCAGAGCATACACCAAGCACTAAGCGGCCGAATTCCGGCTCCCGGAACTGAGCCCGCGGGGGCTGCTTCTTGGAGCTTACACTTATAGGAGCTTACACCGAGCACGGAGCGGCCGAGTTCCGGCTCCCGGAACTTCCCTGGACCGGGGCTAGGAGCCTGCGGAAACTGTGTCTCGGTCCGGGTCCTGCTGAGGGCAGGTCAGGACTCACCCATTGCTTGGGTTGCCTGGAAAGGGGAACGAAATGCTGCCATTCGCATAGGATACCAACATGGCAGAGATCTGATGTCAGCAGAAAGCGGTGGAGGAGAGATCTTCATCAATACCAGCGGTGACATAAGCAGTTGGTCTCCTGGTAAGGGGGGTGAGGCTCAGTCACCCGAGTCTCCTCAATTTGTCCTCGAGCCAGAGGGAAGGAGCCGGGCCGCCGCCAGCCCCCGGAGCAGGCCCAGCGGCTTGCCAGCGTGGTGACCGCGTGACCCCAATTGGAGAGGGGGCGGAGCGGAGCCGCCACCCACACCCGCCAGGTGGGCAGACCCACGACCCAGTAGTACATGGGCGTGGTAGGAGGGGCAGGGCAGAGCCGCCCTTCGCGCTTGCAAGGTAAACAGACCTGTGACAGCCTGGCGGGTCAGGCCCAGTGGCCTGCCAGTGTGGTACACACGTCACCCCAACTCGAGTAGGGGCAGAGCAGATCCTTCTCCCACGCCCGGATCAGGCCCTGCCGGTGTGGTGGTCACGTGACCCCAATTGGAGTGGGGGTGGAGCGGAACCGCCACCCGTGCCCGCAGGATGAGCAGACCAGTGATCAACCTGCAGATCAGGCCCAGGGGTCCGCAGGCGTGGTAGGAGGGGCAGGGCAGATCCGCCGCCCGCGCCTTCAAGGTAGGCAGACCTACAACAGACCGGCGGATCAGGCCCAGGAGCCTGCCGGCGTGGTACAAACACCACCCTAATTGGAGTAGTGACAGAGCAGAGTCGCCTCCCTTGCCAGGAACAGACCCAGCGTCCTGCAGGCGGGGTAGTCACGGCACCCCAATTGGAGTAGGGGCAAAGCAGAGCCTCCACCCGTGCCCGAAAGGTGGGCAGATCTGCGACCGACCAGCGGGACAGGCCCAGTGGCCTGCTGGTACGACAGACACGTCACCCCAATTGGAGTAGGGGCAGAACAGAGCCGCCACCAGCTCCCAGAACAGGCCCAGTGACCTGCCGGCGTGGTAGCCACGACACCCCAATTGGAATAAGGAGAGAGCAGAGCCGCCGCCCGCACCTGCAGGAAAGATACGCAAGCAGTATGAAAAGACAAGGAAAGAAAGGACCACAAGCAATGCAGGTCAACGCAACTTTAGAAGAGGTAACAGCTGCAGCAGATGGAATGTCAGATAAAGAATTCAGGATATACATGCTTCAGATGATCTGGAGTATCAAGGAAGACATTAAACAGCAAAATCAGACAATGAAAGATCACTTCGACAACGAATTACGCAAACAAATCCAGGAAGCAAAGGATCAACTATACAGGGAGATAGAGGTTATAAAAAACAAGCAATCAGAAATCCTAGAAATGCAGGAAGCAATAAACCAACTTAAAAACTCAATGGAGAATACTACCAACAGAGTAGAACACTTAGAAGATAGAACATCAGACAATGAAGACAAAGTATTTCAACTGGAAAAGAACATAGACAGCTCAGCAAGACTGTTAAGAAACCATGAGCAGAACATCCAAGAAATATGGGATAACATTAAGAGACCAAACTTAAGAGTCATTGGGATACAGGAAGGTACAGAGCTCCAAACCAAAGGAATGAGCAGTCTATTCCATGAAATAATACAAGAAAACTTCCCAGACTTGAAGAATGAGACAGAATCCCAAATCCTAGAAGCCTACAGGACGCCGAATGTGCAAAATCATAAGAGATCCACACCTAGACACATTATAATGAAGATGCCCAACATACAGAATAAGGAGAGAATTTTAAAAGCTACAAGAGAAAGGAAGCAGATTACATTTAGGGGCAAGCCAATCAGGATAACAGCTGATCTTTCAACACAGACTCTGAAAGCTAGAAGATCCTGGAATAACATATTTCAAACACTGAAAGATAATGGGTTCCAACCAAGAATGGTGTATCCAGCGAAATTAAGCTTCAGGATGGAGAATGAAATTAAAACCTTCCACGATAAACAAAAGTTTAAAGAATTCGCAGCTAGAAAACCATCTCTTCAAAACATCCTAGCCAAAGTATTACAGGAAGAGGAAATGGAAAATAACAATGAAAACCAACAGTGGGAGGTAGGACAGTAAAGGGGGGGGGAAACAATCAAAGAGGAAAACAAACCATGTTTAGTAACAGAAATAAACAAATATGGCTGGAAGAACAACCCATATCTCAATAATAACCCTAAATGTTAATGGCTTAAACTCTCCAATTAAGAGACACAGGCTAGTAGAATGGATCACAAAACAAGACCCAACAATATGCTGCCTATAGGAGACGCATTTGATAGGAAAAGACATACATAGGCTGAAGGTGAAAGGTTGGGAAAAATCATATCACTCATATGGACTTCGGAAACAAGCAGGCGTGTCCATACTCATATCAAATAAAATAGATTTCAAGCCAAAGTTAATCAAAAGAGATAAAGAGGGACACTACATACTGCTTAAGGGAACCATACACCAACAAGACATAACAATCATAAATATTTATGCCCCAAACAATGGTGCAGCTATGTTCGTCAAACAAACTCTTCTCAAGTTCAAGAGTCTAATAGACCACCACACCATAATCATGGGAGACTTCAACACACCTCTCTCGCCACTGGACAGATCTTCCAAACAAAAGTTGAATAAGGAAACTATAGAACTCAATAACACTATTAATAACCTAGACCTAATTGACATATATAGAGTATACCACCCAACATCAAGCAGTTACACTTTTTTCTCAGCAGCACATGGATCCTTCTCAAAAATAGATCATATATTATGTCACAGGGCAACTCTTAGACAATATAAAGGAGTAGAGATATTACCATGCATCTTATCTGATCATAATGGAATGAAACTGAAAATCAACGATAAAAGAAGGAAGGAAAAAGCATACATCAATTGGAGAATGAACAATAGGTTACTGAATGATCAATGGGTTATAGAAGACATCAAGGAGGAAATTAAAAAATTCTTAGAGATAAATGAAAACACAGACACAACATATCGGAATCTATGGGACACATTGAAAGCAGTTCTAAGAGGAAAATTCATTGCTTGGAGTTCATTCCTTAAAAAAAGAAAAAACCAACAAATAAATGATCTCATACTTCATCTCAAAATCCTTGAAAAAGAAGAGCAAAACAACAGCAAAAGAAGTAGAAGGCAAGAAATAATTAAAATCAGAGCTGAAATTAATGAAATCGAAACAAAAGAAACAATTGAAAAAATTGACAAAACTAAAAGTTGGTTCTTTGAAAAAATAAACAAAATCGACAGACCCTTAGCGATGCTAGTGAAGAGAAGAAGAGAGAGAACTCAAATTACTAGCATACGGGATGAAAAAGGCAATATCACAACAGACACTTCAGAAATACAGAAGATAATCAAAAACTATTTTGAATCCTTATACTCCAATAAATTAGAAGATAGTGAAGGCATAGATAAATTTCTTAAGTCATATGATCTGCCCAGATTGAGTCAGGAGGATATAGAAAACCTAAACAGACCAATATCAATTGAGGAGATAGAAGAAACCATCAAAAGACTACCAACTAAGAAAAGCCCAGGTCCCGATGGGTATACAGCAGAATTTTACAAAACCTTTAAAGAAGAACTAATACCAATACTTTTCAAGCTACTTCGGGAAATAGAAAAGGAGGGAGAACTTCCAAATTCATTCTATGAGGCCAACATCACCCTGATACCTAAACCAGACAAAGACACTTCAAAGAAAGAAAACTACAGACCAATATCTCTAATGAACCTAGATGCAAAAATCCTCAATAAAATTCTGGCGAATCGGATACAAAAACATATAAAAAAAATTGTACACCATGATCAAGTAGGATTCATCCCTGGGATGCAAGGCTGGTTCAATATACGGAAATCAATAAATGTTATTCACCACATCAATAGACTTAAAAATAAGAACCATATGATCATCTCGATAGATGCGGAAAAAGCATTTGACAAAGTACAGCATCCCTTTATGTTCAAAACTCTAGAAAAACTAGGGATAACAGGAACATACCTCAATATTGTAAAAGCAATCTATGCTAAGCCTCAGGCTAGCATTATTCTGAATGGAGAAAAACTGAAGGCATTCCCTCTAAAATCTGGAACAAGACAGGGATGCCCTCTCTCTCCACTTCTCTTCAACATAGTTCTCGAAACACTGGCCAGAGCAATTAGACAGACGAAAGAAATTAAAGGCATAAAAATAGGAAAAGAAGAAATTAAATTATCACTATTTGCAGATGATATGATTCTATATCTAGCAGACCCAAAAGGCTCTACAAAGAAACTATTAGAGCTAATAAATGAATTCAGCAAAGTGGCAGGATTTAAAATCAACACGCATAAATCAAAGGCATTCCTGTATATCAGCGACAAATCCTCTGAAATGGAAATGAGGACAACCACTCCATTCAAAATATCTTCAAAAAAAATAAAATACTTGGGAATCAACCTAACAAAAGAGGTGAAAGACTTATACAATGAAAACTACAGAACCCTAAAGAGAGAAATAGAAGAAGATCTTAGAAGATGGAAAAATATACCCTGTTCATGGATAGGCAGAACTAACATCATCAAAATGGCGATATTACCAAAAGTTCTCTATAGGTTTAATGCAATGCCAATCAAAATCCCAATGGCATTTCTTGTAGAAATAGAGAAAGCAATCATGAAATTCATATGGAAAAATAAAAGACCCAGAATAGCAAAAACAATGCTAAGCAAGAAGTGTGAATCAGGCGGTATAGCGATACCAGACTTCAAACTATACTACAGAGCAATAGTAACAAAAACACCATGGTACTGGTACCAAAACAGGCGTGTGGACCAATGGTACAGAATAGAGGACACAGAAACCAATCCACAAAACTACAACTATCTTATATTTGATAAAGGGGCTAAAAGCATGCAATGGAGGAAGGATAGCATCTTCAACAAATGGTGCTGGGAAAACTGGAAATCCATATGCAACAAAATGAAACTGAATCCCTTTCTCTCACCATGCACAAAAGTGAATTCAAAATGGATCAAGTAACTTGATATCAAATCAGAGACGCGCCGTCTGATAGAAGAAAAAGTTGGCTACGATCTACAGTCGGTGGGGTCGGGCTCCAAATTCCTCAATAGGACACCCATAGCACAATAGTTAATAACTAGAATCAACAAATGGGACTTACTCAAACTAAGAAGTTTTTTCTCAGCAAAAGAAACAATAAGAGAGGTAAATAGGGAGCCTACATCCTGGGAACAAATCTTTACTCCTCACACTTCAGATAGAGCCCTAATATCCAGAGTATACAAAGAACTCAAAAAATTAGACAATAAGAGAACAAACAACCCAATCAACAAATGGGCCAAGGACCTGAACAGACACTTCACAGAGGAGGACATACAGTCAATCAACAAGTACATGAAAAAATGCTCAACATCTCTAGCTGTCAGAGAAATGCAAATCAAAACCACCCTAAGATACCATCTCACTCCAGTAAGATTGGCAGCCATTATGAAGTCAAACAACAACAAGTGCTGGCGAGGATGTGGGGAAAAGGGTACACTTGTACATTGCTGGTGGGACTGCAGATTGGTGCAGCCAATTTGGAAAGCAGTATGGAGATTTCTTGGAAAGCTGGGAATGGAGCCACCTTTTGACCCAGCTATTCCCCTTCTTGGTCTATTCCCTAAAGACCTAAAAAGAGCATGGTACAGGGACACTGCTACATCGATGTTCATAGCAGCACAGTTCACAATAGCAAGACTGTGGAACCAACCTAGATGCCCTTCAATAGACGAATGGATAAAAAAAATGTGGCATTTATACACAATGGAGTATTACTCTGCATTAAAAAATGACAAAATCATAGAATTTACAGGGAAATGGATGGCATTAGAGCAGATTATGCTAAGTGAAGCTAGCCAATCCCTAAAAAACAAATGCCAAATGTCTTCTTTGATATAAGGAAAGTAACTAAGAACAGAGTAGGGACGAAGAACAGGAGAAGAAGATTAACATTTAACAGGGATGAGAGGTGGGCGGGAAAGGGAGAGAGAAGGTAAATTGCACGGTAATGGAAGGAGACCCTCAGGGTTATACAGTGGAGGGGGTAGAGAGAGAGGAGGGGAGGGGAGGGGAGAGGTGGGGAGGGGGGAGGGTGGATGATGGGAAAGGCAGCGGAGCACAACAGACACTAGTATGGCAATTTGTAAATCAATGGATGTGTAACTGATGTGAATCTGCAATCTGTGTATGGGGTGAAGGTGGGAGTTCATAACCCACTAGAATCAAAGTGTGGAATATGATATGTCAAGAAATTTGTAATGTTTTGAACAACCCACAATAAAAAATTTAAAAAAAAAAAAAATCAAACAATAATCCTAGAAATCAAGAAAACTATAAACCAAATTAAAAACTCAAATGAGAGTATCACTAACAGAGTGGAGCAAGTAGAAGCCAGAACGTCAGATAATGAAGACAAAATATATCATCTTGAAAAGAGTCTAGCTAACTCAGAAAGGCTGGTAAAAAATCACGAGAAAAACATCCAAGAGATATGGGATAACATAAAAAAACCAAACTTAAGAGTCATTGGGATAGAGGAAGGTATAGGGGTTCAAACCAAGGGAATGAGCAATCTGTTGAATGAAATAATTATAGAAAACTTTCTAGATATAAAAAAGGAAACGGATGTACAAATTTTAGATGCATACAGGGCACTGAGCATACAAAATCACAGTAGACCAATCCCAAAACACATTGTTATGAAGATATCCAATATACAGAACAAAGAGAAAATATTAAAAGCCACAAGAGAAAGGAGGCAGATTATATTCAGGGGTAAACGAATAAGGTTAATGGCGGATTTCTCATCACAGACGCTGAAAGCGAGAAGATCCTGCAACAACATATTTCAAACACTGAAAGACAATGGATGCCAACTAAGAATTTTGTATCCAGCAAAATTAACCTTCAGGTATGACAACAATATAAAAATCTTTCATGATAAACAAAAGTTAAAAGAATTTGCAGCCAGAAAACCAGCATTGCAAAGCATCTTAAGCAAAACACTACATGAGGAAGAAATGAAAAACAATAACCAAAACCAACAGTGGGAAGTACCTCAGTAAAGCGAGGGTGGGGGGGAAAGTAATCATGGAGAAACAAACCAAATTAAAAAAAAAAAGATAAATAATCAAACATGGCTGGGAGTACAAACCATATATCAATAGTAACTCTAAACGTTAATGGCTTAAACTCACCAATAAAGCGACATAGGCTGGTAACATGGATTAAAAAAACAAATCCAACAATATGCTGCCTCTGGGAGACACATCTGATTGGAAAAGACATACACAGCCTGAAGGTGAAAGGTTGGGGAAAATCATACCACGCACACAGTCTTAGGAAGCAAGCGGGGGTGGCCATCCTCATATAGAATAAAATCTACATCAAGACTAAGTTAATCAAAAGGGATAAGGAAGGACATTATATACTGTTAAAAGGAACCATTCACCAACAAGACATAACAATTATCAATATTTATGCACCAAATAATGGTGATGTGACATTCATAAAACAAACTCTCCTCAAGTTCAAGAATCAAATAGACCACAACACAATAATTATGGGTGACTTCAACACACCTCTCTCACCATTGGACAGATCCAACAAACAAAAGTTGAATAAAGAAACTATAGAACTCAATATCACAATCAATAACCTAGATTTAACTGACATATATAGAATATATCAACCATCATTAAGTGGATATACTTTTTTCTCAGTAGCACATGGATCCTTCTCAAAAATAGACCATATATTATGCCATAGGGCAACCCTCAGTAAATATAAAGGTGTGGAGATAATACCATGAATTTTATCTGATCATAATGGAATGAAACTGGAAATCAATGATAAAAGAAGGAAGGAAAAATCCTACATCACATGGAAAATGAACAATATGTTACTGAATGCTCAATGGGTTACAGAAGACATAAAGGAGGAAATCAAAAAATTCTTAGAGATAAATGAAAATACAGACACAACATATCAGAATCTATGGGACACAATGAAAGCAGTTTTAAGAGGGAAATTCATTGCCTGGAGGTTATTCCTCAAAAAAAGAAAAAAACAACAAATAGATGAGCTCACACTTCATCTCGAAGCCCTAGAAAAGGAAGAGCAAAACAACAGCAAATGTATCAGAAGGCAAGAAATAATTAAAATCAGAAAGGAAATCAACAAAATTGAAACACAAGAAACTATTGAAAAAATTGACAAAACTAAAAGTTGGTTCTTTGAATAAATAAATAAGATTGACAGACCCTTAGCCATGCTAATGAAGAGAAGAAGAGAGAGAACTCAAATTACTAACATACGGGATGAAAAGGCAATATCACAACAGATGCTACAGAAATACAGAAGACAATTAGAAATTATTTTGAAACCCTATATTCCAATAAAATAGAAGATAGTGAAGACATCAATAAATTTCTTAAGTCATATTATTTGCCCAGACTGAGTCAGGAGGATACACACAATTTGAACAGACCAATATCAATGGATGAAATAGAAGAAGCCATCAAAAGACTACCAACCAAGAAAAGCCCAGGACCTGATGGGTATACAGCAGAGTTTTACAAAACCTTTAAAGAAGAATTAATACCAATACTTTTCAAGTTATTTCAGGAAATAGAAAAAGAGGGAGCTCTTCCAAATTCATTCTATGAGGCCAATATCACCCTGATTCCGAAACCAGACAAAGACACCTCAAAGAAAGAAAACTACAGACCAATATCTCTAATGAACCTAGATGCAAAAATCCTCAATAAAATTCTGGCGAATCGGATACAAAAACACATCAAAAAAATTGTGCACCATGATCAAGTAGGATTCATCCCTGGGATGCAAGGCTGGTTCAATATATGGAAATCAATATATGTTATTCACCACATCAATAGACTTAAAGATAAGAACCATATGATCATCTCGATAGACGCAGAAAAAGCATTGGACAAAGCACAGCATCCCTTTATGTTCAAAACACTAGAAAAACTAGGGATAACAGGAATTTACCTCAACATTGTAAAAGCTATTTATGCTAAGCTTCAGGCTAGCATCATTCTGAATGGAGAAAAATTGAAGGCATTCCCTCTAAAATCTGGACCAAGACAGGGATGCCCTCTCTCACCACTTCTATTCAATATAGTTCTCGAAATACTGGCCAGAGCAATTAGACGAAAGAAATTAAAGGCATAAAAATAGGAAAAGAAAAACTTAAATTATCACTATTTGCGGTGAAATGATTCTATACCTAGAAGACCCAAAAGGATCTACAAAGAAACTACTAGAACTAATAAATGAATTCAGCAAATTGGCAGGATATAAAATCAACATGCATAAATCAAAAGCATTGCTGTATATCAGCGACAAAACTTCTGAAATGGAAATAAGGAAAAACACCCCATTCACAATATCCTCAAAAAAAATAAAATACTTGGGAATCAACCTAACAAAAGAGGTGAAAGATTTATACAATGAAAACTACAGAACCCTAAAGAGAGAAATAGAAGATCTTAGAAGATGGAAAAATATACCCTGTTCATGGATAGGCAGAACTAACATCATCAAAATGGCGATATTACCAAAAGTTCTCTATAGGTTTAATGCAATGCCAATCAAAATCCCAATGGCATTTCTTGTAGAAACAGAGAAAGCAATCATGAAATTCATATGGAAAAATAAAAGACCCAGAATAGCAAAATCAACTCTAACCATGAAGTGTGAATCAGGTGATATAGGGATACCAGATTTCAAACTATACTACAGAGCAATAGTAACAAAAACAGCATGGTACTGGTACCAAAACAGGCGGTGGACTAATGGTACAGAATAGAGGACACAGAAACCAATCCACAAAGTTACAACTATCTTATATTTGATAAAGGGGCTAAAAGCATGCAATGGAGGAAGGATAGCATCTTCAACAAATGGTGCTGGGAAAACTGGAAATCCATATGCAACAAAATGAAACTGAATCCCCTTCTCTTGCCATGCACAAAAGTTAACTCAAAATGGATCAAGGAGCTTGATATCAAATTAGAGACTCTGCGTCTGATAGAAGAAAAAGTTGGCTCTGATCTACATATTGTGGGGTCAGGCTCCAAATTCCTTAATAGGACACCCATAGCACAAGAGTTAATAACAAGAATCAACAAATGGGAATTACTTAAACTAAAAGGTTTTTCTCAGCAAGAGAAACAATAAGAGAGGTAAATAGGGAGCCTACATCCTGGTAACAAATTTTTACTCCTCACACTTCAGATAGAGCCCTAATATCCAGAGTATACAAAGAACTAAAAAAGTTAAACAATAAGATAACAAATGACCCAATCAACAAATGGGCCAAGGACCTGAACAGACACTTCTCAGAGGAGGACATATAATCAATCAACAAGTACATGAAAAAATGCTCACCATCTCTAGCAGTCAGAGAACTGCAAATCAAAACCACCCTAAGATAACCATCTCACTCCAGTAAGATTGGCAGCCATTATGAAGTCAAACAACAACAAGTGCTGGTGAGGATGTGGGGAAAAGGGTACACTTGTACATTGCTGGTGGGACTGCAAATTGGTGCAGCCAATTTGGAAAGCAGTATGGAGATTCCTTGGAAAGCTGGGAATGGAACCACCATTTGACCCAGCTATTCCCCTTCTCGGTCTATTCCCTAAAGACCTAAAAAGAGCATGCTACAGGGACACTACTACATCGATGTTCATAGCAGCACAATTCACAATAGTAAGACTGTGGAACCAACCTAGATGCCCTTCAATCGATGAATGGATTTAAAAATGTGGCATTTATACACAATAGAGTACTAGTCATCACTAAAAAATGACAAAATCATGGCATTTGCAGGGAAATGGATCGCACTAGAGCAGATTATGCTAAGTGAAGCTAGCCAATCCCTAAAAAACAAATGCCAAATGTCATCTTTGATATAAGGAGAGCATCTAAGAACAGAGCAGGGAGGAAGAGCATGAGAAGAAGATCACCATTAAACAGGGATGAGAGGGGGGAGGGAAAGGGAGAGAGAAGGGAAATTGCATGGTAAAGGAAGGAGACCCTCATTGTTATACAAAATTACATATAAGAGGAAGTGAGGGGAAAGGGGAAAAAACACAAGAGAGAGAAATGAATTACAGTAGATGGGGTAGAGAGAGAAGATGGGAGGGCAGGGGAGGGGAGGGGAGGGGGGATATTAGAGGATAGGAAGGGCAGCAGAATACAACATACACTAGTATGGCAGTATGTTAAAAAGTGGATGTGTAACCGATGTGATTCTGCAATCTGTATACAGGGTAAAAATGGGAGTTCATAATCCGCTTGAATCAAATGTATGAAATATGATATGTCAGGAGCTTTGTAATGTTTTGAACAACTAATAATAAAAAAAATTAAAAATAAAAAGAAAGGGAAGGGATAGAAAATGGTATTCTGAGCATTTTATAAACCAAAAGAGAACAAGAGTAATAATAATTATATCAGATAAAATCGGTTTTAGTCATAAACTGTAAAAAGACAAAAAGTAGGTTATTATAATCATCCCAGGTATGTGTGGGAGAATTAGATCCAAGAACATCTAGAGACAATAAAATTTATGGATGATCAGGCCACTTATGTGCAATACATAGTATTTTTATATAACCTAGGCATCTTCTTCCATAAATTTTATTTTTCCATATTTTTATTGGTGTATAAAACTTGAACATAATGGTAGGATTTGTTGTTACATATTTGCATAAGTGCACAATATAACAATAAAATTTGATCACTATTAAAAAAAATATAGATAAATACCTCCACTACATGCAACACACACACACACACACACACACATACACACATACAAGTACTAATGGTTTAGCAAAGTCACAGGATGGAGATCAGTATGAAAAATCAATTCCATTTCTCTATATGAATAATGAACATTTAAACTGGAAATAATTAAGAATAACATCACAATATGGAAATATTTTATAGTAAATAAAATATATAAATAAAATATTTATAAACAAAATATTACCAAGAGAAATTAGAAAAGACTTAAATGAAGAACAATTTCTGGTTCAGTGGACTTGATATTGTCAAAATGTGTAAGTCTCAGAAAATGTAATTATAGTAGCTCTTCTCCACCAGGCTTCTTAATTAGAATTAAGCCCTAATCCTCTATAGCATTCACTATAGATGACTTAACATTTCTCCTATGAATGCAGAATAGTACCAGTTATGTACCAACCTTGAGTGAAATGATAAAATAGTTATTAATTATTAATTATTTTCTGTAAGTCATTCTGAAAAATGCTCAATTCCTCTTTCAAAGAAACTTAGCTGAGAAATACTGATATTTCACAATGAAAATGCCAGCTGATTTCTCTGTAGATATTATAAGCTGATTTTAAGATTTATATAAAATTTCAAAGGGCCTAACGTAACTAAGACTTATCGTGAATCTTAAGAAGAATAAAATTGGAGGACTTTGTGCTGCCCAGTTTCTATGCTTACTGTAAAACTTTAACAATTATTATAGTGAAATATTGGCATTAGCTTAAGTAAAATGATCAATGGAACAGAATAGATACTCTCAGAACAGTCCCAAATGCATGTGGTAACTTTTCAACAAAGGTGCCATATAGTTCAATCAGTAGGAAAAAGTATTTTCAATAGAAGTGATCCAGGAAACCAGTATTTGAATTGAAAATAAAGTTAATCTCAACATCTGCCCTATGCTATAAATTGAGATGGAGTATAGAGTTAAATGTGAAAGTTAATACAATAAGTCTACTAAAAAAATGGAATAGAACCTCTTCATGATTTTGAGATAGGCAAAGATTTCTTAGGTAAATTACAAACAGCATTAGCCATAAGAAAAAAGTTGATAGATTGTATTTCATCAAATTAACAATTGCTGTGGGTATTTGTGTGGATGTTTCCACTTAAAGACTTTATCTGTATGCTGGGCACAATGGTGTATAATGCCTATAATCCTGGTGCTTGGGAGGCTGAGTCAAGAGGATCGCAAATTCAAAGCCAGCCTCAGCAACTTAGTGAGACCCTAAGAAACTCAGTGAGGTCCTAGAAAAGAGCTGTGGATATGCCTCAGTGTTAAATGCCCCTGAGTTTAATCCTCAGTATCAAAAAATCGAAAAACAAAAAACTTTATCTGTAAATGGGAATAATTCAAATGCCTATCAATAGAAAACTGAATAAACAAATTGTGATTTATGTGTAGCCCTCTGCAGGAAGAGGAGACAGATTATGAATACATGTAACAACATGAATGAATGAATCTCGTAAACATTAGTTGAGAAAAGAAGCCAGGCACAAATGATATCATTACTAGGATTTCTTTTTTAGCAGGGGGTGGGTATCTAGGGATTGAACCTAGGAGTGCGAAACCTCTGAGCCACATCCCCAGTCCTTTTTTTTGTTTAGAGACAGGGTCTCACTAAGTTGGCCTTGCTAAGTTGCTGAAGCTGACTTTGAGCCTGCAATTCTCCTGCCTCAGCCTCCTAAGCCACAAATGTTTTTGTATACATTTAAGGTATATAACCTGATGTTATGGGATATATATGGACAGTAAAAAGTTACTGAAGTAAAGAAAATCAACATATCCCTAACCTCACATAGTTACTCATTTCTGTATATGTTATAAGAACCAGCTAAAAATTTACTCATTTATTATGAATCCCATATATAATACAAATTTATGACCTATATCCTCAAGATGTGCATTAGACTATGTTCATTCTACAAATCTGTTATTTTGTATCCTATGACTCATATCTCCCATTTCCTTATCATCCCCTCATCTCTCCATCCTTGATAAATACTATTTTGTTCTCAATTTTGATATATTTGAATTTTCTTTTTTTTTAAATCTTCATATGCAAGTGAGATCATGTAATATTTTTCTTTTTGTGCCTGTCTTACTTACATGGTATATCATCATCCAATATTATTCATATTGTGGCAAACAGAAAGGTCTTGGTTTATTTGGGGACTGCCTATTCTGTTGTATTATATACCATAGTTTCTTTATTTGTTCATCTATTGATGACCACTTAGTTTGTTTCCATATCTTGGCTATTATGAATAATGCTCCAGTGAACATGGTAGTGCAGATAGTTTTAGGAGGTGGTGATTTTCACTTTCTTTGGGTACATGCCCAGAAGAAGTCTGTCGAATTCCTTGTATATGACATTGATGAACAGACAAAACTAATCTATGGGTCTCTAAGTTAGGAAAGATGTTTTCTCAATGTATAGGTAGGGCATGAGGAACTCAGGAATTTTCTCAATCTGAAGTGCAATTTCATAGTTTTTTATATACATATAAGGCATTGAGTTGTACAAAAGATTTGCACATTTACTATCTGTATTTACCCTTCAGTAAAATCATCCATAGCAACAAGTGTTTTCAAAAGGATTTCTTGTTTTTCTTGAAAAGTGACTGAGAATAAGAAAATGAAAAAAACTGGGAAAATCTCAGAACCAGCCTTTTATGTCCTCTGACTCTTTCATTCTGAGTATATATTTCCAGCTGTCTTTTACTTCATGACAAATTAGGTACAGATTGTTTTCCTTCATTTTTTCTTTTTGCTTATTTCTTATTAAAGAAAAGAAATTTATTTATTTATTTTTACTGAGAGGCCACCATTTTATTATAGGCTCTACTCATGTCTTCAAATAATATCTCTTATCTTTCCCATGGTATTTCAGTCATCTTTGGGCTTCTTTTACTTTAGCTGTTAGGAAATATGTGCGTATGTGTCTGTGTGCACTTATGCATATGTGTGTAGAATCAGGATTTGTACATTCTCTTTATCGAGCATATATTTTTACAGATTGTCTAATTGAACTTAAGAATGTTCTTTTTAAAAAGAATTATAATGCTTCCCAAGATGTGGATTTAGCTGTGGAAGAATCTACTTGAGAAGGTAATTTTAAAGGTGATTTAGGTATAAGGGTGGATTAAAATCTTGCCATGGGATTTTTTTCATCACATGGGAACCAAAGTTCCAGACATGAGTCCCAGATAACACAAACACATACAAGAACTTGATCTTCAGAATGTTATGCATCGAACATCCATTCAACATAAGCAAAAGTCTCATTGCTCTGGGAATGAAATAGCTTCACCCATAGCTAATGGATATTAAGAAAAAGAGAATAAAAGAGCTTCGTTGTTCAATAGAGAAAGATAAATTATAGGAGCGATCCAACAATCAAGTTCCATGGCCAGGCAGGACTAAGGCAAGGATCCCTAATAAAAGAAGTGTCTATGTAGAGGTAAGGCTAGAGCATTAGGAAATAGAGTCATGACAAGAAGAGTTATTTTACAGCTACTGGTGCATAAGTGAAAGGGTAACGTCACCTTCTCTCTGAATGGTTCTCACTTGTCTTGCTTGATCTATTTTTGTCTGAATTGCTCTTTATTTCACAGTGAAAAAAAATCTTTGAGTAATTATATGAAGATAAAGTTGGACATACCAGAATTTAAACAAGGGATTTATAAAGAGAAAGTTGATGTGAGATTAAAAAGCCGCTGAGTAAATACTGGGAAGTAAATAAAGGCATTATAGATATGATTTTTTTAAAGGGGAAGCTGGTGTAAAATACCTCCTCACCTTTGTTTCCATATTATTTCTTTCAAATTTCCTAAGATCATCCACGGGAAGAAAAATTTTTGGTTGGCCACTAGAAGTCATTTATTATGTAAGATCTTTGATGATCGGGAACCTGGAATCGCTGTGGTTGGAGTCCAGTCTAAGTATTTGCTATGGATTCAGCATTCTTTTGTTGCCTGCTCAGATCAGGGAAGGGAGGAAAATTCTTACTCAACATCTTGGCCTTTCGGATTTGACTGATTTTTTTATCTTCCTGTCCTCTCCATTCCTTTACCCCAAATCACAGAGCAACCAAAAGATAATAGCAGCTATCACAAGGCCTTTATTTATAGGCAGGATCAAAAGATTAAAGAGTCTTTGGAGTCTGACAGGCTGGATTCATATTCTAGCCCCATCATGTACAAGATATATTCAAATTACTTAGCCTCTCTGTCTTTATCTATAAATTAAGGATTAAATACCTTAGGGGGTTCTTGTAAGAATCATATGAGATAACATTTTCAAAAAAATCTGCCATAGGACTGGGGCTGTAGCTCAGTAGTAAAGTGCTTGCCTCTTATATGTGAGGTCCTGGATTCAATCCCCAGCCCTAAGGAAAAAAAGAAAAAAAAAAGAAAAATCTGACTCATGGTGAGTGCTCAGTAAATGTAAGTAACCTCTGTGGTGTTGCTGGTAGAGGTATTGAGGAGGGCAGTACTTGCTCCAGGCTTTTCACCTCTACTCACTTGCTTCTGAATATAAGGATATAGCACTTGGTATGTGTGTAATTGAAGTACTTAGTAATTGAAAGAAATGAATACTAGTCTCTCTGTATTTCTTCAAAGGAGTTTGTAAGATCTCTACACATTTATCATAATTGTGTTTAATTTTGTTTTAGGCTAAGTAACAGTGTATGTTATCTTTCTTTTTTCAGAAGAGGATGTTATCCCCAAGAGATAAAGTTAGTTACCAGTTGCATACTTACTTTGTGCAGTCTTAAACTATACTTCATTTAGGTTTACCTATGACAAAGAAGTCAGAGTTTCTTTCCTTGCAAATCATGTACTTTTTATTTTAGCAAGTCAGCTTTTTAATGAAGTATAACATATGAATATAACTATGAAGCTGAATACCTTTTCCCAACTGGAGCATTCTGTGTAAGCAGCATCCAGAGACTATTAGAAAAGTCCTCATATCCCCCAAGGCATGGAAGGGTTTTTAAGCAGGAACATAACATGTCTTCAGGATGGTTATTTATTCCTGTTTTCAAACTTTATACAAATGGAAGTATACAGTACATGTGATTTTACATCTGGCTTTTAGGGCTCAAAATCATGTTGTGAGAATCATCCCTTTATTGTAAGTAGCATAAGTTTGTTCAATCTTATTTTAATTGACAAATACAGGCTGTATGTATTTATAGTGTGCAATCTCTCTTGATATATATAAGTATCATGGGATGAATGACTAAATAAATGAAATAATCCATTTAACTTATGCATTACTTTACATACTTATCACTTTTATGGTTAAAACACTTTAAAGTACTCTCCTAACAATTTTCAAGTATTCAGTTTAAGGCTGAATAGTATTTCATACATACCACATTTTCTTTATGCAGACATTCATAAATGGGCATGTAGGTTGGTTCCACATCTTAACTATTGTGAATAAAGCTGCAGGAGATTGCAGATATTTCTTTAACATACCAATCTCATTTCCTCTGGATATACACTCAGTAATGGGATTACTGGATAATATGGTAGTTCTGTTTTTTAATTTTTCAGTTACCTCCATTCTGCCTTCTGTAATGGCTATACTAATTTATATTTCTACCCTCAGAATACAAGTATTCCCTGTTCCCACACCCTTGCCAACACTTGTTATCTTTCATCTTTTTTATAGTAGCCATTCTAACAGGTATGAGAATGATATATCATTATTGTTTTATTTTGCATTTCTCTGATGATTAATGTAGTTTTTCATATGCCTGTATGTTGTATGTTGTCTTTTGAGAGTTTTTCTTCAGGTCCTTTGCCCAATTTTTAATTGGGTTATGTGTTTTCTCCTGATGTACAGGTTTTCTCTTCACTGTACTGCGTCCTTTGTTGTGCAGAAGCTTTGTAGTTTGATATAAACCCATTTGTATATTTTTAGTTTTGTTGCCTATGCTTTTGTGGTCATATAGAAAATAACATTTTCTACATCAGTTATGAATTTGGTTTGGTAGAATTCTATTGAGGATTTTTTGTATCTACGTTTATGGGTATATGGTTTGCAATTTTCTTTTTTTGCAGTGTTCTTGCTTGGCTTTGGTATCATGATAATGATGACCTTGAAAATGAGTTTTTGGAATAATCCACCTCTTCTATGTTTTTGTAAAGGTTGGAGAAGGATTGGTGTTTGTTTTTTAAATGTTTGGTTGAGTTCACCAGTAATGCCATTAGTAGGAGGGTTTTGACTGTTAATTTCAGTTTACCCATTATTGGTCTATTCATATTTTTCATTTATTCATGATTCATTCTGGGTGTGATATATGTCTGGGAATTCATCTGTTTCTTCAGGGTTATCCAATTTCTTGGTATTTAATTGTGAATAGAAGTTTCTGATGATCCTTTCTATTTATGTAGTATCAGCTATAATGTCTTTTTTCATTTCTGATTTCGTTTCTCAGAATCTTCTCTCTTTCTTAGTCTAGCTAAAGGTTTGTTGATTTTATCTTTTCAAAAACAAATTTTTGTTTTGTTGATTTTTTTCTGTTGTGTTTCTAGTTTCTATTTCATTCATTTCTGCTCTTTTATTATTTCCTTCCTCCTGCTGATTTGGGGCTTAGTTTGTTCTTATTTTTCTACTTCCTTGAAGTATATTATTGTTTATTTGTGATCTTTGTTCTTAGTTGATGTAGGCATTTTTTTTGCTATAAGCCTCCCTCTTAGAAGTGCTTTTTATGCATTCCATAAATGTTGGTATGTTGTATTTCATTTTCATTTCTCTCCAGAGCAAGCCATGTGCTCTTAAAGGCAATGCAAATGCCTGAAATGACAATGCAGAGCATCATTCAGTACATAATGTCATGGTACAAGTAGCATAGTACATAAGGAGAAAATAGGAGGTAAAGGAGATAATTAAAATAAGGGAATATGAATCTGGTGTATATTTTTGAAGACAGTGATTTGATATGGTTACCAAAAAGCTGCACAGTGAAAAGTAAAACAAATTAAAAAAGTAGAATCTTAACTCCTACCAAGTTTTGGTTCTTGCTATAGGAATATGTCTAGCTTATTGAATTAACAATCAAATTTCTTACTGGTTTACTCCTCTGTACTTCCCAAAACTTACAAAAAGTTATTGTAACTGGATTGATAAATAATGTGAATTATTTAAGTACTTTGGTATTTGACTTCCAGGTTGTGCAGTTTATATTTACTGACTGTCATGGAGTACATATTATAGATTCATGTAGAGACAGCATGATGTTGCCTCTATAGAGCTAGTTGTCATACCTATATCCCTAATCTTCCTGTATCCCATGTTTCTCATATTTTAAAGTATTACAATGATGATACTTATTTCATTTCCCTCTTTTCTAACATTCTGTTTATTTTAGTGCAGTCTGTGCCTTAGTTCTAGCATAATTTTGTAAGATACAGCCTCTATTTGATCAGGACTGATTTGAAACTGTTGCTACAGGTATCCAAAAGGCACTTTTGTGAAATATTTGGTCAGTATATGTTTTCTTAGTTTCAAATTCTTGCTTTGTCCTTGAGATCTTTGTTAAAAATTTTTCTCTAGATTTTGCTTCATATTAGGATTACTTAATGAAGAGGGTGAAACTGCCAATTTTTTTATCATTGGGTGATTGGTTGTTATTACTTGAGTCTAGGTTAATTCTTTCTTAGAAAGTTCAGGGATAGCATGGTAATGGAAAGATGTGGGGAAGAGTGAACTTTGAATTAACAAAGCCCAAGATGCCTTCTAGAATTAGAAAAATATATAACAATGAAAAAAAATATATATTTCTGAAATTAAAGCTTTGTTGAAAATAAAGAGTGGGCCTGAGAGAAAGGGTGGATAGTGATTAGAAGGCAGTTAAATAACTCAGTGTGGTAAAGTGACCGTCACATATGATCATATGTAAGTACATTTTGATTCTGTTGATTGATCTATATTGATATAGTCTTGAAAATCAAGTCTGTTTCATGTTAATGTTCAAGTTAGTAAGCTATTTAATATTTTGAGATGAATACTGAATCTGAAATGTCAAATATTGTAAGCAAATCACACAGCTAACACATGGTACACATAAAAATTCAAACTTGGGACTTTTTGACTCTGCGGTACCTTACTTTAATTTACTAGGTCAGTTTTAGTTCTCCTTAGAAATCTATTTTGGCCAATGAAATGCATTTTGCAAATACTATCTTAGCCTATAGCTTTTCTGTTTTTTGTTTTGTTTTGTTTTGTCTTGTTTTGTTTTTAAGCTCTTTGATTTTTCATGTTCAGTTTTTTTGGATCCCGTAAGCTGGTCTGTTTTTGCCTGGATGAGGATGTTACACTACAAGTTTAAAAAGTATGCTCCAGCAGATACTTAGAAGAGTTGGCTTCTAAACTACTACTACCTTATTTGCTTGGGCCTAAGGTTTCTCTTGGATAACCTTTTTAACCTCCTGATACTCTCTGAAACTATTTTTGCCCAACTATTCTAGTCTAATACAGTGATACAGTATAGTAGTATAGTACATCACTTCCTGAGGTAATGGTTTGGTGGAAAAACACAGATTTGAGATTGAGTAGAAATATCAAATAAGCATGTGGTTTTTTGTTTTTAATTCTCAAGATGAATCCTAATTTCTTTACATATAAGAAAAAATACTACTAATTCTTGAGGGACTATACTAAATGAAATGGTTTAACATGTCAAAGGCACATCTGGTATAGAGTGATGCCCAAGAAATGATTAGGTCCTTTCCCTTTTCTTTGGCTTCCAATCTACCATGCTGTCTCTGTGCATCCGCTTCAGTCTCACCTCTTTCTTCACTCTCATTGTCAAAAATCACAGTTAGTTTCACATCTTGATCTGTCCCCCTGAGAGTTCACACTGGGCCTAATCTGACAACTGTGTTGAACTTTATTGCTCATTAGAGGTGCCTGTCTCAAGTCCTCAGTGGGTTTAATTGAAAGCAAGACATTTAACATGACTGTCTATTATAATGGGACTTTTCTCTTTTAAGATTTTTGGTGCTTCCATTGCCTATTTCCCACATGGCCTCTGCTCCTCCACTTAAGGATTTCCATTTGTAGCCTTAATTCTTGTAAAATGTAGATCACCAGAAAATACAAACAGAATCATATAGATGAGAGATTTTTATAGTATTTATGTTAAAATAGATCATTATTGTTAGTTTTGTTACACGTTTTAGACAAATATAAATATCGAAAATATTCAGCTGCACAAAATAATCAAAGTAATAAAACAAAAAATCTCTTTGTTTAATTAGAAAAATTCATAGTAGTACTAAGTGCTGGGAATTTTGCAATAAGTGATATTCTCAGAAATATTGTAAACAGCATAGACAGAACATATCATTGAATGTATTACATGTAGCCATTTGTAATTAGATATTTGGGATTCCGTTTTCTTTTTACATTCTTTTTCATGTGTAAGCATTTACATTATGAATCACAGTAGTGATAGCCTTCTTCTTCAACTCTGGCAGATTTGAAAAGTAACCCTAAAGGAATCATCCATAATGGGAAGGGGGAGCATGGGAGGAATGGAGGAGCTTTGGATAGGGCAAAGGAGAGGGAGGGGAAGGGAGGGGGTATGGGGGTAGGAAAGACAGTGGAATGAGATAGACATCATTATCCTAGGTACATGTATGAAGACACAAATGATATTACTCTACTTTGTGTACAACCAGATAAATGAAAAATTGTGCTCTACTTGTATACTATGAATCAAAATGAATATTGATGTCATGTATAACTAATTCGAACAAATAAATAAAAAAATTAAAAAGGAATTATCCAAAATGTATAAAAAGATGCAAATAAAAAGATTTATTATTGTTTTATTTGTGTGTGTGTATATAATTTTTTTTTTCATTTAAAACCTGCTACTTTTGTGAAGGCCCTGGCCCAGTAAAGTCCATGAAAAAAACATATAAAAGGGACACTTATTCAGACTCTGGAATTTTCATTATCTCTTACTACACCTCTATAAGTCTATGATTTGTTTATAAGAGAAAAAAAAAAGGAAAGGAAATGGAAGAACAGAATGAAAAGAAAGGAACTAGGAAGGAAGGAAGGAAGGAACCAAGAAGAAACAACTAAATTTCCAGCAATAGAAGAATGGCCAAGATAATTGTGATAGATTCCTAAGAAGGAATGTTATGGAACAATAAAGGGGTAAACTACAGCTACATGTAATACATTCAAAATCTCCACCTTCATAATAATGAATTGAATAAGCTAGTTGAAGAAGGACATACCATAAGATAGTATAGGAAGATTTAAAATGTGTAAAATATTATTGGATATTTTTTCTGTTTATATACCTGTCACGATAGTACTTTTAACATACAAAAAGGTTATCTAATAGGATGGTTACCTCCAAGGAGAGGGAGGGAAATGATTAAAGACACTGCATAGGAACTTAGCCTACATTTGTAATGTTTAGTGAATGCATAAGTGTCAATCATATGATTTTCTACATATTTCTGTATAACTGAGTATTTCATAATTTCAAAAAAGGAGAATTCACTAATTTAAAAACTCAAACTTTTTAAGGCATATCATTCTGTCTTAAGAAGACAGTCAAATATTAATTTTAAAATCCAATTTTGAAAGAAAATAAGTTCATCCTTTTGATTATTTTGGAGGAATTGTTCTATATTAAATTATCATTTTTATATGTAAGAAATCATAAAGCAGTAAATTCTGATTTCTATATAAATTATAAACTATTGTTAATATTTATTTTTAAAAATTTTTTTTAGTTGTGGATGGACTGTTATTTATTTATTTATATGTGGTGCTGAGAATCAAACCCAGTGCCTCACACATACTAGGCAAGTTCTTTGCCTATGAGCTACAACCTAACCCCTACTTTTCAAGATTTTTAAAAAATATTTATTTGTAGTTGTAGTTAGACACAATACCTTTATTTTACCCATTTATTTATTTTTTATGTGGTGCTGAGGAGCAAACCCAGGGCCTCGCATGTACTAGGCAAGCGCTACCTCTGAGCTATGACCCCAGCGCAACATTTTTAAAGATTTTATTGGAGGACTTTCTCATATATTCTCTGAGGAATATTATTTCTCAGTTTACTTATGATATTGAGTATTGTTTATGTACTGTCAATTAAAAAAAGAAGAGCTTCTTGACCCCATAGCTGGGTTTTGTGTATTGTAGCTAACTATTATAGCTACTGTGACTGATGGGAATGCACCTAGTATTTTTGATGCTGCTGCTGGATGCTTTAATTCCAAGGTTGTGTGCCTGTAAGGATATCATAAAGGGGAGAACCTTATGGAAACTGGGGAATTCCCAATTGAAAAATTAGTGATTTTAATTTTTTTTTTTTTAGTTTCATTTTCATCCATTAACTTTATGGTTTACATTCTTGTATTTCAGGGAAAGGTGGCTCAGACAGCATGTATGTCAGCGTGCAAGCATTTAGCTACATCCTTGATGCAACTTTTGCTGGAAGCTGAAGTAAGGCAGCTCACCTTGGGAGCATTACAGCAGTTCAACCTGGATGTCAGAGAATGTGAACGTAAGAGAGTGAAACACCCCCTTTGCTTTTTTGTCTTACTTGCATACTCGCTTTTGTGGGGGGGGGGGAGTTTTGTCTTTAGTGTCCTTGTTCCTGATGGAATCAGACTGTATAGAAAAAAGAAATATTTTATGGACATTTAGAAATGAGCATATCAACAAGCTAATTTGAATGCCTAACAATGCCTAGACCTGTATTTAGTATGGAAGAGCTGTCTGGCCACAAGGAAGCTTGCAATCTAGAGAGGGATATAAGGCAGAGGTGCATTTAATAGACACCATTTAAAACCTGTTAAGTCCAAATATAGTCAAAAGAATGTAGTTCCCAATCACTTTGCTTTGAAATTTTATTTTGAAACCAAGTACATCTTATGTGCAAACTCTTTTTAGTCTGCAGTACAAGTGATGTATGCATTGATCAGTCAGAAATGCTTTCTGTTTGGAAAATAAAAAACTTTAGATAGTGATTTTTAAAATGTTTTATTTTTCTCAGAGGTAACCAGTTGCTCTATTGGTTAGTTGCTCTGTGACATCATCATTGGGGAACCAGACTCATTTTTTAATTTTCTGCTGTATATAGAATGTGGACTTTTTATCCTCATTACGTAGAATTACATAGACTCACCCGTGACAGGAAATTTTCAGATAAGAGCTTCTGAAAAAACCTTACATAGTATATTCCATAATTTAAAAGATAAGATGAACATGATTGGTTGAAAATTCCCTCATGATTGAGGAAAAAGTCTTAACTTAATTATTCAAGAAGCTTTAAAGTCTTCAGCAGGATAAACCAAAGAAAGCCACATGAAGGCATGTTTTGGTCAGGTTGCTAAATAAATGATAAAAGGAAAATTTTAAATCTTTTGAAGAAAAAAGGCATATAAGAAGTACTGCAAACTTTCTATCAGAAACAGTGCAAACTAGAAGGCAGTAAAATGATAACATTGAAGTGCTAGAAGGAAAAAAGAATTCTATCAACCCAAATAAAACTCTGTTATCCCAGGCTGAGGATGTAGCTCTATGGTAGACCACTTGCTTATTAGCATTTGTGAGGGAGGCCCCAGGTTCAAATGAAAATATTCTTCGAAAATTAAAAGTAAAATAAAGGTATTTTCAAATAAACAGAAATTGAGAGACTTTTTCACCAAAAATTGGTACCACAGCAAACCTAGAAGGTAATTTTTCAAGTTAAAGGGAAATAATGTTCTACATCAAAGCAGATCTATAGAGTAGACTGCATTTTTCAAAGATATCTACTACACAGTACCTTGTTTACCACATCTTTTTCTATAGCCTTAATGCTAACCCATTAAGAGGAGGTATCTAATCACCCTCCCCTTGGATCTAGACAAGCATGTAACTTGATTGTAACCAATAGAACATGGCAGAAGTAGCTGTTTGTGAATTCCAAGGCTGCATCATACAAGATGATGCAGCCTCCATGTCCTTGGTGAGATGCTAATGACAGCCCAGCTGCCCTGAGGCCTCCATTCTAGTCAGGAAGCCTATGTGGAAGAGACCACATTGAAGAAGGCCTGAGAGTATGGAGAGAGAGAGAGAGAGAGAAATCTAACCAATGACCAGTTGTCTCATTGATTTCTGCCTTTATTGCTTTCTTCTACTTAGTTTTTATTAATTTCTCTTTAGTTACTTTAGGTAGAAACTCAGATATGTTGAGGATTTTATTTTCTAGCATGAGTATTTGAATCTTAGAAATTATTCTTTAATTACTGTTTTAGCTAAAGTCTACAAATTTTGATATGTTATTAATTTGCGATGGGGGGGGGGGCAGGAATTGAACCCAGGGGCACTTGACCACTGAGCCACATCCCCAGCCCTGTTTTATATTTTATTTAGAGACAGGGTCTCACTGAGTTGCTTAGCATCTTGCAGTTGCTGAGGCTGGCTTTGAACTCGCAACCCTCCTGCCTTAGCCTCCTGAGCCACTGGGATTACAGGCATGCACCACCACACCCGGTGTGTTATTAATTTTTATTCAATCGATGTTTTCAGATTACTCTTGTGTTTTCTTCTTTGATATATTGGTTATTTAGAATATTTCCCAAATATTTAGACATTCTTATCGTTATGCTTGTATTGCAAATTCTAAGTTTACTGTCCTTTTTGGCCAGAGAATGTACTTCGCATAATTTCAGTTTTTTAAAATTCATTGAGACTTATTTTATGACCCAGGATATGGTAGAGTTTGCTAAAATTCTGTTTGCACTTGGAAAGACTATGTGTTTCATTATCACTGTGTGGTATATTTTATAAATATCAAATGGGTAAAGTTCGTTGATAGTGTTATTCAAGGCTCGTATAGTCTCACTGATTTTCTTTATACTTATTCCATCAATTACTGACAGGGTGTTGAAATCATTTTCATTAGTGGATTTCAGTTCTATCAGCTTCATATATTTTGAATCCCTATTAGTAGGTGCAAACATACTAAAGACTATTATGTCCCCATGATACCTTGATACCTTTATTATTACAAAATGACCCTCTTCATCCTTTAATATTCCTTGTTTGAAAAATCTACTTTTTATGATATTAATATAGTTCCACCCAAGTTTTTATGATTTGTTTTTGCATAAGAATATTCTTTTCCATTCTCTTAAAAAATATGTATTTTAAAGTTGTACCCAGCATATAGTCAGGTCTTCCTTTTTAATTCAGTATGACAATCTGTGATTGTTTTAGTTGAGTTGATTAGACCATTTATATTGAATATAATTTTTAATATGATTGTGTTTAAATTGACTATTATTTATTTTTTACTTTTCACATTCAAACTTTTACCCATTTTTAAGAAATAAAGAGGGAGGAAGGTGATAAACTAAAATATATGCACCTTTAGGGGGAATGATGGCCTGGGAGGAGCAGTGGAGAGAGACTAAGCAGCCTGAAGTACATTTTATTTAGAAGAATGATCAGTGTCTACTTGAGAGAACTATTCAGTGCATCAGCATCTTTAGTAGAGGGAGCCAGCTTTCAGTTAAGACTTAGAAATGGAGAGATCATTTATTGAAAAGGTGGAAACATAATAGTTTGTTAACCATGTAAAAGGGGCTTAAGGGAGCTAATATTTTTTCTGAAAAGCTGATAAGTATTTGCAATAGCCTTCAGACTTAGGATCAACTTGATGCTAACATTTGAAGGGCATGTCAGTACTGCTAATAACCATAATATCAGCTCTGAAAATTTTCTTCCATATATTGTGGAGCCACTAAGGTTCATTGATTTAGAATTTAATGTTTTATTTCTGATTGGCAGTAATTTGTCTGTCAAGAAACTTTCCATGGACATTTATTTTACTTCAAAAGAAAGAGTTCTATTCTATGTCTCTGCCTATACCACCCCCTTCTTTTTTTTTCTTTAAATGCTCGGTGGTCTATAAAAAAATCTTAAAGAAATGATACATAAAATTCAAGTAACTATACAGAGGCGTATAAAAGAAGCCCCAAATGACAAGATAATTAACACTTACATTTTTCTACCCAGTGGTGTGCGTATGAGATATTTTTCCATTTTTTTTTTCCTTTTTGTCTGTAAGTCCTTGGAAGAACTATATAGGTCTTGAAAGAAATCAAACCTTGGACAATATCTAACGCGAATGTACCTTGAATGTACCTTGAGTGTACTCTGAGGCCTGAGCTGCCATTTTCTTAGATCGCAAATGCACAGAGGAATTATGTACACTACCACAAGCCTGAAATAATCAGCTAGTGTAGTGCAGTCATTAAGAATGTAGATTTTAGTGTCAGTTCAACAGAATGGATCAAATCGCCAATTACTTTTAGAGAGACCACTGACATAGTTCCTAATATTATAGGGATGGGATCATAACTAAGTGAAATAATGCATGAAAGTATTTCTTTCCTTAGCTGGTATATATGCAATAATTAGTACCTGGTCCTGTTGTTATAATCATCAGAGCAGCAGAAGCAGTAGCTAGCGTCTATCTAGTTACTCTCAGAAAGTCTTTTGCAGACCATTGAACCTTTGTCTAGAGTTTGTCAATTGGTGACGTCTGAAGATGCCACCTAATTTGGTATAAGAAATTAACTTTTGCTTCTTGGTAGTTATTTGTGAAACTGCTATGGTTTCTGAAAGGTATAATCGAAAACTTATGATTTTCTAATTCTTGGCTGGATGCTTTTGTAAAAAATCAGTCAGTTAGCTCAACTGTTCTCTAAGAATGGTAACGACTGCCTAGGATATCATTATCTAACAGGAGCATTGCTGTTAGGTAATTCTTACTGACAGGCTACTAAACCTTTAAGGTAGAAGTTATTTGGGAAATGTGAAGCAATTATCTCTTTTCCTTTAAGAATTGACAGTGAATTCTTGAGTTTTTCTGCTTTGAGTGAACTTTCTTATCTCTTCTACCTTTATTTCTTAGGTTATTGAACAATGGATCCTGGGTTTTAAACACCAGAGGTTTTGATTTTACCTCCATGATTTTTGATTTTGATTTTTATCTACCTCCATGATCCAACCTGGGCTATTGTGTCTTCAGTTCACTATAATATCAAGTCGCCAATTATTTTTAGAGAGACCACTGACATAGTTCCTAATATTATAGGGATGGGATCACAACTAAGTGAAATAATGCATGAAAGTATTTCTTTCCTTGGCTGGTATATATGCAATAATTAGTACAGTCTGTGTGGGGTTTAGAATTTCCTAAATATTCATTTTGCATATTCAATATGAGGAGATGTAGATTAGTATTCCAGCTCAACTCCTTGTTATCAGCATTAAGTCATTGAACTATTCATTTATTTAACAAATGTATGTTCAGCTTTTATTCTGCAATATACCTTGCTGGACCCTGAAGGTAAAATGGGATATTCCAGATTTTATTTAATTTTTAAAAATTGTTTTATTTAGTTGTAGATGGACACAATACCTTTGTTTTATTTATTTTATTTTTACGTAGTGCTGAGGATCAAACCCAGTGCCTCGCACATGCAAGGCAAGTGCTCTGCCACTGAACCATAATCCCAGATCCAGAAGGAACTCTGAAATTATCAGGAGTTTTAGAAACCAGTTAAAAGGCTATTGCAGTAATCCATGATAGAGAAGATTTGGGAACTTAAGTATATGTCTGCCTGATGGTTCAAGATTGAATCAATAACTCATTTTACCTCCCTGAGCAATAAACTAGAAATACTAATCCCTGTTATATTTATCTCAGGATTGTTTTGAAATTAAATGAAATAATATATGTAAAACCATTGAAATTGATTTTTATTACAATGATCATTTCTTTATCCTATGCCTTTACAGATTTTCTTACTTTCTCACTTCTATATTTTGTGGTCTATAATACTAAGTATTTTCAGTTTTTAGTTCTCTGCTCAGCTCCCTAAGTTATTCAAAAGGTTGGTTCATTAGAAAGATGGCATAATTAAACCAAATTCAGAGCACATCTGGCTATAAGGAAATACAGCAGCAATCATAATTTTTTAAATTTAGCATATGTAGTCCATCATTGTCTAGAACCCATGGATCTTCGGCACAAAATAAACTGGGTACTCGAACAGGAAAGCAGTAAAATACATCTGGCCTAATTTTCTTGGTTCTTTGATGGCTGACTAAACTGAGCTTGGTTTACTGTTGGAAAAGGGACAAGACTCTCCAAAGCCTTCTATGTCACCATTTTTACTATAATAACCCTCACTCTACAAGTCAGGAAACCAATGTGTGGATTCTTCCTGTTCTTAGGATTTGGGGAAACAACTTGAAAGTAAATTTCTAATCTAAGTGAGCCACCATTACATAAAATAGTGGTGGAACACCATTTGCAACTTAAATACCACATTCTGACTAAGAGATCAGATTTTGTTCTTCCTCCCTGAAGAATGAACTCTAGCTCAATATCAGTACCCTTGAATTCCTGAAAAATTTGAACATTTCCATCTCTTTGCATATATTCACTAAAATAAATGGCTGCAAGTCCTTTTGGATATTGTTTGCTCTCCTCTGACTAAGGTGTAAGTGATTTCAGTGAATATTGATCAGACAAACCTTAACAGACTTGCTTGTAATTTTGCCACAGGAGCTAATGAACTGAGAACTCTTCACAGAAAGATCTCTCTGAACACTAGGCTCAGCTCCCTAAGTTATTGAAATAATTAAAAATTATGCCTGCTTCTTCCTGTTTTCCACACTACTTCTTGCCTCTCCAATTCCACATAGTTAATTATCTACCTTCAGGCACTCTCTGTAAGAGTCTCTGTTTATACTTGAGGCATTCCTTTATGGAAATCTTCCTATTGTAAGAGAGAGAGTCCTCTGGACCCTGGTGAGAACCATAGGAAAAGCACCTGTGACACAGCCATACTTCCATTCTTCTTTTGCAGCCTTTCAGGCCTGTAATATGCAGAGGGAGTTCTGGCCCTTAAATAACAACTAAGCTAGAGCTAAACCCAAACCTGTCTCAGCCAACCTGGCACACTGTGAACATAACTCCTAGCTGGTATATTAAATCAAGCCTTTCCAGTGGGATGCCCTATAGTAATTAAACTGTCAAATCAAAATTATGTTTAGTCGTCCTTGAAGAAGTACTACAAAGCACATACCTGCAGAGTTTTCCCTGGTTTTGCTGAGGTTCCCTAGAAAGCTTTTACATTTTCTTTTGGGTGTTATATTATTTCTTCTCTACTTTGAATTTTGCTTATCATCCTCAAGCCCATGTTGTGTTTAGACCCTAGTCACAGAACAAAATTCAGTGAGGGATAGAGCAGAGCAGAGTGCTTTCTTCTCTGGCCAGGGGAACACACAACATAGGAAGCTCCAAAAATCAGGACTCTATAATTTCCCTCAGAACCCTTTCTTTCATCAAGGAAATATGGTGAGATTGTGGAGGCAGCTGAAACTTGAAAGATGAACGTATACACTTGATTTTCAGCTTACTGGGCCAGCTGCAGGCAGAAGGGGATTGCTACAATACAGCTTCATTATAGTTCTGTCTTTTTTTTTCTTGGATTCTTGGCAGTGGACGTTCTAGGAAGAACCAGATTTGCCCTGTTTTCACCGTAAGTTGCCCCATGTTGTTAAAAGTGATCACATGACTCATATTCCTCAAGCTATTTAAATTGATAAGTGACAACAGAATTTTTCCTGCAAAGCTTCACCCTCAGGGAGAACATGTCCCTACATAACTAAAGGTAATACCTTAACTTCGAGCTTGGCTGCCACATTTCATAGACTGTTAACTTTCCATCTGGAAAATGAAGGGAAATCTCAATACCCTTTGCCCTAGCATCATTTGCTAACTAATTCCAAACATTCTACTGTGTGACACCTCTTTCCATAATAATAATCTACCTTAATTAAGTATGTTTACTTATAAATGTCTCAATTGATTTGTACTACTATAACAAAAGTCCTGAGTAATTTATAAACTATGACAATATATTTCTCACAGTTCTGGAGGCTGGAAGTGCAAGATCTAGCAGGTTGGATACCTGGTGATGTTCCTGCTATTGCTTTCAAAATGGCATCTTGCTCACATGGCAGAAGGGTGGGAAGACCACAAAGGACCTGTTTAGTTTCCTTCAATCCTTTTATAAGGTTACTAAATTCCATTCCTAAGGTCTGAGTCTCATGGCCTAATCACTGTTCCTTGAAGATTGAATTTCAACATAAATTTGGACAGACTCAAAAACAATAACAGCAAGAACAAAAATCTATTCAAACCAGTTAAAGAAGAGGACTTATTTTTATTATGTGGATTTCACAGAGTACAAGGAAAAGGTAAACTGTACATTTGTTGAGGCAGGAATCATGTCTGCCCTGCTCAGCCTCTTCCCTTAGTTACTAGCATAGTGCTTGACACATGGTACTTGAATTAGATTTTTGAATTAACAAAAATGACAAAATTATCAACTACTTTAGCTTCTATATCTCTTTGTTCAGCTCTCAGATCGGCAGTGAATAGATGTAGGAAATAGACCAGATGGATATTAGGTGATATGAATAGCAGGGCAAACTAAGATGTGATTGGAATTCTAAGTAATTATCTCTTTAGTGTATGCAACTAGAGAATCAGTGAGTTGCCCTTTGAGTATATACACACTACCATTGACTTCTATGGGTTATAAAACCATCTTTGCAGCAACATTGAATTTTCAATATGCCAGCTATATGATACATAATTAAAATCTTAGATGATAAGAACAGATTGTCCTTTGGAGCCTAGATCTTCAATTTAATGAATTGTGCATACACAATTCCTCTAAACCTCAGTTTCTTCATTTGTAAGAATGAATTTACCATTGTACCTATCTCTTAGACTTGTGATAATTCAGTAATCACTATCGTAACTGATCTATAACTGTTAGCAATCATCATTTTGCTACTTTTTATCACTGGAAAGAGTACTGAGCTGGAAATTGTATTATAACATTAGTTTTGTCACCAATTAGTTATATGGTCTTGGGTGTTCAGAAAACTCGTTTGAGCCTTGGGATCTTTTTTTTTTTTTAATTTTTTATTGTTGGCTGTTCAAAACATTACATAGTCCTTGATATATCATATTTCACAATTTGATTCAAGTGGGTTATGAGCTCCCATTTTTACCCCATATACAGATTGCAGAATCACATCAGTTACACATCCATTGATTTACATATTGCCATACTAATGTCTGTTGTATTCTGCTGCCTTTCCTATCCTCTACTATCCCCCCTCCCCTCCCCTCCCCTCCCCTCCCCTCTTCTCTCTCTGACCCCTCTACTGACATTCGTTTGTCCCCCTTATATTATTTTTCCCCTTCCCCTCACTTCCTCTTGTATGTACTTTTGTATAACTCTGAGGGTCTCCTTCCATTTCCATGCATTTTCCCTTCTCTCTCCCTTTCCCTCCCACCTCTCATCCCTGTTTAATGTTAATCTTCTTCTCATGCTCTTCGACCCTACTCTGTTCTTAGTTACTCTCCTTATATCAAAGAAGACATTTGGCATTTGCTTTTTAGGGATTGGCTAGCTTCACTTAGCATAATCTGCTCTAATGCCATCCATTTCCCTGTAAATTCTATGATTTTGTCATTTTTTAATGCAGAGTAATACTCCATTGTGTATAAATGCCACATTTTTTTTATCCATTCATCCATTGAAGGGCATCTAGGTTGGTTCCACAGTCTAGCTATTGTGAATTGTGCTGCTATGAACATCGATGTAGTAGTGTCCCTGTAGCATGCTCTTTTTAGGTCTTTAGGGAATAGACCAAGAAGGGGAATAGCTGGGTCAAATGGTGGCTCCATTCCCAGCTTTCCAAGAAATCTCCATACTGCTTTCCAAATTGGCTGCACCAATTTGCAGTCCCACCAGCAATGTACAAGTGTACCCTTTTCCCCACATCCTCGCCAGCACTTGTTGTTGTTTGACTTCATAATGGCTGCCAATCTAACTGGAGTGAGATGGTATCTTAGGGTGGTTTTGATTTGCATTTCTCTGACTGCTAGAGATGGTGAGCATTTTTTCATGTACTTGTTGATTGATTGTATGTCCTCCTCTGAGAAGTGTCTGTTCAGGTCCTTGGCCCATTTGTTGATTGGGTTGTTTGTTCTCTTATTGTCTAATTTTTTGAGTTCTTTGTATACTCTGGATATTAGGGCTCTATCTGAAGTGTGAGGAGTAAAGATTTGTTCCCAGAATGTAGGCTCTCTATTTACCTCTCTTATTGTATCTTTTGCTGAGAAATCTTAGAAGATGGAAAAATATACCCTGTTCATGGATAGGCAGAACTAACATCATCAAAATGGCGATATTACCAAAAGTTCTCTATAGGTTTAATGCAATGCCAATCAAAATCCCAACGGCATTTCTTGTAGAAATATATAAAGCAATCATGAAATTCATATGGAAAAATAAAAGACCCAGAATAGCAAAAACAATGCTAAGCAGGAAGTGTGAATCAGGCGGTATAGCGATACCAGACTTCAAACTATACTACAGAGCAATAGTAACAAAAACAGCATGGTACTGGTACCAAAACAGGCGGGTGGACCAATGGTACAGAATAGAGGACACAGAAACCAATCCACAAAACTACAACTACCTTATATTTGATAAAGGGGCTAAAAGCATGCAATGGAGGAAGGATAGCATCTTCAACAAATGGTGCTGGGAAAACTGGAAATCCATATGCAACAAAATGAAACTGAATCCCTTTCTCTCGCCATGCACAAAAGTTAATTCAAAATGGATCAAGGAGCTTGATATCAAATCAGAGACACGCCGTCTGATGGAAGAAAAAGTTGGCTACGATCTACAGTCGGTGGGGTCGGGCTCCAAATTCCTCAATAGGACACCCATAGCACAAAAGTTAATAACTAGAATCAACAAATGGGACCTACTCAAAATGGGATCTTTTTTTATTAGATGAAGAAGGTAGGGTGATTTCTGAATTTCTATTTAATACTAAGACATTAAGATCACAAACAGGAGACTGTGTGGATATTTTTAAGTCTGTGAGAGTTATCACAAAATTAAATGAAATAATGCATATGAAATGCTTTATACATTCTAGGATGTAAATAAATATTTGTAAGTCCAGGTAAATTAATATGTTTGCTAAAGTTTTCATTAGAGTTATGTATGATGCCAGGTTCCCCAGGAGAATTTCATTCAGAGTATATGGAATTACAAACCTGCTTTGAGTGATGGCCAGGGCTTTTTATAAATTCAGTGGCCATTGGAATGATGTCATTTTTTTTTTCCTAAAAGAAACCTTATATATAATTCTTTCAGGCAGGGTTATCTCAGAGTGTGCTTGCTTTTGGATAACATTGGTTTAAGGAGAAAGTCAAACTATCTAGTGAAGAACTGAAGCACTGTACTTTAGTATCCTAGTAGAAATGTCACTGTGGTTGTGGGTAAGATACAGTTGCCATAATGAAACATGTTAGCTAAGCAGTCCTAAACCTCAGAGGTGACTAATGAGAAGTAAGTGTATTTCTTTTGGAAACTTGGGTATCTGGATATAAATACCAGTAGAAATAAATTTTAAAATAAGGAGTTGACTGTCTGTGAAATAAAGCTTGGAAATGTTTGATCATTGTAGTAAACAGCACCATTTTATATTAAGGGATTCTTATGAAAATTTTTGAATTTGCTTCCTTTCTAATTAAGGTTTATTTTTAATGCTTCATCCAACAGATGCTTTTCACATTTTGTCTTAGGCATTTGTCACTGCCTCATGTATAAAAAGACAGCTATCTTAAGAGTGTAAGGTTTGAAGAGAGACAAGTGAAGGAAGTTTGAGCCAGTAAAAATTTAAACCTCATCTACTAGATTAAATGAAAATAACATATGCCTCCTTTGTTAAAGAATTTACAGTGCTTGAAGATGCAAATTTCCTTTGGGTAGACTACTAAAGACATTCTATGGGTTTCAGTATCATTAATTTCAGATCCCTTAGCTGCTATCCTCAACCTCATCCTTCTGAATTATAATTTTAAAACAAGCTTTTCTTTTCCCCTTTTTTCCATCTAAGAAACATTAAGGTCAGAGATTGATGATAGACTTTGAGTTTGTATGCAGAAAAATCAACTTGTATCCTATAATTTGAAGTGTTCTGCACATGTGAAAATCTAAGGATAATTAGTTGTTATTGCTTTAATATGATGAAGACAATAACTTGCTCCACGAGAAGAGCTCCATGGCTAATAAATTTTGTATTTTAGTTGATTGACTGGTTAATGGAATCAGAAAAATATTTTATGTCTCTTCTTTATAATAATGCTTTCATTCCCTACTGAAACATGTAGAGATTTGGGTAACCGGTCTTTGTTAGTCTACTTTATTCATTTTGTCACTTAGTTTCCTTTTTCTCAGTTTTATTCTGTATTCTTATTTATAATTCTCATTTTAATTTAATATTTTCAGTAAAACTTGCAAATTTCTAAGGGAGAATCATTAACCAGTAGTTCATTCTTTCTCTGCATTTTCTTTATAGGGGCTGGCACATTGGATGTTTATATAAGAAATCACATTTAAAATTCAAGAGCAGAGGGAATTAATAGGTTGAAAATAGGGATAGCATAGACTAATATTGTTTTCTTGAACACATGACTTTCAACCAACTTATGCAAAAACTTCTTTGGGAACTTATGGATTGTGTGACTTTGTCTTTTTCCTCCCTCCCACATCCTTACCAGTCTTTTTAAAAGCAGGATTGAGTTTGGATTCTCAGATCTAAAATGATGTGGGAAGAATATAAAGTGCAAATATCTCTCCTCCATCAAAAATCAGCAGTACAAAAGCCCTACTTTGTTTGCTGTTGTCTTTCCATACTTACAGTGCCTGATTGGCTAGGTAAGGAGTTTTTATGATGTGCCTTTCGCAGCTACAGAGAACCCAAATAGAAGGCTTCCTTGCCATTAAAACAGCAATGTCACTTCTTTTTGACTGTGGATGATGGACCCTATATCCTCTGACAGGGCCTGTCTCAGACATGGGTCAGTGAGTAGTGCCCACTCAGGAGTTATTTTGGTTTTTGGGCTGAAGTTCCTTGAATTCCAGGAGATAAGACGGTCATTGTGTCTCTGAACCCATTGCCACACACACAGTCATTTGATAGTAGATGCTGCCAACCTGAGCAGTGGGGACAAGCAGCCTGCTCCTGCTCACCATGGCCTAAGATGCCATCCTTGTCAACAAAATGGAGATGGATCAGGCTATTCCAACATAGTTATACATCACTGTCAGCCCTTGCTATTGGCTCCAGAGATTGGCCGACACAGACAAAGTACTTTTTCTGGTAACAGATGCTACCTTGGATTGTTTGTGGGGGATATTAGTGATGAGGGAGTAAAAAGGATTTGCTGCATGAAGGATCATAATTCCCCCAAAATACCTTTTCTTTCTCTTTTTTTTTTCTTTTTCTTTTGGCAAACTCCTCTAGTACTCTGAAACTCTGTTCGATGAGGCTGATTCCTCTTTTAAATTGTGTAGATTTTTCCTTAATCATTGTATTTTAAAGGACATTGAGGGGAGTGGGGAGTGGCTATGAAGATCTACCTTATTAAACTGATAATTTCCAGAAGGCCATTTTCTTGCTGTGTGGTTTTATAAAGGAGTGGACCAGAATTCTTTCTCTAATGTATTTCAAACTTGTTTCTCCTTCCTTCTTTCTTTGTATTTATTTATTTATTTATTTATTTATTTTTTGCATTCTAGCTGCTTTAGGTTTCATTTTGTATTTTTCTCAACTTGAGACCTTATATACCTTAGAAGGTGCAGGACCTACAAAGATTAAGAAATGCCATTTCAACAAACAAAAAGTAAAACATATATTGTGGTTATTGCTACCTTCATACCACTTGACCCTGGTTCTAAACCTGGTAAAACATATTTTCATAAAGTTAGAGGTATATGTCATAATAATTAATCTCTAAAGCCTTTTTACTTGTTTTTTATTAGAAAATTTATGGGATAGTTATTTTAAAATTTCACAAATCCCTATAATTTGCTTGAAAGTATTTTCAATAAGCCAGCAAAACAATGGCTTATATTAATTGTTCAAAAGAGAGACCTCACCATTAGCCCCAGAGCAATAGATGGCCATCTCTTTCTGTATCTCAGCTAACTCCAAACATCTTGGTATTTTATTTTTCCACTGCTTTGCTCTTTGGTTTACTCTTGTAGACCTCAGTCTTAATGTGTGTGCTACGCCAGAGTCTACCAAGAATTCTGATGCTTTTTCACTGTTCTTGCTTGTACCAAGTATTTACAAGGAGACATTTTATACATTTCATATTTTCTTTGGCCCTCACCTCAAGTTGTTAGGGCTCATGCCAATAAACCATTTATTTTAATTGGGCCATTTTATAGGGTATAAACTAGGAAGCCACATTAAATCCTTTGTCTATTTTGAAATTAATTTAATTGTTGAAAGTTGACAGACTTTACTCAGGTCCACAAGAAATTCCCATGACATTCTAATCCATCTGTTGCCTTTAGATGGAACACGTTACACTTATGAAAAAAATTGTTGAAAGCCCTAACTTTTACAAAAGATTTTGAAAGGGAAAAAAAATGCCCTGCCTTTCCATCATTACCTATTGTAGCTTATCAGCATTTTGATTCTGATTTCAGTTCTGCTGTTTCAGTTAAACCACCTATTTATTTTACCTTTACTATTACAAATTTTAGAAACGTAGCCTCTTTCTCTCTTTAACCTATTTGTGTCTTTTTGGCCATATTCATGAAAGAGAAAGGAGAAAGAGCAAGTGTGAATACCACCTTAGCATTCCTAATTACATATTTCTAAGATTAGAATGTAGAAAAGTTTGAGAAAATGTCAGTCAATACTTCCATTTAGAAAAGCTGAATTTTTCAGACATATTTTATATATTATAGAATTTTTAAAGTCCTACCTATAATGTTCTGTAGTGGTGGTTGATCAACTCTTTTTACTTCTATTTTCCACTACTTTCCTGGATGGAAAAGGTGTGATGTCATAGGGTCACTGGTTAGGTAGGTAAATTGAGGTCTGTATTTCATCTTTGTTTGGTCACTAAATGGCTGGGAATTAATACAATTCATTTGATCTTTCCCCAAATCTTTTCATTCATTTGGTATTTGAATGCATTAAAATAGAATATCCAGTTGTGCTAGATGACTAAGAGCCATTTTTGTGCCATGAGGTAGGTTGGGACATGTATTCTGAAAAAAGGAGTATGTATAAATTCTAAGAAAAAAGAAAAATCATAACCTATTATGTAATTTAACCTAGTTCATTGTCACTATAGAGTGGGATGGAATGAAGCTGGGTGGCAAAAGGAAGTGATGTAGGGAGAACTCATTGTTAGACCTTGCAAGACTTATTAAGAAATTTGTACTTTATTGATGTTTATGTTTTAAGTGTGAGAGTTACCATGATTATCTACTGCTTTAAAGAAAATCAGTATAGCAAAAGTGGGAAATTTGTGTAACAGGGGCAGGACTAACTGTAAAATTCATTTAGGAGGTTTGTCAGAGAAAAAACAAGACACCCAGTTAAATTAGAATTTCAGGGGAAAAACTGAAATTCAGATAAACAACAAATAATTTTTAATACCAATTGAGTATTTCTTATCTGAAATGGTTTAGGACCAGAACTGGTTTCAAATTTTGGGGGTTTTGTAATATTTGCTTATACATTATGAGATAACTTGTTTATAAAACCCAAGTTTACACAAAATTTATTTACAATTTATATATGCCTTATACATGTAACCTGAAGGTAATTTTATACAGTATTTTTAATTTGCCTGAGGTTTTTTTTTTTTCACTTTTAAAAAATTGGTTCTAATTAATTATACAGGACAGTAGAATGCATTTGACACATCATACATGAGTTTTGACTCTAGCCTGTCACGAGTTCAGATGTGGAGTTTTCCCCTATAGTGTCCTGTTGGCCATAAAAAAACTTTTTGATTTTATAACACTTGGATTTGGTATTTTCAAATTAGGGATGCTCAGCCTATAACAATGTCCCAGGTATTACAGAGTATACATGCAAATGTCTTAAGAACTGAGAAAGTATCATTTTTAGTAAAAAGGAAACCAAAGAAAAGTACTTTTTTGGAAATAATGTGGTAAAAACCAGAGTACAGATAGGTGAGTGAATGGAAGATAAATTGAATCAGTGTTTGTCAATAACTCAGAAATTTACTTTGAAAGAAGGGGTTTATTTTACCACTTCTAAGTGAGAATTAATTCTTATTTTCTTTGTAGCATCAGTAAAATTTGTCCATTAATCTTTCTCTTCCGTCTTTCTCTGTAATTTCTTTATGAATAATGTGCCTTTCTGGAGAAATGCAGTCTTTTTTTTTTTTTTTTTTTAAAACCAAATCCTAGCAGGCAGACTGCTTGAGGCCTGCCCTGCCCTCTGACTCACTGGAATCTCTTTGTCAGCTGTCTGCCTGTCAGGGGATGGAAACAAGGTGTAGCATAATCCTCTGCCCAAGCACTTCACCAGAGAAAAGGGTGAGGTTCTCTCCCCTACAAATGCCTTTCTGAGGTCTTTTTCAACAAAGACCATTTTTAAAGAGAGGAGTGCTTTTAATACTTGAAATGCTTATTTATCTCCTATACCTCTTAGTACTTAAGATATTCCTTAAAAAAAGCACGATCTGTCATGAGAAGAAGTTGCTTATGTACTGTTTTCTTCAAACTAACCTAAATTCTCTTTAATTTTTTTTTTTTTATTGGTTGTTCAAAACATTATAAAGCTCTTCACATATCATATTTCATACATTAGATTCAAGTTGGTTATGAACTCCCAATTTTACCCCAAATACAGATTGCAGAATCACATCGGTTACACATCCACATTTTTACATAATGCCCTATTAGTAACTGTTGTATTCTGCTACCTTTCCTATCCTCTACCATCCCCCCTCCCTCCCCTCCCATCTTCTCTCTCTACCCCATCCACTGTAATTCATATCTCTCCTTGTTTATTTTCCCAGTCCCCTCACAACCTCTTATATGTAATTTTGTATAACAATGAGGGTCTCCCTCCATTACCATGCAATTTCCCTTTTCTCTCCCTTTCCATCCCACCTCATGTATCTGTTTAATGTTAATCTTTTCTTCCTGCTCTTCCTCCCTGCTCTGTTCTTAGTTGCTCTCCTTATATCAAAGAAGACATTTGGTATTTGTTTTTTAGGGATTGGCTAGCTTCACTAAGCATAATCTGCTCTAGTGCCATCCATTTCCCTGCAAATTCTATGATTTTGTCATTTTTTAGTGCTGCGTAATACTCCATGGTGTATAAATGCCACATTTTTTTTATCCATTCATCTATTGAAGGGCATCTGGGTTGGTTCCACAGTCTAGCAATTGTGAATTGTGCTGCTATGAACATCGATGTAGCAGTATCCCTGTAGTACGCTCTTTTAAGGTCTTCAGGGAAAAGTCCAAGAAGGGCAATAGCTGGGTCAAATGGTGGTTCCATTCCCAGCTTTCCCAGGAGTCTCCATACTGTTTTCCAGATTGGCCGCACCAGTTTGCAGTCCCACCAGCAATGTACAAGAGTACCCTTTTCCCCACATCCTCTCCAGCACTTGTTGTTGTTTGACTTCATAATGGCTGCCAATCTTACTGGAGTGAGATGGTATCTTAGGGTGGTTTTGATTTGCATTTCTCTGACTGCTAGAGATGGTGAGCATTTTTTCATGTACTTGTTGATTGATTGTATGTCCTCCTCTGAGAAGTGTCTGTTCAGGTCTTTGGCCCATTTGTTGATTGGGTTATTTGTTTTCTTATTGTTTAATTTTTTGAGTTCTTTGTATACTCTGGATATTAGGGCTCTATCTGAAGTGTGAGGAGTAAAAATTTGTTCCCAGGATGTAGGCTCCCTATTTACCTCTTTTATTGTTTCTCTTGCTGAGAGAAAACTTTTCAGTTTAAGTAAGTCCCATTTGTTGATTTTTGTTATCAACTTTTGTGCTATGGGTGTCCTATTAAGGAATTTGGAGCCCGACCCTACAATATGTAGATCGGAGCCAACTTTTTCTTCTATCAGACGCAGAGTCTCTGATTTGATATCTAGCTCCTTGATCCACTTTGAGTTAACTTTTGTGCATGGCGAGAGGAGGGGATTCAGTTTCATTTTGTTGCATATGGATTTCCAGTTTTCCCAGCACCATTTGTTGAAGATGCTATCCTCCCTCCATTGCATGCTTTTAGCTCCTTTATCAAATATAAGATAGTTGTAGCTTTGTGGATTAGTCTCTGTGTCCTCTATTCTGTACCATTGGTCCACCCTCCTGTTTTGGTACGAGTACCATGCTGTTTTTGTTACTATTGCTCTGTAATATAGTTTTAAGTCTGGTATCGCTATACCGCCTGATTCACACTTCCTGAAATTCATATGGAAAAATAAAAGACCCAGAATAGCAAAAGCAATTCTAAATTCTCTTTAAATGCCAGGCCCTCTCTTTCAGTAGTACTCAGGAGTTCCAGTTCCCAGTGCCTCCTCTAGAGTGCCTGTGCTGTCTGAAGCCAACCTTTGACCCCTCACCTAATAACCAGCAGCCTGAGGCCTCCTGTTTCATTGGCAGAGATTCTCTTCTCCTATTTTATTTTTATTTGTTTATTTGATTTAGAAAGAAAAGAAAAGGGAAAACTCTACTCCAAACTGAGTACTCAGAGGCAAGTTTATATTCTCTGGTCAAATGCATTCTAAGTCTAGCTCTTGGCTTCTGAAAATAAATTCATTAATCTGTGTAAGTAAAATGGCAGACCAACATTTACATTCATGCTGATCTAATGCAGATGTTTAATGTGAATATTGGATCACTGTTTTTTTAAATTCCTTTCATGAAAATTCTATTTGGGGAATAAAATTTCCAAATAATTCTAAATCAATTCTGTGAAGCAAAGGAAAAAAAATAGAAAATATAAAAAATGTTAACTTCCTGTAAGCGATATATGCAGAGCTTTTTACTTGGGCCATATTGAAAATGACCTCTAATAATAAAAACTTTTAATATCTTTCAATTTTTTGATTCATTGAGGAATTAACCATGTAGGGAAAAAAGTATATAGTTATTTTATTACATCTGAATCAATTTAAGTTTTATTATAAAGGATACAACTCAGTAACAGGCAAATGGAAGAGCTGTAAAGGACAGGTAGAGAAGTGCATAGAACCTCGGTGTCTTCTCATGGAATCTAGGTGTGCTATCCACCGCCCCCCCACCCCCACCCCACACACATAATGGTATGTTCACCTCGGGAAACAGCACTGAGCTTTATGCCCAGAGTTCTGTATGGGGTTTCATCACATTGACATGATTGATTCAATAATTAGCCACATGATTGAACTCAAATCTCCAGTCCCAGTTCTAGCCCTGACGATCAGGGAAGGGACTGAAAGGTCAAACCTTCCAATCATGTGATTGCTATTTCTGGCATGGCTAGCCCTTTCCTTAAAACAATCTAAGGTCCCACCATGAATCATCCATCACCTTAACATTAAATCCAGATATTTTCAAAAGGAGCTCCTTATGAATGGCAAAAGGAATTCCTGTCAAGAAATTCCAAAAGATTTTGAGACTAAATACCAGGAGCGAATATATTCTTTATTATATCAAGTATATTCTTTATTATAACACAGACCTAAACAGTGCATTTAATTTAGTTCCATGCCTTTAATCAAGTGGAAAATCTGACACTAAGAACTTATATGATGGGCTCAAGGTCACGTAACTAGTAAATTCTGAAAAGGGCTGAAATCTCAGTTACCTTAGTAAGTGATAAGTTCATTTTCTGTGAATGTTAATTTAGAGTAGGTGACTAAGTTTTACTATCACATTGTGAGGTCATTCATGAAATATATACCAAATTTCAGCTTGGAGAAAGTTGTGTTGACTTAAATAAATAAATAAGTAGATAGATAGATAATTAGATAAATAAATTTTTGTTAGTTAGAATAAATAAATAGATAAATAAATATTTCTATTTGTTTATTTAATTTTCTTTTGGTACTGGGGGGATTGACCTAAGGGCTCTTTTACTATCAGTATTTATCCCCAGTCCTTTTTATCTTTTATTTTGAGAAGAAGACAGTCTTGCTAAATTGTAGAGGCTGGCCTTGAACTTAAGATCCTCCTACTACAGCCTCCAAAGTCTATGGGATTATAAGCGCGTGCTACCATGCCCAGGAGGGGAAAAAAATCTTTTTTTTTTTAAATATATGAAGCGTCCAGCATAAAGCCTGCCTTAATGATTTCTTTTTTTGTTATTTTCATAGAATAGGATACCATACCTCTACTCTGCTAGAAGTCTAATCATTTGTCTTGCTACTTTTGTTTTTAATGGTCAACCTTAATTTGATATTATACACTTAGGAAACAGTTTGCAGTTACAGCTCAAGATTGTTACTGTCACCATTGACTGGGAAAATAGGCATAGAGCTTTGTCCAGAAACATATGTAATGATCAGCAGTCATCATTTAAAAAAATTCTGCCCATCTATTTTTCAAATATAATTTAAGACCATTTTCAGTAGGATAAATTGACAAATATTAGATATAAGGAAGCAAAAAGTGGGATGAAGAAAATAACTTCAGCAAAAATGCAAGGATTAGTAAAGAGGTAACAAGTAGAGAATTAATAAAGAGGTAACAAATTTATTGATAGGTTTATTGAATAATATACAAATCTTATACCTGTGTCATTACCTAAGAGGGCAATATCTATAAAATTCCAAGATTCTAAGAGAAATTTTTTATAATGGGAACTAAATAGAAGTGCAACAGTCTGCATGTCTATGTCCCCCAAAATTCATACGTAGAAATCCTATCTGCCAAGGTATTGGTTACCTACCAAAAGATGAGGCCTTTGTTGGGGTCACTAGATCATTAGGCTAGAGGCCTCATGAATAAAATTAGAATCTTTTTAACAGATCCAGGAGAGATCCTTTTACCCCTTTTACCATGTGGTGACACAGTGAAAAGGCACATTCTGTGAATCAGAATGTAAGTTCTTTCTGGATATTAAATCTACTGTTGCCTTGATGTTGGACTTCCCAGCCTCCAGAATTGTGAGAAATAAATGTCTGTAGTTTATAGGCTGTAACTTCATTGTATCTTGTTATTGCAACTGAATGGAGTAAGGCATGAAGGATTAGTATAGTATCACAGGCATTTTCTTTAATTTCAGTTTTACAGCCAATATAAAAAATAGAATTCATATAGCTATAAATTTTCTTAGTGTTCCTTTCTTGTCATTTGAAAATCTTGTCATGCTTCACACATTTCGGTTTTGTTTATGTTCATTAAAGCCAGCCATCTAGACCTCTGTTGTGATACTTTAGCTACCAGCCACAAATGGCTGTTAAGAACTTAAAATGTGGCTAATCAGAAATGACATGTATTATAAATATAAAATACATATCATGTTTTGAAAAATACTTATAAGATCTTACTAATTTTGAAAATATTGATTTAATATTGAAATTCTATTTTAGATGTATTGATTTAGACAAGATATATTATTTTAGAATTAATTTTCATTTATTCTTTTTTAGTGTGTCTATAAGACTTCCAAAATTACTAGAGGCTTGCATTTTTACTCAGTGCTGAACAATAGAATTAATTTTCTGTTATGTTAAATGTCCTTCAGAATCTCAGGGTAAAATTTTAGGTAGCCCAAGGTTTAGAAACGTATTCATACAGCAGAATAATCAGTGGTAAACAAACACATGGATAAAATTAAGTCCTTGAAAGCACAGTAAAAATATCAAGGATATAAAGTTACTACTTTAGAACCCCAGGCTTTCTCATCTCTCAGGAAGCCTACCCCTTTCAAGGCAGATCTTCAGCTTTCCCAGAGATTATACACAGAACCACTACTGATTACTTACTTAGAGAGTCCCCCTTTCTCCATAATTTTAAAAGATCTATTGTGAAATTGGTCCTTATTACACTAAATTGTGAGGCATTCTGGAACTTCAGAGGAAAATTATGACTGTACATAGATCTATGTATTTTATGATTTTATTATTTCCTAAGTAAATGGAAAAGAATATGTAATATGTGTATAAAAGATCATGTATAGTGAATATTTCTTTGTAGACATTCTAGGGTGGGAGATGCATGTTGAAATAATAGACAGATTTAGAGGGATTTGATTGTAACTGGTTTACTGACTTAACCTTTTTGGCCTGATTTTTCCATCTGTGGAAGTCCTCAGTAATTACAAATGCTCCTTTCATCTTTAGGATTGTAGGGTTGTGGGATCTAAGCCCTAGGACATCTTTGGTATCCTTGGCTATTATTAGTCTGTGAAATGTAAAGGAAAAATCCAATGTTATGTGTAACGACATTATTCTACTGCTTGTTTTATGGTCTTAACATTCCTTAATCCTTCTTTCTCTGTAAGAGATCACACAATGCAAAAGTCATTCTGTTCATTTAGTCAATGTAGCTAAAATATTCTTACAACTCATTTAAAATAGTATTTCCATGGACAAAAAATAGCACCCAGTACCCCTGGACTCCCATGAATTGGCACAGACTTCATCTCCTTCAAGTTTTGACACAAAATTGTTTCCTAGTTTGCTTTATGAAATTGAACCTACTAATTTCCTTAAACTTTTACTAGTTATTCTTATATATTAAGCAAGACATAGAAATCATCTTCTCTAATTTTCTGGATTTATTCCTCTAATGACAGTTTTTTCTTTCCAGGTCAATTTGTGCTCTAATTGATATTAGTCACTGCAGGTGCTTAGACCCCCATTTTCTCTGATAATACTGTACTTGATTCGGCCAAATGGAGATTGATTGGCCTGTTATTTAAGCAGCAGCATGAAAGGCTGTGACATGCTTGTGGCTACTGCCAGTTTATGGGGGATTAATTCCTTATTAATTAAAAAGCTGTGTTGATCTGTCCTGGTTCTCACTTGTCTCTCAAAGCAAAAGACGCTGGGAGAATTGAACATTCAGAACAACTTTTAAATCCATTTGTAGTACTGGTGTGACATTTGCTATGAGATGTTATTATGATCAATTATAATCATCCTTCTTGCAAATAAACATTGAGAATAAGTTATGTGTTCCCCCTCTCTCTCTATTTAGCTCTTTCTTATAATTTTAGTAGACTTTATTTTAGGACAGTTTTAGGTTCACGGAAAGATTAATTGGACAATATAGAATGTTTCAATATGTTTCAGTATACTCTCTGCCCCACCACACCCATAAACTCTGCTTCTATTAATAGTCTGCATCAGAGTGGGAAATCAGTGAACCTAGAAGAAACATCCTTATCACCCAAAGTCTCTACTTTACATTAGGGTTAATTCTTGATGTTATACATTCTATGAATTAGGACAAATGTTTAATAACATATATCTTCCATTATTATAATTTCATAAAGAATAGTTTTACTTTCCTAAAAATTCTCTTTGTTTCACTTATCAATCCTTCTCTCCCCTCCACCCTCTAGAAACCACTGATCTTTTACTTTCTCCATAAATTTCCCATTTCCAGAATGTCATCAAATTAGAACACCACGATATAGTTTTTTCAGATTGGCTTCTTTCATCTAGTAATATGTATTTAAGGTTTTTCCATATTTTTCATGACTTGTTAGCCCATTTATTTTAGTACGCAACATTAACTAAGCAACATTCCATTGTCTGGAGGTAGTACATTTATCCATTCACATACTGAGTGACATCTTAGTTATTTCTGAGTTTTGACAATTATGAATAAAAGTAACTCTAAACATCAATTTCCAAGTTTTTGTGTGGATGTAAGTATTCAACTCATTGGGTAAATACCAAGCAATGCAATTCTTGAATTTTATTATAAGACTATGTTTTGATGGAATAGGAAGCACCAGGAATCTGTCTTTCCACTTAGAAAACAATTTACTGGCAGAATCTGTCCAGTGTAAGTATTTTTTAACTCTGGAGTTTATCGACAATATGCAAATTCCGGGTGGAAGCCTGGACCTTGAAATGTAGCTAATTTTGTTCGATTTCATTTCGTATCACAAAGGAAACTCTCTGTTCCCAACCCCCATGTCCAACAGCTTTGAATGTCGCACACAGCTTGTGGGAGCCAGGGTGAGCAAAAAGGACATTGTCCTCCAAAGTATCGTGTTCTGATCACTGATATCTGCTTCTCATCACAGAGATTCATAGAGGCTAGTGGCATTGTCATAAGCATCTTCTCTTTTTGAAGTGACTCTCAGGTGATTGAAAAGGTTGGTATGTTTTTTTCTTTTATTCATCCCTCTTCAGAATCCATATATTAAAGGCTAAGTCGTTCAAATGCCACTACATCGTTGAGAAAAATTAGAAGGTGACTGGGAAGTCCAGAGAAAGGTGCAGCCTCAAAAAAGACTTGAGAAAGTCTTAAATTTATATATTATACTAATCTTTTAACACAACAATCAACAAAACCAGAAGAATAACAAACAAGAAGTGTAGCAAAAACAAACACACCCTAGAGAGGTGAGAAAAATCTCATTTCCACAGTTATCAAATTATGAAATTATCAAATTCAAATGCTGAACATGAAAAAAGTCATAAAGCATACCAAAACAAAAGAGTATGACCCATTCAAAAGGAAAACAAGTGAACAGAAGCTGTCCCTGAAAAAGATTTGATGGCAGATACTTGATAAAAAGACTTTAATAAAAACAGGGGACTTAAGGACACTCAGAGAACTAAAAAAAGATGTGGAGAAAGAGAGAGAGCGAGAGAGAGAGAATGAACAAAATGGAATTATTACTAAAGATAGGAAAGTCAACAAAAAGCCAAAAGAATTCCCTAGAGGTGAATAGTATAGTAACTAAAGTAAAAAATCACAATAGGGGATTAAAAAGCAGAAATATGAAAGAATCAGTCATATGAACATAGGACAATGGAGATGATTGAGTCTAAAGAACAGAAAGAAAAATAATTGAAGAAAGGTGAACAAAGCCTTAGGTACATATTCATATTAGTCTCATATATTATTTTTCTAGTCTCTAATTTATTTCTGCTCTTAATTATTTCCTTCTTTCTACTCTTTATTTGTTCTACTTTTTCTAGTTCTTTTAGATGCAATTTTGGCTGTTTGTATATAAGTTTAGCAACCCTTATTCTTTTTTTAGTTTCCATGTACATAGTATTATCTTTTATGTGTCCATTTTTGTCTTTATGGGATAAATTAATCTCCTTATATGTAAAATAGTTCTTGATATGTGAATACTTACTTTTGCGCTTTTGTGCAACATTTACTGTTTATAGTGCCTTTGTTTATTCCAATTTTACTATCTTCCTTTGTGACTTGTTGGATCTTTGTGGTGGTATGCTTTGAATTCTCTTATCTTTTGTGTATCTACTATTGGTCTTTTTCTTTGAGGTTATCATAGGGTTTACATAAAAAATTTTTAGTTATAACATTTTATTTTAGACTAATAACTTCAATCTCATAAAAATACTATATACAGTTTGTCCTCCCTTTGCTATTAATGTCACACTTTCATCTTTTATATATCATGTATCCATTAACAAATTATTGGAGCTATAAGTATTTTTAGCCCTTTGAAAAAAAATATGGTAGAATTTAAATGATTTGCACACCACATGAACAATATTAGAGAATTATGAATTCAAAATTTAAATATGCATTTATCTTTCTTTCTTTCTTTTTTTTTCTTTTGTACCAGAGATTGAACCCAGGGGCAATTAACTACTGAGCCACATCCCCAGCCCTTTTTATATTTTGTTTAGAGACAAGATCTCACTAAGTTGCTTGGGGCCTTGATAAGTTGCTGAGGCTGGAGTTAAACTCGCAATCCTCCTGTCTCAGTTGCCCGAGTTGCTGGGATTACGGGCATGTGCCCCTATGCCTGGCCTACATTTACGTTTACCATTGAATTTTATACTTTCATGTTGCTTATTGGTATTGTCTTTTTTCAACTTGACTATTTGTTGTAAGATAAGTCTCATGCCTTTATTTGTCAGGGAATGTCTTTATCTCCTCTTTATTTCTGAAGGATAACTTTTCTGGATACAGAACTCTCATTTGACAAGTTTTGTTTGTTTGTTCTTTGAGCCTTTGAATATATAATTCTACTTATTCCTGGCTTGCAAGATTTTTGCTGAAAAAAAGGTCCTATAGCAGTTCCTTTTTATATTTTACTTTTAAGATTTTCTTTTTGGTTTTGACTTTTGGCAGTTTTGACTTTAATAAGTCTCAGATAGTCTTCTTCAGGTTGGTCTTTTCTGGGGGGTCTGTTGTACTCATGATTTATGATTGTTGATGTTCCTTCCAAGATTTGGGATGTTTTCAGGCAATATTTCTTTTAAATAAGTTTTTGGATCATTTTCATCTCTCTTCTTCTTTGGGGCTCTTAAAATTTATTTGTATGCATTATGGCAACACATACTTTTTTCTTTTCTTATTTTTTTTTCTCTAGTTGGCAAATGTCAAATGACCTGTGTTCAATTTTACTAATTATATTCTATGATTGAGTCTTCCATTGAAACTCTCTATTGATTTTTTTAAAATCCATCCTGTATTCTTTAACTTGCTGATTTCTGTTTGGTTCTTGTTAAGGTTTTAATTTCTTTGTTACATTTCCATTTTTTCATGCATTATATTCCACATTCTATTCATTCAGTTGTCTATGTTTTCTTGCATTTTGTTGAGCTTTTTACAAATGATTATTTTAATTTCTTTATGCAATTTCTAGGTTTTCATTACTTTGGAGTCAGTTACTGATGCTTTGTTTGTTTCCTTTGATACCATCATGTTTTCCTGTTTATTTCTTTTCTGGGTATCCACTAACTGATAAGATGGGTGTTTACTTATTTGAAGGAAAAATACACTTTTTCTAGTCTTTGTAGACTGGTTTAGGCAAAAAAAAAATATTGTCATTTCCTTTTGAGTCTTGTCTTATTTCATTGCTTCTACTGTAACAAAATACATGAGACTACTGAGTATTTATAAAAAATAAAAACTAATTTTTTTGCAGTGGTGGGGGCTAGGATATCCAAGGTCAAGATCCCAGTAGGTTCAGTTGTCTGGTGAGGACTGTTCTCTGCACCCAAGATGGTACCTTGATGGTACGTCCTCTGGAAGGAAAGAACGCTGTTCTCACCTTGCAGAAGGCAGAGGGCAAAATGAGACAAATTTCCAAACCCTTTTCTAAGGTCACCTAATCCTATTTGTGTTGGATGGCTTTTCATCACTGTGAACAAAATGCCTGAAAATAACAATATAAAGGAAGAGAGGTTTATTTTGGCTCTATGGTTAAAGGATTTTAGTCCATGAATAGCCAGCTCCATTGCTTTGGGCCTCAAATGAGGTCGAACATCATGGTGAAAGAGTATGGCAGAGAAAAGCTACTTAGTTTATGGCAGCTGGAAAGCAGAGAAGTGGGAAAGGAGCAGGGATAATGTATAGTCCCCAAGGACATGTCTCCAGTGTCCTTCTTCTAACCATTCCCCACTTGCCTACAGTTTCCATCTCCTCCCTGTAGCCCATTCAAATTATTAATCCATCAAATGGGTCAATTCAGTGATAATCCAATCACTTCTTCAAAACCCTACCTTTGGATACCTCTGTATAGTGGACCAAGTCTTCAATAAATGAGCTTTTGGGGGACATTCCATATCTAAATGATAATACTATTCATGAGAGTTTTTTGGATTGTGGAAGGTGGTACTGGGATTGAACTAGGGCCTCACTCATGCTAAGCACTCATTCTACCACTAGACTGCAACCCCAGCTCTGGGTCACCTTTTAAAGGCCATACCTCCCAATACTGTTGCATTGGGAATTAAGTTTCAACATGAAAAAAGTAATTTTTTAAAAAGTTTCAACCTGCATTTTGGAGGGTGCAGAAATATTTAAACAATTTCAGATCCAAACTGATAAGATTGACTCCAAGATAGTGATTGAGTGGGGTTGGAGCTGGTTACATGGTTGCTGATGGGTTCACAGATGGCAGGCCTACATCCTGGTCCCTGGATGGCCTGGACTGTCCCAAGGACCCTGACCCCAGGGTTGCAGTTCTAGGGATTTTGTTTCATTGTTCACAGATGGCAAGCCTGTTACCACTTGTGCCAATGGGTATGACATCCTCTAAGTCACTGAGAGGGTTGCTGTTGAGTTGCTGGGCAGGCAGTACTAGCCCCTGAATGTGAGAAATCCTGAAACTGAGTCATAGGGCTGCTTTAGAGTCCATTACTAAGACCAATGTCTGCAGGACTGCTTCTCAGGGTATAGCTGGACATGTTTTCCTATGGTTCTCTTTGCTGTCAAGACTATTCAGACAGTAACTGAGAGTGCATGCAATCAATGTCAAGCTCTTTTTAGGATCTTCTGTGGTACTGTGGTGAATGAGCTTGCCCCTACTATCCCAGACTGCATATCTTCCCCTAGGTCTCTCTGTGGGCAAGATAGTTTTACATGAAACCTGAAAAGGGATGGAGGTGAATTTCAGGGCCATTTCCATGTCCATGTCCATGTCCAAGACCAAGTTCATCAGCCACATCACCCAAGGCACAGGTAGGCATGACTCCTTCAGGTTCTTGTGGTGGAAGAATTTGGTACCAGAATCAACAAAGACCAAATGGGACTCTGGCCAAATGGGGATCTGGAGTCAGAAATACCATTGGCAGTTCTGCCACTTAGACATAGTTCTGCTCTCTCAAAGTACCTTGCTTATTCTTGGACTCTCCCAGGATTTTACAACCTCCTACCCGAATCCCCGTATCCACAAAAGCACTTTTATTTGTGGATGACTACTGTAGCTATGTTAGGCTATAAGTTGGGGACCATGTATTCCACTTTTTTGGTGACATATTTTCCTTTATGAGATATCTACTGTATTTTTGACTATTTTCTATTATTTAGCTTTATTATTATTATTATTGAATTTAACAATTCATTATATGTTGTAGATACAAATTCTCAAACATGATTTTTTGGATGTTTTCTATAAAGTCTATGGGTTACATATCATTTGCCTATTCATTCATTCATTAATTCTTTTTTATCATTGGACTTTTATAGTTATATGTAATATTTGGGTTCATTTTGAGAAAATTATACATGCTTAGAATTTACTCCATTTCAGACCCAGTTCCTTCTATTATTCACTCTTATTATGGTTAAAACACATATAAGATCCATGCTCTTTAACAAATTTTCAAGTATATAATGCAGTGTTCTTAACTATAGGCATGTTTTTCTATAGCCCTCACCCTTTCTTGAAGTGGGAGATCTAGTGAGTTAAGTTTTTAAATTGTTCTCCTTGGTTCTTATTTCCTTATGTTCTGGCCGACCTTTCTCTGACCAAAAGGACCTGGAGTGAATTCCCTAAGGAGTCCATCAACTCCTCTTTGTAATTAGCTTAGTGAAGCCACTGTGAAGTGATGCAAGAAGGTTTTAACTTCCCCAGAGCCACACTTGGTAGTCTAGCACACCCCTTATCTGTTGCTCCAGGGAGCCAGATACCAGGAAACCATTATATTAATACAGCAACAACAGCCCTTATTTTCTCAATCCCACAAAAAACACATGTGACCTGACATGATCTTAAAATATAAACAAGCACTCAATATACTCTAGACTCTGAAATACTGAATTTTCTTACTTATTTGGAATTTTGGCCAAAACCAAATCACTGATCCATTCAGTAAGAGCTATGTTGTCTGTTGTCAGTGCTGGAAGTTCACTGAGAGCATTAGTATATGATGTTGTTCGGGGACCTCTCTTTTCCACTTTGTAGATTGTCTTTTCACTTTTCTCTTATTTGAACAAATTATGTTTTCCTCCTGCAACTGCTATTTTAGCTGTTTGCTAGACATTATACTAATCTTGCTTTTTTGAAATGTTTTACCTTGTTCCTCATCTTCCTTTGAAAATTGTTCTTGTTCTGTGGACCGTCTGTGAAGATTAAGAAAGAATTTTGTATTCTGTTTCTCACAACTTGACTTTTGAACAATTCCCAAATGTCCCATCTAAATACACAAGTTACAGACTAGTACAGTCATTTTGACTCTTCAAAGCACATTCTAACTCTATCATTTAATTCTAATTTAGTAAACTGTGCTTTTATGTATTTTTTCAGATGTACCAGTTAAAGTTGAAATTCTTTTCCTTCCCCTTCTAAGTGACAGAGTTTGTTAATTTTATGATCAGCCTGCAATAAATCTAGAGACCATTTTGAGATTAATGAAATCCCTTTGATAATTTTATTTTACTATACTGTGACAATTATTAGAAGTGTGAACTTACAGAATATTTTTGCTAAAATAATATTACTATTAAAAATTATTACATCTCATTAGACTTACATGTATATGAGAATATGATGGGTTGTTGGATATTTGGTAGGTAAAATAAATTTATTTGTGATTTATCCATGATTTTCTTTTTCCTCTTGCCTTTTTTCTTGTAACTGTATAGCTCCTTTTAATTGTTATTTTAAAATGAAGATATTTTCTTCACAAACTTCAATGAATTGACAGTTTCCTTATTGAACAAGACTTTTGCAGTTGCAAATTGGATCTCGTACCACCTTCAACTCTGAGTCCCTACTGTGATTAGAAAGGGCAGGGTAGAATGCTGGAGAGAGCCAAGTCCTCTGGAGATGGTTTGGTGCTGATCAGAAGCTATACTAAACTTAACCTTCCTCCCAAGAGATTGCTACCTTGCCAGCCTCACTGGAACTTTGAAGTCTCCAAGTGATAGGCGTTGGACAAAGCAGCATTTGATTCTGTGTTAAATGGAGCAAGCACCTCTATTTCCTTGCTGATAATGAGGCCACATTGCAGAACTCTAGGCTTGGAAACTTTCATGATGGCCTAGGACACTTAGAGACAGAAAACCTACCTCTCCAGAGACAAGTCCGTGTACGCATTGGTTCCACTTGGCCACAGTTGCATGATTTACCCCTTTTTATGATGTCAGAAGATGGAAAGTTTTCATTGATGACTGTAAAGGGAGTCCTCTTGTATTTATGTATGATCAGTTTGTATATATGCATCAGCATGGTATAGCAGGCTGGGAGACTCTTGTCCCTCTCCCGTGTGTACTTTTCTTCCTCTCTGTCTGTCAAGCAACTATCTGGAAATTTGGGTGTACAGACCAATCCCAGTTGTCTATAGTGTTAAATCTTGAATAAATTATGTCTCTAGTTACTAGAGAAAGCACTGCTGAATCAGTACTACCACATGAAGTGTGCATGTGTGCATGTGTGTGTTCTCGCATTTCTTGTTTTTTGGTTACAGAAGTGGTCTGTATTAATTTGAAAATTTTATAAACTATAAAGAATAAAAAAATCTCACAACCTTCCTGTCTGTAGGAACCTTGGTTAGATTAGGAAGTATTTACCGTTATGTTTTCTATGACTATTTTATATACCTGAAATCAGGATATGCATAAATTCTCATTTTATTTTTTTAAAAACTCAAACTTCCTCATACTATTAACATTTTAAATATATTTAAAAAATGAATTCAGGAGGATAATCATGTTTCTGAGGATACATCATATTTCAAAGTTACCAGAGATGTATTGTATACATTTATTGACTTTTTTTTCCCAATAAATTACTGTGCCAAGCAACAGGCTAGTAATTAAGCCTATAAATATCCTTTCAATGAAACAATCAGATATTTGTCTATAAATAAATTTGCAATGCCATCTCACTAACTCATCACTGAATGGCACCTACATTTCTTCTAATGTTTTATCTTAGGTATAGAACAGTATTTCTTAACCTTTCTTGGGTCACCAACCCTTGTGAGAATTCATGAAGGCTGTGAACCTTCTTTGCAAAGAAATACATATTCACATAAAAAGCTGATTATAATGATAATCAGTTATGATATGCCAGGCACTCTGCCAACTGCTTTATATGTGTTATTTTGTTTCATCGTTGTTATGCTATAAGGAATGCTCAGTTTTTGAAATAAAGATACTCATGAGATAATGCTACTTTCTGAGATAAAGATATTGAAGTGTAAAGATGTTAGGTAATTAGCTCAAGCCCAGAAAACTAGTAAGTGGGGAACTAGGGCTCAAATTTGATTTTTCTCTGACCTCAAAGTCTATCCCCTTAAAATCATTGTGCATGTAATTTTAGGGAGCTCATCAATTCCTAAAGCCTGTTTATTGATACTCAAGTTAAGGACCTATAGCAATCCAGAGATTTTCATTGGCAATGACAAGTATACATGTTTAATGAATCTTGCTATTTGTGTAACTTATTTAATCAAAATATAGTATTTATTAAGCATGTACTATTTGTTAGTGATAATCTTTATTCCTAAAAGTTTGCTGTCTACATGGGAAGGTAAGAATTACATACATGAAGCAGTGAGGAAATACATACCAATATGAAGTCAAATATAGAGTAATCAGGTATTTCCATAAGCTACATGTGAAAATTAATCTTTTTATTTTATCATACCTGGTGCAATTGTCATTCTTTAATCCTCTGATTTTTAAAAGGGCAAATTGTATCCTTTGGTAACTTGGGAGACTCAGTCTGTCATAAAACTGAGGTCTGTACAGTGACTCAGAACTAAATATGCATCATATCCAGTTTCCTGAGTGATTTCATCAGCTTCATCAATTTGCTCCAGGAAGCATGCCCAGTAAGCAGGTTCAAAAGGTGTAGCCAGCTCCCAAGCATTCAAACTATGTATCACAGAGTAATTGTGTTGAGTTGAGCATATATAAGAACATCTTGATGGTTGTTGCATTTTGACTTAAGTAAGTTCCTGCTGACAGAGGGGACTTCAAATGATGTAACCTAGACTTGAGCAATGGAGGATCAATAGTGATATCTGTCAACCTTGGAAGAAACCATCCAGCCCAGGAAGCTTATTTAAGTTGACCATGTAACAAGGCTGTCAGAAAGAATGGCTATAGCCATAATTCAAAGAACTGATTTCAACAGGCACATAGTATGAGACATTTGTACATTTGAGTTGAGCAGCTCCTGTATATGAGGTTATCACAGATCTTGATTATTGTTGATGTGAAGAATGGATTATATCAAGCTTTCTGTTAACATGGCCTTCATCAAGTGTTTGTACAGTTTTAGAATTTTGTCTTATAAAACTTTTTCCTTTTGGGCTCTATCAGTAGAATCAATTTATAAATAGCATTATTCTTCTTCTTAAAACATTTAAAAACTTTAGTACTGCTAATCATACAAATTGTTTATCTCCTTCCATTTATAAGTCATTTTATTTAAAATGTCTACAATAAGAATATTTTATATAGAGTTATATGTTTGTTCTATATTTAAATTAGTTTAATACATTACTTAACGTTTCATTTCACATAGTGTTTCCATAATCCATACAATCTAAGTTGTTAGAATTATTTCTTGAAGTAAGAAAAGGTTTTAAGAAAATCTGTTATGTGTAAGAAGCTCCCAGGTAGAAAATATTTTTAAATAGCTGAAATTCTCATTATTCTTCACAGGTCATCATTTGTATTCATCCAGTTGTTGAAAGTAATTTTAGAGACATATGTATAAATATCTTGATATATTTCATTTAATTTCAAAAGAAGAATATGAGACCAATTCTGTAGTTTCTTAAATTCAGTCCTGAGGAATACATATATTTGATATAAATTTATTTTCATATTTGCTTCGAATAGTCACAAATGTAAATACAAGTTGATATTAAATGTCCATCACACTTTGTCTTCAAGGAGAGAACTGAAGGCATAGTAACTGTCTAACTTGGAATTTGTTCTGTGTGTGTGTGTGTGCACGCGCGTGTGTGCACGCGCGTGTGTGCATGTATAGAGAACTTAAGACCTTTTGATTTCATAATAAGCAGGGCTCAGGGACAATAAAACTTGACATTCTTATCTGTTACTAGTATTTGTCCCTATAGCCCTGTGCGGTTATCTTCTTTTTAATGACAAGGAAGCGCCAGACTCATAAATTGAGCCTCTACCCAAGGCGCTACTGTAAATTGCAAATAGCATGGTGTGGTCTTTTCGACCTAAGATGAAACTCGGGTAGAGGGAAGAGAAGAATTTTGAAAGTACAATGAAAATAGAAGTCAAGAATAAAAAATACAGTAGAAGGACAGATGTTTCCCTGAAATTTGCAGTGAGATTTATTTGGATGGGCATTTTCATATCCAAAAATACACTTTTGCTCAAAAGCCAAGCGCCCGATTGGGACAGCCTTTGCTGCTGGTGTGTGTGTGTGTGTGTGTGTGTGTGTGTGGTGTGTGGGTTGGCACTCATGAGATAATACAAATAATCAGTGAGGGAATAATTAATGGTGTGGCAGGGAATATTTTTTGATAAATGCTTGGGGAATGAGGTGACAAGCGTGAAATTAGAAAATTCCTTCAGCGATCTAAAATATAAATAGCTTTCGGAACTGAAAAGAGTTTCACAGCTGAAGATTTTATTGTGTTGAGAGGAAAAACTTTTTTCTCTCCCCCACTCCCTCCTCCTTTGCAAGTTGTTTGTCCATTCACAAAACAAATACTCTGAAGCCCAGCGCGGCTCATGGGAATAAATTTCAGGTCGAATTAGTACAGTTTCCTTGCTGTCAGGATGCTGGAATTAATGGTGTTTTGATGACACGAATTTTGAAGGGCAAACAAAGAAGCTGAAGGGAGAGAGACATGACTCCTTAGAAGCTTGGTCCTCCTCTCCCCCAGCCTCTCTTGTCTTCCCTGTCATCCGTCTGCCAATCTCCCTGTCCATGGTTAGTTAAAGGCGCTTTTTATCCTCTTTTCTTTCCCACAGAGTTTGCCAGATCCGGCCCGGTGCCTGGGTTCCAGGAGGACACGCTGCAGTTGGCCTTCATCGACTTGAGACAAGTAAGTCTTTGTGTTTTTGTTTTTTGTTTTTCTTTTAAGATGTGTGACTGAAGACCATCAGGTCTTAAGGAAAAGGGGAGGGGAGGGGGATTGGCGTTGGCGATTCACACTGGAGACCTAAGGGGTTTTTTCCCTGTGTTTGAGGCCACCTCTTTTATTTAGCTATCTGGGATCCTTAGCTATGGTGGAGTTAAAGGTTTTGTGGGTAGAAGGGAAGGCGGGGGGGGGGGTGGGAGGAGGGACCCAGAGAGTAGAGGGACTCAAGTGACCCTCAAGTGATGCGACCCATTGTGTTGTAGTTGGCTTCTGCAGACACAGCAGAAAGATAACTCGTCAAACCAATGCTAAGCAGGTGCACTGATGCAGAGACTGCCAGCTTGGACAACTTTTGTTTGTGGATAATGTGACTGCGGCGTTTAGGAAAAATGAAATATTTTACATTCTGGATTGTTGGTTTGGTTTGTTGACTTTTTCCTGCTGCCTTAAGTCTTCTCTTTGCTTGCTTTGTAGAATGTGGTTAGCCATGAGTGACTAAGTGGTCGTTTTTGAAGACGATTAGCAAAGGTCCTGACCAGCCACGCTAACTTGACAGGCAACCCTCTAAAAGAAACGTGATGAAAGCTGGGACTTAGGCGTACCTGAGCTTTGGCAAGCCCATTAGATAGAAAGCCATGGTATCTGTAGTTCTGTGGGACTGTTTCTTGCAGATTGAAATGGGTGGGATGATAGGCCTTGGTGGTTTGGATATAGTGGAACAGGATGGGCGGGGGCCCAAAGAGGGAGAGAGTTAACTGGGCTCTGTCATCTCTTCACTCTGAAGATGGATGGGGTTGGATAGAATGTGTGAATGAGGTAAGAATCAATGACTGATGTTTCTCTCCTATTAAAACAATCTTTTTTTTTTTGTCTGTTTTAAAAAGGGGGTTGGCTTTGTTTCTCCTGCCATAATGATGCAGTGCCTCTTATTTTCAGAGCTGACATAGTTTGCATTCTGAAAACTTTTAGATGCCCAGGGTATTTCTTAAAGCTGTAGGACCCCTTGTATCGGTAGACTCCTTACCACTGGGACTTGATTCATGCTGGAACGGCTTTTAACCCATAATGGATGGCCTGAGCTACCCCTGAATCCTTGTGGATGGGCGGTGTAATCTGTCATCTGATGACAATTCTGGAAAGCCCTGTTGAGTAGAAAACAAAATTGTGTGTCTACAGACCCGCCAAAGTTTGAGGATTCAGGCTGTGTCCTAGAAACGTGTATCAACTTAATATTTGGGGGCCAGCGTGGAGATTCTCTTTACACATAAAGGCTTTGCCAGCACGGTCACAAATGGAATTATCTCATCCCACTTATATGACCTTCCACCTGTGGATTCAGTAACTCAACTGAGATGCTCAGGTTTTAACCCTTTAACTCTTGAAAGATTAAAAGATAGTGATTTTGCTTTAGATTTTGTACCTCTTGGATTCCATGTTCACCCCCCTCCATTTTTGTCCATTTTTTCCCCGGAAACTTCTAAGACAATTGACTTTTCTTGGAAAGCAGAAATTGAATTTCATTGGAGAAACATATCCAAGAAGAATTTTTTTTTTTCCTTTTTCACTATTCATGAGAAGGAAGTGTGGTCATTCTGTCTAGTTTGTGGTTTTGGTCCCTATGGAAAGCAACTAGTGTTCACAGAAAATGTTAACTAAGGGAGTAAGTTAGAAAGCACAGCCAAGATAAGGTGGATCTGAGCCGGCAATGAATGCTCCAGTACTTGGGAGCTCTCAGTGAGCAGCAGTATGGTTCTTGCTTAAGTTCCTATTTTCTATTACATTTCTGTTCCCAGAGTTTCATCACTGGTGTTTTAGTGGTAGAAACCCAAATTCCAAATGAAAGACTATGCCTCTTCCTACTGAATCTGTTCCCTAAATTCTACTTATATTTGTCTCTATTAAAGCAGCTTGAAGGGTCAATTTTCCAACCTAAATCATGTGAAAAACTTCCTTAACTTTTGGATTGTATTAGCAGGCCTTGGGTAAGTTGAATCACCATGTGAAATATCGATCTCTTTGCAGTTTATCCTAGTCATTCTCAAAACTTAAAGTGGACATCTTTTAAAAGGAGACTTCTGAACTATAGAAATGTTCAAACTACAAATAGAAAGCCTGGGAGTATGTTTCCAAAGGAGATATCTTGACATCAAATGAGGCACAATTTGTCCTTTTGCATGTACTCCCCTAAAACAGGATTTTTTTAAATTTTGAGGTTGAGACTGATATTAAAATTCATATAGTAGAACCTTTGGCTTGATGCTTAAATCCCCTCACAGCTCTCGAGACTATACTTCAGTATCCTCAGGAAGGAGAACTCAGTGCCTGAAGCAGCAAGCTCACCTTAGGGCAAGGTGATTATTAGAAAGATATTTCTTAAGTTAACTAAAATCTGCCTCACTTAACATTGGCTCTTTGTCTCTATATTTTTCTTAATGCATTCCTAATGTAGGGGAATAGACTTTCTAGCCCTGGATTATTGAGCCTCCTATTTGCTAGTCATTGAGTCTTTTTTACATGTAGAATTATTATCTAGTCCTCATATGGTTGATTTCACAGACCTAAATTGAAGATTGTACTCTCATTGGTCATGTTTTTCTTTCAAACATATTCTTAGCAATACAAATTTTATCAATAAATAGAGTGGCCTTGCTAAGCTTGTTTGGGTCTAATATATAGCTTATAAACTGATTTGTTTTTTCTTTGTAAGTCACAGATAAAAATATTAGGGGAATAGCAGAAGTTAAAGGAAAGGTTAAAGTTTAATGCAGGATTTAGGGTTCATACCCATGCAAGAACGGGCTCTGTCTCCTGTGCAATACAGTAAGAGCATTCTTTTACTGCCATTGAGTGTATTCTGCTCACTGGTTTATAATAATCATTCTGATCATGCTTTCATATTCTCCTTGCATCAGAGTTTCAGACACTATTAATTGAACGATAATTTTAAAAGTATTCAAAACATGGAATGTTGATGAAATTATCTCTGTATAGACTGTAATAGCAGAATGTCATTAAAAAGCTGTAAAATTTCATTAGAAAGCAAATTAGATGGAGACAGCAAAACTGTTCATCCCTTTTTTCCTATTTCCACTTTTCTGCTTTTTCAGGAAAAGGGTGAAATGACATTTTGAATATACAAGCTTTCATGATATTTTACATTTGTATAGCACTTCAGAGTTAAAACACATTACCATACGTATCTCAGTTGTCAGATTTCTGGGTTTCAAAAACTTGTTATTAATACCAGTGTGAATTAGTACAAATCAAAAGCTGTTTCCTTTTTATATTTTATTTTTCCTTTTCTGATATCAGGGATTGAACCTAGGGCCTTGCACATACTAGGAAAGCTTCTACCATTGAAATACATGCCCAGCCCTAAAAGCTCCTTCTTAAATAATTTGTATTTCCTATATCCATAAATTCATAAAAGTAGGATAGCAGTTCAACTTTACATATAAATATCAATTATATGTGTGTATTTCTATAAAAATCCAAATTTGGCTTAATGCTAACGCTTGAGAAGGGCCAGGCACAGTGGTGCATACTTGCAATCCCAGACACTCTGGAGGCTGAGGAAGGAGGATCACTCAGCATCTTAGCAAGGCCTATCTCAAAATAAAAAAATAAAAAGGGCTGTGGATATAGCTTATTGGTGAAGTACCCCTGGGTTTAGTCCCTAGTACCACACACACACACACACACACACACACACACACACACACACACACACACAAAAACACCCAAAGCTTGAGAAGGACAAATTAAGGCCTCCTGAATCTTGAAGTGGTATATATACTCCAAGAATTAATAATTACAATAATGGCTGCCTTTATTGGAATTATACAGGGCCAATAGTAGATTCATAGTAGATATGTTATTCTTTAACAATATTGTGGTTAAACATTAAGTAGGTAATGCTGATAAAGAACAGAATTTGATTTTAATTTCAATTTCATCAAACTCTGAGTGTCTCCCATGTACAAAGCATAGCATAAATGCTGTGGAAATACACAGATGAATTTAATTTCTTCCCACCAGGATCATGTAAGGAACACTGTGATGAGTATTACGTTAGAGAGATGAAGCCGTTGTTTATATTTCAATCATTTCAGCAGCTTTTCCTGCATGGTAAATCATCCTACAACATATTGCCTTTAAAATAAGAATCATTTATTAAATTCAAGTTTCTACAGATTAGTAATTTAGGATGGATTCAGCTGGGCTCACTCCTACTTTGGGGTCAACTGCTAAATTGGTAAAGGACTGGCCAGCTCTTCTCTGCTCCATGTGATCTCTCGTTTATCAGCAGCCTAATCTAGGCTCATTCAATGCTTCTTGGAGGTGTTCTGAGAGCAAGAGAAGCATGCGCACTCCTTGAGGTCTGTACTTAGAACTAATGAATCATCATTTCCATCACATTTTCTTGCCTAGAACTAGCCACAAGGTCAGCCCACATTCAAGAAGTGAGGAAATAATTTCTAACTTATACCATAGCTGGGACATAAGACTTGTACATAAACAATGCAAATTAGGAGCAAGATTATATTTGTAAGTACAAAAAAAGGCCATGAAGTAAAGAGACCTTTATTTTATAACCATTTAAATATTTCATGGAAAAGGTAGACAGTTAAACTGAAGGTAAGTTAGACATTAATAAGAGCAGAAAGAATTTAAAGTGTAGAAAATAGCAGATTTATGTTTTGCTTAAAAACATGGGTCAGTGGGTGTTGATTTAAGTAGAATATTTAGACTGTCTTTCCTTCTTTAGGTATCTTTGTCAACCCCCATTTTTTTTAATATCTTTATTTTGTTTATGTATGTGGTGCTGGGTATTGAACTCAGTGTCTCACACATGCTAGGCTGGTGCTCTACCACTGAACCTCAACCCCAATTTTCTAATTTCTTATATGTAGTCCTTATTTTCTGGTGTTCAGTTTTCCCATGGATTTCCTTTTTTAAATCCTGTTTATCCTTCTCCTTATAAAATGCTGTTTATTGTGGGCTATCCTGAGATATTTCACTCTTCTGTTATTCATATTCATTGTGAATGCATTGTAATCCCCCTCAATGATCATTTGATTGATTGATTTAATTTTTGGTAGTTCACTTTACATGTTTGATTAGTAGGAAAAGTTTGGAGAGTATTCTTTTCCTTAGTAATATCACATCATCTTTTGTTCCTTAGTCCCAGTTCTTTTCTACTTCCGATATACATAAGTTTTCTAAAGCTGAATGAACTAGGTTGTGACATTGCATCAGATCTCCTGAATGGAGCTTGTTGGCAACGGCTCTTATACAGTAAGCCATCCCAAGATATCTAAGACTTTTTTTAGATTGAGTTGTTGCTATTCCCTCTTGATCAATTCCCCAATTTGCAACCTAAGGTCTAAAGTAAACACAGTGCATTTCCATTGCTGATACTTAACCTGCTTTAAAAACAACTACAAGACAAAAGAGAAATAATTGTATATTTCTTTTGGGATGTTGAACAAATGGTGATGCCATTCTGATTACAGGTGTAGAGATAAAACCAATAATTTCAGTTAATCAACACCAATTCGGGAATCCTGTGAACAACCCCAGAAACTATTCAAACTTTCCCTTCTATTTCCCATCCTATCTTGATCCTATTCAATACAAATTTGGTTTTCATATCAAATTACCTACATATAATGAACATTATGTTGTTCCTAAGAGGAATATTCCCCCTTTGCCTGATTGCTGTGTCTCGTGGAAAAATCTTAACCTTGCTTAATAATCATTTGTATGTTAGCTTTAGTAGAAAAGTCATTTACATCAAAAGCTGATTTTTTTCTGATACAGCATATATAAAATAATCCATAGAGTTTCTTTTTACATTTCACTTTAGTCATTTTAAACTACCCCCTAACTAGGAGACCTAGGAAGTAGGGGTGGGAGTGGGGCAGGCCCACATCTCAAAAGGCCTGAGCTTTCAGTCTTTTGTCTTTCTCCACAACTGTTAAGAGGAAGCCATCGCCCATGTGTGCTTCTTAATATTGGTCCTGAACATATAACTTGGGTTTTTGGAAAATTGTCTATAGTCTTTCCAAGTATTTACTGAGCATTTTCTAAGGAATACTGATGGAGAAGAAGAAAAGTATGGGAAAGTTTTTATGAGAGAGAGATGCTTGGTAGATGAAAATAGAGTGTGTTGTTTGAGAACCTTCAACCAGTGAAGTGTATGGTCCAGTAATATTGTCAGTAGAAATATTCTCCAAATGCTCTTTTGAAATATCCTATTGACCTTCTGTCAGATTGTGTGTGATCTTGAATAATGGCCTATAAAATGGGAGTCATCTGCACCAGAGTCAAAACCAAATAGCTTGATAACTCATGGAACTGGATGATGTCATTACCATGACTGATGTGGATCATGGGGTTGGAAGGAATGGTTTAAACCTTGAAGTACATTATCTTGATAAAAATTATCTATACCATCAATGTAGTAACATGTAAATGTGGGAAGGGCACATCAGAAATGAAATCCAGATTCATTATATCCAAAAGGTATTTAGTGGCTAATGAGGATATAATAATATATTAGACAATCCACATATTCTCTGTGCTGATATGGAGCCACTCAGAGTTCCTGTAGGCTATATTCATGTCTTGGCACAGGCACAGAAAGCACCTGTATGTAAATGTAGGCCTCCCTAATCCAGAAGCATTTAGTCATTCATTCAACACTGTGTCTAATGCTGTTGGAGGCAGTGGGCGTAGAATAGTGAAGAAAACATGGTCCCTACCTTTGTGGAGCTTAAATTATTAAATAATTTCTCATGCTTGCAATGCTGGCCTTTTCAACATTCTTTTCTTTCCATAGTCACTCTTTAGGTAGTCCTGGTACTATATAGGGATGTCATTTTAGCAGATTCTGATTTTTTGTATTGATGCTCTGTATTGTTCCATTGTAGGGATCACTCTGGTCTTTTGGTAAGATCCCCAGGGCAAGGCCAAGTCTTTTGTACGCTGATACCCAGGCTTTTAGAAAAGGACTATTAGTTATAGCCTGGCATAATAATATGGTTATCTTTAAAAGGTGGTCCTGTTTTCTTTGGTACCACATTTTTCTGATTGTTTTGAGAAGATTAGTTTGCTAGAGTTATTTTGATAGATACTTGTAACTTTCAAGGTAATAACTTACAACATCAAAGGAAGCTCTGACAAGAAATAACTCCTGTTTCTAAGAAGGGAAGAGCTAACATCTTCTGCGCTGGTACTGTAAAAAATATAGATAGAAACATTTTTGAGAGTGGACCTCACTGAGCTACATCTTTGACTTCATAAAAGATAAGAATGAATCAGTAAATGCAAAGACAAGGCACAGGTTGTCACAGTGTCCAGGTACTGGGATACTGCAGCAGCCTCTGCAAACCAGGTTTATCTCTTAACCTTGCTTGGGACATTGGTAATTGATTTCATCATTGAAAGTTAATGGAAGGAATTGCCAGCATTATTAACAAATTTTGGGATTTGCTGAATGTCTTGGATGATTGGCTTTTTAACTGGGGAGAAGATGACCTTAGAGATTCTCCCTCAGGGCCTTTTTGATTTAACACAGATTCCATTTTTCAAAGACCAGGATCTCATGAAATAATATACAAACACAGCATAATTTTTGGTACAGAAAAATCATGTAAGATGTCACTTAAGTTCCAAGAAAAGACCTAGACACTTAATGGTCCAATTGGCATTACAGCATATTTGGAAGGTTATTTTCTGTTCACTAACCTCTCACTATGGAAGAAATCATTTTAGCACCTCAGAGGTCTAATTTCCCGAAGTTCTCATGGAATTGTTTCAGGAGGCTGGGAATCAGAGGAAAGGGTATGACTATTAGCAGTAGATGATAACCATGTGGAAACTAAGGTAATTCTATTAGAATTGGACTCCTTGTTTAAAAAATTTATTCTAATTTTTATATATGACAGCAGAATGCATTGCAATTCATATTACACACATAGAGCTCAATTTTTCATATCTCTGGTTGTACACAAAGTAGAGTCACACCATTCATGTGTTCATGCATGTACTTAGAATAATGATGTCCATCTCATTTCACCCTCTTTCCTAACCCCATACTCCAACCTTCCCCTCCCTTCCCTTTGCCCTAACTTGAGTTTGTCTAATCCTCCTATGCCCCACCCCCCCAACCCTATTATGAATCAGCATTCTTATATCAGAGAAAACATTTGGCATTTGTTTTTTTGGAATTGGCTTTCTTCATTTAGCATTATATTCTCCAACTCCATCCATTTACCTTCAAATGCCATGATTTTATTCTCTTTTATTGCTTAATAATATTCCATTGCATATATATACCACATTTTCTTGATCCATTCATCTACTAAAGGGCATTTAGGTTGGCTTTGCAGTTTAGCAATTGTGAATTGTGCTGCTATAAACATTGCTGTTGCTGTGTCCCTGTAGTATGTTGTTTTTAAGTCCTTTAGGTATAGACTCAGGGGAGGGATAGCTGGGTCAAATGGTGGTTCCATTCCCAGTTTTCCAAGGAATCTCCATACTGCTTTCCATATTGGCTGCACCAACTTGCAGTCCCACTAGCAATGTATGAGTGTGCCCTTTTCCCCACATCCTCGCTAATACTCATTATTGTTTGTATTCTTAATAGCTGCCATTCTGACTAGAATGAGATGAAATGTTAGAGTAGTTTTGATTTGTATTTCTCTAATTGCTAGAGATGTTGAACATTTTTATATATATTTGTTGATTGATTATATATCATCTTCTGAGAAGTGTCTGTTCAGTTCCTTGGCCCATTTACTGATTGGGTTGTTAGTTTTTTTGGTGTTAAGATTTTTGAGTTCTTTATATATCTTAGAGATTAGTGCTCTGTCTGATGTGTATGGCAAAAATTTGCTCCCAAAATGTAGCCTCTCTGTTCACCTCACTGATGGTTTCTTTTGCTGATAAGAAGTTTTTAGTTTGAATCCAACCTATTTATTGATTCTTGATTTTAATTATTGTGCTTATTAAGGAAGTCAGGGCATAATCCTTCATGATGGAGATTTGGGCCTACTTTTTCTTCTGTTAGGAACAGTATCTCTGGTTTAATTCCTAGGTCCTTAATCCACTTTGAGTTGAGTTTTTGTTCATGGTGAGAGATATGGATTTAATTTCATTTTTTTACATATAGATTTCCAGTTTTAGAGTTGAACTCCTTTTTAATTTATCTTTTGACAGAGATGGAGTCCTTGAAGGGAAGGTGGAGGCCTAATGAACTCTACTGTATATTTTTCCAGGGTCTTTGGCTTTCCTCAGGGAGAAGCACACTCATTTAGTAGCAATGTAGACCCCAAATACAAATGTTCTTTGCACATTTGTACTTGGTAGAGAGGTAGCTTATGGGCCTCTCCAAATGGCATATATGTGAAAATAGCCATGGATAAAGGTCCTTCAGTTAAGAGTAGTCACTGACAACTTTTTTGGTAGCAGAAAACAAAATGGTGGGCTTTTGGAATATTTTCCCATGAAAAATTCATTGGGTTTGGCCTTCTGATTCATGGGCTCCCAAGTTACCACTATCCATTGTTACTGTCAACACATATTGCCATAGTCTTGGATTGGATGGACGCCTAACCAAAAGCTTGGTTGTCCAGCACTTTCTACTTCAGCCTGGTGAGAGTCCTACCACTTAACTTCCATTTCCAGTAGTGGGTAAAAGGCCTTTTCTAGTAGTGTGAGTCTACTATGTAACAACCCTCCTTTCCCTTTGCCCTAGTAGAAGGATGACTGAAATGTTCAATGTGGGCATGGTGCCAACTGAATAGCTTCATATCAAAGTTTGTCTGTTCAGAGGTCAGGATTCCATTCCCTTTCAACTTTTGAGTGAAGCAAAGACAAACCTAAAAAAGTAAGCCACCTGGAAGTGTCTACCAATGTTCACAGACAGAGTCACTGACCCCTCGTTCTTTATCATAAGAGACCTGGGTAGCCTATGAGACAGCCTCCTGCCCCAGGAAGCCCAAAGCGCTGCATCCCCCTGCTTCTCCCAGCTATCTAAGCCTGAGAAACTCTGAAGGCCACTCCCCCTTACCTCCAGCACCCAGCATGAGGATGCATACCCACATACCTGAAACTTGGATGTGTCTGAGACAATCAAATCTTTAGGAGCAAGGACAGGGGAATCAGCACCACTGAATTTCCCTGGCAGTAACAGTGGTATCAGAGACTATTGTGTTAGTGCTGACTGAGTGAAATCTTCTAGGTTCTGAACACTAATCTCATCTTCATAACCTGTATTGCCTAATGTTCTACTAGAAGACAGTCATGGGCCACAGGAAGGACAGCAAAGCCAGGCCTTGGAACTGACTTGTCACTACTGCATCCTACTGATAGCCGCTGGAGGGCAGCAGAGAGTGACAACAAAGATCCAGATTTAGGGAATTGGGGCATATTTCAGCCCCCTTAGCTGTAAGAGAATTAGTACCTCAGGCCATGGTCCCAAGCATAGTCCCCTAGGGAACAAGGACCAAAAAAAGAGAATCCAGAACCCTAACATGAAGGTTAAAACACTTCCTTATAGACAAGTTCAGGAACCAGGAATGGGTAGGGATTGAGGTAGGACTGACAGAAAGGAGAGCCAAACAACATCAGTGAAGGTGACAGTCTAAAGTGTCAAGTGCTAAGGGAGCAAGCAAAGATGGAAGAGTAAATAAAATGAAAGAAAGCACCATGGTAGGTGGCAAGCCAGAGCAAGTGAGTTGAAGAAGCAAAGATGGACTCAGGAGAGAGTGGCTTTCTGAGGTAGTGGTACCTAGAAAGAAACCTTTTGCAAGGAGGGATCTCAAAGGGAACAGTTCCACATACCACCAAACAGACATTATGTATAGGATCCCCAGCTCACAGAGTCTTTCCTTCCCTTAGCTGAGATCACTTTTTTCTTGGTCTATTGACTTTAAGGGTAAAATCGCCCCTTGAGGATGTAGAGAGAGAGAGAGAGAAAGAGATGATATGACATTCTAAGATGTGATTAAGGAGTTCTTATTCATGAAATGAAATTGAACTTGTGACATGAAGCCCTTCTGGAGAACATTTGTGTGAAAGGACAGCTCATTTTCCTTGAATAGCTTCTGATGTTCCCTTTTTGTATTTTAAACTGTAATACTTGCAAAGACTATCCAGTAGAAGATAGAAGCTGGCTCTGGTGACTGATTATATGGGCAAGATCTCAACCAATCTAGAGACTTGGGATTCATACCCTGTAGGTTAGCAGAAAGCATTGTGTAGGGACTCTTCTAAATGCTGACAGCACTTTTCCAGACCCCTTAGATACAGAGGAAGGAAACTGTTGATTGGCCTGCTAAACTTTTAGTATCGCTTTTCCTTAACTTTGCATGCATGAGCAAAATGGAGTTCCTGTAGCTACAAATTCCAGGACCCCATTCTGTTTGGCAGGGCAGCATAGTGGTGAAGAAGTTTGAACTTGTGCAGACTTAGTTTATTTGCTGTGACATTCGGCAAATATTTGATCTCAGATGTAGTTTCCTATGATATAAAATGAAGATTTTCAATAACTTAAAAGGCTAATAATTTGGGTGTATGCTGTAAGTAAAATAGCATAATTACATTGCCTTGTACTTGGTAAGTATATAATCAATGATAGTGCCTATTATTAGTAAGTGCTTCAACTATTGCTGCTTTTCAACTGTGGGATTCATACCCTGTAGGTTAGCAGAAAGCATTGTGTAGGGTGGAGGATGCCTGGGGATAGTATCCAACTCTGGAGACCCAGAGTAGTCTCCTAACTCTTGCTGATTCATTACATGACTTATGGTACTTGGGCCTTTGGCTGCTAACTCATGATGAGGTTCCTGCTCTTTCCCCGGGAGTAAGAAATACAGAGTGATAACTATTAAAAGTTCTGAGCTTCTGAGCATGATTGAAAAGAAAATAAACCTTAAGTTAACTTTTCATGTCTAACCAAATTAGAAGTTTTTTTTTCCCAGTAAAAAGTATTTCTTTAGGGAAATATTACTATATATATGAAAAATAATTTTTAAAGATGGAAAATAAAGCCACTATAGTAAATACATTGTCTTGACACAGTAGCTGTACTTTTGTGGCCTCTTTTTGGTCCTTTTTAAATGCTTATTTGTACCTATATTATTTTACATTCAACCTTTAAATTTAACATATCTTAAATATTTTTAGGCTGTTTTTAAAAATCAGTTTTATTATGTATAATTTATGTACAATGAAATATATGTATTTTAAGTGTACAGTTCAGTAAGTTTTGTTAAGTAAATACACATATGTAATCACCACCACTAAGAACATTTCCCTATTGCCGAGAAGCTCCCTCATGCTTCTTGGAAGTCAGTCTCATTCCCTTGCACCCAAGCAACCACTGATCCACTTTCCACCATTCCAGATTAGTTTGAACATTCTCGAATTTTAGGTGAAGTCTTCAGTTGATATTCTTTTGTGTACCCTACCCTTGTATCAGTCTTTTTTTATTCAGCATAATATTTTGTTATTTATCTAGTGCTTAATGTATCAATAGTTCATTTCTTTTAAATTGATTAATTCTGGTTTTTTATATGAATGCATCATTATTTATCCATTCACCTGTTTATATTTATGAATATTTTATTGGGTAATACTAGGAGTGTAATTGTTGGGTCTACAGTAAGAGTATGTTTTAACTTCATTTTTTAAAACGTCAAACTGTTTTCAAAACTATTTGTACTATTTTCCATTCCCACCAGCAGTGGATAAGAGTATAAGTTGTTCTACATCCTCTTTAACTGTTTGTGTTGACAGTATTTTGTTTGTTGGTTGGTTTATGAAAGCACAAATTATGCTTGGTAAAATTCATCCTTATAAATATATATCACTCTACATTTTTACAGACTTACACAGCTGTGTAACCACCACTAAACTCAAGGTACAGGAGATATCTATTGCTCAAAAAGTTCCTTGAAACTTTTTTGCAGTGAGTCTTCACTCCCTCACTCCCAGCCCCTACTGTGATTCCTGACACCGTAGTTTTGTCTGTTCTACGATGCCCTATAAACGGAATCATACATATAAGTGGAATCATACTTTTAATTTTGCCTTCTCTCACTTAGCATAGTGCTTTTGAGCTTTATCCATGTTGTTAGTACTCATTTATTTTTAGTACCAACTAGTATCTCATAGTATAAATTGTCTACTCATTGACCAGTCGATGCATTTGGTTTGTTTCTAGTTTGTAAATATTATGAATAAATCCACAATAAACATTTATGTACAGGTTTTTAGGTGAACATGTGTTTTCATTTCTCTGGAAAAAATACTTAGGAGTGGAATTATTGAGTCATACAGTAAATGTATTTTAACTTTATAATACAGTATTGGCCAAGGCTCATATTTTTACGTGGAGTGTATAGTTGTTTTAACTGTCTTATAAAGTGAAAATACATTTAACTGTAAACATGTTTTTACCTTATAAGAAAGTTAAAATACATTTACTATATAAGAAATGTCAAACTGACTTCCAAAGGTATTTTGCTATTTTGCATTCCTACCAGCATTACATGAGAGTCATAGTTGCTTTGTACCCCTTTTAAGTGTTTGATGTTGTATTTTTAAAATGTGTGTCATTTTAATATATATGTAGTAGTATCTTGTGGAAGTTTGAATTTACATTCCCCTAATGATACTGATGTTGAGCATCTTTTGTGTGTTAATTTGGCATTCCTGTCAAATATATTTAATTCTTATTTTTGAGTTGTGAAAGTACTTTATATATTCTAGTTAACACTCCATTATTGGATATGTGTTTGGCAATTTTTCCCATTCTGGGCTTTTCATTTTCTAAACAGTGTATTTCAAAAAGCTTGCTTTTTAATTTTAATGACATCAAGTTTATAATGAAATCAATTTATTCTTTCCTGGTTCATGCTTTGTGTCCTATCTAAAGAAATCTTTACCTAACCCAAGGTAACAAGATTATTTTCTGTGTTTAAAAATAAACATTCTGTAAAACTTCTAGGAGTTTTATAGAGTGAAGTTTTACATTTAGGTCTATGATGGTACATCTCAAGTTAATTTTTCAATATGATGTGAGGTTTGGCCAAGGCTCATATTTAAAAAAAAAATTATCTATTTTTTTGTTGTAGTTGGACACAATACCTTTATTTTATTTATTTTTATGTGGTGCTGAGGATCGAACCCAGGGCCTTGCATGTGCTAGGCGAGCACTCTACCTCTGAGCCACAACCCCAGCCCAAGGCTCATATTTTTATGTGGAGTGTAAAATTGTTCTAGAACAATTTGTTAAAATGACTAATGCTTTCTTCATTGATGTGCCTTGACACTTTTATCAAAAATCAATTAAACATTATATGTTATGGTGAATTTTTGGATTCTGTATATTCTGTTCAATTGACTTTCACATTTATCCTTTCTCTCTTAATATTTGAAATCAGGTATTGTGGCTTCTTTAACTTTTTCTTCTCTTCAACTTGTTTTGTATATTCTACATCTTTCCTATATTTCTTGGATAATCAGCTTGTCAGTTTGGACAAGAAAAGGTTTCTGGAATTGTGATTAGGATTGTGTTGAATTTATAGGTAAATATGGGGAAAATTGGCATCCTGATAATATTTGATATTCTAATTCCTAAACACAATCTTCCTTTCCCCCATTCACTTATGTCTTTGGGTTCTTTCAGCAGGGTTTTGTAGCTTTCAGCAGATCTTATACATACTTTGTTAATTTATTCCTGAGTGTCCTATGTTCATTGAAATTATATTGTTATTTTAATATCAATATTTAATTGTTCATTGCTAGTATATAAAAATATAATTGGATTTTCCATATTGATCATGAATCTGAAATTTGCTTATTAGATCTAGTAATTTTTTTGTACATTCTTAAGGATTTTCTCAGTGGATGATTATGGCATCTGTGAGTAGTTTTACTTCTTCCTTTCCAACTATATGCCTTTTTGTTTTCCTGGCCTTATTTCACTAGAACCTACAGTACAATGTTAAATAGATGTGTCAAGAGAAAATATTCTTGCCTCATTTCAGATCTTGGAAGGTATTCAGTCTTTCACCATTAAATCTGATGATAGCTGTAAGTTTTTATACCCTTTGTTAGTTAAAGTAGTTTCTTTTAATTCTTAATTGCTTAGAGATATAATATATGTATTTATACCCAAAATTTTGTTATCTGAACTCCTCCCTAATGTAAATTCCTTTATTCCCACATTTTTTATCAGTCCATAGTAGTTGTACATAATGGAGTGTTTGTTGTTGCATATTCATACATGCACACAACATAATAATATAATTTGGTCAATATAATTTCCCAGTATTTCCTCTTGCTCTCCTCCCCTCCTCTTCGCCCTGGTCCCCTTCCTCTACTCTACTAATTACCCTTGGACTTTCATGAGATTCCCCCACCTTTCTTTTCGGTTTTCCTCTCTAGTGTCCACATATGAGAGAAAACATATGACTCTTGATTTTCTGACTTTGACTTATTTCTTGAATTCCATCCATTTTCCTGAAAATGACATAATTTCATTTTTCTTTATGGCTGACTAAAATTCTATTATGTATCTATACCACATTTTCTACATCCATTCGTCTGTTGATGGACTTCTAGACTGGTTTCATAGTTAGGCTATTTTGCATTGTGCTGCTATAAACATCGGTATGCATGTATTACGACTTACAATGATTTTAATTCTTTAGGATAAATACCAAGGAGTGGGATAGCTGGGTCAAATGTGGTTCCATGCCTACTCTTTTGAGGACCCTCCATATTGATTTCCATAGTGTTTATACTATTTTACAATTCCATCAATAATGTAAAAGTGTATCTTTTTTTCCACATCCTCTCCAACATTTATTGTTTGTATTCTTGGTAACTGCTACTTTGGTGTAAAATGAAATCTCAGGATAGTTTTCATTTGCATTTCCCTAATTACTAATAATGTTGAACATTTTTTTCATATATTTGTTAGCCATTTGTATTTCTTCTTTTAATAAGTGTCTGTTTAATTCATTTGCCCATTATTAATTGGGTCATTTGTTTCCTTAATGCAAATTCTTATGAGAGAATTATAAACATGTTTATGGCTTTTAAATGTATTGTTAGTTCCTTAAAAGGGGCTATACCAACTTAAAATATTTCTAGAATTGTACAAGTTTTAAATCAGCCCCACCAGCACAGGGCCTATGCTATTAAGTTTTTACATTGATTTGGAAAGTATAAGCAGATACCCTTATTTTTTGTCCCAGAGTTTTGTTGTTGTTGTTGTTGTTGTTGTTGTTTTGTTTGTTTGTTTGCCATATGTAGAAAGAAAAATATTCAGTGGACCATGACCATTATAAATTTGCCAATGTCCATATTTTCAGTTCTTAATGCCCTGTCCTGTGATGGATGATGTTTTGCAATCTGATTTGATGTATTTCTAATTTAACCTTAAGTTATTATAATTATATAATAAATACAAAATTAACACTTCTAAAAAGTTAACTACTGGTAAAAGGTAATATGATTATGTGAGAAATAAGCAGCAAATATTGTATGTATTTGGAGGAGGGAGAAATTGCTGTGCCATTAGGAATGATGATTCTTGCCTTTTCACCCATGGGTCATTGGAGCTAGCTTTGTTTCTTAGTTTTATCTTTATTGTTTAGTTTTTATAAAAATATTCTATGACCAAAATGTTTGAAAATCAGTATTCATAGTGACTTTGAAAAGTGGTCAGCTAGGAAATTTAATTCCATGTTGATAAGAAAAAGTGTTCAAACCACTACCTGGCTCTAGTGTTACTACAGAAAAGAGCAAAATATTGGCAAGCAAAGTTAAGGTAGCCCTCTCTATTTTCTGCATTGGGTTAAAAAAAAAGCAGTATGCTCTAGAGACTTAATTTAAAGATTGACATGTGCATGAAAGCCCAATATCTATATTTATACTGTATAACTGCAGAAGCTACATCATACAGTCTGTACTATTTAGTGTCTTGCTATCACAAGAGAAAAGGAGGTGGTTTTTAGAGGTTACTAGTACACAAGGTTGTATCAAAAAGAACTACCTCCAACAATAGTAAATTAAAAATATGATTGAGTGGATATGTTTTATGAGGTAGTGTAAGTTGATTATCTTAAGTATTAGTTATAGTGACACAAACTTGACTAACGAAATAAAATAGATGTACTCATACTTTTGAATGTTTTTTTTGTGCTTCTCATTTGTCAGTTAAAGGGGTGTGTGAGCATGCGTGTGTGTGTGTGTGTGTGTGTGTGTGTGTATGCACATGCTTCCCTGTGTTCTAAATTCAGGTACAGTTAGAGTTCCTTTTGATGCTCTTTAATTTTTCCTTCCCTTGTAATCTTTTAGATTTTTTCCATGTGTTTCTCAGAGATACCAGCTTCTTCCATCTGCCTTCAATAGGGGCACCTCTTCTTTACTGCCTGCCTGGGTGAAATGTAGTTAAAGAAGACAGATAATTTAACTGATGGGAAGTAACAATAGGTAGTACGGATGAGAAAGGGACATGGAAGTAGATATGGTCATGGTTCTTTCTGTGAAATATGAAACTCCATTTTCTTTTTACTTATCCTCCTAATCTGTTTTATGCTACTACCACTGAAAATCTTTTATTTCTTTTCTTCCATTCTGCCACCTACTATTTTTAAAAAAAATTTTTTTAGTTGTGGTTGGACACAATATCTTTATTCTATTTATTTTTTATGTGGTGCTGAGGATCAAACCCAGAGCCCCGAACGTGCTAGGCAAGCACTCTACCACTGAGCCACAACCCCAGCCCTGCCATTTACTATTTTTCAAATACACTATTATGATCATGTCATTTGCCTTCTCAAAACTTTAGCCTGAGCACTCTCTGTTTGCTAGGGAGCTGACCCTAGCTTATCTTTCTGCTCTCCTTCTTATTATCCTTCCCCATTTAACTCTGCCCATATTACTCCTAACACCTCTGGAAACCCCAAACTGGTAAGTTTTATTTTCCCTCTGCCTGACACAAAGTGATATAGGTCTTAGTCTTGTGACAAACCCCTTTCCTTCTTCAGGGCTTGGCTCAAATGTTACCTCCTTTATAAATCATTCTCGACTTCCTCAAGCAGATTTAATTGTTCCCCCTTTGGGTACCTGACATTTTGTGTATGTCCCTTCATTATAAATGCTTTTATAATTATCTGTTTAATCATCTGCTCTCACCATGAGCTTCTGAGTTCACCAAGGGCAGGAACCCTGTTTCGTTTATCCTCAAATTTCCACTCCTTCAGTGGGTAACTTTATTTCTATTACATGTTATTCTTTCACAATTGCTTGTTAGAACACATTGGCTTAATATTGTTTGGTGACATTTCAGAAGTAAAGGAACTAAATGAAATTTCTGAATAATATTTGTACTTAATTGCTCATAAATAGATTCAAAATGTAGGAAAAAATAGATTCATCATTTTCCCCTCATTCCATGCTCTTAATTCTCACTTTACTTTTATCAGGTTAAATGAAGGCAGAGGCCACAGATATGAGAAGGCAGGGCCAAATATGGGGAAAGGGAACTCAAGAGGAATTTCTCTAGTGAGAGCCATGAGGGAGGGCTACTGAAGAGCACCATGCAGGTAGGTAGACGGCTCATGTCTTCTAGGCAGAGAGAGTCTCCCCTGGTAGATCACTACTGCTTCCACAGGAGGCATCTTTCATTTGAAACACTTGAGCCTATTTTTCCAACCTCATAGAGGTTCAAGTGTCAGATACTGTCTTCTTATTCCTTTTCTTCAAAGGAGAACATTTTTCTCAGTCCAAATATACCCTTGGAGTTCATGCAGCATTTCTTCCTTGTTATCTCTCTCTGAGTGAAGTAGCCACTTAACTGAGCTCCAATATTAGGTCAGAATGTCAGCCCAAACTCTGTAACCGATTTGAGAAGTTTAAATCTTCCTGGAAATGTCTTTTAAAGTAGTTTACAAATAATTCCTGCTGAAGCAATGAAGAGTTTTGAGTGATTAATGTGTTGAAAATGTAATATAACCTTTTTCTCTGTGCCACAAGTATACTAATCATTGTCAGGTATGATAATAATATTAATACTTGAAGGGTGTTATATTCTAGCCTAAAATATTCTGAAAATAAGTTCCTGATTTCCCTCATAAAAGCTTGTTCCTTTTGCAGTTCTCCTCATCTCAATTAATAGCAATTCTTTTCTACTAGGAATAGAAACCTTAGAGTCATCCTTGACTTCTGTTATCTCTGTTGGAAAACTGTGTTTTCTCTCCCTTCAAAATGTTTTCAGAAACCAATCACTGAGAACTATCATCTTTCTTCTCCTGATTTAAGTAATCATTTCTTTTTGTATCTGGCAATAGTCTTTTTTTAAAAAACAATGAGGCATTTTTACTCTTTTCTTTTTTTAAGTGGTAGATGGACACAATACTTTTATTTATTTATTTTTATGTGGTGCTGAGGATCAAACCCATTGCCTTACATGTGCTAGGCAAGCACTCAACCACTGAGCCACAACTCCAGCCCTTGCAATAGTTTTTTTAACTGGTCTCTATGATTCTGCCTTTGCCCTTCTACAGGCCAATCTCAGTAGAGCAAAAAGCAAGAAAAAGTTAAAATAACAGTCAGATCTTGTCATTCCTCTGCCAGAAATCTCACAGGGACTTCCTGTTTTATTCTAAGTAAAAGCCAAAGTCCTTTCAATGGTCCACGTGATCCTATAGAGTCTACACACACACACACACACACACACACACACACACTTCAACCCTCAGCTCCTGCTGCTTTTCTCCTCACTCTGTCACTCTTCTGATAGCCTTCCTATTGTTTCTGAGACATGCTAGGGACACTCCCATCTCAGCGTATACTCCTATCTCCTTGCACTTGATAGAATTATTCTTCCTTGATGACTCTTTTCCTGATAACCATATTGCTTGTTCCTCATCCCTATCAGGTCTTTATTCAAATCACTTAAAGTTCACTTCAGTGAGGCTTTTCCTCTTAAGATTGCAACTTCCCTCTTCTACTGCCTTTACCAAGCCAAAATCAAATCAAAATCATCGCCAAACCAAAATCAAAGCCAAACCCTCTGTTTTCTTTGCTGCTTCATTCTTCTCTGAAGAATTTGTCATCTTCTACTATATTATACCACTCACAAATCTTAAGTAATTATTCTAATCATGAAAAAATTATTCTCATTGGGGTAAGGTTTTGTACATTTTGTGAACAAACAAAATGATTCTTAGTACATAGAACAATTCTTAGCATGTGGTAGGCCTTTAGTCAGTATTTGTTGAAAGGAACAGAGTACAGTTTCTACATATTTGCCTTAGTAACTTTATTGACAAGAATTTTTCTTTGGAGAAAGCAGATTGTTTGTTATGGTTTAGATATTAGGTATCTCCCAAGAACTCATGTGTGAGAAAATGCAAGAAAGTTTAGAAATGAAATGATTGGGTTATGATAGCCTTAGCCCAATCCATAAATTAATCCCCTAGTGGGGACTAACTGAGTGGTAACTGAAGGTAGGCAATATGTAGATGGAGGAGATGGGCATCAGGGGCGGCCTTTGGGGTATATATTTTGTAACTGATGAGTGGAGCTCTTGCTGCTTTCTGATCATCATGTGAGCTACTTCTCTCTACCACACTCTTCCACCATGATGTTCTGCCTCACCTTGGACCCCAAGGAATGGAGCCTAGTCATCTATTGACTGAGACCTCTGAAACTGTGGGCCCCAAATCAACTGTTCCTCTTTAAAATTGTTCTTGTTGGGTCTTTAAGTCACATCAGCAAAAAAGGTGACCAAAACACTGATGTGCCATTAAAATTAGGAATTTTGGAAAGAACTTTTTATCAGTGATTTAAAAGTATATTGTACATATTGAGTATAAACTATATACCTTTCAGTCAATTGAATAAAACATATTTCCTAAAATTGTTTTTGGTTGTAGATATCTTTGCTTCACAATATAAATTGATACATACCTGCTAATAAATACCCTTTCCTAATAACATGTTACCCAGGAAGACGACAATAATGATGATGATGATGGTGGTGGTAACGACAATAACAATGATGACATTTGAAATAAAGCAAAAAAAAGTGTGAGCAAAAAAAAGTCTCTTGTCACAAGTTGGTAGTGAGACTTAAGGAAACCCAGCTTACAAAGAAATGCAGAAGTCATTTGCAAATATTTGAAGTAACTTGACAGAACATCTTTGAAAGCAGTGTTTTGGTAAATGGAAAATTGACTCTTGCTTGGAAAAGTGTGTCGTAAATTTTAATATTGTATAGGGACAAGGAAGCCCCTTTTCCAGCATATTATAATAAAATATGTAAAAACATGGAGTTTGGGAAATAAAAAGATACCAGGTAATTATGATATCCTGTGGTAATGACTATCATTGTACGAAGAAGATAGCCATAGAATTCCTCCCTACAATTGTGATAGTGTAAATACAGTATTTGGGGTGATGATGATGATGGTGATAATGGTGATGATGATGGTGATAATGGTGATGATGATGATGATGATGATGATGTTTAAAGTGCAAAACCTTAAGTCTACAAATTCAGTAACCCATCCTGAAAAGTGGAAGAGAAACTGAATACAATCTGTTCAATGCTAGTTAATCACCTTCTGTTTTTTTCTCCTATCCTTTTCTTCATTCCCTTTCTGAATATGGTTGACACTCTCCAGGAGGGCTTTAGGTCTATAGAAACCCAGAGAAGAGAGAATGATCGGTGGAGGGTCTAGCCTACTGAAATCCTCCACTGCTTTTGTAGAGGGCAGCTGGCAGCAGCTCAGTATTCTCAAGTAGCAAATTGCCTGGACAGGGATCATAGAATTTAATTGCTAAATCTATGATTGGCTAATTGCATAGATGATAGGTTTGGGTAGCCCAGATAGGCCAGCTGATTCCTTGAAATATTGACTTTTTAAAAATTTCAGTCTGGAACAAAATAAAATAGCTGTGGTTTTATGTTAGTTGTGTCCCATAATGTCCTGGGAAGCATAGGTTTCAGAGATTTCTTTATTTTGGCTCCTGTTTTTTATGAGGTAATAGGGTTTAAAAAGTCTTGGCAAAAAGTCTGATATGGCAGGAATGAAACCATTAACCTTTTTTTCTACTTTCTGTTTCCTATTTTTCTTTCCTCAGAATTTAGTGGTAATTTCACTCACTCACACACACACACACACACACACACACTCTAAAATCTCTTATGCAGAGTTAGCAAGCCTTGAGTTGTGTACTGTCTATGGTCTTCGAGACACACTGGCCCCTGAGTGGGAGGAAAAAAATCAGAGCTCATTGCTTTTTTACAAGTCATCTCCTATTATTTTTGAAAAGATGTTCTTTGCTGACTTTCTAGCAGAGGTGAGGCTAAAATTGATTGCAGTGGTAATGACTGGCACAGTTTCACCAGATTTTCGTTCCCCTCACTGAGGCTCCAGAATAAAAATGGCAGAGCAGTTAAAACTCATTTAGCAATATTAGAGACCTACCTCTATGGATCCTGATGTGGGACATTGAAGAGGAAACCAGGATGCTCATGATGTTGTGAGCAGTAGATATTTCCTGGTTGCATCTTACTTGCATTTTTATTTCCGCAGTGTAAAAATGAAAGAATTAGATAACCTTCATGTTATGTACCCTTTTGATCTCAAGTTCCATGACTTTTACTAGCTTTAGACTTGCCCTCTTTAAAGATGGTTTCTCCTTAACTTTTTATCTGTGCTTGCTGAGAATCCTCTATTTATGATTTAGAACATGACATTTTTTTAGTAGAAGACTTTTTATCTTTCTATTACTGATTCTCAGTTAATAACCCAGGATTCATGCAACTATTTTATTTAAATTAATATTTTTTCCATTCGCATGTCTATACCTCATAGAACTTATTTAATTTAGTTTTTTTAAGAGTATTTGAAGGGAAAGCAAGGAAGGAGAGACGGGTAAGCTAGAAATGAAAGACAGAGACCAGGCAGAGATACACACAAGATTTTATTTGTCAAAGGCCATCTCTCTATAGGAGAGAGAGGCAAAACAGGCTTGATTTCTGGGACTTCTATGGGGAGGCTCAGGAATCAGAGCCAGGTGGGTCCTAATGCAGTGGTTAAGGGTTGGGTTGTTATGAGGGAGTGGTGAGCCTTTCTCAGAAATGCCCTTGGCCAGAAAGCAAAACTTTTTCCTTAACATGGTGGCTCTCACTTCAGATGGCCATCCAGATGCTAAGCAAGACCTTAGGGTATTGACAACTGATGGCCTGCTGGGTGTCTCCTTTTGAAATCCTAGGGTAAGCATGCTGTTTGCCAGCTGTGGAACCTGCCATTTAGGTGTCACAGGTTTTCCCCAGCTTTCTGGTTTTAGGGAGTTCTGTAATAATCTCTTATTCTATTGCCTGGAGCAAGATGTTCCTGGAAATGAGGTCTTGGAATGTTCAGCCAATTTAAAATTCATTGGCTGAGTGTTCTGAGATATTTCAGGATATTATGTACAAAACTGAAATTTGTGTGGTCACTGCCCCAAAATCAGCACCATTAAAGATAACTAGACCAAGAGGTAAAAAAAAAAAGAAAAGAAAAAGAAAGAAACCTGGACAAAGGAACTTTTAGAAAGCTACTTCTAAGAAAAGAGGAAATAAAGTCCTGAGTAGGTAAGACACAAGAATATTCAAAATTAGTATACCTTTAAATCTAGCCCCAATTTACATCTTATAATGTTCCTTTTCATTCTCGTAGATGGGACGATTCCCCCTCACCCCCACATTTCAGCTCCTTGTAATCTTTTTCAGAGTTCTATCTTCAGTCCTCTGTTCTTTACTTACCAGCCTGAAAATACATGTGTGCGTGTGTATGTACATGCGAATCTATATATATATATTATATATATATATATATATATATATATATATATATATATATAATATATATATATATATATATATATATAATCTGTGCTTGCTGAGAATCTTCTATTTATGGTTTAGAACATGACATTTTTTAGTAGAAGACTTTTTATCTTTCCTATTACTGATTCTCAGTTTATAACCCAGGATTCATGCAACTATTTCATTTAAATTAATATTTATATATAGATAGATAGATATAATATTTATATATACACACACAGATATATATATATATATATATATATATATATATATATATCTCCAAATAATGTCCTGCCACCCCTTCCCAAATATGCCCACGTCTTAATTCCTAGAATTTATAACTCTGTTCCTTTATAGAATAAAAGAGACTTTGTAGGTATGACCTTACTGATCTTGAGCTGGGAAGATTTTCCTGGGTTACCTAGGGGAGCCAAATCCTGTGAGTCTTTAAAGCAAAAGAAAGAGGCAAAAAAGTGGGTCAGAAAGGAGAGATTTGAAGTGTGAGAGGAACTCCTCCTACCACTGCTGGTTTTGAAGAGGAGGACGGAAGCCACAAACCTGAATTAGGTAGTTTCTCTAGAGGCTGGGAATGGCCCTCAACTGACAGCCTGAAGGAAATGGGCAAAATGGGGATCCTAGTCATAGAGCTACAAAGAGCTGAATTCTGCCAACAACCCAAATGAGCAGGGAAACAGGTATTTCCCTGGAGCCTCCAGAAAGGAATGCAACCCTAGCAGTACCTTGATTTTAGCCCAGTGACTTCCATATTGGAATTCTGACCTATAGAACTATACAGGCATAAATTTGTGTAGCTGAAGCCACTAAATTTGTGGTAACTTGTTATGGAAGCAAATGAAAGTTAATACAATATTGATTCACTTTTTTCTCATTAATGTCAAAAACACTCTGTTATAGTATTCCAAATAAAATACAGCAATCGAAAGAAAAGAGTGTGGTCCATGCTATTAGAGCTGGGTTTGAGTGTTATTTCTATTGAATCCTTGCTGAAAGACTTTGAGAAAATAACCCTTTGAACTTGTTTTCTCTTTCTCAAGACAATGAACTCTGTGTGTGTGTGTTTGTGTGTTTACTAAATTAAATAATACATGAAAATGCTTGGCATATTTCAATAAATTGTACTGATGAATAAAAATTAAAGTCAACATTGATATATTTTAAGTGTCTATTTTTGTTAGAATCCAGAGTATACCCCAGAGGCTTATGTTTGAAGGCTTGGCCCCAAGTGCAGCAGTGTTCAAGGGTGGGACTTTGAAAAGTGATTAGATCATGAGGGCTCTATCCTCACTAATAGATAAATCTATTGAGGGATACATAGCTGAATGGACTACTGGTAGGTATTGGAAATTATAAGAGGTAGAACCTAGTTGAAGGAGTTGGTCCTTAGGGGTGTGCCCTTGGGGGTATATCTTGTCCCTAGCTCTTTCTTCCCTCCCTTCCTCTCTTTCTTCCTCCCTTCCTGCCTATTGCTATCCTTCCTCTCTTCTTTTTGGATGCCATGAGCCAAAAGAAATATTTCCTCTTTTAAATTTATTTTCTCAGGTATTTTGTCACATTATCAAAGAAAGCATCATGCTTAAATATGGCATCAGAAAAACAATAACAAAAGAACAAGTAAATAAATTGGACTTCATAAAAATTAAAAAATTTTTATATCAAAAGATGCAATCAAGAAAACAAAGGACAATATATATAACAGGAGATAATATTTGCAAATTGCATAATTTATAAAGGATGATTATTAAAAATATATAAAGAATTCTTACAACTCAACAATAAAATGATAAGTAATCCCATTTAAAAATGGTTGAAGGGTTTGACTAGATGTTTCTTGAAAGAAGGTTTTCACATAGCCAATAAGCACATGAAAAGCTTAAGATCACTAGTTATTAGGGAAATATAAATTGAAACCACAATGAAATACTAGGATGGTTATAATCAATAAAAAGGAAAATAAGTGTTGGCAAGGATATAGTGAAATTGAAACTCTCTGTTACTGGTAGGAATAAAAAATGGTGCTGCCACTGTGGACAACAATTTGGCAGTTCCTCAAAAAATTAAATAGAACTACCTTATTACCTAGTCATTCTATTCCTGGGCATATACCCAAAATAATTGAAAATATGTATTTAAACAAAAACTTATATGTGAATATTTATAGCAACACTATGGGCCATAGTCTGAAGGTAGAAACAACCCAAATGTACGCTGGTTGGTGAATAGATAAACAAAATGTGGTATATTCTTACAATTGAATATCATTCAGCCGTAAAAATAAATGGAGTACTGATACATGGTACATCATGAATGAACCTTGAAAACATTAAGACAAAGAAGTCAGACATAGAAAGGCAAATACTGTATGACTCCATTTATATGAAATATATGTAATAAGCAAATTCATAGAGTCAGAAAGTAGATTAGTTGTTGTCAGGGACAGGAGAATGAGATTGACTGCTTAGAGGATATGGGGTTTCCTTTTGGGGTGATTGAAATGTTCTGGAACTAGATGGAACTCATGGTTGTACAACATTGTGAGTTTATCTCATGCCATTGAACTATACACTTCAAAATACTTTAAATGGTCAATTAAATTTTACTTTTGATAATCAAATGTTAAAGAGTAGTCAGTACACGTGTGGAGGGGTGTGTGTACATTCATATGCATGTTCAAAAAAGGATCAGTGAATGGAAGAATTTTCCAAGTGTTAGATTAGAATAGGTGAGATTGCTAAAGAGATTGAAATAATAGCTTCTTAGCATGTAGGGAAATAACGTAGGCTTAGGACTTAAATACTATCATAATATAGTGTCCTGATGTTTTTATTTAAAGGAAGTAAAATTAGGAAGTAAAAGAGGCAGGGACCAAAGATTGAAGGATATATCTTCAGCCTGATTTTCAGTAATTTCACATTCTAACTTCTTCTGAAGCTTTGCCTTCAAATAGATCTTTGGTTAATTCAGTACCACATGATGAGAGTCAAATGGATCCCCTATAGTAGCCAAATAATTCTTCTTCCTTAATGCATTTCTTCTATACCTGCTTCCTCATTCTCTCTCATTCCTCCTATAAAGATCATTAGGTGGCCATTCATTTCTGATGAATTTTCCACAGTGGCCTGTGGAAGTCAGTATGGCTATGTTTGTGATGGATGATAGTCTCTCCTATTTTATATTATAAATGTTAAAGAGAATTTGCCAGATACAGAGTTTATTAAGTTTACCTTTTCATTACTCCTCTAGAGTGCATGCTACTATAAATTCATTGAGCATTTATGGAGTCCAAAGCACAGTACTAAACTTAGAGTGAATGGTTGTATAAGAAATGGTTGTGGCCAGGCGCAGTGTCGAATGCCTATAATCCCAACGACTCAGGAGGCTGAGACGGGAGGATCACAAGTTCAAAGCCAGCCTCAGGAACGGTGAGGCACTAAGCAACTCAGTGAAACCCTGTCTCTAAATAAAATAAAAAATAGGGCGGGGGATGTGGCTCAGTGGTCGAGTGCCCCTGAGTTCACTCCCTAGTACCAAAAAAAGAACTGGTCCTTTACCTTGGTTTATAGTCTAATGGGAAGATGAGTATAAGTAGTAATTTCTTAAATTCCTAAGGCAAAGAATGCCTCCATACCTATAGCCTGTAAGAAAGAGTCATTGTAGTTTACTACAATTTATCAGAGAGGGTAGACATTGAATAAAGAAAGCTGGACAGTGAGAGAACTTTAACCTAGTGACAGATGTAGTGACTTAAGAATAGCTCAGTAAAATTTATCTGAGAGAGACTGGAAGTACTAAGTATATCTGAAGATATCAAAACAAGAGGAGCATGGGATAGCTGATCCAGAACCATATAAAACAAGATGTTGGGTTTTGGACTATGTCATAAAAGCAATGAGAAGTCATTACAAATTAAGAATGGGATGTGATGAGACCTGGGTTTTTAAAAGGTTATTCTGAGAGTAATATGGAAGAGACATGGAGGAGGGCTTTCACAAACTTGGAAGGACAAGCTTGGAGATTCCTTAGTTTCTTATAGGAGGTAAATTAAATCTGATCTAGATACTAAAATGTACACTAAAGTGAGCATCTAAAAAAGCAACAGGAGAGTAATCTCACTTAGAATTACCTAGGAATTTATTACTAGTATGGAGAAACGAGTATCACATTTTTCTAGCACTTTGGAAATTGAGAACATATGGAAACCTACCATCAATTATAAAAGACAAAGATTTTTGGCAATGTAGACTTACACATAATTGAGTAAATTGCCAGTCTTTTTGGAGAATAGTTTAGCTGTATAAAATGAGGGTCATAAAAATGACTACTATTTTTTACCTAATTTATCTTTATAAAATTACCCAAAGAGAGTAAAAGAGAAGTACAACATATTTTCTACTTCAAGTGATGCTGCTTTACTATTTTAATAAAGAAATATATGAGAAACAGTACATATATCTAATAGTTTACAAGAGTTAAAACTATTACATATTATGATTAAGTCTTGCTATTAAAATGACACATTTGTGGGAGAGCTTATTACATGTAAGGCATACAGTACATATAAAATATACAACACAGTAATGTTTAAAATTTTTCAGCAACTGGTGTATCCATAATAATATAATTATATAAAAATATAATTTTTCATATTGAAGATAGAAAACACTGTAGAGTTTGAGGAATTATTTAAGGTGATGTCACCTTTGTTGACTCAGTTTTATCCACTACAAAGTGAGTCTGTATTATAAAAATATGCATTTTTGCTTTAAATTCTGGTCTATGAATTATTTAACCCAATTTTTATAAATATTGTTTTAATGGACAATATTATGACTATATCTTGGGGGGAAGCTTTAATGGGATTCAACTCTGCAGAGAGGAAGCATCCTTTCTATCCCGTAACTAGGCCTGCTGTCTCCAACAGGGAAAATGTGTTCAGACTCCAACCATGCTGCTTGCTCCCCCTTTTGGAATTGAAGAACAAGACAGGAGGCCCTAGTCACGTTCCATTACAAACAGGAACAAAACTTCTGAGCCCTGAAATTATAAACCTTTTATTTCACTGGGTTCTTAGAATAACCAAGAATCGAATTGTTTTAATCAGTATTTTTTTACTACTGTGATCAAAAGACCCCCGTCAAGAATAAATTTAGAAGAGGAAAAGTTTATTTGGGGGCTCACACTTTCAGAGGTCTCAGTTCACAGATGGCTGGCTCCATTTCTTGGGGCCAGAGGTGAGGCAGAACATCATGGTAGACATGTGTGGCTGAGGAAAGCAGCTGAGAACATGGCACCCATGAAGCAGAGAGAGAGCTCTTCTCAACAAGGATAAAATATATAACCCAGAGGCAGGCCCCCAGTGACCCTTCTCATCCAGCCACACCATACCTGCCTGCAGTTACCACTCAGTTAATCCCTAACAGGCTCTCATAAGCCAATCATTTCATCTCTAAACCTTCTTGCATTGTACATAAGCTTTGGGGGGGAACACCTCACATCTAAGCCCTAACACTAACTATATATTGTTCACAGTTTTAACAAACATAAAAGTAATCTGAGGAATCAGTAGAGATTAATTTTCTAAAATTTGGGTTACAATAATGTTCTGAACCTTTCTACACTTTAAAATAGACAAAGGATTTGGGGAGTTGCACTAGAGTAAGTATTTGCAGATATGTCTTATAGATCCTTTATGTAGAAAACAGTGTATATTTTATAATTTTAATCTACTGTGCAGTGTGAGTTGGATAACTTGATTACATAATTTTAGTAATCACATGCACCAGTTACTTTTGTGTGGGGAGAGTACCCCTAATCCTCCTTCGCAGGGTTCAAATATATACATATATATATATATTTTTTTTTTTAAGAGAGAGAATTTTTTAATATTTATTTTTTAGTTTTCGGTGGACACAACATCTTTATTTTATTTTTATGTGGTGCTGAGGATCAAACCCAGCGCCCCGTGCTTGCCAGGCGAGCGCGCTACTGCTTGAGCCACTCCCCAGACCCCCAATATATATTTTTAACTTAATCAGCTAAGCATTTTATCAAATACTTTCCCCACTAGTCTCAGAACTTAGGCTAACCTGGCATTCCCCTATACAAACTTGTACCTCATGACCTGGACAAGTTCATAAACTTTCTGTACCTCAGTTGCTTCGCTCAGAAAATATGAATAACAGAAGCAACCTCATACATTTATTGTCATGATAAATAAGCTAACCAATGCAAAGTGCTTAGCATACTACATGTCTTGTGGTAAATATTCAATAAATGTTTGTGATTTGTAGCCGTTGTGATTTAGTGTACCTCTCAGGAACTCCTTCATCCTTTAGGTACATATTCACTTTCCATGTAATGAACAAAATGTGTGTGTGTGTATGTGTGTGTGTGTGTGTGTACTATATCTGCTCGCAACCCCAGAAATAGGAGCTTCTGGACTCCCATGTTTCTCAAGAAACATTGTTTTAATCTCAAACTGGCCTGATACTGTCCAAATAACCTAGTCCTGATCTTATTGAATTTACCCCATATTCTCTAGGGTCCTTGCAACTTCCAGGCTAGCAAGTTTCCAAACAGCATTTTCCCATTTTTGGTAGATGAGATTAAAATAATAGAACTGGTTTGAACCAAAGAGGAGGCTCCACTGAATGCAGAGTTGACTGGTCTTTTCACAGCACACAGTATTTTGTATTAGGGGTTGGTCTTTGATTTGACTTTCTGCTCTATAAAGTTTGCTATAACTACTCCAAAGGCTGTGTAGTTTAGAATGACTTTCAAGAGCCCTGCTTTACTGAAAGGCCAGGAAGAGATGGGCAGTAGGGAACAGACAAATCATCAATGGACACTAAATGGTTTTTTGTTTGTTTTGGCCTGTGTAGAAAATGGGAAATTACTTAGCTTGTTCCTGTCTAGAAAAACTGACTATATCTTTCCTATATCTCTAAGAAGCAGCAGTCTAGAACTCAACTAGTGCTAAACTAGGTTAGGGAATAAGATATACTGTCCCCATGAAGAAAGAGACAAAACTATCCCAAAATATACAGTAGATATTTTGTTTTCATATTTCAATTTAATCAAAGTATTTATAGTTTTGAGATAAAGGATCAATTTCTTGGTTGTGGAAGTATGTATTTCCACTACACATTTTATCATAAACATTTTCCCCAAGATATCACTATGAAATCTCACCACCCTTGCCTAATATTGAATTACAGACCTATAACACAGAGCAAACTTCCTTACCAGTTAGGACTGTATCTTTATTTTCCTCCCCCAATGGAAGGGAAGTACACAAAGAATTGTCTTTTATTATTTTAAATGGAAATAAACATGTTTATTTAAAATAAATTTGAATATATATAATTTGGGTTTACAATAGTACGTAATATGATTCATACAGATAGTGAAATGGTTATATAGTGAAGCAAATTACATATGTATTCTGTTGCATAGTAAATTTTTTTGTATGTTTGAAAAGAATGGGTAAAACTTATGCATTTGATAGAAATACATAATATAGTACAATTAATTACAATTCTTATATTGTATATTAGATATCTGGACTTGTTCATCCTACATACATACTTCTTTGTATCTTTGACCAATTGTTAGAAACAAATTGTCTACATACAGAATTATCAACTTCCCATTTTTTGGTATTTTACATATTTTATGTTTGGCATGTAATGTTTTATAATCAGAAAAATAACTAAAAAGACTAAAGCCCACCAACATAGAGATTATATTGATCACAAGGGATTATTTATAGGAGAGGATTCTGAATAGCAAATATAAACTATCTTTAAAGTCTGGGTTTCAAGAAAAACAGTTCTAATTCCCTTTAAGAATCCATTAAGTGCTGGGGTTGTGGCTCAGTGGCAGAGCCTAGCATGTGTGAGGCACTGGGTTTGATCCTCAGCACCACATAAAAATAAATAAATAAAATAAAGGTATTGTATCCATCTACAACTAAAAAATTAAAATTAAAAATGAAATAAATTTTAAAAATAAAAAAAGAAAGAATCATTAAGCACAGCTTTAGGATTGATCATGTAGAGATTCCTGGATTTGGAGGCTCCTCCCCCCATACCTTCCCCATGTATCTCCTCATCCATCCATTCAGTTTTCACTTTGTATATGCATATCAAAACACCATCTTGTTTACCTTACATATACACAAAAATATAAATTAAAAATAATTATTAAGCAATAATCAGCCAACAAAATATTCTAACTCTGGATAAGAATTGTCTTTTGATATTATTATTTTAAATTTTTAAATTTTTTTGCTATTTTGCTGGTTTTCTCTCTCCTGCTATTTGGCCTGTTATGTTTCTTTTGTTCTTAGATTTTCTTTAGTAAACCCAAGATGCATGATGTATTTTTATTGCTGCTAGAGTTTAAATTACATTATACTGAAATTTTAATTTTTCCCAACCATGGCTTTATTTTAGTTGCTATTGATACTTGTGTATACATACAAGTGTAGCGTGTGTGTGTGTGTATGTGTTAGAAACTTAGAGAAGAAGAGAAGGAGGTCGTTGGCAACTATGGTTTAGTGGAGGAATTTGAACATTAAGTAGCCAGTGCTCCTACAGTATGGTCACTGCTAGAAAAGGAATTTATAGGGCACACAAGACACTGCTTAACTGAATTGAGGGTGGAAGTCCATTCAGGAAGTAGTTTGGGCAATTGTGTTCTTTTTTGTAACCACATTTACCACAATTTTGGGTTTAGCTTACTTGGCTGATCTCTGTGTTCATCACCAGTCTTCAACAACATGATTCTTCCGTTCACGAGTTCTTGATGGGCTGCCAGTATCTTTGAGTAATTTTTTTCAATAGTAATTTGAAGTAAACTTTGTAAGTCTTTTTATGCCCTGGAATGTTTTTTAGTATCATGGAAATGACAACCTGAAAAGTATAAAATTGCTGAAATACTTCCTCCCCCCCCCCCCCAGACATTGTTCTATGGCCAGCCTGATTTATGTTTCTTGGTAATTTACCTTTTTTGCTGCCTTTTATTTGGCGTTTGTAGACTTATTTCTTTATCATTAAAGTTCCACAAATTATCTAGTTCATATATTTCGGTATTGGTCTCTTTTTATTAAATTTGCTTATTATGGATCTTTCCAATCTGTGTACTTACTTCTTTAAACTGCTCAAAAACTTTTTACTATTTTAGTTCTTCTCTATGCTATTTTCTTCTTCATGGATTCCAATAATCCCTGTGTCTTAATAACTTTATATTCACTGTCATCTTCTTTCTGTTCTTTCTTCTGCTTTGTGGAGGAAGCATCTCAAACCAAATGACTAAACCATCTGGATTTTTTGTTCAAATTTTCAATATTGATTCTATACTTCACTGTATAAAACTGATTATAGTTTTAGTTTTGAATTTTTACTTCTTTACCATCTCATGTATTATCTGCCTCATTTAAAAATTCTATGCTACCATGGCTGGGGTTGTAGCTCAGTGGCAAAGTGCTTGCCTCACACATGTGAGGCACTGGGTTCAGTCCTCAGCACCACATAAAAAAATAAATAAACAAAATAAAGATATCATGTCTTACTAAAAAATTTTTTTGAATACTATGCAACCAAGAAAACCTTTTTATTTTCCATTTTCCCCCCAAAGAAACTATCATCCCTTGAATTCTATTGAAACATTAAAATCTCATTTTATTTAGATTTTTTTCTACCATTTACTCTTTTCTTGAAATTTACAAGCTTTATATGCCTTCAACTTACAAAATTTTTCAAGTCTTATGTGTTTATTTTCTTTAAAACTGTCTACTTTCCTTAACAAGAAAAGTGAAGCAAGAGACATCATAATACCAGACCTTAAACTATACTACAGAGCTATAGTAACAAAACCAACATGGTACAGGCCCCCCAAATAAACTTGTAGACCAATGGTAAAGAATAGAGGATAGAGGGCATAGAAAGAAACCCACATAAATACAGTTATTTCAAACTAGACAAGAGAGACAAAAACATTCACTGGAAAAAAGATAGCCTATTCAATAAAAGGTGCTCGCAAAACTGGAAATCCATCTGTAGTAAAATGATATTAAACCTCTATCTCTCACCCTGAACAAAAATCAATTCAAAGTGGATCAAAGACTTAGGCACAAGAACAGAGATCCTGTGCCTAATAGAAGAAAAATTAGGCCCAAATCTTCACCATGTCGGCCTAGGATCTGACTTCCTTAACAAGACTCCTTCAGTGCAAGAAGTAAAATCAAGAATAAATAAATGGGATGGATTCAAATAAAAAAAGCTGCCTCTGAGCAAAGGAAACAATAATATGAGGAGAGAGCCTACAGATTAGGAGAAATCTTTACCACATGCACCTCCAATAAAGCATTAATCTCTAGGATATATAAAGAACTGAAAAAATTTAACACCAAAAAACCAAATAACCCAATCAATAAATGGGCTAAGAAACTGAAAAGACACCCCACCGAAGAAGAAATACAATCAATCAACAAATATATGAAAAAGTGTTCAACATCTCTAGCAATTAGGGAAATGCATATCAAAACTACACTAAGATTTCATTTTACTCCTGGTAGAATGGCAATTATCAAGAATACAAGCAACAATAAATGTTGATGAGGATGTAGGGAAAAAATACACTCATACATTGCAGAATGGAGATTCCTCAGAAATCTTGGAATGGAACCACCATTTGACCCAACTATCCTACTTCGCAGTTTATACACAAAGGACTTAAAGTCAACATTCTACAGTAATGCAGCCATGTCATTGTTTATAGCAGCACAATTCACACTAGCTAAACTATGGAACCAACCTAGACATCCTTCAATAGATGAATGGATAAAGAAAATGTGGTATATATATTCAATGGACGATTATTCAGCTTTAAATAAGAATGAAGTTATGACATTTGCCAGTAAATGGATAGAGTTGGAGAATATCATGCTTAGTGAAATAAGCCAATCCCAAAAAACCAAAGGTGGAATATTTTCTCTAATATGTGAATGCTAATTCACAATGGGATGGGGGAGGCATTAGAGAAAAATAGAGTTATCTTAGATGAGGTAGAGGGAAGTAAAGAGAGGGGGATATGGGGATAGAAAGGATAGTAGAATGAAAAAAACATTATTACTTTATGTATTTATGTAAGTGCATGACCAACGTGATTCTACAACATGTACACTCATAAAAATGAGGAATGCATCTATGTATGATATATCAAAGTGTAAATAATGCATTATACTGTCATGTATGACTAATTAAAACAAATTTTAAAATTAAAAATTATAAGAAAAACTATCTACTTAAATCTGAAAAGAAAGTTCTATACAAAGCTATTATTTGCCTGTACTAGATGGTCACATCATTACCATTTAAAGTATGGTCTGCGCAGTAACAGCATCTGTATCATCCAGGAACTTGTTAGAAATGAAAAATCTCAGGCCCCACCCTGGCCTTGCTGAATCAGGATCTGCATTTTAATAAGACACAAAGGTGATTGCCATAGACCTTAAAGCTTAAAAAGCACTAATCTATGTTAATGCAATTAGAATACTCATTATGGTTTCCTATGTTTTAGGGATGATTGATGAATGTGATCCCCAGTTTGGGATATTTAGTCTTATTTTCTGAGGAAGCACATACTAGACCCATTTGATTAGCTGCTTGCTTATCTCCTTCAATTTAAAGAAGCAATTTTCTTTTCTTCTTTTGCCATAAAAATGGGAAGGATGTGGGGTGGGGGATCAAAAGTTACTACTCTCTTCCCTTTTTTCTAACCTTGTCTCCTTTACATTGAAGTTTCACACCCTGAGGGGAAAATTCTCATCCCTTGGATATTTCTTTTTTCTTTGTTCCAGGGATTGAAGCTGGGGGGGCGGGCAGCCGGAGGGGGAAGGTTATTTATTTGTTTGTTGCTTTGTACCAGGGATTGAAGCCAGGGGCCCTTAACTACTAGCCACATCCCCAACCCTTTTTGTTTTATTTTGTAACAGGGTCTTATTAAATTGCTTAGAGCTTCCCTAAATTGCTGAGGCTGGCTTTAAATTCGCGCTCCTCCTAACTCAGGCTCCTGAGTCACTGGAATTACAGGCGTGTGCCACCACACCTTGGCACCCCCTTAGCTATTTTAAGGCACATTGTATTCCTGATATAAAGGAGGAAATTTTTTCTTCTTTCCTCTTGTGTTCAATGGCTAGTGCCAGTAAATTGTGTCAACAAAAGACAGGTCAGTAGGAGAAAAGTTATACAACTTTAATACTTTTATGTGTATTGGGATTTCATAGAAAAGAAGTGAAAACCCAAAGCAAAGGTCCGACCCAGAGCTTTTCCACCATTTTAACAAAGGGCAGTACATTGTGGAGAAGTGGCTAAACATAGGAAAAGGGGGGTTAGGTTCCCAGGGGTGGTAAACTGTGGCAGTTGACTAGCAAATGTGTGGTACACAGAGTTGTTCAGTAAAGTTTCTTGTGTAGACTTATCTGAGTACCATTAAAGATCTTCCTATCATTGGAGAGAGGAACACCTTTTAAGTGGAAATCTATGACATCTTTGCCAAGGGAATTTATGCCCTGACTCTAGGCAGGAACAGAACTCTTCTTGCATCTATTGTTTCTCATTTGCTTTCAGATCAACATGATCCTTATACCAAAGTGGCATATTTAGGGTTGGTAAATCCTAAATGCTCTTACTGTGAATCATAGTCCTAAAATATCTGTCGCCATGCTTTGAAACTGTGAATTCTTTCTGAATTCTAACAAGTTCTTTAGTTGCCGATAAGTTTGAAACTTGTCATTACTTACTGTGTTTTTCTGAGAATTTTAATGGAAAGCGGGGGAATGACAAATCAGGCATTGTTAATGTTCCCATCAAAAGCTGAGAGGTCCTCACTACAAAAAAATGCAGGAACCATATGGTCATCTTATGCTATATGAAAAATTCCTCACTGAACGGAAGATTGCATGAATGATCTTCAAGGCTTCCGTCCACCCACACACACACACATTATGATTCAGTGGTCTTTTTGTTATATGTAATTCAGTTTACATATTTTTCCCTAATTGGAATCACATGAAGATTAGTAAAGTTATAGATATTGCAAAATATTTAGCTATAAATGTTTTAGTCTAGGATGATAACTTTATTAGAAAGATTGGTCTCAGTCCTTTTAAAAATCACCAAAAATGTTAAATTATTCCTATTATTTAGGTTATAATTTACATATATTCCTTTATTTTGCATCTCATTGAGGTTGACATTTTGATTCCTATTTTGCAATTGGACTAAAAGGCCAAGTAGATTAGGCATCTTGTTTAATATAATTTAGCTAATAATTGCAGACCCTCAATTATTTACTGGCTAGTGACCTTTTCAAGTGACTTAACTTCCTTGTGTTTCAGTGTCCTCATTTGTGTAAAGGCCATTTATCATACCTTACCTCAGATAATTCTTATGAAGATTGAATGAGGCAGTATATGTCAAAGCTTCTAGGTTAGCATCTGGTAAATAAGCAAACGATTATTGACTGTTCCTTCTGTTTGTGGCTTCCCCGGAACACCTTCTATCTAACTGACTTCGTATCTCTACTCCTGCTATCATTATTAATCCCAACCTGTTAAAAAGGGAACCATTTCATTTAGACTAAGGAAATCACACAACTGCACAAAAGGTTATGTGCAAAGAAGTTTGTCATGGCACATTCTCATTCTGGAGCCACTGTTCTTAACGTCTACACTGCTACCTGAGGGATTATTGTCAATACTTGATATCAAAACATTATGTAAAACTTTATATTAAAATTTATGATTTTGGTGCAAGTAGCACAACAGAAAAAATAGGGGATTTGATGGAACTTAGTTTACCCATGATAAAGGAACAATTTCAATTCAGTCAGAAAAACTTTAGTAGGGGAGGGGAGGGGGGATAGTAGAGGATAGGAAAGGCAGCAGAACACAACAGACACTAGTATGGCAATATGTAAATCAATGGATGTGTAACTGATATGATTCTGCAATCTGTATATGGGGTAAAAATGGGAGCTCATAACCCACTTGAATCAAAGTGTGAAATATGATATATCAAGAACTATGTAATGTTTTGAACAACCAACAATAAAAAATTTAAAAAAAAAGAAAAACTTTAGTAAATTATTTTAGAACAATTCACTACTTCTTTGGAGAAAGCATAAAAGTAGATCCCTTCCTCATTCTATACCGGCACATAATTTCCAAATGTATTAAAGGCCAAAAACATAAGAATAATAAAAGGAAAACATTTTTTGTATTCTCAGGGAAAAAAATCTAGAACCATAAAATAGAAGATTGACAAAAGTTGACTTGAGTATGACAAAGCACAGCGTAAACAAAGTTAAATCACATTCTGAGTGAATAATTGTAATATCTATAATGGGACAATGATTAATACCCATAATATATAAGAAAAAAATTCCCTAAGACTCAATAGGAATAAAAGGCTAACAACGACCCAGTACGAAAGTGATCAAAAGGAACAGAAAGTTCATAAGATAATATCTAAAAGTATCCCCCCAAATGAAAATATACTTACCTTGAGTAATAATAGAAATTAAAATAATAATGAGGTATCATTTTAACTATCATTAGTAAAAAAAAAATTAAACTTATAGTATCTAGTATTAGAGAAAGGAGTGGGAAAAACTAATATTATTTGAAGCTATATATTGTTACTGCATGTTTACGAACAGTTGGAGCAATAACTATGAATATTTTAAATTATACCTCCCATTTGACCTCTAGTAATCTCCCTTCCCCTCTCCTTTTCTCTTAACTTAAAATTTTTTTACATGTGTGTTAAATCAGTTTTCTATCAGTGTGACAAAATACCTGAGAAAATAAACTTAAAGGAAGAAAGATTTATTTTGACTCATGTTTTTGGTCCATGGTTGCTTGACCCAGTTGCTTTGGGCCTGTGATGGCAGATACTTCTTTGTGGGAGCACATGGTAGATGAGGTCTGTTTACCTCACGGCTACCAGAAAACAAGGAGTAGAGAGAGGAGGAGGCCAGAGTTCCATATCCTTTCATGCTCCTCAATAACTTATCTTCCTTCCTCCACAAGGCCCCATTTCCTAATGGTTCCATCACCTCCCACTAGCACCACAGGCTGGGGACCAAGCCTTCAATGCATGGGCCTTTGGAAGACACTGAAGATCTAAAGTGTCACACTATGTGTACAAAAATATAAGTATAAAATGTTCATTGTACTTTTATGTATAAGAATGAGGTCAGATCTAAATAGCCATTAGTAGAAGAAGGACTGAGTTATGACCAATACTATTATGGAAAATTAAAAGGTAGAAAGGTTAAACATTCAAAGGTAAGGTAGCCATATGAACTGACATGAAAATACTTCCAGGACAATGTGAAATCCTATCTATACATAAGAATCTATATTAAGCATATCTGCATATGTTAACAGCTCAATTATCATTTCATAGTGAAGAAGAAATGAGTTTCAGGAGGAAGGAAAGGGGGCATATCAACTTTTACATGATTTTAAGAATGCATTCACATATTGCTTGCTTAGTTTTTTAAAAGATAGCAAATGATTGAACATAAATTTAGAAAATTCCTTCTAGATAATTTTGTTCATTTCTTATCTTCCTTCCTTCAGCAAGTTTAGCCTAGAGACCTACTAAACTGCCAGAATGAAGACATATAATCTTATATTCAGCATTACACACAATTATAGTTTAGATCTGAAACGTCCCCCAAAGGCTCACATGTTGAAGGCTTGGTCCCCAGCTAGTGGTACAATTGAGAAGTGGTGGAAACTTAGAGATGGGGTCTAACTGGAGAAAATAGGTCAATGGAGACATGTCTTGGAAGGTTATAATTTGTTCCCAGCCCCTTCCTCTGCTCTGTCTTCTTCCTGGCTGCCATGTGATGACCAGTTTTACTTTACCATTCATGCCTTACCGTGATGTTCTGCTTTATCACAAGCCCACAGTGATGGGACCAAGTGACTATGGACTGAAACCTCCCTTAAATTGTTTTTTGCAGGTATTGTGTCATAGTGATGGAAAGCTGACTAACACACGTACTAATTTATTCAGAAGCAAATCTATTTTGATGTATTATTATTTAATGTCTCTTAAAATTGAGAAATACCTATTCAGGATACGGTTACAACTTTATTATATACCTGGGAACAAACCAATAGCCACTCTAATTCTTAAGTTCTTCATTTTTAAGGGATTTCTTTGTATTTATTTTACAGAGAAATTATAAGACATGATTCTTATTGGAAAGGTTCCTTGTAAATATTTAACTTCTACTTCCTCTTTTGTACAATCCTGAAAAACATACACATTCTGAATCTGCTTTTCTGTTCTTTATTTTATGTGAATCATCTAATCTTTTATAAAACAAATACATGAGAAGGTATAGGCAGACAGATGCTTTAGGAACTCAGGACAGAGTCATCTTTTCTCTACTTGCAAAACTAGGAAGATGTAAACTTCAGATTTCCTTCTCCAATCTTTGACATGAGGTCCCTGATATTCAAGATGTAGTTCTTTAAACCTTCATCCAGTTCTTACTGTTTCTGTGAACACTCACCATGATGCTTCTTAACCGCAGAGAACATTTTCATTCCTACTATGTGAACATTACATAGACGTAAGGGGCAATGTCAACTTACCCATTTATCATTTTTGTGCCACATAACAAATTACTCCAAACTTGGTAGCACTAAATAATATGTATTTATTAACCTTCAGTTTCAGTGTTCAAGAATATGTGTGGGTTGGCTGGATTCTCTGCCTCAGAGCTCCTACAGGGCTGCTCTACTGGGAAAGATCTGCTTCCTAGCTCACTTGCATGGTTCTGAAATATTTGCTTGTTGGACTGAAACCTGTTTCTCAAGAGCTGTGGGTCACACACTCAGTTTCTTCCTAAATGGGACTCTCTATAGACCATCTCACAACATGGCAGCTTGCTTCCTCAGAGCAATCAGTGACATGGAACCCAATCAGTGACCTGCCATCATTTTTGCAATATTCCATTCTTTCTTTCTAGTCTGGGTTTTAGAAAATTCCAATGCCATATCTACACACGTATTTGGGCATATGACAGTATAAATATCCAGTTGTTTCTTACCAAAATAAAAAATTTCATCAAAACATAGCATTTTAGATATTTAAAATGTCTACAACAATCTGTAGTTATCTGAATTCATATCTAGCACAAACATTCAAAGTTACAGATTGATTCAGCAAGTCACCTAACAAATTCTTGAAATCAAATATCCCTAGTTCTTCCTCTTCTCTACATGCTTCAAAGACTGGAATAAAAGGAAATTTGAAGCATGCCTACTGAGCAGTTGTAGCGTATATAAATGAGAGGATATCTTCAATGCAAACTATGCCAATATATGTTTAAAGCTGGGCTTATTTCCCTCCTGCAGAAGTTATCACCTGTAGTGATCAACCAGGCAGTCATCATTGGAATACTATTACCATTAGATGTTTATATGAAACAAGTCAGTAAATCAGACTGTGTTTTGGTTACATGGACTTGCAGAAGTGACAAAGCAAAGGCATTCTTTTTCTCCAGGTCCTACTAAAGCTCACCTGTATTAGGTTGGCACTCTGTTAGAGAAGAAAAAATGGTCTTCACTGTATTTGAGGAAGGAGATTCTGCAGTCTTCTAGTAGTTTCATTCCAGTGTTATCAAGCCTTCAGTGGAAGTCTCATTCTCATTATACTGACCTTGGTTGAGCCAACAAACCATTTAAAACCATTATTGCATTATACTTTTTTAAGTCATGATTGGAAATGGACACTCATACCACCATATATACAGAAATGAGGGCACGTACTAGAAAATTTTCTTCTCAGCCTTTCCTTCTCAAGGTTCAAATATCTCAGCTTTCATTAGCCTCATTAGAACTGTGTACCATCTCTTAAACCTTGTGGCTAGTAAATATTCCATATAAAAGTTGAGTTTAGGTATTTATTTGCATGTCTTTTCATCTAGCTCCTTAACCTAGCCTTCCTTTTTCTCTTGGTAAATAGATTAAGGATTATGGGATTACATTTTTATGACATAGATCTTAGAAACATCCTCAAATATATTGATAGATACATCTGTGAGTATTTATTCTCTCAACAAACCTAACTAACCTTTTCTAGAAGGTATCTTTTTTTTTCAGTCCCTGTAATTAAAACAGAAAGAAAAAACTTTTAATGCCTAACACGGATATTTATTCTGGGAATCAATTTAGGAGAGATACAGAAAGAGATAAACGAGGGATTTCTCTCTGAAACTCAAGAGTGTTTCTGTGTTCCCATTTTAAATGGTGAATTTAAACTCATAGGTTTGTCCTGGCTGTACCCTGTAGTTGTGATGAAAACTGTTCCTACTAGATTATGCTACATCTTTGGATTTATTAGCGTCCCTAAATTTACTTCTCTGATAATCAAATCTTATCTCCTCCCCCTTTCTTCTCCTACCACCTGGAAGATGCACGTCTGCTAATACTTCTTATGATTCCAATTTAGTGGACGAGAAGCCTGCCCATTAGAATCAATGAAGACTTCATCCATATCATGACAATGTAAGATGCTCTCAGATCTGTCTTCCTTCTCTAGTCAAGTTCAGGAAGCAGACGAGTGAAGTTCTTACACTTCATTCTGTGACCCAGTCTGGGTTTGTCACACTCAGAGCATTATAGAACTTTGGAGATTCACGTGCAAGTAGCCCCCATTGTTGCTACATTCACCAAAGCCCCATGAGACAGAGGACAAACTCTTAGGATTGCTTTTATATTATAGAAAACCCAAACTTTCTACTTGATAGAATAAGTGTATCAATAGAAATTAAGTGGAGATTAAAGAGGTAGTGTTCTTCAGTGAGAAAACATTTAGGTCTTTCTGATTTTACAATATTGTTTGAAAGCTAGTTTTACTTTTTCTTATTTTAATCATAATCAGTAATGATTTAGTATCAGCTGTACAGCCCATTCTCTTAGAAGAGGAATATCAGAGTAGAGAGTGCCTTTCATTTTATATAGTGTTATCTAACATTGGAGAAAGATTTAACTCATCAGACAAGCCCCAGCCTTTTCTCTACTGCAGGGGTCAGCAAACTATGGCCTGCTGCTTCTTTTTATAAATAAAGCTTTAGGAGAACACAGTGTGCCCATTTATTGGTTTGTAACCTGTAGCAGCCTTTGCTCTACAATGGCAAAGTTGAATCCTTGTAATAGAGAATTAATGTATAGGTTGCAAAGCCTAAAACTCTCTGGCCCTTTACAGAAAAAAAAAATTGACACTCTTTGCTCTATGGCTAAATGAAAGAAAATTAAAACATTTATAAACTTTTACGAGAAGAAAGTCTATAATCAAGTTGTTCATGTTCTTAGGCAATAGAAACAAATTGATATATACATATGTACACATAAATATATATATTCTTTTAATAAAAGAATATAGTGTGTAAAAGAACTGATAGAATTAAAATTTATAAAGCATGTTGAAGTCTGAGTTATTTTTGTAAGACACATTTTTAATATTTAAAAAGTTAAGATTCTTTATACGTATACATTTTTTAAACTCTTAAAGATAAGAACTAATTATACCAATCCAATCAGGAGATGAGAAGAAGTGTGGACTAAATAGATCCTCTTTATTCTTGACCCTAATAATTGTATACATTCATATATTAAAAATTGAATTGAGGGCTGGGAGCATTAGTTCAGTGGTAGCTGATGGCAAGGCCTTGGGTTTGATCCCCAGCACTGAAAAAGACATTGATTTGAAACCATTTGCATACCTTCTAAATCATTAGCTAAAAACAATGTCAGAGAAAGTCAATGAGCAAAAGCTAAGGAAACAACAAAGAAAAACAAAAGTATAAACAGGTAAGACAAGACCAAACATATTCATTTTAATAAATGTAAATAGATTAAGTGTTTCTATTAAAAGTGTTATATAAAATATGGAAAGAAAATAATCTAGATATCAAAAAGTAATTCTGAAATGTTGTTCTTATGTCTTCCTTAAAAGACATAAGACAAAACCATTAAAGCTAATGCAATTTAAAGAGAAGAGAGTCTATAGTAATGCCATTGGTGAGCACGTTAGGAGTTAGTATATTGATTTTTAGTTCAGATTGAAGTTCAGCTTCATTTAACTTTATTGAAAACTACATTATTGAATTTTTTATCAAACAAGATCATTCAAGCTTGTCATAATGGAAAACATATAAATACCCTCTGGAGGTTGTTGTCTTAGCCTTTGAATTCATCCCTATATATGTGAAAAGAAAATAAATTTGGTTAAGAGCAACAGAATATACTAATGTTTCTGAGGAAAGAAAGACAAGTGGAGGCGATTGTTGCCTGATTTCAACATGTGCCTTTCTGGTACTGAATGCCTTGAAATTAAAGTCACATTGGTGAAAATTTTAGAGCTAAGCAGCTCTATCAAATTGTAGAAGGTCTGCTTTTGTTGTGAAGAATCAAATTGAGAAAAAAAACGTAGAATAACTATAATAAGTATTAATTTTGGATGGAAAAGCAATAAATAATTGTTTATTTAATTCTTGAGTCTTGTTTCTTGATTCAAACTCTTTTCTTTCTACTTATCTTTTTTTTAAATCTCATATAACTTTTTGAAAGTTATTCAGATTTGTACTTTGTACTGTTGAGTTGCTGAAGTCATGATCATTACTGACTCTAATGTTTTCTGAAATTCTGCTACTGCTTGTTTTTTATTGTCTTCACAATCTTCCTTATCATGATTTATTATATAGACTTTTGCTTCCTTGCATTCTATTGTGAATGCAAAGCAGTTTTATTTTTTAATTTCCTTTTGGTTTCAATATAAGTCTTTTTCAGAAATATGTTTTCCTTTGGAACTTTGGATAAGAGTCTCTTTCAACCTAGAATATTTTTCCATAACAGTTTTTTTCTCCCTATTACTCATCATGAAATGAATATTCAAATACATTGTGTATTGCAACAGACAGGATGGGTGGTTCACTGTAGATCTTGTTTACTTGTGTTTGTTTGCCGTATAGTGTCTCCAGAAATATCACACACAAAATGTTCATGCTCTTTTATCTCTTGTATCCAAGTGAGGAGTCAGCACGATGGTATTCTCTACAAGCCTAGAGAATGAGCACAAATGTTGAATGTCACATCTTAGCATATATTTATTCCTTATAAAGATCCAATGTCTAACTCTGAGGGTCTCCTTCCATTTCCATGCATTTTCCCTTCTCTCTCCCTTTCCCTCCCACCTCTCATCCCTGTTTAATGTTAATCTTCTTCTCATGCTCTTCGACCCTACTCTGTTCTTAGTTACTCTCCTTATATCAAAGAAGACATTTGGCATTTGTTTTTTAGGGATTGGCTAGCTTCACTTAGCATAATCTGCTCTAATGCCATCCATTTCCCTGTAAATTCTATGATTTTGTCATTTTTTAATGCAGAGTAATACTCCATTGTGTATAAATGCCACATTTTTTTGGAAGTGAGGGGAAGGGGAAAAATAATATAAGGGGGACAAACGAATGTCAGTAGAGGGGGCAGAGAGAGAAGAGGGGAGGGGAGGGGAGGGGAGGGGAGGGGAGGGGGGATAGTAGAGGATAGGAAAGGCAGCAGAATACATCAGACATTAGTATGGCAATATGTAAATCAATGGATGTGTAACTGATGTGATTCTGCAATCTGTATATGGGGTAAAAATGGGAGCTCATAACCCACTTGAATCAAATTGTGAAATATGATATATCAAGAACTATGTAATGTTTTGAACAGCCAACAATAAAAAATTAAAAAAAAAACTGATAGGAACAACTTGCTTATAACTTAAAACTATGTTCTCAAATTTGTTCAGACTGTTGGAAAAAACCATAAAAATATAGATTTAACCCTTTAAAAAAAAAGATCCAATGTCATACTTACAATTTTAAAAACCATATACCTGTTAACTCCATTCTTGAGTGTGGACAGCCCATTTCAGATACTCAATTAGAACACAATTCCTATCTGGATATCTCACCTATTATAATTCATTGAATGAGAAATGTAACATTATTGTTTTATGTTTATCATAAGCCTATCTTCATTGTCCCTTTTTCTGTTATTCACCAGTAGAATAAATAGAGAAAACTATTGCCCCAACATATCCTCTTCCTGGCATCATCTAATCTGTACCCTTATTGAAATGGATTGCATCACCTCATATCTTTGTGCATATTATAAAAGCTTACGTACTCAATAGAAGGTGAGAAAAAAGGATATTCAGCTTTGTGCACCTCAAAAAACAGCAACTGATAAGCTAACTGGCTGGTGGGGATATAGAGCAACTGGATCTCTTATATGTATGATGCTAGTGGGTATATAAAATGGTACTGTCTTCTGGAAACAGGTTGTCAGCTTCCTCTAAAATTAATTATATACTTATCTTACAAACCAACATATGTCCTAGAGAAATAACAACTTACATTTACATAAAAAGCTATATACATGAATTGTCTTTACAGTTTTATATGTAATAGGCAAATATTGGAAATAATCCAAATGTACTCCAGATTTTGAAAAGATAAACAAACTGTGGTCCATCTATACAATGGAATACTATGCAGCAAATAAAAAGGACCACAGTGCTGATATGCAGAAAAACTTTGATGGCTCTCAAGGAATTATACTGAGTGAATGGGGAAAAGGCCAATCTCAAAGAGTTTTATGCTATGTGGTTCCACTTATATAATGTTCTGTAAGTGACAAAACTATGGTGATGATAGAGACCAGATCAGTGGCTCCAGAGGTTAGGATTGGGGAAAGAGGATAGTAAATTGTGACTATTAGGAAGTTAAAGAAGTTTCTTTAGGTGATTTCAGTAGTTTTGTATTCTGGGTGATGGCTACATGAATGAAGAAATTCTATAGAACCTAATCAGGACACACACACATACACACACAGTACATATAAAAACTGATAAAATTCAAATAAAATCTGTTCCTGAATTCACCGTACTGTACCAATGTTAGCTAACAAGTTTTGATAATACCCTATAATTGTATAAGCTATTATCATTGGGGGTAAGCTGGTTGAAGGGTATACAGAAACTCAACTCTTTTTTTCCAACTTTTTGTGAGTTCATTTCAAAATAAAAAATTACACTAAAACAGGCAGCAACTACATAATAGACAACTATCCAAATTTGCAGATTAGTATGGACCATCATTATCATACCTGGTAGATCAGATTGACTTGAAGAAATAAATACATACACACATGTATACACACATATCTCCCCACCCCCCAGCTCACATTCTTCTGGATTCTACCACCACCACCACCACCACCACCACAGATGTATTGAATCATGGTCTCTAAAAATGAAGCCAAGGCATCTGGGTTATCAGAAGATTTCCCTCAATCAGGAAACACTGTTATAGAGCCTGGTTTCTCAGGTAGGGATAGGAGTGGAGAAAACTGGTGGCTGTGTCTGTACGAACTCTTGATTGTGATTCTCAATTCTTTTCCACTCTTGTTAGTGTGAAAATCCTTCTGGATTCTGGCAGTAGTTAACCATCCACTTCAGATTTCATCATTGTTGAGTTTTTCTTATTTTCTGAGTTTTTATAGCTCTTTTAGTGAGAAGTTTCACGAGCTACTAATCAGTTGCCAATTTAAACCAGAAGCAGGGCAACAGTACTCTCAGGGATGGGCCTTGTCTTTGCCTGATTGCCTGTGCATGGTGACATGACTCCAGTTCTCCCCAGTGAGACTGCAGAATTCTGCTCTACTCAATCAGTTGTTCACACTGATGTGGTATCAACAAAAATCACATTTTACCAGATTGGCCAGTGAGTGGAAGACAGCCAAGGCACACCACAGTGAAGACATCAGTTAGAAAATTATATCCAAACCTGAAAGCGGCTATCATTGAAGTTTTTGTTTATGAAAATTGGATAAGCTCACTCCTCTCAGCCACTGACATCCCTGATTTATCGTTTCTGTGCTGAAAATTATCCAAAGATGTTTTCAGACATTAGCTGGTGAAAGCCACATCTATTGAAGATAGAGGAGAATGTAGAATCTTTCCATTTGAGAATTTCTCAGTCAGACATGGCATTCTTTAATAGCTGGAGTTGACCAGGTTCCTTTTGTGCCATATTGAAAATCAGTTGTGGAGCCAAGAACATGACCCATGATGCTAGAAAGGACAGATGTGCCATGGTGCAAAGAATACTGGATCAATAATCAGGAGGCTTGAATGTGTATCCTCCATCTGCTACTAACTCAAAATGTGCCATAGGTCCAATTGCCCAACTGCTCTGGGGCTCAGTTTCCTTATTTGTAAGATCTGGGATATAGCTTTAATTAAGCATTTTCAAACACTTGTGAGTTGTGGAATTTATAGTGAATATGATCTTATAATTACCTCCTCCAAAACTTTAAAGTAGTGCCATTTTTTTCATAGCATAAGATAAAGAAGCAAATTAAAGAAAATTTTGAATGTTGCAAATTTTTAAGGATTATAAACTTAATTTTGATTTGATTTTCAATATATCAATTAAAACACTTCACCTTTTCCCATATAAAAAGTACACATAATTTTAAACTATATATAAAAGAAAGCAAAACTTATTAACTAATCCATCTATAATGTCTTATCAAATTATTTGAAGATCCAGTGTGTATTAAAATACCAATCCAGAGAACCATATCAACCTGTATAACTTGTTGTTTAAATTTTTCATTTATGAATGTTGACAGATATTTACTTTTTAAAATTTGCACATTTTGTTTCTACATAAAAAATTTCATGCTCGGAAGTGGAAATATTTCTTTAAAAGTAACACTTCAATATGAGTAATGTTATATCCTAATGAATAAAAAGTCATATTGAATATAAACAAATTTCCTATTCCCTATTTTTAAGACTGAGAATAATTTTATGTATGGTATAAGGATTTCAATCAGTGAATGTCATTACAATTTTGTTGAAGATTATCTTTCAGACTTATTAGAAAAATTATAATTTTTATTGCTCTTCATTTTGTTTTTTAAGATTTTTTGTAGGTTTTATATTCTTTTATGTTCTGCCTTTATTAAATAGTCTGTGAGCAAAAACTTAGCAATATATTAGTGTATTATTGCTCATGATTCTCCAGAGAAGCAGAGACAATATGCTATATGTGATTATACGTGTATGTGTGTGTGTATATATATACACACACATATATTGTGTGTATATGTATATATATACTTACATACATATGTGTGTAGCTATATTGTGTGTATATACTTATACAATGTGTATGTGTGTGTGTGTGTGTGTGTGTGAGAGAGAGAGAGAGAGAGAGAGACCTAAACAGATTTATAAGGAATTGTCTCACATGATTATAGAGACTGACAAGTCTCAAGCGATGGGGTTGGTAAGCTAGAGGCCCAGGAGAGCCAAAGATGTAGTTCAAATTTGAGTCTGCAGGTAAATAAAAACTGATACATTTTGACCTATTGAGGCCTTCATCTGATTGGATGAGGCCCACCCACATTAGGGAAGCAGGTCAACTTTACTAATCTACAGATTAAAATGTTAAATTCATCCAGAAACACCCTTACAACACACCCATCCTATGGCACAATCAAGTTGACATATAAAATTAACCATCACAGTGAGTAACAATGAAAATATTTACAAAATTTATGATTAAGTGCACACGCACGCTTGCACGCGCATACACACACACACACACACACACACACACAGAGACAAACCAGAGCACCTGTTTTCCACCTGGGTGGAATACCAACCAAATGACTGAATCATGAGCAGTCCTCTGGATTGCATTGACTGCTGCTCCTTACTCTGTACTAAGAGGACCATAAGAAGAACATATTTAAAGAGAGAAAGTAATTATTCTATTTACTGACATCTTAAGATATTCTGACTTCAAATTTTATTTTTCCCCATTCTCTATCTCCTCCATAGCACTCCAAATAGACACTATGCCCCATATATTTGATCCTTTTTCTCCTCAATCTAGGCCTTGGCTTTAGTCAAAATATTTTTTGTTTATCAGGATTCCCGTTTACTAATATTCCCTTTAACTGTATCAATTCTGCTCATAAATCCTTCTGCTGTGTCCTTAGTATTAGCTATTATATCTTTCAAGGCTAGAATTTATTTTTTTAAGATTCTGTTATATGTGAAATTCTGCCTTTTGTTCTCTAATTGAACATATTAGTCACAGTTGTTTTAAAGTCTGTTTCTGATTTTGTTTACCAATAGGACTATCTCTGTTGTCGGTTTTCTCTTATTTCTGTTCTTGGGAAATTTGATTATTTTTTAAAGAATTTCAGCCATTATGCGTGAAAAATTATTGTAGCCCTGGATGATGATATTTACCTCTACATAGACTCATCCTTCCTTTTAAAAAAAAATTTTTTTAGTTGTAGATGGACACAATACCTTTATTTTACTTATTTATTTTTATGTGGTACTAAGGATTAAATCCACTGCCTTACACATGCTAGGCAAGTGCTCTTCCACTGAGCTACATCCCCAGCCCTCATCCTGCCTTTTGGCAGTTTGCATTCATGAACTTTACAGTCTTGTGGTAATAAAGTAGTCTGTATAAGTTTCAGGCTACTTTCTTTATACCCTTTGTTATAGGTGTCACTCTGTTTGTTCCACCTGGAGCCTAGGGCATTTAAGCAAAGCTCCTTCTGTAGGTGGGTCGTGGACTCTAATTTTTATATCCCTAGCAAAGGATTTGCTGAAAACTCTTCTGTGCTTTTCAGCCATTCTGCTTGGCTTCTTGCCCCTGATCACTACACCTTAGCAACAGTACATGCCGGTAGGCTGTTCTTAGTCCTCTCTTCTGCAGTCTTGATCATTTAAATTCTTAATTCTTTGGTATCAAACTCCACTTTTTATTTCTCCAACCCTATGAGTTTGCCAAAATTTCTCTAACTTCTTTGCCTCCTTTCTACTACCAAAAATATATGGTGTGCAGATATTAAAATTTATTTCAATAAGCTTTATTTTTCTTCCAGATTTTGTCTCCTCCAGCCCTAGATGTCTCAGCAGCTCTCTGATGCTTTCAAACAGCTTTATTTTTATATTTTAAATTTTCCTTTATGACTTTTCTAATTGCTCTTGGCAGAGTGTTGGTTTGCTTCAAGTTTCTCCATCATACCCAAAAGTCTGTTTCTTGACTTGAAATAGAAATTCTGAATGATGCCATTACCACCTTTAACACTTCAAAGCCTCAGGAGTTCCCAACCATATTTTATCACTTACAAAATGCAGTTCTTAAACATTTGGACCCTTACACAATTTTCGTGTGGACCAAGGTCCAGATTTTTTAATTGATCTGGTCTCTTACCCTAGTTGTTCAAATTTTAAGTTTAAAGATTAGGACAGATTATCCCTAAGGGGAAACTCAAATGTGATTTTGTAACTGTAGCTTCCAAAAAGCCTGGCAGAGTAATAAAAGAACAGATTTTAGCCCTGGGAAATAAGCCTGTGTCCATAGGACACTTCACTTCAGAGAATATCCACTCTCTGTTCCAGCTCCAGTTCGGAGCTGATTCAAGAACAGAAGAAGAGGTGGGAGAAAGAGTGAGAGGGAAGAGATAGTGAAGGCAAAGATATATGATAGAATGAAAGTCCTTTTGTTGTCATGGGCTAAAGACAATGGGTATTATTAGACAGTTCACAGATAAAGAAACATAAAAATGTATCATAGTATGCTTGCCCTATAAATCCAAAGTGGCTCTGGTTTTGCCTTCAATCTTCCTAGTGTTCTGAATAATTTGAAATACCCTCAGGTTTATTCTAGAACACATCCAGAGCCCTGGATTTCTTCCACACCCAATCCACAACTTTAGTTCCCTAGAACTGAGTTTGTACTCATGAGCCTTGTGAGTATTAAAACACAAATTGCCTTGGCTTTTAAATTATGGCAGTTGACTTGCAAAGTCATTTCTTTTGTATTTGCCCTTTGACCCATTTATATACCTGTGGTTTCCCACAGGTTACCGAATCAAATGTGCCCTGGGAATACTACTAGATATTTTCAAAAATCATACCTCTCTTATTTGAAAAATTATCTTGTGGGGTAGCAATTATTATTCCACTTAACAGATGACAAACAGATACTCGAGGTGCTCTTGAGCAATGTCATATGAGCCATCATTCCTAACTTTGGGCTCAAGGATCTGACTTCAAGTTCAGCGCTCTTTTTAGGACCCCAAAGGATGCAAGTAAATACCTGGTTGATTGTTGCCTGAGAAGGAGCAAGTCACCTAAAATGAAAGGCAAACTAAATTCTTTCCTTGTCTTGGTTTAACACTCACTATCTCCTTTTGAATGCACCACAAATAAAATGATTAGTTTAATTGTTGCCATTTATAGTTGGGAAAGTTGAGATCAAATAAGCTCTATAGAAGGCCTCAGCTTTCAATTGTCATTCTACATTTCTCATTAAGGAAAGTTGAGATGCTTGGAGGTTGTCACCTTGTTGAAGGTCAGGTGGAGTGTCCTGTGATGAATGGAGTCTGATTGATGAACAGTCTCCTGTGATCCTTGTGATGACTAAGAATTTCTGGGTGAATGAGGAGTGAAGACAAGAAGGCGATTTCATTCCTACTCCCTTAAAAGGACAAACTCTGCACGAAAGTAAGTTTTTTTCCCAATCTCCGGGACCAAAAGGTAGTGTGTGTATTGAGTTTAACAGACATTTATTGAACACTTAGAATGAACTAGGTATCTTGGGAGAATATAAACAAACCAAAGCTCCTGCCTTCAAGGCATGTTTGTCTTTTGCTTTTGTTTTTGTTTTACAGCTGGGGCCCCAACCCAGCATCTTGAACAAGTGGGGCAAACACTCTTCCAGAGCTGTATCCCAAACCCAAGAGATGATGATTTAATGAAAAAAAATGTCCTGACATGATTAGTCATATTATTCTGAGTTAAAGAAGTTTAGAAATTTGGTTTGCCACTTACAAATACCTTCTGTCTGATTAGTAACCAACATATCGTTCTCACTTCCTTTGAGACTATGCTGAATGGGAGCTCGTGGTTCTATTGAACTCCTTTGGGTGTAATTCTATGCAGTAGTAGAAGTAGGGGGTACAGGGACAGGTAAAATGGCTGAGCTAATAGATCTCTAGGTGGTTCATTCAAAATCTGCCTAAACATCATTGATATTCTGTATTTAATATACTGGGCTTCTTCATAAAATTCATTTTGGGGAAGAAAATAGGCTCTGCAACTATAAAAATTCACATCACCAGATTATACAACAATAGCAAAACATTTAGATTTTACATGTGGGGCACCCAGCTAGATGCTTTGTGATCTGTAGCAGCCAGAAACTATCTCCCTGATTTGAAAAGCAGTATTGAGATAATCCGTGGTTAAGATTTGAGAGTGAAAAGGATTGTTACACACCCACTTGTTTGCCAAGAACAGGATCCTCTGAAGAAGGAATGAGTGAACATTGTAGAAATTTTCATTTTGTCAGAAAGGATTGACAAGACAGATCAGATGGTGAGAGAGCAGATGCAGCCCTGCCAGGGCGTCATCCAAGGGCCAGGGAAGACTTCTAAGCAACTTAAGGCATGGTCTCATTCTGCTAATAACTATTGTAAGATGCATTGATGGCCAGGGATGAAACATACTAGTTGGGTCTATATTTATTTTCATTTTCTTCAAGTCAACTTACAACATGAACAATTTAGTACTATAAACAGTTGAGTCATTTACATTATTTGGAAAAAAAATTAAATTAAAACAAAAATTAGCTAAGCATTGTGAGATGGAGAATGAGATTTCTGTAACAAGTAGTGATGAATTCTGCAGGAATCATTCCTGAGCAAAAGCCTTGGGGCCACCTGTTTGGGGGGTTGAGATTTTTAGTGGGAAAGAGGGTCTTTTGGTCCCGGAGAGCATTCCCACAGAACTTGTCATTCTGTCATGAGATACTGCCACAGTCCGGCTGCAGCAAAATAACCGGGGGGTGATGAACGACTTGTGTACGTTGATACACCAGGAGTGGGAGCCGTTTATTGTTGGACAACAGAGGTATTTATACATTTTGCACAGCTTATCTTAATTAGCATAAACTAGATACATAAGTCAACCAATAAGGAATCTCCACACTTAATGGCTCGCTAGCGTTACTTCACAAACCACTCCCTCTGGCAAAATGCCAGGCGCCATCCAGACTTGTTTACAGACTCTAACATTTGCCAGGCGCCATCCTGACTTGTTTACAGACTCTAACAAGATACAGTATAGGCAGCAGAGGATGAGAAAAATCAACATCTGAAATGACTCTTCTCATTGATGTTAACTGGGCTCTTTCTTCCTAATTGATAAAAGAAAGAGTCCTTGTCTGCAGAAACCACCTACCTGAGAAATTTCTGTTCTGTTCCCACTCACTGAGAAAGCAGAAGGAAGTCAGCTTTTGTCCCAGTTGCCTTCCATGTAGAATTAAGCCTCTGTTATTGTGGGTCACTTCAAATGCAATATGAGGCCGCTTTTGAGCCAGTTTGGTTTCTGGCAGTGATATAGTCTCAAGTATCTAGAAACTCCTCTAAGACTCCATCACCAAAGTGCAGGCCCTTCCCCATCAGCCAGAAGCAACTCTTTAACCTAGTCATTGGCACTAAACCCCTCAACACTCCAGCAGTCAAGAGTTGTATGTATCTCTCCTTCCCTTTTCCACCCTCCTCTTATCCCTCAACCCTCTACCTTCTGCATCCCTACTTCCCTCATAGCTACTAAGTGCTCTCTCTGGAATGTTTGAAGGTGAGGATTTAGGTCTGGGCAACCTGTTAAAAATATGAATTGTTACCATGAACTCTGAGTGGCCTTTCAGCTTTGCTGACAGAAATTTACTCCATGTAGACCCCCCCTCAAAAAAAATTAAGCAGGTAAGGTCATTTGGAGTTGAAACAAGCATGCAGTCGGTGTGTTTGAAAATGAAATTATAATTAACCTGCTGATGGCTGTGAGGTGTTACCTTGAACTCTGTGTGGCCTCTTGGCACAGCGGCTGAACTTGCTTTATTGAATACCCAGAGACCTGAACAGGTGAAATCAGGATATGTCCGGAGCCAATTGTACTTTTAGAAAGAAGATTATATCTCTTTTAGTGCCGATTGCAAGAGAGTTTAGGATTAATTGAGCAGCACTAATCAGAAAAAAAAATGAGTTTTGACCATCCATGTCTTTGTGAAGCATAACATTTGTTAAAACTGCCAAGAAAAATGACTTTACTTGGCCACTTCCTGAACTGATTCCTAAAGTGAAGAGAGGTTTCCAGGCCTGATACTGGCCTCAGATTATTGCAGTTTGGAAATCACATAGCAGCTACATGTTTAGGAAAACATTGTAATTACCAGCTGAGAGCTATGAAATGTTGCTTGAACTCTAAGTGGTCCATTGATACCTGGGTTGAACAACTTTATGGAACCATTCAAAATGAGGCAGGTAAAACTGTACAGCAGTTAACTTAGCATTGTTAAAGACAAGAGGTGGTGGTGAGGTCATTTATGGTGTAGAATGAATGGATTTCAGATAAACTTTAACTCTGTCTTGTCCGTAAAATATTATTTTAAAGGAAGCATTCGGTTTACTGCCTTATATAATCAACTAAGTTGAATAATGGTGCTGTAGTTATCAGGTGAGTACTAGGTTAAGGGAATGCCATAAACAGTTTATTACCAGAGTCACTTATGACATCTTGTCACTGATTTAGACTGGGGGGGGGGGGGCGGGAAACTATCTCATGCTTTGTCACTCTGAATAAAAAAAGAACTCTGCATTATTCTGCTGCCTCTAACATCACATCTCTTCCTCTAATTATGTAATATCATTCCATGGTAAAGTCATATTTTATAAAAGCAAAAATTTTGGGTCCCTCCTTGTTTTGGCTGAGAACAACTATTGTTAGACTAAACAAACTGTTTAGTTTCACTTTGTGCTTTTGACAGCCTGGCTAGAGTGAATGCTCCTGTTGGTCTAATAAACAAAGAAGAATAATCTAAAATGGGTTTTATTACTGAGTAAATGACTCTATTCATAGGATTGGAATGATCTAATTATTCACATCTCTGCCTAGTTTAAGCATTGTGTGTATAAATAACATCGAGGTTTTCCTATTTCAAAAGAGGTTTCAGTTGGGACACATGCAGCAAGTCTTTGCCTTCCCATCGCCTCCTTTAGCAGCACAGCAGTCTCTGTTAACATACTCTTGTATCCCTCAAGATACACTTAAATGAAGAAGAACCTTCACATATATCCTGTGAAGGAATAAACCAATAACCCAGGCTCCTTAGCAAGTCAATGCCATATCACTTGGTTGGTGATTAAATTTTGACATTGCTAACAGACCAGAGAAATCTATTTCTTTGGGGGAAAAAAATGCTTTGTATTTTCCTAGTCTATTTTATCTCAATCAAATGCACAAACTTAGACACAGACTAGACTCCAAATCAGTAAATGTACAGGCTTGGTCAGATCAGATCAGTGTTCTCAGAAACAAGCTGGTCCAGTTCCACTTTGGGATCCCATTTAAATTTTGGTGCACTTCTATGCTACATTTCTGGTTAACTTGGAATACCTGTGCAAATGTGTGGGACCTCAGGTAACTATTTCCTTTCTTATTTCATCAGTCTAATAGTCTTCACTTACAGACATGCCCAGCTGTTAAAAGCATCACGTTTTATTTGATGCTCTACACTCTGAGATACTCTACCTAACCTAACATCAGTTGTTTCACTGTTCCTGCCTGTCTTGTCTATGAAACCTTCCTGCTTCATTTCATTCCAGACTCTGAACTCTTTTTTTAAAAAAATAATTAATTAATTAATTTTACAGTCCAATGCATTTTGGCATTTAGTACACAAGTGGAGCACAACGTCTCATTCCTCTGAGACTCTGAACTCTTATGTTATCCTCTAACACATGTAACAATGGCAGGTATATGACAGAGCTTATGTAGGTTATCACATTAATATTAGCACCTATCAGAAGCTTTATCAGCATTGTTTTCCATATTTGTCTCCATGTACCCACAGCTTTTTCATAGTATACACTCTACCTACACCACTGCCAAAGTGACCTTCCTAAAGTAAAATCTGATCATTCTCCTGCTTACAACTCGTAACACCTCACATGAAAAGCAGACTCCAACTCTTCAAGTATCCTCCTCAGGAGATACTACATGCTGTAGGCAGATTCACCAAAGGACTCCACGAAAGCAAGAAATCCAGGAGGCTGCGATTTTAACTGTTACTCTAGTAGTCAGAATACTCACCGTCATCTTTGCCTACTTAGTTTAAACTTTTGAGAGAGTGAAGACCAGTGTATAGAAAGAACATATCCCAACAAATCAAAGGTGACAGGGTCTTCCTGTCACCTTCAGGGAAGGTCCTAAGCACTTGTGTACAAGGACCTGTTTGTTAGGTACCTTCTCGGGCCAGGCCCTGCCTGTCTTTCCAGCTGCATTTCCTGTCATTCACAAGGTGTAGCCACACCAAATTTGTTACCTTTCCCTAAACATAACATAGCAAATTTCTTCCTTTTAGAGACATCCTTTGTCCTCTGGCAAACATTTACTCAATTTTTAAAATTTAGATCAGATGTTTCCTAGGAACCTTTCCCTGACCTTCCCAGGCAGGGACTGGACACTATACCTCTTTAACACCTTATGGAAAGCTCTGTCACAGAATGTCATACTCTACTGTGTTCATTTTCCTGTCTCTGCTGCTTGGCTGGGAAGTAAGATAGACACTGTTGTCTTACTGTTTTCATATCCTCTTCTCCATTCCTGGCACACGGCAGCTATTCAATAAAGGTCTGCTGATTGAATGAACAAACAAAAGAAGAAACATCATTTTTTTAATGGAATATAAAGAAAGCCAAGTGATTTTCTGTGAGAGAGATGCTTAGAAATTAAAGAATTTCATGTTCCTATGTGTCCTGCTTTCTGAACTACTTGTGGAGGGGCCTGGGTACACACCCTGGGTATTTGAGCAGAGAATTGAGTACTTTGAACTGAGTCTTGACCATGGGGAACCCCGATTTGAGAAACCCTTGGAGTTTGAGTGGAAATGATTATTGCCCAGATTTCAAATCAGATCAGAGAGCTCTAAGGACAGTTTGACTGAAACTAAGAAAGTAGAGTCTTCAGTTTCTTTTTTTTTTTAATTTTTTATTGTGGGTTGTTCAAAACATTACAAATTTCTTGACATATCATATTCCACACTTTGATTCAAGTGGGTTATGAACTCCCACCTTCACCCCATACACAGATTGCAGAATCACATCAGTTACACATCCATTGATTTACATATTGCCATATTAGTGTCTGTTGTGCTCCGCTGCCTTTCCCATCCTCCCCCCTCCCCCCTCCCCACCTCTCCCCTCCCCTCCCCTCCTCTCTCTCTACCCCCTCCACTGTATAACCCTGAGGGTCTCCTTCCATTACCATGCAATTTCCCTTCTCTCTCCCTTTCCCTCCCACCTCTCATCCCTGTTAAATGTTAATCTTCTTCTCCTGCTCTTCGTCCCTACTCTGATCTTAGTTACTCTCCTTATATCAAAGAAGACATTTGGCATTTGTTTTTTAGGGATTGGCTAGCTTCACTTAGCATAATCTGCTCTAATGCCATCCATTTCCCTGTAAATTCTATGATTTTGTCATTTTTTAATGCAGAGTAATACTCCATTGTGTATAAATGCCACATTTTTTTTATCCATTCGTCTATTGAAGGGCATCTAGGTTGGTTCCACAGTCTTGCTATTGTGAACTGTGCTGCTATGAACATCGATGTAGCAGTGTCCCTGTAGCATGCTCTTTTTAGGTCTTTAGGGAATAGACCAAGAAGGGGAATAGCTGGGTCAAATGGTGGCTCCATTCCCAGCTTTCCAAGAAATCTCCATACTGCTTTCCAAATTGGCTGCACCAATTTGCAGTCCCACCAGCAATGTACAAGTGTACCCTTTTCCCCACATCCTCGCCAGCACTTGTTGTTGTTTGACTTCATAATGGCTGCCAATCTAACTGGAGTGAGATGGTATCTTAGGGTGGTTTTGATTTGCATTTCTCTGACAGCTAGAGATGTTCAGTTTCATCCTTTACTTTCTCTTCAATCCAATTTGAGTTTCCGAAAATGAACACTTTTCCTTAGTGTTCTGCAGTGCTTTTGACTAAGACCTTAATAGGTGGGAATTAGGACTTCCAACTGGTTTATACTTTTGATCATTCTCTAGTAGGACCCAAGAAATGGACAAGCCTGTCAAAAATTAGCCTCAAAGAACAATGTCCCTGGCATCCTATTCAAGCCAGTCCATTCTCCCCCTGTCAGCCAAAGCTGGGTCCCAAAATCCAGAAGCACAACTCTTAAAATTTGACCTTGTGTTTCTTTTCCTGTCACTAAGACTTAGTTGTTCTGCTCTCTGGGGCTCTCTAAGCAGGTAACAGAGGCAATTTTAGAAATAAATAGCATGGACTGCCATTTTATAGGACAGGAAAACAAGGCATACCAAGGTTAAGTGGTTTGTGAGATGATGTCGGGGAGGTTCAGGTGCGGGTCAGTGCGATGGTGAGGAAAGCACCAGGTATCCTTGACAGATGGTCCCCTTTACTAAATGCCCAGCTCCTCCATCCACTGCAGTTTACCTTGTGCCAGTGATCCCGAGGATTTTCTGAATGAATTACCATAATTGGATTTAATTCAGGAAGGGGATGTTTCCTGTATACACCAAACAGGCTACATACTGGATTCTTTTGCCTAAATGACAGGGAGGAAGAAACCCAAGAGGAAATACATCTTTGCAAATTAGAAAAGTCGATAAACTAAGTCCTGCAAACATTGGGCACTTATCCAAGGTGAACTCTTACTGACCCCCTAGCACCTTGGCTCACCTCACTGTACTTCACAGCCAGAAGCACACCAGGTAGATTCACTATCTTACCTCCCTGATAAGGCAGAAGGACCTTGCCACACCCAGACTCACATCCAGTTTCCTTTCCTGCTTCCCCTGACCACAGGTCAGATAAAAATCCAGGTGATAATGCTATTGAGGTATGGACTATAAAACCATATCAGTATGTACGTAGGTGGAGGGAGGAGAAAGGGGAAGAAAAAGCAAAAAGGCTAAATGGAGAGTTCAGCCTCACCTCTTGGTGACCTTGGCAGCATGTGGAATAGAAGAGAAATTGCCAGGAACTTTCAGTCTCTCTCTCTTTTTTTTTTTTTAAGCATTGTTTTGACTTGGCTTTGCTACAGAGCAGCTTTTGTGGACAAGGGCAAAATATAGTTCATTGTAAACTGCAGGTGCAGTTTTGATCTCACATTATAATGCTCTGTGGTATATGTGCAAACCCACAAGTATTTATCAAGGTGAATATATAGCTTTTTCCTATAGGTTCATGGGCCACTTTCCATTATATTAGAACCAATATAAGTTTCTTTTTCCCCCCAAAAAGGATACTTGTCCTCTATCTCTCTCTCCCTCCTTCTCTCCCTCTTCATTTTTTCATCCCTCCTTCCCTCCCTTCCTCCTTTAATCCTTCTCTGAATCCCTCTCCTTCTCTCACTCCCTCCTTCCATACACCTTCCTCTGTCTTCAGGTGATACTGCACAAGGCGACAGACTCAACTCATGGACTCCCGATAGGCAAGATATTCAGGAAGCCAGGATTTTATTTACTTCTCCAAGGTAGTCCAAATGTTCACTGTGAACTCCACCTACTTTAAATTTAAACTTTTGAGAGAATACAGACCAGTACAGTACAGTACAGAGAGAACAAATCCCAAAAAATCAAAGGGAAGAGATTTAAAATCCTTACTTATGGCCTTAGTCATGTCACTTAATCCCTCCCACCATCTGTTCCCTTATTTTTTCAACATAATAGGAAATATGTCAAAGCACCTAGCTGCTAAAATGATAGGCATTGTCTCTGGACTATGAGGCAAATCCGGAGAGAGTATTGCGTGAACAATTTTGTTGAGATGCTAACAAATGGGGTTCTAGTTTCTGGTCTCTTCCTTCCAACTCTTCTGTATATATAATTAGATTAGGAGACCAGAGGTTTAAATTTCAACAATAAACATTTAGATTTGCTTAGAAATTTCTCCACCACCTTTTTGTCTTGAAAGGAAGCATCTTGGTGAGGCTGAATACAAAGAAAACTCAGTCTTATTTATTTTCTGATCATTGTCATTGTAGAAGATTAATAACTAGGGGAAATAGATATCTGCTACTGATACTTTGGGGATAAAATTTCAGTAGTTGACAGAAAATTTTGATGAGAAACAGTTAATAAAATCAGTTTTGTTCTGTTTTTAGCAGAATGTAGTTCTGTTGAGCTGTGTAACTGTATTATAATGAGTTCTGAATAGTGTGGATAGGAGGGAGGGGCAGTGAGAAGGGGAGATGCACAGACACCACTAGAAGTTTCTTCAGAGTCTATGGTTTAATCTTTCTGAAGAGTTCACATTTTTTAGCCTTTATTCTGAGCCCTTATTGATATTTGGAAGATGATGACATGTAGCATTATCTCTGTGACAAAGAGAAGTGGAACTTGGAGTGGAAAGATGCTTTAACACAACCCCTCAGCCTTTGTTTGGGATCCTGCTCTCTGATTCAAAGTGGAAGTCCCTTTAGACAACTCATATTGCTGCCAGGCTGTCTAGAATGACCTGCCACTACTACTCTACTTCATCTCTACCTGCCACCGTCACCTGCTGGTGCCCCAGAATTTTGCCCACCCAGGGGTTTTAACTGCTGCCAACAGGAAGTCTTATGGGACCTAGTCTTCTGGGAGGAACAGTGGTTCAGCCTTGACACCAGCCACATCTCTATAGTTTCTTTGAGCCTAAAATACCTTGGCCTCTGTTCTGCTAGACGAAAACAGTGATGAAGGAATGTTGGGGGGATTGGAGCAAATCACATTCTGTACCTGTGTACCCCACACACATTCCCACTATTATGATAGGAATGATGTGCCATAGTCCTCACATATGTTGAATTAACAAATTAAAGGTCAGGTTTTAAAACTCTTACTAATTGCTTCTTCCTTCCTTTCACTTTCCCCTTACTGTTCTTTGAATATTTACTATGTGATAGGCAAAAACGAAGTAATGTGTTTAATGCATTATCTCAGGTAATTCTCCAAATCCCTATGAGATAATTATTATTTCCATTTTATAGATGAGGAAACTGAAGCTCAAGGAAGTTAGGCAGTTTAGCTAAAGTCACACTAAGTAGCTGAACAAGGGGTTTAACTTAGCCCTTCTAATGCCTGAGATATCTGTTCCTCTCTCCAGTGACCTCTCCTAGAACAGTTTAATGAGTGACTGGCTCAGTTCTGAAAGAGCAAATATCCAGATAACCATGAATGTTCTGCCTTTAACCAGCATTTCCAGGAAAGATAAATAGTGCTAAGATTTTACTTATGTTTATAATTCCTTATAACAGTAGATGCTTTTCTTCAAACCTTAAAATAAATGAGGTCTAATGAGTGAACCCTTTGAGACCTATTTTTTTTTTTGAGAAATTTAAGTAAAATAACAAATACCTCACTCCACTATTTATACTTGAAATCTAACATTTTCTGTTTGTTTAATCTCAATTTAAAAATATATATGATTAACAAGAAGAAACATATGAAGCCAGGTGTGGTGATGCCTGTAATCCCAGCAGCTTAGGAGGTTTGAGGCAGGAGGATCACAAGTTCAAAGCCAGCCTCAGCAAAAGTGAGGCACTAAGTAACTTAGTGAGACTCTGTCTCTAAATAAAATACAAAATAGGGCTGGGGATGTGGCTCAATGGTCGAATGCCCCTGAGTTCAATCTCTAGTACCAAAAAAAGGAAAAGAGCCACATCTCCAGCCCTATTTTGTATTTTATTTAAGAAAGAGTCTCACTGAGTTGCTTAGCATCTTGCTTTTGCTCCTGAGCCAGGTGTGCATCACCGTGCCTGGCCAGTTCATTTTTTTTTTCATATTTGAGGATTATTTTTATTTGAAGGGAACAATATTTAGACTGTATATCATTCCATCAACAATAATGAAAATGAATGAAAACAGTAGGATATCTTCCATGTTTTGAAAAACATGATTTTTCAAGCAAACAAGAAATGAGTAAGTTTATGTCAGCCACTCCTGATTAAAGGAAATTACAAATGGTCGAATGGATGTTATAAATAAGAGAAATAATCCTAGATCATAGGTATGACATTTAAGAAGAAAATGAAAATAAAATATTTTAATATGTGCATGTAAGTACATTAATTGTATTAAAATAAACATGCTGTGAGGTTGCAAAAATAATTATGAAATTAAAATCGACAATAATATCCTATGGCAGATGAAGCTAAATACAGTTAAATGTTCTAAATTCTTTGTATAATTCTGGAGAAAAGAACAGATATTTAGTAATTATATAAGTTTAGTCTGCAAGTTTTATTTACCAGACAATGACTTTTAAAAATAGAAGTGAAATTTTTTACATATACTTTTTTAAGTCATCTATGAGTACCTATGAACAGTAACATTGCTTTGTGTGTTTTCCAAATTTACATACATGCATCACACAATGTGTCATTCTACAGCATTTTTTATTCAGTATTATTTTCAAGATTTTTTCCATGCCAATAATGTGATGTCATATGTTCTTTTTAACTGTTGTGTGCTTTTCCTTTATGTCAGTAGCCTCACTTTGTTAGCCTTTGTCCTATTGATGATCATTTTGTGGTTGTTATAAATAGCACTTTATGGAACATTCTTATGCTTGTTTCCTTGTGCATACGCGAGTTTCTTGGAAGTTTTTAACCTAAAAGTATGCCCAGAAATAGAATAACAGGCTTATTGAACTGTTTTGTCTTGACGCACATGAGATTTTTATTTGGTGAGTTGACCAAAGTGAAACTGTGAGAATATGTTTACAGTAAGAGAGGAAGGGTGGGAACAGGTATAGAAATTCGAGTATCTGGGTCCAAGGACTGTCTATAACAGCCTTCCCATTCAACAGTCAGAATGGCAGTCATTTGCTCTATAGGTAGAAGACAGATGAGTATATATGTCATTTGCTGTTTGTTGATACATTATTCTTTCTTCATACATCAGGGATGGGCCCATTCCTTAATTCAGAAAAAGGAAATAAAATAATTCAAACATCCGCAGACTCTGAGCAAACTGTTCTCAGGATCTTCCTACATTCTGACTGTCTGTCAGAATGCTTTACTGTGATGCCTGAAGCAAAACCTGAAAGAGAATTTGCTTTTGCAGGAGTGGCTGAGAACAGGGAGACTGTGCATTGTCTGGCATTCTGCTGTATGTATAAAGTATTTATTTACTTTATTTAGTGGCTGTGGCTGTGACTTTATCTTCTTCTAGCTCATTTTCCAGTGTAACAGGATAAGACCACTCCTGCCATTATGATTTACCATGCAGTAAACAATGAGGGCTTTTGGATCGCATTTTATAGAATTGCTTTATTCAACCTCCCTTTCCAACCCCTTTGGGAAAGAATTGACAATTGATATTTCTCTTTTGGATTTCTCAGTGAATTCAGCATTCCTAGATTTGGTTTCTATTTGTTTTTTGGCTTGTAAAACCCATTGCTTTGGGGACAAGACTGGCTTGTGTCCAGCATAATAGTTTTCTGCTTACTAGTCTACCCAGTGGCTAGAGGGAAAGGACAACGTGGCTTGCCCCAGCCCTGTCTCAGTTGTTCTTCTCATGTTCTGCTCCAGATATAGCAATGTCCCTCCCAAACCAGGACTGCATGTCAGTTTTGACCAGGGAGCAGAGCACTTTCCCAACACCCGATCTTTAGTCATGGAAAGTTCAGGTACATTGGAGTCAAAGAAGCTCACTGCTGACTGTAGTGGGGCGGGCAGACCTGATATGACACTGGCTGCTCTCCGGCAGGCGACCTGCTCCAGGAGGCCCATATCCAGTTAATTCTCATTCTAAGATCAGTTCATTTCACAGAGCAAGTCCCTGGACAGAAAAGGAATTCCTGGATTGTGTTGTGAGACTTCCATGAAATTTCCAATCCAATGTTAAATGTAACTTAGTCCCAATTCTAAATTGTCTTTCACTTTCAGAAGTACAGCTTCAGTGTAAGTATGTTTATATCTGTGCATCCATTTTTCTGTGATATCAGGGTGGCTTTTTGTTGTCTGCATGCTCTCTTCTTAACATCCATTACAGAGTTCCTTTAAGGCAAACCTTTTCTCGTTTGTAAATTTCAATTCTCACTGCCTTTTGTCTTGTTGATCTGCAGTAAGCATATGTTGAATTAATTCCATATGTATTTTGAAGGATAAATTTAGAACATTTAGGAAGTAGGGAAGAGATACAATGAAAGCACCTAAGCCAACCTCAACCAGGATGCAACCAGAAAGCTATTTTTCCAGTGCTCTCACCTTTGCTACACACATTTTAAATTCAAGATTCTGATTAAAGATAGTATAGCTCATAACTCAAGGCTTCCCTCACCACATGCCACTACCACCAGGACCAATATTATAATTGTTTTGCACTTTATTATTAGAGGATACTGTTGCCTAAATAATTACGTGTTGGGATTTCAGTTGGGAAGTTCAGGAAACCTCTTAAAGAAAGACCAGCAGCTGTTCATATGCTTTGATCCCCTGCTTTACTAGATCCTGTAAGACTTTTACTCAGAGAGGTTACCTGGGGGTACATCTTGTTTTCCTTTTCAGGCAGGAGTGGAGACCCAACAGGAGGAATTAAGCTAACCTAGAAGAAATTCTTGATCCTAAAACTCACTATTTTTCATTCATTCCTTTTGTCATCCCCCCAACTCTGTTATCCATATCAAAGAAACATTCTCATTTTTTCAAACCAACAGGTTATTTTCAGTGTGATACAGGGAAAGAATACTGATGTGAGAATCAGGAGATCTATGTCCTGCATCTATCTTTGCTACTACCTGCTGTGTAAGTGTGAGCCAGTAATCTAACCTTTCTGGACATGTCTTTCATCAGTTGTAATTGGAGGCAGTTAGCTATGATAATAAGCCCATGCCTAAGGCATTGCATTTCATTTAGAGGACCGCATTTTAAGGAGGATACTGATAAACTATGGTTAGATGTTTACCAGGCTAGAAAGAAGTCTGGAAATATTGTTAAAAGATCTATGAATATTTCTTGGAAAAGAGAAGAATTGGGAGATTCGTTACATCCAGATGCAAATATATAAAGGTCAAATTTATACAGAATTATGAATATGCTTCTGTGTTGCTAACTAGGACCTAGGTTGGAAGTTTAGGGAAGGTGGACTGCCTCAATTTAAGAGAAGAACTTGACAACAGCTAGAGCTCTTAAAAAATAGAAGCAGCCTACATTTCCTACAACCAGAGGCATGCAAGCAGCAAACAGATTCTCATTTATAAGAAATGTTTAATGGGTAACAGATTATGCTAAATGATTTCTGAAGTCCTTTCCAAAGCTAAAAGTTCATCATTTTGTGCGTAGAGAAACTTGAACCTCTTCTGTGATTTTTTTAAAAAGATACATAAGGTTTAACCAACTTTTCTTAAAATCCTAAGTATGAGAATAGATGAGGCATATAGTTTTACTACCTTTGGCATCTGACAGGACCTCTCAGCCTCTGATAGGTTCATAAGTTCCCTGGAGGGGGTGCTCCAAGTGTATTCTTCTTTTCCTTGTTCTCCCTCCCTCCAAGCACATCTGCCACTTTTTCCCCCCTTTTTCTTCTTAGTGGTTTTTGTATTTCTTTGAATCTTTACAGGTGGTAGCAATTTTGGTTCATCTGACTTGATGGTATGAAATTCTAAATAGTTGGGGGTCATTTGGAATGATTACTTTTTCTTTGTATTCTAGGAGCCTGGGGGAGTGTGTTTGGAGCTGCTTAGTTTATAGTCCTTGTCAACATAAACTCTATTCATCTTCTCATCTCTCTAAATAACAGACAGAGGAGGGTTCATGATATCGCAGATGTCGTGCAACAGACTCATACAGAGTCATGCAGAATTATAGTAGTCTCCAAAACTGGATAAATTTAGTAACATTTTCAAGCCAGTGATTTAGGGAAAAGAAATTCTGTAGATTATCAACCAGGTAGAAAATAAGATCTCCGTTTTGTTGAACAGTCTCTGTAATAGGAAAGCTGTTGGAATATGCTGTTGCATGTGGGAATATCCTCACTTCACCATCCCCCCAAGGATTAAGTTACCGAAATTGCAGCTATTACAAGGAAATTGCCAGGATCTTCTCTGTTCTCTTATCAAATGATCTCGATGGCTCTTTTTTACTTCCCCCATTCCTCTTGCTGAAATCTGCTGGAGACTGTTGTGTATGAGATTCTTTTCCATTACACTTTCAGGGTGTTTGAAATCCTGTCTAGGTTATTGGCCATGGGGCGGGAAAGGGAATCTTTGAACTTGATCTGTGTGGTGACATTTTTTAAAGCAATCTCTTCCAGCTTCACAGATTGTGCTAGTGACCCTCTGTTGAAAATTGTTCCCTCACATAAACTGGATACGACTTCTGTTTCCCTATGGGCTCCCTCCAGAGCATGGATATTTTTAAAAAGTGAATTGTCATGCTTTCATAAAAACTTAATTTCAGCTTCACTTTACCTTATGATATTGACAAAAGCCCAACAGAATCATAGCATTCCCTAACCATGCACCTCACAGTTCAATTTTCCTTTATATGTCACTTTTTATAATGTGTCATTAAAGTGACTGCTTTATTATAGTTGGACTTTATTATATGTAAACTTGAAAAGGGCGCACAATCTCTGCTACTGTTTCTCAAAGCAAACATCCAAAATGACATGCTAGAGGGACACTAACTAGAGCTAAATGATTCAGGTAAAAATGGGCTGATTAGAGCAGTCAGAGTGCTCACACATTGCCAGTGGGAGAATAAAATGGTACAGTCACTATAAAAAATGGATTAGCAGTTTCTAATGAAAGTACACATACCCTTACCCTATATCCAGTAATCCTGGATGTTTATCCAATATGAAAACACATGTCCACAAAAAGACTGCTCATAGAAACCATACCCATATCCCAAGGGTCCACTAATAGGAGAATTTATGAACAAACTATAGAATATTCATATGAAGAAATACTATTCTCCAATGAAAAAGGAACAAATACAACAGGATGAATGTATCTCAAAATATTACACTGAATGAAATAAGTCTTACAGAAAAAGAATATATTGTGTGTTCTTGTTTATGTTACATTTTATATTAAGTGACTTTCTACAGTATCCATAAATCAAGCATAATTAATCTATGTGGGAAAAATCCAAACAAAGATTGCCTCTGAGAGATTGGGACTGGGTAATGGAAATAACACATATCTGAATATAAATTTGGGCTACACCAGTGTATGCATTTGTAGGAATTTACTAAACTGTATACTTAAGATTTATGCATTTCCTTAGATGTAAATTTTACTCCAAAATAAAAAGTAGAACTTAAAACAGATATGGAACTCCAGTTAATGATATATGCAATGAAACTCTCTACAACTTACTTTGAAAGACATCAAAAAAGAATAATAGATGAATATATGTATAATAATACAAATATAGTAAAAATGTAAATTATAGAATTTATGTGCTTATGTATGAATTCTCACTGTTAAATTGTTTCACATTTTCTGTAAGTTTGAAATGTTTCGTGAAATGTTGATGGGTTGGGTGGGAAGCAATAACAGCCACAATGACAAGAAAAGTCATGCTTAAAATTTTTAGTGGAAGCCAGGCACTGTGGTGCATGCATCTAATCCCAGCGGCTCAGGAGGCTGAGACTAGAGGATCACAAGTTCAAAGCCAGCCTCAGCAACTTAGCAAGGCCCTAAGAAACTCATCAAGACCCTGTCTCTAAATGAAATATAGAAAAGGGCTGTGGATGTGGCAGTGGTTAAGTGCCCCCGTGTTTAATCCCACTAAAAAAATCTTAGTGGAGCATTGCTATCTCTGTATTATTGGAGCTTTTAAATAAGAATATCATTATTTTTCACTTCATTCACTTGTTCAGCAGGCATTCTTAGGGCACCTTCTCTGTATTGAGCTGTGGTCTAAGTGCTGGGAACATAAGATAAGCATACACCCTGTCCTTAAGGAACTCACAGTCTAATGAGGGAGATGCTTCTGTGCCCTTCATGCTTGACTTTCCATAAACACAGCAAGCTTCCTTGCTGTCTTTGTTTTAGTAGTCTAAGAATTTTTAAAAGAAATAATTGAGAGAATTCTGGACTGTGTAGATTTAAAGAATGCATAAGAATCCAGTCACATGTAGGCAGTTAGCTTTAAATTACTTAAAGACTCTATGACATTCAGTGAATGAGCAGCCTCCTGAAAATCTTGGGATGGAAGTTCCCAGACAGTGTCTTCCTGGAAAGTGTCCCAACTGCTTGACTGAGATATTTCTGTGCCCATTTAACTCAAGCTCTTCAAAGAGACCAGAGTTGTAGGAACCAGAAGACTGTCTGGGACCATGTGGCACCTCCCCATCCACTCCATGTATCCTATGACTGCATACGTTGTGGTGACTGGCCCAGCCCTGGTGATTTGGAGTGAGCAGAAGAAATAACTCCTGCTTTGATCGTCCTCAAGAGAGCCTTCAGTGTTTCATTGATCTAAGTCTTCCTAGTTCTGCAGAATTCACAAATCCTGCCTCAGTAAGGAAGCTGACAGACATGTAATTCAAGCTTCCTGCGTTAACAGGTCTTGTTAGCACACTGCATTTAGCTAATGGTAAACATCAGAACGTCGCCTACAGTCTTGACTTCATGACCAGAGGTAGTAGATTTTCATTCTCCTAAGACTGGGTTTAGTCAGGAACAACTAATTTTAATGATTACATGTGGCTCTAAAACAAATTAATTTATTCAGTTCTAATATTGTCAAAGATTAAATTCAGGGAAGAAAAGGGTTAATCTGAAAGCCAAGAAAGAACATAACCTATGCCTGGGTTTAAAAATAAAAACAACTTGTTTAGTCAACTGGGCCTCTTCTAAGAAAGAAGATGTGTTTTATTTATTTTTTTAAATCATGTGACTTTTGAAAGATGGAAAAGATTTTGCAAATATTATTCTCAGATGTGGGAAATCCATGTTAGCAGTACTAGCTTATATGCAGACATGCTGAATAATACCTGTTTCACCTGGCCTGATTTGTGTCACATCTGTGCTTTCCCTTTGTGGAGAGAAAACACTCTGTACTGTCATTTTAATCCTAGTACATGATGAGCTGGGGCAGGAGGGAGTCAGCCTAGGGACAGTGACTGTTTACGCATAACAAAGCATAGTAAAGGTTACTTTGAGCCCAAATTCCATGCCCCTGGAACCTGGAATAAATAGGTTCCAGATACTCGCTTTTATATTCAGACTCCTTATGTTCATAGGTACATTCAAAGTCCCATGCAGATACCTAAGTGCTGAAAACTATGGGATAGGTCTATAATCTCAGGTATAAAGCTTTAGCACCAGAAGAAATTTGGTAATCATCTAGTACTGTGATTCCCAAACTTGGTTCGTCTTAAATCACCTGGGAGTGTTTGAAAAATAGATTTTGGGGCCATAATGATTCTGACTCTCAGCTTGGGCTGAGAATCAACAGTTTAAGTAAATTTCCCACACATGATTCAGGTGATCAGCCAGTTTACAACTCTATTAATTTGTAGTCACCAGCCCTATTCACAGTTTTGCAGATGTGGCAACTGATGTCCAAAGAAGTTGTGCTCTGCCCACAGTCACACAGCTAAAGCCAGGGAGGTAGAACTCTAGTCTTAATTCCCTTTGCAGTGCCTGAAGGAGCAGTTACACAGACCAACTATTTCATGCTTGTTCTCTGAACTGAAATCACTTATCTCTAAATGTTAGTTACCTTATCTGCAAAATGTTTTGATAACATCTTAGTTGTCATATTAGTTTTCTGTAACCACCATAACAAATTACCACCAATGCGATGAGTTAAAACAACAAATTATTTTCTAAAAGTTCTGGATCAAAATCAAGATATCACGTATGTGCCCCACCCCCACCTCCCCACATGTCTTCCTTGCCTCTTCCAGCTGGTAGCTCCAGGGATTCCTTGGCTTGTGACTTGCAGAACTCTAGTCTCTGCCTCTGTCTACATAACCTCTTTCCCCCATGTTTTCTCTTCTGTCTCTCATAAGGACATTGGTTTTAGGGCCTATCTGGTTTATCCACAATGATCTCATTTTGAGATTCTTGACTAAATTACATCTGCAAATAGCCTTTCCAGATACAGTCAAATTCTCAGCTACTAGAGTTTAAAACATAGACATATCTTTTTTGGATCACCATTCAACCTACTATAGTTCCCCCTCTAGTCCTCAAAAATTTACATCTATTCCATGGGCAAAACATATTTACCCTTTCCCGACATTCCCAAATTACAATTCTACGTAATTCTATGTCTAAAATCTCATTTAAATATCACCAGTTCTAAAGTCCCAAATTTTCTATTCTAAATCATCAGAAAGTGGTAAGACTCTGGGTATGGCTCATTCTGGGCACAAGTATTCTCTATGGACCTATGAATATAGAAAACAAATTACCTATTTCAAAATACAGTAATGGAATAGGGCAGGGTGGGCATTTCCATTCCAAAAGAGAGAAATTGAGGATATAAAGGAGTCACCAGTTCCAAGTGAGTTTGAATTCAGCAAGACCAACTCCATTAGGTTTCCAGGCTGGAACTAATCCTCTGTGGTTCTTGGCGATGCCCTCTGAACCCATTGCTATGCCTTCCCGATGCCCTCTGGACCCATCACTATGCCTGCCTTGTGCTGGCTCCATTAGCCTCTACTTCTACACCCGTGGCTCTCCTGTAGAAATCATCCTTTTCTTTTCTTGAAAGGTGGTATATATTTGCAGCTAAGTAGTTCCATTAACCTATTTTCTGCTTGTAGAATTTTCAAAGTTCACCAACCCTTCTTTTATTTGACTTGTCTGTATCCCTTTCAGTCCACACTGGTAGTATTTTTTCTGATTCACAATTATTTAAAATCTTGTACCATGTGTCACAGGAATCCATACTGAGACAAAAGGGTCCTCTATAAATCTCTCCTGGATGATTCCATCACTATTCCTGGCTTCTGCTGAGATGGTTGAATCACACACCAAATCTGTAAACCCTAGGTTTGTCCAGCCACACCCTTGGCTTTATCTTTTGAGCAGACTTTTTTTACCAGTTAATTTCCTGACTTTGGCATCCAGAATCTCCCAAATCATCAAGTGCTGATTCCTTCATCAATTTATGTCTTTTCTCTCACATTTTACCAGAGGAAATGAGGAATCCAGCTGCACTTCCAATATTTTGCCTGGAAATGTCCTCAGCTAAACGTGCAAATTTGTTGCTTGCAATTTCTTTCAGCCAAGCTTTTGCCGCTACGTAGCAAGGATCACCTTTCCCTCAGTTTCCAATGATGTGTTCCTCATTTCTTTCTGAGACCTCAGCAAAATAACCTTTAATGTTTATATTTCTACCAGCCATTCTGTCAGGATGATATACACATTTTTTTAAATGGGTTCTTCTGAGTTACACATGACAATAGGATTCATTTTCACATAATCATAAAAGCATAGAATATAATTTCTTCTAAATCAGTCCCCAGTACTTTCCTTTCCCTTTCCTGCTACCTGCCCCCTTTCCCTTCACTCTAATCCACTCATCTTTTTGCTCTTTACTTAGTTATTTTTTTAAATTAGTGTCTTGTGGATGTACACAACAGTGAGATTCACTGTGCTGTATTCATATAAATACATGGGAAAATTGGGTTAGATTTACTCACTGTCTTTCCCTATCCCACCCGTCTTTCTCCTTTGTCTAGGCTACTGATCTTTCTTCTATTCTTTTTTTATCTCCCCCTATTTTGTATTAGCTTCCACATATCAGAGAAAACATTCAACTTTTGACTTCTCAGGACTGGCTTATTTCACTTAGCATGATAGTTTCCAATTCCATTCATTTACCAGAAAAATGTCATAGTCATTCTTCTTTATGACTGAGTAATACTCCATTGTATATACCACATTTTCTTTATCCATTCATCAGTTGAATGGTACTTACGTTGGCTCCAAAGCTTAGCTATTGGATATACACATTTTCTAAAGTGATAGAAACTTTTCCACTATACTCTTTACTTGTATATGAGCCTTCCTTAGAATTGCCTTGAACATGTATATTTCTACAGTCTGTACAGACTCTACTTCTATAGTTTCTTCAAAACTTTTTCCATCATTTACCTCAAAATTTTTCCAACATCTTCCTATTACCTGATTTCACAGTCATATATACATTTTTAGGTATTTATTAGAATAGCAGTTATCTTCCAAGTACAAAAATCTGTATTAGTTTCCTAGGACTAAAATTGGCATAAACTTCATGGCTTAAAACAACAGAAATTTATCCTGTCACAGCTCTAGAGGCCAGAAATCTGAAATCAAGGTGTTGACAAAACCACGCTCCCTCTGAAGGTTAGCCTTTTCCAGCTTCTGGTAGCTCCAGGGATTCCTTGGCTTGTGGCCTGCATAACTCCAGGGTCTGCCTTGGTCTTCTTATCATGTCTTCTCTTCTGGCTCTTATAAGGATACTGTTTGTTGGATTTATAGTCTGTCCAGGTAACCCACGATGATCTCAAAGACCTTTTCCCCAAATAAGATCAAATATATGACAGAACCTAGATTTTAACCCAAGTCTGTCAGACAATGAAACTGCAGCTTTCAGTCTCTACATTATATTACCTCCCAATATGTTACTTTTTCAGAATAGAACTTGTTGTAATCATATAAAACTCTCTGATATAATAGCAGAGAGTAGCGATGTGTTCCCATCAGCCACCCCCCCCAACACACACATGTCAACCAAGAAGGAATATTTATGTAGACCATAGGGGCAGACATTTCACCCTGTTTATATAAATGCAATTAAATAAAATTGTACAATTTCCAAAAATAACTGTTATAGCTGTGGCTCCTGTGCCCACCTTCCCTTTCCTGTGCCCCAGTGTTATTCAGGAGTTACCAAATTGGAAGATGTTATAATGTTTACGTATAATGGGAGTGATCTGGTAGAGGAAAAAGTTGATGCTTCTAGTGAGAAAGGGGAGATAATTAAGGGAACAAAGCCCTTAAAAAGACAGAAAGGATTAGGATGATTATTATTATATTTTTTTTAGAGAGAGAGAGAATTTTTTAATATTTATTTTTTTTAGTTTTCAGTGGACACAACATCTTTGTTTGTATGTGGTGCTGAGGATTGAACCCGGGCCACACGCATGCCAGGCGAGCGCGCTACCGCTTGAGCCACATCCCCAGCCCCAAGATTAGAATTAATTGCACAAGGGAATTGACAAGGCCAGTTGATCCATGATACCAGATGGAAGGGTGCTGATAGATTTGATGGTGATCAAACTGTGTAAACAATAACAGTTATCTAGTGTTGATGTTGATCAGGTGTGAAGTTACTTAAGCTTTTGCTTGCTAAATGTTAAATAATAAATCTTTCAAATTTTATTTTAGTTATTCTATTCATGATTGTACATAATGGATAAAGGTACAAAAGGGAAGAACTAAGAAAATGCCATGTATCATTCTACCCAGTGATCAATAAATTATGCTTTTTCTCTCCAGGAAAAATCAAAACACATGCAAATGTGTATTTGCCTGAAAACTAATTGTCTCAAGTGCTACTGAGGTTATGGTTTCAAACTTCAACTATGTCATTTTTCTTATTTAGAAAAGTTAAAATTAAAATGCAGCCCATACATGTATCCTATTACCTAATTTTTAATACCTCTAACAGTTTTGCAAATGTTTGCCTTCAGTTTCAGTGGGAACGTATTTGGTTCATATCTGTTCCTACCACTAGAGCACTAATCTAGCCAATATGCATGTGACAGCAGATGTGTCATTGTCATACCCATTCCTTCCAGACTGGGCATTTGAATTAATTACTTCTCTAGATTACTAGAGTCTGATGGAAAACAAGTTGTATTATGCCAACATAAATCCCAGCATACACTTTAGACACACAGGCATGTGGAAACCCTGTTCCAAGAAGTTGGTTTATGATGAAAGGCTTAGAATCTAAGTAGAAATGAAGAGGATGTTTTTAAAAAGACAACTATGGAGACATTTCCACTATCAAATAGAAAGTAAACAAGTGAAATAATGAAGACCTACCTGTGCTTCCTTTATTTTCGGGAAACAAATTGAAAGTGAGTTTCTAACAAGTGATGAGAGGAAAGGGAACCATAAATTTTCAAAAACTATAATGGATTTCAAATCAAGTAACTTTATCAGCTCACAGATTTCTGCAAGCTCTTCTGTAAACTTTTGCCAAGTACACTCATGTCTAGACAACGTTGTCAGGATCAGAAAGGTACTGACCAGTTTGATATACTATAATACAGGCTATCACTGGGCAACACATTGTGACTTTGATTGGTGCCATACTTGAACAAGAATTTGGAAATTGTCTTTATTTCCCAAAATTATAAAAATGAATGAAACTTGATTATGCTCTACTATGTTTTCCAAACTTTGTGTTACTTTCTGAATGAAAGATTTCCTTAAAATAACCCAGGGAGTAAAACTTCCAGATGCTAAGGAGTAAACAGTTAAAAAAAAAAAACAGGCTAGCTCACTGCTTTCAGGAAGCTTACATTCTAATAGACAGGTTTAAATAATCTAAATAAAGATTGAGCTTAGACACCCTTGACCTTTAACCTAAATAAAGCTGTTAGATCAGATTGAATCCTATGAAGCTACCAATATCTAACAAACACTGCAATTTCATGCAGTTTATCCAGCTGTTAATGAGGTAAATGCCTCCCAAAGGAGACACTTGCCCCCATTCCTTTGATACACTTTATTGTCATAAACTAAGAATGATCATAAGAAGCAAGTAAAGTCACTGGCTAATGGTTTTCCCTTAACATTTGACCCGCTTAAATTGTTTATTCAGCAAGCATTTATTGTACACCTTCCCTGTGCGGGGATTCTTTCGTGAGTTGGATATATGATATTGAACAAGACAGACCAGGGTCCACAGTCTGTTGAAAGCTGATGGAATCAGACAAGACACAAATGACTATATAAACAATGAATTATCAGGTAATGATAAGCTTTATAATAAAAATAAACTATATGCATTGACTTTTGTAAGTGCTATTAGAAATACCTATTTGGAATAAACCTTACAGATCTTTTACATAATTAAAGATAAAAACCCTGCGTGTGTGTGTGTGTGTGTGTGTGTGTCTACTATCCCACATATGAGAAAGAATCTATGTGGAAAAAAATCCTCTCCTAGAATTCAGTTACAGAAATATATTTGCCTCTTTAGATGCATGTTATTGAAACTAGAAATGTGATGTTTTTCTCCTTTTATTTGACTGCCAGGAATTCAGTAAAACTTACATTTAGTGCTCCATCCAGTGATAAATCCAATCCACATTTCTAGTTCATCTTTCTTTCCAATTTTTTTCTTTGCTTTATTGTTTTTTACTCTTTTTTCTGTTTTATTTTATATATATCTATCTTACGTCCTTTTTGATAGTAGGCTGTATTAATAACAATTCAATTACCTCTTAATGTAGAACTTTTTAGTTTATTCTACAAATATTTATTGAGCATTTACTGTGCTAGACACAAAGATAAAGCAATGATCAAAACAGATCTGATAAAAGTAATTACTGTTGAAAATGGACTTTTGTGTTCTCAAAGAAGTGAACAATCACATCTCAATGTTTTGATGGAAGACTGGATACTCAGAAAGCAGATCAACTTCAGGTAACAGTCTTCAGATGAGCCTACACTACATATGGCATATGATAAAAAAAAAATTAAAGGAAATTTAGGCTAAAATGCCTCTGCCTACAAAGACTTTAAAGTTTTATAAACCCAGATAAAACTATTATTTATAAGTTTCTCTGCTAAGTACTGCTTATGAGAAAATGATGACTTTTAAAACCTATATCTTATCTTCAAAGACCGTCTGTCTAGTTGGTAAATAAAACCCAAATCCAAGATTAAAGGACTTGAGGTATAGGTATATAACCTGTCAAGGAACATGGAATTAATGAAAAAACTCAAATGTGTTTTTTAGTCGTTATCACTTTTCTACTTACTAAATAGTTCATGTTTTAGCAGAGGGAGTGAGGTAATATGGAAAAGAATTTCCAAAAGACTAGAATGTAGACCAGTATCCCATGACCATGGGATAGCATAACCATCATCAACAGAATCATTGTGAGATTTGGTGGTATATTATTATAGGATCTTTGGAGAAAGACTCTTCAGGGACAGCTAGTCTATCTTCCATTTTCCAGTCATCTTCCATCTACACCATAAAAGGAAAGACGACAACCTTTCTAACTCTCCAAGATTCTTACAAGTTCAAGTTCAGAGCATCTTAATAAGCCTTCCAAACCTCCTCATCAGATAAATCAAAACAAATTATTAAAAGGCCCAAAGTATTCACTTTGAAAAAAAAATCTACCAACCAGCCTCACTCTTCTGTTCCACCAAAAGAATCTCAGCTGTTGGCCAATCATCATATTCTAATAAATTTGCAAATTTCCCAAGTTTGCTTTCCAAAGCAGCTGTAGAAAAGGAGCTGGGAGTTTACATGAGTAGTTGCACTCACGAACTTCAGCCTGCCAAAAAGTGTCTTAATTTCATAGCAGATCTAAAAAGGAGAATTTTGACATCTGGATAAGGCCAGAGACACACCATCAGGTCATCACAGTATATTATCCTTGGGAAACCCTGGAAGAAGAGCTAGAGGAAGATTTAAAACTTTTAAAAAGACACTAAGCAAACAACTATATCTGTGTGATAAGGGCATCATCCCTAGCATTCTTTTTCTCAGGCAGTAGTCTCTGAGACAGAAAAGGAAGAAAAGATTTAAGGGGAATATAAGTGTAATTCCTTGATTATTCAAGTCTCATTATTTAAAAAAGAGCTGTAGTAGACATAAAATACAAGTATTTCACATTTTTAAAAGTGGTATAGCGTTTTTTAGGTTAATAAAAAATTGTTCAGAAAGTACAGAGAGTTTCCACAGGCCTGATGCCCTTGCCACAGCTTCCTGTCTTGGGTACATCTTGTATTAGTATGAGTATGTGTGTGTGAGGGATGCAGGATACAAATCACCTTTACTTAGGAAAGGATGTTTAGTCCACACAGCCCTATGGCATCTTCTCTGCTTCACCTAGCCATTCCTCCACCAGGAACTTAGCCTACAGGTGGCTCACATAGGGCTTAGGAATCCTGCATGCAGCATTGCAGAAACGAGAGAGAGAGAGAGAGAGAGAGAGAGAGAGAGAGAGAAAGAAATATATATATATATATGTATATATGTTATAAAATATGAAATAACATATATATAATAACATATGTGTGTGTGTGTGTGTGTGTATATATATCACTATGTATCAAAAAAAAGTAGATTCACTGTCCTCAAAATCTGTGCTCCACCTGCTCTTCCCTTCCTAGCTTATCACCCTTAACCCAGCCCCCTGGCAAAAACTGATCTTTTTAACTGACTTCATAAATTTTCCATTTTTGGACTGTCATATTTGAAATCATACAGCACATAGCCTTTCCCGGTTAGCATTTTTCACTTAGCAGTGTCCTTTAAAGGTTGTTTCATGTCTTTTTATAGCTTGATAGCTCATTTCTTATGTATCATTGAATAATCTTCCGTTGTATGAATGTATCACAGTTTGTTTATCCATTCACCCATTGAAAGACATCTTGTTGCTTTCAGTTATGAATAAAGTTGCTATAAACATGTGCAGGTTTTTGGTTAGATAAATTTTCAACTTACTCAAATAAATACCAATTGCTAGATTATATGCTAAAAGTATGTTTTATGATTAGTTTTGTAAAAAACAGACAAACTACCTTCTAAGTGGCCATCCTGTTTTGCATTCCCACCAGCAATAAGTGAGAGTGCCTACTGTTCTACATCCTCAACAATGTTTTCAGTGTGGTCAATGTTTTGGAGGTTTAGCCATTGTAATAGGTGTGTAACAGTGTTTCTTAATTTTTTGAATTTGCAATTCCCTGATGGCCTGCAGTGATATTGAATGCTTTTTCTTATGCCTATTTGACATCTGTATATCTTCTTGGTGAGGTGTCTGTTCCAATCTTTTTTTCCATTTTCTAATTAGATTGCTTTCTGATTGTTGAGTTTCAGGAATTCTTTGTACATTTTGAAAACAAGTCCTTTATAAGCTATGTGCCTTGCAAATATTTTCTTCCAGTCTGTGGTTTGTCTTTTCATTCTCTTGACACAGTGTCTTTCACAGAACAGAAGTTTTTAATTTTAATGAAGTGAAGCTTATCAGTTGTGCCTTTGCTATTGTCTCTGAAAAGTCATTGCCAAACCCAGGGTTACCTAGATTTTCTCCTATTATCTTCTAGGAAGTAGTTTTGCCTTTTACACTTAGGTCTGTGATCCATTTGAGTTGATTTTCGTGAACGAAGTGAAGTCTGTCTCCATTCTTTCCCCTTCCCCTTCTTTTTTCCCCCAGTACTCTTGGTTAAAAGATTGTCCTTTATCCATTAAATTGCCTTTGCTTATTTGTCAAAGATCAGTTAACTGTATTTGTGAGTTTATTTTGGCGCCTCCATTCCGCTCCATTAATCATGTCTTCCCACAATGTTGCACTGTCTTGATCGCTGTAGCTTTAGAGGACATTTGAAGCTGGTAGTGTAGATCCTCTGACATTGTTCTCTTCCTTCAGTGTTATGTTGGCTATCCTGGACCTTTTGCCTTCCTATATAACCTTTAGAATCAGTTTGTGAATATCCACAAAATAACTTGCTGGGATTTGGATTTAGATTATATTGAATCTGCAGGTCAAGTTAAAAAGAATGAACATCTAAAAGAAATTGAAGAATACCAAAATATATGGAGAGATATTTCATATTCATGGATCAGGGAAGACTTAAAGATGTTAAAATAGGGGCTGGGGTTGTGGCTCAGTGGCAGAGCTCTGGCCTCATGCATGTGAGGCACTGGGTTCAATTCTCAGCACCACATAAAAATAAATAAACAAAATAATGGTACTGTGTCCATGTATAACTAAAAAATATTTTTTAAAAAAAGATGTTTAGATGGCAGTACTCCAAAAATTGATCTGTAGCTTCAACAACTTTGATGAAATCCCAGTTGGCTTCATTGCAGAAATTGATAAGCTGATCTAAAGTTAGTATGGAAATGCAGGTTTCTCAGAAGTCAAAACAATCTTGAGAAAGAGCAAAAGGGATTCATCTTCTTGATTTCAAAACTTACTATGAAGCAACAGTAATCAAGACTGTGTGGTACTATGTTAAGGATAAAAGTGTAGATCAACAAAACAGAATTGAATGGTCAGGAAAAAAACCCTTGTGTTTCTTAGCCCATTCATCTATTGATGGGCATCTAGGTTATTCCATAAATTGTGATATATATACACAATGGAGTTCTACTCAGACACAAAGCAGAATGAAATTATGGCATTTGTAGGTAGATGGATGGAAAAGGAGAGTATTATACTAAGTGAAATGAGCCAGACTCAGAAACTCAAAGGTCAAATGTTTCTCTCATATGTGGAAACAGGAGTAAAATAAAGGAGAGGAGGAGGAAAGACTAGAATATTGTAAAGATATAGGGAAGATCAGTAGTATAGAAGAAGGAAATTGATGGACAGAGTGAAGAGATAGGGGAGGGGAGGGAATATGGAATGAATTCTTTAAAAAGCGTGTTATGTGCATATATAAATATACCACAGGGACTTTACCTTTATGTATAAGTAAAAAGAACCAATCAAAAACAAATAAATAGACGACCAAAAGGAACTCTAGCAGAGTAGAAGAAGGAGAGTGGGGGAGGGGAGAAAGGACAGGAGGGAAAAGGGCAGGATGTGAAATTCCAAGCATGTATGATTTTGTCAGGATGAACCCAATTACCATGTATAATTACAATGCTCTAATAAAGAAGGTTCAAAAAGTTTTTAAAAACCTTTGCATTGGTAGCCAGTTAATTTTTGACAAGTGTTTGAAGATAATTCATTGGAGGAAAGAATAATCTGTTCCACAAATATCGCTGTGACAATTGGATATCCACAGGCAAAAAATAATAAAGTTGGACCCTTTGATATACTGTACACAAAAATTAACTCAAAATGTATGAAAGACCTACATATAACTAAAACTGTAATTCTTAGGAAGAAACATTAGAGTAAATCTTTTGGCCTTGGTTAGATGGTTCCATTTTTTTATATGACATCAGAGTACAAGTGGAAAATGAAAAGTAAATTTGAATCAATCAGAATTTAAAACATCTGGGCTACAAATAATACTACCAAGAAAGTAGAATGAAAACCAGCAGAATGGGAGAAAATGTTGGCAAATCATATATCTGAGAAGAGGCTTATATTCAGAATACATACAGAATTCTCATAAATCAATTCAATGTAATTTTTTAAATAAAAAGGATTTTAATAGGTACTTATCCAAAGAATATAAGAAGTCAATAAGCACATGAAAAAAGGCTTAATATAATTAATTATTAGGGAAATTTAAATAAAAACTATAAGGAATGATATGACATGCTCATCAGGATGGCTATAATCAAAAAGACAAGTAACAACAACTATTTTTGAGGATCTAGAGAAATTGAAGCTCTCATGAATTTCTGGCGTGGATATAAAATAATTAAGCCACTTTGGAAAACAGTCTGGCAGTTCCTCAAAAAGTTAAACATGGAGTTACCATGTGATGTAGCAATTCCACTTCTAGATGTGTATCCGAGAGTAGTGAAAGCATTTGTGCACATGAAAACTTGTGCGATGAATGTTCACAGCAACTTTATTCATAATAGCCAAAATGAAGACACCCCTAATTTCCTTGGACTGATGCCTGGATAAAAAATAAATCCATACAGTAGAATATTATTGAGTAATAAAAAGGAATGAAGTGATGTTATATACTATGACATGGATGAACCTTCAAAACAGCACATTAAGTCAAAGGAGCCAACTTGTAAGACCACATTTTATATGACTGCATTTATATAAATGTCCAGTGTAGGCAAATCTAGAAGACAAAGCAGCCAGGAGAGGGATGAATAAGATGACTGAAGATGGGTGCATAGTTTCATTTTGGGGTGATGAAAATATTCTCAAGTGATTGTGGTGCCAATTGTACAATTCAGTGAGCATTGAAGACTGTGGAGTTCTAGACTGAATGGTGAATTATATGGTTCTGAATTTTATCTTTTTTTTAATTTTTATTGTTGGTTGTTCAAAACATTACATAGTTCTTGATGTATCATATTTCACACTTTGATTCAAGTGGGTTATGAACTCCCATTTTTACCCCGTATACAGATTGCAGAATCACCTCAGTTACACATCCATTGATTTACATATTGCCATACTAGTGTCTGTTGTATTCTGCTGCCTTTCCTATCCTATACTATCCCCCCTCCCCTCCCCTCCCGTCCCCTCTTCTCTCTCTACCCCCTCTACTGTCATTCATTTCTCCCCCTTGTATTTGTTTTTCCCTTTCCCCTCACTTCCTCTTGTATGTAATTTTGTATAACCCTGAGGGTCTCCTTCCATTTCCATGCAGTTTCCCTTCTCTCTCCCTTTCCCTCCCACCTCTCATCCCTGTTTAATGTTAATCTTCTTCTCATGCTCTTCGTCTCTACTCTGTTCTTAGTTACTCTCTTTATATCAAAGAAGACATTTGGCATTTGTTTTTTAGGGATTGGCTAGCTTCACTTAGCATAATCTGCTCTAATGCCATCCATTTCCCTGCAAATTCTATGATTTTGTCATTTTTTAATGCAGAGTAATACTCCATTGTGTATAAATGCCACATTTTTTTTTATCCATTCGTCTATTGAAGGGCATCTAGGTTGGTTCCACAGTCTTGCTATTGTGAATTTTATCTTAACTAAGCTATATTTTTGTAATTCAAATGCTTCCCAAGTCCAAAAGTGAAACAAAATTTTGTTTCCTTTTTTCTTTCCCAGACTTGGCTCTCTCCTGCCTCTTCTCCATCCACACTTCAAGTCAGCAGCCTCCAAGGAGCACTCAGTTTACAGCCCCTGTTGCCCCAGTGTCAGATGCTGTAGAAATATATTATACAGAGCAGAAATCAAAAAGTCATAGTATGTGAAGTCCGACACAAACTGGCAATTACACAGAGATTCAGAGGTCAGGTAGGGGCCGAGGGTAAGAAGGACAGAGTTGACTAGTTGACTCCGGAATACATTTAAATTCTTTTTACCATCAAGCTTGCTTTCCATTGTCAGTAAGAGAGAGGCTTTACTTCATTCATGGTCTGTTTTCTTGTTTATTATCTGAGTTGGTTTCTTTGCATGTGTTTTCTTAAAAAATTTTGCTGAATCTTTGTTCCTTAAAGTATTTGCCCTCATTCTCTATCAAAACTATTTGATTTGAAATTCACATATGTACTTTTAAATTTCCTTATTATATTCTCAGAGAGAAAGGTGTATTTAGCCAATAATAAGAAATTAATGATCAGGCTGAGCATGGTGGCACACACCACCATGACTCAGGAGGCTAAGACAGGAGGATTATAAGTTCAAGTCCAGCCTCAGCAACATAGCAAGGCGCTAAGCAACTCAGAGAGACCGTTATTTTAATAAAAAATTAAAAGATCTGTGGATATAGCTCAGTGGTAAAGCATCCCTGGGTTCAATCCCCAGTATGTATGTGTATGTATGTATGTATGTATATATATTTTAAAAAATCTGTGATCAGAAATAAAGGATTGGGAGGTGGCATCCCAAATACAATTACAAATACAGATATCTGGCACACAGTATACACACCTTCTTTCTACCTTGAACGAATTCCCATCTTAATGGTGTATTGAACTTTGCATTCCCTCTGCCTTATATAACACCTATTACTTCATATATGCTCCATAAATATTTATGAATGAACTACTTGGATAGCTTTGACGTAATACTTCTTTCTATTCTAAATGGGCCTCTCTACCTTTTTCTTTTCCAATCCTATCTTTCCTTCTTGAAGTCTCGAGAAACATTGACAATGCATAGCATTTATAGCTGTGCCATCTCTCTACCTAGCAAGTAGATAATCATTCCAGAAGAGAGAACATGATCACTACTCTGCTGTGGTTGAATATGGGACTAGTGATTGGTGTTGATGGTGATCACACTCATACATAGCACAGACTTTGTCAAGGAACAATGGGATCACCTGAGACCATGTAGAAGAAACTGAGACTGCACTGGGCCCTCAGAATTTTGATGTCCCTCTTTGACTGTCCCACTGTTATCTATTTGCACTAAATATGGCTAGATGACAGTTAAGGCATAAATTGCCAGGAAAATAACCGTGTCTTTCAAGATCCTTCTGCTGAGTCACAGAAATCCCAGCCACTTTGCCTGTGGAATAGCATTGCTAATTGATTGAGTCACCATGGGCCAAACATGTCAAAACAATTCAGAGACAGGGATGGTGCTGGTATGAAATTTCCAGGGGATTCTGCAAAACATAAAAATATTTGAATTTCTTAGGAGATACCTTGAAGGAAAGTGTATAGAAAATAACACTGTATTTGAAAAACAAATATTTAGTGATTTGGGAAGTCTGAACTCAAGATAGTACTGAAAAGGATGTGATTTTTACTTCCCTTTGCCCTCAGAGTAGTGTTATTTCCCAATATCAAAGAAAATCAGGATTCAGAATATTTCAAACCATTTACTCCTCTTGTGTATTAGTAGCCTAATGTTACAGCCCTGCTCTCCAGCTGCCTTGCGCCTGCAACCGTAAATCAATACCAGCTCTACTGGTAAGCAGCCCGTGTTGCTGAAGGGTTATATACTTTGATTTTCCAAGAGGCCGCCTGGTCTAGTCAAGGGAGAAACATTTGCAGTCCATTTTGGTTCAGTTCAAGAATCTGATGGAAGTAAATTAACTCTTCGAGATGTCGGTTTTGTTTCCATAAAATGTGAGCAGGAATCCTTTCTTCTCAGGAATGATCAGAATGATTAATACAGCATTTGTTAGATGCTTTAAGCTCTGTCATGAATTGCCGTCTGTTAAGCTCTTCTGTATGGCTGTGTCAGCTGCAAAGGTTTATAGGCCCTTTGAATGGGGATCTAGAGAGGCACAATATATCTGTGAAAAGATAAGCCACAATGCAAAGTGGTGTGTGATAAGCACTTAATAAGTGGTATAGCAATGGGAAGGAGAGGTGAGCAGAAACTGCCACGGGATGGAAAGGCTTCTGGGAGACCAAGGGCCTTAACCATAAAGCAAAGGGGAAGGCAAAGATGTTGCCTCATGAAAGGAGCACAACATGTCTGAAGGACCATGGCTGGCAAACAGGGCTGGAGGAAGGAAGTCTTAAACCAGAAAGCCCTGTGCACCTGTGAAGTGAGATTCTTTTATGTTCAGTTCCTAGACAGCACCATTTAGAAGCGATATTTGTCAGTTCTGTCTCCATTTCCTAGTCCCTTTTATTTAATAAAGAAGGTAAGATTTCACAGTTAGATGATCTTTTGAGATTCTTGGTTTTCATGGTAATTTTTTGAGGGGTATTTTCGAAGAGTGTCTTTTCCTGATCCTAACAATAATATGTTTATTGTGAGAATTTTGAAATGTATAGAAAATTATAAATTTGAGATATTACTGAAGATATTATTTAACATAGATTTGTGTCTTGTTTTTTCACTTAATATCATGAGTATTTCTTCATATTATCAGAAATTATGTTAGCATCACTTTTTATATTCTACTTTATAGAATGTAATTTTTAACTATTATTCTGTGAAAGACATTTATATTGCTTCTAGTTTTGCCCTAGTATAAATAACTAGGACATAACTATTATGGACATCCGGTATGCATATCTTTGTCTATATTTATTTGCTCATTAGATCCTTATATCAATTCCCAGAAGCAGAATTTCTAAGTTAAATCATGTGAACATATTATGACTCTTGATGTATTAATAAATTCCTTTCTAGAAAGGTTTTACCAATTTATCCCCATATGTAATATATGAGAGGGACTATTTTAATCTCACTGTGACTAATATTAAATACTCTATTTTTAAAAGGTTTGCTAAATAGGCCAAAGGTATCACATCGTTTTAACTTGCATTTCTTTAATTGCTCTTGAGGCTGAATATTCTTTAGAGCTATTTTCCATTTATGTTTCTTCCTCTGTGAAGTATCTAATAATATCCATTGTCTTTGTCCATGTTTCATAGGTGTATTCAATTCTTATCAATTACAGCTCTTTGTGTAGTGACATTACTACTCCTTTGTCCTTTCTACTAAAGTCATTTTCTCCAGTTTATATACCTTTTATTTTATTTTTTTAACGTAAGGTTTTAATTTCTTTGAGGTCAAATCTGTAACTTTCCTTTTTGGTATCTCTTACTGCTTTTATTCTTTGAAAGTTCTCCCACATTCCGAAAAAAGATTAATACCTTCATTTTTTTTTCTTTATTGCTCGCTCCACTTTTCAATATGTAGATTACAGATACATCTAGAATTTATTTTGGACAATCAGTGTTAACTGCTTTATTCTTTAGCTGTTTCCATTGATAGAAAAATCATTTTTATTAGTTCTTTTTAGATATACATGACAGTAGAATGTATTTGACTTATTTTAATATGTGGAATAAGCTGCCCATTCTTGTGGTTGTACATGATATAGAATTACACTGGTCATGTATTCATAGATGCACCTAAGAAAGTAATGTCCAATTAATTCTACTGTCTTTTCTGTTTCCATTCATTTTAAGTGTTTGTTTATGGACTCTTTTTTTTTCATTAAGTTCTAATTAGTTATACATGACAGTAGAATGCATTTTGACACATGATACATAAATGGAGTATAACTTCTCATTTTTCTGGCTGTACACGATGTAGAATCACGCCAGTTATGTATTCATGTATGCACATAGGGTAATAATGTCTGACTCATTCTACTATCCTTTCTACCTAACCCCAAGCACCATCCCCTCCCTTCACTCCCCTTGCTTAGTTTAAAGTACCTGTATTCTTCCCTAGCTGCCCCCACAACACATTGTGAATTAGCATCTGCATATCAGAGAAAACATTCAGCCTTTGGTTCTTTGGGATTGGCTTACTTTGCTTAGCATGATATTCTCCAGCTCCAACCATTTACCTGCAAATGCATTCTTCTTTAAGGCTGAGTAATATTCCATTGTGTATATATACCACATTTTCTTCATCCATTCATCTGTTGAAAGACACCTTGGTTCCATAGTTTAACTAGTGTGAGTTGAGCTGCTGTAAACATTGATGTTGCTGCGTCACAATAGTATGCTAATTTTAAGTCCTTTGGGTATAAACTGAGGTGTGGGATAGCAAGGTCAAATGATGGTTCTATTCCAAGTTTTCTGAGGAATCTCCATACTGCTTTCCATAATGTTTGCACCAATTTGCAGCCCCACCAGCAATGTATGAGTGTACCTTTTCCCCAGTTCTTGCCAACATTTATTGTTACTTGTATTTTATGTACTCTTTTTTAACCACTGTTCTCCAACACATACCTATAGAATCTGTTCCTTCACTCTTACTAATATGTTGTTTTAATTCCTGCTTTCATTAATGCTGTTCCTAGCCTAAAATGCCCTGTGTTTGACCATCTCCCAGCAGTACTTCAACACCCAGATCAAATCCAAATTACTCTAGCCAGCTTTCTTATTCCTGTCCTTCAAATTCTAGTGGCAGTAGTAGTCTATGCATAACAATTGAACATGTAAATTCATTTTATCCTATGTGTAAATCTTATTTTCTCAGATACTGTAAGCTTTTTTAAAGAAACTATACATATTACAGAGCACTAAGAATTTTTAAAATATATGATAAGGTCCTTAGTTAAAGTGTTAGAATGCAGAGGTTCCATGGTTGTGTATATACGACACTTGCTGCCAGCATATCATGGAGCTAGTATAAGAGACTCTGTAATAACAGTGGTGAAATAAGGTATTATCTCCATTTCACATAAGATAAAATGATATGCCTTCATTGCTTAACGACAGTGCTCAGAAATCAGACCCCACAAATTCAGTCTTGTCTTTCTATTAGCTCTTCCCTTTCCAGAGTTTTCTTCTCAAATAAGAATTTCTTTTACATTTAGCTCATATTTCTCAAAGTATGTTCAATAGCATCATGGGCCCATAGCATGCTAATAAGTGACCAGCAGCAAAAGAGTTCCACAACAAATAAATTTGGGACAGGCTGAGTTAAACAAACATGCTACTTAATGACTATAGTTAAGCAAACTTACTGCTTTGGGAACTCTTTTCTTCTTCTTTTAATGCTATTCTAGTCCCTTTCCTTTCTATTTCACCCTTTTCTTTCTTTCTCACTTCTATTCCTTCTTTGGTTTTCTGTCTAGGTTATGTTGCACAATTAAGTGATCCTGGCATTTTAAAATACTTTGAGATGGGGATACCTGTCAGTAGGAATCCCCTGTCTTGATATAATTATATCCATTACCACACACACACAAAAAAAGCCAAAGCTTCACCAACAGTGTAAATTTTAAGAACGTTAATAAGTGGCATGTGGTATCTATTTCTCTGAACACAGGCAGCTTTTCTGAAAGAAATATGTTGAGTTAATGTGCTATAATTTACCAATTTAAATCTTTGTTGGAAAGTTAGATTGTATCTAATTTTGCTTTTGTAAGTGACTCTATAGCACACATTTTCATGCTGTGTTAACTATAAAGGAATGAAATGAAAATGGAATATTTGTGGATTGTCTCCATTTCCTCTTTTGGGACGCTCTATAGCCTTCATTGGGGAGCTCATTGCCTGTCTCCCTCTGATAGGTAATACCTGGCTTCTTCCAGGTCTGCAAAGAGATGTCTTATTATTATAACCATAACTTAGATTAATCTTGTCCCATGATCACAAAAGTGTAGCTTTAAAGAAAATGCGAAACTGATTATGTTTCAGCCTATTAGAATTTTGTAGCCCCTAATCTCTACCTGCTTCCCCTCACTTCCTCATGCTTCCTCCTAAGGCTCCAGGCTGTCAGGGTTAGGTTTTCTTAAGTATACCAATACTTCAAATGTAATATGTCTTGAACCCCAGTGCTTTATCTCTTTTTTCTCCTTTTCTACGTGCTTTTCCTTTTTTCTCTATTCCCTCTTCCTAACAAAGCATCACTACCCAATCCGTCAACCAAACTAAGAAACCTCAGATTTCTCCTTGATTCTTCTTTTTCTTCCAATCCATTCATTTTTCTAGACATTAAGTCAATTGTCAAGTGACATATCCCTGTGCCCTTAGCATCATCTCTCATCAACCCCACCCTTAGACACTTTAGATTGTCTTCCTCCCGCTAAATGATTAAAAACCAAACTTCCTTCTCCTGAATAAAATCCAAATTTCCTGGCTGCAATCTACTGTCACCTCTTTTCTACTTTTTCCTTCTCATCCTGTGCGTTAGTCATACCTCACCCCCAGCTGACTTGTCATTCGCATCTTCTAACCTTTGTAATCAGTATTCTACACAGCAGTACTCTTCTTGGCCTGGTCCACATTAACTGTGTAATATTAAAACAAAATCATCATTTCCCAAACTTTGTTTGCTCCCCCCAGCATTGTTTTGCAAGTTGAGTAAAATTATATGCTTCCTTGGGAAAGACTATCTTGCTAAAAATAAAAAGACATGCAGATTTAAGTTACTTATGTATGATTTTATTGCATTGAATCAAAGAATGTGACTTTTCTTTGAGGTTTTCTTTATAGCATCTTTGTGGCTAATTTTTGCAAATGCTGCATGGTGCTTCAAAGGATGTAAATGAATGCAAGATTGTATATCCCGATGATCAAATGTAATCACTGTGCCCTTACTAATTTTTTAAAATTCTGCTGTAGCCAGGTTTGGTGGTGCACACCTGTAATCTCAGGGGTTCAGGAGGCTGAGGCACAAGTTCAAACCCAATCTCAGCAACTTAGCAAGGCCCTAAGCAATTCAGCAAGAGTTTCTGAATAAATAAATAAAATATAAAAAAGGGCTGGGGGATATGACTCATATTTACTGAGTCATATCCCCCAGTAGTTACGTACCCCTAGGTTCAACCACCAGTACCAAAAAATAAAATAAAATAAACTTTATCCGCAATCAAGAAAAAAAGTTCAAATCTTCTATGATTGTGCTACATTAATGTATCTTTATAATAGTGTCATTTTTGCTTTGAACTGTTGTATATTTTGAGACTGTGCTATTGGGTATGTAAAAGTTTTAAAGTTTTATGTCTTCTTGGTAAATTATTAGTGACCCTCTATTTCTAATACTTTTTTGTGTTATGGTCCATTCTATACCAACTTTATCTCTTTTCTCTCTCTTTCTTTTCTTCCTTTTTTTTCTAGCATTCATTCAGTATGTCTTTTTCCATCATTGACTTTGAACTTGGTGTGTCTTCCTACTTGTAATTTAGATTTTTCTCTTGTAAGCAGCATATAGTTGAATTTACCTATTAATATAATCTGAGAACCTTTTTAACTGTTGAATTTAGACCAACCATTGCTCTGATATTTTTATTTCTAGCATTTTATTCATGCAATTCATCATGATTTTTATTTACTTATTTTTTGTTTTTATATTTTCCTGACTCCTACTTTTTATATTTTGCTTTTAAAAGTTAGAATTACAAATATGAATGTATAAAAGGCAGCTATATTTATAGGGTATTTTACACCTGAAATTACTTTTAGTCTTTGATATACATATCAAGGATTATATTATCTCTCTTTTAATTTTATATAAAATTTTATGCAGTGGTTGTCAGTAGTTTTATATAATGGTTGTCAGTTCCATTGCTTCCTATTTATCTGACACATATGCAGATAATTTGCCTCTGGTAAAGAGGGCAGAAAACATATTGTCAATAATCTCAAAAGCGTTTGATTTTGCTTTTGATATTATTTGATTAACAGAGATATCAAACTTATATATAATCACCACTTCTTGGCCATTCATATACCTTTGAAAGCAATTGATGTTTACCAAGTCCACTGACTTAATGAGTGAAGTAAGTCTCTTCACTCACAGGTGCTACCAGAATGACAAGGCTGGTATTATGTGATGGTAATAATGGTCTTATGACCTAATCAAAGTATATGTAAAACCTAATTTTATACCTTTTTCTTTAAAAGATGACAGCCCACATAAACATAGGTTCCAAGAACTTTTTAAGGAGACGGCAGGACAAAAAGAAATAATTAAACACTGTATACACTAAGAGACAAACCTTTGCTCCCCAGCAGCACCAAACTGCCTGTGGTTCCTTGCATGACTGTGTGTGGTCCCCCTCTGTGCATTTGCTCCTACTGCCTTCCTCTCTTGCTGAAATGGTCTTCCCATTCCCTTCTTTTTCTCTCATTTTAAAATAGATCTTTGGGAATAATTTCATTTTTGGAAAAGGTGCAGAGATAGTACACAGAATGTCTGAATGCTCTTGGCCCTGTTCTACCTAGCCTTGTTTTTCTCGTAGTAGCACACTTGCCATAGCTAAGAGATTAACACTGGTACATCACTGTTAACTGAATAGGAGACTTTATTTTAACTTCACCAATTTTTCCATCAGCCTTCTCTTCTTGTTCCAGGATCTAATCCAGTATACCACACATTTTGTCATCATACCTCTTTAGTCTCTCTACCTCTATTTGATTTTTTTAGATTTCCTTTCCATTCTGTTACTGTTAGTTTGGTGGTTTACAGTCTATTTTGATTTTTTTTTTTTTTTGGTACCAGGGATTGAACCCAGGGTTGCTTAACCACTGAGCTACATCCCCAGCCCCATTGCCTCCCCCTTTTTTGGAGACAGGGTCTTCCTAAACTGCTTAAGGCCTTGCTAAGATCTGAGGCTGGCTTTGAACTTGGGATCCTCCTGCCTCAGCCTCCTGAGCACTGGCTGTGGGCACCTCACCAGCTTCTATTTCTACTCTTTTAGAAGTTACCAACACACATGTGTCCCAGAGTCTGAAGACATAGTCACATACATTGCTATTGCTGTCATAATTTGACACAAATACTTAGAGGGAATATCATGGGCATATCTTTTGATGCAACAGTTCCATTCCAGGGACTTAGTCCCACAGATTTATATACTGTACATACATACATACTAGCTTATTCGGTATATTATTTATAGTTGTTTAATAGGACACTAATGAAAAATGTTTATATATGAATATGAAATAATGCCCAGTGTATCATTAAATGGAGGGAGAGCAAAATGTAGAGCAGTAAAGTTATTATGCTATAACAAAGAGGTTTCCTTGTTGCCTCCCTGTACAAAGGAGTAGATTTGTTTTATGGTCTGCCTATTCACCGAAGTTCAGATCTCTCTAAAGTAAGGAGTCCTAGCCTTACACAGAAGTCTCATTCTAACCTTGATCCATAGACAAGTCTAAGTCATTATCTCCATCCCCATGTAGGCTTGCAAACCCATACCGTAGACACCCTTCTGGCCTCTACAACAACCAAATGAATTTTTCATGTTACTATCTACTTCTGATACTGATTTTTTAAATCAATGTAAACTATGCCAACAGCTCTACCGCTTATAGATATGAAAATTAGATAAAGAATAGGGTCTGCTAAGAACTTAGCCCAGTACTTGACATATAAAGTGCCCAATAAACATTAGTTACTGTCATTGTTGAGTTGTTTTGTTGCAGTTTTCTGTTAGTAGACTTGCCACTGATGTTTAGATCACTAGATCTCAAACTTTCTTTACTCATGCCTGCTTTTAATGTACATAAAAATATATCACAGTATTATTTAAAATCATTTAAAAAGCAATTTTATGTCTTAGAGAAAGTAAAGTCATGGTTATTCTAAATATGTTTTTTCAGACTACACATATATTTGTTCCTCCTTCTTTTCTCCTGAGAAAATTCTGATATACTTCCTTCTATGATAAGGGTACTTATATGTACCTACTTGAGATCCATTTATTTGCTTTATTTCCAATTTTATGTACTTTCTTTTTCATCCTGAGAATTCTCTAACATACATCTTTATGCACATAGCATTTTTAGTTTAGTAAATTATTCTCTTCAGGTAAATTTTGCAGAGTGGAATCATTGTGCTGGGAGAGAATATTTTTGTGATTCTCAAGATAGGAGGTAACATTTCTTCCTAAATGATTTGTCATGATGCTTTTCACAATGCGGGAGTATACAGGCTTTTACTAAAGCTTTACAGACATAAAGAATTAATATTTCTAATTTATTTGCTAATTCATACATGTAAAAGAGCAATGCTTTGATGTCTATTTCCTTGATTACTACTGAATATAAACTAGATATTTGTATGACATTCACTTCTGGTACTTTTATCATTAAGAATATGATGGCATTAATCTGAAAAATCCTTAGTTAGGCTCTTGCACTCTGAAAAGATTTGGGGCTTAAACAAATTGAAAAAGGAGAGAAATTAAGCTAGAAAGTGGCTGTGTTTATAAACAAGCAGTCTTGAAACACAAGACCATTGTGGTAATTAGAATGGTCTGTATTCCAGAATGTTCTGCTTAATGGATGCCAAGCTCACCGACTAGCTGGGAAAAGACAGAGCAATGTGTTTACCCCCAAGGTAGTCAGACAAGGCAAATCTGAATTCCTAAACTCTATAGTTACTCTCTACCCAAAAACTTATTATGCCCCAGTCCATCTGAGTGTTTGCATTAAAGATTCTATCCTCCTGAAGTGTTACAGGATTCTTGCTTTTAAAAAAAAGCAAACAAACAAAAAACAGACTTCCACTAGGTCTAAGAACATTTTCTCTCTTTATAGATGTATTTAATAATAAAACAGAAACACATGTTCTTTTTTCCAAATACCATGTTAATTCAAAAAAGACCTTTCATTAGATGATATATATACAAGGGCTACAGATTACAAAGGCAAAAAATTAAATTGTAAACTATACAAGGATGCTTAGTAGAAAACCTTAGTGGGGTAGTAATCAGAGATGCTAACCCTTCTGGCTTTCTCTGTTTGCAATCTAACATTCATGGGGAAGACTGTCTAGGGAGAGCCTGAATTGCTTTCATAATCTGTAACCACAAAGGGATGACTCAGATCTTTATCTTTTATAAACTGTACTCATAACTTAGGGCTTTACTCACTTTTCCAAAGTCCAAGTGTTTTTGGTCTAGTGATTTAAAACAAGCTGAAGAAGTCTTTGTGTGTGTTTTTTTCCCACTACATTTTCTGAATAGTGGTCTCTCAATTGCTTTTAGCTATTAAAGTCAGTTAATCCTCATAATTTCATCTGCCTTTAGGGCTCTTCCTACCTTCTTACCAAACTAGAGTAGAGCTTGGTAATCAAGGAACAGACAGCTGTGCTTTTGGGGTGGAATGCAGGGAGGGATACTGGGTAGAGAGGATGGACCTCAGGGAGACTCAGAACATAGATGCTGTCACTGCTGCTCATTTCCAGTGCTGGTGACTCAAGAAGAGAGAGTGAGTGCATCGTGAGCCCTCACATGAAAGCAGGAGGCTCCTCTCCTCCTCCCAGTGTCTTAGCCATCAGTCTCACCTCATTGCTTCAGTTACTAAAGAATTATGAAGACATGAAGAGACCCTTGGCATGAAGCATTCCCTCTGCCCAGCTAGGGTTCGAAGTAGCTTGTGATGACTTATTTCAAGTGTTGGGGATATGTTAAGTGATATATATGTTAAGTGATATGTTAAGTAATATAGTTTTTTTCATTGTGAAATAATAGCATTTTCCAGGAAAATTACCCACATAACCCAGCCAGCCACCTGACCTATCTCCAACACAGGCCAGTATCAAATATTTCCTGAGAAAGGTACTGATGCCCCATTAGGACCCAATTATGAAACACTGTCTGTATCACAAAAAGAAAAGCTACGTGCTCTCCCCTAGATGCTAATCACCTTAGCATCTAGCCAGGAGGGGCTTTTGCTCAGTTTTGAGATTATCCATACCTAGACACAATGAAATGCCAATATATAATAATGTTTTTATACTACAAAATGTTTGAAGAAGCTTCCTGAATGAATTATCCCTTGCAGTCAGCTTTGTCTATATAAACATAGCTATTATATATACTTGTTCTTATGACTACACAGAAATATTTTTTTCCACATCGTAAGGCCCAGCTTTACAATACAGAACCTTCTCCACAGAGGCCCCATGAACTCTTTCCACACATTGTGCACTTTTAACCTTGTGCAGCATCATGTAAACATTAGTTGGCTTGGGGTAACATTTACCTCTCTTTTTTTTTTAGATCCAATTCTGTTTCTCTGTGGCAGTCATAATATTCCCTATATCTTATAGGATTCAACATTTAAGTGGCTAGAACATACCAGATAATAGGGATCAGCCAACAAAAGTGCAGAATTTGTACATGTTCAGAAGAGCCTCCATCTTCTCAGGCTATTCTCTTAAGGAATCTCCCAGGTTCCATGGCTCTTCCTGACTCATCTTGTTGTGAGCTCTCTGTTTCTCAGTTATTCTGGATCTCTACTTAGTCATCTCCTACTTTTTCCTTTGCATCCCTTGCCTTTATCCTGCTTCATCTTCCCAGCTTGACCCTCCTCCCCATCTGGCTAATTCACAAGGGTTTCCCCAAACCAAAGAGAAGATAGATGAAAGAATTTTAGTCAAAGAATATTTATGATTTCCAGATACATATGTCAATCAAATACAAGTTTTTTAAATGCCTACTGAGTCTAAACCCTGAGCTGGATATAGTGACAATTCAAAAGAAATTAGCTTCTGCTTTCAGGTAATTTAAGTCCCTATTCCTTATGGGTCATTCATTCATTCATTCATTCATTCAACAGATATTTACTGAGCCTCTGCTAGCTTCTGCTTGGACACCAAGCACTTGAGATACATCAGTGAACAAAACAGGCCAAGATTGCTGACCTCATGGAGAATATAATTTGGGTAGAGGAATGAGGACATAAATCAATAATAAATAATTTGTCTAGTTGTGGACAGGTGATAAGGTTTGTGGAAGGAATAAAAAAGTAGAACAGGGGAAAGGGACTTGAGCATGTGGGGATTTGAGGGGACCTTAGTGTTGAATAAGGTGGAGTAGGCGTATTTGAGGTGAGCAACACTTGGAGGGAGATAACATAACTAGTCAGGCACAGATACCTGAGAGAAATAGCATTTCAGGTGATGGGAAAGTCATGACTTATCATTTAAAATGATTTTTAAATTTAGTAATTTGATGTATATTATTTATTTTTGTTTTTCAAATGAAGAAACTGGATATGCCATCTGAACATTGGCCCTGGTTTAAAGTGACTTTCAATTGAGGCAGATTTTAGTCAGAAGCTATCGCCTTTGTTTTACAGATTAGGAAAAGTAAGACACAGAAAGAAGAGGGAAAGTGGCTTCTTCAGTCACAGGCTGAACATCACCACCCTGGTCACAGGGTTTTGTTAGTGCTACAGCCCTCTGTCTTGCCCAGCTTGCCTCCCTTGGGCCACAGAGATTTCTTTTCTTATAAAGTAAATTGATTTCATAAATTTTCTTGGATATAATGTTAACTCATCACCAATTTTCTCTGATGCTTAATAAACTTGTTATAAAGCAAGTTAAAAGAATTTCAATGAAAATGGGAAATATGTCCCAGAGACTTTAGATATAATTCTAGTTCATTTTTATTGGCCAATGCTGAACTGAAATGTGTGAATGCCCTGGAAATTATTAGGGATGTTTTCTGGAGGTCAGAGTGCCCACATGGAAGGTCTCTAGGGCCAACCTAAGGACAGGAGCCTGCTGTGATCTTCTCTGCTGCCTCCAGTGGGCATGAACATGAGCATAAGCACCCCTCCTTCCTGTATTTTCTAGTGGTCTTGGTGGGATAAAGAACATTCCACCTGCTTGGTTTCAAGAGAGGGAGAACTAGCAGAGGTAGGACTTGTAAATAGCAGGGCCAACTAACTATTCTTATTTCTAAGAATAGCTTAGAAAAAGCTGGTCATATTCCCTAAACCAACTCATTCCAGTGAATGCACTCTCAAGGCCCTGGAAAATACAAAGCTAACAGATAAAGTCACTTAATTTCCACCTATGGGTACTTAATGGAGCCTTAACATTAGAAGCTTATTAAAACATTTATGTAACATTTGGAATTTCCAAATCCCTTTATAATTATTTGTTGGCTAATTAATCTCTGCAGCTTCTCTGGGAAGCCAGTTGGTACTTTTATCCCCATTTTAGAGATTAGACACAAATAGGTTAAGTGACTTACCTGAGGCTGTACTGTGAGTCAGGTCCAGAGTAACTCCACAGTGCATGAAGCGGTATTCAACTGTGTCTGCACCAGCACAAATCACTTAATCTGTATAAGCCTTAGTTTTTTTCATATATACATAGGATGCTAATGATCTTTGTCCTGCCCATTTCAAAGAACTATTGTGAAAAATAAAATGGGCAAACTCAAAGTGCTATAATGCTAGTTATAATTAGATAATGGATTAAGGTGGAAGGACACAACAGCATCATTATTTCATATTTAGGGAGTGCTACTTACTTGGGACAAGAGTAGAAAACAATGAAGAGAGACTTGTGGCTGACCCCCTAACAAAGCTAAGTTCCTCTTCCTCTCATTTGTCTCAGTTTATATTAGAGTAAGGAAGAAGAGGAAAGCATGGGGTAGTAAACTGAAGACTGAAAGAGAGAAATGCTAGAAGAAAAATTCAAGTGGTCAAAGTGTGAGTCTTTGGTCCTGGCGCAGTGCTGGCACAGATTAGAATCCTGGCTTACGGATCATTTATGAACTCAAACGGTACTGTAGCACAGAGAAAGAGACTTCAAATTCAAGAGCAAGGGATGCTTCAAGGAGATAGATACAATCTGGTCTGTGTCCAGATTTGGAAGTGACCATTCAAGATCATGTAGTCCTCCTGCATGCTTCCCTCTTACCACTGTCACCCCCTCTTGTCACTCTCTGAGCCATGCTTTGGAAAATGAGACAAGTAAGTTGGTTGTCAGTGTCCACATACTGGCTGGCCACTTGGTGGTTGTAGCTGGTCTTGCCTTGAGCCTTCCCTGGCCTTCAGAGTTCAGATCAACTCCTTCTTTCTGTTTATCACTGCTAAATATCAGTGCCTCTCCTTGCCTCCTACAAACAACTGCAACTTAGTTACTAAAACATTCATTCATTTTGTTCTCTCCAGTTTTTTTGTTTTTCATTGGGCATAGAGGAGTAGAATTGAAGGATCCCTTGATCCTGGAAACAAAAATTTAACAAGGTGAGGAGCAGTATTGGAGGACATTTGAGAAATAAATCATTACTGATCAGGTTAGGTTGGTTAATTAAAGTGATTAATAATTGTTATAGATATGAATATAGACATATGCACATGTGCACATCATGTTCTGGGACCTTTCTTGGGTGTTCCTTATTCTAGGTTGAATCTTTAGAAATTAAGGCAGGATCAAAGAACTCATGCATATGCATAAATGCTAAACTATAGAATGACTTTATGCTTAGGATTAAAGTCCTCCAGCTAGTAGAGTAGGAGGCAACCTAAAAATTTTACTTTACCTTGCTTAAGAATAAAACAGTAAGTAGCCACTTGATACGCCTTACTGCACATATTCACAAATAAGCACTTAAGAATTATTTTTGAGTACCTAATTGACTTGTAAGCTGACAAAACCTCCTCCTTTCATTTCTCCTAACTGCATCCATTCTCCTTTTTCCAAAGAGTCTCAATGATTTGAAACAGGTTACTTAATCTCTCTGGCCTGGTTTCCTTCATCTGTATAGTGGGCTTATTATTAAATCCTTTGTCATAAGATAATTAAAATGATATATAAAAATGATGAGCACACTGTCTGGCACATAGTAACCATATTAATTTATTAAATGCTTAATTAGGTGTGAGGTCCTATCCAAGAAGAAAAGAAATCATAATCGAGGAGTCTTAAGATGCTCATCATCTTCTCAGGTCCTAGGAGTTCCTAACAATGCCAAGTGTCTGTCCCTTGAAGTTGACCTTGAACAGCTGAAGCACTCAGGCATCCAGAGTCACCTATGATTTTCTTTTGTCTTTTTTCCTAATCTCCATTCTTATGTCTGGCCCTTTGGAGAAAAGTACCCCCTCTCCTACCCTGAACAACGAATGTCCTTATCTTGAAAGAATCTCTCATCCACCAGACCAGAAGTTTCCCAAATGGGGGTAATTTGTCTCTTCCAGCAGGCGGTGGGCACACAGTGAGTCTTGCATACACTGGTGCTCTAAATGTGCCCACTCCTTTTACACCTGCTCCTTTTTGTAGCTGAGGGAACATACATAGCAGAGGTGGTCAACACCCTCATTCTGTGACACTGAGTTTGGAAGTCCAAGTTAAGTGTCTGTGTTGAACCAGTTCAGGAAATCCTGTTTTATGACCCTCCTCTGTGTTTGTTTCTCAACTTAATTTGAGCAAAGGGAGAGAAAGTATCTAAGAGGGAGGGATTGTGAGGTTTAAGTATTAGAATTGCATAATGTTTTTAATCCCCAACTTCTCCTGACCTGCAAATATTGGTATTATCCAGGGTGAGTCACCTTTGGGAATGTAGCCACAAGATGGGATTCTTCAGGAAGCACACAGTGTAATCCATATATTTTAATCATAAAAATAGGCCTATTGGTTTAGGCCACCTTCTTCTCTCACTTTGATCACTGTGAGTTTTCTTGAGGATCTCTCTGCTTCCAGTCTTAACTGTCTGCTGAATAATTGGCCTTGTCACTGCCAGATATCTCTTCCCCTCTCAAAGATCCTACACCTGTGACTGTCTTTACATTTATTGCTTTCTACCTTGTATGTAGAGCCATATGCACATTGTCTGTGTTTGCCAGATTAGCTGGCTGTGAGGTCCCCAAGCTAGTCTTCTTCCCTTTTGATTGTGAGGGTTCATTCCTTTATAAACAGCCCAGTCTCTACATCTGTAGAATCAGTTTTCTATGTTCATCCTGGCTTTGCCACTTGCCAAATTGTCCAATTGTGGGCAAGGTCATCCATGCCTCAGTTTCTCATTCATAAAAAGTAGATAATAGAGTCCCATAGAGCTAATGTGAGGATTAAATAAGGAGATGTAAAAACAATACCTGGAATAGAGTTAATACTTGATCAGTGTCAGCTGACTGCTGTTACGGCTGATAGTGATGCTACTGTCAGTTAGGTGTCAGTGTACTTTCTTGTGGCTTCTGTAGTTCCACACTTACTTCTAAGGTGACAGGTGCCCATGAAAAAAAGACTCACTTTCTAGTCATGAGTAGCTATTGTAGTATTAGCTAATTAAGAATGGAATCTATCCTTCCTTTGTATTCCTTATAGTGCTATTCAAATAGATGCTAATTAATGTCTTAGAATTTATTTTCCCATTTAAAAACTAATAAATGCTCATTAAATAAATTTAGAAAATACAAGAGGTGCAATTCCCCTCTTATAAGAAGGAAAAAAATTACCCATTATCATACCACCCATATATATCCATTTTAAATAGTTTTGTGTATCTCCTTTCCTCACTTGATGTGTATTTCTGTGTAGCTCACACTATTTAATTTTGCATGCTGATTTTTATATTCTAGATATTTTAAAACATTTTCTGCTATACTTTTACAAGCTTGATTAAAATTATCACAGCTACACTATAAATTACATTACCATTCCTCCATTGCTGGATGTTGCAGATTTTTAGTTATTATAAATAAATCTGTTGGGCTGGGATTGTGGCTCAGCAGTAGAGCACTTGCCTAGCATGCATGGGTCACTAGGTTCGATTCTTGGCACCACATACAAATAAATTAAATAAATAAATAAATCTGTTATCATTTTGGATTGTAAGGCTTTTTTAATAGCATGTCAGATAATTCAGTACAAACTCTCAGAAATACAATTACTGTATCAAAGGGTATTAAAGTATGAGAGTCATCTATTTTATTTTAGTTTTCATCATCTACTTTCTTTCCTCTTTTGAAAATTAAGGCAACACTTGGTCAACACTAAGTTTTTTTTTTTTAATTTTTTATTGTTGGCTGTTCAAAACATTACATAGTTCTTGATATATCATATTTCACAATTTGATTCAAGTGGGTTATGAGCTCCCATTTTTACCCCATATACAGATTGCAGAATCACATCAGTTACACATCCATTGATTTACATATTGCCATACTAGTGTCTGTTGTATTCTGCTGCCTTTCCTATCCTCTACTATCCCCCCTCCCCTCCCCTCCCCTCCCCTCCCCTCTTCTCTCTCTGCTCCCTCTACTGACATTCGTTTGTCCCCCTTATATTATTTTTCCCCTTCCCCTCACTTCCTCTTGTATGTACTTTTGTATAACTCTGAGGGTCTCCTTCCATTTCCATGCATTTTCCCTTCTCTCTCCCTTTCCCTCCCACCTCTCATCCCTGTTTAATGTTAATCTTCTTCTCATGCTCTTCGACCCTACTCTGTTCTTAGTTACTCTCCTTATATCAAAGAAGACATTTGGCATTTGTTTTTTAGGGATTGGCTAGCTTCACTTAGCATAATCTGCTCTAATGCCATCCATTTCCCTGTAAATTCTATGATTTTGTCATTTTTTAATGCAGAGTAATACTCCATTGTGTATAAATGCCACATTTTTTTTATCCATTCATCCATTGAAGGGCATCTAGGTTGGTTCCACAGTCTAGCTATTGTGAATTGTGCTGCTATGAACATCGATGTAGCAGTGTCCCTGTACCATGCTCTTTTTAGGTCTCTAGGGAATAGACCGAGAAGGGGAATAGCTGGGTCAAATGGTGGCTCCATTCCCAGCTTTCCAAGAAATCTCCATACTGCTTTCCAAATTGGCTGCACCAATTTGCAGTCCCACCAGCAATGTACAAGTGTACCCTTTTCCCCACATCCTCGCCAGCACTTGTTGTTGTTTGACTTCATAATGGCTGCCAATCTAACCGGAGTGAGATGGTATCTTAGGGTGGTTTTGATTTGCATTTCTCTGACTGCTAGAGATGGTGAGCATTTTTTCATGTACTTGTTGATTGATTGTATGTCCTCCTCTGAGAAGTGTCTGTTCAGGTCCTTGGCCCATTTGTTGATTGGGTTGTTTGTTCTCTTATTGTCTAATTTTTTGAGTTCTTTGTATACTCTGGATATTAGGGCTCTATCTGAAGTGTGAGGAGTAAAGATTTGTTCCCAGGATGTAGGCTCTCTATTTACCTCTCTTATTGTATCTTTTGCTGAGAAAAAACTTTTTAGTTTGAGTAAGTCCCATTTGTTGATTCTAGTTATTAACTTTTGTGCTATGGGTGTCCTATTGAGGAATTTGGAGCCCGACCCCACAGTATGTAGATCGTAGCCAACTTTTTCTTCTATCAGACGGCGTGTCTCTGATTTGATATCAAGCTCCTTGATCCATTTTGAATTCACTTTTGTGCATGGCGAGAGAAAGGGATTCAGTTTCATTTTGTTGCATATGGATTTCCAGTTTTCCCAGCACCATTTGTTGAAGATGCTATCCTTCCTCCATTGCATGCTTTTAGCCCCTTTATCAAATATAAGATAGTTGTAGTTTTGTGGATTGGTTTCTGTGTCCTATATTCTGTACCATTGGTCCACCCGCCTGTTTTGGTACCAGTACCATGCTGTTTTTGTTACTATTGCTCTGTAGTATAGTTTGAAGTCTGGTATCGCTATACCACCTGATTCACACTTCCTGCTTAGCATTGTTTTTGCTATTCCGGGTCTTTTGTTTTTCCATATGAATTTCATGATTGCTTTCTCTATTTCTACAAGAAATGCTGTTGGGATTTTGATTGGCATTGCATTAAACCTATAGAGAACTTTTGGTAATATCGCCATTTTGATGATGTTAGTTCTGCCTATCCATGAACAGGGTATATTTTTCCATCTTCTAAGATCTTCTTCTATTTCTCTTTTTAGGGTTCTGTAGTTTTCATTGTATAAGTCTTTCACCTCTTTTGTTAGGTTGATTCCCAAGTATTTTATTTTTTTTGAAGATATTGTGAATGGAGTGGTTGTCCTCATTTCCATTTCAGAGGCTTTGTCGCTGATATACAGGAATGCCTTTGATTTATGCATGTTGATTTTATATCCTGCCACTTTGCTGAATTCATTTATTAGCTCTAATAGTTTCTTTGTAGACCCTTTTGGGTCTGCTAGGTATAGAATCATGTCATCTGCAAATAGTGATAATTTAAGTTCTTCTTTTCCTATTTTGATGCCTTTAATTTCTTTCGTCTGTCTAATTGCTCTGGCCAGTGTTTCGAGAACTATGTTGAACAGAAGTGGTGAGAGAGGGCATCCCTGTCTTGTTCCAGATTTTAGAGGGAATGCCTTCAATTTTTCTCCATTCAGAATGATGCTAGCCTGAGGCTTAGCATAGATTGCTTTTACAATATTGAGGTATGTTCCTGTTATCCCTAGTTTTTCTAGAATTTTGAACATAAAGGGATGCTGTACTTTGTCGAATGCTTTTTCCGCATCTATCGAGATGATCATATGATTCTTATTTTTAAGTCTATTGATGTGGTGAATAACATTTATTGATTTCTGTATATTGAACCAGCCTTGCATCCCAGGGATGAATCCTACTTGATCATGGTGCACAATTTTTTTGATAAGTTTTTGTATCCGAGTGGCCAGAATTTTATTGAGGATTTTTGCATCTAGGTTCATTAGAGATATTGGTCTGTAGTTTTCTTTCTTTGAAGTGTCTTTGTCTGGTTTAGGTATCAGGGTGATGTTGGCCTCGTAGAATGAATTTGGAAGTTCTCCCTCTTTTTCTATTTCCTGAAGTAGCTTGAAAAGTATTGGTATTAGTTCCTCTTTAAAGGTTTTGTAAAACTCTGCTGTATACCCATCCGGTCCTGGGCTTTTCTTAGTTGGTAGTCTTTTGATGGTTTCTTCTATTTCCTCAATTGATATTGGTCTGTTTAGGTTGTCTATATCCTCCTGACTCAATCTGGGCAGATCATATGACTTAAGAAATTTATCTATGCCTTCACTATCTTCTAATTTATTGGAGTATAAGGATTCAAAATAATTTTTGATTATCTTCTGTATTTCTGAAGTGTCTGTTGTGATATTGCCTCTTTCATCCCGTATGTTAGTAATTTGAGTTCTCTCTCTTCTTCTCTTAGCTAGCATGGCTAAGGGTCTGTCGATTTTGTTTATTTTTTCAAAGAACCAACTTTTAGTTTTGTCAATTTTTTCAATTGTTTCTTTTGTTTCGATTTCATTAATTTCAGCTCTGATTTTAATTATTTCTTGCCTTCTACTTCTTTTGCTGTTGTTTTGCTCTTCTTTTTCAAGGATTTTGAGATGAAGTATGAGATCATTTATTTGTTGGTTTTTTCTTTTTTTAAGGAATGAACTCCAAGCAATGAATTTTCCTCTTAGAACTGCTTTCAATGTGTCCCATAGATTCCGATATGTTGTGTCTGTGTTTTCATTAATCTCTAAGAATTTTTTAATTTCTTCCTTGATGTCTTCTATAACCCATTGATCGTTCAGTAACCTATTGTTCATTCTCCAAGTGATGTATTCTTTTCCCTTCCTTCTTTTATCATTGATTTTCAGTTCCATTCCATTATGATCAGATAGGATGCATGGTATTATCTCTACTCCTTTATATTGTCTAAGAGTTTCCCTGTGACATAATATATGATCTATTTTTGAGAAGGATCCATGTGCTGCTGAGAAAAAAGTGTAACTGCTTGATGTTGGGTGGTATATTCTATATATGTCAATTAAGTCTAGGTTATTAATTGTGTTATTGAGTTCTATAGTTTCCTTATTCAACTTTTGTTTGGAAGATCTGTCCAGTGGCGAGAGAGGTGTGTTGAAGTCTCCCATGATTATTGTATGGTGGTCTATTAGACTCTTGAACTTGAGAAGAGTTTGTTTGATGAACATAGCTGCACCATTGTTTGGGGCATATATATTTATGATTGTTATGTCTTGTTGGTGTATGGTTCCCTTGAGCAGTATGTAGTGTCCCTCTTTATCCCTTTTGATTAACTTTGGCTTGAAATCTATTTTATTTGATATGAGTATGGATACTCCTGCTTGTTTCCGAAGTCCATATGAGTGATATGATTTTTCCCAACCTTTCACCTTCAGCCTATGTATGTCTTTTCCTATCAAATGCGTCTCCTGTAGGCAGCATATTGTTGGGTCTTGTTTTGTGATCCATTCTACTAGCCTGTGTCTCTTGATTGGTGAGTTTAAGCCATTAACATTTAGGGTTATTATTGAGATATGGGTTGTTCTTCCAGCCATATTTGTTTATTTATGTTACTAAACATGGTTTGTTTTCCTCTTTGATTATTTTCCCCCCTTTAGTGTCCTACCTCCCACTGTTGGTTTTCATTGTTATTTTCCATTTCCTCTTCCTGTAATGTTTTGCCAAGGATGTTTTGAAGAGATGGTTTTCTAGCTGCAAATTCTTTTAACTTTTGTTTATCGTGGAAGGTTTTAATTTCATCTTCCATCCTGAAGCTTAATTTCGCTGGAAACACAATTCTTGGTTGGAACCCATTTTCTTTCAGTGTTTGAAATATGTTATTCCAGGATCTTCTAGCTTTCAGAGTCTGTGTTGAAAGATCAGCTGTTATCCTGATTGGCTTACCCCTAAATGTGATCTGCTTCCTTTCTCTTGTAGCTTTTAAAATTCTCTCCTTATTCTGTATGTTGGGCATCTTCATTATAATGTGTCTAGGTGTGGGTCTCTTATGATTTTGCACATTCGGCGTCCTGTAGGCTTCTAGGATTTGGGGTTCTATCTCATTCTTCAAGTCTGGGAAGTTTTCTCGTATTATTTCATTGAATAGACTGCTCATTCCTTTGGTTTGAAACTCTGTCCCTTCCTGTATCCCAATGACTCTTAAATTTGGTCTCTTGATGTTATCCCATATTTCTTGGATGTTCTGCTCATGGTTTCTTAACAGTCTTGCTGAGCTGTCTATGTTCTTTTCAAGTTGAAATACTTTATCTTCATTGTCTGATGTTCTGTCTTCTAAGTGTTCTACTCTGCTGGTAGTATTCTCAATTGAGTTTTTAAATTGGCTTATTGCCTCCTGCATTTCTAGGATTTCTGTTTGTTTGTTTTTTATAACCTCTATTTCCCTGTATAGTTGATCTTTTGCTTCTTGGATTTGTTTATGTAATTCATTGTTGAAGTGATCTTTCATTGTCTGATTTTGCTGTCTGATGTCTTCCTTGAGACTCCAGATCATCTGAAGCATGTATATCCTGAATTCTTTATCTGACATTCCATCTGCTGCAGCTATTACCTCTTCTAACGTTGAGTTGACCTGCAATGCTTGTGGTCCTTTCTTTCCTTGTCTCTTCATACTGTTCGCGTTCCTTTCTACTTGTTGAAACTGTTGTGCTATTGAATTTTCCCCCTATATATTTATATTGGTCTTGTATAGTTGCAAAGTCTCCCTCGCAGGCGCGGGCGGCGGCTCTGTCCCTCTGCGGGCCGCTAGGCTTGTTCTGTCGGTGGTCACAGTTCTGTCTACTTTGCAGGCGCAGGCAGCGGCACTGCCCCTCTGCAGGCCTCTGGGGCTGTACTGCCAATGGGTCGCAGGTGCGCCTACCTTGCAGGCGCGGGGGGGGGGGGGCGGCTCTACCCTTCCTCAGGCCACTGGGCCTGTTCTGTCTCTTGGTTGCAGGTCTGGCCTGTTCCGATGGTGGTCACAGTTCCGTCTACCTTGCAGGCGCTGGGGGGAGGGGGCGGCTCTGCCTCTCAGCAGGTCGCTGCTCCTCTTCTGCCGGTGGGTTGCAGGCCCGCCTACCTTGCAGAAGTGATTGGAAGCTCTGTCCCGTCGCGGGCCACTGGGCCTTTTCTGTCGGTGGTCACAGTTCCCCTACCTGGCAGGCGCGGGGGGTGTGGGGCGGCTCTGCCCCTCAGCAGGCCGCTGGGCCTGCTCCGTGCATGGTCACAGTTCCCTCTACTTTGCCGGCACAGGGGGAGGGGGCGGCTCAGCCTCTCAGCAGGCCGCTGCTCCTCTTCTGCCGGTGTGTCACAGGCCCGCCTACCTTGCAGGAGTGATTGGAAGCTCTGTCCCGCCGCGGGCCACTGGGCCTTTTCTGTCGGTGGTCACCTGGCAGGCGCGGGGGGGTAGGGGGTGGCTCTGCCCCTCAGCAGGCCGCTGGGCCTGCTCTGTGCGTGGTCACAGTTCCCTCTACCTTGCCGGTGCAGGGGTAGGGGGTGGCTCTGCCCCTCAGCAGGCCGCTGGGCCTGCTCTGTGCGTGGTCACAGTTCCCTCTACCTTGCCGGTGCAGGGGGAGGGGGCGGCTCTGCCTCTCAGCAGGTCGCTGCTCCTCTTCTGCCGGTGGGTCGCAGGCCCGCCTACCTTGCAGGAGTGATTGGAAGCTCTGTCCCACCGCGGGCCCCTGGGCCTTTTCTGTCCGTGGTCAGAGTTCCACCTACCTGGCAGGCGCGGGGGGTGGGGGGCGGCTCTGCCCCTCAGCAGGCCGCTGGACCTGCTCTGTGCGTGGTCACAGTTCCCTCTACTTTGCCGGCGCAGGGGGAGGGGGCGGCTCAGCCACTCAGCAGGACGCTGCTCCTCTTCTGCCAGTGGGTCGCAGGCCCGCCTACCTTGCAGGAGTGATTGGAAGCTCTGTCCCACCGCGGGCCCCTGGGCCTTTTCTGTCCATGGTCAGAGTTCCACCTACCTGGCAGGCGCGGGGAACACTAAGTTTTTATAATTATTTTTTCCAGTAGAGCTTACAATTTATATATTCAGAAGTTAAAATTAAGGATAAGGAGATGTATCTGCAGAGGAATGATTTGCCATGGGATGACAGAGTCTGAGCAGGGTGAGGAGATGTCTGTGCATGAAGGATAACTTTATTGAGGCTATTTTAGCATAAGTCAAAATTCACACTTCATATTGTACAATTCTGACAAGTACATGAATTCATGTTATCACCATTATAACCAATCTATACCACAGTTCTGCCATCCTAAACAACGTCTTCATCCTCTTTGTAGTCAAACCTTTCCCCCACCCTCAGCCTCTGGAATCACTGATCTATTTTCTTCTCTATATTAGTTATTATATAAATGGAATCATACCATATTGAATGTTTTGAGTCTGGCTTTTTTCATTTGGCTTAATGCATTAGAGATTCTTCCATATTGTACCATGTGTCTGTAGTTCATTCCTTTTTTATTACTGAGTGGCATTCCTTTCTATGTTTGTGCTACTGTTTATTTACCCTTTTACTAGTTAGAGGACATCTGGGTGGTTTCCAGTTTTTTGCAATTAAAAAATAAAGCCATTTTAAAGATTTACATATAGGTTTCTTTCCTTTCTGTAAATGTAAATTTACATTTAACTTTTTAAAATAGCTTGGTTGGGATTACTGGGTTGTTTTTTAAGCTAACATGAGAAACTGCCAGACTGCTTTCCAAAAGAGGTCTACTTTGTTTCTTTTAAGCAATTTTAATAGATGTGTAATAGTATCATATTGTGGCTTTAATTTTCTTTTCCCAAATGACCAGTGATACTGATTATCTTTTCCTGTATTTACTTGTCATCTGTATCTTCTTAGGTGAGTGTCTAGACAAGTCTTTTTTCCCCAATTTTAATATTAGGTTGCTTTTCTTATTCAAGGTTTTAAAAGTTCTTTTTACGTTCTGGATACAAATCTCTATAAGTTTTATAGCTGTAGGTTTTACATTTGATCCATTTTGAGTGAATTTTTACATAGTATAACATATAGATCAGAGTTGGGGTTTTGTTATTGTTTATTTGTTTTGTTTTGTTCTTTGCTACACAACTGCAGTGACTGAATGGTGGCAACCAAAAGATATACCTATTTCCTAATTTCCAAGAGATGTAAACATTGTTTTATATGATTGTGATGTGCCCTGGCACATGCCAGTGAGTACATGGAACTATGAGAACTGGGAGAGGCAAGAAACAGCTTCTCCCAAAGAACCTTCAGAGAGAATGAAGCCAACATCTTGAATTTGGACTTCTAGTCTAAAGAACTAGAAAGGAATAAATTTCTGTTGGTTTAAGCCACCCAGTTTATGGTAATTTGTTACAGTAGTCATGGGAAATTAATACAGTGGCTATCCAGCACCATTTGTTGAGAAAGTTTTTCCTTCTCCATACAGTTCCCTTTGCATTTTTATCAAAACCAGTGAACACACCTATGTGTTTTATCTACTTCTGGGCTGTCTGATACATTGATCTCTATGTCATTTCACTGACACTATTTTATAATAATTACCATAGCTTTTAAAAATAGTTTGACTACTCCAACTTTTCAAATTGGTGTCACTTTTTTCTATACCAACTTTTAGAATCAGCCTGCCAATTTCTATTAAAAAAAAAAAAAACTGGGCTGGGGCTGCAGCTTGTGGTAGATAGACTGCCTCGCACATGTGCGGCACCAGATTCAATCCTCAGCACCACATAAAAATAAATAAAGAAAGAATATTGTGTCCATCTACAATTAGAGAAAATATTTTTTAAGAGAGAGAGAGAGAGAATTTTAATATTTATTTTTTTAGTTTTTGGCGGACACAACATCTTTGTATGTGGTGCTGAGGATCAAACCCGGGCCGCACGCATGCCAGGCGAGCGCGCTACCGCTTGAGCCACATCCCCAGCCCAGAGAAAATATTTTTTTAAAAACTCTAATGAAATTTCAATTGGAATTGTCTTGAAGCTACAGATCAGCTGGTGAAAATTTACATGTCAATAATCTTGAGTTCTCTAATCCATGAACATAGTTTATTTCTCCATTTAGTTGAGTCTTCTTTGATTTTTTTCATTATTTTATAGTTTTTTCATACAGATCTGATATCTAACTATTCCATGTATTTTGTGCTGTTGTAGATGGTGCTTCTTTTTAAAATTTTTTAATATTAAATTGTAGTATATGGCATTAGGATGAATTAGGTGATCCTACATAGATGATCTTATAAGTGAGTAGTGCTATTTCTTTCTTTCCAATATGTGAGCCTTTTATTTCTTTTTCTTCACTTATTGTATTGCTTCTACTACAGTATTGAAGAAAAGAGGACATACTTGTTGTAGTTCTTCTCTTTGTGCTTCATCTCAGAACATCTCTCCTCCAGCAGTTTGCTAGCATTGGTGGCCAGGGTTGGAGGTATTCATATTTGTCAGTCCTCAGTTATCCTGTCCCTCCTTCAGCACTAAGGAATTTGCTAATGATCTGGACCCAGTTCCTTTGGGAATCTCATGGATGAAGGTTTGTTTTCATTTTTGTTTTATTTTCTATTCCCTTTACCCCAGCTATACTGGGTCTTCCCCTGTGTGCTGAAGGTAAGGTTTGCTGTCCTTTCCCTCCCCGGCAGCTTAAAGCTTTTGTTTTGTAGTGGAAAAAGGGCAGAGCTTTGTTCCTTTCCTACCTTATCAACTATACATCTCCTCCAGGTCTCCACTAAGGAAGCCTTCTCTAGTCTCTTGTCCTATTCCTATTCTCTTATGAACAGTGAAGTCCATGAGAAAAATCTGTCAAAGGGTGCACATTTCTCATGTATATTGACACACCCGCCCCCCGGAGTTCTGTGCTCACACTAGTCCACACTCAGCCTGTAGCTATTAGTTAACAAGTTTAGCTGACTATTACCAGCTTGCCTGGCACCCACCTTCCAACCCAGATAAGCAAGTGTTCCATGCCTACTTGTGACTGTCTTTCTTTAGATTTCAGACTAATTAGTTTTGCAGCCATTTTCCTATGAAGTTTTTACTCTGCTTTGATCTCCTTGGTCATTTTTGTAGGGGGTAATAATTTCTTTCTTGGCAGTTACGTTTAAGTAATAAGTATTGCAGGAGGTAGGGAGAGTGAGACAGGATGAGGAGATAATGTGAAGCAGAAGATGTGTCTACTTTGGCCTTTTTTGGTTACTGGATGATGATAGGGTAGTAATCTAAACAGATATGTTGGAACTTGTGCCTAGCCCAGGGCAATCTCAGAATGAAACATGATTTCTCCTCCCTAACATCCTACCTCAGGGGACAGCCATGAAACAGTGACTCCTTAATTTGAATTTCCACCTCTTCTTGCTGTGTCCAGGCTTCCCAATGAAGTGTACCTGTGTAGGCAAGTGAAAGAAGATAAGATTTTTTTGTATCTCTCACTATTCAGCGAGAGATTCAGTGGCCCATGTGTGGTTCTTGTTCCCCATTTTCAATTTAAGCCAGCTCTTATGATTAATGAGAGAGGGCATTCACTTGTGCTTTTGAAAGATGGATCATTGTGAAAAGGCCCAACCCTGTTTGCTGCATTTCCTCCCTAAAAGCAGTCTTGACAGAAGCTATGCAAGTCATCCTGTCTCCCATTAACAATGATCTCAACTGTTTGTTTTAAAGAGTTCACAACCCCAAAGCAAAATTTTCATATACAAAAGCATAGTGTCAACCAAAACTTTTGGGAAAGCTTGCCCTGAGCTCTCAGCCTGTGCTTCTGTTTATAAAATCAAATTAATCTCTTTATGATAGGTGAGAATCTCCCATTAGTGGCACTGATATGGTCTTTTTAAAAAATTTGTTCTAATTAGTTTTGCATGATAGTAGAATGCATTTCAACACATCATACATATATGGAGTATAACTTCTCATTCTTCTTATTGTATATGATGTAGAATCACACAGGTTGTGTAGTCGTATGTGTACATAGGTAATAATGTACAATTCATTATATTGTTCTTCCTACCCCCATACCCCATCCTCTCCCTTCATTCCTCTCTGCCTAATTCAAAGTACCTCTATTCTTCCCTAGCCCCCCGCCACATTGTGAATTAGCATCACATATCAGAGAAAACAGTTGGTCTTTGGTTTTGGGGGGATTGCTATTATTTCACTTAGCATGACATTCTCCATTACCTGCAAATGCCATAACTTCATTCTTCTTAATGTTGAGTAATATTCCATTGTGTATTTATACCACATTTTCTTTATCCATTCATCTGTTGAAGGGCATTTAAGTTGGTTCCATAGTTTGGCTATTGTGAATTGATCTGCTATAAACATTGATGTGGCTGTGTCAGTATAGTATGTTGATTTTAAGTCCTTTGGGTCTAAACCAAGGAGTGGGATAGCTGGGTCAAATGGTGGTTCCATTACAAGTTTTCAGAGGATTCTCCATACTGCTTTCCATGGTTGTACCAATTTGCAGTCCCACCAGCAATGTATGAGTGTATCTTTTTCCCAAAATCCTTTCCAACATTTATTGTTCTTTGTATTCTTGATAATTGCCATTCTTACTGGAGTGGTTTTGATTTTAATTTCTCTAATTGCTAGAGATGTTAAACATTTTTCATATATTTGCAGATTGATTGTATTTCTTCTTCTGTGAAGTGTCTGTTAGATTCCTTAGCCCATTTATTATTGGGTGCTAAGTTTTTTGAGTTCTTTATACATCCTGGAGATTAGTGCTGTATCTGAGGTGCATGTGGTAATGATTTTTTTTCCCCATTCTGTAGACTCTCTCTTCACATTCTTGGTTGTTTCCTTTTCTGAGAAGATTTTTAATTTGAATCCACCCCATTTATTGATTCTTGATTTTACATCTTACGCTTTGGGAGTCTTATTCAGGAAGCCGACATGTGAATATTTGGGCCTACTTTTTCTTCTATTGGGCATAGGGTCACTGTTCTAGTACCTAAATCTTTGATCCACTTTGAGTTGATTTTTATGCAGGGTGAGTGATAAAGGTTTAATTTCATTTTGCTACATATGGATTTCCAGTTTTCCCAGCACTATTTGTTAAAGAAGCTATCTTTTCTTGAACGAATGTTTTTGGCACTTTTGTCTAGTATGAGATAACTGTATTTATATGGGTTTGTCTCTGTATCTTCTATTTTGTACCATTAGTATGTCTGTTTTGGTGCCAATACCATGCCGTTTTTGTTACTATTGCTCTATAGTATAGTTCAAGGTCTGGTATTGGGATGCCTCCTGCTTTACTCTGCTAAAGATTACTGTAGCTATTCTGAATCTCTTATTTTTCTAATAAATTTCATGATTGCTTTTTTTAGTTTATGAAGAGTTTCATTGGGATTTTTTTTATTTATATGTGACAGCAGAATGCATTATAATTCTTATTACATATATAGAGCACAATTTTTCATATCTCTGGCTGTATACATAGTATAGTCACACCAATTTGTGTCTTCATACCTATACTTTGGATAATAATGATTATTATTCCACCATCATTAATTACCCCATGCCCCCTCCCTTCCCCTCCAACCCCTCTGCCCTATCTAGAATTCGTCTATTCCTCCCATGCTCCCTCTCCCTATCCCACTATGAATCAGCCTCTTTATATCAAAGAAAACATTCAGCATTTGGTTTGGGGATTAGCTAACTTCACTTAGCATTATATTCTCTTACTCCATCCATTTACCTGTAAATGCCATGATTTTATTCTCTTTTATTGCTAAGTAATATTCCATTGTATATATTTGCCACATTTTTTTATCCATTCATCTATTGAAGGGCATCTAGGTTGGTTCTACAGTTTAGCTATTGTGAATTGTTGTGCTATAAACATAGAAAAAAGATAGCCTCTTCAACAAATGGTGCTGGGAAAACTGGAAATCCATATGCAACAAAATGAAATTAAGCACCTATCTCTCACCATGCACAAAACTCAACTTAAAATGGATCAAGAACTTAGGAATACAACCAGAGACCCTGCGTCTAATAGAAAAAAAAAGTAGTCCCTAATCTCCATCATGTGGGATTAGGCCCCAACTTCCTTAGTAAGACTCCTGTGGCACAAGAATTAAAATCAAAAATCAATAAATGGGATGGACTCAAACTACAAAGTTTCTTCTCAGCAAAAGAAACAATCTTTGAGGTGAACAGAGAGCCTACATCTTGGGAGCAAATCTTTACCTGTTACACATCAGATAGAACACTAATCACTAGGGTATATAAAGAACTCAAAAAGCTAAGCACCAAAAAAATAAATAACCCAATCATTGGGATTTTAATAGGAATTACATTAAATGTGTGTAATGCTTTTGGTAGTATGGCCATTTTTGAAAATATTAATTCTGCCTTTCCAAGAATATGGGAGATCTTTCCATCTTCTTCAGTTTCTTTCTTTACTATTCTGTAGTTTTTATTGTAGAAACCTTTTACATCTTTCGTTGATTGATTCCCAAGTATTTTATTGTTTTTATTTTTTGAAGCTATTGTGAATGGAGTAGTTTCTCTAATTTCTTTTTCGATGGATTCATCACTGATGTGTAGGAACACATTTGATTTATGGGTGTTGATTTTATATCCTGCTATTTTGCTAGATTCATTTATTAGTTCTAGAAGTTTTCTGTGGAATTTTTTGAGTCTTCTAGGTATAGAATCATGTCATTGACAAATAGTGATATTTTGAGTTCTTCTTTTCCTATTCATATCCCTTTAATTTCTTTTGTCTAATTGTTCTGGCTAGAGTTTCTAGGACTTTATTGAATAAAAGTGGTAAAAGAGGGCATACCTGTCTAATTCCAGTTTTTAGAGGGAATGCTTTCAATTATTCTCCATTTAGAATGATCTTGGCCTTAGGTTTAGCATAGAAAGTTTTTACAATATTAAGGTATGTTCCTACTATCCCTAGTTTTTCTAGTGTTCTGAACATGAAGGGGTGCTGTATTTTGTCAAATGCTTTCTGTACATATGAGATGATCATATGATTCTTGTGTTTAGTTCTGTTGATGTGATGAATTATGTTTATTGATTTCCATATGATGAACCAACCTTGCATTCCTGGGATGAACCCCACTTGATCCTGATGCACTATCCTTTTAATATGTTTTGTATGTGATTTGCCAGAATTTTATTGAGAAATTTTGCATCTATGTTCATCAGGAATATTGGTCTGGCCGTTTATTATTCCCATTTTCTCCGTGTGTATATTGTTGAAACCAAAAAGGTGAAGATGAGACCTCAAATTATTTCTGCCTAAATTCCACCATACAAATACTGTCTAATGTGTTCCAAGAATTTATCCAGAAGGATTATTTCCAACTGTTTTGATTGTCTTTTGCTACATTTATGAACCATCCAAAAACTTTGTTATTTTAATCAGTTATTATTTGTGCACAATTCTGTAGGTCAGACCAGACATCAGTTAGGAAATGTTACGTGTTGTTAGCTAGTTTCTCTCAGGAGGTTGCAATCAGCTGGTGATTGGGGCTGGAATACCAGGATGGCTTCATTCAAAGGTCTGATGCCTTGGTAGGGTTGACCAGGAAGCTGGGACCTCTTTTTGCCTCTCCCACGTGGCAAGTTTAGTCTTCTTTATGGGCAATTGGATCCCAAGAATGAGTATTCCAAGAAGAAACTACCATCTCTTAAGGCCATCTTCAGAAGGTGTGTAGTGTCACTTTCAGCACAGTGTCTTGAACTAGACCAAATTAAAAGGAGGGAAAGTAGATTCTACATGTTGGTGGAAGAGTGACAATGTGAATTTGCAAAAGAACTGGTGAGATGGAAGATATTGTGGCAACCACCTTTGGAAACACAATCTACTCTACCACCCCTCAGGCTATCTATCCTTCCAGTGCCTCTTGAACTGCTCTAGGAAGAACTGATTTGTATTTTGCTTGAGTATTATGCCCTAATATTGACATTCATGTCTTTTTGTTCACTTTATAGTAGAGATAGAGAACATGGGAATCCTCATCCTCCTACATCCATGAAAGGCTGATTATCCAATAGATATGCTTCTCTTAAGTAAGATTAGAAGTTGCAAGGAAAAACCTGGAAGGAGATAAGATACAAACTCTTGGTTCACTTCCCCCATTATTACCAGATGCATTTTTTATTATTATTAAGCTGAAGGTGTTTTATTATGTACACAGGGATTTTCAGTTCAGTTAATATGCTTGATCCTGACATTTAATTTTTTTTATTGCTGTTCTTTAATCCCTTCTCAGAACTGGCAAATCCAAGTCCTCTTTTATGGGGTTGTTATTTTGTAGGGCTATTCTGTTCCTGTGTGTGTTGGAAAGTCAGGTTTATCTTTGTGATATGTCAGTAATTAAAGCAAATTTCTACAAGTTATAAAACAGCCTGCCCTTCCCTAAGAAACTGTAACTGTGAAGAGAACTAAGAGCTAAATAAGACAAAGATTAAAAAAGAAAAGAAAAATACAGAAAGAACTGTGTTGGTAGCTCATAGATTAAATCATACCCTTTGAAAACACTGTTGTTACTCCCTACATCTAGCTGGGCTTCAGGTCCCCTGAGGGCAAAGATGCCACCTTCCTAGAGAGGGAGGCACTAAAGAGGCCTGGGCAGACTTGTCAACCACCTTTAAACAGCACTCATTTTTACACATCATTCTCCCACCAAAGGGAGAAATGCTTTCCTTGTATTCCAAAGCAGTGGAACCTTTTTTTCTTCTTCTTTTTTCCACCTCAACATACCTGAGGGATTCCGCACACTCCTACCAGTGTCAGAGGCTCATGGCTCATTAAGGCAATGAGTCTTGGGGAGGGTTATGTGGCTTGGAAAAATTCTGCCATTGAGAATCACTGGGATAAAACTTTAAGCAGCAGAAGGTATCACTGGGTGACAGAGGAAGTCAAAGCAAAGCAAAAGATAAACCAAACTGATAGGCAGCCTGCTAAATCCTTTGCACAGCCTCTAAGATTGACAAAACAAAACAAAACATACTCTTATCCAAAGTCATATTAGTTTCATAGTAATCCAAGATCATGTTACCTGACCACAGACCAGATTTACAGTGGGAAGTGGGTAGATGTATGATAAAAATCATTCATAAATTTGCATAGCCTCTTCTAATAACCTCACCATGTATGGTGTGGCAAGTAAAATCTCCATAAAACCCAGCCTATGGTGGGTATGGCATAATGGTTCAGCTTAAGCAGGGACACGGCCTTTGTTTCTGTTATGGCTTCATACTGTTTGGGGCACACTGCAGGCATTCATTGAATGCTGAATGAGTAAACAAATGCATGGGCAGGAATAATAGGGCCCAACCTTAGTCCTGAACTGGTGCCAGATTTCTCTAAAAGCTTTCCATTCCCTGACAGTGCAGCCCAGCAGAAGAGGAGAGCTCATTTGCCTACCTTTGTCTCTCACTGGAGAATATGACACACATAAAGATTAAATTTCAGAGCTAGAAAAGGGCCCTTGGAAATTAATTAGCCCCCAAATTTTATTTTATTGTAAAAATCAAGTCCAGAAATATTATGACTTTTTCCAGAATCACTTGTTAGTAAGTATATCTGTAATTGAGTTCTCTGCAAAGGAGCATGTAAACGGGTCCACTGAGGAATGAGTCTTAGAGGTTGCAGGTGCCCAGGCAGTTGGTGCAGACAGGACGCATTTCAGGTGGAGAAGGAGAATAAAACTGCTAATACTTTCCTGGGTCAGCTCTGGCTAGAGGGAGCTATGGCTGCCTAGAGAGGGCACAGGCGGTATTTCCATCTTCTGCAGATACATTGGACTCAGCCTCATGAGCACCCTCAAATAAATGCTAAGTAAAAACATTTTGAAGAAAGGCCTTTGGAAACCAGTACTGCTGTCTTATAACCCAGCCATAGCAGTCAAGATTCCATAGCTGGATGCCCTTTCAGGATATATACATACTGCACTGAGGAAAAAGGGACAAAGATTCCAGGATTTCTGCCTCACCACTGAAGACCTATATCCCCACCTTGCTGTTTCCCACCACTTCCACCACCTGCCCAAAAAAACTCATTAGCAGTGCAGACCAAGCTCCCATGGGCACTGTCCCCAGAGAAGCAGCACACACTGACTTGTTAGATGAGGCAGAGCCCCCTCTGGGATGGCTGCCAGAAAACTGCACAACCTTATGGAAATTGTAATGATTCTAGGGCCCTGTGGGGAAGGTAGGTGTCCTGGAAAACACCTGGTCCCTTGGCTTTGAAATAGATGGCAGATCAGGAGAGGGGGAAATTCATTCTATAAATATTTATTGGGTGTCCATTGTGTCAGGCACTGTGCGGGAAATGGGTATCCAGTATGAACAAAATGTTCTCGTCACCCACTTGTCTTCTTCTAAGCTTTCTATGGTGATCCCTGTCTTAATTTTTTATTGACTTGTTCATTTTACGTAGCATTAATGGAAAGTTAGTAATAGGCCATCCAAAAACAAAATAGGCCATCCAAAAACAAAAGTTAGTAATAGGCCATCAAAAAAAAAATCTTTTGATTGACTTAAATGTATGGATCTGACTCCACAATTAAACTGTAAACTCTTTGAGGGTAGAGGTCTTATCTTCTCCTTTCTTAATAGTCCTCATTAGCACTTTATGTGATGGCAAATGGCAAGAAACCACTCAGTAAAGTTTGGTTGATTATCAACCTGCCTAAAAAATATCTGGGAACAAACCAGAGAGGACTGGAAAGGAGACAGCAAGCAAAGGTTTGGGACCTCAAAGAGCAGTACACCCTATACACGGCAGCTCCAGATACCCACCAAAAGAGGAAAGCCTTTCAAAAAATGTTTTCCTGTATAATCCTTGCGTAGTAGCATCTTTTGTTGTATCATATTTGAATGTGAAAAGCCACAACATAAAATGTTACCACAGAAGATCAAAATTAAGTATCTTATCTAATAAACAAGAGACTGTTTTGGATTTGGTCCTTGGTGTTTTAAAAAAAAAAAAAAGTGTGTTTGCAATGCCCACATTTTTTAATTGCCCTATCCTTGATTTTAACACTCAGGGCACAGGTTATCCCACTTATTCTCTAACATAGACCTAAACCTTTACTTCAACAAATGCCATAATGGTCAGCAATATAACTAGAGCCCAGTTTTTAAATGAGCCACTTATTCTTTTCTTCCCTGAGCACAGGTCAGCACCAGGTCTTTGGCCAAAACACATCCAGTTTCTAATAGAGTAGAAAGTTCATACTTTCTATTTATAGGAGAGGGAACTAAGAGAAATTTAGGGAAGTCCTGAAGACACCAGACCTTGCTTCTTTAGAATACTGAAAATTTGAGGTTTTATTAGAGTAGAGAGCAACAGGAAAGAAATAGCTAAGGAAAACTACCTTAGGGTGTCTAATCCTTGCCTATGATATGTTCATTTGATGGAAGAGTTTCTAGAGAGTAGAGAGAAATAAACTGTGGTTGAAAGATTAAAGTCCAAGGAAATGATGCTCTTTAATGGTTGGGTGGTGACAATGCAAGATTACTACCACAGAGAGGTTCTGATCTGGGGATGGTGCCAGGCATGTGGCACCCAGGGTCTATTTCATTCTGAGGCATAGAGCTAAATCTAAGGAACTTGAAAAGGGTTAACATGACATCTGACATCCCTCTTTTACCCCATTTGAAAAATAGGATTTTGCATAGCAAATAGGTGGGTTTTGTACCAAAAAATGAAAATATACTTAAAACATTTTGCAAGTCTTAAAGTACTTTTTTTTTTTTTTTTTTTTTTGGTGATGAGGAGGGTAACCTGGGATTGAACTCAGGGACACTCAACCACGGAGCCAAATCCCTAGCCCTAGTTTTGTGTTTTATTTAGAGACAGGGTCTCACTGAGTTACTTAGCACTTTGCTTTTGCTGATGCTGGCTTTGAACTCACAATTGTCCTGCCTCAGCCTCCTGAGCTACTGGGTGTTGTAGAGGCGTGAAGCACTGTCTAAATGCAAATTAGCACTCATTCCAAAGTGATTCGGGTATTTTCAACTTGTTCTCATGGTCTTCATTATGTTTATATGATTTAGGAATAGGGTAAGAAAGTATGATAGAAAGGGATTGTTGAGATCATAAATCTAAAGCTTTTTGTTTAGTGAGATAGCTCCTCTAGTATTTCTAAGTTCTATTCAGGTATTCCATTCAGAAAATACTCTGGTAAAGACTTAGGGAGTATAAATTGATACACCATTCTATAGGGAAGTTTACCAATAGACATGAAAAGGTTTGACATACAATTCTACTTCTAGAATTTACCATCATCATTGTTAATCTTTGTTCAGCATTTACTGTATGAAAGGTACTGTTATAAATATTTCCCATGAATTAAATCATTTCCATCTGCATGGCAACAATATAATATGTGGACTATTATTCCTATCATATAGATGATGAAAATGGATTATAGAAAAGTTAGATAATTTGACCAAGGTCACAAAACTGCTAAGCAAAAGAGCCAGGAATCTAATTTAGGCTTTTCAATCCAGAGTCAAAGCTTAATCACTATGCTATATTGCAACTTGAACTATTTCCTAAGGAAACGCTTGAAAAAAAGTAAAAGATATTTTTGAATATTTTAATCAAGACATTGGATAATGTAGGAAAAGATGAGAAGCCAAAATATCCATGAATAAGAGATTTGTTTGACTCAGCATGGTATATAACCATTAAAAAGAGATACCGTAGAGCCTTTAAAACTAATTAAACTAATCCTGGCGTGGTGGCCCATGCCTTTAATCCTAGCCATTCAGAAGGCTGAGGCAGGAGGATCAGAAATTCAAGGCCAGTCTTGGCAATTTAGTGAGACCTCAACCTCAAAATAAAATAAAAAGAGCTAGGGATATAATTCAAAGATAGAGCCCCAGTACAAAAAACAAAATAACATCAAAAAAGATGAAGTTCATCTACACATATGTAAAAGATGTCTATATTGTCTTATTTGGGGGAAAGGTCAGCTTTTAACTATCCCATGCTCTACTTCTGGTGAGACAAAATTGTTAAAGGATAGGTACCAAATTGTTGAAGCTTATTATCCCTGGGAGAAGAAATTATGAATTAGTTTCCTATTACATTATTTTGAGTTAAAAACTGTTTTAATTTTTTGAGGGGGGGGCAAAGAACATATATTATTTTTATATAGAAATATGCAATATAGCTATATTGTTTTGTGGGGGGAATGCACAAAAGAAATAGAACTGCTCTTAAATATGTCCCTTTCAGTCTGTTCCAGATCATTCCACTAATAAACAACTCTCCTTATTTTATAGTTTTCCCTTATTTTGTATATCAAGAACTTTTCTTTTTTTTTAGTTTCTGGAGACAGGGCTTAGTCACAATATATTAAGGTCCCACTGTGTGTCTCTTACTGGCATAGGCTTTGTGGGTCTCAGACCTCAAAGACTGACATTCTATTCTGGGAGATACAAACACAAAACACTTAGGTTTCTCTCTATATCAACATCTGGTTTACTGACATAAGCAACTGTTCAGTTGTGAGAGACAAACAGTTGGAAGAATAGAAAAATATGTGATACAGTACTTCCTGTGCACCATAAACAATAAGTACAAACAGAGTTCAGAGAAGGGATGAATCTCAAAGCTGATAGTAGTATTCAAGGTTTCCTAGAGGAGAAAAGGACTTAAGCAGGGTCTTAAAGGATGGTAGGGAATTTTGATCAGTCTAATGGTATGAAATTTTATAGGTTCCCTTAAATGTCTTTTTGTAACTGGGAATTGAACCCAGGTATACTTAACCACAGTACCATGTCCCCAGCCCTTTTTATTTTTTATTTTGAGACAAGGTCTCACTAAGTTGTCAAGGGTCTCACTAAGTTGCTGAGGCTGGCCTCAAACTTGCAGTCCTCTGCCTCAGCCTCCCAAGTCACTGGGATTACAGGCATGTGCTACCATGTCCAGCTAGGTTTCCAAGATTCAATTTGCATATTTAAATATGCATTTAATCAAATAGACCTGAGTTCATATTCTGGCTTTCTTGCTTACTAGCAATTTGATTTTGAGCAGCTGCTTAAATTGTTCTGTGCCTCAATTACTTTATGTGTCAAATAGGCATGATAATAATTATCTTTCCCTTAGGATTATATTAAATCAAACTGTGCCCAGAATTTAAGATGTACCTGGCCAACTTTCAGCTCTCAACAAATGTAAGCTTCATTATGATTGTGCTTTTTCTCCCAAGTGGTCCATCCAACAGTCTCAACTCATTTTGCACTTCTGAGTACAGTATGCCTGTTCGCCTCTTGTGTGTGCCCTCCTGGTTCCCAGCTGCCCCGCTGAGTCTCTCTTTGCCCTTGGCTGGTAGCTGTGTATTGTGCGATGATGTGCCAAATTTCATACTGTCAACTTCAGTATGGTGCCCTGCTTGCTATCTCAGCTTCCATGATTCTCATATCCCAGCCTCCATATGTTCAGACTGATGGACTAACCATCTAACACAGCTCTTACTGAAAGTCAAGAACCTATTCTTCTTTTTCTTCAAGTCCAGACCAGAGAGTTGAACACAGTTTGCTGCTGAGACCAGAGGTTGACCTCAGAACTCTCATGCTAAACTTAAATATCCCCACTACTGCCCTGACACCAGGGCCATTTCACTTCCTGGCTCAGCTCTGTGTGTCAGAGGCAAGGCCTGAGCGTTTCCAAGGCCTGTTATTCTGACTTCTGGCTGATTCTTGCAAGCAATGAGAGATCTTGCAGCGAGTCAGAACTGACCTAAGCCATCAGCTGCCTTCCTCATGTGGACAGGCCCTGGGCTTTGCTGCTTTTATGACAGGGTCTTGCCAACTGTAGAAACAATGAGCCTCTTTAGCACCCCGTCACCACCATAGGGTAACCAGAGACAGAATGACTCCTTTCCAAAGGTGACTTAGCTGGCCAGCACCTATCACCTCAGTCTGGGCTTCCTGACCACTTTTTACAATTCTTTTGGATCAAACAGAGCACTCCCTGGCCCTTTCTGGTTATAGAGGTCTCATTGTTTCATGCGTGGTCAGCACAGGCCTTTTGCAGGCGTATCTTGGCTTTGGAATCCTAAAGAGTTTAGCAAACTTGACTTCAGTGGAACATCCATTTTTTTCCTACTTTAAGCATAAAACAGTGAATCATAGAAATAAATGTTCTTAGGTCATCTGGTCAGTCGCCTGGGTGTTTCCTTTAGAACATGGTCTAGTCTCTGTCCAGTCTCTGTTTAAATGTCCCAGATGTTGGGGCTTCCTCATCTCATAGCAGCTCAGAGAACAAAATGAACTGAGTTTTCTAGCAGCCTTCTTTTCCCTGCCCACCACCTTGTTACTTGTAGCAAGTGACCCCCACCATGTAGCAAGTTGAAGGGAAAATCTCACTCATTCCCTCAGGCACAAGTATTACTTCAGAGATCCCCTTCAAGATGCACCAGGAGCAAGCACAGAGCAGGCATGTGCTTCACCTGTGAACTTGCAGGTTGTCTGCAAATGGGACCAGGAGCACCCCCTCTGTTCTGCTGAGTTTGGGGCTTTTGCAGTCTTCTGGAGATCCGATTTCTCTCACATGACCAAATTTCTTTCCCCTTATTTCTGGGACACCTATACAGTGTTTTCTCTTTTGTTCAGAACTGTGAAAAGGAACTGTTTGTTTGCCTATGGGTTTCCCTTTTTTTAGCATCCCCCACCCCAAACCCATTGCTCTCTTCCTCTCCCAAAGAAGAAAGAGGAAAGCAAGCCACAATAATACTTCTGTAAATTTATGGCCACTCTGTAATGTTTAATCACAGCTACGTGACTGGGGGCTTCAGAGCAGGCGTACAAGTTCAGTGCAAGGTGAATCTTGTCTGAGATAATCTGAAAGTTCATTCAGAGGTGAGGGCAGCAGCCTCTTGCAGACGGGTGAGGTTAACAGGAGGTCACCTGCTTTTTTTTTTTTTTTCTTCTGGTCTTCTCCCCTGTAATGTGTAAACAAAGGGAAAATGTAACTTCCAATGAACTTGGCATATGTTGTGCTCACGCTAATCTTGGCCTGGCCAACTGTAAACAGTCCAATATCCTGTGGCTGAGCCTTTCCACCCATTCTTTGCCTTTTGGAGAACATGAAAAAACACCAACAGAAAGCAGAGACTAACACCTTATGCTAGCCGGACCCTCGTCCTAACCTGAGGAAGCCAGGGGTGCAGGCAGGAGGGGAGAGATGTTTGCTGTGGTACATTCGGGGCTTTGCCAAGATACTGGCCTCCTGCCATCCTGTCTCATAATCATTAGTCAGCATGCCTTTATTGAGCTCCCTCTCTCTTCCACCATACAGTGCTGAACACCAAGATGAACAAATGCCCAAGCTCTTAAGTTGCTTACAGGCTGGAAGGTGAAGTGTCTATGAGCTGGCCTTAGAGGTAGGAGGGTAAAGGAAAGGGACTTTGTTGGTAAACAGAAAAAGCTGAAGATAGCAACTGGATAGATTACTATTGAAAGTTCCCCTCCATATAGGACTGTGTTGTGGTATCCAGCCCATTTGCAGAGATGCATCTAGGGCAGAGAATTCCAGAAGCATATAGGACAATATAGAATACTATGGGGCCTATCACCTCAACCTCAACAGCTTACAGAAGACTATCAAGTAGCCACTTCATGATTTCTGACCAACTGTCATTTGCCATAAACTAATACCTTGGCAGTCCAAAGCTGCTAGATCAGGACAAATATGCACTGGGAACAGACCCCTGCTGTACCTCAGGCACCCTCATGGGAATGTAAGAATAAAATTAGTGCTCCAATATCTGGAGCAGGTAATTGCTTAGTGCATGATCACTAGCAAGTATGAAATCTCAAACTTCTAGAGCTTCTAGAACTCCTTACTCATAGAGTGGTTCAAAGAATGTAGACTTTTTACTCTTCAGCCAATGTAGGACCATTTTAGTTATATGAGTTGGTGAAAATTCAGGGGTATTGAGTAGCATTTGGCACCACTCTGTGACCATCAGATGAAAGTCTTCTCAACTCTGCTTAATTCTAAATATTTCATAGCTACCCTGGGCCAGGTACTGTGCCAGGTAGAAGCAGAGAAAAAGATCATACTGTAAAGAAACTTATAACTCTTCCAGAGAAGATAAAACAAAGATATAATTAATAATTTAAGATAGGCTGTGATACTACCAAATGAAATGTTGTGCCAAGGACTGATTGAAAAAAGCTTAAAGGTCTCTCTAGAATGGGAAGGATCCGGATAAGATAAAGAGGAAAAGAGAGCACTGTGAATCAGAAAACAACACAAGTGACATTGGAAAAGCAGAAGTGAGTTTGTCATCTTCACTGTCATCCTCTTCACTAATATCTGCTGAGAATTTACTAAGTGCCAGGCACTATGCTGCACTTTACCAAGCTAAGTATTATTTCCACCTTAAAAAGAGGTTAGAAACTTGCCAAAGGGCATGTGAATGAGAAAGAGTGAAAACCCTGAGCTGACTGTAGCTCAAGGCGGAAGGACATGCATTTGCCTCCACACCACTTCTCATCATAACTGAGGATTTCCTAACGTCCTCCCAGCCTTCTGTCTCCAGTTCAGTGTTGTAAAATGTTTGTGATAGCCATAAAGGGGACAGGAGGTAGAAGAGTATTAGAAAAATTGAACGTCTAAGGACAGCATCTTGAAGTCAGGAATATGGTGTGTCACAAGATAGAAAGTGCTAGATAAGGGGTCTGGCTAAAACAAGATGATGGTAATTTTCCATATCACTTTGGTATGTACTTGTAGGTAATTTTCTGGAAGATGTGGGATAGATCCCAGGTAAAAGGGTAGATTGTTTCTATAGTTTGCTCTTAGTATTAAAAGTACAGGCAGTCCCTTCTCAAAAATTTCTGAGCATAATCTGACCCTTGTTAAAATCCTTGAAGGAACTCTGCTCCCAGGGAACAAGCCACATGGACAATGCTAATCTGGAGAATATCCATCTGGCCCTAGCTCACAGAGAATGTGGACACGATGGCTCTGGGGTCAGAAGAAGGGAGTTGTAGCTTGGACAAGAGCCAGGAACTCAGTCTATATTACATTGAAGCAAAAGAACAATTCCTGTTGCTGTAAAGTTCACAAAGGGCAGTGCTTAGTTGATTTAAAAAAAAAACCTCTTCGAATAATAATGATACTTTTATGGTAAAAGTGTTATTAACTATAATAACAATGTGAGGTTTTAAAGTACTTTCACTTACTGTACCTCTTTTCACATCCTTATTCAATAAATTGGAGCAGGTTTTGACAAATTCACCTGATTAAGAAGCTGAGTCAGAAGCCTATAATGATTTGTGTGAGACCCCACAACAAACCACACTGTTACACAGAGATAATAAACACAAAGATCTAATGTTGGATAAAGACTCCTTTGCCTTCAGACCAAAGATATTCTTGCTCTGATCATACAAAAGGGTAGAAGATTAAGCTTCTGTGTGTAGAATGAGGGAAGACAGCTTTCCATCCCTAGATCTCTGAGAATGAGTGATACAAAGTTCTTCCATAAGGAGATTTCTCTCTTTCTCCTAAATTCTCCTACCCACTCAATTCAGACACTGGCTAATGGGTATTTGCATACTTCTTGGAGAATTTCAGAGTTAATCTATTCAAGTTTAAGGAAAATATAAACTTGGAATTGAGGATAATAGTTATGAAAGCAGAGCTTGTCCCTCTCTGCCATTCCAGATCAACCTTAAATACTTTGAAAATCCTATAGAGACTTCCTGATCCATTCCCAAAGGCTTGGAAATGGGAATATAACTTCCTGAAATTACAATTCAGAGAAGAACTACTTTGTGTTCATCTTAATTCTGGTCAAGCCAGGCCTACTGTACTTCTTTATTCCTCTGTATTTTCTCTTCCAGGGAAAGAGGAAAAAAAATTTTTTTTCAATTATCTCATTAAGAATCTTGGCCTGGACTGGCCATCTGAGGTTTGCTGTGCCCCTTGCTATAAGATCAAACTCAGAGAGTATTTAACTTGGCCCACATCATTTCATGTGTATGGTTGTAAAGACTGACTGATAATCCTTTCTTTCCACACCCTAGCATGCTGTCTGCTCCCCGGGTGTAGACAAACACCCATTCCCTCTGTTAGCCAGGAATACAATTGTATAAATTCCCATCATGAATGAATTGATAAATACATTATAATTTATTTAAGTATTCTTATACACTGAAGAATTCTATTTGACAGTTTGAATGAATGAACCATATTTAGATGGGTCAGTAAGGATAGATCTTGAAAACATAAGATTAAATGAAAAAAGCAGATTACAGAATGATACATAAAATGTTTCACATGATTTAAAACATTAGCACATACAACAAAATCATGATAGTAGTTGATCTTCTCCAGGAAGGTGAGAGATAAGAGGATTCTTTTTTTACCTTTTTATTTCTTAATTCAAAAACAAAACTTCCTTTTATTCTTTTTCATTTCTCTAGGCACTTGACCAGTATGCTATTCCCAAAGATTTTGGTTCTCCACCAGCCAATTAAATTGCATTATATAGTAGGAAAAAAGTGAACTCAAAGTCAGGGACATGAATTCTAACTGCAGCCCTAGTCATCATAGCTTTGCCACATTGAATCTTCCTGGATCTCTGTTTTCTCCTTTGTAGATGAAGGAACGGTACAGTTATCTGCACTTCCTCACAGTCTGCCATTTACAGCCCCATTCCTGCTTAGTGCTGAGAACTACTCTCTGTTACATAGATGTTTACCCCCTATAAGGACTTCATTAGAGTTGGAATCTTAAAACTGAAGGAACATTAGATATCTGGTTGTCAGTAAAAGTGAGTTTTAGAGAAGTCCTAAGTTGCAAGACAACTGGTGACAGATCCAAGACTACAGTGCTGGTCTTCTGTCTTCTATTGAATGTGAGAGCCTTTTAAAAGGCAAAAGAATAAGTCTAAAGCTAGCAACAGAAAGCAGAGTGACTGAAAGTATATTCACTAAGCTGGAGACAGCACAGAACAAACTGTAGAAGTTTGGGGTCCAGGAGAAGGTAGGTGTAGGGCAGACCCAAGATGGCTGTAGTTAGACTCCCTCACTGAGGCTGCTGGTGGGCTATGTTTTCAGTATGTTGCCAAGGGCGTAAACACTCTGATTCAGTGTATGTACTCAAAGTCATAAACATTTGCTTGCGAGCATGCACTCACTTATGATAGTAATGTGCTTTCTTTGTTTGACCTGCATATAAAAAAGGTCTATGAAAATGACTGGGGGAGGGAAGCAGCTGCTGGCCTCCAAATAAAGCATGTCCACTATCTGTCCCCCCCCCCCCGAAATATGCAAGGGAGAATTCAAGCAAAAATGTTTCTATGTAGGCTCCTTAGTCCCTCAGAGAAGAATTCTGAGAAATGATTTTGTGACAGTTTCTGGCATTAGGACAATATTAGATAGGAAATGCTACTAGAAAAGGAAGCATATTCATGGTGTTGATGGCTGGGGGTATTTGTCCTAGGTTTTAGAACATTTCTCAGACTTCATTGTTCCTTGGAGCCATGACTGCCTTTGGTCATTGAAACCTGCCGCAGACCCTCTGACCATAACAATGCACTTAAACTTGGACAAGATTTTCAGCAAGTACTCACCTACTGGACCTGCTTATATATATTGCCTTTGAGCATCTTGGAACTGAGTGAGCTATTGATATTGAGCAATCTCACCCTCTAAGACAGTTACCTAATAAAATCTTCTTGGAAATCTAAATTGAAATGTCTATCTCCCCTGGAGGGTGGCTCAGTGTTGCTGCCTAGTTATTGTCAGAAAGCACTGAGTCACTGAGGCTCACCAGCCAGCTCTGGGTGGGACTCTTCATTCTCCAGTCTAATACCCACAATTGTAGCTCCACTTTCTTTTCATGTGGTTTCCTTAGTGAACTCTGTTACTTCTTGGAATTTCGTTGAGTTCCTTATTTTCCCTTCTTGGAGGTTCTTCTAGCTGATGAGTACATGCTAGGCAAGTCAGGCATTTAGCCAGCCCAGCATTATCACATTCTAGTAGTTTCCGCATACCATGATTTAAATATGGTACCCAGTTTGGATTTCCCTGGATTGGATACCCCAGATTTGTAGTAATCTGATTTCAGTGTTGTTAACTGTTGAATTATATAGGTACTAGACTTCACTTAAGCAAAATACACATATAAAAGAATTCAGAAATGTATTGATTCATCTGCTTTTGTTTGGAATGAAAACAACAGTGAAGACCTTAGACCTTGACGTCTTTTTCCATTGAGAAGTAACTTGGCATTGTAGAAGGGTGTAGCTTTGGAGTTAAAAAGACTTATATTCAAATCCAACCCCTGCTATTTAATAACTTTATGATCTTTAGGCAGGTCACTTAAACCTCTCTTATTCACATCTATAAAAGTGGGCCAGTAATACCTCTCTCAGAATTGTGTAAAGGATCAAAAAAGATTATCTATGTAAAACATATACCACTGAGCCAACACTGGCTAGGTTCTCTATAAATATTCATAACCTTCTCTCCCCTCTGCCTTATGACTTGACCTGACTTGATCTGAGAAGTCCTTCACAAAATGGATCCTGATAGAGAAAGAGAGTAATCTCGGGGAGGAAGCAGCCCTGCTCTGTGAGAGAGCAGGCACTGAATACTGTGCTGGTGTTTTTTGGAGGCAACAGCTTATTTGGGATCTGTCTGCTTTCCTGAAGGCCATGGGTTTAGCTCATGCCAAAACTTGATATTCTAAGCAGCCTGGACAATACTGGCTTGAACTTGAAATACTTTTCTTTGCACATTGGCCATATTTCTTCTTCGTGCGACATGTATGTTAGTTCAGCTGGTGGAGACAAATGAGGACTGATAATGACCCTAATTAACTTGGTATATCCTGCTGAAGGGAGAAGAAAAGCAGCTGTGGGAACATGAAAGGTACATCTGGCATACTCACCAAGTCTCCTCTTTGGCCCACCCTTGTCTCATCCAGCTTCAAAACCCATACAATTTTCAAACCAATAGCCCAAGAAGTGACTGGCATGGTGTTTTAGAAACATCTGCTTTTGAATGCCTTTTGGGGGATTCCCCCTCTATTCCCTATTGCTTTTCACCTGCCTGATTTATTCATCTATTACTGTCTGGTCTATGCCAGCAATTGGTTTTGCCTGTGGCTAATTTTCATTCTTCCCCCTCAGATCCTACACTTGGACCTGAGACAGTGACCATTCATTCCTTTCTCATCCTAGGGCTGCCATCCTGGTCCAGATCGTTACTGACTCAGATCTTCCTGCCTGAAAAATTTCTACTCCAGTCCATTGCATAGGCTTCTATTAAATGTACCTTACTTAATATACTGCTACTGAAATGCTATACTCCCCATGAAATATACGTTTTAAAAGCAGATCCTTAGACAGGGAATCAATACTCTTTCATAGTTCAACCCTACCTAATTATTCTTTGACCTCTCCATTGTTGCTGCTCTATATACCACCTCAGTGTTCCTCCAAGGTATACACCAGTTGGCTCTTGACAGAGACCCAAAAGGAAATGGAAGAAAAAGGGTCAGACACCCTGGGTCCAAGCCCTGACTCTTAACAGATTGGTTCCTTTCAGTTCATTCTTTTATCCTTTTGGAGATACCCTTTCTTCTTCTGTAAAATGGAGATACTTTCCTATTAGGCTGTTGATTTTCCCAGGGATCAATAAAATAGAGGAAGATTCTAGCCCAGAATCAGCACACAGTAGTAGATGTTCAAGACATATCTGTTTTCTTCTTCCCTCAAACATATCTCAGAAATTCCTATTTTTGCTTCTTGGCCTCTACTAGTCCCTTTGCTTGAAATTTCCTCTGTTTTCTTCTCTGTGTATTTAAATTATGCCTGTATTTTTGGCAGAGTGGAACTGTGAATCTTTTGGGCCTCTCTGATCTTTCCTTGCTCTGGACACACATAGTCTTCAATGCCAGGACTCCTTCCTTGACCAAGGGCAGGTGCCATACACATGAGCAATTTTTGATCAAATTTGTTTAATCTGACTTGTTTCCAAAATGAAATTGAGGTGATTCATTAAGATGATACATAAAATGAATTAGTGAATAGAATTAAAAGAAAGAAAATAAATTTAATGAAAAGGAATATAGCAAATTTACTGTCCCCATAGGGCTGAGATTATAGCCTTCCTGGGAATGAGTATTTACTTAACATAGTCTTTGGGAAGTAGAACCATTTGATTTGGAGTTTATGGAGTGACCACAAACAAAAAGGACCATTTTGTTGAGAACCACTTATTTAATACTTCTTTAATTAATCTATTGATTAGTTCCTAAATTTGGTAATGGAATTCTGAATTGCAATTTGATGTGATCTCTGGCCCCTTAAACAAGTGAACAGGATATATTTTAAATATATATCCACTTGGGCTAAGGGTCTTAAGAAGTTAGTTGTCTAGTGTTGAGTCTTTTGGTCAGACTCGTATATCTCCTAGTCCACTGAAGTTCTAACTTCTTCTACACTTACCCAAGATATAAATACATTTCCCACTTTACTATCCTTTAATGTTTGATATTTTTCTTATGCCTATCATAAAATTAACTAGGCTGTAATTTGTAATAATAACATATATAAAGCACAAAGTAATTTTCTACAACTGTTTCTTAATTTACCCATTTATTTAAAAAAAAAAAAACCTAAACCATTTTCACTGTGACTTTATGATAGTTTTCCCTGAATATTATTTAGTTAGTGTCTCCAAACTTTCCTGGCTGAGTACCACTGTTGGTAAAATAAATTTTGAGGACTCAACCCTAATATATTTATGTATATAACTGCTGGCAGCTGGAAGTTTGCGGCCCCAAAGGGGCCCCAGCAAACTTCCAGCTGCCAGCATATAACAATGTATTAATACATTCTAATTAGATATTAAATAGCCACGAAAGAATATTTGCATACACCCCTGGCTCACTGCAGCTTAAGATATAGAACTTTCTTTATCACTACCTTTGAAAGTCTGTTTGCATGTATATGGACATATGTATATGTGTATCTACTAATATTAATATTTTAAGGCACAGTATGGACTTAGCCTAAGAAAAGTTCATTATAATAGTAGATAAAAGTCACATTTCAAATAGCCTTTCTAATAATTTCAAATTTTGCCAACTGTCTTGTCAAATCTGAGTAGCTTGTCACTCACTACCTTTACTTTCTGATGGAAATGATAAAAGAATCTGTACTACGATTAGGAGATTGTCAAGTTCTGCCATTTTCTTGATGCTTGCTTATACTTACATTATTAATGTTATCTTTAATCCATGGTCTCTTTGTAAATGTTGGTAAACCACGTAATCATTTTGGCCAGGAGGTGAGGACTAGTTTAGTTAACAACTCAATAATATATTCCCTAATCCACTCACCTAGAAATCTTTAACAAATCAAAGTATATTAAAAAAAAAAAAAAAAAAAAAAAAAACCCTAGCCCATGGCTCCTAGCTGCTCTCCCACCATCTCTGCAGCAGTTCCACACAGAACTCACACCTGCCTGTATCCCCCAACCCAACAAGGGACAACTTGTCCATTGCATGGGCCTCCCATCCTCCCCCTGAGTACACATGGTTGTATGGTATGGTTATTATCACCCAGTGAGGCAACAGGCTTTCTTTTCTTCTGCCCCCTGCAGGAGGATAGATGCTCTATGATCAGTGGGAAATGGCTGTATAGGACAGTCTCACTTGAAGGAATGTTTGTGTTAGCATTTTCATTTGGCAATCTTCCCCTAGGAAGCTGGTGAAAATGGAAGACCCTGAAGCCTGCCTATCTTTCTTTCTCTCTTTACCCAGGTAGTCTTAGAGGTGAGACTGAAAACCTGGAAACCTGTAGAGAAGTTTGGGACCTCTCCCCTCCCCAGTTCTATCACCTGTAGAAAATCCAAAGACCTCTTTCAGATTTCTGCGAATCCCTAGGTATGGAGGTCTTCTTGCCTTCAGAGCTGCCATTTGACAGTTCCGTTTTGCATATTCCTGGGTGTGATATTCAGCTGCTTCATACATAGGCATAGAAAAATCCTTCACCCAAGCAAGGGGGAGCAGAGGAGATTTGTCTAAAGATTGGGATCAAGGGGGTGAGTTCATAGAGGAAATTACATCACATACTGCACAGCAATGGCTTTGTAAAAGCTACTATTAGATATCCTAGTTCTCCAAAGTTTTTTGGAGCCTCAGTATCACTACAGATTTCCTTCTTAGCCCCTCTCACACATATTAGTGAAGTCTCCTGTCACATTCTGCCTCTCAAGACCCAGCAAAACAAATTTCTTCCCCTTCTCATCTAGATGTCTTCACACTTGCAGGGTTTCACTGAAGTAAGAAATTTTCCCAAATATATCTCTCCTTAAAAAAAATTCTAATGCCAGTTGTTAAGAAAATGAAGTTTTTATCATCTCATTGCAATCAGAAGGGTCTCCTTAGAGCCATTTTTTTTTCATTTCTTTCTTCAATTTAATCGATATTAGATATCACATCTGAGAAAATGTCAGAGCACACTGTCCTCCCTGCCTGGGACCTAGAGGTGAACTTTTTCTATGAAAAAATCAGATAATGAATACTTTAGGCTTTCCAGGTCATATGGTGTCTGTCACAGCAGCTTACCTCAGCTGCTGTAGCATAAAAGCAATCACAGGTAATATGTAAACCAATGAACATGTCTGTGTTCAAATAAAACTTTATTTACAAAATTGCCAGTGATTTGCCGTAGTTTTTTTTTTTTTAATCCCCCAATCTAGAAAAAAGCAGAGAGCAGTCTCCATGAAAACAAGTAGAGGAACCTCCAGGCTAAATTCAGTCTTTTTAACATAGCAGAGGAGGTCATTTATCACTTGCTTCATTTGTCCTAGTTATTCCAGATGCACTTCTGAGACCCAGCCCTGTCACATTCCTTGCCTGACATCTTATCACCCACCTACCTGGGTCAAACTAAGATGCCCTTCTTTTTAACTTTCTTTGTGCCTGTTAAGTGTATCTCTGACTATTCTCATCACTCTATACCTGTTTATTTACCTAAGTTCCTCAAGAATGGAGATATTGTTTTATCATATTTTCTTGTACAGTACCTAAGTGCCTGATACATTGTAGGTATTCGGTTTATATTTATTGAAGTCCAGTGTTCCCTTTCCAGTATTTGCCCAGATTCCTGCGTTGGGAAGTACTTCTGAGGATATGCAGGAGGCAAGCAAATGTTCTTCTTTGAATCAGAGTGGCCTAGCCCCAAGGATACCAGTTTGGGGAAAATCTTGGGCAATAAACCAAATGGGTCATTAGTCAATTCTATTCTTTTTAGTGGACTTTTTGCAATTGTTTTCTTATTCTGTCCTCAGCTGCTGATAGAATCCTAATATCTAAACCAGAAAAACAGATTTGGTGTTTACCTGGAGTCACAGAGTCAGGGAACCTTCAGTCTGTGGCTCTTTTTGCTGTGCTCTACTGTTTCCTAAAAAACACCTGTAGATCATAGATTGTGAAAAATACTTTATAATGATATGATTAATTACATCTTGTCAAAAACAGGGGATGGACAATAGGAAACTTGGGCCATCGTGTTCAGTATGTTACTATTCTCCTGAGCAAAGTAGTAGACTATACATAGTAGCCATGTTCTGAAGAGGTAGCATATTTAGAATTTTTGTTGGATTATATGATAAGTATCTCAGAGAAGCATGTTATTTGAAATCATTTTGTAATCTATCCTGTTTAGCATGAAGAATTTTGAATGTATATAAAGTGCAAATTCAGGTTTTCCTGCATCACGTTTACTTCGGGTCACACCTACTTTGGGAGCACAGTCCTCTTCAGGACTTAATGTGCCTATTCAAGAGACAACATGTAAAGAAAATCACCCTTAGGGAAGCGGGGTGTGGCTGTTGTCAGTGTGTCTTTGTATCTGTTTCTCTCTGTGCCTACCTTAGCTCCTGTGATTCTTTGCTCCCCATGGAATCTTTACAGGCATTCTGGAAAGAAAACACTTTCCCTAACACAACATGCTATCCACTGGAGCCAGCCCAGACATGACCAAACATCAGCTGGGTTCCTATTCACTACTTACATGAATCTTCCCTCGAAACCTTGAAATCAAATATCCAAGACTGGTTACCCCTCACCTGTAATAGATAGCATTCTTTCTACTCCCTTATCCATGAGAACTCATTTATTTGAATTATTTCTATATTTTCTGCTGGAAATGTTTGCCTACTAGTAGGCAGTAACAAAGATCAAGAGAATCCTAAATATCCATAATATCTCATCCTGAAGGTCTTTTCTGGAACTTTGCATTTGTTCTGCTATTATAGTGCTATCTGTCCTCTGTCCAGTTAAATTGATGTGTGGCCTTGAACGATTTTAGACTTTGACTTGTTTGGATTTTTCTAGTCTTTCTCAACTACCATTACAAAACAGAAGGTTTGGCCTAACCTCAGATGAGTACCAGAGATGGAATCAATGAGGATTTTTAAAAACAAAAAGAATTGGCATCTTGGGGAGAGTAAGCCAACAGCCATCTCTACCACTTGTCTACTTGTCTATCAGCCAGTTGCTCATTCTTTCTCAGTCTTGATCCTCCCCACTCCTACCCCTACCACCATGAAATAAGAATGATAATTTGAGTCCTATTAAGTCATGGGACTGTTTTGAAGTAACAAAGAAGCTTAACAGAGGCAACTTTAGAACTTTGCCAAAACCATAGTTAAAAGTAACATAAGAGGCAAAGAAAAGGTATTCTGTCGCAGCAGCCAGCTTAGCATAACCCAGCTCAAAATATCTTCCCTTTTCACATCCTTTCCTACCGTATACTTTCTTGTATAATAACCAGTGATCAGCTAATTTACAACTTGAATTAACCTGGGTAGCTTGTAAACTACTATACTAGTTCTCACTGTCAGAGAGGGAAAAGACTAGAATTAATTGGAATTGGAGACATTGATAGGAACTCATAATTTACACACATACACACACACACACATACACACAGTTCCAGAAATAAACTAGTATAGTACAAATACCATAAGCAAATAATTCCGTGTTTGAGATCAAAACATCATTGATGACTCGTTGAGTTTGCTAACCCTAATAACATTTATCAGTATGTCCCATTCTATAAATATCAACACTTTTGTTCAGTTTAACAATGTAATATCTGATCTGTCTCTTAAAAGTGACTTATCTAGTTTACAAAAAAACCATTCATTTGAATAAATCAAGAATATGAGCATTAGTGAAGAATGAGCTTCTAGGAGTGAGTTCTAGGATATACTGATATATGAGAAAAACAAAGTGAGGTGCAAACGAGTAGCTATGGTACGCTATCTTTCAAGTGAGAGAGGAAGATATAAAAAAATTCACAGGTATCTGCTCATTTGTGTGAAGGAAATTAAAAAAAAAGATAAACAAGAAACAACTAGATTGGTTACCTGCAAGGGATGAGTGGGAAAATGTAGAAAGAAATAAGGAGAATAGGATCAGATTAGTGAGGATAAAGAGAGAGTGAGTGATACTTCTCTCAGCATACTATTTTATAGAACTTTAACTCTTAGAACTGTAGTATTGTTTCACATACCCCCAAAATAAATAATTAAAATTATCCAGGTTGTAGGGGGAATCCAAAATGGAACAGAAGCAGTAAAAAAAATGAACCTATCTAAATTAAAAAGAACAGTCTAATCAAATGGAAGAGTGAGGTAGAAAAAACTAACTGAGGTAACTTTCAGAACCAGTATTTTGACTGTAATCTGTAAGGACAAAGACAAAAAAAAAAAACTGTATACAAATGCTGGACTCTAGTTAATAAATGTGTTTCTCACCGAGGACTGGGTTAGCAACTCTGAAACCACTTTAAACTAGGACTGAATAAATAAGGCAACTGCATTTTAGATGACAACCAACTTTCTCACTGTCAGAGACGGAAAGACTAGAATGAATTGGAATTGGAGACATTGATAGGAACTCATAATTTACACACACACACACACACACACACACACAGAGAGTTCCAGAAATAAATAGATGTATATACAAGTTAGTATATATACACATATTTTCCTTAGATCTTTCCATTGAGAGAGCCTGGATACAATATTATCCTAGTAAAAATGAGCATGATACGTGTTAAGACCTTGGTTTCTAAATACCATTCTTCAATGGAAAGAACCAGGGCATCTTGAAGAAGTGACTGATTCCAGGTCTGTGACAGGAATAGATGCATGATGAGCTTAGAACATCTTGTAGTAGCAAAAAGGAAGTAACTATTTATGAGAGGATTAGAAACAGATAAAAAATACAAGGAAGACCCAACCTTAAGAAGTTCCATCTTGCCAAAATGGGAACAACTTGAACAGCAAATAATAATTGTGTTAAATTATAACCCACAAATAAAATAAATATCTAGGTTATACTGAAAAAAATTGATGGATGGGTAAACAAATAAATGTAGGAGAAGGAGCAATGCTAAAGAATTTGAAATAAGAACTACAGAAGAAGTAAGGGAGATAGCGAATACCTTGGTCAAAACCACAGTAACTATTATTGTAGGCAGGACCCACTAATAGATGTTAAAATTGATAGACAAAAGTTTGAGGAGAAAAAAGATTTTTGCATCATCTCAAATACCTCCCCCCAAGAAGTGTATTAATTACAAAGGGGAAAATAGTTACTTTACCGTAGAGAAACCCATCAGCTACCCCACCTGAACCAGGTGATCAAGATTAATATCACCAGTGATAAGATATGCAGACGTCATGTATTCGCTGATTTGATGCATTAAACATAGCTCATATTTCTGATCATATTCTCATATTTCATCTTGATGGTTTAGAAAGAGAAACAATCAGTATGTCATTTAATAGCTAATTTGGTTTGGATTACAGTTATTCATTCATGGTTTTCTTTTATTCTCCAGTGTGATAGAAGACATTTTATTTTAATATTGCTTGAAAGGCCTAGCTCAGTTCTTTGTACATATTAGATGCTTTTAATTTTAATTATTAGCTAAATTCAATGGTTTTTACATCATTTTTAAAGAAAATCTGATACAAGCTATTATGTTTTAGGTATGAGGTATCCCCTCATATGAGGAAACATAGTCATGAGAAGAATGAGAATATAGGGACTAGCTTATTTTGCCTTCAAGAACTCTCTATGGTTGTCTCAGCAAGTTGTCTGGTCCATGTGGCCTCATCAGGCCTCACCAGCTCAAACATACATTTAGTTATGAAACATCCTGGCATCCAAGACACAGGACCCATGTGTGCACTGATCCTCTCTGTTGAAACTGATGCTTTTCTGTACACAAGCCACTTAACTCTGTTCTATGCACAAAATCATCACTTAACTCTGAAATCACAAACTAATCCTATAATATATGTTGTATGGAATATTAGAGGCACAGAAGGCCATAAAATGATACTCAAATAGGTTTAGATAGTACCAGATATGCCATTAGACACTAAATCACTTGAGAAAGTTTTCCCTTTTAATCTTCTGATGACAGGGAGAATGTCTCACTGTGGTTCTAGTGTCTGCATTGTCTTCTATTAATGGCAGATAATGTGGCTTCCTGATTATGTTGGTATTACAAAGTTTTCTTTTAAAATTTTCTTATAAATTAAAATGAATCAATACAAAAAAATTACTAAATAAATATTAACACATGAAGCATGAGATATGGCAACAATTTTGAAAGTGAAGCTCAATAACAAAGTTTGAGGAATAGTGATCTTAATTTATGTCTCCCACCTCTGACCCTCTCCTTTCTTCTTCTCCATCCACCACATTCAATCATTTCAAGAAATAAAATGCTTTGATGTGAATATAGATGTATGTGCATAGCATGTAACTTTTTATAAAAGAAAAAAAGGGAGATGAGAAAGCATGCATGTCTGCTGTATCTTTCCAAGTAGGGACATCAGAATAACAGACCTAAAAACAATGGAATTGCTTACCCTTGTGGCCCAGGAGGGATTGGGGTACCATAGGGAAGGAGTGACACTTCTTAGAGTTAACCTTTTTGTATAGTTTTGACTTTTGTAAGCATGTTAATGCCCACATATTAAAACAATTAACAAGGATGGGTGGGAAGAACCTAAAACTAAAAGCAAATTTTAAAAAAGGAGCACAATTGTATTTTGATGAATACCATAACTACACTGAACAGTGGTCAGAAGAAAATTAATCCAAGCAGATTTATAAACATGGTATTTGATGATAGACACTTAGTCTTCATTTGGAAAGGAAAATTATGAACAAATCTTGAGATTGTTTTGTAGTAGCATTGTTTTTGTTTTATTTTTTAGTGGTATGTGCAAACGTGAAACCATTTTAGATGTATTATAAGTTTGAGTAAATGAGATGATAATGTTGAATCCCAGGGCTCTCACAGGAGAAGACAAATAGAACCCTATGAGAATGAGTTAGAACTGCAGGTATTGGCTTCACACACACTTCTAAAATGTGTGTGTGTGTGTGTGTGTGTGTGTATTTACACATATGTTATTCCTAACTCTATCTGCTGAAAGGGTTTAGCTCCCCACAGATTGACCCCCCAATAGCAGTGAACAAACACTCCAGAAGCAATGACAATACCTGGCACCCAAATCTTGATCTCCACTAACATTCCTTCCAGAAGAATCTTCTCAGAGAAATGACTGGTTGCAGAGCTGGGGCAGCATAGATGCAAGATGAGCCTGCAAGTTCTTTTTATACCTGTCTATGCTCAAAAAAATCATGGGGACATTCAGAGAAACACTTGCCCCAGCTTGAAGGAATTCCCATTTGCCTAATCTGAAACAATTTGAGTGTGAAAACAATAGGCATAATAGTGAATTTAAGCCACTAGGGGGAAAAAGGGGGAAACCATGAGTCCATACCAATATAAGTTGATAAGTTTGATGCCAACATGGAAAAGACTGAATCAGAAAGGAATCCTCATCATATGTTAAATATACAGGGAAATTTTCATATGGAGCAGTGTATTTGCATGGTCTTCAGTAGTCTCCTTGATTGCTTACTATTTACAAAGGAAAACATGATAACTAGACAGTGAAGACATCAGACATCATCTTGATCAGGTGATCAAAATTAATATCAGTATGGAACAAATGAACATTGTATGTCTCCAGATGTGATATCCACTTATGTAATATTCTGGTCAGGAATGCATATCTTGTATCAGATAAAAAACAGACTGAGGGAAGAAATGGGGGTGAGGGAGACTCTATTCTTTAAAAATGTCAATATCTTATAAGAAAAAGAAGGGCTGTGGAAATATTCCAGATTAAAGGAGACTACAGAGACATGACAACTCTCCATGTGTTGCAGTAGCTTATTCCTAAAAAAAAAAAAAAAAAACGGCTATTCAGGAGGCTGAAGCAGAAGGATCACAAGTTCAAGGCCATCCTTAGTGAAACTCTGTCTCAAAATAAACTGAAAATGGTTGGGGGTATAGCTCCATGGTAGATTCCCCCTGATTCAGTCCCCAGTATTGCAAAAAAGGAGAGATTTGACAACTAAAACACATCATGCAAGAAAACAGCAACAACAAAAAGGCTATAAAGGATATTGGGTCAGTTTACAAAATTGTAATATGAATAGTATCAATATTAAATTAGCTGATGTTGAAAATTATAATTTGGCAGTGAACTACATTCACCTTTATTTGTTCATTGTTGAATGCTGAGCTCCTAGATTGGTGTTTGGGATGTGGAAGTCATTTGATAAGTGTTTAGTAAATTAATACATGAGTGATTATTATGAATCTGGTATGTTGTGCCAGTCCATTGTTAGTTTCTTCACAGGCCTGCCTCTGAAAACTAACTGCTATGGTCTTAGCCCTGTTACTGTGCTCATGGAAGAGATTACTCTCTTCTTTTTTTTTAATATTTATTTTTTAGTTGCAGTTGGACACAATACCTTCATTATTATTATTTTTTTAATATGGTGCTGAGGATCGAACCCAGGGCTTCACACGTGCTAGCAAGTGCTCTACCACTGAGCCAGAACCCCAGCCCCTGAGATTACTGTCTTCTTATGTTAACTCATTTATTTTCTTAGTTGTACTATGGTCTGAACCATTCATTCTCTCGGTAGAATTTTATTTTTATTTTCAGATCTGTTAACTTGTAGCAAAGTATGTTGGGATTTCTGGGATCCTGATTTGTCTGTTTGATTAATCCCTGCTATATGTATTTGAATATTTTACAGCTTTTGGATCTCTTCATCCAGTGGGATTGGTCAACATACCTTGCTGACTATGGTCAGCCCAACTGCAAATACCTCCGGGTAAATCCAGTAACAGCTCTGACCCTGCTTGAGAAGTAAGTATCCAGCCCAGTGGTTTATGCTGGGGATGGGGTACTGAGGTAGGGGTTGGTATAGAAGGTAATTTTCCTATTGCCAGTACCTTAAAATACATCCCTGTTCTTGACATTACTGTAGATGCTATCAACTGTCTCAATCATTGTATTTGTCAGACTAGTAGCCTCTTAATTGTTGAACTCTAATAAGCTAGGCCAAGTACAGGTCAGAATCAGACTCTGACATTACCTTATAGACTAATGAGGCAAAGTATCATGAACTAGAGTTAAGAAGGGCCTCTGACCAGCCTGGTGAGAGAAGTGAGGCTGATCCCAGTCTGGGTATGATATGCATGGAGCAGCCCCACAGAATAAGTGGCTTATCTGGTACCTAGCAGAGAAGCCCTGGGAATTATTGACACCTTTCTCTGTCCCCAACTCCTGCCTCCTGCCAGATAAAGCTTTATTGTGCTGACTGTCCCAAGAAATCTGTGTCCAAGAAGGTGCCTAATTCTTCTACTAGGCAGTTACTAGCTGGCACAGGTTGCTCTTCCATAGAGCTGTAGCCTCCCTGAAGCATAGGTATCACCTTTGGAATTGGGTTAGCCAACTTCAAAACATCTCAGGGCTAACCAGTGTGTCACCCAGAAACTGGGCTCTTCTATGCATTGCAGCCTGGCTCTGGTTTTTGCTAACCTAGTTGACAGCTGACAAGCCAGAGACCAACAACCATGTACAAGGGCAGCTTTCTCTTGAAACTGGAATGACTAGTCAGAAGAGTGCCCTGCATCTAGGCAGTGTGAAAAGTCTCCATATCTGGCTAGCCTAGCATGACTCCAGTCCCAGCAAAGCAAGGGCCAGAATCTAGGGAGTCAGAGTAGAGCCTTAGGCTGGCGAAGTGAAGTTGTATCTCACTGTGTGTTATGGAGAGGGTGAGAAGGGGAAGATAGAAGGTAAGCAAGAGCAGGAAGCACAGCTATGTTTTTGGAGCCAAGAGACTGACACCATGTCAGGGACTGATGTTTCCATTTTAACTTTGTTTCCCATGGTTCTCTCTCCCAATGACCTTCCTCCCTAGGATATCTAGAGAGTAAGTATATTATTCACTTGGGCCTTTTCCATCACTTTGAGGCAAGTCCTTCTGGTTTCCTCATTGACACTAATGACTACACTAAAATCCCTACCCTGTGAGTTGTCCCCACCCTGACATACTAATCTACTAAACCAGCCTGGTGCCAACTGGCTGGATGCCTCCTCTGTCCTTGATCCTTAAGTGACCCTTGGCTTACTAATTCCTTTGGGGTTGGGAGTGGTGACAGGGATTTTTCCCCATCAGTACCAGCCAAAGGATTGTTCCCACTCAGCTCCCTGGCACATTCAATTTTTGCTAATGCAGGGCCTGAAATTCAGTCCTGGCAGAGGAGAGCTCCTACAGTCTCCCCCACCTCCTGGTGGTGAGGCCCATGGCTTGAAGATCTGAAACCTATGTCTCCCATAGAGGAGCCTTATTACAGAAGAGGCCTAATCCCAGAGTCCTCACTGCCTAGATAAAATGGGGAAAGATTTTGACCTTTGAGCTTGTTCTGACATTGTCATATCCATTATGTATCCAGATAGATTCTGAGATTCCCTTCAGTCAGTTACTTCTCTTGGGAATCCTTTACTCCTCTGTTTTTGAGAATCTCTAGAACCAGAAAGTACTGGCTCACCTACTTTCCATGGATTAACAGTAGGCTAAAATACCCTTCTTTGCCAGTCTGGAGGCCATGACAGTAATGAAGCTATGTGCTTAGCCCTAGCAATCAGCAGGATTTCAAAACTTCCTTCCAAACACAACAGGCAAAGGCCATCAAGATTACCAAAATCCACATCTTCCAGCCTCATAGAAACCACCCCCTTTACCTGACCCACCCCTGCCTGCCCACAGCCAGCTGTACCATCAAGCTTAGCAATCTCTCCTTTCCAGTCTGGCCCTTCTTAACAAGGTGAGACATAGGAACACCCAAATACCTGCTGAAGACATTCAGGAAAAATAAGAGGCCTCTGTGTCATTGAGAGATGTTCATAGCTAAAGTAGAACAGGATCCCGGGCTTGCCAAATGGAGAGGAGGCGGGAGGATCGCTTTTGTTTTGGAACATTCCTGGTTACACACCAGCCTGCTACCATCAGCCCTCAGGACACTCATGTTATCTTTAGTCCTTATTCCAACTTTAATAGCCAAGAAATCCTAGCCCCAGGGGTCAGAAACTGCCCTCTTCATTTTCTCTTGCATATAGCCGAAACCTCTCTGTGGCTGCTTGCTCTGCCTCAGGAGCCAGGAAGTTCATGATCACATAGAGGTTGAACTAAATGTCCTATGAATATAGAAAGTGGTTTTCATTTTTGTTTGTTTGTTTGGGGTTATTATTGTTTATATTTATAGCATATCCAGCAGAGGAAAGGGATTCTTCTCTGGCATAATCTAAACTCAGGCCAGTTCCAGAAACATAACTGCACCTAGTGTGTAAGGGACCAGATCCAGGAATCCTCAGAGCCATGAGAACCCTTGTGCTTTCTTTTCAAGCAAGGCTTCTCCTCCTTACTCCCCTCCAAGCACAGGCCCCCACATTTGGGTGGTGGTTCCCAGTTTGTTTGATGAGTAATTCCAGCCTGAAGGAGTTACTTAGACAAGGGAGAAGAGTCTCAATCAGTTTTGGCTGCTACTGTCAGCCAGAGTCATACAACCATGGTTGTCTCTTGCCACATATAAGACCCTTATGGAATAGAATGAATACACACACACACACACACACACACACACACACACACTTCATATATCTGATATATGTCACATATACCAGATATAAGTGTCCTTGTGAAATCTCTGCCCATTTGACATGTTGACCTCTAATCTGCCCTTCTGCAATAGTCAGCCCACAGTAGAAAAAGGCCCAGGATTGGCCAAAGGCCCCTCACAAGTATACCCAGTGCATAATTTACACCCCAATGCTGGGTTTCCTTCCTTCTCTCTTCAAGCCTGACCCCATGCAGCCCAGAGAACTGGCTCAGCTCCTAGAGAATGGTGGTGGGGGCCATCAGGGAGAAATTGGTCCACATACTCTTTTAAATTCTCTAACACTAGAGCTAGCTATGAGCTGTAGGGGTTCTGGTGTATACAGGCTGGGACCAGAGTTAACCATCACCAATACATGACAGGGGTTATAGGCCCTCTCTAGGGAATAGCGGGTTCTAGATTCTGTCACAATGGCATGGTCAGACTTTGAGGTTCTGTGAAAATCTCAGTCTAATCTTGACTTTCTTTACCTGTACTTCCCAGTTAGGGCTCTCAATTGGACAGAATCATTGGCCACAGCTGCTCATTATTTGTGCTCTAGGAATATATCATGTGTGGAGTTTTAGCAGTGACAAGCTCGGTGATCTGAGGATATAGAGAACCATTAAGAACTCAGGGACTTCTCTTGCTTAAAGCTCTGGTTTATCAGGTGAGAAGATGGTAGTCTTGCCTTTGGTTCCTATTTTCCTCAGCACCTTACCCTTGTAGCCACCTTACTGCCTCTCAGCCCTTACCCTGAGAAAGAGAAAAGACAGACCAAGCCCTTAGTTTCATTAGGAATGGGAGATGGAACCAGATAGAGTGAGATTTGGATATACACAGTGACTTTCAGTTATTCATCATCTCTTGAAATTGCTAGTTTTCAAAGGTCTTTTTTTTTAATCTTCCATATACATCTCTAAGGTCACAGCCTACTCATGAGGTAATGAATAGACCCTAGACATTTGGTAAGAGCCTGTTGACCAGCAGAGCTGTAGCATCTCAGACTCCTGAAAGAGGTGCACACCTGGGGAGAGAAGGCAATGAATTGGTGGGTTAGGTATGAAGGATAAGAAGATTGGCCCCTCTGAATATTAGGGTCTAGAAATGGGATCAGGATAGAAGGGAAGGGTAGAAAAAGGGGGATATCATCAAAGCCTGATATATGTGTGTATGAAATGCCACAATGAAACTTATTAATTTTTACAATTGAGATGTATTAATAACTATGGTAATAAAAAAAATAATAAATAAATGCAATGTGAAAAAAGTAGGTTGGTGCCTCCAAAGCTGGCTCTTAACAAAGTTCCAACTATAGGTGAGGTTGGGAGAGCTTTAGGTACCAGATGGACAGCTTCCCAGACATAGGTAAGTTCAAGCCTGATGATGGAAATATTCTAGATTCTCCCACTCTGGATAAGGGTTAAGATGTGTCACAGAATCCCATCTCCTACAAGCTCTTCCCATATCTCCTCAATCACTTTGCCCTCTTTCTTTTCTTCTCTGTGTAGGATGAAGGATACTAGCCGCAAGAACAACATGTTTGCACAGTTTCGGAAAAATGAACGAGACAAGCAGAAATTGATTGACACTGTGGCCAAGCAGCTGCGAGGCCTCATCAGCAGCCACCACTCGTGAAGACCTCACCTTGGCCCACACAGGCTGTTTGCTGCAGCCACACAGTCTTGATCCAGCCCCAGCGGGCCCTGCATTTGCGCGTTCTTCAAAGAGAGCATATGTATTTTTTTATTAACCCCTGTACAGTATTCACATAACCTTTCCCTATAGTAAAAGACGCACAATAATAAGCAAGTACATGAGATGTTGCTAGGCGGAGACTCAGGGGAGGTTATTACTACACTATCTGTGTTATCCTGGAGAGGTGGCATCACCAATCCCAACGAGGTGAACCGCCACTCATGCATGGCTCTAAAGCTTAGGTCTGTGGCCCAGGAACCACACAGAGTGAGTGCTTGGCCCCGGGAGGTAAGGTGAGTAAGCAGAAGGATAGTAAAGCATATCCTATTCATTCTCGGGTGCCCCATTCACCACCTAGGTGAGGCTGATCCTTGTTGGCACAAGGCAAAAGCCTGTCAAACATTACTATTTAACACACTAAAGACCAGCACATGGTTCTAGATGTTCATCTCCTCAGTCTGCTGACTTCCATTAGCTGGTAATCAAGCATGGCATATGGCAAGATGACAGCTTCACTCCAATACCCCAAGGATGGCAGTTTCTTTAGCCTAGCTCTGACCCAAGGCTTTGACTGCTTATTTTTCTGGGGTAGGCTAGAGCTAAGTAGGCCCTGATAACTGAAAATAGTTTTTACTTTACTCTTAGGTAAAACCTGAGACTTGCTTGGTATTGCTTATTTATGTTTTAAAAACAACTTTCTGGCCACCATCTTTAAAGGAAATATCACCAGCTCTGCACTGTGATAACACCCACAGCTGGACTAGATGCCTCTAGGGATGGAGCCACTGCCATCATGAAGTAGTCAGGGCCAACTATGGCTAGTGGATTGTTGCCACTGGCTCAATTGTGTTCTATTACTAAGATATATCCTGTATAAGAAGTTCTTCTTGACCAAGCCAAGACTTCCTTCCTGTTCTGAGATCCCAAAGCCATCTTTTGGCCTCATCTGAAAAAAGATTGCCTATAATCCTATCCCCCAAACTCTGGAGCCTGGACCAGCTTAGCTTAGAGGCTATGTCTGTTGTCCTAAATAGATTCCTGAGACTCGGTGCAAAGGCTTTACTCTGAGGTTAGTCGGAGGAACTCACACTTTAAGACACGTCAGGATGATGCTTAATGGCACTGGTAAGAGTATGATTGTGCATCACCAAGTAATAAAAATCAGTCACACAGGCATTTCAACTTGGATAAGTGGGAGAAAAGATTCATCAAACAGAATCTTCCTCTACCTTTGTCAGTTACCAAATTGTTTCAGGGGAGGGCAGTACTTTCTTTTACATTCCCTATCCCTACCTTCATCATACCTATTACACCTCAAAAAACATGTGAAAGAGAATATGCACACTGATATGCAGCCCTCCTCAAAGCCTGAGACCAGGCTACAAAAGGGTTCTGCAGAAGTCTGCTGAGACTCATTCTGAGGGCCCGACATTTGGCCCAAGGTTTTAGGAGGAGGGTCGGGAATGGCATGCCAACCCAAACTTAAAAAGCCAAGGGAAGGCAAGGACCTGTGGAAATGAAACTTATGATGACATCTCCAAGTTCTGGACTTTTTTTTTTTAAAGGTGAGAAATAATCACACTAATCCAAAGTCTGTTGCTTGAGAAGAATCCAAAATACCCTATTTCACTGGTACTGTTTTCAGCAAGATCTCTTCAGCTTTGACTGCTCAGACTTTGAATGGAATGGAGAGAATCTCAAGTATGTTACAGCATTTGTCTTTTTAGGGAGTCATCATGGCTGGAAGAACTGTGCTATAGAGGAAAAGGAGAATAGGGTAGAGGAACAGGGGCCAATCTACACCTTCAACCAAGAAGTTCTGCTAAAGAAAAAGCTTATCCAAGTTCAAGACTCATTCGGATGGACTCTTTGGTGTACCTCCTCTTCACTCTAAGTCTGCCTTTATTCTTTCCTAACAAAACAAAAAACAACATGCTACTTCTGGGCTGTATGTGGAGATATACTCTTGGTGGGCCAGGGAATGTAAAAACAGAGACCAGCAATGTCAAAAGCTTTTTTACTGGTGAAGTAGAAATTTTGTGTCATTGGGCCTACAGCTGAGCCAACCCTTAAGAGGCTGGAATGTGTGCCAAGCATGTGTACCCACGCCCCTCAGCCTTTCCAGTCTGGCCTAAATGCCTACACGTGTAGAAGTGCCCTGGAAGGCCTCAATAAGAGGATAGGGGGACATGAGTCACTGGAAGCCCTCTTCCTTCTGGTCACTATGAGTCTTTGGCCAAGTTCCTAGGGAAACCAGGTTCATGTTCCTGAAGAGAGTCTGGTTTGTAACCTAGGTTTCCATAGTAATCTAGGCAGCTGACTTAGTTTTACATTCATAGGAAAATCTCTGAATAGACTGGGTGAAGCTGCTAGGGTTAGGGAGAAACAGGACTTGGAAACTGGCACCAGCAGAGTTGGCAACAGGGAATGTTCTTCAATGATTTCGTTGCATACCAAGCCTAAAAGTCCCCCCAGCCTCAAAGTCATCCTAACTTCTCTGCATACTTGACAAGAGCTTGCTCAGCAAGTGCTAGACCCAGGGAAGGATTGGCATTGGCCATGATCTTCCTTCTCAGGCATCCAAGCACAGTCCCTGGGGCTGGCTTCAGAAATCTCCCCTACCTGAGCCCCACTTCTCCCAGGATTCCTCTCCTGACTGCTTCAGTTGCCTCTTTCCTTCCTGCTCTCTCCCCCACTTCTTTCCTTCCTTCCTTCCTTTTGCCTGCAGTTGCGATTACTTTTCACTAATGTGTTGGAAATGGCCTTTTTTTTTTTTTTTTGCACAAATAGTTACACATTTATGGGGAAATTTTTGTGAAGTCCATTTTTAACTCTAAAGGGAACTTTTTTCCTCTAAAACTTACTAGTAAAGCTACTGATGCAGATGGGCCGCATGGTTAGGGGAAAGCTCCTCTATGGAAAGAGCATGTTTACTCCTCTTGTACATTTTCCTCTTTTAACTGCTATTAAACAAGATATCCTACATACCTGTTTCAAAAGCCATGGTGTTGTCTCATGGGTTTTTTGTTCTTCCATCCCTTTTGCACAGTGTAGCTGTTGTTCATGACAGACACTGGATGGCAGACGGTGCCTCCGCTAGACTGAGGAATAGAGCAGGCAGAACCTGGTGGGGAGGAGAAAGCCTTCCTGCCACACAAGGCAGGGAGCTGTGCTGTGGCCTTGGAAACATCCCTAACTACTGGGTTAAGTTCTTGCATCTATACAACTGACACTGGCATCATCATTGTCGTCATCAAGACTAATAACATTTGAAATGCCTTATTTATGTGGAGTCCTGGGTTAGGCAACATGGGGCCAATGCATTTTGAACCCATACCCTGCATGGAAGGACTTCCAGTCAAGATAGAATAATGTAGCCAGGCACGGTGGCATACACCTGTAATCCCAGCTTGGGAGACTGAGGCAGAGGATCACAAGTTCAAAGCCAGTCTCAGCAACTTAGTGAGGCTTTAAACAACTTAGCAAGACCCTGTCTTTAAATAAAACATAAAAAAGGGTTGGGGATCAGTGATTAAGCACCATTGGGTTCAATCTCCAGTACAAAAAAAAAATATATATATATATATATATATATAGAACTATCCAGAACAAAGCCAGCCCAGGGAGGTAACAAGCCTATTTGAGAGTTCAGCAGGGAGAAACAGGTATCCTAGACTGATGTAAAAAAGGGGGGAGGGGGGTAGTGATTAAGGAAAATAGCATACAGAAAGCAGGATGCCATTTAATTGGGCCTTGAAAGAATTTAATTCAGACTCTGTTAAGTTATGGGAGTTATGCGGCACAGACTACGTTAGTGTACAAAGCTGGCATGAGCCTGGTGTGTGCTGGGAGGATAGTGGAAAACCTGTAGGTACATCTGGAACTTTGGTGAGTAAGACCAGAAATATCAGTGTGGCAGCACTCAGGATGGCATGGAAGCCATGCATAGAGGCTGGGAAGAATGTCCTCTGTAACAAGCCTGACTACTGCAGTAGGACTTAGATGCCTGAGAAAAGTGTGCTTCCATCTCCTGCAGTGCCACTTACTAGCTGGGTGACCTTGAACAAGTAATTAGCTAAGTCCCTAAATCATAATCCTCATCAGCAAAAGCAAAATGACAGTCCCTAATTTTCAGGGATGTTGTGAAATGGAAGTGAACCATGGGAGGGCAAGATGCTTAGCCAGTTCTGAACCACAGCACACGTACTGCTTACGGCCCCTTCTCCCCTCCATCCAATTCCACAACATACTTCATGGCCAAGCACTGGACAATCACGTCCAGAGATGCTCTGCCTCTTGGCTTCCTTTCCCCAAACCCAGCACAGGATTGTGGTAACAACACCCCTCAAGCACCTATACCAGGAATGGGCACAGTCTTTTCAAATCAGATCACCAACTTTCTGGCTTAGTAAAGCTAGTCCTGCAAGTAGAATCTGCCTCTCAACACCATCTGGAACCTTCTTGGCTCTCACTTTAGTGCCACAACTTATACCTTCTGGACAACTCAGAGGTCCAAAAATCCTGTGTGTGTTACACATGTCTGCACAAGTAGCCTTCATCTACCGAGTGTTTCTGGAAAGAATGTTAATGGCTTTCATGAATGTCTAAGATTTGTGCCTACATGCTGTGAATAACAACCAAATCTGTTTGGAAATGTCAGGCTCTGAGCAGTTGCCTGCTCTTCCTGACTTCTGTGGCTCTGGCAAATTTCCAAGACCTGCTGCTCTACCGTCCACCTTGTCCAGGAGGCCCACCAGAACCCCAGGTCCCACCAGGTACTGAGGGGGGCGGGGACTCTGCATTCCTGAGAATACAGAGGCTTTAACTGGTTGAGGTGACAAGCAAGAGGGTCCAGTACATAGGCTTGGACTCTCAAACCAGGAGAACCTGACTTAGCCCAGAACATTCTCCAAGCCTCTGAGCACTAACTGTTACAACTTCTGGTCCAAGGCCCTATCCAGAGAGACTAGCAGCCCTTGTGAGGTGCTCTGAGGGGAAGGATGTGAAGCAAGAGGTCACCAGCTTGTCCCTTTCTCACAGCTGGGCTTGTTCCCTGCTCACCAGGCAGATGAGGGTGGGAATAGTTCCTGGGAGATAAGAGGAGGGAGGAAGAGAGTGCCAGACCCTTTCCCCAGAGGCCTCATTTTGAATTTAATGGGCAGCATTTGTGGGGAATGAGAGAGCCTCCAAGCCCAAGGGACCAGAAGACAAAAGCTCTTGAGGAAGTGTGAGGAGGAGGAGGAGGAGGGCCGGGCATTGTGTGGGAGAGCTCCCCCTCTATCTGTTTCAATCGCTGCTGGGGTTAGGGTTACCCTGCATTTGGGGCCCTGGCTGCTCTGTGGGGTCTGTGACATCAGCTGTTGTGATGGTAATGGATGGGCCTCTCTCACAGGGGGCACCCCTTCCTTTGCCAGCCCACACTAGCTTCCAGAAAGGATTGAGGCTCCCATTCCCTCAGGGAGGGGACGGGCTGTGGGCCCAGAATTGGACCCAAAACAACAGTCCCCTCCCAGTCTGAACCCACTGTTAAATGTACCTTCCAAGCCCAAGCTGTGACCTTCCTCTCTCCAGAGCTCCAGAAAAGGAATGGAATCTGAACATTGAGACGCTTTTCTGGCCCTAAACAATCCTCCCATTCTCTGGGCTCAATGATGGGTCTATTCCCTCCTGTAAATGGGTCTCGTAATCTTCAACTTTTACCTTTGCTTCTAAGGGTAATTAATTGGATCTCCCTCTTGTTCTCCCCACACACACTCCCCTCTCTGTTACAAGGCTCAGGTTAAGCTGGGTGGATGGCTTTTTCTTTCTTTCTATTCCATGGGGTGCTTATTTTTAAAGCTGATGGACTAAGGCTCTGCCTTCCCCAGTGAGCCCCTTCTCCAGAGAAGCCTATGGGGAAACCACTTCCTGGGGCAGACTGCACCAGCTAGTGGCTTTTCTAATGGCCAGTTCTAAGCTACCTGTTCATTCCCCCCACCACACATTTGTTTCCAAAGTTGTGGGAAAGAAAGAGTTTTCAGGTGGCACTGTTGGGAGCAAAGTAAGTAGGGGGTGAAATGGGACCTGACACAGGAGATGCAGACACAAAAATGGGCATGGAATAAATAATATCAAAAGACCAAAGAGGAAAGGGGGTGAGGACAGTGCCCATCCAAGGGCAGGTGGATGTGAAGCTGGCAGGGAGGTGGTCTTACATGCAGGAAGTTGAGCCCCAGAGAGACTGGTTAATTTCTAGTGAACTGTGGCCTTGTCTGATGCTTCTGCTAATAATCAGTTCTTCAAAGGCAGGAACAATATAATCCCCTGCAGCCCCTAACCCTACAAATGGCACATGGACACATTGAATTTCAATTATGGTAGGGAGAGTGGCATAGCAAGGGAGGGAGCTCTGAGAGCAGACTACTTACTGGAAGGAATATTCTGTCACTAGCATGGTTTAGGATTGCCAACATGGTGGACCATAAAAAGCAAACCAACTGTTAGTCTGTTTGATTGTGGTATTAAAATACTCTAGAAATGTGTAATCAAATAGGGAACAGGTTGAGTCAGACGAGAAAAGAAAGTTGCAGTTTAATTTTTGATGGGCAAGATGTGGCCCTGGAGATGCTAGTGAGTGTGTGTGTGTGTGTGTGTGTGTGTGTGTGTGTGTGTGAATACAAAGTGTATGTGGAAAGCTGATAGGATTGGGACTTTCTCCACTGACCTCTAAGCCCATTTGCCTCATCTAATCACTGTTAACAGTGTAATGATATTCTTTCAAATTATTTTTAACATATATATGTATATAGAGAGAAAGAGACAAAAATTATAATGTATTATATTACAGCTTTATTTTTTTTCACTTAATGTGTCTTATCTTTCATTGGCAACATGTAGAATTTCTTCATCCTTTATGAAGCCCATAAAATATTTTCATTACATGAATGAACCAAGAGTTTATTTAACCAATTCTGAATTGATAAATATTTAGAATGTTTCCATATTTCATTATTTTAAACAATATTGCAGGCTATTTGTGTATATCATTGCTTACTTTCTTAGGTATTTACATAGCATAAAACTTAAGAGAAGAATTGACTTGATTGGTCAAAAGCTACAAATATAAATGATAATAGAAGGCTTTTATAATATTTTATGAAATATAAAATTTTATAAATTTTATAAATAAAATTTTACAAAATATAATATTTTAATAGAAAGTCAATGTACACTCTTCCAATAGGATGTGAGTCAGTTTCTATGTCCTAAACCCTATGTAATATCAGTATTTATCATTCTTTCCAGCCTTATAAGTAAAAAATGAATGATTTCCCTTTGTTCTAATTTATATTTCTTTATAGAGAGCTTGAGCACCTATTTGTTATTTGTTGGTCATTTCTTTTTTTTTTATCAGGTATATCAGTTTATTAGCAAGTTGGAAATAGTATAGCAATTAGAAAACTGTAGCGGAATCAATACATTCATACAAAGAATGTTCTCCAGTAAGCTGGGTCAGTTTGTATCAACTGAACTTTGGTTCTTTTTTTTTTTTAATTTTATTTATTTTTTTATTAGTTGTTCAAGACAGTACAATGATCTTGACATATCGTACATTTGATTCAAATAGGGTATGAATTGTCATTTTTCCACGTGTACAGATTGCAGGATCACATTGGTTATTTCTTTTTCCTTTTATTTTTTAAAAAAAGGCTGTTTTCTTTTCCACATTGATTTATAACACTGCATAAGGAATTTTTTAATATATTTTTTAAATTGTCAATGGACCTTTATTTTATTTATTTATATGCAGTGCTGAGAATCAAACCCGGTGCCTCACACATGCTAGACAAGCATTCTACCACTGAGCCACAACCCCAGCCCCTCTGCATGAGGAATTTTAATGATTGCAACTTGCATTACAAGCATTTTTCCCAATTTGTCTTTTGAGTTTATTAATGGTCTGTATCAGTTAGAACTCTGTATTATGCAGGTAACAAAAACCCAACTCAGAAAAGGAGATTTATTGACCAAAACTATCCAAGGATAGTTTAGGTTTAATTTGATTCAATGACTAAAACATGTCAAAGTTCTGTTTTCTTGTTTCTCCCTATTCTGCCTTTTATTAGGCTGTCCTAATCGCACTTCCCTTGTGGTAGCTAAATGGCTGCCATTTGGTCAGTTTTCACATCCTTACACTACACTGTGAAGAAACTGACTTCCAATAGCCCTTTTAGAAGAGAGAGGAACTTTCTATCCCCTAGGCCTCCAATATTTAGAGCCCTAAATCAGATTACATGTCATTCTTTTTGATCAGGAGCATTCCACAGGTTTAATGCTTTGACCTGGATTACTGAATCAACCACTGTGTCAAGAGCAAAAGATTACCCTGGTAGGTTAAGACAATCTGGTCTCACCCCTGACACTGGAGTCAGGGGGTGTGAATACCCACCCTCAGACAAAGGGCATGCAGCCATACCCAGGGGAAGAGGGCGAAAATACTAAGGAGACAGCCACAATATTCATGACTTGGTATTTTTTTTTTGCCATATAGGTTTTTATTTTTGAAATACCAACTCATCAGACATTTTCTTTGTGATGTTTGGATTTTCTCTAGAACTTTAGATTTCATGTCACATTTTTATCTTCTCCACTTGAAAATTATAAATATATCAGTCTTATTTTCTTCTAGCACTTAATTTTGAGTATATTAATCATGTATCAATTTGAAATTTACTCTGAGGTGAAGAATCTGATAGGGACCCAGCTTTCTTTTTCCCAAATGGCTAACCAGTGGTTTCACAACATCTTTATTTATTTATTTATTTACCATGAACAAATATTTTATTTTATTTTTTTTTAGCTATTGACATATCATATTTCATACAATAGATTCAAGTTGGTTATGAACTCCCAATTTTACCCCAAATACAGATTGCAGAATCACATCGGTTACACATCCACATTTTTACATAATGCCCTATTAGTAACTGTTGTATTCTGCTACCTTTACTATCCTCTACTATCCCCCCTCCCTCCCCTCCCATCTTCTCTCACTACCCCATCCACTGTAATTCATTTCTCTCCTTGTTTATTTTCCCATTCCCCTCACAACCTCTTATATGTAATTTTGTATAACAATGAGGGTCTCCCTCCATTACCATGCAATTTCCCTTTTCTCTCCCTTTCCATCCCACCTCATGTGTCTGTTTAATGTTAATCTTTTCTTCCTGCTCTTCCTCCCTGCTCTGTTCTTAGTTGCTCTCATTATATCAAAGAAGACATTTGGTATTTGTTTTTTAGGGATTGGCTAGCTTCACTAAGCATGATCTGCTCTAGTGCCATCCATTTCCCTGCAAATTCTATGATTTTGTCATTTTTTAGTGCTGCGTAGTACTCCATGGTGTATAAATGCCACATTTTTTTATCCATTCATCTATTTAATTCACTTTAAACTGCCATTTTTATCATATATTGAATTCCCATTTGTCCTTGGGTTTGTTTCTGGACTTGCTTTATGGTACTGTGATTGTTCTGTTTCTAAGCCATTACCATATTGTCTTCATTCCTGTTTGTTGATTTATTGTATACTGTGGATGGAACCCAGGGCCTCATGCATGCTAGGCAAGTGTTCTACCACTCAACTACATTTGCAGCACCCCCTTTAAAATTTGTTCTTTTTAGATATACATCACAGTTGAGTGTATTTTGACATGTTATACATTCATGGAATATAACTTGCCATTCTTCTGGTTGTGCATGATGTGGACTTTCACTGGTCGTGTATTCACATAAGAACATAGAAAAGTTGCGTCCAATTAATTCTACTCTTTCGTATTCCCATTACCCCTCCCTTCCCTTAATTCCCCTTTGTCTAATCCAGTGACTTCTATTCTCCCCCTAGCCCTCGCCCTTATTGTGTGTTAGTAGCCACATATCAGAGAGAACATTTGGCTTTGGGGTTTTGGGGATTGACTTATTTCACTTAGCATGATAGTCTCTAGTTCCAGCAATTCACTGGCACATTTTTGCAATTGCTAATTTCTGTTAGGCTTAATCACCTTTTTAATTTCTCCTTAGACATTTATAGTTATTTTCATTAAATTATCTTTTCATATCTTCATCAGTAAGTAATAAAAATGTAAGTAATTAAAAATGGACTTAGTGCAATAAATCATAGAGTAAGGGTTTTGTTTGAGTTTTGGTGGGCTTGTTTTTATTTCTGGTTTTTGACAGAAGAATAATTCTGGAGATTTAAGCATAAGCAACACAGGACTGGAGCAGCTGAGTACCAGAGCTGTAGGCACTTTCTGGTTTTCTGTTGTGTCATTGTTACAATGCTGCTGACTCCACGGCATAGGACAGCTGCTTCACTTCTAGATATCACATTCTCTTTCAGGTGGAAGGAAAAAGAAAAGGCAACAAGATAAAGAGCTATGCAGGCTGATGTCTTGGATATCCATCTTCCTTTAAATGTACAGTTTTATTTCCCCAAAATGATTCAAAATATTCTCAAAGTTATTTAAAATTAAATGACTATTTAGAATTCTCTCTTTGTATAATCTCCTCTTATATCTTCTTGGCCAAAACGAAATCACATGGCAACCTACAAACCAATCATGGCCAAAGAGAGAAAGATCTTCAGGTCTGCCAGTCATGGTTCACTCTCTATAAGCTTCATGAAAACAGGGTACTTTGTTCACAGTTTATCTTCAGCACCTAGAAAAGTTTCTGTGCCACTATTTGTGCCAGTCTGCATGCTGTCTGTCCAGAAATCAAGCAGAAAGATGGTTATCAATAGATAGGGTTTGGCTGGGCATGGTGACCCACACCTGCAATCCCAGCCACTTGGGAGGCTGAGGCAGGAGGATCTCGAATTCAAAGCCAGCCACAGCAACAGTGAGGCACTAAGCAACTCAGTGAGACCCTGTGTCTAATTAAAATTTAAAAATAGGGCTGGGAATGTGGCCCAGTGTTTGGGTGCCCCTGAGTTTCATCCCTGGTACCAAAAAGAAAAAGAAAAAAAAAAGAGATAGGGTCTGTCACAATATCTTTGATCTATTGATGCTATTAATTCTACTTATATATTTGTCACATATAAGCAAATATTTTCTCCCAGTCTTTCACCTACCTCTTAAATAAACTTATTATTTTGGAACAGTTTTTGGTTTACAGAAAAATCTGCCAAATAGTACAGAGTTCCCATATATCCATCACCCAGCAATCTCTGCTGTTATTGTTTTATATTACCACATACATTTGTGAACATTTTAAAAACAACATTGACACATTAGTATTACCTAAACTTGGACTTCATTTGGATGCCACCAGTTTTTCCATTAATGTTCTCCTGTTTCAAGATCCAGTCTAGGATGCCATGTTGCATTTGTCATATCTCCTTAGTTACCTAAGGTCTCTATTTCTCAGTCTTTCCTTGTTTTGCATGACCTTAATAGTTTAAAGGAATATTAGGTATTTTGTATAATGTCCTTCAGTTTGCATTTGTCTGCATGCAAATTCTCTTGATTAGATTGTGGTGATAAAGGCTTTGAAAGAATACCATAGAAATAAGGTACCCTCCCCATCATAGTGAGAGGTAACATGATATCCATGTGACATCACAGGTGATGTGAACCTCCATCACGTGGTTCTGATGGTGTTTGCCAGGTTTCTCCATTGTAAGGTTACTATTTTTCCCCTTCCAAACCCTATTTATTGGAAACATGTCCCTACTGCACCCCACATTCAAGATGGTAGCAGCTAGGGGTAAGAGGTTGAAACTGACTTTCTACAAAGACTATCTCCATAAATTATTTGGAATTCTTCTGTAAGGAATACTTTATTTATTTATTCCTTTAAATCATTGCTTTATATCAGCATGAATTGAAGGGTGTCTTTGCATTCATTCATTCTTTCTGGAAAATTTTATTAAAATACAACATCAAATTCACCATTTCAAAGTGTAGCAGTTTTTATTATGTCCACAATGTTGTGTACCCACCACCATATAACTTCAGAACATGTCCATCATTCCAAAATAGAAGTTCTATAACTATTTGCAATCACTCTCAATTCTCCTGCTCTCCTATCTACCTACTTTCTCTATTTCCCTATTCTGTATGTTTCATATAAATAGAGTTATATAATATATGACCTTTATTCTGGCTTCTTTCACTTAGCATAATGTTTTCAAGTTTCATCCACGTTCTTCATTCCATTTATGGCTGAATAATATTCCAGTGTATGGATATACCACATTTTGTTACCCATTTACCTGTTGATGGGGTTATTTACATTTGGGGGTCTATTATGAATAATGCTGCTATGAACACTGGTGTACAAGTTTTTTTATATGTGTCTTTTTAGTTATCTTAGGTATATGCTTAGGAGTGGCATTGCTGGGACATACGGTAACTCTTGTGTCTAAATTTTTGAGGAAGTGCCAAACTTGTTTCCAAAGTGGTTACATCATTTACATTCTCACTGACAATGGATGTGGTTCTAATTTCTCCATATCTTTGCCAATACTTCTTACGTTTTTGTTTTATATTTTAAGTAATATCCATTCTAATAAGTATGAAGTGGTATCTCACTATAATTTGATTTGCATTCCCTTAATGATGTTGAGAATCTTTTCATGTGGTTATTGGACATTGTATATCATCTTGGGAGAAATATCTATCACATCCTTTGCTTCTTTTTAAATTGAGTTTTGTTGTTGTTGTTGTTGAGCTATGAAAGTTCTTTATATATTCTGGATACCAGATCCTTATCAGATATATGATTTGCAAATATATTCTCTTGTTCTTCGTATCTTTTCATTTTTGACAGTGTCTTTAATGTAAAAAGTTTTAAACTTTGATAAGGTCCAAATTTATTCATTTTTCTTTAGTTGTTTATTCTTTTGCTGTGATATTAAGAATCTAAGAAACTGTTGCTTCATCCAAAGTCATGGAGATCTGTATCTTTGTTTCCTCCTAAGAGTTTTATGGTTTTAGGTCCATTTTGAATTATTTTTATGTGGTATAAGGTGGGGGGTCCAAATTCATTCTTTTACATATTGTATCATCTCAATTGTTGAAAAGATTGTTTTCTTCTCCCCTTGCCTGATCTTGATATCCATGTTGAAAATCAATTAATCATAGATGTATGAGTTTATTTCTAGACTATAGATCTATTCTTTGGAGTTATATATTTCATACTTTGCGTTTTAATCCAATTCCATGCAATCTCTTTCATTGGACTATAGATCTATCCTTCGGGGTTATATATTTCATACTTTGCATTTTAATCCAATTCTATGCAATCTCCTTATGCCATTGCTTAAATGCTCCAGGTTTGGCCATTGGCCACTCTTTCACATTGCCTCCTGAATGCCTTTAACCACCCCTCATTCTTTTGTTTTTTGAGCACTTCCTTGCTTTGTGGTACTTCAGGATGCTGCCTGCTTATCTTGTGCCTTCCCTCTCCCAGTCCTAGAATTAACCACTTCTTCAGGGATCAGATTTCTTTTATTGCAGAATGATATTTTAAAACCAAGATCTGGAGATCGGATGTTCTCCTTTATCCTGGGATGTTATTAGTGCTTTTAGGCTATCAGCAAAGAGAGCTAGACATCAGTGTGTGTACAGACACGTGTGTGTGTGTGAGTGTGTGTGTGTGTGTGTGTGTGTGTGTATATATATATATATATATATATATATATATATATATATATATAAGATAGAGAGAGAAGAGTGATAACTTGAACTGAGGATAAACATTTGATTCCAGGCCATACACATAAAAACACAACTTCAGACTGATATCTCCCACAATATCACAGGGATCATTCTGGCTTGTCCTGGTTGCCCATCTGTCTCCAAGAGTGGGATCTGGTCTCTCACCATTGACCAGCCATTTACTTGTTTATTCAGCCCTAGTATACAGTTCCAGAATTATTAATCCAGATACTCCACTTTCACCCGCTTTTTTAAACTTTATTTATGGTAGCTTTCATCATACAGAATTTTGGAATTTTGATGTAGCTTAATAGTCAAGCTTTTCCTTTAAGCTCTTGAGTTTTCTCTCTTACCTAGAAAGGCTTTCCCACCTACCACCACCCCCAGATTATAAAAATATTTTAGTTTTACTTTATATTTAGATATTCAATCTACCTGGATTTTATTTTGAGTTATATAAAATGCAGTCATAACCTTTTTTTCTCAAGTGGTTATCTAAAAATCCTAGACACCTATTATTATTAGTTAGTCCTTCCTCAGTTTCAGTGCCTGGGTCTGTTTCTTAGCTTTATATTATGCTAGTCTACTCGTCTATTTCTGTGCCAAAATATGAATATTTTAATTTTTGTATCCTTAAAATATGTTCTGATATCTAGTAGGGAGAGTCTCCAGTCATTGATCTTTTCAAACATTTCTCAGATCTCCTTGTATGTTTAGTCTCACAGAAGAGCTTTAGAATTAATCTGAGAAGGTGGATTTTAAAAATGCCTTGGGGATTTTGTTAGGCGATTCACTGAATTGATTCAATTTGGGGGAAATTGACATCCCAACATGGTAAGTCTCTATTTAGGTCTCCTTTTATGTCTTTCATAAAGTTTTATGTTTTCTTCCTGTAAGTCTTGCATTATTCATGAATTCACTTTACTCATGTGAATTCACATGAATATTCACATTATTTATTATACGTTTTAAATTCCATTTTCAAATTTATTGTTGCTAACATATAAGAAAGCTATTGATTATGTTTGTCACGTATCTGAACAAGTCACTTAGTGTTTATATGGGATCTGATAGGTTTTCAGTTGATCCTTTAGAAAATTCTATTGTGAACAATCCTAAATTATCTGTGGATAATCACTGTTGTCCTCTTCCTTTCTAAATCAAAGGAATGGGAAAGGGATGAAAAAGACAAATCACTAAGCAAACTTAAGGAAAAACAATATAAAAAAAGCACAAATACTTATCAGATTCCTAAACCAAATGTAAATAACCACAGGCTTGAGGGAACAAGATAATTTAAAACAATTTAAATATATATATAGTGTTGAGGATACTTCTTACAATTTTGTGGAAATAAACCTATAAAGCTATAGAAAGATAGATGATGCTTCTGGAAAAAATATATATATACATATGTGTGTGTGTGTGTGTGTGTATTTGAATCAAGAAGACAGAGCATTTATATCTATCTATATATATATATTGAAAATTGAATCAAGAAGACAGAAAAAGTCCCCAAAGACCAATAATCATAAAAGAAGTTGATAAAGTTGTTTAAGAGCTATCTCTAATTATGTGGTTAATTATGTAGATTTATCAAGTTAAGTGAGTTTTCTTTTAGTCCTATGTAATTTATAAGTTTTTATAAGAAACTCATTGAATTTTATCAAATGCTTTTTTCAGTATCAATTAGAATGATCAATTTTTTTAATTTTTTTAGTTGTAATTGGACACAATATCTTTATTTTATTTTTCTATGGTGCTGAGGATTAAACCCAGGGCCTCATACATGCTAGGTGAGTGCTCTACCACTGAGCCACAATCTCAGCCCCAGAATGATCAATTTTTTTGATCTGGTAAGTCTATTAATACAGTAAAGTTCTCATGCTGAAACTTCTGTTGGTTTCTTTATGGGTTCAACCCCACTTGGTCAAGGTATCTTATTATTTTGATGAACTTCTGCAATTTTACTTGATGGCATTTAATTTGGGATTTTTTGCGTAAATAGTCATAAGTAAGATTTGCCTGTACTTTATTGTTGCCTTCAAAAAATTGTGTTTTGGTATACAGGACAAAATTTTTGAGAAGTTACGCCCTTTTCTTTGCATATCAAGAGTTATCTGTTCCTTGATATAATTTGTAAAACTAAATTCATCCAGGACAGGGGAAGGAGAGTGCTGGTCACTGCTGTTTTGTTATTTCTATAAATCATTAAATGTGTATAAATGTGAAAGAGGCAGTCAGGGTGGGATGTAACCTAAGACCTACTTTGTATTTATTGTCTCTAGACAAACTCATGTCCAATCTGAAGATTTCTCAGCTGTGGGAATGGAGGTGAGGAATATATTCAAGAATCAACATGAAAGGTGAATGAATGGATTTTGGGTTAACTAAACAGCCAGGAGGTGAGAAAATGACAGGTTGCTAGAAGACAAAAAGTTCCAGAGTGATGTTGTTTGGAAAGAATATGAGGAATTCAACTTTGGGCATGTGTAGAAAGACATTCTTAAGAAGTCTGATGAAGGAAAGAGAATGTACATGGAGTGCAGGCGCGTGGATACAGCAAACTCAGAGGCCCAGAAATGTCCCTCAGCGCTGTTGAATTCTATCCCCTTGCTCTTTCCACTGCATCCCATCCTTTGTGAGATGTCAGCCCAGAGTTCACTGGCATTAAGGGAAAGTCTTCTCAGGCTACTTATGGGCGGAAGGGAAGAAATACTGAGAACTAGCTAGGATAGAGTTACTGAAGTTAGAAGTGAGCAAGGTCCCCAAGTTTGCAAGAGAGGATTTATACAGAGAAACACTTACCGAGAGCAGGGACGCTGGAACTCCAAAGAAGAATACACAGTTTTTGTACTTGAAATCCTTTTAATCCATCAAGTGAAGGAGCATATGATTAAGTGCTGACTTCCCAGCTCCCACCTGTACAACCTACCCCATTCTTCTGTCCCCTTTCCCTCCCACGTCCCTGGGTCTACATGGAAGGAACCATAGCTGCCTTTATCACCAGGGTAGGTGGTGGTATGTGAATGAGAAAGAAAGAAAGGATTAGAGTGAAATAAATGCAAGGATGATCTGTACAGAATGTTCTAGAGCACCAAGGAAGGGGTGACAAATTGGAAAACTTCACAAAGGTAAAATCATATTAGCATTGGGTATTGAAGATAAGTAAGCATTTACCAGACTTTGAAAGGAGTCTATTTAAAGCAGAAGGACATTAAGAGAAATATTAAAAGGAAGACTGTTCAAAACAGGGGATTGCTCTGCAGGAAGGCTTAAGTCACTTTAGACCCATCAGACTGGTAAAATGAGGCAGAAAGATATGCAAGTTACCAGCTCTGCACACCACCAAGAGTGTGGATTTGTGTGGCCTCTCTGGAGAGTCCCTGAAGGAACTTAGTTCAAATATGCACATCCCCTAGGGTCCTGTAAACTAGTTCTTGGTTAAACACTCAGAGAAAGTGACCTTTACTGTACACTGTACGGACAGGGAGTTGGAGGCAACCTAGATGTCTATTACTAGAGTACAGTATGGTAGATAGGTTATTGGAAGGAGTTTGCTGCTGTCAGCAGTAACAAAGTAGAAGTACATAAATGGTGTTAAGTTTAAAAAAAAACAACCTCAAAACAAATGAGCCCTATAGTACAAGATCATTTATGTAGATTAAAAATGCATAGTACTATTTTCAAAGATACATATCCATCACCATGCATAGTGTTACTGTGGATTGTGTGTCTGGGAGCCAATTTGGATCAAGAGTAGGACTGGCGTGAGCACAGTATACCACTCCTGTAATCCCAGCAGCTCAGGAGGCTGAGGCAGGAGAATCACAGGTTCAAAGCCAGTCTCAGCAACTTAGGAAGACCCTAAGTAACTCAAGGAGACCCTGTCTCTAAATAAAATATGAAAAATGGGAGGGATGTGGCTCAGTGGTTAAGTGCCCCTGGGTTCAATCCCTGTACCAAAAAAAAAAAAAGACTGAAGCCTGACCAGTTGAAACACCCCAAAATTGAGGAGTATGATGACCTGTTTCCTGTATGAGTCTGATTAAAGTTCTCAGAAGCATTAAATGTATAGTATGCTTTTCCTGTAGAAGGGCTGATGGGAGTCAAAGCAGCCCCAGAGCTGAAGCTGGAGAGAAGCTAGAGTCAATGCCAGCCTGCAGCAGCGGCCCTGATCCTGAGGTCAACAGGGAGCTGCTGACAGCTTTTAAGCAGGAAAGAACATTTTGTTTTAAAATATCCCCTCTGGTGACCTAGAGGAATAAGGAAAGACTGAGACAGCATAGTATTTAGGAGACTGCTTTAAAATTATAGCAGAAAAATAGAGATCAGAACTAGTGTTGGTAGGTTAGCAACACTGTAGGTGGTCTGGGGTAGGTGCCCTCCAGAGCCAATGCAGGAACCCACTATAGTAGGCCACCTCCTTTTGGAATAGAAGCAGTCATTGGCCTTGAAGTTGTCTCTCCCATCTTAATCCCAGGCTCTCTTCCGTTCCTGGCTCTCCTGGCACAGACAGCTGGAGACTCAGGTTCTAATTCCAGCTCTTCCCTCTGGTTCCAGATGTGACCTTGGCCAGGTCACGCCTTCTTTCTGGGCCTCTCTTCCTCTCTCTCTTTCCTTTCCAGCAAGCACTTTCTTTGGCTTCATATTCCTATATTTCCCTAGTAATAGCCCCCAACAGGGAAATCTTGCCTCCTCCCTAAACTCCCCCGTACCCCAGATGTCTCTAAAGTCCTGACATCCTCCTTAATCTTCCAACTCCACTGCCCCACCCTGGTGAGGAAGAGCAACAAATTGGTATCTTAATGGCCCTGCTGATTGCATTATGGGTGTCTAATGCAATATGCCCTCATGAGGACCATCCATCAGAGCGGAGCCCCTCCCAAAGTCCCTGCCACCCCAGTCACATTAGTCAGGCAGCCCATTCATCACTACCACACACCTCCATGGAGACTAGCCTAGACAGATGAGGGGCCAAATCAGATTTATGGGAAGGAATTGTGGAAAAAATCAGTCCCATCCATCTCCCAGACATTGAGGAGGGAGACCTGTGTCCCCATTCCCTCCAAGGCTCCTTAGGGAAATGGGTGCTAATAGGGAAGCCAGCCAAGTAGCCTTTGTTTTCTGGAAGGCCCATTCCTGAGCTCCTGTGTTGCCTAGCACAGCCCTAGAACTGGCTTCTCTAAGAGTACATAATTTTTTGAAGAAAAGCCCCTGCCAGGACCAGGACACAGTGCCCAGAATTGGTTGCAATCCCAGGACATGCATTTAACTGGGTTCCTGGGTTAGGTTAACCGCCATTAGCAGAGAGTGGGGAGGAGAAGGCTCCAAGCCCAGCTGAGGAATGAGAGTGGTCCCAGGGCAGCCTCCACAAGGAAGATGACTTTACTCTGGCTTTCCCTCTGGGCATAGGAGAGACCTTGAGAAGCTTGAGAAATGGGGTAAGGTGTAGGGCCAACGACCATCTTTCAGTTCCCAGGATTTGTGGAGCCTGAAGCTTGTGTGATTTGAGGGACTCTCTTTAAGAAATTCATGCAAAATCTTGAATGGCAAGACCCCTCCTGGGGCTTTGGAAGGAACATATTGGAGAGAAGCTTTAGCTTTCTTAATTTCTGTGAATTGGTCTCCACCATTGCCTGACACAGCCAAGTGTTTTACATACATTGTCTTTTTAAAATATCTGCACAACTGCCAATTGCCAAGCAAGGCAAGACCTATTCTCCCAATTTTATAAGAAAATTGAACTTCAGAGAGATGAAGTGACTTGGCCGAGACTACACAGCTGGCAAGAGACACATTGATGACTGGGCTTGGGCTCCTCTACCGCCCCTTGGCCTGTGTTGAGTTGCCTGGTTATGAGGTGGGCTGGGAGGGGTCTCTGGCCCAAATATCTCAGTCCCCTCAAGCTATGCACAGGGAGTCCCCTGTCCATATTAATTGCTTCAAGTAATGCTGCATCTGCCCTGGGGTTGGGAAAAGACTAGGCAGAGGCAGAAATGGGGACAGGAAAGGTGGAAGAAATCTTACAACATGAGTTGAAGGGGTCGGTGATGGGGCTTAGCAGAGCTGAAAGTCCATATCTGGGACCCCGGAAGAGGGCCATAAAAGCTCCTTTTTATATTAGTGTCGATTTGTCTGAGAAGCCTGGCCTACCCCACCCCTCTCTCATCCCCACCAGGTTTTCTTCTCTTTGTTCCTGCTCTTTGTGATGCATCCCTCACATTGAGGCCAAGCCAATTATTGCCATCAGGCTACTAAGGTGATGAGAATAGAGGGTGCCCCTCTGCCTGCGAGGCAGGAACCACAAAGTTTAGCCCCCTAAACCAGCTCATAGAGAATGAAAAGTGGGACTGGACATGCGTAGTGTGAGCAGAGAATGTGGGTATATCTGTGAGCAAGTGTAGAACATGTGCATCCACCCAGTAGGAAAGCAACCGAAACTTCACTCTATTAGTTTGGCCTCCATTTGAAGGTTTTACCACTTACACTAAGGGCAATGCCTTTTCTCCCCTTGAAAGGAATCTCTGAGATAGAGCTTTGGTGGCTAGCATTATCATGCCCAAGCATCTCTGTTCCATTTTCTCTCCCTGTCTTCCCCCAGGTCTGTGCCTCTAGCCTTTCAATGCCAAGACTCCCCTGCACCCCTGCTGCCTTCCTCAACCCATGGGGTCTCGCACAGTGGGTGAGATGGGAAGAGATTCCATTTTTCTCCACTTATTTCCTCTTTTCTTCCCATGCATTCTATATCCCATTCCCACACAGGTCATTCTGGAACAAATGACCATACCATTTAGGTCCTTCTTTTGAATTCACTGGATCCTCACTCTCCCTGCTGGCACAGATCCCCTTGCTGTCTCAACCCTGAGCACTGAGCAGAAAGCTACAGGTCAGGGAGTGTTCTGCAGGCATGCACAGACTGCTGGGAGTCACAGTGCATGCTGCAGAAACTCCACCCTGAGGAAAGAGAAGCAGCCTGGATACAGTTGCGTCCATGAAAGTGTTTTTGCCACTGTAAAATATAGAGAAAATTTTCAGTGGAATAGTTTTATGTATAAATATAGATGCTAAAATTAATTGCTAAAAAAGCAGCTGGATAAAGAATCCTACTAATGGGAATTCATAGGTTAGGAAGCCTCTGTGTGCCCGTGTGTGTGTATGTGTGTGTGTGTGTGCGCACGCATGTGTGTATGCTCGTGCATAGGGATCCCTAGGTCAAGAAGGGGCTGAGATTACTCATCTCCAAGAACTCAAGTGCTAAGGGAAATCAAAGGGGTATTCAGTTTCGATTGTTCTAAGTGCATGTTTGGGGCAAAGAGGGTCCTCTTTTCAAAACTCTTTCCTCTGCATTAAATGTGAGTGTTCCTTGGGACACTCTCTTAGGCCTGCTTCTTCTGTGCGGGCTTCGCCCCTCCCCTTTTTTCCCCTGGCATCTGAATGGGGATGAGGTCTAAATGTCTCTCTCCAGCCCAGATCCTTCTTCCACCTCATATCCAGACAGTTCCACCAAGATACCCTGCAGCACCTAGAGCCTGCCATGGCTCAATCCCAACTCACAGTCTTTCCTCCCAAGCCTTGTTGTTCTCTTGAGTTTCCATAGTTCACGCTATCTTGTCACCAGGCACCCAGTTCCCCAACTGGAACCCCATTGCCAATCCTCCAGTGCGTCCAACTGCAGTTGCCCAATGCGTACATCTTTTGATTCCACCTTCAAATACTTCTGAACTCTGGGCACTTTTTTCCCAACATTGCTTCTAACTCAGCTTGGCCTTTAGTGTGCTGGATTATGGGCTCAGACTCCAATTCAGATTCCCAGGTTTGAGTTTTGAGATTACATTTCACCTGCAGAGTGCAACTGGAGTCACTCAGATTCCTTCTCTGTAGAGTGAGGGTGATCAAAGGTACCTCCTGGGCTTGCCAAGAGGGTTACATGAAACAATGTGTGTGAAGTGCTTTATAAAGTGCCTGGCACCAGGGCAAGTGCAGAAGGGTGTTGGCTAGTAGTAATTTGTTGTTGTTATCATTATTGTTACCACGGTGACAACGATGATGATTATTACCTGAGTGATCACCATAGTCTCCCTGCAGGCTTCCTTGCCTCAGCCCTCATCTTCTTCACAGCCTGAGGTCCAGGCAGGTGAAGCTTATTTCTCAAGCTAGTAAATGGCAGAGCAGATATTGAGACTGGTTCTAAATGACTCCTGAGCCCTTATTCTCAGCTACCAAGATACATAGCCTATTTGCAAGTATGAAAATTAATGGATTTAAAATAACAGGACAGTGAGGACAGAATGAAACCCAGGGAGGGAAAATATAAAAAGAGCATCTGAGGTGCTCCACACTCTGCATAGAAGTGTTTCAGGGCGGCAATTCTGTCTCAGTGGTGGGGGATATGGGAGTGTGTATGGATGCTGAGTTAAAGATGAAGCATCTCAGCAGCTTGGGAGGCTGAGACAGGAGGACTGCAAGTTTCAGGCAAGCCTCAGCAACTTAGTAAGGCTCTAAGCATCTTAGCGAGACAGTCTCAAAACTAAAAAAATAAAAATAAAAAGGACTGGGGATGTTGCTCAGCAGTAAATTGACCCTAGGTTTAACCCCCAGTACCCACCCCCAAAGAGGAATCATAGAGTTTTGGTGGGAATGCTGCTGGAGAGAATGTGCTAGATGGGCTGGAGTCCCCCAGAGCCTCTTGGGGCCTGCAGAGTGGGGACCAGGTAATAGCCTGGAGGGATCACAGGTGTGCATCAGAATAGCCTTGGTCATCCTAACAGTATGAAGAGGGCTCTTCCTGGGAATGGATCTTCTTTGGCCAGCACAACCACATCTGGGGAGCAAACTAGCTAAAGCTGTAGCATTAGAGATTCAGGTGAGCTTGGAGCTGGGGTGGGGTATGATAGGGAAGGTAGGGTATGCTTGGGTGGGCAACCACACCACCTCTGGACTCTGTTTGCTTATCTCCTTCTGAGAGGTAGTCTGCAGGATTCAAGGTCATAGGCAATAGGATATAGCCTGGTAGCATTTGGGGCTTAAGATGTAGAACCCTGCTGTCTACATTCTCAGGCTAGCTGTGGGTGAGGCTTGCAGGCCAGTTGGCTGGCACCTGAAAAGCCAGTGGAATGGGGAGGCAGGGTGGACTGGTTGCTGACAATGTCTCCAGCGTCTGGATGAAGGAATATATTTCCTTCCAGGCTTTTTCTTCTGCATCAGAGGCTGGTGACTTAGGTTGCTACCCTATCCTCTGACCCCCAAACAATGGAAGCCCTTGAGACTAGCAGCAGGCCCCAGCCTGTCCCACCACCCACCCTTCTCCATCTAATATAATCCTCAGAGTTCCAGTGCAGGATAGAACGCAGAGAGAAGCCCACTCCATTCTGCCCAACTGTACACCTAAGGAGAAGTTGGTTGGACAAGCTGTAATGGGGTCCAGAGGACTCTGTACCGCTGAATGACCTCTTTGAGGTGGTTTCTCCAGTATGGGGGACTGAGAAGGGGACTGGGGGACCCTGGGAGCCCTGGAGGGAGAAGGCTGCTCTTCAGCTTGTCTAATTCAGTGTTTCTTTTTAAAAAAAAAAATCAACAATCTTGCAATTTCTGGGATCCTCGGGATTTTTGCAGCCTGGGCGGAGGGTGGGGGAAGCAGTTTTTAACACTAAGCAACATGAAGGCAAATTCGCTTACAGCCACCAGCCACATACCCTGCCTTTCACATCGGTGTTTTACCTTCCACAAAAGCCCTGGGTTCTCTGTCGTGCCTTTCTTTTTTCTTCCTGGATCCCAATTGTCAAGCCTTCAAGAAAATGCACTTCAGTCCTTTGTCACTGAGTGTAATTTGATAAACTGAGCAGAAACACACTGCTCTCCCCATCCTTTCAAAAACTGTTACTGCCAGAGAAAGAGGATGAGGGAAAAAGATCTGAGGTCTTTGAATGGACGTTTAAGCACGAGCGCACGCGCGCGCACACACACACGCACATGCACACACACAGGCTCACTCACATACCAGGACATAGAGTTGCCTGGGGTGGGAGGAGGTTGAATCCCAGATTCTTGTGTGTGGGGGCCTGGCCCTGGGGTCCTGGGACGGATGCCCTCCCAGCTCCTAGCGACTCCCCTAGTTGCAGGCCCTTGTTGCAGCCGCCCAGTGGGCGGTGCCAGGGCAGGTTTCAGGCTATAAAGGGCTCTTGGCTCCCTGGGCCTGAGGGAACGCCATCGCTGCGGCAGTATCCCTGCCAGCCACAGCCAACTTGGGGCACTGCCGGTGTCCTGTCCCCACCAGGCAGGCTACTCTTTTCCAAGCAGTGCTGATTTGGACACAGCTGTCAGCTGCGTTCCTCGGCCCTTCCATAGGCAAGTCCCTTTGGGTTGCTTTGGGTAGGGTTGGGTGTGGGACGGGAGGAGAAGGACTGGATATGGGGGGCTTTGACAGGGGAGGATGGGATATTTCCTTCTTGAAAAAAAAAATCTTCTGTGGCGTGTCTGAAGCTGAGATTTCTGAGATGAGGTGTGGAGTGAGACTTGCTCCTTGTTTAAGCAAAGGAGAAAACAAAGTTTTTTCCCAAAGATCACCCCCTTCCCAGAGGGCTGCAGCGGAGCAAGTGAGGGGCTATCCCCTAGTGGGTTCTTTCTGAGGGGCTGGGAGTGAGGAGTTGGGCCATGCCTGCATCTGCAGGTACATTCACTTGAATAGGGGTTGTTATCTATTGAAACCAAGGGAAAAAGAAATCTGAAGATACCTGGGTGTGGGGTAGAAGTAAGTCTTACTAAAGGACAAAAAAAAAATAGTCTCTAAGAAATAAATACACAGAATACAGAATCCAGCTTTGGATTTAGTAGCATTGCAAAGCGCAGAATGGTATCTCCAAAGATGTGGGTGGGTACGGTGGGTTTCTGGCAGGCAGTGGTGTGGAAGTGGTCAGTGAAATCTCTAAACAGCCTCAGAGCCTGGGTGGGGGTTAGGGGAAGAGAGCTCAGCTCCTGTAGGCTGTAGAAAGGCAGAGTCTGTGGCGCCGTGTTGATTTCCAAGTGGAGTTGGGTTAAGTGTGCTGCCGCATGCCTCCACCCCTATCCAGACTGGACAGCAGGGGTCCAGCCCCTCTCAGAATAGCCAGAGCACAGTCTGTAGTGTCCTCTAAACTGTCCTTGAGAATCGGGTAAGGACAACTTGCTACTGCCAACCTTGTAGCGCCTGTTCTGGAGGGAGGGCATGGAGTGGGAGAAGGTAGGCAAACAGGCCCCAGGATAAGTATCAGGGACCACAAGCCAGGATCTGGAGCCAAAGGGGTTTCTGTTTATGCTCTAGAGAAGATTCTAGGCAGAACCTACTGTCCAAAGGGATCAAGGGTACCTTGGAATGGAATGGGACCAGCCTGAGGCCCTGGAGAGGGTGAGAAGTCACTAAGAGTTGAGTTTTCCAAGGCTTCTGGGTGCCAGTGAGGCAGAACAGGGCTAACAGCAGAGAGGTCTCTGAGGTAGAATCTCGAGCTTTGTCGCTTGAGCCAGACTGCTTACAGCTCAGTTGGGAGACCCTGTGCAAAATCTGTTGGCTGCTGAGCACACACCCCTACCTCCTGTCACCTAGTCTCTTTTATCTGGACACTCAGGCCACCCCTGCCTTTATCCTGGACTTGTCCTATTTGGATCTAGTTGGAGGAATGAGAGGTGTTTTTAGGAAAAGAGAATAAGCATCAATTGAAAAAAAAAATTTGGAGCCAGATGCAAAATTGAATGTAAAACTGACAGCTCCCTTTGTTGTCGGTTGTAGTCGTCAGAAGCATGGACACCAAACAAAGGAGGAGTCGGAGTCGCCATGTGGAGCAGGGTCTCACGGCTCACAGGGTTGTGTTCTGGTTGCTGGGAGAGGGACTAGGACAAAGCAATGGGGATACAGAGGTGGGACTCGGCCCATTTTTTCATCAATGCAGGAAGTAATATGGAAATCTGATGTGCTGGGTGGAGATGACATTAAATAATAACTGTGGAAGAGGTTTGTTGGCTATATGACTGCACATGACTGCACAAGGGACTTGGATGGGGCAAGGGCTTTGTTCCTTTGAGCATAGAAGGTCTAGGACAAATAGCACCGCTGGGCAGCTTTGTGCCACAGTGAGAAGTGGGAATTGCTCCTGTGTGGAGTGCTCTGCTCATTATCTGCATATTCCAAGGGTGTCGAGGCCCGTCCTCCACATCCTTCCAGTCCCTTCTGCCAAGCTTTACAAATTTTATCCAGACTTGAAGCAGCACTCCTGACTGATCTCCTAGTCTGCTCTGACTTCAGAGTGCCTAAAGGGCTACAGGGACGCTAGGGAGTTGAGCGCTGACCCAAGGCTTCATAGCACTGCGGGCAATAGCTGAAGCCCCGGAGTGTGCCCTGGGCCATTGAAAGGCTATGGGGTGGGGGTGAAAATGAGTTCCTGTGATATTAGCTATGCTGGCCAGGGGGAGAGGGATGCTTTCTGGAGAGCAGGCAGGTCATTCTGAGGCCAAAATAAAAGAAAAAAAAAATCTGAACTAGAGCCCATTCCTTCTCCCAGAGCCCCATGGATTGAGCTAAACCCCAGTTCAGGATAGTCCATGAGGGACTGGGTATACTGTAGGACCACAGGTGTGCCTGAGTGGACTTGTTAGTACTGGGATTTGGTCTGGAGTTAAGGACAGGGTCAATCTGTGATGAGGATTAAGGGTCAGTCTAGGATTTGGCTCAAGGGGGTCTGTTTTAGGTTCAGGGCAGGGTTTGGATCAGACTGAGGACTGGATCAGGGCATATCAGAAGTCCACCTGAGGCTGATGAAAGAATATTCTTCAATGAGATGGAACTGGCAAAGATGGTGGCTGGCCTTGCTCTGACCTAGTCACCCTCTTGAGCCTACTCCAAAATCCTGGCACTCTCTACATGCCTCCAGGAAGCCTTACAGAATTGGGGTACCAGGGCTTTCCTTTTCTTTTTTCCTAAGTGAGTACTCCTTGGGATTTGAGCAGAACGATAGTTTCAATTAGGTCATGCAGCAACTATTGCTGGGGGCTGCAAGTCCCTGTGGATATTCCCTAGGACCCCACTTGGCAGTTGCGCAAAAGAAAGACTCAAAAATGACACCCCATGCCCCCTCCCAACTCCTTCTCCATACCTGAACAGGAAGAGAGGCCAGATGATGGATGGCAAAAGAAAGTTCACAAAAGCCAATCCTGGGAGTTGTTAGAGTCTGTAAACAAGTCTGGATGGGAGTAAGGGAATGGAGGGAGGCCATGGGCGGGTGTGACTTGTGGGACTTTGATCCTGGCAAAGTGGACACCTCTTATGGACTCTTGGGTTGGTGGCAGGGAAGTAGGTGTTTTGTGGCTCGGTGGACAAGGATCCTGTGTGTGTATGTGCCTTTGTGTGTGCTCCATATCTGCCTGTGCATGTTTGTATCTCTCTGTAGGGCTGTGTTCAGGTCCAGCTGTTTGGAGATGGCTATCTCCACTGAGAGTTCCCCAGGGTCATCTTGCCCATCTCACCACCTCAGGCTAGTGCCAGGAATCTGGATGCTTAAGGTTCTTCCAGAGGGCAGGACTTCAACAATCTCCCTCAGCTCCATTTTATCCCAGCTTCTTTCTATGACAGGAAATGGGATAGAACTGTTGAATCTGGCTTCATTACATCTGGGTTGCCCTGATTAAGGGTCAGTCTAGGATTTGGCTCAGGGGGTCTGTTTTAGGTTCAGGGCAGGGTTTGGATCAGACTGAGGACTGGATCAGGGCATATCAGAAGTCCACCTGAGGCTGATGAGAGAATATTCTTCGATGAGATCGCACTGGCAAAGATGGTGGCTGGCCTTGCTCTGACCTAGTCACCCTCTTGAGCCTATTCCACAATCCTGGCACTCTCTACATTGCCTCCAGGAAGCCTTACAGAATTGGGGTACCAGGGCTTTCCTTTTCTTTTTTCCTAAGTGAGTACTCCTTGGGATTTGAGCAGAACGATGGTTTCAATTAGGTCAATTAGCTAGAACCTTCTCTAGCTCTCTAGCCCTAGCTCTCTAGCTCTCTGTCTCTGGGGCCACAGTGATGCTGACAAGGACTTTGTGAGTGTCCGGGCCCCTAACGGCCTGGGGGTGGGGAAAGCAGAGTCTGAGGACACTGAGGCGGGAGCTCTTTTGGAGCCTACACACAGGTCCATGGGAGCTGATCTCTCCCAAGGAAAGGCAGTTCAGGAAAGGGGAAGCGGGAATTGCTTCCTCTGAATCTGTAGTACTGTAACTGTCCACCAGGTGGGGTTCCAGGGCAGAGAGTGAGAGCCGAGTTGACCCAGCGCTTGTAGCAAGAGCCCTGCTCCAGGATCTCTTCTGGCAGCATCAACCTCTGAAGCGCTCACTCTGAGAGGGACAACACATTTGCGCTCATCTTAGACGCTCATGCACATTCTTTCCTAGGGAATTCTAAAGAAGAATAAGTCCTGGGTGCAGAAGAGGTGTTAAAAAGGGAGGTTAATTGGTTTACATGCACAGTACCCTAAACTAAAGGTGGGATGTCTAGTCTTTCTCTGGGAGTGAACAACAGAGACACAGGGGCTAAGGGAAACAGGACGCGCGCGAGAGGGAGAGTCAGTCACTAGCCAGATGTCGGGATTGGTGTGCAGAGTTCCATCGTAGGCTCTCAGGAGGAGAGGCCAGCTGACGGATAGATGGATGGAGGCAGAGACAAACATACAGTACCAGAGAGAACAAACCTGCACACACATCACATTGCTCCACCGACGTGGGGCCGACGCAGGGTGGACACAGTCGCCCGCACACACAGGTGCGGCCACGGGCCACACGCACACCTCACACAGGCACGCGCACCAGGCCTTCTGCGGCTGGAGCTGAGAAGGTGGCCGCGCTCACCCGGCTTGTTTATTTACTTATTTATATCACTGAATGTCGGTACCGAACTCCTCCCGCCTCCTGGTGCCGGGCCGCTTTATTTGTCCCTGGAGAGAGACACTCCTTGGGATCAGCATTGGGGTTCCTCTGATGCTGCCAGCAGTGGAAGGAACCACGAAGTGTGTGTATGGGTGTGTGTGTATGGGTGTGTGTGTGTGTGTGTGTATGTATGTAGCTCGGAGGTGTTGGAGGGAAGGGCTGCAGCGTCAGGATCCCTGAACGCTCAAGGGGTCAAGGAAACCTTCAAATTCTGTAGTATAATAGACTTCTGAGGGAAGGGGGACCTTGGCATCTGAGGTTTGGGGATGTAGGGATCAGGCATGGGGTCCCGGGCTGGAGACAATTGAGAGTGCCAAGTCAGGGGTCCTAGGAAGCAGGAGCCCGGGAGGTCCCGCAGGAGAGGAGCGTGGGACCCTGGACGCGGGTTCTGGGACTTCTGGCGCCCTCCAGTCGAAGGGTAACCTGGCCGGGACCTCCGGTGCTGGGGCTACGGCGCACGCGGGACTACTGCCTGAAGCAGGAGGGGGCCGGGGACCCGGGAGGGAGGAAAAGTGGGAGGGAAGTAGCCTAGCAGCCAAGCGGGCACTAAGTGAGTGCGCACCGTGAGTGTGTGTGTGTATGTGTGCGTGTGAGTGTATGCGCGCGCGCGCGCGTGTCTCATCTCGTCCGTCTGTAGGTGCCCGGCTAAGCGAAACGCTGCGAGAAGGAAGAGAAGGCGAGAGGTGAACTGAGTTTGATCCTGCGGCTGCTACAAGTGGGTCCTGCGCGGACGGCGGGCGGCGGGCGGCTGGCGGCGGGCTGCGGGGCGGGGCGGGAGGCCGGCGGGCGCTCACACGCTCCGGCCGCGGGCCCGGCCTCTCACCACGCCTCCGGCTTTGTGAGCGCGCGGGAGGGGGGGTGCTGGCGGAGTGCCCACGGCGGGCGCAGCCTCCCGCCTCTATATAAACACACGCATCGCCTCGCTTTGGCCTCAAATTCACATTGAGAGACGCTTTTAAAACCATCAGCCCTGAAATCCTGCTTTCTGCTTTCCCTCCTCTTTCATTCCTTTTGCCTTCCTTTCTTTTTTCCCCCTTTCTTCCCTCAGCAGCAACTCCAGAGCCGAGAGACTGCGTCCCCGGACGGACTGCCTTTTCTTAATTGATACAATAGCCCAGCTCGGGTTTTCCACCTCCTCCCCCAACCCCACCCCGCCTCACCCCTCCCGCCCGCCCGCCGTCGCCGCCGCCCCAGCGCCCGCCCGGGGCTCTGTCGCCGGCTGCGGCCCGTCCCGGCTGCGGCTCGCCGGCTCCGCACCCGCGCTCGGGCCGCTGCGCCCGCCTCGCTGCTTCGCCCTCTGCGCCCGCCTCGGGGTGCCGCGGCGGTTCCCGGGCTCCGGCGCGTCGCCGAGGCAGCCCAGGGACGCTGGGCTCCGGCCTCTCCACTCGCCTCAGCTGGGGAGCTTTCTCCCTCGACCCCAGAGTTTCTGGGTTCGTTGGAATTTTTGAATTCAGAATTTTTTCTTTTCACCTAGGAATTTTTTGAATACTTTTGACAAATCGATCGCATTTCCGCTAGCTCTCTGTTCCCCTTCTTCTTTTTTTTTTTTCCCGAGCAGGGGAAGGGGCTTAAGAGAGGCTCCCGCTGGATAAAGTTTTCCAAAGTTTTCCGAGTGTGATGGTTGCGGAGAGATCAAATCCACCAGCTTGACTCACGGCTTCATCTCACCACCCCTTGAGCAGCCCCTAAGCCCGCTGTAAAGGAACAAACAAACAAACAAACAAACAAAGTTACACCCCGAGTCGCCTCGTGTCTCCTCTCTTCTTTTAGGCAATCTTCCCCCCCACCCCACCTCTCTCCGCTCCCCTTGCAGCCTCCACTCCCCTTCCCTCTGTCTCTGTTTCGGCTGGAGGTGCCAGGACCCCCGGCCGCAGCCTCCCCTCCCCCGCCGCTCCGGTCAGGCCCTCCCCTCCCCCGTCGCGGCCGGCACAGCCAATCCCCCGAGCGGCCGCCAACATGCTCTTTGAGGGCTTGGAGCTGGTGTCGGCGCTGGCCACCCTCGCCGCGTGCCTGGTGTCCGTGACGCTGCTGCTGGCCGTGTCGCAGCAGCTGTGGCAGCTGCGCTGGGCTGCTACCCGCGACAAGAGCTGCAAGCTGCCCATCCCCAAGGGCTCCATGGGCTTCCCGCTCATCGGAGAGACCGGCCACTGGCTGTTACAGGTAAGGGCGCACTCGCTCTGCTGCTCTACGGGGTCCGCTTGCTGCGAGCGCGGGACCGACCTAGCCGCGGGCAGGCCACGGGGAACGGGAGTTTGAAGGCACAGGTCTCCGCCCCGCCCCTTCCCTTCTCTCAGCCTGAGCCTCCCGGGTTTTCCCTGCCCGCCAGCGGCGTGGCTCCGAGACCTTTGGCGCCCGGTGCGCTGGTTCGGAGGACTGATAAAAAGGGTTCCAGGACCCGAAGTGACTCCCAGGACCGACCTGCCTCTGTTGCTGGCGACCGAGCAGGGGCGCGTGGAGAGGCCTGGAGACTCCGCGCTCAGCGCGCGTTCGAAGGGGCGTCCAGACAGACGTGAGCCGCTTTCGCCTCTTCATTGCGCTCCAGGTCCCGGTCGGCGTCAGCCGTTCTGGGTGTTAGCAGTGTAGCTGGGAACCAAAAACTTGAGTCCAGAGGGGAGGAGGGGAACATAGCATCTTGAATTGCCCTCTTAGACCCGGGCTGTGTTCCTGCCGCTTAGCCAGGTAGTTCTTGGTCCTCGCTACTGTGTGTGTTTTGTGGTGGGAGAAGAAGAAGGTAACCCAAGAAAAATGAGAGGCTAGAATCTCAAGGGCTCTCGACTTTCGGGGAAAAGGGTCTATTTACTTATTGGGTGTGGACAGTTCAGCAGGAGAAAGAAACTTGGGAGAAGTGAGTGGGAGAGTTTGCTCTTAGAGGCTACACAGTCCCCGCTCTGGTGGTGATAATTGGGGTGGGGAGCGTCGAAGACCAGACCCAGGTAGGTAATGGAGAGATTAACCTGGAGTTAACCTTGTCAAATGACAGACAATCGGTTTTGCAATTTGATACACACCAGGGTTTTTTGGGGGGGAGGGGCGGGGGTACACCTCTGAGATATCCGCTGGAGGGGTGTTTGAGTATACGTATGTACCCATGTTTGTCCACTGGGTGCTAATGGGCCTTAGGGGAATCCTGGAATCCTGAAACAGACAACCCTGGCGCAGGAAAGATGAAGCTGAAGGTGAGCGCGGGGACCTGTAGGTTTAGACGTGCGAAAGCTTGGCTTGACATTAACAGACGCGTGTAATTTTCGCACGCGCGCGCACACACATATATATACACACACTCTGCACGCTCTGAACCAAGTGACAGCAGAGCGTTAGTGGAGACAGGCGGGGGAGAGGTTCCTTTACCCTGTGGTCTCTGAATATCGCAAGGTTGGTCCCACTCTTATTTGGGGGAGGAATGTCCGTCCAATGGGGTGGGGTTCACTTGAGCCAATCAGATTGTCTCCCATAAGAAATCCCCAGAACTTCCCCCTTAGGACCACACTTAAAGGGTTAACTGCGGCGGTGGTCTAGGCTTTTGGCCGAGAATTTAGAAAATAAAATAATTCATGTGGGCAATGGCTTCCTCCTTGTTAGATCCAATTTGTGGAATCAGCCCTCCCCCATCTCGTTTACTGACCCCCCCCCCAACCACCCCGGGCTTGGTGTCCCCTTGACCTTTTTTCCCCCCTGAATCCTACAAAGGCCCTTGGGATATGCGTCCAACCCGCACAGAGTTGGGGAGAAGGACCTGCGCCTCACCATCCATGCGTCCCAGGGCCCTAGATCCCGTGGGATGAGGAATAAAGGGGTGCGTGTTGGGAGGTGCTGAAGGGGTTAATGGGAGCCCTCTGAATCCCAGCGTTTTTTCGGAGTCATTTATCAGATTTTACGGGGGGACCTCCAAGGGCTCTCCTTTTCCACCGAGCGCCATCTAAACAGAGCCCAGGGCTAAAAATACAACATTTTTGTATAAATTGGACTCGCGGCCCGAGCGGCCGCCCCTATGAAAGTCCTCTTTGTGAAGACCGTGGAAACGGCGGACAAATAACTCTTTATTAATGCCACAAAAAAACGCACTTTAATTATAGTTAGGCAGATCAGAGGCGGGGGGTGGGGGCGAGGCGGCGGGCGACCTCGAAATATTCACAGCCCAACTTTTGTGTCAAAAGAAAAGAAAAATAGAAGAAGGAGAGACGGAGAGTCAGACCGAGCGAGGGATGCGGAATAGCAGACGGAGGAAGGGAACCCCGCTCTTCATCCCCTCCTCTGTCGCACCCTACCTCCGCCTTGATTTTTCTTAAAGGGGTAGAGGCCGTCTACAAAGGCGTCACGGTGTGTGTGTGTGTGTGTGTGTGTGTGTGTGTGTGTGTGTGTTGGGGGTTGGTTCTCTCGACCCACCAGCCTGGGAGCAGGACAGCGTCCCCCGCGGCCGGGCCCCCTTCTTGGCAGCTCAGGAGCTGCCGACTAGCTCCCTGTCGCGCGCTGGGGCTGGAGGCGCATGTGGAAAAGTGATTAGGGATCCGAGTTCTGCAGAGTCACTTTTCGCTGCGCTAACGTGTGTACACGTCTAGCTGGAGAATAGCTTTCCTTGGAAGGAAGGAAAATGAGGAGGGGGACCAACCCGGGAAAGGGGTAGCCAAGTTGTCCCGTCGGGGAATAATGAGCCGGTAGGTCTATAAGTCTGTTAGCGGGCTGGAAGAGAGGCTGGACAGGTAGCGCCCCTCCCCTTTTCACCCGGAGCTGCCCAGGCAGGAGAAGGGTTAATTTGGGCTGTGGTGGCGAGCGCCGACGTCAAAGGTGAGCGAGACGCCCCTGCCCGCGCCCCTGTGAGGTCCCCTAGGTTTCCGGTACCCGCGCGCGGCGGGCTCCTCCAGCTCTTTCGAGCGCTGGTCCCGGACCGGGGCCCCGCAATCCTCGGCTCGCGCCACAGCCGCCGCCGTCGGGATCCGGTTACCTGCCCGGGTCGCCCCGCCCGGTCCCACCCCGCCCAGCGGGAAGCGCCTTCCGCCGCTCTCCCTTTCCAAACTCCAGGGCGGCGACGAAAGTCCGTCTCAGTTATTTCCAGGGCAAAATGCTTTAGGAAAATCGCGGCTCACGGCCCGTAACTCCACCCTGAAGAGCCCGCGGAGGGCTGCAGGGTCCCTGCGCGGGCCACACCGGAGAACAGCGGAAACTCCAATCCCAGTCTCTAGTGACTGCCTCCGGGCACCGACCGCTCACCGCTATAAATAATCTTTGGCCTGCGGCCACCCCGCGGGGTCTCGCCAGCTCGTGGCCCGGAGCCTGGAAATATTTATTCCGAGAGGCTCCCGAGCGCGGAGTGGCGGGGGTGGTGGTGGGGCGGAGGATTGAGGAGTGGGGGGCGGAGGCTTTAGCTTCAGGTCCAGCCATCCGGGATACCTTTTCCCTCCCTAAAGTCATTACTAAAAAACAGCGTCCCGGGGGGTGCTCCTGGGCCTCCCGCCTCCTCGCATTATTTATTATACTCTAGGCCCTACTTCCCAGTTCTGTGCACGCTATGAAAAATAAAACCTGCATGCGTGTCTGTGTGTGTGTATGGGGTGGGGGGGTTGGGAGAGTTGGGGGGTTGGGGATGGGGGAGTTGCGGGGAGTGGGATCAGCTGCCCTGGCCGGCCTCGCAGACCTGTGAGCCCTGAGAGAGGTCTCTTGTGTGGCTCCCACAGGGTTCGGGCTTCCAGTCATCCCGAAGGGAGAAGTATGGAAACGTGTTCAAGACACACTTGCTGGGGCGCCCGCTGATCCGGGTGACCGGTGCAGAGAACGTACGCAAGATCCTCATGGGAGAGCACCACCTCGTGAGCACCGAGTGGCCGCGCAGCACGCGTATGCTGCTGGGCCCTAACACGGTGGCCAACTCCATTGGCGACATTCACCGCAACAAGCGCAAGGTAAGAGCTCTGATTGTTTTCGTCTACATCTCAGGAGTTCACGGAGCCAGCCTAGGAGCATCCCAACTCAAATCTGCACTTTCTTTTGTGCATGATGCTTCAGGACTCCGCAGTTCTCTCCCTAGACGGCTTTCAGCCTGAATCCAGGGCCTATGGAGGCCTTCTTCTGGTCCACTCTCTTGCTGGCCTACTGCGCGGCGGGCACCACCAGGCCCACGGGGGCTTGTTTGAGGGCAGTTTGGACAAACTTTGAACGTTTGAGATCAGGGAGTCCAATGCCTATCCTAGCAGTGCTCCACAGAACTAGAAAAAGAAGGGGGCGGGGCGGGACAGTTGGCCTGCGCTTTCCTTTTCTCCGCTTTTCCTCCGAGAATTGCAAGGACTGATCATTCTAAAAATCAAACCTGGCCCTCCAGCCACAGGTAGCCTTGAGGTCGATGCAAGCATGTGATGTGCAGGGGGAGCTGGGGACAACATGTGGGCAGCGGTTAGCGGGCCTTGCCAGGGAGAGGTACTGTGAGCTTTGGGCCCCTGAGCGCACCTTTAACCGTAGGGGAAAGGAGAGGGGTGGGAGAATAGCCTGGGAGCGGGCTGAGGATCAAAGTGCCCCTACCCCCAGTTTAAAGAGGAAGAGAAAGTGGGTGTTTATCCTGTGGATTTCCCGAGCGACTGAAAGAGGCGCAGAGGAGGAGAGCCAGCGCTCACTGAGCAAGCCTCCCCGCCCCCTCCCAGAGCTGCGCGGCCACCGCAGCGGCTGCGGCTCTGAGCGCGGGCGGCACGTGCTATTTGAACTGCAGTAACCCGTAAGCTGAGCCGGCGGGCGGGCGGGGCGCCGGCCTGCGGCTTGAAGCCGCCAAAAGGGAGGCTGCATGGCTCCCCCACTCCGTTTTTTCCATTGGGTCAGAGGAATCACCCAAGTTTGGAACCTAAAGGAAAGGAAGAGGCGGCCTCTCATTCCCGAAGGAGTGGGGGAGCGCGGGAGAGGGGAGGGGCAACCCCCACCGCCAGCAGCCTGTGTGCGAGGTGGTCTCCCTGAATGTGGGCAATTGTGCTGTACTCGCAGACACAGCCCATAGTATTTGATGTTCTCTGAACCGCCTGTGAAGAGTAATTCTCCGTGGCAGACAACCGAAGGAAAAATCCAGCGGAGGAGTCTGGTGTGCATGTAACCCCAAGAGTCCCCCAGTAAAGCGTGTATTTCAGAATCTGGAAAGGGGCTCCCAAAGGCATCTCTCTCCCATCTGCTTTACTCAGAGCTGGAAGCAGTTAACTGCAGCTTGGGGACAAATGTGGGGAGGTTCTGGGAGGGGGGCTGTGAGGTGTTCTGGAGAGTGTTGGGGAGGGGAAGGGGGCTATAGGCTTAGAAATGCAGGTTTTTCAAATGTGGACAGTGATTTTTTTTTCCTCCTTAGTTTCTGAGTCTCCACTAAAAGCCCATTCCAGAGAATGAGGAGAGAGCTGAGACTCAGGAATAAGTCTGAGATATAAGTCTGCTTCATTTCCTCTTTGTAGGGGTTTGATGCAAAGTGGGACCCTGAGACTTAGGTAGAGCAGGAGGTGAACCAGGTCAAGCAGCAAAGAAATAGCAGGGCAAGGTCTGCAACACAAGTAGTCCTGCTCAGTCCTGCCCATTTGGGGCTGCTGGAAGCTGAGGTGGGGCTAGGTTACTGGGAAGAAGGAGGAGGCTTGATCAGGACCCAGTGTGAGACCCCAGGGGTTACAGCAAGGCTTTCTGATGGCCCTGTTGCCTTGGAGTCCCACCTCTATCTGTCTGACTTGGCTTTGAACCTCCAGTGCTAGGTGGAGAAGGCATACCTGGAAAGACCCCAGGTTTTGGCCTACTTTGTCCGTTTGTAGGCAAGGGGACAAGAAAGAGGACAGCATAGATGAAGTGCCAGAGGAATACACAGGATAGGAAGACTGGGAATTGGGCTGGAGGTGGGGCCAGAAACTGATGACTATGGCTGAGGGATCCAAATTCTCCCTCTTCTGAGCACTTGATCCCTTAGCTTCTTAGAGAATCACTAGAAACCAGTTCATCTGAGTCTTCAGAACCACAATGCCATAATGGACTAGTTGTGTGTTTGCTATGTGGAGTGTGGCAGAACATAGCCAGACAAAAGGATCCTTTCCCCAAATCTCCATGATCGATGATCCTGAGTTTCCTGAACCACATAGAAAGCCTTGGGTCAGGTACAGAGAAGCAGGAAACTTGATCCTTGCCCTCAAGAAGGAGATTCTGACAGACAGGATAAGAGTACTCTGAGGACTTCTTTTCTGAATACCCATGTTGTCCTGGAAAGATTGGCCAGTCTTTGGGACCCAAGGCCTGGAGAGTACCATATGGCCAGGGTAGGGCTGCAGGATACCACTCACACTACTATATCTAACCCATGCAGTAGTTAGGGACCTGTCTGGAGAGTGGGTTTGCTGGGCTGGACCCTGGCCTGGTTAAGATGTACGTGCAGGAAGTGGGGCCCAGGTGTGCTGGGGCCAGGCTGGCAGGGATCTAGAAGCATCACTGTTTCCACTGGGGCTGGTGGCCCACCCCTTCTCTGGGAGGTCTGGCCAGATGTGCAGGGAGGGGGCTCCTCACTGCCATCACTGCACTCCAGGTGTTTGGCCTGGCTGCCCTGGTGGTCTGGGGCCAGCTGGGATAGGGTTGCCAGGAAGAAAGTCTTACCTGGTCTAATGGTATCATCCACAGAAGTCAGGCCTGTGCAGCTAAGACTTCAAATTTCCTCCATCCTCCTTTGGCACCCCTCCCCAGCTCAGGGTCAGGAGTATCCCTGATGGAGTATGTAGGGAGGGGTATTGCCCAGGAAGGGTAAATGGGGTCTAGTTGGACATGTGGGGGTGAGCAGGTTGTCAGAGACATGGAGAAGGAGTTCCGGGGTGGGGTTTGGGTGCCACACAACAGGATTGGGCATCTTCTCTTTTCCTCTGATGACAGGGCTGGGTCTCTTTGCACTAAGAAATTAGCAGCTTCAATGCACCCCAGAGAGTGGTCCTGAGGTACCCATAGGAGTCTTGGAGAACATCTCAGAAGATACATTTAGCCGTGAAGCCCCTGGACTGGGGACCTCAGAAGTAGTCTCCTTGTCCCTTCTACTCAGGCCCCTGCCGACAGAGCCTTCTGTGCCTGAAGCTGAGGTGGGGGAACAGGCTTTGGAGGCAGAGATCAAGAAGCACTTCCTACCCATCCACCATCCCTCACTGACCTGGCCTTTGGGTCTTGTCCTGGAATGCAGGTGGAGGTCAGGTTCAGGGACAATTCACTCTTCTCACAGTATGTCCTGGGGTTTCTGCTGGGTTTACCTAGGAGTTTCCCCAGCAGGAGGGCCTGGGATGGCAGGATTCTGGGGGAGGCCAGCCCACACCTGGCTTTGTGAGGCCTTTGTACCAATGCACAGTCTCTGGTTGCACAGTCACATCCAAATGTCTCAACAGAAGGTCCAACCTGATTATGTGGAAAGGCGGGTGGCACTGACAGGCGGCAGAGCTACTGGGAGCTGTGCCCTAGTTGCCTAGTGTTGGCACAGAGCCTTTATTCTGCCAGCCAAAGTCCTTCACCCAAAAGTTACTGTAGCACCAGTGCATAGGGTGCATAGGGCTGCTGAGTGGGCGGGTGGCAGGAGCGGATCCCTCTGAAGGTCAGTGGGGGAGGAAGCTCATGGTCAGCCACCAGGGTGCCTCCCTCTGCATTCCCTTGTGCCAGGCAGTGGGCAGGTGGGCGGGCTGGGCGTGGGGGCAGCCTCCTCCTGTTTTTCCTCATTATGTCCTTCTTCCAGGGGCAGGGAGTACAAGGCTATGGTGCAGATTGATGTGTCTGCTCACTCTCCCAGCCTTGGAAGACAAATGTGGCCTTGGCTGGGGTCTGTTCTGGCACTGAGCCCCCTGTGACAGTCTCCCTATCCATCCTGGGCTCCCCAGGCCTAAAAGAAGGAACTTCTTTAGAAATGCTGACAACAACCCAGAACAACCTTAGCATGGGCCTTACCCTTAGAATAGACTGGGTCCATCGCAGAGGATCCTTTCAGATTCCTAATTTCAGAGCCCATCAGTGCTGGTAGATGGGGTCTGGAGTGGTGGGAGGCACAGGGCTTCAGGGTCCCTGCTGGGTGTGGCCAGTCATGCCCTGCACTGTGACCTTGGGAGGCCCTTCTTGTGAGTCTCAGCTTTTCAAGGGGATTTTGTTGTGGCTGGAAAGGAGGAAGAGCAAGGGGCCATCTTTTGTGATTAGGGGCTCAGCAGGTACTTGCAAATGCTGCCTCCCCTCCCCCACCACCTTGGTTGTATGTGTTGAAGAATTAGGGCAGTGGGGTGAGACCATCAGAGCTGGAGTCCAATGGGGGACAGGTACTCTGTTCCTATGGACACAGGGAAGGCACATGTGCAGGCTGGGGAGGGGGATGTCTGGGCCTACCCCTCCCAACCAGAGGTACTGAATGGGGATGGGTGCAGGGTGAAGTCTGAGCCCAGTGGAAATGCAGGCAGCTGGGAGATGACTCCGCTCTTGTCCCCCTCCTTGGATATAAAGTACACACCTTGGCGTCACCCCTGTGCGGACGGATGGCTTCCTCGGTGGCTGCCTGCCTTCTGTTATTCTTTCCACTCCATGGGCCTGGCTCTGGTGGCTTGGCCAGGTGGCTTGCCTGGGCCCCCACCCCTCCTGTGCAGCCGCTTCCATTCCTCCCAGTCTGAGTCACTGGCTGGGGCAGTGGGCTTCCTCTTCGGCTCTTATCTGCCCATCTGTTTGTCCAGGCATCTATAGCTGCCAGCAGATGAGAGAGAGGTTACCTGGTCAGATGGGGTGTGGGGTCTCACAGATCCCCCTCCCAGGGGCACTGGATGAGAAGCGGGAGGGGCAAAGAGACCTGGCGGCAGGGGAATGGTCAGGACATTTCTAGGAACAATTACAGGGAATTGAAGCCTTATCAAGCTCCAGTGGGGCCCCAGGCCCTTGTTGTGGAATTAGCTCCCCTTCCCGAGGGAGGGAGGGAGAGAGCAAGGACTTGGGCTCTTGAACTCATTGTGTTGTTAGGGACACTGGCGAGGTTTGAGGGTTATCCAAGGATATGACTTAAGGTGGGAGCCCATCCTCCCTCCTGCCCCTGTCCCCGCAGCTCCCACAGGGACACAGGGATGAGCATTCCCAAGTCTCCTGGGACCCTCTGCCCGTGCCCTCCCCCCACGCCAAGTCTGGTGCGTGGTCCATACCTGCAGCTCCCTCTGCAGAGCTCTGCCTGGACCTGGGCTGGTTCCCAGTGACCTTTGTCGGGCATTCTTGGCTCATTTTTGGGAATTCCCAGGGAAGCCCCAGAGGGAAACGAAGCAGGCCTGGCTCCGATGATGACTGTGGTCAGGCCAGTCGTCTCTGGGGGCCGGAACCCTCCTCTCTTCACATTGAGCCACTCCCGGGCACCTTCCCAGTGTGCCCGAGTCTTGACCCCAGCAGGCGGCAGCCTCAGACCCAGCCCGCCCCAACTGGGCCCAGGCCTCCCTCTGCCCTGGCGGCACCTCCGCCTCCGCCCGTCCTTTGTGGTGGGCGGTGGTTTCTGGTCTGCTCTGGCTTTGGGAAGTGGCTGTGTTGTTCACCCTGGGCACAGACCCAGGGATGAAACCCTGGAGTCTTCCCAGTTCCTGGGAGGACCCCATGCCTGTGCAACAGCTGGGCTGGAGGAGGGGCATGGACTTGGTGACCTCTGAGCAAAGCCCACCCAGGGCTGGGGTGCCTGCCACCCACCTTTGTGTGACTTCTCCACCTCAAGGGGGCTCCAAGGAAAATCGGGACAGCTGAGTATGAAAAAGACCTTGGAACATCCGGATGGCCCCCTCATAAACCAGTGGGAGAGCTAAGACCCAGGGCAGCAGGACCCTGTTGGCTGTTACTTAGCAAGCCCGAGGTTGGTCTGGACAAGAGCCCTGGACCTGGCTTCAGTTCTTTTTTCAGCGGCTCCACCTCAGAGCCTGCAGGGTACCAGGGAGCTCCTGGTCTTACTCAGGACCCCTTTCCACATCTAGGTCAAATGTGGACTTCCTTTCTTGGAGTCCCTTGCTCAGTCCCAGGTCCCTCTGGGTCCTCTGTCTTCTCGGGTTGTCAGGGCCCTCCAGGGCTCCAAAGCCAGAGGAGGTGTGATTCAGCTGGCCATCACTAGAGGGCGCAGGGAATGTAAACTAGTGGACAGACAGGACTTGTCAGTGGTCCTGTATGGCTCTTCCTCAAGGGGCAGGGGAGGCACGTCCATCCCCTTTGAAAACTCTGGGATGGCTCCTCCTGGGTCACCGTAGCTCAGTGGGATGTGAGAATGGGGGCCTAGAAGGCACTCTCTAGGTGGCTTATGCATTGTTGGGTTTGGGGCTATTTACAGGGATTAGCATCTATTTGGCAAGTGGTTATAGTGTTCAGGTGCTCTGTGGGTTGCGAAGAGGTCACTTGGTTCAGCCTCACCACTTTATAGAGAGGAAACTGAGATTTGGGACAGGGTGACTTGGCCACAGTCACATAGTAAGTTGGTGGATGATCCCTGATTACAGCTCAGGCCTCTTGGTGCCTGGTCTCTTTCCCCATCACCCCACTGTATCCTGGGACCTAGCTGGCTTTGACTTTGGCTGGTCCTGGTGCGTATAGCCTTTGCCATATCCCCCTTCCATATGCTCATTTTGGGGCCCAGGTCTTTTGGGTGATGGGGGCCCTGGCCATCTCCTACCCTTATCCCCTCCATAACAGTATCCCTAGTCTGATCAACTCTGAAAACTGTGGCTTCCAGTCCCCTCCTGCTCCACTGCCAGCTTCCCTACAGAGGCCTGGTCACTGCAAAGTTGTCCTGACTCCCAGTCTCATTTCCCAACGAGCTTGTTCACTTCTGTGCAGCACTTTCTGCACACCCCCTAGTTTCTTGGCTGTTTTGTAAGAGTCCTTAGTCAGCTAGTGTTGGGATCTTGGGGCAGAGCCCCCTCCCACCCATCAGGACCCCCTTTCCAGACTCCTAAGGACACCATAGTGAGGGCTGAGCACACAGCACTGCTTTTATTCATAATCCTCCAGGACCCCTGGAAATTCTCTGGGACCCCAAACCTGGACAGGGTGTGAGTGACTCATATAGGCCTGAGCGGACCTAGGGGACCTCCTATCATCCTTCTACTTTTCAGCTGTCCCTTTGTAGCAGGAGTGGCCCCAAACAGTGTGGGCCTCTCTGCCCCTCACTGGTCTCCCTCCCCCTCCCTCTGCCCACCGGGGAATTTCGGAATGAAAGTGCTATTGTGCTCGCCTGGCTGGGCCACTGAAGGACCAGCACTGTTATTCCTGCAAACCAGCCTCCCATTAGCCATGCAGGGCTCAGGCCAGGAAAATGTTACCTTTTCCTTCTCAAGCTGACTGCAGGGGAAATTCTCACATTTACAGTTTGTGCGGTGGTTGTGTTTGGGGGGCAGGGGGGAGGGTGTGCGCATGTGTGTGGTTTGCATGGGGCCATGGGGGCTCCTTCCTTGCACTGCCCTTCTGCTCTCTGACTTCACCTATGACCCTTCCCTAAGCTCCAGTGGGAGGCACCCGCTTCTGCTCTAGACTCTGAGGGGTTATAAGTGAGACCCACAGGCTGTCAGTAAATAAACTAACACCCTCCCTCTCCTGCATACCTGGGGCAACTGTGAGTGTATGTGTGGGGGCTGCTGAGCCAATCACGAGGCTTCAAGGCAAGGGGGGTGGAAACAGGGACTCCTTGACTACTTAAGATGGTCCTGGAAGGTGCAGGGAATTAAAAGGGCTTCTGCTTATCTTTATGATCTTTTGGGGTGGAAAGCCATTGTCCTCATTTCTGCCTCTGGACCCAGCCATACTGAAGACATTTTAATGGCACAACTATTAATAAAGACCCTAGAATTCCTGCCCAGTGGTTGTTGCATGGGAAGTGGGAATAATTTTGGTTCCCAGGAAGTTCTGCTTATACTAGAATTATGGTCCACTTGCCCTTCCATCAGGGGAGTAGGAGAGCTGTTGATTGCTCTCCTACCTCTTCCCTGTCCAGGTACTCACTCGTGACTCAATTCTGGGAATTGGGGAATGGGCCCCTGCAATGGAAGACAGCCTCCCTGCTCTAGCTCCGCTTGCCCCACCAAGGCTGGAACAGCCACATGCCCCCAGACTTTTTGGCAGCTGGACTGCAAAGTCCCCAAGGCTTTGCCATTGTGTGGAGCATGTATTTTTCTGGGGGCTGAGGAAAGAGATGATAGCCAGGTCACCCTGCGAGTTATGTGGAAGTTTCTGGCTTTGAGTAAAAATGCTTATGAATTGTGTGTTCATTTTGTCCTCCCCTGCCTGTCCCTCCCCCAGTCAAGGGAAGTAGAATGAGGTTCACATTGGGGGACCCCACAAGGGCCCTGTGTCTGGAGGCCCCTGGGGCCTCAGCAGGAGGGAGAGAGGACGGGGTGTTCCCTGGTTGTGGTCATGGGATCTGTGCCTCCACCTAGCAGTGTGAAAGCTGGTCAGCTTAGGGGCCAAGCTCACTGCCTGCCTCTCTGCCCTCCAGATCTTCTCCAAGATCTTCAGCCATGAGGCCCTGGAGAGCTACCTGCCCAAGATCCAGCTGGTGATTCAGGACACGCTGCGTGCCTGGAGCAGCCAGCCCGAGGCCATCAATGTGTACCAGGAGGCGCAGAAGCTCACCTTCCGCATGGCCATCCGGGTGCTGCTGGGCTTCAGCATCCCTGAGGAGGACCTCGGGCACCTCTTTGAGGTCTACCAGCAATTTGTAGAGAATGTCTTCTCCCTGCCTGTTGACTTGCCCTTCAGTGGCTACCGGCGGGTAAGCACCCAGGGCCTGGAAGGCCACCCTTGAAAACGGACCACTGTGACTGTGAGATGGGCACGGGGCACCAGACTCAGGGGAGAGGTGTCAGTGGGAGGGTGGGCTGGAGCCTCCCCTGGCAGTCCTGAGGCCCTGCCCTTCTTGTGGCTGACTGGCCCTTTCCCCCTCAGGGCATTCAGGCTCGGCAGATCCTACAGAAGGGGCTGGAAAAGGCCATCAGGGAGAAGCTTCAGTGCACCCAGGGCAAGGACTACTCGGATGCCCTGGACATCCTCATCGAGAGCAGCAAGGAGCACGGGAAGGAGATGACCATGCAGGAGCTGAAGGTGGGGTGGGGCGACTCCTGCAGCCCGTCCTCTGTTCTGGGGCCTCCCCTGCAATGGGTAGAAAGGCGCCTGGCCATTTCCTCCTGTTCTGGTCTGGCTCTGCACATGTGTTCTGAGCAGCTGTGGCTGCCGTTGCACCTGGGCTGGAAGGTGCTGGACAAGAAGCCGAGCTGTGTCCTTGCCCACCCGGCTGTGAAGGATACAGTGGGGCCACCCTGTCTGCCCACAGCAGCAGAGGGCTCAGGGCTGTGCACACCTCCGATGTACCCATAGTCACATCTACCATTTTTTAAGAGGATGCTGGAAATTGGTGCTTAGGCAGTGGGTTGTGGACGACACCTTATCCCCACAGAACCTCCCCCGCACCAAGTTCATTATCTCAGTTCATTTCATGGCCACCAAAGGAAACACAGGTCTAGAGAGGAAACCACTTGCTTGAGGCCAGCATCAGCCTTGGGGGAGATTTGGTTCTTACTTGGGCTCTCCTCCAACCCCCAAGACTTCTCCAGTGGGTGACCCTTTGAGCTCTCTTCCTTTACACCTGCCTAAGCCTCGCTGGCCTGCAGTCACCTGAACTGCTCACTCTGGACCCCGTGCACAGCTTCCCTGCACTGTCTGGGGTGTTCCACCTGAGGAATGTCCCCAGACTCTGCTCACCTGCTCACTTGCCACATGCCACAGACACCCTTCCCCATGCTCTTTCATCCCCTGTTCTTGCCCCAGCTTTTTCCTTAGGAGGAAGGAAGAGGTCACAATCACTTTCCCATTTCACAAGTTTTCATGCCATGGCAAGTAAAGGACCCAGGCCCCTTCACCACCCCTCTGGGCCCAGCATCCAGATTTGTAAATGCAGGCTTCAGAATGAAGTGGCCTGTGGGGACTTTTCTGTGGAGCCCCATGGCCCTGAAGCCCCTCTGGGGCCACCTCCCCTCAGTCTTCCTACTGTAGTCCTCTTCCAGGTCTTCAAGGATATGGTCCCAGGCAGCCTCCAGACCCTGTCTGCCCTTCTGGCCACTAACAGGTGTCCCACTTCCAGGGATGAAGGAAGGAGCCAGAGCCAGGAATAGGAAGGCCAGGGCTTGGACCCCATTATCTGCCATGTGCATGGTGCCCGGCTCTTCTTCTGTGAGCTCATAGCACTGACTAGGCCTGTTGCTACTGGCCCAGGAATCCAGCAGTGAGTGGAAAGTGGCCCTAACCTAAGGATTCAACTGGCTAGTGTTTCTGCCCTGGGTGGCAGCCGGGTGTCTCCTGCCCAGCCAAGAACTAGCTGTGACCCCTGTGTCCACGGCAGTCCTAAGTTTCCAGCATATGAGGCTCAGGGCAGCAGTGCAGGGCCCAGTGCAGATGACCCTGTGTACTGGGGACCCTGGCACCATGGGGCTGCCCTGCTTGGCTGGTCCCAGATGGCCAACAGCACCTTTCCTCTCTGCTGCTGCAGGATGGGACCCTGGAGCTGATCTTCGCGGCCTATGCCACCACGGCCAGTGCCAGTACCTCACTTATCATGCAGCTGCTGAAGCACCCTGCCGTCCTGGAGAAGCTGCGGGAGGAGCTGCGGGCCCAGGGCATCCTGCACAGTGGCGGCTGCCTCTGTGAGGGCACCCTGCGCCTGGACACGCTCAGCGGGCTGCGCTACCTGGACTGTGTCATCAAGGAGGTCATGCGTCTGTTCACGCCCATTTCTGGCGGCTACCGCACCGTGCTCCAGACCTTCGAGCTAGATGTGAGGCTGGGCCCGGGGTGATGGCTGGGATTCAAGCTGACTCATAAGAAAGGACCCCTCTGTACCTCAGTCTGATGGGGAGACAGTGATTGATTTCAGGGAGCTTTCAGGCAGGGGAGAGACACAGCCCCAAATGCAGAGTGGGGAGAAGCCAACCTGGTGTCATGGAACCGCCTGTGGCGTGTACACACAGGGGAGTAGACCCGCATGCTGAGCGGGCCAGTCCTGGGGAGCCCCGGGGGTGGGGGAGATTTCTCTAGGAAGAGGCAGGTCTTGAGCACCTGGGATGGGGAAAGGCAGCTGGGCACTCCTGGGCCCTCCCTCGGCCTCGTCCGGTGCTCACACCCCTCTCCCCGACCCCATCTTGCTCCAGGGCTTCCAGATTCCCAAAGGCTGGAGTGTTATGTACAGCATCCGGGATACCCATGACACGGCACCTGTGTTCAAAGATGTGAACGTGTTTGACCCCGACCGCTTCAGTCAGGCGCGAAGTGAGGACAAGGATGGCCGCTTCCATTACCTCCCATTTGGTGGCGGGGTCCGGACCTGCCTGGGCAAGCACCTGGCCAAGCTGTTTCTGAAGGTGCTGGCGGTGGAGCTGGCCAGCACCAGCCGCTTTGAGCTGGCCACCCGGACCTTCCCCCGCATCACCTTAGTCCCTGTCCTGCACCCCGTGGATGGCCTCAGTGTCAAGTTCTTTGGCCTGGACTCCAACCAGAACAAGATTCTGCCCGAGACGGAGGCTATGCTGAGTGCCACCGTCTAGCAGAGCTCAGGCCCATGCGCACCTCCACCCAACCCAGCAGAGGGGGTGGGGTGACAGAAGTAGAAACCTGTGTGTAGGAGGGGGCTGGAACCTGGGAGGGCCAGTGGCCCCCATACTTTCCTCCCCCAGGCACCTCTCCTTGGAAAACCCTACCGAAAGCCAAAAGGGTCCCGTTCTTTCAGAGGACCCGGCTCCCCTCCTGGCTCCTGCTCTCTCCAGAGTCCCCCCACTTCCCACCAGCTTAGCTCTTGGGAAAGGGCCTGGCTGGGCTCTGCATGCCCGTTACAGTGTTAAGTGTCAGTTGGCTGTGCTGCAGTGTACCTGTGACCTGAACTGGTTCCCTCCTTTGTCTTTTAGTTGGCGGCCAGGTGGTTGTGCTGGGGGAGGGAGGAAAAAAGGCCCCCGCCCTGTGCTCTCTTCAGCACCCCACTCCACTGCTCAGACAGTGCTCCTCCTGCTGTGGCTGGCGAAGAACAGCATCCTGGGTAATCCAACACAAGTGCACCTGAGCTGGGAGGGGTTGCCACCAGCCTAGAGGGCACCTCCTACCCAGCCCTGCCAGTTTGGACATTTGAAATTACCTATTGCTGCTACTAGTTCTCTTCTCGCCTTGGGGCACAGGAGCCCCAGGCCTGATCCCCAGCATTCTCCCTGGTGCCCCTGGGCAGGTGCACTGACATCCCTACCCTTCTCCCAGGCGGGACCCCACTGAGCCAGGCACTCCCTGCTCTACATACCAAACGGAGGCCCTGGGCTTATCCCTTGCTCATACCTGCCCTCCTCCATAGTCTGTATTTATTCACTGATCTTGGCCATACTGATATCTGGAGCAAATGTCTTCTCCACCTAGCCTCCATGCCATCTGTCCTCCTCAGGACTTCTGTGAATGAAGAGGAAGGGGTCTTTAGTCAAACCCAGCTCCTCTACCCTTTCCCCCAGCCAAGAGCTGAACAGCCTTCTGTGCTCCAAATTAACTTCAGAGCCTCACTCTCGGCTAAAATCCAGTGTCTGCCTGTTGTCACCTGGTAGAGATGGGGAACTAGCCCATTGCCGCCTCCTGTCCTGTCAAAAGTTCTGATCGTGTAGATTTGGAGGCTACCACAATCTCTTACTTGGCCACTGTTCACCCCAGTGCCCCCCAACTCCACTAATGAGTATGGGGCAGGATACGGGTTCTTCTGACGGAGCTTGAGGCCTCCGTCTTCCTTTCCTTAACCCTTACCCTTTGACCTTAGCCCTTGGGAAGGTGACCTTGAAGTCCCTTCCACCTCTATGCCAAGCCACTGTCTGCTTAAGCCCAGCTCAGGGGTGTGGGGAGGAGGAGGAGGCAAAAGCAAGAGGGGAGGAGGAGAAACTTCCCCAGAGCTGATTCAGGCTCTTGAGGGGCCTGGAGGCCCAGGGGGGAGGCTGAGCAGAGCTGAGGAGGAGGGTAAGTGCCATTTGTCAGAAGGGATTTGGTTGTGGATGGGCCAGTTGGGATGACCGGATAGAGGAGGAGTCGCTCCCGCCACTGGTGTTTTGAGCATTGGCAATTGGGATGCCTCCTGGGAGTGGTTTTGAGGGCCTTTGGTGAGTCTCTAAGCAAATTTGTCTGTTTTCAGAATTTTCATTGCTTTTTGTGTTTTCCTTTTGCTTTTTGATGTTATAAAAGCAATGAATCCTCTTTAGTGCAAAAAACAAAACAAAAACAAAACAACCCAAAAGAAAGTAGCACATGAGGATCCCCCAACTGCCAGGCTGAGCAGCTCAGTGACAGTGGCTCTTGGTGACTAGTGGGCAGACCCACGAAAGACCCCACTCACATCTCCCCAAAGGGATCCTGATCAGGGTTGGGGGTCACACCACACAGAATGTCCTATAATTGCCGATTCCCAAATGTTTCATGTTTTTTTTTTTTTTTCACTACTAAAAAATCAGTGTGGGACAGACATAGTGGCAGAGATGGTGAGATTTTTTTTTTAGCAAAATCCCTCAGTCCCCTCTTCCAATTCTAAAAAAAAAAAAAAACAGGCCAAAATGTGTAAAGACTCACCAGAGCTTGCAGAAGAGCTCTCTGATGGTGCATCAGAATCTGTTATCCACAAAAGAGACCACTGTCTGGAAGGTTCAGTTTCCTTCCAGTTGATCCCACTTGCCCTGAACCGATGGTTTCAGACTGAATGTCTGGGAGTGTGCAAGTCTGGCCCTGGCGAGGGGCAGGGGGCTGCAGGGTTCTGGAAGGCCTCAGTGGCCTTCCCTTGGGGGGCCAGCCTGGGAGGAGGTGGAGAAGGAAATGCTGAGGGGGATCCCTGGGAGGAAGCAAGCAAGGAAGGATCATTTGCCCCACTGGGTCTCAAAGGAACAGGCAGAGGAGGGAGGAAAGCTCTTGACTGGCCCACAGGACAGGTTGCCCCCTGTCACCACGTCTCCGTCTCTCCTCTGTAGCTCTGTGTCCGGGTGTCCGTGCCCCTGTGTATGTATGTGTGTTTTATTGAGGTAGCATTAGATGGGTGATGTTTTCTCACTTACCATTCCTAACTATTGTAACTTGACATTAAAAAGACAAAACCCCACAAAACTCTCCTTGCCACAGGCTTGCAGATTGAAGCACTTTCGATGTTGGGCGCTGGCGTTTGTGTTCTGGGCACCATCCTGACCCTGCCCAGATCGCTATAATATTATTTTATACACAAAACTTTTTTTTTTCGTAAATGTTATAATTTTGTGTCTGTCTTTATAAACTATTATAAGTACTATTTTTGTTATAATTCAAAATAGATATTTAGTATAAAGTTTTTGCTGTTAAATATTTGTTATTTAGTAAAATATGAATTTTTCTCTATTGTAAACATGGTTCAAAATATTAATATGTTTTTATCACAATTGTTTTAATATTGAGAAAGCACTTGTGTGTGTTGTTTGGATATGGAACTGGTGCCGTGTGCGTGTTTTGCCGTCATGTGGTTTTAATCTGTATATAATATTCCATGTAGCATATTAAAAAAATGAATGTTGTGCATTTTGTGATTTTGGAAATACTCAATGTGGCTCTTTTATAGGCTTCCATAATAAACCGTGGGGACTCACCCTTGTCTCCTTTGCCTCTGGTCTCTGACTTCTAGCCTCACTGAAATGGGCCTCCCAGTCCAACTAGGCAGGAAGTTCCTTTCTAGATCCTCTGTTCTGGGAGGCCAGCCCCCTGTTCCTTGCGTGTAGGGCACAGAAGTCTGTGGCAGGGTCTTGGGAGAAGTAGGTTCCCCTAGAGAGGAAAAGATGTCTCTGGTTGGTTTTTTGGGGAGGGGATGGCAAAGCTAGGAGGTCATTCTCCTGACCTAGAACGGCCAGGTGTCTCTGGGCTGGACATGGCTCTGTGGACCTGTCCTTGGAGTTCATCTTGTTTGAGCAAGGACACTGATGTCCATAGCCATGTGGCAAACAGAGGAACAGGATTCCATTCTCCAGACTTGAGCTTTGGGCTCCATATCAGCACTTCAGAAAGCCTGTGTTATGATTGTTGCAGGATCAAATAGATCCCATGATCAAATACCTGGGAAATGGGCTAAAGAAGATAGGCAGGCTCTTGTATTGCAGGACCTCTCTGAGCTTTGAGGCTCTCTAACGGGCAGAACACGTTCAGGGGACATAGGTTGTAGAATTCTACAAGCCTATTTGTCATTTTTATTGCACTTTGTGAAAAGCACCTCCATGCCATGTCACAGGGCCCAAGGTGAGGGCCACCAAAGGACACAGCCCTTAGTGCTGAGGTACACAGTGCCCACCAGTGTTCTAAGGATCCTGGACTTTGGGTGGTGATGGTGGGGATACAGGAGACAGAGCCTAGGCCCCCACTGTGCACATTAGGAAACAAGAAGGACCACAGATGTCCGGGCAGGTTCTAGCCCCTGCCACGCCCTGGCCTCTCCCCACAGCCTGGGGTGAGAAGGGCCCACCCCTGAGCCACTTTGAGAAAAGCTTTTTGTAACTGCAACGTTTCTTTTCAATACAGTTAGTCAGTCCCAATCTCAGCTGGGAGCACCCTGGCCCAGGCACACCCCAGGATCCAGGGCCTCGCCCCACCTGGGTCAAAGAGCCTGGCCACCCAGACATCTGGCAATGCCACCAGGCAGGAGGTTTAGCTGCCCCACAGCCTACTTTTCCGCCAGCTTCCCACTCCACCTTGCCCATCATCACTGAACCCCCCAGCCCTCCCCCCTTCCCAGGGTAGGGGACAAAAGGGGAGTTCCCCCATTTTCCATGAAAGAAGTCTTGGAGCAACCACGACAACCTAAGGCCACACAAAACTGGAGGGAGGGCAGTATTCCTCCCATGCCACGGGGCCAGGGGCACTCTCCCACAAGCCTCAGCCCCCGCGGGAAGCAGCCATGAGAGGCCAGAGGGCTGGGGAAGGCTGCCAGGGGAGGTAGTGGGCTCTCAGAGTGTAAATTCCCTCTCTCCTGGTGGGACGTTCTGTGTGGCTGCGGAGGTGAAGGAAGCATGGCCCTGGGTTGCCCTTGGCCTGACCACCCTGCTGTGGGATGGCAGGTCAGTGGCTGGCCCTGTCATCGCCCGTCTGGCCCTGCTACTCCCCCGTGGGCCGGGTGGGTCAATGACGTCCGCCTGCCTGCATGCCCCCCCCCTTTACAGCCAGCTGCCAGCCCCTGGGATCTCCTGACCTGGAAGGCGAACACAAGCCGCTGTGGACAGGCAAACACGGACACTGTTTGTCCAGGGATTGGGGCGCCAGTTTGGAGGGAACTCGGAGACCGCACATTCTGCCACCTCCCAGCGCTTTTCCAAAACAGCCTGGTCTTGGCTGGGCCTGGCTGCCCAGGGCCGCAGGGGGCTGGGAGCCAGGGACAGGGCAGAAAGAAGTGGGGCCCTGGGGCCAGCAGGGTGAGGTGACCAGGGGAGGACAGAGACAGCACTCTGGCAGCTCGACTCAGCTTGATGTGCTTTGGAGGGTGCTGGGTGGGGGTGGGGTGGAAGGCGAGGGAAGGGAGAGACTGTGTGTCTGTGTTGGGGTGAAGTGAACTCACCTGGCCTGGGCGCCCTCGGGAACAGCTTCATTTCTGGGAGAGCTCTGGGCACTGAGCACAGCTTAGACCCACTGGTGGGTGCAGCAGGCTGGGCTTCAGCTTGGCTTTGCAGCTCCCACCCAACCGCTTGTTCCCGGGAAGAGGTTGGTCTGGCTCAGGGTTTGTCCTGCCATGGCTGTGCCTGCTCGGCTTCCCAGGAGACCCCATTCCAGCCCACTGAGGCTTGGGCCCTCCCTGCCAAGGGGACCCTCACTCTCTTCCCCAAGCCCTGGTGCCCCCGCTGCCTCCAACTGGTTCCCCAACCCACACAGCAGGTGAGTGACGGGGGATCCCAGATGGGCTTCCATGAAGCAGGATGCTCTGCCACTGCCTGCTGGGGGAGCTGGGTCTGCCCTGGAGGCCATTTGAGGCATGGGGCAGGCGGAGGGGGGGGTTTCCTTGCTGGCAAGAGCCACATGACCCAGGTGCTGGCCTAACTGGGGATGCATTCTCTCCAGAAGAGAATGTGAGTGTCTGAGAGGCAGGGGTGCTTGAGAAGTGGTTGCTTGGATATACACCCTACCCCTTCCTGGTTGGTCCACACCCTCAGAGGCCATCTTTCCTTGCCTGGCGTAGACCTGACATACTGGCATGGCTTTCCGTCACACAAATTCTTCCCTGGGACTCTCTGAGCCCCCAACAGCAGAGGCCCCCAGGCAGCCTCTGTGAGGACTTTGATTGGCCCAATTTGGTTTTTGTTTGTTTGTTTGGTTGGTTGGTTGGTTTTTTTTTTTGGTACCTGGAATTGAACCCAGAGCATTTAACAACTGTGCCACATCCCCAGCCCTTTTAAAAACATTTTATTTAGATACAGGGTCTCGCTGAGTTGCTAAGGGCCTCATTAAATTGCTGAGGCTGGCTTTGAACTCTTGTACCTCCTGCCTCAGCCTCGGATCTGCCAGGATTACAGGTGTGCACCACCAGGCCCGGCTGATTGGCCCACTTTGAAGTCCATGCCTGCCCTGGCCAGGAAGATGACCTCCTCTGATTAGTCACCATGAAGTGGGATTGGCAATCCAAGGTAGAGGGGAAGGTGGTGGGAGGGGACAGCTGGGGTTGAAAGTACTCCAGGGTACAGCTAAGGCTGCAGCCGGGCAGAGCCAGCAAAGGGGCAGGGGTTGGGGGGGGGCCCGGGCTGCTGAAGTCATGTGCTGGGGTGCAGCAGAGACCAGGCACCCAGTGACATCTTAAGATGGAGATGCTCTTAGTGAATTCCCTGCTGCTTCACGTGAGGTTGTTTGAGTTGTTCTGATGACAACCGCTTCTCCTTCTAAACAAACCCTGCCGTGCATCCCAGGGCTGCAGGACTGTGTTTGTGTGTGCGCGCATGTGGGCGCATGTGTGGGTGATTTTCATTTTGACATATTATTGATTCACACAGAAAAGCCTAGTACACAAAAGGTCCTGTGTACCCTTCACCCAGTTTCCCTCAATGACTCCGTGCACACTCAGAGTATAATATCACATGGGGATTCATGGAACCACCACGATTCCAAAACCTCCCCCTCTTCTCAGTTGGCTCTCAGTAGCTACTAACCTGGTTTCCATATAGATAATTATTTTCTTCTCAAAAAGGTCATATTAATGGAATCACACTGTGTGCAATGATTTGACTTTATTTTTTCCCACACAGCACGATGGAATAATGCCTTTAAGAGCCAACCAAGGCATCACGTGCATCTTTTCCGGTCTCTTTTGGTTGCTCAGTAGTATTGCACAGTGTACATGTACTCCAGTTTGTCTTACCATTCACTCACTGGGAGACTATTGGGTTGTTTACAGTTTGCCTATTACACATAGAACTGCAATGGGCATTTGTGAATGGGATATTTTGTGGACTTTTTTTTTTTTAAGTTTTATTTCACTGGGATAAATGTCCAAAAGTGTAAGTGCTGAGTCATATGGAAGTGGAATGTTTAATTTTATAAGAAACTATTGAACTGTTATCCAAAGTGGCTTTGCTCTTTTCCATTCCCACCAGCAATGTATGAGAGACCTAGTTTCTCCACATCTTCACCAGCGTTTGGCATTACAACTATTTTAGTTTTAGTTATTCTGATGATTTTATTGTGGTATTTCGTTGTGGTTTTAATTTGCTTTTCCGTAATGGCTAGAAAGGTCAAACCTACTTTCATGAACTTATGTGACATCTGTAAATCATCTTGGGTGATATGTTAAACAAATTTTGTTACCATGACAAAATACCTGAGATAGCTAACTTAAAAGGAGGAAAGGTTAATTTTGGCTCATGGTTTTAGCCTAGGGTCTTGTTGCTTTGGGCCTGTGGTGGCACAGTACATGATGGCAGAAACATGTGGTGGAGGAGGTATGTTCACCTCATGGCAGCTGGAACGCAAAGAAAAAGAAAGAAGAGTGGCCAGGGTCCCAATATCTTCTTCAAGGATATAGCCCCAGTGACTTAACCACCTTCCACTAGGCTCCACCTTCTAAAGGTTCCACCTCCTTCCAGTGATACCACAGCCTGAGGACCAAACCTTTAATACATGAATCTTTGGGGCATTCAACATCCAAACTGTGGTGGGTGGCAAAAGTGTTTACTCATTTACTAATTCATTTTTTTCTTCTGCTAAATATTGGGATTTTAAAAAATATTCTAGAAACTAGTATTTTGTTGTATGTGAGGCTTGCAAATGTTTTTTCCCATTCTGTAATTTGAATACTCATCCTGTTAACTGGAAAGCAAAGTTTGAAAATTTTTATCAGGTCCTAGTTATCAATTTTCTTTTTATTGATTGATCTTTTAATGTGAAGTCTGAAACCTTTGCCTAGCCCTAGCTCTTGAAAATTTTCTATTTTTTCCTAAAAGTTCTGTAGTTTAATATTTTACAGTTAAGTCTGTGATCCACTTTGTGTTAATTTTTAAAAGATGTAGGACTTATGTTGAAGTTCTTTCTTGGTTTTTATTTTCAATCTGTGGATATCAGACTATTCCAGCATCATTTGTTGAAAAGGCTACTTGTTCTCTATCAAACTGATTTTGAATTTTCTTTCTTTCTTTCTTTTTTTTATTTTATTTTTTGGTACTAGAGACTGAACCCAGGATTGCATAACCACTCAATTACATCCCTTTTTATTTTGACACAGGATCTCACTAACTTGCTTAGAGTCTTTCTAAGTTGCTGAGACTGGTCTTGAATTTGTAATCCTCCTGCCTTATCCTTCTGTATCCTCCTGGGTCACTGAGGTTACAGACATGTGCCACTGTGCCTGGATGCATCATTGTTAAAAACCAGCTGGGTATTTTTTCATGGATTTATTTCTGGAATCTCTTCTTTTCTTGGATCTACATGTCTATGCATTTGCTAATATCACATTGTCTTGATTTTGTTTCTTTATTTTTTAATATATTTTTTAGGTGTAGATGGACACAACACAATGCCTTTATTTTTATGTGGTGCTGAGGATCGAACCCAGGTCCCGCCTGTGCTAGGTGAGTGCTCCACTGCTGAGCCACAATCCCAGCCCTGATTTTGTTTCTTTTTAGTAAGCCTTAAGATCAAGTAGTGTGAGTCCTTCTACTTTATTCTTCCTTTAAAAGATTATTTTAGCCATGCTAGAGCCTGTTCCTTTCCATTTAAATTTTGTGATAAGCTTGCATATGTGAACAAAAACCTTGCTGGAATTTTTATAGTACTTTTATCAAACCTTTAAATCAATTTGGGGAGAATTGATGTTATCAGTATGTTGACGTCCATGGACATGGTATGCCATTCTATTTATCAAGATCTTCATTGATTTCTGTAATCAGCATTTAGCTTTTTTCAACATACAGATCATGCACATTTCAAATATATATATATATATGTGTGTGTGTGTGTATTTAATTTCCTTTGCAGTGATTATAAGTGCTCAGTGTGTGTTTTTTTTTAATTAATAGACTATTTTAAAGAGCTGTTTTAGGTTTACAGAAAAACTGAGCTGAGTTCTCATGTGCTACCCTCCTCACTTTGTCCTATTTTTAATATATTGCACTAGTGAGGTTTTACATTTTTAATTTCAGTTTCCATATATTCATTGTTAGTATATAGAAATGCAATTGATTTCTGTGTGTTGATCTTTCAAACTTGGTGGAGTGTTTTAGAATGACTGTTTTGTTTGTATGAGATCCCTTGGTATTTTCTACACAGAATTATCTGTGTATGTCATCTGCAAATGTGGATATTTCTTTCTTTGCCCCAATCTATACTCCTTTTCTTTCTTTTCTATTACAGTTGCTAAAACTTAAATATTATAGTAAATAAGGGTGGGAGTGTGAACATCCTTACCTTGTTCCCAAGCTTAGAGAAAAGCATTCAGGCTTTCCATCATTAAGTATGCTGGTCCCTATATTTTATAGATTTTTTTTAATCAAATTGAGATAGTTCATCTTTATTCCTAACTTGTAGAGTCCCTTTCTATTCCTAACTTAAATCACAAATGGGTGGTGGATTTTTGTAAAATGATTTTTATGTGTCAAGAGATATAATCAGGCTAGACAGAGAGCTGGGCCGACCACACAGCGGGGCTGGAGCTCCTGTGTGAGCAGGGTCACTGGATGGAAGGTCGTGGCGCTGGGGAGCTGTGCAAGATCCAGGCGCACCTCCAGTTTACGCAGCAAATGCTCGATGCCGCATATGGGCTGAGTAAATGCCCAAGTTCTTAAGGTGCAATCCTGGGTATGCCCTGCCTCCTGCATCCTGCATTCCCCTATTCCTCATCGTGCCAGGCTCTAGCCCATTCGGTCACTTCCCCGCAGTTCTACTCTGATGTCACCTTTGGGATGCTGCCGCTCCAGGCCACAACAGGCTTTGTTGCCTTTCTGTGTCTACCACCCCGAACGTCAGTTCTACTTAATCTTACTCGTTTGTCTTCCCACGGGAACATAAACTCTCTGAGAGCAGCGACTTTAAATAAAACTGTCTGATTTTATTGCCATGTTCTACGCTGTAACAGTGCCTCCCCAATGCAGAGATAATTTTTAATGGCTGAGCACATTAATGCGGGAGCCCAACTTTCTAGGTGAAAGAAGCCAGGATGAAGGCAATGGGTAGAAACACACATGGCACTTCTGCAAAGCCGAAAGAATGCACGTGGAGGGAGAGGAGATGATTCCAAAGAACGGTTTCCAGGGAGATCCCGGGTGCTAGGTCTCGAGCTCTGCCTGACCAGGCTCTGGTGAGCTGTCAGTATAGTCAACAACCTTCAGCCCAGGTGAGCGCAAGCGGAGGCCACAGGGAGACCGTAAGTCCTGTAAATGGGCCTACAGCTGCACCAGACCTTTGAGGCAGCCATTCTTACTCAGCTGCGCCCAGGATCCCAGATTGACATCTACACGCAGGGGCTGCAGGCAGATGGTGGACCCTACCCAGCTTGGGTGAATGCAGCCACGCTGGCCGTTGGATGCTGGGATACCCATGTGGGACTCTGCGCATGTTCAGATGGTTTTGTGGAAGGCACAGCCCTGGCAGACCTCAGCCATGTGGAGGAAGCAGCTGGTGGTCCCCACCCAACTAGCCCTGGCCCTGCTGCCAGCTTCAGGCCAGATTGTGCTGCTTGAAATGGATGCCTGGCTGCTTTAGGGCCACTGGGAGCAGGTGCTAGAGGCCGCTGTGCAAGCCGCTAGAGGTGTGCACATCTTGTTGGACCATGTGGTACCGCAGTATGTGCGTGAGGCATCTATCTTCCTGGGGGACTGAGCACCCAGCCACCTATGTCCAGAATAAAGTCCTGCTCCTCTGCTCAACAACAACAACAACAACAAAATGTTGCTTTAAGCAACTAGTTTCAAGAGGCCCATACCTCTAGTCCCAGTCACTCAGGAGGCTAAGGCAGGACCCTTTGAGCCCAGGAGTTGGAGGCCAGCCTGGGCAATATTGGATATCTGAAAACTTAGATGGTACTGAACTACAAATACTCTTTTGCCCCATACCTGAGACAAAAGAAGAAAGGAGAGGAAAGGAAGACAAACAGGAATCGTTTTCAGAGTGCTTCTATGCACAGGTTCACCTGCGTGACCTCCTTATTATTGTGGAAGGAGTCGTGTGCAAGCATTCAGAACCTACAGATGAGTGAATGCAGGTCACAGAATGACAACAAGCTAACCTGAGAAGACATGGCCGGCCCAGAGCCTGTTGGCAACAAGTGGAAACTGGGGCCCTCGGACATGGGCCCTGCTCAGGGTATCCACTGGTTCCAGCGACTCAGAAGTTGAGGTGGCAGATGAAGGCACCAAGGAAGATGGACCAGTGGTGGTCCAAAAAAAAAAAATGGAGAGCCCCAGCAGGAACAGGCTGAGGGGTCTCCTGATATGCTCCCTGCCAGGAGGGATGTCCACAGCCCCCCAGGAGGCCGCATGCCCCAGAGCTGGTGGGACTGGGGGCCAAGTCCAGGCAGAGAATGAAAGCAAGTGCTTGCATGGCCGCCCCCCCCCCCTTGGTACACTGGAGCCCACGGAATGATGTGGAATGGTGTGGAATTGTCTCAGGTGACTTCAGTGACTGCTCACCTGCCTGACGCCAGAGGCTTCACGCAGCACTGCTGATGACAGCGGGGTTGTGACTAGTGTGGCTGCTTCTTGTCACTCATATAAGAGACCAAATCCAGGAGGTCTTCCTACGCCTGTGTGTGATAGCCGTAGAGCTGTTGGCAGGAACTGGATGACACACTGCTGTGGACACACGACCTTCCCAGTACTGACAGTACGACTTGTTCTCCACAGGTAGAAGAATGAGACTAGAACCTTATCTCTCACCCTGCCCCCAAATCAACTCAAAATGGACCAAAGAACCTAGGATTCGACCAGAAGCTATGCAACCCCTAGAGGAAATGTAGAGTCGATACTCCTGCATACAGGCACGGGCAAGAATAATATACGACATGGCATCAAATTGAAACGCTTCTGCACAGCAAAGGAAATGATTAAGAATGTGAGGAGACAACCTCCAGAATGAGAGAAAAATTTTTCTAGCTACTCTTCTGACAAGAGGATTAATATTTAGTAATATCTAGAATATATATAAAGAACTTAAAAACTTAACACAAAAAAATAATAACCCAATTATTTTTTTTTCAAAAAAAGTGATATAATCAAATGGTTTTTCTTCTTTAGCTTGTCAACATGATGGTTTTGCAGACTTATTTTTGAATGTTGAACTAGCCTTTCATACTTGGAATAAATCCTACTTGGTCATGATGTACAACTTTTTTTTTTTTTACATATTATTAGTTTTGGTATATACCTTCATCTAAATTGTGATAAAATATATATAATGTAATTCACCATCACAGCCATTTCTTTAGTGCATAGTTAAGTGGCTTAACACATTCATGTTGTTGTGTGGCCATTGGTGCAGAACAGTTACATCTTCTAAAACTGAAACCCCTGTACCCACTAATCCCTGACTATCCATTTCTATTCTCCCCTTTCCCCTGGTGGCTTGCATTCAACTTTCCATCTCTGTGAGTTTGACTACCCTAGGTCCCTCCTATAAGTGGAATCAACACTATTTTCTCTTTGGGACTTGCTTATTTCCCTTAGTATATTATTTTTCTTAGTATAATGTCTTCAAGGTTCATTCATGTTGTTCCAAGTATGGGGATTTCTTTCCTCCTTAAGATAGACTAATATTCCATTGTGTGTGTGTGTGTATATATATATATATATATATATATATACACACACACACATTTTGTCTATCCACTTCTCTGGTTATGGACATTTGGGTTGCTTCCATGTTTTAGCTATTGTGAATAATGTTGCCACGGACATGACATGGGTGTACAAACATATTTTGGAGTCTCTGCTTTCAGTTCTTGGGGTCTCTACTCAGAAGTGGAATTGCTAGACCATATGATGACTGTATATTTGATTTTTTGAGAAGCTGCCATAGCGTTTTCCACAGCAGTTGCCCTTTCCCCTGCTGATTCCAAGGTATCAGCAGTACACAAGACTTCCAGTTTCTCCACACCCTTGTCAACAGTTGTTATGTTATTTCTTTTTTGTTAATAACAGCCTCATTTTGGTTTTGATGTACCTTTATCTAATGATTAGTGATAGGGAGCAACTTTGCATATGCTTATTGGTCTTTTTAATATTTTCTTTGAAGAACTTTCTGTTTAAGTCCTTTGTCCATTTTCATTGGATTTTGTAGTTGTTTCTGTTGTTGAATTGGAATAGTTTTTTATATACTCTAGACATCAACCTCTTATCAGATATATGATTTGCTAATACTTTTTCCATTCTTCGGGTTGCCTTTCATTCTTGTTCAGTGTTCTCTGTTTTTGTTTCCTGTGCTTTTTACCATATCCAAGAAATCCTGACCAAATACAATGCCATGGAAATTTCCCCTATTTTCTTTTTTGAGTTTGGAAGTTTTTAGGTCGATAACTTTTGAGTCGATTTTTAAATGGTATAAGGCACAGGTCTAATTTTACTCTTTTTCATGTGAATATTCAGTTTTACCATCACCATTCATTGGAAAAACAATCCTTTGAATGGTCTTGGCACTCTAGTAAAAAATCACTGGGTCGGGGTGGGGATGTGGCTCAAGCGGTAGTGCGCTTGCCTGGCATGCGTGGGGTGCTGAGTTCGATCCTCAGCACCACATAAAAATAAAATAAACATGTTGTGTCCACCGAAAACTGAAAAATAAATATTAAAAAATTCTCTCTCTCTCTTTAAAAAAAATCATTGGGTCAAATAAGTTGAGGTTTATATCTGGACTATCTATCCTGTCCTATTGGTTTCTATCTCTGTCTTTATACCACACTGTTTTGATTATTGGAAGTTTGTATTAAGTTTTGAAATCAGAAGTATGAGACCTCCAACTTTTTCAATAAACTGTTTGGCCTATTCAGGGTCTCTTGAGATTCCATACAAATTTTGAGATAGATTTTTCCATTTATATAAAAAAAAGTTGTTGGAATTTTGATAAGGATTACATTGAAACTGTCAATGTCATTAAGAAATATTGACATCTTAACATTACGTCTTTCAATTCATGAACGCAAAATGCCTTTCCACTTATTTGTATATTTTAATATTTTTCAGCAATGTTTTGTAGTTTTCTGTATACAGATATTTTTCCTCCTTGTTGAAATTTATTCCTAAGTATTTTATTCTTTTTGATGTCACTTCAGTTGAATTGTTTTCTTGATTTCATTTTCATATTACTTATTATTACTATATAGAAATGCAAGTGACATTTTTAGAATAGCCTTCTTTAGATCTAAAAAATTTGCTGCTTGGATTTTTATAGGAATTGTTTACACATAAATCAACCTGAGAATGATTGATGTCTTGACAGCTCAAGGTCGAGATGGGAAGAAAATGGGGAAAAGGCCAAAAGGAGACAAGTGTTGCCCCAAAGGCAGGGAGGAGCTAGCATGGTAGTGAGTGGGCCAAAGGGGATTGGGGTCAGGGGGTGAGAGGCTTCCACATGAAGCCTTTGCTGCCCCAGGTAAAATTGTTTGCAATATTATGATATCAACTACTTCTCCATCTAAACAAAGTCCCCCATGCTTGCAAGGGCTTTAACTCTGTATATGGGTGTGTGTATATTTCTAAAAAATCAAAGCACATTTTTAACACATATACCACTCAGGTAAGGGATGTTGACAATGAGGAAGTGATCTAGGTGTGGGGACAGGCAGAATATAGGAAATCTCTATACCTCCTTCTCAATTTTGTTGGGAACTTAAAACTGTTAACAAAATGGAGTCTTTAAAAAAATATACAAATAAATGAACAGAAAAGAACTTGTGACCATCCCAGTGACAGACAAGAGAGAGGTAAAGGAGGACAAGTGTGCTTGTTATGCTTATAAAAATATGTTCAACTTATGGATTTTAATGCATAACTATTGGTTATTTGAAGAGTTCAGAATGAGAATGTTGGTGGGGGATAAGAAAGCTGGAATGGTTGAAGTCTTTGGCTCAATAGTTAATATTGTAAATCTTGAAAATAAAAAAAATTGATTTAGGACCCTGGAAATGGAAATACCTTTCCTACTTTATTGGTTAATATTTATTTATTTATTTATTTAAATTTATTTTTGGTACCAGGGATTGAAACCAAGGGCATTTAACCTCTGAGCCACCTCCCCAGACCTTTTTAAATTTTTATTTTGAGACAGGGTCTCACTAGGTTGCTTACAGCCTCACTAAGTTGCTGAGGCTGACTTTGAACTTGTGATCCTCTGACCTCAGCCTCCAGAGCTGCTAGGATTACAGATGTGTGCCACCATGCCTAGGATGGTTAATATTTATTAGGGGTTTGCCTACTCCCTTTCCTATAATAGGAATGAAATAAACATTTGTTGAATTTAAAAAATGTCAAAGTGGGGCTGAGTTCTGTGCTTGTCCCTGAATATAGACAGAGGCCAAGATGTACAGGGGATCCCAGCCGACATGTCTGTTTGCGCCCATTCTGTTTCCCAAACAACTAGCTCTGGAAGTTTCTCCCAACTGTCCTCCATTATTTTGAAGAGCAAGTGGAGAAAAGAGGGTAAAATTAAGTCAGATGTCGCAGAGTGATTTTTATGGCATGATAAAGGTCTATGGGTGGGTGTGGGTGGTGCAGAAGCCCTAGTCGTTCTTGCTTCTTCTCAGGCAGGCAAGACGTCCTTCCTAGAGGGAGGGTTGGTCGTGCAAGTTGCCTCCATGGGCACTTTCTCAGTCCCTCACTCACTTCTTTATTTTCCATTCTAGGATTTAGAACCAGTGTTTCAGTTCCCATCCCTTTGAATGGAAAAGGAGATTAGAGGAGGAATAGAACGAGAAGCGTGAACCGAGTCCATCCCATCACCACGTCCACTCCAACTTCTAGGTCCTAACTTCAGCCCAAGCAAAGTTCCAATGAGCCAAATCTCAATTCCATCAAAACACTGAGATATCTTTTGGAGCTTCTTAGAAAAGAAGAAAAATCACCCTCAATCTCTGAGGCTGGGGTTGTGGCTCTGCGATGGAGAGCTTGCCTAACGCATAGGGGGCACTGGATTCCATCCTTAGCACCACATAAAAAAATGAATGAATGAATAAAGTGGAGGCATTGTGTCATCTACAACTAAAATACACACACACACACACACACAGAGTTCTAACCTGCTGTGTTATTTGCACCCTCAGTGGAGGTTTAGAATATGCATTAACCCCCTCTTGAAGGACTGTGACCCGAAGATACCTCCCAAGGTGATTCATGCCCACAGAGGCCGAACTTGTGGTGTGGACTTGAGATATAGCTCACACACCTTTGGCTGTCCTGAGCCACGTACCACTTCTTTATTAATTTCATAATTCAATCTAGATTGAGTTCCATAATTTGGTACCCAAATTAGGGCAGGGGTCAGTTATAAAAAGCCTTACAAATTTCTAAATACAAATACTGGAAATACTTGATGCCCCACTCAGCCACCACGGCCTCCTCCTCAGCTCTTCCTGTCATGGTGGCCTTTCCGTATGCCTAACCCAACTGCCACCAAGAGCCTCTCACTCTCAAGGAGGCAGGTGTCTGGGGCCTTGATATGATTCTTAGGGTGACACTGCTGAATGGGGAGTCTGGGGACTGAGGTTGAATTTGGTCTCTGCAGTCCCCCCCTGTGAAGCGCTGCCACAGAATCCCTTCTTTGGCCTCCATTTTCTGTAGAGTGAGGAGTTGGGTGCTGAGCTTCCTGCCGACTCCAAGGTTAGATCAGTCCAGACTCTTTAGATTACAAATAAAAGAGAATCATAGCAACTTTAGCAAAATGGGGAACTGATTGAGAGGAACCTGGATGTCCCATGGCCTCTGAGGGAGACCCAAACCCTATGACACAGGAAGAGACCTGCCCTGGAGACCCCAGATATGGAAGTCTGTGGCATCATCCTTTCCCGGGTGTGACTCTGCAGCTCCCAGTCTACTATATCAGTGTCTCAGAAGAGAGAATCCAGTTGGTCTACCGCTGGGCCAATTAGCTATGCTAGGAGGCAGGGTCACTCTGCAAACATGAGGCAGCTGAGAGATGATGGAGGGCACGGAGAAGCAGCTCATACCTTCAGGGTCCATGCCAGGTACTGACAATATTTGTAAAACTCAATCCAATGGTTTCAAAATGAACTGAGTGCTAGTGAGGGGCCTGGCTGGGAAGGTTGTAGCAGAGAAATTGTTGCTGTGGGATAGAGTAAATCAGGGAAGGCCTCCTGCAGGAGGTGGTCCGTTTTCCCACCTGGTCATGTCTACATGTCTTGTCTGGAGGACTAACGGCCCTCCTGTCCTCCAGCCATAAGGACTCAGCTGAGGCTGGTATCTCCTCAGGCAGCCTCACAGTCTCCCACTGCAGTTATGCCTGGATTGACCCCAAGCCCAATTCTTCCATGAAGCCAAGAACTCACGTGTATCTCTGCCTCAGTTTTCTGATTTACCAAACAGGAGGCGCAATCAGTACCAAACGGGAGCAGATGGAGCCTGTTAGGCTTCTGCAGTAACCTAACTTTCTCGGCTTGCAAACATGAGCAAAACTTACCGGAAGCTATTTCTTATAAATACCTATATTTAAGAAAAATAGAACTTTACCTTAATCAGAAGCAACCAGCAAACTTATATAAATGAGGTTTTGTCAAATTGTTCTTTTTAGATATACATGACCGTGAAATGTATTTTGACATATTATACATATATGGTGTATAATTTCCCATTCTTTAAAAAAATTTTTTTAGTTGTAGATGGAGACAAGACCTTTATTTTATTTATTTATTTTTATGTGGTGCTGAGGATCAAACCCAGTGCCTCCCACGTGCTAGGCAAACGCTCTACCCCTGAGCCACAACCCAGCCCTGACTTCCCATTCTTGTGGTTGAACATGCTGTGGAGTTACCCTGGTTGTGTATTCATGTACGAACAGAGGAAAGTGATGTCTGATTCATTCCACCGTCTTTCTAATCCCATTCCCCCTCCCTTCCCTTCATTCCCCTTTGTCTAATCCAATGAACTTCTAGTCTCCCTTCCCTCCTATTGTGTGTTAGCATCCACATATCAGAGAGAGCATTTGGCCTTTGTTTTTTGGGATTAGCTTACTTCAATAAGTGAGGTCTTAACAATGGGATAAAATGAATCAGGCAGCTGTGTACCTGTGACCACACCATGGGTCACAGATGGGATGGACTTCGTGTCATCCTGTAAGAGCCCTGCCTCGAGTTTCTCTGTGACATTCCTGAACCACTAGTGGTTTAGAGTTGCCTGATTCCTGAATGTTTGTTTGCTGAAATTAACTCTTTAAATTGTATCGTGCCTCAGTATACTTTTTTTAAAAAGAGCTTTAAAGATACTATGCCTATCTTTTATTTTCCATGCAGGAGATGGAACCCAGGGGCTCATGCTAGGCTAGGTAAGTGCTGGGCCACTAAGCTACATCCCCAGCCCCGCGTTTACCTGTTGTATTTCACACACACACAGCTTAAAAAATAATATAAAAGAACATGGGACTTGTCCTGGACAAGAGATGTGAGGGACATGAGGAGCAGGTCCCAGGGCTGTGACCCTCTGAGGACCTGCATGCTGCCTGGAGGCACCTGGGTGGGAGGCTGGGGGTGGCAGGCAGCTTGCGGGAGACCGCAGACCTTGGAAAGGCTGAGAGCGAGCTACATACCCACAGGCTTCCCTTAGCCCTACTTGGGGAGAGGCTGCCATCACCAGGCTCCGGGAGCTGTGTTCCCCTTGCACAAACCTGAGAACACCACTTCCAGATGGGCCAGCGGTGGAGCTGAAGCCTTGCCGTGCTGCAGCTGGAGTGACCAGGAGCCCTGGGTCCTGACCCTGAGCTCCCCTCCAGACAGCATCAGTAGAAAGGATTTTTAACCAGGTTTCAGGGAGCTCCTGGGGGGTCCCGGCATGCCCATTAATTTACTTAAGAAACTTCAAGTATGTGCCTTCTTGGAGGTGAGGGTCCACAACTTTCATAGCTTTTGAGATCTGCAGGGGTTAAACAGCAGTGCCCTGCATTTAGATCATAAAGGATTATTTTTACTCTTCATTCTCTGTCCCAGGCCAGATTGTCCCTTTCTACAGATGAGAAAACTAAGGCTCTGAGCACTAAATAATGTGCCCAGGGTTCCCCAGCTGGAAGTCAAGGGAGGGGCCAGCAGGTGCCATGCCCGAGGGACCCGGCCTCTCCTGGCTCAGCACAGACAGCAGAGGGAGAAGACTGGATTGGGTGGCTGTCCCTGGGCCTGGGTGCTGATACGTTAGCTTCAGGTCGGGGCAGAAGCCGCCAGGCATGATTCCCCTTTACCTTCCTGAAGGGTGGGCAGAGAAAGGGCTGAACAGGGGGACCCCCCTAGGGCAGAAAAACAGAGCCATGTAGCCCCTTCTCGGGTTTTTATCTGGTCCTGGGGCTCAGGGGGGATCCTGGGGACTTCTTAGCAGCGGCAGTCTGGGAGCTGTGCCTGGAAGGCTGGGAGGGGTGACGTGAGCATTGAGAAGAGTCAGGGCATGTGTGGGCCCAAACTGGAGGAATGAGCATAAGGTGTGTCCTGAGGGGCCAAACTGCAGCACTAATGCAGGGTGGGGGAAGCTGATGAGGCAGACGTGCTTAAGAAAACGACCCGGGGGTCAGGGCTGGCCTCAAGCTGGCAGTGAGCAGCAGTTACACAGAAGGAGTTGTGGGGCAGGGCCCACAACAGGGTGTGGGAGGGTTGAGGGCCAGGAAGTGATCTTTCCTCAACCTTCAGCATCAACCCCACCCTCGGTGAGTGCGTGTCCTCTGGAGGGCAGGGGTGATGTCTGCTTGGGAGTAGGACAGCCACTGGCCGCTCCCTTGCCTGTGACTGGGAGGTGCCCTCTCTGTCCTCAGGCCCCACTCACAGGCTCTGGCCCTCAGACTCTAGCCTGTTATCTCCTTAGCTTAAACATTTGTTAGTTATTTCTTATTTAAGTAAAATGTCAACTCCGAGGAAATGATGGGAGTTAGGTGTGGTGTTATGAAGATGCCTCTCTGAGCCATGGCACCAAAAATAGTGTCGTTTCCCAATCATCTTGCAGAACCCAGGGGGACAGGGGCCTGCAGGGGTCTGGAGGAGGGCGGGTGTGTAATGCTGAGTGGCAGTGAGGGTGACTCGCTCTTTCAGCCACCGCGCGTGCCCAGCACAGTTGTGCTTTGTGTTTGGCTGGGGACTGAAGGAGGCCCACAGTGGCCAGCAGGGGCCCTGGTGCAAGGACCTGACCTGTCTAGGGTAAAGGCCGCATGCCCCTTGCTGCGGGAGGAGCCCCTGAGGAGAGAGATACCCATGTGCTCCAGCCCTGAGCCCCTTGGCATGCTGTGCCAGGGAGGGGCAGGGGTGGGGGAAACCAGTCAGCCACCATGAGTCAAGCCCCTGGCAGGCGGCCCCTAGCCCTGGGGCACCCATGACTCACCCTGCTGACTGACGGACAGGGGACCCACAGACAGTGAAAGTGCTGGGAAAGGGTGGCACCAAGGGCAGGTGAAGCTCCCAACGGCTCCCTCCAGACCAGCCCTGGGCATCCTCTGCATCCGGCATGTCCCTGTGGACTCCCAGAACCTTCCAACCCCCGAGGGCCAGGGCAGGGAGGGCAATTAGCCTTGCCAGTGAGGACTTTCTCCGTCACACAGCTAGACAGGGCCAGAGCTCTGGCCAGAGCTGCAAGTGCCCACGGGCAGCAGCAGGCCAAGCACCCCAGGAGGGGCGGGGGCAGGCACACTTGCTTGGCCACCTTCCTCTGGGTCCTGTGGGGAGCTTCTCACTCTCTCCAGGTCCTCATAGTACAATGGACCCTGGGGGCAGGATGATGACCCCATCGGCCAGCCAATCACATAGCCCAGTCCTTTCCCACAGCCAATCAGAGTCTTCCCTGGGATTGCTATTGAAGGACAAGAGTGGGGGATCTCCTTCCATAGGGGTTTCATGGTCGGGTTTCTGGGACTTTCAGGGGGACAGAAGACCTGAGAGGACTTAGGGAGGGAACAGGGCAAAATCAGTATCTCAATAAGAAAGAATATTTCAGTCGAATTCAGGGAAATATCTTTTCTCCTTGTGTGGAGTAAACAAAATATGTGACCAGGTGTGCCTTCACTGGGCCTTCTGGGACATTCGGTAACAGGGAACTTGCAGAGACAGAGCGGCAGGACTGGGGGTGCTTGCTGTCCACCTCCCTGGAGGCAACATGCAGTCTCAGCAGGGCCACATGTTAGAGTCTAGGGGAAGAACCTAGCTGTGGAGCGCTCAGGCTTCCACCAGGAGAACACTCTCCTGGGCCCACTGGGCGGGACCAGGCCACGCTGGTCTCCACCAAGAAGGCCCACTCCAGCTCCTCCATCTTCTGCCAGGACAGGTTGCCCTGGGCACCTGACTAGTGATGGGGGAACTCTGCAAGAGACCAGCTCCCTCTCCTGGGAGTCCAGGCAGCAGGGATTAAGTTCTGGATAAGTTCACCTTTCCCTCCCTCTTCCTTTCTTAGCTCAGCCACAAGCCACCCACCTGCCCTAACCATCATACAGACACCCACCAGCTGCAGGGATGGAGGGAGCCGGGTGCACAGGATGGAGCAGCGGGTGTTCCCTGCCCTGAACGCCATTGGCCTGCTGCAGGGGTCAAACCCACACAGCTGCTGGAGGTGCCTGCTGTGAGAACATTCCCAAGCTTTGTCTGCAGGGACTGGATGGAAAGTCTTTGGGACCTGTATGATGGTGACCTTGATACCTACCTCCCAGGGCCTTGATACCTACTTGGTGGGGACACAGCATTCCTTCAGGAAGCTGGCAAACTCCCACACTAGGGAGCTCCACACACGTCCCCATTCCCTGCCAAGATTATTCCAAACACAGTCTGCTCGGGCCTCACCTCTCCTGCGATCCACCTATGGTTCCAGTGGGACCTTCCAGACCTGAGGCAGAAAATGGCCAGGAGAAACTTTTAGGAGCCTCTGACAAACCTCTTCCTACCTGAATCCTGTGTGCTCCTTGGTCCCACCTCCACCGGTGACGTTTCTCAGTGCCAATACTCATGCACCTATATGGGGAGCTTGTCTCCCACGTGCTCTCTGATTATGTGCTGTGGGTGGACCTGCCTTCTCGGGGGACATAGCTTCTTTATTCTCCTCAGTGACTCTTACACTTTGCATGGGTAACAACTGGGAATGGTGGAGTTAAAATGGACCTGAGCTTCAAGTGATCCAAACGCTCCACTTACCAGGAGAAGTGACTGAATCATGGTGGAGGGAAAGTGACTTCCCTGTAACAGGTCAGCTTGGTAGGGCTGGAACTGGTTGCAGAATCTGGCTCTTTTGGACCTTGGGTCATCATCTTCTGTTTGTCCATGCTGTCCTGAGTCCTGAGTCAGTGAGTCAGTCCTGTGCTCAGGAACTAGCCACTTGAAGGATGCAGATAAAATGCTCAGACCTTCTCGCATATACCAGAATGGACCCTGTGTCTTGGCAGAAATGCTCAATAAACAAACCCTTATGTATCATTCAGGATTCTTCCAGTTGCAAGTGACAAAATCCCCACTCAAGCTAGCTTGTGCACAAGAAGGGATGTATTGCCTCACGTTCAAGGTGATCCAGGAGGAGCTGACTTCAGGCTGGAGAGATGCCAATCTGGTGCCAGTTTGTCCAGGCACAGAAGCTTCTTGAGACCTATGACACTGGGAGAAGAAGTGGATGTGGCCTGCTCCTGGGGAAGGAGTGGGGTCCTCCAGCACCAGGAAGGGATGCCACCTGGAGACTCCACGGGAGCAGGGAGTTGATGTCTAGTTTAAAGACACCCTCATCTTAAAGGCCTGAGTCAGGAAGCCGGTTAGTCTTTCTTTTCAGTTTGTTATACTGTGAAATATTTCTGACCTATTGAAGGTAAGAAATATAGGCGAGGCATATTAAAAATCCGTGTACAGATGAAAGAATGACATAAACCAAATACCTTGGTATCACAACTCAGGATAAGAAATTATTTCTGTTAGGCCTTGCCCCATCCAGCGAAACTCACCTTAGTTACATTCTCTTCCTTTCCTGTCTTCCTGTATTTTGAATTTATCATTCTATTTCCAATGAGGGAATGCAGCCCTGAGGCCAGCGATATTTCACATTGCCTGCCAAAAATGGCATTGAAATCATTCTGCCCTCCCTGGCTTCTTTTGTTCCACATTTTGAATGTTGAGAGTCCCCCATGTGGACATGGGCAGTTGTGGTTCATTTTCATTGCTATATAATAGACCGTTATATTTAATAAACATGCTTCCATTTATCCACCCGATAGCTGATGGACATTTGGTAGTTTCCATTTTTTTTTCCTACCATAAACAGTGTGGCCATGAACATTCTTCTCTCTGTGAATGTTTGGCTATTCAAGAGGGTGCCAAACCCTTTCCCAGAGTTGGTTCTTCCTGTGTGGTAATCACTTCTGATACTGCCCACATTTCCAGGCAAGAACGTGACCTAAATTCTGTGGTGTGGAGAGTCCTTCTGAAGAGAAGGATGGGCTTCCCTGAAGGAGAAGGGGTACTTGGCTCTTGCATGCTCCCTGACACGAAATTGCTGCAACCCCCAGCAGCCCCTGGGAGCTTCGTTGTAGGTGCCAGGGAGACTTATGTAAGCAAGAAGGGAGATCCACACCGTGGCCCCCTGGCTGGCAGAGAAAGGCAGGGATGGAGCCACAGAGCCCGCTGGCTCTGATGACCTCAATCTCTGGTTTGGAGCAGAGACAGACCCTTGCTACTGCTGGCCTTCTGATGTTCCCCTCCAGAAAGTCCTTCCACCAGTGATGAGATCCCAGGCACAGACCTTTGGAGAGGTGTGATCAAGCTCCAGCAGGGTCCCCCCTCCCGAGGGAGGAGTGATTTGGAACCCATGCCATCTCTGACAGAACCTCTGAAAAGTCCCAATACTGGATAAACAGAGAAAAAAAATTGATACGGTCAATTTGTTTAAAGGAAGCAGACTGTGTCAGTTATGTCTTGCTGCCTAATGAATTACCCCCAACCTTAATGGCCTGAAACAATTAACACGTTGATCTCTCATAACCAGGAATGATCATGATGATATTGCTGATATCATTGATGATAATAATTGTGATATTGGTTACTGAAGGATAATGATAATTACGGGCACATGACTGTTAACCAATGGCTCGGGAGGCTGAGGCAGGAGGATTGCGAGTTTAAAGCCAACTTAGTGAGGCCCTAAGCAAATCAGTGAGACCCTGTCTCTAAACAAAATATATAAAAAGGCTGGGGATATGACTCAGTCATTAAGTGATTCTGGGTTCAATCCCCAGTACCCCGACCCCCACCCAAAAATATAAAGATTATTGGTGAGTCAAAAATTTAGGAGAGTGGTTCTGACCCAGGGACTCTCATGATAGGATGCTGGGGCTGCTGTCACCTGAAGGCTTGACAGGTCAGGAAGATCCACTTTCTAGTGGACAGGGAGTGCTCTCTGTTGGCAGGAGTTTTATTTTCTCCCTGGATGAACTCTTCTACAGGGCTGCTTGAGTGTCCTTAGACCATGTTGGTGGCTTCCGGGCCCCCCCCCCCGCCCCCGAGTGAGAGGCTCCAGAGTACAAGGAGGAGCCCACAGTGCCTTTGAAGCTCCTAGCCTTAGAAGTCACACACCATCACTTCTGCATCATGGTGAGACCTCTCTGGTCCCTTTTTGGTCAGCCCTGGCTCAGTGGGGAAGGACAATACAAGAAAGGCAGGAATAGCAGGAGGGGGGTCTGTTGGGGTCATCCTGGAGGATCGCTATGGCAGAGACACATCCAATGAATGGAAAAGATGTTCCCCTAGGGAAGAGAGTTGCTACAGAAAACAAGAGAAAACAAAACAGAAGGAAATGAAATAAAATATTATGCCTCTCTTTATAGTTTCTACGAGATTCACTGTACTTATGGAAAGGATTACAAAAATTTCTTTTATTATGAAAAATCACTCTTAGAATATTTTAAAAGTTGTGAATAGCATGAAAGCAAATGAAATTACGAAACTAGCTTGAAAAATTCCAGGGAGACCATAAGGGCACAGAGAACCCAGCAACACAGCATTTGTATAACAAGAAGATTGAGAGATTAAAGGAAAAGGGAGGAAAAAAGTTTCATTTATCCATTTATTTGTTTACTTATTCACTTAATATATACTTCTTGAGGCTACTTCAACCCAATCATGAATGGACTTTTATATGCTCATTTGAAGTTTCTACTTGACATTTCTATTTACTAATATTTTTATAATCTGCTATTCCTATAATCAAAGAAATAATAGAAGAAAATTTCTCTGATGTGGAGAAAAGTACAAATCATCAGATTTAAAGTGAAAATTGATATAAAGTGACTCATAATACTTATAGCTCTTTAAAAATCTCATGTTTCAAGGATAAAGGAGAAACATTTTTTAGTATTCAGGCAGAAAAGAAACAAGTTACCCACAAAGAGAGAAAATTTGGGTGTGTCATCGACTCCATTAATGCATCTTCATAGTTCCAAAGACAATGAAGCAATGTCTGCTAAGTTTTGAGGGTCAACAAAATTGTGAATAATTCTGAACACAGCTATGATGTCATTCATATATAGGTCAAGAGAGAGGCATTCTCAGACATGTAGGACTTACGTAATCTGACTCAAAAACAATGCCCCCAAAGGTCCACCAATCACCGGAGAAATGAGTCAAATCAAGAACCTGGGGATGGAAGATGGGATACAAAAGAAACAAGCATGAGTAATTAAGCCAGTGAAGAATGGTTAATGTCTAAATCATTGTTTGGAGCACGGTTATGAAACCAAAAGCAAATATCAGAAATAATTCTTGCAGGAAAAGCAACGTAAATGGCAAAGACACAAGTATTTAGACCAACATTTAAAGAGTACAAAATTTCTTTCATCACTTTAGTTCACTTATTCTTTAATTCTTGGAATTGGCAGAATTTTGTTTTTTCTTAAAATATTTTGGTTTTATTCCACAGGTACCTAACTTTCAAATTATTGCAGAAAGAAGGAGCCAAGAATCATATTAAAAAGCTTCTGCACAGCAAAGGGAACAAGAATTTGAAGAGAGAGTCTATAGGAGGGGAGAGAAAATCCTTGCCAGTTATTCTTGTGACAGAGGATGGACATTCAGAATCTATAAATAATTCAAAAACTTAGCACCAAAAAAATAATAACCCATTTAATCAGTGGGCAATGAACACAACAGATACTTCTCAAAAGAAGAAATACAGTTGGGGGCAGTGGCCCTCACCTGCAATACCAGAGGTTCAGGAGGCTGAGGCAGAAGGATCACGAGTTCAAAGCCAGCCTCAGGAGATGGACATCCTTACCCTAAGTACATTGTATGAAGACTATTTCATCTCACGCCAGTGGACTCCACTATTATGTATAATCAGAATGCACCTCTGAAAAAAAGTAAAAAACAGGAAAGAAAGTGTGACTCTACTTTGTGTACAACCAGAGACATGAAAAACTGTGCTCTATCTATATGTGTACTATGAATTGAAATGCATTCTGCTGTCAAGTACAACAAATTAAAATAAATAAATAAATAAACAAACAAACAAACCAAGCAACTCAGTGAGATCCTGTCTCTAAATAAAATATGAAATAAGTCTGAGGATGTGGCTCGGTGGTCCTTGAGTTCAATCCTGGTTCAAAAAAAAGAAAGAAATACAAATGTCAAACCAATATATGAAAAAAGTTCAATATCCTTAGCATCTAGGAAAATGCAAATCAAAACTATTTCATCTTATACCAGTCAGAATGGCAGTCATCAATAATACCAACAATAATAAATGTTGGAGAGGATGGGGAGAAAGAGGAGCACTTTTACACTGTTGGCGGGATTGTTAGTGTAAACACTATGGAAATCAGAATGGAGTTTCCTCAAAAGACTGGGAATGGAACCACCTTATGACCCAGCTATACCACTCCTTGGTATTTACCCTGAAGAATTCAAGTCAGCACATTATAGAAAGACATCCACACCCCTGTTTACAGCAGCAACCGTCTACAATCGCCAAGTTATGGAACCAGGGTAGGTGCCCATCAACGAATGAATGAATAAAGAAAATGTGGTTTATATACACAATGGAGTTTTACTCAGCCATAAAGAAGAATGAAATGATGTCATTTGCCGGTAAATGGATGGAACTATTTCCAGTTCCATCAACATCATGACGAGTGAAATAAGCCAAACTGAGCAAGTCAAGGGGAGAACAATTTCTCTCACATGTGGAAGTTAGAAAAAAGAGAAAAAAAAATGGATTTTCATGAAAAAAGAAGGGACACCAGTAGAGGATGAAGATGGGGAGGGAGGAGGGGAGAGAAAGGGAAGTAATGGGCATTGAAACTGACCAAATTATGTTATGTGCATATATGAATGTGTCACAGTGGACTCCACTGTTATGAATAATCAGAATGTACCTCTGAAAAAAGTAAAAAACAGGAGAGAAAAAAGGAGCCAAGAAAAACTGATCAATTAAATAAATTCAGGAAAAGAAACTGCAAAGAAATAAAAACAAAGCACAACATACTAAAGAGAGAAAAGAAACATACAATTTTCACCCGAAATATGAACATATACAATTCTGTGAATTAGCTAGGTGCACACCTGAAATTCCAGCTCTCTGGAGGCTGAGGCAGGAGTATTGCAAGTTTGAGGCCCGTCTGGGCAACTTAGTGAGATCCCATCTCAAAATAAAAAATGGTATGGGCTGGGGTTGTATCTCAGTGGTAGAGTCCTTGCTCAGAATGCATGAGGTCCTCGTCTCCATCCCCAGTATCAAAACAACAACAACAACAACAACAAAACACTATTGTGAACAGATGATAATTTTATATTGTGTAAAAAAGTAAATACTGTCTTTCAGAAACATAAATGACATGGAAATATGAAAGATGAATGGGAAAACACTAGACTCAGAAAAATGCCAACCAAAAGAAAGAAGACTATAATTTTAGTACAGAGATGAAATTCAAGGAAAGAGAATGTAATTTTATATTGATCATAACACTCTATAAAAATAGTAAACTCGAGGAACTAAATAGCATCTTATTAAAGAGTGGAAAGCAAAAACTATTACAAATAAAAGAAGAAATCCACAAATCCATAGCCTTTGAGAAGATTTTAGACATATGGATCCCTGTGTTTGAAAGATCAAAGAGACCAGAAATTATAGAGAAGTTGAATATCATGAATATAACAGTCAAGAGGAAGAGTAGAGACCTCAAGGATCTACCTGGATGGGGTGGAATCACCTTCCAAGCCTGCACTGCTCTCTCTGTTGGTAAGAAGGGACAAACAGCCCGACCTATCCTTTGGCTATGGAATTAACACACACTCTTACCACAGGACCTTTGCACTAGCTCTCCCTCAGCTTGCGAAAGCCTGTCCTCTGCCTTTATCCTGCCTTCACCTGACTCACCCGTTTTTCATTTTACTGCCTAAAGTCACGTTCTCTAAAAAGCCTTCCCTGACATTCCATGATGGGATTTTCCCTGCCGGCTCACCTCCTCTCCAGGCCACCTCTATTCCCTCATCTTGCTTTCTTGACTTATTTTTGCTCATAAGAACCACTACTAGACATTATATTGTTACATCAGCATTCGGTGTGTTCATCTCCGTATCCCCAGTGCTAGAACTCTGCCTCACCTAAGAGGTGTTCCATTCATAAATAAGTAAAATTTTAAATATGAAAAAACGTAAAACAGCTCTATATTCTTCATGTGGCACTAGATCAGTGGCAATGTCTGGAGACAGTTTTGATTGATAGAACTTGGGGGTGAGGGAATTGCTACTGATCGCTGGTGGGAAGGAACATGAGGCACAGCCCAAGAAACCGTGACGCACAGCACTGCCCCACAGCAAAGGATTTCTTGATCCAAAGTGTGAATAGCGAGGGACATTTGGCTGTAGATCCATAGAATGATACCTTCTTGGGACTTTTGAAACTGTAAATAAGTAACAAGATTTTAATAATCAAAGTTTTAAGTGGTTGCCAGGGACTACGGGAGGGAAGGTGGATAAGCAAAACAGTGTTTTTCGGGCAGAGAAACTACTCTATGACACTATAACAATGAACACATGTCATCATACATCCATCAAACCTGCATTCTGTACGGTACCAAGAGTGAATCCTAACGTGATTGACGGACTTTGGTGAGTGATGTGCCCCTGTAGGCTCATGGGTATAACAAATGCTGGTGCAGGATGTTGATGAGGGGGAGGCTGAGCATGGGGAGGGGGCAGGAGCTCTATGGGAACTTTCTGTACTTACCGCTTAATGTTGCTGTGAATCTAAAACTGCTCTGAAAAAAGTATATTAAAAAAAATCAGAATTTTGCTAAGGCACACAGTCATTCTAGCTCTTTGATGCTCAAAGTGTGGTCCTGGGAGCAGCTGCTTCAGCCGCACCTGGGAGCCCAGTAGCAATGCAGACCCTGGCCAGACCTGTTGAAGAAGAACCCAAAGCTGAGTCGCATCCGGTCACTTCCCAACACATTGAAGTCTGAGGACACAAGGAATTTCCAATCCCGATGCCCAGGCCACACTCGGACAAATTAAATGGGAACCTGGGGGCTGGGAGTCAGACCTCAGGTCATTTCTGTGCCCCCAGAGTTGTGAACCACCGTTTGACCCAGATGCTGAAAAACACAAGAATTAGGAAATCACCTGATTCCCCGACTCTTGTGTCCTTGCCCCCCCTCACCGAAGGTGTCAACACCCTGAGAAGGCTGGATTTGGGGATGAGAGAGAACCAAGAGGAACAATTGCTATGAGCATCAGAGTGAGTCTCAATCTCCTGCTCCCTGGCCTGGGCGCTCAGCGAGGGTCTGACACCTGCCTGGGAGACGCAGTGGCTCCCAACGCCTGCCGCCTGCCGGGTGGAGGGAGGAAGGTGAGAGGCACGTGGAAAGAGGATTCAGAATCTAGAGCTGTTAACATTCCTGCCAGAGGACCTTCTGAAAGGGCTCTGGGATCCTGTTGGTGACAGCCAGTGTGGAAATGGAAAAGAGCCGTGGAAGAAATGGCCCCTCTTTCCTGGCAGGTGCCATCGGATGTTCTGTGTGTGGCCCCAGAAGATTCCATGACTGCACCGAGAGTCATCTGTGCATGTCTGATGGGAACCTCCTGCCCCTTACTGCCCCCTTCCCCTCACTTGATCCTCATCCTGGAGGGTCAGATGTCGCAGTTATGGGGCAGGGAGAGGCCGAGTATTGAAAAAGAGAAAAAGGCTTGTGCCACGGACCCCTCCCGAGCTGCCGCTGCCTGTGCTCTGTGAGTGGCCCCTTCCTTGCGGGAGGGGAGAAGATGAAAATCGAACTTGAAGACTTAATCATCACAAGGGTTGGGTAATTTTAACTAACTTGAGTTGGTGTTTGGGACTTGGGGCAATATTTATTATCTGAAAATGAGAAATAAAACAAAAGCCAACACCCTGTCATCCCAGCTACTTTAGAGGCTGAGGAAGGAGAATCCCAAGTTCAAGCACAGCCAGGGCAACTTAGAGAGACTCTGTCAAACACAAAACAAATCAAAACAAAACAACAACAACAAAACCCAGTGCTCTGATGTTTTAACCTAAGGGTTGAGTACTAACATCTCTTACCAGATACAGATTAAAGGGATGATAGTGGATACCATGGTTGGAATGTGGCTCTCCAAAATTCACACTGAAGCATCGTCTCCAATGCTACAGTTTAAAAGCCTTTAGGAGGTGATCAGGTCATGAGAGTAGAGATTAGAGCCTCAAACAAGGGCTGCCCTGTGAACACACAGCAGCATGACCCCATCCCAGGCTGGAGAATCCAAAACCATGAGCAATAAATTCCTACCCTTTATAAATTACCCATTCCAAGGTGTTTGGTTCTAGCAGCAAGCATGAACTGAGACAAGAGAAAAGAATAAAGGAGCCTTCCGCAGACATCACCGGAGTCCTTCTTATTCAAAATGCAGGTGACACAAGAGAGGCCTGGCTCAGTCCCGCAACGGAAGGCTTCACCACAGCCAGCCGGTTCCTCTGCCTAGGGAGGCCTGGGGGACTTGTGCCTGTCTGTCTGTTTCAAGAGATAGAAGGGGTCTGGGATGAGAGAAAGGGAGAAAATAGGGAGATGGGACTCAGAGGTCAGCGAAGGACAGAAGGCGGGTCCCCAAGAGCAGCAGATTCATTTCCTGGGGTGGTGTGTGGCTGCGGTCTGGAAGGGACGGGGCCCACTGCTCAGAGTTAATGAACTGGGTACTGGCCACGCGCACAGTGCACACACCCCTCACACACACACACACACACACACACACCTCACATACACACACACAACCTCTTACACGCACACCCTCACACACACTCATACACACCCTCACACTCACACCCTCACACCTTTACCCTCACACACACACCCTCAGATGCATAGCTTCACACACACACACCCTCACCCTCACATATGCACACTCATGCACACACCCTCGCACCCTCGCACACACACATCCACACCCTCATACACCTCCCCCGCATCTCACACACATTCACACCCTCTCACACGCTCACATTCACACCCTCACACACACTCACGAACATTATCGTTTCCCAAGCTGCGCGGCTGCCCTTTGTCTTCTCCCAGGCGAGGCAAAGCCATTGAGCCAGCAGTGATCGCGTTCTCTTTTCTCAAGCTCGTCCCTCACCCCCACAGCCCAATTCTGATGTCCCACCTGGATGGAGAATGGCCAGCAGGGGCAGGCCTGTTCTGAGCACAGGAGAAGGAGTGGCAAGTCAGGCTGGTTCCGGGGACACTCTGAGGCCCCCTGGCCCCTGTGTCTTCTCCCATTCAGATACAACTGGGCCTCGAGCAGTGGGACGATGCTCCTAGGGCAGCCCTAGCAAGCCCGCCCGGCGGCCCAGCATCCCAAGGAGAGCTTTCAGGCCTCCCAGGTTCCACCTGGAGATGGCAGGAGGACAGCAAGTGGGGGTGGCACCTTGGCTGTCCTCGGGATCCCATCTACTGGCCTCGTTCCCTTTTTAACTTTCCGGTGTGGTGTTGAGAGCCCGAGACTACTCTGTGGGCGTGCATCCTTCATCCTTGCCGCTGGCCCAGGGGTCATCCGAGAGAACTCTTCAAACAGAGGACACGCTCTTCAGGCCCAGCGGAAAGCATTTTCAAAAACTGTGCTTACACCAGGTCACAAAGAAGTTCCTGGTAACCTCCATAGTGTGCACACTGTACAGGTCACCTTCTGTGGTCAGAACTCAGGAAAGCCAGACCTTCAAACCAAGGGGTAAGCCAAGAACAAAACCAGGGAACCACTTGGGAAATTAAAAGTCAATGTTCTGAGTAACTCTTGGGCCAAGGGGAGCGCAGACATCCACGCAGGCTGCAGAGAACATAATGATAATGATGGCAGCAGAAAAATAAATGAGCCAAACATTAATTTCGGATGCCAGAAAAAGAGAACAGCAAATAACCGCCACCAACAACGCCGCCCAAGGAAACAAGGAGAAGCTCATAATGAAAGACCCTAGAAATTAATGGATTAGAAAATGGGAAACATAAATTGATAAATAAATCCAGGGTCTGGCTCTTTAAAAAGACCAATGAATTACAGAAACCATTGGCAAGCCTAATCAAGAGAAGGAGAAAATATGAGAGGGTAGAAATGAGAAATGATACAGAGTAAATGAAAAATATAAAGAAATAGGTTTCATAACTGTATGCTAATAAACTTGAACGTCTCCATGAAGTGGATAGTTTTCTAGGAAAATATAAATTACTAAATTTGATCGAAGAAGGGGTAGAAAATGGGAATAGGCTAAGAATCCTAGATGATAAAGCTGAAAAAGTTGTAAAAAAATTTAAAAGTATTTGACCCCCGATGGTTTCAGGGGTGAGTTTTTTTCCCCAGCCCTCTAAGGATCAGATCATCCTTGTGCAGTTTAAACAGGGTCAGTGCATGGTAGCGACGGGCGGCTTCCCATCTCGCTGGCATTGCCTGGACACTAGGGCCAACCAGCCAGACGGCAACACAAACTGCAGCCCAATTTTGCAAATGCAGATTCAAAATATTAGAAAATTGAACACAGACATATGTTTCCAATCACAATACACTATGTGCAAGCAGGGCTGATTGTGGTGAGACAAATGTTCAGTATTAGGAGCCCTCTCTCTCTCTCTCTCTCTCTCTCTCATTCTCTTGTTTTTTGGGGAGTAGTAAGTGGGACAGCACATTAATTGGTAGAACGAAAAATGAACTGACACTCCTGAGGCTCATGTATGGCTATTGAGCCATTTTTTTTTAGCAGATATCACTTCTATTATTACCATCATTATTGTTGTTATTATTATTATTATTATTATTATTATTATTATTTTGGTACTAGGGATTGAATCCAGGAGCACTTTACTACTCAGCCACATGCCCAGTCCTTTTAATTTTTTTTTATTTTGAGACAGGGTCTTGCTCAGTTGCTTGGGGCCTCGCTAAATTGCTGGGGCTGACTTCAAATTTGTGATCCTCTTGCCTCAGCCTCCCCTGTTGCTGGAGTTATAGGCATTTGGTAGATGTCACTCCTATATACGTATTTCAGAAGCTGTCACTAAAATTACACCTTAAAACAAAATAACAAGCTACAGAAATACGGAACATCATGGAAGAGACTCACAAACATAAGGTTGAACAAAAGAAGTCAGGTACCAAAGAATACAGGGTATGTTGTATGATTTGTAAAATTCAAAGCTGGGTAAAAGTAATCCTTACTCTTAGAAGTCAGATTGTCTCTGCAGAGCAAGGAGCCTCTAGACATTGGGAGGAGTCCCGAGAAGTCCCTTAGGGATGATATTCATATTTTATTTTATATTTTTAAAGAAAAAAATTTTAAATTAAAAAAATTGTTTTATTTAGTTATATATGACAATAGAACGCATTTTGCATATTTTATTGTTTGACCTAAGTCGTGGTTACATAGATGTACTCCACTCATGATAGTTTGTCAAAGTAAAATTCATATAATTGGTGTACTTTTCTGCGATATGTTACTCTTTAATGGAAAAAGGGAAAAGAAACATAATCTACAGCATAATTTTGGGTGGTGATCTTGTTAACTATGTAGCTATGATCATTTCTTTTTTATATGCAAACTTGTGAACGATGATGATGATCTATTTTGAAGCACTCCTTTGTACTTCTGCAAGTCCACCAAATTGATTTCTTCTTTTGCTCGCGGTTTCTAACCAACTAACAACCTCTGCCTCCTGAACACAAGCAAAGCCAGGCCTACGATTAAATGCAAACTCAGTTACACGTATTGCTCATTGATTTCTATAGCTCACTGTCCCTGAAGCTAAGCTGACTGATTTTCATGGGTTCCTGTCATTGACAACTTTTATTTCGACTTGATCTGCTTTTTTATTCCATGGCATTTTAAAGTGTTGGATAGCTCCAGTGAAATCCAGGTAAATTTTATGTCCAAAGTGATTCAGGTCTGAAGCTTTCTTAAACCAGTCTGATTTTATGCCTGCATGTCCTCAGAGTTTGATTCTATTTATTTTTTTTTTGGGGGGGGGGGCGGTACCAGGGATTGAACTCAGGGTTACTCGGCCACCAAGCCACATCCCCAGCCCTGTTTTGTATTTTATTTAGAGACAGAGTCTTACTGAGTTGCTCAGCACCTCACTTTTGCTGAGGCTGGCTTTGAACTCCCCGTCCTCCTGCCCCAGTTTCCCGAGCTGCTGGGATTACAGGTGTGTACCATGGCGCCTGGGGTCTGATTCTTTTAAAATTTCTTTTCTTGTATTAGTGCACATAATAGTTGGGTTCATTTTGACAAAATTATACATGCATGGAATTTCCATTTCAGTCCCTGTTAAGAGATCTCTTAGTGACCAATTATGTTTATAGGTCAGGTTGGAAACCACATTGTCACTGTCATGGAGAGTTAAGAACTTAGGTTCTGAAGTCAGAAGGGCTCATTTAAATCCTATCTTTTTTCACTTCCTAACTGTGGACTCTCAGTCAGTTTCTCTATTTTAAAGTTTAGAAAATAGTATCTAATAGTCAAGGTCATTTGAAGAGAAAATTAAATAATGAATACGCAATACTTAGCACACATCTGGGCACAGGATCAGAGGTCAGTCAATCAGAGTTTTAGAAAAATTCCAAGACATTGCAATCCATTCCTGGTGTTGTTTTTGTAAATACAAGCATTGAAGAGCATTCTTTTAGCATTGCAAAGATAATCTCTCTCAAACCAAATCTACAGTATCATTAACTGAAAATATTAGTGACATCCCAATTAAGTTCAGGAATAAGATAAGGATGCCTCTATCTGCACTAGTACTTATGAATGTTCTGGAAGTTCTAACAATGGAATTTTAAAAAGAGGATAAAATCAGGTTCATAAATATCACCTCAAAGAAAATATGATCATCATCATTTCTGGGGATATGATTTTGTGATTTGAACATCCTCAAAAAGGAAAAAAAATCAACTGAGACTGCCATATAGCTAGCAAATGAGTTTAGCAAGGTAGTTGTAATAAAATACAGACATGCAGTTTAAAAAACCAATACCTTTCCTATGGTAATGAGCCAGCAGTTACAACATGCCATGAAAATATGTTGCAGTTACTACAGCAACAAAATTCATGGGAATGAACAAGAAATATACAAGACTTACATAAAGAATTGGGAAAAAGATTTTACAGAGAAACCAAAATAATATTTGAATAAAAAAGGAGATTCTTTCTGGGAAGAATCAATACTATAAAATTCCAACTGTCCCAATGAATCTATAAGTGACAGCATTCTAATTAGCACCTGAGCAAGACCTTTTTTTTTCCTTAAGAAAATCCTGAATAAATAATTGTAAATTTCTCAGAAATAACAGGTGTACACAAAGGAGAATGTTTCATAAGAGCAAGGTAGATAGGCTTTCCCTAACAGATAATAAATGTAATTAAATATTCCAACAGCTGATGTCCTGACCGACATCCAATCTAGCACCATTATTGCATTTATTTGTCAAATCTTTAGTTCCCTTTATTGGGGAAGAAAAAATAGATGGGTTCATGGAATAGACTAAGAAGTCAGGAGCAGATCCAAATGTATGTGAGAATTTATTATTGATTACAGAGGTAATCCACAGGGTTGGCATATGACTAATCAATACATAAGGTCTATGTTAGATTTCTTTCTCCAAATACACTAAAAACAAATCTTGACTTTCAATTATGTACATTTTTATTTTTAACTCTTTGCTTTGAAAAAATTTCACATTTGCAAAAAAGTGCAGGGATAATACAATCAATTCCATCTTATCTTTAAAAAGGATTCAGCAGTTATCAACATTTTATAATTGCTTTCTCATACATGTGCACACACACACATCTGAGTGTGTGTGTGTGTGGGGGTGTGTTTGGGGGTGTGTGTGGGGGGTGTGTATTGCCCTGTAATATTTGAAAGTAAGTTGCAGGCAATGTGTAACTCTTTATTCTTAAAATATTTGGAAATTCTCTAATATAACCACAGTATGATGCTCAAATTCAAAAATTTTAACATTGACACAATACTATTATCTAATGCTTAGCCCACATTCAAATGTCCTGGATGTGTCCTGATAATATCCTTTGTAGGCATCCCCTGACCGACATCCAATCTAGCACCATTATTGCATTTATTTGTCAAATCTTTAGTTCCCTTTATTCAGAAATAACCTCTCAATCTTTCTATGTCTTTCACATCACTCATTTGTTTTGAAACATAGAAGCCCAGTGGTTTTGAGGAATCTCCCTGCATTCACATGAGTCTGGCATTTCCTTCGGTTACACACGTGGGAGAAGCACAGAGGACTCACGGTGTCCTCCAGCCTCTCTTCAGGAGGCTCCTGCAGAGGCTCCTTCCTTTATTGGTGATGTTAGCTTTGATCACTTGGCTAAGCAGTGTTGGACAGATTTCTCTGCTGCGAAGTTATTTGGTTTCCTTTTGTGATTAATACAAAATTTGTGGGAGAATAGTTGGAGGCTTTGTGAATATTCATCATCAATTTTTTTTTGCCTAAACTTTTACTAAGATTGTTTGAAGGGGATGGTTTTCTAACTTTATCATTCCTTCTAAGTTATGAGCTGCACTTTATTATAAGAGCTTCCCTACTCCCTCATTTTTGTGTGTGTGTGTGTGTGTATGTGTGTTGGTTGGATTTGTGGATTATTATGTCACTCAGTGGGCCACTACCCATTACTGTCTTTTTTTCAGTTTGATGCTCAAATTGTCCCCAATTTGGGGAATGGGTCCTGTGCCCATTTGACCTGTTCTCCTCTTCCTCAGCACTTATGTGCTTTCTGGCATTACAAGATGTTCCAGGATTGTTTTATACTTTCCACGCCCCAGATTTGATATCAATCATTTCTCCAAGGAACTCTGATACCTTTGATTAGGAAATAGTATTGAGAAATAAAGATCTGAACATAATGACATAGAAAAAATTACATTGCAAAAGGACCAGAGATGCATAGTTATTTACCTTTGGGTGGTAAAGGACTTTAATATACTATCAAACGCAAAAACCATAGATTTAACTATATACACGTTTAAGAATTTCTTTTTTAAAAAATTTGTTCTTTTTAGTTATACATGATAGTAGGATATATTTTGGCAAATTATACATACATAGAGTATAACTTATTCTAATTAGGATCCTATTCTTGTGGTTGTATGGGATATGGAGTTACTCTGGTCATGTATTCAAATACCAGGCTAGGAAAGTAATGTCTGAATAATTCTACTGTCCTTCCTGTTCCCTTCCCCCTCCCTTCCCTTCATTCCCCTTTGTCTAATCCAACAGACTTATTCTTCTCCCTACTCACCTTTATTTAGCATCTGCATATCAGAGAAGAATGTTCAGCCTTGGTTTTTTGGGATTGGTTTATTTCACTTAGCATGATAGTCTCTAGTTCCATCCATTTACTGGCAAATGCCATAATTTCATTCTTCTTTATGGATGAATAATATTCCATTGTGCATGTGTACCACATTTTCTTTATCCATTCATCTGTTGAAGGAAACCTAGGTTGTTTCCATAGTTTAACTATTGGGAGTTGAGCTGCTATAAACATTGGTGTGCTGCGTCACGGTAGTATGCTGATGTTAAGTCCTTTGGGTGGATACCAAGGAGTGGGATAATTGGGTCAAATCGTGGTTCCATTCCAAGTTATCTAAGGAATCTCCATCCTGTTTTCTAGAGTGGTTGCACCAATTTGCAGTCCCATCAATAAGATTTTTTTTTTTAGGAATTAATCATAAACAAAATGTTGAGAGGGTCCAGGACTCATTCTTGGATTTTTTCCCCTTCTCTGTCCCTTCTCCTTTGGTAATCTCATCCAATATTATGGCTTGAAGGACCACTGATGTTCTGAGGGTGAATACGTTTCCATTTCCAGCCTGGACCTCTCCTGTGGACTCCAAATGTATGTGTTCAGCAGCCCTCTTAATAGCTCCACTCCGATGTGCACTATGCATCTCAAACATCTCGTGTCTGTTCTCAAAAGAGCAGGCAGGGCAACCAGACCACCTCGTTCCTCCATCAGAGTCCCTCCTGGCTCACAGACTTCTTGGAGAAGCCTAGATCCTTACAACAGCTTCCATGGCCTGACATCATTGGCTCCCACCCCTGGCTGCTCAACAGAATCATCTGGAAATTTTGAGAAGTAGAGATGCTTAGATAGAGGGCAATTAGATGAGACTCTCTGGGGTTGGGGCCTGGCATTGGGAGTGCTAAGCAAGCCCCCAGGGGTCCCAGTGCCCAGGCAGGGTGGAGCACGCCTGTCCTCCATGATCTGCATGCCCCTTGGCCTCTCCGTCCTCATCTCCCACAGTCTTCTCTTTTCTTCCCTGCTTGCTACGTTCCAACCATGGCAGCCTCTCAGCTGTTCCTCCAGAGCACCAGGAATGTCCCTGACCTGGGGCCTTTGCACAGATCTTTCCCTCTGATGACCAAATGACTTGGCTTTCTCGTTTTCTTCAAGTTTGCTCCATGGGCCCTCCTCAGTGAGTCCTCTCCTGTTTGAAGTTAGAATTCCTGTCTCCCTACTAGCACCTGTCTCTCTTCCCTGCTATATTTTTTTCCCATAATACCTCAATAATCTCATATTGATTGATTGATTGATTGATGGTGTCTCATCCAGGGCAGGAGTTGGCCAAATCCAGCCTGGGATCGATTGGCGGCTGGAGAGCGCTGCACAGGTCAGGACCAGGAGCTGGGGTCAGAACATGCTCCTGCCACTCTTGCCCCTTGGCTTCTGGGGCCTGCTTCCCCCGCTGTGTCTCCAGCTCCCTGGGACCCCTGGTTGCTACCTGTGTGCTGTTGGCAACTGCCAGGCACCAGGTGGTGGAGTCTCAGCCCAGGAGTCAGTGACTCAGACGTTCACCTCCCTTCTAACCAGCTGCCCACGTTGAGGTAGCCAGGTTCCACGGAGGAACAAAGTGTGTCAGGTCTTGGTTGTCACTGGGGCCAGAAACTGATACTGCAGCTGTCCCCAAGTCTTGCCTGTCACCCTTTCTTATCAGGATGGTTGTTCCTCTTCCAAGAGGGTCTGCAGAAGACAGGTCCAGCTCAGACTGTGCCCTCACCCTGGTGTTTTATTCTCTTGTGACTCCAAATTTGCCTGTTGGCCTAAAATATTTGCTATCTGGTCTTTTTACCAAAAAAATGTTTCTGGATTTTCTTTGGTAAAAAGAGCATAAACTTCATAAAGGCTTCATAAAATTTTTTAAATCTTACTTCGTTCCCCAATAATTTTTTTCTGTATCTAATAGAGGAGCTGGCATACACTAGGTTTTCAATAGTTGTATAGTAGATGAATACAAAACAAATGATACAAAGAAGAGAAGCAAGGGGGGATGGGAATAGGCAAGACAGTGGAATGAATCTGACACAACTCTCCTATTCCACACATGAGGATACCACAGTGAATCTCCACATAGAGTACAACCATGAGACTGGAGTCCTAATTAGAATAAGATCTACTCCATGTTTGTGTAAATATGTCAAAACATACTCTATTATCATGTATATCTAAAAATAACAAATAAAATTTACAATAATGATAAATCAAAAAATATTGGTATCACATATAATAAAAATCTTTAATATATACAGCCATTATACAACATTGAGAGAAATAAAAATATGAACTTGCTAGGAGAAAATCAGGTCAAGACATAAAGATAATGATTCACAAAAGTAGAAATACAGTGGACCATAAATGTATGAAAACGTTAATACCAATTGAATGACTCTAAAGTAAAAATAGGTAAGTTTTACTTATTAAGTTGGTAAAGACTAAAATGAGGAGAAATACCTAGTCCTTGGGGGCTGTCTGAGATGGAGTCTCATAAGCCACTGGTAAGTGTTTCAGACTCTGTTGTAAATCTCACAATTTTGGGTGGTGCTTTTATCTTTTGTTAGGTATGGATATCTGAATTTTTTACACAGATATTACTTCTTAAGTAATCAAGAGGAGGTATCGGAACAACTGAATACGTAGAAAGAATAAATCCCAACCCTGATCTTTCATCATACACAGAAATTAACACTAAATGGGTCACAGACCTAAATATAAGATGCAAAATGATAAGTTGCTAGACAAAAACCAGGAGGAAATCTCTGTGACACTGGCCTGCCTGAAGATTTCCAAAAAAGGACACAACAAACTTATGACATTGAATTAAAAGGGTTTTTTATTTTTAATCCCTGGGAGAGAGAGATAAGAGAAGAGAAAAACATATTTACATAAACATATATCTGACCCCAAACACTTAAATCCAGAACAGTTGAAGAACTCTTTTTTAAAAAACATTTTTTAGTTGTCAATAGCCCTTTATTTATTTATTTATATGTGGTGCTGAGAATCAAACCCAGTGCTTCACACATGGTAGGCAAGTGCTCTATCACTGAGCCACAACCCCAGCCCAGTTAAAGAACTTTTATAAGCCAATATAATAAGACAGATAACCTAGTTTTTAAAATGAGCAAAATATTTGAAGAGACAATTCTCCAAAGAAGACATTTGAATGGACAATAAACACATGAAAAGACGCTTGACCTTATTATTTTTCAGTGAAACACAGATTAAAATCACAATGAGATGCCAATCTATATTTGCTAGAATTAAATTTAAAAGATCGACAATACCTAGCATTGTTGAGGGAACCAACCAGCAAGCTGACACACCACTTGGGGACATCAGATAGGACACCTACTTTGGAAAATAGTACAGTTCAAACTTATATGTTTATAGCCTGGCAATCCCTCTCTTAGAGGAATTTGTTGGCAAATTGTCTTAGAATGCATGGAACATTACCTTACTCCCCAACCATTCCAGATGTCGATAGTACAGAGGTTGGGAAACCCTGGCTTGGACTAATCAGGATGCCTCTTAGAGGTGAAAGGAGGTCAGGACCATTTAAACAGCTTGGCTGCTAGGCAAGGGGACATGGATACTCAACACTGTATCCCCAGTGTTATTTACCCAAGGGGAAAAAGTACCCGACCATTCAGATTTTTGAAGGTGAAAGTTCACAGCAACGTTTTTCCATCAACGACCCAAATTGGAAATGGCCCAAGTGTTCATCACAGGCAAAAGGGTAAGCTAACTAGAATTTCCAGGTAGCATTACTCCACAATAAAAAAGGAACAAACCATCGATACACATAACAATATGCATGAATCTCAAAAGCATTCTGCTCAGTGAAAGAAAGAAAACACAAAAGCCTACATGCTATAAGATCCTATCATACGAAATTCTAGAAAAAGCAAAATTATAGTCACAGAAAGTAGGTCAGTGGTTGCCTGAGGCTGGGGGCAGCTGGAAGAGGGGATTGATGTGAAGAAACCAGTGAAACTTTCTAAGGAAATGGAAATGCTTTATATCTTAATGGTGATAGTGTTTTCGTGACTATGTGATTCCTGAGTCACACTCTTCAAACTGTAATGGATGAATTTCATTGTCTATAAATAAGCCCAATAAGGCTTGTTTTTAAAAATGGAGAGGGAAAAGGATAAAATAATGGGAAGCATATTCAAAGAAGAGAGAACTGCAAAAAATGTCCTGTCTATCCTCCAGGTTCAAGATAGGAGGGAACCCCTAGAACTTGAGGGCATAGTGTCCTCTAAACAAAGAGCACAGGACTTCTGGTTAAAAAGTGATTTGGGAAGGATGCCTCAACTGTAGCTGTCAGCAATCCCAGCCCAGTCCTCCATGGCCCCAATAAATCTTAAGGAAAAGGGCTGGCCTAGAACTTCCTGCCTTGTAAGATGATTAAGAAACAGAAAGAAACCACCAAGAGAAGTGCATATTGGTAAGAGAGTCACTTCAGGAAACCGAAGAGCATTTCAGAAAAATACCCTGTAATCATTTCAAAGGAATAGATGAGAACATGAATTCTTAAGAGGGAAAAGGAATTAAGATTAAGAGTTGAGCTGAGAATCTAGGGATATATAGGGATAACAAATGTGTTAGAAAGGTGAAAACCTTAATGGCGGTCACAAGAAGGAATAGGTTTCTGAAAGTGAAGTAAGTAAGACACACAGTAGACAAGCCAGAGAAAAACACAGATGAAATGGAAAAGAATGAAGATATAAAAAACAAACAAACAGGTAGATGTTAAAGACAGATAAAAGAAGTCTAGAATACACTCCATTGTTGTTCTTAAGTAGAAATAGAATAAATGGATTAGAAACAAATTCTAAAACAAAATTTAAAAAAAAGAAAGCTGTTCTATAAAAGGAGACCTGAATGTACAACCTGAAAGGGTGCATTATGTTCCAGAAAGAACACAACCCTGTGGAGTAATTAAGTATTAAAGCTAAAGAATTGTATGGCCATTCAGATAAAAAACAAAACAAAACAAATAAGTCATGCACAGGGAGAAAACAGTATCAACTGGCCTCAGGCACACCCCCAGGGACATTTAACAGCAACAACAACAACATGGGAGGTATTGCCTGCAGAGGTCTGAGAGAAGTGTGACCCAACAAGTTTTCACTGGGCCAAATTGTCACTCAAGTCTAAAGGCCACAGTCAGCCACAAACATGAAAACATGCTGGTACTGCTGCGCCCATGAACATTTCTTGAAAAACTACCTGGTGGTGGAAGCCAGTTAATCAAGATATGACTATAAATAAAGCACTCTGGAATGGAGAAGCCATTGTACTCAAGGGGTGGTAATGAACCTTGAATAAATTTACACAAAGAACCCTTATGTTTATGTTATAATGTTGACAATGTGAAAGGCCTTGTTGTTGCAAGCCACTGAGATTTTAGGATTGCTTGTTACTGCAGCCTACACTAACACAAGCTGATTGATGTACTAATATTAGCCTAAAAAAACCCCTGGAGTCTATCTGAGTGAGAGATTGAGGGGTCCTTGTGGGAAAGAATAAGTTCTAAGATTGGAATGATCCATGTGTGACCTGGTTGCCTTGGAGACTTAAAGGAGTCTAATAGAGGGTGGTGTCTTTTACTTAAATATGTCCTTGGCCACTTTCCAAGGATGCATATCTTATCTTTGGGAGAGAGACAGTGATGCAATGCAAGTAAAACAAAAATATGTTTCACTGAAAGTCTGAATAATACTGTAGCCAGAACAATGAGTGTTGATCTCCTCCCCCAGAGACTAACATGCAGCTGGAGAGAGAGGATCTGTCTCACTTGCCCTGGACCCTCTGATGGCTTTGCATTTTGAGAGTTACAGCATGTTGGTGGCAGTGCTTACTACAAGTGCTGCAGGCAGATGCCACCCTTGGGGTGATCAGAATCCAGTGGGAAATGACAGTAGTGCCTAATGGTTGTGGAGTCTTGTCAGGTTGTGGATCTGGACCCAACAATGTAGCATGATGGTTTTGGTTGCAAGGAACAAAACTATAAACAATATAAACAATGCAGAGAACTTACAGAAATGTTCAGCAATGCCATGGACTTATGGTGGTTTGATCTAGAAGTCCAAGGAGGTCACTCAGGACTTGATTTCTTATCATCTCTCTGTTTTGTGCCCATGATGTCAGCCTTATCCTACAGCTGGATCCCCTGGTGCAAGATGGCCACTTCCGGTGTCCAGCTGATAGATGTGTTGAGCAGGTGGGAAAGCAAAACCACTGAATGCTGAACACAACTGTGGAACTTTATTCAAATTTGACCATTTGGGTCACATATTCCAAACTGAGCCAATATCTATGGAAGGGAATGACATTAGAAACCTGGCTTGGATGGGTGGTGCTCCATTAGGGGTAATTTTGCACCCCAGGGGACATTTGACAATGCTGGAGACATTTTGTTAAATGGATGCATATGTGTGACTGGTTCCCAGTGGGTAAAGGCCACTGATGGCAAATCGTCTTAGAATTCATGGAACAGGGAAACCCTCACCTTCAACCATCTGGGGATGTCGATAGTGCAGAGGCTGTGAAACCCTGGCTTGGATGAATCAGGGTGCCTCTTAGAGGTGAAAGGAGGTCAGGACCATTCAGACAGCTTGGCTGCTAGGCAAGGGGACATGGATACTCAACACTTGTATCCCCAGGTGTCTGGCAGACCACTAGGTGGCAACTGGACTTGTGTGTGAACATAGAAGAACCACTGTTGGGGACTCCTGGAAATACATGGAGTGGAGATTGTGAGATGCCACATTTTTGCATGACTTGGACCAGAGAAGTCTAAGTTAGATAACTAAGGGAGTGAGGTCATTTCTTCCCAGGGGCTGGTGAGGCCTTGGCCAACGCAGGTTACCCAATTGTAGGATTCTGGTCTTATTACCTGGAGGCTTGGTGCACCATTACCTGCTTGAGGAGTTAAAGGAGACTTGGGTGGATTGACTAGGGATGAGACCTGGTGCAGGAGGGAGCTCCAGAGGTGAGCAGCTTCCATCATGAGGTCTGCGGGCCTGGGCAGTGATGAGCTCGCCTCGCAAAGGTGATGAGGATACCTCAAAAGATTTTAAAAAGGGGGATAATGTCATCAGATTTGTATTTTATAAAAGCACTCTTGTGTGGAGAATGAAATGGAGCGAGGGTGGAGATGAGGGTGAGTCGGTCAACAAGACCACACAGACGGAGGGAAGAAGACACTGCATCCAAGAAAGAGCTGGAAAAAAAGCTGTTTGAGAGTTTCTCAGCAGAATGCAGTTATAAGACGTGAAGATGGGTTGAATGAGCAAGGTCAAGGAAAGGGAGGAGTCAAGAGTATCACTTTTCCAACCAAAGCCTGGAACTAGGAGCAGAGGTGAGCACCTGGGCAGGAGGGACAAGGCTGCTGGTGCATGGGGGGACACAACGGGCTGGGTTTTATTTGGTGGGGGGGTACAAGAGATTGAACCCAGAGACACTCAACCACTGAACCACTCCCCCAGCCCTTTTTTGTATTTTATTTAGAAACAGGATCTTGCTGAGTTGCTTAGGGCCTTGCTAAATTGCTGAAGCTGGCTTTGAATTCATGATCCTCCTGCCTCAGCCTCCTGAGCTGCTGGGATTACAGGCATGTGCCACCATACTGGCCATGGATTGGGTTTTGAACCTGCTGGTTCAAAGGCACTTGAGGGATTTGGGTCTGGAGCTCTAGAGGATCATGAACTAGTTAATGGAGTTGAACCCCTGGGAGGGGGGTTACAATAAAGGGCACCCAGGAGAAAGTGCTGGGGAGTGCTGACCTCTCAAGCACGGGGAGAGGTTGGGAGGGGAGGTTGTTGAGGCAGTAATTTGGACTCTTCCATGGAGAAGGAGCCTGGGATGGGTTGAAATGGTAACAGGAGGAAGAAGGGAAGATTGGTCAGATCAGAGATCCAGAGATCTGAAAGCTACGTCCATTAAATTTAAAGAACAAATTATTAGAAAAGCTAACAGACAGTAAGCCGGACAGTTAATACAGAATTTTTGCTGAGTGAAGATAAAAAGGAATGTGACTATAAACTTTCAAAAACAAAATGCTTTTAAACCTGAATTTTTGGCCTTTGCTTAGCAAGGCTGATATTTTCTTATTATAAAAGCAGTAAATGCTACTTACAATTTGATTATTGACAGGAGGATAGAATTATACCACGTTATATTGAATACAGTTTATTGATATATTAACCAAATACACATTGAATATGTGTGAAATCATTTTATAATTTAACCTTTTCCCTATTGGTGAAAATATTTTTGTTTTCATGAAGAGGGAGAGTTAATGGAGGGAGAAGGTAGAGGGGAATGAGAAGCCTGGTTCCAAGTTCATGGCCCTTCTAACACCTTTACATCTCCTGCTTTAGCCTAGGGACACCTCTAATTTCCAGTACATTTGGAAAGAAGAGATGACTAAGACCAAAGGATGAACAAGCCCTTTCCAGCTGAAGTCACCAACTTCTCCAACACCCAAGACCTCTCTCTGGCCTTTCAAGTGAAGAAATTTTCTGGTATCTTATCACTACTGGCTTACATTCACGTATCAGAATGCACGTACACTGAAACCCTGCTGCTTACAGCAAAGAGTCATTTCCTTACATGAAGCTGAGGAGTTTGGACTTGACCTTACAAAATGAGTGAGGAATTGTCTCATATGCCAGCTATCCCCTAGGAACTTCCCTTGATGCAAACCAGGGCTCCACCTGTTGCCTCTGGGCTGAACTTAACCTTCCCATAAGTGAAAGATCCAGAAGTAATGCAGAAGTTCATTTCCATCACTGCCCTTTTGACAACTCAGGGGATATCTGACCATTGCCCCAAGGGCATTCAATGGGTCCTCTGCTATCCTGTAGGTAAGCTGTGAGTCCAGACCTGGAGAGAACTGACTTGTGTATTGCCAAGTCCTCATGGAACCTGGGAGAGGGCCAGGAAACCTGGAAAAGTGGCATTCTGAATTTCGAAACTGGAGAGAAGATGGATATGGTAGAAGGTACCAACTCAAGGGCTTTTGATAGGGTGAATAAAAATACAGTTTGCAAATCTGTAGAAAGGAAAATGGTTACCACCAGGAACAACCTGTCTCTGTTTAACAGACCTATGAAATTGCTTTATGTTCATTCCTAATGGGTAATGAATTAGGGTGGGAGGGGAGGCTGGAGTGGGGACAAGTTTATCTGTTTCAACCAAAGTCTCTTGAGTCACCCTGGTGGGACCCAATGGAGACTCATGGACTGGGATGACCTAGCCCTTCTCTGACCCTCTTTTCTCCCCTCCAGCTGAGGCCAAGTGGATGCCCAGCTCTCTGGAAGGTTGATTCAGAATAAATCCCAACCAAGCTTGTGGGGACTGTAAGTGGCCGGTTCTGTAACTGCATAAGGCAGTGCCTTGTTTTCCACCTTGCTGTGACCTGATGCCCCAGCTCCTGAGCCAGGACATAGTTTACTATAGGACCCATCATGATGCTGTGCCAGTATCCTGCTTGGGTCCTTTCAGGAACTCCAGTCTACCCAGGGGTTGGTCTGTCTCCCGTCCTTACCAGTCTACTGCACCTCCATTTCCAAGCGAACCCTACACTGCTGCTGAGCTGCACTGGGCAGTCTGACTACCCACAGATAGTCATCACTGCATTGCTCTCTTTGCCCCCTCTTCCTGGGCTTCCCCGGCTGGCCCTCCTGGGGTTGTATCTGCTGCAGTCTGCTTTCTTTCTACTGGTCCAATTGCACTTCCTACCTATATCATGGAAGGGCTGGCTGCTCCAGAGTCATGTCTACTCCCAGCTCCCAGCTCCCCTACAGCCTACAGGCGCGCCTGAGACTCTGTTTTTGAAGGGCTGGGTGCAGAAGTACTATTCTCCTGGACTTCAAGAGCCTGCCTCCCCTCCGTGACCTTCTGAGGAAGACTTCCCCAGGGGGATCCTTGAAAGTGAATTCTGAACCTTTTGGTAGGGCTCTGATCTGAGTTAAGACTTGAGTGCCTGGAAGCCATCCATTGGCTGCAAGTGAGCTGCCCATGAGCCACTCCAGTGATAGAATTTTATTGAACTCCATATGAAGCTGGCCCAACAGATGCTCTGTCTGGGGAATTTTCAAAATGAGGTAACTCATAGAAGTCAAACAGGAAAAAGGAAAAACAGGTAGAGGAAGGGGAGAGAGGGCTACCTGCTTCTGAGAAGGGGAAGATACAGCCCCACAGCCATGTTGAGCCTTCCTGGGCATCTGGTATCAGTCTGTTCCTTCCTTCCTCCCCCACAGGCCTGGCTGAGCCCCTGTCGGGGCAGGTTTTCCTCACTTCCCATTTCCTGAGGTTATCCTAAGCAAGGCTTTGTTCCTACCCAGCTCTCCACGGGTGAATGACTACACCCAAAGGGTGTTGGAGGAAAAGATCGAGGTCAGATGGAGGGAGATGTCTTCAGAGTGTCTTGGCTTGTTTAATGATTCAAGTAGCTATGGAGATGAAGACTTAGATGATGCACCTATCCAATGAGGGCATGACCCAGGACTGAGGAGGACTATGATTGGAGGCCAAGGTCAAAGGTCAAAGAGACCTTAGACTGGAGAGACTGGGAACATGGGCCAAATTAAATGTGATGACATTCAAAAGGGACAAATGGAAAATCCTCCCTCCACCCTGATGACAGCATCCTGTCACACTACAGTTCTTCTGAAAAGTTCTTGGCAGGTCTCCTTGGCTGCAGAAAAATAGCCCATAGGGTAAGGGAGTTGATCTGAAGAGAAAAAGCCAAAATACTTTGATATTTGAACAAAAGTGAGCATGGTGTCTAGTTCCAACTCCACAGATGGCCTGGGACAAAGTCACGTCCAGGAGCCTTCATGGGGCTACTCTAGTAGCTAGGGGGGGGTTTCCTTAGGAGGAGTAAAGGGACCAATGTCCAGGTATCATCCCAGTCCTGTTGTCCTTCCTCCCTTTTTTCATCAAACAGTCCACTGCCCGCCTCTCTAGCTCCATGGTAGGCATCTGGCCCAGCAGGGGATGAGAAGTTTCATGGGGAAGCTTGTGTCTTGAGGAATATGGAGATTAGCTTTGCCAGGCCAGCTTAGGCTGGGCATCCTGGTTGGCAAGATCTGTGAAGAGCAGCTTGAACTGGCTGGAGATTGGGTAGGTGCAGGAAGAGATGTTGTGGTCGCCCAGTGGAAGACATGCATGTCACACCAAGGACTGTGTCTTTTATTCTGAGGTTGATTATTAAAAGCTTTCAATCAGGGACCAACACAATCAAATCTGAGGGTCGGTAGATTATTCTGCTTTTAGGATGGAGGATAGGCTGAAAGGAAAAATGGAAGGACAGGTAATCCAGCTAGCCAAAGCGACAGGCTCCCTTCTCCCTGCTGGCAGAAACCACCTTCTGAGGAAGGGGCCGAACATGCCAGGCTTCCCAGCCTCCTCTGCGGCTAGTTTGTGGGCCTGGCACCTGAATTGGCTGATGGTGTCAGTGGGTATCTGGTTGTGGTGGGCTTCCAAGAAAAACGTCCCCTCCCTACTAAAGAGAGACAACTGAAAGGGGAAATGTCTCCTTTTCTGCTTTTAGGTTTTGTCTTGTAAGATGTGATGTGGGGACCCATGGTACTTATCTTGAACACTCAGGCATTTAAAGTAGGAGAAGGGCCTCCGGAAGGAGGGAAAGTTTTTCAGCAGGACTTCCAAGTATGTTTACAATCTGTGGAGAGGAACCCAAAACAGAGGTGGGCAGTAAAGAGGGGGACACTGACCTCAAGCTGTGAGAAGCCACCTGAAGCACAAGAGGAAGTGAAGGAGGCAGCAGCCCAGGGTGTCGGGTCCCAGGCCTGTTTCCTTTTCACATAAGGCTGGGTCCCCTGCCAAACAAGGAGCAGGGCAGATGTGAGGTTGTGGTCAGGGAAGGGACTTCATAATTGAAGACTTGCACGTGGTGCAGCTGCTGGGGATGGCCAAGGCCTCCCAGTTCCTCCCAGCTGAGTACCTCCTCCTCTTTCCTGTTTCTCTTGCCCGTGACAGCAGGGGACACCCAGCAGCCCTCAAAAGGCTGTTTCCTCTAGATCTCTTTCATAGGTTGTTGGGGGAGCTAGTAGATTCCCACACACCATGTGACTGTCACAGCTGCCACCAGCCAGGGACCCCGTCCTGCTTCCTAGAACTTGACTTTCACATCTGCCTTTGCTATGTATTGATGGTTCTGGTCGCTCACTCTGATCATGGCATTTCTGGAACAGTTGGGTCTCTGTCCATGAAAAAGATGGCTTCCTCCCCTAAGACTGGTGTTTTCCCAATGTGGCTTATCCCTGAGGCATACTGAGCAGAAGTGGGCCAGGTAATATTGGGGGGCCCAGTAGCCTCCCAGGGATTTGTTGGAGCCCTAAGGGTAGAGTCCTGATGAGAAGGTATCCAGAGGGGAGACTTCAGGCAGGTGAGATATCCTTCCTGATCCTGACCTCTTCCCCGGGCAGACTGAGGTTGGGGTGGGGGCACTCCTCTGTGGCTATCCTGGCTGGGGGTATGCACAAAGATGGCTCCCCAGAACTCCAGGTGTTCCAATCTCTTAGGCAACTTCCAGGGGAGACCCTCAGGGAGACAGCCCTGAGGAAGATACCTCCCTTGTGGGGTAGGCAGATCACCCAGCTTTGGAGCCATTGGCCCATCCTGTCTCTCATCCCACATCCTCTTTTAAGTGTCAAGGTGCCGGGTGTGGTGGCGCACACCTGTAATCCCAGTGGCTTGGGAGGCTGAGGCAGGAGGATCGCAAGTTCAAAGCCAGTCCCAGCAACTTAGTGAGGCCCTGAGCAACTCAGTGAGATCTTGCCTCTAAATAAAATATAAACAAGGGCTGGAGATGTGGCTCAGTGGTTAAGTGTCCCCTGAGTTCAATCCCTGGTACAACTCCCTCCCCCCCAAAAAAAGAGAGACAAGGTCCTTTGGGCCACATCTGTCTTGTGGACAGTGACACCTTGTGCAGAATGACCTTATGGTCCAGGTGGGCTCTGGAGCCACTCTGCTTGGTTCCTGGATTCAAATCCTAGGTCTGAATGTGCCAGTGGAGTAACTGTGGGCATTGGGCTTTCAATCTCTTTGAATTTCCACTTCCATTGGTAAAATGGGGCTAATAATTTTACCAACTGCATGAGGTTGTCAGAAGGATTTAAATGAATTGGTCCATGAGCTGGCACACAGGAAGTCTCTGGAATCGTTGTGTTATAGCTTTTGCTGCTTCTGGCGGGGCTGCCCCTGGCTCCTGTCTGTGCAGGGAACACTCCATCCCGGGGCTGTCTAGGGAGCAGACAGACAGGAGACAGCACATCCCTGGACTCCGCCCAGGCTGAGGGTGGAATGTGCGTGTGTTCAAGTGGAGCTGATCCGTGAAGCAGACCCTGGAATGCACTGCGCTCATCTGCTGAATCCCAAATGGAAACAAATACAAATACCCTTTATAAACAAAGACAGTGTCTTAAAAAGAGAACAAACCAATGAGCCGGTCTGAACTGGAACTGAAGCTCTGGGTTTTCTGATGATTTTCTTTCAATCTAAACAGAGCCCTCCCCAACTCCCTCCAGAGACCTGAATTTCCTCCAGGCCTGGATGCTGGTGGCGGTGACTGCCTGCACCTCCCTCCTCTCCCGCAGCCCAGCCACGTGCCCGGCGCTCTCCAGCTGGGGCAAATTCTTCCAGCTGCCAGCAGCTTCTCTTGCAATGCCAACTGTGAGGGAGGACAGTGTGTCCCTTGCCCTTGGAGGGAACAAGTTTAGCTGACAAACACATCCCCTCCCCAGATCTGGGACATGTGAGCCTGTTGGTGGGTGCTGAGGCACAGACTCCCGAGGACCCCAGTGAAGGGTCATTGCACACATGTGTGTGACTACACAAGCGAGGCCGAGGAGCCCCATGCATCACCCAGCCCACCCGCCCCTGGCTCTCAGGACCTTGGGCAGAGGTGATCTTGAAGAAGCAGAGATCTCCATTTCTTTGGGCCCAACTCAGTCTCCTAAATTTTCCATTTGGGGTCTTGTGTCTACCTTTCTCCCATCCTCCATGTGGGTCACCCCTGCCTACTCCCCAGCTCCCCAGGCCTCATCTCCCGCCTTCCCAAGCCATGCCCCCATGCCTCCCTTCCTCACTGGCCTGCCCCCAGCTCAGGCCTAAGTCCTCTCAGGTCAGACAGCTGTGGGAGCCCTCTTGGGCAGCATCTGCTTGACGTGCAAACAGTTATTGGATGCTTCTGAGAGCCGGCCAGTCACTGGGAATGCAAAGTCAGGGAAGTCCTGCTCCTGTCCTTGGGAAGCATCTAGGCTGGTGCCTGCGCCATCGCCCCTTCTCTCTGCCTCCCGGGCTGTCTCCACACTTGGCAGCTCTCTGCCCAAACAGCTCTGACCACGTGTCTGTCTCCACGCTGCTCTCCATTGCCAATAGAGAGAATCGGGTTCTTTGGCAGCATGCAAAGCTCTTCACAGTCTTCCTAATTTTAACTTCTAATTCCTGCCTCTCCATATCCTCCCAACCTTCTGGGCTTAGCGGCATCCTCCTCCGACCATTCAGTTTCCCCAGCAGCCCTCTCTGGCATGCTTGTGTGCTCACTGCTCTGGAATCTGGCTGTTTGTGCACAGGCCTCAGCCCGCATATCCTAGCGTGGTCTTCTCCCACCACACGCTGCACACAAAGACTGATTGTGGGCTCCCCCAGGGACCATAGCCTCAGAATCTGAGAATGGGGGAACAGCTCTAAAATCAGATGCATGGGGTGGTTCTGGTTCTATGAACTTCTGAGAAGCTCTGTGGTCCACAGAGGGTAACTGTGGGGGGTGAGAGGCTATCTCTCCTGCCTCTGTCTCTCCCACAAAGCCCAGAGCTAACAGAGATTGTCCCCACCACAGGGTGGGGTGGTCCTGCTACAAATGAGGGTGCTCACCTCCACAGTAATGGTGCACCCAGGAGGGAACCCCAGAATACAGGTTTCCTTCCTTAAAGGAAGGAAGTCTGTGGGGTGGCAAGAAGTGGACAAGAGGTCTCTGGGAGGACAGTCTGGTGAGGACCCCACCTTTATGGGAAAAAGACATAGTCCCCTTTCTTGGGGGTGCAAACAGGAGAACACGTCTGTGAATTGTTTCTCTCTGAGGTGACAAGTGTCTGTGGCAGATTCGTCCTCTGAGCCGACCATCATTTCGTGTGAGCAGATATCACACATCCAGGCTGCACAGATGTGCTGAGGGGCAGCCGCTGGTCTCGGGCTGGTAGAAGGTGGAACAGGAAGATATGTCTCAAGTCCATGAGGGCTGGTCATCTCTGGCCTCTTGTCCTTCTTATATCCAGAAGCCCAGCCTCACTGGGCCACCATTATGGCCACCCCTCCACCCTGAGGCCCAGCTGGCTGTGATCCTGCTATCAGCACTTGTTGGGGCCAGAACCAGCATGGTTACCGGCAGCATCGGGAGCAGCAGCAGCAGAACAATGCATGACTCAGAATTCCAGGCCTCTGTTGTGGGTTCTAATTTTAGGCCATTGTTCCACTCCTTTCTTTGCCTTCCCAGAATTCTAAGAGGGTGTGGGGGCCAGCTGGACAAGATGGAGAACAAGAAGGGGTGGGGCAGATCCAGGGAGAGAGGCAGGGCTGAGGGGCTTGCTCTGGGGGCCAGGTTGGGTGTTGTGGTGTGGATCTCTCCACAGGCCCTGTAGAAAGTTGTCCCTTAGAACAAAGGTCTCAGCTTGGTCTCTGGAGTGGCCTGAGAGTTGGGAAATGGGTGCTCTGACCCTTGCAACCCTTCTAATTACTCTGTATGTTATTTGAGCTACGGGGAGGAATATCTGGAAACCTCGTAGCTCTGAGTCACTTGGGTTCACAGAAGAGCGAACAGCAAGCGTCAGACAGGCAGGAGGCCCGAGAGCTCGTATAGAAGCGCAAGTGTATGTGTGCCCCCCACCATGTCTGGGCTCAGTGTCTGGAATGAGAAGAGAAGAGATGCTCCAGATCTCCAGGTGTACCCTGAGTCATCCTTAGAGTGACCCGCAACTGCCCAGCTCCATGTGTGGTCCAAGCATGAGGGTGGACATTAAAGGTGGTTCTTTAGGCCAGAAACCCATCCAGCCCTTCCTTCCTGGGCTCTCAGTCATCACCACTGATTATAAGTGATGGGCTAAGGATTGTGTGTGGAGTCTTGTTGCCTGGGTCTTGGTGCTTTGGTGCTTGTGTTTCTGGAAGGTTCTTTAGAGCCTACATTTACCCAGGGCAGAGTGCGGTATGCAAGTCTGAGCTCCTTTCAGGCTGGTGTGTGTGTGTGTGTGTGTGTGTGTGTGTGTGTGTGTGTGAGTGTGTGTGAGAGAGAGATAGAGAGAGAGAGAGAGAGAGAGAGAGCGTGCATGTGCTGTGCAGTGATAAGTGGTTTAATTCCCCCCCTGCATTGTAACAGTTACACAGCCATGTTCTTGCCTGAAACCGGCTTTGAGCTAAAATGAATGACCTCCCCTCTCTTCTTCTCCCCTCTCCTTCCCTCCCCTCCCCTGGGGTGGTTACTCAGGTGCACCCTGGTGGAAGGAACGGGAGTGGGAATCCAAGAGCCCTGGCATCCTGCTCCACCCCCAGACTGGTTGGTAGCCCTGGCCTCTTTCTGGTTCGCTGTGAGCCTGGGTTTGCTCAGAAGTTTGCCCTTCCTTTCCTATGTCAAAGTCCTCAGGGCAGAGGAGGTCTGCAGGGAGTACCGGTCCCCTGCCTGTGCCTCCTGACCCTGGGAAGGTTTCCCTGCAGATGGCGACCTCACGTTTCCTCCTTGCCTTTAAGGGTCATTTTCTCCCAATTCAACATTTTTTTTTTGGTCCTTCCCTCATCTTTTTCCACCCCAATCAGTCTCCTCCCATGGAGATTCTCTGCCCACCCCCTACTATTGTCAACATAACCACATCCCCCATTCCTTCTTGTTCATGACTTCTCTCTTCATGGGTCCTGCCTCAGCTCTTTATTGCTGTGTAACAAAGTACCCCCCAAACCTCAGCAGCATAAAAATATCCCCACCATTTTATTATATTTCAGAATCTTGTGGGTCAGGAATTGGATAGGGCTCCCCTGGACCATTCTGTTCCTTATGATGCCCATGAGAGTTCCTCAGTGGTCCTCAGCTGGTGAAAGGGCTGCTACAGAAGGGCTAGGGTGGCTTCACCTGGCCATTAGGTGCTCTTGACTGACCTCCCCAGGCAAAGGTTCCAGAGGCCTGGACAGAAGCTGCCAGGTTAGGCTCACCTAGGGCTGTCAATCAGAGCACTTCAGGTGGCCTCCCTGGTCAGGGTAGGTGTGCCTGTCCACCTTCCCAGCTGAACCACATCCGGGAGGAAAGAGTTAGACTCCACTCTCAGCCAGAGGACTAGCAAAGGCTATCAGGCTTCTTCTCCTCCACCACGTCTTCGTTCAGGGTCTTGAGCTGAGGCCTTTCTCTTTACCCTTAAAGATGCTCGTTACCTTGCAACTTTTATCTAGGTCCTAATGATCTGGACTTTCCTGGTTAGGCTGTGTGCTCTCCCAGGGAGTGAGGAGACGGAGGGTTTGACTCAGTGCTGCAGGCCTGAGGTTATATTCAGCAGAGGCTTAACCAAGTCAGCTGCGAGGCCCCCAGGGAACTGGAATGGAAGTTGCACAGGTCAAACATGCTGATGACCTGGGTTACCCCTGAACTGTTCTCTACGCACCTGGTACAATCATGAGACAGTGAAATTCCAGGGCAGGGGTCTTTCCAGGGAGCAGGGATGTGGGGCCCAGGCAGGGAGGTAACAATCACCTGGTCAAAGTGGGTGCATACCGTCTTGATGGTGGCAGGTCTCCCTCATGGCTCCTGGCTGCTAAGGATTTGAAGTCAGCAGAACTGAACTCAGATTGAAGCTTCTTATTTCCTTCCTGCTTTGGGAACAGAGCTGTATGGCAGGAGGACTAAGACAATGCCTGTGTTCACGTCCAATCCAGGATGCAGCCGAGCTAAAGTTATAGAATTTTCCTGAAACTCAGGTTCCTTTTTCAAAAGAGAGAACGGGAAGCAGCACCTACTTCATTCTGCTGTTGAGAAGATTAAATAAGACAATGCAGATTGGCAGCTGTCATCACCGCCAGTATTGTCCTCCATCATTAATACCCAACCAGGAGGAGAGGGAAAGAACCGGAACGAGAAAAATTCCAGGAAGACTAATAATTGCACAGAGATACACCACTAATTAAAAATATAAAGAGAAAAAGAATTCATGACAATTTATAAGACTGTAATACAAGTCAATTAAAAAACGCCTCCATAAACTTTAAAAAATGCCTCCATAAACTTCAGCACCTTATTTAAACATGTTTTATTTTGATAAAATTATACATGTTCATAGTTTTATAAGTCTAGTAATTCTGCCCCTTATTTCCCCTGAGTCACACTTCTTAGAAGCAGCCACATTCAACTCTTTCTGCAACATTAGACTCTGTATTTTTAAATATCATATTTGTTCTGCCCCTTTTTTTTGTAGACTTAGATATTATGATTGGTTTCCTACTACCTAAAATGAGTTTTTTTTTTTTTTTTTTTGCTACCATCACTTCTCCAATCTATGAAGGTACTTGCTTTCCTTTTGACCTTCTAATAGAATTATATTTTTTTTTGGTTGGACTAGTATCTACCATTATTTGCTACTGAGCCACATAGTGTACTATGTTCACATTTCTTTTCTTATGCAACTTTTTGTTTTTCCTGGGATTAATGATTGTCCAGAGTTTGGTTCTTTGGTTTCCATACTTCTCACTTATTAATCTCTTAAGTCTAAGGAAGTGAAAACTCCTCTCCACATGTTTAGACATATTATAATTAACATTGATGATCAACAAATTCTATTTTCTTCTTGTGGACATCCTTCATCATATATTGGCAATCCTTCATTATCTGTTCATCTTTAGGAGTGAAACACTAAAACATCTGTTAGCAAACTATGTGTATAGATGAAGCTTTTTGACTGGGGGTGACCTTCTAGGGCATCTGTCGGGGGCTGATTCTTTGGGGCTATGCTGAATGTCAGAATCTGTATGTTTTTTTCTTTGGGAATAGTTGGTTTAATCAGAGAAGGATCCACAATCTCCTGCCCAGAATGGAGGCAGGAGATTTTGACAAATCAATTGAAACCTGCTGCAGGAGTGTGGGAACTGAGTTGAGGGAGAGAACTTCTCCCTTCACTTAATTCCCCTATTTACCATGTGGAATTCCCCCCCTGTCCCCCACCCCCACCTTGGTGCTGCTGAATTCAGAGCTTCTCCATTTCAATCTCTTTAGAGAGAGAAATTCTAATCTTCTGGAAGAAAGCATTAGGGGTCTAATTACCTTTCCTAAAGACTTTGAGTCAGCCAGGCTCAGTGCTGTGGTCCCAGCACATGGGAGGCTAAGGTGGGAAGATCACTTGAGTCCAGGAGTTGAAGACAAATCTGGGCAACACAGAGGGACCCTGACTCACAAAAACAAAACAAAAAAACCCTTCAAACAAAACCTACACTCTCCTTTTGGGAGACCCCTGATAATTCTGATTCTTAGATTTCTAGGGGCTCTGCAATCCAACTAACCTATCTTTGGTCTTTCCCAATAATTTGTTTGAGGGTCAGCTTTTCAGCATATTGGAAGAAGATACCGTTCAGCTGCCTACTGACCACCATTTTGTGATTGTTGATTTCTCTTGTATTTGTACTTGTGGGTTTGTGTCTTTAAAAAATTAGTTAGTTTTTAATTTAGGAAATTCCACGGAGAGTGGCTCAGTCTGCCATGTTATGTAGAGGTTCCAGAGGAACTATCTAGTCACTTAATAATGAAGAAACTCTAGCTTACAGGATGTGAACTGTGCAGATCCCAGTGAAGGGACTGGATCTGGGTCTAAAGCTTGTACTCTGTCTACACTACCCCTTCTACTTGACCCATACTGAAGCCCTTCTCCCAGTGAACATTTAACATGAGACAATTTTGTGTGGCAGGATTTAATGGAGGTTTGAGGGCATGATGGAGCAAAGGTTACATCACATCTGCTATCATATGTTGTAACATTCAAGGAATTTAATACCATTAGGATTTTACCACTCTGATTCTCTTTCTTCTTCCTGTTTCTCTCCATGTTCAAGGTGACTCATTCTTCCTCTCTCAAGCTGCCTATGAAAATTAGAAATTTCTGGGGCTGGAGTTGTGGCTTACCGGTAGAGCGTTCATCTAGCACATGCGAAGTCCTGGGTTCGATCCTCAGCACCACATAAAAATAAAATAAAGATATTGTTTATTTTAGTTGGATATTTTTTAAATATTTCATTAATATTTTTTAAAATATTTTATTTAAATAAAATATTTACTACAACTAAACTAGAACTAAAATAAAATATTTAAAAAAAGAAAATTAGAAATTTCTCTTTCTCTAACAATTTCTTCAAAGCAATTGAGCTTTTCCTTTTGTGCTCTCTCTCCATACCGCCGAAGTAGCAGGATGGTAGGGGATGGAGAATAACTGATTTTGACTCCCTGAAAATTCAGTTGTAGTGATGGTAAAAGGATAAGCTATTGGAAAAAAAAAGACTTTAAAATCATGTGACAGAAAATAACTTATTCATCTCATATAGGTGGAGTTAGTGAAGTTTTCTGCTCCAGCCAAGCAGCCAGGCTGATGGTAGCTCTGCCAACTTGGGCACTGGTCTCCAGGGATGTTCAGGTATCACCGTCTTGGTCAGCTGAAGGAATGTGAGGGGCATAGATCAGCTTGGGCAGGAATATACCTTATTCCTGTTCATGCCTATTATGAGACTGGCCATGAGGCTGTGCCTTGGGTAAAGGGGACTGGGAGATGTGGTATCAGGCTGATATCTGCTTCCTAAAGAGAGCTCTAACTGTGGAAGAAAAGGAGATAGCATCTTAGTGGACAGTTAATATTTTATGCTACAACTATCAAGATATTATTAGATCAAAATTGAAATTATCTTTCTAAATGGAATGTTGTCTTCCAGAAGGCAAGGTGGTTCAAGTTATAGTTATATTTTTAAAATACCATATTTTTCTTTATGGTATTTCCATCCACCCATCCATCAACCCACACACCCGACCCACCCTTAATGTATCTGCGTTAGCTATCAAAACATGGGAAGAACCCATTAGGCTAACAGGAACTTAGTGGGTAGATTGGATGTCATGTTTCTCAATATCTTTGCCCCTCTAAGTTATCTTACCCTGTTTTCAAGTGTCCCTCCAGTCAAAAAGATCTCATTGAGTTTTGCTTTGAGTTTGATATGATTTCAAGAATATTGAATATTCAACTCTCCTCCTTCTCTCTGTGCCTGTCTTCTAATGGGTTCCCTTAGGAGGTAGGCTTCTTGAGGCTTCAGAATAACTGGGATTAAAGGAGACATAACAAGCTTATGTCTTACAAGTGAAATAAATAGATGGGTTGCCTAGGGAACCTAGTAAAAGTCTAAGCTTAGAGCAGAGAGGCACAGAGTTGAGATCAAGTTAGAAACAGTTGGGGTGCTGCCATGGAGTAAGATGGAGTGGACAGGAGTCAGGAATTTCAACTTTGATTTTGAAATGTGAGGCAGATGATAGTGTAGAGCAAGAACAGCCAAGGCCAGGGGCTTCAGCTTGCACTTCAAGGGGGTATCTTTGATGGCACTGTTTTAGACAGACCAGGAGGTACAATGACTCAGACAATCTTAGCATACAACAACCTTAGGCACAGAAGTCTTTCTGCATGGATCACTTGGTCCTTACCCAACCCATCTTTCAAGCAAGTAGAAGCCACCTTCTGCACAAATCAAGCAGAAAGAAGCGCCAAAATGCCTCTTTTATCTAGGACTAAACTATTTGTATAGGAGCTAACACATAAACAATGGTTGATGGTCTTTGTTATAAATCTTAGTCCGGGACCAATACGTACACCCTCTGTATAGGCAAAGCCAAAGCCACCAGACGCATGAATTGATTCAGGCAATCTGAACAAGGGCTCCACTCAGAGAAATAAGAAAATATATCCCTCCCATGAAAAAAACCTACTCCATTAAACCCAATTAAAAAAACAAATACTCTCCATTCATAGTCCCAATGAGACAAGAGAAGAATAATCTGAAATCAGAATCCAGCAGTAATTGAATCTACCTTTAGAGTTTGGGTTTTGAATAAACAAGTTTTCTTTTTCTGGCAGGATCCAGGTGCTCTTTTTTCCTGTCACCTCTCAGGTCTGTGTTACTTTGAGTTGGCTTCTTTCTTAAGTCTACATGGCGTCCCAGGTGGCCATTAGCGGCTCTAGGACTTCCAGTGTTTCTTTTCTTTCCTTTTTGGTGTTGGAGATTTAACCTAAGGGCTTTGCTACTGAGCTATATCCCCAACCCTTTTTATTTTTCTTTTGAGACAGGATCTTGCTAAATTGCTTAGGACCTTATTAAATTACTGAGGTTGACCTTGAACTTGCACTCCTAGGTGTGGGCCACCTTTTCCAATATTTCTGCAAAAGTGCTTTTTGGAGGCCTGGCATAGGGCAGTGCCCACTATTGAATCAGTCACTAGACCTGGAGATTGCTGTGCTTTCGTATCATGTATGGGTCCATCCTTGGGGTTTGGAGTGATGTCATCTCCACCCACTCTATACCAAGAATGATGTAGTTCCTGAAAGAAAGAGATGGGTGCTAGATCAGCAGATGAAATAAAACAAAACAACAAGAATAACAAAAAACAAACAAAACCCTCAAATACTCTTCATTTATTCCACATAACTATCATTTATATGGAAACACAGAAATATCCTTAGACTTTCCTGGGTTCAGAAAGTAATTCCATCTATTCTGAAAAATTGCTTGAAGAAATAAAATTGATAAGTGGATCAGTAAGAATTCCAATAAGGGAGATATGCCACAACATAAATGTTTATAAACAAACTACTTCTTACATCTTGATTACATTTTTTAATTGTAAAAAAATCCTAAATTATAGCAAAAGATTGAAATCTTAGAGTTAATGTGTAAATTATTGCTAGTAATATAGTTATTTAATAAAATGAGAAGACAAACTCTTTAGAGAACTGAGGCAAAAAAAAATGGGTGGTAATGACCTAGACCAATAAAAATCCTCAGATTACATTGCATTGGGAAAGAGAGAGGGATGTGAACAGGGAGAGTAAGAGCAAACTGGAGCCCATGGGGACAGACAGGAGCCCATGGGGACAGACAGGAACCTCAGCCTATTGCTCACCTCTAGTGAGCTGGCACCAGCGGCTCAGGAAGCAGGACCAGAATTCTGGGAAGCAGGGGACACTGTGGGAGTGGGTGTGGCTGCTGCCCACCCAGCAAGGTCAGCCAGCATATGCTGGAAAGTTTGTGAATTGCATTAGTACCTGGTCCTCTAGGGATCTTTGGTTTGTCTTCCAAACCCCATGCAAATTTCTCGTGGGACCAACTCTAATCCACAACCATATAAGTAAGGAAATTCTGTGAACTGTAGTTCTTCCATCTTAATTAAGTGGTCACAGTACAAAGTCATCACATTAATTAAATAAGAGAATGAAAGCCAAATGCACTCAGCAGTTGAATAACAAATTTAGAGAAGAGTGACAAAATAAACTTCAAGAAAGTAAAAGGAAAAAGATTAATAAGGACAAAAGCAAAGCTTAATAAATTAGGAAATAAAGACCCATAGGCTTATTGAACAAACCAAAGTGTTTATTTGTGTCAAGCTTAATAAAATTAAAAAAAAAACATTTAGCAGCATTAATAAAACAAAAAGGATCCCACAAAATATTATGAACAAGAAAGAACACAAAGTCCTAAACAGAGACTTCTAAGGAAAAATACAGCAAGCAATAAATAATGGGGAATTTAAATATAAAATACCAGTTTCAAGAGCATTATAACCATAACAATCAAGGAAAAATATAATAAATTATGTTAGAAAAAATGTATACTGAGAATTATAAAATATTACTGAGAGAAATTAAATATGACTAAAATAAATAGACATCATATTTATGACTTATAGAACTCAAAATTAATATTTCAAATGTCCCCCAAATGATCCATAGATTCACAACAACCCAAATCAAATGGCTGGGGGCGGGGGGTGAAGGGACACTGAAATTGACATGTTAACTCCATAATTTGTATGAAAATTCAAAAGTCCTAGTTTCTAAAATAATTTTGTACAAAAGGATAAATTTAAAAGACTTAAACTATTTGATTTCATGACTGTAAAGCTATAGTAATCAAGAGATCATGGGGGGCCGGGAGTGGTGCTGCACGCCTGTCATCCCAGCTGCTCAGGAGGCTGAGGCAGGAGGATCATGAGTTCAAAGCCGGCCTCAGCAAAAATGAGGTGCTAAGCTACTCAATGAGACTGGTCTCTAAATAAAATACAAAACAGGGCTGGGGATGTGGCTCAGTGGTAGAGTGCCCCTGAGTTCAACCCCTGGTACCAGGAAGAAAAAAAAAAAAAGAGAGAGTGTGGGGGATGGACACACAGATCAATGCAAAGTCAGTGGGCTTCCCACAAATGCCAGGGTGACTCAATGGGACTCTTTCCAACACATGGAACTGGAACAAATGGATATCCATATCCAAAAAAATGAACCTTAATCCTTAACTCACACCACAAAAAATTAACATGAAGTCAGTCACAGACCTCAGTATGAAAGCTGAAATTATAAAGTTTTTAAGAGGGATGACAAAATCCTCATTGACATTGGGTTAGACAGAGCACACAAAAAGCATAAGTATAAAAGAAAGAAAAATATTAAGATGGAATTCATTAAAATTAAACATCTTGCTATTTGAAAGTCATTGTTAAGAAACTGAAAAGACATGATAAAGCTTGAGGTAAATATCCGCAATTGCTATATAAGGATTTTTTTTAACAATAAGGCAAACAATTGAGTCCAAAATGGATAAAACATTTGAATAAACACTTGACCAAAGGTATATGAATGACAAAACACATGTGTAAATTGCCCCACATCATTAGTCATCAGGGATGTGCAAGTTAAAGCCACAGTGAGATATCACCCTAAGCACACTAGAAGGGCTACAATTGAAAATCATACCAAGTATTGGCCAGAACCTGGAATAACTGCTACATCCACACCTCAGTGACAGGAATGTAAAATGTTACAAACATTTTGGAAAAGTCAGTTTCTTATAAACTTAAACTTATATTCCACGGATCCCATTCTTATTTATCTAAGAGAAATGATCAATATATCTTCACATAGATTGGTATACCAAAGCTTATCTAGCAGCTTCATTTGTAATAGCCTCTGGATTTGTTTCCTGAGGTTGTTAGAACACATCACCGCAAACTTGGAGGTTTAAAACAACTTGAATTTATTCTCTCACAGTTTTAGAGGCCAGAAATCCAAAATTAGTTTCCATAACCTAAAATCAAGGTTTTGGCATGAGGGTGCTCCTTGTGCAGGATCTAGGGGATAAATCCTGTGTCCCCTAGACTCAAGGGACCACAGGCATTCCTTGATGTGTAGCTGTATCCAGCTCTTTCAAATTCCTGTCTGCTCTATTTTCACCTCTCCTTCTCCTTTATGTGTGTCAAATTTCCCTCTGCATTCCTCTTATAAAGACAAGTATGATAGCACTCATCCTGATAATCCAGCTTAATCCCATCACCCCCTGAGATCTTTAATCATATTTGCAAATGTGCTTTTTCCAAGTAAAGTCACATGGAGTCCAAGGATTAGTATATGAATATCTTTTAATGAGCCATTTTTTAAACCCACCATGATCTCGACCTAGAAATAACTCAAATGTTCATCAACTAGTGAAAAGATAAACAAGTCTGAAATATGCAATACAACAGACTACTATTCAGTAATAAAAAGCAATGAACTACTTATACATGCGTACATAAGTCTTAAAAATATTATGCTGTGTAAAGAGAGTCATACAAAAAGGCAAATTCTGATGTATTCATATAAAATTTTTAGAAAAGGCACAGTTGCTGGAACAGAAATCAAACAAATAGTTTCATGAGGCAGAGGTGAGGAAAGAAACTGATTGCAAAAGGGATTTGGGGGAACTTTCTAGCATGACTTTAAATACTAAAAAATACATTTTTGTTGGAGATTCCAGGAATGCATTCATTTGTTAAAACCCACTAAACTGTATTTAAAAGTGCATGAATTTAAAAATGTAAATTATGCATCAATGAAGCTGGTTTTAAGAAGAAAAGGACTATAGATCCAAGAAATTTAAAAATCTAGAATACTTGATTATTTTTTAAAGAAAATATAACTCAAATAGAGTCAAGAAGAAATAGAAAGTTTAACTAGAGCAATAAATATGGAGTAAATTGAGGAGTTTGTGAAGACACCCTCTGTCACTCCCCGTCTTATCTGAATTACACCAGAAGAATGAAAAGTCTATCTGTTTGCAGGTGATTTATCTCAAATGGGACAGAATTTCTATACAACTTAAATTGTTTTAGTGCATAGAAAAAGAACAAATAACACGTTTTTGATTTATTTAATTAAATTGATTTAACCCAATACAAAAATTTGATGATAGCACAAAAATGAAAACTATCAAATAATGTGCTTATGAATAAGCCATCAATAAAACATTAGCAAATCAAGACCATTCACATGTGAAAAGAACAACACACTCTGCTTAAATAGGGCTCATGCCAGAAATACAAGATAAGTTTGAGGAAATAAGAAAAACAGACAGAAGTCTGGGCATGGTGGCACATACCTGCGGTCTCAGTTACTTGGGAGGCTGAGGTAAGAGGATGGCTTGAGCCCTAGAGCTGGAGGCTGGCCTGGGCATCAGAGTGAGATCAGCTCTCAAAACCAAAAAACAAAACCAACCAAAACAAATCACGTAGAGAGTAGTTAACTTTGAACATTAGCTTCCCCATTTCCCAAATCCCCAGGAAAGAGGAGTTATATTAGGTGGTGGTTGGGGGCAACTTCTTACAGTACTGCTTCTTTTTAGGGTTCAAAAGGTGGATGAAGCCCAGTCCCAAAGGAGTTACTTTGTGGGGTGAGTAGTGGTGGAGAAGAGTTTCTGATGCACTCTCCTTAGACCTCTTCCACCCTCACCCCTTCTGCTTCCTGGGATTGGACACAGGCAGGAGTTTGATCTTCCAGGTCACTAACTGACCAAGAAGGCAATATCTACAGTGCAAAATGAGCTCAGATCCAAATACAGCAGTTTAGAATCATAGCTATTTCAAACAAAAATAACATATAGTCAGAGTACAGATTCATTCAGAAGGAGAAATATTAGAAGAGATGAATTGATAATTTAAACTTAGAATACTAAGCTAAAACTGATAAGAGAAGATATTAGCTGTTATGGTTTAAATATTAGGTGTCCCCCCAAAAGCTCATGTGTGAGACAATGTAAGAAAATTTAGGGATGAAATGATTGGGTTATGAAAGTTTTAACCTAATTAGTACATTAACTTCCTGATAGGGATTAACTGGGTGGTAGGATGTGGAAGAGGTGGGTTCCTAGAGGTGTACCTTGGGGTACAAATTTTGTCTTTATTGATCGAGTCTCTCTAGTGGTCCGGTTCTGAGTCACTTTTCTCCACCATATTCTTTCACCATGATGCTCTGACCCACCTGGAGCCTGAGAAATGGAGCTGGCCATCTGTGAGACTGAGACCTCTGAATCTATGAGTGCCAAATAAACTTTTCCCCTTCTAACATCGTGCTTGTTAGAGCTTTTGGTTGCATCAATGAAACAACTGACTAAAACATTAACAATATCTAATACATGAAAACACGAACCAGAAAACAAACAAAAATCAAATAAAATGTTAGGTAAAGAAAATATAGTAGTTAGAATAAAGAATGAAATAGTTATAATTAATAGACTACATCTATATGGGTGGATGAATTAATAATTTGGAAGATCAGATTGAGATCATCTTCCTTAAGGAGACATTTTTCCAGAAGGAAAAGAAAATGATAAAGAAATATGAAAATAAAAGCCACGACACATGAATATGAAAGTAGAAGTGTTAATATCCAGATACTAGAAGTCTAGGGAAGAAAGAAAAATTTAAAAAGAAGCACAAGGACTATTAGAAGAAATATTGATGGTAAAATTTTTAGAGTTAAGCAGAGGAAAGGAAGAGGTAGAGAATGAGGAAGGGGATGAATGGAAGGAGAAGGGAAACATGAAGGAGAAGAAAGGCTTTAGACTAAAGAGGCTGCTGAAAATAGATAGGAAAAATGAAATAGGGAGGTGAAATTTAAGAATAGCAAGAGTAAGGGAAAATTCTCAAAATTTCCAGTAAGAGAGAGTAGTTTATACATAAAGGAACAAGAGTCATATTGATTGTTAGACATTTTTCAAACAAACATTGGGCACAGGAAATTATAAAAGTATTACTTTAAAATATTACAAGGAGAGAACTTGGACTCTAGAATTTTATATGTAGCCACATCATCATTAGGACAGGACAACACTAGCACAGGGGGAAGCCTCATTAACTAATGGAATAGAGCAAGGAGCCCAGTCCAGCCCTAGACATGTGGAATTTGGGCAATGGATGGGCAAAGACACTAACATAACTCAGAAACAATGGCTACTCATATGGAAAAAGATGAAATTGGAATCGTGTCTTTTACTACATATGAAAATCTACTCAAGAGAGATTGAGGACTTGTGCATTAATATCCAACATTTAAAACCCATAAGAGAAAAATTTTTCTTAAAACACAAAAATATTGGTTATAAATGAGAAGACTGATATAATTATCTATATTCAAATTAAGAATCTTGGTTTCCAAAGAGACATACAAAAGAAACGAGGAAGGTAAAGTAGAAACTCAGAGAAGATATTTGCAATATATGGAGCTGATAGTGGGTTTGCTTTGAGAATAAAGAATTCTACAGATTAATTAGAAAAGTACATACAACCCGACAGAACATTGCCCAAAGGTGCGAACAGATATTTCACAGAAGAGGAAACACATATCTCCCCTATGTAGATGAAGAGATGCTTAACATCCTTAGTGATCAGAAAATGAAAATTAAGACTACAATGAGATAGCATTTAATAAAATCATCAACAGGCAGAAATTTAAAATTCTGACAATGCCAGAAGCTGTAGAGAATATGGATTCATAAGGTCTCTTTCTTTTATATTTCTGGTTGGAATTCAAATGGATACAATTAATGTAGAAACCAGTTTGGCATGCCTTCCTGAAGTTTTCTGTACTTTTTGAGTCAGTGGTTCTAGTCCTAGATGTATACCCAAGAGAAATGTGCATAGTGTAGTACAACAGGAAGCATGCATAACTCTCTCTCTCTCTCTCTCTCTCTCTATATATATATATATATATATACATATATATATATACACATACATACTGTTTTATATATGTATGTTTATATATAATTTTTTTTCAATATTTGTTTTTTAATTGTAGTTGAACACAATACCTTTATTTTATTTTTTTATTTTTATGTGGTGCTGAGAATTGAACCCAGGGCCTCGCATGTGTGAGGCAAGTGCTCTACTGCTGAGCCACAACCCCAGCCCCTATATATATAATGTTTATATATGTTTATATCATCAGAAATCTGGCAATTTAAAGGCCCATCAATAGAAAAGTGTCTGAGTACATTGATACAATCACATGATAAAATGTTACAGAAACAAACCAGATGAACTAAAGTGATTCACGGCCCTAAGGATAAATAACATAATGTTAAAAGAAAATTTTAAGTTGCCCCAAATTGCACTCAGCATACCACTTTTATGAAGTTAAAATAAAACATACAATTTAAATAAATGTGTATGTGCCCAAAAAAACTATTCAAAAAGAAAAATAAATAATGAATACAAAATTAGGGATGATCAACAGGACAGGCAGGGACACGGTAGAGGATGATTATGTGTGTAGATGAAGGTTCATGATTTCGTTTGGGGTGGTGGTTTCATTCATGAATTTATACATAAAGGATTCATGAATTTATACATAAATTTATATGTAATTATTAAAACTAACTAGAACTATCCATTTTAATTATTTATTGTTGACTATCAAGCCACCCAAGCTTAATGGCTTAAAATAAGTTGTTATTGTTATGCCTCATGGTTCTTGAAGTATAAATAGGGCACAGAGGGGCTTATCTTTGACCTACAATGCCTAGGGTCTCAGCTGGGATAAGTCTAATAGTTGGGGTCTATAACAGCTGGAGGTTGTCCAGGTATCTGTCCATTTCTGTTTATGCGGTTGGCTTAGGCTTCCTCACAGCATGGCAGCCTTGGGAGAGTTGGCTTTCTAAGATAGTGGCTCAAGATGCTCAGGGTAACTACACTGAGAAGCCCAGGGGTTATCTTCAAGGCTTCTGTGTTAGTTAACTTTTCTTGGCTGTGACCGAAATACTTGACAAGAACAACTTTGGAGGAGATAAAGTTTATTTTGGTTCAGTTTCAGAGGTTCAGTCCATGGCTGGCCGACTCCATTGCTCTGGGTCTAAGTGAGACAGAACATCATGATGGAGAGACATGGCAGAGGACCACTGCTCAGTTAATGGCAGTCAGAAAGGAGAGAGAGAGAGAGAGAGAGAGAGAGAGAGAGAGAGAGAGAGAGAGAGAGAGAATGAGAACAGGAGAGGAGAGGAGAGGAGAGAAGATAAATCCTTCCAGGGCTCACCCCCAGTGATCTACTTCCTACTTCTTCCAAGAAGGTCTGACCTCTAGTAGTCTATTCAGTTATCAATGGATTAATCCACTGATGAGGTGGGAGAGTCAAAGCCCTCATGATCCAAAAATTGCCTAAAAGCCCCACCTCTGAATCTTGCTTCATTGGAGACCATGCTTCCCATCATGAGTTTTTTGGGGACATTTCAGATCCAAACCATAATAAATTCTTATTACCTATCTTTAGAAATTAAGGCAAGACATGTTGGAGATTCGGGCCTACTTTTTCTTCCATTAGGTACAAGGTCTTTGGTTTAATTCCTAGGTCCTTGATCCACTTTGAGTTGAGTTTTGTGCATGGTGGTTTAATTTCATTTTGTTACATGTGGATTTCCAGTTTTCCCAGCACCATTTGTTGAAGAGGCTATCTTTTCTCCAAAGTTCATTTTTGGCACCTTTGTCTAATATAAGATAACTGTAGTTATGTGGGGTAGACTCTGTGTCCTCTATTCTGTACCATTGGTCTACAGGTCTATTTTGGTGTCAATACCATGCTATTTTTGTTACTATTGCTCTGTAGTATAGTTTAAGGTCTGGAATAGTAATGCCGCCAGCCTCACTCTTCTTACTAAAGATTGCTTTGGCTATTCTGGATCTCTTATTTTTCCAGATAAATTTCATAATTGCTTTTTCTATTTCTATAAGGAATGTCATCAGGATTTTAATGGGATTGCATTGAATCTGTATAGTGCTTTTGGCAGTATGGTCATTTTGACAATATTAATTCTGCCTATCCAAGAACAAGGTATATCTTTCCATCTTCTAAGGTCTTCTTTAATTTCTTTCTTTAGTGTGTTATATTTTTCATTATAGAGATCTTTTACGTTTTTTTTGTTAAGTTTATTCCCAAGTATTTAATTTTTTTGAGGCTATTGTAAATGGGGTGGTTTTCCTAGTTTCTCTTTCAGCGGGTTTGTCACTGATATACAGAAATGCCTTTGATTTATGGGTGTTAATTTTATATCCAGCTACTTTCCTGAATTCATTTATTAGTTCTAGAAGCTTTCTGGTGGAATGGTTTGGGTCTTCTAGCTATAGAATTATATCATCTGCAAATAGTGATAATTTGAGTTCTTCTTTTCCTATCCATATCCCTTTAATTTCTTTCTTAATAAGACACTTAAAGCAAAAGAATCAAAACAAAGAATCAATAAATGGGATAGATTCAAACTAAAAAGCTTCTTCTCAGCAAAAGAAACAATCAGTGAGGTGAATAGAGAGCCTAAAGAATAGGAGCAAATCTTTACCCCTCACACACCAGATAGAGCACTAATCTCTAGGATATATAAAGCACTTAAAAACCTTAACACCAAATAAAAACAAAAACAAAAACAAATAACCCAATCAATAAATGGGCCAAGGAACTGAATAGACACTTCTCAGAAGAGGATATACAATCAATCAACAAACATATGAAAAAATGTTCAACATCTTTAGCAATTAGAGAAATGCAAATCAAAACTACTCTAAGATTTCATCTCACTCCAGTCAGAATGGCAACTATCAAGAATACAAACAGCAATAAGTGTTGGAGAGGATGTGGGGAAAAAAGGCAGCCAATATGGAAAGCAGTATGGAGATTCCTTGCAAAACTTGGAATGGAACCACCATTTGACCCAAGTATCCCACTCCTTGGTTAATACTCAAAGGACTTAAGAACAGTGTACTACCGGGACACAGCCATATCAATGTTTATAGCAGCACAATTCACAATAGCTAAATTATGGAACCAACCTAGATGCCCTTCAGTAGATGAGTGGATAGGGAAACTTTGGTATATATACACAATGGAACATTACTCAACATTAAAAGAGTATAAAATTATGGCATTTGCTGGTAAATGGATGAAGTTGGAGAATATAATGCTAAATGAAGCAAGCCAATCCCAAAAAACCAAAGGCGGAATGTTTTCTTGGATATGAGGATGCTGACTCATCATGGTGATGGGGGGTGGAACATGAAAGGCATGAAGGAACTTTAGATAGGGCAAAGGGGAGGGAGGGGAAGGGAGGGGACAAGAGGGTAGGAATGACAGTGGAATGAGTTAGACATCATTACCCTAAGTACATGTATGAAGACACGAATGGTGTGAAAATACTTTGTGTACAAACAGTGACTTGAAAAATTGTGCTCTATATGTGTACTACGAAATGAATTGCATTCTGCCATCGTGTATAACAAATTAGAATAAATAAATAATTTAATAATAAAAGAAATTAAGGCAAGAGAAGGCATAGGCTACTTCTCAAAGGATGAATGATGTGAAATACAAAGAAGGGAGAAACTGATGGCAAACATCTTGGAGGCAAGCTAGTGCATGACCTACCTAACTAAATAAATGAATACATAAAAGCAGGTCATGCATGGACCAATGGAAGTGAGTCATGAACCAATGGTTATGATTAATCAATTTCTTGGCACCTGAGTTCCCCTGGGGGAAAAGAAAATCTAAAAATCAATGTTCTGAGTATTAGTATGTTAAAACATGAGATGGCAGTTTTATAAAGGTCAAAACTGGTCAAATACAATCAAGTTTATTGAATTCAATCTAGTAGCAATAATTACAGAAATAGATATCACATTCAATTTCTTTCTTTCTTTTTTGAGGTGATTGATAAGAATTGAACCCAGAAAAAAAAAAGAAGAAGAATTGAACCCAGTGCCTCAGCTATATCTCCAGACCCACATTTAATTTCCATATGGGAAGACTGTATCATAACTATATTAATCTCCTCCAATTAATTTATTAATTGAATATGAAGTTGACTAAACTCAATGATTTTTTTCAACTTGAAAAAAATGTTCTAAAATTTCTGCCAAGATTTGATATGAAAGAACAGTCAATAAAAATATGAAAAGGGAAGTAATGAGAAGTTAGTTGCTCTATCAAATAATAAAATATATTTTAAAACTATAATGAATAAAGTGATGTAGTAAAACATCCAAATATACAACTGTAAAAGTGAAAGAAAATAGAAAGTTCAAACCAAGACAAATGTTTCTAAGAAGTTAGTATAAAGATAAGATTTCCTATCAATAGTAAAGGGGTGGATTATCTGTTCATTGGTATTTGCAAATTGGCTTCTTTGTAAAGAAAAAATATGGTTGAATTCTCTATAGTTATTTCTTATAAAAAATAAACTTCACATTTATTATTTATTTCAATGAGAAAAATTATATCATTAATATCTTAAAAGAGAATATTGTATATTTTTCTTACTATCTCTGAAAGAAATACTTTCTACTCTTGGCACTAAAGCAAAAGCAATAAAGTAAGCTACTGATAGATTTGACTATGTAGAAAGAATAAATTCTTATTGTGAAGATTATTATGATGAAAAAATTAAAAGAAAAATATGGCAAATTGAGTCTGGCTGTAATCTCACTGGCTCAGGAGGCTGAGGCAGGAGGTTCACAAGTTCAAAGCCAGCCCCAGCAAAAACAAGGTGCTAGGCAACTCAGTGAGACCCTGTCTCTAAATAAAATACAAAATAGGGTTGGGGATGTGGCTCAGTGGTTGAGTGCCTCTGAATTCAATCCCCTGTACCAAAAGGAAAAAAAAAAAAAAAAAAAAACCACAGTCAAATGGAGATTCTTTTTTTTTTTTTTTTTTTTTTTTTACTGTTATCTGTGGAGCTCTTTATTGGCTTTATTTCTTAATACAGAGATAGTAGGAATCAAGCACTTTATTTTTTTTTTTTTTTTTTTTTTTAATTTTTTATTGTGGGTTGTTCAAAACATTACAAATTTCTTGACATATCATATTCCACACTTTGATTCTAGTGGGTTATGAACTCCCACCTTCACCCCATACACAAATTGCAGATTCACATCAGTTACACATCCATTGATTTACAAATTGCCATACTAGTGTCTGTTGTGCTCCGCTGCCTTTCCCATCATCCACCCTCCCCCCTCCCCACCTCTCCCCTCCCCTCCCCTCCTCTCTCTCTACCCCCTCCACTGTATAACCCTGAGGGTCTCCTTCCATTACCGTGCAATTTACCTTCTCTCTCCCTTTCCCTCCCACCTCTCATCCCTGTTAAATGTTAATCTTCTTCTCCTGTTCTTCGTCCCTACTCTGTTCTTAGTTACTTTCCTTATATCAAAGAAGACATTTGGCATTTGTTTTTTAGGGATTGGCTAGCTTCACTTAGCATAATCTGCTCTAATGCCATCCATTTCCCTGTAAATTCTATGATTTTGTCATTTTTTAATGCAGAGTAATACTCCATTGTGTATAAATGCCACATTTTTTTTATCCATTCATCTATTGAAGGGCATCTAGGTTGGTTCCACAGTCTTGCTATTGTGAACTGTGCTGCTATGAACATCGATGTAGCAGTGTCCCTGTAGCATGCTCTTTTTAGGTCTTTAGGGAATAGACCAAGAAGGGGAATAGCTGGGTCAAATGGTGGCTCCATTCCCAGCTTTCCAAGAACTCTCCATACTGCTTTCCAAATTGGCTGCACCAATCTGCAGTCCCACCAGCAATGTACAAGTGTACCCTTTTCCCCACATCCTCGCCAGCACTTGTTGTTGTTTGACTTCCTAATGGCTGCCAATCTTACTGGAGTGAGATGGTATCTTAGGGTGGTTTTGATTTGCATTTCTCTGACAGCTAGAGATGTTGAGCATTTTTTCATGTACTTGTTGATTGACTGTATGTCCTCCTCTGTGAAGTGTCTGTTCAGGTCCTTGGCCCATTTGTTGATTGGGTTGTTTGTTCTCTTATTGTCTAATTTTTTGAATTCTTTGTATACTCTGGATATTAGGGCTCTATCTGAAGTGTGAGGAGTAAAGATTTGTTCCCAGGATGTAGGCTCCCTATTTACCTCTCTTATTGTTTCTTTTGCTGAGAAAAAACTTCTTAGTTTGAGTAAGTCCCATTTGTTGATTCTAGTTATTAACTTTTGTGCTATGGGTGTCCTATTGAGGAATTTGGAGCCCGACCCCACCGACTGTAGATCGTAGCCAACTTTTTCTTCTATCAGACGGCGCGTCTCTGATTTGATATCAAGTTCCTTGATCCATTTTGAATTCACTTTTGTGCATGGCGAGAGAAAGGGATTCAGTTTCATTTTGTTGCATATGGATTTCCAGTTTTCCCAGCACCATTTGTTGAAGATGCTATCCTTCCTCCATTGCATGCTTTTAGCCCCTTTATCAAATATAAGATAGTTGTAGTTTTGTGGATTGGTTTCTGTGTCCTCTATTCTGTACCATTGGTCCACACGCCTGTTTTGGTACCAGTACCATGCTGTTTTTGTTACTATTGCTCTGTAGTATAGTTTGAAGTCTGGTATCGCTATACCGCCTGATTCACACTTCTTGCTTAGCATTGTTTTTGCTATTCTGGGTCTTTTATTTTTCCATATGAATTTCATGATTGCTTTCTCTATTTCTACAAGAAATGCCATTGGGATTTTGATTGGCATTGCATTAAACCTATAGAGAACTTTTGGTAATATCGCCATTTTGATGATGTTAGTTCTGCCTATCCATGAGCAGGGTATATTTTTCCATCTTCTAAGATCTTCTTCTATTTCTCTCTTTAGGGTTCTGTAGTTTTCATTGTATAAGTCTTTCACCTCTTTTGTTAGGTTGATTCCCAAGTATTTTATTTTTTTTGAAGATATTTTGAATGGAGTGGTTGTCCTCATTTCCATTTCAGAGGATTTGTCGCTGATATACAGGAATGCCTTTGATTTATGCGTGTTGATTTTAAATCCTGCCACTTTGCTGAATTCATTTATTAGCTCTAATAGTTTCTTTGTAGAGCCTTTTGGGTCTGCTAGATATAGAATCATATCATCTGCAAATAGTGATAATTTAATTTCTTCTTTTCCTATTTTTATGCCTTTAATTTCTTTCGTCTGTCTAATTGCTCTGGCCAGTGTTTCGAGAACTATGTTGAAGAGAAGTGGAGAGAGAGGGCATCCCTGTCTTGTTCCAGATTTTAGAGGGAATGCCTTCAGTTTTTCTCCATTCAGAATAATGCTAGCCTGAGGCTTAGCATAGATTGCTTTTACAATATTGAGGTATGTTCCTGTTATCCCTAGTTTTTCTAGAGTTTTGAACATAAAGGGATGCTGTACTTTGTCAAATGCTTTTTCCGCATCTATCGAGATGATCATATGGTTCTTATTTTTAAGTCTATTGATGTGGTGAATAACATTTATTGATTTCCGTATATTGAACCAGCCTTGCATCCCAGGGATGAATCCTACTTGATCATGGTGTACAATTTTTTTTATATGTTTTTGTATCCGATTCGCCAGAATTTTATTGAGGATTTTTGCATCTAGGTTCATTAGAGATATTGGTCTGTAGTTTTCTTTCTTTGAAGTGTCTTTGTCTGGTTTAGGTATCAGGGTGATGTTGGCCTCATAGAATGAATTTGGAAGTTCTCCCTCCTTTTCTATTTCCTGAAGTAGCTTGAAAAGTATTGGTATTAGTTCTTCTTTAAAGGTTTTGTAAAATTCTGCTGTATACCCATCGGGACCTGGGCTTTTCTTAGTTGGTAGTCTTTTGATGGTTTCTTCTATCTCCTCAATTGATATTGGTCTGTTTAGGTTTTCTATATCCTCCTGACTCAATCTGGGCAGATCATATGACTTAAGAAATTTATCTATGCCTTCACTATCTTCTAATTTATTGGAGTATAAGGATTCAAAATAGTTTTTGATTATCTTCTGTATTTCTGAAGTGTCTGTTGTGATATTGCCTTTTTCATCCCGTATGCTAGTAATTTGAGTTCTCTCTCTTCTTCTCTTCACTAGCATCGCTAAGGGTCTGTCGATTTTGTTTATTTTTTCAAAGAACCAACTTTTAGTTTTGTCAATTTTTTCAATTGTTTCTTTTGTTTCGATTTCATTAATTTCAGCTCTGATTTTAATTATTTCTTGCCTTCTACTTCTTTTGCTGTTGTTTTGCTCTTCTTTTTCAAGGATTTTGAGATGAAGTATGAGATCATTTATTTGTTGGTTTTTTCTTTTTTTAAGGAATGAACTCCAAGCAATGAATTTTCCTCTTAGAACTGCTTTCAATGTGTCCCATAGATTCCGATATGTTGTGTCTATGTTTTCATTTATCTCTAAGAATTTTTTAATTTCCTCCTTGATGTCTTCTATAACCCATTGATCATTCAGTAACCTATTGTTCATTCTCCAAGTGATGTATGCTTTTTCCTTCCTTCTTTTATCGTTGATTTTCAGTTTCATTCCATTATGATCAGATAAGATGCATGGTAATATCTCTACTCCTTTATATTGTCTAAGAGTTGCCCTGTGACATAATATATGATCTATTTTTGAGAAGGATCCATGTGCTGCTGAGAAAAAAGTGTAACTGCTTGATGTTGGGTGGTATACTCTATATATGTCAATTAGGTCTAGGTTATTAATAGTGTTATTGAGTTCTATAGTTTCCTTATTCAACTTTTGTTTGGAAGATCTGTCCAGTGGCGAGAGAGGTGTGTTGAAGTCTCCCATGATTATGGTGTGGTGGTCTATTAGACTCTTGAACTTGAGAAGAGTTTGTTTGACGAACATAGCTGCACCATTGTTTGGGGCATAAATATTTATGATTGTTATGTCTTGTTGGTGTATGGTTCCCTTAAGCAGTATGTAGTGTCCCTCTTTATCTCTTTTGATTAACTTTGGCTTGAAATCTATTTTATTTGATATGAGTATGGACACGCCTGCTTGTTTCCGAAGTCCATATGAGTGATATGATTTTTCCCAACCTTTCACCTTCAGCCTATGTATGTCTTTTCCTATCAAATGCGTCTCCTGTAGGCAGCATATTGTTGGGTCTTGTTTTGTGATCCATTCTACTAGCCTGTGTCTCTTAATTGGTGAGTTTAAGCCATTAACATTTAGGGTTATTATTGAGATATGGGTTGTTCTTCCAGCCATATTTGTTTATTTCTGTTACTAAACATTGTTTGTTTTCCTCTTTGATTGTTTCCCCCCCCCCCTTTACTGTCCTACCTCCCACTGTTGGTTTTCATTGTTATTTTCCATTTCCTCTTCCTGTAATACTTTGGCTAGGATGTTTTGAAGAGATGGTTTTCTAGCTGCGAATTCTTTAAACTTTTGTTTATCGTGGAAGGTTTTAATTTCATTCTCCATCCTGAAGCTTAATTTCGCTGGATACACAATTCTTGGTTGGAACCCATTATCTTTCAGTGTTTGAAATATGTTATTCCAGGATCTTCTAGCTTTCAGAGTCTGTGTTGAAAGATCAGCTGTTATCCTGATTGGCTTGCCCCTAAATGTAATCTGCTTCCTTTCTCTTGTAGCTTTTAAAATTCTCTCCTTATTCTGTATGTTGGGCATCTTCATTATAATGTGTCTAGGTGTGGATCTCTTATGATTTTGCACATTCGGCGTCCTGTAGGCTTCTAGGATTTGGGATTCTGTCTCATTCTTCAAGTCTGGGAAGTTTTCTTGTATTATTTCATGGAATAGACTACTCATTCCTTTGGTTTGGAGCTCTGTACCTTCCTGTATCCCAATGACTCTTAAGTTTGGTCTCTTAATGTTATCCCATATTTCTTGGATGTTCTGCTCATGGTTTCTTAACAGTCTTGCTGAGCTGTCTATGTTCTTTTCCAGTTGAAATACTTTGTCTTCATTGTCTGATGTTCTATCTTCTAAGTGTTCTACTCTGTTGGTAGTATTCTCCATTGAGTTTTTAAGTTGGTTTATTGCTTCCTGCATTTCTAGGATTTCTGATTGCTTGTTTTTTATAACCTCTATCTCCCTGTATAGTTGATCCTTTGCTTCCTGGATTTGTTTGCGTAATTCGTTGTCGAAGTGATCTTTCATTGTCTGATTTTGCTGTTTAATGTCTTCCTTGATACTCCAGATCATCTGAAGCATGTATATCCTGAATTCTTTATCTGACATTCCATCTGCTGCAGCTGTTACCTCTTCTAAAGTTGCGTTGACCTGCATTGCTTGTGGTCCTTTCTTTCCTTGTCTTTTCATACTGCTTGCGTATCTTTCCTGCAGGTGCGGGCGGCGGCTCTGCTCTCTCCTTATTCCAATTGGGGTGTCGTGGCTACCACGCCGGCAGGTCACTGGGCCTGTTCTGGGAGCTGGTGGCGGCTCTGTTCTGCCCCTACTCCAATTGGGGTGACGTGTCTGTCGTACCAGCAGGCCACTGGGCCTGTCCTGCTGGTCGGTCGCAGATCTGCCCACCTTTCGGGCACGAGTGGAGGCTCTGCTTTGCCCCTACTCCAATTGGGGTGTCGTGACTACCCCGCCTGCAGGATGCTGGGTCTGTTCCTGGCAAGGGAGGCGACTCTGCTCTGTCACTACTCCAATTAGGGTGGTATTTGTATCCCGCCGGCAGGCTCCTGGGCCTGATCCGCAGGTCTGTTGTAGGTCTGCCTACCTTGAAGGCGCGGGCGGCGGATCTGCCCTGCCCCTCCTACCACGCCTGCGGACCCCTGGGCCTGATCTGCAGGTTGATCACTGGTCTGCTCACCCTGCGGGCACGGGTGGCGGTTCCGCTCCACCCCCACTCCAATTGGGGTCACGTGACCACCACACTGGCAGGGCCTGATCCGGGCGTGGGATAAGGATCTGCTCTGCCCCTACTCGAGTTGGGGTGACGTGTGTACCACACTGGCAGGCCCCTGGGCCTGACCCGCCAGGCTGTCACAGGTCTGTTTACCTTGCAAGCGCGAAGGGCGGCTCTGCCCTGCCCCTCCTACCACGCCCATGTACTACTGGGTCGTGGGTCTGCCCACCTGGCGGGTTTGGGTGGCGGCTCCGCTCCGCCCCCTCTCCAATTGGGGTCACGCGGTCACCACGCTGGCGAGCCGCTGGGCCTGCTCCGGGGGCTGGCGGCGGCCCGGCTCCTTCCCTCTGGCTCGAGGACAAATTGAGGAGACTCGGGTGACTGAGCCTCACCCCCCTTACCAGGAGACCAACTGCTTATGTCACCGCTGGTATTGATGAAGATCTCTCCTCCACCGCTTTCTGCTGACATCAGATCTCTGCCATGTTGGTATCCTATGCGAATGGCAGCATTTCGTTCCCCTTGCCAGGCAACCCAAGCAATGGGTGAGTCCTGACCTGCCCTCAGCAGGACCCGGACCGAGACACAGTTTCCGCGGGCTCCCAGCCCCGGTCCAGGGAAGTTCCGGGAGCCGGAACTCGGCCGCTCCGTGCTCGGTGTAAGCTCCTATAAGTGTAGGCTCCAAGAAGCAGCCCCCGCGGGCTCAGTTCCGGGAGCCGGAATTCGGCCGCTTAGTGTTTGGTGTATGCTCTGATAGTAGCAGGGTCCAAGAAGCAGCCTCCGCAGGCTCCGCAGCCCGGAGCCAGGGCGGTTCCGGGACGGCTCCGGGAGCAGGGACTCGGCCGCCCCGCGCTCCGTGTTCACTCCGATAAGATCAGATTTTAAGAAGCCCCCAGGCGCTGAACCCTAGCAATCTGTCTGCAAGCCGCAGGCGAATTGCAGCCTGAAATTACCTGTTCTATGGCTGAATGAGCTGCGGTCAGTCAAAAACAGGTGTGGTGACGTCAGTTTACCAACATGGTGGCTGCTGGCCTCCTCTGTGGTCTGACCGGTGTGGAGAACCGAGATGGACCGCTTCCTTCCCCGTCTCGAACCCAGAATTCAGCCCTGAGTGCGGTGCTTGCGCGGCTGGCAGAAACTGCAGCACTGTAACCCTGCGTCTCTATCCCAGCGCGCCTTGCAGACTCCAGCCGCGGGGCGATTCGCTGAATAAGCAGTTTTACCCTCCGTGCGACAAACCTCTCGCGTTTAAGTCCCCGTAGCCGATCCTCATGCGATGGAAATCCTTCCTCCAGGTTCCGGCGCACCCCACTATTGCTGGAAATTCCCAACAAGATATCCTTCAGCCGTCCTGACTTGTCACACTCCCACACAGTGAAGCAGCACACGGGGGTAATGCACTCCCCTCGCCGCCATCTTCCCTCCTACCAAATGGAGATTCTTTTTGCAGTAAAAATATACAAAGTGTTCTTAAAAATCAGTAAGAAAATGAACGGCCTAATTGTAAAATAGGAAAATTAGCAGGTGCAGGCCATTTCACAAAACTAAAACTCAACAAATATGTTAAAAACTGATATTCAGTATTAATAAACGCAAAATGGGATCCCCCCTTAACAAACTAGCTAAGATTTAAAGGAAGAAATAAACCTGTCAGGATATAGAGAGATGGGCACTTCCATAACCCACTGATTTGCGCATTCATCAGTACAACCCTCCTGGAGGGCCAGCCGACCCATCTAGGAGATGCTTTGAGTTAAATATGGTGAAATAAATACAGGGCTTTTCCTCTGCCGTCTCTGAAAACCCCACTAGACTGACAACATTAAAAGAGAAGTGCAAAGTCACAAGAAGAAGACATTGGGATAAAGTTGTCAACACAGTTTGGGGAGTTGAAACACCAGGTGCATGAAGAGAAAATGTCAAACGGAACACGTGTGTTCAATTTTGCTTTCCCACCCCACCCCAAATCCCAGTAAAGTTACAGTGAGAGGATGGTTTTAAAAGGCTTGAACCCACAAGGCTGGGGAGAATGGGAGACGAGAAAGGAGCAACACAAGTCCATGAGCTGCAAGGTCAGTAGACGAGGTGCAATTTACTCACCTGGATTTTGCCCCAGAATCTTAAAGACCCAAGAAATGGAGGTGAGGGAGGGGATGTGTGTGGCTCACATGAAAGCTGTTTAAGAGGCAGTGAGACCTCAAGGTCTCTTCTCCAAATCTGCACCCTTGAGTGCCTACCTCCTTCCCACCCTGGCAGGTAACAGAAGCTCTGTTCTCTGAAGTCTGCTGTTGGGGTTCCTTGATTTGTGGCCCTATAATGACAGCCTCTGCCTCTGTGGCCACATTGCTTCCTCTCTGTATGATCCCTCTGCCCTCTCATCCAAGGACTGTGATAGCTTTTAAGTCTCTCTCAAAGAATCCAGGATAATTCCCTCATCTCAGAATTTTATTTCATCTCATCTGCAAGGATTCCTTTTCCAAATAAATTAATGTAAATTTATAGGTTCCAAGAATTAGGATATGAATGTCTTTTGGTGACATTTTCCAGTCTGCCACATATGCTAAATTAAATGTATTGATTTCTGAATGTTAAACCAACTTTACGTTCCTGGAATAAACTCCCCTTGGCTGTGCTGTGTCAGCCGTATTAGAGATACATTGCTGGATTCCATTTGCTAAAAATTTTAAAGGATCTTTTTAGGCTTAACATTGTAAGTAGCATTATACGTATCATGCAGGATATTGGTTTGACGTATTTTGTAGTCTTTGTTAGGTTTAGATATCACAGTTGAGGTGTCAGTTCTTACTTCCTGTATTTTAAAGAAACTAGTTTTTGGTGTCATTGATTTTCCTTATCGTTTTTCTGTTTCCTTTTAAAATTTAGCAAGTGAATTTAGTCTATTTAACTGATTTGAATTAAAATTTTAAAAAGTTTTTAAAGGTAGAAGCTTAAATCATTAGTTTGCAATCTCTTTTTGACATTTTAAAATTTTTATTATTTATTTATTTATTTATTTATTTGGTATCAGGGATTGAATCCAGGGGTGCCTAACCTAACCACATCTCCAGCCATTTTTTAATTTTTAAATTTTGAGACAGGGTGTTATTTTTTTGAGCCATTATTTAGAAATATGTTTCTGTAACAATCACATTTTGTCATTGTGTTCTAATTTTACAGCATTATAAACAGAGATCGTAGTTTGTAATTATAGTGATTCTTTGAATTGTGTTTGGTTTCCTTTACGCTCTGGCGTGTAATCAGTTGTTGTAAATCATTCATGTATGCTTAAACAAAAACCTATATATCTTCTGATTGTGAATGCTGAGTTCTAGAAACATCCATTAAATCAAGCTTCTTTAGTGTGTTGTGCGAATCCTATACATCTTATTGATTTTTATTCTTCTTTAGCCGTAAGTAGTTGAGATGTGTTGAAAGTGTTCACTTCTGTTGGTGGATTTGTCCCTTCTCCCTGTATCTGTCATCTATTTGAATAGGTATAAACAGTTCAGTGCATTAAACTTTTTCTCATTATGAAGTAATTTTTTAATCCTTAATGATGCTTGGAATCTTAAAGTTTCTTTTGTTGATTTAGCTTTCTCCCTGTATCTTCTTCGAATTGGCTTAGAGATTTTTATCTTCATTTTACTTTCAGCCTTCCTCTGTCTTCCTGTTTGATATCTGCCATTTTATAACAGAACATAGATAAGATTTTCTAAAGTTGAATCTGACCATATCTATCATTTAGCAAGTGAATTTAGTCTATTGAACTCTATGGGAATTACCTTTCTCTTTAAAATCGAGTTTTGTGGCTGATTACTCTGTTTTTCTGTCATAATGCCAACATTTGTATTTGTCCTCAGGGATACCTCTTTTTACATAGTTATTTATGTTTCATCTTTTCTAGTTTTATGTTTCAGAATTTTTTGTTTTCTGATTCTTTCAGTTTGCTTTTTATTTATTTATTTATTTAAACTTTTACCTAGGGATAGATTTTGTTTTATTTTTATATCCCTAGAAATTATGACTCAGCATATCTTAGGGAAAGGGCAAAAGGGATTTTGGTTACTACAAGACAAAACAAAATCTCTCAACTAACAACTGACAATGGTTTCTAACCCTAATTAGAAACCATTGAGTTGGAGGAAATGTCTATTCATTATTGACAAATTAAAGGACATGAATTCTGCTTTATCCAGTCGTTTTTTTTTGTGTGTGTGTGTGCCTGGATTAGAAGACTTAATAATGTTAAGATGATGATACTACCTAAAGCTATCTACAAAGACAATGCAGTCCTTATCTGAATCCTAATAACATTTTTTTCAGAAATAGACAAATCCACTGTAAAACTGACATGGAATCTCAAGGGATCCTGAGTTGTCAAAACAATGTTGGAAAAGAAAAACGAGCTGGAAGTTTCACATTTGATGTTTTTAAAACCTACCATAAAACCACAGCAATGAAAACAGAATAGTACTCCCGTAAAGATACACATACACACCCATGGAATAGAACCCAGAAAAAAACCTTCACATTCATCCTTCAGTAAGGATGCCATATGCACTCAAAAAAGAAAAGACAAAAGTCCCCATGCAAAAGAAAGCAAGTGGACATTTACATTATACTATATACACAAATTAACTCAAAATGGATCAAAGATCTCAATGTAGCAACAAAAACTATAAAACTCTTGGAAGAAAACAGGGCAGAGGGTCCATGACATTTAACTTGGTAATTCTTTTTTTGGACATGATACCCAAAGCATAGGCAATAAAATAAAAAATAAATAAAAGGAATTTTAACAAATTTAAAATATTTTATACATCGAAAAGGCACTATCACCTGGATGAAAGGGAAACTCGTGGAATGGGAAGAAATAATTTGTATGTCATATATTTAATAAGGGATTACTCTACGGAATTTGTAAAGAATTCTTATAATGCAACAAAAATCAAACAACCTGATTTACAAACAAAGAACTTGAGTAGGCATTTCTGCAAAGAAGATATACATAAGGTCAAAAAACACATGGAAAGGTACTTAACTAATCTTTGGGGGAAAAAATCAAAACCCATAATGAGATACTCTTTCGCATCCATTAGAATGCCTAGTACCCAAAACAAACAGAACCCTCCAAAACTCCAACAGAAGGTAACAAATATTGGCAAGGGTGTGGAGAATTAGAAACCTTCTGCATTGCTGGTGGAAATATAAAATAGCACAGCGGCTATGAAAAACAGTATTGTGGTCTCTCCAAAAAATATGCATAAAATCAGCATATGTTTTAGCAGTTCCATGTCTGAGTATATATACCCTAAAGAACTGGAAGCAGAAACTCAAACAAATATATGTGCAGCCACATTCATAGCATCAGTATTCACAACATTCAAAAGGTAGAAGCAACTCAATGTCCATTGATGGGTGAAGGTGTATACATACAACAAAACATTATTCTGCTTTAAAAAGGAAAGAAAGTCTGACATGTTCTGCCATAGGATGAACCTTGAGATCAACATGCTAAGGGAAATATGCTAGTCATGAAAGAACAAATGCTATGTGATTCCACTTAAATGCAATACTTAGAGGAGTCAAAGAAATAGAGGCAGGAAGTAGAGTAAGGGTGGTGAGGGGCTGGGGATAGGGAGGAGTGGGCAATCCGAATTTAATGGGTACAGAGTTTCCATTTGGGAAGATGAAAAATTTCTGGGGGTGAATGGCGGTGATTGTGGTGACAACAATGTGCATGTGCTGAAAGCTACTGAGCTGGAGTGGTTAAGAGAGGAATTTTATGTTATGCACACTTTACCACAATAATTTTTAAAAAGCATCCTATATGTCTAAAAGTTTCTCTCTCTCTCTCTCTCTCTCTCTCTCTCTCTCTCTCTCTCTCTCTCACACACACACACACACACACAAGCACAATTTATGCTCATCCTCACTGTAGACCAATAAAATCATTATTCTGGGGTAGCAGTACTTACGTTAAAGCTCCATTGCTGATTCTAATGTGATGCCAGTGTGGGGAATACCTGACCTAAATTATAGATCTGAATGATGGAAGAATAAGTTCCTGACTTTGGTATTTTTAACTCCATTCTGTTTTGTGAGTATGGTTACAAAATAAAAATTGTGTTTAAGATAATTTTTCTAGGATCTGGCTGTATTTTAGTAGAAGGGCTCTTTAAAGTTTAAATTTAGAATTTTATACCCAGCCAAATAATCAATCTTGAGGGTAGAATAAAAACATCTGAACCCATAAGATATTAATAAAAGAGCCATGGTATGGTGGATCCGAGTACTGACATACCGACACAAGGAAACCCCCAAGATAAAATACAGTGGAAGATGGCTTGAGATGGCGACCTCATTTAGAGAGGTTTTGTGGTTCTCTCAGGAAGTTTGGGGAGAATTGGCAATATGGTCTGAGAAAGCTAGGTAAATAAAAAATGAGGCAATTATTGACTCCAGGAAGGACTGAAAATTGCATTGAAAAAGAAATGTAATCATAACATCCTACCCAGCTCATATGAGGAAATGAAGTGTTGTCATTCAACGCTATTAGAGGGCCAGGGAAAGGAGAAACGTTTGTGGAGGTAGAACAGCACGTCCTTTACATCTTCCCTAGTAGGAAGTCAATGGATGATGTCTAAATTTTATTGATCTAGAAAATAGAACATAAATTATTTAAATGTCTGTGGTTAAATATCTGAAATCAAAGGGATGCCAGGGGAACGGGTGGAAGGCGGAAGGTCAGTGTTAGTTTTTACCACGAGTTTTTTGACTTTTGCTTTTAAAATTATGTTTAGAGTATTCCTCTATTTGAAGAAACATTTTAAAAGTATGTCAGTACATAGAGAAAAATCATAGAGATGTTCACTGCAATATTGTTTATAGTGAGAAAAACTGATATCTCCTCAGGGAGATAATTAATTTGAGTGTATATCTTATATGCAGTACTTCTGCAAATGAAAATATAGTTTAAGAAGACAATAGAAGATAAGTGGGTCATTGCTGTAGAAGTTCAAGGACCACTAGAACTTTCTGACTGGGACTGGTCAGGAGGAGAAGGTGAGAGTTTTTCTTGACTGGTATGATTGGACTATAAAGCTAGGACAGGGTGTCTCAGTTTTGTATCCCTGTCTCAGAATACCTGATATCAGGTAATGTATAAAGAAGAGATTATAAAACTCCACATCATGTATAACCACAAGAATGGGATCCTAATTAGAATAAGTTCTACTCCATGTATGTACAATACATCAAAATACACTCTGCTGTCATGTATATCTAAAAGAAACAAAAAAAGAAGAGGAGGAGGAGGAGGAAGAGGAGGAGGAGGAGGAGGAGGAGGAGGAGGAGGGCGGCCCAGGATGCACATCTGTAATCCTATGGATTGGGAGGCTAAGGCAGGAGGATCCAAATTCAAAGCCAGCCTCAGCAACTTAGCAAGGCCCCAAGCAACTTAGTGAGATCCTATCTGAAAATAAAATATAAAAAGGACTGGGGAAGTTGCTCAGTGGTTAAACACCCCTGGGTTAAATCTCTTGGTATCAAAAAAAAAAAAAAAAAAAAAAAGAAAAAGAAAGAAAGAAAAAAGAAAAAGCACCAAACAGCATGGTGCTGCTATCTGGCCATTTTACAACATGGTGGAGAAGCGGACAGGGAGTCTGGCTGCATGCAGAAGAGGCCAGGACATGGAGTAGACTCATTTTATAATGACCTGCTCTTGTGAGAATGAGTCTTGTCACAGAAGACCTGATCCACTTCTGTGAGGCAGTGTAGATCTATATGTGAAGGTGAAGCCCCCTTGACCTTGTCACCTTCCACTAGGCCCCACCTCCTAAGGGCCCTACCACCTTAGCAGCACCACACTGGGGGCCAAATTCCAGGCCATGAGCCTTTAGCAGGAGGATAGAAAGGACCCTGAGATGGGCAGGAGCCCAGAGTCAGGGAAGAGTGGGAGACAGGGTGGTGGGGAGGAGAGGGACCCGTCTGTGGCAGGCACTGGGCCTTGACAGAGCAAACTATGGACTTCTAACAGCTTTGCAACCATGACCAACGTGCCGTCCAATGCTGTTCCACCCAGCTCCTCTGCTGTGTGCTTGGTGGGGAGAGTGGTGGGGAATTTCCCAAAACATCAACACAGGCTTTTCCTGTACCTTTGGAGACAGAAACAGAGTTCTGAGATGGCCATTAGCCAGGATCAGACTCGGTGCAGCTGGAATAGTTGGGATTAGGGGTGAGTCTGAGGACAGGTTTAGCAGTGAGTCTGTGGCCAGGGTTAAAGTTTAGTCTGAGGCCAGTTTCAGGGTTCAGTCTGTGATCTGGGTTAGGATTTGTCCGCACATGCTGGTTTCCGATTGGTTCCCATTTTATTTCTGTGTCAATCGTGTGGCTTAAATGCATGAATGCACAGCGTAGCTTGGCCAGCCAGTCTTCTGGCAGCTCTTCAGCCCCTGTCTTTCTAAGTCTCTCTCTCTCTCTCTCTCTTTTTTTTTCTAGGCTTCCTTGCTCCCTTTTACCCCACCACACATATAGGACCCAGATGTCCCAGGACCCCCAAGTCTCACTCATTCTTATTAGCTGGGGTCTGAGCCCTCAGGCAATGGGTGCTCAGGAAGGGGCCACATAATAAAAGGAAGTGGCGGTGGGGCCGTGGTCCCCTGCCAGGGGCAGTTGGGCTGTCTGTCGCCTGCCCACCTCATACCAGCCGAGGCCAGTGTCTCTCTCTCCCTATCCAAGCTGGGATAGCAGCCTTACTCAGCACCCAGGAATCCTGGCCTACACAATGCCTGGCACTTTCGAGGCAGAGTACTGAAACTTTAATCCCAGCTTTCCTTTGGTTCCTGATCCCCCCCCAGTCGCCAATGGTCTCACCTGGGACACTCCCTTTCCCTGTCCCCAGCAGGCACCTGAGCCAAGCCTTGAAGAAGGACTCCCTGTCCAGCCCAGCTCGGCCAGCCAGGTGCAGAAGCTACCCCTTGGCTCCAAAGGAGAAGACCTAGGGTGATGGTGGCCACAGGACAGCGCAATGTGTCCTTGTCACTGCCATCTTCCTGGGTGCACACCTTCCTGGCAACAGGTCCTTGGGCTGCCTTCCAGTTTGGCTCTCCTCCTCCGACCTCTTGCCCCAACATGCAGGAGTTTCAGGAGCAGCTCTGAGGATGCAGAGCCCAGCGGCTGGGAGGCAGCTGGGGAGGGAGGGGCACGCGCCCTCTGCTCTTCTTCCTCTCTCAGCTTTGTTGGCTGCCTTCTCTCCCTCCCTGTCCTGTTGGTCCATCTCTCTGGGTCTCTGCCTCACTCTGCTTGCCCCGTCCTCCTCTGGCCCTGGCCCTTCTTCACCGAATCTCTGCCTTGCTCCCTCCTGGTCTCCATCCCACATCCATGTCAGGTTGCCTCTTCCTTTTTCTGTTTGCATCTCTGGCTTGCAGAGCTGGCTCCGTCAACCCAGATGGGAGGAGATTGGCTCCTCCATTACTTTGTGACATAGGCATACGACAGGTGCCCATTAATGATAATGATTTGAGGGAGGGACACTTCCTTCAACTGCCCCCTCATCCTCTTATCTCTGTATAAGAAATTTCACCACTGAGTCACTCCTTGGAGGTAAGGCAATGCAAAACCACAGAATGTTCTCTGAGCTCCAACCAGGCGGGTGCCAGCATCATGCTAGGTGCTGGGAATGTGTGAGTAAGAGGGGTCTCCATCCTCCAGAAGTCTTCAGTAGAATGGAGGTGGGCGGCGAGAACGCAAACGCTGGAATGATGAATAGGAATGTCAGACACAAATAACTGTTCGGGGTAGTAACTGAAGACTGGTTGAATTTACAGTCGGATCTCCCCTCTGCTTTGAAGACCGAGGAGTCACGGGGACTGAGAAAGCTCTGGAGATCTTGATGGAGTTTGTGAGAAGAGAATCAGGTGTCGAGAGATGGGTGGTATTTGTAGAGGAAGTGAGTGCCCTTGGGGAGGATGGTGGCCATTCCAGATTGGGGACACAGTTTGAGCAATGGTGCACAGGTGGGGACATCCAGGGATCTGTGAAATTAGCCTGTTGGAGCCTTGGTGTTGGTGTTTATAAATAAGTGGGACAAGGTTGAGGGGCCCCTTGAGCTCAGATGGTGGACTTGGATTGGATCTGTGGATCTGCAGGGAGCCATGGCAGTTTCTTGAGCATAAGAATGATGGATTGCATGCAATAGACCAAGAGGCAAATAAGTCCGGGCTTCAGAGTGTGTCCTGCTTTCTTCCTGGATGTCAAAGCCCCAGAGAACTTGGGCCTGGGACATTGTCCATGTCCATGAAGGCAGCTGTGCAGTGTGGCCCCAGGGAGGACCAAACTCAAGCCCACTGACTCTGTCTGCCACGGGAAGCCTTCAGGGAGAGGATCACTTGGTGTATTGCCATTGGCTCTTGCAGTTCTGGGAGAGAGCTTAGAATCCCTCTGTCCTGGGGTCCACAGGCCCTGCCTGCATGGCTGCACCCTCTGTCATGTGACATCTCCCTGCTGTGGGTCATCTCAGCATGCTTTGACCATCTCTCCAGTCTTCTTCTTGGAGGCCAAGCAAGGGCTTCCCCAGGGAGGCCTCTGGTGCTCAGGGATGATGAGCTTTCCTCCTGCCCCCGTGTCACACTCAGTAGCCCTGAGTGCTCGGCAGGCACCCTCGGGTGGGGCAGTTGGCAGCTAATTGGTGCCTGTAAAGCACTTAGAAGCATAAAGGATGACACCAGTGAGGAATGCAGCTGCTAATCCCTGTGTCTCCTGAGTCAGAGGAGCTGGGGAGGGGACAGCCCTGAGGAACTCCTGGACCAGTCCCCTTCCTATCCCCAGGGATTGCCCCCTCGAGGGTCTGTGCCCCTCCGGAGGTTCCAGAAGCCTCCTCCATGCCAGGAAGCTCCCCTGAGCTGTGGCCCCATCTGGATGCTTCCATCTCTTAGGAGCAGGAGGAGAGAGGACCACCTGAAGTCAGACCCAGGCTCTGATCTCCAGAGTGGCCGTGAGGTCTGCAAACGTCACTTCCTGAATCTGCACCCCATGGTTACAAGTGACTGAGGGGCCACTCCAGAGCAGCTTACACAAGAGAGGTTCATCTTCTCATATAGCGGAGAGTCCCATCTCGGGTGACCTTAGGTCTGCTGGATCTAGCAGGTCAGCAGCTCCCCAGCCTTCAAGGACTTTAGACTTTCCATCCTTCCTCTATCCAAGGCCACAGATGACAGTGTCTCCCTCAGGTTGGCAAATGATAAGTTGGCATCTGCTGAAGAAAAGGGGTGGTTCCCTCTTCTCTCAACCATGAAGAAACATTCCCCAAGCCACTGGCCAAGATGGTGTGGCATGCTCAGGCCAGGGGAGGGAGACCCTGCCATCAATTTATGCCACTGGCTTGGTGCAGAGGGAACCGTGGGCACATTTGGATTGCCACGGTGATGGGCACCATGATATGTGGAGGTGGCGAGGGGAAGGAAGTTGGAATATCCTGTAATGCATGGGATGGTTTGTCCCTTCCATGACCTGTACTGTCACACTGTCATTTGTAGAGGTGAAAAACCTGCTTTTTATTATCCAAGTCCAGGCCCTAACTCCATTTTATAGAAGTGTTCTTGCCTGAGATTACTAGGTAAATTGAAGGAAAATACTCTGTAGTTTTCTTTGGAACTGGACCGAGAACCGCCCACTGCATCTCAGAGCATCAGTGGTGTATGAGCCACCCCCGGGTAGGGCTGTATCTTTTGCTGCCACCTCAGGTGTGTTCCTGCAGGACCATGTATGCACCGCAACACAGGTGCTTTATTAGAAATGACTTTTCCTGCACGGTCCTCCTTTATGCTAGTTAAACTGTTGCGTTGTTTTTCTTTCTTTCTTTCTTTTGAAATTATATGGTCCATGGATCTCATTAGAGGATAGTAAAGAGGATGGCTCAGAATCCATCACGGAAGCCCCTGCACTTGCTAATAGTATTAGTGCTGGGGGCTGGGGTGGGTATCTTCCCCGAGCACCTGGGATGATGAGCCTCAGGACAAAATTGGGGATTTCCAGCAATAGAGAAGGGTCTAGGGTTGACTGTCCCCTAGGAATCTGCCAGTGCATTTGTGAGTGACATTTATCCCAAGGGTGCCTCAGTTTGCTTATCTTGAAAGAGTCACTAATCTCTACTCTGGTCACCTGCTCTCAGTTCTTATAAACAGAACAGTGAAAGTGCCTGGCTTCCTTGAACTGTCTTTACTGCCTGCGGGAACCCGTGTCCCCACGATCCTGTACTGTAGCCCCAGGTTCATTAATATCAAGGAGAAATGCATGAAGTTTCCAAAGCATCCCTCCCCACCCCCAGAGGCCGGCCCAGTGCCTCCTGGGTGGCCCCCCTGCAAGGCCCTGGTGCAAAGGAGCTGGTGGCATTTCAGAGATTAAGAAAAGTGGTGATGTTCATGTAAGTCACTCTTCTCCAATGGCCTCCTTGCTGCTGCTTGGAATTCCATCCATAGAGGTTTTGTCCTGGTTTTGAGCTTAGGAGGAGGGGTCGTGGGGAGTTGGGAGGCCTCTGGCATTGCCACCGTATGCTTGAGTGGGGTGAGAGTGGGGGTTAGTTTCCTTCTTGCTCTTAAATCATATGGTGGTGGTAATGAGGCTGACCACCTGAGTCTAAAACTGTGCTTGCGTTTAAGTGCTGTATTAAACCACTCTGATCCTCAGTTTTCTCATCTGTAAAATGGGGATAACACCATCGGGTTAAAAGAAACAGTGCATATAAATCACGCCCTGGCACATACTTAAGGCTTGGTGATTCGGCCACTAACTGACTCTTCGTTGTTGGCATATGAGGTCTGGAGCTGGCCGCAGCCCGGTGGGGGACCCTGAGCTGCTGGGCCCAGGAGCTTTAGTCTTAGGGATGGTGACTCATGAGCACTCTGGGGGAGCCGCCTTGGATCCTCTGCTTCCCCTCCCAGGCCTGGGGTTGCTGGGCCCATGGAATGACCTCAACTGGGAAGAATGAGGGGCGAGGAGACTACAGGGCTGGGTGCAGGCTCCCGGCAACCATGGGGACTTCACAGCCCCACCTTGTACCTGATCCCTATCAGGTGACCCACAGGCAGCTGGACTCTGAGGGTCATCCTGACGGTCATTCCTGTGACTCACTGTGGCCTCTTGATTCAGACTCAGTTCTTGGGATCTCCCAGCCTCTCCCTTCCATATTCTTAAAGGTGGATCCCAACCCTAGCCTGAGATGCACCATTAACCCTGATTTTTTAGTGCAGACCTCAAGTTGACCTCTGACTGATGTGTAAACCCTGATTGTTGACTGACCTCTGACTCTGGTTGTGGACTGACTGGCTTCTGGTTGGGTGCTGCCCTGGTTGCAGATGGACCCATCTCACAGACTTGGAAGGTGTCCAGAGGGTTTCCAGGCTGTGGTCCCTCTCTGCATCATAGTCCGTCCCTCCCTTCTGATATCCCAGGTCCAGGGTGGAGTCCTCCACCTACCTTCAGGTCCAGCGCCCTGAAGGTGGGGAGTACCTACCTGTCTCCTTTGCTAGAAGTGGTCCATGTAGAGCTGGTGGAGCTTAACCTTAGAGGAGAAGATTCTGGAGGATTCTTCTAGCTTTATCCCTTGGGTCCGCTTCAAGATGATGCCCACAGAGGAGCATCCTTCCTCCCACCCCTTCTGGTTATAGCTTTCAGATCTTAGGGACCACCCTCCAGCCCTTAGTATTAGCCTAGGGACTCCTAAAAATAGTGACTGAGCTCCTCGTTAGACCAAGTTTCTTAAGGACAGACCATGTCTCTTCCTTGACGGGGTATCCCCAAGAGCAAGAGTTGTGTCTCAATCATCAGAGGGGAGTCTCCCAGAAGTGTACAATAGCAGCCCAAGTGCTGGAGTTGAGCAAACTTGAATTCAATTCTTGGCTCCACTGTTAACTCCACTGTGTGCCCTTGGGCCAGTCTCTTAACTTCTCTGAGCTCAGTTTCTTCACCTTCAAAATGGGGTTGGTGACATTACTTACCTCTTAGAGTTGTGAGGATTAAATGGGATTAGCTCTGGGAAGCATTGAGCCCAGTGTCTGGGGCTCACAAGTGCTTGACAGATGTCAGTGGTCCTTGAGAGTCTGTCCCCTTCACATCAGGGATCCACAGGGCTGGGCAGCTTAGTGAGGCTGAGCCTGGGTTTTCTCAGTGAAAAGAGCTCAAGTGACTTCCCCTTCCCATCTTTGCTCCTTGTGGCTTCTGGGACACTGGGCCTGCAAGACTTGGCCCGACCTTTCCCAAGGCTCCTCTGGACTGTAAGAAAGCCTCCCCTCCCTGGCCTTTCCTCCCCACATCCGCCCAGCCTTCCTGACCCAACCAACCCTGATGGAGAAGCTCATGGGCTGCCATCCGCCAGGGCCTGGCTCTCTGAGACTATCACCAAAGCCAGGTCTGATCCTTTACCACGATGGCTTTGCTGTGAGCCCTGGCTGCTGGTTCTCCTGAGACAGGGAGGATCCAGGGACTGCCCGTCCCTCCCACCATGGACCTGGGCTGTGGGTGTGTGGGCTGAGTCCCCTGAACCACAGCCACCATGCTGGGGACATCTCCGTAGCACTTATGACCCAAGCAGGCACTTAATCTGCCCTCAGAAGGGCTTGGTTTCTCTTCCTCTCTTTTCAATGAATTAAATCAATTAAGTCACTTTTGAATCACTGCAATTGGCCACTCGGGGCTTTCTCCTTATTGAGCCCTGACTCATGACGGCAGCAGGACAGATGCCAAAGTCAGCCAGGATTCCATGAGCCCCAGCACACTTCTGAGGCAGCCTGGGGGGTCCTGACCACAGACCACTGCTCAGCAGAAGGAGAAGAGCAAGTGCAGACCACCCAGGCCTGGCCCAGGGCCAATCTCTAGGGACAGACCTTGAGCACAAGGGTGTGGTTCCCTGTGGGGTCCGTGGCTAAAGCCAGGTGTGAATTTGGGCCGCCCAGGGAACTGGGGAACCCGCTTGTTCCACCAGCCTCAAGCCAGCTGCTGGGGAGTTGAAAAGACATTTGGCCGCATCCTGGAGACTCCCTTTGGGCCCCCACTGCTGGGAGCTCATTTATCAATTTAACCCTTCATCACCAAGACCAACTGCTTTAGCCCCTGTTGGACATATTTGGGCCTTTTTCCCCTTGAGTTTTTACGTATTATTAAATATTTTTATTAGTAGCAGGTTTAGATACGTGCATTTTATTGTAAGCTGCCTTCTGTCTTCCTTGGATGTGGGCTGATAGAAATCCTGTTAAATCCTGGGTCAAGAGGCGCTCACAGACCAGTAAGGGGGACCCGTGGAAGCAGCCAGTAGCTTTCCTTCTTGTTTAGAGGAAATCTCAAGCTCTAGGGTGTCGGAAGTGAATCTTCCAGGCTGAAGGCCAAGGAACAAGTAGCAGTTGCAGCCTCTGGTTGGGAAGAAAGGGAAATTTTTCTCTTTTTTAGGTGCTAGCTCCTTAATGAACACAAGTGGCTATGTGCTAGCTCAGTATATCACCCAGACTCGAATTGTGGAGGAAACTAGCCTGGGTTTGGGATCATAAGCCCTGATATGGTCCCAGGTCTATGTCTCTCTAGGAGTAACCCCTGGGCAGACCCCTTTCCCCTGGGGGCCTCTGTTCATCTGGGTATTACATGGGTGTGATCCTAAGGGCCTGATCTTACTCTCGTGGGGCACCTTTGAGGCTCTGCTGAGTCAAAGAATAGATTTTAATGATTTTTCTGATCAGGACTATTTTGTACACTGAGCTTACTGCTCGGATTCCAGGCCTAGAAAAGTGGCCCCTACAAGAGGGATCTATGTATAATAAAATGACTGCTCCTCAGCCCCAGAGTGACCCACTTCCCTCCTAAGGCCCCCGGCCTCCCTCATTGGCCCTCCCTTCATGACACACTTCCAGCAGCAGAGCTGGCTGCAACTCCCAGAATCAGGATCCTGCTCCTCAGCTTGCAGTACCCTCCAAGGCTCTGAGCAAGAAGAGCCCTAGGGGCCTCTCAGAAGTGTCTCCCAATCTGTACATGAGCTCAGTGGGCTCTGAGCCACCTGCCTACCAGTAGTACTGTGCAGATGGCACCATGGGTCAGTCAACATTGCTGAGTACATGTCAATCAACACAACAATCCCATGAGCCAGTTACCATTCATTATTAGCTTAATTTTGTAAATAAGGAGACTGAGGCCAAAAGAGGTTATGTCACACAGTTGGGCAATGGCAGATTATCAACATTTTCTTAATCACTATGATCTACAGACTTCATTCATTCATTCATTCTTCATTCCACAAGTGTTTATTGAGTGTGTACTATGTGCCAGGTGTTAAAGATCCACATGGAGTCAACACAACAGACAAAAAGCCCTGCCTACCAGAGCTAATATTCTAGAGGGAGGAGAAAGACAATAAATAAATCAGTATGGAGTGTGTTAGGAAGTAACAAGTGGTACAGGGTAAAAATAAAGGAGAATGAAGTCGATGGGGGGATTCTGGAGGTAGGTGTTAACAATTTCAGCCTAGATTGGAGGAGTGGGAGGCGCTGCCCAGGAGGAAGACATGCATAGGCTCTGGGAAAGGAGCGAGCCCTGCATGTCTAACAACAGAAAGATGTCGTGAGGAGGAGGAGGGGAGGAGGACATAATTACTGAGAGGTATAAAGGAGGACAGAGCACATGGGGCTCTGCAGCCCTTGGGAGGCCTTTGGGGTAGTTTCCCCAAATGAGTTGGTTCTGCGGCAGGGATAGGAGGTTGCTGCGTTGTGCGGATGTGGTTCTGAGCACCGCACCGAGGACTTGCTCTGACTTTGTGTTCACGGGGCATGCTCCTAGGAGGGAGGCGTGTGGTTGAGAGACCTGTGAGGGGTTCCAAGATGGTCCAGGGGCTGGGAGGGGGAGAGGTATCATGAGAGACGTGGGATGTCAGTCCACACAACAGTCTATTCTTGATTCTATTTTGAAGGTAGCACCAGAGGATTTGCTGCTGGACTGGATGTAGGGTGCAGAAGAAAGAGAGGAATCAAAGTTTGGGGCCTGGACAAGAGGAGACTGGAGCTTCCTTCTGCTGCGAGCAGTTATGGAGAAGGTGCTTTTAGGGGGAGTGGGGACCGGGGATTGAACTCAGGGGCACTCAACCACTGAGCCACATCCCCAGACCTATTTTGTATTTTATTTAGAAACAGTTTTTCACTGAGTTGCTTTGCACCTCGCTGTTGCTGAGGCTGGCTTTGAACTTGGGATCCTCCTGCCTCAGCCTCCCAAACTGCTGGGATTACAGGTGTTCGCCACTGCACCTGGTTGAGAAGGCACTTTATGGGTTTTTGTTCAGTGCTGGGTACCTTGAGCTTGCCTGTTGGGCTGGCCGCTGGAGGGTGGGTCTGAAGTGTAGGGAGAGGCCCAGGTGGGAGACTGGACTCTGAGGTCCCACTGACTGGCAGAGCAGGTGGCCCTAGGGAGCTGTGGGAATTAGGACTACACAGTTGGTAGATGGCAGGGACTCCAACCCTGTGCTGTTTCCCAGATGCTCTGTGTTTATAGCAGCTCAATTCACAATAGCTAAGCTATGGAACCAACCTAGGCGTCCTTCAACAGATGAATGGAAACAGAAAATGTGATATATATATATATATATATATATATATACACACACACACACACACACACACACATACATACACACACACACACAATGGAATCTTACTCAACTATAAAGAAGAATGAAATTATGTCATTTGCTGGTAAATGGATGGAACTGGAGACTATCATGCTAAGTGAAATAAGCCAATCCCCAAAACCAAAGGCAGAATGTTCTCTCTGATATGCAGATGCTACATGCAATAAGGGTGGGGAAGGGAAGAATAGAAGTTCATTGCATTAGATAAAGGGGACTGAAGGGAAGGGAGTGGGGATGGAGATAGGAAGACAGTAGAATGAATTGGGTCCACTGCCTCCTCCTATATAGAGTCAGGACAGGACGAGGCTGGCCGAATGCCTCACCCCCTTCAACAGAGAAGGTAGCTGAGACCCATGTGATTGCCTGACCCTCACCCTGAGCAAGCCACAGAGCGAGAACCCAGGCCTCCTGACTCTTCAGAGATTTTGCATGACAAGATAGCACCGGGAAGGCGCCCTGACAGGTCTGGAATGTGGGAGTGAGGGTGAGGGTGATGACTTGTGCGCCCCATTGGCTGGCCAGGGGCGCCTTTCGGCAGAATTGCTCTCTCACCCAGTGAGGGCTGGGGACGGCTCGTGCTCTTCCTGCTGGGAGGGGCCCGGGCCCCTGGGTGGGGGCCTCACTCAGGCTGCCTCCCTGATTCACTCCAGCCCTCCTGGAGGCCTGAGTCACTTTCTTTCCAGGCTAGAGCTGCTTGTTTGGCAAATCCTTGGATTCTGGTGGGGAGGAATAGGAACTCCTGCCCAGGGCCGGTCCTGTGCATGTGAGGCAGACAGCCACCCACACCTGCCCCAAATCCCTGCCCTGGCCTGGAATTCACTCACTTGTCTCTCCGTCCATCCCACCCACCATTCCCGATGACAGTCTCCATTCAGGTGTTCTGGATGTTGGAGTTCACACACTGAGGCTCAGAGAGGGGCGAAAGCCTGGTTCAAGAGGGCCCATCTGGGAAATAGGGGAGCCAGGTGCGGCCTCAGTCTTGCCTGAAGCCAGGAGCTCTTCCATTTATGGTCACTACTGTCCCTAGGCCTGGCAGCCACCTTTCAACTCTTGGCTGTGATTCTCTGACCTTGTAGAAATTTGTTGATTCCCTTTGTCCTGAGGTTGGTGGAGGAAGGAGACCTGGGATGCGCAAGAGCAGCAGGGTAGAGGTCTTGGGTAGGCTGTGGACTCAGCCACAGCTCCCTGGAAGCAATCAGGATATCAGAGAAGGCAGTTAGGTAAAGGATGTCCCAGGTAGGGAGGCAGCCAGGGGAATGGAACGAACTTGCATTCAGGGGCCAGGAACATAGGGTGGGGAGGAGGTTGGATTGCAGAAGTTTCTGAATACCTTTGGAATGTTCTGGATAGTCCTGGTGAGGGGCCCAGGGGTGCTACCTCTTCCCCCAAGAAGCCTTGCAGCACTAACTCCTCTGGTTTCTCAGCCCTGGCTGGCCCTCCTTCCCCAGCACAGCCTGTACTTCAGAAGGAAAGCCCCAGACTTCCTGGATCATGCCCTGTCTCCCCTGGGAGTGGGTATTGGGTTGCTCACAAGATATCCAGAGTACTGCTAGAGACCTCGGGATGTCAGGAAGTCCAGAGAGTTGCCCGAGAAGAGAATCGCAGCTCAGAAGGACAGACAACATCACAGGACAGGAGGACCACCTGTCCCTAAAGGTGAAGGTAGACGTCTGATCTCCGTGGGGCCATGGGGTCTGAAATTGTAACAGAGGTTATTCACCCTCTTGGACTTGGGCACATCCCTTATTCAAGGCAAATATTCCTGGGAGGAGCATGGCTGCACCCATCCCTATGAATGCCAGGATCAAATGCTTTCTTTCCTGGGTGAGGGAAGCAGAGAAGAGGAGGGTGAGCTGAGGACCTCAGGGCAAGGTGGGGGAACAAAGGCTCCTTGTGTCACTTCATGCCTGATCTGCAGGAGGAGTCACAATAATCCATCCCCACCTTTGACCAGTGCCCTGACAGCTGGGTCAAACTTGCCCTTTCAGTAAGATTCCTGCTGTGTCTTGGGCTTCTTTATTTACGGGGTAATAGGGGCTGATTTAGGGGGATCATGAAAGTGGGTCTTTGAACCCAGTTTCCCTTGGCAGGAAGAGTGTAATTTAGGGAAAGCCAGACCCCCTGCCAGCTAGCCAGTCTTTAGAGGGTACAAAAGATTTGAGTTACAAACATATGCTGCTTAACTCAGGTTTCTAACTGTGACCCCGTCTATAATCAACAAAGGCAAATAGGCTCCACTCCCTCTGAAATTGGGCCCTCAAGTAAAATTTGAAAAACCTGGTGCCTATCTTGACTGTGTATCTGTGCAATGAGCATGAACACGTTGAATGACACAATTACGTGCCACACCTCTCACTTGAGACCCAGCGTCAAAGCCACAAACACCTGAAATCCTGCCACCAAACAATGCTGAACAATCAGCAGTGTTTATTGAGACGGAGTGATTTGCCTTATTCTATAAAGCTTAAAGTCTTTGACACGACTCTCCCAAACAAGTCTTGTTGGGAAAAGCAAAGAGCAAGAACTTGAGGCACGCGGGCAGTGTGTGACCGCGAACCAGAATAAGATCGTTTACAAAATATAAGGTTAAATACACATAACTTAGAGGATGTGGCTAATAGTATCTAGTTCAAAAAAAAGGGGGGGGGGAATTGTCAAACAATAATTTATCAATAGATCGCCTTTATTTAAACAATTTTAAGTAAACTATAATTCCAGTAAATTTGCTGCAAATAGTTGATTCCATATTCTGAACATAAAAATATGAAATTTGTATTAGATGAAAATCTATTTCTCTCCACTTCTACTCAATATGAGTTGAACAAAACCAGTGTCCATGGTTTATTGGGACCACCAAGTGATTTGCTTCCACAGGTTGACCAGCTGTACCATTCTTCCCTATGGCTGGTGGGAGCTACCAGGGAAAGAGGAAAATCAGGGGGTGGGGATGAGGCCATTCCAAGTGTGTGATGTAATAATATATGTGCTTCTGAGTCCGCACTAAATAATGAGACCTAGCAGCAGGTTTAATAATTGTTTTAATTCCAGTGAAGGAATAAGCTTTTTTGTTATTTCAAGATGCTTTCCCAATGACATGTAAATATTCAATTTTGATTGGTGACAAAGTCACAAGTATTTTCTATACGTTTGTGGGGTTTTGCCTCCATGCATAACTGAAAGGTAATAGTTAGGGGTTGGTGCAAATAATGGTACATTTTCTTCCCTATTAAATTCCCCAACCCTCTACATTCTGGCCATGAACATCCAAGTGGTTGAGGGGAAGCAGATAAGGGGTCTCGGGCACTCTACCAAATCCCAGCTGTTGGGGCAGATGTCTGAAGTGGAAAGATCTGAGGCTGAGCTCCCGATGGGGCGTGTGTCCCTGATAGCCCTCCTCAGTGCTTTGCTTAGAAAAGGAAAGAGCAGGAACTTGAGGCACACAGGCAGTGTGTGGCCAAGAACCAGAATAAGGTAATTTACAATATTGTATCAATAAGCCCAGTGAGGCTATGTCCTCCTGTGTCCTGCCTTCCGTGCTCTCCCCTGTTAGCTGCTGCTTATTACTCCTGCTCTGTCCATTACCCATTTCCAATCCTTCTGAGTCAGGGCCTCTTCCTGCTTCTCTCTGTTGATGTCTCATTGGTTCCCCGTAGGATGACCAGAGGGACATTAAGATGTAAAAATTCATCATGCCATCCCCTTCTGAAGATCCATCCTTACAGATTCCTCAGAAAACCTGGAATGGAACAACCATTTGACCCACTCATCCCACTTCTCAGTATATATACCCAAAGGACTTAAAATCAGCATACTACAGTGACACAGCCACATCCATGTTTATAGCAGCTCAATTCACAATAGCTAAGCTATGGAACCAACCTAGGTGCCCTTCAACGGATGAATGGATAAAGAAAATGTAGTACATATACGTATACACAATGGAATCTTACTCAGCCTTAAAGAAGAATGAAATTATGGGCATTTGCTGGTAAATGGATGGAGCTGGAGACTATCATGCTAATCGAAATAAGCCAGTCCTCAAAACCAAAGGCAGAATGTTCTCTCTGATATGCGGATGCTAACATGCAATAAGGGTGGGGAAGGGAAAAGTAGAAGTTCATTGGATTAGGTAAAGAGGACTGAAGGGAAGGGAGGGGGGATGGAGATAGGAAGGACAGTAGGATGAATCGGACATAACTTTCCTGTTCATATATGAGTACACAACTAGTATAAATCCACATCACGTAAAACCACAGAAATGGGAAGTTATACTCCATGTATGTATAATATGTCAAAATACATTCTACAGTCATGGGTAACTAAAAAAGAACAAATTTTAAAAAGTCCTTTCTGGTTCTCTACCTTCACAGTAAGAACAAGAGACAGACCATGATCCTCAAGGACAAACCCTGGCTGCCCCATGCCCGCTCCTCTGCCACCAGGTTCCACCACATGCTCTGGCTGTGCCCTGTTCCTGTGTGCTCCTGGCCTTGGCCCGTAGTTCCCTCGGACAGGGCGCTCCCTGCTCAGATCCCTTCCTTACGCGTGCTCAGTTCTCACTCACACCTTGCTGTTTGCTCTCCGAGGTCCTCCCTTCCACACCTGCTGCTCTGTGCAGTTTGTCTCTCTCACTGGGGATGGCTGCAAGCCCTTCCATGCCACAAAGGCATGGTGATGGTGGAAGTCCCTGTGAATATCCTGCCACTTAGAGAGCCAGTGTGTGCAGGGAGGATTCTGGCTGAAGGCTCCTGCTGATTTCAGGAGTCCTGGAAGATCCAGGGGTGATGTTGGGAACCCAGCCCACAGGCTTGTGGGGTATGGGAAGGCAGGCTGTCTTCCCTGTATGGAACAGAAGGGGCGTGTGCTGTGTGTGTTCCACTATGAACTATGAACCTTTGGTTTAAATCCCCTCATGCAGTTACAATTTTCTTTTCTTTAATTTATATCGTCTTCCTAACAGATTACAAGTTCCAAGGAGGCAAAGGCAGTATGAGCCCAACATCTCAGCCGTTGCTATGATAGGACCTGAGAGTTCTCTCTTCCTGCTCACAGGAAAGGCCTGGGCTCCTTTGTCCCCTGTCCTCCTCTCCCAGACCCAGGCCTCTTCTGCCTCTTGAGCCTGCACACCCTTGGCCGGGTTTCAGTGGCTGTTTTCCTGCTCACTAGTTAAATCATCCCTTACTTGTTTTGCAGGAGGTTGACATGTGACTCAGACCTGGTGTGGCCGGCCCAGGCTTTTGGGGACTCCCAGAGATTGAGTAGGTGCTCAATAAACATGTGCCGAGTTGAGCATCGGCCAAGCTTGGAGCGGAGGGATGGACAGGATGACCTGGTTGGAGGAGGGTGGGGCCCTCAGGCCCTCCCAGGGGAACAGACAGGCCAGGTGCCTGGGGTCAGGGTTCGATTCCCGGTCAGGCGGCTCTGGGAAGGCTTTGGGATGACTGGGGAGTTCCACACCCACTCCCCTGTGATCTGGGCTGGGTGCTCCAGATAGGATCCTGGCACACCCCCCGGTGGCCTGCCCCCACCTGCTCCTGGGGCGGGGGCAGCAGGTGGGGCCCACTTATCACCCATCAGGCCAGCAGGCAGAGCCAGCTGGGCTCCGTGGAGATGACAATCGCACCGGCACTCCTCAGTGGAAAATCACGGCGCCACACGGCCCCTGTCTGTGCATGGGAACCGAAAGGCCTGGGAGACGTGGGCCAGAAGCCCGTGCCATGTTTGGGCCAGGGGAAGAAGCTCAGGCTCCCCTCCAGTGGGCCAGGCAGGGGGGGCCTCCCCTCCGCAGCCCTTTAAAGGGGGTAGTCTTAGGCAGGGTCAGGGTGAACTGAGGGCCAGTCCTTGGCTGCATGGATCTTAGACTCCCAAGGCCTTAGGAAGTAGGTGCAGCCCCCACCCTGCTGCCAGCCCCTTGGGATTTCCTTTTATGTATTTATTTTTTGGTACTGGGGATTGAACTCAGGGGTGCTTAACCACTGGGCTACGTCCCCAGCCCTCTTTTGCATTTATTTAGAGACAGGGTCTCACTGAGTTGCTTAGGGCCTTGATGAGTTGCTGAGGCTGGCTTTGAACTCAAGATCCTCCTGTCTCAGCCTCCCCAGCCACTGGGATCACAGGCTTGTGCCTCAGTGCCCAGCCTCTTGGGATTTTTAATCACGCATTTTCATGAAAACTCAAATTTATTTTTAAACTAATATATAAAAACATAAAAATTGTACATATTTATTAAGCACCATGTGATGTTTTAATACATGTACACATTGTAATGTTAAAAGCAAAGTAAGTCTATTGTTCTCTTCAAACATTTCTTTATGGTGAAAAGATTCAAAATCCTTTTTTCTACTTTTTAAAAAATATCTTTATTTTATTTTTAATGTGGTGCTGAGGATTGGACCCAGTGCCTCACACATGTTAGGTGAGTGCTCTACCTCTGAGCCACAACCCCAGCCCTCTTCTACTTTCTGAAATACACAGTGCAGAATTGTGGTCTACAGTTACCCTAGTGTGTAATCAGAACTTGCTTCTAACTATAATGTAGTACCATCAATCAGCCTTTCCTCAGCCCTCCTGCCTCTCCCCGTACTGTTCCCGGCCTCTGTTAACCCAAGCTTCTACTTTCAAACCCCTTTGAGACCAACTCTTTTTGATTCCACCTATGAGTGAGACCACGTGGTGCTCATCTTTCTGTGCTTGGCTTACTTGACTTAATATAATGATCTCCAGTTCCATCCATGTCATTGTGAATGATAGGATTTCATTCTTTTTTTTTTAATGGCTGAATAGTGTATATGTATCACCTTTTCTCTATCCACTTATCAGTTGATGGACAGTTAGGCTGTTTTCATTGCTTGGCTGTTGTGAACAGTGTGGCAAAAAAACACAGGAGGGGTTCTAAGCACTTCTAATCAGAATCAGCAGGCCTGAATATGCTTTAGTCGTGGTTTCCTGGGCCCCCAATGTGGGTGTGAGTGTGTTTTTGGCAAGGGCTAGTGAGGGGGGCAAGTGCACCTTTTATGGGGGTGTGGCCACTGACCCCTTTATGGACAGGGTGTGCAGTCTGTGAATTTTCCATGTCACTTGACAGTTGCTTTGGATGAACACAAAGGCTTGTGCATAAAACATATGTGCACAAACTCAGCCTACCCTGCACGCGTGTTCACACTGGTGCCTGCAAATCGAGACGCCGGGTACCAGAGCACGCTGGCCAGCTCACACACAAAGACAGATGCACATGCCTCAGGCACATACAGGTCTCCCTGTCGGGGTCAGCTCCCTAACACTCTCCCAGAAGGTGGAGATTGGTGCATATTTCTTGGTGTTCTCTTCCCCCCCCCATATTTTTACTGGTGCATTGTAATTGTGCATAGTGGTGTGATTCTTTGTTACAGGTTTGTAAATTCACAAATATATAACAATGTAATTTGGCCAGTATCATTCCCCAGTGCTTCCCCTTTCCTCTCTTCCCCCCTCCTCTGGATGCTTTGATCTTCATGAGGTCTGCCCCTACCTTTTTTTTTTTTCCTTTTCAAGAGAAAACATATCACCCTTGACTTTCACACTTTGGCTTATATTGTTTAACATAATGTTCTCAAGTTTCATCCATTTCCCTGCAAATGGCATAATTTCATTCTTCTTTATGGCTGAATAAAACTCCATGTGTATATATACCACATTTCCTTTATCCATTCATCGGTTGACGGGCATCTAGCCTGGTTCCATAATTTGGCTATTGTGAATTATGCTGTTATAAACAGGGCATGTGTGTTGCTGGAGTATGCTGACTATTTCTTTAGGATAAATATCAAGAAGTGGTATAGCTGGGTCATATAGTGGTTCCATTCCTAGTCTTTTGAGGAGCATTCATCCTGATTTCTGTAGTGTTGTGCTAATTTACAGCACCCCCCAACAGTGTAAAAGTGTTTCTTTTGCTCCATGTCCTCTCCAGAATTTAGTATTATTTTATTCTTTTTTAAAAGTTTTTTTAAAAAAAATATTTTAATTGTAGATGAATACAATGCCTTTATTTTATTTATTATTTTTTTTATGTGGTGCTGAAGATCAAACCCAGTGCCTTACATGGGCCAGGCGAGTGCCCTACCACTGAGCCCCAGCCCCAGCCCCTCATAATCTGTCTTCTTGATGACTGTCATTCTGGCTGGAGTAAGATGAAAGAAATCTCAGTGTAGTTTTGATTTGCATTTCCCAAATTGCTAATGATGTGAAACATTTTCTCCTATGTTTTTGGCCATTTGTATTTCTCCTTTTGAGAAATATATATTTTTTAGTTCACTTGCTGATTAATTGGGTCATTCTTTTGATGTTTTGAGTTCTTTATCTATTCTTTTCTCCCATTCTGTAGGTTCTCTCTTCACATTCTTAATGATTTCCTTTGCTGTTCAGAAGGTTTTTAAATTCGATGCCATCCCATTTATGAACTCTTGGCTTTAGTTCCTGAGTTTTAGCGGTCCTATCGAGAAACTCATTGGGTGCCTATATGTTGGAGTGTTGACCCTATATTTTCTTCAAGGACTTGCTTAGTTTCTGATTCAATTTCTATGTCTTTGATCCATTTTGAGTCGACTTTTGTGCAAGGTGAGAGAGAAGGGTCTAGTCTCATTCTTCTATGTGTAGATAACCAGTTTTCTCAGCACTATTTGTTTAAAACTCTATGTTTAAAACTCTAATGTATGTTTCTGGCAGTTTTGTCAAGGATCACATGACCCTATCTGTGTGGGTTTTCTCTGTGACTTCTGTTTTTGTACCATTGGTCTATGTGTCTGTATTTATGCCCCCACCATGCAGTTGTTACCACAGCTCAGTAGTATAATTCGAAGTCAAATATTGTAATGCCTTCAGAATTGTTTATTTGGCTTAGAATTGCTTTGGTATTCTGGGTCTTTTATTCTTCCAAATGAATTTTAGAATGGTCTTGTCTAGCTTTGTGAAGAATGTCATTAGTATTTTGATTGGGATTGCATTGAATCTATATATTGGTTTTGGTGGTAAGGCCATTTTAACAATGTCAACTCTGCCTGTCCATGAACATGGGAAGTTTTTACCTCTTCTTGTGTCTTTTTCAATTTTTCTTCACTGTTCTGTAGTTTTCATGGTACATGACTTTCGCCTTTTTGGTTGGATTTATTCCTGTGTATTTTTTTTAAGTTATTGTGAATGGGATGGTTTTCCAGATTTCTTCCTCTGCAAGCTATTGATTTTTTTTACATTGATTCTGTAACCTGATATTTTGCTGAATTTGTTTATCAGCTCTAGAAATTTTCTAGATATTTTGGGGTCATCTACATATGAGATTATGCCATCAGAAAACAGATAATTTTAACTTGTTTTCCTATTTCCTTTCATATCCTTCTCTTGCCTGAATGCTCTGGCTAGGACTTCAAAAACTATATTGAATAGGAGTGGTGAGAGTGGACATCCTTATCTGTTCTGAATTTGAAAGGAAGTGCTTTCAGTTTTTGCCCAATTTCTATGATTCTGGTTCCTATTCAATGCATTAAAAACCATACCTGTAATAGAACTGTTTTGTATAAGTTTATTTCTCATGTCATGAACACTCTTTGTAAACATTATTTTAAATCATTACATAATCTATTGTCGTATGGGTGGACCATAATTTATTAAACCAATCCCCTATTATTGGACATGTAAATTGTATTTGTTTTTCACAACACTGTGCGGAAATCTTTATCCACTTATCAGATGATTTCTCTGGGCTGAATTCCCAGAAACTGCACTGCTGGGTCAAAGGGTTACACATTTAAAAAGGCCCTTTGATTCATATTAAATTAACTGATTGATCACTTTATATTATTGTTTTGAAATAATCACTTTATACTTCTATCAGCAGCTCCTTTTCTTGTTCCCTTGCTAATCCTGGAAATTCTTATTTTAAAATCATTTATTAATGTCACATACAAGATAGTTTTCGTCATTCTTTTTATTTGCATTTGTGAATTATTCATGATTGTTAGTTCTTCATTTTCATTTCCATTTGGTCCACTTAATTTCTTATACCACTTACCTATTTGGGTCCTAGGATGGTTTTCACATTGATTTATAAGAACTTTTTTTTATATTAAGGACCTTAAGTCTCCTTTTACTGGTGGTATTTGTTTTAAATATTGTTTCTGTGTTTCCCATTGGATTTTATATTCTGCTTTTTCTTTTTCTTTTCTTTTTAACATAGAGGAGACTTACATTTTAAGCAAACTGAAAATATTTTCATTCACAACTGCTCCATTTACTTTTAGTTTAAGAAAGCTCTTCCCTATTCTAGTTGTTGAATATCACCTCTGCTTTCTTGTGTGTGTGCACGTGCACATGCGTCTTTGTTTTACTTTGCAATCATCTTGGAAATAAGGAAGAAAAGACATTATCTCTGCCCTCAAGGAGCTTGCAGGGAACAGAGCGAGGAAACTCAGAGTTATCACTGCACAGAGATAAGATACACAGATAGAGTTTTAGTGAAAGGAGATGAAAGATGCACGGAGGTGATGAGTCTCTGGAGAGTGCTCTAGGTTGCACTGGACTGGGAGAGGTTTTATTTATTTATCAAACACATTGTATACATAGGCTTATTATGTGGCGGGTATTGTTTTAAATACTAACTCATTCGACCCTCACAATAACTTACTGAGTTATTATTATCCTACTGTTATCCCCATTTCACAGATCAAGAAACTGAGTTAGAGTTATTCATACAAATAATACAAATAACTTACTCAGCATGAATGAAAAGACTGGACCAGGATTTGAACCCAGGAAGTCTGGTTGTTGTAGGGGAAGCAGGGTTGTTTATAGTTATGGGAATGGAAGACTTAAAGGAAGAGTGTAGGCCAACAGTTGGCAAATTTTTCCTGAAAAGGGTCAAATAGTAAATATTCTAGTTTTTGAAGGTCGAGGAAAAATACTGAGGCTATTATAGGCAATCAGATACTTCCACAAATCTTTTATAAAATATATTTTTAGTTGTAGATGGACACAATATCTATTTTTTCTTTTTTTAGTTGTAGTTGGACATAATACATTTATTCTTTTAATTTTTACGTGGTGCTGAGGATCAAACCCAGGGCCTCGCATGGGCTAGGCAAGTATTCTACTGCCGAGCCACAACCCCAGCCCCTGGATACAATATCTTTATTTATTTATTTCTCTGTGGTGCTGAGGATCGACCCCAGTGCCTCACACATGCCAGGCAGGTGCTCTACCATTGAGCTACAGCCCCAGCCCCACTTTGACAAATCTTGTGTGATTAAATTTAAAATAATAAAGGTGTTCTAAGATAAAGAATCGGGCTTCCTTGGGGAAGCATGACATTTTGCTTAATTGAGGTTTAGAATTAGTGGTGACTGTCGTCACACTGAAATGTTCATCTAGGTAGACCTGTTAGCTAGTGGGGTCTTGGGAAAACAGCCTGCGGGCTGGATTTGGACTTTGGGCCTCATGTAGCTGGATCACCTGGATTAGGAGCATCATTGCAGGAGGGTCATTGAGCCCTTGGGCAGCAGGTGGAGAAGAGGCAGGAAGCTACTGGCCAGGTCCAGGGGGAGCTGAGGAGGATGCACTTGAGGGCCAGGTGGGGAGGTCCAACAGATATGCTGGACTTTTCTGACAGGTGATCAGGTGAATGTCGAGGCAGAAGCCCATAGACGGCATGGGTATGTCCTTGCACACAAAGTGTGGCCCCTGCCCATGAGTCTGCAGCCCCGAGGCGCTTGCCTTTCTCTCCGACAGCTCGAGGGTAATCCATTTGGAGGCCTTAGAGAGGGTCGGAGACACCAAAGAGAAAAACATTGTCCCTGCAGCATTTGGGGGGCCTTCTTCTATGGGGCACCAGGAAACCCCATTGGTGGACCTCCTCCGTGTTTGCTGTTGCAATGCCAGTGATCCCTCTGTGGGTCATCCTCTCTTGGGCATAGGCATTGTCCCCTTCAGATTCCTTTCATGGAGTGGCAGGACAGCCAGACCTTCCCTTTTGGGGTGAATGAAAGGATAGGCTGAAATAGGGCCTGGGTGGGGGAACACAGGGGAGCAGGTAGAATCGGAGAAAATGTAACCATGTGGTCACAGTTTCCACCGAGACTGACCACACTCCCAGCTAGGCTGCTGGGCAATGCAAACGGCCCTCTTCCTCTGTGCCATCTGGTGGCAGAAGGTGACTCCTTGCTGTGGCCTGGCTCTGTAATCGAGTCTGCAGCAATGGATCTGGGGAGGGACAGGTCTTGTCCCATAGTGTCATTGCTGTCCATGGGCTTAAGTCCAGGCAGGCGGCTTATGAAACACTCTGAGGGATCACCAGAGATGCACTGGGACAAATGGGCCTGAAGGCCAAACACACGGCACCTCTGCTATGGCTGTGACTGTCCCTCCTGTGCACAGGACTAGAGGGGCTGAGCAGAGCAAGATTAGAAGGCTGTGTGAATCAGGTTGGGTAGGAGGCGGGTTCACCCATGGTGGCCAGCACTGGTCCGAGGGACTATTACTCCCAAGCACAGGGTAGTCCTTTCACCCTGACTCCAGAGTGGCCCTTTCTAGCTTTGGCGTAACCTTGGCCCAGAGTTACCTTGGCCCTGACCTTATATGGAGCTTTAAACCCTCCTCAGGTGGACCTTAAACGCTACTTATTATCCTACAAAACACGTATCCTTCATTCAAAGGGAGATTGGGCAGATTTGAGTCCCAAGGGACCCAGTTTACAGCCTGAGACTGAACGCCAATGGAGTGACAGTTTCCTCTCACCTGGCTCCAGCTGAGCCAAAGCAGTTTGAGAAACTCTCTTAACCAAAGTGCGGTGTGAGTGCTCAGGGCGATGTACTCACCTGCCCAGCGCCTGCCCTTCCCATCTCCTGAAGGAGGTGCGCGGGTTCAATGGGGAGGAGTGGAGTGATTTGGAAACTGTGTGGCATTATTATCCAACCTGTGGTATTAAAATGAGGACTGCGGTGTGGTCTGCCTGCTGTCAATCAGTCTGCCCGTGGCGTTTTCAACGGCTGCTATACAGGGCAACTTGTTAGAGTTTCTTCCTCCCTGGACTCTTCTGCTCTCCCCATTTTAATTTTCCCTATAATTTCCATTGAGAAAAATTTCAAATACTCAGAATAGTTTAATGAGCATGTGGCAGTTTAGCAGGCCTTGATTTGACCCACCCACCATGTTGCCCACCTGCCTCTGGACAGGACATGCCTACCCAGCCTTCTCTCTCTCTCCTCCTCCTCTAGGGCTTCAACTTGGATTCACAAAGATGGCTGGCTCTCCCAGCCTTTCTGGCTCCTTCCCTATTTCCTTTCTCATTTCCCCTAATAAAATAAAACCTTTAATCCCACCTTGGTGCCTGCTTCTTAGAGGACTTGGGCCAACAGATCTCATAGACCCATGACCCAGTCGGCAATTAGCAATTTTTTCCAACTCTTGCTTCATTTATCCTTCCCTCATCCTCTCCCCCCTTTTCCCCAATGAATTGATTTAAAGTAAATCCCAGACACTGTGCCATTTTATTCTTAAATACAGTCGGTCCTCATTATTCATACTCTCTCTTTGCAAATTTGACTGCTTTTTGAATTTATTTGGAATGCCAAAGTCAATACCGTGCTTTCTTGGTCATTCAGAGACATGCACGGAGGAGTGGCTGTATGGGTGGGTTTCTGGTTGAGGTCAGGCGAGGCAACCCTCTGCCTATTTTTTTATAATTAGTTCGAATTAGTTATACATGACAGCAGAATGTATTTCAACTCATGCACAAATGGAGCTCAACTTTTCATTTCTCTGGTTGTACACGATGTAGAGTCACAGCATTCGTGCAATCATACCTAGGGCACCTAGGGTAATGATGTCCACCTCATTCCACCATCTTTCCTGCCCCCATTCCCCGTTCCCTCCCCTCACACCCCTCTGTGCAATCCAAAATTCCTCCATTTCCCCCTTTCTTTGTCTACTCCCCCTCCATTATGAATCAGCATCCACAGATCACGGAGAACATTTGGCCTCTGTTTTTTTGGGGGGATTGGTTTATTTCACTTAGCATGATGTTCTCTAACTCCATCCACTTACCTGCAAATGCCATAATGTAATTCTCCTTTAAAGCTAAGTAATATTCCACTGTGCATATATACCACATTTTCTTTATTCATTCTTCTATCGAAGGGCATCTAGGTTATTGGTTCCACAGTTTAGCTATTATGAATTGAGCTGCTATAAACATTGACATGGCCACATCACTGTAGTACGCTGATTGTAAGTCCTTTGGGTATATACTGAGGAATGGGATGGCTGGGTCGAATGGTGGTTCCATTCCAAGTTTTCTAAGGACTTTCCATGTGGCATTTTCCAGAGTAGTTGCACCAATTTGCAGTTCCACCAGCTTTGTATGGACACTCTGCCTTATTGTTGCAGGTCTCCTACTTAAACAAGTATTCCTTCCATGGTCTATGTAATGTCACTTTGTTGCACTTTTGTGTCTTTTGTTGCTCATTTTATTGTTTAAGATGGCCCCCAGCGTAGTGTTTAAGAGCTGTCTGGTGTCCCTAAGCACAAGAAGAGAGTAAGATGGCTTATGGAAGAAACGTGTCTTAGGTGAGCTTTACTCAGGCATATATTATAGTGTCATTGGCAACGAGTTCAATGTTAATGAATCAACAATACATATTCGATGAGGTGTCCTTCAATAGAAGCACACAAAACAAAGTTATGTATTGATCAGAGGATAAAAATGTTGTGACCAGAGGCTCACAGGAACCTAAACCTTCATTTCCACTGGGAGCAATGATTTGGTATCTGCTAATTCAGTGTTTTGGTGACTTTATACAACACAACTATGGCAAACAACAAGAATCAATTCTACTTCAGTGTCACAAACAGGTTCTTACAGCACTGCAATGCCATTAGCACACCTAACAAAACAAATTCCCTGGTATCACCCAATACTCAGCCTATTATCCAACTGCCTTAATCGTCTTAAGTGTCTACTTATGGGTTGGATGCAGGCAAGAGCCACAGTTCATAATTGGTTATTGTGATTCTGAAGTTTCTGAATCTACAACATTTATTTCCTCCTTTTAATTTTTTGATGCTATTAACTGGTTGTGGAACCCAGGTCTGTTGTCCTGTGAAATGTCCCATATTCTGGATATGCCTATTTGCTTTCTTCTGGTGTTTACTTTGTACTTCTATCACCCATGTTTTCTGGCAAAGAAATATATCTCTAGAGGACTCCATTACTGGTGGGTTCAGTCGGTGGGGGTGCTTGGGTGGCTGCTGAAGTTCGGGATGGAGTTGGGATTATATTGAGAGGATTACATTAAGGTCGGGTTGATTGGGTGAGCTGGTTGCTTTTGGCAGATGATCCGGTAGTAAAGAGTGAAGACTCAGGATCTTTGATTTCTAGGTTCAAATCATGGTCCTACCACTTATTGGCTATTGACCTTCAACAAGTTATGAAAGTTCTGTTTGTCTTAGTTTCCTCATTTGTAAAATGAGAATAACAACAACCCTTATACACTGTGCTAGTAGAGAAATGTAAAATATGTAAAGGTTGTTGCAAGGTTTCAAAATGTAAAGCATTTGAATTGGCACGTGACGGTTGCTGTGTGTTTGCTATTCTGTTGTTATTAGAATAGACTAGGGCTTGGGACTGGGGTAAAGGTAACTCTGGTTCATGATTCCACCCATTATTAGAGGCTCAGCCTTATGGTCCAGGACTGGCCCTCCCTTAGAGTGGATTCCTTTTCCTCCATCTCTGGAAGACAGGCTGGGGTTGAATGGGAGTGAGTGGTCTGCCTCTCTGCCCTAGTTTCTTTTGAAAAAGGAAATGCCTCTCCATTCTTCAACCAGTTTTGACTCTGACCCTTCCCCTTTCTCTTCCATGTACCAGGAGGGCTGTGGGAGTTCTCTGATACATACTGAGTCTGACATCTGAATGGTGGGAAGAAAATTATCTTGGCCTCTAAATCACATCTAAGAAGAAAATTTTGCAAGGCAAGGACACCTGTGTGGATATATAAATTAGTTGCATGGAGTCAGAATGGAGAAGGGCTAAAATAATACCAACTGACGAAGAAGGCAAAGTCTGTAGAGGTTACTAGGGATTCCGGCAGATGTGAGTGGTGTGTTCATCTATCCATCCATATTCTTGCCATCCATCATCCATCATCTATCCATCTACTTTCCACTCCACCATCTATCTGCCCCTCTGCCATCCATCCATCCATCCATCATCCATCTGCATGTTCATCTAATAATCCATCCATCCATCTATCACCACGACATATATGGAGCAACCATCCTGCACTGAAGCAGCTCGTTATCTAGTGAAGGAGGTATGTACTTAGTCACTACCCTGTGCTAGTTGAGGAATGTACAATATGTGATGAGCGTTCTGGACAGGGTGGAAGCATTTTTTTTTTGCTGGAGCCAGGGGCTGGAAAGGAGGCCTCTCCCTTCCTGGGTTTGACTCTCCCACCCTGATGGCAACCCCTAACCTAGGGCTGGGTCCAGTGGCAGGCCAATTCTTCAGTTTCCTGTTTCTATATCACCAGGTTCAACTGGAGAAGAGATCTATTCCTTGTGGGAAGGAATTCTAGAGTTACCAAACAGCTGTAGCACACCTGGCCAGGCACCCTGAGGTCATGGACAAGTTCTCTGTAGAAGGCTGTCTTCCTTACAAAAATTCCTGTAGGGAGACATGAACACACAGTGCCCCGGCACCTCCATCTGTTGGGTTGGTAAGACACATGGACGCAGAATGGCTGTCCCGTTTGGAGCTATCTCCATTCCCCCTTACTTGGGGTGGTGGACCCTGGGACAGAAGTTCCTCCTATACTATCCTCCTTTGCTATGCCTGCCCCCACCTCTTGGCCTCTGATTTAGGTCTCTTAGTAATGGCTCTCAATCCTAGGTATCCAAATGGAGAATATGTGGCCTCTCTAATTTTAGGCTCCAACAGACAGAGCTCAGGATGTATGATATCCCTAAATAAGACCAAGGCTTCTGGATGGTGGGGACAGCCTTTGTCGCCAGCCAAGGGGGAAGGTCAATGTCACAGTTGTCCTAGGACAGGGCCCGGGGCCTCACCGTCTCTCTCTCCAGCTCCAGATTAGGCCTCTGGAGCCTCTCAGGTCGGTCGCCTGCCAGGAGAACTTGGCCAGGGGCCTGCGGTGGTTTCAGTGTCCTCTCCCTCTGTCTGTCTGACTAATGTTCCCAGCTCTAAGCCCCAGGTGAGAGACGGCAGCGTTGCACTGCTGCCCCAGCGAGCGGCTGTGTTTGCGGTGTAACTGCCTGATGGTATCTCTTTGGGTGGTGTGGGTGAGCTGTCTCCGGGGAGTGTCTGCCTGATGCTTGCCTCAGCCCCTCTCCCAGCCCTGCCTGGGCTCACTAGGTTATTCATGGAACTGTAGGACCAGCACCCCTCACCTCGCAGCTCTGCGGGAGACACCTGCCCGACTCATGCATGTGGGTGAGTGTGTGTTTCAGGGGAGGAATCCTCTCTGCACCTCCTCTTGGACTAGCCCTCAGGATTCCTCTTCTGACACATTCCTAAATAGAAGCTTTGAGGACATCATCGATGCCAAGGTGTCTCTTGGGAGGGGAGGCCCAGTTTCCAACTTCCAGTTCACGAAGATCCCAGCGATGGACTCTGAGGTCCAGTCCCCCCATTTCTGACTGACAAAGCCAATATCTTCTTCATTTAAGAGATGTCTTCTTTGCTCCCTGCAGCTGATGCGGGCCTCTTCCTGCACCCATCCCTCCTAGGGTAAGAGATTAGATCTGATGCCAGCAAACGCAGGTTTCCTCTGTACCACCAACAACCAACTCCTCCCGCTGGGCCTACTTCCCAGACTCTAAAATGGGCATAATATACCACGTGTGCCCAAGTGCTGGGACATAGGAGCCCAGTGTCTTAACTGCCTTCCTTCTTCATCCTGACTTCTTGTCCCCTTTGTGTCCCCCCAAAGACTGTCTCTTGCTCAGAAACCACATAAAGAGACTATCAGAGGAGAAACAAAAACATAAGTAAAAGAAAAAGGGCCCCACCCTTTGGGATCCTCTGAACTGATGGGAGAGATACGTTCTGTTCTCCGCCTCGGGGAGCTCCCAGTGTGTTTGCGTCTCTCTCTGTGTGTGTGTGTGTGTGTGTGTGGTAGGGGTGTTGCCCCACAGGGGGTGGGGTGGGGGGTGCAGCCCAGATGTGTTACCCAGACTGGATGACTACTGTAATGCCTCTTTAGCAGGCAAGAGTAATCAACAAATTCATTAAGTTCCTGTTTACACATCTATTGTCAAAGCTAATAATTTGATTTAACTAAGCTGATTACCTTCATTAAAAACCATTAGTTCCCATAAGCAAATGTTCCTGTGTTTGCATTTTTCATAATTATGTTGGCATTTCACAACTTGCATTTCAAGGGAGGCCTGTGCCCCAGCTCCTCCTTGTCCACCTCAGCCCATCGGGATCTCTGTGCTGACCTCCTTGGGGCAGGTCCTGTGCTAGGGGTCAGGGGACAGGGGAGATAAGACAGGCCTGGTGGGCCTTTGCCTGCATCTCATGCTTTGCACTGCCTCTGGTGTTCTGGATGACCCGGTAGGTGGATAGGGCCTGGGCCAGTCTGATATTGGTTTCGGGTACCTCTGGTGTCCCCAGTGCCTCTCTGAGCATCTTGCACGTGGGCAGCTCTTGACCCAGCCTCTCAAGGGTGGACTAACATGGCTATCATTAAGTGGGCAAAGGGAAGCCCAGGTCAGCCTTCAGCGGGGGAGAAGGAACCAATGTTTGTCAAGTGTCCCTAGGTACTAGGTACTGGTGCTGAGGTTCTGTCGCTAATCCCTCCAGGAACGCGTCAGCATCTCCATTTTATAGACGATGAAACCGAGACTTGTTTCGGGTGAAGTAACTCACTGGAGTTCACATGGACCTCCTGAGGCCTGGACTGAGAGGCCACATGTGATTCCACTTACAAAGGCTGCAGCCTGCCATCTGCCCTCCTGCCTTCCAGCCAGTGCCCCTTGTGGCTTTTCCTGGACGGCCATTAACCTGAGTCAGAGCAGGACCTGGGCATGGGGATGTGTAGAGACGGCACACCTTGGGAGGGGTCCAAATGAGACAGAGGAGTCTGGGCTTTATAGCAACACCAAGAACTGACATTTATTGGGCACTGGCTGTGTGCCAGGCCCTGTCCTAAGCACTTTGTCACTGAAAGACAGAAGACTTGCCTCTTGGAGCCTCACTCTCCCCATCTATAGAATAGGCAGAAGAATTCCCTGTCCCATCCACCACGGGAGGGTGCTTTGACAATTGTGACACCAGGAAGATGCTACCACAGGGGGCTTTGGGCTGGGCTTTCTTGGCCCTTGATACCTCCTCATCCTGGATTGTGATGGAAGGTGGCACTGGTGTATAGGGTCTCCTGTGCTGGCTGCTCGTGTTGAGGAAGCCTGAGGAAGAAAGGACCTTTTCACAAATGTGGGGACAGATCAGGGGGCACAAGGGGATCATGCATGGGCACCTCAGGGGCCAGCCCCAAGAGGGAGTCTCCCCTGCTCTTCCCTTTCCTCCTCTCTCCTGTGTCCCTGGCTTCCTGGGGGAGGCCATCTCCTGCTTCCATCTCTCCGTACCCACTCTGTCCTGCTCTCCCCTGGCCACATGCAGGGGCAGCTTTTCTGGGGGAACTGTTTCCAAGGACGAGCCCAAGGGACAGGAGATCAGTCCCATCCCTGCCCCCTTGTCTACCACTGTCCCTTCCCAGGGACCTGTGGTCCTCTCCACCTGCCTTTCTTCTTCTGCCTCTCCCTTCTCCTCTCCATTTCTACCTCCTGATTATGAACACCTCCCGCAGTGCTCCTTTGTCCTGTCTCTCTGCCTTGGTCTTCATCTCATCTTCCGGCCAGCTGACCATCTCCCTCCCTCGCAGGCTCTCTCTCTCTCTTTCTTCGCTTCTTTCCATGAACTTTTTGTCTGTCTCTTGACTCTCATGCCTTGCTGACTCCTTCCTTCCAAATCTGGGCCCTGACTGCACCTCCATCCCCAGACCTGAGACAGGAGCACCCTCCATATCTGCAAGAAACAGAATCTTCTAGACTTTACATGGGAGGAAGCTGAGGGCCTCAATACTGTGGGTCAGCAGCTGCTAGTCTTGACTGTCCAGAGAAGCCAGGTGGGCCCACCAGAGGAGACAAATGACACAGCTCCCTTCCTGCTCTTATATGAGGACAGAATTGACCCTTAATAAAAGCCCAGCGTTACTGTGATCCAGTTGGTACGTGAGGACAACGTGCGATAGAAAAATAGCCATGACAATAAAGGCAGGCTCTTTCTTGTGTGTCCTGTCATCTAGATCGTCGTGGCCACGAGCTTCTGTTGAGTGCCACGGTGAACCAAATACTCTGCCTGGCTTTTGGGGGTCGAGAGCCATAGCCAGGCCTGCCCGTCCATCCTCCAAGGCTCATGTCTAGCAGATAGGTGTGTGGGGGACCACAAAGAGTATTTCTGGATATGAGGGAGAGTAATTCAATACCCACCACAGAGAGGGGGAACTGAGGTGTGGAAAGACTTCCGGAAAAAGTGGTTTGCCACTGGGACACGAAGAACTAGGAGCTTAGTGTCAAAATGCAGAGAGCAGTCCTGGGCCCTCTGGGCTTGAATTCTGGCCCCACCACTTTCTAGCTGTGCAATATGAACATGTGATTCTTTGAAGCTTGATTTGCTCATCTTTAAAATGGGAATAATTGTCATACCAACCACCTAGTGTTAGCATGAGGTTTAAATGACCGAGTCCCAAAGGAAAGGACCTTTCAAAAAACATTTTTTAAGTGAAACGCGAGCAGCCTCCTGAGCAATTGCACAAGCATCTAGCTGGTCTTTGGTCTCTCAGAATGGGAATACTGGTTCCACCCTGTCTCTGCTGCTCACCAGCTACGTGCTCTTTGGCAGGTGATCACCTTTCTAAGCCTTAGTGTCTCTTCTGTAAGAAAAGACCCTGTCGATGCAGTAGATGTTTCTAAAGTTTCTGCGGGTTGACATGACTTCCTCAAGAATCCTGAGACTGTCCCCCGCAACCAACCCACCCCACACACTGAGTCAGGCAGTGGGGACACTCAAGTGGGGGTGGGTGAAGTAGGGGTAGAGGGCCTCTTTCTCCCAGAAGCCTTGGATCCAGAGAAAGGGGATCCAGGTGGGACAACTCTGCCTTGAGCCAGCTTCTTAAAGGAATAGAGTCCATGCATTCCCTGGAGCCCCAAGTCCATATTTGGAGGCTTCTGCAGCTAGGGTGCGGCAGAGGTGAGTCACACAACAGGAAAAAAAATTGGGAGAACATTCCCCAGGTCCTCCTCCCTTCCTCCTCGGAGTACTCGGGAGCAGGGAGGGCAAGCAGGATCAAAGCCATCCACACCTCCCAACGTTGGCATGCTTAATCACCAGGGCAAGCGGCGTGGCGTGGGGAAGGGGTGCCATGGAATGGGACAATCAGAGCACTTGCACACCCATGTATGCACATGCCACCTCACTGTCACCTTGCACTGGTCTTAATGAGCCCCTTGCAAACTATAGCCCTTTAAACAGGATTACATCCATCCACGTTGGAAAGAAAGCATTAACAAGTTGCCCTTGGCACCCAGTAATGATTGTGAGTAACTGTGAGCCAGGGTACACTGGGGCACTGCAACTTGAAAGGGGACATTTTCCAAAGGGAGGTGATAGGTCTTGATAATTGTTATAATAACAGCTCAGCGGCCTGGGTTGGTTCCTTTCATCCCGTGAGGTCATAAATGGCTTTCTCCACTGGAGAAAGGATGGGCCTCCACCCACCACAAACACCCTCTTGCCCATGCTCAGCTGGGCAGATCCCAGCTGGGATTTCTGAGCTGGGGCAACTCAGGATTGTTAAAACAGGTGAGCTAATCATGCTTGTGTGCGCCATTATCCCAGGATGGGAGTGGAAATTCCACTTGGAGAGTAAGTTCTGGAATCCTCTGCCAGGAAGCCTGTCCCAGTGCTGTGGCCCAGTTTCCCCTCATTGTCTCTCACGCACACTTGGCGTCTACAGTGCAGTTTAGTGCTTTCTTTGTTATGCGAGTGACAGTCAAATGCATGGCCAACTTATCTCAGTCTTCTCTTCAGATGTGTTTGCACTTGACACAGTTGACAGTGGTGTCTTGAGGGTGGAAAAGTCAGCACAGCTCTGATTTATCTAAGGAGGCCAGCAGCCAAAGGTAGCAAGCCATCAGAGCTCCAAGAATGGACTGTGCCCATGTAGTCCCTCCTGATCAGGCACGGATGGAAGGTGCTTTGTCCTTGACCTATTTGCTTTAAATTGGACTGAGATATGTGACCATAAAAAGATTGCAGGGGCTATTGTGTTAGCCTGAGACATGATACCATGGTACCTCTCCCTTTGCCTGGTGATTTCTCCTGCAGAGGAGGTGGCCACATTGAGATCACATGATTATCCATCTTCACTTTGTTTCTGCTGCTGTTCCAAGTTTGAAGCTGCCTTGTCTTCAGTATGAGCCTGGTGGGACCCACACAGCCCTGGCTCTCCTGGAAAGGTTAATATTCAATGTTTAACTTGTCAGACCTCTAGAATTTGGTAAACCACCTCCTTGGTTGCTTATTTACCAAATTTTACCACATATATAGATGCCATCCGTGCCTCCAACATTCATGAAATCACTGTAGAGGTTGATTTTTTTTTTCATGTTAAATTCTGTTCTGTCTGGCTGCATAGATCTGGGCACATAGAGGGCTCCTAGGAAATACTTCTGAGGTCAAAGTAGGAAATATGTGAAGATGAGCAGGAGGCGCAAATCCAGCTCTGCCACTTAAGGCAAGGTCCTTGCGATTTAATACCAGTTATTTGTCTTGGCTTCTCAGTTTCCTCAGCTGTAGAATGGGGATCCTACTTTACAGGAATGTGTGAGGTTGATATGACCCGGTCAATGCAGGAAGAGCATTTAGAAAAGTGCCTGGAACATAGCGTGCCAACTTTTAGAGTATTAACTGTGATTTTTATTATTGTGAAAGTGGCGGAGGAGCTTGACTTTGACCTTTCCCAGTCTCACTATCCAGAAAATAAGGCTCCATGGTTGGCAGGTGTAGAAGGGGCTATCTGCCATGAACAAACAAGGATCTTATTGAAAGCCTTCAAGGCAAAATATTCTAAGACCATCCTTCACTTAAGGAGAGCTTCAATTTTTCCCTGTCAGGAGTTCCCCCTGAGGTCATACTTTTAGCCTGCATGCTGCAGTCAAATCATATCTCTGTGCTTCCCTTGTGCTTAATTCAGAGGGGAAGGATGGCCCAGGTTTCCAGGCTACAAGGCGTCCGGGTGATCAGAGCCCAAAGAGAGGGATAATGTCAGGGCAGTCCCTGGGCATGCAGCTACCCAAGACTCCAAATGGAGCCACCAGAAAGGTTGTGCATACAAATCATCCTTGTTTGCACTCCCTTTCAAGTGCAGCCTCTGACTGCAAGGCCATGTGGATGTTCCTTCAATGTGGCTTTCACCCTGTCACTTATGTTTCAAAGAGCGCGTCTCCCCCTGTTTTAGTTCTTTCTCTGTTGTTTTGGCAAAGTACCCGAGGCTGGGTAATTTATAAAGAATGGAAGCTTGGTAGCTCATTTTTTTTTTCTGGAGGTTGGGAAGTCCAAGGTTGAGGGGCTCCATCTGGTGAGGGCCTTCTTGCTGATGGGGACTCTCCACAAAGTCCTCATCATAGGATAAGAAGGACATATGCAAGAGACAGCCAAGCCTGGCATTTATAACAGACCCACTCTCAAGATAACTCATTAACCTATTAATCCATTAAGCCATTAATCCCCATGACCTCATCGTCTCCTGAAGGCCCCACCTGGTCCCACCTCTTGGTACTTCACAATGGGATTAAATTTCAACATGAGTTTTGTTTGGGACGTTCAAAGCACGGCGCACCCCCGATTCACCAACCAGTTCACAGCCTCGACAGGTGCCATTGCAAAGGGTGTCCTCCGCTCTGTGTCAGCTCGTAAAGTCTCAAATCACATGCCACCTCCACCAGGAAGCCTTCTCTGGCCACTTTGGTCCACATGGCTATCTGAATTCTTCTAGCCCTTGGTGTGAATATGAATTAGGCTAAACCATGATTAAGGATCATCCCATCCTCCCACTCCATTGTCCCACGATAGCTGAAATCTGGCCAAGGCAAGGTGACAGAGTATGGTGAAGTCTCTTCAGAGGTCACGAGAGAGACAGGCTTCACTACCCTTGTGGAGCTTGGCGCTCTTCCCTGCAGCAAGCTGTGGTAGAACCTTGGCCATGCTGGCTTCCAGAGGGGCGGGGACTTGGAACTTGTCAGGGATCCTCAGAGGATTAAAGGTTTAAGGTGGGGACAGGAGAGGGCATTGGGGCTCTCTCAGGGTTGGATCTGGCAGTCAGGTGCCAAGGGAAAGCTATTTATTTGAGAAACAGTGGTGTTTCTGTAAAGACCACTCTGTGGCTGCCAGGTCCCCACCCTCCTTGGGTTTCTATTTGTCCCTGTTTCTGTCTCTTGTTCTCTGTGCCACTATTCCCTGCTTTTGGCTTAAGGAAGGCTCACAAAAGGGCCAGATGAGCGTAGACACAGTTTTGGACAAAACGTGTTCTGACACCTGTGCCATCAGACTCCTGTCGGAGGCTGGATCTGCACATCATCAGGACAAAAGATGGGTCGGCTGACTGTTAGATCCCTGTTTTCCAGGTCCTCAGTGGGTGGTAGATTCTGGAGAGCATCAGCCTTAACTGATCTTGAAATACCCCCTTGCCACTGTCCCCCCATGTTCTGGGTTATTTTTGTCACAAAACACCTCACTCAAAGGTTCTTTCTCATGTGTGATTATCTGTATTATAAACCAAAAGGAGAAAATAAAATAGCTGTCTCCTAGGAGAAGGAAGCCACAGGGTCCAGGACAGGAGATAACTGCTCCTCCTCTGGGATGACAGAGTCCCCAGCCAGGACTGTCCCTGGATCCCTGCCACTCATGCCAAGGCTCCAACTTCCAGGCAGCCACAGGAAGTGAAAGGGAAGGAAACATGTTTGGTAGTCGGGCAGGGTGGTGGGACAGAGGGCAAGGTCAAAGGTCAGGAGAAGCCTGTCCAGGTCAAGAAGGCCACCGTCAGGAGGACTCTTTCCCAGACCCAGGAATCTCGTCTCGGCTTCCTGGCTGGACACACCTTGCCTCTCTCCGGGGATCACCCTTCTGCCGGAGGAGTTTTCACACAACAATGGTTGGCAGACTTTGACGTTTATTTTCATCACTGTTTTAAAGGTGAGTGGCATTTGTCACATTCCTTCCTGGTTGGCTTTGATGTGGGGCGATTTCCCACTCCCTAATGACAGGTGAGGAGCCGGCCAGCTAACACCCAGCACCTCTGGGCGGCTGGGCCATCCCTGTTGGATCTGGTTCCCACAGCTGCTGCTTGTTTTGAGTATCTATTTCGGGGACCTTAATTAAGATCCTCTTTAATGATGGAGAAGACGTTCTCCAGCGATTACCTCCTCACTTTTACAGCTCTCTCAGGCTCTTTTGCCCTCCCTCCTCCTCGACTCCCACAGTCTCCGCTCCTCGCCCATGACTTGGGCCGAGGATTCAGCTTCTCGGGGTTCAGGGGTTCAGGGTTCAGGCAGAGAGCTTGTCCCCTGTATTCCGCCATGCTCAAGTGCACCATTATAATAACACACGGGAGCATTTTAAAGCCCATTCTCTAAACAAATTGCCAAATGACAGTGCAGCACAGCGCCAGGCACACAGAAGGAGCTCAGTAAGTATTGGTATGACGAATAAAATGAAGGAAAAGATCAGTGAAGGGATGAGTTTAACTTTGGGGCAGGACTCTTGGTTTGGCTGGCAGCAGCCTTGGATTCTGAGCCTCCCTCATGAACCAAGCATTTGCATTCATCAGCTCAGAGGTGCAGGACGTGGTCATGAGGGCTGTGCTGGCACTAAGGCTCCACGGAGGAGAAGGTTCTGGGCCGGGCCCTGCAATCCCCACTTCTGCCCTGGTTCTGCCCTGACCTCATTTGTCTGGTCTGTTCTCTTGTCTGCAAGAGAAGGGTACTGATCCCAGTGGTGTCTTAGACTGAAGCAGTAACGAGATCTCACGTGGGCGCACGTCTGGCAAGAGTCAGTCAAGTCGATTCAGGTTCAAGGTGGGCCTCCACTTGGACATTCCAGAACACCAGGGCTTTGAACTGGGCTCTGGCCTCCAGTTTATTTGTAGCCTCTTGGAGCCCTAAGTGGGCCTCTCCTCGCCCTCAGTCCTCTCCCTGACCTGGGGCCTCCTGCTCTTCCTCCTCCTCCGGGCCTTGCCTCCTCCTGCCTCCACCTCTAACTGCAGTCCAACACTCCGGTCTGCCAGTGCCACCCTCCATGGCTTCCGGGATCACCCAGCCAGTGAGACCACTACTTCCTGAAGGAAGCCCTGGAATTCTGGAATGAACACCGAGGCCAGAAAGACCTGGGAGCTCACGCAGGTCAACCCCTTTGTGGTAAGGGCTGAGAATAGGCTTTCGGAGGTTAAAGGCATGACTCAAATCCACCCAGACGGTCTGCTGCCAAACCAGGGCTGTGGCGAAGAACTGCTCGTGCTCAGTTTCTTGTTCTGTCTAGACCTCGAGTGTGGCTCAGATGCGCAGGATGGGGAGGCCCAGAGGTCTGCATGGATGTGTGTGGCTGGGCCAGAATCTGCCCCCAGCCCTCAACTTAGAGTCCTTGTGGCCAACTCCAGTCATGAAGTAGGCATCCTGCAGAGGAGCACCCCCTCTCTCTGAGCCTCAGTTTCCCCACTTCTAAAGGGAAGAGCTGCAATGGGCAACCTCTTGGGTTCCTTCTGGCTGGGGAATATTATGGCCTGGTAATACAAAGCAGGAGATACGGCGGTAATGGGATTCCAGACACACTCCTCCACCCCTGGCCTGGCCCCTCCACACACATGCTTGCCCACTGGGCGCTCCTTTGATGAGGCTGACTTGTTCCGGATCAGGTGGCTGGTCCTGGGTGGGGTATAGGCTGGGAGCCTGGAGTCTGGACTTTTGCTCTCTGCCTGGACACTCACTATGACCTGGCTGTGGGAAAACCATGGGATGATTCTGAGGCTGTTTTCTTATTTATAAAATTGAGATAATAATTAGCCTCAACCACCCACCTCCCTGTGGTTGTGAGGCAGATCTAAGGTGATCTGCCCTGCTGATGTGAGAGGTTATTATGACTAACCCTAAAGAGCAAGTGCGGGGTGCAAACATTGAGAGGGGGCAGCCAGATGGCAGCTCGGATGGCTGAAGAGACTGGGGGATGTAACGGAAGGGGCAGGACTGAGCTATTGAGGGTCCAGGGAGTAGAGTGGAGTTGTGAGGCCCAGAGATGGTTCTGCTGAGCAGGGAAGCTGTTAGGTGGTCAGCAGGACAGAAGGGTCATTTTTGGAATTAGGTGAATGTGCTCAGCATTTGTGAATTCTGCAGAGTGTTTTAATCTGTACCAAGAATAATTTAGAAAAGATACTGATTTCTTTGACATGGTCGCAGGTGAGATACTAATTTCAGGAGCCAGGGATCTGGGGGTATGGGGGAGCTGGCAGGGCCTGAAGCCCACCTTGCAATTCATGTCTTCTGGGTGCTTCCTGCTCAGTGCTGTGGTTTTTATTTACCTAGCATCTTCCTTCTCAGGACCTCACAGGAGGGGCCCTTTGTTATCTGGGAGACTTTCAACACCTCAGGGAGGCTTGGAGGAGGCGGCTGGGATCCTTATCAGGGGTGGGGACTGGGGTTGGGGATGGGCCACACCAGCTCTGCTCCGTGTCCTGCCGGCCCACAATCTGGATTTTCTGGGATGGCTAGATTTCAGTGTTCAGTCGCAGGGCAACAGCTGCTCCTGCCATCTAATTATGGCCGGAAAGAAAGACTTCGGAGCAAATACTCTATCAGCAAAGTCATTATTTTTAGTAGTTGCACCTTGGCTTCTAAGGACAGTTAATTGTCCCACACAGGTCTCCTCACAGTTAACTTGATGTGTATTTCACAAATGGTTTACCTGGGAGTACAGTAGGAGGGAATCTTTATTGACACTTAAAAAAAAAAATAGGGTCAGTGTTTGGCTGAAACTCTTTTGAGATGTTCCCAGGTTAAAACCATTTTCACCATATTTCCTTGAGTCCATCATTATTTTGTGAGAAGAATCTTGCTCTTGTTGGTTCATCTGCAGACCTTGTAAGCCCTATTTGATTTTTACAAGAGGATGCCAACCATTCCCCAGCTTGACATCTGGTGCCTCATTGGGTCTCACATAGTTTTGTCACCTAGAATAGCTTAGATCCCCAACACCTACTAGGGACACTCCCCCTATGAGGCATTGCTTGAGTAGACTGCAGTCTATGCTATCCACATGCATGTAGCCATTCTGAACCTCCTATCACTAGCACCCCAAGTCCCCATGTTCCTTATTAATCAAACTCCCCCGTAAGCTTGACTGAGAAATGTAAGAGACAGATCATAAATCTGTGCGGAGAATGCCTCTGAGCACGTGCTGTCTTCTCCATTGTCCTCTCTGGGAGGGGTGATGGAGACATCAGGAATGCTTGTGTTTCTCCTGGGCTAGTGGTTTGCTTTAATCTTGAGGATCCTGGGAATTGTGCAGCTGATCAGGTTTCCTCTTGGCACTGACTGTTAGAAATTTTAGAGCCAAATTTGTGGCCCACCCCTAGCAAATGGATCAAAGTTTATGGTATGTTTATTTTGTATTAGTCCCATCCTTGGCTCCATTTTATGGCTTTACCCTTGCTTGTACATTTCTTTTTTTCTCACCTGCTTCTAATTTATGTCTTCTTGCTGAATTTTATGCATCTTTGTAAGCTGCCTTAAATCCTTTTGTGAAACAAAGCAGCGTATATACAAACAAACAAATAAATGCATACTCCGTCTCATGACTACACAACATGTCATAATTTTTGGCTTGAGAAATAGCGTCCGCACAGCTTTTGATGTCTCCTCCAGGGCCGACGGTCTTCTGCAAGACCAGCCAAATAGATAAACTGTATACAAAGCCAAGTGTCCCCTCTGGGAGCAGGAGGGGGACAGAAAGCTAGCAAATATACCATAAGGTGTTGAGGGCTGTGAACATCTGTGAGCAGGGTAAGGAGGAAGAGGCCCAGGCATCCTGGTCTGGGAGGACTTGCTGAAAGGATGCATCTGAGCAGAACCCAAGCAAGGGAAGGAGTCAGTCAGGGTGCCCTTGGTGGGAGAGCATCCAGGCAGGGCACCAGCTGGGCAAAGTTCCAGCTGAGAATTCAAGGAGGCCAGAGTGGCTGGAGCTAAGTGAGCAAAGAGGAAAGTGGTAGGTGACGGGGACAAGGGGACTGGGCCCTATCGGGTCTCGTGAGCAATGGCAAAGACTTGATGTTTCTGAGAAGCCTTTGATGGTTTTGGGCAGAGGCCTGACCTGATTGTATTTAAGTTCCAGTGATTGTCAGGGGGAAGGACGACACAGGGAGTTAGAGGATATGGCAATAGTCTGAATGACAGCCAAAGAGGGTCTGAACCACAACAGTGGCAGTCAAAGAGGTGGGCAGTGGTCAGGATCTGGAACTTTCTCTATACTGTGTCACTCCTCTAGTAAAAGTCTGTTTTCCCATCTGTGTTGTGTTCATGTTCTCTGATCCTGTCACACCTCAGACAGTGCTGTGGGGCTGTCACCTGCATCTTTTCCTCATCATCAACTCCTCTGTGGTGCCCATTATATTCTCACCGCCCTCACTTCCAAGACCTGCACCCCCAGCACCTCCTCCCACCCGGCACAGGATTCCACCAGAGCTTCTGGCTCCATGTGTCTTCATTTTAGGAAATCGCCACACAATTTTCAGGGGTCAAGGCAAAAATTATTAAGAAACCAAAGAGTATGGAACCCAGCATGGGGCCCTTCTGAGCACAGGGCCCATGGGGTCACATGCCCATGAACCTGGCCTCGCTTGCTCTGCATGCTCCCAGGACAATTTCGTTCATGTTGGCATTAGCGACCACACATACTGATGACACACGGAAGCATCCTCTTCTTCAGCCCCAGACCCAACTGTTGGCCCATCCTATTGACATCAACGCTCTTGTCATTTTTGCAGGCAACTTAAAAGCAGTGAGTTCAAGCCTGAGCTCATTCACTTCCCCCAAACCTGCTTCTCCTCCCATATCCACTATCTTGATGAATAACAACCTAATCCCGAGTTGCCCAAACCAGAAATATCTGAGTCATTCCTGACTCTTCCCTCTGCCTTAGCTCCTCTGTCCAATAGGTCCCGAGACTCGAGTGAATATAATTTCTATTATCTCTGGGATTTAGCTCTTCCTTTCAATCTTCTGGCCACTGCCTGAGTTCAGGGGTTCACAGCTCCTGCCTCCTGGGGTGCAATGGTCTCTTTCTCCCCACCTCTGGCTTCCCAGCACCCCTGCACACTCCCCACATGTCTCCACAGTGATCATTCTAAAACAAAAGTCCCAGTTAGCTCATTTGCATTTCTGTGTCTCCCCAAGTCGGCCAAGTTTGAACTCTTTGACCTTGCATGCTGGTTCTTCAGGGACCTGCCTGCCAGTGTCTCCTGACCCTGACCCCAGCCACACTCCCTCCTACCTCCAAACAATGTGTAGGGTCCATCCGTCCTGTTTCTGCCCTGACAGGCCACATACTTTCATACCACTTCTCTCTGCACTTCCTGTTCTCCTGGCCCTAGTGCCCACTCCTGATGCCCTCTGACAGCTGCCTTCCATCCCGGCCACCATGGGCAGTTCTTGAATGTCCAGAATCAAGGTGGCAAATTCAATCTCTTGTGCCTCTCAAAGAACCTATAAGTGACTGACAAGAACAAAATTAGAAAATGTCCTTAGTAGCACTGAAAAAAGGACAGACTGTCATGAATAAAGAAGGTACTTATAGTAATTTCTGGAAGAAATGAAGCAAATAGGGTCAGGTCAAGTGTACAAACAAGCCAGGAGGGAGCCCACGAGACCCAAAGGACCCAGTGCTTAGAGCAATTGGGACAACCAAGGAGCTTATATAGTGGGACATCCCAGTTGGCCAATGGAAAGGGTGTGAACTGGAAAGTGGGTCACTTCTCTGTGGCAGATTCATTTTGTGTGAACTGAAGCCCGAGGTGAGGTGGAGGTGGTGCCCTGGTGAACTCTGGGCAGCACCACAGATATGGAGAAGGGAAGCCCAAGGGTGGTGAAACCCTCCGAGGTCCTCTGCACCCTCCTGAGATGCTGTCCTCAGGGTGACTCCTTTTCTTCTTCCTGTTGACATTGTCCTGTTGACATCACAACATCAACAACTTTGCTAGAGACACACATGTAGCCAAGGTGCCAGAGCAGGAGGACAGGGGGCCAACAGCAGGGCACATAAAGTGATCCTCGGGGGCTCGTCCAGAACTCTGCACCCCAGCTGTTGGTTAAAGTGGTCTCCACTACTAGGAATGGACTAGGTGAGGATCAGGTCGTCATCCCTTACTACCACAAGCCTCTTACTAGGAGTTCTGGCCCACTGCCCACCCACCCTGAAAGGAAGGCCCCGACTGGTGCATTCCAACTCAGACCCCACCCCAGGACACCAAGGCCTACCATCCATGGCTCATCTATGTTTTCTTGGATAAATGCTTGGCATAGAAATATACCCCTCCTAACTGAAGTGCATATGTGAGATACAAAGAAAGAGATTCCTAGAACATAGAAATCACAACACCTGTAATATCCTTTCTGAAAAGAGGGGGCAGAGAGTCAAGCCATAAAGTGAATCAGAAAGATAAATCCAGGTAAAGGAAAAGTCAAGGATATAAGAAAGTTTAGTCTTGGGGTGGGGGAAGTGTTGACAATGGGATTTTGAAATTCTATGCAACTATTTTGGAAAGCTACAGTAAAGAAAAAAGACAAAAACATAAAATAATTCAAGGTAAAGAAACATTGGAAAAAGTCAGTAAAAATATTTAAATGTTCCTCATTTTTCTAGATAATGTTTATTTACTGATGTACATATTTTACTCAGATTTATTTGCTAAATTTTAAGGACATTCAATAAGATAGAAATAGGATGTAGGACTTTGAAACTACTTGAGAATAAAAGGAACAAAAGTTTATCTAGTAAAATTTAGGAAAGGGAAAACAGAAAATCTTAAACAAAAACCAGAAGATAAAGTATCAGGGATGAGATCACATGTATGACCAATTAAATTCTGTAAAGAAAAAAGAATCTCAGAGTAGCTATAAAAGCCAAATCCAGAATTGCGCTGCTATAAAAGAAACACCTAAACGAAAATGATCCAAAATGTGTAAAATAATAGAAACAAAGATTTATTGGAAAATGTGTGTGAGAGAGAGATAGAAACAGAGACAGAGAGATAGAGATAGAGGAAGAGACAGAGAATATTAAACAGAAAAAAATTAAGCTAGTGATGGTGGTATTGAGATTAGAATAACTAGAATTCAAGGCAAAACTTATATTGGAAAAATAAAATAATTTATATTGATAAAAGTTATAATCTACTAAACTTTACAGTATTAACAAAACTTTATGTACTAAAAGGTAGGTAGAGAAACAAATTGCTAAAAAATGCAAGAACTTAATGAAAGTACAGTAATAACAGGAGCTTTCTGTACATGGCTCTCACAATGCAACAAACACTGGAAAGGATTTAAATAATACAATTGTTAAGTTTAATGTAATGTATACCAAATAGAACTTTGTAAGCAGTAGAGAGGAAAAAACTGTCTCCAAATACCTGTGAATTATTTACAAAAGGAACCATGTACAAGTACATGAACAAATTCTCCACAAATTTCTAAAACCTATCACAACACCAATAAGTTATGTAAGAATACAATCCCTTGGAAACAATTTTTAAAAATTCTTTTCTACTTAAAAATGAATAATTAAGAAAAGAGACTATATAGCTGGGCATGGTGGCACATGCCTGTAATCCCAGTGGCTCAGGGTTGCTGAGGCAGGAGGATCAAAAGTTCAAGGGAAGCCTCAGCAACTGGAGAAGGCCCTAAGCAACTCAGTAAGACCCTGGCTCTAAATAAATTATAAAAAGGACTGGGGATGTTGCTCAGTGGTTAAGTGCTCCTGGGTTCAATCCTGGGTAAAAGAAAGAGAGAAAGGAAGGAAGAAAGAAACACATCAAAGCTTATATTGTGAAGCCAAAGATGCATTCAGAGTGGAATTCATTGTTTTAATTATTTTATTATAAATAAAAAATGGAGAAGAACTTGATGAGAACTTTATTCCAGAAACTAGAAAAGAAATAACAAAACATTAAAGGAAAGTAGGAGGAAGAAATTAAGAGCTCAGGGAGAAAAAGAATTGACATAGAAAAACTAAAACAAAGCTCTATTGATTTACCCTAACAATTAATATTTATTGCATGCCTAATACATGCCCAAGTACTGCACCAAACCATTGAGGATGCTGAGATGAACAAAATACATTCGATCCCTGTATTTGCAGAATTTATTTGAAAGGAATTTTCAAGAGACAAAGCTCTTTCAAGACTGGCAAGCAAAAAGAGAATAAAAAATAATATTTATACATAAGAAAGAACATCACTATTTACATGGAGGGAGAATTTTTAAAAGTTTCGTGTCCTATATAGATTTATTTTAGTAAAATTGAAATTTTAGATAAAATGAGCTCTCTTTCATAACTAACATAGATGACAAAATTGGCTCCAGAAAAGGTAGAAGACCTTAAAAGTTCCTAGAAGAAAGTAATAAAATAACAACCCAAAGACCTCAGACCAAATGATTTTATAAGTAAATTCTATCATCTCTCCAAAGGGTAAAATGTCTTATCTATACTTAGAGATAAAGTCCTTCATAAATCATTTCATGAGACTCCATTAACTCTGATGCTAAAATCTAACAAAGATAGCATCAAAACGTAGACAAATTTATGGAAGTATAAAAATCCTAAATAAATTATTGGAAATTTCAATGTAGTAGTGGATTGAAAGATTTTTTTTAAATGCCAGGTCTAAGCATCCCAGAAGTTTGAGAGCATTTCATTACTAGAAATTCATTAATTTATATTAATAGAATAAAGAAGAAAATTAGATGCTAAAATGTTATTTGGCCAAATTAAAACTCTGTCCTTCACAAAAAAACTCATAGTGAGTCAGGAAAATGTTAACATGATATAATTATTTACCATAAAGTAACTAGAGGCAGGCACTTTGGTGCACACCTGTAATCCTAGCAGCTCAGAAGGCTGAAGCAGGAGGATGGCAATTTCAAAGTCAGCCTCAGCAACTTAGCAGGGCCCTAAGCAACTTGGTGAGACCCTGTCTCTAAATAAAACATAAAAAAGGGCTGGGGAGGTGGCTCAGTGGTTAAACACCCCTGGATTCAATCCATGGTATTAAAACAAACAAACAACAACAAAAAGTAGCTGTATCCTTAATGGTGAAGAACTAGAAACCACCAAAATAAAGAGTAAAACAAAGATGTTCAAATCACTGCTGTTATTTTCACTGCTCTGAAGGTTCTAACCAAAATGAGAGTCTCAAATACAGAAGTACATGGAGCAATCCAAAAGGAGAAAATCACCACTTTTGTGCGTGCTGTGATAATGGAAACAGCCGAGAGAATAAGCTATCACAGAATAAGAGAATTCTGTGAGGCAGCCAGATTAAATTTATATAAAAATCCCCCAATTAATAGGTTTCCTACATACTGACAATGACCTGTTAGAAAATTTTAAAAATTTAAAATTCATTGGAAGAACTCACTTAACTATAAAATAACTAGTAACAAATTTAACAAGAAATACATAAGACGTAAAACATAAAATTCTCTAATTTTCTTAAAGAATACAGAAAACTATTGAATTAACAAATAAAAGAGATACAACAAAGTCCTTGGTGGATTTAATTGAGTGATAATGTCAATTCTTCCCAAATTGCTCTTGATTTAATTATAATAAAAATCCTAATGGGATTTGAAAAAAAACAACTCTCATTCTGTCATTCTGTGCCTATAAACACAAATTCTGTGTATTTGTAAGTGAGTAATTGGATTTTTAACATCCTAACATAATAAATCAATTCTCATTTTGTAAAAAGAATATTAAAAGGGAATTTATTCTATGAGCTGTTAAAGAGTACTACCAAGACACAGTAAGAAAAATTGCATGCTAGAAGTATAGAAAGAGAAAACACAATTAATTGAAAAGAATAAAGGGTATAAAAATGATGTATATGTATGGGATCTAAGTGTGTAAAAAAGTGGCAAGCATACTAATAGGATGAGGATTTTTTCAAATAAAATGGGATCAGAATATTTGAATAAATATTTGGGAAAATAGTGTCTTTTTTTTTTTTTTTTTTTTGGCACTGGGGATTGAACCCAGGGGCACTTAAATACTGAGCCACATCTCCAGCTCTTTTTTTTTTTATATTTTATTAAGAGATATGGTCTTGCTGAGTTACTTAGGGCCTTGCTAAATTGCTGAGGCTGGCTTTGAAATTGCCATCCTCCTGCCACAGCCTCCCAAGCCACTGGGATTACAGGTGTGCATCACCAGGGCCAAGTGGGGAAAATAGCATCTATAGGCACTTGGTACCACAAAAGATTTTTTAGTCTCATTAATTAAATGTAAAACATACTACCATGAAAGTATTGGAGAATATTTACATAATCTTTTCATTTGAAACAACTTTCCAAGTATAACTGTAAATTTTAAAGTTATAAAAGATCATTGGATTTTACTAAATCTGATTTTACTGATAATTTCTGCCTAGCAAAATACCTAAATAGATCTAAAAAGATAAATTTTAAAAACTGGAAATAAGATTTGTGATATAGGTAATTGCATATAATTAATTAATATCAATTAATGTGAAATATCATCACACTCCTAATTCTGTAGCCCATGGGCCACACTCCACTTGGATTGGAGGAAAGAACTTGAAAGTCATTCAGGTTTAACTCTTTCACTTTACAGTGAAGGGCTCTAATTCTTGACAGATGGCTGTCCAGCTTCTGTTTGAAGCCCCCTGGGCAGAAATCCTGGCTATGAAACTCGTCCTTATAGAGATAAAAATCTCTGTCTCTCTGTCTCTCTCTCTCTCTCTCTCTCTCTCTCTCTCTCTCTCTCTCTCTCTCTCTTTCTCAGTAGAAGAGATTGAACCCAAGGCCTCAGGCATGCCAGGCAAATACTCTACCATTGAGCCACACCCCCAGCTGTTTTGTTATTTGGAGACAGGATCTCACTAAGTCACCCAATGCTGGCCTTGAACTTGCTATCCTCCTGCTTCAACCTCCTGAGCAGCTGGGATTACATGTTGTGTACTGTGCCAGTTCCTTTTTTTTTTTTAAATCACTACTCAGATATTATAGCTTCTTAATTCTTTCTCCTCCAGGCCAACTTCATTTGGTCATTTATTTTTAATCTTCAGTTATGGAACAAAAAATTCCAGTTGTGGTTTGACCAATGTAGACTACAGTGAGATTTTTGAATTTTCTGACTTGGAATATGACATACAGTTCTTGTTTGTAAAGTCCTGGGTTACTTCTTTGAGAGCCAGTTTATATAGCTGAGTCATGTCAGACTCACTGGAGGGATACTGTGAGTTTATGTGCTGCACAACTCTAGGGGGCTCTACTTATAATGTGTTGTAGATTTACATATTTTTTTCAATAATTTTCCAGTAGATGGCAGTAAAGTGTCTGAGAAGGGGGGTGTCTTTTAATTCGTGCAAACACTTGTGGGTTAGCACTGACCTGACATAGAGTCAATCAAAGCGATAGACATTTCAATAAGAATGCACTATCTCTACTGCAGATGCTCCAAAATCCATCTCTCCCCTTCTTCACTCCTAACAAATCCCAATTTTGCTCAGATATCTACCCCTCTCCAACATGACTTTGGGGAAAGCAATTCTTTACCCCTTCAAAGTTGGATCTGGGTTATTCTAAACCAAAGTTTCTCAATCTCCAACTATGACATTTTGGGTCAGAAAATTCTTGGTTGAGTGGCTGTCTTGTATATTGTAAGATGTTTAGCAGCATCTCTGGCCTCTCTATCCACGAAATGGCAACATCCCCACCATATCACCAGTTGTGATGACCAAAAAAAAATATCTCCAGACATTGCCAAGTATCTCCTTGAAGCAAAACTAACCCAGTTGAGAATCACTATAAAAGCTGCTTTTCCTCTGTCGCCTTTTTATAGGAGATGACCAATTGACTTGTCTATCTCCAATTACATTTTTTTTTGTTGTTGTTGTTGTTCTTACTTGCAGCCAAAAGCAACCCATTCAATATAAGGCATTACTGGCTAACCCTCACCTACACTTCCTGGGTGTGCTTATATTATTGCTCTTAATCTATCAGAATAACAACTTTACTTTATCCCACTCATTTTGTTATTGTTCCAATTCCAGTCCATCAAAAAATTTTGAATCCCAATTTTATCTTCTAAATTATTAGTTATCCCTTGCAGTTTGGCATGATTTGTAAATCTGACAAGTATGTCAAAAATATTTTTTTCAGAGTTGCTGATTAAATATACTCCTTCAGGTATACTTGTCCATATAGTTATAAAGTCACCTAATTTACCAGCAGATAACTCATATTTCTCCATCTTACCTATTAAGGTTTCAAGAGAAGCATCATAAAAAATCCAGAAGGAATCAGGCCCATCCTGCTTCCTAATTCATAAGTCAAGTAACCAAGTGGAAACAGACTAGATCATTTGGGGTGAGTTACTCCTGAGGACCATGGATTATGCATGGCAATCTAGTGTATAGGAGCTTGCCACTTACTAGTGTGTTTTAGTGTCTAGCTGTATGTCAACTTGTAATTTCCCATGCTATCCATCTCGCCTACATGAAAAATATTGAACATTTGTTGATCTATTGCTGTGACCCATTTCTAGTTCTCTCTGACCCCTCAAACATTATCAATAATAATGTAATAACCATACTTGCAATCATATTTTTTGTTCTGAGAGTTCATTCATCCAAGACCTGGATTCATTTAAAACTGGTGCTTATATTAAAGAATTTAAATAAAGAGGATTATATATAATTAGTTAATCAAATGCCACAGATTCAAAGAAGTGTCTACTGAACATGATACTGATAAACCTGAATTACAAAACATCATAAAGAGTCGTCTGCATCCAAAACACAGCCTTAGTTTGGCGATCTAAGGGGGAGAGAGAATCCTTGGAGAGCTCCGGGGATATAAGAAAGGACTTTATTGAGAAAGAAAAATATAGAGAGATCAGTTTAGCTGACAACCTCCACTAATTTGGGACTTTGTTCCATTATCTTCTTCTCTGACCAATTCCTTGCCCCAAACTTACTCCTTTAGCTTTCAAGTCTTTGTTGATAGGGAGCTGTAGGCACTGTGGTTTAAATATGGTTTATTCCCTCCAAACTCCTGTGGAAACTTAATCTCCATTATGATATACTAAGAGGTGGGATGAGGTGAAACCTTTGAGAGGTGATTAGGTTCTGCCTTTAGGAATGGTTTAATCCATTTGTGCAATTAATGGATTAATGAGTTAATGGCTTATCTCAAGAGTGGGCCTGCTATAAAAGCCAGTTTGACTAGGTCTCTTGTATGTTCCTTGACTGTCTCTATGTGCTGCCCTGCACTGCCTTGGGACTCTGCCAGCAAGAAGGTCATCACCGAGGTCAAGGTGGCCCCTTGACCTTGGACCAGAATCATGAGTCCAAACTAAACCTCTTCTTTACAACGTAATCTATGGTATTGTGTCATTAGCAACAGAAAACAGTGACCACAGGGCCACTGTCAGAAGTGAGCACGTGCAGCAAGTGCTAGCCCCAGAGATAAGTTAGCATCGACGGAAATAACAGTGTGGAGAAGAGGACCCAAGGACTGTATTCAGCAGTTCTTCTGGACAGTGGAGAAGTGGAGATGGCACCACAGAGCTGTCTTCTCCTTTAGGCTTAGTGCAGAGGTCGGGTAGGAGAAGGAGGGAGGGTGGCAGGTGAGGCTGATCAGGAGGCTTCAGTATCTCTTTTGTGGTCTAAATATAAAGCTTTATGCACCAGAGAGGGATATTGACTTCTCAATCTGCACCAGAAGAATGCCCAGCAGCCATGGTCAGCTGCAGAGGGGAAACAGTGAATCTTATTCTCAGGCTGTGTTCTGGCTCCTCATCTGGGAAGCAATGCAGGTCACATTTAAGAGGGCTCAAGTCAGATTGATCAGCTTCAAATAATGGCTCTCGTGGTTATTAGCGATGGGATCTTGAGCAAATCCTTAACCTTTCCGAGGTTTACTCTCCTTGCTAGAAAATGAGATAGAACCTGTGCAGAGTGAGCGCTTGGTGTGATGTTAGCTACTGTCACTCTTAAATCACCTGCTTTGGAAACTTCCTCCTTGCAGAGACTGTTTATGGAAAAAGGCCAAGGCATTCTGAGCTGGATCCTCAAATCAGAAATGAGCCCTGGGGTTTATGTAATCCTCATGAGGAAATTGGAAGCTGGAACAGAACCATCATTTCAAAGGTTCAAGTGATTTCCTTTGTTGTTGGAGGTTGGTTCTTGGGTTCGTTCTTGGGCAATGGGCCTTCTGATTAAGCAAAGCAAGGGCAAAGGATTTCCAAAGAGCTAAGTTTCACTGCATGACAATGTTAACAGGTTATCTTGAACGAGAGTGGTACAGGTGGGGAGGGTTGGACGGAGTTGCACCTCTGCAGATAGATTTACTTCCTCTAAAGAAACGCCTCTTTCACAATGATGGGATTAAGCCGCCTTATGTGGGATGACTTTGCTTGTTTTAGGGAGGGCTTTCTGGGTTACCTTCAAGCACTGGGTCACAGATTTTGGAGGGGACCCTGAAGATGACAGAAAGCCTTGCAGTCCTGGTCAATACAGTTACTAGAGAAAGATGAACATGAATGGTTTGGGCTAATCTTGGACTATTAATAGGTCATGCATGGTATCATTCAAGACTAAATAATCTAGAGTGGGGAATATCTTGATTTATGCTTTAGGTTCAGCTCTTTTAAGGGCCCTCTTAAGGGACAAAGGGTAGGGCGGTATTCTTGTGGCGAGGGCTGGTGTTTCCTTGAAGGAAGCTGGTTTTCCATTGTCAATCGTACTTTCCAAAGATTAATCATAGGGCTGGAAAATAATAATTTGGAAGGTGGGATCTGGAATTAAGTAAGGGAAAACTGCCTCTTGTCTGTTGGCCTTGTACATGACTCAGTTGGATTGTGCTTTGGACTGTCATGCTCAAGGACACTTCCTCTGGGGTTGACCTATTGACAAATGACAGAGTAGGGCAAGATAGGGAGGCCGGCCTCCACCCCAGTGAACCAAGCCGGAGTGGAGGAAAAGATGCCATCAGTAGGGGATCCCTGGGAAGGGGCCTTGGACTCTGAGGGCAGCCTTGGTCATACTCAGTATAAAACCTTGGTGTGGGAGTCCCACATGTCACAGTCCATATTTCAACCAGCTGGTGTCAAAATCTATATCCCAGTCTGCTTAGGAGTGGCACACTTAAGGAAGAGATGGTAAAAGGAGGGTGGGAACATCTCAGCGAAAGCTGAACTTGAACCTGCATAGATAGGGTCATGCTGAGAAGATAAAGCCATCTTCCAGAGCCAGAGGATGCCCTGGGCTGGAGAGGAGCACAGAAGGCCCTGGATGAACACACCAGTGCTCCCCAGGAATAGACAGTGATGGCAGAGAACAGGAGCTCAAGTTTCTGTGATTTGGAAATTAAAGGGAAGTAAGTGTGGCTTCCTAAATCGGCAAGGCCTGGGATGTCAGAGTAGGAGACTGTGTCACCTTCTGACTCTAAGGCTTGGTGCTGGTTATTTACCTTTCCAAGTCTAGGTTTCTCCATCTGGGAAATGGGAATAAATGATAGCTACTCTCTCATAGAGTTCTGGTGAAGACTAAATGAGCCACAGTAACCACCCAATGCACAATGACTGTTGATATTATCCTTACTAAACCCAGGGGGGCTGGAAAGGGGAATTAGAAGTACACCCAGCAAAAACCCTTACAACTAGTTGCCAGGACTCAGGCACGAAGCATGGACAGTACTGCAGCAGAGGAAAGGGAGGTCAGAGCTCAGCACCCACCCAGAGATGGGAGAAGAGGAGCTCTCGGGCGGCCCCTTCCTCTGCAGACCCACGGAGCTGGGCCCTGAGATGCAGCAGAGCTCTAGGCTTTGAGTCTCACTTTCCCTGAGCAGAGACGTGTTGGTGGAAACCTATTTTCAGAGGCTCGGAATTGATTGAAACCAAAGAGCAGACCCAGCAAACTCCAGTGGAAATGGGCACCGGGGTATAGTACGAGGCTGCCTTCACCCCTTCTCCTCCAATTCCACTTTGGTGGAGGCAACAGAACAAGAGTTTTATGTACCATTCCATTGGATGCCTCCGTGGACACGGCTGTGCCCCGCAACTTGACCCTCGGGCGTCGTGCTAACGTGGAAACCATTCCCAGCCTCCCATGCCTGCCCACCTCCAGCTCCTAATGCCAGGTGATGGTGGGGTTCCCATGGGCACTCTCCCTCCACCCATGCAGCCCTCCTCACTGGCCCCGGACCTGTTCCCTCTTCAGACTGCAGGGCTTCCCGCTTGGGGCACTGCCTTCTAGAAGTTTCCCCCTACCTGCACCCCCACACAAGCTAAGGTAGACCTGAAGTTCCCCTCCTTGGCTCCCCAGTAATACCTGATTCTTACCTCTGTCGTACCATTCTTTGTAATCACTGCCTTCCTGGTCTTTTCACCTGCGGGAACATAGGCCTTCTTTGGGGATTCCTATTGTAGCTCCGTGTTGATTCCATCTACAGCAAGTATTCTTTACACATGTGCTAAATAAATTCATGAGTAATTGAAATGAACTCAAGAATACAAAAGGAAAAATAGAAAATAGATTCACTCATAAATTCATTTAAGCATTGCTTGAGCACTTACTGTCTGCCATCTCCTGCATCCAGGCACTAGAGACACAATGTTAACAGAGGACCCGATCCCTGGCTCAGAGCATGCATAGTCTAGTGTGGACGACCGGAGGTAAATGAGCAGATGGCATGTTCTCACCTGGCAAATGTGTGCTATGAAAAAGTAAAGGGCAGGTAGGGCAAGACACGAGTGTACTGAGCATCTGAAAGACGTTCTTTTTTGTTTTGGTACCAGGGATTGAACCCAGGGGCACTTAACCACCAAGCCATATCCCCAGCCCTTTTTAATATTTTATATTTTATTAGAGATAGGGTCTTGCTGAGTTGCTTAGGGGGGCCTCACTAAGTTGCTGAGACTGGCTTTGAACTCCCCATCCTCCTGCCTTAGCCTCCCGGGTAACTGAGATTACAAGCATGTGACACTACACTTAACAAGATGTACTTAAGACAAAATTTTAAGTAAAAATATTGAAAATATCAAGTGGAAAACACAAGAAGAAAGAAAGAAAAGCAGCATAAATATGTTTTAGAAGCAAATAATGGAATTTATAATCTTGGATTAAAATTTTTGAGATGATCAGAAAGATGGAAGAAGCAAAATAAATAGTTTAATTTCTTGTAAGATGAATAAAATGTTATTATTTGGTCTTTTTAAAAAAATATTTATTTTTCAGTTCTGGTTGGACTCAATATCTTTATTTATTTATTTTTATGTGGTGCTGATGATAGAACCCAGGGCCTTGCACATACTAGGCAAGCGCTCTACTCTGAGCCACAACCCCAGCCCTATTATTTGGTATTTATCTTTTAAAGTTTTAAATTTCTTTATCACATACACAGCTAATTTTACACAAAAGAATAATGTGTTGCTTTTTATTCCTTTTTTGTTTGACATCTCCTTCCTTCTATTTTATTTTTCCTCCTATAATAATGCCTCAACTCATGCTCCTGAACTAGAAATAAAACTTTCCACACTTTCCTCCAAATTGTGATCATTTATATTGTATGACCTTGCACACACACACACACACACACACACACACCATTCATATACCTAATAAGAGGTTTTTTTTGTTGTTGTTTTTGTTTCTCTGTAATTTAAAATAAAAAATTTAGAGGCAGAATATTGTTTACTCTTTTCCATATCTTACTCCATAAAACCTCATGTAAACACCTCTAGAGCAAAAGCTATATGTCTAGTCCCATTTTTTATAAAGCTGCATAATATTCCATGCTATGCCTCAACCACATATTTTCTCAAGCATGCCCCTAATTATAGGAATTAATTTGGTGTTTGTTTTTGTTTTTTCAAAATAACAATGCTGCAATAAATGTCCTTGAATATGTATCTCCACATACTAGTTCTCTTATATTTATGGCTAAATGTCCATCAGTGCAATTATTAGGCCATGTGTGCACAAAACATAATTCTATAGGTATTTATAGTTGCTTTTCATAAAAGCCATAATGCTTCACATTGCCACCCATTGATGCTAGAGTTCTTCTTCCTCGTGTCTCCTGTAGGAATGAGGGTTGTTGCATGAAGTGATATTTCATTATTACTTTAATCTGCATTTCTCTGTCTGATTGAGATTTTGTGTATGGATTTTAATAATTCAATGAATATATGTTTTTTTTCCAAAATGTGCATTGAATGAATAAACTGCTTTACACTGGTCAAAGGATTCATGGGATAGAAGAAGAAGGAGGAGGAGGAGAAGAAGGAGAGGAAGAGGAAGAAGAGAAACAGGAAGAAAAAGGAAGACGAAAAAAGAAAGAAGAAGGACAAATGATGACCATCGTAATCCCAATCAGACACATATTTAGTTCTAGAATAAAGACCGATGTGGATCATTAATGGTACTATTTGAAATCTCTTTTGTTAAAAATGGTTTGGATTCACAAATAATAATTGTGTGTATTTATGCTGTACAGTGTGATATTTAACACGTGTCTACGGCATGGGTGGATCATATATCTTTATGTTTAGAGACTTCTAGCTCCTCTACTTCTAGTTCTTCATAAAATAGACAGCGGTATATGTGTGTATACCGTGAACTATAGTCACTCCTGAGCTTGCTCTTTCCATCTAACTGTTACGCATCCTCCTCTATTGCCCTCCCCCACCCTGCCCAGGATCTCATGAGCACTATTCTACATTCAGATCAATACCTTTTAGGTTCTACAAATGAGAGAGGACATGTGATATTTGACTTTCTGTGTGCGACTTATTTCAGTTAACATAATGTCCTCTGGTTCAATCCATCTTACTGAAAAGGACAGGATTTCATTATTTTCTGTGGCTGAATTATAGTCCATGTGTGTCTCTACCTCATTTCCTTCACCTACATATCCATTGATGGATACCTACGTTGACTCCTTATGTTGGCTGTCATGAGTGGTACTGTAATACACGTGAGCGTGCAGCTATCTTTTTGGCTTACTGATTTCATTCACTCTGGATATACATTCAGTGGTAAGATTGCTGGATCATATGGTGGATCTGTTTTTAGTTTTTGCAGAAAATTCCATATTGTTCTCCATAATGGCTGTTATAATTTACATTCCCATGCACAGTTTAAAAGGGTTCTTTTTTCTCCACATCCTTGCTAGGATTTTTTGTCTTTTTGACAACTGGCGTGAAATGACACTCTGTTGTGGTTTTAATTTACATTTCCTTGATGACTAATGATATTGAGTATATATTTGTTGGCCACGTGTATGCCTCCTTTTGAGAAAGATCTACCCAGATCATTTGCCCATTTTTAAATTGGATTATTTGAGGGGTTTTGTTAAATTTTTTTAGTTAGTTCCTTATATATACTATCTATTAATCTTTTGTTAGATGGATAGTTTGCAAATATCTTCTGTTGATTGTTTCTGTTGCTGTGCAGAACTTCTTAGTTTGATATAATCCCATGTGCCTATTTTTGTTTCTGTTTTCTGTGCTTCTGGGGTCCAAATCAAAAAAAACATTGTCTTTACACAAACAGATGTATTTCTTCTATGTTTTCTTCTAGTAGCTCCACAGTTTCAGGTTTTACATTTAGGTCCTTGATCCATATTTGAATTCTATTTTTCTAGTAGAGGTCAAGTTTCTATTTTTTGGCATATGGATAATCAGTTTTTCTAGCACTATTTATTAAAGAAGCTGTCTTTTCTTCAATGCACAACTTGACACCGGGGTTGAGAATCAGTTGGCTGTAGATTTGTGTGTTTATTTCTGGGATTTTGTTCTCTTCCTTCCATTGATCTGTGCATCTGTATTTATGCCAGGCTAGTCGGTTACCATGGTTCTGTAGTATGTTTTGAAATCAGGAGTTGCGATGCCTCCAGCTTTGTTCTTTTTGTTCAAGATTGCTTTGGCTACTTGGGATCTTCTGTGTTTATATATGAGTTTTATAATTTTTTTCCAGTTCTGTGAAGAATATCTCCATGAACATAATTTTAAGTAAATTTTTATATAACATATGCACAAAAACGTGCAGTATTCTAAGTATGCTACTCGGTGAACGAATCCCCAGGACCAGCATTCAGATCAAGAAATAGAAAATTATCAGCTCCCCAGAAGTCCCATCATGCCCCGTCCCGGTCACTCTCCTCCAACCCCTTTCTTTGTTGATCATTATCCAATGATCACAACACCACCATTAATTGGATAATTTCAACAAAGAAAGCCACTGTTCTGACTTCTATCACAAGTAGGTTAGTTTTGTCTACTTTAGAAATTTATATAAATGGAATCAAACTGTCTATATGTTTTCACTCAATATGAGTTTGTGAGATGCATCCATGTGGTTGCATGAAGTGGTCATTCTTTAACTCTCTTTGCTATACAGAATGACATTGGTAGAAATATGCTACCAACAGGAAACTGTGAATCCATTCAATATTTACTCCCCATTTCCTTCTTCCTCCACCTGCTAGCATCCATTTGTCTGATTCTTTTTCTAAGAATTTGCCTACCCTGGATATTTCAAATAAATGGAATCATACAATATGTGGCTTTTGTGTCTGGCTTCTTTCAGTTAGCATAGTGTTTTCAGGTTTATCCATGTTGTAGAATGTATCAGTATTTCATTCCTTTTCATGCTTGAATGTATGTACCATATTTTGCTTATACATTTATCAGTTGGTGAGTGTGTGGGTTTTTTTTTTTTTTTCTACTTTTGGACTATTGTGAGCAGCACTGCTTTGAATCTTTCTGTACATTTTTTTTTTCTTGAATGCCTGCTTTTTGGTTCTTTGGAGTATATACCTACAAGTGCTGGGTCATGTGGCAACTTTACATTTAACTTAATGAAGAACTGTGAAACTGCTTTCCAAAGTGGCTGCACCCATTTTACATTTCATCAATAGTAAACGAGGGATTTTATTTCTCCATATTCTCACTGACACTTGGTATTACAGAATTTTATTAAGGCCTCTCTAGTGGGTGTGAAGTAATTTCTCGTTGTGGTTTTGATTTGTCTTTTCCTCATGACTATTTTCATGTGTTTATTGATCACTTGTATATCTTCCTTAGAAAAATGTCAATTCAGATCCTTTGCCAGTTTTTTAGAGTGAGTTATTTGTTTTCTTTTTTTTTTTTTCATTGAGTTGTGAGGGTTTCTACTATATTCTGGATTCTAGACTCTTAAATGATTTACAAATATTTTCACTTACTCTGCATGCTGTATTTTATTTTCTTCCTTGTGTCCTTTGATGAACAAAATTGTTTATTTTATTGAAGCTCAATTTATCTATATTTCTTCTATTGCTTAGGTATTTGTTGTTTATATCTAAGAAACCAAAATCATGAAGTTTTACACTTATGTCTTCTTCTAAAATTTCTGTAGTTTCAGCTCTTATATTTAGGTGTTTGGACCATTTCATGTTACTTTTTTTTTAATGTGGTATAAGTTTGTCAATTGATTTTTGTGGACACAGGTATAAAAGAGGTTCAATGAAGGAAGGACAGTCTTTTCAATTAATGGTGGTGTTGTGATCATTGGATAATCATATAAAAAAAGAACCTCAACCTACATATCACATACTTTAGAAGAGTGAAGTCAGTGAGTTTAAAGAGAAATCTCAGCAGAATACCACCATTCAGAGTTATTTAGGGTCTACATGGCCAAGAGATTTTAGAGAAGAAATTTTCTTTTCTGTATCACAGAGAACCCAGCTGAGCTCTGTTCCCCAAGGACTGGAAGACTCAGCGCTCCTGGAATATGCACCTTGGCATTGGTGATGTCAGTGATAATCAGACTAGTTTTAGAGATGCACAAACTTCATGGTTCATTCCACAAAGCACTGGTCCAAAGCAGTCATCTGAAACCGGAAAGTACCACTGCAGAGACCTCATTAAATAGAATGACAACCCCATCATATCCAGGAACCGGACACATTTCCTGACCCAGTTCATGTTCTCACTATCCTCAAAAAGTATAAAAAACACCCAGAGTTTCCATGATTCCTTTTCTCCCATTTCCCAGCCATCAGTATACAAATAAGAGAAATGGGATGGAACAGAGAATGCTGTCTGTTTTGAATCAAGAAAGGTGCTGCGCGCATGAGTCATAAGTGTTTAACTTGGTGCACGATGTAGCTTAGTCTATCTAAGCCTGTCTCTTTAACAGTAGGATGCTGGTGTTCTTCCATTTCCTATTATTTATAAATCCTCTGAGCTGAGGGCCCTGGCCATTTCTCAGAGCTAAAGAATAAACTTGGTTTGTAAACAACTGTTGCTATGATGAGAAGATGTTATGGTTTATCTCTCTGTTGCCCCAAAGCGTAGAGGTTCTAGAAGAGATTAGAGGCTATCAAGCCCTGAACGGAAGCTTTCTCTTGGCCCAGTTGAGCGCCTCTTTGCTATTCACTCATCTTCAAGGAGATCAGGAGGACTGGGCTTTGGAGTCAGATTAGATACGCCTTGCTCAACCCCAACCTAGTCAGGTTACAGCTGTGTGACGATGAGCAAGTTTCTTAAGCTAAGTGAGCCTTGGTCTCCTTAGGAGTAACAATGAGGACAATAGTATCCACTTTGCAGGATTATTGAGAGGATTAAATGCAGTGAAAGCACATAGCAGTGCTCAAAAAAAAAGTATTAATCTCTCTTCTCTTTTTCCATTTAAATAGAGACTGAAATTCTTCTTGCTATCTATATTAGTAAGGAATTAAGCTTGGCTTGGTGTAACATCCAAAATACCAGTGACTGAGATAAGAAGTTTATCTTTCTTTTCTAATGTCTGGAGATAATTTGAGAAGTTTATCTCTTTCCTGTCATGTCTGGAGATAAGCAATCAGAGTGATCCAGGGACTTCACTGTTCTACCAACTCATGGTCCAGGAGGACTCTCCGCTATACTCCAGTTCAATCTAGGAGGATGGAAGAAGGGGAAAGAAGGTTTCTCTTCCATCCTTCAGAATAAAAAACCAGTCTTGCCTACATTAGTCTCCTTCACATCCTCTTGGCCAGATCTTAGTCCCATGGCTACCCTGGTTACGAGGAATCCTGGGGGACGTGGTCTTTATTCTGAGCAGCCATGTGCCCAGATGATCGCTAAAGGTCTGTTAGTATAGATGATAGGGAAATGGATATTAGGGGACATCTGGCAACCCCTTTCCAGCCTCCATGCGTTTCCCCTTAACCTTAGCATGTAGAAAGTGCAAGCTACTTAGACAATAAAGTCACAATGGCTTTATGCTATTAAAAGATACATAGGCTAAATTGCATTGGAAAAAACATGTTACTAAGAAATCAAAAAGAGCAGAATTAAAGACAAAGAGAATCACACAAAGGCCTGTTTCTATTTATCAGAGTTCAAATGCCTAAGGACTTCCTAAGAGTATGGGACCTCTGTACTGGACACCTTCCATGCCCCCCACTCCAGATCCCAATATTCCTCAAATAATATTAACCTATAGCAGGATATAAAACTGTGGAAATAGTTTGCATCTTAATTGAATCGAAAATATGCACAGAAAAATATTGAGCATTCATATGAATAGTGAGACGGCAGATAATTTTTATGTCTTTCTCGTCTACAGTCTCTGACTGTACATACTTTCATAATACTGTGTATTTTTAAAAGAGCAGACAAATTCTGAATGACTCAAGCTACCTAAGAAGCAAGCCATTTTCACGAAGTGTACCATGTTTTTGGAGCCTCAGGGGGACATATGGTCCCCACCTTCCACCTCTCTACACCCAGCACACTGTTCGTCTCTCCACTCCCACACACCGCTCAACACCACACTCTGACACCGGACGTGCGTGGGTTTCTTGCCACACACCAAACAATCCTCTAGCAGACACCAGCTGGGTGTCCTATAATTTATTTTAATTCAGAGACTATTACCTGGAGATACCATCAAATACCACAGGTTAAGGACTCCCATCTCACAAGACTGCCTTCCCCACCACTCCACATGCCAACCACAAGCCCAGGCTGTGACATGTGCTTCTGTTCTACCCATTATAAATAGTGGTGCCCATGACCCTTCCTCCTTGGGTTAGATTCATTTGCTAAGCAGCTCACAGAACTTAAGGAGACACTTTACATTTACTCATTTATTATAAAGGATGTTGCAAAGGATACAGACGAACAACCAGATGGAAAAGATGCACAGGCAAGGTGTGTGGGAAGGGCTGCAGAGTTCTCCATGCCCTCTCCGAGCCTACGACTTTCCAAGTACCTCCCCATGTGCAAGTTTTCAGAAGCTCTCCTAATTCTGACCTCTAGGGTCTTTGAGAGGGCTTCAGGGCACGGGTGTGATGGATTACATCACTGGCCATGCTGACCGACTCAACCCTCAGTCTCTCTCCCCTCTCATAAGTTGGGGCTGAAAATTTCTAATCATGGCTTGGTCTTCCTGGTGGTCATTTCCCCTCCTGAAGCTATCTAAGGGGCCCCCCAACCACCACTCATCTCATTAGTATACAAAAGATATTTCTATACTCAGGAGATTCCAAGGTTTTCAGGAGCTGTGTGCCAAGAAACAGGGATATGTTTCATGATATCACAAGGATCTTGGGAAGGTACATTCTTCTCATCCTGGAAGAGATTTTGAGCTTTTTTAGAACAGTGTGGACTGAATGCACTTGTTGCCAGGGTGAATCATCAGGAAGAGCACCCGGAGGAAGGCGGGGAAGAGATTCCTGTGGAACCACTGGGGACCCTGGTAGTGTGGCTCAGAGCAATAGGGGGCAGCTGAAGCATTACAGCTTGGCACTGCGTCTGGTGGGGACTGAGGGAGGAGAGCAATGCAGAGGAGGCCATTACAGCCCTGTGTTATAGCAACGGAGTGACCAGCTGCCTGAACAGATTCAAGGGCATATATACAACACCTCTGGAGGGTCTTAGGAATGCCTGAGAGGTGGGGCTGCTGTGGCAAAGGGTAAGATTTATACAGCAAAGTTATTATTTTTTTCACTACTTTCCTTTTATTATACCAGAATATCCTTTTTTTTTTGGCCACTAACATAAGTTTCTATTATTTTAATTTTAAAATATGTTTTAATACCTACAAGTTCAAATTCATCCTATAAAACAAAGATGTACCCCAAGCTTTATTCAGAGGCAATTTTGTGATCCTACATGTTTTCATTGTTAAACAAGAAAAAATTTTAAAAACATATTATAAAAGCCATTAATTCTAAATTATAAAAATTAATAGACTTACTATCAAGTAACAGTTATTAAGACAGTATGATATTGGCCTAAGGATAGACAGACATATAGATCCTTGGGATAGAATAAATATTTCTGTACTAGACCCACACATATATGGCCACTTAATTTCCAGCAAAGAGGAAAGGCTAATTCAGTGGAGGAAAAGAAAAACTTTTGGCAAATAACGCAGAATCATCTGAATATTCATGTGGAAAAACAAGTTCAAGCCTTCAACCCTTAACTTGCATCATACACAAAACATTACTCAAAAAGGATCGAAGACCTAGTAAAAGCTAAAACTAAAAACTTCTGGAAGAATTGTAGGAGGTAATTTTCATGACTCTGAGGTAAGGAAATATTTCTTAGTATGGACACAATAAAACATGAAATAAAACAGCAAAAACTGAAAAATTCAACTCTATCAAATGAAAAACTGGTATTTAAAAATATTATGAAAATAAAAAATAAGTTATGTTGGGAAAAATGTATACATTTTGTATATATATGTTTATCTATCTATCTATCTATATATATATATATCAGACATATATACACATATATATTCTAGATGTCAGTCCTTTGTCAGATATATATGTATATCCAAATATATATATATATATATATATATATATATACATATGTAAATATCAGATATATATATATACATATATATATATGTATATATATATATATATATATATATATATATATATATGTATGACAAAGGACTGACATCTAGAATATAAGAAGACATACATTTGATCAACAAATATATGAAAAAGTGTTCAACATCTCCAGTAATTAGAGAAATTCAAATCAAAACTACTCTAAGATTTCATCTCACACCAGTCAGAATGGCATTTATCAAGAATACAAACAACAATAAGTGTTGGCAAGGATGTGGTGGAAAAGGCACACTCATGCATTGCTGGTGGGACTGCAAATTGGTGCAACCAATCTGGAAAGCAGTATGGAGATTCTTGAGAAAACTTGGAATGGAACCACCATTTGACCCAGTTATCCCACTCCTCGACCTATACCCAAAGGACTTAAAAATCAGCATACTACAGGAACACAGCCACATCAGTGTTTATAGCAGCACAATTCACAACAACTAAACTGTGGAGGCAACCTAGATGCCCTTTCATAGATGAATGGATAAAGAAAATGTGATATATATACACAGTGGAATATTACTCATCATTTAAAGAGAATAAAATTATGCCATTTGCAGGTAAATGGATGGAGTTGAAGAATATCATGCTAAGTGAAGTAAACCAATCCCCCCAAAACAAAAGGCCAAATGTTCTCTCTGATAAGTGGATGCTGATTCATAATGGGTTGGGGGTGGCATGGGAAAAATGGAGGAACTTTGGGCAAAGGGGAGGGAGTTGTGGGGAGGGGGCATTCGGGCAAGAAAGATGGTGGTATATACACAAGGTATATGTATGACTGCACAAATGGTGTGATTGCTACATCGTGTACAATCAGAGAAATGAAAAGTTGTGCCGCAACTGTGTGCAATGAATCAAAATGCATTCTGCTGTCATATATACCTAATTAAAATGAATTAATTTAAAAAACACTTGTCACATTTCAATTGTCATATTGAATAAAGTTTTAATCAATGAAGAATTCTTAGAACTCATTGACAAGAGAAAAACAGCTTAAGAAAAACTTACAAAATAAAATATTTTCCCTTAAACTTTATCTTGTAATCAAATATTCAAAAATATTTGAAATATTTGTTCTGTATCCCCAATACGAGGTGGAGATATTATTTTACACAGTAATGGAAAGAAACACTGCTAGAAAATGAATGAAGAAACAGGAACAGGAATGTACAATCTCTCTGAAGGGCAATGGGAGGGCATACAGCTTGCATATTCTCTTCCAAGACATCACATTCCAGAAATTTGTTCTAAATCCCAAGTTAAGAGTCACATGCATAAAGATTTAGCTATACAAAATTATAAAAGACTGAATATTGCCTAAGTGGCCCAGTAGGGAATTGGTTAAATAAATGATAATACATCAATACAATACAATTATGTGGAGCCAACAAAAATATTATTGTAGAAATGTAAGATTGACATAAAAAGATGTCTACATTGTATTGTTCAGCAAAAAGACAAATTACAAAAATTGTCCAAGAGTCAATTTTTATTAAAAAAAAAGCTGCCCTATATAAAGCAATGTCTAAAACTCAATAGTATTCCCTCTGGGAATTGTGATTACCTGTTATCTTTACTTCCGTGCTGATGATTTCCTTCGTGCTCCTAATTGCCAGCCTAGTGTCTCAGTCCATCTTGTGCTGAAATAGCAGAACACTTGAGAATTGGGCTTGGGGTGCAGCTCAGTGGTGGAGCATTTGCCTAGTGGTGAGGCTTTAGGTTCATGAATCCAGGGGGGTCTCTGTGGTTCCTCTCCTTGTCTATTCCAGGCTTTCTGACTGCCCACCGGCCAACCGTGGCCCCTCTCCACATTCTCCTTCTACCTCGAAGGCACAGCCAAACCTCTCTGGTCTTCTCCAGGCCCAGCTTCTGATTTCATATCACTATATTCCAAGGGGTCTGTTTTCTCTCCTCTCTCTCTCCCACCCTGATCATCTAAATCCTTTCCTATTTTTCTTCCCTCCTTTTTCACCTGTAGCAGACAGATCTCTCCTTTAGTTTCCAAACTGATTTGTGCCCTGAACCTTGTCATTCAGCTCTCATGTTGCTTCTCCTTTGAAGCTGAGACTTTCAGGTCTGTGTTCAAAGCCTTTGCTGAGGGTATTAGAAGGGCTCTTGCCTCTTTCTGCTAAGCACCTTGCCCCCAAACCCTTTCTTCCAGGAAGAAGAAAGAAATCTCCACGCTACAAGTATGGAATAGCTTCTGGATCAGGGCAAGTACTGGGATGAAATGCAACCCGGCCCATCGCAGTCCTTCTCTGAGCCAACTGCTTTCCCTCCTTGGACCAAAACTGTAAGAAGAATCTGCTTATGACCATGTTCCCCCATCACGTGTGAAAGCCACTTTGAGAGAATTAGTAAGACACACGGAATAAACAATCTAGATGATATTTGTTCTCTCCATACAGCTGCTTCTAAGGCTAGTTCCCTCCCTCCTTTCACTAGGAGTTGGTTTCAGTTGTCAATGAATTTCCCATTGAGTTCCTCTGAAATAAATTTTTGTCACTTCCAACCAAAAGTGTTCTAAAGCAACCATTTCGAACCTCTCAGGGCTACCACGATTTAACATCACAATTGCTCTCTGTACTCTTCCCTCAGGAAGTTCTTACCCACTTTCATACCCTCAAGACTCACCTTTTAGCAAAAGACAGAAGTTCTGGACTGGAATGGAGAGATGTGGGTTCTACTTCCAGTTCTGTCAATCAAGGTTGTGTGAGCTCCAGGAGAGCCTTAAATGGCAGGTCTCAATCTTGTCATCTATAAAACAGGGAGGGGGCATTGGATTAGATAGGAGCCTGAAATTCCTTCTGGATCTAACATATTCTGGTTTTCTGATTCCGAATTCTACATCTCCATGCTGAAACCACATGTCCAATTGCATGCCCCACCATTATCTCAAATGTGACAACTCTGATACCGTCTCGTCATTTCTCCCCACAGCCTGGTCTTGTTTCTGCCAGTGGAACCACTGTTCTTTCAGACACCAAGAGTCAAGTATCTGGAATATTTTTTCACTGTTTACACGCTATTATGGTTTGGATATGAGGTGTCCCCCAAAATCTCGTGTGTGAGACAATGCAAGAATGTTCAGAGGTGAAATGATTGTGTTGTGAGAGCCTTAACCTAACCAGTGTGTTCATCCACTGACTGAGATTAACTGGGTGGCAACTGCAGGTAGGTAGGGTGTGGCTGGAGGAGGTGGGATGCTGGAGGCATGCCTTTGGGATATATATTTGTCTCTGGTGAGTCGAGCTTCCTGGTGCCATGTTCTGAGATGCTTTCCTCCACCACACCCTCCATCATGTTCTGCCTCACCTTAGGACCACAACAATGGAGCTGACTATCTATGGAATGAGACCTCTGTAATCATGAGCCCCAAATAATTGTTTCTTCCTCGTGTTATTCTTGTCAGGTCTTTTTGGTCACTGCAAAGGAAAAGCTGACTAAAGCACATACTTTTATTACAAAATTGTATTACATAATTTTTTTACATAAAATTAAGTGATCATCAATTACTATTATTTCTCCACTGAAAAATTCTTATAATAATCTTGGTTTGGGCTTTTTTTGTTTTTAATTTTTTTGTAGTTGTAGATGGACAGAATGCCTTTATTTTGTTTGTTTATTTTTATGTGGTGCTGAGGATCAAACCCAGTGTCTCATACACACAAGGTAAGTGCTCTGCCACTGAGCTACAGCCCCAGCCCTTGATTTGGGCTTTTATTGCTGTTTGTTAAGATATATCTTAATTTCCATCTATCTCTCATGCATGTCTATATTGATATCTGTATCTGTTCTTGTATGTACACCAATATTTATAGCTATATTCATATATCCACAATTTATATCACAAATTCTAGGCTCGCATCTTCAATCATATATTGAAAATTTCTACCTGGGTGTCACTCAGGAAGGTCAAGCTCATTATCCTCTCTTTGAATGCTCACATTTTTTGAGTAGAGTTTTCACTATGATTTCTGAAGCTTTAAACCTCAGATATAATCTTAACTTCTCCTCTGTTCTAAACATCTCCCTCTAATCTTGTTAACTCAAAACTTCCATACTCCCTTGGATCCACCTAAAATTTCCTTAGTTCCAGAGTCCTTTTGTTCATTTTTTGTTGCCATAACAAAGTACCTGAGACTTTATAAAAAAAAGAGAGAGGTTTATTAAGTTCATGGTTCTGGAGATTGGGAAGTCCAAGGACATGGCGCCAGCATCTGCCTGGCATTGGTGAGGGCCTTCTTGCTACATCATAACATAATGGAGGGCATCACCTGGTGTCACAGAATAAGCATGCCAGAGTCACTTCCTCTATCATTAATCAATCCCAAAGGTCCCAACTCCAAAGACCACTGACATATGAATTTGGGGATTAAGTTTCCGATACATGAAAGGTAGTGGACACATTGGAATGATAACATTAGCCTTTCATTTTCTCTTACTAAATTCTTGCAATGACCCCTTAACAACTCTCCTTGCCCCAAGTCTTAGCCTGCCCTACCTATTCTTTTCATTGATGCTAGAGTTTTCTTTTCAGGGCACTAAACCAACCAAGACCATCTACTGGCTGGCAATTTTCAAGGTTTGCCATGTCTTTAGAAGGATCAAGTCTGAAAGTCTAACCATGGCTTGAAGTGATAAAAATGATAAAAAGAAGGTATTTTAAGAGGGACAGGAGGTCTTCAGAAGTTATTTCAAATGGTTTCACATAAAGCATCCAAGGACATTTTCTGATGAGCACAGGCAGAATAAGACTTAAGCAAAGATGGAGTTGGACATGCCTGTAATCCTAGCAGATTAGGAGGCTGAGACAAGAGAATCGCAAGTTTGAAGTCAGCCTCAGCAATTTAGCGAGGCCCTAAGCAACATAGTGAGACCCTCTCTTCAAATAAAAAATAGAAAGGGCTGGGGATGTGGCTCAAGCACCCCTGGATCCATGGGTTCGATCCCTGGTAACCAAAAAAGAAAAAAGAAAAAAGAAAGATGGAGAGTGGAGTATCTAAAGAAAAACAGATTTTGGAATGAATTCAGGCTTAGAAAAAAATATTAAAAGTCCACTTCAATTTTGCTCTGTTGTGGGAGGATCAGGCTCCCCTCTCATTTTCTCCTCTCTTCCCTTTCCCATAGTGAAGATGCTCAGGGTCATCAGTGGGAGAGGTGTGGCCTGCTTTCTCTTCTACAGTCAGTCCTTGGATGGTTACTTACTTTCACCAGGCTGGTGAGTTGGGTCAATCAGGTAGAGGTGTCATACCGCTGGAGGGAAGCCCCTGGATCAGGATTGCTCCGGTTTTATGGACCAACCCCCTCTCCCTGGGCTGCTCTGGATGGTCTTTCCCCACTCAGCCAGAGCTCCAGGATCTGATGGGCTCTGTCAGCGAGAAGTTCATCCAGCTCAGCCCTGGGAGACCTGGCTAGTTCTACACGGGGGCTTGGGGCAAAGTGTGAGCAGGAGCAAAGGGCTCCTTTGCCCTGCTTTATCTTTGGTGCTTATGTTCCCCCGGGGGATTCTGGGGAAGGCTTGCAAGCAGGACTTGGAAGCTCTCACCTGGGCCCTTCACGTCTCTGTCTCTATCCATCAGTACTCTGGTGAGTTCTGATAACAACTCAAAACTTCCACGATTACTTTCTGTCATACAAAGCAAGAAAAAATAAGGAAGGAACAGGAACACGTTTTCTGGCAGATGGTGTCTGAGAACAGATGACAGAGAGAAGACAGGTCAGTCAACTCCTACTGAAAGGGAAATTTTGGCGTTCTCTAAGACGGAGATCTTCATTCTTGGAAGAATACAACAAATGTGGTTAGGGAGGAATGGGAATGTAAAAATAGGACTGGGTGGTAAGAGAGTAATTTATTGCTTTTGAGAAAAAAAAGTTAATGATAATTTTTTTTTAACTTCAAAGAATGGTACGAAAATGAAATACAGAAAGAATAAGAGCCACCCAGAACCCTCCTAGCCAGAGGTGAACCTGCATGGACTTACATCTAGCTCCTTCCCCCTCTCTTCGTTATTTTACTGCACATATGTGTTCCTTACATTTATTTTACAAATTGTCATCTTGCTCCACGCAAAACTTGTATTCTACTTTTGGTATGAACAGTATAGGATGATCATATTCACGTTTTATTGCCAGTTCCCGTGAACCTTTGTTAATCCAACAAGTACTCACCGAGCACCCACAAAGCCCCCAGGCAGGGCTCTTTCCTCATTTTCTTCACAGACAAAAGAGGCCCAGGAGAAAGCAAGCCTGAGGGAACCCAGGAGTGAGGTAAGGGCCAAGAGAGTGAAATCTGTGAGCAGGGAGAGCATGGCAGGCCCAGATGTGTGTGGGTGGGTGTCACAGAAGCTTCCTGGAGGAGGAGGTGTGTGAGCAGAGTCCTGCAGGAGAAGAGTTGGCCAGGAAATGCCTGTCAGGAAAGAGAGGGTCCTGAGGTCTGGAAGAGAGTGAGCACGAGAAACTGAAGGACGAGAATCTCCCAGGATGAGCCTGGGTCAGGGACAGAGGCTAGAAGAGAGAAGAGTAAGAGAAGAGATTGGTATAGGAGGTGAAGTCGGGCTGGGTGCAAAGTTGCCTGTATGGTACTTTCAAGTTCATGACCGAATCAAAGGGGTTTTTATTTGGAGGGGGAGGGGGCTACCGGGGATTGAACTTGGGGGCCCTCAACCACTGAGCCACATCCCCAGTCCAATTTTGTATTTTAAGTTAGAGACAGGGTCTCACTGAGTTACTTAGTGTCTCCTTTGGCTGAGGCTGGCTTTGAACTTACGATTCTCCTCCCTCAGTCTCCTGAGCCAGTGGGATTTCAGGTGTGCATTACCATGCCTGGCCTGAAAGGTTTTAAGAAAAGGAGTGATAGTGAGGCCTGCACAGCTTTGGCTGTGCTAGGAGGTCATATTGGAAGGGGATAAGGATAGTGTCAGGGAGACTAGGAAATCGCCATAATCCAGGTGAGGGCTGATGGCTCTCTGAACTCTTCCTCCTCAAGCCCTACCCATCCCACTGACTTCCATAGACTTCTCTGATTTTCTTGGTCCCCCTTCTGGCTGGGCATAGTTTGGTTAATTGGGCCTTCTTCTGGGCCTTTGTCTCCCTAGCTTTCCCCACAGTTGTATCCTATGTCCCCTGGTTCTTAATTCCACAGTGTCTCTGCTTCCTGATTTAGCCCTGACCAATGCAGCCTCCTTGGTCCACAGTCATACTGACCCGTTACTCTGCCGGCACTGATCCTGCACGGCATGACCTTGTTATCATACATACTGTGTCCTGTGGCCACGATGTCAAGCTCCCAAAGAGCAGAGACTCCCTGGGTCTTGTTCCTGAGGACAGCGTCTGGCCCATGGTAAGTGTCTGTTGAGTGAAGGTATAAGCCCAAAGCTCAGGAGGGAGATCTGGGCTGTAGAGAAAGATTATGGAGCCCCTGAAGCTGTGGAAGTGAGTAAGATCACCCAGGGGAGTGTAGAATAGGAAGAAAAAAAAGGGGGGGGGGATAAAAAACAGAATTCTGAAGAGGGCCCATAGCAGAGATTGAGAAGTCACCCCCTAAAGGTAGGGGCTAGTTCCAAGTATCCTGAGCAAAGGAAAGGAAAAGGACCACTTTAAGATGAAGGGAAGACCCTGTGCTGAGGAAATTGAGGTTAGCAATAAGGTGAGGCCTCTGGGGATTGTGGAGAGAGCATTTCAGGAGAATAGTGGGGACAGAACTCACACTACAATGGGTTGAGGATACAACAGTTTGTATATGGTTTATCCCTCAAGGGCTCATGTGCTGGAGACTTGGACCTGAATGTCATAGTATTGAAGCAAGTTGTGACTTTTCAGAGGTGGGACCTAGTTCAAGGTAAATAGGTCATAGGGGCACCACCTTCAGAAGGGATTAGTGCTAGCTTCTCAGGGTAAGTTGTCATAAAAATGACCAAGCCTGACCCCTGAGTTCCTCTGACTTCCTGTCTTGCCACATGACCTCTTCTATATGCATTCCCACCATTATGATGACATACACCATGAGGCCTTCACCAGAGGCTAATAGATGGGACTGTCCAATCTTGAGCCTCAGCCTCCAAAACTGTGAACAAATGGACCTCTTTCCTTTATGAAATACCTAGCCTCAGATATTTTGTCACAGTAACAGAAAGTGGACTAATACAGAGAAGAAAGTAAGGGTGAGGAACCGAAGGCAGCCATGTGTGTACTACCAGGAAGTTGGCTGTGAATGGGAAGAGGAAGCTGGGTCTGCAGCTGGAGCTACATAGTTCTAACAAGTCAGACACTGGAGCATTATAAATGCCAATGGGAGGGGCAAATAGAGAGTCAGAGATTGAATGAGGACAGGGGTACTCTGAGAGTGACGTCCCTGAGAAGACAGGAAGAGGTGACCATGTGACTCTCCTTGGGGATGGTACTCAAGCATGGGGTGGAAGCTTGCAGCCCTCAGCTCCTCCATGTCAACCAGAGAGGAGGGCCCGCAGTCATAATGGGACAGGCCAAGGGAGCCTTGCACATGGGGGCAGGCCATCCTCAATGGGAGGTGGGAGGCCTGGCCTTTTGCTCAGAGGCTGTGAGTGAGGCCTGAATGTTTTCGGCTCAGCCATGGACATGCTGAATTCCTTTTAAGAAGTCATCAAAGCTGCTGCCTAGGCCCAGAATACTGCGGTAGCCTCGAGTAGGCCCTGAAAGCGTTAATTCCCATCTGGAGTTTTAGGCCAAGAGGACTTTCCCTCTCTCTTTAGGAAAAGACCATTTCTTAAGCTCTTCTGAGCCTCCTCCCCATCCTTCCTCTGGGAGCAGCAGAGGGGCCTGGTCCCTGCCCTTCCCTGCCTGGCTCAATCCCTAAAGAGGGCAGTATTTTCACAGGTGGGCCTTGCTTTAAGAAGCCCCTTTATAAGAAGATGCTGGCTTTTTAAACTGGGGCCAATAAAAGAATTTGCCAAGAGGGTCTTTGAAGTAATGACCTCCCTAGTTAGTGCCTTGAAACATATTTTTACATCTTGGAGGAGAGATTATGAGCTGGAGGGGGCCTGAGAACTGTGGGAGGCAAAAGACCCTGAGGGTGGCAGAGTTCTGGCTCCTGTCCAGAGGCCCCACTAGAGTCAGCTGCTTGGGGAGGAGCCTGGGATCTAGGGAAGTCAGATTCACTGTGTTTCAGCCCCGTTCTTGGGAAAATGAGGCCTGTCTTGATTAGGACAATTTATTCACCAACTCAGGCCCAGCCAGCCTCAGTGTGAGGTCCAGGCCAGCTACAGCCATGTAGAGCTGTTTATTCTCCTGTGTCTGGTGAGGACGAGCAGGGTGTGGGTGGAGAATGATAAGGGGCAAGGATACGGGGTGCAGAGGTGATTAGGGGAGATCCCAGGCCAGGCTAAGGTTCTTCTTTGTGATTAAAAATATTATGTCCCTTCCCATTCATTCATTCCCCAAGTCTTTATTGAACACCTACTGTGTGCTAGACTCATGGCAAGGGATTAAACAGTGAATGAAAGAGGCCTGACACCTGATTTCACAGTGCTTACATTCTGATCGGGGAGAGAATAACGAAATAAATGAACATGTCGATGTGTAATTCCAAACTGTGAAAGAGCTATGGAGAGAAGGAATGGTGATTATGAGAGCACGGGGGGGGGGAGGTGCATAGCCCTGGGGAAGCCACCTATAAGCTGGGACTTGAAGGGAGAGTGGTTATCATCAGGGGAATGTAGAACTCTAGGCCAAGGCAACTGCAGCAGGTAGGCTTTGCTTCAATTGTCTTTCCCGGGGGCAGACCTCGCTAAGAGGATCAGAGTGTTGTGGTGTATTTTAAAATAGTTCCTTTTCCTCTCTTCCTGCTGGAAGCATGAAGAGGCTTTTTATTTTTGTTATTTTCTTATTTGGTTTTGCCATATTGACTGTGAGATTCTGGTTGAAATCCTGGAGGCAAAATCCAGTTCTAAATAATACATCAGTCAAAAGAAGAAATCTCAAAAGAAATTTTAAAATATTTTCAATTAAATGAAAATACAAATACAACTCATCAAAACTGGCAGAGTGCAGCAATGCTCAGAAGAATATTTATAACACCAAATGTTAAATATTAGAAAATAAGATAGTTCTACACTCAATCATGTAAATTTCCAATTTAGGAAATTAGGGGGAAAAAAAGGAAATCAAATTAAATTAAAAGGAAGCAGAAGAAAAGAAATAATAAAGACCAGAGCATAAATCAAGGAACTTGAAAACAGGAAATGAATAGAGAAAAATAATGAAACCAAAAGCTAGTTCTTCAAAATGATTAGTAAAAATTGATAAGCCTTAAGCCAGGTCAGGAAATGAGGCAGAGGGTGGGGGGTAGGAAAAACACAAATTACTAGTATCTGAAATTTAAAAAGAGACATCACTACAGATTCTATGGATCTAAAAAGGATACTAAAGGAGTACTATGAACAATCTTTGCCCTCAAATTTTATAATGTAGATGAATTGGACCAATTTCTTGCCAAAAACTCACACAAGAAAAATAAAATATAATAAAAAATAAAATACACACACACATACACCCTCAGATGATTTCACTGATGAATTTTATCAAACATGAATTTTATAAAACACTAAGAAGGAAGTTATATCAATTCTTTACATTCTCTTCCAGAAGATAGAAGTAGAGAAATAATTCCTTACTCAATTTATATGGCCAGCATTACCCCAATACCAAAACAAGATTAAGACTTTACAAGAAAACTATAGACCAATATCTATTATAAACATAGATGCAAAATTCCTCAATAAAATATTCGCAAAGAATCCAACAATGTCTAAAAAATGTTACATATTACCACCAAGTGAGAGTTACCCCAGATATGTAAGCCTGAATCAATATTTGGAAAGCAATTAATGCAATCCATTGTGTCATATGATCATATCAATACTTGTGGGAAACTAATTTTATAAATTTTATACCCCTTCATGACGAAAAATTTCAGTAAACCAAAAATAGAGACCTTGTTTAACATGATAAAAAAATCTACAAAAATACTAAAGCTAATGTCATACTTAATGATGAGAACTTGAAACTTCCTTACTAAGATAAAGAACAAAGCAAGGATGCCCCCTCTCATGACTCCTTTGCAACATCATGCTTGAAGCCCTAGCTAATGCAATAAGACAAGAAAAGGAAATAAAAGGTACACAGATTGGTAAGAAAGAAATAAAACTACCTTTGTTCACAGATGACATAATTATGTGTAAATCCAAAGCAAAACAAAACAACATAAAAACTCCTACAACTAATTTTAAAAAGTATAATTAAGGTTGCCAAGTTAATATACACAAGTTAATTGCTTTCCTATTTATCAGCAATGAACAAGTGACATTTGAAATTAAAAACACAAGTATAAAGAAAGGAAAGAGGCAGAAATCTACAAAATATAAAATCTATATGAGGAAAACTATAAAACTTCAAAGAAAGAAATCAAAGAATAACTAAATAAATGGAGAGATGTTCCTGTTCACAGATAGAGGGACTCAATACTGTCAAGATGTCAGTTCTCCTCAAATTGATCTACAGAATCAATGAAATTCCAATCAAAATTCCCATAAGTTATTTTGAGGGTGTAAACAAACTGATTCTAAAGTGTACATGGAGAGATAAAAGACCCATATTAGCCATCACAATATTGAAGAAGAAGAACAAAGCTAGAGGATTGACGCTATCCAACTTCAACTTCAAGATTTACCATAAAGGTATAGTAATCTATACAGTGTGTTACTGTTGAAAGAATAGGCAAATAGATCAATGGAATAGAATAGAGAGCCCAGAAATAGATCCATATAAATAAATCCAAGTGATCTTTGACAAAGGAGCAGAGGCAATACAGTAGAGCAAAGACAGATGGTGCAGAAACAGATGGACATCCATATGCAAAAAAAAAAAAATCTAGACACAGAGCTTACACCCTTCATAAAAATAAACTCAAATGAATGGTAGACATAATGTAAAATGCAAAACTATAAAACTCCTAGAAGATAATCTTAGATATGTGATGACTTTTTAGATACAACAGCAAAGACACAAACCATGAGAGAAATAACTGAAATAAGCTGGCTTTCATTAAAATTCATTAAAGTTCAAAACTTCTGCTTTGTGAAAGACAATATTAAGAGAATGAGAAGACAAGCCATAGACTGGGAGAAAATATTTTCAAAAGACACATCTGACAAAAGACTATTATCCAAAATATACAAAGAACTATTAAAAACAACAATAAGAAACAGGCAAACCAATGAAAAAATAGGCAAAATACCTTAACAGATATCTCACTAAAGAAGATATACAGATGGCAAATAAGAATATGAAACAATGTTCCACATATATGTCATTGGGAAAAATACAAATTTAAACAATAATGAGACACATCTATTAGAATGGCCAAAATCCAGAACTCTGACAATATCAAATGCTGGCAAGGATTTGGAGCAACAGGAACTCTTATTCTTTGCTGATGGGAATGCAAATTAGTACCACTACTTTGGAAGACAGTTTGGCAGACTGTCTTTACAAAGCAAATATAATCTTAGCGGGCAACCCAGAAATAATACTGTTTGGTATTTGCCCAAATGAGTTTAATACAGGGCCATACAAAAACCTGGAAGTGGAAGTTTGTAGCAGCTTTATGCATAATTGCCCAACCTGGAAGTAACCAAGATGTTCTAGGTAAATGAGTTGATAAATAAAGAGTGGCACATCCAGATAAGGGAATATTAAACAGTATCAAAAAGGAAATGAGCTATTCAACCATGAAAAGACATGGAGGAATCTTAAACATATATTGTTAAGAGAAAGCAGGTAATCTGAAATGGTTAAATACAGTGTGAGTCCAACAATATAACATTCTAGAAAAGGTGATAAAATAGACACAGGAAAAATGTCAGTGGTTTTCAGAAGTGGAAATGGGAGAAGGACAAAGAGGTCAACTGAAAATACTCTTTATAATTCTATAATGATGGATACATGTCATTATATATTTGTCCAAATCTGTAGCATTTATAATACCAAGAATGAGCCCTAGTATAAACTATGGACTTTGAGTGATTTTGATGTATTCAAGGAGGTTCACCAACTATAAAAAATGTACACTCTGATGAGAGATATTGATAGGACAGGAAGCTGGGCATGTGTGGGGATAAGGGGTGAATTTTGCATGAACCTAAAATTGATCTAAAAACATAAAGTCTTCAAAACAACAACAACAAAAGAATAAGAAATAAAACATGATCCCTGCCATCTATGTATTACTTTAAGGCTTACAAAGTGACTTCCCAGACTTAAACTACTGTGAAGTCCATACTATTTTCACTTAAGAGATGAGGAACCCGAGGTTCAGAGAGGTTAATGTGACTTACCTAAATTCACACAGCCAGTAAATGGAGAAGGGGGTCCTAACCTTCAGTCCTCGTGTCTGCCCCTTTGAAACTCTTCACAATGACAAGAGGAGAAAGGTGAAATGATAGGACAAGAGAACCATCAAGAAGGGCATGACAGGACACAAGGGATCTGATTGGAGTAAGGGACAGAAACAGTAATAAGGGTATCTGTTTCAGGGATTTTTTTTTTTTTTTTTTTTTTGCAAGGGACTAGTAAGGCATTATGTCCAGCACATGTCAGATGGAACTAGGAGGAGGTTTTGAATGCCAGGTGGAAGAGGACATACCCTGAGGGCTTTGAGGCAGAGGTGTGACCCAGGTAGCTATTGGTAATCTTGTTTGGTGCTGTAATGCAGGAGGGGCATGGAGAGAAAGGAGACAGGGTAGGCCGTGCTGAGGTTGCTGTGGTCTATGATTATGGGGGTGTCAGTGATTAAGGTAGGAATAGAGGCTGAGGCATTCTTGGAAGAGGTCCTGATGAGACTTGTTGAGTATGTGCGTGCGTGCCTGCGTGTGTGTGTGTGTGTGTGAATCCCACAGGGTTCTGAGCCCTTGGCTACATGCTTGGATTGCAGTGACATTGGTGCCAGGTTGTGGGGGAGGCTGATGCATGAATCACTTTGGCCAGGTTGAGGGTGAAGTGTTGAGAGGACTCTTAACTGGGGAAGCCAATTGGAGTATTGGAAAGTGGAGCCTGGATTTCAGAAGGGAGAAGCTCTGGAGTTATCTAGCTTCTGGTGTGAATTACTCATCAATTGATGGATTGTTCCCTAAGCAAAATGCTGCCTGAAAATTCCCATACTCCCAGTCAAACTCTGCAACCCCAGTTACTGGATTCCAGCCTGTCCTTCCCAAGATCAACTCCACCCTTGGCTATCAGTAATGATAATATTAGTTCATCTTTCGTTCTCTGCACGTTCTGCTCCCTTCTCTTGGCCAACGCGGGGTGGAAACAGCCAGAGAAATTCAACTCTCAGTTCCCATCTGACTTATCTCCTAAGCTTCTCTAACCTTCTCTAGGTTTCTCTTGCAATTCCAAGGGAAAAAAATCACATGGCCCAGTCCTTTTTTGGTTGTCACCGACACACTCTAGCTTCTGTGTTTTGTCCATCCAGATGCTCCCCCAGGAATATCTGCCCTTCTCCTTGGCCTGCCTCAGCTTTCCCAGTGGGTAGTCAAAACTTCTTGTAGGTTGAAAACCACAAACCCACTGTCCATTTTGCAAAGTCCAACCCTAGTGTCCTGTCCTCTAGGTGCTCTCCCAGGGTCATGTTTCAACCAGCAAGGTGTTGGCTTCCACAAGGCCAGCAAGGTGTTGGTTGTCCCACATGGGTTGTCTGGATTGCAAATGGCATTTACCCCACAAGCTTGAACTTGGCTTGCTTCTTTGGTTGTCCCTGTTTATTTCGTGAAGGAGGGCTGTGCAGTCGGGGTAGCCGGGCTCTGCAGAAACAGCACCTCCACTCAGAAACCTCAGGTGCTTCTCACAGCCCTGGTCTGTTTCTCGCTCATTCTCATGTCCATTGGTTGCTTGATGGACAGGCGGACAATGACCTGACATCTTCAACTTTACGGTCCACAGGGTATCGTCCAGCAGAACTTTCTGCGGCGGTGGAGGTGTTCTGTGTCTGTGCCACACACTGGAGAAGCGATGAGTCATAGGTGGCTATCGAGAAATTTAAATGTGGTTAGTGTGACTAAGAAATGGAAATTGAAATTTCATTTAATCTTGATTAGTTGAAATTGCAACATGGGGTTGTTGGCTGCCACATAAGACAGTGCAGATTTTAATTGGAGGTTTCTTTGTTCACCTCCCCTGGGGGTCAGGAGAAGAGAGCACATGGAATATTCTCACCTGCTGTTCTATGTTCAGCCAAGAAGTAGTCATTGGTCAGGACTGGTCACCAGGTCCCACCTCACTGCAAGTGTGGAGAAGCTCATGAGCATTCAGAACAAGAGATGTTTCCCCACAGAGCTCTTCTAAATATAGCCAAACCTTCCTGAGGCTGAGTTGCATGAGGTTTTGAGATAGAACACAGAGACCAGAGATTAGAGATGCAGAGACAGGAACCAGAGAGGGCAAGGAGCCTAGTCATCACCACACAGCCAGGCTGAACTAGAGTTCTGAGATCCTGGCTCAGAGAAGTGAGAAGTCAGGTTGCAGTACCTGCCCCTGGGGGAAAAATAAGCCCGGCTGGAAGCATCTAGCATTTCATTCTGGGTCGCTGGGAAGGGAAGTGCTAAGAGCTGCCAAAGGTCTGTTCTTGGAGCCCTTGGAAGGGAAGGGCCCCACAAGGCTTTCAGTTTTCAAACAGCTTTGGCTCTTCCCCCCGCTGAGGTGACTCACCAGCTGTGGAGGGATGAACAGCAGGGCAAAAGCCCAATATGAAGCCATCTGGGCCATGCTTCCCGCCTGACCCCGGTCCTAGGGCCAAGTTCAGGGAGTTTCCCAAGGCCAGTGAGGAAGGGGTCACACCAGAGCTGCCGCAGAGCTGCGGTCACCGCCATGGAGGTAGAGCTGGGTGTGCGGGGTGTTGCTGGGGTCAGAACCCCTGAGCTGTGCAGTGGGCCTCGGAGGCTACTCAACACGGCAAGAAAACTGAGGTCCCAAGAGAGGCCACTCAGGAAGTTATTGGCCTGATCATGAGCAGTGCCAGGCACCAGGCCTTCTCCCAACACAAAGGGGTCCCCGAGACAGCCCTGCTCTGATTCATCCTCACAGTCTTCTAAGGCTCCGCTGTCTGTATGTCTCCTAGAGGCCACAGAACTCCAAATCCATCCATTTCTGATTCGATTCCTCACTGTGCTGCTCCAGCTGGCAGAGAAAGACCCATTTGAGCAAAGGAAAAGTCTTATCAGAGCCTGGGGCCTAAGGGGGGAACCTCTGCTGAGTCGATGCAAAACCTAAAGTGGGGGAAATTCTTAACTGTACCAGCTTTTCTTTGGAAGAGTTTTAGAAAAGACTTTACCATAGCATTCCGTGAAGTTGAGAAGATCCCTGGTATTTCATATGCAAGTTGATTCATCAAACTTCTATGTTCCTCAGCAAAATGTTATTAACAACTCACGCCTGGTGTAAGATCAAAGTCTTTTAAATCATGGCATCCAATCAAAATGAGGGTTGTCTGTAGGTTCCTCAATTCCAGGGAACCCAGAATTAGTTGGACAGTGGCAGCCTCCAATCTGCTCAGGCCAGAAGAACATAGAATAACTTAAATTATATGCTTATATTCACTGCTCATCTTTTCATGGAAGGAAAATTGATGCTGGGTGCAGTGGTGCACGCCTGTAATCCCAGCAGCTCTGGAGACTGAGGCAGGAGGATCGTGTGTTCAAAGCCAGCCTCAGCAACTTAGTGAGGCCCTAAGCAACTTTGCAAGACTTTGTTTCTAAATAAAATATTAAAAAGGGCTGGGGATGTGGCTCTGAGTTTGAGCATCCCTGGGTTCAATTCCTGGTATAAGGGGAAAAAAAATTGAAGGGAAACTGACACTAGAGTGAATAATTAAAGCCAAGACCTGGAAAACTGTCAGTCCTCTCTGTGCCCAGGGAAGGAAGTGTGTAGAACCTGGTTCGTTGCAGAATTTCTTCAATTCTGAATCTTTTCATCTGACTTTCAGTGAGTCCTCAGGCTTAGCGCTACCTAGCAAAGGGATTTGCTCCCCTGTGCAAGAGGCATTCTGAAAGCATCCCCTTCCTCTTTCCCTGTCCAGGGTTGGACCCGTTACCATCGCCTGCACTGACCTACCCTCTGCTGGGATCCATGGGAGATAGTAATTCCCAAGATTTCCAAGTATCTCTGATCCGTGTGCCTTCTGAAGTATGACCAGGGGTTGAGGTCCAACTCTCCTTCCCTTGTTTCTTGGTTAATGTTGATCACCTTGAGGCTGCCATGCTCCTGAGGAAGTCCAGCCACAAGCCAATCTTGGCTTTCGCAGTGACTCTAACCTCCAGCCCCAGCCTTTGGGTCCACCCAGCTGAAGTACCAGACATCATGAGCCAGCCATCCCTGCCATACCCTTCCCAGTCTCCAGCCCACAGAATCTGGAAGCACAATAAATGCTTGTTTTAAGTTGTAAAGTTGTGGGTTCCTTTGCTACGTGGCCCTGGTAACCAATCTCTGAGGTCTCAGGGTACCTGGCATTTTCTCCGTGGCATCTGATGGGAAATAATGAACTAGTCAGGCAATACCTTTTTTAAGGATTATTTTCTCCATTCAACTCTAAGTTCTGGGAGGGCAGGGATACTGTCAAGGCCATCATTGGACTCCCAGGGAGTTTGCCAGGGAGATGCTCAATTAATACTTAATGAATGACTGATCCTAACACTGTCCTCAGACTGACCCCTAATTTGCCCTCAGAATGACTCTGGCCCTGGATTCAGACTGACTCTAACCCTGGCCACAGACCAACCCCTAATTCTGGCATCAAAGACCTAACCCTGGCCACAGCCTGACACAGCTTCTCATCCTGGTGTCTGAGCACTAAGCCTCGATTCAGGCTGACCTCTAATCTTGACCTCAGAATGACCCCTGACTCTGACCTCAGGCTGAGTTCTGGCCTCAGCTTAGCCAGCATGATCTGTCCTTGCCTCCTCTCCTGGCACATTTTGCCCTGCCCTGGCCCCATGTGGGTGCCCCCACCCCCAGCCTTGCCCTTCTGGGTTGCTGGAGGTGTAAGGCTCTGTCAGGGGCAGGCAGCTTTGAATACACCCTCTCCTTGCCCCAGGAACACCCTAACTCCTGCTCTTTCTCTCAACCTCGCTTCATCGTCACTTCCTTAAGGATCAGCTTGTTTCAGTGGGACCTCTTTAGAACTGCTCTCAGTGTTTTTTTGCACTTTATGAGTGTCTATGTGTGTGTGTGTGTGCTTGCTATTATCTGTTTGATGTCTTTCTTTTCCTCAAGACTGTAAACTCCTCCTGTGAGCACAAGGCCTGGCATCTGGGGTCTAATAAATAATTGTGGGGCCACCGAAACAAATGACTGGGTAGAGCCTCTTCCAGAAAGCCTTCTCTGTGGCCTCCCTGCTACCGCGGTGTTCCCATTCTCCCTCCCAGCCACCCCATGCCAGCTCTCAGCCTGGGGCTGGGTTATTTGCATCTGGGCTTCTCTCTACAAGGGCAGCCTCCTTCAGCCCTGGGCCTGGCCTCTCCCCTCTGCAGCTCCAGCACACACAGGCCCGGGTGGCTCAATAAAAGCTGGCTGAACTGTTGAACTGAACCAATTCCTTCTCCCCAGCCTCCTCTCTGGCCTCAGCTCTCACTGATTCATGTGCTGGGGCCATCAGGATGAGCGCTTCAAACACAGAAGAAACAAATGAAGAAGCTGAGGGATCGGCAGAGGGAGACAGCCAGACATCCATCTCCTCCTGCCCTCTGTCCTCAGCACCATCCTCCGGAGGGTTGCAAGCAGTCAAAAGTTCAGGCTCCACGTTTTCTGGAAGAGGGAGGGGGAATCCGTGTGGGGGGGATAAAAAAAAAAGTCCCCAAACTCAAATCACGCACACAGAACAACAAGCCATAAAACAGAACACCATTGGGAGAAGACGGAGTCACATGGTGGGAATCTGTGGATTGCAGGGGAGGGGGAGGCGGCACTGGAGAAAAGGCAGCTTCAGCCTCCTCAATGGGAACCAGATGGGCCGAGTGTTCTTAAATAGAATCCCAGACTCTCAGCGCTGGGCGGGAGCCGGCCTGGGGTGCTCTCCCCTTGGCCCCTTGGTGTGCAGCAGGCGGGGAAATGGAGGCAGAGGGAGGAGGTGGCAGACCCTGAGGCCACAGCCCAGCCAGCAGCTTCCAGACCCCAGGCTCCTGGCCCCGGGTCAGTGCTCCTCTCACCCTGCCATGCTGTCTCCCAGCCCTTTGCCAGTATCTCCAAATTAGAAGCATATCGACAAACAGTGCTGTCATTTCCCCCCTGTTTTCTGTTCTTTCTTCTAATTCTTTCTCTTTGGAGTCTAATTTTAGAGGTGCCAGGAAGATCTCATTGTTCCAAAAATCTCCCTTAGATCAACAGGACCCGTAACAATAATACGATGCTTGTGATGGGCACCATGCTAGGGGCTTCACAGCTATCTACTTCCCTAATTGTCCCTGTGCCCCATGCAAAGGCGCTGGTCTATCAGTTCAGCGACCCAGGATAGGATGCAGGATCACAGGTGAGGCTGACGATACAGGGGTCAGATATTGTCGTTTTGCCTCGTAACCAGAGACCCTTGTAGCCATGAAAGCATGAAATTAAGCTGACCCTCAGGGGATCTGGCAGATTTCTTGAGATACTCTGAAAGCAGACTTTCTTTTTCCCAGCATTGCCTACCACTCCCACTGCAGAAACCATTGTGTGAACACACAAACTTGGGCGTGACTTTCCTTTTTTTTCACTAATTCCTCCTTCCAGGAAAAGGTCTCTTTTCCCAGCTCCCCTGAGAAGAAGACTCTCATGGTCACAGTGTGCTGCATGTGGCCGTGCGGACTGTGTGCTAAACCGCATGCAGAGACCATCCATGTGGACTGTGAATGTGCATGACTGCCCTGGGTCCCCCTGAGCTTTCCTGATACTCAGCTTAGCAGGAAGAGAACCTCAGGCTTCCCCCAGGCCTGGTGAGGAACCCTGCTTGTGTGGGCCTCAGAGGTATCAGGGTTTCCTATCAGGAGGGATTAAGAATTGGGCTTCCCCTTACTTTGAAATCTGTCCCCCTCTGACCTGCCATGGGGTTGCTTGCTTTTGAATCCTTCCTGGGGTGGTGGTGTGGTCTCTAACAACCAATCACTCCGTACCTTACAGGGTACACCTGACTGGTAGGTGGATGGGCCCTACAGGGAGGGCATCCCTGTCAGAGGAGGAGCAGACAGGTCAGAGTCAGGAGACCCCCGGGGCAGCACAGGGGGCTGATGCAACTGTAGCCCAGGGAGTGAGGAGGAGAGGGGTATGAAAGCTGAGAGGCAGGAGATTGGAGCAGAAGCCAGCTTAAGGAGGGTCTGGAAGCCCAGGCAAAAGAGTCTAGGTTTATTCTAGGAGTGATGGGGAGCCTTAAAAAGGCTTTAGGCAGAGAAGGAATCTGAAGTCTGACTCTGGCTGGAGTGGATTAGAAGGAACAGAAGTTAGAGCTGAGCGTCAAAAAGGGTGGCCCCGACAGGGTGATGTCAGTGTGATGCCGAGTAGTGGGTGGCCTTGAGCGTGTGTTGGAGGAAGGCTTGAGTGGACATGTGGAGGAACTGAATGGGGCCCGTACATGTCCTAATTTGTGCCTGAATAGGTAGGGTGGCCACAGGGGCCATTCATGGGGACAGCAAGGTCGGCTTCCTTCCTTGACCCCCGTCCCTGCCTGCCTCAACCGGTGACTTCAGCAAGTGGGGAATGAGCCATGGCATGGCCCCTCTCTGCTCCCTTCCTCGCAAAGCAGATGGTGGAGAAGGAAGAAGGCCACGCCTCCGCGGCTGTGATCACACTTGCTGCTTTCAGCGCAGCAGTTGGGAGCGGTGGCCCTGCCATGGGGCTGCCTCCCACTCCGGTTCTCTTACCTCTGCTCTAAAGCAAATTCAGCGCTGAACTCAAGGAAGGAGGGGCTTCTGTTGACCCGCCTTCTGGGCTAGAGGAGGCCAAAGGACAGGTGAAGCAGGAGTGGCCTGTGGTCAGAGGAACTTTGTGGAGTGGGTGGGGATTTTGCTTGGGCTGAAAAGCCCCTGTGAAGGAGAAGGGGAGGAATCCCCACGAAATGATTATTTTTTATATGGGTCCCAACCCAGGGAATCAGAGACTTGGAGAATGAGGGCCTGGAATCTGTGTTTCCTCAGCCCTTTAAGAGATTGATGATGATGATGATGATGATGATGGTGATTTTGGTATTGGGGTTTGAGCCCAAGGGCACTTTACCACTGAGCCACATCCCCAGCCTTTTGTTGGTTGGTTGGTTGGTTTGAGACAGGGTCTAGGGTTTAGCTAAGTTGCTTCGGGCCTCACTTGAGTTGCTAAGGCTGGCTGGGAACTTCTAATACTCCTGCCTCAACCTCCAGAGTCACCAGGACTAAAGGCGTGCACGACCACATCCATCTCCCTTTAAGGGATTCCGATGCTCACGCGTGCTGGAGAACCTTGGCTATCTTGCAACAAGACTTCCCCGGACTACCGGGATTCTCTCTCTTCTCTTAAGAGGAAGTCCCTTTGTGCAAGATCCCCTCCAGGGTCGGAGCCTGCTTCTCCTCCCTAGAAGTCATTTCCGCCCATATGGACTCTAGCTCTTTAAGTTTATCGCCCACTTCCCCAGGCCGGCGGAGTGAAGGCCAGGTGGCAGCATCTGCTTCCTTCTCACCCGCCCACCTACCCCCAGTCCACTGTCACATCCATGCAATGTCCTCAGGGGAGCCAGGGTCGCCAGTGGAGAGCATGCCCAGGCAGGGGAATGAAAGGACTGGCGCTGCGGAAGGGAAGCAGGGCACCCAATGCCCTTCACAGCTGAATTCATCTGGTTCCCATTTTTGCCCCAGAACTACATTCCTAACCCTGGAGATGGGCAGTACTGAGGTACTGGCCCGCTAGCTTGGCCTCTCTGGGTTGGAGATTAAAGGCTGGGCGATTCAGACACGAAAGCAGGTGACTGGTGCCCGTCTCCTGGAAAGGCACCACGTTATCCCCTAGGGAGCTCCTAGGCCAATGTGACAGTCAACTAGGGGCCTGTGTTTTCTCCAAAGCTAGAAACAAGACCCACCGGAGCAGACAGAGACCTCCTCCGCAGGTGGGGGGCACCGAGTGGAGCTGGGGTGCTAGGCCTCTCCTCTCCTGTGAACATTTGGCTAAAGACCAAACATTTTCATATCTTTTTTTTTTTCATCGCTTTCACCATTTTCTTGGCTTTGTCCCCAATGAGGGAGTGTGGAGTCTACTTTTGTCAAATTTTGTTTGCTTAAACTGTACACATGGGGATGGGCAAGGGGATGTTTGGTGCTACACTGGGAAGGGCCAAAAAGAAGTGGACAGGATCCAAGCCCCTCAGAGGAGCTGCCAAACGAGGCTGTGTGAGCAGGCATGTGTCTGGCTGCTCAGTGTTGGTGGCTGGAGCTCAAGATCCATCCTGAACAGACTGTGGCTCTATTAGTCTTTATTGGCCTCAGTTTACTTATCTGGCAAATGGTACTAATACTAGCTCTGCCCACACCTGAGGACCACTGTGGTATCAAAGGAACTAGCATAACTAAAATAAATCTTTAACATTTTTGATGGCTACATAAAGCAAGGCAAGGTAGCCACCAACAGGCATCACCTCTACCTCAAAGGTGGAGGGAGGCCTCGGTATTCCCCAAAGCCCCCAGCACAACCCATAACAGGTGGTCAATCAATACTTGTAGAATGGATGAAATAGAAGACATGGTCCCTGTCCCCACGGGATTGGAGATCTAGCTGGGGGTGGGGGGTAGGAAGAGAAATACACAATAGGAGAAACTTAAGAAGAGTAGGGAGAGGCCCTTGTTAGCTCAGACACCTCTAATTTAGAATTTGTGATGCTTTTACAAGGCCAGAGAGGAATTGGCCCCTGCTGATGGAACATGTGCTGAACAAACTCCTAGTGGGAACAAGATAATAATAACAGGAGCTACCGGCCTCCGGGTGCACGTTGTGTTCCAGATGGCAGAGCCAGCGCCGTGCCCTCTGGCAACACACAGCTGCACGGGAGCAGTGAGCATGCCAATCACCGGTGAACTCTGACCTTATCTCTGAAGCAGCCAGCACCTTCCCTTTACCATACTTTGTTAATTGCCATCCAGGGTGACTTCATGTATTTAAGGAACATAAAATTTTATTTTGTTAAGACTAAACCATTGCTGGCCTCCTTCTGCCTCCACCCAAACAACTCCGATCCATTCACAGTTTTCAAACAGAGCTGAGAACATAGAGGTGCTACCAACTCCACCTCATCTCCCCAGAACAGGCTTGTAGGTTCCATTCATAGTAATCAGGGGGGAACTGTGGGCCTGGCAGAGACCTGCTGGGCTTTGGGGGACCCTGGGTCAGCCATTGCCCCTTCCTGGCTAGCCACATCTATCTCCCTGCCCTCCTTCCTAATGAGGAGGTTAGAACATATGAGCCCTCAGGGTAGATGACTGCTGTGTTGGACTCTCATGGTTCTTGGCCAGGGATGTCCCAGCCTTGCAATTGTGTAAGAACAGGATGGTCCCTCTGCTGGTTTCTGGCTTCTCCTGCCCAGTGCTCTGGTTGGAGGAGATGTGGGCCCCACAGGCAGGAGGAGGGGGCCCAGGTGTCTTCTCCGACCCCTCCTGGCCTCAGAGCCTTAGACAGTTAAGCCCCACAACTGGGGTGGGACCGAGAGGAGCAGGGGCTCAGAGGGCAGTGGGGAGACTGGGCTCCCAGGAGTAGCAGAAGGCCATGTCCCAGGCACTCTTGCCCCTGGGGGGTTTCCTTTCATGAAACATCCCCCTCTTCATCCTGGCTCAGGCTAGAAACAGAGGCAGGGCGAGTGGAGAGAGGGCAAAGGGTTGAAATATTGGGCTGGTCCTGAGGGAAGTTTTACTCTTCCTCTGGACCCTTCCAGTCCGGAGGAGGCTGAGCTCTCTCCCGCATCCTGTCCCACCTCGAGTGGAGCACTTGCTGGCCCAGGGTGGGATGGCACTGCTGCTAGCCCACACAGTACCTTCATGTACCTTCCAGAGGGGGTTCAGTGGAAGAATAAACCTTCCTAGTCCTGGGCAGGAATCACGCCTAACTGAATGGCAGGTGGGTGAATTTCAGGTCTGCCTAGTCTCTGGGTAGGAGATCTTCAGGCAACCAACAACCTGCAGGAGTCTCCAGGGGGCCCTGGCCTAGATGGCTTTCTGCTTTCTGTCATCTCCTCCTCCTCAGCAGGTTTCCCTGGCATTCTGGTCAACCTCCTTAAGAAGCGGAGCTGCTGGCCGCAGCCCAGGGGAGCAGCATGGCCTAGTGGTTGCAGAGAGGGACTGCAGCCTGGCACCCAACTTCTGACAGCAATGCCGGTGCTATTCAGCAAGGGAGGCTGAGCTCCTGCCTGCATCCTGTCCCCACCTTGAGTGGAGCACTTCCTGGCCCAGGGTGGGCTAGGGCCATTGCTAGCCCACACAGTCCTTCATGCACCTTCTAGAAGGGGCCCATCATCTCTGGTGGGCACAACTCCACCTCAGGGCCTATCTTGAGGAGCCTTCACAACTGGGGGCCCAACTATACAGAGCATGACTAGTGAGAGGGAGAGAGGGAGAGTTGAGTGCCCCCAGGAAAGCTCTCACGCAAGGAGTGGGCTTTGCTCGGGGCTTGGGGAGCATGTCCATTTGGCAGGACTGTGTGTGCCACACCCAGGTAAACACAAGAGCATTGGTGTGGGGTCTGGAAGGTGAACGCTGAGGTCCCCAGGGAAGGGTGAGGGCAGTGCCCAAGGAAGGACAGAGGGTGAAGCTTTCAGTCCTACAGAGAGAGGCCAGGCGTCTACCTGAACTGGGAGGCGGGAGTCACTGCAGGAGTGAGAAAGGAGGACTAGAATCAAGGCCCCCTGAATTGATCTGTGAGCACTTGGATAAAATGGGCTGGATCTAGGGACCTTGCTAAGGTCCCAGCAGGCCAGGGAGTGCTGTCTGTAGTGACTCAGTTCCCAAAGGCTGCAGGGAAGAGGGTGGAGTTGTCAACTCAGGCAGCAAGAAGGGCCTTTTGTTTAGAAACCTCACAGAGAATTGAGGCTCAACAAACCCTTCCCGAGTTCCTACCAGGCCCGGGTGACTACACTACATCTAGGTTCCCTGAGACCCTGGTGCCATGATTGTCCTCACACATGACTGAGGAAACCAAGAGCAGATGAACTACAACTTCACTGGGGGCCACGTGCTAGGAAGGAGCTACCGCAGGGTTTGAGCCCAGGCCTGTCTAACTCGAGGGCCTGCTCTCTCCAAAACCCCTGCCCCATGCCTGAACTGGCCTCTCGTCTTCAGAGCTGGCCTGGAGATCCGAGTTGCCGGGGAGGGCACAGGGCCAGGCAGAGGTCTTGCTCAAGGCCCTGGCTGTGGAGGGGAGTTGGGCCTTGTCAAACTGAACCTTCCTGGTGGACACTGCTGCTAGGTTCCGGGGTCTGAGTGGCAGAGGAGGCTGGGTGGCATTCTACCCCCAAATGAACCCCGTGCTTCCTGCTCTTCTTTCTCATCTTCTCACGCCCCTTCTGCTACCTGTTCTGCTACTTTCTGGCTGAAGCTCTGAGCCCATCTCCTCATTTAGCTTCACATTTCTCTTTCCTGGCAGTGAAGTGGGGCTGGTAACAACACTGGTTGGTTGAGAAAATTGAACAACGCAGTGAGCACTAGGAGCCTCTCTTACGTGGCTGCTTAATTCCGCCCCCTCCCCCCGCCCCCCTACCACTGGGGTCTGCAAAGTCCTCTCCATGTCCCCTTCCCCTGCAGCCCATTCTGCTCAGCTTGAAAGCCAGTGCAAATGCCTTCTCATCCCTTGGGGCAGAATCCATGTCCCCTGACTCCTGCTCTGTTGGCAGCTGGCTAAGGGCTGGTTAGGATTTATGACTGTGTAATCGGTTGAGGATCTGAGCACCCTAGACCCTGAGCCCCCTGAGGGCAGGAGCTGTGCCCCACCTCCTCTGTTGGCCCCTCTCTGGCTCAGAGGGGACAGCTGACTTTGAGCAGTGCCTAGACACTGGCCTGGTCTATTGGCCTCTTTCCTCCATAGGCAGGCTTCCCCAGGGGGAGCTTCTGATCTCACTGTGCCACTTCCTCAAGGTCCCCTCTCTCCTGGGCCCACTCCCCAGCCTGCTTCCTCTCCTTTGAGATTGGCCACCTGTGGCCTCCATGGCCATTCTTTATTTTACTGACTCTCCGTCCACTTGAAAGTGCAGATCACTCCCTGTTTCGAGAAGTGAGTTTCCTCGTTGACGTCGGCTGCCCCCGCCTGCCCCAGGTTTTCCTTCCTCTGGCTACTTTCTCTATTCTTCCTAGCAAAGGTGGGTATTCACAGCACTTTAGGGGATTCTGACTCTAGGACGTTCTAAGAAAAGTCCTCCCCACCCCCTGCATGCAGCCGAGCTTCCCCGCTGACCCTCTGCCTGGCCACCGTCCTGCCACATCTGCATATACTTATCTTTGCTGTTGCCACATGAGTGATCTGAGATGACACTAGGAAAGCAAACATAATCATACTATAAAAATGAACGTAGAGACGAAAGTAAAGATGTGTTTATACTCATGTGATGGCAGGCATGGCGATGCTTTCTCCAAACCCACCTCTGCCTCTGGGCAAGGCATTCCCAGCTTCCTTTGTAGGGAGTCTGGACCAAATGACTAAGTTTTAGCCCAGGAAATATGAACAGGAGTAGGTGATTTCAGACCTGGCTCTGAGAACCTCCCATACAATCTTCTCTCCCTGGCTGGATGTGAAGGGGTCAGGAGAGAATTCTGGAACCCACAGAGTTGTTAGAGTCCAGGTCCCAGAATCATGTTAGGAAGAGTCACCCAATCAGCAGTGTATGCAGTGGACTGTACCACAGAGAGACATACTCCTATTTTTGCTGAGCTGTTTCAATGTGGAGGTTGCTCATGGGCACAGTTATCCTACCCTACTTAATACAAACCCAGAGTATTTATGCAGTTTATATGGACATACATAGAAGGAATATTAAAATAGATAGCTAAAGAAATCAAGATGGGGCAAAACAGATTAGAGAGTTTAGATGAAATCAAAAGTGAAAGAAAGTAGACAGAAGGTCCTGCAAGCCATACAAAAATCAACAAGTAAAAGACTGATATTCCAATGTGAGAAAAGGGATAAAGGCTCTGAACAGGTTATTTGCAAATGATTTAACCTCAAGGCCAATGTATACAGGAGAAATGCAAATTTAAGAAACAATTATCTGGGGGCTGGGGATATGGCTCAAGCTGTAGCGCGGCCTGGCATGTGTGTGGCCTGGGTTCAATCTTCAGCACCACATACAAACAAAGATGCTGTGTCCACCGAAAACTAAAAAAATAAATATTAAAAAAAATAATAAAAAAAAGAAACAATTATCTGGAGGCTGAGGCAGGAGGGTTGCAAATTCAAGGCCAGTCTCAGCAACTTAGTGATTCCCTGTCTCTAAATAAATAAATAGGTCTGGGATGTAACTCAGTGATAAAATGCCCGTGTGTTCAATCTCCAATACCACCAAAATAAAAAAAAAAATTTAAAAAGAAAAATAAAGAAAGGAAGAAAAGAAGTAATGAAATACACTTCAAACCTTTAAATTTGCCAGAAACTAAACATTATGACCACTGTTGATTGTGACAGGAAAAAAAAAAAAAAGACACTCTGTGGATCATGGAATAGAGTATAAATTTCTACAACCTCCTTAGACAATAATTTGATAATATGCAGTCAAGTTGAAGATGAGAATTCCCTCTGCCCAGCTAGTCTACAGAAACTCTCCCAGGTATGCATAGCAGATGGGATGGGATGCTCATTTGGCCTTGAGTTCTCTGCAGATGAAACAAAGAGGAACAGATGATCATTTACAGGATTCTCAATACTCATATAATAAAGAAGTCAACCAGTGGTTTGGGCTTCTTTGGCCATGAGATCAGAGAAAACTTTCTCCTGTGGGTTGCTCTGGGGAGCAATAGGTACTTTAATAGAGGAGATCTTAGGCAACATGCCCATAATAAATAGTAAATCTTATAAACTTACTTCAAAACCACATACACAGTTATGCAGAACATATTATTGATTATAGGGATGAAATGTAAGCTGAGGACCAAAGGCAGTCCAGTGAGCACAATTACAGGAGAGTTCAAAGCCAAGTGGTCCAGGTAGTGTTCTCAGATGACCTAGGATGGGCTGGCTTCATTCAGGGATGATATTTTTAATATCACCAGGAAACCCTCACCCCATGGTGACTATTTCTCTGAACCAAGATTTTGAATACAGCCCAGTAGTAGAGAGTTCTGGTTATGATTTCAAACATATAACAGGTGTGAAAATATCCTCTGTTGTTGATCTCAGGCATGGTCCTGAGCTCTGCTGATGTCGTAAGCAGGAAAGTTGCTACCATTCCATGTAAATGAAGGGGCCTTCCCAGGAACAGTGTCTGGATAGATGTCCTAATCCAGGGGTGTGTAGAAAGAGTAAGGATAAAAAGTAAGGGAGAATGATCTAGAAAAAAAAAAGTGCATAGACACGAGCTAAGGTTGGTTTTACTCCCCAAATTGTGATAGGAACCTCCGGGCAGCCACAAGAAAGTGGACAATGTCCACGTGGAATTCTGTCTTCTATTGCTTCTCTGAGAGAGTTCAGGTTTGGGTTCAGAATTCATTGACTTTAACTCTGAAAGGTCAAGGTCCAGGGTCAAGTTCCCAGGGCACAGCTTCAAAGGTTCATGAATAAAGCTCAGAGTCCCTGGAGGAGCACTTACCACGTCCCTTATTTTATTTTATTTATTTTTTTTTGGTGGTCATGACAAAATGTACATGGCTGAACCAAGAGCTGCAAGTCCCAGAGAGTTAAGAGGGGCCTAGGAAACAGTCCATTCCATTTTATAAAGGGACTCCCTCTGTCACATGTGTTTTCCAGAATCATGGAATGGTCATCAAGTCTGTTAGAACACATTGGAGTGATACTAAAACCACACCGTTGGCCCAGAAGTGGTTTCTGCCTTAGAGTCAAAGGCCAGGACAGTGTGATCCGTACTGGGAGGAGGGTGGTTGGTGTCCAGTTGTGTTTCTTTTGGGTGGAATGAGGTGACAGAGATAATGGGAGGAGTCATTGTCGACCCAGACTTGAAGCTTACAGAAGAGGAGGCTGCCACCTCTTACTAACCAAGAATGTCTAATTCTTACAGAGGAGAGGAGTTGCCCCTTTGGTGGGAACCAGAGTCTGTACTTTGGGGCCAACCTGTGTGTGCCTCCCTAGGAAAGAAAATAGACTAAAAATTGAGCCTAACACTTAGGGCAAAAGTTCCGGAGCTCTAGGAGCAAAGGGATCCTTCAGTACCTTTTCTCTGTTCCGGGAGGCAATCACCAATGACATCACCAGGATAAAGGATGATATTGGCCTCCATCCACATGCCCTTCGCCTGTCCTCTGTGCCCGTCCCCCAGCTCCTGTGAGTTTCCATCCTAAGAATTTGCACCTTTGAAAACCAGTCTTGGGTCCCTGGGGTCACTTCACTCAGACCGTTGGAGATCTGGAAGTGCTGAGTTTCCACCCTCGGGCAGCCGGAAGCGAAGTCCTGACTGACGTAGGAATAGGGAGCTCAGCTTTCTGTCTACAGGGAGAGAGATTCTGTTGTATTTCATATCTCAGAGCTCCCTGCAGGACAGGCAGAGGCTGGAACGCCTCTGAAATTGCATCCTGACTTAGCTTCTTCCCTGTCCTTGTCCTGTTCCCCTGCCTTCCCTGGTCCCTTCTGGGAGCATATCCTTGATAAATCACTCACACATGAATCCTCTTCCCAGAGTCTGGGTGACAACAGGTCCACCCAGGGGCTTTCTGGGGGCTGATGCCGGAGGAGAAGACAGGTGGCACGGGCTCCCCAGGAACCCTTTCTTGTCACTGTGCCTGAATCAAGGGCAGCAGGGTCCTGGGGTCTTTATTCACTGCCAGCCCTTCCATGTCCAGGGACACTCTTGCGACAGTCAGCAGGTGCTTGGGCTTTTGAGAATGAGATGCAAGGCATCCTGGCAATGGAGCTTCCTTTGCTGTGCTCCTCTGGGGCTCCCTGGTTGCCCTGCCAGGGGACTTTTGGCTTCTCAGAGAACCTCATAAAACAGGAATTTTATAGCCAGACTCTCTGTTGCCCAGATCAGGGAAGTCAGACTGAGACTGAGCAGTCCCCATTGGTGCTGTGTGACCACAAGGGAAGAAAGCCTTCCTGGGGAGGCAGAAGATGCCACAATCTGTCCCTCTGCCCCTCAAGCTGTAGGATGGTTCTCCCCTCCCCCAGTGTTTTCATAACCACCTGGTCAGACCTGCCTGGGTCTGCCAGAGGCTGCCTGTGGGCAGAAGGAGCTTGAGGGTGGGAGGGCTCCCTTCTGATTCCTCTGGATTGCCCGTGTCACAAATGCAGCAATTATTGCATCATCAAAGACACCAGCCCTTTGGCTGAACTGCGAGCCCATTTCCCATCAACATATGCCGTGGGCTGCTCTTGAGTAATAATGTGTAAGTTGGATCAGATGGCCCCCTGCAGTCACGATGACTTTCCCAGAGGTGTGGCCTCAAAAACAGTCTTCCAAAGGCTGTGGTGTGCCTGCAGAGGACACACAGCCTGGACCTTTTTAAAAGTAGTTTTTTTTTTTTTTTATTGTTGTTGTTTTGTTTTTTTCAATACTGATGATTGAATCCAGGGGTGCTTTACCACTGAGCTACATCCCCAGCCCTTCTTGTTTTTATTTTGAGACAGGATCTCACCAAGTGACTAAAGGTCTTGCTAAATTTCCCAGGCTGGCCTTGAACTTCCGATCCTCCTGCTTCAGCCCCCCATGTTGCTGGGATTACAGGCGAGCATCACTGTGCCCAGCTAGGAAGGGCCTTTTGGAGAAAAACATCAGTATTCCTAGCATCAGGGCCCCTGCCTGTTGGGAGTTGGGCTGTGCTAGGTACAGGAATCTCAAAAGGCTAGGACTTCAGCCTGAGGAGTCTTCCCTGACTCACAGCAAGGGAAAGGAGATACAGAAACTGGCCCTGCCAGGTATGATCAGGAGGCCTGATGTTCTCCAGCATTGACCCAGGGGCCAGTCTTCAACAGGTCACCTTGTTAGTGGCACAAAGACCCCAAATCTAGGGTTCTCACAAAGAAAGTCAACTTGAGAAAGAGAATGGGGCCTGGGTCTCCACATGCAACTCCCATATTCGGAGACAGCACTTTAGATCTGCCTCTTCCCTGCCCTTCCCTCCCTCCCTCTCATGGCCAGAGGTCCCCGTCCCCCGATCTCAGAGGGTCCCCCGATCTCAGAGGAAGAAGTGCCTCCTGTGCTCTCCAAGGCTCACCTTCTCCTCTGGGAAGCAGCCTGGGGGGCCTTCTTCAAGATACTGTCCCAGTACTGCTTCATCGTCCATTCAGGCTGGATTATGAATGGAAGGGGCTGACCACGCCCAGGCCCAGGGGACCCTTCAGCTGCACAGGCCCTTCTGGTGGCTTTAACAAAGTTCCGTAAACTGAATCGCTTATAAATGACCGGAATTTATTGCTTTTTTGATTGTGGAGGCTAGTGATGAAGGTACTGGCAGTTTCTGTGTCTACTGAGGGCCACTTCCTGACGCACAGATGGCATCTTCTTGCTTCTCTTCTGGTGGAGAGGCAAAGGGGTCCCTCAGGAGCCTCTTCTATAGAGGCACACAGACCCCTGTACTATCCTACCCCTGCTGAGGTCTGACCTCTTGATGTCCCTTCACTCCAACAAAACGGGTTTTCCCTGGAACCAGCAGGGTCCTCCCCTGCCACCAACCTTACAGGCATCTCAGGCTTCAGCGCACTGCCCTCTCTCGGCCTTGGACCCAGTGGGCCTGTCTCCCTTCTCAACATCCCTTCCCACTGTCCTCTCCCTCCCTCTGGCTGTGCCTTCCCCAGTCCTATGCAGGCTCTTTGTCCTATGGTGCTGGCCTGGCTCAGGCCGTGGCCCTTCTCTCCTTGTCCCACACTCTCTCTGGACAGGCCTGCTTCAGCCTGGCATCAGTGACCATCTCTGTACCCCAAAACTCCCTGGAGCTCCCTCTGAACCTCCAGCTCTCTCCCCACTGGATAGTTCCTCCAGTGCAAGGTCTCAGACAACTCACCCACCCTGAACCAAACCCTCCTTCTCCTTGCCCTTCCCCTAAACCCACTCCTCCTCAGCTAAACTTGCCTTTGGCACCCACCCAGCTCCTTGTCCCCAACCTCCCATGGCAGCAAGTGGCATCATGAGTCCCTTAGCTGCTCAGTCCAGATGCCCGGGTCTCCCCTGACTCCACTGCCCCCTCCATCTCGCTGCAGGGGTGCTGTTGATTTTTTTCTACACAGCACGGTCCCATCTCTCCTTGGCCAAGCCTGGGCTTGGTCAGCCCCTTCCAGGGTGCTTCTGCCCTGATTGCCAGGAGGAGGTCCCTTTTCATTGAGGGATGGACCATGCACTTGTCTCCTGAGCAGGTGGCCTGAAGCACAGCTGGACTGGTGTGCAGGTCCTACAGCCATCTGGAGCCATTGTGACCCTTCAGTCAGGGTAGACTTGTTGCTGTTTGCTGTGTCCAGAAGCTTCCTGCCCAGGGCAAACTCAGGGACATCTTCTCTCCCGTGGCCACCTTACAGTGCATCTGAAGTGCTTGTCTTGGGATGGAGGAGAGAACAGGAGGTCCCCAAATTGTAATACTCAAGGGGGTGTGCACTTCCTCCTGGAACCCCTGGCACTCCGAGTTCTTCCCAGGGGATTCTGCTCTGTGCCCTCATTCATATGTCTCTCCCTCACCAGCACAGCCGCCTTGGCCATTGTCCCCCAAGTCAGTCACTAAGTCAGTCTCCAAATTGATGAGTTTAGAAATCCTGAATGACCCTTGCTCAACTACCCAATGTCCAGCTTCCTAGGACCAGGGGACATCTCTTCTATAGACCCACTCCCAAATGATCGAAGATGGGACTATGGGAGGCTTCCCCACACCCTGGAGGGGATGCTTTATCTTTGTGTTGTTCCCAAAATTTCTCTGAATGGGCATGGAGCTGAAGGCTTTCCTGAGGACTCTTCACTTCTCTGGGCACGTGCCCCTGTAGGACAAGAAGATCCGCAGTCTTGTCGATCACCACAGCTGCCTCCTCCAATCCATCAGATCTGCTGGGGACGGTGGGGTGCTTGCAGAATAGGGGGGTGTGTGTCCAGGGGAGGGATGAAGAGGCAAGACTAGTGACTTCCTGGGGACTTGCAGGTGGAGGGGTGGCCCTCTGGGGCCCCCTGGGTAGTGGAGACGCTGGAGAGAACCCCTGGGCCTGAAGGACTCAGGGAACCGAGCACGGTGGCCTGGGGGAGGGGAGGAGCTTGTGGGGGAGAGGCTTTCAGACTTTCAGGGAACGTAAATTTTACCCCCGGCTACTTTCTCTGGGATTTATTTCTTGGTGAACTTGAGACTTTGCCTAATTACATTTGGGTCTCTTTCAAAGCACATAAATTGCATCCAGTTCTTCTGCCTCGTTCTTAGGAATAAATTGTCCCTGTGTGAGGAGGGATGTGGGGGGGAGAGTGAGACTTTATTAATTTGACACAGGGCTCTGTTCCCCTGCCCGCCCCTCTGCCCCCCATTGAATAATAAAATAATGAAGATTTGACTTGGACCAGGATGTGTGGATAAATATATTGGTGACATGAATGGAAATGGATTTATTACATAAACAGGAGACTTCATCAATTTAAACCTGGCCCCCTTTCAATGGGCATAAATTACATTTTCTTTTCCTACCAGTTGCATTTTTTTTTTAAGAAACTGGATTTATCGGAATTGAGATTTCCCTAATTTATTTCACGGAGGCTTGCGCTTCCTCTTTCTGCTCAACTCATGGAGACACGTTTCCTTCCAGTCTCCCACCTCAGACCCACTCAGGGCGATGGCGGCCTGGTGGCGGCTGAGGATGAGGGTGGGCCTGGGTTGACCTGTCTTGGTCCTGCCCTGACTGAGAGACCCTTGTGCCTTTACTCCCTCTAGGATTACGCAGCCCACCTTAGGAAGGTGTTGCAATGGGATGTCCCACACCAGAATAGAAGGTCTCTTGCCAAGTCCCCAAGAGGGCCTAGGTGTGACCCAGGGCAAGGACTGGGCTCCATGGATTCCACAGCTCAGCAGGCAAATGGCAAGAGATGCTGCCAACAAGATGCCAGGGCAGGGTTCAGGTGCTTGGCCAGGAGTTCCAGGGGAGTTGGGCATGGGAGCGGTGCAGAAAGTACTGGAAGTTTCTATCAAAGACCAGTGATAGAACACCTACAACTCAAGAATTGGTATCTTAGGGGTTCATGGCCCAATTTACGAAGTTCTTCCTCTTCCTCCTCTGATGTTCCTGCTTCTCTTGGCTAAGTGGGAGGTTCGGATCAGTACCAGCTGCCATACTTGGTTGGAGTAGAGAAGATGGCATGAAACTGCCCAGTTAGGGAAGATGTGGCCGCCAGGTTCTGTGGCTGGCCCTTACTGTAGCTTTGCTGGCAAGGTGAGGTTACCTTCAGCCTGAGATTTCCATGTGGGGGTCTCCTATCTGCCTCTCCCGGGTCCTGCCCCTCCAACCTGGACATGGTGGAAAGTCTGAGAGAATCTAAGAAATAGTCCATGGAGAGGAATTGGGGCACCCCAAGAACCAAATGGGGACTGTTTACTGTTCCCTGTGCCTCCTGACACACGAGGGTCCCACACTGGAAAGGGCAACACCTTCCTAAGGTGGGCTGCATAATCCTCAGCCACATTGGCTCTGTGGAGTCGGGAGGTGAGCAGGGAGGTGACAGGAGGAAAGAGACAGCCTCCCGCTGGAACCTCATCTCACCTCCCCTCCCACCCATTTCACCAGCCTGGGATTGGCAGGGGGCCCCCATGGTGGCTCTGCAAGCTGTCATTCACCAGGCCTGCCGTCTGGCACAGGTGTTTCTAATAAGGGGTCCTTCGAGCTTGCTTCATCCAGGAGGATGTTTACAAGAAGGTCTGATGAGAAATTGTCTCCAAATGCTGTCTTGTAAGCAAGACGTTAAGAAGGGAGGGGCTGGGGGCGCCTGAGGCTATAAGCAAGCAGAACTCTGGAAGGGGCCCTGGCTAGCTGCTCCCTCCATCCCCCTCCTTCTTGGCCAGCATTGGCAGGCTGGGGCCTGGGCAGGTCTGGGCCCAAGGCCAAGGGTGGTGAGTGCCATGGGGGTTGGGTTTCAGTAAACAAAAGCAATAATGTTGGAAGAACCTCCATCCTAATCAGAGAGACTGGGGCATCCCAATACTGCCTCTCCTGCCCTAAGGCCTCGTCTTTGGCCTGTGATCTTCCTTCAGCCCTTCCATTGCAGGCAGGGAGGTAGGCAGGCAGGCACAGGTTTATCACCACCACAATGAACACTAAGTGCAATCTTAAGGAGCATCCTTCCCGGAGAAGCCCAGGGAAGGGAGGGAAGGGCCCTGTATACAAAGTGCACACATAGCTCTCCAGCACGAGGACCTGAGAGGAAGTTGCGGGATACAAAGACAGTAAATGTCTTTGACTTTGAGCCCCATGGTTTCTTTTCAAACTACTCACTTCTCCATTGCGTTGCAAAGGCAGCCAGAGACGATAGGTCAATGAGTGAGCATGACCAGCTTTGATCTCCGGCCCAGTCATTAAGTAACGCCGCCCCCCACCCCACCCCATGTACAGAATCAGATAAATACCAGACAGGTGCAGTGACCAGCCAAGATCACGCAGCTCATGGGCAATCGGAGCAGGACGATTGCCCAGGCTCCTGACTTCTTTGCCATGAAGGTTACTCAGACTGGCAGGACCCAACTTAGTATTGCCAACCCTGATGATTCCCCAAAGAACCTTCACACCAGGATGTGTAACTCGTGGAAGAGGACATATGCATGTTGGAGAGGCATTTGATAGTCGAGTTAGAGGTATGACAGAAGGAGGGAGGGGTAAGCCTTCTGGAGCCTTCCTCGGGGTTGTGCAGACAGGACGTAAAGGGAAGCCTAGGGCGTAGGAGCAGGCTCTGGAGAGGCACCCTCTCTGAATGCTATCCCTGTGTGTGCAGGCATGTGTCACTGGGGTCACTGGGCCTTGGGTGAGGTTGGAGAATAAGGTGCAATTGAACTTGGGTGGTCTCTGAGAGGATGGTCAGTCCCTTCAGGTGTGGGGGAGGTTGAAGGGACAGAGTGAGGTTGCAGTGGGAGTACTTAGTGGTGGGTTGGTATGTGTACAGGATTTGAAGGTCCAGTGTGACTGCGGGAATCCCTGAACAGCGGGTGGGCTTGGGCTGCCATCAGAGCGCCCTCTTTAAGTGGAAGGTCAATGAAGTTTCGCATGGGACACTCAGCTAGATTGGGCATTCAGGTGGCTTTTGACTTTGGGGTCATGATATTTCTTTTCTTTCTTTCTTCTTTTTTTTTTTTTTTTGGTACTGGGGATTGACCCCAGGGGCACTTGACCACTGAGCCACATCCCCAGCTGTAGTTTAGATTTTATTTAGAGACAGAGTTTCACTGAGTTGCTTAGCACCTCGCTTTTGCCGAGGCTGCCTTGGAACTCATGATCCTCCTGCCTCAGCCTTCTGAGCTGCTGGGATTACAGGAGCTCGCCACTGCAGCTGGCCTTGGGGTCATATTTCTGTTGAGTAGGTATGGAGTTAAGGTTATGGAGGGGGCTTGAGGGTCAGTGGATTCTTGGGACAGGGTCACTCTGAGGGTGAGTTTACTAGGTCAGCCTTTGGTTAGGACTGAGAATGGGTGAAATTCTGGGGGTTGAGGGTGTAGCCTTGTTGTGGAATCAGAGTGCCTGGTGTTGGGGTGGCTGGGATTGAGGTCATTGTTTGTTTGAGGTTCATGGAGTCAGTGAGTGTTTATCTTGGGGCATTTGTGCTGGTAGCTTTAATTGGGTGGTGAGAGTCTGTGCAGGGCTTGAGATGGGAATGACAGGCGGTGATTAGGATCAGGGTCAGTCTGTGGTTGGAAAGCTGGCGACAAGCACCCTTTGGGGTTTGGTGGATCAGTGCCTCATTGAGTTGAGAGTTTGGCCTGTGTATTGTTTAGAACTGGGGAGCCGGTGTGTGTTAGGGGTTGGGGACTTGCCATGTGTGACTGAGTTCAGAGTGACACATGGCTGGGCTCCATACTCCCGTGTGGTTGTGCCTCGGGTCAGTATGTGGCTAGGGATGGAATTGGGGCTTCAGTGTGTGGTTGGAATTTGGGGATCAGTATGATTCAGGGTCACTTGTGGTTGAGAGAATTCAAGGTACAGTTGGGCTTGCAGTGTGTGAATATCTAGGTTTGAGCATCAGGATGCAGCCAGGTTTGTTCAAAATGGTCAGTGTATGCTCAGGGATTAGCCGGTCATCTTAGGGTGCAGTTGGAAGTTGGGGTGGGGATGAACGAGTGGTCTCTCAGAGAAGGCTCCCAGAGAGGGGAACCTCAAAGCAGATACTTGGAGGCTGAGTCACAATCAGCTGGCAACTTGGGCCATGGGTTCCATTCATGATGGGGTTTAGAGGCCAGGCTTTGACCCTGAGGGAGAGAAGAAGTTGTAGAGGAAGCAGAAAGGGACTTTACAGGTAGCTGGTGTCTCATTTGGGGTGTAGAGTTCTGGGCACGGACTTCTCAAACCAGACTTCTTAGAGAACACAGAAGCCAGGAGTATTCTGGGGTCCAATTTACTTGACTATTTGGATCAAAACCCTATAGCAAATGCAACAGCCATGCCCCCTGGTCCCCTCTGCACCCTAGACACCAAGAGCTTTCTGTTGCAGAACTGCATCTCTGTCAAGCACGTTCTCTGGAAGTGGGAGCAGGCTCAGTCTGCACTAAGCATGTCACAAAAGGGCTGCGATAGTATCCCTAGTGCTAGCCCAACACTAGTAATGGGCAGGGAGTAGAGAATAAATACCGTGGCTTCAGGTCCTAGGCAGGACTGAGCCCCTCTCCTGCTTATAAGGTACCCTAAGAAGACTTCCTCCCTTCCCCAGCCTCCATTCCACTCCTCTATGGTGCTTCCCGGGATCACAGCCCAAATAAACTGACTTGCCCTCACATCCTGTCTCGGGTCCGCTTCGGGGGAACCCAACCTAAGAGAAACATTTTTATTATAAAGCTAACAAAGATATATAACGGAGCATGAATTCCACATGACTTATCAAGATACAGCACAGGTCTCAAGAGACTGCATGCTTCTGGCAGGGAGACTACTGTCCCTAACATTACACTCTGATTTCTCCAGCTGGAAGCCCAAGGGCCAGGGAGTCATAGTCCCTAGAAGTCAGTTCCCAGGCCATAGACAGGGTAGAGAAGGGTGGAGCATGAAATTAGAGGGACACAGGAAAGGTTCTGAGCATAGCTGTGCCCTTGAACTTGGTTGGGGGGGAGGGTCAGCATGTGGCCAGGGGTGCAACGAGTGTGCTGTTGGGATTTGAGCTCCTCAGCTGTTTCTTCTGTCATAGGATCAGTGTGGGATGGAGGTGGCCTGACTTTAGGGGTCAATTGTATTGGGGTGGTCCATGTCCTAATGACCCTGTAGGAATTAATATGTAGTTGCTGTGGGGTGGCCAGAGTGGCCCAATTGTGGTCATTGTGTGGTGGGGGATAGAATTAAAACACTCAGCCTCAGGGGGGATCAGCATGCAACCCATGTTAGACGTCAACCATTGTCATGGATTTCTCTGGTGGGAGGGCTGTGTAATTGGCTTGGTGGTACATCAAGCCATCGAATTTGGAGGTCAGTATCTGAAGAAGTCAAAGTGGGGGCCAGGGTGGATCCACAGGAGCTGTGAGTGCTCCTGCTCATCTGTAGGGTATGTGGGCATTTTTGAAGAGGTCCTTGCCCTGGGCAGAGACAGCCCTGCCTTAGGAGCTCAGGTATGGTGTAAGGAGGGCTGGATTTCAGTCCCCACTGGTCCTCTCCTCTGAGTCCCTTTGGGAGGTAAGCAACACACGGCAGCCCTGGGGGCAGGTGGGGTCTCAGCAGCTCCCACCTCCCCAGCCCCCTCCGCCGCTGAGTCCTCCAGCTGTCCTGTTCTTCCAGGAGGAGACTGGACAGGTTTCTGCAGTGTGAGCCTCTGCACCCCGTGCGGCTTGGGAGCTGGCTTCCTGGAGTGAGGGTCAGGGTCAGGGTTCGAGTCCTGGCCACGTCGTATATGTGTCAGAATGAGCAATGCCTTTTTAGGTCACATATACTTTGGACTTCAACACTGCTTTATGTAGGCCGTAAAATTAATAGGTGGGAACTAGATTTATGGGCCCCGCTGGGCTGTTCTTTGCTTGTTAGGTTAAACACACTGATTTCCTGGTACAAAAGTGCTTGTTAAAATAATCTCCCCCAGCATGTTCAGAGGGGACATATTTGTCTTGTTTGGGGGATGGGGTGAAGACCACGGCGCCCCATCCCTACCTCCCCTGCTGGCCCACCTGTCATGGCCTCCCCCAGCCCCAGCTGTGTGTGTGATGGAATGAATGATGGTGTTTCTGGGCAGGGGGCAACGAGGAAAGGGACGCACCTCTGTGCAGACAGTGCCAGAGCCAGATGCGCACCCCCATCCCCCCACCCATCCTGAAGAGCTACTAGCCTTTGTTCCTGCCATATCTTGAGAAGGAAGGCTAGAAGAGGGAGCCTGCTCTGGGGGGAGGTGCGGTCTTGGAGCAGAGTGCCAAGATGTCCCAGAGGCTGCTTCCGAAGCCTTGCAAGTCAGAAGTGGCGGCAGACAGAATGGGGTACAGGCCCCGCAGCCCAAGCCCCTCTCCATTCTTCAGGCTCATTCTTGCAGGTACACAGGGCTGGAGTCTGCACCTCTCCAGCTCTGCTTCCTCCCCCACAATACCCAGGGGCAGGGATCCTCTTCTGAATGACTCACCTGCCCCAGGGGCTGTCTTACCATCTCCTGCGCTGGTGGGTGTCCCTTCCTCCTGGGGGATGCCTGGTGGAGTCCCAGGCGAAGTGGCTAGTGCAGAGCCCAGGGAGAACTTCTGACAAGAACCAGGTTGCTCACAGGCCATGCGGGAGACAGGCCTGGAGGCCTGGGAGGAGCTGGTGGGGAAGGCCCAGTCGGGGGACAAGACATTGTTCTGAGTAGCTCCAGGGGCACAGTTATGGTGTGGCAGGAAGAAAAGCCCAGGCTGAGCCAGCCAGAGAAGAGTGTTGGGCACGCAGTGGGCCCTCCAGGTGCTTGGATGACAGCAAGCCGACAGTGTTCTGAGGCCTCCGACTCCCTTTTAAAATCCAGCTCACTTCAAAACCCTCTGAAGGTTCCATTTTCCAGCCCTGAAAAAGACACCGTGCCCTGGTTCCATGGGACAAAGGGGGCTCACTGAGCTTCCTCCACGCTCACACTCTCTCAGGGGTCACGGGCTGTCCTGTCTCCAGGCCTTGTCAATGCTCCCTTCCTAGGCCAGAGCCACACCCTGCTCTGTTAGCCGAGCTGCGAACTGTGAGGCCTTGGAAACACAGTTCCCCGCCCTCCTCTGGGCTGCCATCGCCTTTTGTATCTGACATTTGCTACCATTTCACTGAAGCACATGACTGACTCCATGTCTAATTCTCCACATGTGTTCTCTCATTTCATCCTCATGAGGTTGATATTAGACCCCAGTTTAGATAGATGGAAAAAAACAGAGGCCCTGAGACGTCAATGCACATACCCAAGGCCACCCAGCCAATGAGTACGGGGGCCAGGATCTGAGCCCCCGGCGCAGAGGACGCTGGTCAGGGCTCAGCATTGCTACCGGCTGCCTTGTGTGCACCTACCTATGGCCACTGTCATGGGGTGTTAGTATCCTTCTGGGGGTGAAACCCAATCAGATGCTTGGCTCCTGGAGCAGGCAGGTTGTCTAGACAGGTTCTGGATGTCTAGCACCCGGCACAATGTGGTGGGGATTTAATAGATGGGCGTGGGTTGGGTTACGCTATTACCTCTATAGACAGCTGAGGTCTGGAGTTAAGCTACCTGGTAAGAATCTTGGTTCCAGTATTTCCTGCCTCCGGGACCTTAAGCAAGTTCCTAAACCTCTCTCATGGGTAAAATAAGGCTGGTAATAGTATACCCATCTCATAGAGCTATTGGGACGACTCGATGAGACGCTGTATATAAAATGTGAAACCCCCGCCCCTGCCTGACACACAGTAAGAGCTAGAGTCTCCTTTTCTTCCCTGTCCTCACCAGAGTCCCTTCTTGTTCTGAAATACTGCCACCTGCTGGTATCTTCAGGGTGTGACCACCATGCACCTTTAGTGCCCAGAGCATCTGGCACCCAGCTGATGCCTCCGTTGGGCCCCTCTTCCGGGGACTCTTCCACACTCAGCCATACTTCTCCTCCGCTCCAGATTTTTGCTCCCAGCACTTCCCACTGGGACTTCTTGATCATGAATCCTGCACACCCGTGAGCACAGAGCCTTCTCTAGCTTTTCCCCTCTGTCTACCTGTTCTCCAACTATTTGTTGGGACTCGTGCATTTTAGAGCCAGGAAGATAACAGATTTGGACTCTGTGTGACATAGGCAAATTACTGAAACTCTCTGAGCTTTATGGTTGAAGGAGCCCAATAAATGGTTCTGTTATTATTTATCTTGTTCCCTTTGTCTCAGTTGATCTTTGGTGTCTGCTCCCAGTTCCCTATAGGCTGCTGCTGGTCTTCATGTCCCCAATGGCATGTACCCTCTTGGCAGGTTCCAAAGAACCTGTTCCTGCTAGTAATCACAAGGAAAAGGGGACCATGAAAGGAAGCCGTTATCACAAAGATCCAAGTCCATCGTGATGGCCACCCCAGAGGGCCCGGGTCATCCTTATTTCAGTCCATTCTTGGCTCTTCCCCATGTATTTCATCTGGACCTTGCTGGCAGAGGGCTCCCCTCCTGCTCCCTCCTGACCTCTGCATGCTCTCCTAAAGCAGCGAGTTGGAGGAGGTTGTCTTACTCCAAATACTGCTGGAGGAGGCTCTCTTGGGGATCAGTCTGCAGACGTGGGGGTTGGACCACAGAGTTCCCTAAGAGTTTTTCTAGCTGTAGCATGCCTCGCGTCTGAGTCAACCGTATTTTGATTTAATGACTTCCAAATGTCTATTGGGAAAACTCCCCTGTGCATCCGAGGCTGACATGGAGCAATAACCACAGACCAGAGGAAACCTGCTCCGTCCTGAAATTAGGAACTAGGTATCCTGCTGCTGCTGCTGCTGCTGCTGCTAGACCAGTTCTTCCCCAAATCCGCTCCAAGAAGGTCCGAGGCCAGAGAAAAATTCAGATTCAGATTCTGGATGGGTGACTGTCCTGGGCCATGTGGCACATTCCCCTCTGATGGAGGCCTGCAGGCCCCTCCGCCCTGCAGCTGTCTGCCTGAGATTTCCCTATAGCTCCTCCCTTGGGCTTGGCAGGTTCATCTGAAACCCAACCTTACATAGGTAGGGAGGCACATCTCCTGCCTTTCCCTCGGGGGGCTACACGGGTTTCCCAGGCCCTTGCGGGCAGACTGAGAGTTCCCCAAATGGCAGGAGGGGTGAGGAAGGGCTCCCCCACAGGGGCTGAGGTTGGGAGCAGACGTTGGGCCAGCCTTCGCCATGGGGCAGAGCCTGCCCGCAGGCCCGATGGATTAGAAGGGTATTTGGTGAGCCCGTGGTGGAGGGGAGCTTCACTCAGACTTTGTAGACCGTCCAATGGCCTCTTTCAAAACAGGATTTTGATGAGTTAAGTGTAAATGAATCAGAAACACATGGGTTGAATTTCCCTCCAAATGCAATGGGGTTTGAATACAGCCCAGGGAGGGGAAGAGGCGCTCTCCGGAGCACGATGTGGCTCAGTCAAGCAGGTCTCTTTTATCTCTGTCATTTTTGCCACCACCATCCCATAGCTCCTGCCTTCGCCCATCCCCTCCCAGCCCACCTGGGGTAGGGGTCAGAGACCCAGGTCTTGCTGTCTGTGCCCCGTTGAGGACCCTGGGCCAGGGCTGCCAGCATCACACTCGGGGGAGCTGGAAGCTCCCAGACTCCCTCGGGCTGCCGTCCAGCAGGCCTGGCTGAGGGCGCTGGAAGCTCTGCTCTGGAGACAGAGCCTCTGCTCATCCTAGACTTCTGAGGGCAGAACCGGGGAGCGAGTGAGGCCCCTCTGACTGAGGCGACTTTCAGACGATTCTGCGTTCAAGTCACATGCCTTATTTTACCTCTTTATTATAAATGTCACTTTCTTTTACTTTGGTGCAAATATTTAAAGCACAAAGAAGCAAAAGAAAGTGAAAGCTACCTACAACCCCTACCCAGAGGGAGCTTGGTGAACATTTGGGTACAGTTGCTTCCAGGCCCTAGCTCGGTTACTAGATGGCATGATCTATCAATTTCTTAAACCTCAGGATCTTCAATTCAAATTGATAACAACAACGTGGACGTTGCTAGGATCATGTGGGATGACACATATACAGCAGCCAGAGGAGTGTCCGGTCCTGGCCACTCAAGGGCTTACCAGCTATTAGCAGGTCTGCTCTTTATTCTGCCTTTTCCTGTTGTAGGTAGGACATAAGCCTCACCCCAGGTCACTCATAGTCTCTATAATGTGACTGAATAGTTGCTTTCTTGTCACAGGTCATTCATCCGACCTTTTATTTATTTTATATGTGTATTATAAATAACACTGTGCCAGGTGCAGTGGTGCATGCCTGGAATCCCAGCAATTTGGGAGGCTGAGGCAGGAGGGTCTTCAGTTTGAGGCCAGCCTAGGCAACTTAGGAAGACCCTCAGCATTTTAGCAAAACCCTGTCTCAAAATAAAAAGTAAAAAGGGCTGGGGATGTAGCTCAGTGATAAAGTGCCCTTGATTTTGATCCCCAGTACAAAAACAAACAAGCAAAACTCAGATAATCATCCTGTGTATTAAGACTATAAAAGTTTGATCTGAGTTTTTTCCCCACATAAGTTGGTTGTGCACACATTATTTGCATGGGAAGAATTAACTTGGAGAATATTTATGCTTATGAATTTTGGGGAGAACTAGGGGGTTTCTATCCCTATAGTTTGCCTTTTCTAGAATGTCAGCTTTTTCATTTTGCATATTACTTTTGAGATTCCATTCATGTTATTGCACTTATCAATACTGTCTTGCTTTTTTATTGCTGTATAGTATTCTATTATTATATTATGAATATAATAATATGATTTGCTTTCCCATCTACTAGTTAATAAACTTTGGGGTTTTTTCCAATTTGGGACTATTCTGAACAAAATTCCTAGGAATTTGTGTATTGGGTGAACATGTTTTTATTCCTTGTTAATTTCCTACAAATAGGATTACTAAGTCCATCATGTATAGCAAGTATGTTTGACTTCATAAAAAACTGCTAATTCCTTTCCTTAAGAGGCTGTATTATTTTGCATTTTTACCAGCAATATTTGAAAGTTTTAATTAATCATATCCCTAATTAACATTTGATAATAGAAGTTATTTTAAAAGTGATTTTTCTTTCATAGAGTGAACTTTTAGGTCATAACTAAAAAAACATTGCCCAATCAGGAGTCACAAAGATATTCTTCAAAGTATTTTCTCATAATGTATATAGTTCAAGAATTTATATTTAGGTTTATGATTAAGAATTAACTTGGAGAATGTTTATGCTTATGAATTTTGAGTTGATTTTTGTACAGAGCGAAGTATAGATTGAAGTTCTTTCTTTCTTTTTTTTCACATACGGAGGTCCAATTGTTTGCACACAGGCACAAAAAAATTCCTACCAGATTTTTATTGGAATATTGTTGAAACTATAAATCAATACAGGGAAATGTTTGGGGTTTGAACAGTTTGACTATAATGTTTAGATTTAATTTCGTTTCCTTTTTGTATGTTTTCTCTAGGATTCTTGAATCTGTGGTTTGTGTCCTTCAATAATTTTTGGAAAAGTTTTCAGTAGCTGTCTCTTCAAATATTTTTTCTTCCAAATTCTTTCTCCTTCTGAGGCTCCCATTTGAGATTGTCCTACGGATTTTGGAACGGCTTGTTTTTGAATATTTTTTTTTCTCTTTGTGCTCAGTTTGAAAATGTCTGTTGATGTACCCTCAAGTTTGATGATTCCACTACTTGTAAACCTGTCAAATTAATTTTCTCTATCTCCGAAATTATTTCCATTTGATTTTTTTAAAGTTTCCACCTGTATGTTGACATTCCCCATATATCCAAGTACATTGCCAACCTTTATCATTATCTCATTTAACATATTAATCAACTATTTTTAGGTTCCTGTTTGATTATTCTAACATCTGAGTCATCTCTGGGTCTATTTCTGTTAACTGCCCTATCTCTTAACAATTTTTTTTAAATAATTTTTTTTGCATCTTGTAATTTATTAATGAATTAGAGATGACATATATAAATATAGCAGATGCTGAAATGATTATAACTTATGCTTATTTTTCTGTGAGGACATTAGTGTGTGTATGTGTGTGTGAGAGTGTGGTGATATGAGGTGCAGAGTTAACTTATCATTGGGTGCAGGCATATTTAAGGCATATTAAGGATCTTTTTGATATCTTTGATATCTTTTTATTATTATTAAATATCATTTCTGATGTCATTTGTTCTTGAGTTAAACTTAATATTAAAATAGCCACTCTGTCCTTCTCATGATTAATGTTTGCATGGATAATCTTTCCATCTATCTATAAATTCACATGTTAAATGACTTAACTATAGTTGTGGCTTCCTTTTTGCACAGACTGATGATCTCTGCCATTGATTTGAAGTGTTTTAACCAAGAGTTAGTGAACTACACCCTGTGGATCAAAGATGGCCGTGCCCTTCATTTATGAATTGCCAGTTACTGCTTGTGCCTCACAATGTCAGAGTTGTGTAGCTTTGACAAAGACAATATGGCCCACGAGAGCCTAAAATATCTGCCCTCTGGACCTTGGAACAATTTCCCAACCTGTCATTTATACTGTTTACATCTGATGAGGTATGAATATGGTTGTACATAAATCTGCCATCTCACTGTTTGTTTTCTATTTGTCCCCTTTGTAAATTTCTTTTCCCCGTTTTGAGTGAATCATTCTTTAGGATTCCATTTTATATATTAGCCATTCTTTGCTTTATGTTTAGAGGTTGTGCTGGTGTTTATGATATTTAATTGTAGTCTGTAGCACTGCGTTACTTCATGCACTGTGTTAAACTTTATGATACTCTTCTCTTTTGTCATCCTGTGTGCTGTTGTAACACAGTTTACTCCTCATAGGCTATAAACTCTGCAATGCACTGTTTTTTTTTCTTTTGTTTTGTTTTTGTTTTACTTAGACAATCAACTGTGTTTTTTTTTTTAAAAATTAACATTTATTTTTTAGTTGTAACTGGACACAATATCTTCATTTCATCTATCCATTTTTATGATCATAAGTCTGTGATATGCTTACCTTTATCTGTATATGTGTCTTTTACCTTTGTCAATATATATAACGTATCTGTTTCTACTCTTCTCTTTAAGATTTTCTCTTTAACATGGGTTTTTAGAAATTTTATAATGATGTGGTTCTTTTTGTGTTGTTCTTTCTGGGGTTTATTGTCTTTTCTAGACCTGTGCTATAACTTTTCATGAAATTTCTTAGTCACAATTTATTTGAATATTTTTCTACTCCTCTCCTCTGTTCTTCTGAGATTTCAGTAACAAATGGGAATATGTCATACCTTGAGCCCTTGATATTGCATTGCACATCATTAAGACTCTGATGATGTTTTCTCCTCCAATCTTCTTTCTCTCTGTACTTCATTTGTATAGTTTCCATTGTTATATCTTCAAGCTCACTAATTTTTCTTCTGTTTCCAATATGTAGTTAATCCCATCCAGTCAAATTTCCATTTCAGATGGGTGTGTATTAAACACACACTCACATCTATACATATGTAAGTGCTTAGCTGTACATATATGTAATATATGCACCATATATGCCATTTTATTCCTCATTGTTTTCATGTTTCTTCTTTAAATACTTGAATATATTCATAATGGCTGTTTGAGTAAGTGTATTTTGATAATTACTTTGTTATACCAACTGATTCTCTTTCTATTGGGTGATTTTCTTTTCCTGTTCATGGGTCACATCTTCTGTTTCTTGTCATGCCCAGAAATTTTATATGGGAGGATGAACATTGTCATTGGTACATTGTTGAGAGTCTGGATTTTGTTATCTTACTTTCAACAGCATTGGGCCTTATATTTTTTAGGCAGTTTAGTTCTAAAGGTCCAGTTTGAACCTTTCAAGCTTCCTCTTAAGCATTTTTTTTATCCTCTTAAGGATAATTTAGTTTTACTACGAAGGTCTGATTATTGTAGAATCTCTGCCAAATATTCCACATGTTTGATGAGAATTCTACCAGTCTGGATTAATCTCTTAGAATTGTTCAGTTTATTTTTCCAGCCTCAGGGAGCTTCACATCACTACCTTCGTATTCATTAAAGACCCAAGATGTGTATTCATATCTCTCACTCTCTCTTGCTAAATAGCTCACCCCACCTAGAAATTCTTCCCCTCATATTTGACTTCCTTGTGTTTTTGAACTTCAGTCTCATCATCTGGGCTCTACGAGGCAGTCATGTGCAGTTTGGAAGCCCTTCCCTGTTCTATGGTTCAAAAGATGGCTTCAGATCCATTGCAATCATAGGGATCTCCTCACTGTTTCCCTTCTCTCAGGTATCACAGTCTTACTCTCCCCGTTGTCAAACAGCTGAAGAAAAAAAGAAGTTTTTCACTTACTTTTCCAGTCTCTAATTGTTTGGGTTTGGAGTTAAACTCTACCTGCTAATCCATTATCACTAGATGTATAAGAGTAGACACATTTTTCATTTTTGACTTGGATAACTAAAGAAATATAGGCTAAAATAACTTGCAGAAATTCATTTTGCTGATTATCTGATGTCTACTGTGCATATTACCACAGTACAGTAGTTATGACAAAGAAAATAACCATTTTTAATATTTTGCTATGTGTCATCACAACTTTTGCACATATTTGGTGATCTTCAGAGATATGAGTTTTATACATTTTATTTTCAATGTGAAAGTCTTGGAAATTAAACTTAAGTAAAATTAATAATATAAATCTTGGAATGAGTTAGTAATTGTAGCATTATTTATATGTAATATCTTAGGATTCAGAAAGCCTAAGAAAATAAAGCAAAAATGGCTGGAAACAGTAAAATTGTTCAAAAAAATTTTCCACATTCCAATATTAACTAAAATACAATGAGAAAATAAAATAATGTTGATTACAACATCAATAAGCATATGCGATGTTATGCACATATACATATTTAGATTCATGAAAATATACAGAAATAACTTGTATAAATAAAAATTACAATGCTCACTTGAATGACAAAATTTTTTTACATAACTAGAGAGAATGTTATATTCTCATTTGGGAACAATTTAACACTGGGAAATTGTTAATTTCCCACAAATAAAACTATAAATTATTTGTAATTCTCCTCAAACTCCTCATGGACTTTTTCAGAATGAGGCAAGATGCTTCTAAAAATCACTGGAAGAATAAATTTGAAAATATCCGGGGAATTTTTGAAATAGAGTAATGAAATGGGAGTTTCCCTACCATATATTAAAAATGCATAATAAAGTTACAATAATCACAATCGTATGGGACCGAGCAGGAACAGACAAAACACATCAGTTGTAACAAAAGGCAAGACTCAGAAAAACGTCCTAAAATATTCAAGAATGTAGTGCAAGATAGAAGTGGCATTTCAAATCAAGGAAAGGATGAACTTATTTGGTAAATACATTTGAATTTCCTATGTAATGTATTTGGGAGTAGGGAATATGTGAGGAGTTCAAAGATAACTCCTATCGGAATAAAACCAGGTAGACATAAAATATAAAGCCAATTAAGGATTTGGGAAACAAGCACTTGCACATTTGTGAAGAGTTAACTTGTATAATTGTTTGGAGGGCAACTTGGCCATACCTATTAAAATAAAAGGACGCTCTTATACTTTGGTCTCACAATTCCTCTTCTGTAGATTCATCATAATTCACCTAGATATTCTGATACAAATGCACAGATAAATATCTCTGGACAAGAATATTTATGGCAGCATTATTTATGGCAACATAACAAAATATTAGAAGGAAATACCTTTCTCAAAATGCTAACATGGATGTGTCATGGACATCCTTCCCTCCTCACAGACCAGCAGAGGAATTTGGCTTAGAATCCACTCAACGATTCTTAGACGACTCAGCCAGATCAATGATGGAAATAAGATCGGAGACTGCAAGGGTGGGAGGCTAGGGAGGGATTCCTTCGAGGCAGATCTCCCATTCTGGAGTCCCCACCGCACCTTTGGAGGAACCATGGGCAGGTTGCATGAAACCAGGGCGCGGGGCGGGGGGGGGTGTCTCTAGGAGCCTCTTGGAGAGTTTTGCAGCTGTAGGAGTCGTAGGAAACTACTGCCCACCCTGTGGCTAAGGGCCCTAACGTGGGCCTGGGGGGACCCCAGGCTGGACTCTCTGGAAAAATCTAGAAGACAGAGAAGGGGTGCCTTGCCACCTTGGTGGCACAGCCCTGCAGTTGCTGCCGCATGGGGATCAGGAATAGTTAGGACACAGGATACTTTAGTGTTTCCAAGTCCCAGATGGCCCAGGTACCCAGGGGAGGACCAGCCTAAGGTTGGCTTGGGTCTGGTTCAGTAGCGCTGTCCAGAGAACCAAGAAGAACTTAGTAAGAATAAGACTGAAGTTTGGGCCACGTGCTCACAGCAAAGCTCAAATCCAAAGGACCATCAGGAACAGGTCAGGAGAGATCTAGGGGGGGTAAAGCTCTCTGGGAGGAGATAGCATGAGCCATCTGTGAGGGCAGAGAACTCAAAATACCCAGACAGGCGGGACCACCACCCGTCCCTTCTCCTCCCTTTGCTCACTTTCCCACACTCCTCTTGGCTCTCGGGGGCAGTGAAACTGCACTGGTGCAGGGGGTGAGGAGGGGAAGAGAGGAAAATGGACCAGGCCCTTCCCCATCGCAGGCTTCCTGCCAGAGTCAGGAAGGGAGAAGACACAACAGTTCGAGTTCGATGTTTTGGTTCATTAAAGAGGAATACTGTTGTAATTTCTGAATCGAGGCTGTGTTTTTGAGGAAAAGTGAAAATCCACGAGAACAGCCCATGTCTTCAAACAAAGGCAGAAAGAAATACTATGAAGAAAGGATGGAAGAAAAAAAAATGAAGGTTGGTTCCGATGATGTCATGAGTTGTGCTTGTTCAATATACCAGTCATAAAAACCTGAACACCCACCAAAAAGGGTTGGATACAACACCATTGGGTCCAGACCATAAAATAAAGATCTTTATGCCCTGATAAGGAATGATCTCCAAACACAGGGCTCAGTGGGGACAAAAGCAAAATATAGGCCATTTTCTGTGATGTGGTATGTGATTCTATGGGGAGGAAAAAGGGTGGAGGGAACTTAAAGTCTGCATATGGTTCATGCCTAGCCTATCTCTGGAGAGGTGACCTGAAAAACTGGCCACACAATTTGCCTCGGAAATAGACAAATCCGAGGCTGGGGAATAGGCATGGGAGGGAGGGAGAGCTCTTTTCCTCCATGTGCATTTGTTAACTATTACAATAAAATGTAAATTGAATTACAACAGAACCAGAAAACAAACAGGTGAATATTTGTTTATCTAAATAAATTCTGAGCAGCTTTTCAGAGTCCAATCATAACATGGAAAAGCAGTCAAACCCAGCGCATACAGAAAAATACAATGGAAAAAAGGTGAAATCTTTACTCCCTCTAGTAAACACCACCAGGCTTAAAGTGACAGTGTGCACATGGATGAGAGAAGTACATTATTAACCACAAAACATTTTAAAAAATCCTCTCTCCATCCCTGCCATTCTCCAGGCTCCCCACATGTACAGCAGCTGGTAGGTACAGAGTTCTGTCTTTGTTCCACCCTTAAACTCCCAACCAAAGCATTCTGAAACCTGGAATTCATGGCTCAAGATGCTGCCCCACTCTTTCTCTTCTTCGGTGGGAGATAGACATATATATATATATATATATATATATATATATATATATATATATATATATTTCATTAAATTTTTTTCTTAAGCATAGTTCTCCTCCCTTCTTTCTTCTTGATTCTGCAATTATTTATAATCATAATAAAAGTCAGGGATCTACCAGAATAAATTTTTTTTGGCATGCAGGGGGCGGGGAAATGATCAACTATTTATACTTCATCTCTGACATTTGTGTAATCTGGGGTGGGGCACGTCTTTCCAAACACAGAACGAGATATACAGATGTTCCTCGGATTTCAGTGGTGCTACATCCCGGTAAACCCAATGCGTGCTCATGTTATTTCAAGTCAAAAAATGCATTTGAGATGCCTGACCTGCTTGATTCCTGGCTTGCAGTGCAGTGTAGGGCAGTGTTGATTGTCCCTCTTTGGTAGTGTGGCTGACGGAGTGCCATAACTTGCTGCCATATGAGAGGATCGTGCCACACATATCACTAGCCAGGGAAAAGATCAGAATCCAATATTCAAAGTACAGTTTCTACTTAATACACCTCACTTTCAAAAATCCTAACGTTGAAATCCTAAGTTGAAAATCCACTGTGAGTTAGGGATCATCTGTGAAGGGCAAAAATTTTATACATGACTACATTAAAGACAGCATTGGAAAAAACTTGACACCAGGACTTTTTGTATCCTATGTCAAGCCATTGTAAAAGTACAATTGATATTGTGTGTTGGTCGGTGGACTGACAAGGATGCTATAGAAACAGGACATCTCTGAGCACAGAACAGACCCACTCACACATAGAGAGGGGAAAGGACAGAAAAGGCCACCATAGACCAGTGGCCAAAGCAGGGGCTTGTTAGTAAATGGTCAGAAGATCAGGTCCATAGGGAAAAACTAAAACCAAATAAGACTCTGCATCACACTGTATGAAAATAAACTCTAGACCCATTAAAAATTTAAATATGAAAAGACAAAAAATAATGGACTTTTAGAAGAAAATATGAGACACTGACTATCTTTATGACCTTTGGGAAAGGAAATAAATATTCAAAAACATTTGCAAAGCCCAAGCCATGAAGAAAAGATTGAGAAGGGAGATGACATTGAAGTGTAAGATAATGTTCAACAGAGACACCATACAAATTTATGAAGTCAACCACAAACTGTAAAACAATCTGCAACATGTCATATTATGAAAGAATAGAAGAAGGGGTAAAACGTGAATATTTCAGAAAGAGGAACCCCATGGGGCCAGTAGGTGTGTGAAAAGATACCTAAAATCAGACTGAGGGAAATATAAAAGTAAAATGGAGAGGTCTCACTTTTTAACCAATAATAATGATAAAAACCTAAAATTTAGTACTACTGAATAAAAGAGTTATGGTCCTTTTGAGTGGATAAAAGGGTCCCACTGCTCTGGAGAACTCTTGGGCATGATCTAGGGATTCTGAAAACGTGCAGCTACCCAGACAGTCTGCGGTTCAGCATATAACACCTGGAGCAACTCTGGCTCATGCGCATAGAGTCATGCAGAATAATGTTCATTGAAACATTGTTCTTAGAATAAAAAGTTAAAAGAGCAAAAAAACCCTAAGTGCCCCACCATAAGAAAATGGATAAATGGTGAGAAATTACAACTGCATCTTTCAAAACGAATACATTTCTAAAACGTAACATCGGGCAAAGGACACCTGTAGGATGATTCCATTTATGTCAAGTTTCAAAACATGAGACATGCACAGTGATACCGCATACACCATTTATGGACATACACATACGGTCTTGCTATTGAAACATAACATGGGAATTGCTATGTTTTGGATGAGTGTCCCCAAAGCCCATGTGTTAAGGGCTTGGTCCCCATGATGGCACTATTAGAAACTTTAGGAAAGGGGATCTGGTGGGAGGGCTTAGATTGTTAAGGGCATGACCTCAATGGGGATTGTGGGACCCCAATCCCTTCCCGCCTTCTCTTTTTCTTCCTGACTCACAAGATGACCAATTTTGCTTTGTCATGGACTTTTTACCATTGCCATATGCTCCCTCACCAGAGAACCAAAGCACTGGGTCCACCTGATCTTGAACTGGAATCCCCAGAACTGTGGGCTAAATAGTTGTTTTCTCTTTATAAGTTAGTTATATCAGGTATTTCCTTATAGTAACACAAAGCTGACTAACAGGAGAGAATATACAAAAAAAAAATAGGGTAGTAATTGGATTTGGAGAGAGAAAAAGGGTAAGGCAATTATGGAGAGGAACACATAATACTGTACTTCCGTTGTAACAGAGGTTTTTATGCTGCTTTAAAAAAATCAAAGGTGAATTGACAGTTTGTTGATATTTCATAAAGTCCTTGTATGATTTTCTGTATGATTTTCTATATGTCATGCCAACTATGAAAATCTTTACAATCTATATGACAAAAGGGGTTAATATTGCTTATATGTATGGGATGCTTGACATTCAAAAACACAGAAACAATCATTCCTTTCAAAACCTAAATCCAACAGACTGTCTAAATAGGCCATCTTCAAAAGGAGGATACAATTTCCAATTGTATTGAATCTGCCTAGTAATTAAAAAAAACTCATATTGAAATAAGATGTCCTTTTTTCAGATTGGTAAAGATGAAAAAGAATGATAAAGTGTTAGCGAGAGAGAAGGTGTGGCAAGCTTCAACAGTGAACAGGATTATGAAGCCCCGGGTAACCATTGGTATGAAAATATTACATAAATCAAATATTTTTTAAGACCACATATCACTGACTCCCAGTTCCATTTCTATTAATTTATCCTAAGTGGAGTAAGGGTGATGAGGCAGGGATCAGAGTGTTCTAAAAAGGATGTTTGCTGCAAGAATATTAAAAACTGAAGGCAACTTATTGTCCTAAAATAGAAACTTGATTGAACATATCATGACACAAAAACAGAACAGCAATATAAAAGTGTGATGTAGATATATTTATTTTCCTGAAAAAAGAAAGTTTAAAATTGATATCATAAATAGTGTATATTTTACAATACCTATAAATTTATATTTTTATATACAGAATCACTTCCTTAACTGTGATTTCACTTTTTATAAACAGTATCACCTCCTTAACTGTGATTTCAATTACCTGTGGTCCGCTGAGGTCTGAAAATATTAAATGGAAAATTCCAGAAATAAACAATACATTTAAAAATCACTTTTATTACAATATATGAAATAATAATTCTGTTTTATCATTAGTTATTACTGTTAATCTCTCACTGTGAGATTAACACTGTGAGATTAACTTCAACTTTATCATATGAATGCATGTATAGATTCGGGGTACAGCACTCTCTGCAGTTTGAGGCATCAGTGGGATATTTTGGGGTATAGCCCTGTGGATGTGGGGATTACTATATGACTGAGTCTAAGAAGAAAATACATCATAGAGTGTTAAGGTGGGTGGTTGAATTTTTTTTAAAGAGAGGGAGAGAGAGAGAATTTTTTTAATATTTATTTTTTTAGTTTTCGGCGGATACAACATCTTTGTTTGTATGTGGTGCTGAGGATCGAACCCCGGGCTGCACGCATGCCAGGTGAGCGAGCTACCGCTTGAGCCACATCCCCAGCCCTGGGTGGTTGAATTTTAACCCTGTTTAATTTTTCAATGTTTTAACATTTGTACTGTGCTCATATATTCCTCATGTGCACAAAGGACACAAAACTAGCCCAAGCAGGAATGGGCTCCTCCTCTTGCAGGAGGAGACTATTTAGACTCTTTTGGGTCTAAAGATGGGAAAAGAAGAGAAAAAGATCATTATTTTCAGATGATGTTATTGTTTCCCTAAGAAAAATCACAGCAAATCAATTAGAGAAGCATTAGAAACATTGAGAGTAGGCAATGCTTGTTAAAGAAATAGATATACAGAATCCCAAAAACTTTCCTCCGCACCAGAAGAAACAGACTAGGAAACAAAGTGAAGAAAAGTATATCTCTAATAGTGACAAAACACATTACATATCTAGGTAAAAGCCTAAGGAGCATAGGGAAGTTAACACACACACACACACACACACACACACACAACTCCTTCGTACACATACACAGACACATTCCCACATATGCCCTCCAGACACATAGCTGTACCCAGAAAGAACTTTTACAAGAAACTTTAAATGAACCTTTAATAAATAAACATATTATGTTCTTAGAGGGAAGTTTTAATATTATAAAGATATTTCAAAAGAACTGACATCAGTCAATTTCACAGATCCCAGTCAAAGTCTCTCAATGTGACTTTTTTGGGGGGTGGAGAACTTACCAAATTTACTTTAAATATATTCTGAGAGAGTAAATTCATGACAATATTTAAAGAGAAGTAAAAGGGAAAGTGGCTTGTACTCTCAGATATTAAAATCTACTTCAAAAATATAATAATCTAAGTAATGGGACAGGAGTCCAGAACAGAACAGAAAGTTCAGGAACCAACCCAATAAGAAATTAATACATGTGTAAAGTTATCACTTAAAATCAGCAGAAAAATGATTTTGGGTGGGTGGTATACTGGGGATTGAACTCAGGGGCACTTAACCACTGAGCCATATCCCCAGCCCTATTTTGTATTTTATTTAGAGACAGGATCTCACTGAGCTGCTTAGCATTTGCTGTTGCTGAGGTTGACTTTGAACTTGCCATCCTCCTGCCTCAGCCTCTTGAGCCACTGGGATTACAGGAGTGCATCACTGCGCCCAGCAGAAAAAAATGATTTTTGAAAACAGAAAAGTAGTATTAGAACAGTTGATCCAACATAGGAGAAGAGTGAAATTAGATTCCTATCTCACAAGCTATGTGAAAAAAACCCTCCAATTATATTAAGTTATTAAGAAGAAAATATGAAATCATCCATCTCCTGGAACAAATCTAGGTGTTTCTCCCATCTCAGGATCAGCAGGACTTTCTAAAACCATTCACAAGGGCAGAATCCACAAAAAGATTGATAGATTTAATGTGTAGGAAAACACATTAGCACATTAACCAAACCTACCGCTCTCACAAGTATGTTCCTTGGGAGGCGACTGGGGTGGAAATTAGAGGGTAGGAGGTTTACCAGGGGTGTTCTTGGGAGCACCAGGAGTGAAAGGAAGTGGAGAAGTGGGACGGAGCAGTGAGAAGTAGGTGTGGATGCATCTCAGCAAAGGCCTCAGCTGACCCACATCAGCTCTGTAGCTCAGACAACACCAGCTGGGGAGGACCCTCTCCTTTACATTTGGGGGTGACCATAAATTGCATGTGGGTTTCTCCAGGAATTTGACATTGTAGTAGATTAAAAATATGCCTAGACTTATTTAACACTTACTTATACCTTGAAAAGTGGAGCCTAGCGTGTGTCAGAAGTGACAGCATGTGACTTCCAAGATTAGGTCCTAAGAGGCAATGCGGCTTCTTCCTGGACTTCTCCCTCTTTTTTTTTTTTTGGTGGGGAAGAGCGGGTACCAAGGATTGAACTCAGGGGCACTCGACCACTGAGCCACATCCTCAGCCCTATTCTGGATTTTATTAGGGTCTCAGTGAGTTGCTTAGCACCTTGCTTTTGCTGAGGCTGGCTTTGAACTGGTGATCCTCCTACCTCAGCCTCCTGAGCCGCTGGGATTACAGGCGTGTGCTACCGAGCTCAGCCATAATTTCTATTTCATATGGTTCCTGGGGGGTCATATCTGGGCTGTAAGAATGCGAATCTTGTCCCCCTCAAAGTGCAAGACAAGGAAACAGGCAGGGAAGGCTAGAGGAAGCCGAAGAGAGAGCGCCAATGTGAGAGCACTTAAAGATGGCTCATGTCCATCGAAAAGAGCAAGCAAGTGACATAAACAGGCAATTCCCAAAGAAAAACATACCGATGACACACATGGCTCTGTTAGAATAAAGCAGCTGCAAACAGGCGGGATTCAGGAAAGGGATTTAAGCATCCAGAGGGCTTCCCGCTGCTGGGATGTGTCAGCCATTCTGTCTTCCTCTGAGGCCTGTCCAGGGTCCCTGCTGCAGACTGTGGGGCCACAGAAGGGAATAGTCCTTGAAGTGAGTGTCGGTCGTGGGGGCCCAGCTGCTGGTGTGGAAGCGCGGACTGGAGGGGCTGCAGGAACCCACAGAAATGGAGCACTGAGGGCTGACAGGGGGTTGGGCCATTCCTGCCCTAAGGGTCACAGGGGACTAGCCTTCCCTGCCGGAATCAAAGCTCTGCTACTTACTGTGTGACCTTGGCCCAGCCTCTTCCCTCTCTGTGTCTGTTTGTACACTGGTAGAATGTGCTAGTAACAGCCAAACCTACCCCACGGTACTGCAGTGAGGGCTGCAGGGCTCACTCCTACGAAGCATTTCAAACAGCTCCTGGCACATATGAAGTGTCCAAAAATGTTAATTAGTATTTGAGATCTTTGTTTATGCTTCGCTTACCTAAAAGCTTTCCTGAAAACACCGGCTTAGTTCCTGCCCCTGCAGTCCTCCCAGAGCTCGGCTGTCAGGGGAGAAGATGAGCCTTATTTAGCCGCTGTCCTCTCCCCTGTCATCTGTCTTCCTTCAAGAAGTGGCCAATTTACTCTGAAACACCCCAGCTGTGCTGAGTGACTGATTTGGCCTGGGGCTATTGACAGAGCCTCTGTTTTGTGGGCTCCTTTCTAAGCCACAGGCCTGCTCCAGCGGCTGGCATGTGGGGAGAGAAGGCCAGCTCCCGCCAAAGGACAGACACAGGTGACATGAGCCACAGCTTCCCTTGAGCTCCCAGGGCACCTCTGAGCCAGCCTCATACCCCAGGAGAGCATCGTCCTCATGAAAGGTCCCCACAAAGCAGTTCCTCAGTGACCTTTCATGGCCCTTTGGTCTGGGCCAACCCAGTATGAATCCCAGTCCTTTCATTTAATAGCTGTTTTGACCTTGGATGTGTGAATTAAACCATCAGAGAGTCAGTGTCCTAATGACTGAAATGCAGCTGACTCCTCGTCCCCCCCGGGCCGTTCTGAGGCTATGTCCCCTATCATCTGACAAACTTCTCTACAACAAGTTTTGGGGGTGCTCAGCGAGTTGGGGTACCTGACCTCAGTCTCCTTCCCTTCAAGGTTGCCTGGCCTTCACTTCAGTCTCAGGGACAAACCCCTCTCTCTCTAGGTCTAGTCCAAGCCAGTCCCCGAAACACTGCTGACCACGCAGCCGGTCTTGGTTTAGCACCTCCAGGGCTCACTCCAGTGGGTCATTGCCAGGGGCCAGAACTGCACTTGCTGGGCCCCTCTCTCCAGGCCTGGGTCCATCTGTGCACTGATCCTGATGAGGGACTAAAATGGAAAGATGGCCTCAGAACTCAGGATTCAGCCATGCTTGTAACACTTGGGCCCAACCTTTCTGGGAGTCGGCTTTGTCTTCTCGCTTCCCTCCTCTGTTTCCTCTTCTTTGGTTCATCCCTCCAAGGGCTGACCCTGGTAAAGGGTATACATGGTCCTTTCACCAGCCTGCCATGGAATTGGTAATGCCCCTCTTGACACGTCCATCCCTGGGAGCCTCCATCCCCAGGCCTGGGTGGGGGGGGCTCTGCCCTCCTCTCTATCCTCTCAGATTCCTCCAGACCCACCAGTCCAGCCAGGTCGTGCCTTCAAGTGCTGCCCTGACCTTGCCCACCTCTGAGAGTGCAGGAGGCTCGCTGCTCCAGGTAGTCCTGGGTGACTTAACCCAGAGCTCCCTGACGGTACTGAGTGGCTCCGAGTGTGAGTTCTAGGAGCGGGTAAACTTCCTAAGAGTACATCCTCCTCTCCTCCCCATTCCCTCATACTGCGGTTGGATGCAAGGCTCAAGATGAAAAGGATGTGTCCTGGGGTGCCGGTAAAAAAAAAAACAAAAAAAACAACTCACAAGTCCCAGGCCCCACCATTGTCCTTCTCAATCAGAACATGAGCCCACCTTGACACCTCCTACTGTGAATGATCATGAGGCCCCCAAACCCACCATATGCACCAGAAGCCAGATGGCTTCTCAAGCCCTACTTCTTGACATTCTGGGTGGCATGAGAAGGAGGGAGTGGCAGGCTATGAAACATGCCCAAGGCCAGGGGTTGGAGGGTCTTCTGTGCGAAAGTGGATTTTCTGTGCGACGGCTGGGAGCAAGCGGGAGGGAGATGACCGTCTCCCTACTTTATGGGCACCCTTTGTATCTGCCCCAGGAGTTTGGGGAAGGCCTTCAAGCCCCAATGGTGTTCTTTGGGTGACCCCTGGATGACCAGGGCTGGCCATAGACAAGGGGGAGGTGAGGTAGGTCATGCACTCAGGAGGAGAGTGGACCCAAGAAGCTTTACCTGGGCCCCCAGCTACTGACTGAGTCAGAGCCGGATCTATGAGAAGGGAGGGTTTGTTCTCTATTTCTACAGAGAATGGGAGCTGAGGAGCAGGACTGGGTGCAAGAGAATGTAGTTGTGAAACAGGTAATGGAGGAGGAGATTGGCTAGCCTTCAATCTCAAGAAGAGAGGGGACAGCTCCCACTGGAACTGTGCAGACGGCAGTTCGGCTCACAAGAGGTCGAGAGCAGAGCAGGGACCTCTCTAAGCCATTCCATGCACAAGGACCCTGGGGTGCTGGTTTGGGTGAGCCGAGACCAGATGCAGATCCAGGGTGTGCTCAGAGGTTCCTGAAGCCCTTCCCTGAGTGCTTTGTTGGGGAAGACCCTAGTGGAAAAAGCAGTTCTACACGCATGCCCTGCTTTTTGTCTTTCTCTGGAGCATGCCACGGCAAGATGGGAGGTGGCAGGGAGGCCCAGACACAGCTGGAGAACAATCCGTGCCTGGAGATGCCCACCCCTCATGCCCACCATCAGTCTGGCTACCAGCCCAGTCTAGCATGTTTCTTTGTGGGAGGAGTTCAGAAGAGCTACAGGTAAGACTGGAAGAGGGCAGGCATTATGGGCTGGTGCTGTCAGGGAAGGCTTTCTAGAGGAGGGGCCCAATCTGGGTCTGACATCTGAGCCAGGTGTGACATACAGCTGGGACCACACTTGTTTTTGTTTGTTTGTTTGTTTGTTTTTAAGATTTCTAAGAAGCAAGTCTAAGAAAAGTTACCCCTCACTGTCACAGTGTCCTTGTTCCCCATGGACTTTTCTGTGTCACCAGGAAGTCCCAGCAGATTTTGAGTAGAGGGAAAGTGGGAGGAGGCTTAGCTTCTGATGAGGCCCCAGGACTTGGGTTCAGGGTGGTGGAGGTGGCGGTTGTAGCTCAAGATGCCCAGGTTCTCTGGGGGCGTCACTGCCTGTGTGGAGCTGAAGGGACAGGGAAGACAGCGACATTTCCAGAATACCTTGGGGCTCTCTTCCTCCCAGTTGCTTTTGCCTCAGCGCGTGGCCAGGAACAGGACAATAGACCCAGTGTTTCCTGCTTGCTGTCATACCAGGCCCGGGCCACCCTCGACGGTGCCCTGTGTTCCCCGCTGCGTGGAGCTGGGCATGAGGTGATTCTGGAACCCCTGCTACCTGGGATGGGGCAGCATGGAGGGAGCCAGGCTGGGAAGAATGAAGACCCTCCCCATCCTGCAGACCCATGGGGCAGAATGCACTTTCCTCCTGAGGAAACTCAAGGGCATATTTGCAGTTAATGAGGGCAGTGCAGAGAATGCATTGGTAGTCTCCAGACCCTGTGCAGCGGGACCACAGTTATATCAGACTGGCCCCAACTGACGTGACTGACCCCTGGCCCTGTTTCAAGCTGGTCCTGGGGGACAGACTTGGCATAACAAGCATCAAAACTACACATCCTTTACCATGACATGCTCGCCAGGGGTGCTCTAACCACTGAGCTACACCTTCATTCTAATTTCTTTCTTTTTTTTTTTTTTTAATTTCAAATCAGGATTTGGCTAAGTTGTGGAGGCCGGCCTTGAACTTGTACCCTCCCAATTAGACCAGATTATGGCATTTGCCACTTCACCATGCTGTATCAATTTATTCCAGTCTGCACAATGACTCAGCCAAGTGAGTCCTGTTATCCCCTGAGGCACGACGAAGGGAAATATTTGCCTCCACCACTGGACAGAAGGGGCTGACCTTACACTGGCCGCACAGGTAGCCAGGGACTCCAACTGCTGGCTAGATGATAACATGCTCACACTTATTACCCAAGAGGAAACCGAAGAGGGGCAGGGCAAAAACGGAAACAGTCTGGCCCTCAGTCCCAGCCCCTGGGCCTCACATGACCCCCATGCTGCCCACGAGAGGGCCGGAGACAGCAGCTCCCCACAGCTAATTCTAGACCAATGGACGTCTGTCAGCTTCCTGCTCAGTCACTCTTTGCCCCATCCATCTCCTCATTCATTTACCTAGCCTTACTCTGTGTCCAGCTCTGTGCTGGGAACAGGGGTGACACAGTGGTGGACGAAGCTGTTTGTGTCCTTACAGAGTCTGGTGGGGCTGACAGTTAAACAGATTGTCTATCTATCATCGATCTGTCTATCCATCTATCACCTATCTATATTCTATCTGCCTGTCTTCTTCTATCTTCTGTTTATTCTTTGTATCTATCATCTGTCTTCTATCTGTCTGTCCGTCTGTCTATCACAGCGAACACAGCAAGCACCTCACTGGTCCAGGGGAGGGGAGAAAGCTGATGGGGGGAAGCTTCCTGACACCTTAGAAGGGGCTGGGAAGAGGTGGGGGGCACCTTCGCTCAGTCCTAACGGAGAGAGGAGTAGTCAGGCACAGGCTGGGGACCATGAGCAGTGCAGAAGGGGCTCTATGTACAGACCTCGGGCTGAGGCATCCAGACAGAGGCTGCTCCAGAGCTGCCATTTTGAGCCCAGGGTGTGAGGGGAGTGGACACAGAGCAAGGCATGGCCAACTCCTGGGAGGCCCTGGAGGACATCTTGGAACCAGCTCTCCCAGGCTGAGACAGGCGGCCCTCACCCTCATTGTTAGGGTCCTTGTGGCTTCCAGAGAACATCCCTGGAACTTCTCTCCTGACCCACAGGGTTCTGCAAATTTCCACCCCAGCTGTTACTTGAGTGCTCAGGCTGTTTCTCTGGGAGAAAGGAAGGCCATCTGTGGGCCCTGAGGGTGTTGAGTATTTAGGCAAGAAATGCCAGGCTGCGGGGTGACCGAGCTGTCTGAAGGGACCTTTCAGTTTAGAGGCTGTGATACAGATTTGTTGCTGGCTGAGTTTTAGATTCCCAGAATCCTCGGGCCACAATGGCGGCCTATACTCAGCCAGAGCAGTGAGAAGCCTCAGAAATGAGAAAAATCAGTGTCTTTATAAAAATGAACATTCTTAGCAGGAGACGCTGTGGATGCTTCCTTGAAACTGGAGGATGAGAGTTTTGAGAATAGAGGAAGAGAGAAGGGGGAAGGGAGGGAGGGGAAGGGAAGGGGAGAGGGAAGGTAGGGCCTTCCTGGGTACCAGACAGTCTGACTTTTATAGGTTCCACCCCAGAGTATATAAAAAAAATTAAAATGCACCCACATCCCACATTAAATAGAATTATTTTGCTATAAAATACTTGGAAAGAATTTTTATAATTTTTCTTTTGAAATTATTTGGCTACAGTTTACTCACTTCGTTTATGATTGGCTCTGACTTCCAGCCATCATGGTCCTTGGGAATCTGTACGAGGCGAGAAAATCTAAGGTACAAATTGTTTTCAAATGTACTGAAATTCTCATGAGTACAAAACTGAACAGTTAATGAAGTTAAAACCCGTATTCATGAAATATTTATTATTTCCAATTTTGCTCTTTTGTATTTTTGGAGCAAATTCATTTTTCCCTGGTCGCAACATTTTGTTGGGTAAAGAGCCTGTGGGTCCTAAACCCATGAAAGGTTTACAATTAAACAGTCCTGGGGAGGGTGGGAGGAGACCGAGCGCCCATGAAGGGAACTTGACTCACCTACAGGCCAGGCCACTCCCTTCTGGACAGTGATTCCTCCTGCTGCCCTGCCCAGAGCCTGGCCACTGGACCAGGCAAGTGCCAGGGCTGAGAGAGAAGGATCTGCTCAGTCGGTGCCTGCCTGGGAGCCTGGAAGAGGTGCCTCAGAAAACCTGGATCAACCTGGGTCAACCTGTCACACCTAATTGTGGGCCTGGGGTTATGAGAATGTCATCCCAGGCTAAGGGACTTCTGAGGCCACCTGGGACCCTGCCACATGGCGCCTGTACTTTGTAACTTGGATTCTTTGTAACTAGCCCTGGGGAGGGGGGGCGGTGTCAAGGGAGGGGAACAGAAAGCCACTTGATGGACTCCTGCGTTCAGTCACTACAGAGGTTTTATGATCTGAGAGGTGAACGGGGGAGCAGCCACAGAACTATTTAGTTTTGATACTAACATGCTGAACGAAAATGCAGACCAACCGTTTGTGTTTGGATTTTTAATTTTTTTTTCAACAATAACAAAAAAAAAAAAAAAAGAAATAAAACTCAGAGCTCACTTCAGGTAATGGTGTGGGGATTTTGCAAGCTTTCCAGTTTGAGTTGGAGCCGCTCCCGGCCTCCTGAGAACTTTCTGGAGGAATCCTTGCAGAATTGCAGGGGCGACTTCATCACGGTCAGAACCCTTGGGACCCTTTCCCTGGGACCCAGAACTGGGACCTGGAAGGCCCTGCTGATGTTCTGTGGGGCTCAGGCTGCTGTGGCTGACACCCACCCACCTACAGCAGGATGGGGTGGAGGGGAGGCTCCCTCCCTAGTGGCGTGGGGTTGACGAAGCCACATTAGCAAATGAGGTGTTGTGATTAATGGGGTCTCTTCTGCACATCAGGATGATGTATGGGCTGCGGGGAGTGAGCCCAACCACAGGGTGGGGGGTCAGGCTGGGACCACACCCAGCAGGGTCCCGGCAGGCTGGGGCTTTGTGCTAACTCGTGATAGAGATGTATTACATGTTGAATGAATGGTCTGTTGATGAAAACTTCAATAAAAAGCCAGCCCGGCGAGGGGAGGCCAGCAGTGGCTGGATGTTGTCAACTGGAATACGGCGAGTGAGACCTTGACTTTGAAGTTCCTCATGTTCCTCTGAAGCACTCTGATCCAGACTGGCTCCACAGGTGCCCTCCTCCTCCCCACCTCCTGTACTGGCCATGTGTTCAGTGAAGGTGCTGTCCCAAGTTAACCCCTCAATGGCAGTGGCTTCATTCAAGGACAGTTTTTCTGTCACTTTCATGGCAATGCAGCCTGGGTGCTCCTGGTTGACCTGTGACTCTCCTCCATGTGGTGATTTAGGGACTCCAGCTCCTTCTATCTTCCTGCCCCATTGCCCACAGGGCCTCGAGAGCCCTCACATGGCCAACGGATGAAGCCAATGGGCTGACTGTGGAGAAGACACACCTCCTTTTGAAACCCTTTAGCTGGGAAGTGACCCTGGAGACCACTGAAGAGAATGAGTCACACAGCACATAGCACATCTGGGTGAAAGAGGGGTCAGGGATGGTGCCTCCCTGGGCAGGTAATTCCCAGGAAACAACCCTATTCTGTAGAGGGACAGGGAGAATCTCAGTGTTCATAAATCAGAGGCCTTCACCCCTGCCATCCTCCCCCTCATTATTACCCAAAGAGCTAGTTGCCAATCACTGATCTTGGTGCTTTGCATATTTTAAACCAGGTAATTACCACAGTAACTTTATGAGTAGAAGTAAATGCCATCCTGTTTCATTGATTCTAAAATGTACCTTTTGCTTTTTCCTCTCTGTCTGAAATCAGGACACAGTCAATGGCATCTTGCTATGAGCTAGGCAGTAGTCATGACAATTGTGTAAAAAAAATAAAATAAAATCCTTCCTCTGGAACATTATGTAAAGATCAAGAAAGTTCCAGCATCTACAGATGTGGAAACTGAGGCCCAGAGGTTAAGTAACTTGCCCCAAATCAAATAACCAATAAGTGCTGGGTTTGATTTTCGAAGTCTGACATTTCCCTCCTTTCTGCATCCCACAGATTGCAAGACTTGTTTTGGGAAAGGAGCCATATTTGTCAAACTTTCTTGAGCCAGAGAGTGCTGAGAAGTCCTTTGGCCTTCTTCTGAAGGGTATTGGGGAAAGATTTCTCCAAGTCCAAGATCAGGGATCCCAAATTGGCTGAAGCCAGCTTCTGGCTGCAGTGATGGGACTCTAGTTACAAGGACATCTACTGAAGCCAGGACGCTTGCTACATTCTTGCCTGGCTGATAACTTAATCTCTGAAAAGCTACAAGTAGAACTGGCAGGAGACGCTGAATTCTGATCAGCTGAAAAGCGTGCACTGGTAAAATGTAAGCGATAGGGACCTGGGAAAGGAAAGAATTTTATCATTTTGGCATTCACAGGCCACAGGAAGGGAGTGGTGGCAAAACCAGTTGTGTAGGGTGGACCCTGAGAAAGTAGATTGCTTTCTAATGGTGGAAATAGCATGGCCTCGGGATGATGGCTTGCAAGAGCCACGTTTTGAGCAAACACTCAAAACAAGGAAGAAAACGCACCATCACTATCACCCACCAACAAGGATCATGGAGGCAGGAGGAAGAGTCAGCATTTAAACAAAGACAAAAATAATTGACTTTTAAACATGTGCACGTGCACGGGCACACACAGTCTTTAGACAGATGCTACAGTGTTTTGGGGAGACCCCAAACTTATGAAAACTTAAAAGGGCCAGTGATGACAGAAACAGCTGAACCCTCACCTCCTAAAACAAGACCGTCTTCTTTGAAGAGTAAGCAAACATCCTGGAACTGTCTGCCCATAAGGGCAGTGACCTGACACCAACAGACATTCTGAGAGGTCCCCAGTGGGCGCAGGAGGGTGCGGACAGCTCTAACAGGCTGATGTGAGCTGGGTTTCAGGAAGGCATGACCAACATAACCACTTAGATCTGAGGAGAAAGATGGAAGCCGGAGATGAATAAAGATTCTACTGATTTTCTAGATGGATTTTGGAAACTGGAATCAGGGAGCCCATCTTCAGCTACGGAATGGAGTGGGGTTCTGTAATCACAAGCCATTAGCAGGGTGGGAGCAGACCATCCTACGAGGGTCACTCAATTCCTTGAAACTCATGTGGCTCCTAATCCAGGTGCCACCAGATGATCAGAAATACCCAGGGCCAATAGACATAGGGGGTGCCACCTGAGGGTCCCTCCTGCTGGCCTGCTTCCTAGGCTTCTCACCACCCCATAGGGTTTTCCTGTGGGTGCAGCAGCAGGGCTTCCCAGGAGCCTCTGAGATGCCTTCAGATGTATGATCCTGTCATGCAGGAGAGTTAACACCCCATGGGGTGAACCTGAAGCTGATAAATGTTCCCACTTTCCCCACCAGACAGGCAGCCACTGTCCCCACCAGGCCTCTTGAGCAATCCCACGGAACTCAGCAACCAACCTCCTGTCCTAGAGGCCACCTGTCCTGGAGGCCAGCTTTGCCCTCCCTCCCCCATTTCATTCCCTGTCCCTCCCTCCTGCTCCCTGGGCCGCCCTCCCCAATGAAATGTCTTTACTTAAACTTTATCTCCAAAGCTGCTTTCCACAGAGTTACAGAAAGTTTGCAAATCAGAGTGTTCTGAGTCCAGTTCTCTGAGTCTCTCTCCATCAACTACAACCCTGCTACACATGATTCTGTAGCCTGCTTTTTTGAGTTCACTTTATATCTAAAGTTTCCCGTTGTGGCCGCACATGCTTTTGGGTTTTTGTTGTTATTTGTGGTGGTGGTTTTAATTGTTGTCTTAATGATATATGTGCATGCTCTCCCTTGGAGAGCACGTACCATGGATAACTTTGCCATTACTGGGCCTTTGGACATTATGGTGGGGTGACTGGGTCTAAGAATTTGAACATCTTTATGATTTTTGATAGATATTGATAAAATAAAGAAATGTCTCTGATAGGCTAAGAGAGAATGTGACGATCCCTCAGAGCCAGCACTACTTTGCGAAGAGCAAATATACCCGATTGAAACTCATTCCCCGTGTGGGGACCAGAGGCCCAGGCCGTTCTGCATACTCTGCTGTCTCTGCTGTGACAGTCTCTGGTCATACTCCTTGGGCAAAATGGATGAGAATACAAACAGAATCCTAGATGGTGAAATGAGCCTTCTCAGTTTATGTTGATTCAAAAAATCACAAGGAGGGGGTTGTGGCTCAGTGGCAGAGCGCTTGCCTCGCGTGCATGGGGCACTGGGTTTGATCCTCAGCACCACATACATAAATAAAATAAAGGTATTAAAAAAAATTGCTGGCCACATGCAGGAGGTTCTCCTGGGGCCGCCTTGTTTAGCATTTCTGTTGTGAATGTGCACGAAGTTGCCGATCTCCTTTGTGGCACAATGGTGGATGAAGCAACTCTAAGAAGGATGAAAAATACACCGAGTTAAAAGACTTATGGTTTGAATCGATCTGGAGAAGTTGAAGGATGAACTATAACTCAGTAGGATGAAATGTTACATAAGGCGCTTGGATCAAAAATTAACTACATATGGACAAGATGGGAAGCCCCGCCTTCCTTAATAGCTGTTCATGTGAAACAGACCCAGAGACTACAGTTGACCTCAAGCTCAATATGAATCATCTGTGCCGTGTGGCTGCCAAGGAAGCTAATACAATCTTGGGCCATGTTAAGAGAAGTATGATATTGAGACCCAGGGAGGGGGTGTTCCCACAGGCCTGATTAATCAGACCACACTGGGAACGTTGGGTCCAGTTCTCTGAGTCAGTTTCCCAGTTGAACATCCATAGATTCACTCCTTCGTGAAAGATTGCTTAAATGCCTACTGTGTGTCTGACGCTGTGCAAGATGTGCAGGGCACAGAGATGAATGAAACCTGATCCCCGCCTAGTGGAAATAAAAGTGGTACTGTATTTCACATAGCATCTAATAATATATAAAGCAATACTTTTAAAGCACAATATACTCTGTAGGCGGTGCTCAGCTACTTAAATGTTCTCAGGTGCACACACACACACACACACACACACTGAATGATCTTCCTTTGAGTTGGAAAGTTAACCAAGGACCCCTCTCTCCTCTGCCCTACTGTGCCCAGCTCCTGTGCTTTGGTACCTTGATTCCCTACATCCAGTCTGCTTTGCTCCACTCTCAGGGTGCAGACTTTTCTCTGTCTAATTTTGAACTGCTGCACCCTTAGAATCCCAGCAGGGGTTGGTGGTGGCAAGGGTGCTAAATGGCCCTCAGCATCCATCCTTCGATGGTGCCTTCTGGTCTGACAGAGGCTGGGAAGCTAAATTCCCTTCCCCAGTCTCCCTTACTGCTATGTCTCCGGATACAAATTAAGTTCTTGCAGCTGGGTGTGGGGTTTGGAAGGTGGAATCGTAGAGGGCCATGTTCCCACTTGAACTCTCTTGCTTTGTGCAGACAATGTCCCAGGGTCCGGTTGGACCCATCAGGATGGCTACACTATGCTGAGTAACACACAATCCCCACATCACATGACTGGTCTTTGTTTCCTATACCTGGGGACACAGGTTTTCAGAGAAATTGTGGTCACTGTGACAAAGAAAAGGAAGGATGCAGAAAATTCCAGAATTGCATTTAAAGCTTTTACTAAGGAGTGACATATATTTCAGTGAGTCACATGGTCACTTACTCCAATGGGGGCAGGGAAGCCTAATTCAATCACGTGCCTGGGGGAGAACTGGAAATATTTGGTGAAGTACCCTGATGACCACACCACTCATCAGCTTCCTGATTGTCGAAGCCAAGTTGTTGGGGGTAGGGGTGGGGTGGTTTCCCGGCCCCAATCCCATGGCAGCCTCTTTATCATTAGAGTTGTGGCAGACCTACAAGCTCCTATAGTAGGAAGTACTTTCCAGAAGGTCATGTCCAGGAAGTACTTTCCAGAAGGTCAGCAGTTGTCCTGCGCCTCCAGCCCCTCCAGTGGTTTTGCAATTACCCAATGACCTGTGTTACATCCCTGCCTGCATGGCACAGCTGCAGTGTCTTCAGTTTCCAGCTACTGAACCCTACAAGACCTACGCCCTGCATGCTCCATGCTGGCCTCCTAGACCCCCACCCTTGGCCCTGACCTCTCTGATCCTTCAGCACAATCCCATGATGTTAGTGAGATGTCTCCATCAGACCACACACCACAGTGAAAGAAGCATGTCACAAGGAGAGGTCCAGGGAGGCCTGGACAGCCCATCTCACAAGGCCGTCTAAAGACAATTTGGGATGGAAATTGGACAAAGGAGTTGACTTAAAATCCTTGAAGACACACTAAGGCAAATGGCATTTTCCAAAATAAGTAAAATGGCCCCAGCAATGTTTCTGGTCCAATGGGCTCTTCCTGAACCTTGTCATTCCTCCTTCAGGAGGTGGCATCAATTTCCCTCCCCTTGAACTTGGACAGGCCACAGTGGCTGCCTTGAAGAGCATAATGTGACGATGGTGGTGTTGTGTGACTGTGGAGTCTGGGTCATGAAAGTCTCCACAGCTCTGTGGGCTCTTCTGGAATCTTCTTCTCAACCACCCTGTTGAGAAAAAGCCCAGCATGTACCTGGAGAGGCCACACCTGAGTTTTCCAGCTTATAGACTCAGTTAAGGTCCCAACCAACAGCCAGCATCAACTGCCAGGCATGGAAGTGGACAGAACTTTGGATGACTCCAGCCCCAGCCTTAAACCCAGCCCAACTAATGCTGGGTGGAGCAGAGAACAGCTGTCCCCACTGAGTACTGCCAAAGTTTCAGATTTGTGAGCAAAATTAATATCATTTGTTTTCAGCCACTAAGTGGTGTTACACAGCAGTAGATAAGCATGGAGGTGCCCACATTCTAGAAGAAGACAGCTTACTCTACATAGCTGTTAATTCACTGTGTTGGGAACCTCCAAGAAGCCACTGCCTACAGGGAGTCCTAGAAGTTCAGAGGTAACCTAGACACAATTCCTCACTCCAAGGAGCTTTTGGTTTTGAGGGGGGACTTTCTCTGGAATGGGCAATGAGATCTGATTTTTGCTAAAAGTCGAGCTGCAGATACAACACAAATGCAAGCTCAACTGGCTCTGGTTGGGCAGGTCCACAAAGGATCCACACGATAATACCTGCACTGGCCTCTTCTGGTGAATAGAAATTCTGTGAAAAGGGAGCAAGGAGGACACTCCAGTGGAAGAGACAGCAAAGGAAAGATCATGGAGGGGTGACTGGGGATGGCATGTCCAGAGAAGAGAGGAGATACTCAAAGGACTGTGAGGAATCAACTGGAGGTGGGGGAATTAGAGCTGGAAAACCAGTAGAAGGTCAAGGTCATCCTGGCAAGGGCAAGGGACGGGAGTGACTATAGAAGCAAGGTCAAGGTGGTTGGTGACAGTCTAAATAGGAGAAGTGAGGGAGAAGGGAACAGAGATGACTGTAGAATTTTTAGCCAAAGGAACTGTCATTTGCTGAGAAGAGGAACTCCTCCAGAACTTGGAGTCCCTGATATCATTTTTGGATTCATTGATTGTGACTTGTATTAGTTAAGATTATTTCAGCCACAGGAGACAGAATACCTACTTAGAAGAAGCTTAGGGTAAAGGCATATGTTATTGTATATAGTGACAACCCCAGAGGTTCAGGGTTAGTTTATTGATTCAATCACATAATCACCTTGGCAATATTCTAGGTCTGCCAACCTTAGCACATTGGGTTTATCCCTTCAAGGTCACAAAGAGGCTGCTGGTTATATAAAAAACACCCCTAGAAACTAACTTCAGGCCAAAGGTGAGAAGAGTTTCTATCCCTACACCTATTTTACATAGGAAAACTTTCCCAGAAGCCCATAGGTCAGGATATATGCTCATGTGCTAGCCCAAAAGGAATTTGGACAACAACTATGTGGTCTTTACAGCCTCTGTGTTGGAGGTGGACTTTGAAAAATGGCAGTGAGGTAAGAATGGGTGCATCTAGGCTCTAGCCTAAGGAGCATCCAGGTAGACAGATCAAGCAGACAGTCACATACAAAGAGGTGACTGTCAGGAGAGTATTCTAGAACGGAGATTTTAAAGACACGGCTGTGTATGGTCTTCTAATTTTTGCTGAATGCGGGACTAAGCCCTTTGCATAGGGATCTCTCAATGCACCTAATTCCCCAGGGGAATTTGAATCCCAGGCAACTGGAAGTTCAGTGCCTCCTTGAAACCAGGTGGTTTGGTTTGGTTCCTCTGTGGAATGGAAGGAAAGGTCTTGGAGGCTCCCAGCACTCAGTAGACTCTCTGCCCATCTTTCTGATAGGCACATAGGAAAGTTCTCTTGTGCCTGTGTCCTGGGTATGGAAAGCAGCGCCTGATAGCGTGGAATTCTGGAACAGAAGAAGGGGAGCTTCTGAGTGAGGGTGGGGCGCCTGGGAAAACAACTCACCCCTAGACCAATGGGGAAGATATGGAGGCCACATGCAAAGAACTGGGCTTCCAGGGATCTGGGAATGCAGGGACAGCTGTGGTGCTGGACCAAGGGGGCAGCACAGGTGAAGGAGGAGAAGAGTGAGAGCTGAGTTCTCCTCTTGCCTGGGCACAGTCGAGTTGAGGCAGTTGGGCTGGACTTCTTTCTCATGGCCCTGGGGTTTCCCTCTGTGCTCCAGTGGCTAATGAAGGGGGATCTGCTGCCTAGGCTGCTGTCAGGGAGGGATGAGAGGACATGAGGAAAGGGGATGAGCTTTCACCATGAGGTCTGGAAGTGTTGGGTGGTGACTACAGAAAGTTACCAAGGGAAGCAGGCTGCTAAGAACGTGTGACTTCAAATTGGACATGGAGTAGTTTGAATTCTCATGGGATTCTTCTTCCAGGATGAACCCTACGCTCACACCAGCTGAAGAAGCTCAGCCTGGGGAGCCTATTGCAGAACCCAGGGTCTCTGGAGGGCATTCATGGTAATAGAACTTCCAGGAGAAAGGGTGGGCAGGAGATCATTTTGAATCCAACACTGACTACTGGGCCTAGAGTCTGACATCGAGCATAGTTATTCTAGAAACAACAGTGCCCAACATTCCACCTGTCCTCCTGTTTCCTCCTGCACCCCCACTCTCCACTGTAGGTAAGCAGGACCATATGGCTCGTTCTGACCAATGCATTTGTGAACTGTCTTGTCACCTGCCCCAGTGAATGAGAAGTCTTCTGATGAGATGAGAACCCTGGATCAAAGCGACCACAAACAAGAAGTTGTTAGAAGTAGTAGTTGGAAGAGCATCGCCCTGAAGAATTCAACTGTAGACTTTGAGAGGAAAATAAACTCTTATTAAGATTTGGGAGATGTTTGTTACTGCAGTCTGACTTCACTTAACCTTACTTATATGCAAGTACACAGCAGGTATTCAGTACCTATTCATTTAAGCTAAGACTTCTTGTATAACCTTAGGTTAGTCTCATACTCTCTGATCCTCAGTTTCTTCATCTGAAAAAAGGAGTGGTCACACCTATTGCCTAGGATTGCTGCAAGCATGAAAATGACCATGCCTGGCCTATTAAGGGACATCCTAGAGTTCCATTCTTGTTCATTCCATTTCCCTGTTATGAGGCACAGGAACAAAGTCTATGACCTGGAGGAGGTGACATTCAGGGAGCAAAACGAGAAGGGACTTCCCTCCAGAGGAGAATGATGTTCCCTGAGAATTAACTGTGAACTGTCACCTGCCCCAGTGAATGAGGAGTCATGGGACCTGGGCCTCCATCCTAGTTTTTGACTGATGGGTTTGAAGATTAGAGATGAGGTCAAGTCTGCCCTTGCTGTGATAGGGCTCCCAAAGCCTCTTCATCCCATCTCAAAAATGGGCAGAATGAGATGGCCACTTAGCTCCTTCCTCCTTCCACCTTCTCCCGGCCCCTGTGGGGAGGAGAGCCAGGGTTCACTCCTGTCCCAGGCTCCATGCCTTCTTGGAAATCCAACCCAAGAGGTGAGAGTCCAGGGAAGTCCTGCCAGACCAGGTTCTCACCTGACTGCTCAGGAAATCTTTGCTCCAAGGCTGCTGACCTGGCTCCAGTTGCAGGTGCAGAGCCTGAGGGAGGCAGGTGGCAGCCAGGCATGACGGATAGTTCCCTGGGTGCTTGTGGGGTCTGCTGACCTCTTGAGGCTGGGCTGGGAGCTGCGTGGCAGTGAGAGGTCCTGTGCTAGGCAGAGGAGGTTGTCCCGCAAGGGAGATGTCAGCCCACCTCCCTGTGACCAGGGACCCCTGGGTGTTTCTGTAAATAGGAGACTTGGGCTTGAGTTCTTGCCACATCCCTGACTTTTTGTGTGGCCCTGGATCGATCACTTATGACCTCTATTTTTGCCTCTGGAAAGTAGAGAACACCCTGTCTCACGGGGCCATCAGAGGGAAGGCCTGGGACATGCCTGGCGCATGGTGGCTGCTCACAGTGCAGTCAGCTCAGACAAAACCTGCAAGCCTGGGGGAGTAGCCCCCTGAGAAGGGCAACCCCACCTGGAGCCCGGGAGTGGGTCCTGCTCTGCTCTGGGCCGGGGCAGCCGGTCTGGCTACTGGCTGGGCCAGTGGGCAGGCAGGAGGCAGTAACAGCCGCTGCTTTGGCACCAGACAGCCCTTCCTCGCATCTCGCTTGGCCTTGGAAAGCGGCCACCGAGCTGGCCTCCCTCCCCAGCTGTTCCTCGTGCCCCAGATAAATTGTTTCCGCCTGAGCTGCCTCCTCCTCCCCAGCCGCCTTCCTGTCGCAACACCTCAGCTGGACAGTAAACACGGGCCCTATCTGTCCACCAGGTCCCTGGCTGCCTGCCCACAGCAGGCCGGCCCTCCTTTAGTCCAGCCCTGCCAGATGTGCCTGTGGCGTTCACAGCTGTTCCCTTGACCTGAGTCAAAGCTCTCTCTGTCAAGGGATTGCCGCCTGTCCTCCCCCTTTCATCTACCCCTCTCCTCCCGACTTCCTATCAGGGCAAGGCATGGAGAGGGTCCTGGGGCTGCTTTTAATTGTGATCTTCTCTCCCACTCCTCCCTCCCCGGCCGTCTGCAGTCTGCAGCCCTTGGCAACACCGTACAGGATGCTCATGGTGTCACCAGTGTGGACTCTGCTTCCCAGATTCATGGACTTGTCTTCCCTTGAGGGGCCCAGGGGTTCCACAGGCCCACCCCGCCCAAGCCCCATGATTCTTCCAGGGCCTCGTGTGGCCTCATCTTCCCAAGAGGAGCAGGGGTACATTTGAGCTGCCCAGAAGCTTGAGGTTCCCCAATTATCCCCTAGAGGGTTTGTGCTCTCTCTGGAGCTCTCTCCAGGGACTGCCCTGCTGGGCATGGGGAGGATGGGACCCTGGCATTGGGTCTGAAAGCCGCACGAGGTCCTGCTGGCCTGTGTAGGAGTCTGGGGTGTTGGTCCAGCCCTCCTGGGCTTCCATATTCTCACCCCACATCAGGACCCAGCTGTGGTTTTGCTGGTAGACAAATCGGCCTGTTCAATGCCCCAAACAGGACTCCTGTAGGTCCTTGCAGCTACGTGGCTCTTGGGTCCTCTGTCCCAGGTGTGCACACCTAGACTACAGACTCCATCAGGCCAGGAGGAATGGAGAGGAATGGCCACACCTGCCTCCTCCAAGAACAGCATTTCCAACCACCTTAATTTGACATAGTAGTTGCTCAAACCAGGATGTAATGGCCACCTGTGGGGGAGATGGCAGAAGGAAGGTTCCTCTGCTCAGAATGCCGTGGAAACCTGTGAATCGGCCTCCCCCGCGGAGAAGCTTCCTCCCAGCCATCCAGGACTCCGGCTGTAGCCTCTCTGTCTTGAGATCTTGAGAGTCAGAACATGGCTGGGCTTCTGCTCCCACACTCTGCCTTCCCAGAGCTCCCATTTGCTCACTTGGATTCCCTCTGTGGCATCTCTATAGCCCTGAAGATCTTTTCACGGATGGTGGCTTTTTCAATCCCTATAAGATCCAACCCCTGAATTGGTGGTGTAGGATCAAGAAGCCAATTCAAGAAAAGGACAGCTAGAGAAGGCACTTAAAAAGTATTCTTGCCCTCCTGTGTTTTATATAGAAGGATATAATTGAGGCCCAGAGGCAGTGGCTGGTAACCATAGTACCTGAGATTTACTGAGCATTTACTATGTGCCAGGTCTTGAGCTAAGAACTCCATATGTACTGCCTTATTGAATCCTCCCAATACTCCCTAAGAAAAGAACTGTTATTATCCAAAACCCTCTACTTTTCAAATTCACGCAACAACAAATTTAGGGTACAGTTGACCCCAGAACCCAAGTTCTTGTCACTTGCTGCCCATCCTCAAAGGCCAGGTCCCTGATGAACAACTTATGGGCTGAGGGCAAGGCCAGACCTGGCCTGAGGGCCTCCTGCTCTCTCTAGGCCTGGTACCTTCCCTCTGGGTCCCTGGCTGGTCCCATGTTTGGGAGAATGCCTGAGCTGGAGAAACCTCGAGGTGCCTCTTGAACATTCACTGTGACTTGCTCAAGGTCACAGGTGACCTGGGAGCAGAGCCTGATTCCCAGACCCACCCTCCTCTCCCATGCCTCCCTTCTCTGGCCTCTGCCCTGATGGGCTAGGCCTTTCCAGGGCCACGTCAGCTCCAAGAGTATTTTGGTGGTCAAGACTTGGTGGCAAGTCCCAACAAGTCCTCTCAGAGGGGTTAAGATTAGCACAGGGACCTCAACTATGACTCACAGAGGTGGCTGGGGTCAGGCCAGCCTGGCTCCTGTTACCACTCTCCTCTGATTCACCAGTGGAAAAAACTTGATCCAAGACTTCCCCAGCTGCCAGCCTCCTCCCTCCTGTAACCAGCTGAGTGCCATGGAGCGGGGTGGCCCTTTCCCACCTCTCGGCCCCAGAACCTGGGCTACCATCCATTGGGGGACAGTGGTTGGGGTCCAGGGGTTCCCTTCTGTGGAGCCCACTCTGATCTTCCTCAAACCTTCTCTCATTCTATCCATCTCCTAGGTTCCCCCCAAATCTAACTGAGGGGTTTAAGCCCCCTCTCTCTACTTCAGAGGGAAAGCCCCCCGGGGCCGGAGGTGGCCTCTATCTATACCTTGCCGTGATTTCTCAGACTTCACTGGACATTTGAGGTGTCCTGGCCTCACTGTAAGTGTAAATACACCATTGGTGCATCTCCCATCACTCGCACAATTTTAAAGCCCATGGAGGGCTCAGTGAATCAGCTGTGTGTGCACGTGCGTGGGAACCCCAGGACTGTCTCTGACGCTCGGACCTGGATTCACTGTAGGGACTCCGGAGCCTTGCTCTCAGAAACCCCAGATCAGGACGGGCATAACTCAGTCTCCTCCTCCTCTGTCAGACAGGAGTTTAGACTCGATGACCTGTATCTCCACCCCACATGCCAGACTTTCCAAAACACTTTGCTTTTCAAATGCATTGCCTCCTGGACCCTGCTTGCTCTCGCCACACGCAGCCTCAGCTTGGGTCTGCAAAAATAGATAGTCTTTGTATTTGTTCCCTTCCTGGTCTGCACCCTGAAGGCATCTGAGAAGGGGCAGCAAAGGTTACCATGTATCATGGGCCCCCCAGAACACAAAGGAAGAAGCTGCAGGAGGAGAGAGGTTGATTTCAAGTGGCAACCTCACGTGATTTCTACCAGCAAAAACCAGCAGCCATCCCTTGTCCTGCCCAGGTGAAATCCTAGCTTGGATTCAGATGGATTCTTTTTTTTGTTACCAGGGATTGAACTCAGGGACAATCGAACACTGAGCCACATCCCCAGCCCTATTTTGGATTTTATTTAGAGACAGGGTCTTACTGAGTTGCTTAGTGCCTTGCTTTTTCTGAGGCTGGCTTTGAACTTGTGATCCTCCTGCCTCAGCCTCTGGAGCCACTGGGATTACAGGCATGCGCCACTGCACCCAGCTCAGATGGGCTCTTTCATCTAAGGTCTCGGAGTCCCTGGAATAGGGGGTGAGGTGGTAACCATGGGATTTCCTTTTCTCACCCTGTTCTTCAAGATCATGGCACAGACATGAACCCATCCTTCCCTCCCATGGTTGCGGGCTGTCAATCATGAATGGAATCATTCTTATCAGAAGGACCTGGGGTCTGGAACACGCTGCTTGTAGGCACTGGTAGAATTGCCACAGAAAGAAATGATGCTGCCTCCTCCCCAGAACAGGGCAGCTGACCTTTCCTTCATGCTGCGCTTCCAGTGAGATGGGGGCTGGAGGGGACACCGGGGAAGTTCTAGCTGGAGAGGAATGGATTCACCTTTGAAAGCTGGAGGGAAGCGGAAGCCCAGAGCCATCTCTACAGCTACAGTCCCTGGGATCATCTTCCCTGGAGCTCAGAGGTTAATACAACCAAAAACAGTCATCCCTGGAGAAAAAGCGGGACAGAGTCCCTTTAGAATGTTGCAACTCTAATGGGCGCAGCAGACAGACACCGGTTCAGAAACTCAACCCAGGATATGAAGAGGTGCTCCAGCTAGGGAAGGGTCCAGGTCACATGGGATGTGGCTGGGGCTAGGGCTTGGATTGAGCTGGTAGCGGACAAAGAGCTGCGCCATTCCATGGGAGCAGGGAGCAGGGTGGACAGAAGGTGGCTTTAGGGAGTGTCGGGCAAGGAGGGCATGCTGTGAGGAAGGAAGGGTGATGCGGGAACAACGGTGCATCCAGAGGAAAGGGCAAGGTCACGGCAGGTCAAGACAAAGCCATCAAGTAGGATCTCTTGTCCATGGACAGCTGGTCCCTGGAGCCCCCGTCACTGAGTGCTGAGGACATTGAATCCTCAGGCTGGGTGGCAGGGTCTGCCTTGCTGAAAGGCTGCACCCTACAAAAGCCAGGCTGAGGCGGGCCCCAGGCAGGCCGCGTGCTGGGGATGCTGTGGCCACACACGAGGCAGGGTCCCTCCAGGGCAGGGGTTGTGTCTCTGGCTCACCCCAAGCCTACAAGGAAGGTTTGGCTGTGCCTCCCAAGGCTACCCCTTGGGTGGGGATCACAGCTGGCCTGTCCAGAAGGGCCCAGCACAATCTGCATCCTCTCTGCTTCATTCCTGTTGTCCCCAGGGACCAGAGGGGCCAGCTCAGGCCATTCAAGTTGACATCCCTCCACAAACAATGCTCCCCGCCCTGGCTGGCCTTGTTTACACCCAGGCTGACCTGAGCACAGCAGAGGTTTCGGGTTTCAGGTGGGACCTCATAACAAAAGTTGGAGGAAGCCCACCTGTCAGCCCTCCCCAAGTCACAGCCTCTCTCTCCCCAGTGAGGGGACAGCAAGAGGAGGATAGGGGTGCCTACAAACCCACACATCCTTGTCCCTCCTTTTGATCTGCTAAGACCATGGTAGGCACATGGATCCTTGGGACACTTGAGATGGCCGAGACCTTGCTCGCGACTCAAGTCCATCTCAGTACCCAGTGCAGGGCAGGGGCTCCCTACAGACATGGCAAAGCCCTCCCTACACCTGACACACTCTTCCCCACCCCAGCGGCAGTGCCTGGCTGCCCCTGACTTACATGTCCATCTAGACACCACCCATCCAGGAAGCCTCCCTGGACTGCCCACCCCACCAGGTGAGTCAGGCAGCCATGTTCCTCTGCGATCCCCCAAGAACCCTGCGTTTCTCCTATTGAAGTATCTGTCACACTGTAGCTGTAGAGATGGCTCTGGGCTTCCACTTCCCTCCAGCTTTCGAGGATGAATCCATTCCTCTCCAGCTAGGACTACCCCGGTGTCCCCTCCAGCCCCCATCTCTGTCATCACAGAGATGACGTATGCCTTCCTCCTACACCAGGAACCTGCACAAGGTGCTGGGGATGGAGGTTCTATCCATCCCCACTGTCTACAGGGAAAGGCAAATAGCTGGACTCCTACTGGGAAGTGGTGGCCTCATTCATTCCTGTGGTTGGCCCCTCAGTACTTTTCTTTCCAGTGTGTCACCATGATGAGAATGGTTCCCATTCCCTTATTTTGGGTACAGCTTTATTGAGGTATAACCCATGTCTAATGAGCAGCGCCTCCTCAAGATGCAGTATGATGGGAGTTCCTGTGTGCACCTGTGGACACAATCAAGATGAAGGACAAAAGTTTCCTCCTGCCTCTTAATAATCCCTCCCTCCCGCCCCTCCAAGTCCCTTCTGTGTCCCTTGTTTTCTGTCACTATAGTTTGCATTTTCCAAAGCTTTATATAAATGGAGACACAGCATGTACTCTTTGGGGCGTGGATTTCTTCACTCAGAATACTCGGGAATTCATTCAAGTTGTTGCATGAATCAGTCTCTCCCTCCTCGCCATTGCTGACTAGTATTCCCCTGGAAGGATAGACCAGAATGTGCTTCTCCAGGCCCATGCTGATGTTAGCAGTTTGGGGCTATGATGAAGAAAGCTGCTCAGCGTCTGTCTATGAATCTTCGCACAGCGTCGTGTGCACATATGCTATTATTTCTCTACGCACCTCCTCCCTGAGGGGACACCTTCAGTGCAGGGGAGTAGGTCCTGAGAGGGAAAGAGAAGGAGTGAGGAGGATCATAAGATGAATTGGCTGAGCCCTTGTGAAGATTCCCAGTGCAGTGAGAGGATGGGTCAGGCTTTAGGGAGGGATCAGCTTTCCTGCAACCCACACACACTCCATAGAGCCCCTGAGGTGTCATCCCCAGGGACGGGATTGCTTATGGAACAAGGTTTAGGAGGTTTGGAGGTTTCTTCTCTCATCTTCTGGTTTGAATGGAGCAGTGTCCACCAGCCCCACTCTGCTTGTCCTGGGTAAAGGCAGGGACTCCCTTTCCCATCCCCATGGTCGATGCCCTTCATTCCTAAGTGTACACACACACACACACACACACAGTTCTCTGCAAGGGAGGGTTAGGATCTAGGGGCTGAGGGTTTGAAATCCTTCAGACCCCTGTGCTGGGAAGTAGAGCTGCCCCAGTGGCTTCTGCTCGCACCAGAAGAGTTCTGGCCTCGCTTGGGTGACTGTGGGGCCACAAGTTGCAGGGCCAGCTGAGCTACAAAGGGGTCTTCAAAAAAAGTCACCATTGGTATCTCGACTGCTTCCGATCCTCAACCCTACCCTCCCCCTCTCCCCCAGATAGAGGGCCCAGCAATTCTCTGAGAACCTGAACCTCCCACACCTTCCCTCCATGTGACAAACCATCCTCCCAGCACTCCCCTCACCGGCACCTCCAGATGCAGGCCACCCCCCTTCCTTTACCTCAGGGCCTCTCTGTGTTCCAAGTGAGCCATTCCTGTCCTTGGGCTCCATTCCCAAGGTCCTTCTCACTCTCCTCCCCCTTCAGGAAGTTTCCTCCGATGGGTTCAAGGCCCTCCACCTGATTTTCCAAACTTCTTCCCTGTTTCTCAGGGCCTGTGTCCTGAGCTGACCTTCCCATGGAGCCTCAAGGGGAGCGAACAGGACCCTCAGCCTCTCAGAGGAGCCTCTGGTTTCCCCTTCTCTTTCTGCAGCCTGAACTATGTAGGGCATTAGGGCAGGGGACTTTCTGTTGCAAGGTGCCACCTTGGAACCAAGGAGACAAACCCTCCAGGACCTGAGGAAGAGGGAGAGGCAACAGGCATAAGCTATCCCCACATGTGTCCCTTGGGGTTAGGCCCCGAGCAGCCAGGAAAGGGGCTGAGTTTGGGATAGAACCAAAAAGGTCCTGGTCCTCAACCCACTCCCTGCATCAGGCGCATGTGTTTGGATGCATGCACCTCCAGGCTTACTGTGGCTCACTGTGGCTCACTGGGAGCTGGAGGCCAGAGAAAGTCAGAAGAGGTGCTCTGGTCACCTTCCCAGAGCTTGCAAATCAGTTGGGAACAGAATAAGCTGGGAAGGTGCTATAGAAAAGCAGTTAGAACTAGTTTGTCTAATACCGGACCCAAAGAGCACAGGCTGTGAGTCTAGCAAAGAAGAGGGCTCTGTGGTCCTCGGGGCTGGGGAGGGCTTTGTGGATGCAAAGGGTAGGCCTAGAAGATAGAGTGGGGTTCACCCAGGGAATGGGGTGGAAGGCCCCAGAAGCCAAAGGCACAGCCTTTTGAAGGCTGACCCTCAGTTCTCCCTGGAGCTCCTCTTATCCTCTCTTCTGGACCTCCAGCACCCCCTGTCGTGAGGTCCCTGTCAAGGGCATCCAGGGGATCTGTGCAGAGGCACTCTGGGCAGAAGCACTGGGCACCCACACCTCCCCCTTCCTCTTGGGCACTGATATCCGGTCTTTACTGTGCCCCTGCTGCAGCCCTGGGCCCCACTGCTTGGCCCTCAAATCATCCAATCAGCTGCAGTGCCCAAGACCCTCTGGGTGGGGCAGGCGAAGATATGATGATATGGAAACATGAATTCCTTCTACTATAAATACTCCCAGGGGCAGAGGTAGGTTGCTGAATATAGCATCCGGTCCTGGATCTTGATGCGTGCGTGCTGGGAGAGGCAGAGAGAGAAGGAGAATGTTTGTATCAGAATCACCTTGGGAGCTTAGTAAAAATACATATGCCTAGGCCCCACCCTGGACAAACTGAGTCAGAATACCCAGGACACACGGAGAGAGGGGTGTGCTTATATTTTTAACATTCTGACGTCCCTCCACAGCCCCACCTTCACCCTAAGTTGGAGACAGAGGTTGAGGGGGTGAAAGGTTCACAGATCTGCCCCCAGTTGGTTCCTACGAAGGCAGGAGCCACCCTGCAGGCTCCAGTTTCCCCTGGCCTTTCTGGAGGGGTGCAGACTCCTGAGGCCACCTACTCCTTGTGATGCTCCACAGCCTTGGATTCTAACTCAAATACAGCTCTGCATGTAGCCTTGGTTTCCCCCCCTGACTATGATTCAGATGTTCCTCCAGATGTTATGGGTAGTTAGCTCTCTTTCTCCTCCTTTCCCCCAACTCTCTCCTCCCCTTGCCCTAGGACCCCTTCCTCTTAAAGCAGATGTCCAGCAGGTGGCACCCAGCCTCTCTACCACCAAGGCCATCTGTCACTGTGGCCACTGTCTGTCTTGTTCCCACCACCACCATCACTGCCACTAAGTCACTATCACCATAATCCTGCTACCATCACAACAGCTAGTGAGAGCAACAATGCCATCCCCAGTACCACCTTCACACCATCACTGACGCCGGCAGCAGGTATCACGGCTCCCTTAATCACCTGTTCCATGAGCACCACTGCGTCTGTCATCATTTCTCTTTTAAAATCTGCCTGGGCACAGACTGGCAGTGTATTCGGGTTGTCCATTCCAGCCTGATTCAGCTTCTTGGTTGACACCTCTGCTTTGTTTGACTGTTCTTGTTCAGGAATGGGCAGGAGCTGCCCAATCTGCAGAAGGTCATGACCCTTGGAGGGCCGCTCACTACTGGGGATATCACTTCAGTGAATCCACACCACTGGGAGAGGCATTCCCCCTTAGGGATCCCATGTAGTGTGGCCATGCCCTGAGGGATCCCACACCTCAATGATTAACCACATGATGGAGACCCCTGAGGGCAGGAGTCCCTAGACAGATATAAAGGTATAGTATTTCCTCAGAAACTTCCAGATGGCTGCCTAAGGCATTTCCTCAAGAAGCCCCTTCCCCATATTGATGGAAAAGAACCTTCTGAGAGTCACATGCTGACTGAAGGGGACTCTTTTTAGACAGCCTTCTACCAGCTGATGAAGACACCCCCTCAAGAAGGTCAGAGAGGGCTGGTTAGTGCAGGATACCCTAAGGAAGGGGAGTGGGGATGAGGGGCAATGCTTTTCAGGGAATGCTGAAATAAAATGCATACCACAGACATGCTAAAAAGTGCCAGATCACACAGTGGCCGGGGCTTGAGACTCCTGCAGCAGGCTCCTACCAGATTGGGTAGCTGGTGAGACCTCCTGGAGAAGGTGACTCTGAGCCCTTGCTACTCTCTTTCCCAAGGTTCCAGCTTCCCCAGGGACAGACCAGCCCATCTCTGGCCTGGGAGTGGCCGGCAGGCATGTGCCAGATGCACATTGTTTCCACGGCCGCTCCCTATTTCCAGGTTGTATCCACCCCGCCTGGCGCCAGCCCCTGCCTGGCAGTCCTAAGTGCAGACACAGGGCCCGGGGCACTCAGGGCCAGGAATGTGTGGAGAGGTGACCTTGGCCAGACTCAGCAAGAGTCCTCTTACCCCACAGGGCAGGGGGGACAGCTGGGAGCTCAGGTGTCTTTCACCCTTTTACCTAGGAGGAAGATTACTGTGTCAGGTGATGAGCTGGATCCTGATGAAGAGGCACCCTCACTTGGGGACGTTGCTATTCTGACACTCTTTACTATCATTTCATTTAATTTTGTCCAGCCATTCTGTTTAGACCCTCAGGCTTGCTCCACCTTGCCAGGTGTCTCCTTCTAAGTCTCACTAGGAGCTTTTCATCTCCAGAAAAAAATCAACCCTGGTTTTCCCCTTAGACAGCAGAGCTGAAATTGTCACGGATTCCTTCCTTAGGTGAGTTTATAGTCATTCTGCTTCCCAGAGACACAGTAAACTCCAACCCTGACCTCAAACAGAACCTTGACCTTGACCTCATGTGGATCCATGACTATCCATTGATTCTTACCCTAACCAAAGATAGACCTTAACCCAAGACTCATGCCTGTCCTCCAACCCCAACTACTGGCTTTCAAGTAAGAAATCCCAGTGCCCAGCCCCAGCTTCTCTGCCTTGGTTCCATGAAGTATGTGTGTGTGTGTATGTGTGTGTGTGTGTGTGTGTGTGTGTTTATTCTATTTAGAGTTCCTTTCATAATAGCTCCATCCCATCTTCTCCAGGGAGCAGAGGAATTAAGAAATGGGTCTCTGGTTACATGAGGAGGAATTCTGATCAAAGCCTGGAGTTCAGAGGGAGCCCGTGGCCGCCTAGTGGAACCCGGATGTCACTGCACCAGCTGTTTAAACTCCTTTTGGGCTGGGAATTGGAATGTAATGTGAGTGAGCAGTAGCCACTAGGACATGTCAGACCTTTGGGTATTCTGTTTGTCACCTCAGATAATCACCAGAAAAAAGGACACCCTTCCTGATTCATCCCTGCACCTCACCCCAGTACAAGTGTGTCTTGCCTCTTTAACCTGAAATCTGAGCCACATTGTCTCTTGTCTCTTCCTCAGCAAAGCCTGGCTCACAGCAAAATCCTAATGAATAAGATCTTGGAGATTCCATGCTTTCAAGTAGTGAGGAGAAAAATTGGGGATCCTCCTAGAAAGTCTGTTTCCCAGGACAGCCCAGCCTATAAGTAATGGAGCCAGAAGTCTGACAGGGCTGTGTCTTTTCTTCTCTAGGGAAATGTCTTCTGTCCAGCCATACCTCTTGGTTTCAATTCATTTGGTTTGGCACTTCCAAGGTTGCCAGTGATACAGAAATATAATATCAGATACTCCTTAGACATGTGAAAACCTATCTAGAACTATAAGGTCAGGTTTTCAATATGGGAAAGGAGGCATGAGACCAAGTGAGCTGGGTTAGAAGGAAATAGAAGAATGATTGGCCCCAATTTATTTAAATCTGATGCTCCTGGATAGTTAACTAGATGTGCGCACAGGTGGACAGACCAACTGGGTTTGAGAAAGATAATGATATGATCACAGCTCATCAACTCACATTGCCCTGAGGTTCTCACTGAAACAACCAAAATATTAGATGTGGACATAGGAAATGTGCAGAATCACTGACAATTCAGATGCGAATCCATCCCATACAAAAAAAAAATCTAGGAAGCTCAGAAAGATCAAACGTTGGAAGATAGCAGCCAGGCCGGTTTGTCCTAGTGCCTCCTGGGGAAGAGCACCCCTTTGGGGAAGTGAGTAGAAGAGAGCTACAGACCCTACCTCTGCACCCTCAGATTTTGAGTGGCAGTGTCATCTCATAGAAAGACATGGAGTTTGTTCTTCATTCACAAGGGTAGTCATTGTGACTTAACCACTTCCCATGTGATCCCACCTCTTGATACTACCATGATGGGGATTAAGTGTCAACATGAATTTTGGATAACACACATTCAAAGCTTAGCAGTAGGCAATGATCTGATCGATGCAAGGAAGTTGGGGTTGAAGCCTGGTGTGAAGACCAGACCTAACAGGAAAACAGAAGTAGCAATCAGCTTTCCCAAACACTGAGCAAGTCCCTGAGATGCACACTTGCCCTGCTAGTACAGCCCTGCCTCCTTTACTACTATGAATTGATTGTGTAAATTAGTGCCAGTCAATCTCCAGTTTGAGAGCAAGTAGCAGGACTTGGGCAGCAACCAAGAAGATCTGATCTGAACGAAGAACCATCCACTCATTGGTTTGCCCTGGGCAAAGGTCATCTAGATTTATTCCAAGAAGTTGAAAAAAAAAAAAAAAACAACAGCACAAACCAAAACAAAGCACCACCATCAAGATGTAGATGACATGTATACTTTTGTGAAATATTTAATAGAAGAAACAGATGAAATATTGAGCAATAATTGTTTGGCATTCTTAAATAATTCAAGAGAATGTGAAACCAATGGAAAAGGAGCTAAAAGTTAAAAGGATGAGAGGAAGAAATAGTAGACTAAAAGGAAAAGGAAGAAGAACAAGGGTTGAAGAGTAAAGAGGAGTTGGGTGAGAGGGAAACTAGAGCAGAATCAAAATCTTAATAAGAACAAGAAAGAGGAAATTGATGCTGCAGAAAACCAGGTAAATGATGGGAAGGATTTAGAGAAGCTTTCCTGGAATGCCAAGAAAAAGAACAAGGAAATAGAGTGATGGAAGGAGGACATGGATTTCCATAAATAAGGAGACAATATTGTCAAGATATCTTCCTATCTATATAGATTCAGCACAATCCCAGTAGAAATCCCAGCAAGCTATTTTCTATCCAGAAGGCACATGATTCTGCAGTACACATGGAATGGCAAAAGGCCTTTTTTTGAATATTCTTCAATAAAAGAATATTGAAGGAAAAGAACAAAGGCTTTCAGACTTGCTGAAAGCTACAATAATCCAGAAGTGTGGTGCTGGTGTAAGAATGGATAGATAGATCAATGGAACAGAATAGAGATCTCAGATTGAGACCCTCATGGACAGAGTCAACTGACCTTCAACAAGGAGAAAAGGTAATACAATGGAGCACAGATGGTATTTTCAACCAAGAGTACTGGAATCACCTTCAAAGTGGATCATAGACCTGAATGTAAGATGCACAACTATGAAACTCCTAGAAGAACACAAGAGAAAGATCTACATTCAGTGATGACTTTTTAAATACAACACCAAAGATGCAATCCATTAAAGAAACACTTGATAAACTGGGCTTTGTTAAAATTAAAAATTTCTGCTCTGTCAAAGACACCATTGGACAAATGAGAAGACAAGCCACTCATTGGAGACCATTTTATTAAAGCTATCTGATAAAGGACTATTATCCAAAATATAAAATTTAACAATTAGAAAATAACCCAATTCGAAAAATGGTCAAAAGACCTCAACAAACACTTCACCAGATACAGATGGCAAATAAGCACATGAAAAGATTCTCCCCGTCTCATATCATGCAAATTAAACCACCATGAGATACCAAAAAATCAAAAAACCCAATTAATAAATGGGAAAATGAACTAAACAGGCACTTCTCAAAAGAAGAAATACGAGTGGCCAACAAATACATGAAAAATATTCAATATCACTAGCAATTAGGGAATGCAAATCAAAACTCATACTGAGATTTCATCTCACACCAGTCAGAATGGCATTCTTTAAATAATAATAAGTGCTGGAGAGGATGTGGAGGAAAAAAGAACACTTTTACACTGTTGGTGGGACTGTAAATTAGTACAGCCGCTATGGAAATCAGCATAGAGATTCCTCAAAATTCTAGACATGGAACCACTGTATGACCCAGCTACACCACTTCTCGGTATTGACCAAGAAGAATTAAAGGCATCTTACTACAGTGATACATGCACACTCATGTTTATAGCAGCACAATTCACAATAGCCAAACTATGGAACAAGTCTAGGTGTCTATCCATGCATGAATGGATAAATAAAATTGCATATATATAGTTTTATTCATCCATAAAGAAAAAATAAAATTATGGCATTTGTATAAAAATGGATGGAACTAGAGACCATCATGTTAAGTGAAATAGGTCAAACTCAGAAGGTCAAAGATTGCATGTTTTCTCTTTTATGTGGAAGCTAGAGAAAGAGGAAAAGAAAGGTTAGAGGTGGATCTTCTAAAAATCCAAGGGAGGTCAGTAGAGGAAAGGTACCAAATGATGGGAGGGAGGGAGGGGAAAATGCTGGGGAATGATATTAGTTAAATTATATTGTTATATTGTGTGGGAGGCCAAACTAACACGTGACTGTGTCTGTCTCCCCTTCTGACTGGTGCGGCATTGTTGACCACTCTGACGATTGCCCGGATCTTTAGGATGCAAGTGACCCTGTCTTCGTGCATGGGCATGCCTTCCCACATCCCCATGGGTGAAGCTATGCTCACCTGTTCCTTTATAATATTACCCCTTGTCCTGTTTGGGATAGAATGTTCCATGGACACGCCTTTTGTGTGTCCCCTTCTCTTACTGTGCCCAGATGTCAGTCAACCTGCTGACAGTGGACATCATGAAGCTAGACTCAGCCCCCTGAAACCTGACCCCTTGCCTTATTTGAATAGCTTCTCCTCAATAAAAGGAGTCAGCATGTGCAGGCGCTCTCTCTCTCTCTCTCTCCCCCCCCCCCCCCACACCCACCCTTAAGGTCAGAGAAGCCGTCACAGCACCCCCAAAGAAAAAGGTATTTCTGTCTCTTGTGTGGCTATTTTGCGCAGCCCAATTAGCCCAGTTCCCCTGGAGTGACCCCTGAGTGTTTTAGTCGTGAGCATCCCCAAAAATGGCGTCCATGGGTAGGCAAAAGTTCTGAGTGTTTAAGTCGCCAGGAAAAACGACAATACTGTGTGTATGAATATATAACAACAAATCCCATCGATATGTACAACTCTAATGCACCAATAAAAAAAAAATGAGGGTAGGGGGAAGGATCTGAGAACCTCTCCCCTTTGAAGCAAATGACCAGTAGTGTGCAAAATTGGTGTCTGTCTGGTTCCAGAAAAAAAATACTGTGGGGCCAGGAAGATCTGTATAGACCTCATTTGAAAGAGAGAAGGGGAGGGAGGAGAAGGAAGGATGGAAGGGCAAGGAGGGGCAGGGAGGCAGGGGGGAAGCCTGTAGCAGGAGGCTGTGGTGATACTTAAGAATTATATAACAATTAGGGTCTCCAGTGACTTGGGCTCCTTGGTGTTCTGAAATGCCTTCCAATTGCTTATCTTCCTATTGATTATCTTCCTCTTGAGTCACTTCTCAACTGTGAGGACTTTAGCCATGTCTGGAGCCATGTTTTCTTGTCACATCCTAGACAGGGGGTTGCTACTGGCCTCTACTGAGTAGAGGCCAGGAATGTTTCTAAATACCCTATAATGTAGAGGACAGCCTTTTTACCCCAGGAATTATCAGGGGTAATAGCAGTAGTATCGAATTAAAGAGAGTCTGTTTAAAGAACCAGAATTAGACCTAATTCTGAGAGTGGTGACACCTCTGATAAAGACAATTGCCTCCTTTTGGGAGGCTTCTGAACTCCCTCTGGCAGCAAATTGTTCCAGGGAGTCTAATTTTGCTCGCTCTCTCCCTCAGTGCCTGGCTCTGTGGTTCATAACAAAATTCTTCTTTTCTCAACATCTGTGTGGAGCCCTTTCCTCCTTCTGGTTGTTTGTGGTCAGAAACCTTAAGGGCGATCCAGCACCCACCACCACAGGCCTGTTCAAGGGCTGGCCGGCTTAGTGCCTTCGCAGATGGAGGGGCGTGAGTGGCTTTGAGACCATTTGTGCTCCAACTGTCTGACTGACCTATCAAACTTTGTCTTAGTTTGAGCTCTCCACCTCAGAAGACAGCACCTTTAAGTTAAAGCCACAGCACACAGTCCTCTCTGTCATCATATGACCCTGGTTTCTGCCAGGCCCGCTTATCTGTTAGGCACAGAAGATGGTGCCTAGGGCTTGGGAGACTTCCAAGGGTTTGGGAGAATTCTAAAGTCTCGCCAAAATCTCATCATTTTTCTTACTTTTAAAATCAAAAGAAAAAATATCAGAATCATAATGCCTGATCATTAATCATATTACACTTCATACCAACACAGTTGGAAAACGTAATACATACATATGTATGTTTAGGGTTAGGTTTAGATGTAAGGAGGAAACGGTCCAAAGAAATAACAGGGCCTGGGGCACATGGAAGTCACAAATAGACCCTGGGTTCCTGGAAGCACACAGCATCTACCCAGCCCCTGGGTTCAGGGAAGCTCTTCAGCAGGTGAATAAGAGTCATGGAAGCTCAAGGAAATCTGGCAGGGATTCCATTCCCCTTCTTGGAAAGAACCTAACTCCAAAAGACATTGTTTACCTATCAAGACTGGGGTGTTTCATCAGGGACCCTCCTAGGCTTACTTGAATGAGCTGACATAACTCTGCATGACCTCCATTCTCTGTCTGAGACATCCCGCATCAGATGGAGTCACCTCAAGGGCTGTACATCAAGCCAGCGAGATTCTGGGCTCCCCTCCAACCGTGAGGTAGACTCTGGTGCCTTCAGCAGCTCACATTGGGCTCATCTCTCCTCCAGGCACCAAAAGCATCCGAGAGTTTGGCTTTTGTAGTGAAAATGTGCTCCTTGGATATGTGAGGGGGATGTGCAAGGATAATGCCTTCGGATAATGATTTCATCCGGGTATTGCCTTTAGTTTTTCAAAAATCTGGACAAGCCTCCAAAATAGACCCAAGGTATGAGCCATCTTCACCAGATAGCCTCTCTTCTCTTTATACCAACTGGAAGCCCATGTGGACAAGGGAAAGGATTCAAGGCAGAGGACAAAGGAAACTATAAGGAATATGAACTGAAGCCCCGAAGGGCATCTTGTGAGCTATGCCAATGAAGTGTGACTCTCTCTTACAGCTGTCTGATAACTAAACTATTCTAAAGGACTACAACTGTATGCCAATCACAAAAGACACACTTAAGGTGTAGTGGTCTTAAAAGTTGGAGAATGTCAAAGAAGTAAGAAAAAAAGAGCAGAAATCACAATACCCACCAAATAATTGGAGAGCACAACGGATCACCTGTTAAATACTACAGGACACTCCTGCTTCCATACTCTCAAACCTTTATGCACCTATCAACATACTGTCGCCAGACTTTATACAGCAAAATGTGCTAAATGCGCAAGGAGAAATTGATGAGAGCATGGCATGTTGGGAGATTTAGCACTCCCACCTCAGGATTTGACCAATCAAATCTACAAAAACCAGAGCAAAGGGCATTTGGGTAACATAGTAAATAAAGGAGGATTATGAGACATATAAGTCTCACGCCTTATATGTGCCACAGTGCCAGTTTTGCTAAATTATTGGGATGGCATGCCAGTAAATACTTGAAAAGGAGGAATGCACCTCCTTTTCAAGTATTTATTCCACATTAAAAATGATCACATCTTATGCCACAAAATAATGCCTCAAAATGAAATCCTCACAGTCAGAACTGTGCAAAGCGTATTCTCTGACCACAACACAATAAAACTAAATATGAATAACAAAGGCTGAAACAAAAAAAAAACTCCAACTACTTTGGGATTTATGTTCATCTCCTGAACAACTCCTGGCATAAAGAGGAAATCATTTCTGTAATTACAGACCTTTAAGGAAATGATAATGAGAAAATCAATATATTCAACTTTATTTATACCATATGATCACTATTATGCAAACAATATCATGGCAGAAGGAGGGAAATAAAACATCTAGTCTTAGCAGTGCTGGTCTCAGGGTATATTTGAGTGACTGATTCTTCCTTATACAGTTCCAGCACCTATAAGAATTAATACCCACTTTCACAGATAAGAAAAAATGAAGATGGGAGAGAGTGAAGTTTTGTTATTTTGAATGACAACCGTTAGGATCAAGACCCGGTCTGATGCTCCACACTCCGGCGCTGTTCCTCTGTCTCTCTTCCCTATACTGAGGCCCTAGTTGTCTCCAAGTAACACTAAGTGCTACAGATCGTTTCTAAGGGCTCCTTCAGTTTCCACCCTTCTGGGATTCCAAGAAACAAACGATGAAACAACACAACCTCAGTTTGCTTCAATCCTCAGTGGTGAGCTGGGCTCTGGCAGAGCTTAGCTATTGGTTCACCTGAATCATCACTGGGCACCACTGGTAGGTGTTGGTACTGGGCATAAAGCGGGTGGGTGTCAGGGATCAGAGAGCTCCTAGGGAGGAGCTGGCATGCTATCCGAATAATTTAGCAAAACTGGCACTGTGGAAAGAGCCATACTGGAGTCTCAGAGGTTGGAGGAAACAGGAGAAGAGCTAGCCTTGGAAAGGTAGATGGTATAGAGAGGAAAAGGTAGTCCTGCTGCATGAGTGATATGGACAAAGCCCTGGGGGCTGAGATAAGTGTCATGCCAACTGTATTCTTGACCCTGAGCTGAGTCGAGCTTGAGTGGGCCTTCAGCTGGTCTTTGGCTTCCATTTTTTCCTGGGAAGGCTGTACTCTCGCAGACCCAGGGGCCTCAGCTCACCTTCTCAAAGACTCTTACAGAGAATGGGTTGCCCCTAACACTCCCATAGGCTCTTCTTTCCATCATCTTCATCACCCTTCACAACCCATAGTAATTTAGACATTGGGGGCATTCAAGACACACTTTTGAGAAATGCAATTTGTGGTGACACACGGGATGGAATTGAAAGATTCATAACATCTGGTGGCCATGCTAGTAGCTAAGGGTGGAGGTGAGTGGGTGCCTTTGGACCAGAGCCCAGCTGCTTGGGACCACTGAACAGCCAGGGCTCATACTGTGGAGGCGAAGCCACCCACTGCCTGGCATGTCTTCTCAGCTGCTTTTTAGGAACCAAGACAGCCCCTTGCTTTCCCCGTTGGATGACCGGGCCCCAAGGGAGGAGACTAGGTTTCTGCTGTCTGGGTCCTGAGGAGGCATGTGGAGGATACACACTCTATTCTCCCACATTCTTTGGCATGGTTTCACCATGACATTTTGGAGAAAAGGACTTAGCACTGCAGCTTACAGACCAGGAAGGCTGGAACATTAGCTTCATGGAATGTTAGAGATCCTTTGGCGCAACAGTTCCCAACCACCAGTCCACAGACAGGCAGAAGGCCAGGGCATATTTTTACTGGTCTGCACAAATTTTCCTCCCCCTCCATGTTTCTTACCTCCTAAATGTTATAAACTAAAACAAATCCAAGTGCTTCCAGCCTCCATGGACAGATCCAGGCAGACTGGCTGGGACTGCTATGGGGTTGGGCAATTGTGTGGCATTGCTGCCTTGGTGCTGAGTCCAAATTCAAGGAGCCTGTGGATGCCCATCCATCCTCCTGTCTTGCCTGCAGCTCCTAGGACAAGGGAAGGTTTGCCACCTATAGAGCTTCATGAATCATTTCTTCTGCCTGATGTAGCCTTTCTCCTTGTCTGCCTGGCACACTCCTACTCACTGGGCACCACCTCTCTTGGGAATCTGTTCTTGAACATCATCCCTTCTCTGAGGTTCAATTTGCAATCCTGTTCCATGATTTTCCAGTATCTTCCCCCACCTCTCTCTCTGAATATGCAGGGCTATTCTATCCTTCCCACCTACTATGAACTCCTCAAAGGAGGCAACCTGGACTCTTTCATAACTGTGTTCTCTGGGGCCGGCATGGTATTTGGCATGTATAATTGTACAGATGCCCTGTAATTACACCTGGCCCAGTAATTGTTCATTGGGCAAATGCGTGAGTGAATGGATGGATGGATGGATGGATGGATGGATGGATGGATGGATGGATAATTGAATGGGTGGTTGAAAAGGGGTCAGGACCTTAGTATTTATGCTCCAAAAGGATGGGGATGGGAACCAGTACTCCTGTCTAAGGCCCACTCAGGATGGTGTATCCATTTCCTTTGTCTCTACCTCATGTTTGGTAAAAAGTGTACTCTATACTCAAGGTTGAAAGATTTGAGGGCCAGGTTCTTGTTACTCTCTTTCCTTTTCTCTTCTTCTGGAGCCAAGGAGAGAACTCAGGATCTACTCCTTAAGTCTCTTGGGTTCCAGAAAAAGTTGTGGCCTTTCAAGGATAATGACATCAATGTCCAGATTATAGTGTGTGTGTGTGTGTGTGTGTGTGTGTAAGTTTGTGCGTGCACATGCAAGTGGCAAGGAGCATGGGGCTAAAGGTTTTCTATCAGCAATTGTAGAAAGAATACTAAGTATTTGTGTAATGAACTAAATGAATTTGTTAAAGATTGTATTAGATCAATTCAAGTGAAGATATAAAGGACTAAGTATTACTCTCCCCAAAGAAAATACTCTAATTTATGATGAAAATGTTCAATAGGAAAGGAGGGGAACTTCTTCAACCCAAGAAGGTTGGGGAAGCAATGGAGATGCTTTAAAACTGGATTGTGAAGATGACCCTACAACTCTGTGAATCTGCTCAAGTCACTGATGACGCTGACATTATGAGTGAGTTTTACAGCAGGTTCTGTGCCCCAGTAAAGCTTATCATACCAATAAAATGACGCTGGTTAATCTAACTGCATCCTCCACTGGAGTAATTTCCACCATTGCTGAGACTTGGGGAGACATGGGAGAGTCACTATTGAGAGGCTGATGTCTGCCTGACCCCTTAGCCAAAGGCCAGAGCACTTCACTGAAAGGCCTTGTCATCCTCCAGCGGTTCTGCCTCATCTCAGGCAAGACCCAGGACAACCTGTTCTCTTCCATATGGCAGCTGCACCAGGGAATGCCACACCAGAGAACAGAGATAGGTGTTAAGAGCCCCTTCCCAAGGAGCCAAAGTCTAATGAGGACAATGGAGTCGTTTCATCATAACCACGGCACATTTTAGAGGATAACAGGTTCATCGAGGGAAAAAAAGGACAAGGTGCTGTGACATTTAGAAAGTGTAGAGCCATTTTCAGGGCAGGGAGAGGGCACAGAAATGAATGTCACAGGCCCTGAGGGTGGGATGCTGGGAATCAGAAGTACAGGAATGAGGAAGTGGCCGGGAAGAGTGGTGGGATGCCCAGATGCCCGGGACACAGATGTCTCCAAGCTCCTCTTGTGAGTCTCATTCTATGGTTCTAGAGCCCCCACACATCTGCTTCCTTTGGGGACACAGAAGTCTCTGAGCATTTTGGACATTACTGATGGACAGTGGTTCCCACTCAAGAAAAGGCAGGGCAGAGGCTGACCCAATCTCAGACCAAGACAAGATCTTAGATGTGGTCACAGGGAGATGTGGCCAGGCTCCCTCTGAGTGTGACCTGACAAGCTCCCTGTGGTGGCCCCAGCCTAGCCCCCAGCCAAGACAGCTAATCCTTGCCCCCTTCTTCTTCCTTCAGTTCTCTCTCCCTCTTCCAGGACTTGGTTCCATCTCATTTTATTTTTTTCCGTTATCCCTTGCCCCCACCCCTGCTCTCATTTCCTCTTTCCACAGTGCAAGGGAATTTCAGCTGGAACAGCCCACAGTGTGTGGTGGGCCTGGGGGGCCATCCAGAGGTCGCTGGAGCCTGGAGAGCCCCAGGCGGGGGCTGAGCAATGTGTCACTGCCAGGGCTTGGCAGGGGTTGCAGCCCTGGGGGGGTTGGGAGCAAAGAGTGCCTGGGAGGTGGGAGGTAGAGGGCAGCCTGAGGCCTGGAGCCCGCCAGAGAAGAAGACCTGAGATGGGGGTGGGGAGGCCATTTGAACTTGAACTTGAACTTCTTGCAGGCCATTTCCCATCCAAACTCCCAGGGTCTTCGGTGGGTTCTCCTGGCTCTGACTTGGGTGGTACCACCCCCAACTAAGAATTCTCTTTTCTTTATTTCTTTCCCCCCCGCCTCACTAAATTAAATAATAAAGGAACTCTGTCTATCTCTATTTCCCTGTAGCCAAGTCTGAACCTCGGCAGATCCTGGAAGCCAACCAGGTACGTGGAAAGAGGAAAACGTGAGAGCCAAAGAAAACGAAGCCATGCCTGGGAGGCCAGACGGAGGCCGGAGGCAGGGCTCTGCAGGAGGCCCCGACCGAGGACCGAAGGGGTCTGTCTGGCTTCAGAGCAGTGGGGAAAGTGGGCCGGGGGCAGGTCCCCACAGTGGGCTGCCGGGGCTCAGAGCCAGAACGCAGGCAGCCAGAGCATGAGTGACCCTTCTAAATGGAGCTTCCTAAGGCTTCTTGAGGGTCCCACAGAGAGCAGGAGGTCTCCAGGCTTGGAGGAGGGCAGGAGGGAGAGGCAGGTGGGTGGACCTGGTGGGATGAGGGATCTTGTCTTGAGACTGCTCCCAGTCTGATCCCCCTGCCTCTGCCCACTCTAGCCCCCAGCTCCTTTCTTCTGCCTCCCTGACTCCCATCTGCTCGTGCCTGGCAGGGTTTCCCACTCCTAGCATTGGGCCTGGGTCCCAAGCAGGAAAATACGGTAGTAGACGCGGGAGGAAGGAGCAGAGTCTCTGTCCTCTGGACTTTCCCTGAAAAGAAGACACACGCTCACAGCTTTGCTCCCTTAGCAGCTGCTCTTGTTCATCCCTCTATTTCTGGGCTGTCTGGGAACCTGAGACACCACAAAGGCAAAGCCCTCTAACCCTTTGCTGTGTGTACAGCAGGTCCCCTCAGACCCATCTCCCCCATCACAGCCAGAGTCTCTTCCTCCATTCAACCCCCCCGCCCTGCCTCACACTATAGTTCACCCATGTTTGTCCTCAGCTCTCAAGAGAGTCCAGGAACCCAAGATGGCCCCAAACTCCTGCCTGCTTGCTGATGGGGCCCCTCCTATCACTCCCATTCCGCATCCTGAAAACCCCACCTTCCCTGTGTTCTTGTACCTACTTTGCCCCACTAGTCATTTACTGAATGTTCTACACTCTCCCTGCCCCATTCCGGCTGCCCCCCTGTGCCAGGACAGTACCCAAGGAGCACCTGGTTCCTGCCTCTGATCCCAGCACCAAGGACAGCGCCTGGCACAGAGAAGATGCCAATAAAGTAATGATGAGCGGATGAGTCTCAGACTCTGCCCTGGTTCCCCTCCGCCCAGGCTAGACACTTCTGACTGGGGTAGGCTTCTCTACCATTCTCACATGGTATTGAACTAGCCTGACCACGGAGGTATTAATATCTTCATGGATGTGATTTTCCGTCCCTGTGTTTGTTTCCGTCCCAGGGCTTTCTCCCAGTCAAGCTTGACTGTGAGATGAGTAGAAAGAGAGAAGTCAACTCCGCTGCATAGATCTTGAGGGGATGGAAGAAGGGATGAGTTTAGATAAAATGTCTGAGATTAGGAGAGAAAGGGGGACAGGAGGAGAGGAGTGGGGCCCAGACAGGAAGATACTACACGGGGAGGCACCATGGAGCCAGAGGTGGGACTGGCACCTGGAAAGACCTGGTCCCTCTGCAGTAGGCATCATTCATGGTCAACACAAAGCCGCCATGCAGGGAGCATTCCGTGCAACCCCAAGCTTCCTGACACTGGAGAGAGCCCCCAGGGCACCCTCCCTGATGTCTACCCAGCATCTACTACAGGTAGCAGCCATAATTCTACTCACTGACCATAAAAAAGAGAAGCCTCCCTCTGTGCTCTATGTCCCTCAGTCCCCTTTCAGCTCATTCAGAGTGGACCCTCACCATCACTGCCAATATCTCAGGGATGTGGGGCTTAAAAGGAGAAGACGGGGACAGGAGGCCAGGGAAGGAAAAATTCCCCAATTTCCCCAATTCCATTTCACATTTGATAAAACAGAGACTGCCAGAACATTCTTCCAAGCAGGACAGCAGCAAATAACATATATTCTGGTTATCCTCCTCTCTCTCTTTGGCACCAGGCCAGGATCCTTGAGCCAATTAGCACACTCCATGGCACTTTGTAGGTACTACATAAACTACAGGTAGGTGTTCTCCTCTCTCTTACTAATAGAACCTCAGATCTGCTCATGGAAGCAATTAAAATATTCATTCATTGGTTCATTAAAAATATTCAGCTTCCTAAAATCCCCAGCAGGTACAGCAACATTAAGACAGTGTCCAGATAATAAATTAGAAATGGGACAATAAGATGTAATACATAGTGGGAAGGGATTCTGGGAAAGACTGTTAAAGGGACAAACTAACTGATATATTTCTTTTCAGTCTTTGCCCTTTATTCTTTGCCTTTAATCCATATTCCTGTCTGAACATGGACATGATGTTTAGAGGTACTGGAACCAGTTTGCAATGAGGACAAATTTCATACACTACACGGTGGTAGGTAAATCAGGAGCCTATAATGACATTGTAGAGGTCAGACTATGCCACCACTGAATTGCCTGTCTTCAGACTGCTTGGCACTGGGTGTATTAGTTAACAATTGTCTCAGCGGTGCTGCATAATAAATCATCCCAAAAGTCAATAGCTTAAAGCAACAATCATTTATTCTCACTCATGCATCTGAGAATCAACTAGTCTTGGCCCCAAGCTTCAGACAGTTCTTCTCCATATGCCTCAAATTCCCCTAGGACTAGCACCTATCCAAAGCATGTACTTCCCATAATGATAGAATCCCAAGAGGGTAAGATTACTTGTGCAAGTACTTTTCAAGTGCCTGCTTATACAGGTTGAACATCACTAGTAAAAACATCTGATCTAAAAATTTTTTTTTTTAAATATCTGATCCAAAATCCAAAACTTTGTCTAACAACATGATGACACAAGTGAAAAGTTTAACATTATGACACTTTGTTTCATGCACAAAGTTATTTAAAATACTGTATAAAATTACTTCCAGGCTATGTGTGTATGTTGTGTATAAAATATAAATGTACTTTGTATTTACACTTGGATTCCAGCTCCAAGGTAGCTTATTAGGTATTTGCAAATTTTCAAAGTTAAAAAAAAAAATCCCAAATCCAAAACTCTCTTGGTTCCAAGCATCTTAGATAAGAGATACTCAACCTGTATCCCATCTTCTGGCATCCCATGAGTCAATGAGACAAACCCAGACAATTGAGTGTTGGCAAAGTATATTCTACCTTTGGGGGGTGGGGAGGAAACACAAACTCACATGGCAAGGGTCCAGAAAGGAGTGAAGAACTGGGGCCAATTATTAGGAAATACCTGCTGAATAAATAAGTGTTTATTCACTTTTGTTTTTGTTCATTTTGAGCCTTTGCAGTAACTGATATGAAACAAGCTTTATTACTCTGCAGATTGCAAAAACTTTGGTCCAAGAAGGTCAAGTAATACATCTCTTGTGAAAAGATAGGGCTGGGACTAATCCCTGGTTCTGGCCTCCAAAAGCCTCTCCTCATTCATTATGTCACATGTCCTTACTTCGGAGTCTTCTGGGAAAGAGTGAGTGTCTGACTTGGGAAATCAATACTGGCACTGGACAGCATGTCAGCTTGGTATCTTGTCTGGGTGTCCAGGCTTCAGGCTGAGTAGATTCCAAAGTAGGGGTATAAGGTGGGTAATTGAAGGCTCTGAGAATCCAGGTTGTGCCAGCTGCAAACCACAGAAACTTTGGTTGATTAAAGAAGAGAAAGGCTATTCAATTTCCCCCAGAATTGCACAGAAGGCTAGAAAGACAGGCTGAGAAGACAGATGGGAGCAGGGAAGGCTGAAAAGCCAGATATCTCATAATATATGCACAGACATCCCAGAGCATGCTACAGGAGGGTCCCTTAGACCTACAAGCCCTGAGCACCACAGTGGGCCCAGCAGGTGCTGCTGCCACCCCTCAAAACACAAGGCTGCTACTGCGGCCACCACCAGAATCGTTCCTCCTTGTCCTGGCTTAAAGTCCAAGCAGGTGTCTTCAGCCCTGATCAAGAAGCCCAAGTCCCAAGTGCCCGAAGGAAGCATCTGGCTTCAGCATCTACCGCAAGTGGAAAATGGGATCTGTCTTGCTCCAGGATTCCTTTAGTTAGGTATTTCCCCCAAGCTGGGAAAAGGGCTCTGAGACTAGAAAGCAACATCAAAACAAGAATGTTAGCCCTCCACAAGTTCCCTCAGCAATCAACAGTAAGCATGTGAAGGAAAGGGAGCCTGTTCTCTCGATTCCCACACTCATTCCCAGGTCTGGGGGTGTGGGCAGTGGTAAAGCATTGGTGGGCAGAGCTGGAGCCTGCACACCTGCCCTTTGGTCCCTGCCTCTGCCACACATGGTTCTCTGATGCTCTTTCTCAAGGATCTGCAGGCTCAAGAAAGAAAAGTCTCACCCCCAGGAAACTTTTGGAGAACAGCACAGGGCAAGTGATGGGTGTCAGCCTTTAAGAAATATGTCTCAGAGAAGAGACTGGGAATGTCAGGGAAGGCTTAGCTGAGCTGGGCCTTGAAAGAAGATGAATGTTTCAGGATGGGAGATAAAGAAGGGCATTTTGCTGTGAATGGGGTGTGGGAAAAGGACCTCTGTCTCTTCTCCATCTCTTATGGAGATATGCCAGTAGATTTCTAGGCTGGCCAGCTTTTCCTGGGAATGAGGAGTAAGGCAGGGTAGAGGTGGACTGTGTGTAGACTTGTGCCCAGCTCATGAAGTTTACCCAATAGACAGTGGGAAAAGCATGGAGTTCATATCCTGTTTCTGCTCCTTCTGGATTTGAGCAACTTAATTCATATTTCTGAGCCTCAAAAATCCCCATTTTAAAGTAAACATAAATGTAACACCTCCCTTGTAGGTCTGCTGGAAGGGCATAGTAAGGTAATAATGGAAAGCATTTAAAGCATCGTCTGACACAAGAAAGCACTGGATAAGGCTTATCGATGCTGCTGCTGCTAGTGGTAACAACAACATCAAAAAAAAAAAAAAAAAAAACATGTGCTGGGAGAGCACGGAGGTGCACACCTGTAATCCCAGCATCTCAGGAGGCTGAGGCAGGAGACTCACAAGTTTGAGGTCAGCCTCAGCAACTTAGTGAGGCCTATAACAACTTAGAAATATTCAAAATATTTTAAAAATGAAAAGGGCTGGGGATGTGGCTCGGTGGTTAAGCCCTGCTGGGTTCATCATCAGTACCAAAAAAAAAAAAAAAAGATGTGATGAAGGTACAAGTATATAGGAGGCACCTGCTAAATGTTTGCTCCTTTCCAGATTCCAGTGGCATCTCTCCCACTCCAGGTGCAGTGTCCTCAGGGTACCACTCCTCATGGATGGGGTGCAGGATCCTCAGGACCTGGGAGGGCACTGCCCATGCCTTAGTCTCTCCCTCATTCACCTCCATAACCCCTGCCCCAGGGAGAAGGGGACAGGGAGTTCCACGGCTGAAATGGGAGGCTTGAAGCTTCTTGGAGTTGGCTGGTCCTGCCCTGAGCCCGAGAGGCCTCCTGCTCTGACACCCCCAGGCAGGCGCAGCACACACCCCAAGTTCCTGGGGTCAGGATGTGGACACTTGGCATCCTCCCGGATGCGCAGATCCAGGCCTTGGCTGCCCCCTCTCTTCTCCCAACCAACCGACTGAGCAGCCCCGGGACAGGTCCCGCCTCCAGCTGCCGGGCCCCCCCCCCCCCCCCCCCGCACCCGCTCCCCGCGGTCCCCAGCACAGAAGCCCTGTCAGGGATCACTGCAAAGCACCACGTGGAGATCTAATCTGGGGCGGGGGCGCCGAGCTGAGGCGGGGTGGAAGGGGTCGACGAGAGGAGGAAATTAATGATTAAATAATGGGTTCCAAATGCAGCGGCTCCGAGTGAAATCCCCAGCCGCAAGCCGGCGGGCTGCACGCTCTCGGCTCGGCTCCAGGAGCCCGAGGAGGCCCAAGTAGGCGGCGGAGATGCTGGTGGCGGCGGGCGGGCGGGCGGCTCCCCCCAGGCCTGATCTCTAACGGTCCCAGCCCCACGCGGGGTCAGCGGGGTGTCTGGGGGGCCCTGGTGATTCCTGATGACAGGTGGGAGCCCTGCCACTTGCAGCGTGGCGGCCAAGCAGGGACCCACAGGGGAGAGGAAGTCTTGGCTGGCAGCTGGGCCAGGGCTGCAGCCGCTCCTGCCTGGCACCCCCGCCCCTTCCATTGCATTCCATCACTTGATCCTGGGCTACCCTGAGCCTTGAGGAAGCCCCCGCAATGAATCTGAGGACAGGGGAAGGATGCCCCAGCCACGACCACCCCTTCTTCCCTAAATCTCCCTCCATGATTATCCTCCCCTTCCTCTGCCCAACTAGGAGTCTTCTCCTTGTGTAGGGAGAGACAGTCCCCTACACTGACACTTCCTTCTCACTGTGCCCCGGTTGCCCTCCAACAGGGAGGACTGGGATTCCTCTATAGCATTCCCCTGGGAGCCAGGACTGTTGTGTGGGTGTTTTTTTCCTCTGCCTGGTAGGGAAGGTGCTGAGCCAGCACTGACTATATGGTTTTCTACTAGAGAACAGCTGCCTGGGCCTGCAGCTCACCTCCTGCCAGTGGGGGAGGGCCCAGGCCTGGGAAGCCCAGGACAAGCATCTTGGCCCTATTGCTCCTTTCCTCCTCCTCTGGAGCCCTGCTTGGAGCCTGAAATTTTCCACAGTGAACCTTTGGCTGTGCATGCTGGAACTTTTGCAATTTCCTGACTTGAAAACTGCTCCCCCACCCCTCCACCCTCCATCACATCCCCGTAGGTCTTCGGGGGGTGGTCACCTCACCAGGGCCTCAGAGCCCAGACTGTTGGGCGCAGACCCGTAGGTCTTCTGCTGTGACATTGAAAAGTGTACTCTGGCTGGAAGCTCCTGCACCGTGGTCTGCCATGGCCTGTCTCGCCTAGGGCCTTCCAGGAGAAGGAAGGCGTGAAGGCCCAGGAGAGTGGGGATCAGGGGACAAGAAGGAAATCAGTCTCCAGGTCAGTTGGATGGAAGGATGGAAATGGAATTTCTGCGCCTAAATCCAACCATGCAAAAGAGATTTTATTCTGGAGTTTGGGGCCATTGGTTCCTCCAAGTCTAGGCAAGAAGTATCTGGGCCTGAGGAGGTGACACCCATAACCTTGAGGGGTATGGGCTTTGGAGCCTGGGATCAGGCCTGCACTAGGGTTAGACTGGAAGCCAAGGTACCCAACCTTGCTCCCAGCAGTATCTATACAGCTCATATGGTCACAAGTGGTTCCATCTGCTTTGGAATGCTGCTTGCAACGGTTGCCAAGTAGACCCCTTTCTGCAGGAGCCTGCAGGTAGGAACCCAGAGGGAGCCTTCTTACAGATCTTGCCCAGCAACATAGGGCGCTGTCATTTTTCCATTCCTGGGCTCTTCCGGGTGCTTTCTGTATGTCTGGGGATCAGTAACCCAGACCCAGCCAAAGCTGTGGATATTGTGTCACACCCTGTCCAGCTCTGGGGCACAAATCTTGGGTCACTTTTATGGACTTCCATTCTCTATTACTCGGCAAAGTCCAGCCAATAAATAGCAGGCCAAATAAGCCTGAGGCCTTCCTTTCCTCGGGTCCCCCACACTGCCCCATCCAAGATCCACACACCGTCCGGGATTGCGCGTGCAGAAGAATTTTAATAAAAATAAGCAATTCAGAAGGTCTGGCGGGGCAGGCAGGCTGGCCTTGTAGATTTGGTGCTATTCCTGGCCAGGGAGGCCGGGAGGCTCTCCTAGGGGTAAGCTCTCCCAAGACAAATAGAGCAACAAGCCGGCTTTGTCTTCTCCCTTTGATGGTGGAGCGTCCAAGCTGGGAACTGACCACACAGGATGAAGAGAAGGGTCTAGAAAAGAGGAGGCACCAGGCGGTGGGGGGTCAGGGCTGACAATGGTAGGTGTTGGGAACTATGGTCTTGTGGGAAGCTCCCTGAGGAAGGGTATTTAGGGGAGGTAATGTAAGATTAAGGGGCGGAGATTTTCATTGGCTTTGCCACCTGCCTGGCCTTAAGTTGTCACCTCAGTCAGAACCACCTCTCACTCCCAGACACACAGCTCAGTTGGGTGCCTGCTGTCCCCAACATGAAAATCAGTCATCACAAAGGGTCCCAAGCCACGGACACAGATGAGGCAAAAACAAAAATCAAAAAAAAAAAAAAAAAAAAACAAACTGAAAATTTTTAATCCCTTGGTTCTGGGGAGATGGATATTTTCCAAAAGGAATTTAATTAAAGACAGAAAAAGACCAATATAAACCCCAAAATCACACACACATGTGAAAAGAGCCCTGAGAGCCCTGGAGTCCTGGCCTAAGACAAGGGAAACAGGCACGGGGCCCCAGGGCCCCCAGTAGTGGGCCTGTGGGGGGGCAGCCTTGTCTGCAGCCAGTCCAGAAGGCCCTGGGGGGCTCTCCCACCTCCTCAATGGTGAGCCTGGTGGACTAGTGGCCCCAGTCGGAGAAGCTCAGCTAGTGACAGCTACGTGTTGATCATGCAGACCCCCGGGGACAGATTTTGGGCTGTGCACCTTGGACATGGGCTTTCACTGACCAGTTGCAGGATGGCAAAGGCTAGTATTCCCTGGTACAGAGTAAATCTCAGGTCATAAACTCCGCCTGTTATGGAGAGGTATGTGATCCTTCTCTTGGGCAGGTCTCTCTTAAAATTTTCTTAGTCCAAATCATTCTAGTGCATGTGGTCAGCAACCCCTGCCACACACACACACACACACACACACACGTGTGCAGCCAGATCTCGCCACAGCAAGGCTTTGGTCACACCTTGGTCTCCTCCTAAAAGCTCCCCTGAGCCCCCCTTTCTGACCTGAGCCTTGTCTTCTCAGACAGTGACATTGTGGCTTGTCTCTTTGCAGAGCTCTGACATCCTTCCTCCCTTAGCCTGTGGCTTGGCTCAGGCTGGTAGCTTGATCTCCCTGTTACCATGATCCATGATCTGCAAGGCTGCAGTGCTTGCTGCTGCTGCTGCCCTGGGGACATGCCTGCCTTAATTCAGCAGGACTCTGGGCCTCCCATCTGAATGCAGTGCCTACCAGACAGCTCCAGGTTTACCAGGGCACAAAAGTAGAACTGAATGAGTGGATGAGTGGTGAATGTGAACTTCTACTTAGATTCCATCGACCAAAGCCTTTTCTAAATGCCCACTCAGAGCCCCTCATTCCATAATAACCCCTTCTTCATAACCCTTATTATATACTTATTGCTTTGTAGTCCAATATGGATTCTCTCCAGGCTTTCTTTGTCTACCTTTGTATCCTCCTACCATTTAGAAGCATGTCTGGCACATAGTAGATGCTCGATAAGTGTGTGTGAAATTAGGGACTGAGAAGTAACTTTGTTTTTTTCTCAACCTGGGCTGTGACCCTCTCTTTACATCTTGGGTCCATGCCTCTCACATCTAAGTGTAAGCTCCTTGTCTTCCCTTCCATCAGAGTCACTCAAGATTCCCCTCATAGCATTTCTGTTAAGATTTTAGGGCAAAAAGAGCTTCTGTTCCCTTTTAGGCTATGGGCTTCTCAAGAGCAGTGGCCTTCGTTTTATTTTTGGGTCCCATGTCATAACATTGTTCCTGGCACTCAACCCATAACTGTTATAGGAAAAAATAGAGGAAGACCCATTAAATGCCTGACAATTTTTCTCAGAGCTTTCAGAAATCTCACTGGCTCTGTAATGGTAGCTATCCATCTGAATTCCCCTCACTTCACTTTTCTTGCTGATCAGAATTAAGCCTAAGAAAGGATTCCATTTCCCCTAAATGCTTTATCAACTTCTGGAATATGACCCTTCTTTGTCCACTTTCCATCCCTCCCACAGAAGGCATGTTGTGGTCAGCTTGGTATCAGTCAGGTTAGGCCATGTTATGATACAGTAACAAAAATCCTCAAGCCTTAGTGACGTCACATAACAATGGACAGGAAGACTGTCCAGCAGGGTCTTCTGTGTGATGTCTGAATGTTACTCCTCTTTATCAGCGGGTGGTCCCATGGCTGCCAACAAGTGAAGAGAGCTCTAGAGATGGAGAGTTGAGTGTGGTCAATTAAATTTTTCCACCAGGTAAGGTGTGGACCACTCAGTTGGCCAAAGCAAGTCATATGACTCTTTTAATTTCTAGAGGGTGAGAAAGTACCATCTTCTCATGAACCTAGGAGAAGAGGAGAACCAGATACTGGGGAAATGTAGTAGTCCTTGTCCCACTGGAATCAGGGGCCAGCCCAGGCCTGCCGAGGCTGGTGGAAGTTCTCTGTGCAACTGAGGAGAGCATGAGAAACAGAACAACGAGAAAACTCCACCCTGGATCTTTCACTCATTGAAATTACCATACCAGTCACTTTCTGTGACCTTTTTGCTAGGAACTCTGCCAGGAGCCCTGAATAATCACAGCTTCATGGTCTCCATCAGGGGAACATCTCTCTGGCCAGTGGTTTTCAAATCAGGTCTCTCAGATTGGAGCCTGGGACCCGGGGCCTGAACTTCTACCCCCTGGGGCCTCCTTGTCCAGGCTTTGTCTCTGCTGAGAGATGCTCCTGGGAAGAGTGGGTTTAAGCAGATGGTATGCTGGCCTGGTCACTGGTCACCTACCACAGCTTCATTCCTGCTGTGGCCTTCCCCAGCCTCAGCCTCTTCCCTCCCCACTCTCCCTTCCCTGTTACCCTCTCGTCTAATGGACAGTACTGGTATATACAAGTACTCAATTAATACTTGCTGAGTAAATAAATGAGCCATTGGCATCGCATATGAGTGAAGTGAGGACTGGATTGCCCAGGTAGCCTACACGGTGAGCGAATGTCAAAATGTCAAGGCTCAGACTTGATCTTGGTTCTCCTGAAAGTCCCCTGTTCTCTCCACTACCATATCACCACTACCACCATGTCCTTTATGCCACCATGGCTGCCATCACCAACAAGAGATGGGTGGTGGGGCACCAGTGAGGAAGAGGCCACAGAGAGAATTCTGTCATCTTCCTTGCTGTCCCAACCTTCCAGAATTCTCCCTGAGTCCCACACCCCCACCTCACCTCGCAGCACACAGGCCTTAGGGGAAGAGTCCCCCTTTGGCACGCTGCCCCTTACGTCTTCACACCAACCTTCCCTATTATTCTGGGTCCTACGCAAGACCCACCTGCTCCAGGAAGCCTTCAGCTTGGGAGCTCTGTACACTCTCTCTCCTTCCCTGAAGACTGAGTTTCCAAGCATAGGGCCCATTCCTTTGTACTTCCCAGGATGGTCCCTGCTGTGTGTGAGGCACTGTGTGGGTGCCAGCGACACCTCAGAGAATAAGACAATGTCTTCACCCTCATGGAAAGTAGATGCTAGTGAAGGCAGTCAGTTGGTAAAGAAGTAAACAATGTAATTCCTGGAGGTGACAGAGGACAAAGTGGAGCTGGGAGGACCTGATAGACTCAGGATCCCTGGGAGGAGATGGCATCATGACAGAGACCTAAAGGATGGGAGGGGCTGGTGTGGCCTGGGCTGAGAACAGGAGAGGGGAGATGAGCTTGGCCAGAAGCTCCATGGGGATCCCAGGCCTGTGCTGAAGGGACAGAGGGAAAGGACCAGAATGAGTCAGGGACAACTCAGAGCTGACGGCCAGGGCAATACCAGAGCAGAGTTCTGGGAAGTATCTGACCTAAGGGTCAGGACATTGGGGAGTCCAGGCCCTGGAGGGGGCCCCTAGCCTCTGAGGAGGGGCACTGGTTCACCAAGAGCAGGTGGACTCCATAGATGGATGAACAAGTGATGGTAGGTACCTGGGGCATTGGGGTTCTGGCTGCCGCTGGCCCAGGGGAAACTTTGGGCACTCCAGTAGTGAAGTGGGGCCTAAGCGAGTGTGCCAAGGTTGTGACAATATTCTAGTTAACTGCTTGCTCTTCTCCCACTCAACAGCCTCAGCTAGGCCTTTGGGAACCACTTCCCATCCCCACTCATCAGCAGCCCCTCCACAGGCTGGGCCCACACCACTAAGGACTCTACTCTCTCCAGCACCTCCTCTCTCTTATGGGTGTTCTCCTGCTCACGTGGCTTCAATTATGCACACACATGCACACACAGGTGCACACACATGCACACACACACAGGCACCACCCCCAGTGAGAGTCCAGCACCTGCCTTTTGACAGATGGGAATCACCACAGACGGGCCCTTACTTCCTTCTCTGTGGTCTCTGAAACCTTTCATTAAACCATGTCCCCTCATCCTCCCGGGTAGGCAGGGACGCCACCAGGGCTAAGGTAAAACCCTGTCCAGTCTAGTGAAGCATCTGACAGGAGAGCCAGCAGCCCATCAAGAGTGCACAGAGAGGAACACAGATTCCACATGTCCTAGAAGCAGACCCTGAGGAAAGGATTTGAGTGAAGTAGTTTCTTTGAAAGGGGTTTCCAAGAATCACCAGCTCTGACCAGGGGACCTACATCAGGGAAGGGAGGTTAGTCAACAGATGCCCCAGCAAAACAGCCACCACTCCAGGCAGCTGGAGTTTCATTCCACTGGGGATTTTCTGGGGGCCAGTAGAAGACACTCAGTCATTTCACCCAGCAGTGAGGGAGCTGGGTAGGTCTTGGTCCAAGTTGCTTTCAGACAGCACTGACATCCCTATCCTTCTATCCTGGTGCAAGAGGACAAAGAATCTTAGCTGGAAAACAAAATGGTGCTGGTAGTTGGAAGCCAAGGCCAAATGCTCTGACCTGGAAAGGCAATGGATATGGGCCCTGGCAAAATCTGTTAGGAAGTGCAAAGGGGTTTGTTTAAAGGAGGCAGAAGTCAGGAAATGTCTCTCAGACCTTTAACTCCTCCTTTTTTTGAGAAGAATCTTGAAGAATTTGAAAACTAGAAATGAGTAGGAATAAGCAAGGAGAGGCTTTCAAGAAAAACAAGACACAAGAGCAAGATCATGGAAGTGAGACCACAGGAACATGGGAGCCTGGGAGTGAATCACGGGCTGAGAGACTTTGTTAGGCCACCCCACGGCAGGTGTAAGAAAACGAGAGCTCTGTGCATGGATGGGAGATGATGGGGTATTGTCTGTGATGGGACTGAGGGGGATTTTACGGGAAGGAGATGAGTGCGGATGTGGATACATTGAATTTGAGTCCTCTGTGGTCATCTAGATGGGTGCCCTTAGGGGGTCTGAAGTTGGGGGTGACAGCCCCGAGCTAGAGGTGGAAATTAAAGAGTACCTGCGTAGAGCCACAGGATTGGTGAGACCACTCGGAAGAAAGGGGAGTCAAAGAAGAAGAGTCAAGGGAAGTGAGGAAACTAACCATACTTAAGATATGGGAAGGATGGAGAGAAGGAAAGGAAAGGAAAGAAGAAGATGAAGAACAGGCAGAATTTAAGAAGCCAAAGGAAGAAATTCCTAACAAAGGAGTCAAGGAGCCCAAGAAAATCCCGCAAAACCCAGGCGGAGGAGGACACCGGCTGCAGCAGTTCAGAGGTCCATCAATGACCAGAGCAGAGGTGATCTTGGGGTTTGCTGGGGGGAAGCTTGATAGCAAAGAGGTCCCAGTAGAGGTCATGGTCACTCATCTTTCAAATGCTTTTCTTCTACAATTAAATTAGGAATTAAGACATTAGCTGAGGGGAAGCACAGATGGTGTAATATATATATATATATATATATATATATATATACACACACAATATGGAAGGAGATAGGATTTTAAATAGATAAATACACATACATATGCATACACAATGAGAGAAAACCAAGACTGCGGCATTTATCAAATTTAGGATGAAGGTCTGTCTCCGCTACTAATTAACCACAGATCTGGAGGAAACTACTTAACCTATTAGAACCTTTGTTTCCTCATCTATAAAATGAGAAAAATAATCCACCTTTAGAGTTGTTCTGAGAATTAAATAAAATGATGCTTACACAGTGTCCATCAGACTGAATGCTGGATAAGATAACAAAATTATATTAACGTATTTTGAAAAGTCATCAGATTCCTCTCTATTGGTCTATTCTCCATCATGTAAAAGAAGTCTGGTGAGTTCCCATTTAGTAAGAGGTTATGTTTTAGATGATGCCTTGCTGTGTAGAGGTTTCTCAAACTCAGAAGTCAAGACTCTTGGGTGTTAGTGCCCATGCAAAAACAGAAGATCAGGCAAGGACTCCTGAAAGTCAAAGAGTTCAAATTTATCTCCCTTCATACTGTCAGAATCTTGACATATACCTTAGAGCAAGGATGGAATAGAATAAATTTAGCTACTTATTTTCTCTGTCTATGACATAAAGGTGGCAAAAAAAAATCCTCTGAGAATTTTAAACCATTCATTCCTCATGCAAGTTTGGGCTTCACGTTTATACTCATTACAGGAGCCTTATGAAAAGCAAGTTCATCTCAGTGCTGTCCCTAGCATGCCAGGAAAGAGCAAATGCACACAAAGAAAATTAAAGAACCCAAACCCAACCAAATAGCACCACATTTCAATAAATAAGGACCCAGGAAGATGAAACTCTGGATGAAAAAAATTCTGTCATGAATGAGAATTAGTGAACAAAATAAGCAGTTGGAGTAGACTCCAAAGAATTCAGATAATAGAACTCTCAGATACTATAAATTAAATGTTTTAAATATTAAAGACTAAATAAAAGAACTACAAAGACAATCTCTAAAAATACCTGGAAATTTTGAAAACAAAGCACAAAGAACTTTTAGAAACAAAAAATAGAATCATCGAAATTGAAAACTCAATAAACAGGCATACTAAAGACAGCTACCAAGAAAATTAGTAAACTGGAGATGTTCTGAGGATATTATCCAAATTGCAGGCCAGAACGAAAAAGAAATGGAAAGTACAAATGTGAGTTTTTAAAAAATGTGACAGACAGGCAGGTGTGGTGGTATATACCTGTAGTTCTAACTACTTGGAAGACTGAAGTGGGAGGGTAGCATGAGCCCAGGAGTTTGAGAACATGGGCAACACAGAAAGGCCCTGTCTCACAAAAACAACAACAACAACAACAACAAAATTAATTAAATATGAAACCACTAACATGAGCTGGGGTATGGGTCAGTGCTTCCCTAACATGCACAAGGCCCTGGATTTAATCCCAGTACCACAAAACAAATAAACAAAAGGAAGAAATGTGGCAGGTAGAAAGAGAAAAATAGATGTTACTAAAAGAGATTTCTGAGTGGAAGAACAGGGATGAGAGGAGGCAATGTTTAAAAAATAATGGCTGAAGCTAGGAGCAGTGGCATTGGCCTGTAATCCCAGCAGCTCCAGAGGCTGAGGCAAGAGGATCTCAAGTTCAAAGCCAGCCTCAGCAACTTAGTGAGGTTCTAAGCAACTTAGTGAGACCCTGTCTCTAAATAAAATACAAAATAGGGCTGGGATATGACTCAGTGGCTAAGTACTCCTGGGTTCTATCATGCAAAAAAAAGAATGGCTGAGAACTTGTCATGTTCTTGGTGAAAGACATGATCATTCACAATTCAAGAAATAGGAGTCTCAAACAGGAAAAATTAAAACAAATTCAGAGGCAGTGGTGCAAAACTGTAATTACAGTGACTTGGAGGTTGAAGCAGGAGGATCTCATGTTCAAGGCCAACCTGGGCCACTTATCTAGACCCTGACTTCTTATTTTATAAAAAATAAAAAGGGCTGGGGATGTAGCTCAGTGCTAGAGCATCCCTGGGTTCAATCCCCAGTACCACAAAAAATAAAAATAAAAAATATATAGAACAAATTGAAACCTAGATATTTCATAGTGAAATTGCAGAACCCAAAAGGCAAAGAGAAGATGCTAAAAGGAGCCAGAGTAAAAGGGTTACTCACAGAGAAACACCATTTAAATTGACAGCAGACTTTTCATCGGCAACCAACAGAGGTCTCGTGACAACTGGACCGTTTTCAAAGGGTGATTGAGAAGGGTGATTTCTATACCTATCTGAAGTATAATTGAGTAGAGAAAATGAAATAACAGTATTTCTATAAAACAGCAGGTCTACACTCCTCACAAGCCCTCATTTAAAAACTGTCTGCAGGGTGCCTCTCAGCAAGAAAGAAACTGTCCACAGAGGTTGGTAGTGGGATGTGAGAAACTATAGTAAGCAGATTAAATAGCATGTAAATAAATCTAAACAAGCATTGATTCTATTAAACAACCTTTCTCACCAGATATTACTTATGAGAGTAAAGTACTGGAAAATAACATGAAAGCATTTGAGGCTGCTCTTCCTTGTATTATTTAGAAAGAGAGTGGATACATTGAGAACTTCAGATATTGTTAAGTAGCAATGTAAAAAAATGTAAGTTCCCTTAAAAAAAAAAAGAAAGAAAGAAATTTCTGTCTTCCAACTAAGAGAGACATCATCAAATATTAAACCCTCCCATAATCCAAAAGAATACAGGAACAGAGTTTGGGGTTGTGGCTCAGTGGCAGAGCACTTGCTTCGCACATGTAATGCACTGGGTTCGATCCTCTGCACCACATAAAAATAAATAAACAAAATAAAGATATTGTGTCCATCTATAACTAAAAAAATTAAAAAAGAATAAAAGAAAAGAGAGGAGTAAAAAGAAAATAAGAAATGGGAAGTCTAAATTAAGATAATAGAAATAATCCGAATGAATGAGCAATCATAGTGAATGCAGTTAACTCAATTTGCCAGTTTAAAGAGTGAGTTTTTTTTCATATTGGATATTTAAAGATACAGCTAAGCTGTATTAAAGACACACTGTAACATAAGACACAGAAAGGTTAAAAGCAAAAATATTTTTCTGTGTGTCCTTTATTTTGGAATTTGGTGCAATATTTGTACACATCAGATTCATGTAAAGAAGACAAAGAAGAATAGAAGAAAAATGGAAGAAAAGGGACCAGGGGAGGGAAGGAGATTGGCTATCTGTAGAATTTTGACTATATGATGGATCATAACTGGTGAGTGTTAATGAATCAGTGTTGGCCTGAAGAAGGATTTTAGTGTTTAGTCTATACTAGCTCCTGCTTTGCCATTTTCATCCATAATTTTTTTTTGAGAGAGAGAGAATTTTTAATATTTATTTTTTAGTTTTTGGCGGACACAACATCTTTGTATGTGGTGCTGAGGATCAAACCCAGGCCGCACGCATGCCAGGTGAGCGCGCTACCGCTTGAGCCACATCCCAGCCCTCATCCATAATTTGGATGAAAACCACAGCTAGATGTTAATCAATTTAGCAAATGCTACAACTAACAACAGAAATAATTAATACACTATGTGGTAGAGTCAGGAGCCAATAATATCTTGATGGGATGATGAAAAATGTCGCCTCCCCCCAAAGTATCCAAGTCTAATCTTTGGTACTTGTTACTTTGTGTGGTTAAAGGGAGTTTGCAGACATGGTCATGTGAAGCATGCAAGAAAGGGAAATTATTTTAGACTATCTGGGGTCGGGAGGGGGTGGCAAATGTAATCACAAGAATCCTTTGAAGGGCCAGCCCAGGAGATTTGATGATGGGAGCAGAGTTGGAGAGGGGTTTGAAGATGTGAGACTATATGTGAAGGAAGGGGCTACAAGCCATTGAATGTAGGCAACTTATAGAAAGTGGACAAAGCAAGGATATCGATTCTCTCCTAGAGCCTCTTAAGGAACAGAGCCCTGGCCATACTAGCCTAGTGAAACCCATTTTGGAGCTCTGATCTCCAGAGATATAAGGTAATGAATCTGTGTTGTTTTTAGACCACTGGGCTTGTGATAATTTGTCACAGTGACTATAGGAGACTAATATACTGGCTGAGATTATAAAGTGACTCTATCGAAATAAAGTATTTATAAATATAGGCTTAGTGCAAAATCCTATATTCATTTGCAAGAAAACAACCTCCTGGATATGGGAAACTAAGGTTCAAAGGGCATAAGAATTTTAATAAACTACAAGTTTAGTAGAAAACAAACGTGGAGACACAAAATATGTGCCTTTTTAGAACGGAAAAAATGTGCAAGTCATTGTTGGGTAAGGTCCCCATTTCTGATGTATGTTCACTTGTGGGTTGAACACTTTAAACAGGATGTTGACAAATAGAAGAGACATCCAGTGGAGGAGGGATCGGAAGGTCATGTTTGAAAAGGACAATCCTGGGTATGAACATTCCATTGAAAGAAGAGAAAATCTAAGAAGATAGGCCATTTTCTTAAGCAATAAAACTTGTTCTGTGTGATCCTTAAGGTTGGACCAGAAGCCAAGGAGATGTATTTCAATTCCACTTGAAGAAGAAATCCCCCCTCCAGTGGTCCTGAGATTGGACGATTTCTTTGGGATTCCTGCCCCTAGATGTATCTGAACATAACCTAGAGGTGTCTTTTAATATCTCCTGGAAATATTATTTTGGAAAGGAGAGAGATGATTCTACTTTCCCATTCGGTCATCTCACCTCTATCCAAGTCACCACTGAAGAAAGAAACCTGAACAGTGAGAAATCTGACTCCATGTTGGAAAGCTAAAAAATCCTGCTCGTAAAAGAAAAGAGTCCTTGCAGAAGTTCATCCCTACTCCCACCTCAAGGCTCCCAGCCACTCACCAAATGACAGAACAAAAACTTATTATTATATCAATAAATACTCCTCATAATCAATAGCACCTTAGATTTGAGGAAATATAGTATTTTCTGGATCTTGTGCCAGTTCTTAGGGGGAAAAAAATAGATCACTAAAAAGAGCTGCAATAATGCCGGGTGCAGTGGCACACACCTGTTATCCCAGTGGCTTGGGAGGCTGAAGCGGGTAGATGGAGAGTTCAAAGCCAGTCTCAGCAATTTAGCGAGGCTCTACGCAATTCAGTGAGACCCTGTCTCTAAATAAAATACAGAATGGTGCTGAGAATTGAGGATGTGGCTCAGTGGTTGAGTGCCTCTGAGCTCAATCCCTGGTCCTAAAAAAAATAAAATCAAAAAAAAAATTAGCTGCAATGTATGTTTCCCCACAGAGCCTAGATCCTATTGATCATGAGAATAAGGAAGCCCTCTCCCCCGACTCCTCCCTCCCTGGAGTACTCTATACCCAGTCCCTCAGGAACCCCAGTCCTGTTGGGGAGGCCTGGGGGAACTCCTTTCTCAAAGTTAGACACAGCTCTTGACCTCAGGGATGAATCAGGGCTCTGCCTTCCTCTTGCTGAGTCCCAGCTGTAAGTAACATCTGCATGCAGAGAGGTCAGATGAGGGACACAGATGGACGAGAGAGTGGACAGCCCAAGCAGGATCAGAATCACTTTCGGGTTCCAGAGAAGAGAGATCACGTGGGAGCAGAGGGGTTCTGAGCAGAGTGTGGGGGCTGGGGTGGAGTGGAGGAAGAACGCCTCCTTCCTGGAAGGGTCTAGAAGCCACAGATTCATGGATTCAGTCCTGTACATGGCACCCTCCACTCTTGCCAACTTTAAGGGAATTTCCATCTCTCGTTTGCCCCTCAGTTCACCCTCCACCTCTGCCCAGTCCCCAGGATGGGTGGGAAGGGAACTGTGGAAATTCCCTTTTTAGGAACATGAGAGTCACAGAGAGAACAAAACAAAGGGAATGCTAAGAACTGAAAAGGCTCCCTCAACTCCCCACCCCCACTTTCATCTTCAGCCAGGGCACCCTCTAAAAGGAAGAGGGACTCACCAGAGCCATCTGCAGGTGCTGCACTTTCCCAAGGCCTCCAGCTTAGTTTACCCTCCTCGAGTCTCCCAGCCAGCCCGTCCCACTGGGGAGTCAGAGACCCAGCCGACAGCTGGGTTGTGCAATCGGCAACCCAGATGTGGCTGGGACTCTGGCTTGTGGCAGCTGCCTCTGTCATCACCCAGGGTCTATGGCCTTCATTTCACCCTTGAGCTGTACTCTAGCAACATTCCTGTCCCCATCCCAGACAGGCCCCACCCCAGCCACCATTCTCCTCCAGCAGCTCCAGAGAACAATTGGTGGCCGAGGATCACAGGCCCAGCTCAGCCATAAGAAGCTATACTGCCCTGGGGAGGCCTTACCCCTGGGCCTCGGTAGGTCTGAGCTCAAGTGTGAGACTCAACTTCTCCACTGAATTTTCTCTTCATTCCTGAGGTCCTGGAGTTTAGCAATGCATTTATTGCTCCTCACAGGAACTGGATAAAATATAAAATCTCTTTTATTGTCCTTGGATATACTCCTCAGGGCAAGGTCACTTCCCATTCTGCAGCTACCATGACCACTGTTTCCATAAAGCCTTGAGTATGGTCCATCTTCAGGCAACGTCATTGATTCTTTGGCCTCAGAATTGGCAGTTGGTCAGATTTAACAATAATCTCAGCCTTCTCTCCTTCATACAGGGGTCTAGAAAAGCAGATGCCCTGTAATTATTTGCTAACTGGAAAAAAATGAAAGAAAGATTCACAGAGATGATGCATTACCCAGGTCACCACAGCAAAACAGTTTTTGTGGTGGTGATAAAGATGGCAGTAATTGTAATGGTAATAATTGTGGTGTTGGTAGTAGTAGTGGCAGTGGTAATAACAATGGCAATAGTGGTTTAGGTGGCAAAATGGTGGTGATGATGGTGGTGGTCATGGTGGTGATGATGGTGGTGGTTATGGTGGTGGTGGTGGTAACCATGATGGTAGTGATGACAATAGTGACAATGATATGGTACTGATGGTAGTGGTTGTAGTGAAGGTGGTGGCAGTGGTAATGGTCATGGTCATGGGACTATGTGGTAATGATAGTGATAATGACTCAGTGTGATAATGAACACAAATTCCCTACTCCAGCAATTCTCTTTAGGCACACATAGTTCATTCCAATAATTTTGACTCTAATTTTTCAACGGTTTGGAGTATGAGTGAGTCCTCACTCAAAACTTCATTTGGCAGCATTGAAAACTCACTGCTGTGGTGAGCAGATGGACAGATGGTACTTGCTGTTGTCCTTCTGGATGCCCTACAGCGTTTGTGCCCACATCATGCTTCCCAAGGGCTGCTCCAACCTATGACCCAGCACAACAGGAGTATTAACTTACCTGCTCTTGGAAATGAACGACCCTTCAACCAAGGCTCAGGGACTCCCCATCAGACTCCTCATCATAGTTGAAACTTTCTTAGAACTGCAGGGTCATCTCCAACTCTTCCTCCCTGACCCTCCTTCCTGCCCTCTCTCTTCCACAAGGGTCATACCTGCACGTCATCGGAAGGTTTTCCTGGCTTTCTCTGGCTCCCTCTTCTGTGTCCTTCACTGATATTTCCCTCAACAAATCTCTTCCAGGTCTACATGTGTTCTATGCTTTTCAAAAGAGTCCAACTAAGAAACCTGGGTGATCCTACTCTTCTGGTGAAGATAAAGGTAACACATTTTAACGCTAAAATTAATGTTCTTCTGTGACTTAAAAGCTGTCTCTGAGGACAATTCCAGGCAGGAATGTTGTATATGCTTTGATAAATGAAGTCAAGTTTGCCTCTGGATAATTAAATCCTTGCTAGGGACTTGAAAGATAATGGGGAGAGGAGGAGAAGAAGGTGGATGAGCCACAAGACAACCCCAGGACAGGAAGAAGCTTGATGCGTTCACACAATGGTGAGCAACCCAAAATGACCGGCATAGAGCAGGACTCGGAAAGGGAGAGAAGCTAAAGCTGAACAAGAGGAGGGCATTAGGTAAGGACCTTGAAGCCAGACAGAACATGAGTTTTGATGAGACAGGAGAAGTAACAGGGGAGACTCTTGAAGGATTGCAAAGTGGCAATACTGAGGGGCAGGTATGAAGGCGTTGAGGGAAGAGACCTTCTGGAGGTCACTGGGTCATCCAGACAAGTAACAGGGACAACTGGGATTGAAATGGCAGATACATCAAAATTGCAAAAGATGTATCGAGAAGGAAGGAACCTGTCTTCTTGTCTCACTGGTCATGAGAGTTCAGGGGAGATGGGGTCTGGAGAGAAGGCTGGTCCTGGTGCTTCTGACAGAAACCGGTGACTGAAGACAGAGTTCAGTTCTAGAGGGAAGGTCAGGAGCTGCTTTGGGTCCTGTTTTTTCCTAGTCGTCCTTTCCTGTCCACCTGGAACTTAAAAATGTGGGCCTAGAAGAGAGGCTTTAGGCTAGGACGTGGGATTAGAGAGCCAAGGAGAGAATGGGCGCCCCTCCAGGCGTGCCTGTGGGTGTGCTGCTGCAGATGCTTAAAATGGGGAAAGCAGAGGCAGCGGAACACCCACCCTGGTGGCAGGGAAGGAGGAAATAAAGCCAGCAGCAGAGAAGGAGTGAGCAGGGCGGGCAGATCCGCTCTGACCAGGGCCTAGGCAGCCACTTGCAATCCTGAGGGTTAGACCTAGTACCCCTTGTCCCTCCACAGCCTTCCAGCCTGATAGGTGCCCATGTGGACCCCGAGGAATTGACGACAAGCATCTGGGGGCTTCAAACGGACCTCACAGAAACTCTCCTCTAAGGTCATGCCAGAACCGAGTGGTGACATCCTGGCAGAGCTCAGGACTGCCGCGCCTGCCACAGGGACGGCCTCCCACAGGCTGCTCCTGTGGTCCAGGACACGTCGCTCTCCTGGGGTCAGCGCCGGGGCGGCAGCAGCCTCCGTGTGAGGTGGTGGGACTGGCATCTGCTTCCCTGGAACAGGGACTAGGAAAACAGATGACCTCAGGCTGAAAGCTCTTAGAATCGTTGCTCAGAAGAGGGCGGAAAAGATGAAGCTAAAAATACACGCGCAGACCCAAATTCCCTACCTCTCCAGAAAAAATGCCAGGCAGAGCGTCTTACAAATGTGTCTGACGCAGGTCCCTGGAATCGACTGTCCCTCACCAGCCTGTGATCACGCTCTTCCGCTTACGCACCTGCCCTCCACCCAGGCCTGACTCCTGTCTGTCTCCAGAGTGGGCTGGCCCCTTCCCGAACCCGGCTCCCGGCTGTTGCCTATGTTCATCTCTCTCCTGATGCACCCTCTCTTCTCCTCCTGTTGCCACCCTGTCCAGAACTCATCTCACAGAACCCCTCTGACCTCCTCTGGGGCTTCTAAGCACCTCTAGACAGAGAACTTGTGTCCCATTGAATGGTTTCTCTTTTCCTCAATGTGTGCAGGTTAGACTTAGCTCTTATTAGAACCTTAGCCATATTAGAATCTTCTTAAAAGGAAGCAATTCTGTATATTTTTTCTTCCAAAATTGGGCACATGGTAGGTACTTAATAAATTTTTCTTGTGCTCAGTTGAATAAATACAATGGCTGACTTCATTTGAGTTTACCCCACTTCTTAGACTGGAGAAAGAGGTGGTGAAAGGAGACTATGCAGAATGATTCTGCAAGGAGGAGGAGCCCCTGCTGCTGGTGTGTGTGTGGTGTGTGTGTGTGTGTGTGTGTGTGTGTGTGTGTGTATCCATGCCTAGCTTTATAGTCAACATATATGGATGTACTAAACCAGAGGAAAGAGCCAGAATGGTTGAGATTATTAAGCAATTTCTGGGATTCTCAAGATGGCCCCGACCACTGGAAGAGTTAATGTCCCCATCTTTTGTGCTACAGCTGCCAAGGCTTTGGCTGGAGATCAGGGAGCTCTGCTGGTTAAGATCCCCCATCAGCAGGCTTGATCAGTGACTACTGATGTGATTGACTGATGGGTGTTCTTTAGTTACTGACAGAGTCAGGGTGTGTCTAATGGCGGACCATTTCTTTACGTTGGCCTTTGCCCTTCTTCTAGTAAGCTCTCCTTTCCCTGCCTCTGTCCAGCTCCTACTTTGGGAGCCTCAGAACTGCAGAAGCCCTGGGTGAAGCATAGGATCTGACCCATAGTGGGACCTGAAAGTCACAGGCCAATAGAAGGAAGGGAGAGAGCCGAGGGGGAGGGTAGAAAATTCATCTTTAGAACTAAAATTTCTGGCAAAAGGATAGTGAAAAAGAAGGAGAAGGAGAAGGAAGAACGAATGTGTAGAATTTCTGTATCATATGAGTGTAAGTATAATACTCAGACAGCAGAGCGGCCACCAAAGACGCCAGCCTGACTGGGTTTAACAAAGTGACTGTAGATCATGATCAAAATAGTCAATACGCTGGAGAAGATACTGATCCCCACAGCTCAGAGAGACTCAGAGGGAATAATGTCCACCTAGCATCTCCCTAATTTAGGGAATGCCACAGAATGCTATCTTAGACATCCCCCTCATCTCCCTCCCATTCACCCCTTGAAAGAAGAGTAGCTCTGGTCAGAGTCGGACATTCCCCTCATCAGCTGCCCACCTTCTCTACGCTCTCACTTCCTGGGACTCAGTCCTCCCAGGCCGACCTGGCTGGCCTCCTGCCCTCTCTCACTTTTGTGCTATAACATCATGGCTCCCAGAGGCAAAAGCAACTGAGTCCTCCATAGCTTGCCTGTGGCTGGGTGGACAATGCATTTCCAGCTTGTAGATGGATGGTCCACCAGGACCAGCCACTGAGGTATGGGGGAGCTGGAAGCAGGAAGTGCCCCCGGGGCTTTCAGACGGGACCTCCTGTGCCAACCTAGCTTATGGGAGAAGCCACGCCTTGGGGAGATCAAGGGTGCTTCCAGAGATTAAGCTACTACTTTGTTTCCCTTTGGGATTTTATCATTATGCGTTTGACTCCCTTGGCAGGAGACCTGGAAGGACAGGAGGCGAGCAGTAGGATTCAGGGCCTACACCTCCCTGGAAGCCTTCGCAAGGAGCCTGGGTAGTGGGAACTCAGCAAAGATGCACAATATTCCATTCTCAAGGTCATGGTTTCTCCATGTCCATCCATTCTGTAAAATTAAGCCCACCACAAGGGAGTACCATGAGGTGGAAAGGCAAGTCTGAAGGGAAGAGATCTCAGACTTCCTCCCAGCTGCCCCTGTGGAAATCCTTCCCCCTCCTCCACAGCCTCAGTTTCCTCAAGTGCAGAACGAGACCCCGGAGGCCTTTTGCACCCTCTTCTGTGAAGCAGCTCTAGGAAGAGAATTTAGTTGGATACCTACAGTCTCGTGTGCAGGACGGAAGCCGACATGATCCAGGACTGTGGGACTTAGCAGTGGAATGGTGGATTCAAGAGGGAAGAACATGTGGGAACCAACTGGAGGAAAATGCAAGACAGACTTTGATTGAATGCCTGAGTGAGTGGATCAGACCAGCGGTGCCTGGCTGTGGGCTGGAACTCTTGCCAGGGATCTGTACATCCATATGCCCTACAAGCTTCCACCCAAGGCCAAATAAATAATACAACTTGCACGTATATGTGTGACAATTTTTCAAATCATCAATGTGGCTGTCACGAACGAAGCACAGATTATTTGAAAGTGGTCCTGGATGCAGACCACTCCGGGTTGCTATGCATTTTCTCAAACAGCAGATCTTATAAAGACAATGTTGTTTACAGTGAAATAAAATGATATCTGGGCTTTTCTTTAAAATACTCAGGGGAAAAAAAGGCAGGGGGTAGATGAAACTAAGAGAGAATGTTAATAATTACTGAAGCTGGATGATGAGTATATGGGGGATTATTATACTGTTGTCTCAACTTTTGTATGTTTGAAATTTTCCGTAATAAAATGTTTTTTTTTTTCTTCTTAAAGTATCAATGCTCTTATGTGGTCATTCATGAAATCTTCCAACATTAAAAAAGGGATTCTTTGTGAAAAGCTGTTCACAATACATTGTTGAGTGGAGGGGAAAAAAGCAGTTATAAAGCCATATGTAAGTATGCCTTCAATTCTTTTCCTTTAAAAAATGTGTACATGTGTGTGTGTGTGTGTGTGTGTATAAAGGCCTTCCTTTAAGTTCTCAGAAAAATGTGAATGGTGTTAAGTCCAGATAGAAGAAATAAGGCAGTTTTTATTTTCAACTTTTTAAAAACTCGGTCTTTCCATTGAACATGCTTTACTTTTGTAATTAGCCCCAAATAATATTTTAAAAGCTTTAAAACAGGTAGTCTCAGATTCAAAGAGATTGGGAAGTGCTTGTTTGGGTCCTTGCATGCTATAGGAATTCCGCTGGCCTTGGGACGCTGTCATGGCGGACAGCCTCATGTTAGATCTTAAGGATGGCCAGGATTTAGAAATCACAAGATGGGTGGGAAGGCATTCCGGGCAACACAAAAATAAATACATCCTGGGAAGAATGGTCTTCCCAGAGCAGGGGTGAGCCCAGGGGCCAGGGGGCTGCAGGGGGTTGTGGAGCAGAGATGGAGGGGTTGGGTGGGGCAAGGTCTTGAAGGGCCATGGGGTTCTGGGAAAAGAGGAGCCTGAATGTCTGGCTAAAAATTGTCCTGGGTATGTGTGTGAGTGTGCACGCGCGTCTTCACTGTGGCATTCAGAACAAGGGATAATTGGAAAAACATGACCAATGCTGAGCCACACGCATTTGGGGACATGTGGCTCGGGTTCTGGGATTGTTTGTCATTCCTTATTTCAGGAAAGCAAGAAGACAAAAGATGAAGCTTTGAAGGCAGGAAGATTCAGATGTCACCAAGGAGTCAACTTCGGGCCAAGACCGCCATCTATCAGCAGCCACCTCTCAGGACTGCCACCACCCCATGACAACACCACCGCTAGGCTGTCCATTTGCACAGCTCCAGCTGCCAGTCAGGACCAGGGCCCTCAGCAATAGGAGCTTTCGCACGCTGGGAGAGGGAACTCTGGCTCCTTCCCAAGGGTTTGCCGGAAGGGAGCCGGAGGGGCAGCGGGATGGAGAAGAAGAGGCCGCATTACAGGCAAACTGGAGACGACTTGGGAAACTCCCAGAAACCCCAGCACAAACAGCAGAGAGAGTCTGGGTGGTCCACAGAGGCCTAGATGACCCCAAGAAGGCAGGAATCACTGGCTTCCAGAAGGCAGGAAGTTGATGGCACTCGTCTCTGTACCTCTGTCCCTAACTGGCAACTAAAGCAGAGGCATTAGGGTGAGGGTGGGATGGGGGAGAGAATGGGGGACCTCAGAGGATGCAGATCTAGGCAGGTGGGAAACCTAGGAGATCTAGGCAGGTGGGAAAGCCATTCAAGCCTCCCTCTGCAAGATGGTGCAGAGCACAGTTGCTAACTTGGGTCAGATTTCCCTGAGACCCTGAGCTCATGGCTACCCCAGGTGACCTTGACTTCGCTGAGTGTGTTGAGCCTGGGGATTTTAAAGCTGGATGCGACATTACCCAACCTTACTCTGATCTCTTCCAGAACACTAAGCACAGTGCTTGGCTTTGAGTAGGGGCTCAACAAATGTGAGGTTCCCTTCCCACCCTGGGTTCCTGACTCCCCTCTTCCTGCTCACCCCTTCCTGGGAGGCCTGAGTGGCAGCCCTCACCAGGAAGGCAATAAGGTCCTCTTTGTTCTTCCAGCCAAGTCCCTTTGCCCCTTCACTCATCCAAAATAAGGGTGGACTTTCTCAAAATGTTTACTAGGGAACTAGCAACAAATAAGGCAAAACTGAAGACAAGTGACAGCGGTTCAGGAACTATTAGAGGATTCCAGAATTTATTAGCAATCTTGGGTCAATAAACCCAACTCTTCTCTCCCAGGATTTTTTTTTTTTTTGCGGGGGGGGGGGGTGCTCCCTATTTCTTACTCTTATTCTATTTTCCCATTCCTCATTCTCACGATTATATTTTGCTAATACTTTGTGAACATATGCCATGTGCCAAACCCTCTGCAATGTGATCATGTATTATTTTGTCAGGCTCAATCCATGTGTACATATACTCTTTTATCCTGCTCAGAGAGGCTAAATAATTCGCCCACAGTTACTCTTCTGGAAAATGGCAGGATAGGGAATTGAAACTAAGCTCTCTGATCTGATAACCTGCGTATTGATCGCCTTCCATCTCCCTCTTTGGGGCCATATGGCCATCCATCCACTCTTCTTTGTAAACAAGCAAGGCTGGGCCAAGGGCACACGTGAACCTTAGGACCCGTTTCTGGGCCAGGTCAAATTCATGCAGCATCTCTTGATGCTAGAGCTATGAAACCGTCTGCAATCTCGAGAAAAGAAAGGAGTGGAACTGTCTTGCATTTCCTTAACTTTTTTTTTCTTATGAACATCACAGGCACAGAGTTACAGTACTGCTAATTCTGCTTCATGGTGCACTATCGTAGTTCACATGCAGCCCTCCTATACTTCCCGTTTATATATGTGTTTATTTTTTTTAAAAAGCAAACAAGACCACCATCCATCTCAAAAAATAGAACATTACAGATAATTTACAATTCCCTGTATTCCCTCACCCATCCTTGATCCCTCCCCTTCAAGTAGCCACTATGCCAAATCATCACATTTCCTATTCCGTTGCTTTTTTAAAAGCGTAGGGCTTGCGTGCACATACACACACACACACACACACTCACACTCACACTTAATTCTTTTACAATTTTGTTTTCAAACTTTAGGATTATAGTTGAGATTTCTTTCTTTCTTTTCTTTTTTCTTTTTTTTTGTGAGTGTGTGTGTGTGTGTGTGTGTGGTTCTGGGGATCGAACTCAGGGCCTTGTGCATGCAAAGCAAAGCACTCTACCAACTGAGCTATATCCCCAGCCCTTCTTTTTTTAAATTTAATTCAAAACTTTGCTACCATGATTCATCCATGTTGAAGTAGATCCTTTCTTTTGTTTTTTTCTTTTATTTGATTCTCAGTTTAAATAAAAATGGATAGAGATTTTTGATTACTTTTGCATCTGATATATCATGCAAAATCTCTTGAATTTTCTTTTCTTCTTAAAAAATATTTCAAAAGTTGTCTTCTATAAACATCTTTTGTGGCTGGACATCTGAGCCCATGTGTAACTAGGAGTATTTTTGTGTGCATTCTCACTTAGGTAACGATTTGGTGAGATATGAAAGTTCTAATTTCAAAGTTTTTCCTTTAATATTTAAAAATGTTCCTCCCTTTTGAGTTTTGTTTTGGCCTCTGGTGCTGCTGTTCTGAAGTCTGTTGCTAATATAATTTTTGCGCCTTGATAGTTGTTTGCTCCTTTCTCGGAGGAAGCTTTTAAAATGTTCTCTTACATTTAAAAAATTTTTAATGTTATGGTCTTAAAAACAAAGTACAGAGATGAAAAGTAGAATAATCCTTGCCAGCAGCTACAAAGAGGGGGAAATGGGGAAATAGTATTTAATAGGCCTGAGGTTTCCATGAGAAGACAAAAAGTTCTGGAGATGGCTGGTCGTGCGAGTTGCACGACAATGTAAATGTACTTAATGCCTCTGAAGTGTACATTTTAAACATTTAAATATTGTAATTTTATGTTGTGTATATTTTACCACAATAAAAGGTACAAAGATTTAATTTTAAAAATGTGAAAGTTTACCTTTAAACTTTTCTATTTAAAATTATTCAATGTAGTAAAAAAAATATTTTCCTATATTTAAACTATTTTCCTCCAATAGTTTTTTTTTCTTCTATACTTAAATAGTTTTCTTTGATATTATGAAATTTTGCTTTAGTGTATTTAGGATTGAAGTCTTCTTCCTTCTATTTGCATTTTAGCGATCTTTTAAGTATGAGATTATATTTTCAATTTTGGGAAATATAACTATGATTTCATCCAATACTTCCTTTTCTATATATATTTTTTTCTTTTCCATTCTGACATTTTTATCTTCATTTAAGACTCCTGTTATCTGTATATTAGTACTTCCATTCCCATCCATTGTATTATTTAACTTTCCATGTGTATGTTCTTGTTTCCTTATTCTTTCCTGTTACTTTGTGGGAGGTTTCCTTAGTGTGATCTTCCAGTTCACTAATTTGTTCTTTAGCTGTATTCATCGTATCATTTATTTATCATATTTCTATGTCGACTATTATATTTTTCTTAGTACCTGGTGTTTTAAAGACTTCGTTGTTCTTGTTTCATATTGTATATATGGTATTCCATTTCCTTAAATGTATTTAGACTATTTGAACTTCTCAATCCATTTTTCTAAAACATCTGCTTTAGAAGGAATGTGCAGACAATGTGGTTTCCCATTTTGGAAGCTGGCACTCCCTTCGAGAAGTTCGTTATTTGGTCTCATATTCTGTAGGGATCTCAGCTACTGTCTGAGAATAGGTAATGGGGAAGGGAAGGTCATACCCTGGTCATAAGGCAGAGTGCCCCAGACACCTATTTTTCATCATAATACGAAACAACTGCTCAGGTCAGCTAGGACAAGTTTCCCCAGATATAATCCACTAGCGTGCAGTGGAAGCAGGAGAGGATAAATTGTGCAGCTGAATTTGTCTCAGTCTTTTTCTACCAACCACCCCCTACAAAAGGGTCAATGCACTGTCCAGATACTATGGATACTACGTCTCTGGATACCTGCCTAAACTCCTGAGCCATTGTCTCCAAAATCTGCAGACAATGCTTGTCCCCAGGAAATGTAATAAAAGGTCAGAACAGGTCTTAAGCCACTCTAATTTCATGGTCACCACCACCTTCCGTCCTGGCCTTTCCCACACCCAAAGCAGTTCCACACACACTTCAGTTCAAAGTCTCCTGAAGTGTGCGTATATGTGTGTGTGGTTTTGATGACAGTTGTGATCTTATTTGTTGGATTCTGTGTTTTCCCCTATAGGTTCTCTGTGGCTGATTCTGGAGAGGGAATCATCAGGCCCATCAATATTTACATCTTTGCAGAAAACAAATACCTTTATTTTTACCAATTCTTTGTCTATGCTGTCACCATCCCTCTATCTGAACATTCATATAAAACAGATTATCTTTGGTTATTTTAAAATAACATTCTCCCACTCCCTCTATAAAACTAAAACATACTTAATCCAGAATGCTTTGAAAGCACACAAAGCAAAAGCCCTCTACCACCTCACTCTCCTAAAATTGTTTCTGTTAATGCAATGCAGATAGATCCTACAATGGCCTTTCAGAAGGTTGTAATTAGGTACATGCAATTAGGTCTATGTAATTAGGTGATTGACATGTGAATTTCCTGACACTCCCCATGCTGAATATATTATTGATTATTTTTAAAGTTTGTCAAAGAGATGGTAAAAGAACTGGGATTCCTTATTTTTAATTTGTAGTGCCAGGTCTGCAGGATAGTTGGGTATCATTTCAATATGTTTATGGGATATTGCCAATTTGGTGAAATACTCATTCTTACCTTTTTACAAGTTTGATTTTGAGTTGTTTGCTTTTGTTCCTCATGGATTTATAGAGTATCTTTATCAATGATTCTCAACTTATGGTAGTATTACATTCCCATAAACCTACTGTAAGTTGAAAATATTACAAGTTGAGATGCATTAATACACCTAACCTTCCAAACATCATAGCTTAACAACACAGCACACTGTAGACTATTGGTTGCTTTCCCTCATGATCATGTGACTCACAGGTGCTCACTGCCAATGCTCAGCATCACAAGAGAGTATGGTACCAGGAAAAGAACAAATTCAAAGTGTGATTTCTACTGAACACGTATTCTTTCTACATCATTGCAAAAATCAAAAATCTTAAGTCCAACTGTTATAAGTTGGGGACAGTTTGTATATATTACTAATGTTAACCTTTGTTTATGTGTTCAAATATTTTCCTCTCTAAAGCAGAGAAAATGATTTTCACTTGACTTTTGATACAGTTTGTAACAAATATCCCCCAAAGGCTTGTATGTTGCAGGCTTGGTCCTCACTGATGGCACCATTGTGAGGTGATGGAACCTTCAGGCAGTGTAGCTTAGTGGAAGGAAGTTAGGTCACTGGGGGTGTGTCCTTAAAGGGGATATTAGCAATCCAGTCCTTTCCTCTCTCTATTCTTCCCAGCTTCTACAGATGAGCAGTTTCCTCTGCCCCATGCCCTCACCATGATGTTACTGCCTTGCAAAGGCAACAGGGTTAAGTAATCATGGCTTGAAACCACGAGCTAAAATAAATCTTTTCTCCTTTAAGTTTATTCTCTCAGGTGTTTTGTCACAGTGACAGAAAGCTGATTACAGCAACAGTTTTTATGTTGTCTTTGAAAATGCAGACATTTAAATTATTTACAAGGTTGAATCTTTGTACATTCCTTTAAGACTTCTGAATTCTGCATATTGCCCATCAAGACCATTGCTACCGACAATTAGGAAAAAAAATTTTTTTTTTAAACTGCAAAGGATCCAAATAAATCTCTCTCCAGAAGATATTCAAGTGGATAATAAGTACATGAAAACCTGTTCAACGTCATTAACCATCTTGGAAATGCAAGTCCATTTAAGGAATTATTTAAGGAATAATGACAAGAAAAAGTGTATAACACATTCAATACTTGCTAACATGGCTGCCCACAGAAACATGATTTGGGAAGTGAAAGGATGACAATCTTCCATTCCTGAATGGCCTCATGGACCAGTTGGCTCACTGAATGCATAAGGAATTGCAAACCAACAAGAAAACCAAAGTAAGATACTATTTCACACCCGCTAGGATGACTAGAATCAAAAGGACAGGTAACAACAAGTGGAGGCATTAGAACCCTCACACACTACTGGTGAGAATTGAAAACAGTGCAGCCACTTTGAAAAAGTTTGGCAACTTTTCAAAAGATTAAATATAGAGTTACTATACAACCCAGCAATTCTACTACTACATAAATACCTAAGAGAAATGAAAGCTAATGTCCACACACAAAAAAAGTTGTATACAAATATTCATAATAGCCTTATTCTTAATAACCCCAAAGTGAAAACAACCAAAATATCTTCCAACTGGTGAATGAATAAACAAAATATGGTATAACCATACAGTGGAATATTATTTGGCAGTCAAAAGGAATGAAGTTCTGATGCATGCTACAACATAAATGAACCTGAAAAACATGTTAACTGAAAGAAGCCAGTCAGCAAAGTCACAAAAGACCACATGTTATATGTTTCCATACATATAAAAGGTACAGAATAGATAAATCTACAATGACAGAAAGCAGATTAGTGGTTGCCTAGGACTGGAGAGGTGGTTCGGAGTGAACAGGGGGTTTAAGTGGGCAGAAGGTAGTGATGAAAATGTTTTAAAATTAATTGTGGTGATGATTGTACTATATATATATATATATATATATATATATATATATATATATATATATATAAAGAGCCATTGAATCATATACTTCAAAAGGGTGACTTATGAGGTTTGTAAATTACATCTCAATAAAGCTGTTTTTATTTTCAGATGACTTTTATTCTAATTTGACAAGGTTTGATCCATAGATCCTTAAGTCATGTGGGTTAATGTTTTGTATAGAATGTCATAAAGGAATTTCACTTTTTTCTTTTCAAAAGGACGATCACTAGGACCAGCTCCAGTTTTTGTAGTGCCCTGAAGTGACAGTTTCATCCTACCCTAAATTCTCAAATAGACAAAGTTCTGTTGCTGGACCTTGGATTCTATTTCCACATCTATTTTTTTTTTGCATTTATTTATGTAGCATGATTTTTACTAATACAGCTTAATAAACTCTTCTGGTAATTGGCAGGGATAGTCTTCTCATACAAAATATCCTAGGCCACTTTCTTTGATTTACTCTTCCAAATGAAGTCTACAATCAATGTTCTAATCAAATAATGCCCCCAAATGAAAGGTGATTGAGATCTGATTGTATTACTTTGAATTTATTGATTGACTTGAGAGAAAATTTCCATCTTAACAATATTACATCTACCTTTCCATCAAAACAGGGGTGTTCACAATATTCAGTAACTTCTATGATCTCTTTACAAAGTCTTGAATATTTATTGAGGAGTTCATGACCTTTGTTACTATTACTAAGGAGAGAAGTTTCCTTTATTTTCTGATTTTTGACAACATACAGGAAAGCTATCGATATATATAGATATACAATAAATAGGTATTGGGTCTTCAATACCTATTTATTGTATATCTGGCTAACATAGGACACCCTCATATTATTTATAATAGCTTTTCCATTTACTTATTTTTAGATGGATAGATCAGCAAGGAATTTTTAAATTTAAGTTTAAAAAGAAGACAAATTTTCCTTAAGTGAAAGGAATTTTATTTGCTCTTAGGATGGAGAATCCAATTTAAAGACTGACATCAGAAGTATATTTAGTTTTTCTTCATATCTCTCCTTGACCTTTGGGTGCATAAGTTTCATTCTTAAGACACGTGTGGTGGGTCACATGCCCATCCCAAGATAACCAAGGTCATGTAGTACTTTGAGTGACCATTCAGGGGTCACATGCTTGATTCCTGTTGCTGAGGGAGGAGCCCCATCCAGATCTTATGGGGCAAGAGTATGTGAAGCAATGATCATCAAGTGAGGTTTGTAAGCTATTCCAGGAAGAAGAAAAAACGCATACTGGAAAAGCAATACAAATTAAATATGGTAACAATCAAATTATCTGAAAATAACAATATTTTTGCCTCCTTATTTTTATGCTACTCAAAGTTTCTAGGGTATTCAGAGTTAAGTTGAAAAAATTGTAGCAAAAATATTCCTAACTTTAAAAGTATTTTACCACTTTGGATAAAGTGATGATCTGAATAAGTTTGATACTCTTTGCTAACTAAGAATAGGCCATTTCAGGTCCAGCTAGTTGAAAGGTTTTGTTTTGTTTTTTTCTTAACATTGGATTTTATGTGTTTTATGCATTTCTCTGAATTGATTTTATAATGAAGGGTGAACAGAGTATTTTCTCATAAGAAATAAAAAGTAAGTTATGGTGGCATTTTTCTATTTCAAATCATCTCCTGGTTAAAGGAGAGAAACTTGTCAGGCACCTATAGAGAACAAATATGAGTCAAGATTCAAGTATGGCAGCTGGATGTTTTCAGACCCAACCTATAGGCTTGTGTTCTTCCAGAATCCAAGGCACTCGTGGTAAGCATGTTAGATGCTTAGATAGCCCAATCCACCAAATGCCCCTTCCATGTGACCTCCATTACCATAGTTATAGCAGCAATGGTCAGGATCATGATGGAGAGGAGAGGTGCTCAGGATGAAGGAGGATACTGCAAGGAGCCAGTGATTTGTCTACGTACAGATTTTGAAGCCAGGAAGTCAAGTTACAAAGCCTGAGATCTTAGTCTCACTACTCTACTGCCCTGGGAGCTTGTCTGTTAAAGCTCAGAATAAAGACTATAATTTGGAACTGAAAGTTCAAAAAAGGAAGAACCAATCTCCTTGTCCACAGATGGGCCTACAGCTTCGATGTTGTAGAGCTCTCTTCACCATAATTAGCTATCAGTCCTCTTCACATACTGCAGCCCCAGATGGGTCTTCAAAAACCAAACCCTCCTATTCTCACACTTTTCATATTTTTCTAGAGAAGGAATTTTTTTTTTTTTTTTTTTTTTTTTAGGAAAAGGCAAAAATGTATAGCAATCCTAGCCAGATTCAGGCTGGGAAAGGGACTGGCTCCATTACCATGTTCATGCGACTACCACCTCTACGTTCAGAAACACTAGAATGGACACAAAAAATGAATGAAATCAGGGTTCCTTGGAAACCCACAAGGCTTGGGTGATCCTTGAAAAATCTAACTTCTCTTAGATCTGATGAAAGGAGAGTAGAAAAAAATGTAGGACAAATTTCAACAAGAGCCAAAGCCAATATTGGAAGTTCTCCTAAGAGAACAGTGTTGGACTGGAGGACTGAGGAAGAAAGCCACGCCACTTCTTCCCAATTTTGATGGATGCCTGTCTAGTTCCTTCCACGTTCAAGACGGTCTTGCAGTTGCTGGGTGCACAGTGGTGAACGCCATAGACACAGGCCCTTCTTTGAGAGGGTTGAGAGTCTACAGAAGAGTCCACAGGAAAACAAAGTCCAAATTCTGCTATGAAGGAAAGGAAAAGTGCTATGGGAGAGGGAAAGGGGTAGATAAGTGGAGGTGTCAAGGGTGAGAAGAAACCATTTCAGGAAAGAGGAAGGGAGGCCATAACATAGGCCAAGTCTTGGCAGTGGGGAAGGCTTTGGCTTATTTGAGGGACTGGAAGACCAGTGGGGGTCAAGGAAATACCATGTGTGGAAGGGAGACTTCTGTGAGATGAATTTGGAGATGTATCAGGACCAAATCCTGCAGGTCCTCTTTGGCTATGTGAAGGTGTGTGGATTTTTTTTTTAAGAGAGAGAGAGAGAGAGAGAGAGAGAGAGTTTTTTTAATATTTATTTTTTAGTTTTCGGTGGACACAACATCATTATTTTATTTTTATGTGGTGCTGAGGATCAAACCCAGTGCCCCGTGCATGCCAGGCGAGCGTGTTACCGCTTGAGCCACATCCCCAGCCCAAGTGTGGATTTTATTCCAAGTGAAATGTGAAGCCCCTGAAAAGTCTTAGCTAAGAAAATAAATAACTTAATTTTTTTTTAAAAAAAAATTGCTTTAGCTTGTATGTGTAAGATAGAAGAGGGTAGTATAAGAAATAGGGAAACCAGAAACAAAAATTATAGGTACTTGGGCCAGAATTATACCAGTAGAAATAAAGAGAAGTAAATGGACTGTGTATTTTGGAGGGAGAATCAACAAAACCTGCTAATGACGAAGATATTGTGGGAAATAAGGAAAAGGAGAGCATCCACAGTTTCTCCCGGGTTTCTGGGTGGAACAATTTGCGGGATGGTGACACCGTCTTGGGACGGGAAAGTTGGGCAGCAGAGGTGGGGCTGTGTGATTCTCGAAAGAGTAAATCAAGAGTCCTACTTGGCAAGCGGAGATTACATACAGACCTTTTCGAATTCTCTCTTCCCCGGGGCAAAACAATGGGCCTCACTCCTAAGGGACCCAAAGGACCCTAGTCTGATAGGGCCAACGATCAAGGACTCTAGAGCACAGGAGGGCCTGGAAGACCTCATCACCCTCTCTTTGCCCAGCTCCACCATAACTGATCTCCAACTTCCCTGAACAGCCCCAAGTCCCTCTCGCCCATTTCTCCAACCAGACAATAGGATGAGTGAGACGGACCCTGGGAGGGAGTGTTGGCTCCCGCTGAGGAACTGGCTCCTAATAACCTCCTCCCCCTGCATCATCCCTCTTCCCCTAAATGCTTCTCAGCTTCCCAGATGGTCTCCAGACACCCCGCACCCTCTCCTCTGGGTGCAGTCATCTTTCCCAGGGTCAGCTCAGCTCCTTGGATCCCTCAATGTTGGGAGAGTCATGAGTCCATCTGTCATCACCTACCCCCTGGGGACTGCAGAGGGCAGAGAGCCAGGCCAGTGAGCAGAGCACATCTGCCTGTCCTTGCCCAAGCCCAGCTCTTCTGGTTAACCTATGGGGGGATCCCAGCTGGGAAGTCAACCAAAAAATGCAGGAACCTCTATGAACATTCTCCCCGCACACGGCCCTTCCCTATCATCAAGCATGCTATGTTCATCATCCCAGACTTAGCTCAGAGGTCTTCCTCTCTAGGGAGGCTTCATAATTCCCAGGAAGATCAAGTCACTTCCTCTCCTCTATTCCCTTGAACATACCACAGTGGAAGCCCTGACCACGCTCTCTCCATCATGGAATGGCCTGGTGACTTGTCCTTCTTTCCCATTAGATTTGTGCCATCTACTGTGGCTCCCACTAGCCATAGGTGGCTATTTGAATTTCAGATAATTAAAGTTTAATAAAATTAAACATTCAGTTCCTCAGTTGTCCTACTCACATTTCAGGTGCTCAATAGCCACATGTGTTTAGATGGTTTCCAGGAAAGATACCACAAATTGAGAATACCTCCCATCCTCGTAGAAAGGTCCACTGAAGAGCAGGAAAGTCTTCTCAGGGTTTGCAAGGACAACATGGAGCTTGGATTGGCAGAAAGATGAAAAGGGTGTCGTGGAGGAGAGGCCAGTAGGAATGGAGCTTCCCTGTGAGGCAAGGCACCTTAGTAGAAGGTGCTGTTGAGGACACTGACATCAGCATTCTAATGTCTCAGAACACGGAAAGACCACCCTGCCTGAGTTGTTCTTTCTCCTTTTCTCTACCACCATATTTCCCCTGTCCCCTGTCTTTTGAACACGCTTACTATAGGCTGTCTATATTCCTCTTGATATGTGGTGTCCAGGATGTAATCTCTCATCTACTCATTCAATTCAGATGTTTGGTATCTTCTATGCTCTAGGCACTGTACTGGGTGTTCAGGACCCAGACATGAATAAGACCTAGTTTGCTCCTCAGGGAATCCATTGCTGCTCTTTTCTTACATTATCTTCTATTTCAGGACCTTGAACTTGAAGGCTCCTCTTGCTTTGCTCTCTAAGAATCCGTGGTAAATGGAATGGGTAGTCATTACCTCTGGTTTGGCTCTCTGAGAGTTTCTAAGTAACCCTAGAGCTATCCATGCCTTTACTGCTTCATAGAGATGTCTCTGATATCAGAAATGTCTCAGCCATTTCTGAGGCTGCTGTGCTTATTTGGAGTTTATGCACAAGGTTTCCAGAGTAAAGTTCTGCTGTGCCTTTTGGATCAGTTCAAATTCTTTCCCAATAAGAGCCAAGGCCCAAGATGGCAGCCCCATCAAGAGCAAGCAGCTTGTGAAGGACGATGTAGCATCTACAAGGTCCTCCCTCACATTCACCCTGCCCTAAGTTCTCAACACCAGGCTCCTTTATTCACACTATCTGTGTAACTAAACCTATGGGGGATCCCAACTGGGAAGCACTAACTAGCCTGAATGAAGGTCTGGTCCTCAGACACTCATCTTTGGAGGCTGGATAGTGGATATGTCTTGTACCCCACATACACTCCCTTCTCACTGATTCTACTGGCAAGAAGAGAGTCTCTTATAATTATGTTTCTAAAGGTTCAACACAGTTTGACTGTACAGAAACATACACTGTCACTCTGGGAGGATTATTCACACCCAGTACAGTATGAGGGATGTCAGAAAGCTTTATACTGTTCAGCTACATTCTAACATTTTCCTATTAATTTTATTCCTGCAGGTCAAAGCCTGCTTTCCCCTGACCCTGAGTTTTAAACAACAGTCTTCCTGCTTCCCCGGAGAGGCGCCTGGGGTGGACACACAGAGAGAGCTCTGTTAGTGTGAGGGGCCTGTAACTCCTCCACAGAAGGGTAGTGGGAGCAGGTGGCCCTGCTAAAGACTACCCCTCTGCTGCTCCCTTTCTCTCCAAATGACACATCAGAGAGCGGAGGCTCTTTCCCATGTTCAGGGCAAAGGAGGAGAAGAGCTGGAAGTCATCAGGGTGTTGTTTTTGCCAGTGAATCCCTTGAAGTGGAGACAGGAGAAAAACAAACAAACTCATGTCATCTCCCTAGGGCCCTGGAAGAGGTCCCTTTCACAGCCAGGAATGTGACAGGGAGTGAAGTCAGCCAGGAGGCTGCCTGCAGAGGGAGGGGGAGGGGTAGGCAGCTCTGAGACTGAGGGTCAGAGCTGCAGAGCCAAGAGATGGGGCCAGAGACGGGGGGCAATCTACTGCCATCCATATCCCCCCCAAAAGGGTCAATGAACCATCGCAGAGTACTGTACCCCAAGACAGCACATCTCAGTGTGGTCCCATATAGTCTATTAAAGGAATCCTGCAGATGTTCTCTGGAGGCCAGTTTTATAGCACACATGCAGCAGTCATCACACAGATTGGCCACTAATTGGCCAGCGAGATCCTAATCAGGAAGGAAAGAAGGGTTAAGAGTAGAGACACAAAGCAGAGAGGGTCCCAGGGAGAAGACAAAATATCAAGGAACCACACTCAGTCTGAGAAACAGAGCTGAAGAGAGACCCAGTGGCAGAGGGTCAAGGTTGCACTGAGTTTGTCCAGCCCTTGGAACCCCAGGATGCCTCTGATGGTCCAAAGCTGGCCACCCGCACCAGGAACCTTGACCGAGAATTCCATGACACATCCCACGCAGACATCTCTGCCGTGGGGCAGAAATGCGAGGCCGCCTTGTCCCTTGCCTCATCCTCTGTTCACTGCTGCCCTCAGGCAGAGAGAAGGCAACAGGCAGATGTGGGATTTCCCTACGCACACTCATTCCCCTTCCAAACTGTGCTTAGGGTCTCTTAATCAGAGCCACAGCCTTCGACCACAGGGCTCTGGTCCACGGCTCTTCCTCTTCCCTCTGCCATTTGAAGGAAAATCTAAGGTGTTCTCCACTCTGGGCTCTGCCCCGGGTCCCAGCAGTGTGGGGGAAGACTGGCTTGGCAGAGCTGGCACACAGGCCTCACTGAGCCAGCAGTGTTACCGTTTAGATACGAGATGTTCCCTGAAAAGCTCACGTGGCAATGCAGGAATGGTCACAGGGGAACTGATGAGATTATGAGAGCTGGAACCTAATCAGTGGACTAATCCATTGGATGGACTGATCATTTGAATGGATTACTTTAGGCAAGTGGGGCATGGCTGAAGGAATGGGTCACTGGGAGCATGCTATTGGGAAATTGTATTTAGTCTCTGGAATCTCTCTCTCTCTCTCTCTCTCTCTCTCTCTCTCTCTCTCTCTCTCTCTCTCTCTCAGAAGCGTTCCTCTACCACATCCTTCCACCATGATATTCTGCTTCACCTTGGGCACAGAACACTGAAGTCAGCCTGCCGTGGACTGAGACATCCAAGACTGTGAGCCAAAAATAATCATTTCCTCCCCTAAGTTGTCCTTGTCAGGTGTTTTTGTCACAGTGAAGAACAGCTGACTAACACAGCCACTCTTTTTAATACCGGGTTCTCCCTGAGTCGCCAGAGACTTGATGTGCCCATTGGTAGAAGAAGGAGACAAAACCTGACCCCTCACCTCATCAGCACAATGTGGGGGTGAATATGAAGCTACAGTTGTCAGAGAACCCAAGAAGCAAAGCAAAGGGCCTCTAATTGGGGATCTTCTGCTGGGCGTGTGGAATCCTTCATTAGCCTGATGGCTTCTGGCCCAACTTCTCCATGTGTAGATAGGAAGACTTAGAGGCGTCCCAGGTGACACATTCTGCACACAGAGACCAACTCTGCACACAGTTCTCCAGCACGTGTCCCTCTGGTCTTCCACCATCAGTGGGCCAGCGGAAGGAGGGGAATTAGGGTTTGGATCTTAAATGTCCTCCAAGGTCCATATGGTAAAATCTTGCTCCCCAGGGTGACACTATTGGGAGGTGGTGAAGTCTCCAGGGGGTAGAACCTAGTGAGAGGTCTCTAGGTCATTGGGTGCATGCCCTCGGAGGGAATTGTAGAACCCTAGTCCCTTCTTCTTTCTGTCTTGCACTTCTAGGCGGTTTGCTCTACCGCACACTCTTGCCATGATGTGCTACCTGACCATAGGACTAAAAGCAATGGGGCTAACCAATCATGGACTGGAACCTCTAAAACCAGGAGCCAAAATAAAACTTTTATCTTTATAAGTTGACTATCTCAGGTCTTTATTATAGTAATAGAAATCTGAAAAATATGAAGGACACGGGCAGTATCAGGTCTATCCTCTCTGGCAGCCTGGAATTGGTCTGCCGTGTACTAAATGGTTCTACCTCATACCTGAGACCCAGCATCTACCCAAACCTGTTTCTGCTTTGAGATTCCTTAGCATCAATTTGAAGCTCAGGCCTAGGTCTCCATGCTTCCACTCCTGGATGCCTCCGACTGTCCACTTTACCCAACTAGCTGGGCTCTCAAGAGATTGTGAAAGGCTTGTCTCCAAAAGGCTCAGAGAGAAAAAGTAGCCTGTGAATGGATGGACCAGAGACTATAGACCAAACTCCTGTAGTCTCTCCTTCTTTGCCAATTGCCATAGTTTGTAGCCTCACTTGTGTTTCCCAGAATGAATCAATCCATCTTGCAAAGGACCACTTTCTTTTAACAGCCCAAATGACACAGTTCACTATGGCTTTACTGAATCTTCTGTCAACGGAGGGGGCTTCTCCATCATTCTTCATGTGTACATCCCCAGCCCCACTACTCTGCCTCCCTCTCCACATCCTCAGAACCTCCCTCTATTTGCTGCTTCCCAAGGAATCCAGATCCAAGGCCACTTCATTCCATGGCCACCCAGAACACAAGGAGGTGGCTATCTTTTATCCCTGTGCTTCAGACCCCAGGGAAGGCCAGGACCTTGTGTTCTCCCACTGCGTTCCAGGCAGAACTGGGGGAGTGATAGGGAGGCCACCACAGTGGCCTGCGCTCCCTCTCCACCGCCCTCTCCACCAAGCCTTGTGGCTCTCGGTCACTTACAGGCATCTTAGCGTAAGTATCCTCAACCTCTCCTCACGCCTTCTCTCAGGGCCACCTTACCTCTCCCTTCCTGTGAGGGTCTAAGCATGCCCCTCTGAAGGCTCTTCCTGTCCTGTCACTCCCATTCCCTGTCCTGGAAAAGTAGCCTACCAGAATCAGAGATTTTAGAAAAGTTCTCATGTAGCTGAAGTCCCAAATTATGATCCCATGTAAGGGGTGTCACCTGTGCACATTGCCTTCACCCCAACACAGACAGAGCCATAAACCAGGCACAGACTGAGCACAGGCTCTGGTCAGAGACTGAGGATCCCACACGCTCTCCTCCAAGCCTGTCCTCAGACTGCCCTGCCCGGAACACAGATTGTCCTCTAACTGTGGTTTCATTTGACACAGCTGTCCTCCTCACAAGCTCCCCAACCTCCTCTAGCTGATTCTCCAGTGCAGGATGTGAGACACATGTCTGAGGCCTCTGGGGAATCCCCTCAAAGTCCACCTCAGGTGGAAAGGTGCGGGCCTCCCAGAATTCACTGCCTCCAAAACTCTTCTACCTTCAGGAAGGGCTCGCTGGCCCTCTGGACCCATTTCTCTGTGACTCCTAGTCCATGGAGATCATGGACTAGGACAGTGGTGTTGGTGGCCCTTAGGGACAATTATAATTCTTCCCTCACAGGAATGTAAGCCATTTTCACCAACAAATCCAAGACCCAAATGGAGGCCCCATTAAGTGGTAAGTTTGGGGATGATAAAGTCCTATTTACAATGTTCTGTCTCCCTCATTGGGCTATCAGCACCAGCCTCTTTTATTCAAACGCCATTCCTTCTAGGGGGACCATAGCTATCCCCCTCTTAGGCCTCTGTCATTGTTCAGTTCTTCTGGGTTTTTCCTGGCTTTCTGAGATCACTTTCTGAGACCACCTTCCCCTGGCTCTCCATGTGTACTTCAAGTCTCTCGTAAGAGTGGAGCTCACTTCTTTCATACTTACATTTCCTTGGAGCTCTCATGGCCTCCCGAACCTGCAGGTGTTAAGTCACGTCTGTCTGAATCTATTTGGGTCTCGGGTAGGACACCAAGAGGGCTCTTAAGGAATGCCAGACAGATATCGGCTCTATAAGCATTAGCTTGGCCTTCAATACCCTCTACTCCAACCCTCCCAGTTGCCCCCTCCCCTCCATGTGGTGACCTTGAACTCTGGAGAGGAAGATCTGCAGCTCATCAGATCTGGAGAGCATACAGAGAGGAACCCAAGGCTCCTGTAGCCAAGTGCACAGTGAAAGGTGATCCTTGGGCAGCCAGTGTCCCAAACACCTGCCCTTGCTCTCCATGGACTCCTTCCCTTCCCTTTCTCCAACTGTCTAAGAAAATGTACCTATTCTAAATTTGCTTGAATAATAATTGGGGTGGGAGAGGGGGAGAAGCAAGCCGCTCTGCAGAAACTTAACCTCACTCTCATGCATGCCCTGGAGTCCTTGCATGCCATGTCCTGCACAGGATCTTGACGCCATGTGGGAGTTTGGGACAGATGGTGAGGAAAGGAGTAGGGACCTCCAGGAGGCTGGAATTGGTGTGGCATGGTGTCAGACTGGCCAGCAGAAGTGCTCTTTCTCCTTTGCCTTTCATCCTCCTCCTTCGCCTTCTCCATATTGTTTCCTTGTTTGTTTGTTGTGGTGCTGGGAATCAACTCCAGGGCCTCATGCATCCCGGACAAGTGCTCTACCACTGAGCCATGCCCTCAGCTCCTCCTTCTCCATATTGACCCTTTTGATTATTACAAAAATTGCAGGAAGATGGTGCATCTCTGCTGATGTCTTCGACCTACTCCATCTGTTTCTCTCTTCCTTTATTTGCTGAATATTGATTGAAACGCTCCAATGTACAATATGCTCAACTCTTTCTACCTTCTTTCTTCTTTCTCCACTTAAAAAAAAAATGATCATAGGGTCAGGATCCCAGCCCCAAGACAGTGTCTGACCAGGGACAAAGCTGGCCCAGTCCAGTGTGCAGAATGAAAACTAAATTCCAAGAGTCGCTTTGAGTTAGATAGAATTCCAGCGGGCACTGGCCTCTACTGCTGCAGCATTTCTACTGAAGTCACCATCTGTTTCCACCCAACAGCCAGGGAGATTTTTTTTCAGAACACGAATCTGAGAATGTTCTAGTCCTTTTAAAAATTCTCCCAAGGCTTTCCAGGGCTCATAGGATCAAGCTTAAAATCCTTTATGAAGCACAGATTTCAGTACAATCCAACCCCTGAATACTCTCCAGTCTAGTAGTTTATCCTCATCCTCTTATTTACTGTAGCCACACTGGTTTCCAGAACCTTCCATGTCCAATTTACCTCCTCCCTCATGCCCTTTGCATATTTTTCTCCTGTCCACCATACTTTCACCATCCCTTTTCTTCATCTTGCTAACTCCTACATAGCATTCACATTTCAATGTGTCACTTCTTCTGACTTGAACTTCAGGCAAAGTTAAGTGCCTGTTGGATGTTCTCATCATTACCCTTTGCACACTTAAGTATTCATTTATATAATTCATGGTCTCTTTACCTTAGATATAATAAGTACCTCAGGAACAGGGCTGTGTCTATGTTGGCTATATTTATGGGGCTGACTAAGTAACTCCAGGCTTTCATAAGAGAAAAGCTTGGAAGACACTGTTCCAATGTCCCTTCTAACTGACTGGCTAAAGCTTATGGGCCATATCAGAGCCCAGTGATGGAACCACCCTGGATCGGAGCAGACACTCCCAGTGCAATTAGACCAGGGCTTCTACTAGCCTGAACTGTTCTTTTGTGAGATTAAGAAATCCTTTCTCATAGGAGAATGCATCCCCATAGCAGGGCACAGTCCTGATGAATGGCATCTGGCCCTGCTACATTTCAGCTCCAACTCACCCCTTGGTAGAGTAAGTGCCTTTTTGCAGGACATGCCCTAATTAAGAATCAGGTCCAGAAATGATCTTGTTTCCAAGCCAACTAAAGACACCTACCCATGTTTAGAAACTCTTCAGCTTTCCAAGGATGTTGTTGGGGCTCAAGAAGTCACGTCCCCTCTCCCCTTGCAGGGATTTGAAACCTCTTCCAAAATTCTAATTCCTAGTTAGATTCTTCAGACATCTCAGGGCCCTATGCTTTCTCCTTTCTTAGTTCTTCCCCCATCAGTGATTCACCCTCCCTCATTCTCTCCCCACTTGCACTGATACCTGTCATGGTCTTGGCTGAGAATTGTGATTGAGGAGGGGGCTCTGCACGGTGGGGGGACATCTCCAGCCCACCACATTGCCCTGGGCTCCTAGTTATTATTCTGTATTTAATGACGGAGACAGAGGGGGTGTCATATTTTGCCAGGAGGAATGATGAGTTGCATTCACAGGGAGGGAAGCAAGACCTTCCTCCAGCTGACCAGCAGAAAGGCCTGTGCTGGGTGATAAAACCTCTGCAACAGTCCCAGTCCTCCGCAAGGTCTGGATGACCGGTCAGCGAACAGCTGCGCTGCAGCTGGGGCAGCTCTGGCTGCCCTGGCCTCCCCACGCCTGACTTCCACGCTGCCCCCAAAGCCAGCGGCCTGTCGTCAACCTCTTTTCACTCTCTCTTTGTCTTCCAGGCCACAGTAAGCTCTGCGGCTCCCACTCCAACAGGGGCTGAGGCCTCACAAAGCCCACATGGGCTCCTCCCACCTTTGGCAGCAAATGCAATAGTCATGCTGAGCCCCATTGAGACTGAACCTGGGGGCTGGGGTTGTGGCTCTGCAGTAGAGCACTCGACTAGCACCAGCAGGGTGCTTGGTTTGATCCTCAGCACCACATAAATTTTTTTTTAAAAATAAATAAATAAAAGTATTGGGTCTAACTACAATTAAAAAACAATCTACATAAGATGAGCATAGAAAAAAAGAGAAGGTGTATTCTTTACAGTAGGACTACATACTGGCTAAGGGAGTTCTAATTTAATGCAGGACCCCAGAGTAGCCCCCAGAGCTGGAGTAGTTGCTTGCCCAGAGGCACAGGCTGTCTCCACTTTACCCACCTCAGCTTTAATGAAACCCTCTATTTCCCACCTTCATCTTTTCTCTAGTCGAGCACCTTATTCCCTGATTTTCCATGACCTCTGAAGATCTTACCTCTCTTCCCATCCTTCTTTTTCAGAGACCCTGTTCATTACTATTTGGCACATTTTATGTACCTCCTCAGATTCTCTTGGACCCTTGGCCACTTGTTTTTCCTCAGCTGCTAACAATCAGCTCCTTGCATATCTCATGTCAGTACCATCTGGGGTTGACCAGTTGCCTTGTCGGAGTTCCCACTGCATTCTCAGACTTGGAAGAAGGAACTTTATGCAATGTGGGGCCTGGCTTCCTGAGGTGCTACTGAATGGGGTTGAGTGACATTCCCAGGAGGTGTAGTTCAGACAAGTTCCAATGGAATGGATTTTGAAATAAGATGAAAGAGACTTTAGATGGAATCATTTTGTCCCTCTAGTGGACTGTCCTGAGGCACACTTTGTGTACAGCCCATCCAGAGATGTCCTGCCTGGCTGACAGGATGCATCCACGTTCTCCTCAGCCATGTCTCTTTGCAACTTGTCAGGAAGCCCCAGCCAGTGCAATAACATATCACCTTGCATTGTTTTCTGGCCTCTGTCGAGTCACTCTTGCTGCCCTGGGTTTGCACCTCTGAATTAAAGCATTTAGCACCTAAGCCTTACCTCTGCCTCTATTTTCTAGGTATAATCTTAAGGAAATTCACAGCCAGGGATGTCTTGGGGCAAGGCCAAGGACGTCAGAGAGCTAAGTGGTTGTTTCTTTAGCAAAAGAAGGCCTTAGGATTGACAAAGGTACCCTGTCTTGTTGAAAAGAATAGAGAAGCTGGGGTATCTATTACTGCCCCACACCCCAAAAAAGCTAGTAGTCCATTTCTAGGAGGCCAGAGTTTAGAGATGAAGGTCCTGGAACTCCAGCCCCTATTGTTCCAGTCCCCCCCACACACACAAAAAGACCTATTTTTTTCTTTGTCCCATCACAAATGCTCAGATGCAGGGCAAATATTCTTAGACATGCCAAGTGTTAGAACTACTCCCTTATACTTGTGTCCATACCTTATACTAAGCCAATGGACATGAACTTTTCCAAGTCCAAGGTGCACCTGTCTATCAAATTGGCAGCTCCTTGCTGATGAAGACTGGGACTCCCTCATCTGGTGGGAAATATGAGATTCCCCTTTAAAATCCAGTCCAGGATGATACAGATCAGTGGTGAAAACCAACGCCAGACATGGGGCTGAGGTGAAGGCTTTGTTTCTCTTTTATGTGATAGCTTCCACTACTGTGAGAGTCCTTCCCCCAGCTGTATCCTAGCTGCCCTCTCCTCAGTCCTTCCCAGAGAGCTCACCAACACCTTCCACTCAACACCCCTGGCCAGAGATGAAGTCACATGCATAGAATTGGAGCCTCTTTTGTCTTTCTAGGCGTGTTCATAAAACCCGATAGCTGAATTTTCAGCATGGTTGGGAGATAGGGAAAGGCTAGTAAGTAATCTCACAAAAGAATTTACACAGTGGGAAAATATTTTCATTTGGAGAAATTTAAAGGCCCCCCTACTCCAATCACTTGGCATTTGGGCTTCCTGAAATTCCCAGCAAACCAGAGATCGGCTATACAATACTTCCATCCTCAGATTTCAGCACTGGGAGTCCATGAGTCCTTCTACAGACCTGGAGGGGCATGGCAGATCACTTAGTCCTAGCCTCCCACTTAGGACTGCACCAACCCCAAACCTGTGTCCTGAGCACCTCTCTCGCCTATAAAGATATCCAACTTTAAAACAGAAGGAGCTAAATGTTATAAATGTTACTGGTTGCCCGTTTGTGGCTGTGGCCCAACCACTTTTTCAGGGAGTTTTCTTGCAGCTCTTTGCAGCAAAACCCTTCTGGCTGTGGTTCAAGTGGCTTCCACCTGCCAATTCCTGGTGAACACTGAGCCCTGCTGCCATGCTATGTCCATTGACTCCACCTTGCAAGGAAGGGCAAAGCAACACTCCTAACACTGGGCACAGGTTTTAGCTGACACCTGGGAGCTCTGGTTAACATTAGCTTCTACTTAACATTCAAAAGTCCCTTTCCTGTTGAAAGCCCCAGGGATCTGGTTGGCTTGGGATCCAAGGCAGACACTGGGATTTCTCCACTGGAGCCCTCAGTTCCCTTCTCCTGGCTAACTCTCAGCAGGCAACAAGGAAAATCTATGAAGACTATCTTTGACAGCTAGACAGCAGAGGGAAGGGGAAGGGAAGGACCAGCTAATCCACCTTTACTCTGTGTGCTGCCCTAGAGATGGTGCCCAATGACCCCAGGAGGTGAGCCTGGCCATTACTATTTAGTCTCAGGGTGGTCTCAGACAAAGCTCAGATCTCTTCCCTCCCTCTGGAAAGGAGGATCAAGGAGGGTAAATCAAGTTTTCTGATGCCAGGCAGTCCCAGTGTCACTGTGGGCGTCTCTCCAGGTACCACCCAACTCCCTCCACGCAGGTATACTGTTTAACATCTGTAAATAGTGTGACACCCCATCTCCAGCCAGACAAGAGGCTGAGAGAAGCTGATTACCTCAACTTCTAAGGAAGTTCACTGGGGCTCCTGCTCCACATTTCTGAGATGCTCTTGTCTTTTCTCCTCCTCTGTATCTCAGGTTCATGGTCAGATGGGGCAGGAATTTCTAGCATCTTATGAAGGCACAAATGTGCCTTGAGGAAGGCAAAGGACCCATCTTCCTGTGATTATCTTTGGTGTGATAAACACATTCCTTGGGCCAGGTGCAGTGGTGCACCCCTGTAATCCCAGAGGCTCAGGAGGCTGAGGCAGAGGATCACAAGTTCAAAGCCAGCCTCAGCAACTTAGTGAGGCACTCAGCAACTTAGTGAGACTGTAAGTAAAATACAGAATAGGGCTGGGGATGTGGCTCAGTGGTTGACTGCCCCTGAGTTCAATCCCTGGTACTCCCTCCACACACACAAAAAAGACACTCTGGTGGTCCCCAGCATGCAGCCCTCATATTCCTAAATTGTTGCAAGCAAGAATCATGATCAGCTAAATTAGACCAACAAGCTAGGACTCAGGCCACATGAGCCCCAGTGGCTTTCTCTATGAGGCTGCTCTAAATCCTTCAAGGAACATCCAAGTCCACCTGCACCCGCAGTGTCACAGAAAAACAAGATTGCCCCCTCCCAATACCCCGCCTCAGGGGCTCACAGTTCAACAAGGATGTAGCATAGAAACCACAGATTTGGGAAATTGTCAGGATAAAACCCCACCCATGTCCTTCTTTCTCAACTTCAGGACAGAAGTTCTCTGGGGCTAAACAGGGAAGGTCCTAGAGAGAAAAGTGGGGCCTACAAGAAGGCACCTCGTTGGGACAGAGACCCAGAGGCAAATCTAGAGATTGGACCCCTGGGGGACAGGGTGGAACTAGCAGGGTGGAAGGGGTGGGGGTATGAGATTAGGAGGGAAAGAGGCAGATCTAAGGAGAAGGCTGGGTTTGCATCTGAGCAGGTGTTTTCCCACCTCCAAACTGTATATACCCCATGAAAAGTCTTCCCTGGGGAAGAGCTTGTAAGGACAGGTGGCTGGAGGGAAGAAGAAGTAAGGGGGCCAAAGGCTAGTATAGGGTGGAACAGCTCATGGCCAGGAGATACCTTGGACAGGCTGTGCCGGGGACAGTATTTCTCCCCAACCCCCAGCACCCCAGGGATTCCCAGCCAGGGAAGGAGACACAGCAGCCCTGCTCATCACAGTGGAGAAGGAAAACTAGGGAGAGTGTGCCCCCCACTGGTCAGCCAGGACAGGACTGACTGCCAAGGCAGGGCTCAGGACAGGCTGAGGAAGTCTTCCGACCTCAGTTCATCTTCCCCAGGGGCAGTGCGGCCTTGGGCCTTGGGGAAGGACAGTGAATGTCGAGGACATTTGCCTTCCTGGCTCTGGGAGGGTCTGTGGATCTGTTCTGGAATCTTTTTTTTTTTAATTGGTTGTTCAAGACATTACAAAGCTCTTGACATATCATATTTCATGCATTAGATTCAAGTTGGTTATGAACTCCCAATTTTACCCCAAATACAGATTGCAGAATCACATCGGTTACACATCCACATTTATACATAATGCCCTATTAGTAACTGTTGTATTCTGCTACCTTTCCTATCCTCTACTATCCCCCCTCCCCTCCCCTCCCATCTTCTCTCTCTACCCCATCTACTGTAATTCATTTCTCTCCTTGTTTATTTTCCCATTCCCCTCACAACCTCTTATATGTAATTTTGTATAACAATGAGGGAAAGGGAGAGAAAAGGGAAATTGCATGGTAATGGAGGGAGACCCTCATTGTTCTGGAATCTAACCTAAGTACTACCCATGCTGCGGCCCAGCCTTGCCCTGTGGTCAAAGAGTCCAGCACAGAAGGGCTTCGGTGTGCACACTCCATAGGGGGCCTCTAGAAATAGTCTCTCTCCATCTCCTGGCTAAGTTCCCAAGGATGTCAGGGTCAAGAAGGAGAAGCCGATCCTTCAAAGGACAGGAGTCTGAAAAGCCCTTAAGGATTTGAGGAAGGGACCACAGGAGGAGGGCAGGAAAGAGCGCAGTCCAGGGATTTCCCAGGACAGCTGGCTCCAACTGTCAGGTTAGAACTGAGGTCTGAGAGGCCCAAGTGGGACTGGGGGTCCCTCCATGCCATGAGGAGCCTCAGATGGGAGGCTGGAGGCCAGGGCTTTCTGGATTTCACTGCCTCCACTATTAGCCTTCTAAGGGAATCTAGGAGTGGAATGAATTCATTCCTTCCTCATTTATAGGAGAAATCACACCTTCTAAACTGTTTGCTTAGACCTTACTATGCCTAATGATGCAGCAGCTTCTCTCCTTCTTGCCTGAACCTCTTTTGTTGAAGTTGAAACCTCTGGGACCGGGGGATGTGCAGGGCCAGAGGCCACAGAAGAAGAAAGCACAGTCCCCATCCTTGGGGCCTCCAGTCTAATGGCTCCTGCCCTAAAGAGCCCCGCAGCTTCTGGGGAGACAGACTAGGATTTCCTCCAAGAAAAGAGTCCTGAAGCAGACAAATATACAAAGTAGAGCAGAAATCATAAACACATTTTATTTCTAAATAATTTTAAAACCACTGGCATTGTAGCAAATTGGAATATATTTCCAGAATCGACTCAAAGAGATTTTTTTTTTACAGCAACATATGAAAAATGTCACTTAAATATCCACCAGCAGCTGCACCACATGTTGGGCTCTTAGGAAAACACTTTCATTCCTTTCATCAAAGTCCCTTGATTAATGTTCCACTTTTCTTTGACACTTTTTCCATAGTTAAAAAAAAAAAATCAAAGCCTGTACTATTATCTGGAAGAAAATTAAACCGATAAGATTTAATGTCTGCTATATTCCACAGTCATGGCAAAAAAAATATATAGTTTAGGCCTTGGGCCAAATGCAAATGAACATTAAGCAGAGGGTGCATCCTACTCAAGGCTTTGGGAGGGGGTGAGTCCAGAGGCACATGATGGGGGCAGAAAGGACCCGGACGGGGCATTGGCAGGGAGAGGCCTGTAGGAAGGTTCACAATTGGGAGGGAAGGGAGAGGGGCAAGCCTAGGCAGAGGTGACTTCCTGGTGGCACGGTCCCAGAGCAGGGAGGGAGGCAGGGAGACATAGCCCTGTGGGAATGCCTGCCCATGCCCCATGCCACCTGCAGCCCGGCCTGCCTGCAGGAGTGACTGGGATTTTGTGAATGAGTCTCAGAGGGAGGCATCGGATGGGGGCAGAGGAGAGTGAGGAGAGAGCAAGAAGGAGGGAGGGGGAGACAGAGTCTGCGCCAGTGGGAAGGCGAGGCAGATGGAGTGAGGGGAAATCGCAGTGCGTCTGGCACAGAAGCTGATGCCATAATTTAAAGGTCAACTCAGTGGAAAAGGAAGAGAAAAGGGGGGAGGGGTGGTGTTGGAATGACTTTGCTTCGGCAATACGGCACTTAACCCCTCCCATCCCGGTAGAGCTCAACCTGGTCTTGTCAGCCACGGATGGTGCTTGTTCTAGTGCCTTGATGTCCTCTTGGGGGTCCCCTCTCCTCCCAGCAGGAGCTCTGCAGGCAGTAGATTGAGCTCTGAATCCTGCCTCTTCCTGTTGCCATCAGAGCAGAAGTGACTTAACCTCTCTAAACCTCAGTTTCTTCATTCATAAAACAGGAGTGAGAACACCTCGCCTGGGGTTTACGATAAGACTTCAACGGTATAATGGATGGAGATGCTGGAAAAACAAATTCTGAAGTTGCAAGACTTTCTGGTCTTTCCTAAAGGAAATTGGCTTGAATTTGTTTTTGAGGGGGGAAAAAATTGTTCCTCTGTTCTGGGGGAAAAAAAAACAAACACCATTTTGGCAAATAAAAACAAATGCCATCCTTTGTCCTGGGCACTCTTGGTCCTTGGAGAAGGCTGCCATTGCCTTGTTTCGTCTTTGGGTAAATAGGTAGGTAGATCTTTTAGTGCAGTCTCTCTCTCATGCATGCTCTTGCTCTTGCTCTTTCCTCCTGGAGGAGCTGTTTCTTGGGAGGAATGTTATTTTCTTCCATATGGATTTGGACTGCCTTGAGCCTATAAATTATGGCGAGTTCTTGGGGAGCTATGGAGGTTTTTGTTGGAAGGGTTATTTGCCAGAGGGCTGAAGAGGAAACCCCCAGGGCTGCAGGAAGGACTTGCAGGCCTGGGCTTCAGCTCAGGCTGGGGGAGCCTGGGTAAAGTAGCTAGACCCGCCCAGAGACTCTTTAAGGATGCAAAGCCCAACTTGAATCCATGCAGAGTAATTACCTGAGAGGACCATGAGACAAGCTCATGCGCTATGGTTGTCTATGGAAGGACAGGATGTGAGGGGAGGCCTCAAGGTCCTGTGCTCCCAGGTCTGAGGATGCCAGGAGAGCTAGAGTGCCCTGGTCTCGTGGACCCAAAGAGGAGCCTGAATCTCATCAGCCCCTCATTTTCCTTCCATTATCTCCAACCATTTAGTGACTCATTTAAAGAGACAACCTTCCTGCTCATGCTACCAAGACACGTCTTTGGAAAGATAGTGAAGGTGGTCACACAGGGGTATGGCTGGTGACAGAGAAGAGAGAGGGTCCTCCTTCATTGCCCCCATCACAGGGCCTCAATTAGGCAGACATTTCCTGGTCAAGACTCAGGAAAGCTACACCCTTTCTCCAGGTCCCTCAGACATGATAAAGACCTCCTTTCCTTTGGACCAACAGTGACTGGGACACTTCAGCCCAGATTAGACTCACTCTCAGGCTGCACCATTCTATTAGAAAGTGGGAGGAGCCCCAGTCCTGCAGCAGGCAGATGGCATTGTCTGGCTTCCAGTATTTCCAACTGTCTGTCCCTAGTCCATAGTCCCTTGTCCATTCTTGGCCCTCAGTGAGATGGTGGGGCGTCTCAGCACAGGGTGTCTCAGGGATACCCCAAGTTCTATGCAGCCTAACTCTATGTGTGCCAGGTTCAGGCAAATGGGGTAAGAATGCTTAGGAAAGGTACCCAAAGAAGGTCACTGCAGGGAGAGAGTAGTGGGCCTTGACCTTGACCCTGGACTTTGTATCTGGTGGGCAACACAAGGAAACAATCATTCAGGGGATTTTTCTAGCCACAAGGCTGGCACAGGGAGCCCCTGACATGAAAAGTCGTTCCCCTTGTCCACTTGGCTACAGGAGAACCCCGGAGGAGGGCAGCACAGCCTCTCAGTGACTACCAGGAGGCTCAGGGGGATCCTGAGAAACCTGCCTCTGGAGGAGAACCAGCCATAACCCTGACCTGGCTTGGCCTGGCCTGGCCTGGCCTCTGGCCCTGTGATCAACTAGCACGTAGTGAGCTCTCTGTCACAGCAGGTATATGATGGAAGTGGGAAGAGCTGTATTCCAACAGGGGGATTTGTTGGTCGTGCAAAATGTTGTCATGGGTCCACCCAGTTCCAAGATGGTGTTGACATGGCCCAGGCAAACCAACACTATGTTCTCATTAGCTGACCGCACACATTGCACTCTGCCATTAGCCATTCCCGGGGATGGCGAGGGCTAACACTAACCTAGACAGTCGGAGACAAACACCAGTTTCATTCATAGTCTCAGTCGAGCCAAATGTAGCTGTTGGCAATTCCTTGCAGATAATTTAAGAGACAGCTCACATTTGTCTAAAATAACGAAGGAATTGGAAGAATAAAACCATTAGTTTGAGGGAAGTAGAGACTGGGGGTTATATGTCAATATGTCATAAACCAAAGAAGGGCCTTCCGGAGGACAGGACAGCATCTCCTCCACTGGGAGAGAGTGTCCCCAGGGCAGGATCTCTGTCCTCTGCCTCATATCATCTACCACATAGGGCTAGAGCACTCTCAGAGGACTTTTGAGAGAACTCAAAGACCCAGCTGCTAGCTGGCTTCTGGCATGGACTATGGGATGGGAACACGGCATCCCTAGAGTGGCCCAGGCAAGAGGAAGTCATGGCAGCTCCAGGCCCCCAGCAGCATCTGGTCCTCTGGCAGCAGCCCTGACCCATAGCAGGACCCTGAGGCCACAACAGGACATTATCCCACCCTGAGTGTGTGGTAGCCAGGGCTGCTGCCAGCATGTCTCTGTTCAGCATCTTTTAAAGCCAGATACTCAGGGACACAAGTGTCCTCTCCCCAGGGAGGGAAGCCACTGGCTTCCTGCCCTTACCTCCTTCCCAGAGCGATGAAGCTTCCCTGATTGCCCGAGGCCACCAAAAGCAACTACAGTCACTTCTCCATGACACTCTCTCAATTTTCTCCAGCTGCTGGTCTCTCTTGCCAGCCTGAGTTCAATTCTGTGTCAGGCCTGTCCTGGGTACTGAGGATGCAGGAACGAGTTGCCCTCCATGGACCCTGTGCTCAGACTGCCGGCGGCTTCATGATTCCTCACAGAGCTCTGCTTTTCAGAGTCCTGTCCCAGCTCACAGGTGCTGGCATAGACCAAAGGCCATGGCCGAAGGCAGGCTGCTGGGGCCAGGGAGGAGCAGTCAGAAACAAGCTTATCTGATAGCTGTCAGATTGGAGGTGTCAACCAGGAAGCTGGGAGGCAGGGAGAGAAGAGAGAGGATGCACCAGCTGCCAGGCTGGGGCCTGTGGTCAATCTCTTAGTGACTGAGTGGTCCTCACATCTTGTTCTATGTACTCAATGTACTCATTGACTCACTCCAGCCTATTTCTGAGGGAAAAAAAATTGTCTGGATCATCCCTGCTTGGTCCCATAAAGAGATGTGACAAGGGTCACATGAGATCTATGGGCCACTGTGAGTGGAAGGGATTTTATTCTCGAGCCAATGCTTGCATACCTGCAGGATGCAGAGCTCGCTACCTATCAGATGAACGTGGAGTCTATTGACTTGGTGTCTTCTCTCAGTAGCTCATCAGAAGAGCATGGGAAAACCAGAGAAAGGAGGCTGAGGCAGCTTCAGTTGGAGGCTGCGGCTTCATTAAAAATGAGGCCCTGCCTGGGAGGAGAGCAGACCCTGGGAAGCTGGAGGTGAGGCTCTTGGCCTTGGGAGCCTTCTCTGAGCAACTCCTTGGTCTTGGCCTGCTCTGCCCTTGCCCTGTAGCCAGCAGTGCCTGCGCCAAAATCTGGGTCCTCATCACCTACCCTGAAGGGGACAGGTCAGAGGGGCTGGAGGGATTTTACTGGGTGGGCAATGACTGTGCCCTACACCACCCCCACCCTAGGAGACAAACCCCTGGGACCCAGCACTCCAGGAGGAGACCTCTGAGAGTGAGGGCGTTTGGGGTAGCCCAGGGGACTGGGCTGAGAAGCAGGAAGCAAAGTCAAGCAGCTGGTTCCGACCTGTGGCAGGAAGTCACAACCAAGATTCATCCTGGAAAAATGTAACTAATGCTGCACAGCTGGGGCCGCTAATCAGAAACACAGGCCCAGAGGTGGCAGCAGGGACAGGCCCCAAGGGCAGGGCCAACAGGGAGGTGATAATAGGCAGCAAGCTCTCCGGCCCTCTCCCCACCCACCCGGCTGCTATTTGGAGATGGAGGTTGTCACACTGCAACTGGGAAGGAATAGTTTCTTCCTCTGTCCTGCCTACCTGGAGGGGGCATGTCATTACCAACATGCTAACATCAGCTTAATTAGCAAAACCTTGACCTGGCCTCCAAGAGATGGTGCTCTACATGGTAACCTTTACCTCTGGAGTCCCCCTATCAGCAGGCTGCCCTCCAAAAATTCCCGGGGCTAACTTCCCCAGCACAGTTAGCCAGCAGGAAGAGTTCTGTCTCTTAGCCCTCCATGGGTCCCCTGTCCTGAAGGCCTTCACTGGCTGGGCACAGGTTCCTGTCTGGGAGAGTCATGAGGAGCAGGGATTCCAGGCTGAGGTGATGGAGAGAAAGGTGAAGGGTCAGACTGGGTCAGTCAGTACCCCCTGAAAATGCAGTTCAGCTGAGCTCACTAAGCATTGATGAAGCTCCTGCTGTCACCTGCATTCCAGGCACTGAGTGACAAGAGGACATCTTTGTATTCTCTATGCTCAGAAGGCTCACAGTGGGGTTGGAAAGAAAACGAGAAAAGAAATGATTTCAAGAGATTAATGCACCTATGCCAGGAACCCCTCTGGGCACTCTCAGGGGTACAAACATCTACCTCTAAAGGCGTTAAGAAACTACTTTTGACAGCTCTGTAGGAGCAGAAGGAGTTGGGCAAGAAACTTTCCCTGTAATCACAGCAACTTGTGAGCCCGAGGCAGGAGGATGGCAAGTTTGAGGCCTACCTGGGCAACTTAGTGAGACCCTGTCTCAAAAAAGAAAAAAAGATTGATGGAGCAGAAGAGCTGCCCCATGCGGCCAGAATCTTTCAAACTTGAGTTCCAAACTTAGGTTCTGGAGCGACATAGAAAAAAACTTTTTTAAAAAGATAATTATTTACTTATTTATTCTAATTAAGTGTAAATGACAGCAGAATGCTTTTGATTCATTGTACACAATTGCAGCACAACTTTTCATTTCTCTGGTTGTACATAATGTAGCGTCACACCATACATGCAGTCACACATGTACCTAGGGTAATGTTGCTTTAGCTACCGCACAACCAGGGTACCCTAGGGCCCCCTTCCCAGGAGGTTTGTCCTCTTCCCTACGCTCAGTCCTGCCCTCAGAGATCTCCCACCATGTACCTTACTTGTCCCTCACCCCACCCCCTATCCTAGGGACTCCTCAACACTCTGGGACCCAACACTTGGCACCTCTTTTATTCTGGCCCAGAAAAATCTGCTGCTGCAACCCCAGATCATGGTGTCCTGACTGTCAGCCCAGATGACAGCAGTGTCCCCACATCTTCTGCACAAGCATCAGATCTTTCAGCCTGACTCAGGATGACAATATATTGCATTTACTCGGGACTTGGAGCAACCCTGGTTGGAAGGCCCTTTCTTCCCCGATTCAAGTATCCAGTCCTTGGAGTCCTGAGCCTATTGATGAAAGGCGCTCGGGTGGCTGCAGTTTGCCCTTCCCCGATTCTGCCACCAGCTCCACCTTCCTTCCCAGGCTCCCCTCACTGGAGCATAAGCTGGTGTCCAGCTGCCCTCTCACGTCAAGGAGATGAGTGGTGCCAAGGTCCAGGATGCAGAAACAGAGGTGGAGGGAACGGCAGTTGAACAAAGGGAATTTGAACCAATGGATGGGAGGGATGGAGGGAGGTCTGGGCATATGTGATGGGGGAAGAGGGTTGGGCATGGCCTCGGGAGCATGACTGGAAGAAGCAGGGGCCAGAGGGTTAGGAGGAGGCAAGAGGAGTTGGGAGGACCAAATGGTCACAGTGGGATGGGAGCTGCTGTCCTGTAGGTTTCCTTACTGTCTGAGTGCCATGGAATTTCCCGACCTAATAAAGAAGAATTTAAATAGACCACAACTTGCTTAATGTTGACTGTATAAATAATCCAAATCCCCAGTTCCCTTTGTTCCACAGGCTATTTGTGTCAAGAAAGGAAGCGGGGGGGGGGGGGGGAATCCAACAGAAGCCGCCGTCCCAGATAGCGGGATTTGGGGACTCTCTGTTCTCCATCAGGGCCCCAGGGAGCAAGGGTTGAGTTCTGGGAGGGGGAGATTTGGGTTTCCCAGCCAAGCCTTCCATGTGTGAGCATGCACACACAGAGTCCCACGCCAGCACACATGCATACATGTACAGCACGTGTGCACACACAAGCACATTGTCCCCACAGACTCATGTGGGCACATGTATGCACGTGCATGATTTCTCACAGGTTACCTCATGTGCAGCAGGGAAACATGCACACATGTACACACTCAGACATACAGAGAATCCCAGGAGGCACCAAGGAGGGCGCCTGTCACAAGGTCTCCTCATGAGTCAAGTCTCAACCACTTCCCTCTGTTCCATTCTGCCACCGAGTGACCCTGTGGACAAGGTCCCTGGCGGCTCACACAGTTCAGGAAAAGGATCCTGGTGGACTGATGGCCAAGTGGCTTTGGTTACACTGAGTCACTTCCAAAGTGGGTTCCTGTTGAAGGAATAGCATGAAAAACCAAGTTTGGAGTCCTCCAATTCCGTCCTCCCAGGAGTGTCCAGTCCACCACACCCAGCTATACTGAGGACCCTGAGGACAGAAAGGAACACTGCCTTCCCATGGGGCCAGGGACAGGAGCATGGCAGTTTCTCGCCCTTTATTTTACAGGTTGGCAGTAGAAGGGCAACTGCATACAGCACTGATCCCACCTGATCTGAGGAACCCAAGAGGGAGCGCAGAGAAGGGAAACCAAAGAAGACAGGAGAGGAGAGAAGCAGAGAGGAGAGAATAAGGCACCACAGGGCTGACCTGCCGTGGCTCATGCCTGGTGTCCACTCTACTGTTCCATGCCATTCCACACCAGTGTCAAATATTTTTCATTTCATTCTGGCTTGTGCTCCTGAGCACCCCCCACCCGACGCACACACACACATGTAAGCAGGATGGAGGGTACTGGCCCCATACATATTTCCAGGTTAGGAATCCCTGGCCAGTTCTAATTCTGCTTGGTCCCTGAATTCTAGACCTTTCCTGGCCCTCTAAACCACATATCCACTTCACTGCTCTGCTCACCCCTCACCCTGTTCTCAAGGGCATGATTGGCTTGGAACACTTATTTCCATCTTGGGGTTAAGCCCCAAACTCTGAAAAGTCCAACAGATGTCCCAAGAAATCAGCGACAGGAGCTGGCTGAGGACTAAGCCCAGGATACAGGAATTTTGAAGGGTGAGATCAGAGGCCCTGCCCCAGGAAGCCACAGTTTAACCCCGTGCTAGAACAAGAGGCCACAAGGAGCTAAGATTAACCACCGCGGATAACCCAGTGTTTCCCAGTCCTAGCTGCCTTACTATTTCTCTGAAACCCCCTGCCCACTTCCCCCATCATCCTCCAGGCCAAGGGTCCGGGAACAGAAAGTAGGCCCCACTGGTACCTCCTCTGGACAGGCTGGGGGCTGAGGCTGGGGGTTGCTGCAGATGGTCTGCATCTCCCAGGCTGCCTGGGAGATGGACGGGAAGCCGGGTTGTCCACACGCCCAGAATCTCTGGGCTGTCACCAGGTCCCCTTGATCCTCCTTCCAAGAAGGAAGAGAGGGAAAATGTGTCTTTCCGGGCCCTAATCTTCTCCACATGGGCGGGCACCACAGCGCGGACAGGGCCTGCTGCAGGCCCACAGCCGGCAGGAGCACCGATGCCACTTTGCTCAGAGGATCCCCCCTCCTCCGAGGCCTACAGGTATGTGATTCTGGAAGCTTCTGCCTCCCCGGCTTTCCTCACAAAGCCTCCACTGCCTGTCTGCTACTCCAAGCCTGCCCCTGCCTGGCAGCTGCTGGCAATGTAATTATGCCAAAGGGAAACTGAGTCAGCACCAGTTGATGAACATCTGGGTGGAAGGAGCTAGGCCAGAAGAGGTTTGCCAGGGCAGAGGCCGTCACCTGAACTTGAAGCCTTTCCAAGGGCGTCACAGGTAAAGATGCCCAAGAAAGCTGCCTGGGGGAGTTTAGGACCAACTCTTACAAGTCCCTATAGGGAACCCCAAAGGGGCTCACCAACATCCCTGGACACCCAGAGCAAGACCCAAGGGGCATCCTCTATTATTAAATGGCCTCTGGGGCTCCTTCTCTGATGGTACCAGGGCAAGTGGAAATGAGAGCAGGAGACTGGAAGGGCCCCCAAGATGAAGCTCTCATACTGCTTACTTCAGGAGTCCTCAGGAGGAAGTTCTGTATGGGGAACCCTCCCCTAAACCACCCCAGAAGACCTCCCAGCCAGGATCCTGTGAAAGGTCAGTCCCCAATGCCAGCCTTTAGTTCTTGCTTCCTACAGCAAGGTGGGCCCTTAGCTATCTCCCCAGGTGATAGTGTGACACCTGAGTGTGACCTTCGCAGTTAATCTGGGTCACATGGCACTCAGCTCTCAGTCCCCATAACCTGGTCATTAGTGACCTCTATAACCAACCCCTGGGTGTCTGAGGACTCAGAGCCATCATGATAAACGCGGAAATGTGGAGACACTGGATACTCATTGTACCCCAAACGGCCGTCCCTGGCAGCCCGGGAGTGGGAAAGAGCCCATGTCCTGGCCTCTTGCTCGCCTGAGGCCAATCATGGATGCCAGGCTGCCCTGCCCTCTCCAGCCACCGTAACCACATACCCTGGACCCTGTGGGCAAGGGAGCTGCCAGGAGCTGGGAGGCCGGGAGGGCCTGGACCCGCTTTGATCTCGGGCATCAAAGGCCAGGAAATGCAATCAGCTCTGAGGAGCACTTGCTGTCTGGACGCCCCCCCCCCCAGCCCTCAGCAGGCACAGGCCCAGACCCCTCCCCGCCCTTCTCAGGCTGGGCCAGGCCCTAGCAGACCAGCCAAGGCCCTGGGCAGGGGGCTGGAAAGTCCACCCCCATCCCCAACCAATTCAACGGAAACTATTTTAATAAGAGCTAATTCTGCTGACATGGCGTCTTCTTTCTGCACCCCCACCCCGGTTTCTGTGTTCCCCTCCAACCCCACCCCCGGCTTCCCCTGTGACTTTTATTGTCCCAGACATTTGCGTGAAAACAGGAACTTTGTGCTCTGGGCTCCATCTGCTCCTGCTTATTTCTCACTTGGAGCTGCAATCCTTGGTCACACATGTCCCCTCCCCACTGCCCCACCCCAGCTCCTCAGGATGCCCCCAGAGTCAGGGACTTGTGAAGTCTTTGGTCTCTGGCCTCAGCTAGGGTGGCCTGAGAGAATGGCCTCCTATTTGGACCCTTTTTCTACCAGGCTTTGGTCATGGGCGCCAGGGGTAGGAAGCTGAGAATGGCCTGGTGGGATTTTGGAGCCCTGAGACCAGTGCCCCTCCTCCTGGCACAGCATCCCCCTCCTCCACCTCTGCCCCTCTCTGGCCTATAGGAGCCAAAAAATGCCCGCCCCCCCCCCCACACACACACAGCCCTGGGAAGAATTCAGGAAATCAGGGGAGGGCTTGCAGACACCTCCACATCTTGTGTGAGGGGGCCTGAGACTCAGACTTGCCCCTCCCTGAAGGCCTGGCCTTGGGCAGAGCATCTGGGAGACAGGAGCTTGAGGAAACACCATCTTGTGTTGCTCAAGGGAATTAAAACGGATAGTACGAAAAAGACCACGTCATTAAATAAATGAACAAATGAAGAACTCATCATCAAACCTCTCATGGGACATTCTGGGAGGTACCTGCTATCAGTGCCTTGCTGTCCAGGTGAAAAACGGAGACATCTGTCTGGTCACCCTACGTAAAGGTCACCTAGCCTGGCCTCCTCCCTGTCCACCCACCCCTCTGCATCTTAGCTCTAGCAGGCTCTCCTTCTTCCTTCCCATCCTCAAAACCCATTTCCATCTTCCCCATGAAGACTAGGTGCTTTTTCCTTGTTTTATAGATGAGAAAATACCATCCCTGTATTTTTTGGTCAGTTCTTGCAGGGATAAGGATGCCATCTAAGACAGAACTCTCTGCTTATCTAAAATCAAAAACTTATTTTTGCTGTGACCCATGGTGTAGAGGTGTTCATTTCCAAGCTGCCCCAAATCAAGTACCTTAAGATGCCAAGCAAGCAGTCCAAGGAGCCAAATCAGCTGGTGGATCTGTGTTCAGACCAGGCAGCCAGGGACCTCTGAGTTGGTGCAGCATGGGAGAGCCTCCATTCTGCCTCCAAAGGCCACACCTCCCTTGGCCCACCTGGCTAAGGTCTCTGTCCCTCCATTTATGCCAGTTTCTGCCAACAGGCAGCACCTCAGCAGTGTGAGAGGCCACGTCATGTCAGCAAACGGAACCTGGAGGCTCTTTTTGGGGCCTTTGCTGTCAGCCTAAGGAGACAGGCACAAGCAAGTAGACACGGTGACAGAATGCTGGACTGGACAGTCCAGTCCACACCTGACTCTCTGTTTGCTTTTGAGCAAGTTGTTGGCTTCCCTGGGCCCCATCATGTAAGACAGAAAGGGGGCTCCCCAATTCCTAAATGCCCTTCCTCTCTAGGCTGGAAGAACAATTGCAAGTGGACACACAGTCCCCTCTTCTGACTGTGGAACAGAATTGAGGGAGCCCACAAAGTGTGTATTCCCAAAGGATGCTGCAGAAGTGCCCCAGGGCAGAGAGATCGCTCTTGGGGCTTTCTGGGGAAGATGAGCTGTGAGCTCAGACCACGGAGGAGATGATGGGAACCAACCCTACAGTATGTGACTGGCAGGGCCTGCCTGCCTGAGCCCAGGCCTGGGAGCTGGTGCAGGCCTGGTGCACACAGAACAGGCAGGGGAGGGGGCCGCCAGCCCCACAGGAAGCCCCAGCTTGTTGTTGGGTAACTTCTCCTCCTGTTTTCTGGGAACAAGCTATTTGGGGAAGAGGGGGAGGGAGACCTTAAAGGCTTCCAGATGGGGGGCCCTTCTGTCCAGGCCTGCTGCTGCGCCGCCACAAAGTCTGTGCTTGCTTTCTAAGAATCCCAGCAAGTGTTAGCCAGAGAGGCTCTAGGGAGGTCTTCTGAGCCATGCCCCTGCCTCTGTGATCCCCAAAGTAGGAGGCCATATCCCAACCCTTATTATAAAGATTATTACTCTCATTTCTTTAAAAGCTGCAGAGAAAGAGAGTGCTCTTTCTTTCTCTCTGTCACCCTTTCCCTTCCCCTGAGATGTGCTCTCAGTATCTGAGCATCTTTGTCTGGGCTGCTTTGCCCTGAAGGCTGGCGGGTGGAGGGAAGGGCCTTCCTCTCCACAAACCAGGGAACCCATTGGAAGTAAGAAAAGAGAGACAGAAGAGAAAGCAAAACACCACGAGGCCTCTGTGGAAAGAGGCAGGGTCTGGGGGGTAGGGGACAGAGTGCAAGGCTTGCCAGTGGACAGAAGAGGCAGGGCCCAGCCCCTCCTCCAGAAGTCTCTATGCACAAGGCTGCTGGGTGGACTCTCTGGTACACACAGGGCCGTCTTCCCCACCTGCCTCTTCCCCTCTGACCATCCTGGCTCCATTCTCCTGGGGCCCCGCCTATCATAGACACTCCAGTGGTTTTAACTGGAACACAAGGACAGAGTCCTGCAGGGAACTGAGAAGGCCTGGGGCAGAGGCAGTGTCAGGGCTCAGCCGGTCAGGGTCCCTAACCTTCTCTGTCCTGTTGAGATAAGGTGGGGAGGGGGAATGGGGCAGTGTAAAGAGACAGAGAAGCAGACTCTGTACCTGGGGCCAGAGTGATAGCCAGGCATAGCTGATTCTCTGGGTCCTCCACTAGAGATGGAAGAAGGGAGCCCTCAGGCCTGGCTACTATGAGGGCTATCCTGGTTCGAAGAGAACCCACTCCCCAACCTGGGTCTCAGTATGTGCACCAACTTCCCCTCAAAGCCTGCTGGTTCCCAGGCTATGGCAACACGGTCCTCTGGTGAGAGGGCATTTTTCATAAGTCAATCAAAAACACACAGCCCCCACCAGAAGGCTGAGGCAGGGGACATGCAGAGCCAGGGGCAACGTCCTTTAGTAGAGCAGCTCCTTGTCCTGGCCACCAGCTACTTGGTCTCCGCTGGATACACCCATGAGGCTTCGACTTAGGAGACTGAGCAGGCCCCAGGGGTCAGGCAGGCAAAACTTACTACGCTAACATGGCCCCACCTGTCCCTTGAGCACAGAAAGATCTGAGTTTAGGCTTTAGGGTCCTGTCTGGATGGAAGCAGGACCCAAGGGGAAGGGCTCAGTGGGCACCCACCCTTGGAGAGGACTTGTGAAAGGGGCCCAAAGAGACCAGCCCTGCACCAATGACTGGTCCCCTCAGTCATTGAAGTCGCCAAGCAGAGAAGCAGAGGGCTCCTGCAGAGAACAATCTGGCTATCCCAAATGCCTCCAGCAGCTCTGTCCTTCCCACAACCCACTCGGCGCCCAGTAGGAGCTCGCTCATGACTAGCACCAGCTTGAAGCACATGGAGGTAAAGAAGGCCTTGGTTCATGTCCCTGCCCATGGCTTCAGCCTGCCTGTGGGCCTCTGTGGGTCACCTCCATAAACAGTGCCTTCTCTCTTACCTTCCCCCTCTCCCCACTTCCCCATGGAAGCTCCAACCCCCTTCACGATGCCCCACCCCCACCCTCACAAGTGACCCTTCCCAGGAGCACAGACGGGGCTCTCCTCTGACATTGTGACTCCATGGACCCTTCCTGATAGGTGTCCTCCGACTTCCTGAAGCCTAGATCCCCTGGTCCCCTTGCACAGGGCTCTGCCATTATCCCTTCCGTGGGGACTCCCTCCCTGCAGCCTCCCTGACCTGCCTAGCCAATCTTCTCAGGGTACCTCATTCACTTTCTGACTCCTCTACCTACTTTTACCTAAACCAACCCTGGGTGATACGGACTCTGCCCGACCTCCATTGTGCCAGGGACAGGTCCCCAGTCCTCCAGGAACTCAGTTTCCCTTCTCCAATAGGAGTGGAGGCAACAGAGACTTTCAGGCTCAGCCACTCTGATTCTGGATTCTGTGAGTTTGGAGACAGTCAATTTAAGGGGCAAATGTATGCAGATGGATATGCAAATGGGAATCTCCAGGATTTATGGGTGGCCTTAATTCTAAGGGGAGGAGGCGGCCTCAGCCTGGCTGGGCCCACTAAATCCTGGCCAGTGTCAGTGCCGTAAAGCACCCTGATGAAGGGCAGGCAGCGCTGGAGGAGCCTGCTGATTTACAGCTGCTGGAGCCTCCTCCCCGAGGCCCCGCAGGCAAGCACCACAGGACAGGGACGAGGAAGGATTTATGTCACCCACTTCCCCACCCCAGCGGCGCAGTCAGGAGAGAGGCAGAAGGTGACTTTCACCTTCAGAGCCAGCACTACTCTGGCAGAGTAGTGTGTGGTGCCACCCCAGGAAGAGCAGAAGATGGGACGGTACTACCTGGACCCCCGCCAAGCCCTGAGCCTCAACTGTCTCTTTCAGATGGACATTCAGCACTAATAGTGCTCCCTTCACCCTGTTCAGCACTTACACTGCCACCAACTGTCACCCTTCCTGCCTGTGGGTCCCTAGATGTGCCTGGCCAAACTTCTCATCCCTCATCTGGCTCAGGGCTAGAAGAGCAGAGGGAGGTGGAACCCGCTTCCCTTCCTTGGAAGATCAGAAAAGAAAAAGAGAGAAAAATCTGTCTAGATCATTTTTGGTGGCCCTGAACAAGGAAATTGATCTCCCTCATCTTGGCTGAACTGAAAGGTCTTTGCCATGTCCTACCTTCCTCTCCAGGCTTTTGAATGGCCTGGAGACAGGCTGGGTAAACAGCAGGCTTCCCTCACTGTATATATCTGCTCAATTCCTGAGCTTGCAGGGAAATTAAATTTAGGGGAAGGTAGCACTCCTCCAGCACCTCGCTGCAGGATCTCAGCAATGTGTCATCTGTCATTCACCCAGCATCGCCCACACCTAGGAGCTCAGCTGGGTACCCAAGATGGAGCTACCAAGGATGAAAATCTCAGGGACAAAATGCTCCACTCCACTCCAAGTAGGCTGCTCACTCCCAGCCCTAAAGGCCTCGGCCTCCCTGAGCCCACCCCTGACTCTGAGCATCATCTCCCTATAAGCAAAGTTGGCATGTTTCATTCTCATGATTAAAGGGAGCCAGCCAAGAGATGCTCAGGTTTAAAAATAAAGGGAGGGTTCTTTTTAGAGGATGTAAACACATAAACTCAAAGGCCAGCTTTGGTTCAGCTGTTCATCTTTTCTGATATGTTTGGAGCTGAGGTTGCCTTGAGTTTGTTTTAGGCAAAAGTGTCCCAGGCTTCTGTATGTTCATGCCATAGAAAACACAAAAAGCACCTCTAAAGACATGCAAGCTGACCTTCACCTTAGAGTCCTAAGGACTGCTCTCTAGCTCCACAACATCTCCCTGCTGTCAACCATGAACTCAAGCCACTTATATTGGGGCCTCAGAAAATGCTGTGCCTCTCTCCGACTCCCTTCAAAGATCAAATCCAGTTACCATAAATACTGTTGTCTCTAGTGCACCTCTGTGATATGAAATAATTTCCTGGAACCTGACTATTCATTTAAGTGGAATTTTCTAGGATTCAATATAGATACCAAGCACCAGAGTCTCTGCCTGCTGATCTGACCTAGACATTGGAGATGCTGGTACCTGAGATCTCATGAACCCAGGGAGGTAGGCGGTGGAGGAAAGGGGAAGTCACCGGAGAGAGTGAGAGGGCTGGGGAAGAGGTGACCACATGCCCTGACAAATGCAACTGCTTCTTCTTTCTTTCTTTCTCTCTTTCTTTCTGTATTGGAGGTTGAATCAGGGGAGCTTAACCATTGAGCTACATCTCCAGCCCTTTTTTTGTTGGGGGGGTGGGGGAAGCAGGCAGGGTGCAAGGGACAGGATCTCACTAAATTGCTTAGGGTCTCAACAAATTGCTAAGACTAGCCTCAAACTTGTGATCCTCCTGCCTCAGCCTCCCATAAGGCTGGGATTACAGGTGTGCGCCATCATGCCCAGCTTGCCTCCTGTTTTCAACTGGGTTTGGTCAGCATGTTGTTGCTGAGAATTTGTGGTGGACCAACCAGAATCACTGCAAATAATTGTGTACTTTGTGTGCTGCTTAGAGCTCCTTCCTAAAGGACAACAGCTTCAAAATGCAACTGCCAGCACCCTGACCTAACTTTGACAACCCAGAAAAGGGGACACCTTGGGCTGGGATTATGGCTCAGAAGTAGAGCACTTGCCTAGCAGGTGTGAGACACTGGGTTCGATTCTCAGCACCATATATAAATTTAAAAAAAAAATAAAGGTTCATTGACAACTAAAAATATATTTAAAAAAAAAAGTGGGAGTGACACCTTTACCTAGTTCCCATGCAGACACTGTGTAGACTAACAGGAGTGTTGAGCTAGGCACTGTAAAGATTTTTTTTTTCTATGCCCATCACCTCATTTAATCTCAACAAATGGAGATGCCATATCCCCACCTTACAGATGAGAAAAGGGAGACATGGCAAAGTTCAAGTGCTTGTCCGAGGTCACAGGGCTGATAATCCATGGAGATGAGATTCAAACACCGCCATCCACTCTCAGTCCAATTTCCTTCTTACACTCTTATTTCAAATTGTGTCCTTTTAATTTTGCTGTTATAACCCACATGACCTCACCTTTAACGTAAGATTAACAATACCAAGTGTTGGCCAATAGGTGGAACAGCTAGTACTCTCCGACATTGCCAGAGGGAACATAAAATGGGACAACTGCTTCGGAAAAACCAATTCTGAGTTTGTTCAAAAGTTAAACATATCCCTGCTGTATGACTCAGCCATTCCACTTCTAGACACATACCCAAGAGAAATGAAATAATATGTCTTCATAAAGATTGGTACCTGACTGTGAGTGGGCGGAAAGGAAGAGGTGAATATGTAGGGACAAAAAGGTGCTAGAAAGTTGGGACCACCCGTGAGTTGTTTCATTTCTCCTCAGTTCAGATCCAAAGGTCTTGGATGCCAACATTACGGGGACCACCTTGTGGAAGGGGAGAGACAAGGGAAGTCTGGCCATGCTCAGAGGGCCCGCAAGTCACGGTGTGCCAGCTCAGAACTTTCCACTGGGTACAAAGTGAGGCCCTGTTGGTGATAGGCCTGAGGTAGGGGGTAAGGATTTGGGCAGAGGTAGGAGTGGCCCACGCCCGAGCAAAGAGTAGTGGTCCAAAGTTGCGGGTGGGGAGTGGGGATTGAGTCCAGCCAAGAAGAGAGAGAAAATAGGAATCCATGCTGTGGCTATCAGGCAGAGGGCTGTGGCACAGTGGCCCTGCAGCCACCAAAGCTGCCCAGTGGTTCTGCCTGGCACCTGAGCTACTCATTAAGGGGTCCTTTGTCATTTGCAGTATAAAAATTTGTCTCCAGAGTCAATTGGAAGTGCATGCTTTCTACCAACCACCATTTTGGATTACACATATCAGCACAGGGTGTGGGTCTAATCAGGGGAGCACCTGCCGGCCACTGCTCTGTCACAGCTCTTCCCTGCCCCAACATCACCCCCACTTGCAGTTATTCTGTTTTTCTGTCATATAACTTCCAAGTCACTCACACCTCAAGCTGAGAGATGGACTATTTCTGGAGGGGCGGGCTCCAATAGAGTTTTTCCCCTTCATCTTTAAAAGCAATTTTTCTTCTTGTCTAAAATCTTCTCTCTTCCACTGCCCATTTCAGGCCTTCCTGGTTTGTGATCAGAGTCCTCCCTGTCACAGTGTCTGTATTCCCTCTTACCCCTCACCCACCCTTCCCACCGGTGCAACTGTTCAGAATAAGTTATTTATTAAGTATGTGCTAGGAGACACAAGAACTAGAGGTAAGACAGGTCTGTCTCTGGGTAGAATGTGCATCCTAGAGTATGCCTACAGAATGTTCTGGGTTCCAGAGTCCTGCGACCCTTCTAAGCAGGGAGTTGATATGGTCTTAAAAGAAGAATAGAGCTTCATGAGGTAACCATGGTGATCTCTATAGTGGGGTGGCCCCGGGCAAGTGATCAGAGGTTGGATTCCAAGGTCTTCTGAATTCTAATCACACTTACTTATTGTACTGGTCAAGGCTTTGTGACCACATGTGACATAAAGTCCACTTCAGACTGACTTCGACAACAAAGGGGACGTGTTGGCTCTCAAACCAAATTCAACAGGTTGATCCAGAGAAGCTTGACCCAGCTGTATAAAGGATGTCCCCAGTGAATTGGTTTCTCTCCATGCCTTTGCTTTACCCTCAGCTCCACAAGGTGGCCCTCCAGTCCCTCTGGCTCTCGCCTCCACACAGCAGTACCATACCAACCTCCTGACACCACATTGTCCAAGAGGAGAGAAAAATCCCATGCCAAGGGCACATTCACGTTCACCTCCTCTCTCCTGCTGGAACTCCACTTTTTCAGAAATTCAACAAATGTTTCCTGAAAACTCATTGGCTCTGATGGGGTTAGATATTTGTCTCTGAACCAATCACAGAGGCTGGGAGAAGATGATGCCCTTGTTGGTTCAGACCAAGTTATGTGCTCCACCCTGAGCAAACAGGCTGAACAAGGCAGGAAGGGCACAATGACCAGGGACACTGAGAATGGACACAGGGCTGAAAGAGGTGACCACGGCACCTGTCTTCTATGTGAAGGTGTGTGAGACAGTTCCCTGGTGTCTTAGTCTGCTTTCTCTTGTTACAACCAAATACTACAGAAGGTAATTTATAGAGAAGCGAGAACAGAGGTTTATTTAGCTCATGGTTCTGGAGGTTGAAAAGACCAAAAGCATGACACTGGCACTTTGTTGGCTTCTGGTGAGGGTCTTCTTGCTGCATCATAACATGGTGAGGAGCATCAGGAAAAACAGCAAGCGTGCCAGAGAGAGCTGCTAAAAGCACAACGGCACTCCCTTTAATTCACTAACCTATGAATGGATTAACCCATTCATGAGGGCAGCTCTCAGGACCCAATCATCTTTCAAAGGTTCTGCCTTCAAATACCATTAACATATAATTTTGGGGATTGAGTTTCCAACATATGAATTCTAGGGACCACATCCCAGCCAAAGCCCCTGAGGCTTACTTTCAAGCCAAATGACAAGTCACCTTGAAAAGATTGACTCTTTTATCACCTAAGGCTAGAAAGAGAACATTAGTTCTCAAAGTTGCAAATTTCATCCCTGTATGAGATAATCTTGTAAGAGAAAGGGGTCTGGGAGGAGGGAAATATATATATATATATATATATATATATATATATATATATATATCATTGTTGTTGTTCTCTGCCTTTGGAATATGGGAAAATTGAGGGATCAAAAGTCCTTCCTTCCAAACATTAAATAGACATAGCCAAAGAAAAAAGAACACACAAAATATGAACATCAAACCTAGTCTTGCTTGGGAGCTGGCCTCTGGTAAGCATGGCCCTGGAATGCTAAGGGCCTCCAATGGTCCTGCGGGCAGTATACACCTGGAAGGAAACAGGTCTGGGACTTCGGGCATCTGTTATACCCAAGGCAAGGATAGTCCCTTTTCTCCAAGGAAAAGCCCACAGCCCCAGCCTCTGGCATTTGCAGGGATAGACTGAGGTGGGTGGGGAAGTCTGGAAGGGTCCTGGGCCTCCAACTCTACAAATCATCCTGTTTTAATGTAAATGATGATTGCCAAGAGTACAGCATGTTTTCCTGCGTCAGCAGCTCAGTGACTAATGCCCCAAGATAAATGGCTTTGTTTTGCCTGTTTAGAGGGATTCTGTAACCCTTCCCTCCTTTCCACAGAGTGGGCTCCTCGGAACCCTCCCAGTTGCAGCCTGGAGCTCAGGATGCTGCTGGGGGTAGAGGGCCACTCACATGGGCTGTGATCACTCCTCATGCAATGGGAGGCTAGAGCCTGTCAGACCCTGGTAGCTGAAGGAGTCCGAGAGCCCCGGGGCAGGCGCTGGGGAGGACCTGGGCTGGATGCATCTGAAATGGATCTGCCATCAGTTCTTAGCAGATGACTTCAGACAGGCTCAGCTCTGTACCCTCCAGCCAGACAAGAGCTGGGATTGGAGGGAGACCTCAGAGAACCCAGAACTATCAGGGAAGGATTGGAGACTTGGGATGGAAAGGGAGCATAATGGGGAAGTGGGATCAGGAAGAGGTTACGCTGCCATCTTGTGCCATGTGGGTGTTACTAAGTCAGCTCTTTTGGCTAGTGAAGACCTGGGATTTGGACAGAATCATGGTCTATGTCCATAGACCCAGGTGGCTGAGAATCAGGTGGTTGACAGCACATTACAGCACATTATCAGCTGTGGCATCTGGGCTGGTATTGTCCCTGTTTTATAGATGAGGACACTGAGGCTTAGAGCTCCCAAGCAATTTGCTCAGAGTCACCCATCTAGATGGTGGCAGAATTCAAATGAAAACTGGGGCAGTCTAGCTCTGAAGATAATAGATGTGGAATGAAGAAGAAGTCTCCCCTCTGACCACCCACCTGAAACTTCAGCTCCTCACCTTTCCAGAAGTGTGTCCCTTGCTTAGCCACGCTGCAAATCTTGGGGTTTCTGTTCCCAGCCTTCTAGTTTCTGAACACACTTCCTGATCCGTGTGATGTGTGTCACCTCCAGATTGGAGCCCCCAGTATGAAGCCCTCCAGAGCCCTTTCCCTCCACCATAGCACCCAGCAAATAAGGTGACAGGGATCAGGCCTCCAGCCAACATAGGATGGACACAGAACATGGAGGAGAAAAAATCTTCTTTGTTCTAAACCACTGAAATTTGAGGTTTGTTACTGTAGTCTGACTGATTCTCTTCACTTTCTGAAAGGAGGAAGCAGGTGAGTTCCTCCCCATTCACAAAAGCATCCAACAAAGGGAAAGGACAGGGAACCCATTTTTTTTATCAATCATGCCATTGTATTTCAGAGAAGCCAAACTGAGTAGAGAGAAGTGGGGCCAGGAGAAACACGGATCTCCAGGTCCTCACGGTCCAGATCCAGTTGTTCAGGTTGCATGTAGCAGGTATCAGAGCCTGACCTTGGAAGGGGCTGAATAGCCCCCAGGCTGAGCATCAGCAGGGCCTCTTCAAGCAGCTGCAGATGGGCATCTTGGCAGACAGGCCCAGGGCACTGGTGCCCATCATCCAGGTGCAGACACCCTTCTCCAGGTAGACTCTGTGTACAGTGTACGTGAATCTCAGTGAGCAGCATCCCTGGGAACACTCATCACCGTGTCAGGCACTGGGCTGCAGCACAGCGGGAATCTCCCGTAAGCCCTTCTGAGCCCTATGGAGAAGTGGTCAGAATATAAAACAGCCTCTTCTGGGTAAGGTGGTTCCAAGGCTGGATTGAACTGGGAAAGATCCTGGAGCCTAGTTTTCACAGGAGACACCCATAAGAAGGGAGTGGGGTATAAAGACTTTTTCCCTCAAATGGTGCCAGTAGAGGGATATCTTGCGGTCCAACAGTGACACCCAAACATGCTTCCACCACTTTCCTCTATCTGACCAGGCATGGCCAGCCTCGTCTCATCCTGCACCTGACCTTTCCCCTTTCCCAGTTCTCAGCACACTCCTCCTCCCCAAAATCAATAGGAAAGAGCTGACCATCCTTCCAACGCATTGCACTGAGCTTCTTCCAGAAGTACTTGGAAGTGCTGGGTCATTCCCAGAAGCAGTGAATTGTGAAGTCTCCTGTGTCCCTCCCCTTCTCATCTCTGGGCAGGATTAGTAATTTGGAAGCTAACTTGGAAGCAACTTGAGAATTAGTTTGGATGCAAATGTTGGCCTCACCTTCTACTTCTGTTGTATCAGCCAGCCACAGAGTATGGAGGAAAGAGCCAGCCTTCGAGAGCAGAGGAAACTGGATTTGATTCCTAACTCTGCTATGCGTGAGCTTGGGCAAGTTGCTTAAATCCTGCAGGCCTGAGTTTCCTTATCTGTAAGATGATGATGATATTGGTTTCCACATCGTGATAGCATTCATGTAAAGGCACAAGAGGAGTGGAAGAGGATACAGCCCTTCCAACGGGGTCTGTCTTGACCAGAAGCTATGTGAGTACTTCACCAATGGGCTCAGTATTAGCGAGGTATATTGAGTGGGCAAGAGGCAGAAAGGCTCCTACGAGCCTCCACAAGAAATCAGTAATTTGTTTGCATTGGAATTAAAGTTATGCAAAACACACACTCAAAAAGTCAGGAAAAGGGGGCTGGGGTTTTGTCTCAGCGGTAGACCCTGGTAGGCCCTGGGTTCGATCCTCAGCACCACATAAAAATAAAATAAAGATATTGTGTCCAACTACCGCTAAAAAATAAATTTAAAAAAAAAAGTCAGGAAAAGAAATGAAGAACCAGGCAGGAAGGAGGCTGCAGGGCCTGGGAGTCCCCCAGCTAGCAGCTGAGCCCGCCCCTGTGCTACCTAAGTTGGACATACTTGTCTAACGTCCAGAATGGCTCTGGAACAGGCCCTGGGAAAAGCTCTTTCTTAGTTCTTTTCCATCCATCTCTGTCATCACCCTTTTGTTCCTTGTATTGTATTGTTATGTCGCCTTTTTTGTCCTTCAAGCTGCTTGTGAGTGATTCAGGAGAAGTTGACAGGCTTCGCCATCCAGGCCAGGGTGCCTGGCAGCAGGGTAGAGGCGATGGCGAGGTCCAGGTCAAGAGCCCCGAGCGACCCAGAAAGGCCCAGGTTGAACCAGGTAAAAGATGTGGCCTTAATGCTGCTTGCAGAGGAGAGGACCCTCCTTCTTCCTGGAAGATAGCTGCCCAGAGGGAGAACTGCACCCACACATGTCTCTATATTTAATTTATATATCTCCATGTTAAAGAGAATAAAGAAAGGAAGGTCTTTACAGGTGAATACATGGGTAAGGAAAGCAGCAGGAGCCGGACTACAGCTAAGAGTTGGGAACAGAGGGTTTGTTGAAGGTAGGGCCGCTATGCCAAGACTGGGCTCCTATGTGAAGCCAGGGAGCCATGAACACAGCCCACCTGGCAGAGAGGGCCATATAAACTCTGCTTGCCCACCTGGACACACATCTAGAGACATGCTGCTCTTCCTTGTCCAGAAACAGAGATGGAGCTCCCTATGTAGATATGAAGTTCAGAACAACTCCATCCACCTGGAGAGGAACCAGGAAGAAGGTGTTCACAGGATGCCTGGTTCTCAACTTTGAACCCATGGAGTTGAGGCTAAGTTAAAAAAAACCACCCAACCGCCCCATAGAGAAAGGCGTTCGGGAAGTCTGAGCTCTCAAGCAAGACTTTCCACTAAAAGAAAGAAGCAGAATGTGTAACTTCCAAACATGGAGAGGAACATAATTCCTCAGAAAGCAAGAAGCAAAGAAAAACCATGGTAAAGACAAACAAATGTGAGATTGGAGAAGCAGGTTAAAATATTGTCGTATTTATAAGAAGTGGATATAAATGGGTTAAATCATTATTCCAAGACAGAATTTCATAATGGATTTCCCCTTTAATTCATATGCTATTTATGAAATAAACGCCTAGATTGGAGACAGAAAAATTGGAATTAAAGTTATGCAAAACACACACTTAAAATGTTATCCAAAAAGAGGCTGGTAAATTATTAACAGAAGAAAACATTATTTTTGTAGAAATACAGAAGAATTTTTTCTATTCTCTTAAAAAAGAATCATCCATTAGAATGATATAATAGTGCTCTGTAGACTACAATGCAGACTCAAATATATGTAATTGGCACTATTGAGGGCCAAATTGACAAATCCAAGAGTGGGCCACTCTCAGAAATGAATGGATCATGCAGTCAAACAATGCTCAGATTACAAAAGATTTGAGTAATAAAATTATAGAAGCTTTGATATAATAGAACCATATAGCACTTTACACCCCCAAAAAATAGAAAATGCATGCTCCTTTCAAGTATACACAGTCATTTATGATATTTGACTTGAAATAAAACATGTCAAAAGAAGTCTTATCACTGATACAGACCGAATGTTCTGTCTGCACTTCACAAAACACAGCTCAAAGCATTCAAGTCCCCATATATTTGAAAACAAGCAGAACAATCACACTGCCAAATACCTTATGGGTTAGAGAGGAAATTATAATAAAAATTATGAGCATTTTAGAACTGAACAATGACGAGAGATGAGAGTACAAGAGAAAGGCGTTTCAAAATTTGTAAAACTTCAGTCTACAGAGATGTATCTAGATCTAAATTGCTTCATTAGAAATCAAGATTTAAAATAAATGGATGGAGAATTCAACTCAGGAAGTTGAAAATAAAATAACGGAACAAACCAAAAGGACTTCATTTTTTAAAAGGGAATAATAAAGATAAAAACCAAAATTAATAATTAAAAGGAAACAAAAATAGAAAAGAACCATGAAATAAAAAAACTGTCATTGGAAAACAAATAAAAATCAATGAACTATATAAAAACTCTGGTAAGACTGAGAAGAAAAAGAAGAGTCAATATGTTTCATAATAATGATGCCTGTAATCCCATCAACTCAGGAGGCTGAGGCAGGAGGATTGCCAAGTTTAAAGCCAACCTCAGCAACTTAGAGAGACACTAAGTAACTTAAAGAGACCCTTCTTTAAAATAAAAAAAGGATTGGGGATGTGGCTCAGTAGTTGAGTGCCCCTGGGTTTAATCTCTGGTACCAAAATAAAAAATAATAATAATAAATAAGTAAATAATGATATATTCTTATTATCAGAAATAATCAAGCAGACATAATTTCTGGTAGCTGCTTTTATATTCATGGTGCCATATCATTTCGTTTCATCTTGCAGTACTGGGGATCAGATCTAGGGCCTTGTGCAAGGTAGATAAGCGCTGTACCACTGACAAACAAATATGTATTCCCAGCCCCTATTATCTATATTTCTGATGCTTTGACATCCAGGACCTTGCAGACTGTGGAGACACTACCCTCTCCACCCCAAGGCTGCCAATTCCTTGAGAGAGTAAATTCACCCCTGAAAGCATCCCTTTTATATGCAAACCAGCCAATCTGGACCCCCTACCCAAGATGTTTCCTTTATAGGGCTCTCCTTCTCTGGTATGTAATGGGCAAGGGTAAGAGGCAACTAGGATTAGCCGGTGAGTTCCAGAGCTACTGAAATTATTTAAACAAGCCATTCCTAAGTCTGCATACACTCCCTCACTGTTTCTTTCCATGAACCACAATAAAGGATCCAGCTCACGTTTTGCCCTGTTTCCTCTGCCTCCTGACTGATCCCCATGCTTCCCCATGAGCAACCCCCACACAGCACACACCTTCTCCTCTTGGGAACTCTGAGTAGCAATCTTTTCAGTGGCAGCCATCTCCAGATCTATTGGCCTCACCATACCTGATAATATACAAAATGCACTTTAAAACAATTACCTTCCTCATTATCACTCCAGAAAGAGAGAAGCAAGCAAATAGATGAGGAGGAAACATGAGAAGATGGCCAATTATCTTTAATCTTCAGGTTCTGTGGAAGACCACGCATCATGAATAAAAAAGGAGCCATACTAAAATACATTTCGGGATGTTAGAGGTAAGTTTTCAAATCCCTTAAGCATTTTGAGTAGAGGAGTTTATATATCAAGGTGAGGAAGACTGAATTAAAAACAGGTTTCTCTTCTGCAATCTAAATACAAAAAGAAATATGATAAATATAATAATATCTACAAAGTTCCAAGAGAAAAAGTGTCTACTAAAATGGGAAAGCTGTGATTCATTTGTGATGGAGATTAAGGCATTTCTGAAACACGTAAGCATTCAGCATGAATGCTTGTTATGGTTTGAATGTGCAGTGTTCTCCAAAAACTCACGTGTGAGACAGTGCAAGAAGGTTCAGAGAAGAAATGATTGAATTGTGAGAACCTTAACCCAATCAGTGGTTTAATCCCCTAATAGGGATTCAGTTAATTGAAGTCTGGTAGGGTATGGCTGGAGGAGGTGGGAATTGGGGGTGTGGCTTTGGGGTATATATTTCGTATCTGGCAGGTGGGTCTCTCTCTGCTTTCTGATCACCGTGATGGGAGCTGCTTCCCTTTGCCACACTCTCCACCATAATATTCAGCCTCACCTCCAAGATAAGGAGCTGGCCTTCTGTGGACTAAGACCTCTGAAACCATGAGCCCTCAAATAAACTTTTCCTCCTTTAAAATTGTTCTGGCCAGATCCCTTAGTCATAGCAGTGAAGAAAGCTGACTAAAATAATACTCATCCTTCAACCATCCAGAAAAATTTATTCCGAGTAATGCTCCCGCTGAGCTAGAAGCAAATAGAAAAATGGTTAGAAATTAGATAACAAAATGGAGTTAATATTAACATGATTTTTTAAAGTAACAGAAATGCCCAGGTCTGTCATTATAAGAAACATACTCCTTCCTAATAATAATATTAATCTAAAATGTTATTATGTCAAGGAAAAAATGGGAGTTAAATGTGGGGAAGAAAGTTAAAAACATGAAGTCATCTCACACAGGAGAAATAAATACCTATTATGTTCTTTTTGCGATTGTTAAAAGAAATACTATGTATACGTATGTGTATATATATATATATGTGTATGTTTGTGTGTGTGTATGTGTTTAAAGAAGTTAGTAGTAGAATAAGAATAGAAGTCTGATTTCCTAATTTCTGAATATAAATAACTTACAAAGCAAATGGGCAAATGGAGAAATGAAAGCGTAAGGAAGAATGAAGAGCAAGCAGGAAGCCTTGTTATTGTATAAGATGATTCAGTTCCTCGACTCAGGACTAAATGGCCCTGGAAAATTCACACTGTTGGGACTCTTTTCCTGTCTCTCATCCTTGGCCCTCTTCTGCTTCTCCTTGATCTTCCACATGACAGCAACCCATGTCCTCTGTTTCCCAGTTGACAGTAGGATAAGGGCTGTGGCACAGCAGCACCAAGAACACCTTTAGACCTGGAGTAGCAAAACTCAGGGACACCCAGAGTCTCAATTCCCAACACTCAAGGAGGATTCTGATTGGCCCAGCCTGGGTGTCACATGCTCATCTCTGGAGCAAACAAAGGTCAGAATCTTCCATAATCACTCCCTCTAAAATAGGTCACCTTCTGGAAAAGGGGTGGATAATCTATTGGGTATCCACTACCCAAGAACCAACAGAATGAAAACCAAATTTATATCTGACGAAGTATTCACAGCCAAAAAAAAGCAGGGGGGAATCAATCTAATGGGGAGAAACTGTTACCCTATGTTGGTAAATGATAGAAATTAAATGAGAATAGAAGAATCATTAATCTGTGTGCATCAAATATAGCATCGCATGCACAAGAGGAAATCACAGTCAAAAGAGGCCATCTAAAGGTTGAAGGTGTCTCACTATTTTTTGAGCTATCAAGCAGACACATATTCAATAAGAATGTAGAAGGGTTAAAATTGTTATTAACATTTGACTTAATAGAGTTATATCAAAATGTGTTTTGTAGAAACCAGACAATATTCACTTCAAATGGCGAAGGAGCAGTTACAACATTTGATCATATCTTAGGCCACAGAGAAAATCTTGTTAAAATCTACAAAGGAAAAACAGTACAATGCATAAATTCAAACCATAATGCAACAAAACTAGAAGTCAATAACAAAAGGAAAACAAAGAAACAAATAAAACGAAGCCACTCTAGAAGGGATGAGGGGATAATTTTCACAGCCCCAGAGTCAAAGAGGAAATCAAAACTATAATTTATGATTGTGGAAGAAACAATGGGGAGCTATAGCAAAGAGAAAAAAAAATACAAAGCTCTAAAAAGCAGCATGCATATAGTTTTCTGTTTTTCTCATGAGGCAGAAGTAATTAAATAAAGTGCTCCAATAAAAAAGTGAGTTAAAAAAAAAGCAAAGTAAACCTATGAAAAGCTAAAGGATATGAAGATACTGAATTAGAAGATGATAAATTTAAAATAATAAAAGTATACAGTGTATATATCAGAAACACAAGAGTTGGCTCTTTGAAAAGACTATAGTTACCATAATAATAGGGCTGGGGCTGTAGCTCAGTGGCAGAGTGTTTGCCTAGCATGTGTGAGGCACTGGGTTCAATACTTAGCACTGCATAAAAATAAACAAATAAAATAAAGGCACGCTGTCCATCTACAACTACAAAAAATTTTTTTATAAAGTAAAGATAATAGTAGCTATGCATTGGGAAGTCAGCTACTGGCTGGGTACCATGATGTGTCAGAGTGGTGGCTCTGCAGAAGCTGAACCACCAGGAGAGAGAGAGGAATCAACTCACATGATCTGCTATCTGCACACTGATTGCCAGCTCTTTCCTCCTGGATTTGCTCTATGGGAGGCAGTTGTACAATGGGGTCCGGAGATGAATAGACCTGGGACAAAACACTTAACCCTTAATGCCTGTTTCTCCTTTTCACCAGTTACTTCATAGGACAATTTTGAGAAACAAGTGTGCTGAGCCCATGCTCCTAGTCTTCAAACGACTGTCTCTAGCAGGGCAGATCAAGGAGGAAAGAAAGGTGGCCACAGGCACCTGGCACAGAGGAGAGAGGCATGCGCCATGAGAAGAGAATTAAAAATTGGGAGAAGCTGGGCATGGCGATGCACACCTGTAATCCTAGCAGCTCGGGAAGCTGATGAGGCAGGAGAATTGTAAGTTCAAAGCCAGCCTCAGCAACTCAGCGAGGTCCTAAACAACTAAGCAAGACTCTGGCTCTAAATAAAATATTAGAAAGGGCTGGGGATGCGGCTCAGTGTTTATGTGTCCCTGGATTCAATCGCCAGTACCAAAACAAACAAACAAAAAAAAAACCTGGAAGAAAATACAAGACATAACTTGCTGAATAGAATCCCTCTACTTTTTATTCTTTTCTTTATTGACAGGTTTGATATGGTCAGGATCATTCACTTCATCCAGTTTTCTATCCTTTATCTCTTTTAGATATAATTTTGAATTTAAAAAAGAGTTTGCAACAACAGTACAAAGAATTTTTTCCCCTAAACCATTTAGAGGGCAATTTACCAATAGGATGTCCCTTGTCCCTAATACTATATAATGCAAGTACATCTTTCCTCTCCATCACAATATAACCGTGGGGTCAGGAGAGTAATAGGGATACTTACTACCATTCAAGCCAAAGAATCCATAGTGTTTTTCTCACCATCTCAATAGAATCCACAAGCAAATGGAACCCATCCTGTAGCACACACATTGCACTTAGTCGTCACATCTCTTCAGTCTCCTTCAGTCTGGGACAATTCCTCCCTCTTTTCTTGACTCTCTTGACCTTGATACTTTTGCAAGTATAGGCCAGCTACTTCACTGAAGGCTCCTCAGTTTGGATTTGTTTGAATCCCAGCCTTCGTGTTCTGTGGCAGCCTATCGGGGGTCACGTGATTTCAATTAGACCTGGATTGCTTAATTAAGGTAGTGTCTGCCACTGTCAAGCCACTCCTTGTAATCTCCGAGTGCTTTGTATCGGGGTACCTTGAGCCTTATGCAACCATCCCATTCTCCATCCACACCTGGCTGAATCACTTGTTCCTTGGAGAGTTGTTAAATGATGATTTTCTGATTCCATCAGCCGTTCTTCACAGTTGGTATTCTTCTCTTAAGGACAGGTTTCTTTCTTTTCCTTTTTATATATCCACACATTTACTTACACCATCATGAACTCATGGATTTCTATTTTATTGAATGATAAGAAAAAAGTTAGCACTTTCTCATCTATTTTGCCATATTATCCCAGATTCAGCTAAGGGGGAGTCCCTTTTGTTTTCTAGGTCCCTTTGACCCATGCCCATCCATTTCTCAACACTACTTTCCTGTCACAACAGAATGTTCCAGGCTCATTGTGTGCCTTCAGTGCTCCAGTCCTGGAATTCTTCCATTTCTTCAAAAGTGGTGGGGAAGGTAGGAAAAAATAAAGATGTGTGTGCTCAGTGATATTAGGGTGTTTCAGCACGTGGAGTTGAGGAATCTATCTACTTGCCTGTGGCAAATAACCCCAACAATCCCCACCTCCTAGACTTTAGGTTCTTATACAATCCCTTTTCCTCAAATGTGGGCTGCCCTTCTAACAAACAGAACATGGTAAAAGTGATGGGGTGTCACTTTCAAGTTTTGGTTTTAAAAGACATGACTCCCAGCTTGAATTTTCTCTCTTGCCCCAGGGAAGCCAGCTGCCATGTTGTGAGACTCTTGGAAAGGCCATACTACATGAAACTGAAGGTGGCCCTAGCCCACAGTGAGTAAGGAGGGGAATCCTGCCTACAAGGACATGAATGAGAGTGGAAACAGATCTTCTCCTAACAGAGCCTTCACATGAGACCACACCCTGGCTGACAGTTTGATGGCAGCCTTGTGCGAGACCCTGAGCACTTAGCTAAGCCATTCCTAAATTCCTAATATACAGACATTATGAGGTAATGAATATGGTCTATTGTTTAAGGCCACTAAGGTCTAGGGTACTTTATTAATCAGCAAGAGAAAACTAAATACCCAAAATTCATTCATTAAGTTCTGTATCTGTTCTGTTTTACATATGAAAAGCCAGGAGTGCTTACCCAGGTCTCCAATTCAGATTACATGATTAGTTCAAAATTTGTTTTTGCTTTTTCCTGGGGCAGGGAGGGAGGGTTACCAGGGATTGAACTCAGGGGCACTTGACCACTGAGCCACACCCCCAGCCCTATTTTTTATTTTATTTAGAGACAGGGTCTGAGTTGCTTAGCACCTTGCTATTGCTGAGACTGGCTTTGAACTCACCATCCTTCTGCCTCAGCCTCAGGAGCCATTGGGATTACAAGCATATGCCACCACGCCCAGCCTAGTTTTGTTTTTTTTTTTTACTTCTTACAGTTGTAACTCCCCTCTTGGACAGTGTAAGAACTGGCTCTCATAATTCTTAATATAATTATTTTGGGGGGCCAGTCTCACTCCACCCGATTTCTTTTCAGTGCCACCCACAACTAAATGCAGCCTCTCCTCACCCTGCTCAGACTCTGACACCCCCAATGCAGGGCATAGTCGCTACCTACCCTATATGAATTTCTACCTTTTCCAGGATCATTCAATGGTTTCAGGAAGAATCATTCAAGAACAAAGAACAGAAAAGAGGTAAGGAGGCTGGGGAACCGGTGACATAGACCAAGATTGATTCCAAACAGGAGAGACAACTAATAGAGAAATAAGCAGAGAAGAAATTGAGGAACCATTAGAGAACCTGTACACCAAAAGTATTTTGGACTCTCAAGATATAGTAGATCATTTTTGCACTATTAAAACTATTCCAAGACACAGAGAAAGAATTAGGTAATATCTCAAATAATTTTACAAGTCCAGCAAAATTCTGATACAAAAACCCAATAAAGAAGGAGGGAAAAATCACATAAATAATACTAAACTGAATTCAACAATGTTTCAAAATCCATGCTTGAGCAAATAATCTTAACTCCAGTAATGTAGGAGTCAATGTTAGGTCAATGTTAGGAAATACCTTCACTTTAAATTCTAGGTGAAAGGAGATGTATAAATGAAGCATTTGATAACAAATGGAGTATTAAATTCAGACTCTTCCCAGATGTCTAAGTCAGGGCTTTTGTTGGTGGTAGAATCCAGGTGAAAGTTAAGCAGATAGGGATATGTCATGGAGGTCAATAAATCAAAGACAAAAGGAAAAAAGATTGGAAAGAAAAAAAAAGCAAAACTGTTTTCACATCTATCTATAACCAAATAAATATTCTAATCAGTAACTTTCCCACAAATCAACAATAACCAGCCTAAAAAAAAAAAAACAATGGGAAACATCCAATTTACAATTTCCACAAAACACCATTAAGTCCCAAAATGATTGAACCTAATGATGTGCGTCAACTGAAGAAAAGCAAAACCCTCTGCTTGGGGACATGAAAAGAAAACTTAAGTAATAGGAGAGCTATGCATTGTGCCTGGGAAAGAAGACACTTCTACCAAAATGTCTAAAATTGTATATGTATGTTTATGTTTTCACAAATACAAAAACTATTTATTCAAGTGCTCCCCTTCCTTAAATATATCTATACATTTAATGCAATCCCAATGTGACTATTTAAAATATTTGACAATGCATTTCTAAAATTGAGGAGGAAGAAAGAACAGAAACCAAGAATTTTTTGCAAAGAAAAAACTTCAGAGGCTGCCTACCGTATATTAAGAACTTAATATCCACTGAGTGCCCAAGTAATTTGAGTGTGTCCCCCACATTATAGATTATATTTACTCCTCCCCAAAATTCATCAAAATGTGATACCTGCAGTCTAGAGATATTAAAAAAGTTTACCAATATCACAAAAGCATTAAATGTTGGGGGGCTGTATTTGAATCCACGTCTCATTACTTCAAAGGTTAAAGTTTGTAACCGCTCTGCTTATTAAACCTATTATAAAGCTAGAGAAATTAAAACAACATGGTATTAAAAGAAAACTTAATTGAAGAAGTTAGTAGGAAAAAATATGTGTATGTATCTCATGCTTAATAGAAAACTTACATTAGATTTATTTTTTCTTATATTTCATTTCTTCCATGATTTATCATGGTGAAGAGTATAAGGGAGAATTTGTTTATTGTATTATTTTTTCAAAGAAAGAATCATTGAATGTATTATTTATCAATTCTATTATTTTCCTTTTTGCAGTTCATTGTTTTCTTTATTACTTTTTCTCTCCTTAGTCTTTTGGTGCATTTTGTACTTATTTAAGTTTCTTTAGTGGAATGCTTAATTTTTTATTTAACAATAAAGCGCGTCTTTCTCATTTATTTCTCCTAGAGAACTTTGTATTCTCTTTAAGCTCAGAAAAAATCCTATGGGGACGTGTATCAAAATTTTATTAAAGGTATAAATTAATTGCAGTGAAATGACATTTTTACACATTGAATCTTCCCAACATCATGTTTCTCCATTTATTCAAGGCCTCTTTTATGTCTTTCAGCAAAACTATAAAAGTTTTATTCCTGTGGGTCCTGCACAGCTTTCAATAGTTCATGCCAAGGAAATTTTTCCCCTTAACTAGCTATTACCATTTTATAAAAAAGCTCTTGATTTTCTTAACTGAGTTCATAACTGGTTCCTTTATAAACTCTCTTCTGCTGCTTCCTTAGAATTTTTAAGCTAAGAAAATGATTATATACAAATCATGATAATTTTATTTCCTGATTATTAGTTTCTTCTACTTTCTGTTTCTTAAATAATTACATTAATTAAAACTCCAAAGCCAGTATCAACTAATAAGGGTCATAGTGGGCACCTTTGTCTTGCTTCTGACTGCTCTAATGTTACATTTTTTTAATTACACTTTTCATGTTGAGAGAATTATAATTCATAAGCAGTTGCAAAAATATTATACAAAAGACCTCACATATCCTTTACCTAATCTCCCACAAAGTTACATCTTGCAAAACTATAGTCACAACCAAGATATTAACATTCTGTTCATCAGTCATATTAAGATGAATCCATTTCTTCTTGTGTTTGTGTATATTTTAATTCTATGGAATTTTATCACATGTATAGATTATTGTGTCCATCTCTATGGTAAAACTATAGGACAGTTCGGCCATTACAAGGATGCTTCCTGTTGTTCTTTTGTAGCTATACCTTCCTTCCACCCCATCACCCCTACACCCCATCCATGACCCCTGACAACCACTAATCTGTTCTCCATTCCTATAATTTTGTCATTTCAAGAAAGCTATATAAATAGAATCATACAGTATGTAATCTTTTAGGATTGGCTTTTTTTCATTCACCATAATTCCCTGGCAATTCATCCAAGTTGTTGTGTGCAACGATGTTTGGTTCCTTTTTATTACTGAGTGGCATTCCATGGTATGGATATGTAACAATTTGTTTAACCATTTACCATTGAAGGATTCTTGGGTTGTTTCTGGTTGGGGCTGTTGTGAATAAAGCAGCTAGTGATGTTCAGCACATCTTTTCCCGTGCTTATTTGCCATCTGTATATCCTTTCCATACAAAAGGTTTGTCTGTGTCTTTTTCTCATTTTCTAATTGGATTTATTTTTTTTAACTGCTGAGTTTCGAGAATCCTTTACATATTCCAGATACTAGTCATTGTCAAGTATGTTGTTTGCAAATATTATCCCCTTCTCTGTAGCTGTCTTTTCATCTGTTTCACATGGATTTTCACAGGGAAAACACTTAATTTTGACAAGATCCATTTGTTATTGTTATTATTGTTCTTGAGTGAATTGTGGCTTGGGGTCAAATTTAAGAACTCTTTGCCTAGCTGCCGATCCCAAGATCTTCCTTTTTTAAAAAAAAATTCATAGTTTTTTGTTTTACATTTAATTCCATAATGAAGCATTTACAAAATCTAACACTAATTCATGATTTTTTTTAAAAAAGTCTCAGCAAATTAGAGGTAAATTACCTCAAGCTAATTAAACAATCTATAAAAAGAATCTGCTACTGATCTTATGCTTAATGGTGAAGGACTAAAATGCACTTTCCCTGAGATCAGGAACAAGTCAAGAATGCATTCGTGTTATTTTGTTTAACATTGTACTATATGTCTTACTTTCTGAAATAAGACAAGAAAAAGAAAAGTCACATCATTTGTAAATAAAGCTGTCTCTATTTGCAGGTGATATGGTTGTCTATATGAAAAATTTCATGGAATTCATAAAATATAATACTATGTGAGTTCAAAGAGTTTAGAGAATAAAAGGTCAACACACAAAAATATTGAATGTCCATATATCAGCATATGGACAATATTCAATGTCCATATATCATTGAACATATGGAAAATAAAAACATGATGTCATTTATAGTCACTCCAAAGAAAATTGGACACTTAGGTATACATTTACCAAAACATGTATGGAAAAATTGTGGATCTGTAATCATGGATCTATGTGCTAAAATTTATAAAATATTAATAAAAGAAATAAAAGGTAAAAGCATACCATGTTCATAGATTAGATGACACATATAATAAAGATGTCAGTTCTATCCAAATTGATTCATAGATTTGATGCAATTCTTACCAAGTCCCAGAGATATCATTTGTAGACATAGACAATCTTTTTCCAAAATTTGTACAAAAGATACAGGCCCTAGAATAGCTAGATAAAAATCTTGAGAAAGAAAAATTAAGTATGACAATCATTTATTCAGTGCCACATTGAACATCTTCAAGTAATTTTTTTACAAAGGAAAACTGTGGATTACAGACTTTTCTCACGAAACTGAGAAATGGAAATTTTATTTGTTCAGATCCTTGTACGGTAAGTTCAGAGGTCTGAGTTCCAAGCAACTCAAACTAACTTTGGATACCTTAGTTGTGAAATAATTTATAAAAATGATATTAGTAATCTTACTGAAATAGTCACAAGACCAGGATTGATGCAGGCTCAGAAGATAGGTGGCACAGAATGAAACTGCTCAGCAGCAGCCAGAATGACAGTCAAGTTACACCACGGAACACATCCAGTGGTACTCCAGGTATGTTACCACCAAGTCCTACGGGATTGGCTCACAGCATCATCACATCTAGCACTGGACCCTACACACGGCAGTTTGCACTGTGGTTTTGCTGCCTTGGGCCCAATCCTTTCACCCTCAAAATTAATTCTTCTCATTCATTTCATCTTTGCAATACAATCATCCTTTTCAAAGTCCCAGGTAATGTAGTATGTGCCTGATTAACTGCCATAGGTCAGACATAATCTTGAACACTAGAAGTTTGAGAAAATGGAATTCTGGCCTTTTCAGAGTCTAGACATAAAGCCATTTCTGTACTAACATTGAGAAAAGGATTACATTACAATGACCTAGTTTCTCTGTCTTCCTTCTTCTCCTGCAGGATTTCAACTCTGTACTCATTCATGCTTTCTGGGAGAACTACTCATGTTCGTCTTCCACAACACTAATCCAATTTTCCACAGTGTCAATTCTCCTCACCTCCTTTGGTGTGAATATTAATTCTTTAAATTTCTTTCCCAAACTTTGAACCTTCAATTCCTAGGTAGGTTGACCACAAAGATGGCTGCCAACAATTCCTCCTGAAGCTGTGTGTATATGCAACTCTTCCCAAGAGATGGAAACTACTTCCCTCCCCTTCAATCTAGGCTGACCCTGTGGCTTGACTTAGCCAATAGAAAACAACAGAACTGAAATTAGAAGATTTCCAATCTTGGGTCTTAAGAGGCCTGGCAGCTTCTAATTGCTCACTTTGGGGATCCAGTTGCCATACAAAGAAATTCAAACTATGTGAGAGAAAAAGGGTCCCACAGTCCTCTAGCCACCATGGGCCAGATGGGCAAGTAGAACCATTTTGGTCATCCTAGCTTAGTTCCCAACTAAAACCTACCACCTCTTACCCCAAGGAGCAGAATAACTGCCCAATTGGTCCTGCTCTAGTTCATTCCTTCATCTTCGGAAAAAATAAAATTTTTAAGCCATTGCAGTTTGGGGTGGTTCATTATGTCATAGGAGGTACCGTGAGGCACTCTGGCTTCTTAGCTGGTTCCTTTTCATCTCATTTTTTGTCATCTTTTCATCCTCTGCTTGTTTCAGCTTGGTCTTCTCTCTCCTTCCAATTTTCTTTAGTTATTCGTAGAGACCACATATTTTTTTTTCCTGCAATTTGGTGAGGGTTCCAAACAGTTTTCTAAAATTGTATTCTAGTTACTCTGCACTTCTGAGTCATCAGGATGAGGTTTCCTTTCTCATGTTCTACAGTTTGTCTTTTTAAAATAAACTGAAGTCTAGTGTTTTCCCTTTTTCATTCATTTTCAAAATAAAAAAGATGTATCAAAACATGGCTTTAGCAACAGACAAAAATGTGTATTTTTTTTTTTTTTTTTGGTCCCACCACGGTCCATTTGGAATCAGTCAGGTCTTCCCATAACTATGGAAACAGGGCTTCTGAGGGCTCTATATCCTATAGAGATCTCCACCCAGTTCCCAGGGTCATCTGGTTCCCAGCCTTTGTTTTATTATGTGTGCTATTGAAGTGAACACACCAAGTCTTTTTTAAAAAAAAAAAAAATTGGTGATGCTGTGCCACGGTGGTGTCTCGTCCCACCCCTGGAACTTCCTGAAACCTTGAGCCTGTGATTTCCAGCATGCATTGCTACCAGGTCTGTTAATATCTCTGTCCTCACATGTGAGGGTCATCATGTACTTCTTGAAATGCAAAGCACTGCCATGCGAGCCACCCCATAAAGTCCTACTGTTCTCCAGCAGTTACAGTCTCCCAAGGAATGTAAAAACATTAGTGAGAGGCAGAGTAAGCAGCACCCACACAGAAGTGAGATAATGTCCCAGGATTTGAATTAGTTTGATCTCAGGGTGCATTAGGGCAACCAGAGAAAGAAACAAATATTCTGTTTTATTCCAAGAGCAGCATGTGTGTGCCACTTGTTTCTAATTTTGTGATACAGTTTTATCAGCGTTCTGTTTAGTAAATTCCTCTTGTAATCTGACAATGTGTTGCTCATCAGCTTTGGTTTTCACTGGTATTATATATGTTCATCTCTACACTGTCGTAGGTTATTAAAGGGAAGGTCTTAGAGGCCCCAACAGAGATTCCAATTAAAAGTCCAAATTTATTCATTTTTATTCATTAATTTTAAAGGAGGCTGAGAACCTTGGCTTCCATGAAATCATCAAGTCAAGACTGCTCTGATAGAGGTCCATGTTAGATTTGCTGGAAGAATTATATACATAGAAAGACACTGTGAGGAAGGAGTTAGAATTCCACTTTCTCAAAAGTTATCCGTGAGCTTTAGAGAAAAGAATGAGAAAAAAAAATATCCAAGGTAAGGGAGAGGTTTGATGGAAAAGGTTTTCTAGCTGGAGTCAAGATATTTGATCAGGAAATTATGGATCATCATAGTACAAAGTTGTGTGCTTGAATTATATCAGCGCAGACATCTGAAATGCTACAGTTGGGATGATGAGTTCAATATCAATTGTTAAGTTTGGACTAATAAACTCTCAAATCACAGAAGCCCCTGAATCTAAATACAGAGAGAGAAAAGAAGTCATTCTAAAATCAAGGCCTTGAGTGGAAATCTGCAGATTAAATTATGTGTTACAGGCCTAAGCTCTCTGCATCTACTGTTCTGGTTATTTATTGCTGCATAGCAGCCACCCCAAATTTTAATGGCTTATAATAACAAACAAATAGTAAGCCATAGCTTACTCTTCTATAGGTTGATTAAATTCAGCTAAATACTTATGCCACACCATAGGATGTTGGCTGGGTACCATAGTCACCTGAGAGTTCCACTGGGTTCCTCTGAGATGACTAATTCATGTGTCTGGTGCCTCAGTGGGTCTCTCTCTCTCTCTCTCTCTCTCTCTCTCTCTCTCTCTCTCTCTCTCTCCCTCTCCATATGGTCTCAAGGCCACCTCCTCTAGTCTTGGTCTTTCTACTTGGCATTTCCGTGTGGTCTTCTTCCATGGTCTCCCAGCAGATAGCTTGGCTTCTCATATGGTGTCTTTTGTACTTTCAGCCTACCAAAAGTATAAAAGTAGAAGTTTCCAAGCTTTCCTAAAGCTTAAGTCTCAGAACTCTTAGAGCATCATTTCCATCATATTCCGCTGATTAAAGCAGTTACAAAGTCAACCCAGATTTGGTGGTGGTGGGAGTAACTCCACTATTTGAAGAGCAAATTGCAAAAGCAAAATCTCAGTGGCCATGCTTACAGCACCAAATCCACCAAGTTCCCAAACACCAGCAGCAGCTATGTGGTATAAGTAAGGCTCTACCATTTGAAAGGCGCATAAAGAATTTTTAAAAATTTTTTTTAAGTTTTTTAAATGGAGAAACTGAATTAGCCTAAAGACAAGATCCACAGATAATCTGAATGTTCACAGTAAAAGACTCTAAACTACTTTATTACCTGCCCACAAAACTCACCTCCTTTCCCAGATTTTGATCCACTTTCCAGCCTCAATTCTAAATACAAATGGATTGTCAGGGAAATTCCCTCAGATGTCTTATTTGCCCTCAAAGGAAAGAAAAATAACAAGAAAGGTAATGGGAAGCCTCAATATATATCACACAACAATAAAGAACACTTGAAGATTAAATATATGAACAAAAATCCAATAGTAGAGTTAGAGGACAAATTTAAGAAAGTAACTTTTGTTATAACATAGGACGAAATGATGAGGGCATGGACAATAAAATAAAAGATCCAAAAAATTAAAGAATAACTTCAGGAGACCCGATTTCCAACATCTAGCTGGTCCAGGGTGAAGGGGGAAAATGGTACAGAAATAACGATAAAAAAATGAAAAGGGGAGAAAGAGGGTAGGGATGAGGGAAAGAAGGAAGTGGACAAGAAATTTTTCCAGGCTTGAAAAAAATAACTCTCTTGATTGAAGTCCAATTTTTTAATAACCCAGGACCCACCACGAAATTTTAGAATATCAGGGGGTAACAAAAGAAGACCTTAAATGCTTCTTGAGAAGAAAGACAAACAAAGGACTGAGAAGAAGGATTAAACTGAACCTTTCAAGAGCACAAAATGGAAGCTGGTAATTCTGAGGGGAAGTTATTTTCAGACTCTGTTTCTCTACCTGAATTCAATCTAATTGAAGTAGAATAAGGACATTTTTCGGTATTCAGGGTCTCCTCACATCTCCCTCTTTTCTGCCATTTCCATGAAGCTATCAGAAAATATGCATTACCGAAGCAAGGGAATGGACTAGGAAAACAGAAGACGCATATGGAATCAAAGGAACAAGGAATAAACATAAGAGGGAGGCAAAGGGAACGTGCCAGCATGTTAGTAGGGAAAAGAGCAGGATGATGAAGCTGTGCAGAAGCCACGGGAAGAAGTGAGACCAGATGGAGCGTAGATCAGAAAGCACATGGAGACGTGGTGCCAAAGGGAGGAAAAGGAAAAGTGGCAAGTTGTGGGTAGATTGGATCAGTCGGAAAATGGTGCTTTACAGAGTAAAGGTATTTTACAGAGTTATGGAAGGGTGAAATTTTATTTAGATATTCAAAGGAACCAAAACAAATGAAAAACCAAGGCAATAATTAACTTCAGGAAAAACTAAAAGCTGTATTTTTAAAAAATGGTATGATTTAAGTCAAGAGTGAGCACAAACCATAGCCATAATAATGAGAATGACTTTAACTAAGAATTGGGATACAATGATATTAAGAGAATAGGAGCCAAAGAAGAAGGTGTTTAAATTTTCACCTAATAGAAAATCAATCATGACGGAAGTTGATGGACAAAGAGAAACCAATGGATTCATTCTAGTTAAAAATATGAATGCAAATACCACAGAAAAGCATTAAAGTGTTGTAAAATATTTATTTCTGAGAAGTAGGATGGGAGGGGAGTAATGAGTGCAGTCTGAGCCTCATTAGGGCTCCCTCATATAGCCTCTAAATAACCTGCTCCTTTCCCCACAAGCACTCCCTTTCCCAGCCAGGAGTCTTTTGTTAGAGTTTCTTACAACCCATTTCCAGTTTATCACAAATCCCCTCCACATTGACCCCACCCATACACGTCCCAGACTTACACACACTTACACTGTCTGTGCTTGTGACTAAATCTTTGAGACAAGCATGTTCGTTGTCTATAAGTCCCAGTAGAAAAGGCAAGTGAGAAACTATTTTTTTTAAATGAAAAATCTGGGACCAATAAGATCAGGGGAAAAGTTTAGCAGTCTAAAGTTCAGAAGGCAAGTAGACCAAATGTTATTTGTTAAATTTTGAAAAGATTGCTAATTCAGCATGGATCATCGTGTTTGTGGGTTCCTCCTCCTTCCCCAACCCATCCTTCAGGTCTCCTGTCGTCCCTCTATGAAACCTTCTAAACTGCCCAACCTTCAGGAACATCTCCTTTTCAGGGCAGTAACATCTTCAGACTTAACTAAAACCCATGGGATCTCTGGGCGTGCCCAGAGTCAGTCAGTTTCAGAAGAGAAAGCATGACAGGGTGCCATTACCATTTATGTAGATCACAGCAGTAAACCGTGAGGGCTCTTTGTAGGTCCCCAAATAGGGACTGAATTTGTTGAATTGCTTGATTCAACTCTCAGCCAATGCCAGGAGACTGCCCACAGGTGCCTGGCTCTTCATATCTGTGTTCCTGGCTCAGGGCACAGCAGTCACTTAGTAGATGTCAGTGCCCGTCTATTGAATTAATGAATGAATTCAGCAATTTGCAAATTTTAATGATAGTTCTTGCCTTCATTAAGCCTTCGCTTCATTAATTAATTAATTAGCTTAGCTAAATTACATTAAGAGAATGGTGGTTCTTAAGGTATGGTCTCTGGGCCAGCAGCTCAGCGTCACCTGGGAACTTATTAAAAATACAAATTTTCAGGGGGGAATGCTGGGGAGTGATATTGGTCAAATGATATTGTGATATTGTGTGCATGAACAAATACATAACAATAAATCCCATCAATATGTACAACTATAATGCACCAATTAAAAATGTGGGAAATGGAAATGGAAGGAGACCCTCATTGTTATACAAAATTACATATAAGAGGAAGTGAGGGGAAAGGGAAAAAAAACAAGGGGGAGAAATGAATTACAGTAGATGGGGTAGAGAGAGAAGATGGGAGGGGAGGGGAGGGGGGATAGTAGAGGATAGGAAAGATAGCAGAATACAATAGTCACTAGTATGGCAACATGTAAAAACGTGGATGTGTAACCAATGTGATTCTGCAATCTGTATACGGGGTAAAAATGGGAGTTCATAACCCACTTGAATCAAATGTATAAAATATGATATATCAAGAGCTTTGTAATGTTTTGAACAACCAATAAAATAAAAAAAATTTAAAAAAACAAAATAAAATTAAAATGTGGAAAAAAACCAACAAAGAAATAGAAATGATCGGTCCCTAACTGAGACCTGCTGAATTAGAAACGTGGGGGTTAGACCCAGCAATCTGGGTTGGTTTTTTGGGGCTGGGAATTGTTTGTTTATTTTGGTTTTGGGGTGTGTGTGGGGGGGTGGTTACTGGGGATTAACCCAGGGGCCCTTAGCACTGAGCCACATTTCAACCTTTTTTTTTTTAATTTTGAGACAGGGTGTCACTAAATTGCCAAGGCTGGCCTCAAATTTATAATCCTCTTGCTCAGCCTCCTGAGTCCCTGGGATTACAGACATGTGTCACTATACCAAGTGTGATCTCTGTTTCAAGGTGATTCTGATGCAGGCTCAGGTTTAAGAACACTTCCTCTCACATCTGCAGCTTTCTCTTGCCCTACTCTATCTTTCACACGTGCAGGTATGAGCAAGTGAGGTAAAGTAACCACAGCAAAAGTAAGACTAGCAGAGGCTCCGGCTAGGATTTGCAATTGGGGGCCCCCATTGCTTGATGACCCAATTTCAGACAGATAATTTGTTCTAAAGAAATGTGATCTGATAGTTTTAAGACCTGTTAAGAATTGCCTCTGGCACGGGTCTGGGATGTAGCTCAGTGGCAGAGTATTTACATAGCACAGGCGAGGCCCTGGGCTGGATCTCCAGCAACACACACACACACACACACACAAATTGGCTTTGGCAGGAATCATGGGCTTCAGCTACTATAAAAGGTACCTAGGTTAGACACAAGAAAGCTGACTGGAACAGAGTAGCCAAGCGAGGACTTAAGAGTCTCACTGATGACACTTGAAGGGGTGGACAGGTGACTTTGGGAGATCAACACATGGGACCTAAAGAGCAGAGTTGACATTCCTATCAGAACTCACACCGTGCACAGAGCGCCTCGCCTGTCCCAACAGCCACCCTTCCTCCCCCACCACCCTTCCCTTCCTCCTCACTCCTCAGCCTCCAGGACAGAGCTGGCAGGCAGCTCCAGCGGCAGATTTACGGCTCACTGAATAATGCAGCAGCCCAGCTCTCGGGCAGAAGCTTCTGGGCAGCCCATAAATCAGTGTTGACACCGTGCCAGGCTGCTTAATCAGCTATCCCCAGGACACCTCAACAGAGGACAGGAGGGCACCCTGGTGGCATTCAGGACCCCATTAATAAGGCCCAAGGCTATAGCTGCTGACCTTTCCCTGCCAGACTCACAGCCCTCACATCATGGCCCCAAAGAGGAGAGACCTCCTAGAAGGGACAGCAGAAGGACACAGAGGAGGGAAGAGACACAGTCCTCGATCCAGGAATCTCTAGCATGAACAGACACTAGACAACCTTGGCTCCAGAGCTCAGGATCACAGTGTGAGGTTGCCCAGGTCATGAATTCATTGCACAAGGATCCCAACAGGAGGAGTTCAGATGTCCCTCAGGTATAAGGTCCAGCCCAGACATTGCCCACTGAGCCCTGCACTAGCTCAGGTCTATGTCCAGCCAGAAGGGGCACCGATTAATGGTTTGTTCAAAGGTGTGACCCTTGCTCACAACTGCAGGGACAGGCACACTCCTCAGCTTTCACCCCCTTCCTAGTCCCACCTTCGCTAGTGAGTGATGCTAATCTCGCCTCCCCCTAGAATCCCTTCTCCCCAGCCCCTCTAACCCAGAGGCCCAGCTCTGTCCCCACATGGCCCACCATCTCCAGGCACTGACTATGCGACAGACTTTTTCAGTGCAATCTGCCCCAGACTCTGCATCTCTTGGCTGCTGAGGAGTAGATAGATTCAGCAGAATCACCAGCCGGAGCTGATCTGCACCCACAAATTGCTGCAGTCTGCAGATGCACAGAGCCGCAGATAGAACTTTGCCTGCCACAGGGTCATTCCAAGTCCCCTGATGGTCAGAGCATGGATGCTGACAGCAGAGCGTATTTGCTTTTCTTCCAGTTTGCATTCCAAATAGCCTACACTTCCCACCAGGACCCCTTTGGCAAAGTTTTAACCATAATCTAGTAAGAAGATCTCAGATTAAGGGATAATTTTCAACCCACTAAAACTCTGATTCATGCACTTACTAACGATTCTTATTCTCGACTGGAAAGGAGCATATTGCTCATAATAAAAGGGTATGCTTGGGGCCTGAGGTGGAGGGGGGGGGGGTAGGAGGCTGGGTGTGTGCACAGGGGAGCAGACATCTGAAAATAGAGTTAGGAATTTTAGAAATGTACGCAGTTCCTGAACCATGTCTCCTGTCACATGACCTATTTGGTGTCTCCGGAAATCCCACATGGAAAATTGGACCAAAGCAGGGAGACACAGCTTCCCCATGGAGACTGGAAGGCTGGAGGGCAGCGAGCACAGCCTCCCTGGAGATGGTGGTTCCCTCGGACATGTGGTTTCATGAATGAGCCAGGTCGCCTGCTCTTGGGAAGAGCCCTTGAGTCCCCGCAGGTCGGAAGTTGGAGGGGTCCCCTGCCCTGAGCACAGGAGGTCACTTCCTGCCTTGGTCACCCTCCTTCTCTGACTCCAAGTATTATATGACTCAGCACTCAACACAAAGGCACTGACCACTGAGTTGATCAGCATCCCGGGATGCCTATGTAACCAGAGTCCCCAAATTCACTCATCCCAACTCACTCCTCCTGAAGCAATGCCCTTGTCCTGTTGCAGAAAACACAGCCCCTGCCCTCAGTGGGTGCCTCTCCTGTATCGATATTGTGCATCCCTAGAGCCAGACACCCGAGAGCTATTCATAACCACAGTGGCCAGGACTGCAAGGAGGAGTCGGGCTGTAGTCTCCTCTCTAGATGAGTCAGACCATCATTTTGTCATTGAATAAATGCATCCGAAACCTCCTATGTGCCAAACCCTGGTAGGCTGTGGTGTACAAGCATGATAATCATGGCTACCACTGAGAGAATGTGGCTGTCGCAGGCCCTCTCCCAGGTGTGTCAGCCCTTGTCAGCCTGAAGGCAACCTTGAAAGGAAAGTATTATATTATTCATGTCATTCTTAACTTACTGAGGACTCAGTCACATAGGGATTAAGTAATTTGCCTAAGGCCACACAGCAAAGTGACAGGACAGGTTTTGAACCCAGACTCCATGATTGCGGAGCTCAAGTTCTGTGCCGCAACATCTCTTGCTTCTGGTTTCCTCTCTCAGAATTTTACTGAAGATTTGGTTCATAGTTCGGAACCAAATGATTAGAATCTTGATCTAAACCCCGAGTGGAACATGCTAACGCCGCAGGGCTCTGGTGCCTGAAATGGCTATCGATGTAGGATTTTGCCAAGTGAACCAAGGCCTTCCCTAAAAGGGAGCAGTCTTTGGAAAATCTCAGAGCAAGGACAGCGTGGTATTTGCAGGGAATGGCCAGGTGCTCTCTGTGGCTAGGAGGAGGTGATCCATGAGGCTCAGGCTATACTCTGAGGCTTCTGTGCAAGGCCAGAGTGTGTTGGCTCCATCTGTGGGTACTTAAGGGTACTGGGGAGCTGCTAAATGTTCAAAGCAGGGCAGTGATATAACACCCCCATCCAGAGAGAGGCCCCAGGGCGGGGGATGTGGGGCATACGTCGCTGGCCAGTGGCTGAGGACCTAGTGGCTGGCTTCCTCAGGACCTTCGCTGGCCTCTGCATGCCCTGGGCCTGGGGCGGGGCTGGGGGAGCCGGCCTGCTGTCTCCAGATGATTAAGGAGCTGGCTGTAGCTCCTAGGTCTGGGGAGGTTCCAGCCAACAGAGCACAGTCTTTCCTTTTTCCCTTTTGGCACCAGACGGGCCTATTGATGTTTATCAGTGCGTGTTTATTATTCTTAACGCTGCTCAGGATGTTCCTCCCAGCTGGGGAGAGTGAGGCAGACCAGCGGGGAGAACATGGGGGCAGGGACCTTGATCCTTAGCTCACTGCCACCCGGGGCGTGTGTCAGCTGGAAGACTCACAGCTCAGCTGGCCCATCCACCTCATTGACAGAGACAGTGAGGCCAAGAAGGGGAAGTGATTTGCCCAAGTTCACGAGCAAATGAGGTGCAGAGGATTAGCTGCAAGGAGAACTGAGCCTGAATTCAGCTCTCTTAAGTTCCAAGCAAGGCCTCTGATTAGTGCCTGGTGTCTTATTCAGTAAACACTTATCACATGTTGGTTAAGTGAATGGGCCCTGGAAGATGAAGTAGGTGTTATCCAGAAGATGAAGGCTGAGATGGGGGTAGGAAGTCGGTAAGAAGGCTGCTCTGGGAAGGGAAGGGGGGAATAAAAAACAGATTGGGTAAAAATCTGGAATAGGGAGATATTTCCAGAGCTGGTGAAGGTGGGCCAAGGCAGAAAGCATGGCTAAAACACCAAGTACCAACTTCTTTCCAAGCTGCGGTATGGTACTTTCTGGGAGCTGTCCCCTGGCACACACGATGGGCAGAGGCAATGTGACTTGGTGGCCTTTATTCCTCCAAATAATGCTCCAGTTCATCCCTGTTGCTTCATATCCCACGAGTAGAACCCTGCTTCTCAGGCTCTCATTGCCCCTCAAGGGAACTGATCCCGTTGGGTGGAAGGAGGAAGGATGGGCATGCAGTTCTAACTGCTCACTGGGAGCCTTTGTGTCCGTCTCCAGAGGATGGCTTTAGCGGGTGTCTCAGTCTGTTCTCTGCTGTTATAATGGAATAGTTGAGATTGGGTAATTTTTAAAGAGCAGAAATGTCTTTCTTAATATCTTTGGAGGCTGAGAGGTCTAAGATCAAGGTACCGGCATCTAGTGAGGTCTTCTTATCGCCTTCTTGAGGCCTCCTGTGCGCCATAACTGGAAGTGAATGATGTGTGACAAGTCATAACTAATTCAGGTGGCGAAGGAAGCAGGGGTGAACCCATGTCTGCAAGCCCCTCGACAGTGGCATTAACCCACGACCCTGACACCTCCTATTAGGCCCCAGCTCTTCATATAGTTATAATGACAATTAAGCTATAATGTGAATTTTGGAAGGGACAGACATTCAAATCATAGGACAGGTGCTGGGACAACAGCTTGGGTTGAGAGCTGCCTCACGATGGCCTTCTCAAATCTGAGGCTGAAGATTCTATTCCCAGAGGCTGCAGTGCAGGGTACCAGCATGAATGGCCCTTCTAGGCTGAATCTGAGTCCTCTCTCTCCTTCTACCCATCTGGGGTCTACAGATGGTGAGGTTTTCCACTTCCTGAAGCCAACCATGGTGATCCTCCAGCTCAGTGTTTGTCATGGTCCCAGGAACAGTGAGCAACCTCCCAGCCTCTGTCCCATCTCTGTTACAGGCCGTCTCTACCCAGAGTTCATCTCCCCTCCAGAGGTTCCTCCTCAAGTGGCCCCACCTGATTCTGAGAACACTTCAGTGGTGAATTTCAAGAATTAAACACAGAATTTCCCTCATGTTCGTTTCCACTTGTTTCTCTTCTGATTGTAGCCCTGTGGCGGGATGCATCCTCCCTCACTGATCAGCGAGTGCGGTTGGCCCCACTGAGGTGGATGGGCCTTAGGTGACTCTACACAGATCCCTTCTGAGTTTACCAGAAACTAGAACAGGTTCAGCCAGGCACTGGGATGACCTGCCCTGAATCAGGCCTGAGAAGTTGATGCCTAAGTCCTGAGATTCTGAAACCCACATTCAGTGTCCCCAAGACTGAGGTTGCTTGGGGTCCCATAAACTCTGAGTATCAGGTGCTCGGTGGCAGGAAGAGAATTAACTGCAAAGAGAAACGGCCAGAAGAATTGGAAACCAGCAAAGTTGACAATAAATGTGGAGAGGACCTAGGAGGCCGTGGGAAGCATTGGCTGAATGACAGGGAGCTGGACCGGCCCAGGGCTCCTGGGACATCAAGAAGAGGGGCAGCGGCAAGATCCTAAAGACAGAGGGATCACCTCTAGCATTGGGGTTCCAGGGCTTCCTCTCCCTCCAGCCCTTGTCTCTCAGAACCTCATCTCGTTGAAGACATTGGCTCAAAGTGTTCCCAAGTCTGACCATCTGGCACTCCATTTTGTCTCAGGGCTTATGCTCTGTATGCAGTACACAAAGGAACCCAATGAAGTTCAGCCTGGTACCTCAAAATCATGCCCTAGAAACCCACATTCATAAATACTCATGACTATGCAGTGTCTGAGATGCCCAGTGTAGGGCCGAGGAGGAGAGAGAAGTCTCCCAAACAGCCGAGGTAACAAAGATCAAACGGAGACCCACACATGAAGCTTCCATTAGTCATCTGTGTTCAAGGCCAGTGGTTAGTTAAGGCCTTTGGCCTTGGAGGCCAGAAGAAAGCAATGAGAAGAGGACAGAGCTCAGAGCAGGGAAGCAGTCTCAGCACGCATTTCCTGGCTGTGCCAAGGGCTGTCATAAAAGGCAGGATTAATTCATCACTTTATTCATCTCTTTGGCCATTCATCATTCACTCCTGAGTTCTCTCCAGCTGTCATCTGTAGGCAAGGGAGCATTTGATGAGTAAGATAGTCCCTGCCTAGAGGAATGCACGAACAGCCTGGGTTCAGGGATAGGTAGGAGCACTTAAGGACCACTAACCCTTCAGCCAACTGAAGTGGGTGTCTGCACCGGCAGGGGGCTCTGAGGAAGGAGCCTGTAGAAGAAGGGTGAGCCTGGGCCTTGGTGAGTGAAAAAGAGTGAAGCCAGGAGTCTGAATGGTGTAGCTTCCCCAGGCCTGCATCCCAGTGGGCTGCAGAGAAAGGACGTTAGCCAGATGTGGAGGCTGTGGGAGGATAGGAAATTCAACATGCTCAGACCCATGCAGTCAGGTGAGGCCAGCACAGTGGTTGCAGGTGCAGAGACCAAGGAAGAGAAGTCGGAAGGGTGTGCATGGGCTTTAGTCACTGCTGCAGTGTTTGCAGAAAACTTAAGACACCTGGTTTCCTGAGCAACGAGGGAGGTGGTGTCCAACACACAGGAATGGGTTTAGGGGAGTCAATGAGTTCAGCTTTCTTTGAATCACACCCAGCTGTGTGATTCTTTCTTCAAGCATGAAAGGTTTCATTGACAGTCTGTAGATGATTTATTGTTCCCTCTTTCTGCATTTATCATCCTCTGGATTCTATCTCATTCCTATATACCCAGAGATGGAGAGAGGCCCAGAGACAAGGAGAACAACCCAGAGAGAGGTAGGGAGAGATCCAGAGAGGAGGAAAAATCCTCTCTTCTCTTTCCTAGATTGTTCCTCTTGCAAACCTGAGCTAGCTGCGTGCACCTGCGCTATGCTACATCTGCTCCCCCACCTCCTTCCAATGGCGGCCCTGGAGGTTTGTGAAACACAGGCCTCACGAGGGGCCGTAACTTGCCAGAGGTCACACTTCCAGGCACTAAATGTTTCCTGATGCACACAGCGTGGTGGCCACCAAGGCACAGTGCTCTGCCCGCCCCCCACTCAACATCAGATGCATCAGGGCAGCCCAGGTCCCCACAGGCCCTAAATGGTAAGGCCTCCTCTTGGCCCATAGCACTGGGTGGCCAGAGGATGCCTCTGGCAGATGCATCCACTGGTCTCCACTCCACATAAGAGGTTAAGAATATGGAAAAAAATGTCAGATCTAAATTCCTGTGGAAGTGCCTCCTGACCTTCTCTAACGTGGTGTGGTTTGAGTTTTCCGGAAACCAAGCCCCCGACTAATGGTTCCACTCTCTTTTCTAATAAATACGTGGCCCTGGGCCCGGCTCCCTTCTCTGCTTGCCATGAGGGACCCGTTATTTATGACTTGGGGATGAGTCACAGGCCTTGGCAAGGAGCTCACAGCTCTGGGCCCGGTGTATTTTTCCACTCAGTAGCAAGCAAAGGAGGACGCTTATAAATTCTCCCGTCAAAACGACTGTGTAGGTATCTTCACAGGGATGCTCCTCCTGGCTTAGCCATAAATCTCTTCCCTGTTGGATGTTCCTGGTGGTCTTTGGCTGCTACTTAGGAGAGCGGGTAAAGGCTCTTATAGACTCCGGACTCGTCAGCTCCCACCCCTTCCCCCAGGCCACACAAACAACCATGAGCCCACAAAACTGCTACATCTTCTCTGGGGCTTTTTCCAAGGCCTACTGGGGCACTGTGAGTTAGAGGAGACAAAGTGTTCAGGACAGTGAGTCCTGGAAAAGAAAAGGGGGGAACACAGGAGAAAGAGGCAACATGATATAGGGGCTTCTTCGGCTCCCCATGACCTGGGGGGCCCAGTCTGTGTTCCTCGGCTGGGCACCCCTGATGCTGTTGGAGCCAACCCTCACCTATCCCAGGACTTCCCTGGACACCTGCATTCACCCCCAACCTCCCTGCTTTGAGCAAACTTTTCCATGGCTTGAGGACCCTCCCCTCCTTCCAACCCACTCACCCTCAGAGACCCTACTCAAGCACAGTGCTGCTACTCTTCAGGCAGAGCTGCAGATGATTTCCTACTCATTTGTCTTATTTTCTCAAATGGATTAGGAGCTCCTGAATAGGAAGACTTATGTCTCTTTTTATCACTTACGCAATGACCAGGCCAGGCCCTTCATTGGGATGGAGGAAACAATTGTAAAAGGACTGAGATTTTACCCTACTTGCAAGCTAGCGAGTTAGTCTGCCAAGTTAGTTTTGTGGAGTCTGGCAGGAGACCCAAGACTCTTTGGTTCAGAGATAAAGGAAAGTTTATTACTCTTAGCAGTGAGTAGTATCCAGAGCATCAACATTTGTGCCTGTTACACGAATCTTAATTCCTACCAGGGAGGCAAAGAGGATCAGGTGATGCCTGCACCCACAGTGGGTCATGTTATAGGAGAGGATCCCTGAGCTTATGGACCCCAAACATTTTTAATAGGCAATAAGCATGCCTAAACTTCAACCCAGGGGAAGACATTATCTTTAGCATATTGGACAGTAAACAAAGCTGCCCAAAATGTTAACTCTACACACAACCTTGATGAGGTATTCAGGAAAAAGGGAAACCTGTGCTTGTGCTTGCAAGATGTGCAGAAACATGACAGACCCATAAAGACAGGGGACTGAACTAACTTTTTAAAAATTCATCTCATAATGACCACCTCTAGTAAGGTCCAAACACCTTGTCACAGTGCACCAGCCCAACAATCCCTGACTCTGGATTGCATATTAGAGTCTTTTTTAAATATTTATTTATTAGTTATCGGTGGACACAACATCTTTGTATGTATGTGGTGCTGAGGATCGAACCTGGGCCGCATGCATGCCAGGTGAGCGCGCTACCTCTTGAGCCACATCCCCAGCCTCGCATATTAAGTCTTGATGAGGTGGAGGCAAAGGTCATTTATAAAAGCATACTGTGATAGGCTCTCTTGAGGCCCTGGCCAGAGACCCTCAGCACTCACCTCTACATACTGAAGACATCCTCCTCCACACCTGTGATTCTGCTCTATGTGAGATGAGGCAGAAGTGCTGGAAAGTGAACGATCCTGAAAGCAGTCTTGAGCCCAAATAAGACAGGGAAATGGTGGATAAATACCCAGCTTCCTTCCTATTGGTTGGGATAACAGTTTCTCATAGTTCCCCAGTGATAGTGGGTCCCAGTTCCCACACCAATGGTTTTGCATTAAAGCTCCCTTTATTGGCTTCTTTTCTCTCCCACTTTTACACTCCCCCAGTACTTTTGGGGATCACTTTCCTACTTGCACTCAAGTCCTTATCTCAGTGACTGCTCTAGAGATCCCACCCTAAGACACCAAATTTGCATCATAACATGCTTGCAAATGAAACATATGTTGTTCTCACAATACAAGGTATAGAAAGTAAAGCTCTTGAGATATGCAATAATTAGCGATTATTCCTTCCAAGAGGGAAAGATTAATGGAAGTCATGGAGGGAAATGTGGTATTAAAGAGGCCAAGTTACCCTAATCTAGACCCTATACATGCTCCTAAGAAAGAGCAACTGAAACTATTCATCCAACACAATTATCAGGCTCATTGGCCAAAGAGGGTGTTTTCCTACTGTCTTTCCTCCTGTGGAATTCTCCCCTTATGATCCAACTCCAGGTCTTTCCTTTCTTAGCCCAAACTCTTTCCTTAGAGAAACCTCATTCACACACGAGTGTGAGTAGCTGAGAATAGCTGTGAATAGAATCTCTGGGGCATTGACTTTACAACCAAAGTCTTAAGCTAAAATGAAGAATACCCTAGAAGAGGAACGGGGCAGGAGTCAAAGGCATCAGACAGAACTACTTGGGGAGTCTGTCCAAACCACACACCTAATGATTTGGAGATATCCCAAGAGAACTGCAAACATTCAGCCACGTCCCTGCATAATCTACGCACTGTCAGAATCCCACTGCCAATCTTCAACCTCAGCACTGAAAATTCTCCCCTTCAACCCTCAACAAGCAAAAGGAAACTCCCAACATTAACGAATACTTACAACCATGGCTCATTGTCATTATTAGCCCTTGAATTAGAACAGCTCTTTATACTTTTCAGAACTTTATCACATTGGCCAGATGTCATTTCAGCCTCTTCCTATACTTGCCCCCACAAAAAAAATATCATCCTCATTTTATAGATAATGAAACTTTGGCTTAAAAAGAAAACTTGATGAAAATGCTCTCAATTAACTGATGGGGAAACTGAGGCTCAGAGACCCTGGTTCTTCCAAGGTCACACAGCTCATAATTGTCACAAAGAGTCAGAGGGACACCAAGATATATATTTCTGTCAGTAGCTTCCATTAGTTGAATGTTTACAGTGTGCCAGGCTCTACTTGCTAAGTTTATTTAGAACCCAGGCTTTGTTAATCCCGGTAGGTGCTATTGTTATTCCCTTTCCACTTAGGAAGCCATCAAGGCTTGGTACAGTGAAGCGTTTTGCCCCCCAGGAAGGAGCCGGAGTTTCTGAGGGATGCTGGCTGGGTGGGCTTGGTGTGCATGGAGTTAGGCTGCCTGGCCTGCCAGTTCCCTCCAAGCATGAGCTCAATCAGACCTGACAGCCAGATGTCTGGGCTGGTGACGTCAGGGCTCAGGGCAAGGGCTGGGGGGCAGCCAAGCTCTGGTTGGTAGCCCCCACCCAGACAGCTTCCCATGTGCTGCGAGCCACATGGGAGCCAGAAGGAAAGAGTGTGGCTGTTCCTCCCTGCTGAGGACACCCTGCTGATGGGCCTGGAGTTTGGTCTTTGTACATCAAAAACAGTCAAGTATTTATGGGTCCCTGGATGGAGTGGGTCCTTGGGGGAATGTTGGACTCTGTTTCTGCAGCTCCAGTTCCAGTGAACCGCCCCACCTCCTTTCCATCTCTGGACAGGGCACCGGGGCTGCCCTATTCCATGGAACCTTCTCCATCAAAGCCCCCTCTCTTCAGCCACCACTGGCTGACCATCCCTTTCTTCTGTGGATCTGCTCCACCTTCTCTTCCCAGAGGGATATCTCACTCCTCTCTCAGGCCCAGCTCCTGCCTCGGGCCATTTTCCCAGGCTGTCCCCCCCAGCCCCACTGCACCTTATAAATGCTTTGGTTTGAGGGCCACACAAAGTCTTTGATCATGGGCAATGAAAATCTCCTGTCGTGTCCTTATCCCCAAGCCCTGACACAGCCTCTTCTGGCAGTAATCCTTGAAAGCGCCTCGGTATCCAGATGTTCAGTGTCCTACAAACTGGCTGATGTCCAGCCACACAGCGGCAGCATTAATGGACCGTGTAGGCATAGAGGCTTCTGCTGGGGAAGATGGTGGTCAGTTTACTTAACTCAATTATAAACAAAAGCAATAATTAGCCTGGGTGACGGGCTGGGGAGGGAGGGGAATAAATCAAACCCAGGATCAAGAAACACCTGTGGAAAGGGCTCCCCAACCCAGGGGAATAGCAGCTGTAGTAAACAAACCATGAGTGACCTTGGCTCACAGTCTATTAATTTACTGATTGTTGATGGGTTTACGCAGCCTAAAATGAGACTAAAGCCGTGGTCAGGCAGCGGCCCAGTGTTTCTGTATGCGAGCTTTTAGTCACTGCATTAGCAAAGGTAGACCAGCCCTGGCTGGTCTGGGACTGTGAACCTGGGTGGGGAGAAGAGAGAGACCCTGTCCCCCATGGGGGAACATCCAGCAGGGGCTGCTCCCTCTGCAGACATAGAGGCCGAGTGGGGACGGTCTCAATTTGCTCTCAGATAGCTAAGCAAAACCAAATAGGGACAACCAAATATGCTCAACCAGGACTCTTGGTTACAGCTTGAACTATATTAGGGTGGGGAGGGGAGATATTATATACTCAGAGAATCTGAGTCAAAATAAGGGGAGGGATGCAGTTGGGCTTCTGGAAACTTTCAAGCACCTCCAGAATTCACACTCTCTCTCCCTCTCCTTACCTTGCCTCCAATATGCACATCCTTCCCTTACTGCACAATGGCTTCCTTCACACAAAGAAAATATGACCACATGAGCTCCATCAGTTTTCAAGCTTTATATCTTATTCCCTTTTTTTGGAGGGGAGGCACAGGGGATTCAATGCCTGGGTGCTTTAACACTGAGCCATATCCCTAGTCCTTTTATTAAGATAGGGTCTCAGTTAGTTGTCTAGAACCTCACTAAGTTGTCGTGGCTTGCCTTGAACTTGTGATCCTCCTGCCTCAGCCTCCCAAGTTGCTGGGATTGCAGGCATGTGCCTCAGCACCCAGCATATTTTTATCATTTTTATATCATTCTCTGTCTTGGTTTCTTTTAAAAAAATGTATATCAAGGAAGAACTCTGATTGGCCTGGAAACGATGGTTGATCATGAACCAGAAGGGCGAGGAGCTAAAATGGGCACAGTTTGGAAAGTCCACCAGTGGGGACCTAGAGACAGAGTTGTTAATTACCAGGGTGGCTCCCTCTCTTCTGCCATGTGGGTGGTGGGGGGAGTGGGGAAGAAAGAGAACTCCAGAAGGAAGGAAGGGTGCTGGGTGTTGGTATTACAGTTAGACACTGCACTCTGTTGGCAGGAACAAGAAAGAACTTCAAGGCCAAGTACGAAATGGGAATGTAGAGAGAAGAATGTACAAATGAGCTGGGTGGATCAAAGAGCAGGTGCCCAACAAGTGAAGGAGGAAAAGCCACTCCAGGCTGAGAGAAGCAAATGACAAAAGATGCTGAAGCCTCAGTGTGGGTGGTTATGGCAAGACATGGCAGGTTGAGGTGATGGAGAGGAAGTTGAGTCTGGAAAACCTGATGGCCTTCCCCTGTGATGCCTTGGAAAAGTGCTTGGACTTTATTACGTAGTCAAGGAGAAGCAACTGAAGGATTTTTTTTGAGCCAGGGTGGCATGATCTTTCATTCATCCGATGAACATCTCATGGAAGCTCGTTTTCTTCCCATCATTGTGCCAGGTTCTGGGGACAGGGAGAAGGAAAGTGCATTATCCTGCCCTTAAAGAGCTCCTGGGCAGGTAAGAGAGAGATTAATAAGTCGATCATTACGGTTATGGTCTGGGAGACACAAAGACGGTACCCTGGAGTCCAGGGGCCAGAGCTATGTCTCAGCCCTCCGAAAGGCATGGGAGGGGTGAGAAAGAGCTTCCCAGAGGACTTGACATTCAGGCCAAGACCCGAGGGTGGAACAGATGTTTGCCATGTGGTTGGGAAGAAGGAGAGACAGGATGGGGTGGGAAAGTCGGGCAGAGGAATAGAACATGCCATTTTCAGAGCTCACAACGCTGTTTAGAATGGCAGAATGGGACCAGGAGAAGCAGGGCAGAAGGAGCTAGAAGGAGAAGCAGCAGTCAGCCAGGCGCATGCTGGGCACAGAGGGAAGGATGGAGTGGGTCAGATGCACATTTTAGGAGTCTGACTACAATGCAGACCCAGAGAGGTAAGTACAAAGAGGCAGACCCAGAGAGGACAGCTAGCAGGTGGCCACCAAGGCCAGGTGAGAGGTGAAGAGGACATGGACCAAGGCAGGGATATGGAGAGGAACAGAGAGCTTTGAGGGAACTTAAGAGATGGATCATATGAGGAATCCTGGGAAGAGATAAGGGGGTGTCATAAGAAGGAGCAAAGGCCACATGAAGAAAGGGAGATTTTGGAAGAAAATAAGGAGTTCAGCTGGGGACATATTGATTTCAAGGTGTTAGAGAGGCCACCAAAAAGAACTACCTAACTATGAGGTGAACATGTGGGGTGTAAAGAGGTCAATAAGGATGAGGACTTGGAAGCCATTACAAGGGCAAGAGTTGAATCCGTGGAGTGTTGTAAGCCCCAGTGGAGAGCACACAGGGAGAAGAGAGTACATTGTAAAGGAAACCCTGGGGGCACCAACACGGGAGGGACAAACAATGGAACACAGCCCAGGGAACACTCGGACCAGGAGTCATCAGCAGTAGTAGCCTCTCAGAGTCAGTTCTCCCCTCCGTGCTTGGCAATGGGACTTGGCACATTGGCTACCTGGAGACAGATAGTCCTCGGCAAGAAGAGCCACATGTTCTTGCCAGTGGATCTGAGCTGCTGTGAGCTGAAGTCACATTGCCGTCTCTGAGTCCTGCCTTTAATGCGAAGCTGATGGCATCCACTTCATCTTCTCCCCTTTCCCACTGGTGACAATCCAGAGCTGCCCTCCTCCCCACCAAGAAATGGAAGTAGCACATCGAAGACGGCAGAAAAAATAGAAGGTGCAAAAGGTCCTCAAACTACCACCCCCGCCATGGTCCCAGTCTTTTACCAGAGAAAGAAATGACTTTGTCTCTTAATTAAGCTGTTGTCTGGTGGGGGATGGGGGGGGGGTCCTTTGGCTCAGGTGGGTAGCAGAGAGACCAAGAAGGAGAGGTGGTCGGTGCAAGTCTGAGAAGGAAGTGGTGATGAGCCACTGGTGACCAAAGTGACCATAGATTCAGTGGAGAGGAGGGCCCAAGTCTGAGTGGGGTTGGCTGAGCAGGTCAAGAATGAAGTGTAGATGACTCCAAAAAAAGCAGACTGGGAATAAGAGGGACTGTGGGCCAGATTGTCACCAGTGTGTACACACTGGTAAGAAACAAGGAGAGATAGTAGGTAAGGTTTGGTGAGGGAAAGGGAATAGGGAAGCCCCTTTGTTGTGAGAATGATCTGGGAAACAATAAGTCCTAGACTAGAGCATGGTGGTGGGCTCATGAGGCAAGGGGGAGCTTGGAGAAGTGTCATCAGTAGGTAGAGACGTCCTAGACCACAGGAACACAAAACTCCTGAGGGTCATGAAGCAGGCCAGAAGAAAAGGGGAGACTGCCCAGACATGGCTGCTTTGGGCTGGAAGTCGGGAGGTCTAGACAGGGTTGACGTAGGATTCTTCATGAAGGGCTCGGGAAGGAAAGGGTTGGCACAGTTTCTGGAAAGTTCCATCATCAGTGCCCCCAGGTGATTCCAAGCTCTGCTCCCCACTGCCTCTCTCAAGTCACAGTGTTGGAGACCCTGGCTGTCTGAATTGATGTCTGCTGGGCAGGCAGGGCCAAGGGCTCAGGGGAAGATTGGGGGCTCAAAGTAGGAAGAAAGAAAGACCAAAAGAAAGAAGCAGGAGAGAACCATCTCTTGGTCATGGGCTTTCCACCCCCAGAACAGGAAGAGTGGAGACTGGAAAGGTCTGGGTCAGGAGGAGGTGCTGCATAGACGGCTGGGGACAGGCCAGGCCTGGGCCTCCCCTGGAGAGTAGCTGGGAGACAGAGGCTCCGGTTCTCATGTCACCAGGGCTGAGGGGAGCATGGCTGGAATGTACCACAAGCCAGCGTCCATTCCCTGGGGTGGCCAGTGGGGAATCTCCAGCCCTGAAGTCATCGCCACCCGAGGAGCCTGGACCCCGCCATGGAAAAAGGGTCCCGCAGGGGCGCCCGGCGCCGTTATGAATGAGCTCATGGCTGATTGCTGTCTCTTCCCTCTTTTCCAGGCATCTCAGATTTCTAGATGTCAGAAGCATCTGACAGGCCGTGCAGAGGATGATAAGGGGCTGGGATATGGATGCAAGGTGGGATGTGGGATGTGGGGGACCGGTGGCACTTCCCCTGCCTCAGAACGGCTCCTGCGCCCTCACTTTTTCCAGGGCCGGGTACAGAGGGTCTCGTTCCCCCTCACTTCCCTTGGAGGACCACAGGAGCCCTCAATGATACAGTCTCTCAGAGAACACCTGTGCTTCTGTTCATCCCCATCAACCCAGAGTCCCTATCACACATTTGCTTTGGAAATAAGAGGTCAGTACCCCAAAAGGAAGAGGAGACAGAGATGGTAATAAGGGTGGCAGGGGCCTCGTGGGGCTGAGGCCATCGTTTGTAGAAGGCCAAGATGCAGTGCTGCGGACAGACCAGGGTGCTAAGAGTCAGAAGATATGGTCCTAGTTCCTGCTCCTCCTATTTTGCTTGTGACCCTAGAGAAGCCACTTACTTTTCCAGGGTCTCAGTTTCCCCCTCTATGAACTAGAAACGACACCTGATCTTAGAGTGTTCCAAGGATCCATTTGAAGGCACAAAGGTGAATGCTTTGAAAACTTAAAGCTCCTTGCCCCAAAGGGAACACAATATTAACACAAATTAAAATCAGAGGTGGGCTGTGACACTGCACAATCCCAAGGGCACTATTCCCAGGATGGCATTCACACGGCACTCTCTGGAGCCTGTGTCTATTTACAAATGTGATGTGAATGGCCTCTTGGGAGTGGCACAGGCCTGCAGACCCTCTGGCTGGGAAGGTTTCGTAGGTAGGGGGAGGAACTGCCCTGGTCAGCTGGTCATTTGGGTGGTTCTCTGGGACATGAGTCCTGCAAGAGAACACTCGTGCTCACAAATGAGTTCATGCTCCTTCCCAAGAGGGGGCTTCAGGAGGAAGATGGCCCGTTGCCATCCTGTTGCATCTCCTAAAGCTGGGCCTGGAAGAGACAATGAAAATATGGAGACAATCCACCAGATCTGGCAGCTGAGAAGATAGATAAGTCATCCCTGGAGCACTCTGCCCAAAACCACATGAGTTTACCAACTGTAAAGACTAGATCTCATGTCTGAGAAGGGGATATCAGATGGTCAGGGTGATTGTCATTGTCAACCAGATATTTCAGGACAGAGGTAGTCTTGGAGATTGAACATTCAAGCCTGGCCCCTCCCATGTTGTAGAATATCCAATGTGGAAGCCTGAGGGACAAGGAGCTCTGCAAATCAGGGACAGCCAATGCTTCAGCCAATGCTTTCTTCCCTACACCCAGAACTAGAGGTCTCATGGTGGTATCATTTTACCAGTAGGACAATTTTCCAAAGGAAGGGAGGGAAGAAAATGAACTACTAGTCATTGAGTCCTTTAATCTGTGCTAAGTACTTTATCTTCAATGTACCCAGCAAACAGTAGGTACTTAATGAAAAAAGTGCTAAATGAATGAAGGGATGAAGAGCAGAGAAAAAAAAATCACTTCGTATCATAACTTCAGAGATTCTGCCTCCTAAAGGAATAGCATACTTTGTGCTAAGCAAAGGACCCTGGAGGGCTATGGAAGGCCACATGGTTTGCAAAGCTGGCCTCAGGGAAGAAAGGTAGGAAGCAAGTATATTGCTAGATAAAGGAAATCAGAAAGTTAACAGTGTCTGAAGAAAGCCCAAATCCAGAAGAGGGTTCCTGGAAATTGTGGAGAGGGGTTAAGGCTGGGCAGCATGGCAGCAGCACTGGTCTACAGAGAGATGCAGCAACTGAGGCTGAGCAGCAGATGTAACAGGTGGATATTTTGGTATAGTAAGGTCTAGAGATCATTCTTGAAGCCATTACCTGAGCTGCACTTTGAAGGATCCAACCTCTAAAACATTACCCCTAAAGCATAAATAAAGGCTACCACCATGGTGACCTTGGAGTTTTGAGGTGTGAAGGAATTCAAGGTTGGTTGGGTGATCATCCAACCAAACCTTAGCTCTCAGACCAATGTAGACCAACAGGTTGTTGAGACAGTTACGAAGGTAAGGATTGACACAGTGGGTAAAAATACCTATCTCTGCTCATTTGCTCCTGTGTACAATTCCTTGAGACTTTAGCAGTCAACGCCTCTGACCATCAGAAATTGTGGAAATGAAACAAGCTGTCCCATACACGGGGAGTGCTCCATGGCTGGAAGTTTCTAAACCAAATTCTTGGAAATAGGATTCAAGCATCACAGGGTGAGTGTGTGGATTGGCTCCAGGTCACTCCCAACCCTGATAGTCCATGATTCTGTTAAAATGGTCTAGAAAGTCTTTCCATTCATAGAGCCAAAGTGGACTTTGGCCATGACAATTATTCCCATTGTCCCTCCATTATCACCACTTACCACTACTCACTTCCACCTTTACTGCCATAATTATAAATCTCATCCCCGTAAGTTTGTGAACTTGGCCATGATTTGTCTGCCTCATGTTCGTGGTGTTTCTTCCCTCTAATTTGTCTTCCCCTTGTACCTTAGTCCCTCCACCCTGAACAAGTCCCTTCTACTCGATCACTGCAGCCCTCACCATTGATCTCACCATTGCTCTTTCTACCTCCCGCATTCTTTGAAAAGAGTACCTATCATAATCATTGAATATAGTTCACAACTATTCCATTCTCTTTCCAGACAAATGAGAATGTTGTACTTCCCTGCCTCTTTTGAAATCAGTTTTGAGGGTTGGACATATAGCCCAGTGACAGAGTGCTTACCTAGCAGGTGTAATGCCTAGAGTAGGAGTAGTTGGAGGAAGAAGAGGAGGAGGAGGAGGAGGAGGAGGAGGAGTTGAAGGAGGAGTTGTTGGAGGAGGAGGAGGAGTTGTTGGAGGAGTTCTTTGGCTAACACATGTAGCCAGAAATGATACATGTCACTTCCAAGTAAAAGCTTGAAACCCCAGAACATATTTTACCATATTCTCTTTCTGTCTGCTGTAAGCCTGGCTAAGTTACAGATGGAGGCTGCTTCACCAGCCTGAATCCCAGACTAGAAATGATGCCCTGCAAAGCCACAGCCATTCTGCAATGTGCATAGAGTGTGAGTGAGAGGGTCTGTTGTGGGAGGCTGTGGACATGGTGTAATCTTTCATTACCACCCCTTAACTAGCCCAAGCTGACCGACACAGAAACAGTGCATCTCATTCTCTTCTTACTCCCACGGTGATCCTAAAAGCACATAGAGTTATACTGACCATCAGTACCAGTCCATGGGTGACTAGGAGAACAGACGCCCCTTCCAACCCATTTTAAATATCTAGTATGAGAATTTTGCTGTGGAAACTCCCTAAGATGTGAAGGCTGTTTGTTACTGTACCATAATCCATCTGTCCAGAGTGATAATTTTAGATACCGCACATATGTCTGTCTTTTGCTCTTGATTAATAGCCCCAGCTTGACAATATTCCCTGTCACTACTACATACACCGCATTCCCTCCTTTCCCAATTCCACCATCCCCATCTCTATGAAATCCATCATCTTGGCCCATGTTCCCACTACAACCACTTCCAACATCAATACCATAATTCTTCCCATTGTCCCACCATTATCACCACTAAGTACCACTACTCACTTCCACCTTTATTGCCATAATTATAAATTCCATACTCATGACCATCACCTCCCCTTGCTTCACCACTATCATTACCATCAACCCCCCTATTACAATTATCAACCCTTCTATTACAGTGTCCCAGCACCACCATCACCACCATATCACCCCTGCTATCATTGCTACAATCCCCTTCTCCATCACCTCCACCTTTTGCTGCCACTCACCTCTTCATCATAAATCATACAACCACTTTTATCATCCACTCTAATTATCTCCGCCATTGCCTCCAGCAACAACACTATTGTCACTATCCAGCACTGTCTCCACCATGTCTCCCAGCTAGTTTTCTCTTTATTTTTTTTAAAAAGAACACTATTATTCTCATTATAAAAAGTGTCATTGTCACTTTCTCAATTGTATCATCCCACTGTCGCCTGCCTTTTGCTTCATGACCACCATCACTGTTGGAATACAGAGCTGTCATTCACAGTTATCCCCCTCACTCTTCTTTGCCCTCAAGGAGTACTGCAATGATTCTTAGACTGATCTACAAACACCTCATGGTGCTGGTTAAGGAGACAGGGCTCATTAAGGAGTTAGGGGACCAGGCAATGCCTAGCTCACTGTGGGTGCAGTGTGAGGTCTGAGGCCTGCTCCCCAGGGAGAAGCCAAATCATCTCTCCTTTTCAGCTTGAATTTCCCCTCCCCTTCCCCGCTCTTCTCCCGCCAGGGTGGCAGCCACATGGTCCTGGAAAGGCCCAAGCAGTGGAGCAAATGTAAGCTGTCCTTGTATTTCTTGAGCTCCCTTTTGTGGCTTTCTGGTGAGTGTGGACACATCCAAGACTTGGGTTTGGACCTAGGGGCAGTGGATGGAGCAGGTCTTTTAGCTGATTTTGGTGCTGGGCCATTTGGACTGATTTATTTGGTCAAGACATTCTGTGCATCATCTAGCGTGGCTTTTTTATATTCAATTTAAATCTTTACTTTTTTTATCAAAGTAATACATGTACATATTTTGAAAGGAAAATGTTCTACAAGGTTTATAATGAAAAACACCAGACTTCTGCACCAATCCTGCTTGCCTCTGAGCCCTCTTTTGAAGCAAACCCTTTGAATTGTTTTAACTCTTTCTAGTCTTTGTTTCCATATTTCTAAATGACGTAGTGATACTGGTATTTCTTGCATATTTTAGCTTTAGGCTTTGTCTATTGACTTTATACCACAGAACACGAGTGTTCCACTGTCTTACACACCACTCAAGTACACGCTTCACCCTGCCTCCGAAGACACAAGCACACACCTGAACACTGATATTGATGGCAGCCATCTTCAGTCTTGGCACTGCCATTCCCAGTGACTGTCATTCACAATGGAGACCTTTTCCTGTACAACCTTTTTGGTTGTACAGGAAAATTGCCTTTTTGGCCATTTGCTTAATTTTCCATATCTCATCTCATATCCCAAGCTGTCCCAAAAAAAAACCCTGAAAATTTCCTTTGTCTGTGTGCCACTATCAGTTTCATTTTCTTCTTGGGGACCTCCCTCCTAGAGCCTCCATCCTCATGACCAGTCTGGACCAGTTTTTCTCTGTGTTCTTTATGTACTTTGATGACAAAAGGAAACTTTCCTTTGCTACGATTCTTGGACTTCACTTTGAATTTATCCTAATTTCTAGATCTTTGCCTCCCTCCTCTTCCTTGACTCACTTTCTAATTAAGATGGGTAGTTTCCCAATATCCTCCTGGAAGCGGGTAATTAGGAGGTAATTTTTAAACACGACTTGTTTTAGTCAGCTTTTTCGCTGCTGTGACTAAAAGGCCCAACCAGAACAATTATAGGGGAGGAAAAATTTATTGGAGAGCTCACAGTTCCAGAGTTCTTAATCCATAGAAGCAAACTCCATTTCTCGGGGCTCAAGGTGAGGCTGAACATCATGACGGAAGAGGGTGGTGGAGGGAAGTGGCTCACATGATGATCAGGAACAGACCGAGTCACCATTCACCAGATACAAAATATATGCCTCAAAGCCAGCTCCCAATGCCCACCTCCTCCAGCTGCACCCTACCAGCCTTCAGTTACCACTCAGTTAATCCCCATAAAGGAAATTAAGTCACTGATGGGGTTGAGGCTTTTCAGAACCTTCTTGCATTGTCTCACATATGAGCTTTTAGGGGACACCTAGGATCTAGACCATAACACATAACACTGCTCATATCCAAAATTATTTATTATTTATTTATTTATTGTTATCGTCACACTCCATCACTGGTTTGTCTGGGTATTGAACTCCAGTTTGGAAAGCACTTCCTTCAGAATTTAGAAGCATTGCTCATTTTCTTCTAGTTTATCCAGTGGTTATTAAGAGAATTTCGGCACAGTTCTGATTCTCGGTAATTTATAAAATAAACTATTTTTCTTCATTCCAGAAACTTCTAGAGTTTTCTTATCCAGAGTTTTGAGATTTCACTACAGTGAACCTTAGAATAACTTGTTTCTGTTTATTTATCTTAATATTCAGTTTATCGCACACTCAGAAAATTTTCAGTCTTTAAATGCATGTTCTCTAGATCTAGGAAATTTTCTTGCATTGTTTCTTTTGTAATTTCACCTCCTTCTCTCATTTTATGTCTCTCCAGGACTTATGATTTTAGAGGCTATTCCTAGACAGAACATCTATTTTCTTTATCTGTCAATTTCCATTTCTTCTGTGTTTTGCTCTACTTGGGGGAAACTTGTCTTAACTTTATCTCCCAATCTTTGTTTTGTTTTCATTTTTAATCAAATATTTGTATTTTCTAAGTTCTCCCTTTTTTCTGCCCAATTTTTTAAAAAAAAATTAGTCTCCTGTTCTTATTTAAAAGATGTAAGGATTGTGGAGGAAATAATGAAGAGGAGCACAAAAATGATGATTACCTTCTTCTATCATTTTGAAAATGGTGATCATCATTTTGGGGCTATTTCCCTCTTCCTTGTCTCCTCCACGATCCTTTTTGACCTCTTCCATCTTGAAGGACTCCATTCACTATCAAGCTATTCTTCACTGCCCATTCGTAATTGAAGTGTGAGGCACTAAAGGTTGATTGAGAGCGACTGGAGGACAGAAGAGAAAGGTATGGATAGGCAGCTTCCTTAGCAGATAGAACTGCGTGGAATTCGCAGTTTCACTGGGAGACCAAGAATCCATACCTGCAGGTCTTTTCTCTTGGGAAAATCCATTTTCCCAGGGAAGTCTGTTCCAATGTCTTCCCATGTGATATTAACATGACTGCCAGTGTTCTGGGACTGGAATAAGGCAAAGAGCTGAGAGCCTGGGCTTTCAGGAAACAGACTTATCCTTAATCCCCCTGTTTTGAGATTGGCTCCTTACCTCTCCTTCAGCTATGCCTGGTGCCTCTGTGTCCAGAACCTTTCTGTTTCAACATTTTAGACCATAAGCTATTGCCACGTTCCAGCATGGGAGAGGATGACTCTCTGGATGCAGAGGATAAAGGAATAAATTTGGGCTGAGGAGATGCTTGCCACTTCTTTTAAAAACCTTTCACTCTCATTCTGAATCCTTGCCTTCAGAAGAAACGGGTGTCTCCCATTCCCAGGCCTTCCCAGGATCGTGTGGCTAGAAATATCTTGCTACCTGTTGGCTCCCACCATCAACCCCCTCCCCCTGGCTGACTTGGATTTCAGTTCTCTGAGGTCTGCTAAGTCAGGTACCACTCATCCATCCACTTTCTAATTTCCAAATTATTAGCTTCTCTTGCCGGCTGCTGTTTCCTCTCCCATTCTCTTTTTTCCTGTGGGTTTATGCCTTTTTTAAAAAATTCCATTAATGACATTTTAGTGGGGCTTCTGGACGTAGCCAAGATAAACATGTGTGTTCAATCAGCTATGATTAAGAAGTCTAATGTTCTCAATTGTAGTTCAGAGCCAAAGTAACAGTTAATCATAAAACATTCCTCCACCTTTCTTTGCCTGCCACTTCTGCACCTTTGTCTACTTAGTGATGACCCGTCGAAGGTAGCCCAATCATGTGCCACCAGATCTCGCTCACCACGATGCCAAATCCAGGATAACATGATGCATCATCCCAACACTGTCCCAGAAAAACACCCACATTGAAACACAAACACTGTCACCTCAGCCATGGCCTTTGTAACCACTATCACCATCACTCCTATCCCATCTCCACCACCACCCTCACCTTCACTTCACCATTATTACCTCCATCATAGCCTCTGCTACCACGTCTGCCACTACCCCTACCATCACTTCCATCCCTTTTCCATCAACTCCTCCATTGCTTCTGAAATTCACCATGATGCCCTTCATCATCACCTCATGATCACAAATACCATCAGCTCCACTGTCACCACTTCCATAATGTTCTCCAAGACTTGCACCATCCTGTAGCATTATGTCCTCCAGAAAGATTTTTTTTAAAATATATGTTTAATATATTCTTCTTCCATAGGAGTTGCAATCAGCCAGGTGTAGTGGTGCATGCCTGTGGTCCTAGCCTGGAGGCTGAAGCTGGAGAATCACTTGAGCCCAGGAGCCTGAGGCCACCCTGGGCAATGCCCTGAGCAAGACCCTCTCTCAGAAAAGATTAAGAAAAGAAAAAGAGTTGCAATAGCAATTTTCAATAGCGTGGAGAAGGAGTGATCTCTACCTTTGCACATCCTCCTTTTGGAAAAGAGAGGGCTGAAAAGAATTGATTTCTCCAGCTCGAGCAATGTACTTGTGGGGAAGAGAGGGACAGAGGGACCATGCAGGGACCTCTTTCCAAGCAATCGGCATCATACTGGCACTTTATGGTCGAGATGCTTCGGGTGAGAATCCTTGCCCCAGTTTTAAAGGAGGAAACTGAGATTCCCAGATGCTAAATAGCATACTCAAGGTCACACAATTAATAAGTGGTGGAGCCAAGATTCCAACCCTGTGTGACTTCAAAGTCCATATTCTTTCCATTACACTATGCTGGCAAGAAATCTCAGGAGCTTGGTTTAAGCACAATGGGATATGACTCTGAGCAAAGAGCCTTAGCCATGGCCCTGAATCCCAGCGCGATCTGGTCTGATGAGGCAGAAAGAAGCCCCTTTCTCAAAAGGAAAGACCATCACCATTAACGGATGAAGACTCCATCCGGGTCTCATAGATCCTATACTCTGCCTGAAAGCCTCGCTCCGGCAGCTCTTCATGGTACCCAAGCCCTGCCACCTCTCCCTGACCCCGGGTTCCCTGAGGGAAAGGGAGGGAGTGTGGACATTCAGTCCTGGGAATGCCTGGGGTTGGGAGAACTGAGTTATTTTGGGATTGTTTACATTTGGAATCTTCCTGATCTTTGGTCCCAGAAAAACACCCACACGTTGGAAACTCTTCCGAGTTATTCACTGTTGGGGTTTTTCTTCATCTCCTTCAGCTTTTTCTTCTTCTTAGATGGAAAAAAAAATCTGCTAGTGATTAGTCACAACCTGTGAGGCTCAGCTTTTGACAGTCCCACTGAGAAGAGAGAGACAAAGAGGCTCAGAGAGGGTCCCCTGGGCAGAGGCTGCTTGGAAGGAAATGGGGCTCACAGTCCTGACCTCCCGGGTGAGGGATGGTCCCTTCACCTCTGTCCACCGGGAGGACAGTCACTCCCCGGATGTAGGGCCCTCGGTGGCTGCAGCATGCCAAGCCCTCACCCCAGCTTCACTGGGGAGCACAAACCAAGAGCATGTGTTAGAAAAAAAGCCCAGGGGTCAGGACCCAGGCAAGCAGACCGCAAAGAGGACAGGTGCCAAGCACAAAGGATGCCTGTCCCTTTGGCCACCGCCTCCACGAACAACACAGAGTGCCCTCTTGAGGGTGACGTACAAGATGTCATGTGCCAATTCCAAACCTCCGTGGGCAGCCATAGGCTCTCTGGCAGGTTGTATCACATCTTTGTTCTCCTGGAAACCCCAGGGTGCGAGCAGGCCTCCTTTTCTTCCAGAAGGATAAGGGTCAGGAGGGGCTGAGCACTGTCCATGGGAGCAAGGACAAAGGGAGATTGTTTTAGCTAAAGGACTGGGGCTTGGAACTCAGATCTGGATCCAATTTTGAAAAATCTAAGGATTGTGAAACATGGTGGGGAAGGGGTAATAAAGGGAATTTGGGAAATCTCCCTTGGTGTAGGTCTTTTAAAAGAGGTTTCAAGGCAACTAAGAGAAAAACCAATTAATACAACAAGCAACAACAACACAGCAAGATGGCTTAATATCAGGGGATGACAGAGCCGCCTGTAGGGTAGGTAGAATCTGGGCAGTTTTTTTTTTTGTTTGTTTGTTTTTTGTTTTTTTTTTGGCCAGGCTCCTGTCCACATAAACAATTTGAGTCATTCAAAATTAGCATGTCAGCACCATTCTGAAAGCCCAGACTTGGGTGATCCCACACACACACACACACACACACACACACAAATACTTCACCAGCCGGGGACCAGTCCACTCACCAAAATGCCCACCCAGAACCAAGTGTGGCTCTGGGGCCCCAGTATAACCACCTGGGCATGGGGCCTATTGCTCTCTGAACCTGTGCAGGCTTGTGGGTCAGAGGGTACCCTAAGGAGGAGAAACAGATAGAACCTACCCACCCAGGTCCCATTCCAATCCCAGGGTACCCCAACAGGAAGCAGTGCCAGTCCTGGTCATTCCCAGCTACAGAGAGGAACCTATAACATGTCAAGAAAGACCCACCAAAGCCCAGGTCTAAGGGTTTTGGGTACTGAAGTTGGAGGCAGTGTCCTCTCCACCGTTCACCTGCTACCTCTACGGTGGGGAATGCTGAGGGGCATCAGCAGTACCTGGTTTTCAGTCCTGGCTCTGCCTTTTACTGTGACCTCAGGTCACACACTGTTCCTCTCTGGACTTCAGGTTCCTCATCTATAAATCAGTGATGGTGATACCCGTAGCTGGAGCTTCTGTGAAGATGAGTATGATTCAGTATCCTAGTTTTGCTTTTACCTGCAAAGGGTGGACTTACCTGCAGTCAATGTGGTTCAGCTCACCCCTCCAGGGCCTCTGGCACAGTGGGGGTGCTGGTACCACTTCTCTTTGCCCTCAATACAGTCCTGGGGCCATGGCTCTGCTCTGCTAGAGAATCAGGGCCACTAGGCCAAGTGTCCTGGGGGAAAGGCACAGGCCAAGATAAAGTCCTGCTGTCCAAAGTAGACAGTCATAGTCAATGGGGTCCAAGCTGCAGGCCTGACATGAAGGGAGAGAGGCCCAGTCTGGGTCACCAAAGCAAGGTTCTCGAGAACGTTCTGTAGATGCAAACACTGCCAGCGTGGACCCACGAGGACGGAGGGAATCAGAACTGAACGAAGGTGGTGAGACCACCAAAGCAGAGATCAGAACATCGCAGCCAAGAGCCACAAAATGAAGAGAGGATTCATCCCAGAAGATGCAAGAAAAGGGTTCCTCCTGTGGGGCCCCAGGGCGGAAGCCAAGGAAGGTTCTGAGTGGAGGGTCATCCTGATTTTGTCATAGGAGAAGGAGGTGGCAGCTGAGTCCTCAGGAAAAAACTGTCAAGCCTCGATCTCCATTCAGTCCTCTGTGTGCCTGGATCCTGCCTGACACAAGCCCACATGCCCTGTCCCAAGCCACCATGAGCTGCAGAAGAGCAGTTGGGGCTGGGGGCCAGGAGAAGCGGGGTCAGGACTTGAGTAAATTAAACCTGCCCTTTCTTTGTCCCTCTTTTCCCCACTCATTACCCAACCACAGCACAGGGAAAAATGATGGCATTCGCTCTTGCCTCTGCAGAGCAACCAAGATGTTCTAGGACTTTCCACACCATCTAACAGGGCAAAAACAGCCCCCAGAGGCAAAGGCAAAGAAATTCTTGGTGATGGTTGAACAAGGCTCCCCACAAGGCTGTCAGGAGGTTCTCCACCTGCTTGCCGTACCCGAGATTCTCTCTCGCCAGGTGGCTCGCTTATCCACACATCCCTTCTCCTGGCACCATGTCCCCTGGGAGACACGGCCTTCCCGACCCCCACCTCCACTTGGGTAGGCCCCTCCCCTCCATTTGTCCACATTTTCAAAAACCAAAAGGTAATCTGTTGCAGGAATTTAATTTCCCACTTATAAATAGAAATGGAAAGTCTTTCTAAGATATAAAAGTCAATTCCATTTCATTACGGTGAACAATGAATTCATCCACATTATCAGAAAGGGACTGTCCTGTACGTTGATGGCCACAGAAGGAGGCAGCGCCATCTTGGGGGAAGAATGTGGGGCAGGGATTGACCCCACCTGAAGAGTAGGAAGAGCTAAGTATCTGCTGAATTCAGAGATCTGGGGGAAATAAAGGGGTCTCCATAACTGTGCCCCAGATCAGTTATCCATGCTTGAGGTTTACCAGAGTAAGGGATGGGAAGATGACTAAGAAAGGAGGATATATGGATGGACCTACACCCCAGAGACAGACTGAGATCCAAAGTGTGGAGCCTGAGGCCACAGGACTGGTGGGTGTGGCTAGATTTGGCGACATTGGAGGCTGGGACCACTCAGGTCAACCAGTACAGTTCTGCTCATTACCATTCATTGGAACAATATCCTGTTACACCATTCTCATTCCTATCAACTACAGGAGGGAGGTTGTGCATTATTCCTGCCATTTTTTGATGGAGAAATAGTGACATCATGTCCTTCCCCTGCTCCACCACATTGGGGAGCATGGAGAGGAGCCCAGGGGAATAGTATGGAGCCCCCAGGGGCCAGTCCCAGCCCTGAATTTTGGTGGACCTCTGCCCTTGCCCCCTACTCCTGGGTGGGCTGAAGGGGAGACAGAGCTGCCCAAGCCAGGTCTTGGGAGAGGATAGGAGGGACTGCTGGTCGCCAGGAAGCAACCCAACCCTCTTGACCAACCAGAACTTCCTGGGCCAAGACCTCTGGCCTGGACCTGTTCTCCAAGAGAACCTGTGCCTGGGGACCCAGCACACACTCTGTCAGAGAAAGATTAAGCCTTGACTCAGGTGCCTGTGCCCAGACATGCCCACTTCATTCTGCTGAGGTCACTTGGTTCTGGGATTAAGCCTAGACCTGGCCTCCACCATCTGCCTAGGAGCACCCTAAAGGCACATTCTACCTTTATACATTCACTCCCAAGACTAGTACTCGGGTATTTTCTTCATACCCTATTGTCTATTTCCCAGAAAGAACTAATGTTCAATAGTTGGTCCTTTCTCCTCCCCGATATCCACTGGCTTAACGTGGATTCTCCTCCATAGACCAACAGAGACCCGCCACCTGTTTCTCGTGCAGTGACGGGGTCTGGGCCACCCCATTGCCCAGAATGAGAAAGCAAGTCTCAGGGAGGTCACGTGATTTGACACCCCCAGCCCTGGTGTCCTTTCCACCAGAAACCCCTGGATCTTGCTACTCATCGCCTCATGGGGTCACCCCCAGTAAACTCCTAGGGCTGGGACAGGAACTGGGACAAAGAGGAGGAGGACACTGGGGCCCAGGCTTTGACCCCAAGTTCCTATTTATAATCCTTATTCCGGAGACGGCCACTTAAACACACATTCCTGATAACTGAATAATCTTTGGCACCAAGCAAAAAATAGCCTGTGGCGCAGACCACAATTGCACAGCTGGAGCAGGGTGAATAGGGACGACACGGGCACCATGGTCCAGGACAGGCTGCTGCGGGGGGGGGGGCAGGCGGGGCCGGGTTGGGACAAGTGAGTGGGACAGCAAATATAGCCAGTTAAATATAGCCCTGCCGACCTGGATGTGGTGCCAGACCCCTCTGCAGTGAGCGTTTCCCAAATGGGCCTGGAGCTCCAGCTCCCTAAAGAAGTCAGAGCCCAGGCCTGGAGGGAGGAGCCCGGGGACCCTGGTGATGAGGGGCTCCGAGGTTCTAGAGGAGTCTGCACACCAAGCGGGGACCAAGGGCAGCAGCTCTGCTGACATCTTCTGGAAGTGCTAGTCTGACAGAAGATGGATGGCCATGCTCAGAGCACATGATAGAGGGCATCTCACTGCCCAAACCCACCGAGCAGGAGCCCAGACACCCTCCAACCTCTGGAAGGAAGCATCCCAAAGCCTCTTGTCTAGGAGGCCTCCAGCCAGAGATGGAAGTGGAAAGAATGGTAAGTTCTGGAGGCCAGAGGCCTGGCAGGTCTCCAAAGCCCACTGGAGGCCTGATCTTCCAGGGGGCCTCAGAGAAGGTAGCCAAGGCCCCAGGTGCCTCCTCTCCCAGAGCAGGATCCTGGGCCAGAAGGCTGCTGGGTCCAGCACTCTGACAAACTCTGCTCAGCTCTTAACATTTCTCTCTCAGGGATGTAGGGAAAGGGTTCACTCCTATGTTGCTGATGGGACGGCAAATTGGTGCAACCACTCTGGAAAGCAGTATGGAGATTCCTCGGAAAACTTGGAATGGAACCACCATTGGACCCGTTTATCCCATTCCTTAGCATGTACCCCAAGGACTTATAATCAGCATGTGACATGGCCACATCAATGTTTATAGCAGCTCAATTCACAATAGCTAAGCTATGGAGTCAACCTAGGTGTCCTTCAACAGATGAATGGATAAAGCAAATGTGGTATATATACACAATGGAGTATAATTCAGCCATAAAGAAGAATGAAACTATGGCATTTGCCAGTAAATGGATGGAACTGGAGACTTTCATGCTAAGTGAAATAAGCCAATCCCCAAAAACCAAAGACCAAATATTCTCTCTGATATGTGGATGCTAACACACAGAATTGGGGGGGTGGGGGATGAAGGGAAGAATAGAAGTTCATTGAATTAGACAAAGAGAATGAAGGGAAGGGATGGGTGGGAACAGGAAAGACACTGGAATGAACCGGAAGTTTTCTGTGTTCATATATGAACACCCGACCAGTGTAACTCCTCATTATGTGCAACCACAAGAAGGAGAAGTTACATTCCACTTATGTGTGATATGTCAAAATATACTCTACTGTCATATACATCTTGAAAGAACAAATTTTAAAAGGAATCTAAAATTTGAAAAAAAAAATGTTTCCTCTCAGGACCCTTCAGTGTCCCCTTGGGGGCTGGAGTCTGATTGAGTCCCAAGATTTGAGGAACCAGCTTTGCCCTCACTTAGGGGCTTATGGATAATAATGCAGAAACTCCAGATCCTAGCACATGTGTCTCATGGAGACGCCTCCACATGCCCTTCAGGGCCCAGTGAGGGTCTCATTCAGGGTTGAAAATAAGCCTCCTCACCCATGCCCACTCAACCACCCGAAGAGCATCACCCAATAGCTGTCGCTACTCCTTGGGATGGAGTCATCAGGGCCCCATGGAGAACTGGGGAGAACATTCCTGTCCTTGTTACTAAACATGGTCCCAAAGCATCACCCCCTGTGCCCCCAAACTGCACAAAGCGCAGCACTCTCTGTCAAGGGTAGGATGCACACTTGACATCCCTTTGTTTGCCCTGTCTTCATCCCATTTTGATTTGAGGGGAACCCACTTTGGATGTGGACTCGGGCTTCTCCTTTTTATAAGGACACCCGTCATACTGGATGGGCGCCCACCCGAATGACTTCATCTTAACTAATTACATCTGCAAAGACCCTGTTTCCCAGTAAGTTCACACTCTGAAGTACTGTGGACTTAAACATATGAATTAGGGAACATGAAGACACAGTTCAGTCAGTAACAATAGCCCTCCACTCCTAACTTGAAAAGCATAAATTGATACTAGAGATCTTAATGACACTTCTGGGAAGTCCAATGAGGAGCTAGTGAAAGATGATGGTCCCCATTTCTTTTTTTCCTTCTTGATACAGGTCTCGCTAAGTTGCCCAGGGTGGCCTCAAACTCTGGGTCCTCCTGCCTCAGCCTCCCAAGTAGCAGGAACTAAAGGCATGCACCCCCATGCCTAGCTGGTAATGTTCTTGACCGAGGAGGTACAGATGTGAGAGGAAATGATGAATCTTTGTGGTAATTTTGTCTGAAAAAGATTCAAGAGGATGTCCCAGTAGATAAATGGACATACTCTGTGGAACACGGGAGAAGGGTCTGGGCTAGGGATATTGATTGAGCATCCCAGGCAGTAATTAAAGTCAAGAAAATAGAAAACACGTAGAGGGAGAGGAAAACCAACACATCAGGTGTGTGCCCTAAGGAACATCGATATTTAAGGTCTAGATCATGGAGACTGAAATAGAACGGGAAGGGGCAGCAGAGGCAGGCAGAAAATATGGAAAGAGTGATGTCCTGGGAGCCAGGGGAGGAAGCAGAGTTCCAAAAAGGAGCTAATTGACTTCTACTTCTGGTAACCGTGAGCCGCGTGATTGGGGTCAACCCTCTTACTGAGGACAATGAAAGGGCTGGTGGGTGACTTCTCAGGACAGGATCTTCAGAGCACAGATAAGCTCCCAAGAAAGTGAGAAATAACTAGGCCAAAATCTAGAGGGAAAAGATTTCCCAGAAAGTTAAAGGACACCCCCCCCCCAGCCCTGAGAACACCTCCCAGCCTGGAAGAGAAACCTTCAAAATCAAAACTGAGATTTTCACATATCTCATGGAGATGGGGAGAGAACAAAAGTCCAGAACCTTCCCAAGCTCTGACAGACCACCTGTCCATGAAGCTGGGATTCTGGAGAATTCCAACTGCAAGGTGAGGATGGACAGGGAATAAATACACACTCGCCCCAGCCTCCTTGCACACGCATGTGTGCGCAATCACGCGTACACATACACGCACATGCCCCTCCTCCCCAGGCTATGCACAGAGGTGACTTGATGCAGAACAGATCTGGGGAGAGAAAGAAAGAAATGGGGGACGGAAAGGAGGTCAGGACAGGGGAAGGAAGAATGGACAAAGTCATCACTGAGAGGTTTTAAAACAAGCCCAGGTCCTCCATTGGAATAAGCAACCAAATGTGTGTCCCTGGAAAAGTACCAGGAATGTCCACCTGTGAAATAGTATGCAATTGGGTCCATACTTTCAGTCTTTTATTTTTCCATTATCATACAACTAAATATATAATTATAAGTTATACATTAAAAGTTACTTGAAAGTTTTTTAAAACCAAAAAAGGTACTTGAAAGTTTTTAGAACTAATCAAAAACTTAAGGATACATACCATGGGATATTTACCAAAGAAACGCTGAGGGAGCCGTGTTGATTTTACACAAAATAGAATTTAAGGGGAAAAGTATTATTAAAGATAAATGGTTTCATTCACCATCATAACTCACATTCCAACAAGGTATAAGAAGCTTAAAACTGTAGGCACCTAATAACATAGCCTCAGAAGTACATAAAGCAAAAATTATCAAAACTTCAAACAAATATCACAAATCCACAATCATAGTAGAAGATTTGAATACATTCTGTAAATAACTGATACAGCAAAAGAAAAAAAGTTAGTAGAGATACAGAAATTTTGAAACACAGGATTAACAAACTTGACCTAATGTAAATAAATAGAAAATATCACCCAGTAACAGTAGATGATACATTTTTATTTACACACACTTGGAAATTGTATAAAAACTGATGTATTCAACTATATGTAGTACTAAATGTATCATGTATTCACACAATGTTTATTTGTACATATCCTGATATATTTGGGATATTAGCCCTACTCTTCTACAGAAAACTTAAATTCATCTTCTATAAAACTTCTTTTATAATCCTGGAAAAAAACTGACCATATAACTGGCTCATAAACCTAAAAAATATAAAAGAATGTAATCATAAAGAGCATGCTCTCTAGATCCTATGCAATTAAATGAGAAATCAATCAATAACAAAAAAGATAACAAAAAAATCTTCCTATGTTTGGAAATTAAGAAATAAATAAGCATATATATTCCAAGAGTCAAAAAAGAAATCATATATAAACCAGAAAAAATTAGAAAATGTTTTGAACTTCACAATGACAAAAATAGTATCTGTGAAAATTTGCTACAACCAAGAGAAAAGAGGGAAATTTACCACCATGATATATCAGACAAGGTATAAGCCAGAAGAATAATGAGAACAATGAATAAAACTTCAATGCCAATCAGTTAGAAAATAAACACCCTTCAACAGATGAATGGATAAAGAAAATGTGGTACATATGCACAATGGAATATTACTCAACCATAGAAAAGAATGAAATTATGGCATTTGCCAGTAAATGGATGGAGCTGGAGAATATCAAAGCTAAGCAAAATAAGCCAATTCCTAAAATCAAAGGTCAAATGTTTTCTCTGATATGCAGATGCTAATTCACAATGAGGAGGAGATTAGGGAGGAATAGAAGTTCTTTGGATTAGACAAAGGGCAATGATAGTAGGAAAGATAGTAGAATGAATCGGACATTAATATCCTATGTGCATGACCAATGTAAGTCTCCATCATATACAACCAGAAGAATGAGAAGTTACACTCCACATGTGCATAGTATGTCAAACTACAGTCAACTATCAGGTGTAAATAATTAGAACAAATTTAAAAAAATAAACACCAAAATAAACCCAAAAATTTAGAAGGAAATATTAAAGACAAGAGCATAAAATGGCAAAGCCCCAAACTGAGACTCCTAAAAGACCAATAAAATTGTCACACCACTAGTGGGAACAAATGGGGGAAAGAAAGAGAAGGAATTTCAGAAGACATCAAAAGCCAATATCAGGATGAGAAAGTGGACATCTTCACAGATGCTGAAAAAATTTAGAGAGGCAAGAAAATATAATGAAAAATATTATGCAAACTAATAGGCATGCTACTAAGAGGTCAAGTGGCATGCACAAAGTGCCAGCCAGCTGACTTCTGTCCTCCCAATACCTACCAAGGCCTCCGGGCTCAACCTTTCCAATGGAGACTTTTGCCTTTCAAGTCCCAGCAGAAATAGGAGCTGAAAGATCTCGTGCATCTCAGGCACAGACTTGCATTAACCCAACTCACAATAGGCAGAGCACAAACCGGACGTGGGTTTGTTTCTCTGGGGAAAAAACCGTCCATTCAAGTGCCTGGAACGCACCTCCACTCAGGGGACCCTCTCCGGGGACAGGTGGAGAACTGAACAGCAGAATCGTCATTAAGTAATTGAGATCAGCAACCAGGCTACCTGGCAGAAATCTTTGTCTAAAAATTTATTTATTTTTTCATCTTTAATTATTTTAGCTGATACATAAAAAATAAAAGAGTATGTATTTGTGGGGTGCCATGTGATATTTCAATATGTATATACATTGTGCAATGTTTAAATCAGGTTCAACATATCTGTCTCTTTATACGGTTTTCATTTCTTTATGGTGAAAACATTCAAAATTCTTTCTTCTGTCTTTTTAAAATACACAGAACATAATTGATATCTATAGTCACCCTAATGTGCAATGACACATCAGAACTTCTCCCGCCTAAGTAATGATAACCTTGTACCAATCTATCAACCTTGCCCCATTTATCTCCCCTTTCTCCTCAGTTTCTGGTAACCACCAATCTATGCTCAACTTGGATGAAATCAACATTTTTAGCTTCCACATATAAGTGAGATCATGCAGTACTTGTAGTTCTGTGTCTGGCTTCTTTCACTTAATATAATGATCTCCAGTTCCATCCATGTCATTGCAAATAACAGGTTTTCCTCCTTTTTTATGACTGAATAGTATTCCATTGTGTATATAAATAACCTTCTCTTTATCCACTCATCAGTTGATGGACACTTAGGTTGTTTCCATTTCATTTTTTGACTATTGTGAACACCACGGCAATAAACATGGGGAATGCAGATGTCTCTCTAACGTACCGATGTCCATCCATTTGGATATATATCCAGGAGTTTGATTACTGGATCATTTGGGAGACTTATTATTAATCTCTGAGGAACCTCCATACTGCTTTCCATAATATCTATACTAATTTAAATTCCCATAAACACTGTGCAAGGATCCCCTTGTCTCCACATCCTTCCCAGCACTTGTTGTCATTTGTCTTTTTGATAATAGCAATTCTAACCGGAGTGAGGCAATATGTCATTGTGGTTGGGTTTGCATTTCCATGATGATAAGTGACAGTGAACATTTTTTTCATATATTTGTTGGTCATCTGTGTGTCTTCTTTTGAGAAATGTCTATTTTGTTCTATGGCCCACTTTTTAATCAAGACTTTTTGGTGTCAAGATTTCTTTTAGTTCCTTATATAGTCCAGATATTAAATCCTTGCCAGATGTATAGTTTGCCAATCTATTCTTCCACTCTGTAGGTCGTCTCTGAATTTCTGTTGATTGTTTCCTTTACTATTCAGAAGTTTTACTGTGATGTAATTCCATGTGTATGTTTTTGCTTTTGGTTCCTGTGATTTGAGGGTCTTATCCAAAAACCTGTGCCCCTTCCAATGTCCTGAAGCACTTCCCCTGTGGTTTTTTTCCTAGTAGTTTCATGCCTTAAATTTAATTATTTAATCCATTTGGAGTTGAACTTTGTAACTGATGAGGTAGGGGTCTAGTTTTATTCTTTTGATGTAGATATCCACTTTTCCTAACATCATTGTTGAATAGACTGCCCTTTCTCCAGTGCATGTTTTTAGAACCTTTGTTGAAAATCAGTTGACTGTAGGTTTCCTTTTAGGATCTCTAGTCTGTTCTATTGGTCTATGTAACTATTTTTATGCCAGCTGTTTTGATCACTGTAGTTTTGTAGCATATTTTGAAGTCAGACAGTCTAATGACTCCTGCTTATTCTTTTTGCTCAAGATGGATTTGGTTATTCAGTTGTTTATTTGTGTGTTTCCTTACAAATGTTAGGATCATTCTTTCTAGTTTTATGAAGAATGTAATTGGTATTTTGACAGTGATTGCATTCAATCTGTGCATTGCTTTGTGTAGCACGCATATTTTAACAATATTGATTCTTCCAATCCATGAACATAGGATGTCTTTCCATTATGCATGTGTGTGTGTGTGTGTGTGTGTGTGTCTTTTTAAATTTCTTTCATCAGGGTTTCATAGTTTTCATTGTAGATATCTTTCACTGCTTTGGTTAAATGTATTTCTGGTACTATGGTTGTTTGGGTTTTTTTTTTTTTTTGGTTTTTGGTTTTATTTTTTGTAGCTTTTGCAATGTGATTTCTACTTCAGATAATTCACTGTTGGTGTATATATATATATAGCAACACTACTGATTTTTGTATGTTGATTTTGTATCCTGCAACTTTGCTGAATTGGCTTATTAGGCCCTGAAAGTTAACTGACACTCTCTGAGCTATAATTTCCCCCCATGTACAAATTCAGAATAGTAACAAATTCCTGTGAGGCGTTATTGAGTTGATACACATAAAGAACCTAGAAGAGTGCACGGCCCACCCTAAGCACCCAATAAGTGTTCCCAGAAACAACTGCCTCTCTGTGGGAAGACAATTATCACTCAGAAGGTTGCTTAGTGAATGTAGATCTAGAAAAGAGAGGTGGAATGTTTGGTGGGAGATTTTACTTCACTCCAGGGAAGCCTAATAAAACATTCCAGCTCCATAAGAGGGACTCCTTCTCCTGGTCCCACTTTCTGAGCCTCTCTTCCCTGAACATGGCTGGAAAGCAGCAAACATCTCTGTCTCTTGGATCTTTTTAATGACAATCCAGCCCTCCCAGCTCACCCACCCTTCTTGTAAATGAGTTACTGTAGCCGTGAACTCAAAGGCGTTTCTTCATGCCTCATACCTCATGTTCATATAAATGTCACAGAAGCATCTCTATAGTGAATTTCTTGTACCAGTTATCTACTGTTGCAAAACAGACCCTCCAAGTCATAACGGCTTGAAGCAGAGTTCCACAAGTGATCCTGGCTGGGTTTTGTAAAGTCCATGAATTAAACATAGTTTCTTAAGTTTTGAAAGAGTTGGGAAAAATACCAGGAGAAGAATACTATTTCATGACATGTGAAAATCACGTTCTATTCAAATTTCAGTATCCATAATAAAAGTTGTGCTGTCTGTGGCTGCGTGTGCAAAGCTAAATAGTTCCAATGCAGATCTCCTGGCCTTCAAAGCCTAAATATTGACTATCTTGCCCTCTGCAGAAGTTTGCCAACCCCTGACTTTAAAACATAAAACTGTCATTTTGCTGACGAATCCTCAGCACTTAGTGGGAATAGGTCACCTCGGCTCCTTCCCAGTATTTTCTGGGCTGGCTCAAGGCTGGGACTGACTCATTGTCTAAGGATAGACATGGGCTGAAGATCTGTTTGCTCACCTGTCTGGTGGTGGGTGGGGCTATCAGCTGGAACCGTTGGTCAGAACCCCCCGACGGCAGCCTCTCTTCCCCGTGTGGTGTGACCGCTTGACTTCCTCACAGAATGGGAGCTGGATTCCAGAAGCAAACATTCCAAAAGACAGGAAGCAGAAACTTCCAGTCTCTTAAGACCTGGCCCCAGAAACATGCAGGTGGAAAGCATCGCTTCATATTTTGCTGGTCAACTGTCACTGAGCTCAGATCACGGAGAGGAGACAGAGACCCCACCTCTCACTGGAGAGGACGCCAAAGAATTTGGCAGCCGTGTTTTAAACCCAGCACGGTGTTGTGGGCATGGGGCTGTGGCTTTGGGTGTGTATATTTGTAACTGGTAAGTCTCTCTCTCTCTCTCTCTCTCTCTCTCTCTCTCTCTCTCTCTGCTTCCTAGTCATGATGTGAGCCACCTCCCTCTGCCACACTCTCCTGCCATGATGTTCAGCCTCCCTGAAGCCCTGAGGAGGGGAGCCAGCCTTCTGTGGACCTCTGAAACTGTGAACCCCTAAATAAACCTTTCCTCCCCTTCAGTTTTTCCTATTGGGTCTTTCAGTCACAGCATCGAAGAAGATGACTAAAACAGGGGTCCTGGGGGCATCCTGTCTTCCATGGGTGTCGATTTACATCGATTCTGGTCATAACTGCTCTGGAGTAGAGTTCAGGCATCCCTAGTTCTTAGAAGGTCTTCGGGTGATTCAAACGTGCAGTGTGGATTGAGGACCCCTGAGCCCTGGAGCATTTCTGGCATCTGCAGACCCCTTCCCCACCCCACCCCCAGCGGTCCCCACACACAGTACATGGATTACATTTCTCTGGTCCTGTTCATGAAGTCTTGGGATCAAAACCGAGATTCATCTCTGAATTCCCTGCAGAGCCCAGGTTAGGCCTGGGTCACAGAAGGGTCTCAGGTGACACCAGTCCAAGTGGCGTGAATTTGAGGGTTCCAGGATTCCAACCTTCCATTCCTTGCGATTTTTTTCTGACACCAGATTGACCCAGAGCAGGGCCACCTGGCTTTTCTCCAGACTTCCAAGCCCCTTCCCATTCCCGCTTCTCCTGGACCGGGCTCCTTCTGGGAGGACACACTGAAAGGTATTATTAGCTGAGGGCCAAGAAATGGATTGCCCCTTTGCTTGGGCAGAAGAGCAAATTCACCAAGTTCCTAGTTGTTTTGGGTGATGAGAAAAGAGTCTATAGGGGGATTATGGGTGTCACCCAGCTTTGCTGGGGCCCAGAGTCCATGGCCAGCTGTGTCACAACTGGCCAATCCCACACCAAAACCTGGCCTCCAGATGCCAAGCCCAAGAATCAAGGAGACCCTCTGCTATGGCTCCATAAGTTTCCTCAGACGGTGGCCCTGGACATGGGAAACTGAGGCCTTCCAGTTGTGGGGACACATGATTTGGTGGCCATGCTGCCCCCCAACCCAGGCGTTGTCAAGAACTTGGAACTCAAAAGCACTAATGTCAAGACAGGGCACAAGTCTCCATTGGCAGAGTGGCCAAGAGACCTTTTGTGGGCAGGATTTGCTGCAAGTCCGAGCCACAGTGTACAGTGAGGGTAAAGTGCTTCTCAGCTCCATTAAGCCCTAGTTCTGGTCACATCAATGTGACCTCGGACTGACCACAACCATGGCCACAGACCGACCCTGACACTGACTCAGATTGATTGCAACTCTGGTCAAGATCAACCTCTGATACTGGCCACAGGACTGACCCTGTCCAAAGACAAACCCTACCCTGGCAAAATACAACTGACCCTCACCCTGACCACAGCCTTGACTCTGACTTGTGAACAGACTTCGTGGAATGCACCACACCAGAGCAAGGTCTCACAAGCCCACAGGTGTCAGTCTAGCTACACTTGAGTGACAGCCACATTCCCGGAGGAGAAGGAGGCTCTGTCCTGTAAACCCAAGGCCACCTGCAGCAAGCTTAGAAGCCATCAAGGACACCCGGAAGAGGCCAAGCAGTTACCAAGCCCTAGCCCGTTGGTGTCCTTTCTGCTTGTTCCAATCCTGACACGTCCAGTCCCACCCACTCGAAGGCCAATCTGACTGCTCCACTCAGGTGTTCAAAGACCGTGGATCACTCAATCCTGACAGCAAGTGTCCTCTAAGAGGGTCCCCACCTTCCCATCCAAGGGTGGATACAGGACCTGCACTTTGCTTCTCCCCACAAAACTCACTGTGGAGCAAACTGAAATTTTTTAAAAAATATATTTATTTTTTAGTTTTGGGTGGACACAGTATCTTTATTTGTTTATGTGGTGCTGAGGATCGAACCCAGTGCCTCATGCATGCTAGGCAAGCGCTCTACTACTGAGCCCCATCCCCAACCCAACTGAAATTTTTGAAAACATATTTATCTGTCTTCTTGCCGATGTGATTGCTGGGAAGAAGATCGACATCAGTATGATTTGAGCTTCCTTTTCTAGGTGGTCTGTTTTCTTTCTAAATAAGTCAGGAGGAGAGAGGGGACAGAGGGTATGTGACTGAAGAGGCAAGGAGAGGTTCACCCCTTGGGACAGAAGGGTGTGAACAAAAGAGTGGGGAGTCTGGATGACTTGGCCATGCCTTGGCCATGCTGTCCCTCCAACCTGCCTGCCACCTATGCTCCAAGCACCACCCACCCTCCCCTCTCAGTGTTCCTGAGCCTCTCACCCAGACCTGCTCTCAGAGCACAGGTCCTCCCCTCTTCCATGGCGAGGAGTCATTCCCAGTTCCTGTATGACCTAGCTAGGAGACATGGCACACGTGGGTGCCTATTGTGTGCATGTGTGAGGTGTGCATGCACGTGTATGTAGACGTGTGTGATTATATGCTCTTGTGGGTGCATGTATGTGTGTGCGTGTGTGTGTGTGGATATGAATGGGTAAGTAGGCATGGGGTCGTCTCGATGTCAGTCTGTGTCTGACACGTGTGGGTGAGTGAGGTGTACGTGGGTATTCAAGAAGGCACCCTGCAGCACCCTTCACCCATGTTCCCAGCATATCCCTGGACAGGATATGGCAGATCCCCAGAAAAGCATCAGGGCTTGGGTCCAGTAGGACAAGATCCAGGCCTCATATGTCTAAAGGCCAGTGATCTTGGCAGAGCCAGAGGTCTGTCAGCAGTTCGGTGCCCATGGGTGGCCTGGAAGAATAAAGATACCAAGAGCTTTGGGGGTAGCTTTGTGCCTCAGTATTGTTACCCTAATGCCAAGTCCAGGTCAAGGGGAGTCACTGCCAGAGCACACCACCTACAGCTAATGTCCTTCTATCCTGAAACCAAGGTCCCGAGCCCCTCCACATGCAAAACCCCAGCCTCTGCTCGCTTCCTACTCGCCGCTCACCACTAACTCGCAGGCCTCCCTGCTCCGCCCCACCTGCTGCACACACCCTGCACGAAACAAGAAGAGGGAGCTGGCACGTCCTTCACCCCGAGACAGTTTGTGTCTATAACTGGGATTCGGAGCAGGCCTGGGTGGTGATGGGGAAAGGAAGAGTAACCGGGGGAAAGGTCTGCATCCCTGGACCACACCACAGCCTCCCCCTCATCCCTGGCCACCCATGAAGGAGATCTGGGGCCTCAGAAGCTGCTCAGGGTTCTGCTGCACCCTGCAGCTGGGAGGGATGGTTAGGGGGTAAGCGGATTCCCTTTAACTGGCTCTCAGGGCTGCCAAGAGTCCAGGATGACAGCCACAGTCCACACCGACCCACGGGCCCTTCCTGCCAGGTGGAAAGAGAAAGAAAAGGTGAGGCATCCTGGGAAGAAGCTGGGCATCTTGGGAAGGCCCTGAGCTCTCCTTGGAAGGACCTGAGGCACCCTGAGAAGGCCGTGAGGCACCTGGGAGGAGTGTGTGATTTGGGTCAAGTCCCAGTTGAACTGTTTATTAGCTTTTGTGACCGACCTTTGGCACATCCCTTAGTTTTCTTATATGGAAACCATTTGAAATTCAAATTGAAACACCCTCAAGAATCCAAGGGAGAACTATTGAGTATTATATCCAGACAACAGGTGTGAACCTCAAGCATTCCAAGGGAACAGGGCATACTCACACTCTGCCATCTACCCCAGTGCCCGGGGATGATGATGGTGATGCTGATGATGACAATGATGACGACAGATTTTCAAAGCAAAGAGCCCTGGCAGGTTTTCAATCATTGCGTTTCAGCCTTGAACCGGAAACTGAGTGTGAAGGGAGGGGAAATGGCCAAGGCAGCCTCTGCATCTTCCCATCTAGGCACTGCCTCCCCAGCAGCGCCTCTGCAGGGCCTCCTGCCCTCTCCCTTCCCTGCTCACCTCCACTCGCCCCACTCCGCAGGAGAGTGGGGCATTAGCAGGGGACCGGGTCTGCCTCCAGGGGAGCGCTGGGGTCAAAGATCAGGTCAATTTTCTGGAAGACTGGTGGTTGTCAGCCAGAAGTGAGAGTGGCCCTGCAGGCACCGACGGACGGGGTCAGCCAGGTTATTTTGACTTCTTGGTATGGGGTAAGGGGACCTCGGGAAGGAGAATTCTACAGCGCGAAGAGGGAGAAACTCCATCTCTGATGAGCTGGACTTGGCTTTGCTTTCCAGCTTGGAATAAAAATGGGGAAAGGAGGAACCGGGCAAGGAGTTGGAACAGCGAGGAGCAGAGGTGGCCAGGGAAAAATAAACCTGGAGAAGAACCTATTTTAAAAGTCACTCTTTTGGGATCTAGCTCTCCCCACCACACCCCAAAACCCAGGCGTTGGGCCACAGGGTGTGGTGACAAGGTGTGTGTGGTCAGTGACGGGAAACCCAGGCGGCTGGGGAGAGGCAGGGGGGTGGTGGGCAAGGCCAGGCAGGGGTCAGCACTTAAGTCCCTTGCTTCACTACCCTTGGGTGCCCTGAGACCAGGGTCTTCACACTTTTTGATAATAAAACACATAGAGTCCCCCACCCCAAATACATGCCCTTACTAAGTCAGTGCAGCCTATATTTTTATTTCTACTTTTATTTTTTTAAATGCTGATTATAACCCGTGATTTGCTTTTGCAACCCACTGTGGGTCGTGACCTGTGGTTATGAAAAATCACTACCAAGACACTACACCCCAAACTCGAACGGGCCTGCCTATCCATCACCTGGGAGCTTAAAAATACAGATTCTAGTCCAATTGGACCGGGTGGGTCCTGAGACCCTGCATTTCTAACAAGCTCCCAGGTGATGCCAGTGCTGCAGATGCTCAGATCTTGGAGTAGGAAAACTGGTCCACATTTCCTGGATGGCACCAATCTCAGCAAAGTTTTGGGGGATCAAAGGCGAAGATGAAGGGCTACCCCACGGAGGGCTGCCTATCACTCAGCATCAAAGCAAGACTATAACCAAAATGCAGCAGAGACATTGCTACAATTCAGATCTTGAATGTCCCTGAAGGACATGCCTTAAAGACTTGGTCCCCAGGGGCTGGTGCTATTGGGAGGCAGTGGAATCTCTGAGAGTTGGGGCCTTGTGGGAGGCCCTTAGATCATTTGGGGCATGCCCACAAAGGGAATTATGTGACCATGGCTCCTTTCTCTCTCTCTCTCTTCTCCCTGGCTAATGGTGTAAATGGTCGTGCTCTGTCCTGTGCTCTTACCATGGTGTGCTGCCTCACCACAGGCCCAAATCAATGGAGCCAACAAATCATGGACCGGAATTTCCAAATATAAGTCAAAAATGAATCTTTTCTCTTTATAAGTTTATTATCTCAGGTACTTGGTTACATTAGTGGAAAGCCGACTAACAGGAAACTGGTGCCGAGAAGGGAAGGCATTGACTGTGGCTATACATGAGAAAATGTGTTCAAGCCTTTAGAATTGGTTTATGGGAGGAGTTTGAAACTCTTTGGAGAAGCAGGATAGGGTCTAGAATGCTGTTAACGGGTGGTTCTGGTGAGGGCTAAGAGCATCAGAATGTTGCTGGAAATGCTGTCAGTCAAGGCCAGGCTGATGAGGTTTCAGAGGAAATGAAACTGACCAACTCTGACATAGATGAATATGATGGTGAAGAGCCGCTGTCCAGGGACCTAGGCCAACAGCTGTGGTCTCAGGATTAAGTGAAGATAACACATTTAGAGCCCCACAAGAAAAAAGAAAAGAAGGAGAAAAGGGAGGAAGGAACCGTTCGTTTTCTTATATTGAAATCATTTGAAATTCAAATGGAAACACCCTCAAAAATGAAAGGGAGAACTATTGAGTATTATATCCAGACAACAGGTGTGAACCTCAAGTATTCCAAAACAACAGGGCATACTCATAGGTGAGTCTGGGACCTCACCCCACACTCTAACAGGCATGGTTGATAATGTCACAACTGGATCATTCACTGGAGATGGATCGTGAGTGCTAACCAGGAAGAGCTCCTATTGGTGACTGACCCAACTTCTGGGGTCAACAATACAACTGACCTTGCCTGCAAGACACTCAGTTCAGCAGAAGCTATGCAGCAGTTGGTCGGTGCAGCAGGGCCCAGAGATGCAGAAAATACTAGCTGCAGGCGACTGTCAGTCAGAAGTGGGTGCAAAGACAAGTGTGTTTGGGGAACATTGCGTGTCCCCAAACATTGCATTGCCCCAGCACCACCCTGGAATCTCCTTGTTCACCGTAAAAGGCCCTGAGAAGACAGCAGTGAAGAATCCTGTTTTATTTGTTTTAATTCATCCTTTCCTAAATTTACTAAACCATGAAGGCCTTCTTTTTTTCTTCTTCTTCTTTTTTTTAATCTTTATGGAAAAAATTGGGTCCCCTGCCCACCTTCTCAGAATTCATATTTTTTATTTGTTCCTTTTAGACACACATGACAGTAGAGTGTGTTTTCACATATTATACATACGTGGAGTAAACTTATTCTAATTAAGATCCCATCCTTGTGGTTGAACATGATGTGGAGTGACACGGGCCGTGTATTCACGTATGAACATGGGAAAGTGACGTCGGATTCATTCCACTGTCTTCCTATTCCCATTCCACCTCCCTTCCCTTCATTCCCTTTTGTCTAATGCAATGAACTTCTGTTTTTCCCCTCCCTACCCTCCCCTGTTGTGAGTTAGCACCCACATATCAGAGAGAACATTCTACCTTTGGTTTGCAGGGGACTGGCTTCTTTCATTAGCATGATATCAAAATTCATATATTGAAGCCCTACGGTGACTGTAATTGGACATCTGGCCAAGGTGGAGCCTAATCCAATAGGAAGAGGTCTGTGAGGTGGCTGGGGAGGAGCCCAGCTCCGGGAGTCCCAGAGACAGAGACCCAGCCTCAGAGTGCTTCTGCAGAGGGGACACAGAACAGTGTAGGCCCACTTTGCCATTCTCCCCGACCGCAGCTGCCATGATCTTGCCACCTGGGATGGGGCTGGGTGGATTTCCCAGGAGTGGCAACCAGCCACGCCCAGCCTTCTACTGGGGACATGCAATGTGGGGTGGGGGGTGGATGGAAAAACTATTTAAGGTCCTTCATCCACCCCATCCACACAGGTCTAGGATGGCTGAAGGAGGGGCCATCTCTGCCCACCCACTTTGCTCCTCATATGTAAATGGACCCAGCTGGATGCTCTCACTGCTGTGTGTCCTCCCTGGACTAGCTCATTCAGCCCAGAATTTGTGATCATAGGAGAGGAAGGAGAGAGGCCTGAGGCAAGCGCTAGAGGGAATGGCCAGAGGACCATTCAGGCCACCAACTGGCCCCCTCTGCCCAATGACTATGAGGTCCTGAGAGTCCTGAGGCTCTTCAGGGAGCTTTGGGGTATCTTGAGGAGCCTTGGAAGGCGCTGGAGACCAGGACCCCCCAGCATCAGCCCCCTCACATGGCTGTCATCCAAACTGAAGATAAGCCAGTTCCACTCTGCTTTAATAAACTGGGGTCCTTGTCTATTACATTCAGTGAAAGGAATCAACATCTCAAAAACTTATCATCCTGCAGGTTGGCTTGGGGGTTGGGGGAGAAGTTGACGCGTCTGTCCTGCCTGGCAGGATCAGGACCACCGTGAAGGGCAAGTGGAGGTGTGGGGGAGACTCAGCCTTTCTCTATTTCATGCTCAGAGCAGTTCTCTAGGCGAAGCGTGGTGTTCACATTTTTCACCATGGAGACTGGAAGAGATGACCCACTTGCCCGGCCCTGCCCTCACAGACAGAACCTCCCGCCCCTCCTGGGGTAGGTGGCAGCACTTCCTATGTTCATTGGCTATGGAGGGGAAGCCTTACACAGGGCCACCAGTGCCTATGGTAGGATACAGCATGCAGGGTTTACTCTGGAGAGATACCAGGCAGGGGGACAGTGGGGACAGAAAGCGGAGATGACAGGGATCGGAATCCTGTTGCCACCAGCCCCTTACAGCCTGCGTGGACGTGAGGGACCTCTTCCACAGCTCTGCTGAGTTCACCTGTGAAGCGAGGTTTCTAGCACCCGTCCCACAGGTTTAATGTGAGGACGGAACGGTTGATATTTACGAAGCTCTTCTAACAGTGCGTGGCTCCTCCTAAGTGCTGTATCAGTGAGTGAATTAATTAATCTGATGCTGTGTGACCGGTGCCCCCTGGAGCTGGTACAACCCAGCAGATCAGGAAGGGGATTGGCACTAGAGGCAAATGTCTGAGTTCAAGCCTGGGCCAGGACCTTGGATTTGACCCTGTGTCTCTGGCACTCACTGAATGATGATCTGGGCTGGCAAATCCTCCAGGAATTGCCTCCTGGTTGGGTAAGCCTGCTGAGATCAAAGCCACAACTCTCCTAACCCCTAGTGCTCTGTTCTCCCCTCACATAAGCTTGTCCTCTACCCAATGCAGACGGCAGACACTCTGCGCTCTGAACAGGTCCTCTCAAGGGACCTCCTGCAGGGAGGGCCTAGGTATGATGAGGCAGAGGGGGAACATAGTCCCTGTCTTCCCTGGCTGCGGCAGGTGGTGACATCTAAACTCATCTCCTGTGCTATAGCCACAACTCACTTCCCAGACTTCCCTGCGGGGGCCAACTTAACAAAGGCTGGGGAGGCTGCTTTTCGTGGCCCCTACCCTCTCTCAGTGAAGGATTTGCTTCTCCTCACGAGCCCGGGCTGTTAGAGGCCACAGGGAGGGGCTGGAGTTCAAGGGCTCTGGCTGGAGGCTCAATGTCTTCCAGGTGTGGGGGAGGCCCAGCTGGACAGGCAGGTGTGGGGAGGGCCGGAGCAGCTGCAGGGTATCTGGAAGGCATTTGGGCGGCTAATGAGCAAGGGATCTAATTAAAACACTGGAGGAGGAATCTGGGCCCAAGCCATGGCCGGAAGTGTAGATGGGGGCTGCCTGAGCCAGGGCTCAGTGGGAGGAGTGCCCAGCTGAGGTGCCAGGGCCCAGGAGGGACACAACTCTGGCCTTGACCCCACCCTACCTCACCTTGCCTCTTCCTCTAGGACCAGTCTAGTGGATTCCAAAGTGACAAGGACTTCCACACCTGACCCCTGCCCTCTTCAGACAAAATGTTCTCTGGGCTGAGGGCCGAGGGGGGCAGCCGCAGTGAAGGCCCAGACCTGGCCCACGAGTCCCCCAGGCCTGTCCCCTCAGCCTATGCCTGTTTCCAGAACAAACACCCACGGAGCCCATGAGGGCAGGGGCAGGGGCTGCGTTTTCTTGGCTGTGACCCAGAAATCAGTGAGTTCTAAACTCAGACCTCCCCCAAAGGCCACAGGTGTGTCCACAGGCTGGAGATGCACTGGACAGGAGGCCCATCACCTCAGATGTGGACAAGTGAAGACATCAGTCTCACACTGTCAGCAACCTCACCACCACCAGCAACTCTCTGCAAACTGGTCATTGACCAAAAATGGCCTCAAGAGTGCTCCTGCTGTCAGTGGCCCCCCTCAGGGCCTCCCCGTGGCTGCAAGTCCAGTTCTGGTCCTGTGGACACTGGCTTCCTTACACACAGTCCCAAGTATACTCCCACCCTCAGCCCACCCCAGTCCTGGGCAGAATCCTAGGGAGGAAAAATGTCTAGGTCTTCCCATTGCCCCCACAGGACGCTCCCACCAGCCGCTGCCCCCAAGGCGGCTCTCTCCTTCCCCAGTCTCCCTGCCCCCCTCCCATCTGCTCCCAATAACTGGGGCTCAGGTCTCCCAGCATGCCCTTCCCTTCCTGGTCCCTGAGGGAGGGCTGGGGAGGTGCGACACCCCCACCCTGGTCCCTGACTCAGGGTGTTAATGAGGACCAGGTTTTCACCCCAGCTGTGGCCTGCGCCCTGAGACGGGAGTTTCCTCTCTCCTGACTTCTCCTTTCTTCTTCAAATGGCCCAATTTCCCCCTCACATGCCTGGGGTTGCAGGCGAGAGTCAGGTGGGGAAAATGAAGGCTTCTTCCTGGAGTGGCCAAGACAGGGAGGGGAGAGGAAGGTGGAGAGGGCGACACCCTGCTGGGAGCCCGTGAGGAGAGGGGCAAGAGAAAGCAAAGGAGGCCACTGAGAGGGGCCCAGTCCCCGAGGACAGAAGTGAGGTCAAGCAGAGGCCAGACTCACAGACCTGGGGGTGGCCGTCTGAGGGAGCCTAGGTCATTTCCCCACCAACCCAGAACACTCAGCCCTCAGCCCACTCTGCTTCCCCACCAGCCCCTCATCTTATCCCTACCCCACGGAAGCCTTCCTAGGGACCCCCACCCTCCCTGGTCCAGATGCAGCCTCAGCCACACTACAGGGTACAGGGACACTTGCTGGCCCAGGTGAGAGGACAGGGCCGGTCTCATCTGCCTGACTCACCCCATGCGTGGCCCTCGGTGCTCAGCAAGCTCAGGGTCTGCTGACGGAATGGATTAATGAAGTGATGACCCTCATCTAAGCCAGGCAGCCTAGGGAAGGGATGGAGCTGTTTCTGCTCTCTCTGCTTGGCTGTGCATGATAAGCATAGGTTCCTTGCCCTCTCTGGACTCAGGGTCCGACTAGGTGAGCTGGGAGTCGGGATGCCACTCTCCCCTCATGGAAATGTTGGAGGGCTGTGCCTGCGAGGTGCACTGGGAGCTGCTTCACAAGGGCAGAGAAGAAAATATATCTGTGGGCTGCAGAGGTTGGGGGCCTCGGGGGATTGAGCTGAGCCCTGAAGTCAGCAACCTGGGTGGAGGACGAAAGAGAAGGGCTCCATCTCCCCCAAGGATGTTGGTTGGCATCTGGCCCACCCAGTTTTAGTGGTGGACCATGAGGAAATCCTCACTCTATAGATTTCCAGGAAAGAGAAACTTCAAAAACACCTGTTTTACTGGTGCCAGAGGTCTTACCAATTGGACCATCCAGAAGTTCTTCTTGGTATCTCACAGCATTTCCTCCTGCTGCCTGACCTGCCAAGGTGCAGTTCAGAGGGACAGAGTCCTGCCTGTTCTTCTCCAGAAGCCAGAGCAGCCCTGACCACCACTGAGTCTTCTCCTCACACACCACATGGGCTGGTGCTCCCCCAGGTGCTGCGAGGTTCTATGCAGCACGAAGCCCACAGGAAGCTTCCAGAGGTGCCGAGGCCTCCTGCCTGAGGGGCCAGCCAGCTGGACGCCCTCACCACCCAGAGGGAAAGGCAAGAGTGTGACCTGCTGTCACCTCTCCGTAGGGAGGGAGGACCCCTGGACGCTAGGGCTCCACCTTCTCTGCGCCTGGTCTTTGCCAGGAGCACCCCAGCTCCTCAGAGGGCGGGAGCACCTCACCCCCAAGAAAGACTTCTCACCGTCTCTACCATGGGTTTTAAATGAGGAGCCTGGAGAGGACCCAGAGCTGCAGCCTGCTGGGGACGGGGGACAGGCAGAGGCCCTCAAAGCTCCCACGAGTCCAACGCTTAGACTATTACCTGCTTCAGGAAATCCCACCCCGGCCCCCAAAGGGAACCTCCTCCTGGGTTCTTCAATGGCCCACAGGGTGCAGGTGAAACTGCTACCATCCCACTTCACGAGTTAGCATCTTTCTTCTTCATGGGACCCCAGTGACTACCCACTCCCAAGGAATTTGGTGGGTTCCAATGGTCCAAGCCAGAGTCCCAGTTCTCAGGATCTGGCCATGCTCCCAGCCCATGGCCAGGACCCTGGCCACATGCTGCCAGGAAACACCCAGTTCCTGCTGTCCTAGGACTGCCATCCTCAGGAGCATCCAAGTTGTACCATGCTCCTGGAGTCCCTCAGAAGTCCTCCCGAGGCTCCCAGGACCCCTTCACCAGCCAGCCTGCACACCCACAGAACCAGCATGACCACTTTCCCCTCCATCTCCCTGTCCCAGGGGGGCCCAGGCCCGAACTCTTCCTCCTTGGCAGCTATCATAGCTGCCCTTGGTCAGATTCTCCATGGCCACCCGAATGCCTTTGAGTCTTCGCTGGGACCAACCCTAATATGCATGTGTCTAATTAGTCGTCACAGAGGTCCTCAGCGCCCCAGGACAGGCCAGTGCCTCTACCATTTGACTGTGGGTTGATGGAAAGCAGGGGCTCTGTCTCCCCATCAGAGTACCTGTTCTCTAAGGGCAGAGGCTGTGCCTTCTCCATTGATCTTTGAGGTGTCCAAGGGCAGGGTCTGTATCTCCCATCAGATCTGAGGCTCTTTGGGAACAAGAATGGTGTCTCCTACCTTTCCTGGGGCTCAAAGGACAAAGACACTGCCTGCCCATCAGTTTGTGCTCTAGAGGCCACCATGTCCTTTCCTCCAATCTCTGGGCTCCCCAGAGAAGAGAATGTGCCTTTCCCATCAGACTGGAGCCTCTGTGGAGGTGAAGACAGGGTCTCTCCCATCAGACCCCAGATGTATCAAGCCTACCTCCACAATTCACAGGGCCCCACATAACAGTGTGGGTTCCTGAATTTTGAGAGGTGATAGCAGGACACTAGATCTCTATGGGACCCCGTTAGACAGCACAGGGCACATGCCCATGGAGCCAGCCTTCTACAAAGGGTCCCCAGGTAAGGTGAGGTAGAAGATGAGGAGCTAAGAGGCCAGAGGGAATGGAAAGAGGGCTGGAGGTGAGCAGGACAGGGCCCAGGCCTGAAGGAGGGACACCCGGGGTCACCTCCACGAACAATAAAGCATTCACAGCAGCCTGGCTCCCGAGCAGCGCCCTGACGCCAGGCTCAGCACTGGAAGTGGTGCTCCACTCACGGAGCCGAGCGCTGGCAGGGACTCAAGTGGGAGAAAGTTGATCCTGGGGAGGAGAGGTGGCCGCCGTGGAAACATCTATTTTTACCCTGGCAGGCGAGGAGGCAGGTCAGCCGTGGCTTTGAGTGAGTCCTAGAGCAGCCACCACGGGGACCAGTGAGGGCCTAGGATGGGACAGCTGTGAGGGAGTGGGACGTGGGGCAGCCCAGGGCCACCCAGGCAGCCCACTGAGAAGTGCCAGGTCAGGCCTGCCTTGGGCCCAGGAGCAAGTCAGCACATCCCTGGGATAGACCCCAGGAGGGTCACCACATCTGTTCCCAGCTCTGTCCCCCTGACACATGGGTCCCTGCCCTGTGGACAGGGACAGTCTAGAGCAAAGTTGAAGACACATAAAGCCCTGTGCACACCACCCACTTGCCTGCTCCCAGGTCTCTGAGGACACTCTGGGCCTTCAAAGTTGGGGAGGGCAGAGGGAGGAATGGAGGGTCATTCTAGCTTTCTCTAGAAGGGAGACCTGATTAATTGTCCTTATTCGGGAGTGGAAGGTGGTTAGCCTTTAAAGAAGGACCTGGAAAAGGTGGTTGCCAAAGCCCAAAGCCATCCAGTGAACCCCCTGGCAGGGATCTTCAGACTGCACCACCTGGCCCCCACTTGGGTGGCCGCTCCACAGCTCCTTGGAGAGGCCAGCTCGTCCCCACAGCCTGCCTCTGGCAGCCAGCACGAAGCCCCCACCTGTCCTCCCCACAGGTGGGACGTTACATAAACCCAACGGCACTCTCGTCAAGACAGTCTGTGGCTCCCCCTGAGTAATGACAGGGCAATGGCCTTCTCGAGCAGGGCCAGGCTGGGCTCTTGGCCATGAACCCCAGATCCCCTCTGACTCCCGGCTGCCTCTGGTCCTCTGCCAGCTCCAGGGAGGAGGAGGGACAGCTCTGCCTGCTCACCTCTGCCAGCCCTGCGGGGCAGCCCTGAGGGAGGAAGGCAGGCCACTAGCCCCTGCTAAGACTAAGAGGGATTCAGGTCCCTTGTCCCTAGTATAGGCCCCCAAGGTGGCCTGAGGATGTCCCCAAGGTGGCCTGGGAGCCTTGGGCTGATGCAGAGGGCATCTGCCTTTGAGTGACAGTTCAGTGTCCCCCTTGAGAAGGCTCCCTCTTCAGAAAGGACAGTCTGCAGTCCTCCCAAAGGCCCCTGGCCCACTCCTCAGCCTTCTGCCTGATCCATTGCTATAGCAAATCCTTCTGTAAGGTTCTAAGCGCTTGGTATTTATTAGCTGGTTTAATCCCAGGTCCAATTTCCCCTCTTTCCTCACTAACCAGAGTCCCCTTCCTCTGAGCTGACAGGTGAACAGTTACCCCCTCCAGGTAGGGACCAGGGGTCCTTGAGGCAGGAGCTGTCCTCGAGGCTGGGGCAGGGGGAGAGAGGAGCGAGCCGAAGACAACATTGTCCACATCTGGTTGCCCAGCCTGTGTCCTATGCAGCCCCAGGGAGGGGCGATCTACCTCATCGTCCTTGAGGACGGGCCCTTAGAGGTGTGCAGGGCGCCATCTGCAACCTCATGTGGCAGGAGGGGCAGATCTGGGCTCCCCAGGAGGATCCCTCCCTCTTTATAGGTCTTCTGAGCAGCCCTGAGGCCATCCCCTAACAAGTCCAGCCTGTCGTAGGGGCCTAGCCATTAGGGTCTAGCTCATAAACCACAGAGGTCTGAGCTTGGAAGGGAAGAAAGAAGGGGCTGGCCCCAGCCCCCAGCTGGGGGAGGAGAGGGCTGCAGACAAATGGTTTTTACACTTGGAGTTAATGAGGGTCAGGCCGGGGCACCCACTGGCAGGCGGGAATAAATGAGAGGAAGGGGGGGCAGGAGGAAAAGGAGGGGTGAGGACACTGAGTGACGGAGGCTTGTCCGACGCTCAGCCATGAAACCTCTCCCAGATGCACGTTCATGCCCACGCTTCCCACGCCCTGAGACGGGCCCAGCAATGAAGCTGTGGTCACCAAACCCTTCCACAGCAAAGCCCTGTGGGTGAAAAGCATGAGCCTGCACTAGTGACCTCCCCATATACTATATCCTGAGTCAATAGCTCAGGGCACATTCTAGGTTTAAAGCAAGGGTCACTGCTACAGATAGTAGATGTAAGTAAGTCCTCATGGCGTTTCAGCTTGCGTCCCTGATTTCTTGGCAGATCTAATTACAGTCAGCCCTCTGTACCCATAGATTCCTTGGCCACCAAGTGTGGATTGAAAATAGTCCCCCCACAAATTGCATCTGTACTGAGCATGCACAGACTATTCTTCTTGCCACCATTCTCTAGATAATGCAGTATAACAACTATTTATAGAACATTTACATTGCATTACATATTGTGAGTAATCTAGAGATGATTTAAAATATACATCATATGCACGTAGTCATATGCAAACACTATGCCATTTTATATAAAGGATCTGATTTTGGTATTGTTGGGAGTCTTAGGACCAATCCCCTGTGGATACCAAGGGGTGACTGTATACCCTGGTTTTTCGCTTCCTAATGCAACCCGTGCATCAAGCCTTGGCTGGGAGCAGCTGTGGGAGTCTGCTCTGCCAGTCACTTCTGCTTGGAAGTGTGAGTTCACCTTCCATCTGCCTCTTCTGTGTGCAGTGCTAGCTTCTCTTCCGTTAGAGTGGTTTAGTGGCAGATGTCTTTTTTAAGTCATGTGTCTTTTTTTTGTAGAAGTTGGTTCAGTGAACTGCAGATCATGTAATCTGTAAATCCTCTTCATTAACCAGATTCACGCCAAAAGCTAAGACACAAAAAGCAAAGCACCAAAAGATGACCAACAAGGGTGATATGACTAAGACCTCTTCCCTGGGGTTACCTGTTGGCTTAACACAAAACACATGGCCATCAGCCACATAGCATGAGTGGAGTCCAGGGTCCATCCAAGCATCATGTCCTCAATTTTTGTTTTGTTTTGGTTTATTTTTGGTACTAGGGATTGAAACCAAGGGCGCTTAACCACTGAGCCACATCACCAGCTTCACTCCACCCGCTCCACCTCCTGGCCCCCCAGCCCTCTTGTGTTTTATTTAGAGACAGGGTCTCACTGATTTGCTCAGGGCCTCATTAAATTGCTGAGGCTGGCTTTGAACTCACGGTCCTCCTGCCTCAGCCTCTGGAGCTGCTGGGATACAGGCATGCACCACTCCACCTGGCAACTAAGTTTTGATTTTGCCAATATTTTCTTCCCATTCCCCAGTTCAGTGCTGCGTGGAGGTCTTCAGACAGTGCTGTGGGGTTGGCGTGGACGTGGAGAAGGTGTGCTAGCATCCCCTCAGGGACTTAATCTAGGGTGGAAGAAAAAGATATTAAAGAAACACTTCAAACCTGAGCGTCCCCCGTGGGCCACATCCCTGGCATCTGGACTTGATCATAACTGAAGGAGCCATGATGACCTCGTGATGGCTGAGGAGAGGGGACAGAATAGTCCCAGCCCTCCTGGATGGTGAGGGGAGATGCCTGCGTCAAGTTCAAGCATGTGCAAATAATTGCTGTTCACACAGCAGGGTGGCCAGGACTCTGAGGGAGACTGGATCCATGAAAGCAAGGACTCCATGAACCTGCTCTGGGAGAGAAATCAGGGGCAGCTTCCTGGAGGAAGCAAAAGAGGCTTTTCCTGATTGGTGAGCCTCACCAAGCCTCAGTCCACGCTGCACCCACATTTCCCTGGGGGGTGGGCCTCCCAGATCTCCCCACCCACATTCTCACCCCCAGCTCACCTGCAAGGCCTTCTGCACATCCCCAGGATGCGCTCTCAGGGCAGGTGGTGCCGATCACCCCTTCCTGCTCTGGGCCCTGGGTCCTCCGTTCTCCCCACCATCCCTACCCCACCTCAGGAAGGTGCCTGAGGCAGGACAGAAGCCCAGATCTGCCTTCCTCTACAGCAGGGCTGTTTGTAGACAGCTGTGGAGATAAAATTTCCTAGTTAAATTTTATCTCCTCTGTCTTTCCAGGGGTTCCATTTTTGCCTGGGGGTGTCTGAGAGACTTCAAGACCTGCCCTAGAAAAAGAAGCAGGAACCTTCTCGTCCAACCAGACTCCCATCCAGAGCATCTCACCCTGCCCTCCTATCTCAAGGATTGCTTAGACATTTCAAAATAACCACCTGCAGCGGCCACAGGTAAGACCCGGGGACACGATGCTCAAGAAGAGGAAAACTACCTAACAGTCTTGACCCAGAGGAGCCTGACTAAATGAACCGTGGTTCCTCTGAAGGATAGATTGTCAGACAGCCATGAAATCGTGTTGGAGAGGCGCATTCAGTGATGTGGACGGACGTACTCAGAATCGTGGTTACAAACCACTAGGTATGGTGAGATCACATTTTTTAAAAATGCTCACATATAGTTTATACATGGAAAATTCTAGAATTACCCCAAGCGCCTGAAGTGGTTCTTTCTGGGTAATGGGATTAGTGGCTGGTTTCTATTCTTCCTTTTGCTAGCTGTTTTCTCAAATTTCTATAATGAACATATATTGCTTTTGTAATAAGACAAAAAAACCAATAAAAGCTATTTTTAAAAATAAAATAAATAGTCACCCTTGCCCATCTGGAAATAGCATGTTGCCCAAATCCCCAGCGGGGGTTAGAGTGGGCAGCAAGGAGTGTGAACTCCGGAAGCATTTCCCAGGGCCCAGGCCGGGTTCCAGACGGCCAACCATGAGAAAGAAGCCAGCCAAGGGGCTCTGTGCCCGTATTGCCAGCCCAGCCTAGAGAGGATGAGGGCGTCCACGCGGGTCCCAGCAAAGGCAAAGCAGTGAGGGATACGAAGGAGCTGAGATTCCTTCCCAGGCCCAAAAGAAGGTTAAGACAGGCCTCATCCAGCAAGCCATTTCTGCCTCAGGGCCTTTACACCTGCTGGGCCCTCTGACTGGAATGACCTCCTGAGGTTTTCAGGCTCCCTCTCTCACCTCATCCAGGTCTTTGCTCCCATGTCACATTGTCTTTTGAGGGCCTCTCCCCTCTCCCATCTGAAAAGAACCATCACTTCTGATAGTCCCACCTAGAATCATTTTTCAAATGTGTTCACCTTACTTGACTTTTCCTCCTAAAACTCATTCATCACCTCCTGAAACTATTTATTATCTGACCCTTGACGAGGACCCTTGACAAGGACAAGGCCTCTGCTTAGAACAGTTGCTCTAATGACCGTTTGTCAGGTGAATGGACACACTGCAAACTCCACAGAACCAACGCCACCTTCATATCCACGGCTCCTACCTGTCTCCTGAGTGCCACCCCTGCCTGCCCTGCAGGACTCCTAGATGTCACAGACGTGAGACTGGTTGAGCAGGAGCACCTGGGCTGGGGGTGAAGAGCAAGCCTTTTGTCAGAGACTGTGTCACCTCCAAAGTTTTCTCATCTCTAAAATGAGGCTGGAGATAGCTGCCACTCACGGGGGACGACTCCAGGTGTGGACAGGCCTCACACAGTGCCTGACACACACAGCCTGCACTCAGCGGGTAGGGCTACTTCTCTGACTGCCCTGAGGCCGGTCAGCCTCCAATCCCACTTCACCCGCAAAGGAGCAGCTCTGGAGAAGGGGAACAGGCTGGGCTTCCCAGGAGCCCGTGCCCCTCCCGCTTCCCAAGTTCCCCCAACTCCCTCAGACAGGAGGGGAGAGGGGAGCGCAGGGTGGGGCGTGAATCTCAGGCATCCACAGCAGTCTGGCTGGTCATGGAATGGAGCCTCCCCCACACAGAGGCCTGGGGAAGGCAGGACAGGAGCTCGTCCACCTGGCACTGATGGCCTGGGGCTGGCACCGCAGGCCCCTGCTCAGGCCCCTGCTCAGGCCCCTGGCCCCAGCTCTGCTCCGGCCCATCCTGCTCCTTCCTACCCTCCATGGTGGAGGTGGCAGCAGGAGCCTAAGGAAGAGCCATTTCTCTGTGGCCAGGCCTACGTTAAGGAAGAGGCCCCAGAGGACCCCGGGGTGGGCAGACAGAGCCCTGCCCTCAGCCCTTGGCCTGCAGCTCCTCTGTGAAGCCTTTCCCTGGCCCCACAAGCCTTCTCCCTGCAAAAGCCTGTCTATTCAGGTCCCCAGGTCCACCCTCCCCACTCTCCTCCCCTCCTGCCTCCAACTCCCTGAGGGCTCCTCCAACTCAATCACGAACTCAACAAAAGAGATATTTATTATTTCATCAATTCACCCGTCCCCTATCAATACGGGCTTCCTCCTGGCCTCCTCGGGGCGTTCCCATGGAATTACTGTCTTTACTGTCCCCTTAAAGCAGCTCAGTTCCCCACCAGGGCCCTTCCCTTCAGAAGAGCAGGAGGAGGGGACACCTGGGTCACAGAGGGCAGCATCCCACCTGAGGGCGTGCACTTCATCCCTAGCCTCGGACAGTCACAAACACAGGAAGGGAGTCAGCAAGGAGAGGTGGCCTTCCAAAGGACATTCTCTACCCAGGAGGGCCCCCCTCCCACAGGTTTGCTAAGACTCTGACTGAGTGGGTCTTGGAACGCCAGGTCCAGGTGCAAGGAGCAGACCCCCATGAGCTGAGCTCAGAGAGGACCTGCAAACCCGGATGCCAGCTCTCGGACACACAGGGGAGACACACGTGCCCCTGTAAGCACGCAGGTGCTGGAGGCTAAGCTGCCGTCAGAGGTGGCCATGGGAGCGTGGAGAGTGAAGGAGAGGGTCAACACTTGACCCTCAGCCAGGGGCACAGAAAGACTTGACAAAGAGTCTGCTGGCCAGGCCTCTCTCTTCCCCGGACACAGTCAAGGTGAGTGTCAGCTGGGCAAACCCTTGAGCCGTGAAGATTTGCCAGCCCTGGAACCCATGGCCTCGGCAGGGAACCTGCGCCAGTCACTTCCAAGCTCATCTCTCAGGCAGCATCCCTCTTTTCAAACTTCCACATCTCCCGTGGCACCTTGGTGCTGCCCCAAGTCCAATCGGAGTAGGGAATCCAAGATCCCTGCAACTCTTTCCTGGATCCAGGACAACAGGGAGGGGGAATGGAGGATGTGGGTCCAGAAGGGTCCCCTGCCCCGCCCCATTTTCCAGGCTCAGCCACGTACTGACTTGTCCCCTCTTTTCAGTAGCTGGCAGAGAGTCCTAATTGAATTTGCAGTAGGGCTGAGAATGAAAATAGAAAACCCTTTACATGTCTGGGATTAATTTATCCCTGATGATGGCCACGTTCACACGCTCCTTTCTGCTTGGGTTTCCAGAGCAAACTCTGGCTGACTATGTGAAGCACGTACGCACACACACGTACACACGTGCACATGGAGAGAGACGTACGTCTGATGCTCGTGTGTGCCCGTGCCCGTGTCTGCGTGCGACCAGGTCCGAGAGAGCACCAGGGTGCATCCCGGGGAGTCTGAGCGTGGCCAGGTGTGATTAAATGACTGGGTCTGTCTACAGGGTCTGACCACACATCTACAGGGGACACCCATTCTGGTCATTAGGGGTGACTCTCAGCCAGCCCACCTGAAGGTGGCCAGTGGAATAAAAGCACACCACTGGCTGAGAAAGGAACCCCTGGACATGGTGTGGGACAAGGGGAAGGGGCAGGTTGCTTGAGAGACAGGATGGGATGGCGGACACCACCACGATGTCAGGCAGCTGCGTGGCTTCTCTCTGCTCCTTTCCCACATCCAGGGAGAAAGCCCAGCCCTTCCCAGGCAGAGAAATGGGGTTACATCACCCCGCACTGGGGGAGGCCCCCAGGGAGGGAACCCCCTCTCGCCTGCCCTGTCTTCCTCAGCACCTCCCTCCTGCAGCACCCAGGTGACACAGAGCTACTTCATTAAAGTGTGACAACTTCCCCCGCTTGCCAAGGAGCACCCACTAGGGAGGCGTCGTCTCAGGGAGTCCTCACGACACTGAGGGGAAGGCCATCTTCATCCCTGGGTTCAGACAGGAAACGTGACCTGAGGGCCAGTGTCTTGCCCGAGGTCCCACATCCAAGTGCTGAAGGCAGGACTCGGGCTGCCGTGCGTCGGATCCCAGGGCTCCTGCCCTTAGCCACCAGGCTCTAGGAAGATCTCCTGTGACCAGGAATCAGGCTGGGAATCCTCCTGTAGACTGAAGGAGACTGGGACCCTGAAGCACTGCCATACCATGTCTGAGCTTGAGTCTCCCCAGAGAGAGTGCTCCCGAGCTGGCCATCCACAGTCCCACTTCAGTGAAAGCCAACAGGGCGCTTTCCCCGGGGTTTTCGATGGTACCATCCTTCCATCGCCCCTGTCCTGAGGTGTCTTTGCCCCTCCTCTCCCCTTCTCTGGGGTAATCCCAGATGGAAAAAGTGCTCCAAGAGAAGGCGAGGAAGCAAGAGATTAGAGTCACAAAACACACCGGCAGGTACTTTAGAAAACTGTCACCTGTTGTATGTGGGATTTTCTTGCTGTGCTTTGGTCTGTTACCATTTGTTCTCAGTCAAGTTCCTTTTGAAGAGACCCCAGGACATGTCTGCTGAACCCAGCAGTGAAGGAAAGAGTTCCCTGCCTCGGCCTGAGCTGAGTGGCAGCATGATTGGACACCTGCGGGATCCCCATGGAGGCCTCTGAGCCTAATGGAGGGCAGAGGAGTGTGGGACAAGGGGACGGGGCAGGTTGCTGCTCCAGGCCACTCACAGACACGTGGAGAACAGCCAGGCTGGGGCAGGCACTCAGCCCACGTCCTCGGAGCTGAGCCAACCCCTCTCCCCACAAATACACACATGCCAGCCCTCAGGGTGACGGACGGTGGTGACCCACAGAGTCTGCAACAGCTCCTGCCTTCTGAGGAAAATCTGGTGCCAGGCTTGCCCGGCTGGGCTTGGGGGTCCATGTGGCCTGTAGCCTCTCCCCTTCTTCTCTCCCATATTCTAAATCAGCCTGGGAGCCATTGGGGAGGGCAGAATGGAGATGGAGCCGGTTCTGACCATTGATAAACGATAAGCAAACTGAAAAGATACTCCAGCCACGGCAAGACATCCTTGGTCACTTTCCTGTCCCTGCTGACCCTTTCCGTCTGTCTCTCTCTGTTCCTGTCTCTCACCATGAATCTGTCTCTTTTTACATCTGTCTCATATGTTGGCTCTTTTACACACACACACACACACACACACACACACTACACACACACACCATGAAAACCTGAGACCAGAACAAAGGCAGAGAAACAGGTCTGAACCCACGCTGGCCAAGCCCCAGGAAATAGAAGCTATAGCTATTTTCCCCAGAGGGAAGGACAGAAGCTCTCACTCCGGGAAGAGGAGGGAGGGGAGACTTGCTGCTGTACTCATTTCAGCCGCGAAGGGACAGAGCATGGCGGGTGAACCCCTGCCCTCACCCAGGCCATTTTCTCAAGCGGGGAAACATCTCCTGGGCTGTCACCAGGTCCCAGGCAGGGGATGCCCACCTGGCTTCTCTGGAAATCCCATAATCCCACATTTATGAAACACATGGAGAGAAGATTGAGACACGTTCGAGGTCCCTAGGGTAGAGGCAAATGGAAGGGGCAGCCTGGGCAGGGCTTTAGCTTTTTCTAGGTCTTTCCTCCTCCCTGTCACCCTGTCCTGGACTGGCCACATAAACACAAAAAAGGGATGGAAAAACAGAGATGTGCAGATATAGGTATGCATGTGTGCAGTGCGTATATTTGCATGTTTGCCTGTGTGCATGGGTGCGTGTGCACAGGTGTGTGTGTGTGCATGTGTAGAATCTCTCAAAAATACCAGCAAAGGAAAAAAGAGAGAGGGGGAGGGAGAACTGAGCATTACAGATACAAAAGGCTTATCAAGTTTTACTGAACCACTTTTTAACAGATGAGATTTATTCTCCACCTTGCAGCCAAAATTGGTCTCAAATGTTGAGGACTAACTGAATTTCAGAACATAAAATCCTATTTGAAACGCCTCTGCGGGCCTGCCTGTTTTAAGAGAACTTGCAATGAAACATTTAAAGTCTCTTCGGTGGAGGAAGCAGACATCTCATTAAGGACTGATATGCCACTTCAGCCCCAGAGGCTCAGGGAGGTGAGGGCGATTGGTCCCCAATCGCTGAAGCCCCAGTGACTGGGGAGATGGAGGGAAGAATGAAGTAGGAGCTTCTCTTGCTGGTGGAGGATGGAGATTTTGAATGAGTAACAGCCTCTGAGCTGTGGGCTTGAGTCACCCTGGGGGTGGGGGGTGGGGTGGGGGGAGCCCAGGGCTAAGCAGTTGAACAAAGTACCTGCAGCTCAAGAGAAGAGCTGGGTGAGAAGGGGATTCACCTCTGAGGACAAATAAAGTCCGATGAGGAGGTGAGGTGACCTAGGAGGTCTGCAGTGTGAAAATAAGGGCCAGGAAAAGAGCCCCAAGGAACATTCTAGACCCACAAAAAAGGATACTGAGAAGGCCCGGTCACAGAGGGGGAAGAGACCTCGGTGACCAGGGGACCACGGGAGCCAAGGACAGGCCAAGTTTACCAAGAAGCAGAGCACATCCCTATTCCAGTAGCCGCTAAGGGTCCTAAAGGACAAGCGTCCGCAGATTTAACAACTAGGGCTGGATGGTGCCCTTGGGTGAATTAGAAAAAGGTTCCCTGTCCTCAAGTAATTTACTTCTATCAGAAAACTACTGTAACACACTGGTTTTATTAGAACAAAACACTTTACTGCCATCTGTGGGGACATTATTATAATAAATAATAAGCATATGATGTCTTAGATGTGGGGCCTGTATACAGAAGCCCTGTTTCATGGTGACTGTAGTAAAACTGGATTTTAGGGAACAGAATGAAACTCCTCTGAAAGGATACTGTGGGTACCATACCACCCAGACAAAAGGGCCTTGCACAATCAGGAATTTATGATCCTGCATCACAAGACATCTGGTCTGGAGGTGGGGCAGTTCCAGGCTTGGTTCTTTCTCCAGAGCTTCATCAAGAACCAGGTCCTTCCCATCTTCCTTTCCCCAAATTTGTCTGAAGACACCAAGATGGCAGCTACAGCTCCTGTCATTACATTTTTTTCCCCACAAGATTAAGAGACAAAAGATGAGGATGTGTCTCCTTTTATATCCTTTTGTATTAAGGAGCAACCCTTTCTAGCAGTGCCCCAGTCCCCCTCCTAACTCCACCACCTTCCCCTCATATCTCATTGACCATAAATGAGTGACATGCCTCTTCCTGAGACAGTGGCTGTCAAGGTCAATGGCTTAACCTTCACAATGGGTGGAAGGGCGAGGTGAGGATGTGGATACAACCAGCATGGACGGTGCTTTCCAGAACTTTGCAAAAGGAGGAGAGAGACCTCCCTGCAGTTAGCAGGGAGACATGGAGGGCAGGAAGGGCATTTTGTTCGTGCTGTAAACACGATTGAACATCCTTATCCAGAACGGACTTGATGAATGGGAACACAGCTGACCCCTCATAAAGCCAGACAGTTGGGAAGCACTTGGAATTTCTCTCCCATCCCACCACTCCCCTAGCCCTGACGAGTCTGTCCTCAAATCCTAGCAAATTATCTGTCCATCAGTTTTGGACCCCACTATGCCAGGATATCTCAACAGCAGTACTCTTGACATTTTAGACTCGATAATCCTTTGTTGTGGGCAGTGGGGCAGGGATAAAGGAACTGCCCTGGGCTTTATAGGATGTTTAGCAGCTATTGAAGGCTAGAAGCAACCTCCACCTCTCCCCTGTCAGTTATCACAATCAAAAACATCTCCAGCCAGGCACGTGGGCACACACCTGTAATCCTAGAGGCTCTGAAGGCTGAAGCAGGAGGATCACGTTCAAAGCCAGCCTCAGCAAAAGTGAGGCGCTAAGCAACTAAATAAAATATTTATCCGTCTCTAAATAAAATAGGGCTGGAGAAGTGATTCAGTGGTTGAGTGCCCCTGAATACAATCCCCAGTACACCCATCCCCCCCAAAATCTCCAGGTATTGCCAAATACGCCCTGGAGGACAAAACTGCCCCTGGTTGAGAACCACTGTTCGGTATCCATGTGGAAGTTCCTATGGATCTTAGAGCCTGTTTCTGGTTATGGCCTGTCTTTGGGCAATTTTTTCCCTCCTTTTTTTGTATGGGGGAAGGGGTACTGGGGATTGAACTCAGGGCACTCAACAGTGAGCCATATCCTGAGTCCTATTTTGCATTTAATTTAGAGACAGGGTCTCACTGAGTTGCTTAGTGCCTCACCTTTGCTGAGGCTGGCTTTAAACTCTCCATCCTCCTGCCCCAGCCTCCCAAGCCACTGGGATTACAGACGTGTGCCATCCTGCCTGGCTGCACTCTCTTCCCTCTTCACACTTTCCCTCCCCTGCTCTTGACCCTGTACCTCCTGCCCTTCCAACAGTGTCTGTTCCTGTCCTACTTCCTGCTTCTCCTACTCAACTGGGAGCTCGTGGAAGGCAGCACCCACGTGTGTCTTTCTCAACATTCATCTCCAAAATCTAGCACCGTGCCTGGTCTGCCGACAGCCCTCTCCATCTCTGTCCCCATGTACGTCTATATGCATAGGCAAATATATATGCATGCATATTTCTTTAATGAATGAATGAAAGATAGGAATGAACGATTCACTCTAACCTCACCTGTCAGATAGTCCCCAGTCGGTTTCTGGATTCATGAACCAGCCTTCTAGAATGGCCCTCTGCAACCGGCCACGCAGCACCCTGAGCAATTGCTCTTCAGTATTTGTGACCAGAGACCACTTTGAGAGTAAGGTGGGATCCCCACGTTCCCTGCCAGAGGCAGTTGGCCATTGATTGACTTGTCTGAAGCCCATTCTGAGTCCCCTGGGGACTCCTGTCTCCCAAGACAAGAAGTAAGATGGAGGGATCATAAAAAAAAAAAAACAGACTGCTGATCCGTCAGTGGAGTGTTGAGTCCTCCTGTGCTTCTGCATTGCCTCCAGAATGAGGTAGGTGTGCACGCCCAGGCCCTGCACACCTGGCCCTGCCCTACCAGCTCATCTCCTTAGCCGCGTCCCTGCTGTGACCACACCCTGGACAGCAGAGCTCTCTGATGGCTCCAGCTGGCAACTCAGCCTCCACCTCCGTCACTGGAACCCCCCTTCTCTTAGCCTCTGGGCCAGTTCAATCCTCTGCTCAAATAATGTCCCTTCTAGAGAGGGTCTCCTGTGCCTCTCCTCCCCAAGGCAGGACACACCCCTTCTCAAACACTCCTCCTATCAGGAGACAGTTTTCCATCCTTGCTGGGATCCCTGGGAGGACAGGAGTCACAGGTAACTCACCGCTGATCCTCAGAATCTGCTCTGGGCCTACCACATGAAGCACCTCAACACTGAACATGTTTGCTGGGCAAGTGTCCCCTTAGCATCCATCCCCCAGACCTCCCTGAGTTTTTCTGATTGGCCCATGTGATCCCAGGAAACAGTTTCAAGCCCAGTTCTAGGAATGGAGCCAGCTGTAGCTAAAGCCAACCTTGAGGAGGGCAAAGCAGAGAGAAAACACAAACTCTTAGTAATCTAGTTGAGAAGCTGGATGAACCCTTGCCTGAAGCCGACCCTTGATGTTTCATTTCCATAAAGCCCTTAAGTTCCCTTTACTAGGTTCAGTGGGCTTTTCTAATACCTGCAACCCAGAGTAGCAAGGAAAAAACATCTGAGTCAATGGAACAAATGGGACAATGACCCTCAAAACCCTTTTAAGCCAGCTGATAGTTGCATGGTATGCCTTTATTTGCGCTTGCCTTCTGGGCCTGGAAGAAAAAGCCGGATCTTCTTTCCAGAGCTAACACCTTCCTTATCTTTTCCAGAAACTGATTCCTTTAAATATTCCTTTAAAAACACCCACCCATCAGGCAAACCCATACCCTCTCCTCTCTTCCATCTTTCCTGATTCAGGGGCTTCCTTCTCTCTACCTTCAGATGTTCTCAGTCCTCTCCACCCTGCAAAGCTCCCTTGGCCCCTCCTGGAGCTGCAGCCCCCCTCTTGCCCACTCTCCTGCAGCCTGCTCTGGAGGCGGCCTCCCCTCCTGCCGCACACGGGCCACACTGCGCAGGCCCAGTAAGAGCTCCCCACCTTCTCAGCCTTCCAGGAGCGCTCTGGACCCAGCTCCCTGCTGCGTGTTCTGTGTGAGTTGTGGCTCCTGGCTCCAGGGTTCAGGTGGCAGTGTTTCAGCACTGGCCACGCAGTTCTTGGGGCTCACAGCCACCTCCCACCTGAATCTCCCCTAAAGTAGAATCACTCTGTTCGGAAGGTACAGCTCCCTCCCCAAGGTAATTTCTGGACATCATCCCTCTCTCAGCCACCGTCCAACCTCCCAATCCAGAGGGGCCTGATCTTGGGTCCCCGAGTGCAGGGGAGAACCAAGTGGGGCTGGAAGGTTCCCTTGGGGACCTTGGGGCCTGGGCGGGACCGGAGAGGAGGCTGGTTTTCCAGTCCTGGGGTGAGCGGCGGAGGCCACATTTAGAAGCCACGTCCCCCAGCTCTGTGTTTTCCAGCATGTTCCGGCTGCTCCTTCCGAGTGAGCCCGGTTTCCCGAGGAAAGGACAGACCAGTGGGTAAAGCCAGGCGTCAGACTGCAAGGAAAAGCTGTCTTTCTCCAGCTCAGACCTTTAAAGCAGAAGGAGGAAGCAGAGGGAGGGGTTCCCAAGAGTGTCAGGGACAAGGCTGGCTTGAGCCAGAGCTCCTGCAGCCCTCTCAGCCTGGAGCGCCCAGCCTGACTCTCCTTTTTTGTAAAGTGGAACCTCTTCCTCAGCATGACCAAGGAAACCAGACGGTTCAGGTGACTGCCCGCTGGAGCAAAGGGCAGACTTGGAAAGGAAGGAGGGTACTTGAGTGAGGAGAGGGGAGGGGGTGAGAGGAAAGGAGGCCCAGAATGCTGGTGGTGAGGCCGGCCAGACACCGAGCCTCCAAGCCCCCTACCCCCAGGCAGCCTTGTAAAAGCAGCTCTGGGGGCTCCGCCCACCTGCTTCTCCCTCTGAAAGGCCATACCAGCAATGGTGGCACCCCGTGCACAACTGGTCCACCCAGACACACCCCTCCCCTGCCCAGCCACCCCTCCCCCACCCAGCCATCCCCACTCCCCTCCCTGCTCAAGTACACAGTCAATGCACTCTGTGGTTCAGTCTGTTTTATACTGAAATTATATGAGCTGATCCAAAAGGGGATCAGGTTGGGGGGAGAAAGAGATGATGAAAATGGGTGATCCCAGGGCTCCACGTTCATCAGTCACTCTTGCAGCAGGTGCTGTCCGCCCGACCTGGCAGGAGGGTCAGGCTGCGGAGGTCTGGAGGAGCTCGGCTGAGCTGGGCCGAGGAGGCAGGCCAGCCCTGGCTGGGAGGGCAGCCCGCGCCCCCTTCTCCAGAACAGGAGGTCCTCAGCTGAAGGGCTTCACCAGCTTCATGGCAGCATAGTTCTGGAGGGAGGAAGGAGGCAGGGACACTTGGTGACCTCTTTCTGGGCAGGCACAGCCAGAGCAGCTGGACAGGTCTGAGTGACAGGTAGGAGACTGGGAAAGGAGGCTAATGGCTCCTCACCTACCTGCCCACTCCTTGCCCACACCTGCTTCTCCCCCACACTTGGCACAAACTCCACACTGACTGGCACACCCACCCATCAGGCAAACCCATACCCTCCTGAAACCACTCATACCCTCCCGGTATCTGGGATCAAGGCCACCTGAATTGCCCCATCTTCTCTCCCATTAATCTGGGGCCCACTCCCACCTTCCCACCAGGACTCTGATCATCAAGGTCCTGGCCAAGGGACTCTGATCCCCAAGGGCCTAGCCTCGGGAGGCCCACCCTGGGCTCTTCCTGGTGCTGAAGGCAGGGCCTCAATTCTCCCCTATGGCCCTCCACACACACACACCCCACATGGAAACCCCAATCTCACTGGTCACCCTGCTCCCTGCCAGAGAGAGAGTTGGGCTGTGGAGCCCTGATGCGGGGCAGGACCAGAGATGGGTGGCCCTTGATTTAGCCCGGCCTGCTGCAGGACTGACAGGAACCTCCCCTCCCCACTCCTCCCTCCAAAAAACCATGAACACATACACAACACAACACAGGGCTCCTAATTGGGACAGTATGTTCCCCAGCGCCGGCCCGGGGAAGCCAACTCTGGAAACAAAGCCGGCCGGCCTTCCCCGCCAATTCTCCTCTTGCCTCCCCACGCTGGCCCTGCTCCCAGCTGGCTCTGAGGGGGGAGCCGAGAGGAATCAGACAGGCTGCCCCCTCGCCCCTCCCAGGGGAATTTCCAAGAGGGTGGGGGACTGGGCCCACTGGAGGGGAGCAGCCCCACCCTGGGCCCCTCTCCACCGGGCCTGGCTTGGGCCAGCTAGCATAAGCCCTCTGTCCCTGGCCTAAAAGCCAGGTGAGGGGCACCAATCCAGTCCTCACAGAAGTGGGACTGGCCAGGTGACTGACTTGGGTGAAGGGGAGCAGGACTTTACCAGGCTAAAGCAAAGCCTACAAGCAAAAGGCCTGCCATCTCAGTCCCAGGCTGGCCCCTGGGTCCTTGGCGCCCTGGACTAGGATGTGCCCCTGCTTGTTGGCTGTAGGAGAGGGAAGGCAGGGTCAGTATTTAAAGAGAACAATTTCTAGAAGGACTTGAGGGACAGTGATACTGTTAGGGAGACCAGGAGTCAGGGGAGGGCCTCTGAACAGGACCCCCAAAATGCTACTCAGCTCCTGCCCACATGGCTGAGGCTAAGGCTAACCCCAGGGACAAAGAAGGACCACAGTCTAGAAAGGACTAGAAGCCTTCCCTTCCCACCAGCCAGGCAGAGAGACTCCTTCCCCAGGCCCCAGAGTCCTAGGTCTGCCACCCAAAGGCCTCATAAGATGGGCAAGCTGGCTGTGGCCTGGGGTTAGGCATAGAAAGGGCAGTGGGGGTGCTGCTTGGGGCCTGCCCCCGGCCCTCCCCTAGGCTCTTTGGGAAGAGACATGGCTTGACATGCTGCTCCACAGGGAAGGTGAAGGAGTTCCCCTGGCCTTAATCACAGTCACAAAAGGCCAGAGCTGACCTGGTCGTCGTCCACCACCACCTCCACCAACCACCCCCCCCCCCGCCTCCACCTTGCCAAGGTCACACAAGAAGTCATGGGTGGAGCTGGTCTTGCTGAGTTCAAGTGCAGAACTCCATCTCATTTAACAGCACTTCTCCAACCTCAGTGTGCCCCAATGCAAACTCTGGGGGCTGGCCCAGGAGTCTGCATTCTAGCCAGTTCCCCGACGATGCTGGTGCTGGTGGCTTCAGGCCCACGTGGAGGAGTGTGCCTGCACCAGCCCCCCTTCCTAGCCCCGCAGCTTGGGCCTCCTAATGGAATGTTCAATTAGCCGTGGCGGTCATCCTTATTCTGTGGTCATCCTTACTCGTCCTTATTCAATGTCTCCCAGGAGACCAAGAACTTCTGGTGGCACAGGCCTCCTCATCTCCTCATGCCCCCAACATGTCCACTCTGCCCAGACACATGTGCTTGCTTGAGAAAGTCTCCCCAGCTAGCTGATGGCAGCCGGTATGTCCAATGAGCAAAACCCAGCTGGAGCGGGCCCAGAGACGGGAGCTGGGCAGCCTGGGCGGCCCCTGGGAGCAAATCCCTGGCAGAAGCTCTGGGGCCTTGTCACAGCCCAGGTCACCTCCGGCAGCAGCTTGTGCTCCAGGACACCATACTTGAGTGGTTCCTTCTACAGACCTGTCTCTAACCTTGGGATCTCTTTTTCCTTTCTTAAAGAGGCCCCTGAAATGATACAAACTTCAGGGCCCCCCAATCTGGGTCCACCCCTGGACCACAGTCCAGTTTAGCCAGTTGACCTCAACTCTTCTTCCTAGCCCCAGAAAACATGTTAACAAGGCACCCGAGGTGACCCCAGCCAGCGTGGGGGGCCTGGCCCGTAGCTGGACCCATCAGCCATCCTGGTTCTGGGCCTTCTTTCTTGCATTGGCTCCTAGAGAGCTGGGGCCTGGACATCCGTCCCTCCATGGCTCCTCTCCGTTTATGACATTAGAGACAGCATGGGGTGGTCTATGGTTTCAAGGCTTCCTCCTCTGGGACACACTCTGCCGACAAGGCAATGCCAGCTACCAACTCTCAGCGGGGGAGTCTCCACCCCTTTCCACCTCCTGGAGGGTTCACAGAGCGAAGAGCTGCCTGGGAGTCATTCCCAGCAGCTGCTGCAATGAGGACAAGGCTCCCGGACTGAAGCGAGAAACCAGTGATCCCTGGACAGGGGCTGTGTGCCTGGAGCCAGCCCTTCCCCTCCGAGTCTTTGCTGTGAAAATCAGTGTATCCAGGGGCTGATTACACCCTTCTCTCTACTTTTTTATATAGGTTTAAAATGCTCATATTACAAAGCTTTTTAAAGATGTAAAGGACGTGAGAAATCAGGTGTGATCCTGAGAATGCTGTGATCCTTTCAATGTCTAAAGTTCTAGAGACACTGGGGGCTGGGGCATTTTCAGGGTTACCTGTAAAAGCCAGGGCAGACACCTGAGTACCCCCTTCCCTGGTGAGGGTCCCATGGAGCTGGGGACACAGCAGCCATCATTGGTATGGGCCTAGCAAGCTCTTTGCCAGGTATCAGCTGGCTTCTTACCAAGTGAAAGGGACCCTCCAATGTGTGCCCTGCAAACGAGGGGCTCCTGGGCCAGACTCCCCCCTTTCTCCATCCCCACCCCCACTGTAGGAGGCAGGAACACTCTACCAAGGTCTTCAGGAGACACTGGGACCCTCTCCTGGATCCAGCCTCTCCCTTCCTCTGGACTTAGCAAGTGGGGTCCTCAAGGCAGAGTGGCCATCCCCTGTGGTCCCCCCAATTCTTAACTTCCCATCCAGACCCAGTTTCCACACCCTCCTTCAAGAAGTTTCCCCTGCTCGCTCCATCCCAAGGGGCCTCATCTTTTGCCAACCCCTTGATGACACATGTTCCAGGGGCTCGCTGAAGACAGCTGTGTCTCCCCGTCCAGGGCAAGGACTCAGTTTCCACCCCCCCGGGACCAAGGGCTCCCCAGGGTCATCCTTAGTCCCCTCATGGGACCAGGGACTCCTGGGGACAGAGGCTACTCCTCTCCCTGAGGAGACAGAGGGAGCTCCTCACAGTCAAGGATGAGCTTCCCCAGCAGCCCAAGAGCTCCCCAGGTCGGCACATCTGCCTCCCCATCGGGCCTGCTCACCGGGAAGGCGTAGACGAAGATGCCCAGGAACAGCAGCAGGATGAAGAGAATGAGGAAGAGGATGAAGGCGCACCGGAAGCGCCGCCACAGGATGAACTTCACAGTCTTGTACGGGGAGGTGAACCACAGGAAAGAGGTGTCAGGGCGTCTGGAAGCAAGACCCCAGGGGTCAGCGGACCTGAGCCTGCAGGTCGAATAGCCCTGGCCTCCAGGGTGCCCAGGACTCACCCAGGCCCCCAGCCTCTGCCCCCAAACTTAGCAGACAGGGTCTGCATCCCTGTCCCCAGCCCCTGCTGCAGCATCAGCCCTGACTGTGCCGCCCTCCTGTTCTCGGTGCTCCGGAGCTGGTCCCCAGCCGTCCTCCCCAGGATGCCTTCCCCAGAGCCTATGCCTCAGGCCTTCATCATAGACCCCAGATTTGGGAGCTGCCATGTTGGGTGAGCCGTGGCCCATGGGCCTCAGAGCAGCTACCCACTTTCCCAGATGGCCATGGCTGGGCCGCACTTGGGGAGGATGGTGGGAAGAGAACCCAGAGGCTGATTTTCTTTCCCTCCCAACCAAGAACCTCAAAACCCTCCCTTCAGCCAGCCCCACAGCTCAAAAGAACACGCAGGATTTTGTGTCCAGATCAAGGCCTGTTCACGTCTGATTGTACCCCTGGGTCTCACGGCTTTCTCTTCTCTGTCTACCAGATCCCAGCATCCGGGGGCAACCACACCCCTCACAGCTCGGCTAGATGCATGGCACTCAGGATAGCGCTGTGTCAAAATGAGCCGTCTGTACTAAGCAGGCTGGCTGGGGACATCACACACAGCCTTGAGTCCCCAAGTCTTTTTTTTTTTTTTTTTTTTGTACCAGGAATTGAACCCAGGGGCACTTAATCACTGAGCCACGTCCCCAGCCCTTTTTTATATTTTATTTACAGGCAGGGTCTTGCTAAGTTGCTGAGGGCCTCACTAAGTTGCTGAGGCTGGCTTTGAATTTGCAATCTTCCTGCCTCAGCCTCCCAAGCCACTGGGATTACAGGCATATGCCACCCTGCCTGGCCCCAAGTGTCTTTTAGTGATTGTCCAAGAGCTGCCTTTGAGAAGCCCACATCCACTGGCTTGGTTTATTTTCCTAAGAGATGTATGGTATAAAAAAAAAAGGATTTAAAAATTGTATTTACAATCAAAAAAATGAGAAATTATACCCCATTTGATTCAAATGTATGAAATGTCAAGATCATTGTACTGTCATGTATAACTAATAAAAAATAAATAAAATAAAAATTGTATTTAGTCGGGGGAAAAAAAGCACTGGTCTCCCCATTTCACAGATGGGAAAATGGAGCTCAAAAAGTCATCCGAAAGCCACAACACCAGAGGACAGTCATGGAGGCAGCATGGTGAAGGGGAAGACCTTGATGAGAGCTAATCAGAGCACACTGGAGAATTTCAGCTTCCCTACTTTCCTAGTTGGAAAAACCTTATTTAACTTTGCTTTGTTTTCTCACCTGTAAAATGGGGATAATGACCACCCAGCAGGGACGGTTCCCAAGGACAAGGTGTACATGCTGTATGACAGCACGTTGGCACACAACCCCTGAAATGATGCCTGTCACCTGCCCCTCTCTGAGCCATGTGGGCCTTGTGACCTGTGCATGGCTGTGCATTGGGTGCCCCCTCCAGGAGGGCCTGTACCCCTCCACCTCCTGGGCACCAGGAATGGGGCTGGGCACTAACTTTGGATCCTCGAGCTTTGGATTCATGTTGGGTTCGTCCCGTCCCTGGCCAGCAGGCCGTTCCTCATGCTCATTCTCTGACACGATCTCCAAGGTCATTTCCAGCTTGCCCTGTGGTGGGGGGGGGGGATACACAGTCTGATTAGGGACTACCAGGTGGCCTGGAGAGGAGCCAGGCTGGGATGAACATAAGGCCACTTCATTTTTCTTAATATTTTTAAGATGTACAGATGTTGTGATGATAAAAGCAGTACTCGCTCCCTGGGGAACACTTAGAATCTACAGAAATGTATAAAGAAAGATTATCATCCATACCTCCACCGCGTGCAGACAAGCAGTTAGTAACCTTTTATGCCCCAAAGCTGCAAGTGCAGGAAATATCACACTGTATACACAGGTCTACGGCTCACTCTTTTCACTTAGGAATATATTTCAGTATATAATTATATGTTCTTTAAAGTTTGCTTTTTAATGATTGTAAAACATTTCATGGGTGCTTAACTGTAATGTATTTCAGTAAACTACTTATTTTGGTTCATTTAGGTTGTTTCCAACTCTTTGATATTATAAATAATGCTGCAGCAAACATCCCAGAACTTTTTCATTTTATCTGGTTACTTCTTTAGAAGAGAGTTTAGAAGTGGGACAACAGAGTCCAAAGGCATAAATATGGTTACATCTCTTGCTGTATGCTACCAAAGTGCTTCTCCCCACACTAAAACCTCTAACACTCCTAGCAAAGTAAATGGGGAGGTCTGTCTCTCTACGTTCTCACCATTGGTCAGTATTTCTTTTTTGATATCTAATTTAATAAACAAAAAATCACATTAAAAATAGTCTTTTAATTACTAGAAGGAATAAACCCCTTTTTTGCATGACTAATGGACATCTGCACTTCTGTGGATTATCTACGGAGGTCCTTTGCTCATGCTTCATTTGGGGTGTTAGTATTTTGTAGTAATCATTACAATTCTTCACATAACAAGGGTATTTTATTTCAAGAGCCACTTTAGGGTTGGCTGGCTGCCGGCTGTTTCTGTGTCTGGGATTCGCTTCCTTCTGCAGCTGCTCTGGGCTGGGGGATGGGCGGAAAGAAGGTTCTCCCTGGTCCTCTAATCACCCCCCAGATCAAACCTCTCAGCAAGGAGAGCAGAGCCAGGAGGGAGGGTCCTGCTCCAATGGGAGAGACACGACCCCGTCCATCCCCCAGGAAACCCAGATCACTGTTAGGAACACACAGAATAGAAGCATCGTCCATTATCTATGTATCCATCCATCTATTTATTTTTTTATTTATATTTTTTTGGTACCAGGGATTGCACTCAGGGGCACTCCACCACTGAGCCACACCCCCAGCCCTATTTTGTGTTTTATTTAGAGACAGGGTCTCACTGAGCTGCTTAGGACCTCGCCATTGCTGAGGCTGGCTTTGAACTCATGATCCTCCTGCCTCAGCCTCCAGAGCTGCTTGGATTACATGTGTGTGCCACCACGCCCTGCCCAGCCATCATAGTCTATTTAAATAAGTGTCCCCTGGGTGTGAGCCTCAAAGGAAAGAAAGGCTGAGAATGGGAAAGGGGACAGGGGAGGAGAATGCCCTGAAACTAGAGGGACAGAGGAGAGGAGCAGGGAGCACGCGCTACCCGCCACTCTCTAAGGAAGAAGCCACCAGGCACCCTCCACCAGGAGGCTGGGGAAGCAGACTCACCGCGAGAATCTTCTTCTCACCCTCCTCTGCTACACAGGGCCACCAGCCCTTCACTGTCTTCTGCTCAAAAAGGGACACAAACAATTCCGGGTGGAAGGTGTCGTCCAGCTGGTCCAGAGAGCACTTCTCAGCCGTCTTGGCTGGCTTGGGCATGCGGTTGAGATCCAGCTGCAGGGAGCCTGCCACAGAGAGATGTGCTTTGGCCTTGGGTGGCCCTAAGGCAGGCAGGCTCGAGAAAGCTCACCGTCACCTCCTCAGCTTCAATTCATGGCTTAGCCATGGGCCAGATCCCACAAACCATCCACCCCCCATCCGGAGCCTCTCATTCCCTCCCCAGTTTCCCATCCATCTACTCAGTGTCCATCTGCATTCATCCTGTTGACTCACCCTTAACAAGCCCCCGATTCTGCCCTTCACCTTACTGAGGACCACCCCATTCACATACGCATGTCTACATTCATCATGTTTTTTAAAATTACTTTTATCAAGATGAAATATATACATCATAAAATGGATCGTCTTAACCCATTTTAAATGTACAATTTGGTGGCATTAACTCCAGCCACAGTATTGGGAAACCATCCCCAATATTTCCAAAATGTTTTCATCTCCAAATAGAAACTTTGTATCCATTAAGCAAAAACTCCCTATTCTCCACTTCCCTTAGCCCCTGGAGATCTCTAGTCTACCTTCCGTCTCTATTAATTTGCCTTTCCTAGATATTTCACACAAGGGGAATCATATAATATTTGCCCTTATGCCTCTGGATTATTACATTGACTACAATGTTGGCAAACCTCATACACTTTATAGTACACATCAGTAACATTCTTTTAATGATTGAATAATATTCCATTGTATGTATATAACACATTTTATATATTGATACATGTGTTGATGGATCTGAGTTGTTTCACCTTTTGCCACTGTGCATAATGCTGCAGTAAACGTTGGCATACACGTCTCTGAGTTCCTGTTTTCAATTCCCTGGGAGCACTGCAATCCAGGTGTGTGAGGAATCCCACACCATTTTCCACAGCAGCTGCACCATGTCACACCCACCCAAGCAAGGTACAAAGGTTCCGACTTCTGCACATCCTCAACACCTCTGACTTCATCTCAGTAGCATTACTGTATTGTTGCCCTCCTAGGAGGTGTGAAGCAGGGCCTCGCTGTGGTTCACCCCAGTCTCTTCATCCACCCACCCGGCTTTCCAACCAGCCATCTTGTCACTGAGTCACCTACCCTACCGTGCTATCCATCCTCTCTCCATAGCTGTAGCTATTTGGTTCAACCATATCAAAATGCCAATAGGTAACTATTTTTGACCTACAAGAACAGCAATCTTGTGGTTTCACCTAATCCAATCAAATGTAATGGAGTCAACAGGATAGGAGCCCCAGTCATGAGGGACTCATGGGAGAGATGGATTGCAAAATTGTTTCCTGGGGCCAAATTGAAGAGATTATTATCATGGAAAGCTTAGATTTTTCTCAGCGTACAATGCTTAGTTGCTGTGGCTGGGCATTGGATCTTATTATTTTTCCTGGCTTTCTTTCTTTCTACCCATCCTTTTATCCATCTTTCCTTTTATCTCTCCACCCATGTCAACCCATCTACCTCCCTCTATAGCCTCCACCTGTTCAGCACTATATCTATCCACTTGTTCACCAGTACATCACATTCATCTATCTATCTACCCACATATCCCTCCACCCAGTGCAGATAAATATTAATTTCCCATTTGAAATATGATCCCAATATAATATTAAGTAACTATCAGAGTATTAACATACACACACACACACACACACACGCAAACACACACAAATTATCCCATCACGATCTACATTAAAGATAGTTAAGGAAACACAGGATTATCTCAGGATGGTGAGATTATAGATGCTTAATTATTACCAATAAGATTAAAAAGTAACAAATATTCAAAGGGTATAAACTATCTAATTATAAAACAGAGTATAAAGTGGAAAAGAGAAATCTCCTAGAATTAAAAGATAGTATTTGCTAATGGTTTTATGAAGTTTTATTTTAAAAAACAAAGGATGAAGCAGGATGTGGTCCCAGCTGTTCAGGAGGCTGAGGCAGAGGATCACAAGTTGGAAGCCAGCCTCAGCAATTTAGTGAGACCCTGTCTCAAATTTTTTTGAAAAAGGGAGCAGGGAAAGGGTGGGTGGTCATACAGCTCAGAGGCAGAGCACTCTCCCAGCATATGTGAGGCCCTGGGTTCCATCCTAACACCACCAAAAAATAAAAACAAATAGAGGACAAGCCTGTTTAACTTTATTTTCACACTGTTTTCTAATTCAGTTAAAATACAATTTTCTTTTCTTTTTCAAAATTAATTCTGAAGCCTCACTCCATAAAGTATAGATGTTCCCATTTTTTTCCCAACCTAAGGATTGAATCCAAGGACTTATGCATGCTAAGCAAGCACCCTACTCTTGAGCTTCATCTCCAGTCCATGATGCTCCCAAATTTTAATGTCTCTAGCAAAAAGATTCCATAAAAATATTAAGAGCAAATGAAAAAATGGCAAGAAATTTGCAAGGTATCCTTAATATATAAAAAGCTCTGAAAACCAAGAATAAAAGATGAACATCTCAAAACCATGGAAAAAAGGCCCACTAACAATATGATTAATGAATATATTTTTTATATTCTACCTTATAAGTAATAAATGCAAACAAAAATTAAAATAATAAGGCATTGACAATTTTTTTAAAAAAGTAACAGTGGTAGCAAATGTTTAGGAGAAATGTCACCCTTGTACAAACAGGACACCTAAGTAGAAATATAAATAAGATCTTTCTGGAGGGCAATTGAACAAAATGTTTCAAATATCATTAGAATGTTCAGACTCTGACAAATCTACTTCCTACGGTTAAGGACAGCGATGTACAAAGGCTCTAAATATGTCTGCCTAGGGGTGTCACTCACATTGGTAAAACCAAAGATGGCCTGATGATCTACCGAGAGAGGATAAACCGAGCAAAAAAGGGTCCATCTACACAATGAAACACCAGGCAGGCAAATGTGGTAATGCAGATGTCAATGTAGATGGATGCCTATGGACCAGAGAGGGTACTCTCAAAATGTTAAATTAAAAAAAAGAAACCCAGAATATAAAACAATATGTATGATACACACCCTTTCACATACTGTGCAGATGAATATTTATATACATGTCATATATCTACATAAAATGCATACATATCCATGTTTGTTTATCAATGAACCAACATACAATAGTATACATCAAAAGGTTGGTAGAGGTTATCTCTGGGTGGTGAGATTAAGGAGGAGGAAGAACCATTCTTACCGTGGTCATCTAATCTTTCTACAGGAATAATAGACAAAATAACAAGCCAAATAACAAAATTCAATTTGGGTGCCATCACTTTTACATCTGACTCTATAATGAAGTCCTGAGCAGCTCCCAGCCCTAAGTGTGCTGATTGCTGGGCGTGGGACCTGGATTGTGGGAGTCCCAGGAAACGAGAGCAGTTTGATCGGCAGCCAGCCCTCCCCTGCTGAGAGCTGCTCTTCAGAACGCCCCCTGCAGAGGCTGAGGGCTCCCCTTTCTGCAATCAAGAGCCATCCAGGTGGGCATCGGTGATCTGACACAGGCCACCCTGCTCCCAGGTGGCAGAGCAGAAATGGAAGCCAGGAATCCTGACTTCCGTGGGCTGCCTTTACCATGGATTCAAATTCTTTTAAAACTTTTTTTTTCCAATTGAGGTAAAATTCAAATAGCATAAAATTTAATACTTTAACCATTTTAAAAAATATATTTTTAGTTGTTGATGCACACAATACCTTTATTTTTATGTGGTGCTGAATGTTGAACCCAATGCCCTACATGTGTGAGGCCAGGGCTCTACCACTGAGCTACAACCCCAGCCCGCACTGTAACCATTTTTAAATGTGCAAATCAATGGCTTCTAGTGCATTTAGAGTTGTGTAACCACTACCACCATCTAATTCCAGAACATTTTCATCAGCCCCAAAAGAAACCCCTGTACCCACTAAGCAGTCCCTTTCCACCCTGCCTCTTCCTCCCAGTCCCCACTGATGGTTCTGCCTCTCTGTGGATTCGCCTCCTGTGGGCCTTTCCTATACACGGAGTCATGAAATAGCTGTCCTTCTGCATCTGGCTTCTTTTACTTAGCATGTTTTTCTTTCTTTTTTTCTTTTTTGTACCAGGATTGAACCCAGGGGCACTTAACCACTGAGCCACATCTAGCCTCACTAAGTTGCTGAGGCTGGCTTTGAACTCGTGATCCTCCTGCCTCAGCTTCCTCAGCCCCTGGGATGACAGACATGAACCACCACCCACTTAGCTTATTCTTAAGGTTCCTCCATGGTGTCATGGGACAGCATTTCATTTCTTTCTTGTGGCATTTTATGGCTGAATAATACCCTATGGATGTTCCCCGTTTTCCAGAGTTAACACTGGAAGAGTTAACGCAGAGTTGCCATCTTTGTCCCCACATCCCACCCCTGCAGAGGCACTGCCTCCGGCCAACCCTTTAGCCCAGCTCCCTGCTCCCAGCTCAGGATCTCACCAGCCCCACCGAACCCCTGGGATTGGGGGATGGAGTCTATGGTTTGTTCTTTCAGCCAGCACCTGGGCACAAGGATGAGCAGTGGCTGGAACACCTTGATTTCTGGACTCAAATCTGTCTGGACTGGGGTGCAACGAGAGCACCCGCCAAGCACGAAGCCATTCAGCTGTGACAGGCAGCACACACCTGTGCAGGCTTCAGCCTGAGTTTCCCCTCTTCCTCACCTACCTGAGTCCCCCATCCAACATGGCCCAATGGTCAATGCTACCTCTGCAAGAGGCCCACCCTAGAGGCCACTCTGATCACTGTGATCAATCTGACACTGTCCTGTCATACATTTCACTCAGCACTGGGGACTCAGTGACTCTGAGCCCCCTGAGAGCAGAAAACCCTACCAGGTTTCCCAGGGGCACACGGGCATGCACACACACACACACACACACACACACAGCGGGTTCTGGACCAGCCTCTGATACACAGTGTTGGCCGACCAGAAACAAGGCTCACCCAGAAAGTCATCAAAGGAGAACTTGTCGTTGTCCCAGATCTGGAATACCACTCTTGCTGGGATTTTGCTCTCTGTCTTGTCCAGCCTCCAGAAGGCATCCTGACCCAGAGGAAGAGCAGAGAAGGAAACAGGGAAAAAACATTAGTGAGGCCACAGTCCCTGCAACCTGGAGGGCTGCCTGGAAGAAGAGGTGGAGTAGGATGTCCCTGGAGTGGGACCTGCCAGAGCCAAGTCCTGGTGGGAAGGCTGGTAAGGGCAGATTCTGGAAGGTAGTGTTCAGGATCCACAAGAAGACCACACAGGCTCACCTCACGTCAGCTGGCTCCATTAGCCTCCCAACCCTGTAAGTCAAGGTTATCACTGGCTTTTCAGACAATAGAACTGAGGCTTGAAGGAGTTAGAGGACTTTGCCCAGGTTTAACAGTTAATAATAAAAACATTAATGTCACATTTCCTACACATTGGCAGCCCTCTACCACTAGACGCATGATCCTTCCAACAGCCTACAAGGGGACACTATGTTTTCAGCTGAGGAGACCAAAGCAAGTAACTTGTCCAAAGTCCCATGGCAGGAAGTGGCAAGCTGGGGTTCCAACCCAGGCTGTCAGCTTCCAGGATCCTGCTCTCAGCCCTGCTTGGCACATGTGATCTCAGCAGCACAGTGGGCTGAGAACCTGGGATCCCCCACCCACCCTGGCTGGCACCAGAAGGAACCACAGCACACTGCGGTAAGGAGCTGGCACTGGGACCAGGACCCTAGCTCGTCCCTCATCACCCCTCTCCATACCTCTGCACCTCCAGAGCTTGCCCCAGCACTGGGAGTCCCCATCCTCCTACTGGAACAAGAGGAGGGGTCCCTTTCTCGTGGTCCCACCTCCCTCGCACCAGCTCCACCTGGAGCCAGGTCACCTTGGACTGCTTCCCTCAGAGCCTCATGGAGCAACTGAGGGGTGTGGGACTGAGCCAGCCCCTGACTCTAGCCACACTCGACCCCAAGGGCCGTCACTGGACTGTCCTGCTCACAGTGGCTTGTTCTTTCTCTTGCTGGTGGCAAGCACAGGCGAAGATCTGGAGAGGCAGACAGAGGAGGGCCTGAACCCAAGTCTCAGGGACACTGGAGGTGCTGGGGACAACAGGTTCACGGGTCCTGAGTGCCCACTGAGCAGCATGGTCACACAGATCTCACGGGGCTCTCTACTGAGCCCATGACCATGGCCCTTGAGGAGTGGGCATGGTGCACAGCCACCTACGGGACTGCTGCCTGGATTGGAGCAGGCGCCCAGGTCCCCAGCCGCCCTGGCCCCCGGCCCTCTGTCTGATGTTCCCCTTTTCCAGGCCCCAGCCCAGCCCAGCCCTCCTGCAGGTGCCTGCCTCCTCTGGCCAGCTTTTATGGCCAGCTCCAGGCCCGCCTGCAGGGCCGCCAGCAGCCTCCGATCCTCTGGCCGGCCTGGTTTATGAGCTCAGTAATGAGCCAGAGGTTCAAACAGCCCCTGGTGGGAGCAGCTGGGCGGGGGCTCCAGCCTGGGGAATGAGCCCCTCAGGTCCCCAGCGCTCATTATGCTCCCAGCCTGGGCCCTTTTACTAGCTGTTTATTTGCAGGGTGGGTGCCTGGCGCACTGCAGGCCCCGGTGGGTGTGCTGGGCTCCAGGTGGGGAGCTGGGCCAGGGCAACCAGCGGTGGTTCAAAGCAGCCGGATGAAAGGAGACCTTGTACTTTACGACAGTCTCGTCTGGTTAATGGGGTCCCTGGAGGGCCTGCCTGCCAGAGGCCCTGAAGCCCACGGCCGAGGGCTGGCTCTGCAGCAGGCCCGGGGAGCCCACAGGCTGCACAGCCCCTGAACCAGCCCACCTCAGACATGTCCATCAGCCCAGACCAGCTAATTAGGGCCCTGCTGTGGGCATGGCTCCACCTGCCACCCAGGGCCCCTTCTCCCCAGAGGCTGCCTTCAGAACCACCTGGGCTGTTTCTGTTCCTCCTCCTCCTGTGACCTCAGTCCCTGCCCCCAGCCATCCTCTGCTCAGAGCCTGAGGTCAGGAGCACCTGCTGTCCCCTCCTCCCCAAATGTGCCTCTTACTCACTCTTTGACTCCTCTCCCTCATCTCCATCCCTTTCCATATAGGCTTCTCCTCCCAAGTGGAGACCATCAGACCAGGCAGATACTCCCGGTCAGCCTCAGTGCTTCCTCTGGTACCCCGTGAGCTAACCCAGCTTCTTCACCAAGGCCTTCGATGCAGACACAGAACTTCACTGATGCCCAAATTATTAATCAGCAACTCCACCTGGGCCCTCAGAGATGCCAGGTCACCCTTCTCATGCCACCAACCAGCATATTCCATGTCCCCTCCCCATTCCTCTTTCTCCCACTCAGCATAGCCACTGTTTCCCACCCTTTCCACTTGTCCCAGATCACGTGACAGGCCAGTTTATCTCTCTTCTGTTATTTCAAAGAAAAAGACAGAAACCTCTCCTCTGGCCACACCCCTTCACCTGTCACAGTGAAGGGGTTGCCTCATCTCCCATCAGAGTGGCCATGTGCATCTCCTGGCCCCATTTTCCCCTACTGTGCCAGCCCCTGTAGGGCCTGGGGAGCCCCTGAGACGGCTCTGTTCTCTACTCCTGGCCCAGCTCTCCCTGTCCACAGCAGACTCGGGAGGGGGGTTGGGACCTGTATGACATGGTGCTCTCTGACAGATGGCAGCATGTGTTCCATTTTGACACCAGTATTGGGAAAGACAAATACTGCACAAAGGCACACGAGATGAGACCTAGCAACGGTCTGGGCTGTCCTTGACTCCACAGAACCTGTGGCTAACTTCTGCTCTCTGGCAGGTGCTACCCAGCGAACCCTTTCACCTTGGTTCTCTGTGTCTTCTTCTGTTTGATGGTCTGAGAATGTCCAATGGACATTTTGGTTTCTCTAAAGTGCAGGTGACTCTGTGTTGGGCTGGGAAGGATCAGGCAGAGGAAGCCATGAGGAGAACTGAGAAGAGCAAGGTAGCCCAAGCCCAGGTCCCCAGCCGCCCTGGCCCCTGGCCCTTTCTGAGCTCTTGCAGCCAGTCAGGAGAGAGAGAGAGAGAATCATAGGGGCTTTGGGGCCTGAAGCCTTGAGACACCCCCAGATGGAAACCAGACCAGCAGGACCTACACAGAGAGGGATCTGCCTCCTTAAGCAGGAAAGCACCAACAGGTGGCAATACATGCCAGGCAAAGTGGTGGATGAGGGTGATCAGAAGCTCCCAGGGGCCCTCTGCCTCCAGTCAGTCTGGCCAGAGCCCCTCACCGCCCACAGCAAGCCCTTCACTGTGCTCTGGTGGCTGCTCCCTAAGGGCGGGCCTCAGGCAGGAAGTGCCTGCCGTTGACTTTGCCTAGATCAGAGGTAGAGAGACTGTGGCCCAGAGGAGACCTAAAGTAGGAGATGCTGAGACACAGAGACTGAGGTCCCCAAATCCACCTCTCCCTGCTGGCTGCTGCTGGCCTGTCTCTCCAGGTGCCTTCAGCCTGCAGCGAGAGGTGGTGGAGTGGAGAGAGGAGGGCAGCACTTGAGGCTCCCGGGGACTGTCCAACCTGGACAGCAACTTCAGACACAGGACACAGTTGCAGGAGGCCAGGCAGCCAGAGGGATTTGCCAAGCCATGCCCAGTGCTACAGGCAACCCAGGCACACACCAGGCCAGCCCTCTTGGGAAGCTCCCCAGAAGTCACCCTCTCTGCACCTCCGGTGACCAAGCTGGGGTTCCCTCTCTTCCCATGTAGACCCCAAGACTCCATCCGCAACGATGGAGAGGGGAGAGTGGTGGGGACACTGATGGGGACAGTAGCCATGGGATCCCACTGGCAATGCAAAGTCTGGACCGAGAGCCCTGGGGACGAGGGACACTCACCTTCTTGGAGACAGAGCAGACTTGCTCCGCAGGCAGGTAGTCAAAGGGGAAAATAAATCTCCAGTTGAAGTTGCCCTCGCCGCCCAGGGAGCGGTAGTGCACGTCTGTCTTCTGTCTGTGGTCTTCAAAGCCGACCATCCAGCTAGACACACACACACACACACACACACACACACACACGCCAAAAGCATTTATTGTTAAGATTCACAACGTCCCCAACTTGGGAATGAGGAATTACAAAGGTCAATGAACTGGGTAAACGATATGGCAAAGAGAATTCCCAGGAAACCTCCAAGATGCAAAAACGTGCCATACATCAGAAAGCAATCTGACATCTCAGCCACTGTCTCGGGGCATCCTCAAACCTTGTAACTTTAGCCCAAAGATGAGTGCAAAAGAAATCTGCTGGGGGGACAATGTCCCAAAGGAGGAGACCCTCCAAGACCCTCCTTTGAAGCCTGCTGTTCTCCCAGAGCTCCACCCACTGGGCGCCTCCCCAGGGTACAGGGCAAGCCGCTGAGCGGGCACAGGCAGAATGGCCATGGCGCCTTACCCTTTCACATAAATGTCGCTCATCTTCTCCCCTGTGATGCTGAGGTCGTCCAGGATCACGTCTTTGGTGTTCCAGACAATACAACGCAGGAAAAACCTGAGGGGATGGAGAAAGACTCAAATCCACACAGATTTCCCACCAGAGCTGAGCAGCTGGCTCATCCAGGAAGGCCTGACACATGCCTGATGGACGCTTGACCAGACCCAAAGGAGAGCTGGACTCTGAGCCCCAAGTCACATAAAGCCTGGCCAAAGAGCAACCTGCTGCTCCCACCCAGAGCCAGCATGACCCTCCCTCCTCCAGCTTAGCTGGGAGCCTGGGGTTGGGTCAGTCACCTTCTGGCTCTCCTTGGGGTGATGTTGAAGGGAGGTCCAGGCCGCCCCAAGGCCTTGGGAAACAGGTCGATCCACATCTGCAGCTTCCCCTGTGAGATACAAGCCTGTTTTGCCACCAGCCTTTACATTCAAACGGCCATGGCACAGCTGCTCTGTGCCAGGCACTTGGGGAACAGGACAGAGAAAACTCAGGCCCTTCCAGGAAGAGGCTTCCCGCCCTGTGGGGAAGGGACCCTAATCAAGGGACTGCAGGGTCCACTGCAGAGGTGAGCCAACTTCCCCACAGGTCACCAACCTGGCAGGCTCCCCAGGGGAGCTGATGTGTACTAGGGAGTAGTCTATGCAATATGGTGGGGGGCACAGAGCAAGGTTTAGTCAGGGGACTCAGAAGGTCTCCAGGAAAGGAAGCCCCTCCACCTGCCCACCCTCAGCCCCACCCTCTCTGCAAGCCCAATGTAAATTTTGTCCCCATCTTAAGGGGCAGGGATTGCAGTGCTGACCTTGCACTACCTTGGGGAGGCTGGTCACCAAGCCACCTAGGGAAAGAGAGTCTGCTTCTGACAAAGGCATCTCCAGGACTCACCCTGACCCCTTCTCATCTGTGACCTTCTCTCCCCTTAGCTTCCTCCAAACCCAGCTCTGGGCTCATCTCCTCCAGGCTCACCCCACCCTTCTGCATGGGAGGGTTCCCCTGCCCCTCCTGTGGATGCTCTCTATGGCTTTCTTTGCCCTTTGGTCATAGGGTACTAGGAACCCTCTCTGAACACCCAGCTGCAGCTCAGCACAGGGCTGGGCATCTGACACTGAGCCTCTGACAGATGGCAGTGAGCAGGGAGACACCCTGAGGACCGGGTAGAACAGTGAGGCTCCAGAATGGTGGACTGAAGTCAGAGGCTGGGCCTACACATGGCTAAAGGGGTTGCTGGGATTCACCCCCCACCTCTGAGAGCTGGAGGTGGCCAGGGAGGCCAGTTCCTAGAGGTCCCTCCTAGTTCCAGTGGTGACCACTCAGACTGCAAAGGAATGGGTCAAAGAGGGACTGGCCAAATCCCAGAGTCTCCAGTGGGTCCTTTAGGTGTTCATGCTGACCTTGGGGTGGGGTCTAGGGCTCAAGGACTCCAGGACCCAGAGGCTGAGGTCCTACCTGTTCAATGTCTGGCTGCAGAGGGCTGTAGAGGGGCCGTGACTCCACGTGCTCGGGGACCAGGCCCTGCTGCTGAAGAACGTGCAAAGCCAGGCGCTCCTCTACTGGGCCCAGGTGTGGGTTCGGGATCCTGCCAGCCTCTACCCCAGAGAGGACAAAAAGTTACCAGAAACAGGACCCTGAGAAGCCTGGCCTACCAGCCAGAGACACGGACTTGGAGGCCCCTGTGCTAGAGGCCTGTCTGGGAGTGATGGTGGTCCACATGCACGTACACACCCACAAGTACACACCCAGGGCATTCAGGTGTGGTCACGTACACACACACACACACGTTCACCCATTGGACCTGCTCTGCCCACCTTAATAGGGGTCCCAAAGAAAGAAGAATGTCCCTGTAGGAGCCAGTGATCCGGCTCTGTTCCCAGCTGCCTGGGTGACTCTGGGCAGTTTGTTAACCACTTTTGGCCTCAATGGCCTCATCTGCAAAATCAGGCAGATGTTGGACCTCACAATTTTATGCGTACGAGCCCTGGTCCCTGTGCTAAATGTGCTCACAGAGCAACAGTGGCCACTGGAGGAAATGAGACTATCCCTAGATCAGATGCACGCTCCATAGGAAAAGGGGGGTGGTGCCTGATGGCTGAGCCTGGCTCGGCCATAATCTGGGGGAGTGAGAAAAACAGAACGAGGAGGAGGAGGGGGACCTGGGCAGGGAGGCATCAAAGCTGTCATTTCCCTTTTATAACCTCAGCACCAGCTCTGACATCAAACACCTCTGAAACAAGCAGGAGGCGAGGGGCCAGCTGGGCCTGTAAACACCTCCGGGGAGGCTGAGCTGCTCTGGGTGGGCAGTGCAGGCCTGTGGCATCCCAGACACATGGAGAGCATGTGGGGGGATCTCAGCCATCAGTATCAGGCAGAACCAGGGGCAGGGGTTGGGCAATGACAGACCTCCTGCCTGCCCTTTGGAGACATAGGTGCATGGACGGTACCCAGAGGGATTCAGAAGGTGCATCAAGGTCCAGCTGGTGGGCTGCTGCAATTCAAGTAGAATATTTTTTCTCAGAGATGGATGTCCCCCAAACTCTGAACAAAGTCTAATTACCAAAGCCAAAAGATGAATCCTATCTCTGACCCTGACCCTGACCCTGGCTTCAGACTCACTCCTATCCTTGCCCTCAGATGAGCTCCAACATGACCTTGGACAGAGCTCTGACCCTGACCACTGACCTTGACCCCACCCTGACCTCTGATTTTCACAACGGTGTCATGGCTACACAGTGGACCTAAAACACCAAGGGTAAACTTAGTGCATCTGCGCTGCCCTAGAGAAATCCAAGCCCTCGCCCTGCTGACGGGGACCATGTCCACCTGAGCCTTTACAACAGGGGAAAACCTGAAGAAAGAGGAGAAGAGAGAGAGGGAGACTCGGCGTGGTTTGGGGGTCACGGGACAGCTCACCGATCTCCTCAATGGTATATTCTTTATCCTGAAAGGTCACAGAGTCCGTGCGGTACACGGGGGCCTTGACCCTGTGCTGCTGGCAGAAGAGGTGGAGGAGCTGGGAGGGGCGGAGCTGGTCCCTCCATTGGTTCGGTCCAGAGCTGAAGCCCAAGTACAAGGCAAAGATGAGACACTCCAAGGACATTGAATGGGGCAGAAGGGTCGGTAATGATCTGTGAAACCCCCAGACAGCATCACCCACCCTCCACTTGCATCATTTTCTAGATGGAAAAACGGAGGACCAAGAGGCAAAGGATTAAGTACCCATGGAATTGGTACTTAGATGTTTCCAATTTCCTGAGTTAGAGAATCAGACCCAAACAAGACTCAAGATGGTGGGAAGAGGTACCATCCACCTGCGAGTCCCCTGACAGACCATCCCAGAGTTCCCCGCAAGGCCCAGTGGAAGCCCACTGACATCTCCTTTCCTCCTCTTCCTCCTTCCCTCTTCATCTCTTCCCAGGTACCCAGTTCTCTGCAGGCCCCCATGGTATATCAGAGAACTGGGTTATAACGATACAAACAAGAGGCAGGTCCTTAGAGTCAGATGAACAGGTTCAAATCCTAAGCACACCACTCATAAGCCACGGGCCTTATTGCACCTTAGTCTCCTCATCTGTTAAGTGAAGTCAAGGCCCCCATTGAGCTCAAGGGGAGAACACCTGGGAAGTGCTAAGCCTGAGGTGGACACACAGAAAAGCTCAATAGACAGGGTGACTGGTTGTCAGAGAAGCAACCAGCCCTAAGCACGTACACACAGTAGGTCTGCGGGAGTCCACAGCGGGCCCCAAACTTGGACAGCAGCCTGTTCTCCAGGTCAATGACTGTCTCCCCAATCTTCTCATCCTTGGAGAGGAGGTCATAGTCGTAGACGGTGATCTTCAGGTCCTTCTCCAGAGGCAAAGTGCAGGTCAGCTCAAACATCCTGCAGGAGGGGTGGACTTCAGGACACTGCCAGCCCTCTGATGTCAACAGACCCATCGAGGAGCAGGACGAGGGCAGGAGCTCAAAAGTCCACCCTTCTCCAGTCTCCTGTCACTCACTCATAGAGCACATCACCCATAAGACTCTGTACAGAGCTTGTCTGAGAGGGTGTGTGTGTGTGTGTGTGTGTGTGTGTGTGTGTCCCTTATAAACTGGGTTGAACAGGTACCCGCCTGGCAGCCCCCAGAATGAATGAATGAAGTGGAACAGAAAGTTAAAATTGAAGCTCCCACTACACCACCAGGAGACAGGAGATGTCAAACTCCAAAGCCAGGAGCCAGAGCTCTGGCATTTACCAAGGGGCTGGCCCAGGACCCACTCTCTGGGCACGTAGGGCAGCACACCAACTTCTAGGGCAGAATGGAAAAAGGATTTTTGAGCAGATTTTTTTGGGGAGAGGAGCTCCTGCAGGGTCTGAGCCCCTGGCCACCACCTGGGTCAAGGTGGAGGTATTCTACCTCTTCCCCTTGAAATGAGTTCCCTGGAGTGGGAGACACAGCCCACGGCCTAACTCACACTCAGGACGCTAACTCTGCAGAGAGGAGGAGGCGGGGCCCCATCTGGAGGTACTGCTCTCCCGTCCACAGCTGAGCAAGGGACCCAATTGCATCTCACAGAGGAGGGGGTTGCCACAAGGCCAGACTGGATCTGCTCTGAATCCTGCCCCAAAGGACCTCCCAGGGTTCCAACAGCCAGAGACTGTGGAGGAGGCCATCTTAGAACCAGGCCATCTGAGGACCAGGGGGTAGGAGACATTCAGCTCAGGGAGGCAGCATCTCCCACATCCCAAGAGGAGAGAAAGAGGCTCAGAGGGTCTCTAAGAGCCTCTTGAAAGCACCCACAGGAAAATAAACTGGCTCAAAATATTTGCCACCCAGAGAGCAGCTGAACAACAAGGGCAGCTGGCACGTGGAACAGACCCTTCCCCTGACCTGCGCTCCCCAGCCACAGTGGAGGGGAACAAAAACTAAGCAGGGCAAGGGGACAGGCAGAGACCCTCCACACGCTCACCCATACACTGCATCTGGGGAACCCAAAGAGTAGCTTGAACAGGAAAATACTCCCCTAGCACCATCAGGATGTTTAGGGTTAAACATGGATGAGCATAGTAGCTTCACCCCTATGGCTGTGAGTTTGTGGCTTTCTTAAAGTGGCTGAGCTTATCAGGGCACAGTGGCTCATGCCTGTAATGCCGCACTTGGGAGGCTGAGGATCACAAGTTCGAGGCCAGCCTTGGCAACTCAGCAAGACCCTGCTCACAGTAAAAAATTAAAGAACTGGGTGTACAGCTCAGTGGTAAAACACCCTGGATTCAGTCTCTAGGATGGATGGATGGATGGGTGGGTGGGTGGATGGATGGATGGATGGATGGATGGGTGGGTAGGAATGTAGGTAGGTGGGTGGGTAGATAGATAGATAGATAGATAGATAGATAGATAGATAGAACTTAAAGTGGGCAGAAAAGCCATGTTCCTACCACAACATCCATCAGGGAAGGGCACTATCAGACATCAAAGCTGTGTTTGATTATCTCAAGGGTTGTAGAGAGTATTTCTGCTGGGATCTGAGGGAGCAAGAAGCACCAGGCACACCAGCCTTCAGGCATGATTTGGAGGGAGATGGGAGTGAGAGGAGTGTGTTCCCCAACCTGCCCTGGGTGCACACACAAGCACAGGCATTCACGCACACACATTGTGGGACAGGTCCATCCACTGCCCATTACCACTAGCCACAGCCCTGTGCCAGCCACTGGGGCTCAGCAAACAGCGCTGCCCTCTGCACCCTCCAGCCTCCCTCCAGTCCCAGCCTGGTGGTGACTCATTGCTGACCAGATCCGTTTGCCCTTCAAAATCTGCATTTCCCCAGGCTGACAGAGTCTTGGTCACAGGCTAAATGATAACAACTAACCAAACGGATACTAGGTATGAATTCAATATGTCACTTGACTCTATCAGAAGAGGCTGCTTCTGTAGGTGCTAGAGAGACAGCCACCAGCTGTCAACCTAAAAAAGCTCACAACCAAGCAGCGATTCAGGATTTCAGGATGCCCAGAAGCTGCTCCCACAGCATGAGCACTGAGTCTTCCTTCTATTGTTCTTGTTCTAGAGTCAGTTACTATCTCGGGTCTACATTCTTCCCCTAGCTACCCACGGCAGACACATGTGGGGCACTAAAAGAGAAATCATTGAGTGAAGCATGGTCCATTGGACCAGAAAAGGAGAATAAAAGGACATTAGTGGAAAACTGGTGAGAGCCTAATAAAGTCCAGGGTTTAGTGGGTAGCATCGCACTGATGTCATTTCCTCATTTGGGCAAAGGTAAGATAGAAAGTAGGACTAAAGTTATATGCAATCGGTATCCTCTCTGTCACTTTTCTGTAAATCCAAAGAAAAAGTTTATGCAAAAAGGAATTAACCAATGCATCTTCTGAGCTTCTGTGCAGATTTCTGATCTTCTAGGCAATTGTTAAGTGTGTTAACTAGGGGCTTCTGCTGGGACTCCAGCCCTTGGCTCACTGAGAGCTAGCTCAGATTATACCCACCAAATGCAAGATTTAGGGAATACAGTTCTGCCCCAGGAGAAAGGAACTGCCCAGCAGCAGCCCCATCTACCCAGTGGTCTGTGGGGTATCCAGACTGGCTTCTGCAGCCCGGGACCCAGCTGCTCCCCACTTACTTTCCAAATACAGGCTCCAGAGTGCAGGGGATATAGTTATCCTGGTCACTCACAGATTTCTTCCCAATGGAGATCTTGATGTAAGGATCACACTGAAGGACAACACAGAGACACTGAAGTGAAATCATTCTCCCAATGTGTCTTTGGGGGCTTCTTGAGTCCCCTGCCTCCGGATGGGGTGAGGGAGCCAGCCATTAGGAGGCTGTGACGTGGACTGGGTTCTGCCAGGCCAGGAGACCCACCCTAAACCACATGGCCCCTGACACAGCCTCTAGCCTCAGCCCCTGCAGCGGGAGTGGGGCACCTGAGTCTTCCTTACTCCTGATCCATTGCCCCACTGGGAGAGGCTGGGGGAGGCGGGGCCCAGCCCCCAGGCTCGCACACACGACAAACTGGATTCTATGTGGGACTAGGCCAGGCTGGGGTCCTCTCTGTGACTGCTGCTTAAGCAGATGGAAAGGAGGAGAGATGGTCCCACTTTCTCCACCAAGACTGGCCCAAGCCGATCTCCTGGATATGGCCCAAAAGCAACAGCAGCCCTACAGCTATCCTCCAGGAACAGCCCGGCCAGAGAAGGCCCAGGGCAAGTCTGGCTTGAGAAGGTGTGAAGGATATAAGCCAACCCGGCCACATCCTGGAGGCCATCTGTGGTGCCAAGGCTGAGGATCATCTGACCTCCCGGCCCTGAGAGGCCAGGCAGCAGGAGGAGAATGCTGAGCCCCTCCCCACAGCCTCAAGGACACACAGGAGGCCTGAACCTGTGTAAGGAGGTAAGAAAGGACCACTCCTGCCTCTCAGCTTTCCTCTCTCTTTCCAGCTTTCCTCTGTCACCCAGTTTACTGTCTCCCTTTGACTCCGGGACTCCTTCCCTTCTTCAAATCTCCTTCTTCCATCTCTGGCCAGGATTAGGGTGAGACAGCTGAGTCTCTTGCCTTAGGCACACAATTTAAGGGAGGGCCCCAAAACTCAGGAATCAAGATAAATAACACTTCAGTGCAGTATTTTGAAAATTAAAACCAATGCCAATAATCCATGATGAACAAAACACCAGAATGTTAAATAAAGGCACCTCGAGCATTCCTGGTTTTCCTTCTACCTCCAGCTCCACCACAGCTGGGCACAGCAGTTACCAAACCTGCTCCTCCTTCCTTCGTTCCTTCCTTCCCACCACGGATGCCCTGCAAATCCCAGCCTCCAGCTACACCTTCGCCACACTGATCCTTATGTCGCATCCTAATTGCCCGTGGACCAAGCCCTCCCATTTCAAACCTTTGCCTGTGCTTTTGACTTCTCTTAAAATACTACTGTCTGACCTATCAAAATTCCTTCTGTACTTAAGAATCCTATTCCTTCCCCAAAAACTTCTACATATTTCCAAAGTCCTGTGCCAACTTTGCCCTTCTCTGACCTCCTACATTTTGGTCCTTGACAAAAACTCCATCCAGTGACTTCTCAGTTCTGCGTGGGTTTTTCTGGTTTCCCCAGCCTACTGTGACTCCCTGAGGCAGAGACCATGTCCAGACTCCTGAGGCCATTTGTAGTCATGCCTGCCATTCTGAGTGCTCTAGGAAAGTTACCTTCCCATTGGGGTCCTTGGGCTGCAGGCCAAATGCTCGGACAATGTAAATACGGACCAAGCACTCCTGGGGCCCTTGGGCAGCCAGCTGGTGGAACTGTCTTGGGGGCATGGGGATGGCTGGATCTTCTGGGAGGGGATAAATTTTGAAGAGGCCCTGAAAAGAATGAGAGGTTAATTTTGATTTTTAGCATTGTCACCAACACGATAACCATTATGACCATTGCTCTCATCTCTAGGAGAATCATCACATGAACTTCACCCAGCCCAATGCCGCCCCATTACCACCATCAGGAGCATCACTACTTCCACCACCCATGTGGTCACCAACATCAGCACCATGGTCACCACTGCAGTTGCTGCTCCACCCCCTTCTTCACTTAGGCTGACCCAGGGACACATCCTCAGGGACTTACCTTAAATTCCCCAATGACAGATGGATCTTCTGTCTCCTCCTGAGTCTTGCCCCGGTAGAGCTTGAAGGTGTTGCAAAAGTCGGACAGGCCTTCAAAAGCCTCCACATTCTCCAGTGATGTGTCATAGACCTGTCATATAGGGGGACAAGGGAGAGCAAACAGAGGGACAGCAAAGGAAGAGGAAATGGGAAAAGAAGGGAACACACAATAGTATGAAAGTAGAGAAAGAAAGAGAAGGAACAGAGAAGAAGAAAGTGAGTGAGGACCAAAACAAATAAAGGAACACAGACAAAGAGAAGGGCAAGATGGGAGAGGTGCAGAGGAACCAAGAAGAAGAGAAAGAAATGGGGGAAAAGTCAGAGATGGAACGAAAACCCCAGGAGAGGGAGCAAGAGGGAAGACATTGGTTCAGTCCATTATGGAAGCGAGTGTTTGAATTAATATTCCAGATATTTGAGCATCATCACAGAAAATGATTGGTGCATTTTTTAAAGAAGATAAGCTTGGGGCTGAGGCTGTAGCTCAGTGGTAAAGTGCTTGACTCACACCTGTGAGGCACTGGGTTCGATCCTCAGCACCACATAAAAATAAATAAAGATACTGTGTGTTCATCTACAACTAAATAAATATTTCAAAAAAAAGGAGATAAGCTTACAAACATATAAAAAGTTAAATTTATTTGTAGACAGAGTCAGAACTCTGGAAAATTAACAGATCAGCTTTTCAAGTAAAAATGAACCCCTGTTCAGAATGTCCAATGAGGATGGCATCAAATATTAAGCAAAGCAGACCTGCTGAGCACCAGCTTAAATTTGTTAAATCTATTATTTATTTGTCTGCTCTCAAATAGCCAATAATGATTATTTGCTAGAAAAATTTTTTTGAAATTGATAAGGGATAAATGAAAATGTATTTTTTTACAGATGATAAAGATGATAGTAGTAATATTGATATGTTTACAGGTAGACATGCTGAATTGATTAAAACTGAAATTAACAGTAAAGTTACATCAGTTGCTCTCTCATCTTTCAAAATATTATTTCTCATTTTGGGCCAGCTCAAATTCTCTCTTCCAAGTAATATTTTAATTATGCAAGTGATAGCAATATTAAAAATTAGAAATTATAATCAAATATGAAAAATTAATAACACTTAAAATCCCCCAAATAATAGTTATGTGATGAAAAATTGGTATGTGTCCTTTTGAATATTTTCTTAATATTTTTTATTGGAATTTTTTTCTTCCCAAAATGCAGTTCCAGGAAATAAATTGTGTTGTTAACTTTTTTTTTATCCTAACAATGTTCCGTGAATATCTTTATAGGTGAAAAATATACTTCTATATGACCCCCATTAATGGCAATATAACATCAAAATGTATAAATGTACCGTAAGTTATAGCCAACATTTAGTTTTGCAATTGTTCAATCTTATTTTTAAAAAATGACTTATAAATTACAGGAGTTTGAAAACTGTTACCCATATGCTTTGTGTATTCATTTAAATGTGTCTCTATGGTAAGGTTCTAGAAAAAGAATTCCTGGTCAAAACATATGAATGTTTTAAGAACTTTGATGAGCACAGTCAAGTTGCCCTCTGGAAAAATTGTCTAGACTCGTTCTTCCAACTACAGGTGCAAATGTATCATATTCTGGACTTATACTATCACTTAAACGTTTGTTAATTTTGATAGATGTTAATTTGCTAATTTGATAGATGAAAGATGGTATATTAAATTTTTAACTCACATTTATTTGACCACTGGAAAAACCTGTATGGGTTTATTAGCCCTTTGTATTTCTTCTTTATGAACTGCTCATCCTTGTTATTTATCCTTTTTCCATCTCCTGGTGTCTGTTTTCTGATTTGTAGTAATTTGAAAGGCCTCTTTGTATGTAGAGGATATTAACCACTGGTCTAGCAAACATGATACAGATATCTTGTCCCAGTTGATCACTTGCTGTTCAATCGTGTTTATGATATGTGTGTGATATTTTTATGGTATGTTTATGTTTGTATGTGTTGATGTCATGTTTGTGTGTGTTTGTGTGCTCCATTTGTTTGTTTTCTTAGCCATTCCAGAAATTTCTACACAGCTTTTTCCTTACAGCTTCTGCCTTTCAAATTAGGCTCCAAGTGTCTTCTTTCAGCAGGAACAAGCACTCAATTCAACTTCGTACACAGTGTGAGGGAAGAATTCAAATTCTTTTTCACCAAATGGTTATGCAATTGTCTAAGGTCTTATTTGTTTAAACTGTTCCTCCTTTTCACAGTGACTTGTATCACACACTAAGTGATCACACATCCTGCTGGTTGTGATATCTTTCTATTCTACTCTATCATTCTGTCTACTCCTCACTAACACTATGTCTAATTACCGCGGCTCCATATTCTGAAGTCCTTCCAGATGAAATTTTGGAACATTAAGTATAGTTCTAAACAAATGCTTCTTGGAATTTTTATTAGACTCACATTAAACTTAAAATTAATTTTGGAGGAAGGAATCAAGATCTTTTCAGTATTAGTTTTTTTAATCCAGAGATATAATCTGATGCTGAATTTATTCAAAACTTATTTTCTAGTTATCCTCATATAGGGCCTACATGCTTTTCATTAAGTTTATTCCTAGCTAAGATAAATGTTTCATTGGTATTGCAAATGTGAACCTTTCTTTCACTAGATTTTCTAAACAGTTGCTGCCATCTTCCTGGGTTCTCCTAGTGATTCTAACTTGCAGATTCTTTACAGGGGGTCAAGCAAATCCTTCACACATGATGGTAATGATAATTGCCTCCTCCTTTCTAAAATGAGTGACCTATTTCTTTTTGTCCACACGGAAATGGTTAGAATACACATGGTTAGAACAATGTATGTGGTCATGGTGAGTCTTTTCTTGTCTGTCAAAAGGGATGTCCCCAGAGCTTCCCTATAGGCCTATATTGAGTCACACAAGACTTCAGTGATCACTAATCAATAAGCTATGAACCCTCGCCCCAGACAAATGCACTTAAGGAACATTCTTTGGAAACAGAAGCCTAATTTCTAGGGATAGAGCCCTGCAGAAGTCATGAAGCTGAATGCTGGCTGTTGGTTTGAGATATATTCTAACATTGAGGAAACTCCTTCTTATTTCCGATATGTGACTCATTCCAAAGAATCAACAGTAGCTACTGAATCTTACCAAATGCTTTTCTATATCTATTGAGTCTCAGTTAATTTTACCTTTCAATAAGATGGATATTATTAATGATTTCCTAATATTGACCTCTCCTTATTTTTACCATAAAGTCAATTTCACTATCATGCATGACTTTTTATTTTAATATGTGATTTGGTTCCCTTTGGTCTTATTTAAGATTTTGTACATATATTCATTTCATAAATGAGATTTATATGTATGAGTGGGCTTTATCAGATTTTGGTAGTAAAGCAATTCTAGCTCTATAAAAAAACCAAGATTTTTTACTTTTAATTCTTTTTCTGCTGTGGAATAGTGTATGTATCATAGGAATTATTTTTTTAATATTTAAGAAATTGCCTCTTTAAATCCCCTGATTGTGGCTCTTTCTTGGGAGATAATTCTCTGATAATTTCCCTGTTTCTTTCATAGTTTTCTGTTCCTTCTTGAGACAGTCCTAGTATTTCTCTTTGCCTTCAAATTAACTCATTTCAATGAGATTTTCAATCTTATTAGTATGGAAATATCCCAAACCTGTAAATGCTCAAGTGCCTTATATAAAATGGCATAGGCTGGGCACAGCAGCACATGCCTGTAATCCCAGCAACTGGGGAGGCTGAAGCAGGAGGATTGCGAGTTCAAAGCCAGCCTCAGCAATTTAGCAAGGCGCTAAGCAACTCAATGAGACCCTGTCTCTAAATAAAATACAAAATAGGGCTGGGGATGTCGCTTGGTAGTCGAGTGCCCCTGAGTTTAATCCCTGGTACCAAAAAATAAATTAAAATAAATAAAATAAAATGGCATAGTATTTTCATTTAACCTACTCACATCTTTCAGCATAGTTACACCATCCTCTTATAATACCTAATACAATGTAAATGCTATGTAAGTAGTTATAACAACTACTTGTTCATTGTTTAGAGAATAACGACAGGAGGAAAAGTCTGTACATGTTCAGTAAAGACAAATTTTTCTCAAATATTTTTCATCCGAGATTGGTTGAGTCTGCAGATGTGAAATCCACAGACAAGAAGGGCCCTCCATAGAACTTAAAATTCTCCTGAACTGTTCTAATTCTCCATTATAATCACTATGTCCCTACTTCCATTACGGATTTTGGCTTGTTTTTCTCTACATCTCTTATTGAATCAGCTGGAGAGATGTTCATGTAACTGATTCATTTCAATTTAAGGATCAGTTCTCAGATTTTTCAGTTCTATCATTTTTTCTTAGTTTCTCATTTCTGCTTTTATATTTTCTTTGTGTTTTAATGTATTATCATTATTATCTCTGACTTAAAGAAGTCAATTATGACAATAAATCATAATTATTAAATAATAAATTTATAATAATTATTAAATTATAATAAATTATAATAATGTATTATTATTATATCCACTTCATTCTTTCTTTCATGATAATTAAAATATTTACTGCCTCAAGACTGCCTCTCCTTGCCACTATCTTGGCAGTGCCCTATTTGTATTGATAGATAATATTTTCATCTTAATTTTCTTGGCATTGTGTAATTACAGTTTTTTTTTTATAATTTGGTTTCAGAATTGGATGTTTAGTTTTTATTCTTTTATAATTAACCTAAGTTCTGAAGGCTGTAAATGTACTCTGAAAGCTGCTTTAGCTATAACGAGTAAGTTTTACTGTCTAGTATTTTATCATTCTTTCCTAGATATTCTGCACCTTTGGTTTGTATTTTCTCTTTCCCTCAAAAATTATTAATAGAAGGTTTGTATTTTTTAATTATCCATATAGAAGAGGCCGTGAGGACGTTTGATCTTGTTGCTAATTTCTAATTTTTACAGCATTGTAATCAGAAAATGGGTGTCTGTGATAGCATCATTTTTTTTTTCAATTTAACATTCTCTCTGTGGCCTGTTACATACTTATTATTTTGTAATTGTGCCACAGGTGTGGTCTTTATTTTAAGGCTTCCAAATTCAATTGGGTTAATAATTATGCCAGGGCTTTTGTATCCTCTCACATTTTTGTCCCCTTGATCTGACATATACTGATAGAGGTGGATTAAAATCTCTCTCTACTTTTCAATATGCTTCTATTGCTTCTTCCACCTCCTGTACTTTCTGTTTTGTAGCTGATGACGTTGTCTTGCTTCACACGTAGACATTCTCATTACTGTTCTATCTTGAACTTGTTCCCACTGAGCGCCATAAATTGCCAACTTTTGTCTTGTTCAATCTTAGGAACCTGAAAACTTTAACATCATGACTTCTGCTATCTTTTCATTTACATCTGCCTGGTACACATATTGCCAATTTTTTATTTTTCACTCTTTATAAATCTCTTTGTCTTAGAGTTAGATTTTGTTTTGAGGTCTGATTTAACAGAGATTTTTTTTTTGAGATCAAATTTAAATTTCATAATAAGCAGTTGATGTTACAGGTAGTGATATGTAGTCTGAGTTATACCTTTGTTTTTATATTGAGCTAGCCATGGAATTTTCTAGTTTCATAGGTTTTTTAGAAATCTCTAGCTGCACAATACGTGTGTGTGTGTGTCTTCTGGTATCTAGGATAACCTGAGTTTCCATTCTGGTATTATAAATGTATAAATATTAATAATAATTAGTCCTCTATGTCTTTAGAGACAGTGTTTGTGGGTTAAACTTTATATTCCTCCTTCTCCCTCTCTATCACCTAGTTTTAGGCAACATTTTCTTCTTAATGATTACCTTTTACTATTTGGTCATAATTTGCTTATAGTCCTATGTTGTGATCTGCAAATTTTTTAATCTCTCCACTCCATTCATTTTGTAATATAGCAATTAGTGTCCTTATTCTACGTCTCACCTTCTTTCCTCCTTCTCCACTGACTTTTTGTCAGTTTTATCATTTCTACATTTTCAGTCTATTCTGCATTTACCATATCATGTGGTATCTACATTGTCTTCTGAGCCTAAGCCTTCCATTTGTTTTCCTTTGGGTTCTAAGGTAAAATGGGATACGCACAGTCCTTCTGCTCTGGTCGCCTCGCTGGCTAAAGCTCATCTCTGAGAGTTCTGTCAAGCTGGGCTCGTAGGAATTATATTAACTCAGTTCCTGAAGACACACACCCAGCTGTCTGTAGTTTTGCCTGAGGGCAGCTTTGCTGAATGTAAAATCCTCAGGTCACCCTGCATTTCTTTGATGATCCTATATATGGTGCTTTACAGTAAGATTTTGAAGGTTGTAGAGAACTGAAATCATCTTGATTTATTTCTCCTCTACCCTATGGAATGAGAAAGAGCTATGACTACCCAAAGAACTCTGAAGTACAGTAATTACTCTAGTATATGTCTCAGAGTTGACCAAGCTGGGTCCATTTTTCCTAATACACAGTGGACCTTTACAAAATGTATATTCAACATTCCTTCATTCCAGTGACGTTGGATTAAATTATTATGTTTACTTGTTTGGCTTCACTGTTTTGGTTATCATCTTCAGAGGGGCCAATTATGCAAATGTTGGGCCTCTTTTCTTTGACTTCAATATCTGCCATTTTCTCTTTTTCCTTTTTCACATTTTTCCTTTTCCATCATTTGCTTGTTTTGGTCATTTTGGTCATTCTGTCCTCTACACCCCTGAGTGTGTTCCCCATGTGTCCATGCTGCCCTCTGCTCCTTCCAATTTCATGTTTTGTCTTCCTTTTTCCTGAGTCCTACCACTCACAGCTCCTCTCCACTCATCTCATCATCCCTTACTTTGCTTTCTAACAGCCCCATTTCTATAAAGCTCACAGAAAAATGTTCTATCACTTCTGCTCCTTGGCAAAACTTTTCAGTGGGTATATATCCTCTTTCATTGCTAAATTTGATTTCTATTTTCCCCTCCTTTCCCCCACCCAGAATTTTTAAATTAATGCTATGCCATTTATTTTATTATTATTCATCACTAAGTAGGTCGGATTTTTCTGGACCAGCTACTTCCTTTGTTCCTACCACAGAGGCAGACTGCTTCCTGCAACTATGGCTCATCTGGGTGATCCTCATGTAGCTCCACCATCTCTGCTTCTCAGAACCAAACCAGTCTAAGGAGGCTTCTGTCATCACTTTGATCCTGTCTCCAAAGCTCCAGTGTTGCAAACAGGGGATTAACTTTCATATTTCACAGTGCAACCTCAATTCCAAGAACTATATTTTAAAACTACTTATTATAAAAAATTTCCAAGCACACAGAAGTAAAAACAAATAGATAACAAACTCCCATGTACTCATCACCCATCTTAAATAATTATCAGCATTCTTCCATTTGGAAGGATATTTTCACTGGGATCTGCTACCCCTATGCGCTTTCATCCTCCTCGGTGCATCTTCTCTTCATTTACTGCTAAGTGGGTCTCTACCCAATCTCAGTTGTCCTTGGGCAGCCCTTACTTATATTTTGCAGTCTGCTACTTGTATTTGTTTCCAACTTTTCTGGTAAAAAAAAAATGGATTTTGTGGGTTTGAATGATTTCCAAGAGAAAAGGGAAAAAATGCTGATTTATGCAGTCATGTTCGTACTGGAAGTCCTAATAAAATACTTTTTAAAATTTCAAACTGGTTTAACTTTCTTTTTAAACTTTTGTTATTAATTTCTCATTTTATTTTAAGCTCTCTTGTATGATATCTGCTTTGGGGAACATATTACTAAACTAATATGTAATCAAACTTTGTAAGCATTCTCTGAGCATTAGAAAAAATGTATTCTCTATTTTTTATGACTTTTATTTTCTATTTTAAAGCTACAACTGTGACTTCATGTAAAGATGCAACATTAACTTGACATAACTTTAAAACATCTTACCCAGTTACTCAGATTTTTATTTTCTTATTTATTTTTTTACTGATCAAAAAGTAATATATATTAAAATCCCTCACTTCAATTTTAATTTCTGTGTTTTATCTGTCTGAAGTAATTGCTTATATATCCCTGTCCATTTTTGCTCAAATATTTCTAAGCATTGGGTGCCTTCTCATTGAAATGTATCTTTTTATTTCTATAAAACTCTTTTTTTCTTTGCTTTTTACTTTAGTTCTACCTGCTTCCCCTTTGTTCATTCTTACCTGAAATTGTATTTGTAGCCAAAACATTGGTTGCCAAAGCATTTTTTAATCATTCTAAGTTGTACATTTTAGACACATCTTATAAAGGGACAGTGTGATGGGGGCTGGGGTTGTGGCTCAGCGGTAGAACACTTGCCTAGCACACACAGGGCCCTGGGTTCGATCCTCAGTACCACATAAAAATAAATGAGTGGAATAACGGTATTGTGTCCAACTACAACTAAAAAAATAAATATTTAAAAAAAAAAACAGACAGTGTGATGAATTTCAACTTTTGATATAGTCTAAGAGTCCTTTTCACTTAATAGGAGAGTTTAATCCATTTTTGTTTATTAGGAAAACCAATCTGTATTGCTCTTTTTCTACTGTTTTTTTCTATAATTTGTTTTAAATGCTTTGTTATATCTTTTGTTTTCGTTTTGCTATTTAAGACTATGCATTGGTTTTTGCCCTATGCTAGTAAATTCCAAAATGAGTTTTTCTCCACTTGTTGTATACTCTGTTCTCTCCATTATGCTATAGGCTCTTTTTCAAAGACCCATGCTGGTGATGCTGGCTTTCTTCTATTTACTTATCCTTAAAGGACTTCCTTCTAAGTCTAGTTTTTCCCCCATAAATAGTTGGAATGCCTTTTTGCTTTGGACAGGCTATTTTCACTTGGATGCTGTTTGGAGATCTTCTCAGAGAGGTCAAGCAAGAGGGCTGGGTGCCAATTCAGCATCCGGCATCCTAGGGAGCAGCGAGGGGCCAGGGCCACGGGCCACCCTGGCAGCAGTCCTCATTCTTGCTTGGTTTGTCTCATTTTTTGGCAAGGCCACAGTACCACATGCCAGACCTACTGTGTTGAACCTTCTTCCTGGTACACAAATAGTCCTGTCCCTTTGCCCAACCTCACATACCCAGCTGTGAAGTCAATGAAGAGCTTACTGCTGGGGGAGCCACTGTTGCTGCCTGTCATCTAATCTCTGAGCTGCCAGGTCTCCAGGCACAATTCATCAGGCAGCCTCTAACACATCAGACTTGACATTTGCCACCTCGTGAAACCACCCTTCAGGGTCCCCACCAAAGACTCTCAGGCAGAAAAATCAGCTGAAAGACCAGGCCACCCAACTACCCTGGACCCTCACTTATTCCTTCCCCTTTAAGATCCTGGGGACCCGTCTCATGCATGTGACAGTCTTCACCCACCATTTGTTCTCTCCTGTCCATGCCTGTGGGTAATCGTGGGGCACAGAATCTTTCTCATTTACATTCAAAAGAAGTAAGTGAAAATATAGGGCACATAGTTATATTTTAATTTTAGATAAATAAAAAATACTTTCTAGTTAAGTATGTCCCACACAAGAACATAAATGGTTCTTAAAAATCATCCATCATTATCTGAAATTTAACCTGACATCCTGGGTTTTATCTGGTAACCCTATACAGGAAACTTGCAACTCCTTTTGGCAGTGATTTTTGAGTCACTTTTGTTCATCATTTTAAAAAGGAATCCACTTTTTAAAAGAGTGATCGCATTTTTAGAACTTCCTCAAAATACCAGAATTTGGCTGATTAGCCCTGGTTTTTATCCAGAGACAAGGTTTCACCATATTTTTATATTCAGAGGCCACAGGTACTTTCTCAGATTGATTCCACTTTTTATTTCAATACAAATTTTCTATTATAGGAAAGTTCGAACAACACTAGAAGAGATCAGATAGTACTACAAATCCCTAAGTACCCATCTCCAATGTTAACAATTAATGCTTTATAGGCTTACTCATTTTTAGCCTTTTGAAAATCTGTCAGAGGACCACCCATACCATGTATCTTCCTCCTGCATATTTTTGGAGTCTGAAGGGGCATTCTTAAGGCAAAACTCAAGCATCATTTTACCTGCAAATACTTCAAGTATCACAGGTACCAAAATACTTTCTTAATTATCCCAGCCCACATTGACTATAGGTGGATGAGCTTTCTCATTCCAATTAGTTCATCAAGAGTCCCAACCACACACACACACACACACACACACACACACACACACATTATCTTTCTGCTGTATCTCCCGCTGCCCATCCCAGGTGCCCAGTGACAGCAGGCCTGAAGAGAATCCCATCTTGGGAGCGAGACCTCACCTTTAGAGTGTCAAAATCCTTCTCCAAATAGGAGCCACACTTTTCGTTCTCCCCTATTGAAGCAAAGAATTTGCTCCACCAGTCGATGAACTCCTCTTCCTGAGTGGGGAGAAAGGAAGAGACCATGTAAGAAACAACTTGCCAAGCAAGGTCCTTCTTAATGGATCCCCACCAAGGCCTCTGGCTTGACCCAGATGCCAAGGCTCACCTGACAGGAGAGCTTAGGGGAGCAGGGAGCTGAAACCTTGCCTCTCCAGGGCACAGACTGGAGGAGAAGGTGTCTACCTCTGCCTGGGGTTGCGAGGCAGAGGCTCTGGCCCTCGTGCTGACCCCACTGCGTGTGTTTCTGTCAGGTTCTCGGGCCTTTCTGTAAGGTGGGTATAATTATCATGGCACCCTCTATATCCCAAGGACACACTAATGCTAAAATCAGAGGGTACCGAGGCTGCTCTGGGGGGAAATGTCAGTAATGTATTATTGATGAACAAAATGCACTAGACCTCTCCTGCCCTTCCCCTCCCCACATTGGAAACCCAAACTTAGATTTCCTAGAGGTCAAATCAAGGCACAATCCCTAAAAATCAATACATACTAAGTGACCTTTATTCAAAAGACGCTGCTAAACAGGGGAATTGGGTGAGCATAGAGGAGGCTGTAATGTCTCTCTCTCAGCCCTCTCCTTCCTCCAGTCACTCACATTTGCAGGAAGAGGAGGGCCTGTTGTCTGTGTGGCAAACATTGACCTTCCCACCTTTTATCTCCTCCAGCTCTTGAGTGGGGAACAGTCCTCCAGCCATGTCCTGTCTAAGGAATGTGCCCTGTCTCCCAGGAAGTCAGCAAGTTCCCTGAAGGAGGGATGGTCACAAGTAGGCAGGCCTCAGAAACCCACGTGGGGCTGGGCACTCAGTTTATGCCTGTCCACACCCCGGCAGCTCATCCAGTACAATGAGAAAGGCCATGTGCAAGGTGTCCAAAGAGTCCATTCTGAGACTCCTACGAGAGGACGGTGAGGAGATCCCAGAGGAGCCTGCACTAGGTCATAAAATAACCTGAATCGCTACCATCAAACTTCCGAAAATACTAGGGGCCCTTTTGGGCCAACACCAAGTCCTTTAAGTTCCTGCTTATGAAGGGATGAGCTCAAGCAGAAGCCAGGCCAGGGCCACATGAACAGGCATTCTGGGGAGAGGGTGACAGCAGGGGTTTAGGGTCCTAACATTCTTGGTCCCCAGACAGAGCAAAGAATGAGTGCCAGAGAGAAGCTGTTGGTACTGGACCCACTTACCAGGAAGATCTTCTGCTGCCAGGAGAGATAAACCAAGATTCAGATGGGTTACACACAAGGGGGCAGAGCTCCTGACTTTTAACCACTCCACAAAAAGCCAAAGTAATAGCAAGGCAGTCCCTAGCCCTGATGTTTAAGGTTCAAGTTAAAGAAAAAGATGCTACAGATAAACACACATATATGAACACATTATGTCAAACTCACAATGACCAGCACACAGGAGAAAATATTGACACAGTCACATCCAAGGGAGATGTGTATGCCAGATCGCATGTCACCCTCACAGAAACACACAAAGACACACAAATATGTACAAATAGGTACACGTAGGTAAAAATAGTTAAAATGGAATTCAGTTTAGCTGCTCAGTTCCTTTCTTTCCCAGCCCAGATACTTTAACATTTGCATTTATAAGTCAGACAAAGACAGACAACCAACTAGTATGCTTTTGTACAAAGAAAAGACAGGAACACAAGAGTTGTGGGAAAGGATTTATGTCTCTCAGTCTTGAAAATCCAAGTAAACTTAAAAAAGAATAGGAGACAGAGAGTCTGGATAATACCATTAATGGTAACAAGCAAACAAACATGTAAACCCAAAACAGAAAATATACCTTCTTTTCCAGCACCCTTGAAGCACTTAGAAAAAAAATCAAAAACCACAAAGCAAATCTCAATAAAGCCTCAGAAATAAAACCCAAGACAGTCACATTCTCTAACCATTCTGCAATAAAACTTTCATTGTAGAGGTCTTTCACCATTTTTGTTTAGTTTATTCCCTTGTATTTTTTTGAAGCTATTGTAAATAGGGTGATTTTTCCTAGTTTCTCTTTCAGCAGATTTGTCACTGATGTACAGAAATGCCTTTGATTTATGGGTGTTGATTTTATATCCAGCTACTTTGCTGAATTCATTTATTAGTTCTAGATGATTTCTGGTGGAATGTTTTGGGTCTAGTAGTTACAGAATCATATTGTCTGCAAGTAGTGATAATTTGAATTCTTCTTTTCCTATGTATCCCTTTAATTTCTTTCTTAATAAGACTTCTATAGCAAAAGAATTAAAACCAAGAATCAATAAATGGGATGGATTCAAACTAAAAAGCTTCATCTCAGCAAAAGAAACAATCAGTGAGGTGAATAGAGAGCCTACAGAAAGGGAGCAAATATTTACCACATGTACATCAGATAGAGCATTAATCTCTAGGATATATAAAGCACTCAAAAACCTTAACATACACACACAAAAAAAAACAAATAACCCAATCAATAAATGGGCCAAGGAACTGAACAGACACTTCTCAGAAGAGAATATATAATCAATTAACAAACATATGAAAAATGTTCAACATCTCTAGCAATTAGAGAAATGGAAATCAAAACCACTCTAAGATTTCATCTCACTCCAGTCAGAATGGCAGTTATCAAGAATACAAACAACAATAAGTGTTGTCGAGGATGTGGGGGAAAAGGCACAATACACTGCTGGTAGAACTACAAATTGGTGAAGCCAATATGGAAACCAGTATGGAGATTCCTTGGAAAACTTGGAATGGAACCACCATTTGACCCAGCTATCCCACTTCTCAGTCTATATCCGAAGGACTTAAAAACAGCATACTATAGGAACACAGCCACATTAATGTTTATAGCAGCATAATTCACAATAGCTAAACTGTGGAAGCAACCTAGATGCCCTTCAGTAGATGAATGGATAAAGAAAATGTGGTATATATACCCAGTGGAATACTACTCAGCATTAAAAGAGAATAAAATCATGGCATTTGAAGGTAAATGGATGGAGTTGGAGAATATAATGCTAAGTGAAATTAGCCAATCCCCCCCAAAAAAATGCCAAATATTTTCTCTGATATAAGGATATTGATTCATGATGGGGTTTTTGAGGGGAGCATTGAAGGATTAGACAAACATTAGATAGGGCAAAGAAGAGGGAGGGGAAGGGGGAACATGGGTGTAGGAAAGATGGTGGAATGAAATGGACATCATTACCCTAAATACATGTATGAAGATAGGAATGGTGTAACTCTACATTGTGTCCAACCAGAAATATGAAAAATCATGCTCTATATGTGTAATATGAATTATAATACATTCTACTGTCATATACAACAAATTAGAATAAATTTTAAAAAGTATTAGCTTTATTAGCATGATGAACATTTTAAAGCAAAAGCCAACATTGTGTTTGAGAGTACCAAGTTTTCTCCCTCCTGAGCATTTATACCTACAGCTACCTCTGTCCACAATTGATTGCATAAGATGGAGACCTAAATCAAGAATAAAGCAAAGTAGTTAGGATCCAGGACTCAGGAACAAGATTTCCAGGGTTCAAATCCTGCACTCCCAGCTGTTGACCTTGGGCAACAATATAACCTCTCTGCGCCTCAATTATCTAATCTGTAAAATGGCAAAATAACATCAACTTGAGTTATTATGAGGAATAAATCAGTCAACATGTATAAAGTGCTTGAAATGGTGCATAGCACATAAATGCAATGCTATTACTGTTAATAGTATTGTTTCATGGACCAGGTGGGCTTCTTGGCCAAGGGCTATCTCCCACAAACTGCTGGCAGAGCACAGCTGGCCTCAATCTTTCAGGAAGGCAAATGGGGAGCAAGTTGCTATAGCCTTAAAAATGTGCAATCAGGTCCTGGAGATGTAGCTGAGGAGAGAGCATATTTAGCATTCATAAGGCCCTAGGTTCAATACCCAGCACTATCCTCAGAAAAAGTTTTTTAGTGTATATGCTCTGACCCAGCAATTCTATTCCAACCCATCCAAAGAAATTAACCATGCATATTCAGAAAGATTTAACTTCATTAAAAAGAGCAAAAGTTGGAAACAACCTAAGTGTCCAACAACAAGGAACTATTTAGGCAAACTGTTCACCCACATTATTAAAGATTATGCAACGTAAGAAATGATTTTATAGAAATATTGAACTGGAGAGATATTCACAACTGATGAGACTTATAAAATGCATAATGGAATCCCAAATGTTCATAGTACTTACCTCTGAATGGTAAGATAATGTTTCATTTATTCCTTCTTTGTGTGTATCACTCAAAAATTTCTGAGTTTTCATTGCATACAAGAATGTCTTTCAAAACTTTAAAACCTAAAAATTTTTTAAATAAAGCATAACAGCAATATGTTTCAAAGGACACCACCACAGTTAAAAAGACAATTCACAGGTTGGGAGAAAAATATTAGCAAATCGTTTATCTTATAAGAAATTTGTATCCAAAATATGTAAAGAACTCACACAATAAGAAAAAAGACAATTAATCCAATTTAAAGATGGGCAACGGATTTATCTTCCAAGGAAGATATCCAAATGGCCAACAAGCCCATGAAGAGATGCTCAACAGCATTGGCCATCAGAGAAATGCAATTCAAAACCACAATGAGAAAATATCTCACACCTGTCAGAATGGCCATACTCCATAAATCATATAATAAAGAGTGTTGCTGAAGATATGGAGAAACTGGAAGTTTCGAACGCTGTGGTGGGAAAGTCACATGGTGCGGACACTTTGGCAGACAGTCTGGCCACCACTCAGAGTGTTAAATACAAAGATCCAAATGACCCAACAATTCTGCTCTTGGCATAGATCCTAGAGAAATGAAGATGTCTGATCCACACAAAATCTTGTACTTGGATGTTCATAGCAGCATCACTCATGAGAGCCCAAAAGTGAAAACAACCCTAAAGTCCATCAGCTGAAGAAAGGATAAAGAAAACAGGATGCCCTCATACGATGGCATATTATTTGGTAATCAAAATGCATAAAAAACAGTTAACATGCTACGGCACAGATCAACCCTGAAAACATGCTGAGCAATAAAAGTCTATCACAAGAAAAAAACAAAACTATGATTCCATTTATATGAAATGAGACAAAAATAATAAGTGAGGGGTTGCCAGAGCCCAGGAATGGCTGAGAGGAGATGGCAGCAACTGCTCTCCAGGATAAAGCTTCTTTTCTGATCACAGTGGGGCCACCCACTCAGTGAGTCTGCCCCCATCTCCTTCCTCCATCCCATAGAGGGGACCCCTCTTCTAGCCAACCGCCCTCACCTTCAATGCACATGGTGCCTGCAGAGGAGACATGGTGGACACATGACCTAATTTCCGCTTGTTGCCCCTCCAGTCCTTGGCTCCCTGTCTTGTGCTTCCTGCTTTTGAACTCTCTTGCCCTTCTCTGGAGCCATCTTATCTCTGACCCAAACAGCCTGGGTTTCAATCCAGCTCTTCCTGTCTCGAACATCAAACATGACCAGAGGAAAACATCAAACCACCTGCCCAGTCTCGTTCCCCACTCACGTCAGGCTCCACTGCACCCAGGGCCATCTGTCCTCCCTGACTCCTTTCCTAGCCCTTTTCTCTCCTCATCTCCTGACACCCCCACTCCTCCACACTTCTCTTTCTCCTTGGACCGCTACGCTCCTCCCTAGCCTTGCTCTTGTCATGGACCCTGATCCCTCTTGCTCTCTTTCCTCAAGACCCCACAGCACTTGTGCCCTCGCCACCTCTCCCCCTGTGCCTGTCAGCTGACCCAAGGCCAGCCTCTACTTGCGCCCAGGTCTCATCCCCTATGGCCCATTCAGGGACCTCACTCCATGATCCTCTCCATCCTCTCCTACATCATCACACTCACCTCTACCAAATCCTCCCCATCGGCAATTAGACACTGGCCGCAGTCACCCAGCTTTTAATTATTTCCGTTTGTCAACTCAGAATAAAGCTAAAGCCCTCACAACCCAGAAAGCCACTTGTGATAGGAGCCTCTCCTCTCTCACCTCACACCCTTCTGATTTCTTGCTCACTCACCCCACTCCAGCCACACTGGCCCTTCAGGTCCTCAACTCTTCACACCCTCATGCCCTTCCCTTGCAGGAGCTCCCTCCCTGCCAATGCCATCTCAGTCCTTCCCTCCTAGTGACCATATTTTACATGACAGCAGCCCTCTCCACCTTCCTACTCACCTTTCCTTGACCTTTCTCCATAGTGCTTAACCCCACCTGACACCCCATATATGTCACTTGTGTCTCCTTACCATAGGCAGAGCCCTCTATCTTGGTGACACCCATATCCCCAATACTTAGAACCCTCCCTGATACACGTTTGTACTCAGTAAATTTTTGATGGACATATGGATGCCTAAATAGCAGCAGGGGGCATCTGTGGTCTCCTGGATGCAGGTGCTGAACCATGGCTTTTGAGTTTCCAAAGGCAGATAATGTACCATTAAAATGGCAGGTTTGTAGAAAGCTTTGTTGAGCCAGCTTTCCCCCCATCAGATGCAAGTGCAGAGAGGGACAGGAAGCAAGAACTAGAGACTTGTGAAGTCTCCTGATAAGGCCTATCCTCACTCCCATTGGCTCCTCCTTCACTCTGGGGATCTGGTAGCATCCAGAAGTTACCAGAGGAATGGGGGCATGAGGCACTTGACAGAAGATGGTTTCATGGATGTCATGGGAGAGAGCCCAGCGAATCCTTGACTTTTCCCATAGATCCCAGAGAATCATGGGAGAGCTAGCTGCTAAATAGCGCCACGCTCCCTGGGTGGACTTGCAAGTTAGTTAAAGGGGGAGGGAGCAGGAGGCCTTACAGGATGGTGGGGCAGAGATGAGAAGACGCTGTCAGCAGATGGAATATAATCCATGTGCCCTGAAATCAGCAGGCCCCTAGATGCCAGGGTGGACACAAGCCAGGAATAGGACTAACTCTCTGCAGAGGTAATGACATTATGGAAGCCCAAACCAGCATTTAGCCGCCTCCCAGGGATGTAGAGGGGGGAAGAAAACCCAAACTAAAAGAAGTTTAAACCTAAAATCTTGATGATTACCATCAGAAAAAAAAAAAAAAATATATATATATATATATATATATATATATATATATATATATATATATGAACTCAAAGGAGAGAATAAGTTGACTTACAGAAAAGTAAAATTATATTTCTAACACTCTCAAAGGTGACTTGAAAATATCGTCCCTGCCATTATACTAATCTGGCTTCTGCTGGAGTTATTCGAAGCCCATTTCTTCCTTCTCTTCCCAGGAACTTCAAGAGTACCTTCGCACACCCATAAGAACGAGACCCACAAAAAAGCAGAGTAGCTTTTCCCCCTACCCCAGGTATGCCAAGGCCAACTAACCCTCTGACACTGATGGATTCCCATCTTCCAAAGTGCCAAAAGGGATGCAGCTCTATGTTCTCTAATTCCAAGTGTGCTCTTGACCTCATTTTGCAACAGCTAAGCATCTGGCCTTGGAGCATGGCAAGGAGACCAAAGAAATGCAAGAGGCTTGATTTCTGAAGTGTCAGCTAAGGTTCTAACAAGAAATCTGGCTGTTAAAACTTTATTCTCCCATGCTCCAGGTTCAAGGTCCCTCATTGTTCAGTCAGCCAACCAAGCAAGTGTGATCAAGGCACGGACTGAGAGCCTCTCCGATTTCAGCTAATAGCCAACGTTCAGTTCCCGAGCAACCAAAGCCACGTAACAAAGACATGTTTCCCCAGGCTCAATCCAGACTAATGGGCACCCTAATCCCTCCAAAGACCCAAATCAGCATGGTACATTCCAAACATTTAATCTCTCATTATCAGCCAGTGGGTCTAACACATTTAACACGAATGTGGATAGCAAAATTGGCAATAATAATTCTATCCCCTCCTTTTTGTGAAGTTAGAAAGTGGGGTGGGGTTGGAGGACAAAAATAAAACTTTTAATTTCTCCCCTGGATGACTGCTTGAATCAAAGAGAAAAGTTTCTGGTAACAATCATTTTTTTTTTGTGGGGGGGATCCCGGGGATTGATCTCAGGGGCACTCAACTATTCAGCCACAACCCCAGCCCTATTTTGTATTTTATTTAGAGACAGGGTCTCGCTGAGTTACTGAGCGCATTGCCTTTGCTGAGATTGGCTTTGAACTCACGATCCTCCTGCCTCAGCCTCTAACACTGCTAGGATTAGAGGCATGAGCCACCACACTTGGTGACATTTATCTTTCAGCAAGGTTATAATGTTAAATCTTAGGTCACCATGGAGAATGCTGGATGCACTCACTTCTAAATAAAGGAGTCCTTTTTTGTATGATTTTAAGAAGGCTTTCTTTGCCTGTATCAACCCAGAGGTACACATCCTAGACTGTGTTGAACATAATTTCTCTTAGAGAATCATTAGCATCAAGATAATTATAACAATCCAACACTGGGATTATTATGAGACTCTGAGTTAATGTCTTTGAAGATGTTCTCTGACCTATGAAGTTTACCATGATAAACTCTTTTTTTTTCTGTCTTTTTTTTTTTTTTGGAACTGGGGGTCAAACCCAGGGCTTTGTAAATGTGAGGCAGACGCTTTGCCGCTGAGCTACATCCCAGCCCATAAACTCTCTTGATATGGCCAACATCATCCGCTTCATGCCCAACACTGCTACCCCCTGACTCACCATCTGCATAACTGGAAAAATCCAATGATGATTCCTCTAATTCTTCAATTAATTGTTCTGAGGTTTAAGGAACTGAGACTACCAACTCATGACACACAAATACAGACACATACATAATACTCAAGTACTCACGTCTACAGCAGACCAGACAAATACCCTGACTTCAAACTGACCCTGCCCCACGCATACTAAATCACTTAACCCCCCCCCAAAAAAAACCACACAGACAAATGCCCACTTCCAGCTACCATGTTGATTCAGCAGAACTCTCCACACTCACAGCAAAAAAGAAAAAAAAATCACTTAATTATTTCCACAAGTGGAACACTGGGCTCTCAGACTCTTGTTGACACTCCCTGTAGTCGGGCCTCCTCGTCTGTCCAGGAGATCATTCCTCTGTGTACCCTGACTTCAAGCTGGATCAGCAGCAGGGCCTAGAGGGGAGGCCTTGAACCAAAGTGCTGAATTGCTCTCAAAGGCCCGTGAATAAGCCTGAGATCCAGCAAAGTCAAGCAGATGGTAAGGGGACCTCATCATTTGACTTCCGGTCTGTTCCAGATGGGGGCTCACATGGGCAGGAGGCCTGAGGGACCCAGCTTGCTGGCCCTTTCCCAACTCAAGAGCCTAAGTTGAATACTTGAGCCCATGGACTTGGTCTTCCAAGGGCAGCCTGATCCCATATACCCACGGAGAACTCCTAAAGGAATGGAATCCAATAGGTTGAATGGAATCCGTTCAATAGGTTGAATGAAAGAAGATTTCATCAGAGTATCCAAATCTATGAAGAAACCAATGACACATCACTAATTCAGAATCTGTGCAGATTCCAGGAGGGCTGGGTGGGCAAGAGCTCACCTAAGCCCGCCGCTGAGGGAGCCAGTTTTACTTAAAAAGTTCCAGCAAGCTACTTGAGAGAAAAACTGTTTTTGAAGGCCTTCCCAGGACAGAAGTATTTCTCAAACTACAGACACTAATATTAGCTATCTTAAATTCAATTTTAAAAGGATTTGGGGGGAGCCTACTATGGGCCAAAGTCAACCTACTGTTGGAGTCACTCTGTGCATTTTCATACACAAAATCACATGACTTTTCAAATAATTTTTTGAACTGGTGCTAACTCAGTCTGATTTCCCCAGGCCACGGTTCATGCAGAGAGGTGTGAAGGACACCCGAATGAGTTAAGGAACCTCACCAAGCACCCTGAGAGGAGCCCTATGCTCAGGAGTGAGCTCTGGCAGGTTCCAAGCACAACTAAGACTCAGGTGAGGTGGGGGATGGTGTGCAGGACCAAGAGAGAGAGGGAGGCAATAAGTTAAACCTTGGAGAAAGCTCTCTATCTGTAGATATCCAAGGACAGCCAGGAATGCCCCTATAAGAAGAGTCGAGTCTTTTTTCTCTGTATGGATCAGCAGGTCCTTTGGACCCAAGGGAAAGACCTCTTGGGGAGGAGGATGGTGGCGGGTGAAGGTGGAGGCTAGGAGAGCTGGCTGGGAGAAAGGGGCCTCCTCCTCCTCCCCGATGGGGCCTGGAGTTTGCCAGACAAGTTTCACCCCGGGCTGTCCCCCCTGCAGTGTGCATCGAGGGAGGAGGGGTGCACCCCCGAGGAGACCACAGGAATGCCAAGCAGGGGAAAGGCGCCCCGAGCCAAGGGCTCCGGCAACAAGGATCCAATATCGGCGGGTGACTCCAGCCCCCGTAACAGGAGAGACCGTAAAGTATGTGCTCTGCTTCCCAACCAGCAAACACAGCAAATAACCAATTACTCCAAATAGCTAACAGATTTCGGCTCTGATTTCCCTCTCTTCATTGCCTGCCACCCCCCACCCCCCCAATGCCTTCACTTGTCATTTGATGGGCGATTTGTATTTGCTCTGAGAAAATAAGAGAATGAGTCACAAGGAAGGTCCAGATTACACCATGGGCATCGAACCCCCTCAACATTAATGGGAGCAGAGAAGCCAGTCTTTGTAGCAGCAGCTGAACCCAGATCTTTTTAAAGAAATACACTTGTGTTACCTTCCAACACAGTGATTTTGGCTACACCAACATTGCCACGTAATGTCTTCAGGAAACCTGCTTTCAGAAGAAACTGAGTATCTTCTTAATTATTTCAACTGATAGGTACTAAAGGAGAGGTAAAACCGTGAACGCTATTAAAGTTAAAACGCTCCCACTCCGACTCCCAAGTTCAGAGGTGAAACCGTGAAGCGCAGAGAGGAGCTGTCTCATATGCCTTCTGGAAATGCTTCTGACTGGGGAGCCACGCCCTGTAATTGATTCCTTTGCTCAGAAAAACCTTTGCTTCAAAGTCTTGGGATAAATTGTTGTCAGTACTCATGAGCCGCAATGAAGCATCCCTTGAAATTTGGAATTAAGTGAAACAGGGCCGCCCTTGGAGAATCAGACCATGAAATAAATGCATGGGGATCTGAACAAGGAGAGGCAGAAATCACCTCAACAGAGAAGAATGCCTCCTTTGCTAAGCCTTAACTCTCTGTGGGAAGGTGTGAGTACATCTAGGGAAAGAATATGTCAATGAAAAAGCAATCAGTCCACCCTGAGAGAAGCAAGTGTTGCAATTTTTTTTTTTTTTTTTTTTTTTTTTTTGGTACCAGAGGTGGAACTCAGGGACATTTGACCATTGAGACACTTCCCCAGCCCTAATTTTGTATTTTATTTAGTGACAGGGTCTCATTGAGTTGCATAGCACCCTGCTTTTTACTGAGGCTGACTTTGAACTCACGACCTCCCAAGCCACTGGGATTACCGCGCCTAACCCAGGGTTGAATTTTGATAGTTGTCCACACCTGCACCATCAGGGGAGAGAGCACCAAGGCTGAAGCCATCCCTGCCTGAGGAGATGGACGAATGAGACCATCTTGGTCAGCTGCCACTGAATTTCAGATCACACCAGTGGCTCTCCTCATTCTGATTGATTGTTCATCCATCTCTAATCACAATGTGCTTCCCCGGTGGCTGAGCTTGCAGATGAAGAGCTGGCCCAGTGTTCAAGGTGGCTTACCCCAGGCAGGCGTGTCTCACCATAAACTCATAAACTGTCATCCTTAGTTTAGAAGCTTGAAGAATAGGCATCCAACCCAGAGAAAAATGACCCGTCAGAAGTCTGAATCCACAAGGTTTAGGATGCATTCAGCCAAGGCTACAGAAAATGCCCTGAAGTACAGCCCTGCCTTCAGGAAGAGGGTCGACTCTCCTTTACTTAACAAACTCCTGCAGAGAACTTAATAACAAGGACCATGGCGTGGCGCTGACCTGGTCAGCAAACACCCAACTGCCACCACAAACAGGAAACAAACTCTTCTGTCCAGAAGAAAAGCCTCTGACCCAGGATCCCTTCTTACATCTCCCATCCCATTAGATTTCCAACTGGCAAAGTCAAATCCTAGCAAATCTAAACGGTTTCCTTCTTCCCTCTAAGTTTGATATTAGGGGAGGCCACACATTGATGGACATAATCCACCTGAGCTCCTAGCACTTACCAAGCAAAAACTTTCTTCTGTAGGCAGAAGTGAAAGACAGGAGAAGGCACTCTGGTTTATAAGAAGGAGAGCCATCAGAAGGTGGAGACAAGTGTCTCCCTGAGCTCAAGAGCGAAGTCGAAAGCGGAAGAAAAAAAAAAACTGCTCTGTATGTTCCTGGGAAGTCTCAAGAAGATACCACAAACTAGAAATCAAAGTACTCAGTCCTGAAGCAGATACAACCTGCTTGATTAAAAACACAAACTTATCAAATTTAAAATTAAAATCCAGACTTTGATTTCCAGCAAAATGTCAAACTAGACAACCAGAGAAATCCTCCAAGCAAGAACATGTGAATTAACAGATATCTTTAAAATCTATTTTAAATGCATGACTGGGCTGATGGGGATGTAAAGAAAATCCTTAAGGGCAAATGAGAAAGGAAAAATCCAGAGAAATATGGAACCAAACGCATACTGACAAGGGGACCCGAAAAGCCACAAGCTGAACATTTAGTTTTAAGTGAATCTGGGTTTGTAGTGTCTCCAGGCATCTGGGAAAAGTAAACACATATCCTCTCTGGAAGAATGTGACTTTCATCCAGGCCTCAAAAATATTCTCAGATAAAGTTCCAAGGAACATGAGTTCACAATCAAAAATAGTGAAACACGTAAGGAACAAGACACCATGAGCAAGAGAACTAGAACCAACCAACTGCAGAACCAGAGCTGTTGGAACAACTAAAATCAGAATGGTCAGAAATAACACTTTACTAAGAAGACTGTTTAACCCATTACATCCCATCGTCCCATATGCGGGACACCTATGAAAACTCAAATTGAGTCATAAATATACATTGATGGCAACTTTGAAATAAATATTTATGTTTTTCGAATACTAGTCTTGAGAAAAGTAATAGATGAGTGAGAAGTTATAGTATTCATTAATATTATCATCAATTATTATCATCAATAATATTATCATCAATGTCAATAATAATTATAAATTATATCATAAGCCAGAGTCTATGATTTCCATCCTATTTTGATGCACCTGTGTCAATTTCATTGAAACAGGCACAGAATCGAAAATTTGGTATTTAACGGATTAAAGAAATAAAATACATTAGAAATATAGAAAAGGGCTAAGCAACTCAGTAAGACCCTGTCTCTAATAAAAAAAAAAAAAAAAAACAGGGCTAGGGATGTGGCTCAGTGGTCAAGTACCCCTGAGTTCAATCCCTGGTACCAAAAAAAAAAGAAGAAGAAAGAAAAGAAATATAACAAAGGGACAAGAGATCTTCAAAGACAAGCAAGCAGCCAGGCAAGAGATGCATATCTGTAATTCTGGCTACTTAGGAGGCTGAGGCAGGAGGATCACAAGCTGGAGCTGGGCAACTTCATAAGAGCCTCTCTCAAACAATATTTTTTAAGAAGGGAGTTGGGGGTATAGCTCAATGGTAGATCGCTTGCCCAGCATGCAGGAAATCCTGGGTTCACTCCTCAGCACTGCAAAAACAAACAAACAAGCAGATTGGAGAAAGAACTTTTAGAAGTAAAAATATAATACTTAGGACTAAAAACTCAACAAATGGGGTTAGGTAGCAGATAAGAAACCGCTAGAGCTAGTGAATGGGAAGAGAAATCTTCAGAAATTAGCCAAAATGCAATGCAAGGGAACAAATACAGTTGTTCCTCAACATCCACAGGACTCCGGTGAAGAGACCCGGATCTGAAGGTACTCACCAAGGCCTTTGTATAAAATGGTGCAGCTTGGTACCAAGCACCAAGCACTCGATCACCAAATACATCTTCCTGCATATCCTAAATCATCTCCAGGTTACTTATGATGTCTAAAACAATGTAAATTCTATGTAAATAGTTGCCATAGTGTATTGTTCAGGGAACAATGAGAAGGGGAAATGTATGTACGTGTTCAGAACAGATCCAATTTTTAAAAATCTTTGTGATCCATGGTGGTTTCCATCTGTGGATACAGAACCCACAGATCCCAGAGGGCCAACTGTAATGTAAAAGAAAGTTTAATTGACATAGAGACTAGAGAAGGTCCACTAGAGAAGGAGACTAGAGAAGTCCAAGTTGAGAAGGAAATGATGCAGAGACTGGGGAATATGTAAGATTTGAAGAGATAGCAGTTGAGAACTATCCAGAATTAACGGGGAGGGGGAAAAGCCCTAAGATTTGAGAAGCCAACAGCACAATGGGAGTCAGAAGACAGTGCTGACAGAAAATAATTGTCAGTGAGTCTAGTGTTTCCAACATAAGCATGAACTAAAAATATTTTCAGACAACTAGAAAGTGAGAATGTTTATAATAAACTGACCCCAATTATGGGAATTTCAATCAGTTCTACTTCAGGGAATAGAAAAATGATCCCAAGAGAAAGAAGCTTGACATTCAAAAAGAAATAGAAGGTGTGAGTTTGGATAAAGGGAAAATTCACTGCTTTAAAAAAAAAAAAGAATGCTCTTAAATGCAGTTTACAAAGATAGAACTAAAGTATTAAACAAAAGTTTGGAAACTGGTAGGTGATCAGAGTTAAAGCATTGTAAGTTCCCTGTAATGTTCTGGAAGAGGCTGTACATGCCAATTGAACTTCGACTTGATAAGTTAAATATGCATATTAAGATTTCTCTATTAGTTGCTAAAGAAATAGAAACAATGTACAGCTTTGAAATAAAACATGAGGGAAAAAAGATCAGGACATGCTAAGGGAGACACAAAATAAGATGGTGAAATAAATGCAAATATATCAGTAAATATCAGAATAATGCAAAAACAAACAAACAAACAAAAAACAGAGTCCGTCTATTTGCTATTCACAGAAGAGGCATCTAAAACAAAAAAGTCACAGAAAAGTCGAATGTAAAAAGATAGACAAAGATATGCCAGAGAAATGCTACCAAATAAAAATGGTATAGTTTTACTAACATGAACAAAAAAGACCGTAAGAAAAACTTATTTTAAAAGGTAGAAGATTTTTAAAGGCAAAGGGACATGTTAAAAGATTCAAATCTCCAGGAAGATGTAAGAATTATCAACTTGTTTGTATCTAATAACGCAGCATCAAACACATAAAGAAAATACAGACAGCATTATAAGAAGAAACTAAGAAATGTCACTTTGAGATAGGGTCTTAATATACCTCTTTCAGAAACTGATAAACCACACATGCATGAAAATTAGAAGAAATGTAGATTGGAATAACACAATGAACAAATCGGTTCTAAATGGACATATCATATGTAAAACACATTTGGAGAATACATGTTCTTTTCAAGCACTTACAGGAGGGTTTCGAAAACTAACCTTTTCCTAGGCCATAAAGAATGTGTCAAGTCATTTCTAAGTATCATTACACACATGCTACGTTCTCTGGAACACAATACAGTTAAGCTAAAAAATCAATAACAAAAAAGGTAAAGTATAAGTTAATAACTTCCAAAATACATTTTTATACTGGTGTCAAAGAGGAATAACAGAAATCATAAAATATTCAGAATGGAAAATAACAAATATACTACTTGTCAATTCCTGTGAGAAGCATAAAGCAGAGCTTAGAGAGAATTGTACAGTCTTTAGGGTTTACAAAAAGGTTAAAAATATAATACCCCCCCCAATAGAGGAAGGAAATAATAAAGAAATGAATAAACCAAAAAACACAGAAACAATACAAAAGGTCAGCTAAAACCTGATTCTTTGAAAAGGCTGAAAAAAAATCCAACAAATTATGGCACAAATAATAAAATATAATCTTAGGAATGAAAGGAGACATTACTAGACATGACTAGAAGAAGAATTTTTTTAGAAAAATTAAGAAGGTGTTATGAAAAATGTTATGCCATATTTTTAGGAGGAAATGGATAAATTCTTATAAAATATAAATCACTGTAAGTGACTCTCCTAGAAACAGAAAATCTCAAAGGTCCTATAAACATTTTTTAAAATTGTAGCAGTAGTTTAAAATATCCCCAAGAAGAATGCTAAGTCTGGACAGTTTTACAAGTGAATCTGCCAAACACTTAGACCCAGATAGTGCCAATCTTATGTCATTCTTTTAGAGACTAGAAAAAGAACATTTACACCCAGGTCCCTTTATAAAATTGCTATTACGTGGACACCAAAGGCTAAAAAGATTAGTATGAAAAAGAGAAACTTCAAGCCATATCGTTCATAAAAAGTAGATGCAAAAAAAAAAAAATCCTAAATATTTGCAAACTGAACACAACAATGCAGAAAAAAAGATAATATATCATGACCAGGCTAGTTTGTTTCAGAAATGTTTAGTTGCTTCAGCACTAAAAAGGAAAAGAAAAGAAGCCCATCAATGTAATTCACCACATTAACTGATTGAAGGACAAAAATCATACGATCACCTCAACAGATACACAAAAAAATATTCAATAAACTTAACAACATTCATGATAAAAACTTAGCTAACTAGTGATAGTTCTCCTCAGAAATTTCATACTCAATGGTGAAACATAAAAACATTCTTTTTAAAATGAATACCCAGTTACATAAAACATCCAGCTGAATGTCCTAGCCAGTTCAATAAGGCAAGAAAATGAAACAAGAAAAAAGAAAGAAAAATAAAACATACATAGAAGAATTAAAACTATGATTAATCACAAATTATGTGATTAACACACAGAAAACCCAGAAGAACCATGAATCAGTAGAACTAATAAGAAAGTTTAGCAAAGTTCCTGGATATAAGAACAGTATATGAGAATCAATTTCATTTATATATGTGTAAAAATTAATTAGAAAATGTACCTTTAAAGAACAATAATGCATAAAATACTAGATCTAAGTATAATAAAAGTTGTACCAAATTTTTTTAATGACATTATAAAAATTTACTAAAAGACATTAAAAAAGACCTAAATAAATGGAAAAACATATCATGTTGATGGTTTAATAGACGGTATTGTAAAACTGTCCGTCCTCCCCTGTTTGATCCAGATGTTCACAGTATCTCAGTCACAGATCCACACACTTGTTTTTTTCCTATGAAGTCGATAAGCTGATTCTAAAACTGGGGTAGAAAAGCAAAGGACTAGAATAGCAATGACACTCCTGAAAGTCAACAGGGCAGGGTACTTCCTGTACCAGATATCAAGACTCATTAGAAAGCTATAGTTAAAACACACACAGAGAGAGGTCTACGAATACAGAAAAAAAAGAGATGGACCAGTGGAACAGAATAGGGAGCCCACAAATAAACCCATATTTATATAAAAACCTTATATATGTCACAGCTGTTATTATAGACTAATGAAAAAGGAGGGATCATTCTATGATGATGTCATTATCATATAGATCACTGGTTATAGTTTGGAAAAAACAAAAAACTAATCTCTACCTTACAGTTTGCACACACGCATGCATGCACACACATATACTAGTATGAAAAGCAAAACATTCAAATTTTTTAAAAGAAAATGTAGACAAATAGGGGCTGGGGTTGTAGCTTAGTGTAGCATGTGTGAGGCATTGGGTTCAATCCTCAGCACCACACAAAAATAAATAAATGTGTCCATCTACAACTGAAACTAATTTTATTTTAAAAAAAGAAAATGTAGACAAATATCTCCTTTCAAAGGTTTTTCTTAAAGGAGAAAGAAAAATATGAAGTGATAATTTAGATTATCCAAAATATATGACTTGAGCAGAGAAATTAAACAACCTAACTTCACATTTGCAGAATTGTCACAGAGCTGGTTGTTTGGGTAAAAAACAACTGTAAAATAGATGAAATGCTATTAAGCCAAATAAAGAAAAATAAATAAGACAAATATACAAAATTAGTGTTTCAGACAAAAACAGGACAGATACAAAAGCATTGTCTTTAATTGTAGGAGCATGCATAAACCCAGCCCAAGGTTAACAGGCAATGCAGGGATATCTAAGCTACCAAATTCACTGAAGGCATAGAAATTGATCAGAGAATTCCCTCCAAAAAGAGGTCAGGCCAGTTTCACAAGTGGAGAGCAATTGTCTTAAGCAATCACACAAAATACCCATTCTTGGAAAACTTGTATAATTCAAAACTCATATTCTGCATACTGTTTTCTGAAAAGATGACAGGTATCCTGTTTATCAGCTAAACCATAAATAAAATTCACCACCTTTGAATTTATAGAATTGTTAATCATTTTTTTTAATTTAGGTTGATTCATATTATTATCCATTTTGTACATAAAGTAACTTTTTAAAAGATAATATAACACCATTTCCAATTCATATAAGTCAAATTCACAAAGAGAGGTTCAAGCGTATTGTGGAAAACTCCTGAGAAACAATAGTTCCCACACCCTAGAGACAGTTAAAGAAGCATGGAAAGAAGAAATGCAACTGAAAAATATTTTGTGGGATCGGTATAACCCTGATATCAAAGTCTAGTAAAGACAAGCCAAAAGCAATACTGATTCACAGAGATGCAAAAATCCCAAATAAGTAATAGGTAATGTGTAGTATGTGTAGTAGATGTTCTGCTTCCAAACTATCCCTTCACCATGAACAAACACTAGCCATTGTCTGCCAATAATCTAAGATACAGAGCCAGGGGAATGCCTGTGGCTATTCTAGAATGTTCCAGCAACTCCCAGAAGGTGAGCTGTATGTTTACCAACAGCCAATTGCATTGGTTTCCAAATCTGTTTATGCCAGTTGTTCAATGTGGTAATTAGATAAAGATTACAACAATGTGTAAAATGTTAATGTAATTCTCTTGACTTTTTAAAATTTAAGTACCAGTGAGAACACAAAAGATAGGGAATCTTAAATGTTTAAAAAAACAAAGCACTGCTCTCAGACTTTTTTGCTAGGATCATTGAGTTCTCCTCAAACTGTAATAAATACAAAGCCAAAATTCAGATGTGGTTTATAATAACAAAAGGATAACGTGGTCCTCAGTCCAGGACATCCAAATTCAAAGAAAAGGGCTCAGCACACATCAAATGATTAGCAAATGAAGATGCATGGATATGGGGTAAAGCTGAAATGCTTATGGCATGAGCTACGATTTTTAATGAGTCCTTATTAAACCAACTTTTTCAATCAGCCAACCAACTACCTGTTTGATTGCATTGGATAAGAGGGCTTCAGTCTCAGCAAACTGTAATACCATAACCAAATGGACCAATTTGGTTTACCCCAGGAATACAGTAACTATATTACAAAACTATACATCATCGAACAGGAAAAACAAAATTATCGCCTTGATAAATGCCAAATGACATCTGATAAAATTCAACTCCTATATCTATTTAATCTATCAACAAACTAACAATAAAGAACATGACCTGAACAAGATCCAGAATATCTGAAAACACTAATCAATTATCATAAGGTATGGAAAATGAAAGAATCACTTTTATTATTCAGTGACTAAATAGCTTTATTCACTAGCTAGCTATGATCAAATGTTATTCTGGAAAAAAGTACAAAATATTAGCTACTAGAAAGAGCTACTTATTACTATTTGAAGAAAAAAAATCTTAACCACCTGGAAAACCCAAAAACTCAACTAACAACTGTCAGAATTACTGAAGAGCTTAATAAAGAGTCAGTTTCAAAGTAAGTACACAAAAATATTATGTTCTATATTCTAGTAGTCAAAATCTTTTTTAGGGGGTTGGGGAGTACCAGGGATTGAACCCAGAGGTGCTTAACCACTAAGCCACAGACAGTTTAGTAGAAGTCATGGAAAACACAAAAATGCAGAGAGTTAAAATTACCTGTATTCCTACCAGTTGAAGAGAAGATTTTGATGTGCCTATGTTTTTAGACGTTTTTTATGTACCTGTGTCTACTTTTATTTTTTTAATTGAATTTGTATTGTACAATTCCCCAGACAGTTTTTTATATTTTAATTTGAGACAGAGTTATTCGGGCCTCACTATGGTGCTGAGGTTGTCTTTGAATTTTTGATTCTCCTGCCTCAACCCTCCCCCCGACCGCCACTGGGATTACAGGCATGCACCACGGCATTCAGCTATTAGTCAAAAATTCTTAAGGGAAATAAAAGATACTCCATTGAGAATAACAAGAAAGGCTAGAAAATGCCTAGAAATACATTTTAACAAGAAATGGCTAGACCTACAGAGAGTAAACTAAAACAACTCCTTGGAGGTACATAAAAGGGACAATAGTGAGAATTAACAAATTAGACATTTAATGATAAGGAGTAGTTAATACTTTATGGATATCCACAGCACATGCAACCATATTTTTAAAGAATATAAAAAATGGAAAAGCATTCTCATTATATTTTTTTAAGTTTTGAAATGTAGATTTTAAAAAAGTAGTACACAGTGCTGTGGCACAAGCCTACGATCCCAGTGACTCTGGAGGCTGAGGCAGGAGGATCTCAAGTCCAAATCCAACCTCAGCAACTTAGCAAGGCCCTATGCAACTTAGCAAGAACCATCTTGAATTTTTAAAAAATAATAAAAAAGGGCTGGGGATATGGCTCAGGGGTTAAGCACCCCTGGGTTCAATTCCCCAATACAAAAAAAAATGTACAATACAAATTCAATTTAAAAATAATAATAAAAGTCGACACAGGTACATAAAAACATCTAAAAATGTAGGCACATCAAAATCTTAAAAGTCCTTCCCTTTAACTGGTAGGAATACAGGTGGTTTTAACTCTCTGCCTTCTTTGTGTTTTCCATGACTTCTACAAAAGATAAACCAGAGAAAAATACAAATAGACAGCACTTCCTCCTAGAATTCCATAGGACCCTGAATTCACAGGAATGGAATTGAACTCACTGCCCTTTGGACCACGGGACTTGATGTATACACACCCAGGCTCCACACCAAAGTCACCTTCCCCAGGGACCCACACCCAGAAGGAGGACACTAGGGAATCAGCTGAGGCAGGCAGAAAGCTGACCAGTGGCCCAAGCAGACCTCTCAGAACCTGCCAGGACCCTGGGGCCCTTCAGTCAGGCACACCCTCCATGCACTGGGGAGGGACAGAGAAAGTCAGCCTGCTTTGCACACACTGACTTTTTGTGTCCTGTGTCCCAGAAGTCAGAGTCCAATCCAGAGAATTCCAGTGCTTCCAGTGGCCAGGCAGCCCCACCCAACCCCAGCCCCCACGCAGGTTAACAGGATTGAAAGGAATCTCAGGAGGCACCAGGAATAACATGGGGACATCACTGCTGACTGAGATCCTACCCCATAGCTTGCCCCACCCTCTTCTATTTCATGGATCGAGGCTGGTGACTATCTCTTCTTTCTTCCCTCCTCGGTTCCCCTCCTAGCTCCCACCCCTTAGCCCCCCCCCCCAAGGAAATCAGAGAGCCCACAAATAGGTAAGTAATACATACATGAGGGCCGGAAGGAGAGGACACCGTGTTAGTGGCGGCCCAGCTTGACAGACCATCCGAAAGCTACAAATTAAACAGGCTGGTTAGTGACGGGATTAGAGGATTCATTCGGGGAAGGCTGGATGGCCCACGGGAGTCATCCTCTTCCTCTATCTGGCACCCGCTGCTCCTCCTCCAAGGAGCCACAACAGTTGTGGGAAAGACGTGTGCTCCGAGTCAGAGAAGCCTGGCTCCATGGCCACCACCTGTGTGACCTCAGACAAGTATCCTGCCATCTCTGAATCAGGATCCTGTCTAAAGAACAGCACCAAGCCCACCTCCAGCAAGAGGGAGAGGAAGGGCCCACACACTCGGCTCTAGTGAGGCACTGGATGCTGCCCCTGCCCCTGACAGCCCTTTCATGTGCCTTTCCTGACCTTCCAAACTCTGCCTACCTGAGGGACACTCCTGCTCCCCATCAGAGAGGGGCTTTCTCCCATCCTTGCTGGGCAGGGTTCCTGAGCAACTGCAGGTTTCTCAGCCTTCTTGCCTCAAGAACCAGGGCATCACATGGCTCCCCAAAACTTGTACCAGGGAAACCTTAAGAGTCTTCCAGTCCCACCCTGCCACCCTATGCCACCAACTTTCTGCATCGGACCCTTGCTTGCTGTCTTCAGTACAGTAACTCGGTACTTATGGTGTACTTATCCCTGGAGTTGGGGACTCCAGGCAGGAGACCTGTTCAGAGAGCACCACAGTGGGCCAGAGGGAGGTGACAGCGGTCTGGGTAGATGAGCAGCAGACAAGTCAAGGAGATGCAGTCTCAGCAGAGAAGGTAGCAACGGCAAAGGCAGGAGGAGAAGGAAGCAGATGGTCCAGGAAGGACAAAGAAGGCAAGGCAGGAGAGGTGGGGGGGTCAGCAGGACCCAGAACTGCCAGGCTGGTTGGTCTCTCTCCTCTTTTGAGCCCCACGCAGAGGGCTCCGGGAAGAGTCCATAGGAGGTCAACCCCCCAGGCCCTTCCTCCCTTCCTCAGCAGAAAGAGCCCTGGAGACACTTCCCAGAGGGTCAGGAACAGCCAGAGAAGGACATGGAGGATGCAGCCCTGCTGGCACCTGGAGGAGATCAGGGGACTCGAAGAGGCCACCCTGCTCTTTAAAGGGAGCATCACTGCAGGGACATCAGAGCCAGAAGCCTGGGCAGGAGGGCACAATGGCCCAAGGGCACCAGCCAGGCCCATTGGCCATGTGTTGTTGGGCATGCGCGGCCCCTGGAATAGAATGGATGACCTCCCCGTGCAACCCCCCAGCCGGGACAGAGACAGGGCCCAGCCCCTCCCATTCTCCTCCTGAAGCCCACAGAAGCCCTATTGTTATTTTTACTACAGTCCTTTTTAGAAAGGTGAGAGGGAAACCGGCAGTTCACCGGAGCAAATGGGAGAAAAAAGAACACACTAAACATAGTGCCCCAAAGATCGAATCCAGCTTCAGAAATTACACGTTCCCCTTTGGGATGCGGGCATAATTTGCTGCTCCAGTTCTGGGAGTGTGTTTCCACCTTCATGGTGTCCCAGAGACTATAACTGGAGCAGCAAGCTCAAAATTACCCCAAGCCTGGGAGCCTAGGAGCCTGAGGGCCTGGGAGCAGGCCAATCCCTGCACTTCAGCCCGCGGGCGTGGGGAGCAGGTCAGTGCCACCTTCTGGTGTTTCCTCCACTCTGGCCTGCCAGGCCTGCCTCCTCGCTAAGCCCACGCCCACCACACACACACACACACACACACACACACACACACTTACACACACCTCACCACATAAACACAAACACATTCCACCTCACCACACACACATATATCCATGCACGTGCGCACCCGCACGCACACAGTCCCACTTGCAAACCTCTGCCCAGATTCCTGCCTCCCAGGCAAGCCCTCCTCTCTCCCCTTTTCTAACCCCACCCAGCCTCCTCTGAGGCCTCCCTCCTGCAACCTCCTGGAGGGCATCCCTGATTATTCAAGCCCAGGCTGACCCCAGGTCCAGGAGTCCCTGATGTTGGGTATCCTAGTTGCTAAAGCACCTCGTCCCTGTGACATCACTCAGGGGAAGTCTGATAGACACCTCCCGTCTCCCCAGGATCCAATTCCCCAAGTGTTCTCTCTCTTTCTCTCTCTATCCCCACTCCAGAAATTCTCCTCTAGAGACCTAAAGAGGGGACCACACCCACACCGGTCCCTGAGAATGCTAGCCGAGAGTCACCCTAACACGCCAAGTGGGCTATGCAGGCTTCTCCATGCCCAGAGAGGGGGCAACATTGGGGGTGCAGACCACCATGTCTGCTTTGAGCTTCGAGACGCTCGCTGGGCCTCAGCTGGGGCAGCAAGCCCTGCACATCTGCTTACTGTTTTTCTTTCCATCTTTATAATCATAACACCCAGAACTGGTTTAACTAGAAAAACAGATTCATAAACAAAGGCCCTAGTTGTTTGTTTGTTTTGTTTTGTTTTGTTTTTAAGTAGCAATGGAGTCAGAATCAGGGACAGAAGGAGAAAAGGATGGAGAATGAAATGTGGGTGGACAGCAGTTTACTTAGTTGGAGGCAATGCCCACCTGCTCATTATTTTCCCAGTTATATCAAATGAACATGTGTCATATTTATGATCAGATAAAAATGAATATATCCGTTTTTAAAGTGGAGACCTGGGTGGAATCAAGTGTGCTCTCCTTCTGTGGGGATCTACCTAGGACTGCCTCACACTCAGCAGTCAAGGCCACCAACAAGCCTAGACACACACCTCTGGCCAACACCCTCAGAGCTTGTCCACTCTCTTGTTCCCATCGTCCCCACCTCCCTTGCACACTCGCGTGCATGCCATACCACACACACACACCACACACTCAGGGACCCATCTGACACCTACACAGAGGACAGCCTGATGGACCAAGAACAAACAGTGGAGCTGATCTGCAGGAATCCCACCCCCACCCCAGCCCACTTCTGCAGAGAACAGTTCAGAGAGGCCAGGCACCCGCCCACACAGGGTCTCCCCGGCCCCAGAGATGGGTGCCGGCCCCGAGCCCCAGGAGGCAGATCTGCCTCATCCACCCACTTTGTCATCTCCAGAACTGACGACTCCTGACACCAACCAAGACGCTTCTGAGAAGCAGAGGACTTCTCTGCGCGCCAGCATCAAGAATCTCAGGTGACACTCTCTACCTGGGCAGTGGGCTCATGCCAGCACCTCCGCAGATGATGGTGAGACTTTCTGAGCAGAAAGGTATGAGCAAGGAAAGAAAGGGCGAGATCTGAGAGAACAGGGCCAGCTGGAAAGGAGCCCGAGGCCAGCGCCACAACTGGGAGCCACTGGGAAGCCATGGGGACAGGGTTGGGGCGTCAATCATGAGAATCACACAGGCTGGCCAAACAGGAGCCAGGCGAAACCTAAATTCTGCCAAAATCCTTGTTCCGCCAGTTCCTATCGACCAGGGCGTTCCATTCTATCTGCTTTGTGGGGGAGGGGGGGTCCCAGCCAAAACTACCTGACAAACTATTACAACTGGAGCCCACTGCCTCCCTGGTCAGCCCTGGAGAGGAACCCCCAAGTGCCAGGAGGGTGAAAAATTTCTTGGATCTGCCAAGTCAGATCAATAGATCTCAGAGAAAAACACAATATAAAATCAGACACCAGACTGGGGGCTTCCCTGGAGGGTCAGAGCTCCCTGGAGACCAGGGCTGGTCTCACTGCTAGATTTTGGGCTCCTTGAGAATAGGGGGGCTGTCTCCATCAGTTTGTTCAGTAAGTCTCTGTCCAGCTGGGGGTTTGCACGGGGAGGTCATCCAGTCTATTCCCTGGGAGCAAGCTGGTTTGCCCTCCTCCATCTCCCCACTCACCTCTCAGGTCAGGTGAGACCACCCACACACACACATACACCATGGTGCACCTCCAGCCAGGAGCCAGCCCTCTGCTCCAGCTCCTCACCATTCTGCCTGGCCAACAGCTCTAGCCAGAATGGCCATGCGCTCTCCACAAAGAGCCTGGGGCTGGTCCTGGCTCAGACCCCAGCCCCAGTTCCCTTGTGTCCACGCTGGGAGGACGTCCAGCCTAGCCTCCTTACTGTCTGCCTCTGGCTGTACTTGTAGCCAACAGGACCCAAAATAATCCCTTCTCATTCAAATCTGCAGACATTTTGAGGGCAACACTCATAGAACAGAGATCCGCTGGGCAGCCCACTGAGCAGGGTAGGAAACAGGAGCCAGGATCAGGCAGTCCAGAGTTTGGGGCAAATTCTCTGCCTAATTCAGCCCTAAACACCCAACCAGACCAAAAGGCATGAGCACAAAATTTAGCTAACCTTCCTATTGAGCCATCTGAAATGTCCATCTGGGTTTCCCCAGCCAGGAAAGGGTCCTCCTGAGACCCATACAGACACAGGACAGGCCACCCATCCATCCATCTATTTATCCATCTATCCATCCATCCATCCATCCATCTGTCCATTCACCCATCCATACAGACTTTCACTGAAGACCTCCTCTACCGCAGGCCCCATGCTGGGCACTGAGGATATAGAGAGGAAGGTACCCCAATCACTGTCCTGAACTTAGTCCAAGGAAGATGCTGACCTTTAGAGGACCTAGGGCAAGTTCAGTAACTGAGATCTTCCAGGCAAAGGGGAGGAGCTAGGGAAGACTCCTCAAAAGAGATGACCACACCGGAGTTGAATCTTAAAGACCAACCAGGAGTTGAGCAAGACGGCAGAGGCCAAGGTTACCTTAACAGAAAGATTGGCAGCTCAGACCTGGGGACCCCTGGAGGCTGGGGAGACAGAGAGCTCGGGGCTTCTGATGTCTTCTTAGCACTAGGAAACTACAGAGCAAGACCTTAACTGACCCCAGAGATGTTCCCCTGGAAGTAGCAGAAAGATGAACGAATGAGAAAGGGGTAAACAGCCCTAAATGACCCAGGGAAGCCCTGTAGATGTGACCTGAGGATCCTCAGCCCAACCCACACTCAAGTTGTTCTCTTCCTCTCCAAGCTAATATTTGATAGTTTAAAGAACACGGACCTCTCTGAAGCGCCACCCCATCCTGAGCACATCTGCAGTCTGGGGGCCTGAGAACACAGGGCTATCTACACAGGCTGGAAGATTCAGGCAGCCTGGAAGCTCTGGGAGCCCGAGGGTGTCAGAGATGTCATGCAATATGTGGCCAGCATCATGTGGAGCCCAGAGAAGAGGGTGACAATGTGACAGTCAGCAAGTTCATGGCCTCTGCCCCCAGTTGCAGGAAAAGATTGGGTGGCCTCAGCTCTGAAGGATCCAGAGCCCCTCTAGACCCAAGGTACAGAGAGTGCCCTCCCTCCCAGGTTAAAGATGTCACAGACCTCGGGCTGTGTCATTTACCATTGCATCTAGGTCACCAGCAGGCTCTAGGTAGCTGAATATAGCAAAGGATCGCTCTGACTTCCTCAGAGTTGAAGACCCTTAAAATAATGTCCCTCTCCTGCCCCTCTTCCTTCCTGTCCCTGGTGGAGGGGAACAAGGTAAGATGCATCACTAGCTTGGAGGTACCTCCAAGGTGCCACCAAGTACCAGCCCATGGAAGAATCCTCCTCCCAAGAAGAGGTCTACCCAGGGGAGGGTGATGGGGCTAGAGTACCCAAGACCGCCCAGCCCTCCGTCCCTACCTTCCTTCTCCTTCATGTCTCTCCACTCTGATTTACTGAGTGATCTCCAGGGGGAAACCCTCAACATGGCCCCAAAGGTATCAGGCGCAAGCTTCCAGGAAAACGAATTGAGTCTTTCCCTGAAGACCACAACTCCCTCCCCTTCAAAGACTGAAAGCCCCCATCTAGGTCCCTCCACCATGCAGTAACCAGCCACCAGCGTGCAGAGGGAGACATTCTCTAATGGCTGTGTGACAATAAAGCACGGAGAGCAGGAGCAAGAAGAGATGGGGAAGAGGAGTGGAGGGGGAGGGGAAATCCAGGCCAGCCACTGGGGGGGGAGTTGGCCTCTGTCCCATGGGGCCCTGTGCCCATCCTACCTGGATGGGGATGAGGGGCTCCTTGTCATCGATGTCAATGAGCACATCTTCTCCAGGACTGAGTAAGCTCACATCATCTGCAGGTAGAACCGTGTCCAGGCTGGTGAGGGACTCGGCCGGGGAGCTCGGACAAGACCCCTCGGTCTCTCCACTTCCTCACCTCTCAGTTCTCCCCACTCCTCTTTGCCCTGTCTCCCAGTTCTCTCTCTCAACTCTCGTCGCATTCCCACCCCCTCCATAATCCCCCTACATCTCCTCCCTCGTCACCTCTTCCCTCGACTGACCTTCATTTGGACCCATCCCTCCTCAGCTCCAGGAGGTTCCCACCTCTGGTCTAGCTGACCCGAAGCCACTTCTCACCCAGACCCCCCAAAGAGACAAGCTTCAGGATGCCTCTCGGCTGGGAGGTGCTGCCTGCCCTGCCCCTCTGCCCTGGCCCCTCCAGGCAACAATCCTGCCCCCTACCTGGGCCGCCCTGTGGGGACGGACTCTCCGGTGAGTAGGGGTCACACAGGAAGCTCTCCAGGGAACGGATGGTGCACTGGCCCACTACAGGCCGGCGACCAAACTGGCGGTTATCAATGACCTTCACCACGATGGGGGGACAGTAGAGTTCCTCCCTGGGCAGCATCTAGGTAGAGGAGAGGGAGAGTTTGGATACCAGCCTGAGCCCATTTCTGGGGAGTCTCAGGGAAAGAAGGGAGGGCCCTTCACAAGCAGGCGCGAGGAACTGGAAAGGACCACAGGCCATCCCCAATAGCCAGAAATCCAATATGGCGGACGGCAGAAACCCAGGAGCTGGCCAAGGAAGCAGAAGCCACACACCTTGCTCTCGAATGCTCATGTGGAGGCTGGCTTCCCGGATAGCTTTACCTTCCAAATACACCCAGCTCAGCCTGCAGCTCAGCAAGGCTACTTACTCTCCCTGAGCGCGCGCTGGCCGGGGGGGGGAGAGAGGGGAGTTGGCCCAGGTCGCCACATTTCTTGCAGACAGTCCCCCCAAGTGGATACTCTAGAGTTGGCTTACAGACCCAGATCCTTCTCCCCCACCCCCAAAGCACTTTGAACACAACTTGAAATAATTTATATGCTCTCCTTCAGTGGCGGCTTTGGCTCAGCCGAGAGGAGGCTCCTGTTGACAGCCACTGGGCCTGGAATCCCTATAGCGCTTTCATCTCACAGAACATTTTCCTCTCCTCAGACTTGCCTCACGCCGCCGGCCACTAGGCCCAGGCAGCACAGGGAGCAGGAGAGGGCTGGAGGACGGAGGCCCGAGGAGCAAGCACCTCTAATGGGTCCAGGCCAGGCCAGGGTCAGGGTCAGGGCAGCTTGGGAGGAAGCGCTGGGGGGTCAGAGCCCTGGCAGGTCCCTGAGGGGAGCTCCAGAGACCATCACCTGCCCTGGAAGGAAAACCAGCCGCTCTTAGAAGCTTCTGCTAATCCAGGATTGGGTGTGAGGGAGGAGGCCAGCCCCATTTGTCTGCTCTAAGGACAGGATCTTCTAGTGAGGAGAGAAGGAGCGTTTTCCCCATTTTCACAGGAAAGTGAGGCAGAGAGATGACCTGAGCCCCTAGGGATCCCGCAGGGAGCCAAAGCTCAACCCCTCGACTGCCTGAGGCCATGAGGACACTCTAGCCCCTAGGACTCTGGGAGGGGACAGAGTGGGGGCTCACCACTTCCATGAAGAGGGTGCAAACATCAAAATTGGGGTTCTTCCGGAGGTTCCTGATGACACAGGACTGCACCGCCTGGCCCCCGCACTCCACCACGAGGCTGGGGGAGGAGACGCTGGCCAGCTGGTAGCTCTTCATGTTCCGCAGACCCCATGCCAGGATCTAGGGACAGACAGAGGGGATGGCTGGGAAGGCCCAGGCCCTGGGGAAGACTGGGGCCAGGAAGGCAAAGGGCCAGGCTGCCCCCAGCCCCCGCCCCCACCCCGGGCCAGGCTCACCTCAATGGCCGTGCGCTGGAGAAGTGGTTTGATGTTCTGGGGAACCACGTAGACATTGGCCTCCCTCTGGGGTGGCGGGTAGGGCAAGTCTGTGTCCTCGGACTGCAGGGGTCAGCAAGTGGACAGGAGACAAAGGCGGAGAAGACCAAGCCGAAGATGTAAGAAAGGACAGAAAAAAATGATGTGCACAGGGAGACACAGAACAGAGACCCAGACCCAGACGTGGGGTCAGGCAGGCAGAAGTGGGGGAGCTGTCAGCCTCTGCAAGGCACCACCCTTTCCAGGATTACCAAACGCCATCCCCCAGGTTCAGGTCACCCCATTTCAAGTGAATAGCAAGCTTCACCTCCTCCCATATTGCAGGCTCTGGTGACCAAGAGCAGCTCAGGGTCTCCCCAACCCCAACACGCACGATGCCCATGGGGCCTGCTTCAACCCAGAACATCCACGTGCCTCCCTCTATCCTGCTTCTCCTGCCCCCTGGCTCAGATCCCACTGGGTTACCATCCCCCAAACCCACATCCACACCCGGACACCTTCCAGCCCCAAACCTGATCTCTCACGCCTGTCCCCCATGAGGACAGAACATTGTATACCAGAAGAGCAGAGCAATCGATAAAAGAGAAAAGGAGATACATGTTCATTATGTCTGGAACACACGAACTCTCACTAGGACTACTGGTGACACCTTTGTGACCATTAGAGTAAGATATCCCTTTCTCAAGACAGTCTACTTCATGTCAGAAAACTGTCATATTTTAAAAGTTTATTAGGACAAGACACTTTACTGCCACCTACTGGAAAATTTTTATAAAAAAATATAAATTTATGATGTTTGTGTTATAAATTGCACCCCCTTAGACACAGTTGCCTTTGTACAGTGCATAACCTGCCCATCCATACATGGAGGCCATAACATTCAGGAAAGGTTGACTATAATTAAAAGGGCTGTGCTGAACATTTTACAGAGCTGGCTTCCTGTAATCTCATTTAATCAACCATGGAATCATTAGAGTCATTCTCCAAGTAACTAGCTTTGGGTTTCTTCTGAAAGGATAACACATGCATCTACAGATGCTCTGTCATAGATGGTGAGAGAAGCTGAAACAGAAAAAAATACCATCTTCATGAAACCTCACAGCCAACCCAAGCCATCCTTTCTGTCCAAGGACACTCAGATGACGCCATGCTTCTCTGACCTGTAGCAGTAGTAATAAGCTCTGTTCTAGAATCAGACAGACCTGGACTCCAGTTCCAGCTCTGCTATTGCCTAACCGTTTGACCTTGGGCAAATCACCCAACCTCAGTGACTCAGGATCCTCCTAAAGATCAGGGATAGCAATATTCTTGTGAAGTTGCTCTGAGAATTAAACGAGACATTTATATAAAGAGTACCTGGCACACAGAAGGTGCTTAATAAATGGTTGTGACCGTAATTATTACTACAATTGTCAGTGCCATTGTTTTTACCATCAGTACCGGTGTTGCTCTTCCCAAGATGACTTAAGGACCGCAGGGCCACCAGAAGCATTAAAATGCCACAGCAATGCTGGCATTATAAGCAGGGACGCCTCAGTTTCCTCCCCCACCCACATTCTGACTGGCTGAGGAGGGCTGATGTCCAGGGCTGCACATCACGTTCCCGCCTGCTCGGCCACTGCAGTAGCCTGGCTGCTCGGGCCACCCCTAGTGTGATGTCCACCACGGCACTCCAAGGCCACCAGCTACAGGTGGCTGTGAACCGGGGTGGCCTCTCTAAAGGAAGGCTGTACTTCAAGACCCACTCATGGCCTGATGGTGGCCTCTCCTGGCTGATGCCCAGCTCACCGTGGGGCCAAGATAAAATAGGGACAAAGGGATCAAGGAGGGAACAGCCCTAAGCTCCCTGAGAAGGACAACCCGTCGTCAATACATTTCCCCCGGAACGTGTCCCCTCTGTGCTCTCCTTTTCTCTCCCTCATTCCCCAACTCCATCTTTCCTCGCCAGCCCCCAGAGCTCCGTGGTGACGACGTCCTCGCCATGTGCAGAACCTGCCCGCGGAGACCACAGCCCTGGCGGGTTAAGCGCTAGTACCGTGTGCAGCAGACCCTGGAGGAAGAAGGCAGGAGTGCACAGCTGCAGGGCGCCGGCCCAGCGGAGGCAGGAGGAGGAAGCAGAAACAGAGGTTAGAGATGTGTCCATCAGCAGCTCCCCACAAGAGGCACCAGACACATCCACGGCCCCCTCCAGCCACATCCGGTCCCCAGGGATCCCAGGACATTCTGGCCCCCAGGCTGGTTCCACCACCTCCTTGGGATCCCACCTCTGTCCCACCCACTCCACCACACAAGCTGCCACCACACTGTCCCCCCAGCGCCATGTGTGTCACACCTTGGCTCCTGGAGCTCTTCCTTCCCCGACCCATCTCTCTGGAATCCATCCGCGCCCTCCCCTCTGCGGGCCTTCTGCCGCCTCCTCCTCTCCTTCCTCTCTTCTCTCTTCCTGTCCCCACCCAGGGCCTCCCTGTCCAGCGCCTTCGGCTTCCCCCCAGCACCCCATCCTGGAAACTTCTCTCTCCAAAGTCAACAATCACCTCCTAGAAGCTCAGCCCAAAGTTCACTCGTGGGTTCCCACCTCTCCCCCTCCACAGCATCTGCCCAGCTGACCCCCATCTCCTTCCTAAAGCCACCCCTCTGGTTCCACACTGCTGTCCCTCCTGCCCTCTGATGCTAAGTCTCTCCCTGGGCAGCCTCCCCCGCTTCCTCCACCAGCCCTGAAATGCCAGGGCTCCTGGGTTTCCTGTTCCCGCTTGTCTCTTCTCAGCCCCATTCCTAGAACCTTTCTGCTCCGTTCATCCACACACCTGAAGGGCCGCTCACACTGAACTTGTCCAACACTAGACTCTGCTTTCTCCCTTTCAATGCCATCTCAGAAACTGGCCCCAACAGCCATCTAGACAACCAAGCCAAAAAAAAAGTGCCACCCTGGGTTTCTCCTCCCCTCGTCACTAATCTCTCTCATACCCACCCTGTCTTCTTCCTGGGCTCAAGCCAGCACCCTCTCTCTCGGACTCACTACCATCCAGAGTGGTCTCTGTGCATGTGAGTTGGCACACCCACTCCCTACAAAAAGTGCACATGTGCTTTGCAGCCAGTCCAGGTTTCCAAAAAATGCCACCCTCTGCTTACACTCCTGAAATCCCCCCACCCTGGCAGGAATAATGCGAATTTCTTTAATGAGGCTTCCAAGGAGGATGCCAGGGACCTGGAGAAGGGCTGTCTAGGGTCCCCACCAGATATGTGTGGGGGGTCAGCTGGCAGTGGGCAACGTGGGCCTGGGCTGGGAACCCTACCTGGGAACTCTGGGAGGAAGAGCGAGGGCCCTGGGGAATGAGCAGGTGGAGGGAGCCTAGTTGGGACTGTGTGGAGAAGGGTGCAGGTGGAGGGTGGGCCGGGAGGTGCCCAGGATGTGCCAGAGTTCTCTGTGGGCCTGTGCGCCCACACCCCGTCATGGTAACACTTTCTGGAAATATCTCTCAAATGCTGCTCTCTCCCCTCTCATCTCACTGCCACCCCAAACCCAGGCTGGGGCCCCTTTCCAAGGAGGCTCCCCGTTCCTGTTGACTTCTCTGATCACATCTCTCACCAGATAAACTTCCCCTCCAGGAGCCCAGATATTGATGAGCCACCTCCCAGAACGTGCCGACCCCCACAGCTTCCAAGCTCTAGCAGGTAGCCAGAGGCACCAGGCTCTCCTTAGCTTGGAGGCTTGGAACTCACTGGACCCTGGGTCTGGAATGAGCTTCTGGCCACTTCATCTGGTGACCTGATCTGCTGGGACTTCAGATGTCCATTTAAATCTTCCCTATGCCCTGAGCATAAGCCAAAGCTCCCTCACGGCTCCCACAGCCACATGGACTTAGTCCCACTGAAAGACACATCTATCCCTCTGCACCATTCTATGTATTCATATGACTGTGTCCCTGGTGAAATTGGCAATTCTGTACAACTGGGATCACAGCTAAATCCCCCACCTAATAAATGAATGATTATGGGTAGATTACTGAAGGAAGGGAGGGAAGAAGGGCAGACAGAGGAAACAGTGCAGGAAGAGATGGATCAAAAAATGATCCCGACACACACCTTCTCTCCTATCTGCTCCATCCCGGCCCTTGGGTCCCCGCCCAGCCCTGCCTCCCCTGTCTGCTCACCGCGCTGTCTGTCTGCATGGGTCTGCTCATCTGCCCAAATCTAACACAGCTTTCAAAGCCTAGGTCAAGTTCTCCAGGCACCCAGAAATCTCCCCAAACACTCCAGAAACTTCCCATAACCCTACTCTCTGACATCTTTCAATCCTAAATGACCCGGGCCCCACCCACAGTTCGCGCGATCCTAACCAGTCTCTGATCATCTCACCCATGGAAGTGAAAGAAATAGAAAGTTGGTGGTCCACTTTCAGAATATTTAACCTTGATTGGATCCAACTGTAGCCATTTAATGAGAGCCCATCTCTTTGCCCACCCCAATTTTAACATCAGCTCATCGAGTAGATGATAACTCCAAGCTCCTCCAATCTGGGCAAGGGGCAGTGCTGCATTAGGGATAAAGGCGGGGCCTGCCTGCCCAGGGGTGCTTGCTAGCCAGGTGGGGCAGTGTGCCCTTCAGCGGAAGTCACGTTGGCCTTGCCCACCCACTTCCAAGGTGTTCCACTTTCCATTCTTGCAGCACCTCGGAGTCTCTAACAGGAGTCCCGAGCCCATGCAGAGACGGCTCCTGAGCACCCCCTTTCTCATTTTCTCAGAGAAGGTGCTGTGACCCTTATCAGAAAATGGAGGCCCTATCAGCATGGCCAGGCAGGGGCGGGGTGCAAACTGCAAGCACAACTAGGACATCCTGATTCACTGTCCTATGGGTGACGGGGACTCCAAGGACAGCCATAGCACATAAGCCAATTAGAGGGAGCCAGCCCATTCCTGGCGTACCCTGAACGCAGGGCAGGCAGACCTGCAGCAGCTACAGTGGTGGGCCGAACGGGCAGGAAGGATGTCCACCAAGTTGGCTCAGATCAAGAGGACCCCAAGGACAGCGAGGCTCTCCCCACAGAGCTGAAGCCACCTGGAGGCCTGTCAAGGTGGCACCACAGTGGACAGATGCTTCTTGCCAGGACAGAGTAGACGGGGACAAGCCTCTCCAGCCACCTAGCTGTCCCATCACCAGAAGCCTATAGACCCCACCTTGCCCAGTGGGAGAGAGTCAGGGGACCCTCTGGATATTCACATCCCTGTTCCTCGGGGAGCTCCAGGCAGGGGGCAGCCAGGCGGGCTGGGAGGGCTCCATTGTCTGCCGGCCCCACCCAGCTCGTTAGGAGCAACATGCTGCTCTAATTACACTTCCCAGGAAAAACAGTGTTTCAAATTAAGGCCTTGGGGGAGGAAGAGGGGGATGGGGGACCAGTGGGCTTATTTTCCTGATTGCAAAACATCAAATTTTTCCTTTTCGTGGATGTAGGGGTGCAGGAGGGTACCTCCAGTACATCTCAGAGTGAGAGTCACACACCTTGTCTCCTGGATTGGGACGGACACATGGGGTGACATCTGGATGGCCCCTGAGCCAGCCATGAAAACAGTCACAGAGCATGTGATCCCTCCTACGAGGGCGTCCCTGCCACGCAGCCCTGGCATGGTCAGGACTGCAAGCCCCAGGGGTCCTCTCTACGTGTGCTCCACATCCTAAGGGCCCTGGTTAGAAAGGATCCCAGCAGCACCTCTCCTGCCCAATGTGTGTGCGTGTGTTCTCGCGAGTGTCCACATGTACACACGCTCGCACGTGCATGCACACACTCTCCAGTTCTCAGGAAATCTGAAATTGCGTTTCTTTGAACTCCTTCCCCCTGGCAGTGAGGACCGCCTTTGTTCTCCGGGACAAAAAGAAAAAGAACCAGAGGAGGGCTCAGAGGAGGCGGGAGAAGGAGGGAGGCGGCCAGGGAGCACACAGAGCAGGGCGAAGCCCAGGGAGGGTGGGAAGAGGCTCAGAGAGGGAAAGACAGACAAAAAGGCCCTGAGGACAGGGGACCTCCACACGCCCTCTGAGACTCCAGCCTCCAGTGCACAGGGCAACATTCTACTTGCCCCGCAGAGAGCCTTGGAGAGTGGCCTTCACACAGGCACCCAGCCTGGAGAAGGGAAATTTTGTCACCCCAGGCAGTGACACAGCCCCAGCCCCAGGCACTGCTGCCTGCACCCGCTCCCTGGGCCCTTTCTGCCTATTCAAACACTAGCTCGGTGTCACTTCTTCCAGGAAGCTAGCCCCGCTGTCCTGCTCTGGGAGCCCACAGCTCTGGGAGACAGCAATGCATCTAACTCACAGGCACGTGTGAATCTTTGCTGCCCTGGCACAGATGTTCTCCCCACAGGAGGGGCCATCCGGAGTCCCCAGCCCCATCTGCTCCTCCAGCCCCCTCTAGTCTGGTCCCCCATGACGGTGACTATCTCAGAAGCCTCCTTCCTAGCTGGTTTCTCCCCCAGTCCCTCCCTCCCCAACACGCACCGTGCAGTCAGACAACTTCTAACACCCCCGTTCTGCCCTCCCCACTCTCAGACTTTCCAGGGCTTCGGGAAGGCTCAGGTAGTCCCCAAAGGGATGAGGCTGGGGCCTGGGAAGGAGTGGATGGGAATCAATGGCAGGAGCTTGGCCACAGCACGGAAGACAGAAGAATACCACCAGGGCCTTGGACTCCCCGCAGGACCAACCCAGCAGCAGCCTTGACCTGCCCCCTCCCACCTCAGGGGAGCCCGAAGACCAAATAGGACCCTCATATTGGTATGAAGCTTGGCCTTGGAGTGAGTGGAAGTAGACTGAGCTATGGGGGTGGGGATCATCTGGAGGCTTGTTCCCTGGACTAGATGACACTCCTTTCATCCGATTGGACCCCGGGCCTTTGAACCTGCTGGCTCAGTCCAGCCCTGTGCCCAACAGACCCCAGGACTTGTTCTCCCCTGGCTCTGCTGACCCACAGGAGGCCTCAGCCTGTGGCCTGGCTGGCCCTGCAGCAGGACACTTGGCCCTCTGAAGGATCTGGACCAAAAGCTACAGTTTTGATTTGCTTCCTGACAACCAGACCGCAGTTGGATCCCTGTGCTTAGAATCTGAGCCTTTACTGCTCTATATGACAAATCCAGTTATGAAGGATTCTAACTTTTTTTTTTTTAATAACTCATCCCTGGGCTGGGTCTTCTTCAGAGGAGGCTGTGGGTTTTGGCCACAGAGTGCTCTCAATCAAGAGCGAGGGCTCCGTGCTGCTTCCCTGGACCGGGCTCTGCCTCCCTTTCCAAATCGGCAGTCTTTCGCAACTGCAGCCAGAAGCTGGAGGCCGCCTGTCAGGCGCAATCACGGCCAGCTCACTTGGCGGACCCCACCTCAGTCTGGGAGTGAAGGAAGTGAGGTAAGGGGCGCGGGGCCTGCAGATCCCACATCCTGGTTCTGCGCTTCAAGTCTAAATTGCACTGAAAATGTCAAACGGTGTCCGCTCCCAGCCTGGGGATTCCCTGATGACAGGAAGTGGCTGCCCTTTTCCCAACTGGCCCTCTGACCAGGGCTCTCATTCCTGTCTCTCTATCCAAGACTCTGCTGCCCGCTCACTCATCATCATCCCCTGACCCATGCACAGGAGGCCGAAAGAGAACGTGCTTCTCACGCCCAAGGACGTGGCTCTCTTCACGTAGCTGTAGCTCTAAACTTCTTCAAGCGCTAGGAGTCCACGTTCCATCCACCTCCTAAACTCCCATGCTGGTCCGTGGCCCCTTGGGCCAAAGGCGTGTTTCCACCTTGCTAAGTGCTGCACAGATGTCTGGCTAAGGCTGTCTCCACCAGAGAGGCTTCCTTGACTATTCTGAGCCCTGCTGAACATTTTAGTCTTACAAACATGCCACCTGGTAGTCAACCAGCTAGAACTTGAGTAGCCTGGGTAAGTCTGGCCCTCCCAAGAAGGCAGCAAGCCTCTGAGGTGACACACACCCTGGGACACTCCCCAGGCAGCCCTGGACCCACACAGAGCTTGAGGAATAAAGCCCAGATAGGTCCCCATATGACAGGTGCCTATTGGCACCAGGAAGCTAGAAGACTCTGGGGTATGGACAGGGAGGCTGGACAGCTGGCCTTCACCTCCCTCTGTGTCTGCCCACTGGTCCCCAGCCACAGGCCACAGCTCCAGTCCGGCTCACCTCATCCAGGATCCTTGATGTATCCTGCACCTGGACCACACCATTGAATGTTCCACATCCAGGAGATAGTGCATGAGGAAGAGGGAGGTAGAAGTCTCCATTAGTAACAGGGAGAGCTAGTCTGGGCCAGAGATCAGCACCCCAGACACCACCACCAAGAGGAGCCAATGAAAGGCCCCTCCCGGCAAGGGGAGAATGCCGTGCTCCCAAGCCACACCCTCCATGATGTCCGAGAAAGAAGATTCAATGGACCTGAGCCAGAGGGACATGTGGGAAAGACTCATGCCCAAGCGTAGAGTCCAGGCAGCTCCAGAAGTGACCGGAGAAGGGAAAGTAACAGACAGGTGGCAGAAGGACCTAGAACCCTATGAAGCAACCCCGGGAGGAAGTCGGGCCTGGGCCTTGGAGTCATTGCTCCTGCAGGGCAAGTGGACCTGGGGGACCAAGGGGGACAACCTTGAGTCTCCAGGGCTGGCAGAACTGAGAGTCGAGCTGGGAGAGGACAGAAAGGGAAACTAGCAAGAGTCGGGGGAGAAGCGGAGGGCTGGGGTGGCAGAGGCGGCCTCGTGCGGTAAAGACTGTCTAAACCTCGGGTGGACGCCTCACAGGGGCAAATGAGGTGTCCGAAAGGAGCCCGCACAGCTGCACCTGAGCCTGGTCTGGAACAGCATAAGGAACTGAATAAGCCTGGTATCTGTGTTTTCTCCCATGGCCCCCAGGACAGGGAAGGAGGGCAGGGACAAGGGGCTGAAGCTGCCATTGCTGGGAGAAAACAGTGTCCCATGAGAAGGAAAAAGTTGGAAAATCCAGTCTAAATCAGGGCTTCTGAAACTTGACGTGCATCAGAAGCTCCTGCAGGGCTGGGAAAGCAGAGGTTGCTGGGCCACGCCTCGAAGCTGGCATGAGGAGGACCCTAGGTGACCCAGAGGCTATATCGGGCCCTCACTTTCTGAATCATGGGGTGCTAAGAGCCATAGCCAAGTAGTATGATGCATGGCATTTTTGGTTGAAAGGTGATGCCAGCAAGCCATTGAGATGATATGATTATGTTAAGATCTGCATTCAAATGGATATTAGACCCCTGCTGTCCACCTTGGCCTGCTACTTTGGAGCTCTAGCAGGACTCCCAAAGAGTTCCCATTGGTTGGGAAAGTGCGGTAGGAGGGAATTCCGGGGGAGGGATTTCCTGTTGGGGTAGTGTGCACCGGGAGAACGCCGCGTGTATGGGTCGGCATATTTCCCGGGAACATACAGGGCATTGGCGGGAGTTTCAAAAATAAAGTTTGTTCCTGTTTGAGTGGCTCGTGATTTTGTGCCCAGCCAGACTTCGGCAATGGGGTTAAGTCAGTGGCCCCAGGTGCACATTAAAAGTCCCTGGGCACTCCTGGAAGGCACCAAGGCCAGGGCCGCACACCACAGGTTGTGTTCTCACTTGGTCTGGAGTGGGACAGGAGCACTGATAAGCTTTAAAGCCCCAGGTGACTCCAAAGCACAGCCCAGCCAGCAACCACAGCTGGATGATCATGAGGCCTCTGCAAGGTGGGAGTCTCCGATTCTCAGATCTCTCAAGGAATAAGGGCTGGTGAAGTGGAGGCTGGGTGCAGAGACCTGGAGTGCCCCAGCCCCGCCCACCCTGCCCTGGGGCCCACCCAAGCCCTCCCCTGCTTAAGGAGCTTTCCCTGGGACTCCAGGCAAGGCAGTGTCAGAGCGGCTGACCACCCTCCCTAGAGCCAGAAGGGGGTTAAGACACAGGGAGGGTGGAGCTTAGCTTAAAGAAGGAAAGATAAGAACAAGGCTTACCTCAAAGCCAGGAATATGGTAGATGGCCGGCTAGGGTGAAGAAAAAGAGGGCATCGATTATGCGCTTGTCACCCAAAGACCTCAGCCCCCTCCTTTCTGCCCCAGCCCGGCAAAACATGAAAATGACCACCATGGAATGTGTCAGGATTCAGACAGGCCAGGAGGCTGCAGACCCCGTTTCCTAGGAGAGGGAGGGGTGCAGGGGAAGCTAAGTGTCCCCTCCAGACACGTCACCCAGAGCAGCCCTCCTTTCAATTTACACGTTGGGGTTCACATGATGCCAAGAATAAGTCTGAAGGCAGAGCAGGAACCCAAGCCTCTTGGTTCACAGTGGCCACACAGCCGCCCAGGGCCACACAACTAGGCCATGGCAGGGCCAGCACTGGAACAAGGATCCTGCCCTTGCCTGTCCCATCACAGCAGTTAAGACCCCACCACCAGACCACAGAGGCCCTCCTCCCAGAGGCCACATCAGGATATGACCCAGCGCAGAATAAATCCAGGGATGAGAGGACTCAGACATTACAGACTCCCAACATTCTACCCCAGTGATTGATGGAGTCCTGATTTGAAGCTCAGAAAAGATGGGCAAAATGGGTCTCACTAGGAGGCCTGATTTTCAGAAGAGATTGCCCAGAATCCCACTGGGCACTGGCAGCAGGTGGGGGGATCCTGGCAGCCCTGCCCTCCCCACCCCACCAGGTACCCCTCCTGGGCCTTCCTGGGTCTGGATGCGGCCCAGCCTCACCTTCTCTCTCTGGATGAGCTCAAAAGATGCCAGCAGCTCCCCCGCTGGCTGGCTGCCCCTCATCAGTGGGAACCAGGCCAGCCGGGGCATCCTTTCCAGGCTTGGTTGACATATGCAGCGACCCATGAACTCATCTGCACCCTAGACCAGGTGTGGAAGGAGAAGGGTCAGTATCCCCCAGCTCAGGATTCAGAGTGACCTCCAAAAATCAGTAGGCCTGAATCCTGCCTCCTGGGAGGGTCCTGGGAGTCAGGGAAGCCCCCTCAGGCCAAGTGGAAAACCCTGCCCTCCTGAGAGGGACGCCAGGATCAGGTGAGATCTGAGCAACCTTGGACACTGTGCTAGGTTCAAATTCCCACCATGGTTGGGAAGACCCTCTGTATACTGAACTAAGTGCTCCTGCTTTAATGTAATCCAGCTCTGAGCCCATGAGAGACCAGAGAGACAGTCTCCCCACATTTCTCTAATGCCCACAGCCATATGAGTGACATTCCCAGGGACTTTTGATATGTCCTGACTGTTCACTTTCATCCTTAATTTCTCCAGCTTTAAAATGGAAAACTCTGATCATGCTCATCAAATTATGTTCCCAAAATAATGTTTTCACCTGATAATCCCTTTTCCCAGGTACCTTCCTCAGCTCCCTGCTGTCCAGAGGACAGAGTCCAAACCCTCCTCTGGCACAGAAGGCCCCCTCACTGCCGCCTGACACCTCTCTTTCCCTGCCTACGCATCCTCTCCTCCTCCGGCCCACTGGCCTCAGCTGGCCTCTCCCTCTCCTGCCCTCACATGGCCACTTCCCCCAGTGCTGCTGGCCTCTCCCCTTGTCAGCCACCGCACAGAGACTGTGCATCACACGCAGGCCTGGCCAAGTCCAGCAAGGGCAGTGGGCAGAACCTGGGTCTCCGCCAGATGGTGGTGTGGCCTCCCAAGCCCTCGTGCCTTGCCCAGAGCAGGGACAGACCCAGAGCAAAAACTGGGAGGCCATGCTAACTGCAGCCACACCACTGCAGGGGACCTCGCTGTCCCCAAGAGCCATCCTGGAATGGCCACCGGCTCCATATAAATGCCCACACCAGCAGGTGACAGTCTGGCACCAATTACTGAGCGTTAACTGCAGCAGCTACAGCACTGGAAGGGGTCCTGAGACTGCTCTGGGCCAGGTGTTGCCCCTTCAGCTGCTGAGAGCTAGAGACGGGGTGGGACTGGTGGAGGGCTAGGCAGGCAGGAGAGCAGGAGCTCCGGGCAGCAGTCATTTGCTAGATGCTAGCCCACAGGGAGGGAAAGGACTCCGAGCAACACGTTAAGAAGAAGAGGGCAGATGGTTTGGGCAAAGGGGCCCCAGCCTGGATTGGGGGTGGCAGTGGGATGAGAGGGGAGAGAGCAGCATTTGAGAGATATTTCCAGAAAGTGTTACCATGACGGGGTGTGGGCGCACAGGCCCACAGAGAACTCTGGCACATCCTGGGCACCTCCCGGCCCACCCTCCACCTGCACCCTTCTCCACACAGTCCCAACTAGGCTCCCTCCACCTGCTCATTCCCCAGGGCCCTCGCTCTTCCTCCCAGAGTTCCCAGGTAGGGCTCCCAGCCCAGGCCCACGTTGCCCACTGCCAGCTGACCCCCCACACACATATCTGGTGGGGACCTTAGACAGCCCTTCCCCTGGTCCCTGGCATCCAAGTGGTGGCAACTTTTACTGGAAACATCTTCCAAACCCTGCCCCCGCCATCCTTCTCCTTGCCCCTACCCAGGTGAGGCCTCTTTGCCACACCCCTGGTCATCTCTTCCAGGAGCATCAACTTCTTAAAATGTTGCTCTGACCCTATCACCAACCCCCCACGCTGTTTCCTAACTCGCACTCCCTTCCCCCTGCCAGCCTGCCCACCCCTCCCCTCGCAGCCCCCCACTCACCCCCACACTATGCTGCAGTGCCCCTCAGCCTCCCCCACCAACCCCGGGACCCCATTTCCTTCAGGGCCTTTGTCCTCCCCACAGCCTTCCCTGATGTTCCAGCCTGGCTCCATCCCTCCCTCCTTGGAACCTTCCAGAGCTGCCTTTCCAATACTGGAGCATTAGCCACCTGCAGCTATTTAAATTCACATTTTAATTCTTTAAAACACAATGAAATTTAAAACTCAAGTTTCTGGGTTTGTACTAGCCACATTTCAAGTGCTCCCTAGCCACATGCAGCTAGTGGCTCCCACTCTGGACAGCACAGCTAGAGAGCACTTCCGTCATCACAGGAAGTCCTGTTGGACAGCTCCATGCAGAGGCCCCTGCCTGTGCCACAGAGCTGAATGGCTCTCTGGGACATGCTCACTCACATACATAGAGGATTCTCTACTCTCTGGGTGAGTCTCAGCCTCAAATAAGGGACCACTCGTCTCAGTAAAGCAAGTCTCTGATAAATGTCTGAAGAATCAGCAGCTTTTGATGGGGAAAGAGGCTATTCTTGGAATCACATAAATAAGGTAGAGACAGAAAAAACCCAGGCTCCTGACCACAGCCAAGTGCCCTTTCCAGATCTGTCCCCTCACTGTGCCACAGGGCACAGCACATGTGCTAGCAATCCATTTTTAATTCCTCTTAAATAGTTTTAATTACTCCACAGCCTGAGGGGTCAGGGGAGAGGCCACCAGCCCCAGCCCTGGGGAGCACCCAGCTGGATGGAAACCCAGAGCTCATAGCACAGCTCTCCCCAGGGCCCTGCAGCAGGTGGGCAGTGGGGGGCAAGGGAGCGAGCTGGGCACACTCACGTAGGTGTCGTGGTCATAGAGCTCTACCACGATGCTGGGCGGCTGCTCAGCAATGCTGGCCGGCTCACCGAAGATCTCAATCTCGTAGAAGATAAGGGTCTGGTCCCAGGTGGGGTTCAGGGTGTTCTTTACGACCACTGTCTTCTGACTCTGGTGCAGGAAGGAGACGATCGCATAGGGATCTGTATGGGCCAAGTTGGGAAGAGAGACAGGACATGGCAGGGACCCTGAGAGTCTCCTCTCAGGAGGCGCCCAGGCCGCAAAGCTGAAGCAGGGCTGTGGCCGCCACTCCAGAGCAATGTATCCACGCTGGAACCCATTTTCCTCAGGGGCCTTTCCTGGTCAGGGGAGATCAGACTGGAGGAGGCGGGAGGTGATTCAGGAGACCAGTTACGAGGCTCCTACAATGACCCCAGGCAGATATGGTCCTGGCTTAGTGGGCGTGGACCTAAGAGCTGGTATGCAGTGGGTCGTGTGAGCTCCTTACTATCCCCAAACTCCTTTGCAGCCTGCCAGCCCTGGACGCACCAGTCTGGGACCTAGCCACAAGCCATTCTCTCGGCCCAGTCCCAAAGGCAAGTTAGTGTCACTGGAGCAGATTCTAGGACAGTGGTTCTCCAATGCAAGCAGGCAACAGAATCCCCTGGAAGGTACCCAGAGATTACTGAGTCCCACCCCACACTATGACACTGCAGATCTTTCCAGCAAGTTCCAAGGTGATGTTGATGCTGCCTTAAGGCCACACTTGGGAAAACAACAAGGGAACAGGTCCTTTGGGACTATGTGCTACTCAAGAGAGGAGCACAAGGCCTAGAAGAAGGGGCCCTTCCAACTTGTCCTAACAGAATGGGAACCTGGGGCTGAGGGCTAATTTGTTACCATTTTGTAAGTCTCCAAATGCCAAATGCTGAGGGCACTTGGACAGGAAAGTGTGGGGACACAGGAGGCTGGCAGCTGATACTGAATGTCTGTGAGGACTTGGCCCAGTGCCCTCATGGAAGCCCTATGCCCTTGGCACCTTGCAGTGCCCTACCTGCTCTGAGCCCACAGGCCTGCCCCAGCACTGACACCCTGTGGGACCCCAAGAGATCCTCAATGACCTTAAAAGCAATGGTCTCTGCCTCACTGGGCTCAGAAGGGTGCAAGAATGTCCAAACAACCCTGAGGCTGGGATGAGGAGACAGTGAACCCCACCAAGAAGACATAAGATGACGGGCTCCTGGACCACAAGGAGACCAAGGGGTAAGCCAAGGCCACCGCATAGGACACAGCAGAGAGAGGGACTCTGCCGGTAGAAGAGGTGGGAAGGTGGGTGAGGAGCAGCAGGACTCCTATAAAGGGACCCAGAGAGCAGGGCCTAAGATGGTGGGTGTTGCTCGAAGAACCCATCATACGGGGGAGGGGCATCTAAGTTACCAGGCAGAAGCCATGGGTACCCATTGGCTGGTCAATGCTGGGTTTAGCCACAGGAGGCTGACCACTAGCCTGGGGCCAGCCTGTCACCTCCTGCACAGAAGCACAGCAGGGTCAGTCATGGGGAGTGTCCTGCAGGAAATTGATGTTGAGCCCTGCTATGGAGTAGCAGAGGAGCAGAAGGTTCTGGGGATAGAAGGAACTGCAGGGGGAGAGGCGGGGGCAAATGCCACCTCTTGCTGATGGGAGCCTCCCTGGCACGGGGCTCCCCCTTCCACGCACTGGCCCTGGCAAGGCTGGCTGAGTCCTCTCCCTCCTGCCCCTGGCAGGGCCCATCGGCAGTGGCGGCGTCTGTGCATTTAATGAAACCGTCTGGCTGTGATACCATCAGCTCCAAGCTCAGCAGAGAACCTCTCCCAGTTCCAGTAAGGGAAGGAGGGTGCGTTCCCATAAATAAAACCATATTAGAGGGCCGGCGAAAAAGCCCCTTTTGTTCCCACCCCCCGTGCTTCCCAACGCTTTATTTTTATAAGCATGCGGGCCCCAGACCGACCGCGTTTACACAAAGATCACAATTGCACATTGTGGCGGGCCTTGCACGCCGTATTGGTGTTGGCAGCACCCCCCACGCCGCCCCCCGCCCCCAGCAGGCCGGCTCCCTCCAGCAGCCCCAGCAGCCCAGGCAATGAGCTCAGCACTGGGGGGTGGGTGCTTTCAAACAAAACTCACCCAGACCCACACACGGGCCCCCAGCCGCCCACGGGAGAAAAAACACAACAAAGACATTGTAAAGAGCAGGCCTGGAGGCCCCCGGCCTCAGACACTGGGCCACTGTGTGCTGGGGCCTGGCCTCTTCCCCAGAGGGCCCAGCCCCTCCCCCAAAAAGCGAAATAAGGAGGGGGGCACTGTTGCTCCAGCAAGGTGGTCAGATGGACTCACAGACACATCCTCTTGCAGAGAAACCAAGAGGAGGGAAGGTGGAGGACTGGGTTCTCACTTTCATCCCAGCCTCGGGCTCTCCCCAGGGCTGTGCACCCCGGGCCAGGGGGCATGTTTGGAAGGGTTCTCTCTGAGGACCACAGCTGCCCTGGAGAGACTCCAGCCACACACACACAGGATTCCACCAGCATCCCCATCCACAATAGAGCCAGGGGTTTCACCAAGTCCCAGGCAGGTTTGTTGATTATTGGGGGGGGGGGGCGGTACCAGGGATTCAACCCAGGGCACTTAACCACTGAGCCACATTCCCAGCCCTTTTTTAATATTTTGAGACAGGGTCTCTCTAAGTTGCTTAGGGCCTCACTAAGTTGCTGAGGCTGGCCTCACACTTGCAATCCTTCTGTCTCAGCCTCCCAAGCCTCTGGGATTACAGGCATAAGCCACCATGTCAAACTCCAGGCAGACAATTCTTTGGCTGGATCCAGTGCCCTGAATCTGGCCGTTCAGACTGAGCCCTGCTGCTCCAAAGGAGGACCTTCTGCATTCAACATCCTAAGCTCCCCTGTGGGACCTTTCCACCAACCAGCCCAGACCACCAATGTGGAGAACAGGATGGGTAGTGTCACATTCTTTGTCCAAAGAGGGAGATTTGCCCCCAGGAAGACCTGCAATTCCAATTCCAGTGCTCCTACATGTCACACTCGTTGGAAGGAGACCATGGAGTGGATCACAGCAATCAAATTAAAACTACCCTACAGCAAAAATTTAAGAAAAATGATTCAAAATTGTAACACTCAGTGTTGGCAAATAGTTGATGAAGTATGAGGTATTCTTTATCGCTGGAAGCAATTCAGCAACCTTCAGAAAAGTAATTGGGAAGTATGCCCATAAAGCATAAAGCCATTCAGGCCCCCTTTTCCATATTACTGGGAATGACCCAAATTAGCCAAACGCTATCTGTACAAAGATGTTTGCTCTGGTGTTATTTATAATATATCATTCATTTTATATAGAGTTGTTGGTAGGTTATCACTGACCTAGGAATGGGAAGATGAAGGAGACCAATTATAGCTCTTAGCATCATCAAACATCAATGAAACAAGAGATAGAGCGTAGGTTGTGTGTGACTTAATAGTGGAACACACAGGTGCAAGGCGTAGGGGTCCCCAGCGTAGCCTGGTGACATTGAGTCAGGCTTCCTGGAGGTGGTCTCCTACCTGAGCCTCAAGAATCAGGAAGGAATCAACAGAGACCAGGATAAAGGTCAGCCAAGGGTGTCAAGGCACCCAGCAGGCAGAGACACCAAAGAGCATGGGCACTTGGGAAACAGGAAGTTGTTGGTGGAGGTGAAAGGGAGTAGGGAGCACCCATGGCGGGGGGCAGAGGGGAGGACCAAGGTGAGCAGATCACCCATGGCCCTGGACTCCTGCTGAGCAGTGTGGGCTGAATACTGTAAACAGGATGTTGCCCTCCTCTGGGAGCTCAAGGGTCCCAACACGGTTGGACAGCCTCCTTCCCTGCAGCCGCAGCACCTCCTAGGCCACCGCGCCCTGCAAACATGAGAGCTCCCTCCCCGTCTCTTTCCTGCTCAGGAACCTTTCTTCAGTGGAGCATTTCACAAGCCTCCGATGCATTTGGGGAAAACACCTCCTTATGCTTCTGGGGCAGAATGCCTCCAATGGAGCCAACCCGAACAAAAAGCCCTGCCTAAAGGGAGAGGGGGCCGGAGGACGTGACCAGAATCCAGACGCAGGAAGCCCCAAAGCAAGAATTCCCCCACACCACTCAGGACAGAGTCCACATCTGTATGGAAAACTGAAGCTCTGGTCCCCAGGCCACAGTGTAGCAGCCATTCATCAGATGTCACTGTGGCCCAGCCTGGCAGGAACATCTCTCAGGACCACCCAACTGCACAGCCTTTTCCTCCCAGGAGCCATGGGGCCAGCAAAGAGGGCCACGGGACCTTCTGCCCTGACACCCACCCCAGCTATGGGTTAATGAACAATGTGACTTGGGAAGCCACATTGAGCCCCATGAGACCCTCAAAGAAATATTTCTGGGCTCCTCCAGCTAAGGGCCATCTCCTAGAATGTGACAGAATTGTGCCAGTGCTGCATCTGGGTGGCAGCTCTGCCACCCAACCAAGTTCTCATCTGGGGAGCAACTTGGTGGAGCAGAAAGCTTCCCACAGGGAACCCTTTGAGAAATATCAGTCTACCAAGAAGAGCCACCCGGCTTACATGTGTTCAGGGAAACCACACTACCCTCTCCAGAATTCCAGGGCAGGCAAGGCAGAGCTGGGTGCCACACAGATGTCACTGTCTTCTCTAGTCACGGCTTTCAGTTTAAGGCAAAGCCAGCACATACCAGAGACGCTGGCCAGGCACCAACAGGCCCATCCCCATATCCAAAAGAAGCCACTGGAATTAAGAGCATCTTACAATGTGTAGGTCTAACTGCTGTACAGGACACACACACACACACACACACACACACACACACACACACCACAGGCACTTTCCAAGGGTGCAGAGGACCCAGGCTGGCTATGTGTTCAAGCCCTATCTGAAGGGGAATCCCCAGGCTTCCTGGACAGTCACATCACCACAAAAAGCCCCTTCTAGATGGTGGAATGAGATGGCCATTATCACCCTATATACACACATGATTACACACATGAAACACATATGATTACACGGTGTGACTCTGCACCACATTCGTGTACAATGTGTCCAAGTGCATTCTACTGTCATATAAAACTAACTAGAACAAATTTTAAAATTAAAAAAAAAAATAAAGAAATTATTTTTTTAAAAAAAACCTCTTTATGCCAAGTCCGATATTGTTCCAGAAGTGTTTTCTGGGCAACTCCTGCATATCCCTCAACTCCTCAGCCAGGGAGGAAGCACAGATACAGCCCCTGCCTCTGGACAGCTCCAGAGTCCACCGCAGAGGGACAAGGAGAGTCCATGGGGGCACCAGAGCACAGGAAAGGCCCAGGTCAGGCTCAGGAGCATGCCCCGGGGAGGGCCCTCTGCCCCAGACAGCAGCAGGCAGCTGGAAGGTGCTACCAGCGACAGACAGAGTTAGACCCTCCCCTGGCCCCAGACATTCCGGATTCACACATGAGTTTCCTCAGAGAAATGCCAGCCGGTGGCCGCGCACAGCCTCGGGCCGCCAGCCGCCCCAGGGTCAGTTCCAGGGGAGAGATTGCTTTGGTTTAGGGTTTGGGAGTGAAAATAAACACTCTGGGTTTTATAGGTTCCCCGTGTTGGCTGCTGTTTTCCCTTCCATCAGCTGCTCAATTGGGCCTTTCATTCAGAAGCCAGTGGCCTCTGAGGAAGCCCTGGGCAGTGCCCGCAAAGCTCAAGGGATGTTTATCTGGGGGAGGGGTGGGGCCAGGATGGAAAGTGTGACGTCTCCGCAGGCCAATGCCAGGCTGACCCTGCCCTGCAGTCCCTGGACTGAGCACTGGCTTCCCACGCTGGTCCCTTGGAGGAGTTCCTGACTTGTAGGGTCCTCGGCCAACCAGGCGCACAGGGGACAAGAGGCCCTCCACCTGAGCCCCACCTGCCCACTCACCCTGCACAAACCCACTGCCTGCACCCTCCCCCTTCACAACCTCCCCAGGAGAGAAAGCAAGGCGGCGAACTAGACCCCTTCTTATTTCTCAAGGTAAGTTCCAATGGCCAGAGCCCGGATGTGTATCCCAGAGTTAGAAATCGCTGCAGATATTGACCTGCCCCTGGCACAGCCCTCACAAGGTTGCATCTGTGAGTACTACCTGGGCATAGGGAGTGCTCAGAAAGTAGTCATTCTTAGGTGCCCAATGCTACAGGCTCAGGGGAAGACAAAGCCCTTTCCTGGGGGCAGGGCAAGGAGGGTCATGGTCAAAGTGGGAAGGTTGAAGCAGGAAGACCCCAATTCATTTGTGCAGCAGGTAAGGGCTCTGAGAGAGGCACCAGAGAGGAAGCCAAGTGCTGTGGAAGGAGAAATTGTCTCAGCCTGGAGAAGGGCATCCCGGCGGGTCTTGAAGGACAACTAGGAGTTCACCTGGTTTAGATTAGGAAGGAAATGCACTCTAGGCAGAGAGGATGCTAAATGCAAAAGTCAGGCACCTGGAAGAGACTGGCAAACAGATGAAGGCCGATGGGACTGGAGCTAGTGAAGAGAGGGGAATGAGCCCCAGATGAAACCGGTGAGGACCACAGGGGCAGGCTGGCGAGTGGGGGTCCGTCTGTCAGGGTTTTTGAAAGCAGATGATCGATGTGCCCAGGTACGCTGAGGGCAGGCAAGCCACGAGGCCTCCAAGTGGCCTGAATAAGAAGGGGCAAGGCCAGCGTAATGTGACAGTGTGATGCTGAAGACAAGGGAACAGATCTGAGAGATCTGGGTGCCAGAAGCCACAGAACCGTGTGACTGAGGGTTTCTGAACCCCAGGACCAAGGCAGGAAATGCAGAGGAGCCTGGACCTGGGAGCGGCGGCCCCTCAAGGATTGGGTCTGGACGGGATGGGCCACTAGAGCAACTGCAGCCCACGCCATGAAGCAAGTGGAGAAGAAGGACGCCGCTGGAGACCCTGGAGAGGGTGTGGCCTGGAAGCCATGCCTGGGGGGCTTTCAGGAAGGAGGGGATGGTCAGCCATGCCAAACCCTGCAGAGGAGTCAAGCAGATCCCGGAGGAAGGGCTGCTGCACCTGACAACCAGGAGGCCACGGGACTGAGCATCCAGCAAATGCAGCAGCCACCCCCCACAAGGGATGCCTCGGGCCACATCCCCTGTTGCCTGCAGGCCTGACTCCTCCATCTCAGCTCTCAGCCCAGGGTCCCCGGCGCTCCTCCCTCTCTCCCACCTACCAGAAAAAGAGTCCTTGTCCATCGCTGGCAGGTCCCGGGCCTGGTACATGTAGCAGCGTAGGTGGTAGCGATTCCCGTCTTCACCGAAGAAGAAACAGAGACGCCAGAGTGAGCGGTTGACGGGGTCTAACTGCTGGGGCTAGAGGGGAGGGGAGTCTGCCCTCAAAGGACAGCAGACAGAGGGGCTGAATGACAGAAGGGACATAGGCCACTTCTCGAGAGTGAGCCTCGCAAGCCAGGAGGACGAATCACAGCTCCAAGGTAGAACAGATTGCTGCATCCTGAGGCCAGACTAGAGCTTCAGGAATCGGGAGGAACAGAGGAGGACAGGGAGGAGCAGAGGCCAAATAGGTAGCAGGCACTCACTAGGCACAGTGTGAATGCCCACTCTCACACTTGAGTGGATGCACACGTGCACACACACGTGCACACACACAGACACACGTGCACACACAGATACACACGTGCACACATACAGACACACACATGTGCACACGCACAGACACACAGGTGCACACATGCCTAAAGACACTGATCAGAGAGCACACAGACTCGGTTCTCCAGAGCCCCGATATACACACCTGCCCACGTAATCCCATGCAAACAGAAGTGTAGGGTGCACACGCACATCACCTCTGTAGGTCCCACCAAGGATCACTTACAGTCAAAGATGCAGGAGATGGTGGGTCTGTTCACACCGAAGCTCAAGGTAGAGACGGACACAGAATCGTCGCTCCTATCGTCCACTACACCACCCTGGAGGCACAAAACTGGTCATGGCAGATTCTGACCCCAGAGCCCAAAGCTAGTGGGGAAACATAGGGAGGACACGAGCCAAGAAATTGGGAGTCCTGAGACCCCACCATCATCATCGTGACAACTGCCCACCTTGTAGGTGGGAAATGCAGGAGTTTGCCTTGAGTCCTGCTGTCCTGGGCCCTCCCTGTGTACCCCAGGGTGTGCAGCAGTACACCTGGCCTCCACCTTCTGGACGCATGGAGCCTCTCCACTAAGTTGTGGCTACCACAAATGTCTCCAGACATTGCCAAATGACCCCTGGGGTTAGAGGGATTGCCTCCTACTGAGAACCAACAGTAAGAATTAAATCAAATGTTGTACCTGCAGCCTTGGGCAAGATGCCTGGCACTCAGTAACATCAGTTTAACTAGTGACATCAGTTTAACCCTGTCATCTCTCTAGTGTCATGTTAATTTAGTCACTTCTCCTGATCACCCACAGTGCCCTGAACTCCCCTATGTCTGCACCCACCCCTTCACTACCAGGGTCACGACACTCTTCAGCTGCTAAAAGCAGTTGTCCTCCAACGACACTCAGAAGCTCATCCTCTCTACGGCATCGCTAGACGCCAATGTCAAAGTACCAAAGGATTGTGGGAAACTCTTCCGACCCTCTAGAGAAGACTGGATAAGCCAGGGGGGAATTCTGAGCTGTTCCAGATTACAGGTTGACAGGAAAAGACTCTAAAAGACTCTCCAAGGAAGAATTCAGCAGAGAGCTGGCTACTGGGGTGCATCTAGTGGAGCCAAGGTCTGGAGGTCCCGGGTTAGCGTCTCTGGGCTCCCACTATCCACCCACTGCGTATTTATAGACAGTGCTGGTGCCAGAGGCATATAGGTCCCAAGCCAGATCACAAGCTCTGGGGAAAGGCTGTGCTAGATACTCACTGTCTCTCAAAGTTCCCACTGTGCTAGGGAGAGTCTGGGGCCAAGGACAGGAACAGAAGCAGGGGCCACAGCTGGCTCAGAAATCTCTCCATCAGTTTACTGTGTACAAAGCCATTTGGGCAGGCCTGTCACCTTGTCCTGATTAGCACTGGGATCTAACCATGGAGCCTTGAGTCACTTTTGGGAACACGAGGACCAGACCACTCCCCTGAGCCAGATGCCCACCTCTCTGGTGCCCTCCCTCAAGCCCACCTTCCTCCAAGGGCCAACAGCCCAGCCGCACACCACAGAGGGGCTGGGAGAGCAGGCACCGTTTCCCAGAGGCCCGTGCTGCCTGCTCCCTCTGCCATCGCTATTTCTCCAATCCTTCCTCCCGTCCTCTCCTCAGACCGTCACCTGCTCCATTTCAGAGGTGGTAGGGTGGAGTGATAAGGTGGCCTCTGCTCCATTTCCTTGCCCAGTGGCTCTTCCCATCCCACAAATGTGCACAACCCCTCTAAGAAAGCCCTGGCACCTTCCTGGGGTTGCCTGCTGGTCCCACCCAGGTCCACCCAGACGGGCCAGTTCTCAGCAGTGTAGCCCTGATCTTCACCCTGGATGGAGCCATTTCCCAGGAAGCACCCCAGCTCCTGGAGCTGCAGGGTCCCCCAACCCCTGTACCTCCAAATATAAGACAGTCTTTCACTTCTGTCCTCTCCTCTTCAAACCACAGCCACCTTCAAGCCTAGCCCAAGCTCCTCATCCCAGAAGTCCCTGGATGCCTGTCCCCCTACCCACCCTGCAAGCCAGGACCAGCTTCATCACCCACCGTCACTCAGCTCCGTAGCGGGAACCTTCAGTGCCTCTTATACCTGAAGGGTCAAATGACACTTCCTCCCAGTCAGGCCCCAGTGACCTGTCCCATCCCCCATCCCACACCAAGGTCTGCCTCCCTCAAACCCGGCCCCCTCAAGCTTCCCAGGATCACCCTTGCTCCCTCTGCTCGCTGTTCCCTGTCTAGGCTGCCATCAGGCATCCCAGTCCTCCCCACCTAAGGTCATCCTGCAAGTGATTGGCTCTGGCTCACTTCACCAGACATCCTCCTTTGTGACAGGGAGGAACAGTGACCCTGCCCTAGCTTCCTTTCACCACAATTTCAACGAGGCTCTAAAACCAGATCACTTGGGCCCCAATTCTGACCCTGTAATTAACTGGCTGTACAGCTGTGGGCAAGTTGCTTAATGTCTCTGAATGAATCGTTTGTGAGTTGGAAAGAGGTCTACAGCACCTATCTCAGAGGTACCGTGATGGACAGCTAAAGAAGAGAGAAGACAGAGAACAGGAAGTTCTTGGTATACTGCCTGGCACCAGAGCCAATGTTCCAGAAACGTTAGCTAGTGATGACCTTGGTAAACGGCTGTGCTGGGGTGGTGTTCAGACACCTCATACTTGTATTCTCACAATTATTCCAGGAAGCTGGAAAAGTGAACGTTTCCATAGGGGATCCCAGCCCTGGGGGATCAAACCTGCACGAGCAGGCGCCTCCCCAGAACTTGGGTCCCCCCTCTCTCTCTCTCTCTCACACACACACACACACACACACACACACACACACACACACCAGCAGGGTAACAGGGAGGAGTGCCATACTGCAGGCAGGGGAAGTCCAAAGGCCTCGTCGTCTTGAAGTCCTCCCTCCTGGGCAGCTGTGGCCCCCAGGGTTCCCACCAGGAGAGGCTCCTGGCCTGACCACACTGCTGCGCTGGCAACAAGTCAAGCAGCTACTGGCCACTGAGCACCCCTCCTGGCTACAGTGCCTGTGGGCTCTGAGGCCAAGCATGGGGACAGACTTGAAGGCTCCCAGCAGGCCATCCAGGCAGGAGACACAGGACACCAAGGCAACAGGTGGGGACACCAGCCAGCACTGGGGTTCAATGAGGCATCTGGCACTGGCACCTGGCCCCTCCAGCTGCTGGCTATGAGGCCTGGGGTGTGGTGGGGGAGAGGGACTGGGTTCAGTTGGGGTGAAAGGGCCACAGACCCTTGTCCCTCCTCCCCAGCCTGGCCACACACAAGTGCCCCACCGGCAGGTAGGGTGCTGGGTGAGCACAAAGTGGTGGTGGGGGGTGTCGTCCAGCTACACAGGCCCCATAATTCACCTCTGCCTCAAGGGCACCCACAGGGACCTCCCTGCTTGTGGTGGCTGCCAACACCCATCCCCACTCACCTCACACCTCCTTCAGACGGCCTCCCCTCCTGCCGCCCATCAACACCCCCCACAGGCTCTGTCTGGGACTCTGGATCCCTGTCCAAGGGCAGGGCCTCCCGCCTGCCATCAGAAGAGGTGTTCCCCTCCCTGGGACTTCCACCAGGGCTGGGGCCAGGTACAGGCCTGACCCACAGCAGCCCCTGCCCGAAGAATAACTCCCAGGGGGCCCTCCACCTGGCCTTCTCCACCTGCCCTGCCACCAAGGGAGGGGCCCAGCCATCCCCCGTGGTCACGGGACACCAATGCCACTCACATACATCCCTTCTTCCTCCCCTCTCCTTGCGGTTCAAGGTCGGATGGGGATTGCGAGGAAGATCCATTTCTGGGGAGCAGGGCAGACACACACTGAGAGCCAAGCAGAGGGACAGTTACGAGATCAGTGCCTCCCAGCAGAGCCCCAGTGCCCGGCTGCCCTGGCTCACACTCGGGTCAGAACTCCAGCCACACAGCAGCCCAACATCTTCACATTCTCTGGCCACCAACCCTCCCCAAAGGGACCTGGGCTCCCCAACAGCCCCTGACCCTCTTCTGTGGCCTTATTTTTCCTTACAGCACAGATGCCTGGCACGTTCACCTTTCTGCTGACTGCCTCCATCACTGGCAGTGAGCTCTAGGCGGGCACCGCTGGGTCCCCAGTGCCCACTGCAGGGCCTGGCACACAGAGGCCCTGGTGACATGCTTACAGAATAAGGGAGTGAAGTCCAGGGCCAGCTCCCCACCCACCCACGCGCCTCCCTCTTCACACCCTGGAACTTCTGTAGGGGTTGAGCCTGACTCAGGGGAAGGAGCCCCAGAGAGGCGCCCCCCCCCAGGTGAGAAGAGAGTGCAGGCAGGGACCCGGAGGGTGGCTCGGTGGTGCAGCACTTGCCCTGCAGGCGAAGCCCTGGGACCCATCCCCAGGAATGAAAAAGAAAGGAAGAGGGTGAAGTGGCGGTGTGATGTACAGAGTACTGCCAAGCGGTGTGCTAATCCAGGGACTACTCAAAGAGTCCCCACAGCCTTCCAGGGAGGGATGACAACCGCCTCTGTGACCCCAGAGCACACGGAGGCAAAGCAACCCGACAGCAGCAGTCCCAGGGCAAAAGAGCGGCCAGCAGATATGGAATAAATGGGTCACCTGTAGCAGCACGTCATGTGCATGGAGGAGAAAATCCAGGTGACAGATTCATTTTACAGACCCTGGGGCACAGACAGAGGAAACGCCCAGGCTGCATGAGGTCCCAGGAGGGGAAGGGGACAGGAACTCCCCAGGCCTCCAAGTGTGGATCAGTGGGCATAGAGAGGACACGAGCCAGGGGAAATTGGGAGTCCTGAGACCCCACCATCATCATCGTGACAACTGCCCAACTAGTAGGTGGGAAATGCAGGAGATTGTCTTGAGTCCTGCTGTCCTGGGTCCACCTTGTGCACCCCGGCATGTGCAGCAGCACAGCTGGCCTCTACCTTCTGGACGCCTGGAGCCTCTCCACTAAGTTGTGGCTACCAGGAATGTCTCCAGGCATTGTCAAATGACCCCGGGGGTAGAGGGATTGCCCCCAGCTGAGAACCAACAGTAAGAATTAAATCAAATGTTGTACCTGCAGCCTTGGGCAAGATGCCTGGCACTCAGTAAGGGGTACTAGTGACATCAGTTTAACCCTGTCATCTCTCTAGTGTTGTGTTAATTTAAATGATGTCTCTCCTCTGGTCTTCTTTAATGCCTTGAGCCCACCATCCTTTTGCCACAGGGCCTTTGCACAGGCTGTCCTCTCCATCTGACATGCCCTCTCAGCTAGCTAACTGGAGCTCTCTCTCCAGCTTAGTCATCACTGAGGCATGGACACTTCCTTGATGAGCCAGCCTCCTTCCTGCATCCATCCCCCACGCACATAGGCAAGGTAGGCACAGTTCTATGATACCCACACTCAGCCCAACATCTGGCACTTAGTAGGGATCCAGTAAAGACGGATTACGTGAAACAAACCACCATCATCCCCTTTGCCTGAACCACGTGCCAGTCAGCAACCTCCCAGCTCAGGAGGCCAGGATCTGACACTGCCTGGGTGTGGCCTCACTCAGGTCCATGATGGGGGAGGGCAGGTGGGGCGCTGTGCAGGGGGAGTGGCACCGGCAGCGTGGGGCAGGCAGCAGGAGCAGCGAGTGCTTGCTAGGCCCAGGCCACGGGGAGGCTGCGCTCTGCCCCCCACCTCCCACAGCCCTGCACACACCCTGGCCGGCCCCAGGGCCAGGGCCAGGGCATTGGGTTTCCCACAATCACATTCCTGCCTCCATAGCTCATGCTGGCGACTCCCAGGCTGGGGCTGGCAGCCACGCGGTCTGTGGCCACGCACTCTGTCCCAGGGCTAGCTGTGTAAGGGATCCTGCTGCTCGCCCCGGGGCCTGGGTGGCCTCCAACCCACTGCTGCCCGGCAGGAGGCCACGGCTCCCTGGAGGAGCCGGAGGTAGGAGGGACTCACCCCTCAGAGATGTTCCCAGGCTCCCCAGGAGCCCCAAGCCAACGGCCACCTGAGTCTGTCCAGGCCTCACCTCCAAGCACCTCAGCCAGGAGGAGGTGAGCAGGTGAGGAAAATGCAGCCTGTGGAAGGGGACTCCTCACCCACTGAAGTCACATCAAGACCAAGATGGAGCCCAGCAGCAGGCCTGAGAGTCCTGCATCCTGCAAGGCCCTGCAGCAAATGGCCTTGCCCTAGACAGGGTCTGCAGGTCAGGATCCATGGAGAGGAAGGAGGGACACAGAAGGGGTGAGAGCAGAGGCAGATGCTGCAAAATGACACAGGCTGGGCGGGCAGGTGACAATGCCACACAGCCACACCACGGTGGCCTGGCTGGAATCAACAGGACCTAGAGGCATGTCAGTGCCACTGGGGAGACCAGAGACGCCTTCCTTCCCTGTCCCAGCGGGGTCAAGCAGATGTGCCGCTCTCCTCCACTTCCAGGAGGACCCACGTCCTACCCAGGATGGTGCCAGCAGCACAGGTGGCACAGCTGTTGGAAAGGGCACCACTGCTGGGGGCCATCCCCAGCTCGACTTCTGCAGACAGGACCAGGGAGCAGAGGGTGCTAGGGCCAGCTCACGGGGCTCGCGAGAGCAGATTAAGTTTTCAGGAAGTCTGCAAGTCAGCTGTTAGACACCGTCATCAATAAAAACCGACTCATGCAGCCAGTTACGGGGGTACACACCTGCTATCCCAGCGTCTCAGGAGGCTGAGGTAGGAGGATCGCAATTCCAAGGCTAGCCTCGGCAACTTAGCGAGGCCCTAAGCAATTCAGTGAGAACTTGCCTCTCAATAAAATATTTTTTTTAAAAAAAAGGGCTGCGGATGTGGTTCAGTGGTTAAGCAGCCCTGGGTTCAATCCCTGGTACCAAAAAAAAAATTAAATCATACAAATTGACAACTCAAGAGGTCATATTAAAAAGCAAAGGTGGTAAATATTCAAACCTCTCCTAATCACTACCTTTTGCAATTATCTCTCCTCCTGCAATCAGCACCCTTGTGATGAGGTACTCCTGTATCCCTGCTCCCAGCCTTCCTTGACTGCCTCCCTGTTCAATGGTGCCTCATTGCTTAGCTCAAAACCAGCCATGGTAGGGGTGTGTTCACCATGGAAATCAGCAAATGCTACCAATCTGGGCCTTGTTTGTTCTGGAGAGCTTGTTGACCAGCACAGTACTCGGGTGCCATTCCAGATTCTCACCTTCTTCACTGTCTCTTCTCTATCTGCTTTGCTGGGACAGCCAAATAATAGGACAAGGTAGGAGAGATACGATAAACCCTGCACAACCCAGCCATTATCTGTTAAGACCTTTCACAATCCCTGTGTGAGGAAACGCAGCTGCAATAATGACGACTTGTCTTCTCTGAGCCTTATTGGTAAAAGGGGATTGCCAATAGAACCCACCTCCTAGGACTGTTAAATGAGATAATATGTAAACAGAGTGGGAGACGACTATGCATGGTATGTGCCCTAGGACAGGGGTCAACCATTGCTGACCAGGAAGAGCCAGGTAGTAAATACTTTCACCATGGACCCTATAGTGTCTGTCACACTGTTCCGCTCCCATTGTAGCAAAAAGCCACCACAAACAATATGCAAGTGAATGACCACACCGTCTGTCTGCCGAGGAACCCTTATTTACAAAAACAGGCAGAAGGCCAGATTTGGCCTGTAGGCCGTGCTTCACCAACCCCTGCTCTATAAGGGGGAGGTTATTATTGGTGTTGTGTCATTATCATCCCCCATCTGATAATCAGTGAGAAAACTGAGGACCAGAGAGACCAATGTCTACCCTGAGATTACACAGCAAATTTAGCGGGCAGAATCAAAGGTCTCCATGGCCAACCTGCTCAAGGCTTTTTCCTAACAACACCTGCTTCCCCATCAGAGCTCAGAGCATCTAAGCCAAGCTCTGGAGCTGCAGAGGACTGAGTACCAAGTCAGGACTGTAGGGAACCCGCTTCACTGCCCTGGAGCTTGGCGGGAAACCCCACACAGGCCAGCAGCCGCAGCCAAGCGAGGAGAAGCTTTTAAAAGAGGGAATGGAAGAGAGGAACGAGCAGAACTCCCTTCCTAATCAGGGCTGATTGCAACCTTAAGTAGAATAGCAGGCGAGGGTGCAACCCCATTTCATTTACAGCTGGAGCCAGCGCTTGGAAGCAGATGCTAAACTCCTTGCAAAACTACTGGCTGGCCACTGGGGATGTGGGAGTGGAATGAGGAAACCTGGAGAATCCACAGTGCCACGTGTGGGCTGGCGAGGGCATGTGTGTGTGTGTCCCTCCAGGGTTTCCACATCTCCACATGTGCAGGGTGCAAAGAGCTCTCTGGCAGGTTTTATCCCGGGCCAGCGTGCCTCGGTAATTAGGACAACTGTATGTCCCACTTTGCCTGGAACGGCCCCACTCATGCCTGTTTAGCCAGCATGATCATTAATAGTGTTCCACACCAGACAATAAATTATACAGTCCCCTAGAAATCATGGAGCCAGACCCTTGTGTATACAGGGGGGCACCTGACACCTCTGCCCAACAAAATGTGGCTGCCATTCTGTCTGGCAATTGGGTCCTCCAGAGTTTAGCATCCCAATCTGGGCAAGATAGACCCGGAGTCCACGCATTTAGAGCACTTGCCCACATTTCTTTCTCTGGAAGAGAGCCAGGGAGACAGGGAGGAGCGGAGAGCCATCAAGCACCCGCTTCCAGCACAATGTCAGGTAGGGGACAGGAACAAGAAACCTGGGCTGCACAGAGTTGCCTTCCAACAGCCCAGCCCCAGCCCCAGCCCCTGCTCAGGCCTGGGTTAACTAACCAAGCAAACCCCTCACACCTCCCGGGCACTAGCCTGGCTCAGAGCGCCAGCTCTGGGAACGGTGCCTGAGGACTGGCCCAGCACACCGCATGGCTCCATCCAGGTGGCAGGCAGACACTCCCACACACCCCAGCGCCCACCCACAGCTGGCCTCCTTGTCAGCCAGCTCTGATCTCGAATCACTCCATTCTGGAAACTGCTTCTCCATGATCCCCTCCCCAGAACTTTCAACTCCCAACTGCCCTTCCATGCCTGTGGCCCAGGCTCGGGACACCTGTCTTTCTGGGTCCTCTCTACTTCAGGGCAGAACTCAGGCCTCTACCAACAACTGCAGGCTTTGGAGGTGGGTGCTACCCAGGGTGGAGGGGAGATGCTTCTCTAGCTGCCCAACTGCCCCAGGGAAGCCAAGCCTCCTGGCTATAAGGCGGAGTGGGGATCCGGCCAAGGGCCACAGCCAGCTGCTCAGCTGCCATGTCCCACCCTGAAGGGCTCTCGATGGGTGAGGACGAACTTTTGCTCTTATAAAAGTGACTTATAAAAAGCGGGTGAAATTACCCATTTGGCCAATGGTCAGGAGACATCTGGGGAGAGGAGACAGAAGAGCCGGCTGTCTGACCTTGCTTCTAATACTGACCCATGCTCCCACTTCTCAGGACTCAGTTTCTTCTGTGCTGACATTTGGATCTCAGAGCTGTTCTAGAGTCGCACTGTCCAGTAGAACTTTCTGCAATGATGTACCATCCTGGGCCAGCTCGTGCGGCCACTGTGTGCTCAAGATGTGTCTGGTCTCACTCGGAACTGAATTCTCTTTATATTACTTTAGATGTCCGTTTAAATAGCCACATGTGACTAGTGGCTACTGTAGCCCAACTAGAGCCTCAGTCTCCTTGACTGTAAAATGGGGCTGATAATAGATGCCAGCCTTCTAGGGTCACCACGAGGATAAAATGAGATAATACAGATTGTCTCACTTTGGGTTTTGGCACGTGATTAAATAGATTTTAGTGATTCTGTCCCCTTTGGGGTCCTGGATCCCCTAATGAGGTGGATAAAACCCAGGACCTTACACCACAATTTAGCCATTACATACCCGAACATGCAAACCATACACACGCATTCGCAGATTGCGCACTTGTGCGCACACACACGTGCATAACTTTGCATCCGATTTCAAAAGGCTCCTGCAGCTCAGGAGTCTGTTTGAGGACATCCTCAGAACACGAAAGTTCCTCCCAGCTCTGAAAAGCTCCAAGGCTCTGAGCACACGTTGCTGGTCCACCTCCTCCCCTCCTGCCTCCTGAGGAAACCCTCAGGGCTGAGCAGAGGCAGGGCTTGGAAAAATCCTTGCGCGGAGGGCAGGCCCAGGGCAAGGGCGACAGGACAGATTCCGTGAGCTCATCCCAGCAGCCGTCACCAGAGTTCCCAGAGAGGCCGGTGGCGTCAGGAGGGGGTGACTGGGTGGGAGCCGGCGGTGGTGGCTGCGGCGGCAGCAAGGGGTGTGGGGCAAGGAGAGGGAGGCTGGATGGAACGCGCTATAATAGCGGCTTTGTGCTCCGCTTCCCAACTCCTGGGAACGCCAGGAAGATTATGAAACCCGGTGTCTTTGGGAATGCCAGGATATTAGCTGGAAAAAGAATAATACGAAAATAAAATAATGCTCGGGATGGAGACAGCAGACGATTAGCAGACGGAGCCAGGGCCTCCCGCTCCGCAGAGGGAGCCAGGCTTGGCCCCTGCCGAAGGTTTCAGGGAAAGGCTGCCCGTGCTAATGAGCAGACAGGGCCTCCCTTCCAAGCAGACGTCTTCCAGAAGGGGGCTAGCCAGCCAGGCCCAGCCCTCCGGTGGACACACAGGCCAGGGGAGGGGTAGTGGAAGGCCGTGGGCATCACCAGGCCTGTGCTTGGGCCCAGACATCAAGGTACCAGGAAGGCTACCGCCCCCCTCCCACTGTCCTTCACTGGCTCCTTCAAAGTCTGCCTCCAGTCCCCTCCACCAAGAAGCCGCCCCTCATCAAACAGTCACCCCGGAAGCACGCATCCTCCCTCCAGCTCCTCCCTGGAGCTCACTGTGATCATTTCTTGTCCTAATCACACAGGCCCTCCCCACGGGCCAGACCAGAGGAGTATTAGAATATCATTTCTGTCCCACCAAGGAATAGGGAGAATAGGTCATCTTGTCCTGCCTCCCTATCCAAGATGCTGGCCACATACCTTCAGCCAGGTGTGAACAGGCCCTGCCTCTCTCTGTGAAGTGAGACTCTGGGGACCTGCCTGGATACTGAATCAGAGTCTGCATTTTAACAAGATCCCCTGACTGGCTCCTTTGTTCAAGTCAGAGGAGAACTTCTCTACATGCGTCCCTGTTAACCCTGACCATGACCCTAGGGTGCAGTTCCTTTCATGAGTGAAATAACAGACTCCCTAAACGCATGAGTGACCTGTCCACAGCCTGTGGGCAGAGGAAGCAGAGTCCAGAGCACACCTGCACACTCAGAAGCGCTGCCCATCTCACCAAGCTTTCACCAGCACATCAAGAGACGCTGGAGCTGGGCGCAGTGGCACACACCTGTCATCCCAGCAGCTCGGGAGGCTGAGGCAGGAGGATCTTGAGTTCAGAGCCAGCCTCAGCAAAAGTGAGGCTTTGAGCAACTCAGTGAGACCCTGTCTCTAAATAAAATACAAAATAGGGCTGGGGATGTGGCTCAGTGGTCCAGTGCCTCTGTGCTCAACCTCCAGTACCCACCCCCACACTCACACACAAAAAATGACATTGGGACTGTGAGCAAGGACCAGCACTCAGGTAAGGCAGCAGGGTCCTGGCACCAGAAAATCTTGGGACCATCTGTCCCAAGATGTGAGATGGGCTTTAGACCCAGTCACTCGCTGGGGCATCAGTATGTCCAGAGCAAGGATAGTGGGGCTCAAGGAAAGAACCCAGACTATCCCTTGTTGTGGCAGGAAGTGTGTAAAGGTGACTGGGAGAGAGGAGTGTGTTCGTGGGGGGAGGGAGGATGTGTGTTGGGGCTGATAGGGGCTCAGCTCACTCGGAGTATGGTCCAGTCAGTTATTGTCAACTGGGCCTGTGTCTCTGTCCAAATGCTGGACCCACCTAGGACTTTCCAAAACTCTGCGGTCTTCCCACTCCAGGTATGTGGGATGCATCCTCCCAAACCACTGGCTCTCTCTGTTCTCTACCGCAGCCCCCGTTCTCCCAGGACTCAGAGGACTTGGTGGCCCCTGGCTTCTTCCGCATATCACAGCCACAGCCAGGTCACATTTGAATTGTAATCCATCACCTCCCCTTTGTCGACTTGACACTTGATTGCAATGATGTCTGGTGACATTTTCTCCCACATAAAGAATAAAAGAGTTGGTTTCTCTGTTTCTGGGAAAGGCTCCCCCATTCTCCCAGTCACTGAGCCACGAAAGCTTGGCAGCAGGTCCCCAGCCTTCCTCACCTTCCTCCTCCAGGTCCCACCAGCCCCAGCACCCATCCACACTCCCATCCATGAGTCCCGGGGCACCTCTGGCCTTGCACCCCCCTCCCTTCCTGGCCCCATCCCCTCCCAGCTGATGCTCAGCCCCCACACTCCCACCTCCCTGCCTCAGGCCACCTGGTAGACAGCCGCCAGATCTGTATTCACACAGCACTACACCAGGTGTGTGCATCAGGCTCTCCGGGGCCAGCCGAGAACTCACTGCAGCCCCAGGCCCACCAGTGGTGCCCCTCCATCTACCCTTTCATTCTTCCCTCCCCTGCCGCTCCATCTCCCTCTGCCCCAGAGGGTCACCTCACCCGTGGATTTCTACCCCAAACTCCTGATGGCCCCGATGGGCATTCTCCGTCTCCACCCTGACTGGTGCTCCCAAAGTTCAGTTCTGACCAGAGCGCGCGGCTGCCCCACCCCCCACAGTGGCTCCCCCACAGCCCACTGAGGAGCACTCAGCTGCTGCCATCTGAGCTCTCTGCCCAGCTCTGTTTTCAGAAGCTCCTCTCTCCTGGCAGTGGTACTGTCAATCACAGAGCAGGGCCACGGACCCGGATGGCCAATCAGAACCCTCCATTCCCTCAGGTGCAGGGCCTGACTCAGGTACATGACCAGGTGGAGCCAGTCGCTTGGAGACTTTCATTAGCACTTTTGAGAAAGCAGCCCTCTGGGGTCTCCAGCAGGGAGGTGGGCTGTACTAGCTGATGGAGCAGGGCTTCGTGGGCTGTCACGAGGAGGTCAGCCTTTGGTCACCAGCATCATCTTTGCCACCAGGGAGACAGCCAGTATGAGATGAGGTCAAGGCAGGTGTGAGTCCTGGGGACACCGTGCGAACCTGGATCTCCTGCCACCCTGATGCCCTGCCTACCTCCTGGGTGCTTCCGGGCTAAGAGAGCCCATAAGCCCCCTTGTCTCTTTAGCCCATTGAGTTGAGTCTCCCTTTGATGGAAGCAAGTGCTGGTTACTCACGGTGTCTGCCTGGCCGAACCAGACCCCGCCTGACCGAGACCCAGGCCTTCCTGGAGGTCTTTTCCCACCATGCTCAGTTGGAGTCACGTGACTATCCCAGGCCCTGCCCAGTCCTGGGCCAGGCCCTTTCTGACTCAGGACAAAAGGGGTCACCAGACAGCAGCCCTGCCCCCTCCTACCTTGCTCCTGAGCTGGCCTGAGGACCAGTTCAGCAACCAGAGAGCCCAGGCTCTGCTGTCTCCCCTCAACCTCCCCAAGACTTGGCCCAGGAACTCGAGAGCAGGCTTCCTCTGGATTCTCAGACATTATCTGACCAGTGGAGGGTTTCCGCTCCTCTTCCCATGGCTGGGCCTGGCTCACCATCATGGCCTGAGAGTGGCAGACTTCTGTTCACTCCCTCATGGCCACTGCTGGCTTCGACTCCCATCAGATCCTGGGCCCACCCGCTGTAGCCTCTCAGCCCTGGAGACTAGGCCACACCATGGCTATGTCCTTGGTGTCCATTAGACATACACAGGCACATGTGGCTGGCTTCCCATGGATGGCTTCATGTCCCATCAGCCAGTGCAGCTGTGAGACCTGCTCTCTGGGGTCCCAGCCAGAGCCCCCATGGGGGTCACATGCTCACAGCTCGATTTCAGAGGGGGCACCACAGTCAGGCCTCTACTTCCACCCCTGGGAATCTGCAGGGCACAAGCTATATATCACTGGCCTGAGGGTCCCCACTCAGACTCTCCAGGACGCGTCTGCTCATCTCTTTGGGGGAGTCCATCACCCAGACTATGGGTAATCTTGAACTGATTCCAGTGCCACTGGTTGCAGAACTGCACTTTACAGGCTCAGGTGCTAAAGTTCATCTCTCCCCATGTACCTGAGAAGCCTGTGAGCATAATCCCTGCCTCAGGACAACCAAGGGCATCCCAGGGTCATCCGACATCTCTAGCTACTACAGTGCCTTGGGCCTCCCACCTCCATGCCAACCAGCCTCTTTAAGAAGATCAGGGTCCCTTGGCTCCAGTCCTGGCGATCAGGTGATCAGAAGCGAAGGCCCCTCCCTCTCGACTACTTACTACTCAAAGAAGGAGAAAGAGACTATTTTATTTTAGGACAACACCCAGACAGGATGACTGGCCAATGTCACATCCAAAAAAACAAAAAACTAACCTGGGGGCTCCCATGCCCCTCCCCCATCAGCCCCTGGAAAGCCCTGGGAAAGCAAGCCAGACCCCAGACAGGTGCAGCCCCACCTACCAGAGCCCCCTCGAGGGCAAACACAGCTGCTGGCCCCGTCTTCTCCAGTGGCTCCATGCGGCGGCGCCAGCGACGGCGGCGAAAAGCATCCGTCTTGCGATATTCGAGGTGGAACTTCCAGCCAAAGAGAGAGGCATACTCCCAGCCCTCGCCCTCCGCCTCCGCCTGCCTGTGCTGCACGGGAGAACAGGGCGGCTTAGAGGCCAGTTGCTAGGCCTGTGGGGCGTCCAGGACCCAGCTGTGCCTCCCCACAGACTCCCACAGCAGTGCAGACCAGGTAGGAAAACCTGGGAGGGCTGCCTGGAGGAGGGGGGCTTTGAGAAGCATCTGGAGCAACAAGACCTCTAGGTGAAAACATCAGGAGGGGAGAGGAGGCTCCGTGGCTGCAAGGAGAGCCCGCAGGAGGGGAAGGTGATGCAGCAGTGGTGGAAACCCTGGCTCTGGGGATGCTCGCTGATTTGAATTAGGGGAGGGTTGCATAAATCCAGGGGTTTCTTGTCATTTCCTTTTTCTTCTTCTTCATATTCCCAGCTTATAAAAATAGAAGTGGGCCTGTAGTTCAGAGGCAAAACAAAGATCCTGTTTCCCCAGGAGGTGGGATCCAGGTGAGCTGTGGAGACCCCCTGCACTTGTTCCAAGAGGCCCCTCTCCCAGCCCCAGAGGAAATCTGGAAGCCTCTCGCCCCAGCTCCTGGGAGAAAGTAGCCTGAGGCTATCTAGAGCCACAAGCAGTGACAAAGGCCAGTCCTGGAGGTCAGCTGCCTCCCCTCCAGGAAGAAGGGAAGGCTAAGGGGTCTGGCCAGGCCCTACCTCTGACAACCAGCCCGTCAGGGAGAGCACTGTGTGCCTGGCTCACAGCAGCAGCAACAGCTAATTACCCAAACGCTTCTTCTCCCCAGACCCAGAGACATTCCTCTTTAGATTCTAGGCTCAAAAGAGAGGAAGGAACCTGGGTCATGCCAAAGGCTACATACACTTAGACTGGTGGAAGCCTGGGTTCTTGGGCCAAAATTCAAAAGCGCACTTGGGAAGGAAGGAGGGAGACCAGGAGGGTCCAGGGGAGGCAGGCACTGAGGCCATGCGGAACTTGGGCATCTGTGTGACTCTGGAGCAAGGGCATGTGTCATGTGTGCTCATACGTGTGCACTCTGGCCCTGTCTGTGTCCTGTGGGATGGGGTCCCGTCCTTGGGTACATGCTGACGGAGCCCATCCTTATCCCTTCACCATGCTCGCACCCTGCAAACAAGTCAGGTGGTTCCAAGTTCCCTGCAGCTGCCTGCTTAGAGCCTGCTAAGAGCCACCATGCTGGGGAGGTCTGTATCCCAGCATGCCCCAGCAGCCTTCAGCCAATGACAGACAGCTAGGAAGATGCCAATCCAGCCCCCTTGCCTGCCAGATGAGGAGGATTCTGTGGTCCAACGTGGGCCCCTCCCCAAGGCACATCCTTTCCCCTCTCCCTCCTGAGAACACAGTCTTTAGGGACTGGAGCCAAAGCCATGTCATGGATTCTGCTTTTAGGAAGCTGTGCCTACTCCTGGGGTCGCTCTGCACCTGCTGGGGCTGCAGGGGAACCCTGTATGTGAACCCCTGGGGTAGGCTTGCTACGTGGATATGCTGTGTCTGTGGGATCTGCATACCTAGGTACTAGGAGTCGTCTGTACATGTGCTGGATGTGATCACTGCGTGTGTTGGGTGTGATCTGTGAGCAGCTGCAATGAGTCCCAAGTGCCGACGCATGTCACATGCACACCTGCATGTATCTGTGTGCACACAGGTGTCTGCACCTGTACCCCAACCTCCTGCAACCAGGAGTGCCTCTCCCAGTCCTCACCCCCCTACCAGCTCACCCTGTTCAGTGCTTCCATCTGGCTGAGGTCCCTCCTGCGCAGGCGGACCCAGCGCCGCCGTCGGTGTGTGTAGTACATCTTCTCTGCAGGGACCCAGTGCCTCGGCTTTCGGTCCGGAGGGATAGTGATGCTGTACTCCCAGCCTGGAGGAGGACACCAGTCACCCATTGCCCAATAATTCTCCATCTCTCCTGAGGCCATCTCTTCAACTGGGGCATGCTCACAGACTCAAGCAGCCAGTGACTCTTGGCCCTAATTTGTCACTTGAAGAGGAGATATACTACAGTGAAAGCCAGTGCCTCAGGCCAAGGGGCTCTGGCACTCAGTGGTCCTCACCAGCACACCTTGAGCTCACCAGGATGTGGGGGGCTCACCAGGCTGCACAGGTGGCCTACCTTGTTCATCGACAGCCCGGTTGAGGTCCGTGGACCATTCCTCATCTTCCCACTTCCACCCCAGTGGGCACTCAATGTCATCCTTCGGAAGCACCTTCTCTCCATTCTAGGGACAAATCAGGAAAGGCAAGTGTGAGAAAATCAGACAGTCTTCAGCAGGGGCCCAGAAAAGAAGCCCCAGACAGAATGGCAGAGCCCCCGAGACCCATGTGACTCAGGACTCCTATTCTTCTAGAACCCAGAACATGGAGACTCAGCAGGTGCAAGCAGGACAGAAGATGTCCCAGCCTTCTCTGAGCCATAGACCCCTCCTGGGGCTCAGGGGATGGGTGGGGCAGCTTTCCCTAGAGTCCTGGACAGTTGGTCCACCTCCTTACCACATCAGTGTAGTTGTCACTCATGTAGATCCACTGGCCCCCGGGGAGCCGGGTCTGGTTCTCAAACACCTCCTCCACGAAGCTCAGGTGACCAGCATCAGCATCATGGAGCAAGCTATGGGGGAGGCCAGTCAGAGCCGCTGCTGAAGAGGCCCCCATCCGCCCATCACCTCCAGGAGAGCACCCTGCCTTGGCCAACCTGCACATCAGCCTCACTCCAAGACAGACAGAGGGGAGGGTGCAAGAGACCAGAGCAAAAGGAGACCCAGGGGCACCTCGTTCATGGCGAAAAGAATATATCACCCAAGATAAAGAAAGAGAGAGGGGGGCCAGTCAAAGGCACCAAAAGCTAGGTGGGTAGTTGAAGCACAACAGATAGTCCTAGAAATGTAAGGTGTTATCTAACTGCACACTTGGTCCGAGTGCTTGACTTTAGATTATATGTTATAATTTAATTTTTTTTTTAAATTCCCAAACATCAACCCAACGGGAAGAGAGACAGGGATGGCAACGTGGATGGAGAAAGATGATGTCAATCTGGGAGGGACCCCTGGGGGAACATGTGAGCTGCCTGCAACCCAAGAATTATTACACGAGGAGCAGAAAGAGCTTGTCCATGGTGTCATGGAGCACAAGGCCAAGTCAAATGGGGGCTTCGTAATAAAGGGCCTTCTCGGTATTAGAGAGCTTCCAGAAGGAACACTGCATAGTGAGCCCAAGTCCTGGGACAGCCACAGTTCTAGTGACCAGTGTAGCAGGAGGCAGAGGAGTTGACAGAGCTGGGGACTCTGAAAGAAAGTTGCTGGGGCAGAGGGGACGGTGGCTGGCGGGCAGCCAACCCTCACAAGACTACCCTGCCCACAACTCACGTCTTTTCTGGACACACGAACCAATCTCCAGCCCAGGCCCAGCCAGCAGAGGGGCGGAAGCTGTCTTTGGGTAACTTGATCTTGCCCCTGACGTCAGAAAACTTGGGGTAGGTAAGGCCCGTGGTGCCCCAGTTCCCAACCAGGGCCAGCTTGGTCTGGTTCTCATACTGGAGGGAGAAAGAGAAGTACTTTGGGCTGCGGCAGGTCCCGCAGGTTCAGGGGGAGGCAGGGGCCAGGTGGTGGGCACTCACAGTTTCGGCAAAGACAGACAGCTTGCCCTCGGCAAACTGGTTGAACTCCTTCTCATCCACAGAAAGCCCAAACCAGAGCTTGACTCGTATCTGCACAGGCATCCGGGCCCCAGGTACCTTCTCCATTGGATACTAGGCAACAGAGAAGGATAGAAACTCACATTCCCTTTCAGGATCAGGATGTCCCAACTGGGGTGGGGACTGGGGTCCTCCAGGTTTGGACATACCAGCTCAATAGCCCCTCAATGTTGACCAACGCCTGATGGACAACTTAGAATTTCAGGGAACTGGAATGTAGAAGAACTGTCTCCCCTGCCAAAATTCCTTCTCATCAAAGAAGACTACATTGTCCCCACCCAGGAGCTCTCTGCAAAGAGGGACCATGTCTACGTCAGGGTCCTTCATCTTCCCCTTCTCTCACAATTCCATTCTCCTCAATCCCATTGTCTTCAGAATAGCACTGTCTTATGGAATCTTCTGCTACAGTGGAAAATAGTTTCTATCTGCACTGTCCAATATGGTAGCCACAAGTCCCATGTGGCTAATGAGCACTTGAACTGTGGCTGGTGTGACTGAGGGATTGAATTATTTGATTTAATTAATTTAAATTTAAAGAGCCATATGTGGCTATCCTCCGAGACAGAAGAACCATTCTAGAATTTGTCTTTAAAGGAAACACAACGACACAGGCCTGGAAGAGGAAGAAATTAAGGCCATTTCATTTCGTTCTCAGTATTTCATATTTTAGCCAGACGTTAGTGTACCATCTAATATCCCTACATTTTCAAGTGCTTATCAGCATGTTAACCACTATTTACTGGTCTTCAAGTGCTTTTAATCCTGAAACCTTCAGACACTCTGCCAAAACTGAATAACCGCAATAACCCAACCTAAAAAAAAATAAACATTTTCTATGATCACTTCACCATTTGACTAAAGCCCAAAGTGAGATATGGAGTGAGAAACAGAAGTCTTTCACTCTTAGAATAAATAACACACGGTCCCCATACAGGAGGTGACACATGAAGTACCTAGGCCCCATGTGCATGAGCTCAGAAGAGTATGTCCTCTAGGACAGGGAGTCAAGAGAGAGGAACAGGAAGCTCTGGGGGTTCAGACGAAGAGTGGGAAGCCAAGGCCAAGGTCCCAGGCTGATGGGGAGGGCTGGACCCCTAGCGGGAGTCAGTACAGGAAGGAGGCACAGGAAGTGGTGCTGGCCAGGCCTGGGCAGTGACCATCTCACACTTCCCAGACCCTCTGCTTCTGTTCACCCTGGTGAAGCCTGAAGGAGCCCCTGATCCCACGTGTCACCCCCTGGAAACCTCCCCACAGCTGATGGCTTCAGCTGTCCTGTCCCGGAGGGTGGTTAGCTGCCTTTTCCCCTCCAAACCACCAGCCCCAGGGAGATGGCAGGAATGCCTGGCCCCCCTCCCCCACCTACCCCCAGCTCTCTCCCTTGCCCTCCCCCAGACAGGGCCAGCCTGCCCGACCCAAAATAGCAACAGCAAATAAAGAAATGTCTAGTTTGGGGCTCCTCTCCCTCTCTGCTGGTGCTCATTTTTTCCAACTTTGGTTTAAGTTAAGAAACACCAGTGTTTTCTTGGTCTCTGCTGCCAACATTTTTGTAGAGCTTGCTCAGGAGCTACTGGCGGGGCTCATAAACTCAGTGGGGAAGACTTCGAGAAACAATTCTGTATCTTTTTTTTTTTTTTTCCTTGCTTAGAATCAGGGAAAATTTTCAGTTTGCATTTGGCTGTGGCTACAGGGCCAAGAGGTCAGAGCCAGAACTCAATCTGTCCCAGGGAGTCCCCCAGGTGTGCCTCTGTGTCCACACCTCGACTCTCAGCACACAGCCTTCCCTGGCCAGCCCCCCAAATGGGGTCACTCCTCCATTTCCTCTCCTGTCTGCCCCATGAGCAGAGAACTGGCTTAGGAGGGAGATTCTTGGTCAGACCTAGAGGTTAGGATCACACAAGGACACGCCCCAGGTAACATATGAGCAGATTGTGGGGCAATCCCCTGCCACACACACACACACACACACACACACACACACACACACACACACTTGGCAAAGCTGGCTTCTCCTCTGAAGTACCAATGACCCTACGTGCAGATACGCCCATCCCTGCCCATGGGTTGGCCTCTAATCCAGGTACCTGTGGAGCCTGGGATCTCTACCACAGGAAAAGGGAAGAAGAGGGCAGACACTAATATCCATTGATCACCTAGGTGCAGCAAGGTCCATTACCTGGGTTATCTAATTCAGTCCTCAAAACCTATGAAGTTGATAGCCTTATCCTCATTATATAGGTGAGAAGAAAATGGGCAGTTCAGAGAGGTTAGGCAACCTGCCCAAGGCCACACAGAGTACTAGTCAGCCCTAGAAATAAGTGTACACGCTGCCCAGCTAAAGCCTATCATCTCCACCCACATAGGGAGCAATAAGAATGGCTGGCCAGTATATGAAGGGGTCAAGAGCACAGAGGGCTCTACTCAGAGGGTTCAAGGCTAAGGTTGATCAACAATGACTTACTGAAAGAGATGAGGTGGGAGGAGAGACGTGGGGAAGCAAAGGGGCTTTGGGAAGTTGGACCAGGCTGGGGTAAAGGAGGCAGCTGAGGCTGAGTAGGCCCTGACTGCAGAGGGAACAGGAAGTGGTAGAGTAGGCCTGCTTCCGGGCCATTCAGCCTCTAGCAGGGCAGCCTGAATGGCAGCTTCACAGAGGGACCTTCCCCTTGGGCCTGCAGGGCCACAGCCCAGAGGGGAATTGCCACTGTGTTCTGACTCAGAGGCCAAAAGACCTCTCCACAGTCCCCTGACCAAAGCAGCCTTGGCCCTGGGTCCCCACATTCACCCAGGAGGGTAGGTGGCCCCTCCCCAAACACTCGCTCACCTCCCTATCACCAAGGCTGGTGGGTCCCCCAAGAGAAGACGTGGAGGGAGCAGGCTGGGGGAGACTGAGGGCAGCAGTCTCTGCTCCCTCTGAGGGTTCTGAGTCACAGGCACAACCCAAGCCCCAGACACCAGCCTTCCCAGCAGTGAAGAACTTGAACCCCAGTATGGCTCCCGCTGGAGTAGGGGGGTGGCATCATGCAGGGTGTGCAGCCAGGTCTGTGCCAGGATGTGGACGGCTGGTGGCCAGGCCCTCTCTACAAGGGACCTGCCCTACAGGGCAAGAACAGCCTCAGAGATCTGCAACCCGCCCTCACAGCCTGGGACCACAGACTCCTCTTCATTCATTCCCAGGGTCCCATGATTCCAGCTCCAACGTTCGCACCTTCTAGACCATAAGCATGGATTCTGGGGACTTTGTGAGGGACAGAGGAAAAACAAAAGTCATTTTGACCAAAGCGCCTTCTCTTCCAGGACCAGAACCCCAGGTCCAGGAACAGGAAAGGGATGAAGTAGGAGGAAAGCTTTGAACTGAGAAGTGCAATCATGACCTGGAGAGAGGAAAACTCACTTTCAGAAAAATGGTCTGCAGCTTCCCACAATTCTTGCCACAGTAGCTGGCCCCGCGCCTGGAGAAGAGGACTTCGTGGGCCGGCACCCTCTGGTAGGCTACACGCTTGTCTCCCTGCAGCATCCAGATGATGACGTCCGGCAAGCTGTTCTGGGGCTGGAGAAAAGGTGGCCGTCAGGGTGGCTGGCCACAGTGACCAGTGACATGCCCAAGCCCACACTTCACAGTGGCACAGCACTGTGAGCTGACCTCTGACCCAGAGGCCAAAAGACCTCTCCTCAGCAGCCTCCATCCACACACCACCCACTCCTGGACTTCCCCTTGACCTCCAGGGCGGGCTGAGTCTCCAGCGGCTCGCATCCCCCAGAGGACAGGGCATGAGGCTGCCCCCAGCTCACACCGGAAGCAGAACACAGGTTTCCAGGAAGAGTCACTCCTGCCTGGAGCCAGAGCTTCAGTTCTTATGTCCCATCTACTGGGCAGATGTTCTTGGGGATGAGTATTACACTTAAGGGACCAGACTCCCCTTCCTCAATCCAGAGGGCAACAGCAAATCCAGAGAAGGTGCACATCTTCCCAGAGGGCACTCCTCCCTCTAACAGGGGACCTTTGAGGCCTGGTCTGGAACAGAAGGACTAACTTGGAACAGAAGGGTCAGGCTCTGAGCCCTGGAGGCTTCTAGCCATGAGGGACAACTGCCCGTTGCACACTCTGGAGAAAGCACTGGTTGGGAAAGGGTCCATCTGCTTCCAAGGATGGTGAGCCACGGGGCTGGCTCTCTACCCAGGTCTGTTGCTGAAAGTCCATGCTCCTGGGGCACTCACTAACCTGTCACATGCACTGTTTCACTTAATCCCTGCAACAGCCCAGGAGGCAGGAAGGGCTTCCCCATTTGACAGGTACGGAAATTCGGGCTTAGAGAGGTTAGGAGACAACTCAGGTTTTTCTGCCTCCAGATATGTGTTCCCAACCACCATGCCAGGGGTTCAAAGTGTGTCCCCCAGGCGCAGCAGGAGTTCCCAGGATCTTGTTAGAAACACAAATTCTCAGGCTCCATCCCAGACCTGGGGTGAAGGGGTCAGGAACTCTAGAGCTTCTGATGCATACACAAGTCTGAGCAGAGCTCTCCCTCCAGATCCCTTACAGTAAGAGCTCCCATTTGACCTTAATCCTCCCTGCTATATTCTAATCTGTGCTCTGTTCAGCATCAGCCTAGGGCAAGATTATAGATGCAGCCAGAGACCAAACCTCAGGATGGTCCCCACCACTGTGAGAGGCTGGTCAATGGCTGAGACACACAGCATGTCCCCAAGGAACTGGCCACGTGTCGGCAGGCCACCCAGGGAGGCATCCAGGGCCCAGCACCCCTTCCTAAACAGCCTTCCCCACTTCCCCTTGACAACCTGCTGCTCCAGAAGGCCCTCTGGCAGCCTGCTCTTCTGGAGGCATCCCTTCTCACCACCTCCATCTCCTACCTGGGGATCCCACATGGCTCTGGTCAGAGTGGGCAGCAGCTGTGTCTGCCCATGACCTGTAAGCAGATCCTTCTCATTCTCAACAAACCCCTCCCTGGCTTGCCTGCTTGCCCAGGAACTCAGTTGATAACATCTGGCCTCACAGACCAGGGGAAGGGTATGCATGTGGGGAAAGGGTGCCCCAAAGATAAACTGGAGCCAATTCTAAGATACAACAAAGTTCAGAGTTACAGCAATCCATCCTCCCCAGGCCAGGGGCTCAAAGGCATCTAGGAGAGCAGGAAACACTGGACCTGTGAGAGGCAGGTTGGAAACCAGGTACAGACAGGTACCGGTTGGCAGGAAGAAGTCAGGTCCCTGGGGAAGCAGGGACCTAGAGCCAGACACCCTGAATTCTGGTTCTAGCACTGTCTCTACCATCCTTTAGTGGGTTGGGGGCATTTATTGACTACCTACTATATACCTGGCTCTGTGCTGTGCCCCATAACACCCAGAATCCTGTTGTATCCTCTCTTCTTCTTCTGCAAATGCCTATATTGAGTCTCAAAGAGATTGGGTCCTCTGCCTAAGGTCTCCCCCCAGCAGTGGAGCCAAGGTTGGATCATGCTTCAGACAGTGCCCACCCCCCACACCCAGTTCCAATGTTCCAGGCAACAGGACAGCAAAGGAAAGCAGCACCCTGCAGGGTTAACTACCTCCTCTGCCAGGACACGGAGACGCAGGAGCCAGTCCTCAGCCTGCTCCAGGGCAGCAGAGAGCTCAATTTGCCCAAGCTTCAGGGCCAGTGCAGCCTCAGTGATTTGGCTCAGGTGGCGGGTACGCAGTCGGAACAGGTACTGGTCCAGGTGGGTGGCAGAAGGTATCTCATGGACATCACTCAGGGGCTGGCTGTGAGAGACAGAAGGCCAAAGCTGCCCCAAGTCCAAGCACACATATGTGTGTACACACAAGTACACATGTGCACAGCCCCACAAGAGAAGGCCTGTCTGCACAGCGCCTTCTCCAGCCTCATCGACATGAACGGCTCCCTCTGTGACCCTCAGCTCCTCCAGAAAGCTTCCCCAACTTTGTCTGCCCTCCTACCTCCCATTCCGAAGCCTAAAGCCCTTTATTCTGGGGCCACCTGTTTGGGGCTCACCCTCAACCCCTTGTCTGATGAGTGCTTTTGCCTGTCCCCTCGCCACAGGTGACTGCAAGCTCTCAGAGGACCAGAGAGTCTGCATCCTGTCCCTGCATCCTCCTAGGCAGAGGCCCCAACACTAAGTTGCCCTACACTGAAACAAATCGTTTCTGCGTTGTGCACACACTTTCTCCAAGAAAGAAATTTATGAACCCCTGACAAGCCACTGCAGACGCCGTGCGGAGGCCCGCCACCAATAATACAGATGTGTCCACCCGGGGCGGCCCACAACACCCCTCCCAGACGCTCTGCCTGGGGAAGCTTTAGGAGACATGGTGGGGCTACATGCAGCCCTCAAAACACAGCCCTGAGCCCCAAGTGTGGAGTTAGGTTTAAACTCAACCTTGCTTGGAAGCAAAGAACTCTGACATGCGCACGCATACATACACCCACTTCCCGCAGGGGCTCCCTAAAAGTCCTTCCTAGGGCTGCTCCACACCACTCCCAAGTCTCAGGTCCCTCCACCAGCAAGGGTCACGCAGGATCGGATCGAGTGGTGGCGTCTGTGCGCTCTTACACCAAGGAGACCCCCTCCTGCCTGTCCCTGCTGGAGCATGGGGGTGCCCCGCCCCCACCCCACCCCCGGGCGAGCCCTTGACTCCCCAACAGGACATTAGTCAAAGCCGCCAGGTCTGCTCCCACCGCTCGCTTGCAGCGCCCCCTCCTACTCCCCTCCCCGCAGCGTCTGGACTCCCGGCTCCCGGCTGATTTATTTTTCTGCCAATTTCCCCGAGCTATGCAGAACCAATTACCGCCGGAGCGCAGCGGCACCGCCGCCGCCAGATCCACCACTCTGGCAGCCCTCGGCGCACTACATTTTTCCTGTTATTTTTTTTAATTGAATTTTTAGGGTGGGGGGGAGCAGGAGGCGAACTCCTTCTCGGGGAAACTTAAGCCCCGGGGCCTGTCTCAGGTCACGTACTGCACACCCTGTAGTAATATAATATTTACTGCCCCGAGGGTGCCGCGGACGGGGCTGCCCGGGCCGGCTGGCCGGGTGAGGCCCCGGAGCGGGGCTGGGGGCGGCGGGCGACAGGGTAGGAGAGCCGCAAGCCAACCGGGGTGATTTATGCGCCCAGCCTGGGTCGGAAGCTGGGAGGGACTGTGCTACAGACCACCAGAGGGAGATTTTCATGGAAGCCCCAGCCTGGCCAAGATCCGCGAGAAGCAGGCGGGACCCGTGAGCGCCACTAACAAGATGCTCCCATCCTGGGAAAGCCCAAGGCAGGGGGTACAGAAAGAAGGGGAGACAGGCAAGACGAGGCAATGGGATGCTGCACCCCAGCCTTAAAACAATGGCAGACGCCCTGCTACCTCTGGCTGACTTGGAAATCAACATCTAGTGGCCCTGAGCGCAAGGATCTGCTAAGAGGAGACCAGAGCTGGCTGCTCACAAGTTGCTGGCTGCCTGCCCCTGCAGGACCAAGTGGGTGACTGTAGGGGAACAGCCACCAGGAAGGGAGTGTGCAGCCTGAGAGATGAACTGGCTTGGGGTCGTTCCTTTCACTCAGCAATGGTGCTGCTGGGCCTCAGCTGAGCTGAAGACTACCCAAAGAGGAGATCCCGCCCTGCTCTCTCTCTAGGGGACAAACCTGAGAGGGGTCTCAAGTCCCACAGAGCAGCCTATAGAGTCAGGAGTCCCTCCTGGAAGAAGTGGTTCCCACCTGCACCTTGGAGGGCCACAGGAGCTAGTCAGGCCCAGCTGAGTGGGAAGAGCTTTGGACACAGAGGCAAGGAGAACATGTATGGTTGGGGAGGGGGTGCACAGAGATGCAAAAGGATGGGGATCCATGAGGCAGATGGTGGGGACAGAGAGGGGCGCTCACTAGGATGAGGGCTGAGACTTTCTCCGAAGTGTAGTAGGAGCCACTTCGGGGCTGCAGAGGAGGTGGGCATGGCACCATCCTGAAGACAATAAGTGAGGAGGCTGGAGGGGAAGAAAAGAAGGAGGAGGTGGAGAGGCAGAGTGACGACTAGTGGGGGGAGAGAGGAAGGGGGACACTCAGAGCTGGCCCAAGTACCCAGCATGGTTTCTGGGAATGATGAATCCAGAAGAAGACACAAGGGGTGGGGTGATAAAGTGTGCCCAGGGCCTGTACAGTCACAGACACAGCATAGCTGTTGGGGCCATGGGTCTAGAGGTCAGAGGAAAAGGCTGGCCAGAAAGAACAAAGTGGACACCGTTAGCCCAGAGAGACAGCTGGCTGGGCCTGAGCTGGAACAAGGGGCACTGATGCTGGAGATGTGGGCAGGGCCGCTGAGAGACTCGGCGAGCAGCTGTGGTCAGCCCTGGCACCCTGGCTTGGGCACGAGGTAGCTGGATACCTTGCTTGTCAGCTGGGTCTGTGCCCAGTGGCAGAGCAGGAGGAAGGCCTCTCACTGAGGCCCCGGGGCTGCTCTGTAACATCAGGGGATGCCTGAAGGAATCAGTCCTGAGGCCTGGAATTCCTCCTCTGGGGACCCACTTGTGTGCATTCCCAGGAGGGTGGGAACCCAGCTCCCCTCCCAAGCTCCTGAGCTGGCACCAATATCCCTGGAAGGACCTGGCCACCCTGCTACCCCCAGGGTAGAAACTCCAAGGGCCAGATACGGCAGAAGTGTTTTTAGCCAAATCCTCCAAAGAGCAGAGTTCAGAGGAGGGCACTTAAGGCAGTCCAGGACCTGGGTCTCAAATGTTCCAGGCACCGTAGACCTGCCAAGGTCTGCCCCTCCTGAGTCAGGAGAAGCACTACAGGGAAAACTCTAGCCCTGCCCCCCAGCCCCCAGGCTGTGCTATGGGGCACATTCTGCAGGTGTGGGCTGGTGGGATACAGGGACCGCCTGTGAGCCCACCCCACAGCTGCAGCCCACCCCTGTGCTGACCATGCCTTGCATGCCCTGCCAGCTCATCTCATCTTCCTCCTCCCAGACCCCAAGCCAGGTTCCTCACAGATGTCCCCTGCACACGGCCTGTCCTGATACCTCATCGCCCCTCTGCCTGCTTCTCTTTCTGCTGACTTCCTCAGAGAATGGCCCCAACACCCACACAGCTGCCCTGACCAGAGCAGGGGTCCTTTCTGGACCCTTCTTTGGCCTCCATATCCAATCCACTGTCAAATTCTGTCCATGATAGGACAGCACATCAAGGGGCTCCCCCGCATTCGTGACATGTGAATCTGGGCAGGTTAATCAACCTCCCCGTGACTCAGTTTCCTCATGGGTAAGATGGGGATCGTTTCTGCTTCCTACTGCGATGATTAATACATGTGCAATTCCTTAGAATAGTGCCTGGCACGACACGAGGCTGTCATCACAGTGCCTCCTAGAGTGTCCACGCTGCCCTCTGCTTCCCTCAGGCCCCACCTATCCCAGCCTAGGACCTCAGTGGCCTTGTCACAACTCACCCACACAGCCTTATGTCCACTCTCCCTTCACTTGGTCCCCCAGCACCCACTTGTCACCACCACCACCACTCCATCCTCATCCTGAACGAACATCCGAATCCCAGCACTTATCGCCAGCCACCTGAGCTCCAGCAGGCCCCTAAGGCCCACCCCGTGGGGCATCAGCTTCTCCCTCACGCCCCTGGAGGCAGCCTGGTTCCAGCTTCTGAAGTTCAGGCTTCTGAGTCTCTGCTTGGGCAGTCCCTCTCCTCCCCCTCTAGGTTCACACGGGCCAGCCCTGCTCTGGGAAGCTTCCCTGAACGGGATCTGTTGGAATTAGATGCACCTGCTCGGAGCTGCCACAGCGCGGGCTCTCCCTCCCCGGCACGCTCACTTCATGTTTCATTTTTGCATCCATCACCCCCCGGAGGGCTGACATTGCGCCTTGTCAATGTGCCTGGCACTCAGCCTGCCAGGCTTCCAGAAGTTTCGGAGAATGGATGAATGACCTGTCTGGAATTCCACCCGCCCGCATGAGGGGGAGTGTCTTTAGGGTAACACTTTGATAAAGATACACTTCCTAACCGGGGTATAAAGGACCAGAAGGGGCGCTGTGGCAGGCGGCACGGTTGCCAGGGTCCCCCGCACAGGAGCCGTTCTCTAATACATTCAACAGGACTCTACAGCCAGGTCGGGGAGGGTGATGAGTGAGGCCCAGAGGGGGAGGGGCACAGGTGACATTTGCACATACTCACACTTAACCCCACAGAAAGGAGAAGGGCAACTGCTTATTAAGTCCATTTAACAGCTGAGAAACTGAGGTCCGGAGAAGTGGCGCTACCTAAAGTCACAAAGCTAGTTAAAGGGGCCAGGGCCTAAGTCTCCAGCCATCTCTTCTTCTTAACAATAATGACAGCTACCATGATTAAGTTCTTCCTAACTTCCTGGCACTTTGTAGATATTATAAAGTTATTATAAAGTTAGTTATTCTTCATGGTAAGTTGAAGTTCAAAGCTCCCTTTGGAGTGGCTCCCCTAAACCCAGCCAGCAGTGGAAAAGATGCTGGCATGTGTCCCCTCTGCTGGGCCTTGGCACCTCTGTTCTCCATCACTCCCAAGACCCCCTCTTCCTGAAGTTGACAATCAGTCGTGTCAATAGAAGGCTAAACAGAAACTGTGGTCCCGACATGGCCTTGGGGGAAGGAGGGGCGCCGTCCCCCCCACCCCCACCCCCGCCACTCCCCGCCCCCACCCTCCACCAGCTTCTCCTGGAGATTCCATCAGGGAAATAAGAGGTCGGGGATCAGAGACACAATGCTCCCCATTCAGGTGAGCAGGGCCGCCCCCGCCCACAGCTGCCGCTGCTGCCGGGAGATTTATGACCTGCTCTAAATGTCACCTTTTCAACTCCCCGCACTGACTCTACCACCTTTGGACTCAGCACGGGCCGGACTGCTGGCCAAGTGTGGCTGGGAGACGTGCGGCCACTCACTGCCACACACGAACACTCCCAGGGAACTGGCCCTGCCGAGCCAGGGGAGGCAGGCGCCATGGGCATCAGGTACCCCCTACCTGCAGTCTGCGATGAGCTCATCCATCAGCTGAGTCACCAGGGAGTTCATGTCCTCAGTGGAACACTGGGCCTTCAGGGCCAGGTGGACCTGCTCCAGGCCAGCTTCCTGTGGAACAGGCAGGCAAGGGTCAGGAGTGTCACCATGGAACAGAAAGTATATACTGGACCCAACCCCCAGGCCCTGAACCAAAAAGGATTAAACAGAGAAAGCAGAGCCCAGACCCAACCAACCAGCACTGGCCTGGCCCAAGAACCTTCCAGGATTCTCCACAATTCCCAAGGTGGAAACTTCAGCCTCACACAGACACGAGAAGCTCACGTGCTCTCAGGGGCCGTCAATGGATATGAATGCAGCCTGCTCCTCACCCGGCACCTTCAAGCCAGGTCTGACTTCCCATGGTCCTCTCTGAGCCTGGAACCTCTTTCCTTTGAAGATTCTACTACTGACTCTCAGGAGCAGTTCAGCTACCTCCAATCACGGGGAGGCCTTCTCCAAACCCCCATGGCCTGGATTTTGGCTGAACTGCATCTGGCCCCCTCCTGGCACTCTTCCCCAGACCTCTCCATGGGTTCAGCCCCAAGCCAAGAGGTGAGGATTGTTCTTGGAATACGTTGTCAGGCCCAGGTCTGTCCCTCAGTCCACCATACATCCCTCCCCATCCATCAGCCTTCTTGACTTGTACTTTGGCCCAGCACCACCAGCCTAAGGATGGACACTAGATAGATAGAAAACACAGTCCCTGCTCTCTTGAAGTCTGCAGACAATGACAAATCAGAACAGTTGGCTCTTGTTCCGTGTCAACTCTGAATTCTCCTCCTCTTGGTCTTTGCTGGTCTTCCTTCCCCCTAGAACCGCCAGTCTCAAGGAAGTGATAGGCACTATGGCGGCTCGCCTTGGCCTGCACTCCTTCCAGCCCCTCTTTCCACCTGTGCTCATCCACAGATATGCCCAGGCCTCTCCAATCCCCTTCTCCCCTCCCTTGGCCTCTGTCCTCTTACGATTGACTCTCCTCAACTCCTGGCTGAGCACCAGGCCCACGGCCCCCAGCACATGCAGACAGCCTCCCTCCTCACCTCCAGAACAGAACCTGCCACCCACCCCTGTACGCTGCTCTTCTCCCTGCTTCCCAGTTCCCCAGCCACCAAAGTCACTGCTTGGTGTTTCATCTCCCCAAATCCAAGAAGCCACCAAGGCCTTGTAGCCCAGGTCCTGCAATTGCCCCTCGAAGGTCGTCCCCTTCCCATGGCCTCATCATCCTCCTAGGGCCCCAGCAGAGCTCCACTTCCCTTGTCCCCCCACTGGACAGGGGCCCCTCGAGTGCCTGCGACACCTCCCAGTGCTCCCTGGCGGCTCTGCTCTGAGCCCCAAGCCTCTCCCTCTGCCACCCTGAAGCTTCAGAGTGAGAGGCTCGTGGGGCCCTCACCCTCCTTTACCACACCAACCTCCTGAGGATGGGGCAGCTCCCTGTTCACTTTGAGTTTCTGGCTTCTAGCAAGAAGTTTCTAGCACCAGCTCTTGTGTGTGCTGAGTCAAAAGGCATCCAACGTGGACCAGTGCTGAGCTCTGTCCTTCTCAGCCCTTTCCTGTCTGTCTGTCTGTCTCTCCCCCTCCCTCTCTCTTTCTCTGTTTCCTCCCACATCAGACTGGTGCTTCCCAGGACTGTTGTGACCTCCTCTTCTCAGCATGTAGGACAGGACCACAAGCCTAACTTTGCAGGACACAGAGAGGACAAAAGGCCCTAAAATTCACTGGGCATAGTAGTGTGCGTGTGTGTGTGTGTGTATGTGCGCACATGCACACACGCACGCACACATACGCAGACACACTGCCAGTGGACAAGTCTGCAGACACCCAGGGCAGGGCAGGGGCCATGCACACGGCTTAGGGCAGGCCTCCACTTACCAGTCGGTCAGCGATCCTGAGCAGCTGGTTCTGAGTCTCCACTCTGTGGCTAATGTCCTCCCAGTAGGATGACAGCACCACCACAGGCTTCACGTTGCCCCAGGGTAAGTAGTAGTAGTGGCACCCTGGAGGCCAGAGGAGGTTGAGTACTGGGCAGAAGCCAAGGGCAGGTGGCACACAGCTCTGCAGAGCTCAGACCCCCGGACACTCAGAGCTGCAACTGGCATCATTGGGAAGGGGACCAAGGGTGGGAGGGAGACAGGTGCCTGTTCCCCCTTCCCTCCTAAGAACCCCCTTGGACACACATGGTGTGATCTGTGTTCCCCAACATCCAAACCAGCTGCCTGAGCTGTGGTTCCCTGGGGCTCCTTAGCATATCAAACAGAGGGGTGGTTAGCACAGCCCTGCAGGGAAATCCCAGCCCACATCTCCCAAGTCTCCAAGCCAAGCTCAGCAGACTCCGACTGATGTATAATGATCTGGTTGGGTCAGGATCAGTGAACCACAGCTGCTCCAGGAGTCGGGCTGTGGGCTCTGACAGCGGGGCCCCACCTGCAGGGGCACCGCGGGAGGCAGCACAGGCAGCAGAGCTGGGGTCACCCCAAACAGTCTGCCAGGGCCGGTGCCTGGAGCCTCCCGCAGCCTTGCACAGGAGGCAGGACTCGGGGTGCGGCCCCTGCTCTATGATCCGGGTCTCATCCAGGAGCCAAATCTCGGGCCTCACCATCAAAGACCGCCCGGCTGTACTGGGTGGTGGAGGCCAGCGGCAGGCAGGTGGTGTCGAACTTGTTCCCATAGTTCCCAATGCTGACCTCAAACTGGATGGCGTCGTCCACGTCCTGCAGCATGGAAGCCGAGTAGAAGGCGGCAAAGAGGGAGTACTTGCGCCTCCGGAGGTACTTCTGAGGGCAGAGAGCGGGCAGGAGGGTCACGATGAAGACACCCAAGGTAGAGGAGGGTCACGTGTCTGGCAGGCCCTGGCCATGACCAGCACCCGGAGACTCCTGGCTGGACTGATGACGGGCAAATCAGTCCAACTCAGAAACAGCATCCAGATTTGGTTACTGACTGAACAAATGCATGCCAGCTCTGTGTGTTTGGCCACATTTCCCCAATAAGATCTGCTCCCCCAAGGTCATGCTGCTCCTTAATCCGAACCAGCAGCAACGGCATCACCACGTCAGCCGAGCAAGGGCTCCCGCGGTGCCCCTTGGGGGCAGCCTGGAACCTCCCCCGCCACTCAGTGAGCTGAACGCTCTCAACCACCAGGTCACTGCCCAGAGCTCCTGCCCCTCGCCACTCAGGGTCCCCACCACGCCAGCCAGCTCTGCGGCACTCTTGGCCACAGGCTTGGGAGCAGTGAATCTCACTGTCCTCTCTGGGAACAGGGCTGAGGACATGGTAGGCACTCAGTCACATGTGACTTGAACCAACGTGACTCTTTGATTCCCTTCATGGCAGAGCGAAGAAGGATTAAACTGCTATAAGGTTTTAGGAGAATGTTGAGAGCAAGTGCTTCTTGCATGCATACATTGATTCACTTGTCCCCACAATCTTGTCATTATTATGCCCACCTTACAGAGAGGAAAACTGATACAGCTGGTAAGTGGTACAGCCAGGACTCATGGGCCAGTTCTACCATTGGTTGCTCTGATATATCTGAGCCTCAGTTTCCTCCTCTATAAAATGGAGGCAATAACAACCGAGCCCTCACGGGGTTCTGGGAAGACTTGAGGACATCAGAAGGATCGCTAGCACGATATCTGACACATGGTCATTGTTTAGTTGACTTCAAAGCTATGTCTACATCATTATCATAGAACATCATCTCATTTTGCATTGAGCTCTGGGCTTTCCATATATTTTCATTTATCTTCTTTAAGCTGCTGAACATTCCTCCCAGGGCGCAGGGTAGGTGTTGAATTTTTCCCAGTTGACACCTGAGATGCTGAGACCCAGAGAGGTGAAGGCCCGATGAGCATGAGGCAGAACTGAGTCCTCCCTCTGCCATGACACCCAGTTGGTCACCTTGCCCTGTCTGTCCCCAGCAGGGACCCGCCCTTCTCCCAGAGTGCCCCTCACCTCCACCCGGAGAATGTCGTCTGCGGCGAGGTCCTCCACCTTCTGCTCACTGTGCTGCTCTACCAGCTTGGTCTCCAGGGACACCAGAAGCCGGCCTCGGTAGGCCACACCTTCCCCCTGTGAGGGGAGGTCAGGTCACAAAAATGAGGGGTCAAGGGGGAGGGAGGAAGGGAAGGAAAGGGGGACAATCTAGCACCCAGTTCATCTCCTAGGAGATTCCTGAGCCAACCCATGACAGCAGGTGAGGATGTCATGGCCCAGAGAGTTCAGGGACTGTGCCAAGTCACTGAGCAGATTGGTTGTACCAGCCTCCAATCAACCCCAGGGAGTGTGGCCTGAGTGTCTAAGGGACCGGGACAGTGAAAAGATCAGAGCGCTCCTGAGGCACAGGCAGAGGGGGACACGCAGGAAGAAGGAGCCAGGACCGGGCCAGACAGAAGGAGAATTCTCTGAAGGGATGCCTGCTGACCCTGGAGTCTAGGCTGGGCCTAGCTGCTGCAGGCCAGGCTGGAAGACCCCCACAGGCCAGCCTGGGCACCCGAGGGGCCTGGGGACCTGGTGCTCCAGCAGCTCACCTTGCCAATGTTGAGCTCTGCATATGGGTCCGGGAAGCCTGTGAACTCCCTGGGGCTCCCATAGAGGTTCACGTAGCAGGGCCCGAAGGTGGGGAGGAAGCCCAGATTGTCATCCACTGGAAGACAGAAGCAGGGATCAGAGGCGCCGGCCCCGTGGGGCTTTCTAGGGCTCAACCCAGCCACCTTCAGACCTGAGCCCATCCCTGGCCCTCAGTTTCCTCACATGCACCAGATGCAGCCACTATAAATACATAAACAATAATAGCACTAGACCTAACTGTCACGGGAGGCACAAAGGAGGTCCCAGAGTCTCAGGACCAGAGAAGCCGTCTCTCAGGGTCCTGTGAAAGGCCCCACTAGAGGTCTCTCCTCCATAGTGTAGCCCCCAGACACAAGCCCCTGTGTCCTGATGGCCTTGATTCATCCCAGGATCCCCTCCCCACCACACACACATGATGCAATGAACAATTTTTAAGTGGAGCAGGTCAGAGGAGCCTTAGGGAGAGAATAAACAATGAGGGGAAGTCTGTCCTCCACATCATCCCCATCCTTTTCTGGAGGCTTTTATTAATGTCACTTTCTGGTCCATAGCTCCATTTCTCAGGCTGGGACTCTGAAAACCCTGCAAGCCCTCTGTCCCTTTCAGAGAAAGGGGGGAAGAGGACATTCCCAGAATGCCAAAGGTGGGCAGCAGGGCTAGGACCATCTGGGATGACCCTGTCCACACAAGGATGGGCCAAGAAAAGACAATAAAAATGGCCTTAGCAAAAGAGCACCTGGAGCCGACCTAAGGTGTGCACTGTAAGACCCTGGGGGTGAGGGAGGGCAGTGACAGGCAGGAGCCAGGCCCACCCCTCAGCCAGGAGCACCCTCCACACCCTCCCTCTCCAGACCCCAGCACACACAGGGCTCTGGCTCTGAGAACCAAAGTAGGAGGTCTTGCAAAATGAAGCTCACATGAACATGACTAGTCATTTGTGCTGATGGTCTTGATCATGATCTACCTGTGAGCTCCATTTCTAGAGTTTTTCACTCCCTCTGGCTTCCTCCCAGTCCCTGAGACACTTTGCACTCCACCTGGACCACTGAAGCCCCATGCCTGCCCTAACCCCTCACTGCCAGCCCCAGCCCCAGCCCCGCAGTAGTAGGAAGGGGTCTGGGAGGGTAGGAAGAAATTGCTTTTAAGACATTCCAAGCAATTTACATGTTCAACCCGAGGTGAGAGGTAACCACCTGTGGTAAGCTCCAGACCCCCAACCCCATCTCATGCAAATCAGAGAATTCCCCGGTCTCCAACACCCTCACCCCTCCAGCAAAAAGACACCCAAGACCCCAAGCCCTTGTGGTCCCCTAGGTGACAGCAACATACGGTCTGTGGCTCGCGGAGGCTTGACCACACCTGCAGGCTCCTCTGAAGCATAAAGAAATGGAAAAGGGGTTAGGATGGGCACGGCTGGGTGAAGGAATGGTTACATGAACGGGCACGTGGATGGACAGATGGCAGACAGGTGGAAAGACAGCTCCTAAGTGGGAAAGAGACGTGGCCCCAGGCTCCAGCCGAGCCCAGCCATGAGTTTGTCACAGACTAAGCCATCACCAGCCCCACCCCAGCCAGACATAGCCCCTAGGACCACAGTGAGCCCTCGGAAAAGTGGACCCAAAACATGATTAATATGTTCAGCATGATTCAATGTATTCAAGAAATAATATTTTTACTTTAATAATAAAATATGCTTTTCTATATTATAGCCAGATGAGTGAGAAATACCTACTACCGACATAAAGAAAGCGCAAGGGAAACATGAAGGGATCAGAGTGAGGCCACAAGGCACACCCAGGACTCCAAACCCAACAGGCAGGTTGACACTAGGGACCAGCGGCTGAGCAGTGGTGTTTTAAGGCACAACATCTCCACCTAGTGGTCACTTCCAGTATTGCCACTGAAGATAAGAGTTGCGTTTTCACAACAGGGGAGCCTGGGGATCTGGCTTCTGGCACCTTCTGCTTCCAAGAAAGCATGGTGACAGATGCTGTTCACTAGCTGAAGGCTCTGCACACTTTGGTGTGCCCATAAATATTGGTAACTGATTCTAGAAATAGAAGCAAGGAGGGAAATGCTTTGGCTCTCGGTATCCATCACTCATTTCTGGGCAGGTATGAGATACCCCAGGGGAATGAGCAGCCTCAGTCTTCTTCCACCACTGACTCTCCTTAATTTCTGCCCTTTCCTATACTCTGATATTCCTTTTCTTTTCTTCTTATTTTTTCCCCTTCTCCAATCAGCAAAACTGTACCTACGAGTCTGAGGTCATGACCAAGCCTAGAGACATGTTAGTGAACTTGGGGATGATTTTCAGGCATTGCTCACCTTTACCAATTACTCTTCTCCAAAAAAAAAAAAAAACCTGTTGCTATTTTCCTATAGATTCAAGGGTTAAGCAAAATGTTGTAAATAAGCAGACAGAGAAAGAAAGGAGAGGAGAGGAATGTGGATGCCCAGAAGAGAGGACAGGGCTAACCAAGTGAGGCCAGAGGCACAGGGAGGGTGAGTCCAGTCCCTCCATGGCCAGGTCTCAGCTTCAAATGCCCGCTGGAAGAAAATCCAAGTTCATGGTCCTTTGAATATCCACAGGAATCAGCTTTCATTAGTGAGAGAGCCAGGCCTCTGGCCACAGGGGAGCAAGGTGACCTCGGCAAGATGACCTCCTCAGGCACAGCTATGGTCCAAGAAGAATAGTGGCCAGGGACCCCCGGAAGGAAACAGACTTCCACTTTAAGCTAGTTGCAAATTATTATGAACAGATCCAGCCTATTATCTCAGGCTGATGAGGCCAAGGTCATATTTCCAATCCCCGGGTGCTTCTTGCAGAGGTAAACTTGGTTTCCCACCCACAAACTGGCTTGCAAACTGGTTCCCAGCCAGACACAGATATCCCCCAAATTCTACAAGCCACCTGACCTACACATGCCTCTGGTGGCCAGGAGGACTAAGCACTCCTTTTCATTCATCCATTTGTTCATTCAGCGAGGCTAATCAGGCACCATGCTAGACACTGGGAGTATGTAACAAGACATAGCCCTGCTGACATCTGAGGCCAGTGATTCCTAACTTGAGGGCAGGTCACAGGTCTCTGGGTGCTACAACTCATCCCAGGTTTTCTCCCCTGTGTCTGCAGACAGCTCATAAAGTCAAGGGCAGGGTGGCCGGAGAGCCCGCCCAAGACAAAGCTTCTATTTAGTCCTCTCATCATCCTTGTGCCAAAACACAAGTGTTTTGGTGTGTTTTCTCTGATCCCAGGGAACTAGGACCTGGAAGTCCCATAGCACAGATGAATACTCCCAGTTTTGTGGCCTGAGCAGCAAAGCCCAACTCCCTCACCTGGGGGAAACTGAAAAAGACAGAGCATCCCTCCCTGCCCAGTGAACCACAAGCCCTACAAGCCACAGCCCTGCAGACAGTCCCCAGGGACACACATGTACCCTGGAGAAGTCGAGGCCATTACCTGCAGCTGGCCTGCCAGTTCCCTCTGCCTCTCGGCACACCTCCAAGCCCATGGCATTTGGCTGCCTGACACTCGCCTGAGCCAGGCAAGAGGAGAAACCAAAAACTGCTGGGAAACCGACATCATCTACGTTCCAAAGACAAGAAGAAACTAACTTGGGGTTTCTTAGCCATGGAAAAAACTGTAGGATTCGAGTGCTATTTATACAGCATGATTCTCACGTGTGTAAAGTTATCAAGAACTCCATGTAGGTTTCACAGGTCTCACGTGACTGTGACCTTTTGAAAGAACTGCCGCGTCTAAGGAAAGCACTCCCTTTGAAAAAAAAAAAAAAAAACAAGATTTTTCCTTGGTGCACAGGGTCCAAGGAATACTTTGGTGTGCCCAGGCAAACTCATGGCAGAAGTACTTAAGAGGTTAGTGTTCGGTCCTGTCCTCACTGGGAATAAAAACAGGAATACAAAAACAAAAACTCCTAACTGAACAGAATCATCTGGGGAAACATGAAGTGGGGGAATGCGGAGAAGAAGTTTTTAGAGTTCAGTTTGGTTTGGGTTTTGAAAGCTGTAAGGAAATCAAGTGTGGTGAATCACCCAGATGTGCTAGAACCCCGTGAGGAGGAGAGAAATAGTACAAAAGAACTAAAGAGAAAGTGGGAAGGGCATGTTCTTTTTTTTTAGTATTTATTTTTTAGCTTTAGGTGGACACAATATCTTTCTTTTATTTGTATGTGGTGCTGAGGATCGAACCCAGTGCCTCACGCATGCCAGGCGAGCGCGCTACCACTTGAGCCACATCCCCAGCCCGTGGGAAGGCCATGTTCTGAGGGGGTTGGGGGACAAGCAAAGAAGCTGAACAGGAAACCAGGCACGTGCTAAGTTTCAGGACTTCGGAGAAGCTCAGGCCTCAGAAAGAGAGCCACCTCCAGGAAGGGACATCCTAGAAACTGAGCAGTCCCAAGAATAGCCTAGTTCAACCAATCAGTTTAACTCTTTTATTGTCACATAGATCAAGCTATTTAACTATATATTTAAAACCCAGTTGGCTGGTTGCAAAAAAGATTCTCCTTTATTTCCAGAATAATCTGGGAGGAGATGGTCCTGCTCTTGGAAACCTCCCTGAAGCACCCTGGGTTGCCTGTGACTGGAGCGCCATCTAGTGGCCACATAAACACCTTTCTTGCCTTCCCATTAAAACAGTCGAGATGTCAAGTTTTTCGAGTTCTTTATGTATTCTGAATATTAATCCCTTGTCTAAGGAGCAGGTGGCAAAGATCTACTCCCATTCTGTAGGCTCTCTCTTCACATCTTAATATTTCCCTTTGCTGTGCAGAAGCTTTTTAATTTGATGCCATCCCACTTATTGATTCTTGGTTTTATTTCTTGGACTTTAGGAATTTTGTTAAGGAATTCGGGGCCTGTGCCAAGTGTAAGCCTATTGTGTTTTCTTCTAGCATGCAGAGTTTATGATGTAATTCTTAGGTCTTTGAGTTGATTTGTGCAGGTTAAGAGACAAGGATCAAGTTTTACTATTCTACTAATGGATATTAGTTTTCTCAGCACCATTTGTTTAAAAGGCTATCTTTTCTCCAAAATATGTTTTTACCACTTTTTTTTTTTAGTATCAGTGACTGTATCTTTCTGGATGGGTCTCATGTCTTCTATTCTATTCCATTGGACTTCACATCTGTTTTGGTGCCGAGACCATGCTGTTTTTGTTACTATCGCTCTGCAGTATAATTTGAGGTCCCAGATTATGGTGCCTCCAGCTTCACTTCTTGCTCAGGATTGCTTTGGCTATTCAGGGTCTCTCATTCTCCAGATGAATTTTGGAACTGTTTTTTTCTAGTTCTGTCGTTGGTATTTTGATGAGGATTGAATTGGATCTGTATAATGCTTTTGGTAGAACTCAAAAAAAAAAAAATTTAACAGCAAAAAGCAAATAACCTAATTAATGAACTGGCAAAAGAACTAAAGAGATACTTCTCAAATAAAAAACACAAATGGCCAACACATATATTAGAGGATGTTCAACATCTGTAGCAATCAGGGAAATACAAATCAAAAGTACACTAAGATTTCATTTCACTCCAGTCAGAATGGCAATTATCAATAATACAAATAATAATCCATGCCAGTGAGGATGAAGGGGGAAAGGTGCACTGGTACATTGTTCATGAGACTGAAAATTAGTACAACCACTCTGGAAAGCAGTTTGGAGATTCCTCCATTGACGAGGAATAGAACTACCACATGACCCAGCAATCCCACTCCTTGGTATTTATCCAGAAGATCTAAAATCAGCATACTACAGGGACACAGCCACATCAATGTTTAGAGCAGAACAATTCACAATAGCTAAGCTATGGAACCAAAGTAGGTACCCATCGATACATGAATGGACTAAGGATATGTGAGATACACACACATACACACACAAATGGAGTTTACTCAGCCAGAAAGAAGAATGATATTATGTCATTTGCTGGTAAACGGATGGGACTTGAGAGCATCAGGCTAAGTGAAATGAGCCAGAATCAGAAAGTCAAGGGTCAAATGTTTTCTCTCCTATGTGGAAGCTAGACCAAAATAGGAGGGGAAAAGGAGGGAGGGAATCCCAAGAAAACAGAGGAGAGATCAGCGGAGTAGAGAAAAGAAACTGAGGGGGGGAGAGGGGGGGACAGGAAAGGGGAGAGACCATGAAATGAATCTGATGAGAATGTTCTATGTACGTATATCTATCTATCTATGATGCATTAACTTTTAATAAATTATAAGTAACGAGAAGAAAGACCAGTAGAGTAGAGGAAAAGGGCACAGGAGGTGAGAAAGAGAGGGGAAGAGGAATTACCTGGGACAGAATTGGAGCAAATTATAGCCCATACTTATATAATTATGTCAAAATGAACCCCCAATATATGTACAACTATAATGCATTAATTTTTTTAAAAAGTCCCAATGACACACACAAAAAAAGATGAAGGCCAACATCTCCATCAGAAATGAGGACTGATCCACTCCAGCAGGTGGATGCTGTCAGCCTCATGGAGCAGCAGCTGTTGGAAAATAGTCAGAAAAATCATGTTGGCCTCCACCAGGATCTGTCCCAGGATTCAGAGAGGGACAGTAGCCGTCATAAAACCAGAGAACAACCTCCTCCCATTCCAAGAGTTGTGACCTGGGAGGAAGCCAGAACACCCCTGCACCACCCCATGATGCAGTGTCCCCGCCTCAGGTCCTTCAGCCTGCAAATGCCAGACAGCCCTTTGTAGGAGCCTGATGAAGGGGACCTCCTCCTGCAACAGGCAGTTCTCCCAGTCAGGAGGGGAGCAGCTGGGGCAGGAGTCCTTAGCAGCTCCTTCTAGAAGGTTGTTTTTATGAATTCCACCAATGCAAAGTATCAAGGGTGAACTCAGAAAGGCAGAGAGTAGCTAGACGTTGAAGCTGAGCGAGGGTAGCTGGGAGTTTGTTGTATAATTCTCTAGGATGTGTTTGAAATTTCCTATATTTAAAAGGTTTGTCTGAAAACTGTTTCAAAGAACCTGGAAGAAGGGATTGGAGAAGGCACTGACTTCAAGGGTACTGGTTACAGTCTTCCAGGAACTAAGCACATTAGCCTGTTCTGCTGCTAAGAATCCGTGCAGACGGACAGACAGACCTGTGCCCTGTCTGGACAAGGACCCCCTCGTTGAGCTGATCGTGCTAGAGAGTGAATAAAGCAGGAGGGGAATGACAGAGTCCCACCACCACGGGGAAACAGCACCTGTAAGATTCAGGAGAGCCTCCATCTGAATGTTTTGGGAAGTGGTTTGGGATCCTCAACAGTGAACAAGAGGTACCCTTCGTGGACACAGCAAAACTTATGGGAGAGGACAGACAGCAGTAAAGAAGAAAAGGAAAAATATATAAAGACAGAGGGAAGAGAAAGTTTGTCAAGAAAGAGTGTATAATAAATAGTTCCTTTTAAGGCCACATGGGAAGCCGAGAAAGCAGAATTGATGCAGAAAAGTACATTAGATGAGTGATGTGAAAAGTCAAGCATAATGATAGTCAGTGTGACTTTAGGGTTTATTCTATACCAGGTACAGTAAGAACTTTACCATTGTAATCTCACTGAATCCTTCCGACAACCTTAGGTTGGAATTTGTAAGAGCCTTGTTTTACAGAGAGGAAACTGGAGCGAGTCCCTCAGCTACAAAGAGGCAGAGCCAGCCTAAGGTGACCCCAAGCTGGCTAGCTGCAGAGTGGCAGCTCCCTCCTGCCCCACCCTGCCCTCAGCAGCCCCGGAAATGATGCTAGAATTAAAAAATAATATATCCCTCAACTCATATTTAAGAATTTACATGTCTCAGGAAAAATAAATAATGAAACCAGTCCTGCACCTAGATGGATCTAAGTACCGTAAGTGACCCATGAGACATTCCAGTACATGAAGGACCAAGTTGACACAGTGGTCCCATAAGATTGTATGGCTGATGACCCCATGGCCTTCTTGGTGGGTGTAAGTACACTCTGTGATGTTAGGACAATTAAATCAACAAGCAAAGCACTTGTCAGAGGTCACCCCAATCATGAAGCATGGTGTGACTGTTATTTTCTAAACTATGAGAAAGAGATAAATTCCTACAAAAAAAAACATCTCCTCTGGGGGGGGAAAAAAATATGTATACCACCTACACAGGAATGAAATCACACTGGTCTCAGAAAATACACTGAAACAAATTCAGAATGGAGCACTCAAGTATAAAGACTTAAAATTAAAAGCAGTTCAATATAACCTTGGTTTGGTGAAGACCTTTTAAGCACGATATATAAGGCAGAAACAAGACTTCAACTATTTAACTCATTAAAGACAAATGGAAGAAATTAGAAAGTTTAAAAAGGAAACAGTGAAATCAGTCTAAAGAGTTAAACAGGATAAAATTGACAAAAGCTGATAAAGTTTAAAAAAAAAAACTAGTAAGACTCATCAAGAAAAAACTCCAACACAATAGAAATGAGAAAAAGGAAAATACCACAGGTAGAAAGAATTGTTTACATTATAAAAGGTTGCTCTGCACAAGAGTATGTGAATGGATTTAAAGTAATGATGTTTTCCTAGAAAAAGGTAAACTATCAAAATTGACTAGAGTAAAAGCAACAAACTAAAAATAACAATAATCACAAGAGAAATTGAAAAGCTTAAAAGAGCTATTACTACACCCACTCAAAAAGGGCACCCAGCCCATATGGTTTTATGGGTGAATTATTTCAAACCCTCAAAAGTCTATATTCTTATGTTATATAAACTGTTCCAGATGTTAGAGAAGACTTTAAAATCTTTCCAATTAATTTTACAGAGCCAGCATAACCCAGATACCAAAACCAAAGAAGTAATACACAGACATACCAAATGAAGATAATAGAAAATCGAGAAACTGGCCCAAGAACACATTTAGGAATTTAGTAGGTGATAAAGATAGCATTTAACACTGTAGAGAAAAATTATTTTAAATATAGTTTTGGTATATCACCAAAAAAAATTTTGAAAAAAAAATTAGAGTCCTGCCTTATTCATTAAGGAAAAGATTAACAGATTTGGCTTTAGAAAAATTTAAATTACTGTAGGTCAAGAACTATTAGTTGGTAAAATAAAGCTGACCAGAATTACTTGCCACATATATGACAGGGGGAATAAACATCCGTATACATATAGAACTCTTACAAAACAATGAGAAAAAGACAGCGTACCATCATAAATATGGACCAAAAATATGCATTTTTAGCAGAATAGCCATAAAGTATATAAATATATATCACATATAAATTTTAGTCTTTTTAAATTTACACTGGTCCATTTCACCAGCTATCAGTGAAATGAACATTAAGGCAACAATCGGATACTATTTTCAGCCAATAAATTAACAAAGATCTTTATGACATTATTATTTTACCTTGCATTCATGTGGATGCAACAGAAAAAGCTTATGGGAGTAACTGGATTATAGATTAGTCCAGATTTTTTAAAGGACAATGTGGATACAGACAAAAAACCTTAAAAATGTTAAAATCCTCTGATGCAGCAATTCCACTACTAGATAGTCATCCAAAAGAAAACTCATGAACTGCACAGATATTCAGCCACAAAAATAGTCATTGAAAGCCAGTTGTTCATAATGTAGAAAAATTAGAAAACAGTTAAATATTCAACATTTACTAGTGTGTGTAAATTACGGCACATTCACACAATGAAATGTTTGTTCACTTAAAACTGTTGTAGAAAAGCATTTAATCACATGAAAATACATCTACATTGTATTGTCAAGTGACAAAAGGCAATTTTCAAAACAATTTAACTTTTAATATATACGTTTATATTCCTTTATGGATGTACACACACACACACACACACACACAGATAAACACAGAAAGGTCCCAGAATACTAATAGTTCTTGCCTGCGGTAGAAGATTTATTTACCACATATATATGACAGGGGGGTAATTAACATGCAATTTCACACAAAGGTCTTATATACTTTTTTTCAGGTTATCTTTTTATTTAAAATTTTATAAAATAACAATAGGTTACTTTTCAATAGACTAATACAAGCCATTACAAAATAGAAACTGCTATGCACAGTCATCTACCAAGAGATTACCCTCATTGTACCGCTCAGTGATACATTCTACCATTCAACTGTGGAGCATCCTAAGTGTCTCCAGGGCTTCTCTCTCACTGGCCAGAGCCCTACACCATGGAAAATGGACAACAAAGACCTTATAATCCTCCCTTTTCTGCAAACTCTCCAACTCAGAGGTGAGATGGAAAGAGCCTGCGGGGTCAGAGAACTCAACACAGGTGGAACTTACCTTCTATCTCTCCTCCAGGGGCAGAGATTTTCGACATACTCAGGTAGGTGGTGGCCACGATATCATTGTGAGTAAGGCGATCCCTAGAACAAGGGGACAGAGAGAACCTGAGCACAGGAGGAGGATATAGACCACTGTCTACCCTGGAAGGACTCGGCCGGTGTTACACATATGGGGAGTCCCAGTCTTCACACCAGGTATGTTGGTGAGGCCTGGTAATCCCAAGGAAGAAGAGATTGGACAGAAAGCTCACCCCAGCTGCCCCTAGAGGGAACGAGTCTGTCTTGCCAACCATTGGTATCTCATCAGCCAACCAGCTCAGCCAGCAGCCTGGAACCCTCAGGTTGACAGGGAGGAGGCGGGAGGCAGGGAGGGTAAGCCATCAGGAGGCTGCTCAAGAGCAAGATTCCCAGACAGACCTGAGACTTCAGCAGCTAAAGAAATACCAAGTTCAAGGAGAAAACCAGGTGACCAGGAAAAGCTAACTCCAAGGCCACCATCTTGAATTAGCCAGTGCCAATGCATGATTCCCTTTTGTGTGTGACTTTACATGTGACCAAGCACTTTTGAAGAAACAAGTACTTTCATTTGCATCTCTGTTGTATAACCAGGACCCAGGCTTGGAGCTGTGCAGGTACTGCCCCAGGGTCAGCCCGACAAGGAGGAACAGAGCCAGGCCTGGTGTCCTGATTCCTGTCTGGTGCTCCTGCTGTGGCTCACATGGCTCCTTGGCAAGGAAGGAGCCAGTCCTGCTTCCCACGCAGCGTAGAGGACTGTGGGTAGGAGAGTGACTGATCTCCCCATTAGCCAGCAACCTCCTGGGCAGACTCTCCTGAACCCTATGCCCACCTCCCTTGATAACAATAAAAATAACAGCTAACATTTAAGCCTTACTCAGCCACTACTAAGCCAAGCTCGGTACTAAACCCATCATGTGATCTAGCTCACTTATAACATCTGCCCCATTGGGTAGGTACTACAATTAGCCTCGACTTCAAGCTAAGGATACTGAGGTTGAAAAAGTTAATTCATTTCCAAAGATGGCCAATATTTGATTTGGGACCTGACATTCCTGACATGGAAACCAAGCTGGTTGTAGCCACTTGCTGCTTCCTTGGCAAGTTGGACTTGAGGCTCTAAACCTAGTAGTTTTGATCCCCCAGAGAACTTTTGGCTAAGTTTTGGAGTGAGAAGCGGGTGCTTACCAGCACCTACAGGGTAAAGCCAGGAATGTTCCTAGTCAGCCTAAGCAGACTGCACAACCTCCATCCATCGTGAAGGACTATCAGCCCCAAAGATCAATCTGCTGAGGTTGAGAAACACTGGGCTGAGCAAGACCTATGTATGACCTTCAGGAAGTTTCTCTGGTGCACCTTCAATCCCTCTTCTACTCAAGGTCCAGGACCCCCTCTTTCCTTGCTAGGTGAAGTTTGGCCATGGGTGGCATCTGGAGAGGGTACATCCCAGCTCCATCACAAAAGACACCTGAGCCTTCTTTTTAAATCCCCATGAGATAGTGATTTCTGCTGATCCCTTTCTTCCTCTTCATATTTCTCAGGAAGGTGATTCAACTCTGATTTTAAAGTTTTTCCATCAGGACAAAGGGGCTGCATGAGGAAGAGTGACCTGTCAGCACAAATCTGCATCACTGTTCTGGTGAGTGACATGAGCAAGAACTGGAAAAGGAGAATTTCCTTGAGATTATCGATACAGATACCTGACAGCGGATGGCATCCTTGAACTGCTTTCCCGCCCAGCCCTAGAAAATACCAGCTCATGAAAAAGAATTGGATTTCTGACCTCTGAATTGGATTTTCTGAATCAGGCGAGGAAGGAAGGAGAATGGGAGGAGAGAGGTTGTTTTTATGGTGGTGGGGAGTGGCTTTGGGGACATTTTTTTTTTTAATGAAAAAAAAGGAATTTTTAAAGAATTGAAAGGAAGATTAAGTTTCAGAGAAAAGGCCATATGGACTGTATCATATTTCCAGGATTCAGGTAATTACAAAAGTTTATCTGTTTTCTGGGAAGAAAGCACTTTTCGGGACAGGAACATGTAACAGAGGAATGCTTTCTGGCCAAGAGTTGGGGTTTGGGGCTTGGGGTTGCTTTTGGAAAATACAGCGAGTCTGAAAATAGACTCACAATAAAAATGCCACTTCAACCCAAACCAGAGACGCAACCACCAGATTCGGTAATGTGTTTGGATTGTACAGTATGCTGATGCCTCTGACACGGCTCCGATGGAGTCAGGCCAGCACATCCACGGCACAGGGCACAACCGCATCCACACGCGAGCACATGCACACACGGGCCCAGGCACGCACCGCCAGCCGCCCCGGGCAGCACAACACACACGTCGCCAGCTGAAATGCAGGGATCGCTCTGGGGATGTAAAGTGGGTCTCTCCAAACCGCTTCCCCACGGCACATACCCGCGGTCACAGCCCGGGGGCCTCTCCCTCGTCCCCCCCACCACCTCCACCACCCTGCTGCTCCCTTCCCTCTAATTCTCACAAGCTGTTTTCTTTAGGCCTGGGGAACTGGCACACACTTTAATGGCTCTGTGGCCTGGGGGTTTTTCCCTGGTCTCTCATTATCCTGCTGGTTGGGGGTGTCATGGGCCTGGGACCAAAGAAGAGCATGCCAGGGAACCACACGGCCAAGACTTTTGGGGGCAGAGAAAGGACAGCTCTCTTTTTGGAAAGCCTGGTATCCTAAAGATTGCATAGGTGGACCCTGAACGTCCCCCTCAAGCGTGAGAGGGATCGTCTTGACATTGCAGGAGGCAATGTGGCCTAGTGGTTAAGGATGCAGGCTTGAGTTCACCTCTGACCTCTACTACGTTCCCGCTGTCCCCTCAAGCAAGTCACTCCGTCTTTCCCAATCTATTCCCTGCCGCGTGAAGTAGAACCCCATCACTGAGTCAAGGGTCAGAGGAAATAATGCACATAAAGTGCTTGCTAGGTGCTCAATGAGTGTTAGATACTAAGATTTTTCTAAGATGCCCGTGAGCTCTTGTCCTCACCTGCTCCACACCTGCAGTGCTGTCTCTGCTCAGGCCACTGGCCCAATTCCCTATCCTGGAAACTGTCCTGTGCCACCCCATTGGTGGACAATAGCCCATGCTCCCAGAAGCTCTGCTCTCTCGGTTTCCAGGCCTCAGTATATGACCTTCTGCTCCCTGGAACGCTGTCACCATGGACATATGAAACCCTCTATCCCACCAGGTCATGGATGCCCCACCTCCCCCAGGGAGCCTCCCAGCCCTCAGGTCCCCAGAGGTGGAGCCCCCTCAGCCTCCCTGGCTGTGCCCTCTTTATCTGCTACCAGGACAGACATGGCGGGCAAGCAGTGAGCCAGCGTCCCCAAACCACCAGCCCTGCACCCCCTCACTCTGCACAGACCACATTTCACTCAAATCAGGCTGAATGAAACCCAGGGCCTCCGTGGCCCTCAGGGCAGCCCCCTCTAGAACCCCCGCTTGGAGCTCACCAGTCCACTACACGGATCTTCATTTTTTCACACATGGAGGGAAACTGAGGAGGGAAAAAGAGGCGTGTTGAGAGTAGTCCTTTGAAGACAGTGACATCCCCTCCTCCACACAGAAGTCCAAGATGCCGCAGGAGGCTGGAGAGGACTGGGGCCTGGACCTCCTCAAGTCCCAGGCCCCAGGGCCTCCTGGGGAGGGTCAGTGGGTGGCAGATCGAGGCTCACCATGGCGGGCAGCGTGATGTGCTGGTTCCACTGGGGATTGGCCGTCTTCTCCAGGATCTTGCTGCAGAGCTGGGAGGAAACAGAGGACAGGGGCACTGAGCTCCATGGGACTCTGGGATCCCTCAGGGACCGCCCCAGCCAGCAGCCACTTTCCACCACGCTGACTGCCCTTAGGACTGGGCTTAAGACTCTGGGGTCTTGGGGCCAAGTGCAGTGAGCTCAGACTTAGGAAATCTTTGCAAAGACAAAGTTCAGCAGGAGGTCAGACCCAGAGCTAGGAGTTGGGTGAGCTCCCTGAATGGCACAGCCCTTCCACCCTGAACTCATACCTCTGGCTGGAAATTCTCCTTTTGTACCTCTCATTATGGATATGATCCTAAATGTGGGGTCCCTGAATCCCAGAGGCCTCCATAGTCCAAGGCACCCCTCCTCCCTCTGCCCATCAGACCAGATGACTCTCCACTTTGGAAGGTAGTGGAGATCAGAGGTGGGGGAGGGACAGGAAGGGGGCCATGGCCCTGCACCTGCATCTGAAAGTGAAACAAAATTCAGTGAAGATCTAAACCCTATAAGTCACCGTCTGTCTCGGACCAGCCCTGCCCTAAAGACAAGGCTTGTCCCAAACAAGAATCCTAACAGGAACAGAAAAAGATCTAAGCCTGTAGCTCACATGCCAACCCTCTCCTTGTAGTCCATGGGGAGCACCAGGCCCTTTGTCCAGCCCCAGGCTGCAGCCACACACAGACACAGCAGGTAAAGACTCAGTTTCAAATAAGTAGATCCTGGTGGGTTTGCATGTTCTGCACATAAAAGTAACCGGCAGGCCTTTTCAGAGCATTTCCTAGAGACCATGTAGCGTGCTAAGCACTGCATTTTATGTGCATTATCTCATTTAATGAGCATCTGAGTTAGATCAGGGACTTCAGATCCCCAGAGTGAGGGCTTTTTCTCCATCCCTCATCCACCCAGTGCCAACCCCTGCCCCACCTTCCTCCCCGCTGTAAAAAGAGCTCAAGCAAAGGCTGCGTGGGGCTGGGGGAAGGGATGGGTGCCAGAATTTGGGCCTTGTGTTAGCAAAGAGAGGGAGGAAGAGGGAAAGATGAGAGAGCAGCTGTGGAACAGTGGGCAAGAAATGAAACAGTTCACAGGAATGGAGACACCACAGGCAGCGAAGCATTAAAAGATGTTCATAGTTTAGCTATTGTGAATTGAGCTGCTATAAATGTTGATGTGACTACATCACTGTGGTGTGCTCATTGTAAGTCCTTTGGGAATAAACCGAGGAGTGGGGTAGCTGGGTCAAATGGTGGTTCCATTCCAAGTTTTCTGAGGAACCTCCACACTGCTTTCCATAATGGTTGCACCAATCTGCAGTCCCACCAGCAATGTATGAGTGTGCCTTTTCCCCACATCCTCACCAACATTTATTGTTGCTTATATTCTTGATAATTGCCATTCTGACTGGGGTGAGATGAAATCTTAGAGTAGTTTTGATTTGCATTTCTCTGATTGCTAGAGATGGCGAACATTTTTTCATTTATGTGTTGATCGATTGTATGTCCTCTTCTGAGAAGTGTCTGTTCAGTTCCTTGGCCCATTTATTGATTGAGTGATTTGTTTTTCTGGTGTTAAGTTTTTTGAGTTCTTTCTGTATCCTGGAGATTAGTGCTCTGTCTGAGGTGCAGGAGGTAAAGATTTTCTGCCATTCTGTAGGCTCTCTCTTTACGTTATTGATTATTTCCTTTGCTGAGAAGAAGCTTTTTAGTTGGAATCCATCCCATTTATTGATTCTTGATTTTACTATGGAACCAACCTAGGTGCCCTTCAATAGATGAATGGATTAAAAAGTTGTGGGGTGTGTGTGTGTGTGTGTGTGTGTGTGTGGAATATTACTCAACCTTAAAGAAGAATGAAATTATGGCATTTGCAAGTAAATGAAGGGAGCTGGAGAATATGTGCCAATAATAAGCCAATCCCAAAAAAACAAAAGCTGAATGTTTTCTCTGTTATGCAGATGTGGATTCACAATGCGGGGAGGGGCTAGGGAATAATAGAGTTACTTCAGATTAGGTAGAAGGGAGTGAAGGGAGGGGAGGGGGTATGGGGGTAGGAAGGATAGTAGAAAGAATCAGACATTATTACCCTCTATACATACATAACTATACGACTGGTGGGATTCTACATCATGTACAATCAGAAGAATGAGAAATGATACTCCATTTTATATATATATATATATATATATATATATATATATATATCAATTCATTATATATATCAATCTATTGTAATGTATAACAAATTAAAACAAGTATAAAAATCTTTAAAAAGATGTTCGACCTCATTCATCATAGAAGAACCACAAATAAAACCAATGAGATGAAATTTCTCATCATCAGATTATAAAACTCTCTATAATCTGACAACCCACTGTTGGGAAACTGCACGCTCACATTTTGCTGGTAGGAAAATGAAATAGCTTGATACTTCTAGGAGGCAATTGGCCACTACCTATCAAAATTACAAGTACATATTTTCTTTGACCTGTCAATTCTACCTCTAGACATTTATCCCACAGAAGTGCTTGTACATGGGAAGAATGACCTACATGTGAGGTTATTCAACACAGAATGGCTTGGACTAGCAAGGATTCTGAACAACCCAGGTATCCAAGAGAGGACAGGTTAAATAAATTATGGTCCATTCACCCAATAGAGTACTATGCAGTTCTAAAAAAGAATGAGGACCACTCTATGCACAGACATGAAATAATGTCCAAGCTATATATTATTAAGTAGAAAAAGCAAGCTGCAGAGCCATGAGTCTAATGTGCAGCCATTTATATTAGAAGGGTAAAAGATAAAAACTATAGTCATGTTTACTTCCATATGCATAATGAAGCCAAATAATATAAAACAAACTAGCTACAAAGGTTTCCTTTGCAAGGAGGAAATGAGTAGCGTTGAATGGGTACAGAGAGACAGGGAAATGATAGGTAGGTACAGAAGAGATGGAATGTTCCTACGTAGAGGTATTACCTAATTCAGTTTTTTAAAAGAAAGGACTCTCAAAATACCATAGCTGACAGCCCTGTCTGCCCTGCGCTTCTTGCACTCAGGGCATTCAGCCTCACCCTGGGGAGGCCAGAGCCTCTTCCACAGCAAACACTTCAACCCTTGGAGGCTCCCACTGAAAGAGCCACTGGGATGTGGGCCTGAGGGAATGAACAAAGGCCAGTCCACATACCTCTGCCCTTCTGCACCAGACATCACTACAGCACTGGGCTCGGGAACCAATTTAAAGTGAAATCACACACACACACACACACACACACACAAAGGCATAAAACATGCCAAAAAAAAATGAAGTAGTACTAAACAGACCCAAAAAAAGGGCCACATCTACAAGATGAAAGATGGAGGCAAAGCCGGCGGGACCTCAGCAGCCAATATCCAGCTGGGGGAGGAGGAGGAGGAGGAGGAGGAGAGGAGAGGGGGAGAGAAAATCAACAGGAAAACATACCAGAAAGAAACACAGGCAGACCCTAGGTGAACTATGGTTATCTCTGGGATGGTGAGGGCCACAGAAATAAAATATGGGTTGGGTATGGGTTTTGCTTCATTTTCCTGTTCTCTGATTTTTTTTCAACTCTTCTTTTTACAAGTAATGGGTTATATTTTTTTTATTCATAAAAAAATTTCTGAACCTCCACCCCTTCCCTACAAGTACCTCCCCTTGCCTTTTCCCATATATGATGTACACACACACACACACACACACACACACACCATCCCCCTGAGTAACTTGGTCAAATCCGAACGGTTCACATCTTGGGTAATAGTGCCACCTTGTGCCCATAAGCAGTACTGCAAAGATGTCCAGGAGGGGCTTGATAGACCCAGAGGAGAAAACCCTAGCACTCTTCAGATTAGGATGCAATGAGATCATCAGACAGACAGATGAAGAGAGCATGGAGAGTCCATGAGGAGATGATTGAGAGCAGAGAGAAGAGGCCACAAGGGCCAAGGATCACAGAGGAGGCTGACCAGACTGATGCTATCAAGGGGGAGATTTCAGGGGCCCCTTCCTTATAAACTCATTCTTCAACTCCCACCACCCCTTTGAGAAGGACCATGGGCTGCAGCTTCTTGCTTAAGCCCAGCTGCCCTGGGCTTCGTACAATCCTGGGCCTCAGCCAGGCCCCGCCCCTGATCACCTCCCCTGGCCATCTGCACCTTGCCAGAAAAACTCCCAGGGTCAAAAGGCCCCAGGAGCTGGGTAAGGTGGTGCACACCTGTAATCCCAGTGGCCTGAGAAGCTGAGGCAGGAGGATCACGAGTTCAAAGCCAGCCTCAGCAATTTAGTGAGGCCCCAAGCAACTCAGCAAGACCTGTCTCTAAATAAAATATTTTTTTTAAAGGAGCTGGGGATGTGGCTCAGTGGTGGAACACCCCTGGGTTCAATCCCTGATACCAAGAGCAAGAAAGGGCCAGGGGAGATGAAGGGGGGCTGGAAAAGACCCGGGAGCAGCAGGAGCTCCTGAGATTTGGCTCCAAGGAAAGCAGGCCATTAAAATTGGTCTTGGGTGTCACACCATGGAAGCACCCTATCATGGGGGAACATGGAATAAAGACAATTTTCCCAGTTGGCATGACCTTCTCCATCTGTCAGTGGAAAACACTGATCCTAGTCCTTGGAGCAAAAGCTACCTAGCCATAGCTTCCTGTATCCTCCCTGCAGAGCGGAGCAGAGAGAGTCCATGAGGAGATGATTGAGAGCAAAGAGAAGAGGCCACAAGGGCATCCTGTCCTGGCCCTTCCTGAGGTTAGGTTCAGGGTGTCAGATGCAGACCCCTAACCAAAACCAAAACCTGCACCAGAGAAAGATCTGCCAGCAGCATTTGAAGGAGCTTAAAGCCTGAGTCACGGGACCCAAGACGTTCTCACTGAGACCCTTCGTTAGGCTCTGGGGATGGAAGAACCAATGGAAGGGCTCGCAATAGCCAATTTCAGGATAACGTGTGCGTCAAGCCAACAATGACGGATTCCAACACGTTGAATTTATAAAATTAATGTGGTCCCTTGTAATAGTCAAAGGGGCAAGAGGATCAAAGCTTTTCTCCACAGAGAAATGCCAACTAATAAAGAGAGATGGAATGATAATGAAAATCATCATTCTGCAACCCCAAGGAAATGATTTACTCAGGAATGAATACAATCAGAAATAGGATACCTTCACAGAGCCCAGGCTATGGTCTACATAGTGCTGGAATTACACAGGAAGACACAGACTTTTAAAAGGGGGAGATCCATAGGCACCCCCTTAATGGAGCGTTCAAGGTGTCATCACCCATGACACTGATGCCTGACATCACTGCTTCCTGACATGTTGCAACATGACGTTCAGAGCATCACATGTGACGAATTCTTGACAACATACATAATCTGAATCTAATGGAGTCTGCAGACCTAACTTTCAGTTTATAGAAAGTACAGGAGCCAGCAGAGGAAATTAAGCCACACCTGCAAGAAACAGAGAAATCCAGAACTTGGACAAGTGGCCAGGGTCTCCAAAGGGTCAATATCATGGTGAGGAAAAATGGCAGCAGGGGAACACTGTCGTGTGGTCCTGGGAAGAGGTGGCAGTGGCTCTGGGGATGTAGGGAAAGGCTGGGTCCTTTGAGGTCAACTCTTGAGGTCAAGAGTTAGAGATGACATGTTTACTGTAGATAGAGAAGAGGGAGGAGTCCAGGCAGGCCCACAGTACAAGTTCTGCCTTGGGTGGTGATACCCGGTTAAGATGGGGGCTCCTGGACATGGGGCAGCTGGTGGCAAAGAAAATGAGTCCTGAGTCAAAGCTGTTCAGAAACAGAGATGAAGGTGAAGGAGGAATCAGAGCTAAAGAGACCTGTGAGAGTCCCCCCTGCCTTGGCAATGGCTGAAGCCCAGGAGCAGCCCAGGCTACTAGAGAGAGCCCTTAGGGTGGACACAGACACTGGGAGGCACCTGCCTGTGTGTAGAGAAGGGCAGGGGCAGAAATTGACAGGGACAGGTGTAACTGCCTTAGCCCTGGGCAGTAAAGAATCCCTAGGGTGCCCACCAGAGTGGTCTTTCCCTGCCCGACTCCTGCCACAACTGTTAAGAATAATCATGTTTTGAATCCCAGGCCTTACAAGGGCTAAGTGAGCACTTTACCACTAAGCTACATCCCTGTACCCCTTTTTATTTATTTTATTTCGAGACAGGGTCTCACTAAGTTGCCCAGGTTGGCCTTGAACTTGTGATCCTCCCGCCTCAGCCTCCTGGGTGTGTACCACACCTGGCTCATCCCACATTTTTCTTTAAAAAGCTTTCCCTATCTATATGCCTTCACATCTGCTTTCCACACAATTGCTTAATTTTCCACCAGTGTATTCAGGGTCCATCTGTCCTCTCTGGGTCTATATCCACACCTCGGTGTCTGGCTGGACACCCTGGGCAGACCTGTCCACATTCTTGTGGGCAGCAGGCCCAGAGAGCCAGACCTGGGCATGCATCCCAGGATCAGTGCCCACCATGCACACCCCTCCACTGCACCTCACCTTGAACTGTTCTCTCTGACACTTGTTCGAAGGATGCTCAGCCCTCTCCCTCCCCCAGGAGCCCTCCCCCTCCCTCATTCCTTACCATTTTCCCTGCAAAGCTGACTTCCACAAAGGGGTCCACCAAGTTCTTCTTGTTACTGTCAAAGCCAAAGATCTGCTTCACGTTGTCCATCACAGCATCATCCACTGGGCAGAAGGACAAGCCAGTCACCACCTGCTATCCCCCGTGCCAAACCCCAACTCTGCTCCATCCATCTCCAGGCAGCCCCGGCTAGACCTGAGTGAGACACTATGGCCCCATCCTCTGGGGCTCAGCCAAGGCGCTCCCAGGAGGGAGGACTGCTGCAGAGCCACAGCCCCTGAGAGCCCTGGGCTGCTTCCTTCCTCAGCCCCAGACACCTTGTCCACTGTCCCCTCAGCATTAAGAGGTTTCAAAGCAGGTCTCCAGGCTGGGGGTGTAGCTCAATGGTAGGGTGTGAAGCCTTGGGTTCAAATCCCCAGTGCCAAAAAAAAAAAAAAACTTAAAAAAGAAGTTTGCAGAGCAGGTCTCCAAGTAACTGTTTGATTGATTCAAGATCTACATCACCAAGGATAGTAAGCAATCTAAAAAAGGACTGAAAGTTTTTATAATACCCCATTGTTGGTGACCCTTCCTGTTTGGTTTTTGTTGATGCTGGGGATTAAACCCAGAGTCTTACTCATGCTAAGCAAGCACTCCCCCTCTGAGCTACACCCCAGCCCATTTAAAAAAGAAAGGAAAATCACCCAAGGTACTGAGGTTGGCCTTGAACCTGCCACCAACACCCACACCACCATCTCAGCCTCCCAAATACCTGGGATTACAGGTATATGCCACAACACCTGGTTGACATTGTCCTTTATTTCCATTAGCAGAGTAATTTACCTAAGGTTAGCCAATCAGTCAATTCTGGCTTCCTTTGGTTTGGCGTACTGAGGATTGAACCCAGCGGTGCTACATCCCCAGCCCTTTTTATGTTTTATTTTGAGACAAAGTCTCTCTAAACTGCCCAAGTTGGCCTTGAACTTATGATTCTCCTGCCTCAGGCTCCCAAGTGGTGGGATCTTTTAAGAGTTTTAAATCTATGATACTTCAAACCAAATTATTTAACTGAGTTAGACAGATTATTTGCACATGTATATATGGATAGATGTGTTATGTACATACATATGTATATGTATGTTTTATATGTTATGTTTTACATGGCCATGAACGAGTGTGAGGAGAGGGACAGTTAAAGATTATATGCTCACTAATGCCTACATGAATAACGGGTAACAGCGATTAGCAAATAGTCATGTTCTATTTACTCATCTATTTTGTTTTTATTTATGTTTAAACAACACTGCAGCAAATACAACACAAAGCTCCTTCACCTTAAGAAAAGCAAACATTTCCATTTCCCCATGCCTTCTGGAAGCTTGCCAGTCTCTCTTCCACACAGTTGCAGCCAATGAGTAAAGAATGATTTTAAGCAGGTATTCTAACATCCACTGAATTCCCATTACTTATTCAAAGGCTTCCCCACTGTGGTTTTGGTCCAAGTAAGTTTGCACAGAAGGAACCCATTTCATTTAAGGATGTCAATTGTCAAAGCGGAAACCCTCAAAGAACTTTCTGCAAAACATGTAAATGAGGACCCAAGTTGCAGACTGCTGGGGAAGAAGACTGGCTTGATGAAGCTAATGCACACTCTGAAATAGTGACTCACAATGGGCTCCTGATGGAATCACCTGAGAAGCCTCTGAGCCCTACCCCAACCCAAGTGAATCTGAAAGGCTGCGGGTGGCGACGGGGGCAGGCACTGTACTTTCTTTAAGCTACTCCAGTGATTCTACTGTGCAGCTGAGGTTGGTACCCATGGCTCCCCAATATTTGATATGATTCCCCCAAGGTTTACTAAATACACAGGGTGAGACCAGTACCATTAGCGGCCATGCTGGCCTTCCTGGGAGGATGTGGGAGGTGATCACAAGTCAGTTGATCCAAGGTCCCAGTTTGCTAGGGACTGAACAGTTTCCAGGAACGTGGGACTTTCTGTGCTAGAACGTGGACAGCCCCAGGTAATGGAGGATGAAGAGCCACTGGGGGAGCAGCATTCTTCATCTATAGAGAAATGGTCCCAGGAAGGCCTCCTGCAAACCCTCCAGCATCATAGCTTCCTGCCTGGGCTCTGCCAGTGAGGGTGTCCCCACATCAACGACCTCTGACCTGGGAGCAGGCAGTGTTTAGATGGCGCTGCTTTCTCAATGAGAACCCAGAAAATGGGTCTCCAGAGTGGCTAAAGAGCCAGGGGACACCAGAATGGAGCCCAGCAGCCACTGTTAAGCTCCAGATTCTGGCATCTGGTTAACTCCACCAGCATGTGTTATTTTCCATTAAATCCTGATTGCTGGGTTGGAGGTATGGGTTAGTGGTAGAGGGCTTACCTGGAGTTCACAGTTCACGAGGTCCTGGGTTCAATTCCCAGCACCACAGGGGGGGAAAAAAAAAAAACTTGGAAAACCTAGAAAGGCTCAAGGTATTGGCCAGGCAGCAGAGTAGAGGGCCAGCTGTCCAGCACGGATCTCTAACAGACCCTTGAGGAGGAAGATGGGCCAAAGGGAGGCAGGAAGGAGGCAAAGGGATGGTCCCTGGTGGGAGGAAGGATGAAAATGTGCCCCAGGAACCCACAAAGTGATGCACTTTCCTCTCCCAGGGAGCCAACCATGGTCCCTCCCTCACGATGTCCTCACAGCAGCTGTAGCAGGCGCCCACCCATGGGGGAGGGGGTTGCTCCACACTCACTCTGAGGCAAGTCCTCAGCTCTGAAGACCTTCAGGCAGAAGTGGGCTCCTCGAAGGGCCACACCAGTCGGCCTGAGCAGATTGCCTTCGATGTCCTCCTTGTCTTCAGAGGGGTCTTTTCTCTCCAGCTATAAAGCAAGCCAAACATGATTCCTCCATGAGCTCTCGGGCGCAGTGTTTGACCTTCCTTTTCTAAGAGCTCACCCTACCATGTTAAGTGAGGTGTCTCATAAGACAACTTGCTCTGGAACATTTTTCTTTTCTTTTTTTTTTTTTTTTTTTTGGTACCCAGGATGGAACCCAGGAACACTTAACCACAGAGCCACATCCTCCAGCCCTTTTTTATATTTTATTAGAGATGGATCTCGCTGAGTTGCTTAGTGCCTCATTAAGTTGCTGAGACTGCCTTTGAACTCGCGATCCTCCTGCCTCAGCCTCTGGAGCTGCTGGGATTACAGGTGGACACCACTGCGCCCAGCTGTTTTGCACATTTTTCTGCCACAACACTGCCAGCCTTCTCTTCTCAAATACACAGGGTGCTGACACCTCCCAGCTCTGAATGCTCTTCTCATTTTTTTTTCCAGGAAGCAGGGCTTTTTTCTGCAATATGGAGGAAACATGCTTTGCCCACCTGCCCCAGACATAAATCATTACCACCCAGGAACTGCCCAGGGGTCCTCTTGTGGACCCCTTCCAGGGTTCTAAAGACAAACCAGAACCCAAAAAATTCTTTCTTCCCTTAAACACACCCATATCATTATTTACAGAATTCACTTTTACTGGTATCAAAAATTATACTAAAAATTTATCACTAAACTAACTTTATTATATTTTTCCTCTCTTAAATTTTTTTTTGTTAAATATCTTCACTGTCCCGGGTACTCCTGCTTCCTATTTTCTTGGTGTACACTGTGTCCTTATCCTTTATAGGTTTTCTGCACATCTCTTGGCACCTCTAGTGACTCTCTGCTCAGATTCACTCTCCAGTCTAGGCTGCATGCCCAGCTTTCTGGACCTCAGACACCTGAAGCCTGAATTTACGGTTGCTCCTTTCTCTTCCTGGTTCCTCATGGGGACTGCCACACTTTTCTCTCTCACTTTCTCCTTTGATTTAGAACTTTGCCTATTACCACATCCACATGATAATGATATAATCTGAGGCAATAATATTCAGGTTGCAATATCATGGAGAGAACGATCTCCCTTTGCAAAAAGAAAAATACACACATATTTTTGAGAAAGGCAGGTGAGAAGATATTGATAATGGCTCTCTCCAAGTGGTAGAATTATGAGTGAGCCCTTTTTATTTACACTTTTCTACATGTTGTACAGTTCTCATAATTATCATGCATTCTTTTAAATCAGAAAAAAAAAATTAAGCTTCAGGATTTTCATTGGGTGCTTCCACCACCAAGCAATATGTGAAGGGCTGTGAGGAAGACCCAGGGAAAGGTACTCACAGGAGCTTCATCTCCAGGCCCCAGCACACAAAGGCTGGCTTTCAGGTAGCCTCTGGCCCCAGCAGAGAAATCGTCAGGGTCCGAGAGGAGCAGCCACTTCCTGAGATAGGCATGACCTAAAAGAGAATGATCAAGAACGGGAAGACCCAAGACTGCAACTTGGTCCAGAAGCCCAGGATGGATCGCATACAGTGCGATAAAGGGCTCAGCCATGGCAGGAAGGGAAAGGAGCAAACCCTAGAATCCCTTGGGCTGAGAAACCAAGAGCTCTAACACCAGGATGACCAAAGATGGCTCTCTATGGCATGCCACAGTCACTCAATAGGGCTGTCTCTTCCTGAAGAGAAGACTTAGCTATTCATAATCATGACATGGTCCACCTGGGTGATGTTGGCAAGTAAATAAATGTCTCAAATTTGTTTTTTTAAGCCTAGAATAATCAACTTTGAGCATCTACGTAGATCAGAAGTATTAACAGAAACCTCTATAAGAGGCAAAGCTAAACCATTTTTAACCTCCTCAGAAAGTGACCAAATCAGAGAGAGAAGAATCCCTGGACTTCATCACCCAAATGACCTGCCTCTATCTGAGGTGACCCTGGGCCCCAGGACCTTCCAGGTTTATCATCCCTGAATGGGCCATCTGACACAGGTGGGGGTTGCATCTTCCTGAGGGCCTGAAGGCTTTGCGAGGAGGATGCAACCCCTGCCTTCTCTTCCAAGAAAGCCTCGCCTCCATTCCAAACCCCCCAGGGAGGGAGAGTGAGCACCCAAGCAAGTGTCCCCAAGCAGCCTCCAGAGTCTCATGCAAGGACACACCAAAGGGGTGAGAACTCACGGGGCTCTCTGTAAATGGTGCCCACGTCCATCTGAAATCAAAGGAAACACAAGTCAAACTCTTGGCACTGAAGTGTTACAGCATGGTGCATTCAATGAAGCCAGTAAAGGGGTTGTTTTTAAGAACTTTTAGAGATGCAGGAAAACGTCATGTGACACTCTATGGAATATATTTGTTATAGAGTTAGGTAAAGTATGTTAATGCCCCAAAAAGAAAGAGGGAAGGAAATACCCAAAATAGCACCTCTGCTATCTCTGAGGGGCTTGATTTGTTTTTTTCTTTCCTATATTTCATAGTGTTCTTTTTTAAAAAAAATCATAGATTATCAAGATGTTGATAGTAGGGGAGGTTGAGGGGCAATGGAAGGGCAAAGAGTACACCTGAACTTTCTGCACATTCCACTTGATATTTTTTAATATTTGTTTTTTAATTATAGGTGGACACAATATCTTTATTTTATTTTTATGTGGTGCTGAGGATCGAACCCAGTGCCTCACGCATGCTAGGCGAGCGCTCTACCTCTGAGCCACGACTCCAGCCCCTCCACTCAATTTTTCTGTGAACATAAAACTGCCCTCAAATACAAAGTCTGAGCCAGGCATGATGGCACATGCTTGTAATCCCTGCAACTCGGGAAGCTGAGGCAGGAGGATTGTAAGATCAAGGCCAGTCTCAGCAACTTAGTGAGGCCCTAAACAACTTAGTGAGACCCTGTCTCAAAATTTAAAAGGCTGGGAATGTAGGTCAATAGTAAATTGTCCCTGGGTTAAATTTTTAGTACTCCACCCCCCCAAAAAATAAAATAAAATTCGAAGTTTTTTTTTATCACAGATTAATAACTAGAAAAAATATCTTTCTTGACCCATGGATTCTCAGAACAAGAATATAAAGACTCAAGTCTCAAAATAATTAAGATTTCATTTGTTACATAATGACTCAGACTCAAACCCACTCCTTTAAAGAAATGCCTTACCAAGAAATTAGATTCTGTTTTTCTAAAATCTTGTGGCTACTTCCCAGAGGAGGGGAGGGGGTCATTTATTTGGATAGCAGAGGCAGGTTAAAATAAGTCTGCACTCTTTCTTTCCTTTTGATAAATCCTCAAAGATTCTCAAATAAAAACATCAGTGAGAAACACACTAAATGACGTCGCAGCACCATGCAGGTCTGTCTCACTTTATGCAATTATTTTTTGCAAGCTGTTGAACCATCCTCTGGGACACACTGTGCTTCTGGTACTGGGTTCCCAGAGGTGGACTGCTCCCTTCTGGGCTGCCCAGGACAAATAAGCAGGCTGGGGCTCCTTCCCCCAGGGCCCTCAGCTGAACCCCAGTCCTGACCCACCGTGAAGGTGAGGTCAGGGCAGAGAGTGCCAGGTTGCACAGTCCCAGCATTGGCCAGAATTGGGTGGACGCTGCCTTCCCAGATGTAGAGACAAATAGGAACTAAAGAGAAGAGGCTTAATTCTTCCTACTGGAAATAAGGGAATATTTTAGCTCTCCTCTTTCTGTCATACATTTTACCTTAGAAAACCAGTAAATGTAAGTACTTTATCTGTTTGAAATGTATCTTTCTAAAAACTAACTAAGCATTTTATAAAATTTATGATATGGAGACTAGACATCTTTGTCAAGGGCATCTTCTCTTTGAAATGTAAACATCAAGGAAGAAGGTCCTCCTACGGCCCAGAGGGAAGCTACCGGCCTGACTTGAGTGGGTGCCATGCTCCAGGCTGTAAAACTACCTCCTGTCTTAAAGATAGGAGTTGGAATCCTGTTTCCTCCTCTGGATAAAGTAAATTAGTTGACACTGATGGTCATTATCCACCAAATCTAGGATGAATTCTGTGTGCCCAGCAGTTCTACCTAGTTGTCTTATTTGAGGTGTTCTACCTCCAAGCCGCATCCCCAGCACCCGGCCTGCCATTATTATTATTATTATTATTATTATTATTATTATTAGTTTTTTTAAACTTTGAGGCAGAGACTCACTAAGTTGCCCAGGCTGGCCTCAAACTTACAATCCTCCTGCCTCATCTTCCAAGTAACTGAGATTACAGGTGTTCACCACCATGCTTGGCTAGTTATTGTTTTTCTCAAAAGAATGAAAATGTAATGGAAAATATGTAATCTACTGGCTATATGAAAGGATGAGACTCGTTCCTGTCTTGGTAATCTCTTAGCAGATGGCCTGAGATATTCAGCCCACCCCAGTTAATGCTTATTCAACAATGAAAGTGTCCTACTTCTCTGCTACCTTTGTGGAGAGGTTTTCTGAGTTGGGAAATCTGATGGGTTTCTAAGGGGAGGGGTTGAAATCTTCCCAACATGGACCCAGGAACACAGGGTCTCTGGAGAGCCAGCCCCTGCAGGTAACCCACAGCACCTCCAGGAACACAGGTAAGTGAAAACTGACTAATCGCAAGGAAATGAACAATTACCCGGAACTCCCCAATGAGCGCATCTGTCCGGAGGGAAAGGGAGTCTACCACCTAGGAGGAAAGAGCAGTTAAAATCCACACCTATGAGTGAAATTGGGACTCAGACAGGGTTCAACCCAACAGCTCTTCTCTCCCAAATAAGAACAGCCAATAATGAGCACTTACTCTAGTCCAGATTGTTCTAAATGATTCCCAAGAATAGTACTCCCAAGAATAGTACCCTGACTAGGCACTCTTATTATCCCCATTGCACAGTTGAAGGACTAGAGGCACAGAGATGACAGGACTTGTACAGAATCACATAACCACAAGGGCAGAGATGGGACTCGGGTCCAGATAATCAGGTGCCAAGGCCCGCATTTTAACCACTAGAATATACCACCTTCCAAGTGGGAGAAGACTCAAGAGAAAGAAAATATTGGCCAAAAGCAGGCCCATGGACAAACAAAATAAGATGAAAACCAAGGCGTCCTCTACAACCAGAGGTTTCCCACCTGAGACCCCTAGGGAAGGCCACAGCTGAGGTGTGTGGGCGCTCCCACGCCCAGCAGAGGCTGGCTGCGAATGGTCCACATTTTCCGGGTGCCAGACTTTAACCCGTATCTCTCTCACACACACACATACACACTCACACTCACCAACAATGCTGACACGCATGCACACTGAGATGTGCACGTACACACACGGACAATGCCTCGCACGAACACATGTGCACACAGAGCCCCGGGGAGAACGCTTGGGTTGCTGAGACTTACTGTGATAAAGATGGGCTCATCAAACAGCTCCAGGGGAGAGTCAAACACGTTGAAGAAAAGAGTCTGTTGGTCCAGAGAAAAACCGAGACAAATCAGTGCCTATGACCCCACAGGCCAGGCAGGGGGAAGATCAGTACCCAGAGGCCTTCGAGCCTGGGAGTGGAGCCCACATAGGAAATGAGGGCTGAGCTCAACTCCATGCTGAGCTCTGGGAATCTGACAAAACCCCACAGAGGGTGTCATCTCAGGCACAGCCTTACAGGATGACAGGGACATGGAGTAGAGAGACCCTGGGCAGGAATAATAGCTGGAGTTCTTCTCCAATTCCTGAACCAAAGTTAGCACCTCAGGTGAACACTCTGAATAAACTGCTCTGGGCTCCCTGTTTGGAAGACCTACAAAGGTTCTGGCCCTAACATTGCCCAGTGTCTCCCACCTCGTTGAAGAGAGGGCTGTTTCCCTTGTGGATCCGAGTCCTCTTGGTCTGCCCGGCAGCCGTGACCTTGACCACAGGTCTGATGTTCACTCCCGGCAGCTGGCGCCCCTCGATCACCTGGACTCTGATCTGAAAGTCAGCAGGGACCATGAGAAGGAAGAAGGGAGAAAGTGTATGAGGCCACCCACCCTCTGCCCTGAGAGACACAAATCTCAGGGACCAGCCGGCTTCTTGGAAAGACTATTTAAAATGTTTTAGGAAGAGCATTCTAAGAACAAGCATATCTCCTACCAAGGTCCCTTGCATCTATAAAATCCCATAGTTACAGAAGAGCCGCCACGCTGCCCTGCGTAAACCCCCTGGGATCCCAATGGGAGGGTGGGAGTAGTCCCACTCTCTTCATTCAGCACAAACCCCACCTGAGACCTTATTGACACTGACATTTTAGAGATCTGAACAGTCCTTACTGACAATTCCCTCAGAAGTCAAGCTTACGAATTGAAGTGACTCCATAAATAGTCTTTGTTCTTTTTTCTTGTGTGTGTGCGCATGTGTGTGTGTTTGTCTGTGTGTGTGTGTGTGTGTGTGTATTCATGAAGATTGAACCCAGGGCCCCACAAATGCAAGGCAAGTGCTCTTCCCCTGAGCTATTGTCCCTAGGTCCCCAGCTCCTGTTCTTTATATTGTTAGATGCAATGCTTTTTTTTACATTCTGAGACATAAATTAAGAATTTTTGCCATTGAACTGTAAGTGAATGAAGAATTCAAGAACATCTGTACTTCCAAACATTAGATCGAGTATTTTAAAATATTGTTTTAAAATATTAAAGTAATTTTCATGAAAAAAGAAGGTGTGTATTGGTTCCACTTTCTAATCGACTGTTATTTATTAACTCTTCTTAAAAACCGCATGTCATGGAAGGACAGATTATCATAGCAATAAGAAAGTGGGTGAGTGATTTTAAGGTATTTTCCAAAACCTTGGGCCTGAGCAGAGGCTTGTTCTGAGGCCCCGAGACTTGAACTTCCTGTTCAGCAGCTGCCCAGGACCCAGGGAGAGCAGATTCCCACCAGGAGGCCCTCATGGTCCCAGAAGCAGCTCCCCTGAGGCTGGACACACCAGCCAGGCGCTGCTGATGGGTTAAAGCCATCAGGGTGCCAGAGCGCCCCAATCACCTGGAAGTCCTGCTGCTTATCCGACAGCGGCTTTCTGGATGGGGGTGCACTTCTCTTTCTTTTGCTCCCCGGGTGGTAGGGGGGAGGATGGGAAGGCAGCTTCCTGGGGGTGGTGGGGCCCCCCGGGCCTGGAGTGCCGCTCTGGTCCAGGAATGGTTCTGCTTCATCTCCTGTGAGCCCCTGGTCCTCCGTGTCCTCCTCTCCTCCTGTGTCTGGGAGGACAGAGCCCCAATGAGCTCTGGGTCCTCTGGCCCTGCCCTTGGGACCCAGCCCAACAGAGGGAGGACCCAGAGAGCACGGGCACTGAGACCCACCGCCACCTGCCTGTGCCCTCCCTCTCCCATCATAAGCCAGGGTGGATGGGTAGGAAGAAGAGAGGCTGCCAACAGCCGAATCCTGAGGCTACCAGTTCAGTTAGTCCACAGGAGGAAGAAAGAATGGCCCTGGCCCTCCCCCAGCTCTGCAGAAGAGCCGTCCAGCCGCCTCATCCCACTCCAGCGGGCTGGCATCAGTGTCCGGTGAGACGGTTACAGGTGGTAGGGTCTAGGATGGGGACAGCTCTGGCTGGCATCTCACCCGTGGGGACCAGCCACTTCTTTCCAGAATATCTTGTGTCCATGGTGCTGTCACTGAGCAGGGACCAAGTCTCGGCCCGGCTCTGTCCCCCACCTGGCACATGAGCAGGGCACAGCCCCAGAGGAGGGGCAGGAGGGAGCCGAGTGAGGGAAGACCACCTACTGCACCCCCAACCCCCACCCCGCTTGCCCCCCACCCAGCTCAGGGCAAAGCTCAGTGTCCCTCCTTACCACCTCTGCAGGCAGGACTGACACCCCAACTGGCCCAAACCTAATTCTATCTCACTCACCTCAGGGGGGTCCCAGAGTCTTTGGGGCCCTCCTCCTCCCCCTCCTCTACCATTCAGAACACCCTTCTTCCTCCCCCTGAGCCTCTTCCAGCTCGAGTCCAGCTTGGACTTCTCAACCCAGTCCAGAGTGGTTTCCCATCTTAGCTCGGACAATGCGGGGCCCCAGGAAGATGGCCCTCTCTGCCTCCTTCTCCACAGGGCCCTCCACAGGACTTGGCTTCCCAGACAGGCTGAAGACCCAGCCAAAGCAGAAACTGCTCCGGTTTCCATGCTGTGCTGCCTCGACCCTTCTTCAAAACAGGAGAAACTCCAGCCTCTTCACCACTGGCAAATGCACATGGCCCGTCTCTGTAGCTTCTGCCCTACGCCAGCAGGCTGACCACACAGAGGCCCTGCCCGCTCCCACACCCGACCCCCCCTGACAAGCCAGGCCCTCTGGCCTGGATCATTACCCGACAAGCCCCCCAGGTAAGAGAACTGAGGCAGGCCCAGGACTTAGCTAATTCAGCCTGCTCATTCCACAAATGATAATCTGTAGGCCCAGACAAGGACAGCGACCAGCTCAAAGTCAGTGTCAAAGGCAAGACTGGAACTCATGTCCCCTAATGTTATCCCAGGATTCTTTCAAAGAAAAACTAGCTCTTGGGTCACATGTCATCACTAAAGGCCAATTGGAGCTAGGAGAGGGAAGCACTAGATTCTGGGGAGCAGGCGGGGCCTTAGGTATAACCTGGACAGACCTCACTCAGTCACATACACCTCAGAGCTGTGGACTGCAGAGGGCCCACCATGCACAGCCCCTGCCCTGGGCAGCTGGAGCTGGGAGGGTGTCTTCACACCACCCTCAGTAGCACAGAGGAAGTTATGCCTCCTGCCCCATCTCTCTGCACGGCAGAGGCAGCTCTCAGAACTCCCCACCCACCCAAACCCTCTCCTCTCCACGCCTGGGCAGCCCCAATCTGGGGAAGGCAGTGAAGGCTGGGAGGTCTCTCTGCAGCCCCACCACCCCAGGCTTGGGTACCCCTGCTGGCCTTCTTGCCGGGGGCCCTGTCACACAAAGGATGGGCTCCTCACCAGCCACCATGTCCAGGTCAGGCAGTGTCGGGGATGGTTCCAAGGGAACAGGGGGTGGGAACAGGGGCACAGCTCCAGGGAGTGGCGTGTAGGACACCTGCAGGACCAGCGAGGCCTGGAAGAGACGGGGATGGGGCAGCAGGTTAGTACGCTGGCCTCAGACCACTGCCCTCCTGCATCCTTCCTGTTTCCCGCATCCTTCCCCAGGGAACAGGGCGCTGACAAGGATCTAATCTGCAGGGAATGTGAAAAAGCCACCCCCAAGGACCCATGAGCATAGTCAGGTAGTTATGGGCACAGAATCTGGGGTCAGTTTCTAACCATTCGGGAGCTAGGTGAACTTGGACAAGATATGCAATCTCCCTGTGCCTCAGTTGCCTTATCTGTAAGGAGGGGTAGTAATAGCAATAGCAGCTTCTTTATGAGGGTGAATGAGGATTAAATTGTAATCAGGGATCCAACTTCTCTTGCAGGATTTTTCAAGTCTTAGGAAAAACTCCCTTTAACCATTCTGCTCAGCCAAGGACCTGCCCTCCTTCTCCATAGACAGTTCAGCTCTGCTCTACTCTACTCAGCAGGAAGCCAGCATTGAGAGGGTCTTGGGCTGCCACTCACCTTGCTGACTCCCGCCCTCCTAGAGCACACCTGCCCCCACCACATCCTCTGCTGAAAGGAGAGTAACTAGTGGCACCATCCACATCAACAAGGGATGATCATCACCGACAAGCCCCACAGAGGCAAGTGAAAGAGGACCCACCTCAACCCCACCCTGAGTCCCACACTGTTCAAAGGAGTCCCTGAGCCCTTTGGCAGGCACAATCCTAACAGACACTCCAGCCTCACGCCTCCCAGGCCAGCAGGGGCCTGGCTGAGCCTCTCCCATGCCAGTCTCCTGGGGCAGCCATCTGTTTTAATCCAAGTTATAAATACTCTGCTTAAGAAAGTGTGGAAACTAGAGCACTCACCTAGCATATGTGAGGCACTGGGTTTGAGCCTCAGCACCACATAAAAAAATAAATAAATAAAGGTATGGAGTCCATCTAAAACTAGAAAAAAATTTTTAAAAAAAACAATAATAGGGATGGGGTTGTGGCTCAGTGGTAGAGTGCTTGCCTAGCATGTGCAAGGTCCTGGGTTTGATCCTCAGCACCACATAAAAATAAATAAATAAAATCCAAAAACAACCCACAATAATATATTCAACCTACAGACAACAATGAATATTCACGGTGTATGCTTGTAATCCCATCAGCTCAGAAGGCTAAGGCAGCAGGAGGATCTCAAGTTCAAAGCCAGCCTCAGCAACTTAGCAAGGCCCCATCTTGAAATAAAATATAAAAAGAGCTGGGGATGTGGCTCACTGGTTAAGCACCCCTGGGTTCAAATCCCCAGTACAAACAAACAAACAAACTTGGAAAGTATAGAAACCTTAAAGAAGAAAAATAGGCCAGGTATGGTGGCTCACACCTGTAATTACAACTCAGGAGCCTGAGGCAGAAGGATTACAAATTCAAGGCCAGCCTCAGCAACTTAGCAAGACCCTGTGTCAAAATTAAAATTATTAAAGGGCTGGGAAAGCAGCTCAATGGTAAAGTGCCCCTTGGGAAGAAGGAGTTAGGGCAAGGAGGAGGAAGAAGAGGAAAGAGAAGAAGGAGAAGAAGAAGAAAACTAATGCATAAGAAAGAAATTGTCCATAATTCCTCCACTTTCACAATTTGACATCTTTCTCTCCAGTCGTTTCAAGCAAATAATGTACAGCTCTGCTATATTTAAAAAAAAAAAATGCTTTTCTTCTGCTTAGCGTTAAACAATAAGTACTTTCATGGGTTTTGGCAAAGTTTTTATAAGTGTTTATTGATGCACGATCTCCCTCCGAGTGGCTCTAGCATAGGACAGTGGACATCTTTTCTGATAATATTAGGAACACCCAGAGTTCCTGAGGCAAAGAGCCCTGAGCTGAAGATCTTGGCTGAAGGGTTTGATGTACGAGGTCTCATGCTTACACCCTCCAGGCTGGAGCCTGGGGAAGGGCATCCAGGCAAATTTAAAGCAGGACCGTAGGAAGCAGGGTTCAGAAGACTGAAGGTAGACACCCTAAGCAACTGAGACCCTTTAAATCCCACCATCCGACGCAGGATCATAACCCGCCCTGCAGATTCGTGAGCCACCACCAGGTGTCGCCACCTGAGCGGACAGCACCAGCGCCGACTGCTTCAGCAACTCCTGAGGAAAAGAACCACCTGGGTCGGGGGAGGGATCGAGGGGAGGGATCGAGGGGAGGGGTCGAGGCACTTCATTTGCAGGTGGAGCTGGAGAATAGCCTGTTAAATGAAGTAAGCCAATCCCAAAAAGCCAAAGGCTAAATGTTTTCTCTGATTAATGGATGCTGATCCAAAATCCCCGCCCCCCCACACACAAGGAAAGACTGGAGGAACTTTGGATTAGGCAGAGGGGAGTGGGGGAGGGGAGGGGGCATGGGGTGAGAAAGATGGTGGAATGAGAAGGACATTATTACCCTATGTATGTGTATGATTGCACGAATGGTGTGACTCTGGCGTGTATAACCAGAGAAATGAAAAGTTGTGCTCCATTTGTGTACAGTGAGTGGCAATACATTCTGCTGTCATGTATATCTAATTAGAACAAATTTTTAAAAAGGAGGAGGAGGAGGAGGAGGACCACGACCACGACAACTACGACAAACAACCTGGAGCAAGGGACAGGGTAGAGACACCAGGGGGCCTTGCATCTCTATTTCTAAAACCCTTCTTGGGGTTTCCCCCACTTTATCAAAAGGCTAGTTGGGCTGGAATTGTAGCTCAGTGAGAGAGCACTTGTCTAGCAAGTGTGAGGTACTGGGTTCAATTCTCAGCACAGCACATAAATAATAAATAAAAATAAAGATCCCTCAACAACCAAAAATATATATTTAAAAAAGGTTAATAGGGATCTTTGGAAAAGTAATTAATTCTGGGGCTAAGGCAGAGGAGGTACAAGATGAGCCTGGATCATCATTTCAGCCAGAAAGCAAGGAAATGCTCAGTGAATAATAGAAACATCTCAAAAAGACACAGAAGACAGGGGCTCCCTGATTGTCCGGCCAAATCTGGGACAATTTAAAACATGAAAATCAATAAGGATAGTAACAATTTAAACCATTGAATAAAACAGAAACACATGGATTCATATTGAAATAAGTAAATAATCAAAGAGGAAAACAGCCTTTCCTTTCAGTAGAATGCCAACTGATTAACAAAAAGGATTAATTTAGAAACATCACCACTTAGGAACCATCAAAACAATAATATACGGGCTGCAGTTATAGCTCAGTGGTAGAGTGCTCGCCTAGCATATATGAGGCACTGAGTTCGATCCTCAGCACCACATAAAAATAAATAAATAAAGGTATTGTGTCCATCTACGGCTAAAAAAAAAAAAAATTAAGAAAAAACAATAATATATTCAACCAGCAGACAACAATGGAAATTCATGTCAAAACTGGGAGATCAGGCTGGGGACACAGCTCAGTGGTAGGGCAAGTGTTGGGCATGCATGAGGTTCCAGGTTTGACTCCACAGCACCATAAAAAGTAAAGCAAACTTGCAGGGAAAGGTTGGTGAGGAACAGGATACTTATGACCAGACAAAATACTTCCCCACAAAATCCTTACTCATTAGAAGGTGGGGTGCGTGAATGGGAAACCCGGCAAATGCCAGTTTATACAATCGATCAAGGGGAATGATGCACTAAGAAAACAAATCAAAAATCATATCACCTGATAAAGAACAATGAGAGCAACACAGCATCACTTATGCCACATTCACGCCAAGACGCATAACCTAAATCTAATCACAAGGAAACATCCAACAAACCTAAACCAAGGACATTCTATAACACAAGTGACCTGCATTTCCAAACATTTCAATACTACAAGATGATAAAAGTAAAAAAAAAAATACTGAAGAATTATCTCAGACAGAAAGACCCTAAAGAAACAACAACTTCTGGGTGCTGTGGTGCCTATAATCCCATCATACTGGGAGGCCAAGGCAGGAGGATTGCAAATTCAAGGCCAGCCTCAGAAACTTAGCCAAGCTCTAAGCAACTTAGGGAGACCTCTCAAAATAAAGAATAAAAAGGGCTGGGGATGTGGCTTAGTGGTTTAGCACCCCTGGGTTCAATCCCTGGTACAAAAAAGAAAAGAAAAAGAACAACATGTGTTGTGACTCTGAACTGGATCCTTTGGCTAGAAGTGATACTGTCAAAAAAGACTGATGAACCTCCAGTGGAGGTCTGTGGATTAGATGAACTGCTGTGTCAATGGCATTTGCTCATTTTGAAGGCTGTGCTATGGTTATGCAGGACAGAGTCCTGAATCATAGAAATTACACATTAAAGTTCAGGATGCTGGGCCAGGAGGTCGGCAGATTAGTCTCAAACGGATTAGAGCATAACACTTTTTATAATATTCTTGGTTACTCTTCTCTAAATCTTAAATTAACTCAAAATAAGTGTTAAAAAAAAAATCTGTGAATCCTTTCCTTCCATGACTGCAAGAAGCTCACTCAGCAGACAGAGCCCCCTGTCCCACTCAGGCTGGCTCCCTGCTGCAGAAGTAGTTTAAGTCAGAACCAGATGCATTATTTGCAGGCCCCAGTGCAAAACAAAAAGCTGATGTCTCTCATTCAAAAATTATTAGAATCTTAACATGGTAATGGTAGACAACTAAAGCAAATCCAGGGTCCTTCTGAGCACGGGACTCTGTGTGACTACCTACCAGGCCAGTCCTGGGTACAGTGTTTGCTTAGGTCAGTGTGTGTGTCCATATCAGAAAGACAGGAAATGGGGACCCTGCCTGTCATGTCTGGCCCAACTCGATTAATTCACAAACTCATTCCCTTTGCAAATACATATTGAGAGCACCTGCTGGGGACCAGACCCTGTTGAAGATCCTGGGGATATTCCTGTGAACAAGGTCTCCACCTCATGGATCTGATATCTCAGCAAAGGAGGAAGACAATATATAATAATAAACATAAATTGTAGCATCTGTTAGAAAGAAGGGTCAAGAAGGGTCAGGGGAGTAGAGGAGTCTCAGGTTGCAGGGTTAAATCAAGTGGTCTGAGTGACCCCCAGTGAGAGAAGTTAGACAAAAACTTGAAGGGGCCACATCTTGGCTGCCCTTGGGATCCTGACCCTGGAGCTGAATCCTCTGGAAGAATACCCCTCCCCACTGCAACTCCAACAGCCCAAGTCCCAGGCAGGAAGCACCAGCCCAGGGCTCCTTACGACTTGCCTGGGGCTGCACTGTGACTTCGGTGCTATCATAGGTATGGGCTCACCCTGCTTATCTACCGGCTCCATACCACCTGGGGCTTCTGATACACCAGCTCTGCAGAGATGGCACTGCAGGAGGGTTACGGCTCCACCCTGGCCTGGTGTCAGCACCTCAGCACAGGGCGCTCAGGGGCAGCCCTCGGCAAGAAGCAGGAAAGGGTGATAGCTCTAGAATCTGAAGGCAGTCCAGGCAGCCCCTCATGGGGTTTCTTGAGCATCAGGTACTTCCACACTAATAGCCCTGCACTGAGCATCTAAAGAACTGGCAACATCCAGGTGGTTCCAGGCATTGGAAGGAGACCTCCAGCCCAGAGCCAGGCCCATCTCTTATATGGCCCATCCAGGAGCCTCAGGAACATCCCAGGCAGCTTCAGAAGGTCTAGAAACCAGGATCTAGAACAGATGCCCCAGCACGGGGTGGACTCCAGGGAAATTAGTTTTCATGCTAGGAGCAGAGATAATTAATACTGGAGGCCTCTGGCTCCACTGAGGATCTCAAGGGAAAGGGATCATGTCTGTAGTCCCACCCAGCATTGGGACCCTTCCTTCTCCAGAGAGTCAGTGCTGGAGGTCTTCTTCCTATGGGCTGTGAGCTCTGTGCTGTCCCAGACCTCATGACCTTGGCCTAGAGCCCTGGGTGGGATGCTCTTCACAGCCCTCCACGTCAATGTACCCACCTGATAACCCAGTTTCTCAGGTCCCTGGCTGGAGGTTATTCTACCTCAAGGCCATTATCAATTATGTGTCCTCCAAAATACACTGCTATGAAGTGGGGTAACCCCAGTCATTTTGGGGGGTCCACAGCCAACAATATCAGCAGAACTTTAGAGGTTCCTGAATGATCCCCAGGCTAAAAGGGCTCAGGAAGCCCAATACAGAAGCAGGGAGCCACCGTGTAGGCTCCTCCTGGGTCCCTGGCCCCCTATAGATTCTGCAGCCAGGCTCAGGCTGCAGGTTATCTGACTGCTCAGCCTGCAGCTTGCTGCCTACTCCTGGGCCACAACTCTCCACCCCAAGCTCTTTCAAGACCAGACCCTTACCCCACCCCCACAACGCACAGTCAGGACAGCACAGGCAAGGCCTAGTGTATGCCCAGGACTCCTTCACCTTTCCCTCGGGAAGCCTCCAGAAGCTGGTGGAGGGTAAGGTGGGCCTGCGCTGACAGTGTTGGTTGGCAGAATCTTCAGACCACTTGAAAGAAGCTCAGGGTTTCACTGCAGCATTGTCTGTCCTCATTTTGTGCCTGATCCCAGCATGCAGTGCCCTGGCTTCCCCGAACCACCCCATGTGCTCTTGTCATCCAGGGGGTTTCCCTTTCTGATCTGACTCTGGCTTAAAGGCTGCAACAATGTCAAATTAGTTCTCATCATGTGTCCACACCCTCGTCAGTGAGCTGCTTTTAAAATGCACACACAGGCCATTTCTTACACTCCTATTGGCCTCAAGTTTCCTCAGGACAGGGGCAGTGTTGTCCTCATCAGTCTGGAAGCTGTCTGGATAGCTTTGGACTCTCCAATGCACACAGTCCAGATGCCATATCTGAAGGGCTGGGGAAGGACACTGAGCCATAGGCACAGGGAAACCACAGCCCAGCCTGCGGCAGGACCTCCCCACCTCTCCCCATGCCTCCTCCTCCTCTCAGTCTTTCTAGGGTTTTCTAGCAAATCCGCAGGGCCTCTCTTCACTCCCATCATTCCTTTAGCAGGTTCCTTTGGTCTTTAGAAGCAATTTGAACTACAGCACGCTGTGCTCGGGGGGTCCAGCCCAGAAATCCAGCCTCAAGAGTGGCTGGTGGAACCTTCAGCGTCTCATGGCTCTGTCCCCTCCAAGCAATGTTCACAGTTCATAGTTTAAGATGTCTCCCACTGCAACTCCAAAAGCCCAAGTCCCAGGCAGGAAGCACCACCCCAGGGCTCCTTATGACTTGCCTGGGGCTGCACTGTGACTCTGGTGCTATCATAGGTAGCAGAGTCTGGTTCTGGGCCCTGCCACAGTGAGGGCTGCACCCTGGGCAGCAGGCAGGAGGCCCATCTCTCCCCAGCTGGGGGCTCACCTAGCAGGGTCCAGCCCTCCTCCCCGTTCCCCAGCTCCTGGCTCTTCTATGCCCTTCTTGGAGACATGGTTGATGAAGGATTGTCTGCAGACAGGCAGGGTCCCAGGACAGGGGAGAGAAGGCAGCAGTCTCCTCGTCTGAGCATCAAGCCCACAGAGTGTGGGAACAGGAGTTAAGAAGAGAGGTGGATGGTGGCCCACCTGGCTCAGTCCCATAAAAGGGACCAGGTTTGGAAGGTTCTGTCTCAGGGGCTGGAGGAGACTTTGAGTTTGGAGGGAAGCATGTACAGGAAATGCCAGCGCCACAGATGCATAAAGGGCTGGTGGAGAGAGGCTGGCATCTCAGCAAGGAAGTGAGGAACTCTGGTTGGAGGCCTTAAGGTCGAGTAATGACAAAAGAATGGCCTCACCCTAGGTGCGATGGAAAAGCTCGTCGCAGATTCCCTGACCCCACCAGCCTCTCACCAGCTCCCTTGATCCCTATGCCTTCTCCAGGGCCAGCTGGGGCCCTCTTCAGGATCCCTGAAGGGACAGCTCCATCACCCCTTGGAATCCTCCTTGACTGGAGGCAGTGTCAGGAGACTGGAGAGATCAAGGGAAGCCTAAGAGGAGACTCAGGAAGTGACAGAGATAGACTCGAGAACATGGCACTGAACCAGAATGTCCTATCAACCAGCAAGGTCTGAGACAGGAAGGGATTCTTCTGGGAAGTGGCAGCTCCTCACCAAGGAAGCAGGCTGGCCATCACTGTCCCAAGACCGTGGGAGCAGACTGCAGCATTAAGAAAGTCACAGACCAGGAGTGCAGTGAGCCACTCGAGCCCCTCCCACTCTGGAGGCTTGGAGATGCACCCTTGGATGTCCCATTTGGACATCCATTCTCTGGGTCCCCAGTTGTTCCCTTTCTCCAGATCTCAGCACCCAGTGTGGTTCCATTCAGCTCAGCCCAGACTGTCCTGTCCAGCAAAGGGCTCAATCACACACACACCACACACACACACACACACACACACACAAACGCACAGGAGCACACCCCACCCTATCTGAAAAAAAGTCAAGGCCCACTCAGAACTTCCCAGGTCTCACTGGGAGGAAGCATTTCCAGATCTATAGCTCCTCAGTGCATCCTAGAAGGTAGACTTAGAGGGAAGGTCAGGAATCCTAGTGACCAGGAAGAAAGAACCCTGCAGGGTATATTTAGCTCACTAAAAATAACAGGAGGCCAGAGATGAGGGCTGGGAATTGGCTGCTTGGAACAGGAGTGCTCTGCAAGGCGGGAGGAGGGGCAGGAAAGACAAAGGAAGAAAAGGAAGGGGGTCTGACAGGTCCTGGTGGGCAGGGGAGGGCTGTCTGTCTTCCTTCCTGGTAATCTGTGACCCGGATGACTCAGTTATTCCAAATCTGGGGCTGGGCAATGAGGAAGGCAGTTCTCTCAGGGAGACTCAGAGAGCCATGGCCAAGGCTGACTGGGAACTTGGAACAGAAGGTGGCCCAATGGACAGAACAAGACCCAGAGGCAGGCCAAGTTGGTAGGGGTCAAAGCTGACTTGACCAGGGCCCCCTTCCCTCCCATTTCTGTGTCCCTCCTGTCACCCCAAGATCTGGCTTAGTTCCGGAAGCTGGACTTTGATACATCTCTGAAGTCAGAAAATCAAAGGTGACAGAGAGAGTAGGAGCCACCAGCCAAGAACTCAGACCAGAACCTGGCCAAATGCAGGGGCCATTCGGTACTTACCCCAGTGGGTTGCTGCTTGGTGTCCAGCAGGGGGGCATTGAAGCTGGCAGACAGGCTGGGAGTGGCAAGGACCTCCCGGAGTGGGACCTTGGCTTCCCCCAGGAACCTAGGAGGATAGAGAAGTCAAATGTAGAAAACTAGCCTGATGTGCCCTGGTTCTTCTCCCACCAGACCCCTCATCAGCACCACCACCACCACATACACAAAGGTGATCTACCTAGACCACCAGTCCCCTGGGAGCCCCTGAGCTTTCCCCCTGCGTCCCCAACCAAGTCACTATCAGGCGCCATCCTGGAAGACCAGGTCCCTGGGAAAACACCTGGGCATAAGAGAGGGGTAAGAGGCACACGCCCTTCCCCAAGGTCAACCTTGACCCTTCCTGCCACAGCCCAGAGGCCCAGCCAGGTCTCCACTGTCACATGTAAGGACTTTTCCCCACCAATCCTTGACAGCATACCAGGCCGGCATCCCTGGAAGGCAGGGTCAGCTTCTCCACCATCACACCTGCATTGCTCCTGAGCCCCAGCAGCTCCCATCAGCCATGTCTACACAGGCTGTCTACACCAGTTACACCAGGACTCAACAGCAGCAATCATCAGTCAAAACAAAGGAACTTCCCTGTCTTCAGGGACAGGGAGAAAGGACATTCAGGCAGGGGAGACAGCCTCCCTCCCCAGGGAGACCCAGAATGGCCAAAAGCACACACACTTGAGGATACTCATCTCACCGAGGCCGAGGGCACCATACACGATGGGCTCCTGGGAAAGAGTGGGCCACCAGCACAGTGGCCAGAGAAGGGCCCTTTGAAGGGCTCTGAGGAGTAGTGTGTTCCCTGAGCTATGAAACTGCACCATGTACTACGTGCCTCTCTGCAGCAGCAGGAAAACAGTGGGTGAGCGGCTGAGTCCACTAGAACCTGTCACCTAAGGGAGGCACTGGCCCTGCTTGCTTTCCTGGGAATCCGAGCCATCCTGACAGTCCCATCAGGGCATGAAGCTTCATTAGTCCAATGAACAGTCACGGCTCACTTTCCTTCTTCCCCTGCTCCTCCTCCCTCTTCTTCTCCTTCTTCCTTCTCCTTTCCCTCCTTATTCTCACACTTCATCTTCCTCTTCCTCTTCCCCTCCTTCTTCTCTGATGGATGAACCAAACCAAACCTGGTATCCAAGACCATCCTTTTTCTGACCCCTGTAGCCACTAATTTGGATATATGTTTTTATGACCCTATAAAATAAAACTGCAATCTTGACCTAATTAGCTGATTTAAAAAAAAAATAAAACTTGTTATTCACAATGAAATACCACTGTACATCCATTAGAATGGCTATTATTTAGAGAGAAGGCATTGGTCAAGATGCAGACAGCCAGGCGCAGTGGTGCACACCTATAATCCCAGCCCCTCGGAGGCTGAGGCAGGAGGATCATGAGTTCAAAGCCAGCCTCAGCAAAAATGAGGTGCTAAGCAACTCAGTGAGACCCTGTCTCTAAATAAAATACAAAATAGGGCTGGGGATGTGGCTCAGTGATTGATTGAACTTCCTGAGTTCAATCCCCAGTACCCCATCCCCCAAAAAAAAAAAGATGTGGATAAACTGGACCCCTTGTGCACTGCTGGTGGGGAACAGGAAGAGGTACAGCTGCTGAGGAAAACAGCATGGAGGTGCCTCAGAAGAGGTAAAACAGAGAATTACAGTATTACCCAGCTACCCCAATTCTGGATATATATACTCCAAAAAATTGAAATCACAGACTCGGTCACTTTCATATCAATGTTCATAGCAGTATTATTCACAATAGCCAAAAAGTAGAAGCAATCCAAGTTGGACAGATGGACAGATAAGTAAAATGCAATACGTACTTACAACAGAATATTATTCAATCTTAAAAAGGAAGTTCTGACATGAGCCACAACAGGGGTTAACCTTGGAGGCACTATGCCAAGTGAAATAAGCCAGACACCAAAAGACAAGTATTGTCCAATTCCACTTATTTGAGGTACCTAGAGTAGTCAAATTCATGGACACAGGAAGTAGAACGGTGTGGTCACCAGGGCTGGGAGACCAGGCAGTGGAGAATTATGATTTAATAGGTGTAGACTTTCAGTTTGGAAGATGAAAAAGTTCTAGAGATGAATCAGGTGATGACTGCACAACTTTAATGCCATTGAAATATATATTTTAAAAGGTTCAAATGGTAGGTTTCTAATGTATATTTACCACTCTAAAAATAAAAAATAAAAACTGGTCACTTGTATAAACCTCTGGACAATAAAGTACATCTATTTTCATCCTTCTTGGGGTAGGCCAGCTCTCAGTCACCTTGAAGTGACCTTGCTAGAAAGACAAGAAATGTGGCATATGTTCAAGGTCAATTTTTTTCTCATATTTCTTTAAAGAAAGGCTAAATAGAGAGACTTATTAATATTCATTGCAGAGTTCTGAAACTCCTTCATCCCCTCACAATATACATGTCTATCCCAAAGAGCCACCATGAGGTGGACACCTGTCACAGTATGTTGACTGAAGTGTCAAGTGTCCTCAGGATCCAGACAAAGTCAAAAAGATCAGAGAGTAGGTGTAGAGGACCCCTGAGACCATGCAACATCAGAGATCAGTCACCCTGTCCCTCCTTCCTGGGAAAACTGAAGTGACAGATCAGAATGACTTGTTCAAGCAGAGATGGCACAGCCAGTCCTAGGGCTCTCCAGATTTCCTGAGCAATCCCCACAGCCCTGAGACTTCCAGCATTGGGGACAGGAAGGCCAGGCCAGGAAGCAGGAGTGGAGGCGACAGACAGCAGGCCTGGTCAACTAGAGACCTGTACATGGGGCTGGAGCTCCAATTTGGGAGTCGAAACCAGAGGGCCAGCGCAAATCCAGGTCTCCTGTCTCCCTTTGTCGGCAGCCCTGACCTCTCAGCCCAGGCCCAGGAGAATTCCCGGAAGTGGGGTGGGAACAATGGGAGGAAATGCAGAAGGAAGCCTTGGCCCCACCCCTGCCAGCCCAGCACCTCCGAGTTGCCTCAGATCGACTGCTATTTCCTCCCTGATACCTCTTTTTGGGTCATGAAATGCACCTTCCAAGGTCTACCACCACCATAAGCCCTGGGGTCAGTCCCTCCAAGGTGCCAGTTGGCTTCCAGAGCCCCGGCATCCCTAGGAGGAAGGACTGGACAGTGCCAATCCCAAAGCCCAAGAGGCGGGCTGTGGGGACCTGGTTCAGGAGAGTCAGGGAGATGCAGAGCCTCCCACCAGTGGGCCTGGTGCAAGCGTTGCTCAGGAGGAGGCAATGGGGGTGCAGTCAGGGACCCCCTGAGGGAGGCCAGAGGGCCTTGATCAGAGGACACCTTGAAGGCCTCTCCTGATCCATTCATCCATTTCCTGTAGTGGAGACTAAAGCTCCCTGGGTCTTTACTCAGGGAGCTCCAGACCCCGAGGGACCAGACCCACTGCCCCATCTTGAGTTGCCTTCTGCACGTCTGGGATGCTATACACTCAGTTGGCACCAACCAGTAGCATGGCAGGTGTCAAACACTATTCAGTAGAAGCCAACCAGGCAAGGAGGGGCCTCGGGCCCCTGTGCGGGACCCTGGCTGTAGAAGCCAACTCTGATGGGTGGCAAGGAAAGCCTTGGCCCCTGACCCTGCCTCTTGCAGCCTACTGGTGGAAAAATGCCACAGGCCCTCAGAGCCTCCCTGGACCTGGTCATGATCTCTCTTGGCTTTGCTGTGTTCCGAAGCCATTGGAATGTGGGAACAAGAGGAGCATGGGGACTCAAAAAAAAAAAAAAAAATCTGCTGCCACCCAAGGAAACAGAATCAGGAATTGGCGTGGAGGAGTAAAGCTGGTTAGTATTGACAGGGCACACATTTTTCCCCCATGAAAAAGAACTAGTTCCATTATTCAGTAGAGCCTCTGCCCTAGCAGAGCAGAGAGAAGAGGGATTGGGTGGTAGCCTCCAAATCCAATGCTGAAGCACTGTGTGGGAGGCAGGAATTAAGCTGGTCAGTTAAATTCATTTTGATAAAACATAAAAATTTTTTTTAAATTATTTAACATATTGGACCTGGCAGGACATGGCAGTACATGCCTGTAATCCCAATGACTCAGAAGGCTGAGGCAAGAGGATCACAAATTCCAGGCTTACCTCAGCAACTTAGCAAGACCCTGTCTCAAAATTAAAATAAATTAAAAAAGGAATAAGGATATATACAGTAACAAGGCACCCCTGGGCTCAATCCGTGGTACAAAAAAGAAAAAAAAATGGGCCTTATTATTTCCTTGTGTGTAAGAACAAACACAGGGTAACCCAAATGTCCACCATGCAAAGCAGGTAAAGTAGGAATACAAAGGAATACATACAAAGGAATGCTATACACCTATAAAAATAATGAAGTTCATCATGCACTTTTATAGAAAGTCTTCAAGACACATTGTTAAGTGAAAAGAACAAAGCACAAAAGAATGTCTATAATATGTTACCTATTGCATTAAAATAAAGAAAGTTAGAATCTATATTGAGGATTAAGCAATAAGAACTCTAGAATGATACATAAGAAACGAGTGGGAATGTAAATTAGTTCAGCCACTGTGGAAAACAGTATGGAGTTTCATCAAGAAACTAGAAAGAGATCTACCATACGAACCCGCTCTCCCATTTCTAGGAATATATCCAAAGGGAATGATATCAGCATATCAAAGAGACACTTCAGGCCCAGGGTTGTGGCTGCACCTGCGCATTTAAGGTATAAAAGCCTGCCAGTTCTTTGTTGGAGAGATCAGGAGTGCGTGGACATTTTTAAAAGCTTTTTAAAAGCTCATTGGGTGTACGTTTTTAGCTGTACTTGTTGGTAGGTCTAGTAGTCTAGACTTTGCAGGATTAGCAATTGTTGGAATTTTCAAGGGAGTTTGAAGGTTGGGCCCGAAGAGAGAGGAGAGGTGGAAGAGAAAGGTCCTACATGGAGGGCAGAGGTGGCGTCAAGCAGGTGGCTGAAACTCTGGGAGAAGCCAGTAGGTCACACAGAGGCAATTCTGAGGCCAAATGGCTGAGGACCCCTAAAAGAGCAGACAGTCCACTGAAAATGGTCTGAATGCCTGCAAGGGTTGTCAGGCCCCCCACCCCAATTACCCAGTGCTTTCTTCATGCCATGGGGCTGTGAACTGAAGAATGAAGGGGTGCAGCAAACTAGGCTGGGGCAACGCAGAGAGGCTAAGAACTGTTAGGAGCAGGGAGGAGGAAGGAGCGGACGCAGCTAGAATGACAGAGAAGTGGGCTGGAGACAAGCTTCTCCCAAACACTCCAAAGGAAGGTGACTCAGAAATGCTGACAAGATGTGTAGTAACAGGGACACCCCAGGTGGCTGATCCTAAAGTGCTACACGCATTAACCCCATATTCTCAAACTGTACCTTTCAATCTACAGCAACACCTTGAAAATGCTCTCCATCAACTACCTTCCTAAATTAGATCAGTATTTACATTCAGTGATTAAGTATAAGAGCTCTTGGCCATGTGAAGTGGCACACACCTATAATCCCAGCCCCTTGGAGGCTGAGGCAGGAGGATCATGAGTTTAAAGGCAGCCTCAGCAAAAGTGAGGCACTAAGCAACTCAGTGAGACCCCGTCTCTAAATAAAATACAAAATAGGGCTAGGGATGTGGCCAATTCTTTGTTGGAGAGATCAGGAGTGTGTGGACATTTTTAAAAGCTTTTTAAAAGCTCATTGGGTGTACTTTCTAGCTGTACATGGAGCGGCTATTGGTAGATCTAGTAGTCTAGACTTTGCAGGGTGAGCATTTGTTGGATCCACCTGAGTTCAATCCATCATACCCACCCACCCCCACCAAAAAAAGAATAAGAGGCCTCAAGTCATCCTGCCTGGGTTGGAGGCCCAGTTCAGCTGATTGGCAGCTGTGTGGCTGGGCACAATTTCCATAACCTTCCTGAGACTGATCCTCATTTGGCCAATGCATAGTGAGCACCTACCACAGTCTGGGCACTGAGTACTGCTCCACCTCCACCACAATCTTGGAGCTTTAGGGGAATAGCACACAGTTCAGAAAATTCTGGTAAAAATTCAGCTGAGGAACCTAACGTCCCACACATGTGCCAGAGCTTGGTGAATGCTGGGTCCATTCCTCCCCACCCTGCTCATCCTTTTTCTGTCCTTCTCCGCACATTCTCACCCTACCAAATGATGCTGAAGGTCGCCTTAGATCATGAGCTGTCGTGTTTAAGAGGTTAGATTTCTTTGTGTCATTCCAGAGAGCAGAATAGAAATAAAAGCCTCAACATTTTCAGGGAGAAAGAGTGAGGCTCAGCAGAAGGAAAGACTTCCTAACAGAATAATTCAGCCCTGGAATGGCTTCTTCCTCCCTCCAGCACTGTCCTTCATGAATGCAGGAGATGAGACTGGTAGCTTGGGGGTCTTTCAACCTGGAAAATTGGCCTTGAGCCAGGGGTGAGCTCGAGCGAAAGCATAGGTGGCCAGAACACTGTAGGGACACAGGATAGGGATGATGGTGCCATTACTGTGACCATGTGGGGCTTGGCGGGAGCAGCTCACTCAGCCCAGACTGGCACATGCGGAAGGGGGGCTGGAGACAAGAAAGCAGCTCACGACCATCATGGTAGAGACTAGATCAGGCAAGAATCATGCCCAGGTGCCAAATCCAGGGAGCCATCTTGATTAGGAGCAGGACATTTGCATCATCTTAAAACATCTCTTAAGAGTTCAAGGGGAAGAAAGAGCAATAAAGAGACAATTGAAAAATCAGACAACACCTGGCCAGGTGATGGAAATGAACATCCCCAGGGAGGAACATCAGGTGCCTCCATGATGAGATGGGCACCTCACTTGGACAGCATTCCGGCCAGGAAATACTAACCTACTCTAGTCATGAGAAAGTCTCAGACAAGTCCCAAATGAGGAGTATTCTATTTTCAAAAAAAGTAAGGAAATTATGTTATTCAAAAGTGCAAATGATCAGAAAAGACAAAGACAATCGCAATGTTCCAGATTAAAGAAAGCCATGGAAATATGGCTGCATTCAATACGGGACCCTAGACTGGACCCTGTTCTGGCAAGAGTGCTGGAGAAAGATCACTATATAAACAATATTTATACAATTGATAGGATTGGAATACAAATAGTAGATTAGATAAATCAAGTTTATAGACGTTAAATTCACTGAAGTTAATAACTACACTACAATTGGGTTAAAAAAAAAACTTACTCTTAAGAAATATATGTGGAAGTATTTAGGTGTAAAAAGGCCAAGATGATATAATTTACCCTCAAGTGGGAAAGAGAAAAAGAGAAGAGGAGGGGAGAAGAAAAGAGAAGAAACTATAATCAAACAAATGGACTAAAATGTTAATGAAGCCAGATGTGAGAGTGCACACCTGTAATCCCAGCAGCTCAGGAGGCTGAGGTAGGAGGATCACAAGTCCAAAACCAACCTCGGTAACACAGAGAGGCTTTAATCAACCTAGTGAGACCCTGCCTCAAAATAAAAAATAAAAAATGGCTAGGGATGTGGCTCAGTGATAAAGCACTCCTGGGTTCAATCCCCAGCATCAAAAAAAAATTTTTTTTTAATGTTGATGATGTGTATATCTGAGTAAAGGTAACTAAATATTCTCTGTATTATTTTTGCAACTTTTTTAAAAGTTTGATTTTTTTTTTAATGTTCCAAAAGGGTCATAATGTATCTATTTTGCATTCTCGATCTTTCACCTTAAGCAAAGGGCATGTTGATTTAATCTCTATCTTACAGCTCAGCTCCTCCCTGACTCAGCTGCATCTTCCCCTCATCACTCAGACTAGACAGGAAAGTCAAGAGAGCCCCAGTCCCGGGAAATCCCCCCCCTCCCTCCCTCTCCCTTTCTCCCTCTCTCTTTCTCCCTCTCTCTCCAGGAAGGCTACAGTACACCCAGGAGGAAATATGTGTGAGCTGAGCCCCTCAGCTGAATGTGCCCGGCAGGAAGGGGCAGGAAATGAGGGACAGCAGGACATTCCACAGCCCCTGAGTCTGCCTGGGCTCTGCCAGCCTTCCTTCCAGTATCCAATTCTCCAGAGGCTACCCCAGGGTAACTCTAAATAGTTTTCTACTTCAATCCAGAGAAAGACAAAAGAAAAATTATTCTGAAACTCAGGGATGTCCTGGATAGAATCCAGATCAAAATATAATTATAAAAATCCTTGAAAATAAGGATATGGCCAACATTTTCGAACCTCCTGAGAACAATGGGATAGTAAACTGTAAACATTCCCACTTCAATCAACTGCCCCAGGATTTCAGAAAGGGGAGCCAGAAAATTGGCTTGCTAAAACCAGAGACTGAACTCATGCCTATTTTTGCCAACTTAGCAACAGCAAACAGCAGCTCTGCCTTTTTAAATGTCTGTGAGCATGCACGCACGCGCGTGTACACACACACACATCTGGTGGGTATCAATCTCACATGAGGATGCACTATCACAAAGCAAGTGATGAATGCAGAAAAAAATATCCTCCCTTCATAAAATAGAGCAAGTGTTAATATCCCTAATAATACCCCAAAGGTATCCATTACTGTTCATTTATAAGAAAAAAGCAAAGCAATTCAAACCAGAAGGGTAGGCAACAGACAGAAGAAATGTAAATGGGCAATAAGCTTATGAAAAGATGCTCAACTTTGCAAGTCAAAGAAACTACAAGATACCTTCTTTGGGTTTTTTGCTATCACACTAGCAAAAATAAGACTGGCAAGTATTTTTTTTTTCACTGTTGGTGACATTTTTTAAAACTAATTTGACAGAATCTACAAAAAAAAAGATATGTTTATACCATTTGATCCAGTGATCTCCCTTCTAAGGGACCTATTTGAGAGAAAGAAATAGAATAAGAACATAAAAACATTTGGATGAAATTATTCCGTGGATAATCATTGGAGAGCAAAAATATTTGGAGGGAAACCAAATGCCAATCGGTAAGAGTGCAGGAGGATAAAGTCTGGTGCACCCGAACTGGAATATCACATAACCATTTAGAAATGAGGTTGACACACTGTCAAGTAACATACTGACCTGGGACAGGGTCAATGGTGAGTGACAAAAAGCAATGGTGACACTTTTATATGTAAATGTGCATGCATTGTATAAAGAGATGCTTGCATATGCTTAGGAAAAGTCAAGAAAGATATGCACCAAGTTGTTAATAGTGAACAGCTCTGGAGAGAAGGAAAGAAACAGATGGGTGAAAGGTGGGAGAATTTACACATCTTCCACTAGAACCTTTAAGAATGGAGCTTGCTTATCATTTTTTTTACTTTATAATTTTTATGATATTTTTCAACTTTTTTAAGTGAAAGAATATCTGCACATATGTGTGTGTGACACAGTAGTGAACACTCAGGTACTGACTGCCACGTGTCCACGTGGGGTATACAGATAAATGTTCACACACTTGTGTGGTTTACGTATTTGCATCTACATGGATTCAGCTACTACCAATAACCCCCATAACCCGAATGTCTTCAATGACCCAAGCCCTAGTAGGCATTTGGCACATGCACATTATCTCACTGAAATGTCACAACAACCTTGCAACATAGGTACTGTTGTTGCCGCTGTCCTGATGAGGAAGCAGACATTCTGAGGAGTCCAGGTCAAGACAAAGCCAAGATGGGGCAGATTGCTGAGCAAAGCCCCTGACCCTCAGTCTTATGCCACTACCCAGGCTCTGGACAGCCTGGAGGATCTAGATCACCTGCTCCTCCCAGAACCTCGAAATCACATCAGCACTCCAGGTGTGGGTGACAGGCACCAATTGGCCAGGTCCATCACCTAGACACCTCTGCCATCCCGGCACATTCCTACCCTAGAGAACTAAGAGTCATGTCCAGCTCCTTCCCAGAAATCCCCACATCACTTCCCCAGCCTAGACAGAGTTTTCTGTCCTTGAGCAGTCACCCACCACGGGAAGGAAGTAACCCAGACTTTGGGGATGGCACCAGAAGATCTCAGAAAGGACTATCTCCCAAATTAACAAACAGAGAACACAGGAATGTAGCCATTGAGCCACTTCTTCAAATGCCCCCTGTTCCTGATGATGGGCAGAATCACAGCCTCTGGGACAGAAGTCCCCTGTGTTTCTCCTTTGCTAGCAAAACAATAAACCTTCGTTTTCCCTTTTTTTCAAAAAATTAAAAGAAAAGAAATCCCCACATTCTCCAGCAGCTGGGGAGGCTGAGGCAGAAGGATCACAAGTTCAAAGCCAGCCTCAGTGACTTAATGAAGCCCTAACCAACTTAGAAAGTCCCTGTATCAAAATTTTTTTTTTTAAATGTTGCCAAGCGCAGTGGCACACGCCTGTAATCCCAACAGCTCAGGAGGCTGAGGCAAGAGGATCAGGAGTTCAAATCCAGCCTCAGCAAAAGTGAGACACTAAGCAACTCGGTGAGACTCTGTCTCTAAATAAAATACAAAATAGGGCTAGGGATGTGGCTCAGTGGACGAGTGCCCCTGAGTTCAATCCCCAGTCCCCCCCCCCCGCCATAAAAAGAAAAAAAATGAAAAAAACAATTCCCACATGACCTCAACAAATTAAGCTCTGTGTCACAGAAGGCACCAAGTCACAGTCACCTTCACCCCAGGAGCACCAAACCTTACTCCATCTACATCAGGAAGACCTGCCAATCCTGAGACAGCCCTTCATAGGCTACCGTGGTACCCAGGTGCTCACCGTGAGCGCTCTCCCTGCCTGTCTAAGCAGAGCCTGGGCTGTAAAGCAGCATCCTCCAAGTTCCCAAGGAAGAGCAGAACAGCAAGCCCAGGGCTGCCACCTATGAATTAGCATGATTTAGTCCCTTTTTGAACCTTAGGTGGCTGAGAATGGCCTTCCATTGGAGAGGGCTGAGTCTAGGCACCACAGTAGGCTACAAGGGGACATCTCTTGAATCTCAGGTCTTCCTGACATATAAATAACTGTCACTTGAAGCAGCTGTGCCACAGGAGGGCAGCACAGGGGGCCCGGGGAAGAGACTTGCCAAACAGAGCTAGCAGGAGAGGAGCACGTCTTCACTGCAGGTCCCTTAGATGCATTTTTGCCTTTGACTTAAAATGGAAGAAACAGATTCAGGAAGCTTAGGTGACCTGCCCAAAGCCATACAGCTGTTGGAACTAGACCACAGCTCTTCTCCAAGTCTGCACTCCTTCCATGGGACCAGGTCGCCCAACCCAGTACAGGCATGGAGGGGGAAGCGGCTGAAGGAGGAAGGAGGGAGGAGCACCTATACTCAGGGAGGTTCCTGAGCTGCCTCCTAGCCCTGAGTCACACTGACACTCAGCCATGGAGGAAGGGTGAAGGAGCAACTGTCTGCCCCCAAACCCCAGGAACACTTTATGAAGTTATCAGGTCATCGAAAGGTAGGGAGCGATCACGCTATTCCAAAGAAAACGCTATTGTGAACACCTAAAGTTTCTTTAAGGCAGTCACATGTTCCTGATTCTTGGTAGTCTAGGTCCCCTTCTGGGCTGCTCAATTAAAGCAAGGCAGGTGCGTGCACCCGGCAGGTACAGTCACTAGGTAAAATAACAGGTACCCAGTTAGGTTTGTATTCAGAGAAACAATGAATCATGTTTTAATATAAGTATGTTCTGTGTAATATTTGGGACATTCTCATCTAACAGGGTGTCGTGTATGTCTCTTTGTTGACTCTGGTCCCCTTGTTCTGATCAGGCTTAGAGCTGGTGAGTTACTGAGGTCAAAGTGACCATCACTTTGACCCTACTGTTTTGCCAGGAGGAAGTTTAGATCACATAGAGATTTTTTTTCTTCCGTGTTTTATTTATCAAACAACTTAAGTTAAAACTACACCTATATGCCAGCCTCAGTGGGGCACACCTGTAATCTCAGCTATTGAGGAGCGTGAGGCAGGATGATTGCAAGTTTAAGACTTGCCTGGGCAACTTCACAAAATAAAAAGGACCCAGGATGTAGATAAGTGGTAGAGAGCTTGCCTACCATATGTGAGACGCGTGTTTAATCTGCAGCACAAAAAAAAAAAAAAACCTCTATTAATTAATTTCTAGGGGCATTTTCCAGAACAAATTAAGCTAGTTTAATATGTTGTTACATTTTCTATGCAGCACAATTAAATTCTTTCCTTTTTTCTTTTTTACCATCTTTATTTTCATTTTAAAAATATTATTTTCATTAGGAACAATTACTTTCTGCCTAAATTTCCCAACACAGATTGGGTTCTTAGAATTTTTTTTCCTTCCTTTTTTCGGTCCACATCCAGTTTTATCAAATATCACTCACTCCCTGACATTTTGAGCTCCTTTTATGGAACTGGTTTTTTTTTTTTTTCAGTTGTAATTGGACACAATATCTTTATTCCATTCATTTATTTTTATGTGGTGCTGAGGATCGAACCCAGGGCCTCACGCATGCTAGGCAAGCGCTCTACCACTGAGCCACAACCCCAGCCCCTGGAACTGTATTTTAATAAGTCTCATTTTCATATATCAGGGTTTAGTTACCAGCAGGATTCTTTGTTCTATTTTTCATTTCTCTAACAATTTTACCATGTTTAGTTTCAGCTTTCTTTTAATATTTATGCTGGGTACAGTGATGTACACCTGTGATCCCGGTGGCTCTAGCAGCTGAGGCAGGAGGATCACAAGTTCAAAGCCAGCCTCAGCAACTTAGCAAGACCTTAAGCAACTCAGTCTCTAAATAAAATATTAAAGTCTCTAAATAAAATATTTTTAAAAGGCTGGGATATGGCTCAGTGGTTAAGCGACAGTCCCCTGTACCAAAAAAAATATATTTTTATTTATATTTTTAAAATCATTTTATTAAATAATTATGCATTGTTTGTTATTGTTTTTACTTAGTTTATCTTAGTACTTATTGTTTTGTTTATTTTAACAATTTTATGGTGATTGCATATTCAAGCAATTACGAGAATAACTGCTTATATCTATTCCTCAGCTTATCCATGAACAAAATTGAAAGTGATTCCTTTTCAAAGTGGCAGCGTGGCTCTAACTCCATGGGTTCTCCACCTTGGGCGTACCCTGGCCTCCTGTGGGCAGTTTCCAAAAGCCCTGATGCCTGCAGCCCCACTGAAGCATCTTGTTTGATCTATTTGGTGTGGAGCTCAGACATGGGTATGTTTTTAAATTCCCAGGTAATTCTAAGAGGCAGCCAGGGTTAGAACACTGTTCTAAAAAATCTAGAGCTGCCCTGTCTAAATACAGTAGCCATTGGACACATGGCGTTATTCAAAGTCACTAAGATGAAATACAATTGGAAGACCCAGCTCCTCCATTTCCCTAATCCACTCAGATGTGACGTTTCCATAACCTCAGAAAGTTCTACTGGGGAGAACTAGTCCGGAACCGGGATTGGGTGGCTCTCAGTCCAGCTGCACAGGGGAAAGGCCCAGCCCCTGCGGAGTCGGACACCCCTGCTCTGAACTAGAAATCAGCGCCTCGGGGCTGAACATCCCACAGGCCCAAACACTCGGTCAGAGACCAGGATCATGTCTCCTCCTCTCAGAAAGGCCCAGAGTAAACAGGAAGTGTCCAGGGCAGCCCAGGACCAGATTCGAGATCCTCCAGCTGGATTGCTTCAGTGTCTTCCATCCAGAGGAGCAGAGCTTCCTTTTATGAGCATTTGAAACCTGATTTTTGGCCACACAAAGTTAATCCAGCCCTGAAGCTGGCTCAGGGTCGCTCAGGCTTGGGGCTGCCCCACGGGTGGGTAGAGGGGGTGTTAAACAGCCTTGAGACAGTTCCAAGACTAAGGTCCCCTTCCTGAGATATGAATGAATGGAGTACTTCCCACGATCCCACTCCAGGCCAGCAGACCTGATCTAAGGAGGCCACCCCAAAACTGCCAGTGATCACTGAAGAAAAGACAGAAGTCCCAAATGCCCCAGAAGCCAGAGGAAAAAGAGGAGTGGGATGGAAAAGGGGGAAGAGAAGGAGAGAATGAATTAAAAGAGGAGGGGGTTTGGAAAGAAAAGGAGAAGAGCAAGAGACTTGTGCACAAAAGGTGTGGAAAGTGGTTACAAAGAATGAGGGAGGCGCTGAGGGGACTCTCAACACAGATGGAGGTAAGTGGAGGAGGATGGAGGTTTGGAAGAGGGAGCAGAGATGAGGTGGAGACAGAAGAGTGAAGTACTGCTGTGGTCCCTGAGCCGCTGCTGGAAGAAGGCCCAGGGAGGACCCACCCAGGAATCCCAGCAGTGAAGGGGCTGGCCATGGGAACTCCGTGGGCCCTCGCTGAAACCCACCGGAGGTCTGAGGACGACTGGATGACTACAGTCATCATCACCTCCTGAATGGACAGTGTTGGCCTGAAGGCAGTGAGTGGGCGTTCAGTGTCAAAGGATCCTTGAACTGAGTTCATTGAACTCTCTCCCTTTTCTTTCAATATTTAAAATGTCCTGTGGCTGCTCTTGTCACTTCCTGGAATGTTTCTCATTTTGACAGAATTTTTATTATTAGAATTTTTCATGCTTCAAGGCTCTGATTTTTTTTTTTTAATTGAGAAAGTACTTCTCCATCTAATCATAGGACCCTGCTCTCCTGCTGCTCCAGATGGGGACACCCCCCAGGCACTGGACTGTCGAGCAAACTGCTGTGGAGGCTGCTCACCCCATTTGTGCCTATTACATTCTTCCAGGACAACGTTGTTTTGACAGCTTTTCATATTCTTCAGATATTTATGGATATAACTACATTTTAATTTAGTGTAATTGCAATTTAATTTTTAACTGCTTAAACTACAAAATTAAAGTAAGTGCTTGGGTATGAAAAATTATACCAATAGTAAAATTTACTATATAAATTTAACTGTATTTATAGTAAATTGTTATTTATAGTAAATTGTTAAGTTCGGTAACTTTAGCTGTTTTGCAATTTGAGGAACTGATCTCAAAACTGACCTGCAGTGACTTGGTCATGGGGAACTGATTCTCAGGGAGCCAGCTACCCCCAGGATCTAAAAGGCATCCATGAGGGCCAGTAGGAAGGCCGCAAGGTTCAATGCACCCAGCCCCCTCTATGTGACACATGACCCACGGCCTATGTGTGACCCTGGCTTACCGTCATTCTGAGGATTCAGCCTAATCCTTGAATTGAATAAAAATATGTTCATAGCCCCTTCTCTCACATTGTCTTTGTGGTCTGAGAAAACAAGCCCCCAACAGCTTATAATAACACGGAACATAATTGTGAAAATAAAACGTGCATTTCCTCGGCATGCCCTGCTGTAACCTATCTACCTTTCCCTCACTAAACCCTCAATTCCAGCATCACTGGGGGAAATGAATTCTCCAGATGGGCCCAGAAACCACCTGGGGCTTCCAGAATCCCCTGAGGCGCAGGGTTCAAGGATTATGAGCAGGTCATGATGACCTGCCCTCCAATCACAGATCCACCATCACCAGCTTTTGAGGAAACTGACCAATCTCTCAGAGCCTCAGTTTCCCGACCTGTAATGAAGATGATCACAGTAGTAGTCCCTCAGTGATGGAAAAGGATCTTGTCTATAAGGCTTAGCACAGGGCCAGGTACTCTGCCAAGCGTTTGGTAAACATCAGCTGGGTGGTCTTACTGTCGAGATCCCCAGCCTGGCATTGGAGACCCAGTGCAGCCCCACTTCCCCCTCCTCAAAGGGCTGCATATGTCATGAGACAGACCTCCATACACACACCATAAGGCCTGAGCCAGGCTGCCCTCCACACATCCACACTGGAATACCCTCTCCAGAGCCTGCCCCAACTCCAAGTCAATGTGGGCCTCCTCCAGGAAGCCTTCAAGAAATGCCCAATGTCTGCCATCTAGGTTTGTTGGAGGCCACTTCATCTTCCACAGTCTCTGTGTGGCAAGGTAGCTTAACCTGAACTGATTCCCACCCGCCCCCTGTGCCATGGGGCTGGAATCTATAAGCCCCAGGTGCTACAAAGACACAGCAGTGTAGGATTTTTCTTCCATATTTTTAAGATTTCAAACTTTCTGGGTGTTTGGCCACCTGCGATCCTCCCTAGTCCTCCTCTCCCATATCACAGGAAGACATAGTCAGCCTCCAGGCCTCAGACACTGGCTACGCTGACCCAGTTCCCAGACAAAGGCTCCCCTGTGAATGGGTCACAGAACAGCAAACCCAAGCCTGCGCCTTGGTCTCAGACATCAGCAAACAGTACCAGGCGTTATGCTGGCTCTAACACAGTGGCCCCCTGTCATACCCATCAGGGACCACTGAACCCCTCCCCAGTGAGCAAGGCTTGTCACTCTGCAGTCTCCCAGTCTCCCAGTCCAACACACCACAATCCCCAGCTCCATCAGTGAGCAAGGTGGGTTGGTCTTGCCCATTCCCCCCACTAGCAAATACAGGAAGACTCAGGAGCTCCATGGCAGAGGTGACATTCATTGCCTGTCTTGCCACCATGACTTTCCTCCTGCAAGTTCCCCTACCCAGAAACCCTTCCCCCCACCAGGTACATGAAAGAACTCAACAGAAACCTGCCGCAGAGAAATACCAGTCTGTATTGCCCATGAATACTGTTCTGTCTTCTAAACCACAAATCTCACCTTCAGTCCCGTGTCTTCTACAAAGCCCTCCTCCACGGTGCTCCACTAGCTGCAGCCTCGCTCTGCCTGCCCGCCCTCACCAGCCCAGCCTGGGAAGGGAGGGAATGAGGAGGGGGAAGGGAGGACCTGCCTCTGGGCTGGAGCAAGAGACAGGGAGCCTTCTCCTCCCTGCTCCTGGGGCACATGAACACGCTATCTGAAAAAACTTGGGGTCACCTGATTCAAGCCCATCTTCTCTCCCCTGCAACCTGGGCAGCTCTCAGCTGTACCCGCGGCCATGTTCCTGAGGCCAGAGCTGAGTTTGTTCCGAGCATCTACTGAGGACCACTTCTTCTGGCCCAGGAGAGGCGGTCCCCAGTGAATTAATCAATGCTGAACTCAAACACCAGCTCTCCAGCCCAGATTCTGGAGTTTACATATACCTTGACCTACCTGTGCTTTCAAGCCATGGAGCCCCCATCTCACCTGTTCCTCCCCATGGTCTCATGGTCTTTGACCACCACGTGAAGCTCAGAGCTCTGGTCCAGGGGGGTGCCCTTGAGGTCCCACTCAAAGCCCTAGAAGAAAAGATATCTTAACCTGTGGCTCCCAGGAGAAGAGACTGTCTGGTTTGTGTTCATGCATCCATTCAAGAAGGTGAGTGGGTGGATGGATAGGTGGGTGGATGGATAGATGGATGGATGGATGGATGGATGCATGGATAGTGGGTGGATGGTTGGATGCACCAATGAATGAATGAATATCAGAGTTCCAGAGCCTCAGAGGTGATGGTGAGAGCTGAAAGCAACAGAAGAGGAGGCCACACTCTCGTGGTCCACTCTTCCATGGTCCAACTCAATTCCAACTCATGCCAGCAAAACAGGTCAAAAGCATAGTTGGAAACATGCCATGTAACCCTGCAGGGTCCTCAGAGTCCAAGATTGTGCTCATTCAAAAGCCACGCCCTTAGTAGTGCCATGTCAGGTAGCCCTGCCAGAGGCTCCTCAGCCTGCCCCACAGCAAAGGCTCCCGGTGCATCCAAGACCCCATCAGGAGACTTTGGTTAGAATTCTGGACAACCAGCCCCTGTAGGACACCACTGAGAAAAGCCACCTCTGCCAAAGCCCCTAACTTGTCCTGCAGAGACAGACAGGACAGAGAGAGACAGAGAGACAGAGGGAGGAAGAGAGGAAGAAGAAGAAGAGAAAGAGGAGGAGGAGGAGGAGGAGGAGGAGGAGAGGGGATAGGATAAAAAGACACACATACCTCATTCCACACAGGGTTCACATTGTTCTTGATGACCTTGGTTCTCTTCTTCACCCCTGAGGGAGACACAAAAGGGAAAATGGAGAGACACATCGCACCCTGCTCATTCCACCCTGGTAGGTGCAGCTGCTGGATCCATTCAGCACTGTAGCTCAGCTGCCAGAGGAAATCTCACAAAACCAACAGATTCCCCGAGAAGCCCACCAAGGGATGCCAATCCCACCAGTGCAATTGTACAACTTCTCCTCCAGCTCTGGAACTACCAAAGAGCAGCCTGGGCAGAAGGATGCTTTTAAAAGAAAATGCCCAGACTGATTCTTCTTAATGAGTTTGTTATTGTCATTCCTGACTTTTTAAAGTGTTTTTATGCAAATTTTCTGGTTCTAAAAATCAACAATCTTCCTAGAAAACGTTTCATTTCTCTTTTGAAAAAATACCTACCTCCAAAAATCTTTGCCACTTGCACCACAGTTAGATCTCCAGGACATATAAAGAATGCAAAAAACTTAACACCAAAAAAACAAAAACCCAATAATAAGGAAATAAACAGACACTTCCCAGAGTAAGAACTATAATCAATCAACACATATATGAAAAAATGTTCAACATCTCTAGCAATTAGAGAAATGCATATCAAAATTACTCTACAATTTCGTCTCACTTCAGTCAGAACGGCAATTATCAAGAATACAAGCAATAATAATTGTGGTAGGGATATGGGGGAAAAGGTGCACTCATACATTGCTGGAGGGACTGCAAATTGATGGAACCAATCTGGAAAGCAGTATGGAGATTCCTCAGAAAACTTGGAATGGAACCACCATTTGACCCAGTTATCCCACTATTTGGTTTGTACCCAAAGGACTTAAAATCAGCATACGACAGTGATGCAGCCACATCAATGTTTATAGCAACTCAACTCACAATAGCTAAACTATGGAACCAACACAGGTGCCCTTCAACAGATGAGGATAAAGAAAATGTGGTGTATATATGCACAGTGGAATATTATTCAGCCTTGAAGAAGAATGGAATTATGGCATTTGCTGGTAAATGGTAAAATAACAAGCTAAGTGAAATAAGCCAATCCAAAAAAAAAAAACCCAAGGCCCAATATTTTCTCTGATGTGCAAATGCTAATTCACAATAAAGGGAGGGGCTAGGGAAAGTACTTTGAATTAGATGGAGGGGAATGAAAGAAGGGGAAGGGGCATGGGTTAGGAAGGATAGTAGAATAAATCAGACATTATTACCCTATGTGCATCTATGACTGATGTGACAGGTATGATTCTACACCATGTACAACCAGAAGAATGAGAAGTTATACTCCATTTATGTATGATGTGTCAAAATGCAGTCTACTGTCATGTGTAACTAATTAGAACAAATAAAAATAGAGAGAAGAGAAAAAAAAACCTTCCATATATTGTATGATTCCATTATGGATACAGTAAGACGCATTCCACGGTGTCCTACTAGACTTAGGGAATCTCCTCACCTGAGCCTATCAGTCTACTGGGTGGCCCCTCCAGGAGGGTGGCCAGAAACTCTGTCCAAAATCCTTCTTCGTGGATTACCAGAGATAGGAATGCACCTGCTTGACCCAGCAAGAGACCAGGGGCTGTGATTCCGTAGGGCAGCAGTTCCCAAGCTTTTTGGTCCCAAGATGTCACTCTTCAAAATGATTGTGAACTCCAAAGAGCTTTGATCTACAGGATTCACATCTATCCAATTTTACTACAATAGAAATTAAAACTAAGGCATTTAAGATATTTACTTAGCAATTAATTTAATATAATGAGACACCCAATACATGCTAATATAAGTGACATATTTCTTTGAAAAATAGTTGTAACTTCTAAAGCAAAGGAAAGTAATACTGTTTTTACATGTTTATAAATCTCCTTAATACTGTTGCTGGATTATCATATCTACGTCTACATCCAATTTGTTGACATGTTGGTCAATATCTATGAAGAAAATGTAGCCAGAGATGTAGCTAGAAGGAGGCACATACTTTAATGAACTTTTGGGTAACTGTGAATATCCATTGAAACCACATCTAAACTCATTAAGTAGTATCTCTTGAATTTCTTAAAGGTAAGTTGCAATGTAAAACATGAAACTAGATCACTGAACATTTTGTTCCCTGTTACATTACAACTAATTATTCTACCTTGCACTTTGAATGAATCTTTACCCATTCATGATTCTGTAACATCTACATCCGTCATTTGGAAAAAATTTTGTTCATTGAGTTGTGCAGATCTTCCAAATGCTGACACATTTCATTATGCGATACCAAAAACATCACCTTCATTAATATCACCATTAACGTCACCAGAAAGGTGTACGTACTGAGAAGCTGAAAAATACAAGCTTTCTAAAATTCCACTTTTTGCTTGAAAGTTCAAACTTTGCAACTGGCAGAAGAGATACATGTTAGCTATTCTTCTTGAAGTGGCAGGCTGGCTTTGTTCATTTTCAAGAATTTATCTACCGAATATGCAAGTCTGAATAACCATAGTTTGTCAATCATTCTTTCCAGGAAAAATAGTATTCCATGAAAAAATAAACAGCCAGACACAGTGGTGCACTCCTGTAATCCCAGCAGCTCAGGAGGCTGAGGCAGGAGGATGGCAAGTTCAAAGCCAGTCTCAGCAACTTAACAAGGCCCTAAGCAACTTAGCAAGACCCTGTCTCAAAATTAAATGGGCTGGGGATGTGGCTCAGTGGTTAATCGCCCCTGGGTTCAATCCCCAGCACATAAATAAATAAATAAATAAATAAATCTTGGAAAATATAGAAACCTTAAAGAAGAAAACTAGGCCAATTAACCAGTGGTTAGTTTAGCCTATAACTCAAGCAGTCACTGAAGTGCTTTTCCCTTGGCAATTGTCATTGTTTGGGTGTGCAGAAGTGAGCTACTCAGGCTTCCTACTTCACCTCCCAAAATATTAAAAACACGTGTCCTTGAAGGTTAGCATTAACGATTTTTGGTTCATCAAAGACATTCTTAAATGAAACTGACTTTTTTCTTTTTTAACTAAATACTTAGGATAGAAAGAATACAGCCGGTACCGTTTGCCGTCCAGGTCCTGATGAGTGTGGAGGCATGGGGTGTTTTACTTTATATTGCCTGCGGCCATCAATGCAAATGCCAACTACTCTCATTTCCTGTTACTGTGAAAAGGATTTTGACCTTTCTGAGCTGCTCAAAGAATCTTGGGAAATTCATTTAACATTGCAGCCTCGTTTTTCCTCATATGTAAAATCATAATGGCACCTCCACAAAGGGTTGTGAATATTAAAAATATATATATGATGTGCTGGGAGTGGTGATGCAAGGCTGTAATCTCAGCAGCTCAGGAGACTGAGGCAAGAGGATCGCAAGTTCAAAGCCAGCCTCGGCAACTTAGTGAGGCCCTAAGTAACTCAGATGGGCTGGGAGTATAGATCAGTTGGTAGAGTGCTTGCCTCACATGCACAAGGCCCTGAGTTCAATCCCCAGCACCACAAAAAAAAAAAAAAAAAAAAAAAAAAAAAATCTGCCTAAGTAACTCAGAAAGACTCTGTCTTTATATAAAAAATATTTAAAAGACTGGGGATGTTGCTCCGTGGTTAAGCACCCCTGGGTTGAATCCCTGGTACCAGAGAGAGAGAGAGAGAGAGAGAGAGAGAGATAGGATATGCCAGGGGCCCAGCACCCTGGGAACCCCTCACGTGGGAGTTCACTGCCCCTTCCCTCCCCTCTATGCTGCCCTCTGATGCAGCCAGTAGACTCCTGATTCTTCAATGCCCAGCTCAGCTGTCTCCTCTGATGAGCCTCCCTGGACTCCCAGACTCTCTTGGGTGCTCTCGAAGCCAGCTGGGCCCACAGGGGCTGGATAACAGTTGAATAACAGCCCAACCAGGCTGTGAGTTCCCGAGGACAGACACCACACCTCACTCATGCAGTGACCCTAGCACATGACAACATGCACAGTGAGCAGGTGCTGAGTGAGGGCTCTTTTCTTTCTGACGTTGGCTGCAGACTCACTTTCTCACCAGAGGATGGAGCACTGTTCCTGGGGCACCCCAGAAGCCTTCCTGAATCCTCAACAGATGAAGGGAGGGAAGGAGGCCCAGTGGCTCCAGGGAAGGTGTCCTGGAAGGGGCACCAGTTATTCTCTAGATTCTCGTGTAGGCCTGCCGGGGCTGAACCTCTCTGAGTCCTCCTGTGGGTCATGAGGCTATGGCTCCAGTTGAAATTGACCCTGGAGTCATTCAATGGTAGCCACTAGGGAGTGACCTAGAGTAGAGCTCACCACTCTGTAGGCCTTGGTGAGATAAGAACTAGAGTGTCTACAGCATAGGGTTCTGGGGGACATAGAGGCAAGCCAAGTGTCCACTTCCCCTCCCCTGCCACAGATCAGCTTCCTGTGTGACCTACAGGAGTAACTTGGAAAATTCCAGCTGCACCCTCACTGGAGTCGTCCACTCGGAAACTCGCTTCCTGGTGACTCCAGCCGGCATAATTGAGCTGTGTGTGTGTGTGTGTGTGTGTGTGTCAAGCCCTGGGCTAACTGTCTCAGAGCCATTTTCCATTTCCTGCCTTTCCTAAAGTTGAGGGAAACAAGAGCCTGAAATGAGATTTCACAGGGTCCTGGTTAGAAGAGTCCACTTGGGACCCTCTGGGTGACATTAAGAAGGGGTTGCTTATGGGCAATACTACCCCAAAGAGGAGCAAGAAGGAAAAGGGACATGAGTCTGGCACTCATCACATGAGTTACAGACACCAAGGGAAGGAAACAGTTAAGACAACAGCAGCTGTTACACCAGCCTTTTGGCCATGTCCAGGCCACCTCCACCACAGCCTCTACTCTGGCCCATGGTGCTGACCAGATAGGGACAATTGTGGCCACTGGCCCCTGAGTCAAAAAAGATACCACTGAATGAACAAAGATGACTCTTTTTTTTTTTTTGATGGATTTTTGTTTGATTTATTTACTTATATGTGGTGCTGAGAATCAAACCCAGTGCCTCACACATGCTAGGCAAGTGCCCCAGCCCCAAAGACAACTCTTGAACAATACTTTTATAAATGGCATCTTGGAGTAGTGCACACAGTTTGAATAATAATAGATTTTACATTATGAGATAAACCGGAGAAGAGTATTGGACAAAAATAGATTTTATAATCTCTGAATCATGGTTTCTTTTTGTTTTGTTTTGTTTGTTTGTTTGTTTGTTACCCAGGATTGAAACCAGGGGCACTGGACCACTGAGCCACATCCCCAGCCCTTTTTATGTTTTATTTAGAGACAGGATGTCACTAAGTTGCTTAGTGCTTCAATTTTGCTGAGGCTGGCTTTGAACTCAAGATCCTCCTACCTCAGTCTCCTGAGTCCCTGGGATCATAGGCGTGCTCCACCACGCCCAGCTGCGTCATGGTTTTGAGCTTCCTGGTTGAGGCACAGTCTCAGTGTTTGAGGAAAGTTTGTGCCAAAAAACTGAAACAATTGAAGAGTAAATACCATCCATCAGATTTCTCACCAAGTTCTCAGCCTAATATGGAGAATTCCCTTTTGTCCACCTAATGAAGCATTCACAGAAGTAGTAAGACTATTTTCCAGATGAATTTGAAGCCAGGCAGCATGGTGGTACACCCCTATAATGCCAGGGAATCAGGAGGCTGAGGCAGGAAGATCACAAGTTCAAAGCCAGCCTCAGCAACTTAGTGAGATTCTGTCTCAAAATTAAAAGTAAAAAGGATTGGGGGTAGGCAGGCAAGGTGGTGCACACCTGTGATTCTAATAACTGGGGAGGCTGAAACAGAAGGATTACAAGGCAGAGGCCAGTCAGAGCATCTTAGCAAGACTTTGTCTCCAAATGGCTGGGGATGTTGTAGCTCAGGTATAAAGCACCCCTGGGTTAAGTCCTCAATACAGAAAAAAGAAAAAAGATGAACTTGGAGATTATAGTAAAGAAAGCCAGAGGCTTAGAGTCAAAGACTTCTTTCAGAAAGATGAGAGAGAACTATTTGGAAACCGGTAGGTAAAGAGAAGAGGTTGGTAACCAGATCCAGGTATAGAAACTTTGATCAAAGACTCCCCACCCAGTCTGGAACCTTCCAGACCAACCTACAAAAAGCAGAAAACCCTTCAACCTCTGTGGTTACCAGTCCATGACAGTAGACTGAGACTAGACTCTGAGCTACTGCCAACTCAGCAGGGACTCTTTCTCAGAGAAACCAGTGCCCATGAACCTTAGCAGAACACAGCTGTGGTTCATGGAGCACAGAACCTGGTTCACAAGCTCCTCTCCTATGAATCAGTCCCAGTATCCATCAAGCCAGCCATACCCAGACACGTCAGAAGAGGAAAAGGCACCCAGAGGATGGCAGAGAAGACCGGAGGAGGGACAGCCCAGGCATCAGAGGAAAAGTCCTGAGAAAATGGCTTTAGGAAAACATCCAGAGTAAGCAGAGGGAAAATAAACCATACAGGTCAGTACAGAAAGGCTTGGGAATTGAGCAGAAAAAAAAAATGTCACCTCTCTAAAAACATAGAAAAGAAAGGACAGAGGAGGAGTTGCTTTGGCACCAGCCTGTCCTGGGGTTTCAAAGCTCTGTAGTTGGTTCTCTTGAGGTTAAATAGAAAAAAATAATTGAGAAGCTGTGTTTTACAATGTTCATGTCCCTCTCACTTTTCATATGTGAACAGATGCTTTAAGTTCTAGGTCAAGTCAACATGAAGTGTGTAGCATGCTTGCCCCCCAACGTGGAAATAACTTTTTCCTCATTTTCTAAAAGCACTATTACATTTTTCTTACATAAAATGTAATTTCCCTCCAGGACAGTAGTTCTACTTTTATTCATCAAATTGCTATCATGGTGGAATTATTTTCCATTTATTTTAAGTTAGAGGATTAGTAGACTTTACATCATCTGTTTCTTGGTTGGGTTTTGTTTTAGTTTTGAGCCAGGTATTTTTATGCTCATTGATTTTTTTTCTATAAAGCAATTTAGATTTTTTTTTCTCTTTTTGTTTTATCTAACTTGTCATGTATTTGCTGGGTTGCAAAGTAGAAAATGAAAATAATAATAAGCTTAGGTTACATATAGGTTTAAAAGTTTCAAAGAATCTTGATACAAAATCAGTTTATATTCTGGAATTGTTTATAAAAAAGTGTTCTAATTTCAAAAGAAGAAGGAGAATGAGAAAAATAGTTCCATCATCATGAATTTAGACCTGTCTTGTCCCTAAGAATTACTTTTAACCTTGAGACATGTTTTTTTTTCCTAAACATTTATTCTTTAGTTGTAGGTGGACACAATACCTTTAATTTAGTTTTTATGTGGTGCTGAGGATCGAACCCAGTGCCTCACGCATGCTAGGCAAGCGCTTTTCCTCTGAGCCACAACCCCAACCCCTTGAGACATGGTTTTATGTGTGACATTTAACAGACTCAGGTGCTCACAGTTCACTCTGGGGGAGAGGGAGGGAGCTACTCCCTTTCCCAACCTGCTTGGCAAAACTGGGTTTCGGCATCATCTGTGAAGATCAGGCTGACGTGCGGGGGTATTCTTCCAGACAGAATGACACAGCCAGCCACAAAAAGGCAAAATTTCACTTAAATGAGGTACCTGGAGTAGCCACAATCATAGGGACAAAGTAGGGTGGTGGCTGCCAGGGCTGGGGGAAGGGGGCATGAGGATTAGTGTTTAATGAGTTCAGAGTTGCAGTTGGGAAAGAGGAAGAATTCTGGAGATAGATGGTGCTGATGGTTGAACAACGATATGAATTTTTTTTGTCTTTTGTTTTACGGGGATTTTTTATTTGTTTGTGAATTTGTTTGATTTTGGCTTTAGAAAAACATCCAGAGAAAGCAGAGGGAAAATAAACCATACAGGTCAGTATAGAAAAGCTTAGGAATTAAAAAAAAAAAAAAATCCAGGACCCAGTGTCCTGGACCTCGTGCATAGTAAGCATGTGCCCCACCACTGCGCTACACCCCCAGGCCTGTGAATATAGTTAACATCACTGAACTGTATCCTAAAAAGTGGCTAAGATGGGAAATTTTATGTGATGGGCATTTTGCCACAACATTTTGAAAAGTCCCGGGGAGGTGTCCTGGGATCTACCAGCCAATGTCAAGGTGAAGAATATTTCTACCTAGAAAGAGGCAGAAAGCAGGAGGGAGGATGGGAGTTTTTAGACTCCCAGATACAGTGAGAAGGATGGCGGCTTCTGTCCTCATGGAGTGACAGGTCTTACACTCCTCAGAAGTTGCAGAGGACCTTTAGATCCTGCAGGCTGCCTTGAGGAAAAGTCCCTCATTCATCCCACAAATATTCATTGAGGGCTTGCTCTGCACAGGACACTCCCTTGACACCCCAGTAGAATACCCATTAAGACAAAGAAAGTGGTAGATATTCAAGTATCCAAAGATAACTAGAGAGCAAGAGCAGCTGAAAGGAGAGAAAACAGACCTGGCTTCTGTTGAAGGACAGTCTGCTTCACCTCCTGGCACAGATACCCCAAACCAAAGGGTAGGTGGATTCTGATACCTGCCACATCATCCGAGGACTCAAGCCTGTGCACCCCCGACCTAGGCGGCTGTCACTCCCCCATCACCAGCAAAGCACTGCTCTTCTTACCCACAAGAATCCCCCATCCCCATCTTTCTAAACCTGCTGGAACCACACCAGACAGGGAAGAAGTGGCCAGGAAGGACAGTGGGCAGTAGATATACTGTCTATAATGGAATGCACTTTGAGAGGGGTAGTCTTTAAACTGAAAGGTCCATTACAGCTGAGGAAGATATTTCTATACCATTTTTGTTGGTCAAATAAAATAAAATTAACTGAGGAAGATACTGGAAACACCTATGACAAAATGTTAATATTTCTAATATGTAAAGAGCACTTGCAATTAATTAAGAAGCAAACAGCCCAAATGGACAAATTAAAACAATAACTCCGGGACTGAGGTTATGGCTCAGCGGTAGGTGCTCACCTCTCACGTGTAAGGCCCTGGGTTCAATCCTCAGCACCACATAAAAATAAATAAATGAAATAAAGTTATTTAATTAATAAATAAATAAAAATAACTCATTGAGAAATAAAAACTAATAGGTAGTGTTGAAATAGCATGAATACTAATTGAACCTCAGGACACTGTGAAAGATGATTTTAAGAAAATGAACCCTCATTGAATCATGTTAAGTGACATAAGCCAGATTCAGAAAGACAGTGTTTTATTTCTTTTTCTCTCATATGTGGAAGCTAGAGGGGAAAAAAAAACAAAAAAGGTATGTCATTAAGGTAGAAGGAAGACCACTGGGGTAGAGGAAGGAGGGAAGTGTAAGGGGAGGTATTGGGGACTAAAGCCAACCAAATTGTGTTTTCTGCATGTGGGAAAATGCCATAATGATACCCTATATTCTGTAAAATTAATATATGCCAATAAAAAGGAAAGAAAATAAGCCCCAGGCTGGGGATGTAGCTCAGTTGGTAGAGTGCTTGCCTCACGTGCACAAAGCCCTGGGCTCAATCCTCAGCACCACAACAAAAAAAAAAAAAAAAAGAAAAGAAGCCCCCATGGAGGATGTGAAGAAAAAAAGGATCCTTATCTAATGTTTGTGTACATTTGTGCAAGTATCTGCAGAATAGCTTAAAGGGTTCTCAAAAAAACTGAAAGTTAAGCCAGGCGCCATAGCACACACCTGTAATCCCAGCAGCTCGGAAGGCGAGGCAGGAGGATCGCAAGTTCAAAGCCAGCCTCAGCAAAAGCAAGGTGCTAGGCAACTCAGTGAGACTCTGTCTCCAAGTAAAATACAAAATAGGGCTGAGGGTGTGGCTCAGTGGTTGAGTGCCCCTGAGTTCAATCTCTGGTACCAGACCCCCCCACACACACACACACACAAAAAAAACACTAAACTAAAAATAGAACTATTGTATGCTCCACCTAGCTCCCTCCTGGATAAATATCCAAAGGAAATGAAGTCAGCATACAAAACATACCTGCATACCCACGTTTAATGCAGCAGTATTCACAGCCTAGGTACCCATCAACAGATGAGTGAATAAAGAAAATATAGTAGGTATACACATGGAATAATATTCATCTCTTAAAAAGTATGAAATCCTACCATTTTCAGGGAAATGGGAGGACATCATGTTAAGAGGAATAAGGCAGAGGCTGGAGTTGCAGTACAGTGGTAGGGGGTTTGCCTTGCACATGTGAAGCACTGGGTTGCATCCTCAGCACCACACAAAAATAAATAAATAAATAAATAAAGACACTGTGTCTATCTACAACTAAGGGGGGGGGGGAGAGAGAGAGAGAGAGAGAGAAGTATTGCATGTTTTTTTTTCCCTAAATGTGGAAACCAAAAATAAAAAATAAAACAAAAAATGACCTGAAACTAGAGGAGGAACTATTAGAGACTGGGAAGGGGACCAGCAGGGAAGGGGGAGAGGGGACAGAAGGGAAGTTAGACATGATCAGTATACAATATATGCATGTAGAGAAATGCCACAGTGAAATTCATTAATTTGGACAGTTAGTATGTGTTAAAAAAGAAAAGAAAAGAAAAGAAAAGAAGCCCTCATGCTTAACTGGCAGAGGGTAGAGTTGGTACAGACTTCCAAAAGAGCAATTTGGGAAATGCAGCAAAGCCTCGAGCCCATCTATTACCTCGGACACAGCATTCCATTTCTGCTGCTTTACCCAAGGAAAATAATTAATATGCAGGCAAAGATTTAGTCACCAGGACACTCCTCACAGTAGCAGTATAAGAATTGGATAAAATATTTAAAATGTGTTGTAACCTGAATATTCATCAATAGGGCATTGAATAATGATTTGCCCATATAATAAAACATTCTTCAGACATTTTGAAAGGTTATGTAGAAGAACTTGTACTGATATAATATTCCTTTTTTGAGTAAAATGCAAATATGTGAACATCTGGGGGGGAAATTCTGGGATGGGATTGCCTCTGGAGAGGAAGGCAGGGGTCTAGGAAATAGTGGTGGAGGGTGGAGCTGACCTCAGGAATATTATTACCTGTGTATTCCATTCAAAGTGCATTCACGAAAGCAGGGTTTCTCCACGTTGGTACTGTGAGTATTTGGGGCCAAACAACCTTTGCTGTGCATACTACAGCGACACAGCCACATCAATATTTATATCAGCACAATTCACAATAGCTAAACTATGGAGCCAACCTAGATGCCCTTCAGTGGAAGAATGGATAAAAAAAAAAACATGGCATATATACAAAATGGAATATTACTCAGCAATAAAAGAGAATAAAATCATGGCATTTGCAGGTAAATGGATGGTGTTGGAGAAAACAATGCTAAGTGAAGTTAGCCAATCCTCCCAAAAAACAAATGTCGAATGTTTTCTCTAATATAAGGAGGTTGACTCATAGTGGGGTAGGGAGGGAGAGCATGGGAGGAATAGACAAATTCTAGATAGGGCAAAGGGATTGGGGGAAAGGGAGTGGGCAGGGGGTTAGCAAGGTTGGCAGAATGTGATAGACATCATTATCCAAAGTACAAGTATGAAGACACGAATTGGTGTCAACATACTTTTTTTACAATCAGAGACATGAAACATTGTGCTATATATGTGTAATAAGAATTGTAAAGCATTCCACTGTCGTTTATTTTTTTAAAGGCAATTAAAAAAAGAAAAAAAAAAAACTTTGCTGTGAGTGTTGCAGAGTTGTTCTGTGCAACCTTTCAGCAGCATCCTTGGCCTCTACCCTTTAGATGCCAGTAACACCCCCACTTCTCCAGTGGCATCTACCGGAAATGTCTCCAGATGTTTCCAAATGTCACCTCTCACTGAAGAACAGAATTGCTCCCAGCTGAGAACCACCATGTAAAATTATACATTTATATTTTTTGTACTTATTTATGTGTTAAATTTCATAACTAAAGATGTTTTAAAAGAAAAAAAAATCTTGAATGAAACATGCCAAACTTTCTACAAATTAATGCGAGTGGCAGGATTTGGGGTCTATTTTACTTTTGCCTCATGTCTTTCTGGAATTTGTCATTTCTTTTTTATCTTTCTTTTTTTTTTTTTTTAGCAGGGAGGGGAGGGGGTACTGGGGATTGAACTCAGGGGCACTCAACCACTGAGCCACATGCCCAGCACTATTTTGCATTTTATTTAGAGACAGGGTCTCACTGAGTTGTTAAGTCCCTCAGTTTTGCTGAGACTGGCCTTGAACATGCAATCCTCCTGCCCCAGCCTCCTAGCCACTGGGATTATGGGCATGCACCATTGCGCCTAGCTGGAATTTGCCGTTTCTTATAGTGAATACCTATTATGTTTATTAAAAAAAAGAAATAAAGCTATTTTCAATATATTAAGTTATGCACTTGTTTTAAAAGTCAGGTTCTGAGAGGCCAGCCAGTGCCCCAACAGCCTACCTGCCCTGACAGGTGAAGAGGAGTATTCTCTAAGGACAGAGGGTTCTATAGGAACCCGCAGGCTCCTGCCCAGGAGACAGAGTGAAGGGAAAAAAGGGAAAGAGGAAGAGAGGCTGGAAAGACAGGAGAGGCCCTGAGGGATGAGTGAGACGGGAAATAGACAGCGACTCCTAGGATCCTGGCCTCAAGGCAGGGGACACAGAGCAGAAGTTCACCAAGTGAGGGGCACAGCAGATCTGGCTCCAAAGCACCAGGGATCTGACTCTGTCCTTGGATACATCCCCAGCACACAGAACACTACCAAGCATGTAGTAGGTGCTCAATAAATAATTTTTCAATGAACCAAATGTATGAGTTAGAAGGATATAAATAGTCACATTACAGAATGGAAAATGTCAAGGCAGAAGAGAGGTACAGATGACCAAATGCTATAGGAAACAAAGCTGCTCACACACACAAATATCCACCATGGCTAGTTACCCATGGCATTTTTAGTTAACTAATTAATTAATTAATACAAAAACAAAGACACGGCCAGAATTCATGAGTAGCCTCTACCCTGAGTTCCTTAGACAGGGAAGCCAAAGAGTGCTCTCAGAGTCCAGCCTCGGGCAGCTCATCATCTATTTTGGGAGGCAGGTCCTGAAATTTCATCTGAGGCTGGAATGCCCAGGGAACAACTGCAAGCAAAGCCAGGCCAGCCGGGGCCCATACATTTCAGGCTACATGTTGGAACAAAGCACACAGGGTAGGCTGGCTTCTGTGCAAGCAGGTCACTGTCCCCTCTGTGCCACAGGGGGTTGGGCTCAGTGCTTCTAAGCTGACTGTGCATCCAAAATGCTCAGATTCATCAGAAACACCTACACCTGAGTCCCACCCGGAGTGATTTAGCTCCTGGAGAGGGGGAGGGGGCTGGCAACAAATTTTATAAACAGTACCCCATACTGTTCTGGGGTACCACACCTCACCTGAGCTCTGTGAGTTCTGGGTCTGATTCTAATGACTTCCCTCCCTAGGTATCAACTCAGCCCCAAACTCCATCGTGACTACCTGTGGGGGGGGGGGGCTTATGGGCTTCACCTATCACATCATCTCTGATTCAAATTTTTCTCAAGGTGTGGTTCCACCATGTCCTGCACCACGTACATATCAAATGCTGATTTTTAACTCACCTTCCTAACCTGCTGCATGAGCACCTGTATGGATGGGGCCTCAGAAGCTGGTTTTTCAAACACCCTCCAAGTGATTCTCAAGCATAAACACATCTGGAGGATGGCTGGAGGCTGAGCCAGAGGAGGCACAGACACTGCTGATGGCCCATGTGTGCTCAGCACTAGGACATGCCAATGAATAAACAAGGTGGCCTGGTGTCCTGGGGAGGAGCTGAGTACTGAGCACGGGTGGCTGGGGTGAGTGTGCTAGCTGAGCTGATGAGGCCATGCTGAATCCAGAGATGAGACTAGGCAGCCAGGGAGACCCTGGAGACCTCCGTGGAGAAGGTGGTAACGCAGCTGATTATGAAAGACAGACTGAACAGTTGGAGAGGTTATGTTCTATTATATTCCAGCTTTCCTAAGGGCTTGTAAATGTAAATAATAAGGCTTTTTAAAATGCAGGGAATACAGATTTGGGGAAGACCGGAAGTTGTACCTGTTCAGGGTTCCATGGACAGGGGCAACAACCAAAGGGGGCCTCAACAGATTTAGTTACCTGCCTGACTCAAGGGCAGTACCCACTCAAGAGTTGGTACTTCCCTGGGGCGACCACTGACATGAACAAATCATGTGACTTCCCTGGCTTTCTATTTTCTCATCTGCAGAATGGGCGTGACAGTTGCCACCCCAGGACTGCTGCAGAAACAGGGAAAGAGCTATGAAAACAGATCCAATGGGGTTTCAATGCAAATGTGAGTCCTAGGCTGATGTGGTCCCAGGGGCTCAGTGTCCTTAGGGAATTTCTTTTCCTCACAACTATGGGCCCACAATTTGTGTGTGTGTGTGTGTGTTTGTGTGCATGTGCACACATTCACACAGGAAATTGAACTAAGGGCCTTGCACATGCCAGATGAGTGCTCTACCACTGAGCTGCACCCCCAGCCCTGCCCCACAATTTCTATATAGCCAAGCCTAGACAGTATTTATGGTCGAGGAGAACAAAGGACCTTGCTTTGAATTTGCTCCGGCATAGTGAACACCCTGGTCTGTCACTGATGGATGAAAATGGCTACATTGTCTAGAATGCTTCCAATCACACTTTTCAAGAGAAAAAATGTAAAATGTCCCATAACAGAGAATAAAAACTACACCTAGAACTCACTTTGCTAAATGGTGTCTTTCATCTATCATTATTATTTGGAGGCTACTTAGGGGTACAGAGGAGAAAATGGGTCAGAACTGTAGAGCCCCCTGGGTGCTCCCGCTGATTTCAACCCTCATGAAAAGCCCTGACCCTGTCCTCTCTCCATTTGACTATTTTTGTGATACACATATTTTCAATTCCACAAAGCCAGAAAGTATGACTCCGGGCTAAGAGGAAGCCCTCTCTCCTTATTTATCTTTCTCTGCAGAGCAGGGGTCCTGACTCACAGCTATTGTTCCTTCTCTCAAATTTGACAGATCCTTCCTCTTCCTTTTCCCCTTCTGAGACACCCTCCCGTGGGAGTATCTGCCTGAAGTGAGGGTAAAGGAGCTGGAAAGAAAGGAAGGGAGTGATTCCTTCTCTGTCCCAGAGACCCTCTCTGGTCAAAGCCTATAGGGGATTAGCTCCTTGAATCTGGGAAAACATCCTAGACACTCCGCAAAAGGCCATATCCATCCTATTCTGTTTCTCTTCCTCCTGGTTGATAGATGGCTGACTGGATATGGCCAGCATTCAGTAAAGATACCTGAGTAAACGAATGAATGAATGAAATGCGTAACTTTCAAAGCACACTGTGCCCAGTTAAGTGGCTGAGTCCTATCTTCTTTCTGCACCCATCTTCCATCTCAGACCCTTAAGAACTTCGACTTTATTCCTTCTGAGTATTGTCTTAAAAGAGTGATAACCTTTGACGTTTTATGACACTTTCGATTTTCCATAATTTCAAAGTCTTGTGGCATTTACTGTGCCGTTTCATCCTAGTCAATTTCAGGCTGGGATTTCTGACCCGGATGACAGAGGAACAAAGTTTGTCCTGGATTAGGGTTAGCACCTGTGCCGGGGCCCTAGACTCAGCAGTGGGTTCAGGGTATAGTGGTGCCCAAGCGTAGAAGCGGCGGCCACCGGGCTCTCACCTCGGAAAGTCAGGCTGGCGATAGGGTCGCTACGCCCATCCTTCTTCACATTGGGTAGGTTGCTGGCCCTCACCAGCAAGCAGCACAGCATGGCTCAGCAGCCCCGGGCGCGCAGAGGCGCACGGACCGAGCGGGAGCGCGAACGCAGGATCCAGGCACCCACCAAGCAAACGGTCTGCTCCCGGGGAAAACGCGCCGAAAAGGAGCTGTCGCCTTCGCTTCGTCTCGGTGAAAAAGTGGCCAACCCCTGGTGAAAAGCCTCGGGAGGACACCGGACACCCGCTGGGCGGATCCTCCCCTCCGGCCCTTGCCCAGATCCGCCCTGCGGGCGGTGGGCGGAGCGGGGCAGGGGTCGATCTCACGGCGAGGGTCCCCGCCCACGGCTGGAATAGGAGCGCAGCTGGCTGGAGGCGCACCGCTCCGCCACAGAGCGCAATTCGGCGCAGCAGCACGGTTGCGCCAGCCCTCCAACGCCCAGGGTTCCACCCACCCAGACCTCGAGGGCCGCTGGGCCGCTTGGAGAGTGGGTGGGAACCTGGACTGAGTGCGGGCGGGCGGGTGCGGAATCGGCAGCCGGGACGCGAGTGAGTCCACGGGAACAGCAAGTTGGATAGAGCGCTGAAGGAGGCGTCTGCGCAGCGGCGAGCGCGGGCCGCCCCGGAGAGCGTAGCCTGGAGCCTCGGCCCGGGCGCAGCTTGCAGCTCCCACCTGCCTCATCCCCCGCGCTCGCCAGCCGACCCTCTCCCCTCCAGCGGGTTACCCCGGCGACTGTTCTGATGGCTGGAAACCGGCGCTAGAAGAAGACCCCGAAGTTCCAGCCCCTGCGAACACGCCTCGGAGTTTTCTCCGTGACAATCTAGAGTCGCTGGTCTCCCCGAGTCGGAGGTCAGTGTTCACTTCGCAGTGCGATTGCTGGAGTCCAGGACTCCATCTCCAGTTCCCCACCCCCAACAATCTACGCCCTCTACCCCACCGGAGGGAAAGTTGCTTATGACGTGAGCCCTGAGGGGTGACCCTCGTTAGCACACTTTCACCTGATGTCTTTTTCCTTTCCAGCTTATAAACTTCTTGACCACAGGGCCCCGGCTTCTCACCTCTGTATATCCCAACACTTCAGCACCTACACAGGTCAGGGCAGTCTGTTTTCTCCCACTTCCCAAGTACTCACCTCCTTACTCAACCTAAATTTGGTGACTAGTTATCAGCATCATTTGGCTGAGCAAAATCGCAATTCCCTCCCCTCCCCGCTTATTTTGAGGGATACAGCATTTTCATAGGGCCGAGCTATAACCCCGTGGAATCCAACCCTGCCTTCTCCACACCCGCACCCTAAATGCTAAATGTGTTGGAGAATAATGAGGCAGACTTGAGTGGTGTCACTTGATAGTCATGATCCCAAACTCAAGTAGACCCATGTTGCTGCGGGCAATCACACTCCATTTCCCTAAGCCCAACAGCCTCCCTCTCTCATAGACAGCTATTTTATAGCAATTTTTTCTCTCCCCAAACCTACAACAGCCAATCATACATCCCCACCTTCAGTTTGCTTATTTACTCAACAGAGAATGTCCTTAGGCTCTTTCTTCTGACCCGCAACAGCATCTATCTCCAAATCCTTCAGTTTCTCTTAAGATTTTTTTTTTTTTTTTTGTACTGGGGATTGAATCCAGGGGCCTTAACTACTGAGCCAAATCCCAAGACCATTTTAAAAAAAAAAAAAATTTTTTTTTAGTTGTAGATAGCATACCTTAATTTTATTATTTTTATGTGGTACTGAGGATCAAACCCAGTGCCTCCTGTGTGGGAGGCAGGAACTCTGCCACTAAGCTACAGCCCCAGCGCCCCCCCCTCAGACCTTTTTTTTATATTTCATTTTGATAGAGGATCTTGGCAAGTTCATTAAGATCTTGATAAGTTACTGAGACTGGCTTTGAACTCGAGATTCTCCTGCCTCAGCCTCCTGAGTCCCTGGGGTTAAAAGCCTTGGACACTGCTCCCAGCTCTCTTACAGTCTCATAAATGAACTTAAGACCAATGAGGACCAATAGAGCTCATCCCCACTCACTCTCAGTGACAAGGCTCTGGCAATCCTACCCATCCCCTAAATACCAAGTTTTCTCTGTCTACTGGATCATTATTATGTTACTGCTTTTAATAAACACCCTGTTGACCTCACAACTCCTTTAGCTACCACTAATTTCTCTCTCTCTCTCTCTCTCTCTCTCTCTCTCTCTCTCTCTCTCTCTGTGTGTGTGTGTGTGTGTGTGTGTGTGTGTGTATATGTGTTGAACTCAGGGCCTCAAGCACACTGAGCTACACCCTCCTCTACCACTTTGCTACACTCCCCCCCACACATTCCCCACCATGCCCCCCCCTCTCTCAAATCCTTTATCACTTTGTTTATCTTTTTTAGTGGTGCTGGGCTCTAACCCAGAGGTTTATTCATTACAGGCATGTGTCCTACCACTGAAATGTAACCCCAGCCCATTTGTATCACTTTATTCTTCTTTCATCATACCAGTCACCTCCTGAAGGTGTGGGAAATCACAGTGCTTTGGTATTCACAGAGGGGCGAATGCAAAGGCATATCAGCAATTTTTATTTCTGGTGGGCCTTTCTTCAAGACAACTTCATGACCTTCCCCATGGCAAAGCCTTTCACTGTGATCCCAAAACAGAATCTTCTTCTGATCCAATATAGATTCCACATGCTTCTGCTTGCTTCAGATTCACATTCCTGAATTCCATACTTTCTTTCCAAGGGATGACATAACATGTTGGGATAATCTCTTGCTTTGATGAAAACCATAACAAATGGATTTCATCATACCTTGCTGAGAAGCAGGACTCTCACTGTTTGAATCCCAAGTCACAGAACAACTGGAAATGCAGCCTTCCTCTAATCTGCCATCTTGAATCTCTCCCCACATTGTTCTCTTTTTGCAACATCCTTTGGAAGATATCCACACTTTGTCTCCACTCTTTCTCTTTTAATCTCTCTAGAAAGAACCACCTAGCCACCAAAACTACAAATTCTATTAACTTTACTACTGCAAAATATGTCCAAAGGCGGGTGGACAGAAGAAAGGAAAAGAAAAAAAAAAAACATTTAAAAGAAAGAATAAAGCCGTACTTGTTAGCACGCACCCAGCAACTCAGGAGGCTGAGGCAGGAAGATTGTGCGTTCCAGGCCAGCCTCAGTAGTCTTGTGAGAATCTGTCTGAGAATAAAAAATAAAAAGGGCTGGGGTGTAGTTCAGTGGTAAAGCACCCCTGAATTCAAACCCCAGTACCAGAAAGGAAAAAAAAAAGTAAAAATTCTATGTCCAAAATCCCACCATCTACATTCTCCATTGTGACTACCCTGGTTGAAGCCAGTGTCTGAGTCATAGCAGTAGATTTCCTGCTCCTGCCCTAGGTCCCCACCACAGGCTTTTCTTTATCCAGTCAGCGCCACCTGGTGTCACTCCTTCACTCAAAGACATTCAATGGCTCCCTCAGAATAAAACTCAGATCTGATGACCTTCAAACCCCCGCCTGACTTCACTGGCCTTTAGTCTTGCCTTCTTCAAGCAATTTAGCCGCCTAGCTACTCCTCAGGGAGAGAAGAGAACACCTCAGGATCTCTGCCAGCTGTTCTTCTGACTGTGATGCTCTCCCATCCCTTCCTCAGGTAGCCACTGTCAGGAAACCTTCTGTGGCCACTCAGTCTAAGACTACAACCCTCTCTTTTCCTCTCCCTTTCAAAATTTTTAAACACCGGTCACTAGGTATGTATATATCTTATTTCTTTTCCATCTTTCCTATTAGAATATTTGTTCAAAGAAGTCAGAGATTGCTGGATGCAGTGGCGCACACCTGTAATCCCAGCCAGCGGCTCGGGAGGCTCAGAGAGGAGGATCACAAGTTCAAAGCCAGCCTCAGCAAAATCGAGGCACTAAGCAACTCAGTGAGACCTGTCTCTAAATAAAATGCAAAATAGGGCTGGGGATGTGGCTCAGTGGTCAAGTGCCCCTAAGTTTAATCCCCAGTATGCCGCCCAAAAGAGAGATTTTCATCTGTTTGTTCGAGGCTGCCTCCTCAGCTCCAGAACCAGCACAAAGTGGTCTCTCCATAAATATTTCCAAATGGTTGACTGAGAGAATAAGTGAATCCCACACCCATCATCACTCACACTTGCTGGAACAGTGCTGAGCCAGGCCAATATATCCCTGCCCTCAGGATGCTCACCATCAGGGGATACAGACAACAGATAGCAACAACCAGATCTAAAGGCACAGTGGGAAGTGCTCTCAAGAAGCAGGAAGCCCAAAGGAGCCAGCAACTCTCCATGGGATGAAGCATGGTTATGGAGGGACTGTCTAGAGCTGCCCTCTCTCCAGAATCTTCTCTAGCTATTTGGACCCTACCCTCCTCCTCCTGACTCTACCCCTCTCACTCACCCTCAAGATGTAGTGAACACTTGGTTCCTTCCCAACATCCAGCCCCTTCCTCCCTCCTAGCAGAACCTGGCTGTGCATATGCCCATTTCCAGCTCCAGGGTGGATCTTGCCCTATCTGAATCCATCTCCTGACAATGGCTATTGGTTAAACAGTGGACATGCACCCGATTTTTGTTCCCCTGAAAGGAGAAGCTTCTATGCTATGAATGGAGAAGCCCAACTCCCTCTCCTGCTTCATGAGAATAACGAAGCACGTAGATCCACTTGCCAACCAGCCTCTGGGATGTAGCAGGGACCAAAGACCAGAGAGAAAAGTGAAGTCTGCTTAGGTCCAGGGAGATGCTGTGGATCATCTATACCCAAAGCTCATCTGTCTCTGGTGAGTCAATTAGGTGCATTGATCAAAAGACAATTTATCATTAAAGTCTATTTGAGTCAAGAATTTCAGTCATGTGCAACCCAAGTCATTCTTCCTGATTCCCATGACTTTGGTACCACTTGGGTGCCCACAGCCTTCAGACCCCCCCATCAGGTCTACCACTCTCCTCTTCTGCCCAGGTTACTGCAGGTGACCCCTAACTGGCCACAGTCACTCTGGCAATACACACACACACACACACACACACACACACTTTAGTCAGTTAATCGTAAAACAAATAGGATCAGATCACTGCCTTACCTAAAACTCCTCAAAGCCCTCCTATGCTCTTGGAATATCCCAGATTCTTTTCCTCTGCCCAGAAGGTAAGGCCATTCAGCCCCTGACCCTGAACGCTAGCTCCAGGGAATTCTCAGTTTTTAGGACATGCCGAGCTCCCTTCTATCTCTGAGGTGGGCTGTCCCCTCTGTTTGCAGCTGCCTGTGCTGCTCTCTCTCTGCAGGGCCACCCCCATCTATATCCCTTGGGCCGCATTTCAAATATTGCTTCCCCAGAGAAGCAGTCCCTGGCCTCCTGATATAGGCTGGGTCCTTTGGCAAATAACTACCTGCTAGTGCTTTTCCTTCTTAGCACCATCACAATTGTACAGAGTGCCTACTTGTGTGATTGTTGAATGTCTAGCTAGGCCGTGGAGTGGTGAATGAGGGCGGAGACAGAGGCTTGGTGGCCCAGGTATCCCTGTTGTGTAGGTCAAGGCTGGCCTGGAGTGGATGTGATGGACATTGCATGTGGCTCTGGGAATGGTTCCACTCCATGATCTGGCTAAGCCAGTGGTTCTCAGAGAACAGTACCACCCTCTAGAGGAAATTTTAGATATTGTGAAATTTTCTTTTTAAATTATCACATTGATTCCTGTCTCCCCATCCTATCCCATCCACATCCACACCCCAGGCCCCTCACACAGAACATCGGCAGGGGATATATCTAATATTTCCAGAGGAACATTCCAAGGGATTTCAACAAACTCTTGGCTTATGTCCAAGGAACGGGGGCTCCACACACTTCTGCGAAACAGAAAAGTGGCACCTAGAGACCTGAGCCCTGGGTATTTCCAAAGGCCTCTTTCCCATCCTAATCTCCAACTTCCCAGTTTGGCCCTTCCTATTCACTGCCCAGGAATTCTCTCTAAACAGAGAGTTTTTCCCTTGCAGGCTTCAAACTGGCGCCTACGAACTTAATGGGACTTCTTCCCAAGGGACTTGTATCAGTAATGAACAGTGTGTTTGAGTTCTCAACTTGCCCCTCGATATCTGTCCTCCTCTTCTTCTATAGACATTTTCCAGAATATTTTACCTGGCATAGGGCCACTCAAATAGAAAAACTAATTTCCCAGCTTCTTCTGCAACTAGATAGGACTATGAGACTGAATGATGACCAATAGGATCTGAGCAGGAGGGACGTGAATATAACTGCCTTACAAAGCAAGGACATGTCTCCCCAACCCCTTTTCCCTCTGGATGGAATGTGAACCATGGTGGTGAGCCATCCGGGACTAAGTTGTCAGGAGGACCCCTGGGGATTGCAGGGCAACAAGGCAGGAGGATCTTGGATCCCGGACAGCCGGATGGACCAGAATCTTACCAGCCAGGATGACGTGCATCTCAGTTACTACAGGAGTGAGGGGACTATCCTGTTTATCCCACCATTACTTAGGATTCCATACCCAACAGCCAGGTCTGCATCCCACTTAAGACTGTGGACGAGAGCAGCTCCTCAGATCCCAGGCTGCTCCAGCCCTGCTAGGAAAGTGACAGGCCAGTTTAGGAGCCATAATCTGGCAGGAACAGGACCTGTTTACTTCAATTCCCAGGGCTGACAGAGGTAAGGAGGGATCAGATTAAAGTTCCTCCATTAGCCCCGTCAGTGTAGTTACCGACAAGGGCCAACTGATACACCAAAGGAGAAGACCTCGGAGACTGCCATTGGTGCCCCTCAAAATACCAGCCTACAGATGTGTCATCTTGGACCTATACAATGTTTTATAACAAACTCCTGCCTTAATTAAGCTTTAGGGGATTTTCCATATAAATTTCAATTTACAGCTTGTCTTGAGAAATCAGAGAAGCTGGCAGGTGGACCCCCAAATTTCTGCCTAACACTGATAATCTGGCACCTGTGAACACGGGGTTGGGGAGGGGTAGGGTGCACACTTGCCCCCACTTACTCAATAGGCACATTTGGTTTTCCCTCTGGCCTCATCTTCTCCGTTGCACCACCTACCAAGATCCCAGAGACACCTGAGTTTGTGAGCCCTGTCCTCTCTGTCATCTATTAGTGGCTTTACCTCCCTGATCATGGAAGAAGGTTGGAAGAAGAAGAGCTCACTGCCTCTGATCACTTTCTTCTAATATTGTGGGGGGCTTTGTTTCATCCCAAGGCCAAGGTGTGTACAGGATTCCTTTAGAGCACATTTGCAATATCAAAATCTTCCAGAAATATGAATTTCCCACTGCTTCCTTCCCTCTCCCCTCCCTTTCAATTAAGGATGTGTCACACGGATATCACGATGCAACCAGTGGAGATTGACAGGCACCTGTGTGTCCACTGAGAGCGTAAAATGCACACACAGTCCTGATTTCAGCTACAGCCACTATTGTGTGACTGCCAGGAAAGAGCTTGCCCAGAAGGGAAATGATCCTGGGCCTCCAGCCCAGTTCACCTTGCCCTTGCAGTGTGACCTGAGGCATGTGATTCACCTTTCAGAGTAGGTTTAGGCTTCTGTGAAAGCAAGAAGATAACACTTCACATAGCTGTTGGGAGGACTGAGCAAAACACCAGTGCCTTTTGCACGGTGCCCAAGCAGCATATATGTGACAGGTGTCAGCGCCCTCCCTGTTAGCATGTCCTGACAATGAATAAATGCGGAAAGAGGAACATGCAGGGAGCAAGGAAGACAGGAGAGAAGACCCTGGAGCCAGACTGTTTGGGCTTGAATCCGAACTCCACTACTTAGCAGCATATAACCTCAAGCAAGTTATTTAACCTCTTCGTGCCTCCATTTTCCTATCTGTGAAATGGGGGTGATGACAGCTGCTACCATATATGCTTGCTAGGGGGATGAAATGAGGTTGATGTAAATGTATCTAAGTGCCTGTTAACAATTTGAAGTGGACTATGATGTAGCTCATGTTAAATGTTCTATTTAGAAGAGTGTCTGGCACTTCATAAGCACAGGATCAGTTCAACAGGTCTCTTTCATAGGATTGTTATGAGCTTTCAAAAACCAGCCTCTGAACATGGCATCTTGTGCATAATAAATGTCCATTCCCTCTCCTTGTGAGGAAGACTTATTTTAAAAATCGGGATCCTTCACCTTTTGTCTCCCAGTACCCACCCCCATAGCCCTGCATCCCCCCTGCTTCAACTCTGTCCCATGCTGGGGACCCAGAGCACTGCCCTCCCTGGCTGACTCAGTCGGGGCACTCCGGGTGTGGGCAGTGCGTGGTATGCATTCCAAAGCACTTTCTAATCTATGAGCCATGGATGTTGAGAACAACAAAGGGCACTGCCAGGCTGGGGGTACTCTGGTCACTGTGTGACCTAGGCTAGGCCTCTGTACTTCTCTGGGCCAAATTCTTACCTTTAAAGGGGGATTCTATCCTTGCCCTTCAGCCTCACAGAGCTGCTATAAGAAAGAAGTGAAATTATGCTTACACAGAGGAGCTATGACGTGTCATTATGGGATGTTAAAATCATGTAGCCGGCGGAGGAGGGGCTTTATAGGACAAAAACATAGTGTGGGAAGCCAGATCCCCAACAGCTGGTGAGGGTTACTTCTCAGAAGGGAGTTTTGCTTTCATCTTGTGTCCCAGACCAGAGCCTCTGTGCAATCATTCACTAACCTGGCCCTGGCCTGGAGAAGGAGGGAGAGCAGGCCTGCATGCGCAAGGAGGCCAAATTTGGACTTGGGTTTGGAGCTTGGCTAATGCAGGAGGTGGAATGTGGCCAGGGATGGGGGAGGGGAAGGACTGCATTCCCCACAGCCTGGTGTTGACACTGGTCACTGCAAACCAGGGTTCATTCAGACCAAGGGGATCATCATGGACAATATACCTGCTTTCCCTCCAGCTAGCTCTGGGCTCTAGGGAGGGGAAGCCCACTCAGAGGAACCAGACAGGGCAAAGGGCAGCCTTCAGAGGTGGGGCAGGGGAGGGATGTGTAAATATGGGGATGGAGGAAGGGGAGACTGCTCCTCAGACAGGCCCTGGGGGCTGAAATAATGACCAGAGAGAAGCCACACCAACAGTACTTCCTGTGGGTAAAGCACTTCTGGGGTTAGGAAATGCTTCCCTCGCTATTTCTCCTTTCCTCTCTCATACTAGAGTTCGATCTAGGGTGAGAGACACAGGGAGAGATAGGAGGCTGGTGTATTGAATGGGAGGATGTGGCTCAGGCCAAGTGGACACTAGAGACAAAGCCCCTGAGACCGAGACGGGCTATGGATGAGAGTGTATGTTGGGCACTGCACAGCTGTGGAGAGGCCCTTCCCACTCAGCCTTGCACTTGGATTACTGAATGGGGCAGGGGTGCTGCAAGAGAGGGCAGCTGCTTAATGCACAGCGGTCTTTCTCCCCTACAAGAAGATCCTCCCTCTCCTCAGCCAGGAGTTTACAGTGTGAATAGTGTCCCCTGAAGTTGTGCAACATGGAGCTGGGAGCCATCAGCCAGGCAGTTGAACCAGGCCACTGGCCTGCCCAGAACTGAGGATGCAGAGAGGAAGTACGAACCCCCCACCCCCACCCCCACACACATACTGACACCACTATCCTCCTGACTGGAAACACCTTGCTAAAGCTAGTTTCCGGAGGCTGATGTGGAAAACTGTTTGAGAGCAGGTCAAAGAGCATGTTAGGGAAAAATACAGCTAGACAGCCCCCCACCCCAGGCTCCTCTGGTACATGCTGCTTTCCAAGCCACAGAACCCTTCAGCAATTCCCAGCTCTACCCTGGCCCAACAAGGTCAGAAGACCCGAATCGCATCGCCAGCAGTGGAGTGCCTGAGACAGCACATCTGTGTGTGCTAGGATGGACAAGTCTGCATTCTTGGGGCCTCTACTCCTTGGAGTATGTGGGATGTCCCATGAGCTCCAAGCTATGCACCAAATATGTGTACACTGACATCTAGGAACAAGTGTACCTCTGAGCGGGAAATGGAAAGGGAATGTCTGTGCTGAAGGCCCAGGGATCAGCTGATGCTATAACAACTTATTATTATTATTATTATTATTATTATTATTATTATTATTATTATTATTATTTTAGTTGTAGATGGACATATACCTTTGTTCTATTTATTTTTATTTATATGTGGTGCTAAGGATGGAGCCCAGTGCCTCACACATGCTAGGCAGGCACTCTATCACAGAGCCACGCCCCTAGCCCCTGATGCTATTTCTAGGGCCTGGGATGCAGGTAGATTGCAAGTCAGACCTCTGGGGAGAAGGGGGCGTGGCAGGTGATGGAGGATGAGAAGGGAACCCACAGAGTGGGTCAGGAGACTGGCTTAAACTCTAGCCCCCCTGGTCCTTCACTATGACACCAATCCCAAAGGCCCAGCTGTGTAGATTCCAGCCCTGGCTTGTCCCTGAGGAAGTCCTGGGGAAGCAGACAGGATGGAGCCCTCACTTACTGGAGGAAAAAACTCCAGATACAACCCTATGAAGACCTTCTTATGGGAGGTCCCAATCTTGTTGAGGAGCAGGCTGCATTGCTCAAGGTGGCTCCAATCTGATAATGGACACCAGATAACACCCAGACAATGTACCTGTCTGCTGGGGAGGGTTGGGGGTAGACAGAAAGTCCCTAAAGATTGGTGCTGGCGGACAGCTGTACCCAGTTGCTATATTTCTTCCATCCTGTGCCCAAAGCAAGAATAGGATTCCTGGAGAGGTGGGCGTGCCTCTGCCCCCAGCGGCCGCAAATCAGCTCAGCTCAGACTCTGGTAGTGAGCAAGGGGTGAGGAGAGAAGCCAGGCCTGGGGCTGGAAGAGCTGGGTTATAAATAGGTCTGAGAGCAGGCCTTCCGGGAGAGGATCCCAGGGGAGCCCTGCGACACCGTGCTTTGCTACCCACAGTGCGGAAAGACACATTTCAAGAGTCCAGAAGAAGTGAAATGAGAGATGCTGCCTCAGGGCCAGGCCCCAGAAAGCGCTGCTCAGCCCTCTCTCTCTCTCTCTCTCTCTCTCTCTCTCTCTCTCTCTCTCTCTCTCTCCTTCTCTCTTCCTCCTCCTCCTCCTCTTCTTCTTCTTTTCTTTTCTCTCTCTCTCCTTCTCTTTCTGTCTCTCTCTCTCTCTCTCTCTCTCTCTCTCTCTCTCTCTCCTTTTCTCTTTCCCCCCCTCTCAGCCTCAGTTTCCCTCTGAGTCGCCCCTCCTCAAGGATGTCACGCTTTTGCCACATTCCACCGCACTCTGGCGGCTGGGACAGGGTCCCCCACCTCCAGGCGCTCTCCAGGGTACAGAGCCATGGCCTCTCCTCCCCCGACCCCACCCTAAGCCCTGGCGGGAGCTCGGGCCCCTCCTACCTGCAAACACCGCGGAGCAGTAGGCATCGCTGATGTCGGTGTCCGGGGTATGGACGTTCTCGGCGTAGAGGATGAAGACCCTCAGCATGCCTGGCGCGCCTAATGTCCCGTGCGCCCCGGGAGCGAAGAGGGCTGGGAAGGACCGGTCCGGCCGGACCGAGGCGCTGCTCGCGGGTGCCCTCCCTGGAGAGGGCCGGTGGAGCGAGCCTGCCTCCGGATCTCTGGCTCCTGGATCAGAGCAGCTGCTCTTAAAAGGGAACAGGCCAACCCAAGCCTCTCCAGTGGGCTAGGCTCGTCCCCGCCCCCTGGCTGCGCTCAACGCCAGTCTGCGGGCGTTGCGAGAGCAGGGGCTTCTATTCATTGTCCACCCCCCGCAGCCCTACGTCGGCTCCACAGAGCTGTAATTCAATGCTCCGGCCACCAGCATCCCCAATGACACGGCACTTTACACCTGACTGGTGAACCGCGGACAGGGCGGTGGCCGCGACAGCCTGGGACTGGACCAGGACTCAGCGCCCGGCGTAGCCTAGATCCCTCTCACTTATGCTCGGCCCTTCTCCTGACTTTATACCCCCAGCGGAGCGCTGCTCCAAGCCTGTCTCCATAACTCTCCAGAAGCCACACGACCTCTCTGAGTAGGACCCACAGGGGATCCCTAGGTAGGGCTGGGGAGCAGACGCAGGGCCGGCACTTTTCCCTTAACTTAGAATTTCATTGGCAGACAGAACGGCTGCCTTAAAATTTTGCTTAATGCTGAGACTGGAGTCACATCCCTACACAGAACTTGTCCTGGTGTGCCACAGTTCTCGGAGAGAATTTGCTGGTTTTGATTCACTGGAGGGGACAGTTAATGTCTACATTAGTGCCCAGATCAGAAACGTAGTCTACCTGGGACCTTAAAAGTTAATGTTGGCTTCTTTCCTTGTACCCCAAGAAATTGGTACATGGCATGATGTGTTAAAAATCCTTTTCTCTTCTAATTTTCTTTCTTTTTTTTTTTTTTGCTTCATTCTGCGCAATGGAACAGACCTATAATCCCACCGACTCCGGAGGCTGAGGCAGGAGGATCGCAAATGCAATTCAGTGAGACCGCCTCAAAATAACAAAAATGAAAAAGGGTTGGGGATGTAGCTCAAAAAACGTGGCGTTCATTCTTCTAGTTTGTAAAGTAACACAAAATAATCTCTGATTCTAAAATATATGTGTTAATATATTAATATTTGAATACTAACCAGTCCAGGTTTTCCCCTCTGAATGGATACATGCATATAAATTACTTATTAAATATATGGGTTCAGAACACATATGCAATCTGTGTTTTACTTTTTTTTTTAATTAATGTGGTGCAGGGGGTCAAACATGGTCTCTTGCGTGCTAGCAAACACACATTTCCAGCCCTGCCTTCCACATTTGTGTGTAACATTTTTCTTTTATCATTAAATATTCTTCTTAAACAATCTTTTCAATTGCTGTCACATAATATGCTAAATTCATAAAGCTTTCCCATTTGTACTCATTAAGCTCTTCCAAGATCCTCACTAGTATAACAGTGAGAAATATTTTCTTAAAGTAATTAAAACTAGGCTAGAAACCCATCTTGTGCCATCCTTTGCTAGATCCTCAGATTGGATTCCTAGTCTCAGAATTATAAAGTTACAAGACATGACTTTTTTTAGGTGCTAGTACTTGTTGCTAAACTGCTTTCCGGGAGCTATGCAGAGCCACTCTCCCAGCAGCCTGACTCACCTTCTAAAGAGGGCCTGTTGGATGGGTGTGCAGCTGCCAACTAAACTTCCTCAAGTAGCTCATGGGGGCAGCAGACACACCCAAGGCAGAAAAAAAGTCAGCTACTGACTGGTTGAGACCCATTTGGAAGTACCAGGGGAAGCAACACTCCCTTAAAGGCCCATCCATTCAAGATCAGGATAGCACACATTTCCTGTGGTCACTTAGATCCTCCTGCAGCAATCTGTCTGTGCTTTGTCTCTAGCATAATACATAATAGTTGGGGCAAGCAAAGAGCAGGGTGCTGAAATTCAATCATTCATTTAACAAGTATGTAGAAAGGACAAGCCAGGCACCATTCTGAGTGATGTGGAAACCATGATGAACAGAAGTGACATGTCCCTGTTATGGGCAAATTGTGTCCCTCCAAAAGACATGTTGAAAACAACTTCTGGTACCTTGGAATGTGACTATATTTGGAAGATAGGACTACTAAATAAATAAATAAATAAGTAGATAAATAAATGGAAGATAGGGTGATTAAGGTAAATTGAGTTCGTTAGAGTGGGCCCTAATACAGTCTGACTAGTGTCCTTATAAAAAACAGAAATCTGAACAAAGATAAAACAGGAATATGTGCACACACAAAAAGGCCATATGAGGACCCAGTGAGAAGGTATCCATCTGCAAGTCAAAGAGAGCAAGGGTCGGCCTTAGAAGAAATGTCAACTAGCCAGGTGTGAGGGCACATGCCTTGTAATCCCAGTGGCTTGGGAGGCTGAAGCAGGAGGATTGTAGGTTCAAGTCCAGCCTCAGCAACTTAGTGAGGCCCTAAGTAACCTAGGGAGACTCTATATCAAAATAAAATAAAAAATAAAAAGAGCTATGGATGTGGCTCAGTGGTAAAGTGACCCTGGATTTAATCAGGGAAGGAGAAGGAGAAAAAGAAAAAGAAGAAAACACTCCTATCCACTGACAACTTGATCTTGGACTTCCAGTTTCCAGAACAGTGAGAAATAAATTTCTATTACTTAAGACACCCAATCTGTGGTATTTCATTTTGACAACACTAGTAAATTTGTGAGGTTCCCAGCCTCAAGGAGCTCCCACTTTGGTGGGAGAAACTTGACATTTATTGAATGATCAAGCCAATGATATCCCAGTACACATCTGTTAGTGCAATTACATTCAGAAAATTGGGGAGCATGAGAACAGGTGGCAGGGAACCCTAATGTAGTCCCTGGATCCAATGGCCAATTAGTTCTCTGGGTAAGACTGTGGTGGGAGCAGAGGAAGAGAGTGTTCTGGGAGAAATTAGGGAGTGCTCAGTGTCAAGGTCCTGGAAGGAGTTGGGAGGAGAGAACACAGTGTTTGGAGTATAAATTAAGGTGTGTTGGGATGCAGGGTTATATTGGAAAACTGCAGGATCTGTGGGGAGCTGCTTACAGCCTGCTTAATCCAGAGAAGTGGCAGGATCTCATCTATCTCACAAAACTCCTTCTGGTTAGTTGCCTTTTGGAAAAGGAAGTGTAAGTGGAGGAAGCTCAATGGTAAAGTGTCCCTGGGTTCAATCCCCCCCCCAAAAGGGGGGCATGGTTGTTGCAATTTTGCCTCCTCTTTTCTTGTTGTAAAAGTAACATATGCTGATTTTTACACACACACACACACACACACATACACACGAAGAAATCTCTGATGAAGAGCTAGAGGTGACAGCAGAGATTCAAGGTGAGATATGAGGGGGACATGAAACAAGACAATGAAAGTGAGGATGAGTAAAGTAAGGCCAAGCTGGAAGGAAAATCTTCAGATCAGGTAATCAAATCTCTTACTACAGAACTTGGTGGTTCTGGGTGATGGGATAAAACAAATTTGTCATGGATAAAAGTGACAGGTGGATTGATAACATACATTCACTCATCAACATTTATAGGTGTCTTGTGTATGGCAGGCAGTTGCCATACTAAGGTTTTAGAGAAGGGTACCACGTAGGGAGTACAATTTAATTGCACTGGGAAGAAGGGCAAGAGGCCCTGTTGATGTAGGGAAAGCCCAAATTATGGTCTATTTTTAAAGAAGTACAGTTTGGCTCTATCCAGATGTATGAAGCAACATGAACCTGATCTATGGCAGAGCTAAAATTGGATCTAAGAAGTCCCTACCTAGGTGTAATTAAAGTGATTTGAAAAGAAAGAAATTTCCTCATGGGTTAAACTTTTGTACTTTATTCATACAGCAGCCTGTGTTCAAACTTTTTCTGCTTAGCTTAATCTGTGCAGAAATAAAAGTTCAGCAAGCAAGTATGTAGCCAAATTTTATTCCTCAAATTTTAGGACATGTTTATCATGTTTATTTCAAAGGACCACTTTCTCTGAGACTACTCAAGCTTAACCAATCAGATTATCTCTCCCAAGAGTTTGGAATTTGGGACCAAGAGACACTAACTAGCCTGTGTGTGACTAGAGCTCACACAAATAGAAAGGGAGGCTCAGAAGTGGCCAGGTGCACGGAGAAGTAGAGATCTCTCTGCAAAGAAAGAGAGATCAAGACTAGGGAATGTGGTGGGAAAACAAGAGACAGAGACCCTCTGGTTGTTGTTCCTGAGTCCCACTATTCATGTGTCTCCCTATGAGTGCTAAGATGGTCCTTGTGGTGATTGCCATTTCAAGGTCACTTTCCCTAAATGCCCTCTTCCCACCCCCTTGTGAATGGTGTTGGGAGATAAGTGTTTGCCTCTTGTCTGGAAGCTGCAGAGCCAGGACCTTCCTTTCCCTGTCACTGTGCCCATTTACCCAGGCTAAGCCAGTGAGATGTTCTGTCCTAGGACTAAGTCCTTGTGGAGCTTTAGGAAGTCAGATGTTGTAGTTGCAATGGCAGCAAATAACCAACCTTTTACTGCTGAAGATCAAAGAATCACAGCTGTGGCTTCTGCTGCTCAAGTCCCATCCATTTCCCAAGCCAAAGCCTCCAAAGCTCCCTTGAAATCTTTTCTTGCTTCTGATGCCCAGATGGGGTTGCTGAAGCTAGCAGCCAGGAATCCCAACTGACAGAGTCCCTGCACATTTGGCTTGGAGTAATTCCAAGCACAGTTCTGTTTTTTTTTTTTTTTGCTGCAAAGAACTTTGGCTACGATAGTCATGACATTAAGCATACTAACGTTCTGTTTTTCTGCCTACCTTCTCCTCTCCTTTGGAATTATGATAAGTATCCAGACCAGGAGAGAAGAAAGGGAGTAAAGAATATTAGGAGTAAAGTTTTGATGAATACCAAAAAACTCTCCAGAGGATGAGGCGAAGTCTTGGGGGGGTGGGTATATGTCTGTGTTGCTAGGGGGATTTATATGAGGTGAGGTCTGTCTTGGGGCAGCATGAAAGGAATAACTTTCAGTGTTGTCACATATAGCTGCACAGATAGATAGTGCACTGAACAATTACACTTGGTGACCTTATAGACCATAGTCCTATATAGGAGCAGAAAAGGGAGTAATCCCTCTTCTGCCCATTGTAAAGGGTGGTCAACACTCTTATACCAAATAAATAAATAGATAGATAAATAAATAAATAAATGGCAGGTTAGTGAGAGAAAAGCCTAAGAAGTTCATTTGCGTCTCCCCCTACCCCCACACCTGCTAGAACTGGGGATTGAACCCAGGGCTTTGTGCATGCCAGGTATGCTACGTCCCTCTTTCTTTTCTTTCCTTTTAAAAAAATTTTGAAGCAGTATCTAAGTTATGCAGGCTGGCTTCCAACTGGCGATGGTCTTCCCTCAGCCTCCTGAATAGCTGAGATTGCACGTGTGTATCACCAAGTGGTCTGGCTTGATGGTAGTTTTGTGACACGAAAGCCCAAGCCCCAAGCTCCAGGATGAACTATCCATTTTTATGCTTAGGTTTGACAAAGCACAGACAACCATGCAGAAATGTGATTAGACCCAAAGAGCATGATCAAATGCTAATGGACTGTAAGGACAGCCAGCAAGGCCTGTCTGACATTCCTTCCTGCTGCCTATAGGGCAGGGTCCTTTCTGAAATGAAGGTCTTATGATCTACTATTAGATAAGGGAGGCTAGAGAATTTCCTTATGGTCAGCTCCAAGAAAGAAAAACAGGGAAAAATTAAAGTGATATTTTTAGGTTTCATGGCTAGCTTTGGGGGTGGGGGGGAAGGGTTCTGGTTTCTGACTTATCCTGGGGGAGAGGGATTCAAGTTTCTACAGCTTGGCTTGGTGGAGAGTGAGAGGTGAGATAGGACAGCAGAAGGCAAGAGAGAAATTTTGCATCTGAAGCCTTCCCTTTGGGGTGTAATTTTCTGAGCCCCAATACCTGTCAAAGTCAGATTTCTAACTAAACAACAGGCAGTTAGTTTTAGCTCAGCACACCCCCCGACTCACCCAAAGAAATCTACTCTATAGACAGACCAGCTAGGACATAACAAAAGCTAAAAATCTTATGTGGTTAAAATTTTCAGTTCTTTCCCTTATGGCTTCTACTTTTATTGTTGTAATAAATGATCCCTGACTTATCCCAAGGTTACATATTTACACAGATATCCCTAAATTTACCCATATTTATCAGCTGAGTTACTTTGATTGTTAACTCAGGATTTCATCTGGTTTCTCCTCTGGGAAAGTTCCCAACGAGAGCAACTTAAGGAAAAATTATTTGAATCATCAAGGTCAATCCATTTTTGTTTCTGTGAGCTCAAATCTTTTAGGACCATACACTCTGTGCTCTGGGACAGAGAAATCTGGTAGGTCAAAGTGTACTAGGGGAAAGGAATGGAGAATAAATAGTACACATGTTAGAACCCTGTTTCCACATGAACTTATTTTTAGTTTTAAGACATTATATAATGAGAGTTTGTGGTGAGAATAAAACATTTGTAAAGCACTATTTTAAGGTTATCCAAAATTGGGGAGAGTATCTCTCTTCTCTGGCTGAGATGGTAGTTTTATTCTTTTAAATTGCAGCAGGTTGATGGGACTGCAAATTGGTGCAACCACTCTGGAAAGCAGTATGGAGATTCCTCAAAAAACCTGGAATGGAACCACCATTTGAACCAGTTATCACACTCCTTGCTATATACCCAAAAGACTTAAAATAAGCATATTACAATGACACAGCAACTCAATCCACAATAGCTAAGGTGCCTTCAACAAATGAATGGATAAAGAAAACGTGTAAATATACCCAATGGAATATTAGCCATAAAGAAGAATGAAATTATGGCATTTTCCAGTAAATGCATGGAACTTGATCCTATCATGCTAAGTGAAATAAGCCAATCCCCCCAAATCAAAGGCTGAATGCTCTCTCTGATATGCAGATGCTGACACACAATAAGGGAGGAGGGGAGGAAGAAAAAAGGTCATTGGATTAGACAATGGGGAATGAAGGGAAGGGAGGGGAGACAGAAGTAGGAAAGACAGTAGAATAAATCGGACTTCATATGTTTATATAGAATTCCACCAGTGAAACTCCACATCACGTACAATTGCAAGAATGGAATCCCAACTAGAATATACACCCTGTATGTATAATGTCAAAATATACTCTACTGTCATGTACATCTAGAAACAAAAAAAATCATAGCTGGATAAGAAATTATAGCACATCAAGATGGAAGCTGGTAAAAAGATTTTATTTTCTGCTTCCTTGTCAAATGCAGACATGTCCCCTCTGTTCCTGCCCTCTTCTGAAGGTGAGATTCAACAGTCTGGATTATCCAGGGCCATGGGGTGTGCTTTGCTTGTTTGCTCACTGGGGGCTGACAACAGAGGGTACCTACTTCCCATAGCCAAGTATAGCAGGCAGAGGGGAAAACAAACCTTCCAGCAAAGACATATTCAATTCCTAATCCCCAAGACTTGTGAACATTATGTGATTAAGGATCTTGAGAGGGATATCCTGAATCATCCCAGTAGACCATAAACACAAAACCACATATATCCATAGAAGAGCGAGGCAGAGTTATTAGACACCTATACACAAAGAAAAGCATGTGAGGATAAAGGCAGAGTTTGGAGTGATGCAGCCACAAGTCAAGGAATGTAGCCACTAGCAGCTGGAGGAGGCAAGAAACCAATAATCCTCCAAAGCCTCAGAAGGAGTGTGCTTCTACAAACACTTTGATCTTGGATTCTTTTTTTTTTTTTTTGTACCAGGGATTAAACCCAGGGGTGCTTAACCACTGAACCACATCCCTAGCCCATTGATCTTGGATTTTTTTGCCTCAGGAATTTTCAAAGAATAAACTTGTTTCAAGGTGCCCAGGTTGTGACCATTGGCTATAACTAATATACCAGGCCTTTGACAACACAACCAGATCAGTGCTGAGAAGGATGGGTGTTCCAACAATTTTATACTGCTTACTATTTCAGGGCAAAAGTGGGTCCTGGAGAGGTTAGTTCTTCAAACCGTGAAATTAAGGGACATGTTTGATACCATTTTCTAATATAAGAAGTGAGAAACCCCCAGGAAACAGAATTCTGACCAAGACACAATGTGAAAACACTACATGATTTCTATGTTCCCTGTCTTCTAAGAAGTCCATACAGATCCTTGTGCACAAGCTTGTTAAGAATCACAGACCTGGAGATTCCAAGATGGCGGGCCAGAGAGAGGCAGCATCCTGTGTCGCTCTGTGACCCAGGTCTCACCTAGTAGAAATACAGCATCTCAAAGAGTATAAGAGGACCCCTCTACAGCTGATTTCCACAAAAATCACCAGCCATGTGACCCCCATGCAGGACTCAGAGCCTCAGTGTTCGAGCAGGACTCCAGAACCCTGGCTCCCAAACACAAAGCCCGCAGTTCTAGCTCACGCACGGCTCTCAAGCTGCTTAGCAGGTTCACCTATCAGCACCTCTGCTGAACTCCAGAATGCACTCTGCAGGTCACTCGGCTACTACCAATCGACAGCAAAATGCCCAGCTCTCCCCACCTCACCAGACAACCCAGCCCTGGAAGCAGACGGACTCCCTCTTGGATGACCTTTCTCACCATATTAGGTGGGGGCAGATCTCAGATCAGATCTCCATCTGGCCAGATACCAGGTATCCAATTCCCCTCCAGCAGCGATAACTCGGCATAGTGACCACCCAATACAAAAACAGCTCTCAGTTGCACAGGTGTGCAGTGCAACCAGCGGGCTGCCCACCTGGTGTCAGCCTAGGGGTGAGAGGTCCTGCAGTTGGGAACGACTAATTGAGAGAGGGGATGGGACTAAAGTTTGGAGCCTAACAGAGAGACCAGGATCTGGGAAATCTCCAGACAAGAGAGGGAGAGGATACCAGGCACTCAAGTCAGATGAGCGGTCCCAAAAAGAGACCCGTGAGGTATGATTTCACTGCTGGGACTGGAAGTGGCACTCCCCACTCCCAGATGCCCTACACCAGGTCTAGTCATCTCACCCTGGTTACCTATGCCATCCTAAGCAGAGACACCAGCTTAAAACAGACCACCTCACCTATTGGATGAGAAGAGAAGCAGGAAAGAAACGGATCTCTAAAACTAGCAACAACCCTGGTTTATTCTTTCAAGTATTTTTTTTTCTTTCTCTTCTACGCTTCTATCCTCTGGCCCTCACATCCCCAACATATGTGAAACCAAAAACTTTGCATGAAATACGGTTTTGAGGACTGAGTCATCTGAATAATATAATATAAAGGAGTTGCATATGCCCTTTTTGTTCTTTCTCTTTTTTTCTTCTTTCATTTTTCTTTTCCCCTCCAAATTTTACTATTTTTACATCCTATATTTTTCTAAATACATATGTGTTTGTTTTATGTACTCTACTGTCTTCCCATGTACTTGTCTACCCTAAATTACTTCCTGTCTATTCCCCTGCTACTAACCCTCTTCATTAGATTTCTCTTTTTCACATTTCCTAAGATATATTAACTCTATACTCTCACATCTTTCCCCCTCAGCATATCAACCTATGCCCGATGCCAGTTCATTGTCCATCGCCAGAAACTGTAACCTTTTTACGAAACTATTGATTATATTTTAGATAATAATTGAATCCAACATTTCTGGACATTGAGACTAAACTGTAAATGTCTTAATAACAACAAATTGTTCATAGGTGATGTATTGTTGATATTGGGATCTGTTAACATTGTCCTTCCCAACAAAGAGGGATCTTGGAACCCTACAAGAGCACTACAAACCTATAGGGTAAAAACAATAACACACCAGACCCACAGAGCTGGAAAGGAAGACACACAAGCAACATGAAAAGACAAGGGAAGAAAGTACCACAAACAAATCAAGACAACACATCATTAGAATCATTGGCAGCTACAGCAGAAAAAATGACAGAGTAAGATTTCAGGATATGCATAGTTAAAATGTTCTGTGAACTCAATGAAGATATAAGAAAGCAAATACAAGCAGTGAAAGACCATTTTGACAATGAGCTATATAAACAAATCCAAGAAGCCAAAGATCAACTCAACAGGGAGATAGAGGTTCTTAAAAAAAAAAAAAAAGCCAAACAGAAATCCTTAAAATGAAAGAAATAATAAACCAAATTAAAAATATATTATCTGGAAAAGAACATAGACCACACAGTGATAATGGTAAGAAACCATGAGCAGAACATTCAAGAAATATGGGATAGCATAAAAAGACCAAATTTAAGAGTTATTTGGATAGAGGAAGGGATAGTGGTCCAAACCAAAGGAAAGAACAATCTATTCAATGAAATAACATCAGAAAAGTTTCCAAACATGAAGAATGAATTGGAAATCCAAATTCAAGAAGCCTACAAGATGTTAAATGTACAAAATCACAACAGATCCACACCAAGGCACATTATAATGAAAATGCCCAACAAACAGAAAAAGGAGAGAATTTTAAAAGTCACAAGAGAAAGGAATCAGATTACACATAGGGGAAAACCAATTAGAATAATGGCAGATTTTTCAACACAGACCCTGAAAGCTAGAAGATCCTGGAACAACATATATCAAGCTCTGAAAGAAAATGGGTGCCAACCAAGAATCTTGTATCCAGCAAAATTAAGCTTTAGATTTGAAGATGAAATAAAAACCTTCCACGATAAACAAAAGTTAAAAGAATTTATAGCTAGAAAACTGGCACTACAAACATCCTTGGCAAAATATTCCATGAAAAGGAAACAAAAAACAATGAAAATCAGTAGAGGGAGGTAGTACTCTAAAGGAAAAACTAATCAAAGAGGAATAAGAAAAAATCAAAGTTAAATAACAAAAATAAACAAATATGGCTGGAAGTACAAACCATGTCTTAATAATAACCCCGAATGTTAATGGCTTAAACTCACCAATCGAAAAACATAGGCTAGCAGATTGGATTAAAATAAAAAAAAAGACCCAACAATAGGCTGCCTACAGGAAACTCATCTGATAGGAAAGACATACACAGACCAAAGGTGAAAGGTTGGGAAAAAACAAACCACTCACATGGACTGTGGAAGGGGTTTCCATCCTCATATGAAATAAGTAGACTTCAAGCCAAAGTTAATTAAAACGGATAAAGATGGACATTGCATACTGCTCAAGGGAACCATACACCAACAAGACATAACAATCATAAATATATATGCCCCAAACAATGATGCAGCTATGTTCATCAAACAAATTCTTCTCAAGTCAAGAGTCAAATCAACCACAACACAATAATCTTGGATGACTTTAACACATCTCTCTCACAACTGGATAGATCTTGCAAACAAAAGTTGAATAAAGAAATTATAGAACTCAATAATATAATCAATAACTTAGATTTAACTGACATATATAGAATATTTCAACCTGCATCAAGTGGATACACTTTCTTCTCAGCAGCACATGGATCCTTCTCTAAAATAGACCATATAATATGCCACAAAGCAATTCTTAGCAAATACAAAAAAGTAGAGATACTACCACATATTTTATCAGATCATAATGGAATAAAATTGGAAATCAATAACAAAATAAAAAATAAAAATGTCTCCATCACCTGGAGACTAAACAATATGCTACTGAATGAACAATGGATTGCAGAAGACATCAAGGAGGAGATTAAAAAATTCTTACAGGTAAATGAGAACGTAGACACAACATATCAAAATCTCTGGGACACTATGAAAACATAGTGGAATTCATTCATTAAAAGAATTCATTCATTAAAAAATTCTTACAGGTAAATGAGAACGTAGACACAACATATCAAAATCTCTGGGACACTATGAAAACATAGTGGAATTCATTCATTAAAAGAAGAAAAAATCAACAAATAAATGACCTCACACTATATCTCAAAGCCCTAGAAAAAGAAGAACAAATCAGCAGTAAAAGCAGTAGAAGGCAAGAAATAATTAAAATTAGAGCTGAAATCAATGAAATCGAAACAAAAGAAACAACTGAAAAAAAACTGACAAAACAAAAAGTTGGTTCTTTGAAAAAATAAATAAAATTGACAGACCCTTGAGAGAGAAAACTCAAATTACCAGCATACGTGATGAAAAAGGTAATATCACCACAGACACTACAGAAATACAAAGGATAATTAGAAATTATTTTGAAAATTTGTACTTCAATAAAATAGAAGACATTGAAGGCATTGACAAATTTCTTAAGTCATACAATTTGCCCAGATTGAATCAGGAAGATATACACAATTCAAACAGATCAATATCAAGTGAGGAAATAGAAGGCACCATCAGAAGCTTACCAACCAAGAAAAGCCCAGGATTGGATGGATACACAGCTGAGTTCTACAAGACCTTTAAAGAAGAACTAATACCAATACTCTTTAATTTATTTCAGGAAATAGTAAAAGAGACAGCACTTCCAAACTCATTCTATGAGGCCGATATCATCCTGATTCCAAAACCAGGCAAAGACACATCAAAAAAAGAAAACCTCAGACCAATATCTCTAATGAACATAGATGTAAAAATTCTCAATAAAATTCTGGCAAATCGAATACAAAAACATATTAAATAGATTGTGCACAATGATCAAGTGGGACTCTTCCCAGGGATGCAAGGTTGGTTCAACATATGGAAATCAATAAATTTAATTCATCACATCAATAGACTTAAAGATAAGAATCATATGATCATCTCAATAGATGCAGAAAGAGCATTTGACCAGATACAACACCCCTTTATGTTCAAAACACTAGAAAAATTAGGGATAACAGGAACATATCTCAACATTGTAAAGGCTATCTATGCTAAGCCTCAAGACAACATCATTCTAAATGGAGAAAAATTAAAGGCATTCCCTGTAAAAACCGGAACAAGACAGGGATGCCCTCTTTCACCACTTCTATTTCAGCATAGCTCTTGAAACACTGGCCAGAGCAATTAGACAAAAGAAATTAAAGGGATATGTATAGGAAAAGAAGAACATAAATTAGCACTATTTGCTGACAATATGATTCTATACCTAGAAGACCCAAAAAGCTCCACCAGAAAACTTCTTGAATTCAGAAAAGTAGCAGGATATAAATCAACACCCATAAATTGAAGGCATTTCTGTTTATCAGTGACAAATCCTCTGAGAAGGAAATGAAGGAAACTACCCCATTTACGATAACTTCAAAAAAATAAGATACTTGGGAATCAACTTAATGAAAGAGGTGAAAGATCTATACAATGAAAACTACAGAACCCTAAAGAAAGAAATTGAAGAAGACCTTAGAAGATGGAAAGATATATCTTGCTCTTGGATAGGCAAAATTAATATTATCAAAATGACCATACTACCAAAAGCACTGTACAGATTTAATGCAATTCCGATCAAAATCCAAGTGGCATTCATCATAGAAATAGAAAAAGCAATCATGGAATTCATCTGGAAAAATAAGAGACCCAGAATAGCTAATGCAATCCTTAGCAGGAAGAGGGAATCAGGTGGCATCACTATACCAGACCTTAAACTATACTACAGAAAAATAGTAAAAAAAAAAAAAAAACAGCGTGGTATTGGCACCAAAACAGACTGGTTGACCAATGGCACAGAATAGAGGACACAGAGACTAACCCACAAAATTACAAATATATTAGACAAAGGTGCCAAAAACAAGCACTGGAGAAAAGATAGCATCTTCAACAAATGCTGCTGGGAAAACTGGAAATCCATATGCAACAAAATGAAATTAAACCCATATCTCTCATCATGCATAAAACTTAACTCAAAGCAGATCAAGGACCTAGGAATTAAACCAGAGACTCTGTGTCTAATAGAAGAAAAAGTAGGCCCCAATCTTCATCATGTAGGATTAGGCCCCAACTTCCTTAATAAGACTCCTATAGCACAAGAATTAAAACCAAGAATCAATAAATGGGATGGAATTAAAGTAAAAAATTTCTTCTCAGCAAAAGAAACAACTTGTGAGGTGAACAGAGAGCCTATATCCTGGGAGCAAATTTTTACCCCTCACACATCAGATAGAGCACTAATCTCTAGGGTATATAAAGAACTCAAAAAGCTAAGCACCAAAAATCCCCAAATAACCCAATCAACAAATGGGCCAAGGACCTGAACAGACACTTCTCAAAAGAGGATATACAATTAATCAACAAATATATGAAAAAATGCTCATCATCTTTAGCAATTAGAGAAATGCAAATCAAAACTACTCTAAGATATCATCTCACTCCAGTCAGAATGGCAGCTATTATGAAGACAAACAACAATAAGTGTTGGTGAGGATGTGGGGAAAAAGGCACACTCATTGCTGGTGGGACTGCAAATTGGTGCAGCCAATATGGAAAGCAGTATGAAGATTCCTTGGAATTCTGGGAATAGAATCACCATTTGACCCAGCTATCCTTCTCCTCAGACTATACTCAAAGGACTTAAAGACAGCATACTACAGCAACACAGCCACATCAATGTTTATAGCAGCACAATTCACAAAGCTAAACTGTGGAGCCAACCTTGATGCCTTTCAGTGGATGAATGGATAAAAAAAAAAAATGTGGCATATATACACAAAGGAATTTTACTCAGCAATAAAAGAGAATAAAATCATGGCATTTGCAGGTAAATGGATGGAGTTAGAGAAGATAATGCTAAGTGAAGTTAGCCAATCCCCAAAAAACAAATGCCAAATGTTTTCTCTGATATAAGGAGGCTGACTCATGGTGGGGTAGGGAGGGGGAGCCTAAGAGGAATAGATGAATTCTAGATAGGGAAGAGGGGTGGGAGGGAAAGGGGGGCAGGGGATTAGTAAGGATGGTGGAATGTGATGGACATCATTATCCAAAGTACATGTATGAAGACATGAATTGGGTGTCAACATACTTTAAATACAGAGATATGAAAAATTATGGTATGTATGTGTAATAAGAATTATAATACATTCTGCTGTCATTTATTTTTTTAATCAATTAAAAAAAGTAAAACTTTAGGTCTGTGCAAGGTGAAATTTCTAACATGACTTTTCTAAACTATACAAACTATGTCTAATTGTTGTATATAAAAACAACAACATATCTTTGTTTTTTGTTCCTGGTCCCTGGCACAGCCCTCCTGAAACCCATTCATTATTAATAAAGAACCCCTTTTACCATTAAAAAAAAAAAAAAAAAGAATCACAGACCCTGGTGGTACTCTGATTACCTCATATGCTTTCTCTGAGGAGAAATACTCATGGTAGTGTTAAGAGGTTTCAATTTCTTATGACAGGGTCTTTCCTGAGAAATATACCATAATAAACACTAAGCAAACACTCAATAAGTAGAACTATTTATTATTACTTGTTCAGACATGGCTGTTGACACAAGTAATAATAATTCCTACTTACTGTTTGCAAAGTGTTTATTATGGTAGGTGTGCTCAGATTGTCACTAAGGGCCTGCCTTGAAAGGGATTGTTGGACCCAGCTCATCCTCTTCTTTTTGTTCTGATTCAAGATGTGAGTCTTGCCATGATGTACCATCATTTACCATCTTCACCAGAATTAATGCAGGCACTACCCCCATAACCTCCAAAACTGTTGAGCTAAGTCATTCTTTTTCTTTATAAGTTTGCTGCCTCGGATATTTTATTATTAAAGTAAAGCAAAACTAATGCTATCCTCTTTATGCGATTGAGAAGGCTCCTCTATTTCTAGTGTACTGATTTTGGGGCTGGGGCAGGGGTACCTGGAATTGAACTCGGGGGGCACTTAACCACTGAGCCACATCCCCAGCCCTATTTTGTATTTTATTTAGAGTCAGCAGCTGGGCAGTGTACTGATTTTTAACAAGAACTGGTGAATTTTATCAAATGTCCTTTTTGAATCAATCATTATGATCATCGTTTTCTTCTTTAGCCTGTTGATATTGTGGATTACTCTGATTTTCTGATATTGAATCAGCTTTATGAATTTGAATAAAGCCCTCATAAAATGAGAATTATTACTGTACTTTCTGGAAGAGACTTATAATATCAATTCTTTCTGTGTTGATAGTAAAGGGCTCTAATGAAACCTTTAGGCTTAAATATGTGTTCTTCAAGAATATTGTCATTACAAAGGCAGTCTTTAATGGTATTAGGATTATGCAGATTCTGTATAGCATCCTGCCCAAGTTTTGTGACTTTGTATAAGGAATTTTTCCCTTTCATTCAGAGTTGTTGAATTTGAGCATACCGCATACCTTTATTATTCTTTCAGTGGTTACAGGAACTACAGTGATATTGTCTACTGCATTCCCAGGTTCAGTGACTTGTACCTCAAGTCAATCTTGCTAGAGTTTTTTTGTTTTGTTTTGTTTCATTGTTATCCTATTTTCAATTTCATTAATTTTTGCTTTTTATCATTTGATTCCTTTTGCTTGCTTTTAGTTTGTTCTGCTTAGTTTCTTAAGGCTGGAACTTCGAAGAATGATTTGAGATATTTTTTCCTTAAAAATTTAAGCACTTAGTACAATAAATTTCCCTCTATGCACTTCATCAGCTGCATTCCAGTTTGTTGTTTTCATTTTCCACTCAATTCTGGGTTTTTTTTGTATTTTTTTAATTGTTGATGGACCTTTATTTTATTCATTTATTCATATGCGGTGCTGAGAATTGAACCCAGTGCCTCACACATGCTAGGCAAGTGCTCTACCATTGAGCCACAACCTCAGCCCTCAATTCTGTTTTTTAAAAACAGAGGGGCTGGGGATGTGGCAAAAGTGGTAGCGCGCTCGCCTGGCATGCATGGGGCACTGGGTTCGATCCTCAGCACCACATTAAAAAAGATGTTGTGTCCACCGAAAAGTAAAAACTAAAAAAAAAAAAAAAAAAAAAAAAAAACGCCTTTGAGATTTCTTCTATGACCCATGGGTCATTTGTTAGTATGCTGTTTAATTTTCAAGTATTTTCGTATTATACTATAAATATTTCTAGTTTAATTCCATTATGGCTGGAAGACATATTCTTTTTTTTTTTTTTTTAACTTTTTAGTTGTAGACGGACACAATACCTTTTTTTTTTTTATGTAGTGATGAGGCTTGAACCCAGTGCCTTCCACATGCGAGGTGAGCACTCTATCATTGAGCTACAACCTCAGCCCTGGAGGACATATTCTGACTTAAATTTGGTTTTAATTTGTTAAGGTTTGGTTTATGACCCAAGATATAGTTTATCTTGTATATTCCCATGGGATCGTAAAAAGAATATATATTTTGCTATTGGGTAAAATGTCTTATAAATATCAACTAGATACTGTTGATTGATAGCATTGTGTGGCTTTTTGATGGACACGTGTAATTTATTACAATTACTCTACACTGAGTTAATATAACATTTCATGACTACTCTCTAACCTCTACTTTGTCATTCATATTTCCCGATATGTTGAACTCCTCATGTCTACACCAGTCAATGGGTGTTTAGCATCAGCTAGCCTATATCTTTTTATGCTCATGTTCTCATGTAAAGACTTTAGAAGACAGACATGACTTACATACATATGCTCAGATGTGTATGTTTTGCTTAAGAATTATAGATGTCAGTGCAGAATGAAGTGGTAAGGAGTCACAACACCTTACTCTTCCTCTCCATGGACTTGGTAGCGTATTGCCATCCTTCCCCCATCTTTCTTTTTAAATCTTTTAAAGTATTCTTACAAAAAAACACTTTTTGAAACAAAACATAAACCCTAAAATTTTTACCAAAAGGTAAGACTTCCTTTCAGCCTACAGAACTTATAATTCCTTCAGTTTTGTGACCTATGAGTTGAAAGTACAGCATCTTACCTCCTACATTTGTATATACTCAGATATCCCTTAGGTCCTATGAGCTTTAACCTGTTCATAATGTCACTGGTTATATGATTATTAGAAAACACAAGATATTAAAAACTGATGACCCTACAGATACAAATCTCCTTGTTAAATCACAATAGTAACAAAGAAAGTTACCTACAGCAGGAAGTTACCTGTAGCCAGAAAGGTAATTTCTTTCAGTATGACTTATTTTATAACAGTACTCTAGAACATGCCAAATTTAAAACTATAACCTCTAAAACTAAAAAATCAAACTAGAAACCTTGATGTGAATCCAGACAGTAGCAAAACTACTAAAAGAACTATTTCAAGTGAAAAGTGAAAGCTCTATAATTTGAGTGTATATCCTTAATGAGGTATACCTTCCCTAAGGAAAAAGAGAGTAAATGGGGGATGGGGGGAGCTTTTAATCATTCTAGGTTGTGGTCTTTGTATTATTATCCTGACTGTGATGTGCAAAGTTTGAGATGAAGCAGCAATTTTAAGTTGACAGTTTAGTTTTTTTTACTCTAATGTCCCTGAGAATTAGAATTCTCATAGCACAAAGATCTAGATTTAAGACAGAAGACCTAAAAACCTGGAAATCCTAAATTTGAATGGGAAGAAACAATAATGATAGTGATGCATTTTATCTTAAAAACAAAAATGTTAAATGTGTATTTTCATAAGTCAAAGTCAAAAGGTCAAGGGTTGTATGTTTTCTTATATGTGGAAGTTACAGGAGAAAAAGGAAAAGAAAGGTAGGGGCAGATCTCATGAAAATCAAACGGAGATCAGTAGAGGAAAGGGACCAGTAGGTTGGAGGCAGAGAAAGAAAGGGGAAAGTGATAGGAAGTGACATTGGCCAAATTATATTGTTATATTGTATGCATGTACAAATATGAAACAACAAATCCCATCATGTACAACTATAATACACCAATAAAAAATGTGAAAAAAAAGCCGTGTATTTTAAAATTCTATCCACTGAAAAGCAATGACCAATCTAAAAGCAATAAACACCCCAATTATCCACTATTCTTTAGGGAAATGGATGGCTTCAAGTTTGGGGCAGGAAATGTACAGATGCTCCTAGAACACCTTGATGTATGAACGGTAAGGAGACAATAACAGCTAGTAGTGTCATAGTGATAGGAGCAATGAGTTAAATTAAAAATGGGATAATGTGAACATCAACAAAGCTAAAACTGTAAAGGTTTGAAACATCAAGTATGTTAAAATTCATGGGTTCATGTTTTATAAAAGAACTCATCACTGTTGATAGGTACCAATGAAATGACTCATTCTGTAAAATCAGGCAAATAAAGGAAAAACATCAAATATTTGTCATGTCTTTCTTACACAAATGACACCCCTGAGTAACCAAATATCAGGAGTAGTATCTCCCTTTAGAAAAGTATTCCAACTTATAAATGAAGAAGGAAGAGAGAATTAAAACATCACTATTCAACCTCTAGTTACTAAGTGAAAAATGAAGCATCAACTGCTATTAAAATGTCAAATAAAGCAGCCAGACATCTTGTGCCTCTTGATGAGGAAGACCACTTGAAGCAGTTCTACCGAAAGAAAAAGAGCCAAATTCTAATGAAGTGTCCATATTCAACTACCAACCTATAAGTGCAACAGAGGACAAGAAATGTGTTAAAGGGATTATAGGGTTGCAATCATCAAAATCCAGAGCACAGGAAACCTATCAACAGTGTTTCTCAAACTATGTGCTGGGTCATTTTTTTTTTTTCTCCCCAATTTTTAATCCATTGCAGACTAATGCTTTTGTAAAACACACAAAATGAAATTAAAAATCCCCACAAAACAATGCAAATTTAAATTTTTAAAATTGTTAAGAGTCAATGGAGAGACATAAATCACCATTAAAATGCTTATAAACAATCTCAACTTATGTTCTTAAATCAAATAACATAATAACTAATAACAAGTTTGTGGGTTGTTCCTGGACCCAAAGACCTCCTATCCACCCTCCCCTCTCCCCTCCCTGCCCCCCAAGGCTGGAGATTGAACATAGGTCCCTGTGCATGTTAGGCCTACAATCTATCACAGAGCTACACCTCCAGCCCCAAAGACCACATTTGATGTAGCTTCTTTGTAGAACCAAATAACAAGTTTCTTATCCAAATAAATTACAAGGAGAGAGAGAAGAATCTATATTTTATACTATATAATTTAAAAGACATATCAGCTAGCACAATGTATGGTCCTTATTTGAATGTAGATTGAGATACAATATTAAAAAAAAAGCAAAACACACACATACAAAAGTTGAAAACCTGAACTGAATTAAGTAAGGAATATTTTTAATGATATTGGTTACATTTAAAAGAATCTTGGGGGGTTGGGGTTGGGGCTCAGTGGTAGAGCGCTTGCCTAGCACATGGAAGCACTGGGTTCGATCCTCAGCACCATATAAAAATAAATCAATCAAATAAAGGTATTGTGTCCTTCTGCAACTAAAATATATATATATGACATAGTTTCTTTAAAAAATAAAAATAAAAAAGAATCTTGGGGGCTAGGAATTTTGCCTAGGATTTGAGAAGCTCTGGGTTCAATACCTAGTATCTCCAAAAAAGGAAAAATGAATCCTTTTAGAAACACACAATGAAACATTTATGGGTAAAATATCATGCTAAGATTTACTTTAACATAATACAAGAGAGGTAGTGAGAAATATACACATACTCACATATATCTTACTGGCCTTGAGTTAATAATGGTTGAAACTCAGTTCAGTATGAAGATATACTGGATAAATTATTATTTTTAAAATGTTTGGTATTTTTTCCTCAAATAATACTAAAATAAAAAATTTCAGCTTTAGAAACTTAACTCCCCATGATTAAAAAATAAATAAATAAATAAAAAGGAGAAGTTTTGGAGAGGTAGGTTTCCACAGCATTCCATAATAGGAAGTGGAATAAATTCCAAAGCTTTTATAGAGGTCATGTTGAATGCCACCTATTTTGCTTTGGTATCTAGTTGATGAAATGACAGAAACCTATAAAGAAGATTGCAATCCAAATTACACCCCTCAATCCACTAATAAGCAGAAACTGCTATACACATGCATATTTCATGTGTAGTATGACTAAAGGAAGGAGGTATTTCAAGGTTTTCTGAAAACATCAAGAATTGGAAAACTATATGCAAAGAATGTGCTTATTTTTTTTAAAAACTTCACAAAAAAACTTGTACTGGAAGCCCCATGATAAAAAATAACCAGCATTAAATGCAAGAAGCAGCAGAGAGGAATATCATTTATCAGTCACTAGGATGAAACAAAAAAAAAAAATCTGTATAATTTTTATGCTTTAGAAGTTCCTTTTATTCGAGTGTAGAATAGCAATTCCAAGAAAAAATAGCTTTTTTCCAGATAATTACTCAGAAGGAAATAAAAAAGAGTGAAAGGAACTTAAGCTTGTAACTTCTCTGGATGCAAAAATTCCAAAAGCAAGTCCAGTATAAAAGATTCTCATTCACTCTGATGATTTAGATTGAAGCATCTTATTCTCCAGCATTTTAATATCTCTTCTTCCCCCTATTACCTCATTCACCTATATGGGTTCTAATCCCAACAGACTCTTGCACTTCCCTCTACTCACTCTACTTCCTATCTGATATGTAGTCTTTTGTAGTGTTGCTGAGGCTGTGGCTAAATTTGAACTGAATGTACAGTGAGTTTGGAACTGCTGTTATTTTTGTTTTCATTTTTTTTTTTTTTGTGGTACTGGGGAATGAACCCAGATGCACTCTACCACTCTACAACATATTTGAGGCATTGTCTTCTTGCTAAGTTGCTGAGACTGTCCTAGAACTTGGGATCCTCCTGCATCAGCCTCCTGAGTCACTGGGATTAACAGGCATGTGCTATAGCACCTGGCAAGAAGTGCTGTGTTTTTGATCTTTATTCCACTTCTTGCTGGCTGTGGTGTAACTCCTGTGCTGTCATGGGAATAAGAGATCTAAAAAGTTGTTTTGTTGCTATGGTTTCTCTCCATTCAGTCTCTATTATTATCGGGTACATTCTAAGGAATCAAATACTAAAAGAATTTTGAAGTATAGCCTAATCTAAAAATATACAGTACAGGATTATGTCCAGCACCTTCTAACAATCCACTTAATTATTTTTGTTGCTGTACCAACTTTTTACAAACATACTGGATAATAATCTAAAGGGTTTTAAAATCATCTGTAAAAGTTCACAGAAAGTAAAGGCTGCTCCTCTGTAGGTTCAAGCTAATAATGACTTGAGAGGTACTACTTTGAAAAGCTCTTGGCAGAAATAGTTTTAACAGAAGCAGAAGCGGGGGCGGGAGGGGGGGGACGCGGGGGGATGAACACATTTAAAAATTACAGCAAACCGGGCATAGTAGCACACGCCTGTAATCCGAGGGACTCAAAAGGCTGAGGGAGGACTGCAAGTTCAAGACAAGCCTCAGCAACTTAGCGACCCTGTCTCCAAACAAACAAATAAATAGGGCTGGGGATATTGCTCCGTGGTTAAGCACCCCTGAGTTCAATTCCCAGTACCAGTAAATGAATAGATAAAATTAAAGCAATACTTTATTCAAAACTTACGTAGGTCAAACATGATATAATTTAATTTTATCTAGAAAAATTGAGCATTTAAAGAAATCTTTGACCTGTAATACATGGATGGATGAAACAAGGTTAAATACTATCATGATATGACTTCCAGTAATATGGGAAAAATTCCCAAACTTCCCAAATCCCAAGGGTTGTAGAACCACCTTATCTGCAATCAGAAGCAAGTTTTTAATAAATTAACCACAAACACAACATTTTAAATATACAGTAGGAACATTTATTTTAACACCTCTAAAAGACATTTCTCCATGCCTGATGATTTGATATAAAAATCAAACACATCATACTTTCCCCATCAGTCTCTCTACATCAAGGGCAATCAGAAATTTATACAACATGAATATTTGCTTCTGAAACAAAAATTACAAATTAAGTGATAACAAAAATACACAAATCAACTGGACCCTAAACAAATTTCTAATGAATTCTTTTCCCTTTCTCCCAATCACCTAGAGCTTCTTTCTTCAGCCTCATTCTGCTCCTTTTCCTTTCTTTGCTTGGCCATGAATTTCTGCGAAAGCAATTTACAATATGAAATACTTATTAGATATTATTTTCCTGTGTATGAAAACCTTTCTAATGTATTTCATTGCATTTACAATTTAAAAGTGCCCAACTCTAAAAACGATTACAAACACAGTGCTTTATATTAGTATTCCTTCTTTTCATTCATCAGTCTTATGATATTTTATATATACCAAGCTTTATGCTTGGTGCTTGAAGATTCAGTGACAACAAAGTAAGATAAGCATTGTATACAATGGAGCTTATATTCTAATTAGGAAAGACAAATGATCAAAGAAAAAAAATAAATGAAGTAATTTGGGGTAAGTAGTAAGCACTCTAAAATTATAAGAAGGCAACTGATTAGGTTGACCTTTTGTGGGGAGGGGTTAAGCTGGAATGTCCTACTTTAGCTAGGTCTTACTTAAGCAAAGTTCTTTCTAAGGAGCTAATATTTGAGTTGAAACCAAAAATAAGTGAAACTGAGAAGAGGCAAAGAAATAGCATTGTAAAGGTGTAAAACTGGCAAGGAGCCCTCATGTATAAAAAAAAGAAAAAAGAGCCAGATATAGGGCTGGGGATATGGCTCAGTGGCAGACTACACTTGGGGGGTTCAATCCCCAGTACTACAGGAAAAAAAAAAAAAGTCAAACAGAGAGCCAGAAAAGTTGGGATGAAGTCAGTAATAAAAAGCTGAGTTCAGAGAAGTTTAAAAGTCAGATCAGGTAGGGCTTTATGGACTCACAATAAGAAGTTTAAATATTATTCCAAATGCCATATTATGCAGTTGGGTTTTAAATGGAAAACTACACAATAAAGTTGAAAGCACAGGGAACATAAGTAAAATGTATAAGGGTTTGAGGCTAGAATAAAACAACTAGGTCCAAATCTTATGTCTGCCACTAACTAGTTATGTAACCTTGGGTTTAGAAATGTAATCCTGAGTCTGGGTCTTCATGTCAAAAGCTGGAATAACATTTGTCTTTTAAAGTTGTTGAGGGGATTAAATAAGCTTTCAGCACATAATAGTTCAGTGTTTGATGAGTGTCTATAGCACAAATTCAATAGAAAGTACATGTAAAACAATCTCAAACATTCAGGAGGAATCAGAACCACTGCTTTAATGGCTAAGAATGATTCTCTAGAGCAGTACTGCCTAAACATGTAAAACTTTAAAAAGAGGGCTTTGTGATCAATCAATTTAGGAAACTGCATTGCATAAACTTAAGCAGGATACTTTCTGGCTAGCAATTCAGGAAAAAAAAAAAAATTCCCCATATGTTTTTTGTTGGAAGAAATGTTAGTTTGCTAACATGTACATGACTTTGTAACAGGGCATCAAAATATGCAGTTTCTTTTACTTTAATGGAGTGTCACGTGAGACTATTAATCTGCAGAATCTACTCTGGCAAATGCTATTGTTGGAGGAAAAGAAATAAGGGCTAGAAGCTGCTGGCAAGGTATAGTGAGGGAGAAAATAGGATTTTGGACTTAGATGAATAAACTAGCAAGAACATCCACAACAGTTCTCGCAAAAGGGAAAAAAATGTACATTTTGGGTAGATATTTAACTAGTTCAATTACAAGACAATAACATCACCTGGAGATTGTAAGAGTTAATAATTAGAAATTACCTCTGTATTTTGCTTATGACGAGTACTCTTGCAGTGATTTGTCATTGCTTTTTCACCTGAGTAGAAGAGGGAACAAATTGGACAGAAGAATCCAGCCTTCGGTACAAGAAAATCTAAATCTTTAAGATAAAAGAGTTGAGAAGAGAAAGGAAGAAAATTAATAATGTACTAACAGTTATGTCAGTTTATCCAAACATTTTAAGCATAGTATATATACTTATATACAAGGATAGTAAACACTTCTATATACTGTGAGATCAAGAGCAATAACTTTAATTATAAAACATTTTTTTTTTAAAGAAATTATTATCAGGTACAGTAGCAAATGCCTGTAATCTCAGAGATTTGGGAGACTGAGGCAGGAGAATCAAAAGTTTAAGACCAGCATCAGCAACTTAAAGAGAACCTGTCTCAAAATAAAAAAAGACTTAGGGATGTAACACAGTGGTAAAATGCCCCTGAGTTCAATCTCCAGTAACAAAACAACAACAACAAAAAAATTTCATTCTCAGGAATGCCAGAATTCCACTTAAGTGGTATAATGTAAACTGAATAGTTTCCCATGGAGAAGGCTGGATTAGAAAGAACATTCAATTATCCTTCAGAATAGAATCTGACAGAGTCTAAAATAAAAAATTTTAGGAATACCCTGATAAAACAATAAAAGAGAGAAGAGGCAGAATGATAGGTGATTGCTTATGGAGTGTACAGGCTGAGCAAACAAGGTTTACCTCATATGGTCCTGAAAAAAGTTTGCAAACTTAACTTTTCTGCATGTTCTACCTAACTGGAGTTTCTGCCAGGGCAAGTATAACTCAATTCTCCCCTCAGCAGCAAAGAAAGCACCAGAAATAAAACAGGAAACATATATGCCAGACTTTTTAAAAGAGTGCAATAAAAATATTCCTGCCAGGTTAAAAAACAGCCTACTTTTTAAGCTGTCTTCAGAAGTAACAAGCAAGGTTACTCAATAATTCATTTAAACAACAGAACAAGTATTATGGTGCAGACATTTCACTTTACCTTCTGGGACATCAGGTGCCACTGATTTGCCTAAAGATGGGTCCTCAGTCTTCTTGCGTTTTCGATCTGGTTCTGAATCCTTTAATCCAGATTCTTCATCAACTAAAGTCATTAAAAATTTTCAAGGAAAAAAGGAAGCTATTCAACATAGATTTATAGACTTTGTGAAGTTAATGTTGGATAATCCCTACCTTAGATGACTAAAACTCAAAGAAACTCTTCCTTGGTTAATACCACCTGACTATTCTGCATATACTATTCTCTAGATTGTCTGATGTCAAAAAAATATATGGGTAAATCTGTTTAGATTTATTAAATGCATTTAGAGGTAAAGGGCCAAAACTAACAGAAAATTTTATTTACATATAGTTTCAGAAAAAACTTACAGGGGAACAAGTAGGACTGTAGTTCTGGGAAGAGTTAACTTGTCTATACAAGGTGCTGGGTTGAAGAGTTAAGTGGAAATTAGGGGAAAGGATATACCGGCAGAGAATAATTCTGATGCCCCTCCAACCTAGAAAACTGAGCCTAAATTGATAGCCTAAGAGAGAATTAAAAGTGATATTATGAATATGAAAGCTCAGCAGAGTGAATAACCTCTAATGGACTGTGTACAGTACTAAGGGCCAGCTGAGATAAGACTCAAAAGAACTTGGACTGACTCATGGTTGATAATTTTTCCTTAGAGAAAAATTTAAAACAGAAAGACTACACTTATTGCTCTAGTAACAATACTTAAATTGCTTTAAATTAAACATATTAAATTGTTTGAATAGCAATTTCAACACCTTTATTTTTAGCAAATAATATTCAAAGCTGAGAAGGAACCCTATTTCTAATATAACATAGAACAAGGAGGCAAGGAGGGCACTGCAAAGAGAATAATGGTAAAAGGGATACCTTATAGTGTTGTTTTAAGTCATACTGGTAATAAATTCCCAGATATCAGGAACTTTGTGTTCTTTTCTACACTTTTCAGCATTTTATCCAATATAATGGACACAAAGCCACATACTTGTTGAGTGAAGTATTCTCCCTTGCTGGATACTGTTCCTTTTTTGTTTCAACTTAAATTTTATTGATGTTATTCAGACATTTTGTTACTGGCTGGCTGCTTGGAAGCATTAAAAATAGACAATTGCCTGATGCTACAACATGGTCAGAAGAACCTTTTATAGATCATTTCTACAAATATATCTCATCCTAATTTCAATGGTCCATTATCTCTAAATTATGAAAATAAAAATTGTATCTGGACCTAATAATCCTAAACCTGCCATTTCCCACTCCTGTTCTATTTTACTGCTTTCTACTTAGATGGTAATCTTTGAAATTTTTACCACCATCTCATGCTATGTAACTCTCTCCACATCCTAACAATCCTGCTTTACCTTCACTAATTTGGAAGGCCTCTTCACCTTTTGCTGATTCTGTTGCAACAGCTTTTTCTAAGAGTGGTGCTTTACCACCAATTCTAATTCTCTTCATTGGTGTTTTAGCTTTAAAACAGAAAGACTAAATTTACTGCTCTAGTAACAATATTTAAATTGCTTTAAATTAAACATATTAAATTGTTTGAATAATAATTTCAACACCCTAGTTTTTAGCAAATAATACCCAAAGTTGAGAAGGAACCCTATTTCTAGTATAAAATAGAAGTCATTTAAAAAATATTCCTTGTAGTTAAAACATCCTCCTACATTCCCTTTTATCATGTTCCAAACAACTCTTCTTCTCTATCTTCTTTACTTAAGGTGGCTATACATATTTTTCTAATTTGCTACATAAGCCTGTGGAGATCTTCCTATTATTTTATTCTTTGGTTTAAATCTTCCCTGATCTTCTTTAATGGAAATTATTTATCTCCTTCAAGTCCTACAAGTGAGCTGCTCTATTATTCTAAACCATCAAAATATTAAAGTAAAATTGTACATTATTGAATTGTTCTAAATCCTAAATTTAAACAAAATCTGGGTAGCAGCGTGGTATAAACATCCTTCTGATCATCAAAAGCTGTTTTGCCCACAATGTAAATAGACCATTATCATTCCAATTCTAAGTTGGCTATACTAGCTTGTTTTCTGTTTTTGACAACCTTTCCTTAGAGCAAGTTCTGGTCTATAACTAAGAGAAATATGTGAAATCTGTACACATTTCTGTGGAAAATATTATTTGCTGGCTTACTATATTGATACAGGATGAAATTATTGGTAATGCCACAACATATAGTCTAAAATTAATTTTATATATAACCCTTTCATAAAACAGGAAAACTACCACTTCCAATAATCTACCTGCTAAGTGTCTTTCAATCATGGTTTTCAGATCTTCTGAAACATTCTCATTTACTGGACCCATTTGGGACAAGGCTTCAAGTTTTGTCTTCTTTGTGTCCATGGCTCTCTTCTTTCTATCTCCTCTTTTATCTAGAGGACCATCATTTTTGCTTTGTGCTAACTCAACTTTTAAATCACTGTCTCCATCTTCCTCCTCTCCAACTTCATCAACAGTAACAAAATTAAGTTCTTCTTTTAGATTGTTAAAATCAGCCAGAGAGTCTTCATCCTCTTCAGTTACTTCATCCAAAGTCACTAAATGCAAATCACTGCTGTCATCCTGTATTTCATCTACAGTGACTAAAGTAGAAGGGTCTTCAGGCATCTGAGAAGAAATGAACCCAATGGAATCCTTTACAGGATTTCCTTCATCTCCTTTAGCATTTAAAGTGGCAAAAGTTATGTCTGCTGACTCATTTAAAGGTAGCTCTTCTACTTCTCCAATTTCATCCACAGTTACCAAGCGTTCTTGTTTGAGAAGATCTTGTTCTTCAGCCACTGTTAGAACAGTAACATCTTTTGGTTCACTGTGGGAAATGCAATCATCCTGGTCAATTAATTCATCTAATGTAAGAAGTGAATTTGAATTTTTTACCATTTCTTCCATATTTAATTCTTCTTCATCAATTACTTCATCCACAGTGACTAGAGCTTGTGCAGCTGCATCTTCCTCTTCCCCAATCTCATCCAATGTTACAAAAGATAATTCTCCCTCAACACCATGAGAGGCAGAGGTTTTCCCCTTCTTTTTCTTCAAGTTAAGTTCAGAAGGAGTACTTTTAAGAGCTTCTTTCCTTTTTCCCTTTAATGGATTCTGCTTGGCTTGAGAAGAATTCACTTCTTCTATAACCTCATCCACAGTAACAAATTCATCCAAGTTAAATGGAAATAACGGTTCCTGTTTGGAAGTTAAAAATCACAGTATTAACAACTACTGACCACTCAGGTTGCAAATAGTCACAATAAATGTGCAGGCAGATCATTTGTAAGAATTATACTGCAGTTTCCTAAAGGCTAAAATAAAATTAGGATTTTTTTAAAAGCCTCCACAAACAGATTAACTGCAATTCATGAATACATGTTAAAGAGATTCAATGATATCAATCTAATTCCATTTTCACATAATTTTAATAAGATTGATTACTTCTTAAATGATAAGTTTTGTAATACAACAATGGCACAAAAATGCTACATTTAAGCATCTGTCAAACAATTAATATAAAGAATTTACTGATCCATATGCTAAATATCTAATAAGTGCTCTGAGAGGACTTACAGAACTTCTAAAACCACTGCAAATGTAACTAGCTCAATGGACTGTTCCCATTGATCAATTCACTTACAATACACATTTTACTTATGCAATGCTAAGAAATAAAGCTTATGCTTTGATAAAGTTATTTTATGAAAACAATTATTACTAGTTAATGTAACTATATTTGAAAACAAAACATCTGTAATTTGAAAAATGGTGCCTAGAGAAACCAGTTTCCATCAGTGCTCCCACATTTATTTAGAATGCTACCAATGATCAATTGTAAGTACATGTAATAAACTATTTAGCCTACTTCAATATAAAAAGTATTAGTAGTAGAATTAGTGTTAGGGTCAAAAAGAAAACAGTCATTGCTATCCCTTACTCTATACCTCTCCTTCTCTAAACATTTTATTAACTAAATAAGGCAGACTCAAGTTATAAGACAGACGAATTCTGTAATGGAAGGCTGGAAATGAAGTAGTGGTGTTAGTGGATTATTTTTTACCTCTTTAGATTTGGAACTTCTACCAGTGGTGCTTTTAGAATTCTTAGTGTTTTGCCCAGACAAAGCCTGAAATATTAAGTAAGAAATACAGAAAAACAGAATTTACATCCAGGTAATTAAAGTTCTTAAAAAACCCCAAAACCCTAAACACAATTATGCAAATATTTAATGAGTATACACAATTAAGTTACTGGTCATTTACTAGTACAGGCATAGTCTCTGAAAATTGTAGCTAAATTCAGTTTTACCAATCTTTTCTTTACTATATCCATAATGTCTAAATTGGGCAATTATGTGACTACAAAAAGGAAGCTTCAATTTAAAAGAAAAAACAGATTTTTCATTCAGAAGGAGAATGCTAAGTCACGTTAAAAGATTCACTACAGATTTTCCTTTTAAACCACATATTTTTGACCAAATAATGCTTTTCCAACTAATTATGAACTTTGAGCTTGATATTCTAAATGCCTATTGGCTTAATTCAATGGATTTAAGAAAGGGAAATGAGAGCTTGGGGGGCACAGTGAGGAGATGAAAGTATGAAACATCTCTACTCTGTAACTACAGCAGCAGAGCTAAGCACGTCAAAGACACACTGAGTCATTCTTCTTACTCTCCTCACCTTATTGTTGCTGTCATCCCGTTTCATGATGGAAGGTCTAGCCTCTGTTTCCTGAGACTGTTTGGTTATGTCCTTGTAATCCAGTTTAGAATCCTTGCCTTGAAGGACTGAGATCTTTCCACTGCTTTCTCTGGTAATACCACTCTGAGTGGGTTTGAATTTACTGCTGCCTTCTGCCAAGTCTGATCTGGTACTTTTAAGTAGACCAAGTTCTTTGGCTGAAAGTTTCTTTTCAACATTTACTTGATCTCTGAGCACAGATTTTAGAAAACTTTTCTGATTTTCAGTTTTTGACGCTGGAGCTTTTGCTTTAGGAGAAGAGACCATAGCAGCCTTAATATTTGATTTATTGCCAGATACATTTGATACAGCCAGCATACTAGTTTTACCAGTTTCATCGGGCTTATTGGTCTGACCCAATTCCTTATTTGGGCAGGCCTTGATTACAATATTTTCTGCAGGCTTTTCTTTCATTGCTACCATAATCTTTTCCAATTTTTCTGCAACCATCTTAGCTTCATTCTTTTCAGTCTTCTCTGTTCCTATCTGTAGATCCATTCTGGTTTCCTTGGTATTAATTTCATTGTCCTCCTTTTCATCCATGTCGCTTTTTTCAGAAATACTCTTTTTATTCACTATCTTCTCATCCCCAGTGCAAATTCCTGGTGCTACAGTCGTAACACAAGCAGATGGCACTATTTCTGAAACAGTTTCATGTGTGTCCACTTCAGCTACAGCTTCTACCATAGATTGTGTGATTCCAGAAAAGAAATCTTCTGCTTCAGATGGAGAATCTTCTAGAATTCCTTTGATACTCCTTTCTTCTATAAGTACACTATCTGATATTGGCAATTCTGTTTCAGGTTTCATAATTTCTGCCTCTTCCTTCTCAAAGTCAGTGGTACACACCTGTTGATTTAAAGCAGACTCCTCCATATTTTCCACAAACAATTCAATACTAGCTGGAGTGGTTGCCACAAGAGGAATTTCTATGTTGACCTCCTCCCCTTGAGTTTCAATTTCCAGTGTTTCAATAGCAAAGTCAGAGTCACACAGTGCTTTTTCAGGTTCTTCCTCACAAGGCTCTTCCTGCTGAATGGAAGTTTCTGTCTGAATATTGGGAGTAGTTTCTTCTTCAACCTCACTAGGTTTAACAGAGGGACTATCAGCTGCTGTTTGCACCTCACTTTCATCAACTGGACTGTTTTTCAAGTCAGGGCTAAAAGTATTTAAAAACAAACAAAAAAGAACACAAACAAAAACAAACAAAAATCAAACTATGATGAGAATTCAACCATTATAAATAATTCTGTTGATGCCAATTGTAAAGACTTCCTGATGCATTCATAATAAGCACTGGGAAATCCAGCCAATCAGCATTAAAGTGGTTAAGATGTTCTGATGTAAGTGTGTAAACAATGTAAAAACTTGAGATCCTTCATCTCACTGAAGTTTTTTTTTTTTTTTTTTTTTTTTCCTTTTTTGGTGGTACTGTGAATTAAACCCAGGGAAGATCTACCACTGAACTCAATTCTCAGCCCTTTTTTATTTTGAAACTATGTCTCACTAAGTTGCCCAGACTGGCCTCCAATTTGTGATCCCCCTGAGTTGACCCCGGAAGTTGCTAGGACTATAGGCATACGTGCCACCCCACCTGGCTTGAAGATTTCTCTTTAATTCAAAAGAAACAGTGACAGAAATACGACTACTGATATGTTTGTTCATTTTACTCATCTGAGTTATAATCAATATTTTTTTCTGCTGTGTCAAGTTTGTACTTCATATTGGAAGGCCAAATGTGAATTTCAAATACCTTCAGTTATTATTAGATGTCCTATCCTCTTATCAGTGGTAATAAGAAAGTATGTGTACAGTTCTACAATGAAACTAAAATTTTCTATGTAAACTTTATCTAAACAAACTGGTACGGGGAAATGTCATTCTTAACCATATCCTCTCATTTTTTGATGTGAGACAGATTTGTTTTAATCTCCCAAGAATTATAGTTATTAATGATATATACTTAAAAGAAGACTTTTCTTTGGAAATATTTTTAAAAATAATTCTGTTGGAAATTTAAAGTTAGAGGTGAAACTGATAGAACCACCTTAACATGAACATACTGTCTTATAAAACATTGTTCTCTGGCTACATTATAGAAAGGAATATATGTTCTTAAAAGAAACCTCTCCAGTACTAAGAATAATAAAAAATCTAGTTATTCAGAAGAAATAGAGAAAATACATAGCCATAGTTATTCAGAAGAAATAGAGAAAATACATAGCCAAGTACATGTAATTGATGTTATCTCTCATCATGGTCTTCCCAAACCCAAAGTAAACAAAAGTGCGTAATCTTATAATTCCACTACTTTCACTGAGGCGGAGACAAAGTATTTTTAATATTTATGTTCTACAATTAAAATTTATCTTAGGAGAATAAGGAGCACCTTAGCTTTTGAAGACAACATCCAGCATGCTGTCAACACAAATTAAAGTTTAACCAATATATTCACATAATTACATTGGAGGAAATTTAAAAAAATGATGATTACCATATCAATACCTCATAGTAAAGAGTACCTCTGATAAACTTCTGAAAGTACAGTTAAATATATTCTAGTTAACAATGCAAGATGACGTGTACCTGTGTCCTAAGACGTTCATCACATTTCAGAAGCATGGAAAAAGTCCAAATCAGGGTTTAATCATCTGAGCCAATAAACTGGCTCTCCCACAAGGATGGTAAATTTAATTAGGCTTGCAAAGAAGAATAGAACACTTTTCTACCAGAAAAACACCTGTTTGTTCAAAAGTTGCAAAGGCACCAAGTTTGAGTAATTTGAGTTGAAGAACCAGTAACCATGGACCTTAATATGTATTCTATTTACTGTAAAAGCTACACTTTGTATAATGAAAGGCTTTTATTTGAAATAATTCACATCTTTTATATTAAAAACACCAATGGCCAGGCATGGTGGCCCACGCTTGCAATCCCAGTGGCTCGGGAGGCTGAGACAGGAGAATCGCGAGTTCTAAGCCAGCCTTAGCAACAGTGAGGCGTTAAGCAACTCAATGAGACCCTGTCTCTGAATAAAATACAAAATAGGCTGGGAGTGTGGCTCAGAGTGTGCCCTTAAATTCAATCCCTGTTACCAAAAAAAAAAAAAAAAACCAGTGGTTGATTTTATATGTTCCAAATTCTTGGGAGTAGTCAAAATAAAGTTTGTGGCTAAGCACAAACATGACAAAGAAGTTGTGACATACACAGATACATGAATATTATTTCCCAAAATACAAGATTAATTTCTGATGATGAAGAATAAACTCAAACTCCTGAATCATTACTGAATTGCATATTAACCCTAAAATCTTTACAAACATTTATGGGGCTGGAAGAATAACAATGAAGAGGATCTTGATTCCTGGCTCAAGAATATAGCAAGATTTTTTTCCCTTTACCATATTTAAAGTTTGTCTATAAAAAGTTATTATCTTTTATACAAAATGAATCACTATGCAGTTCCACACTTGAAAGAGAACATAGAACTATTTGGAAAAAAGATTTAATTCCATATTTGTCCTTCTGTGCCTCTCTCTTTAAAAATTTATAGAATTCATTTACTAAAAATTAATACCTCCAGCTGATATGGTAGAAAGCATCAATAGTGATCAATTCAGATTGAAAAGTCAGTTTGAGATGTCAAATAAGTGACATTATTAACACCAGAGTTAAACAGGAAAACAGTCATATTCTGGAAAATGGCACACAAAAGGGATTCCAGGAAGGCATTCATCACAGGTATCTAATTTCCTACTCCCCTGTTCTACCCCATAGTCCCATAATTCCACAATGTCAAAAAAGGCATACAACAAAAGCTGAGCATGAGAACGAAGAGTAACACTGTAAGACAGGAAACTTTAGAGTTGACTTCACAATACTGAAGATTAGTGTTTATTTCAGAGTCCCACTGGGTACTTCCCAATATTAGTGAGTTAGGGAAATTTCATCTAGCATCCTTATTTGGAACCTTAGTCACATGATAAGTAAATATTGATTGCATGGAAGGGGGATGAATACAGGGTTAATATGTGGGTTATTATTAAATTATGAATGATATTTTCTCTACATGGGAAATCTATTTAAATAGTTTACATTAATTATAAACAAAAGGATCATATTCATGATGAATGGCAACCACAAGTACTTTATAAAAACAATAAATATTAGTATTTTCTTAACATCAGTTTACTCTAAAAGAAATATTAAGTATTCTGGCCATATCCCGTATCTTTCTCCTTCATCTCATATAAGTCAGAAAAAAATGAATGACATACTAGAAATTAACTATGAAATGATTAATGCTAGAATTTCTAAATTAATTTTATAAGACTGAACAACTACCTGTAAATTCATTATTAATATCTAATTTTAAAAGATATATCTAAATAATAAAAGAAAGATAATGACTAATTACTACTGCTATAGGCAATAGCTTTTCTTTTGCAGACTTCAGAGAAAACTATCAAAGTACAGAAAATGAATTTGGGGACAAGTCTATTTATTTACTAGTCACAGAGTTATTGTGGAAAAACTGTTGGTCTCTGTACTACTACATGCGCCGCTGTTACTAAGTCCTCTGTGGCTTTAAGGGAAAACGTTGTTGGTTGTATTATTCTTTAGGTATATGAATTTAACTAGGTTGATGATGTAAACTTAAAAAAAAAAAAAAAAAGTATGTGTTGACACATGTGGAAAACCCATTGCTTCAAAGTTACTAAGAAGAAAAAATCCATAAGACATTCTGTCTTCAGGCATCTTAAAATCAGTGTACTAAACAACAAATACTTTTTATATTTAAATACTTTCAAACTGTTATTTCAAGCTTACATGTTCTTACAACGTGGACTAACAAAATACCAGTGATGAATTAGTACACAAGAGGTAAAAGAAATGTTCTAAATCAATGCTGTGCAAATAAAAGCAGTGAATGGCAGGTTATTAACTGGTAGGATAAGGAAGTGACAAAGACAATATCCATTTTAATGAAAACGATATCCATTTTAATGAAAACGTTAGTAAGGAGAGAGTGTACTGTGGTCAAATCAAGTTTGTCAATCACTAATTTTTAGGGACTCTAAAAAATGAGCTTTCATCCTCTGAAACTACAAAGCAGTTCATATTAACTTTTTTTGTTTTTTGACAAATTTTCCTTTTCCCACTTCAGTTTCTAAAAATGTACCAAAATATACACTGAAAATTATCTTTTTATTAAAAATTATCTTTTTATTAAACTAATGAAGTTTTGTATTTTGGAAATTGATTTTTCACTATTGTGTTCACTATAAAATAGAAAACTCTAACAAAAAGAATATAATATTGACCATGAAGTTAAATTGTTAAAGTTTCTACAAAGCATTTTATAAAGAAGTCATATTTATATATTTAATCTAAACAGTAATATTTATATTTCAATTCATAGTTTACCTAAATAATCAGTAAAACCTGAATGAGATAAAAAACAAAACCCCTCGGTCAACAGAACCCCAAAAGAAAACCACAATGACTTCATATATACACAAAAGGAATGAGTAAGATAGGATTTTTTCCTACAGTGAGACTATTTACTATAAATATGGAAATAAAATTCAGTATCTAAATACTGTACAAAAATGTTAGCAAACTTAAAGCAACATACCTTTCTTTTTCTGGTTCTGGGCCTTTCTCAATTTTCGCCTGAAACACAATCCATATTTTATTAGAGGTTATTCTATTGGATTTTAAATATTCAGTTAAAAAATTTTTAAAGTTTAAACCTTAAACCCATTATGTCCTATTGTCCTATATAAAGATCACATAAATATCCATAAACTTTTTGGAACACCTGTAAAATGGCTCAGTTTAAGTTTTTAAAGGTGTCCTATACATAAGATGGAACATAATGAGTTAAAAATAACGGATAGTTTTCAGTGTTCACCTGACAATCAGGTTCTAGAAATATTTTTCTCAATAAAGACCATTACATTGTGTTATACAGAATAATTCACATATAGCAATTAAATTTTACTTAATGTTGACATGAATGAGAAACTATCTGTGGCTTATAAGAAAGCCAATAAACCTGAAATATAACCATCTTCCTTGTAGAATTATTTTAAAAGATTTCTATTTATAAGGAAGACTTAAAAAGTTTCCTACTCAAAACATTTAGAAATGCTGGAACAATAAACCTTTTAAATATTTTTCTGAACTTCCAACAAAACAACATTCTGAGACCCACCGCCCCCCACCCCCAGAAAAAAAAAAAAAAGTAGAAATTAAAAGATCAGTGCCTATGTACCAAACACTATCTTAGGTACTTTGGGACATATCTGTGAACAACTTGCAAAAATAAAAAATATCTGCCCTTTAGAGCTTATACACAGAAAAAGGAGGACTTTTCTTTAGGAATCATGTGTTATCTCATTTAAAACTTTCTAGAAAGTCTGTCAGAAAAAAAAAAAGAATAGTACTTTACATAAAATGAATAATCTGCTTAGAGAACCTCTTTTAACAGAGTATGTGACAGAAGTCTAGTCTACATCCTACTAGCATAGTAGATATTACTAACAGTCAATAAACCCCATCCAAAGATAGTATTTATAAGCAGTCTTCTCAATCTGTGGAGTAGCCTGTTAGTAGGAACAAAACCTTACGTGATAGCAGAGGAAATCTAACAGATACCTGTATGAGGTAACTTCTTTCCCAATTCATAAGTAAAAGAGAAAAACAAATGCATAGGACTGAATGTGATAAGCACATAAACTGGTTTAAGAAAGATATTTCAGACAACTGTAGGAGCTTTAAAAAAAAAAAACTAAAAAAAACAACCCTAGAAAAATACAATAAAAATTGAAGAGAAAAAATAAACAATGAGAACTTTTCTCAAGTGAAGAATACACTGATCTTTTTTTTTCCCTCAATACTGGGAACTGAACCCAGTTCACTTTACCACATCCCCAGCTCATTTTATTTTTTGAGACAGGGTTTCACTAAATTGCTGATATTGACTTGAAATTGTGATCCTCCTGCCTCATCCTCCCAAGTAGCTGGGATTAAAGGCGTATACTGTGATACCCAGCTAAGAACAGAATTTTCAATAAAATTTAATTTAAAACAAATATACACACTTCTTTCTCCCAGAAGGAAAACCAAAGCAGCCTATCATTATCATCATTATCCTAGAGATAATGATGATACGTATATGGAGTTACTCCATCCACATGTCAAAAAATGATATTATATTTTTCAAAATTACCTCACTTTATTCTCATGAAGACAAATTTACATTGTTCCATAAACCATGACAATTACATGTGACTGCAAAACAAATTTTAAAAGAAAAAATATTTAGGGTCAAAACTAGTTTGACTACTGATTAAAAGGAACAAATTTTTAAAAAAATTTAAAGAATAATTATTCAAACTACATTTAGAGTATATCTTCTAAGCTTTGGGTAAGTGCTGTTTTTTTTTTTTTTTTTTCATTTTCGAAAGGAACAAAAACTGACACACACACAAAATGTTACCTCAGATAAATCCATCTTTGGAGATAACGTGCAAGTCAATACATGGTCACCTATGTTTTGTGGATTTTGTTTCAGAAAGTTGTACATTGATTGAGCAGATTCAGGACTTTCTAACTGAAGAATCGCCTTTGGAGAAGATTTAAAAAAAAAAGGATGAGTAGTTCCTAAAAAATTAAAAGTAGAATTACATTTATTTAAGTATGATCTAGCCATTTCTTTCCATACACCCAAACGAACTGAAAAAAGAGACTCAAACATTTATTTGTAAATAGCATTATTTACAATAGCCAAAAGATAGAAGCAACAAAACTGTCGACCAGTGAATGAGTAGACTTTAAAATGTGGTATATGCATACAATAAAATATTGTTCAACCTTAAAGTGGAACTTCTGACACATGATACAACATGTATGAACCTGGAAGACATGTTATGGTTTAGATATGAGGTGTTCCTTAAAAGCTCATCTGTGAATCAATGCAAAAGGATTTAGAGGTGAAGTGTTAAGAGAGCCTTAACCTAATTAGTGTGTTCAACCACTGACTGTGATTAACCGGATGGTCACTGTAGGCAGATAGGGTGGGGTTGGAGGTGGGTCACTGGGGGTGTATCTTGGGGTTTATATCTTGTCCTTGTTAAGCAGTGCTCTCTCTGCTTTCTGGTGTGATGTCTTGAATTTGCTTTCCAGCATGTCCTTCCACCATGATGTTCTGACTCACCTTGAGCCCTGAGGAATGGAGCCAGCTATCTGTGGACTGAGACCTCTGAAACTGTGAGCCCCAAAATAAACTTTTCCTCCTTTAAAATGGTTCTTGTCATGTCATGCCTAGCATGCAAGAGGCCCTATGTTCCATTCTACCACCCCACCCCAAAAAAAATCAAGGAGGAAAAAAAAAAAGAAGAAAATACAATGTTGATTGACAGGCTGAGAGGAAGAGGAATGGCAGGCTATTGTTTAATGGAGCTTCTATTTGAGATTATGGGAAAACTTCTGGAAACGGATAACGATAATACTGTCAATAAAATGTGAATGTGTTTAATACTTAATAATGATACTTAATAACCGAAATTAATCAGTGAATTTAAACATTGCTGCAATGGTAAATTTATGATTTTGCAAATGGCAGAATTTGTATATTTTACCACCATAACATCTTTTTTTTAATTCTTGAATAATTTGATTGTCTTTTTCTTTCAGGCTCTAGGTGTGTGATTCCAAAAGTATTGTTAATCCTATCTCCAAGTAAAGAAACGAAAACGATCCTTAGAATGCTGCAAAAGGCAAAGCAAAACTGAAAATGATATGCATTTTTAAAGACTGTGTATTAAGGATGTCTACAAATATATATATAAAAGGATGCTGGGCACGGTGGTGCATGCCTATAATCCTAGTGGCTCAGGAGGCTGAGGCACTATGCAACTCGGTGAGACCTTGTCTCTAAATAAAATACAAAATAGGGCTGGAGATGTGGCTCAGTAGTCAAGTGGCCCTGAGTTCAATCCCTGGTACAAAAAGAGTCTGCCTAAAGTAAAACTTTAGAATTTGTACATGCCATCTGTGCCCTACCTTCCAGCCTATGTCACACCATTCCTATATGCACATCTGTAATCCTAAACATGTAATCCCAAACATGCTCTATTTTCAGTTAGGAACATACCAAAAAAAAAAAAAAAGTCATTGATCAAATATGTACTTTATATGAAGCAAAAATCATCCACTTTAATGTGAAATCCTGCCTTTCTAGATAAAATACTGCTGATCAAAACCTAATTTTAATGGTCATAAACTAAAATATATATTGAATATAGAGGGTATGAAAAATGCAAACAGATGAACAATTTTTGGTTCTTAATTTTAAGAGAAGAACATAGTGGTGCACACCTATAATCCCAGAGACTTGGGAGGCTGAGGCAGGAGAATTGCAAGTTTGAGGCCAGCCTCAGCAATTCAGTGAGGCCCTCAACAACCTAGCAAGACCCTGTTTCAAAACAAAATAAAAATTTAAAAAGGCTGGGGATGTGCTCAGTGATAGAGCAAAGTGCCCCTGGGTTCAATCTTGAGTACCAAAACAAAAAGAAAAAAAAAGAAGCCAAATCATGAAATGAGTATTTATAACTTCTCATAAATGAACAGACCTAAATCTATGTTTTATAGCTGAAAGGAACTTTAAAAAGATATCTGGTAATGTGCATTTCATTTTACAAATAAGTGTAAAACAAACTGCCAAGGCCACAAAGTTAGTCAAAGTCATATTCAAATAAACTCAATCTAAACTTCCCAGTTAGATAATACTTTTTGGACTATTTTATCCCTTCCCCTGTGTGAATCTTGTTTCTCCTTAAAAACTAAGAGTTCTGAAAAAAGAGAAAGGGAGACAGAGAGAGATTGATTATTTTCTTTTCCTTGTCACAGCTGAGGAGAAAATATCCTGGTCTGTTATCCTACTAAGCAACTGAATGGTGTTTATAAATGCTTCAATTCAGAAGTTAGTTGCAGACCACAGCCAGGCATGGTGGTGCACATCTGTAATCCCAGCAACTCGGCAGGCCAAGGCAGGAGGATCGCAAGTTTGATGTCAGCCTCAGCAACAGCCAAGCCATAAGCAACTTAGTAAGACTTTGTCTCAAAAATAAAAAATAAAAAGAGCTGGGGATATAGCTCAACGCTGAAGTGTCCGTGGGTTAAAAATCCCTGGTACACTGCCCACCCCAGCCCCCCGCACCCACAAAAGTTGCAGACCACAAGAATAAGGGTCCAGTCATATATTCGTAAGAGCTAAATTAGGGAGGAACTTGTTACCTTGTTTTTATTATTCATGAATATGTGGTGATTCACTTTTCCAAACTGAAGTCCAACACAAAGTGCACACTGAAGTCCATCTTCTGGTAAATTATCAAGATGCACAAACTGGCTATAAATTTTATCTGTATTTGCCTGTATTTTTTAAGAGATGGCATAGAAAAATTCAAAGCTGTAGCTTCAAACTGTGAAACACAGATTAGTAGTAATTTAAAATTACAATGGCCATATGATGTCTTCTCAAGAGTAAGAAAATGACTGTAGATAAAGAAAGTAAGATCCACATGACATATCTTATTCCTTCAGTACAAGTATCTTAATATTGCTACTAAGGTCTTCTTTAATTCCTAAAAGATGAACCAATAAAACAATGTTTCTAACAAACGCGTCAACATGGGTATGTAAATGCAAAACTCACCTCTGGGTCATCTTCTTTAATCAAGGTTGTAAACAGGGCTTCCTAAAAAGTCAAAAAGATAAAGGCTGAAGAAATAAGCTCTTTCTCATTCATGTAGTTAGTCAAGATTTATAATATAAAACTCTACACAAATTTGCATTATCCATTATTTCATCAAATGAGCAATAAAACTTTGATTCCTTCCAAAAATATTTCCCTCCTTTTGAAAAAGTTATTGAAGTCTCACCCCATACAACTTCATTTTCCTTATTTCTCTAAATTAATTAAAGATCAGTAAGTGCCATTTAGGGAAGACATTCAAATTCACAAATAAGGAACTAATTATGACTTAATATGAACAAAAGAAAGAGAATTTAATATTAAAAGAAGCTAACAGGAGCTGGAGCGCTAGCTCAGTGATAGAGCACTTGCCTTGTACATGGAGGCACTGAGTTTTATCCCCAGCACCACCTTAAAAAAATAAATAAAATAAAGGTATTGTGTCCATCTACAACTAAAAAATTTAAGAAGAAAAAAAAAAAAAGAAAGAAAAAAGGAAAGCTAACAAAGCAAAGAAAAAGATGAGGAATAACAGATACAGGCAAATACAAAGCTGCATAGTGTAGAAATGTACAGTGAACTATTGCTACTGAAATATAAAAAGGCCAAAGTGACATGAGAATAGAATGTCAAAGCTGGCAAAGAATAACTAATGAAAAGATTTATGTGCAGGAAAAGAACTTTATCTTATGAGACTATGGTTCTCTTTTTTTCTTTGACACAAGTGACATATATAAAACACTCTCTCTAATTTACAAGTGTTTTGCATTTCCACCTTCCTCTAGACGTAGTAATATGTCACTATAGGTCACATAGAAACATTGAAGGGTTTTTACTGAATTTGAATAGATATGAACTTTGTCATTTTTGTGGTTTTGTGAAGAACGAACTTGATGAGACATAGCTGAAGGCATAAAGTACAAAGGAATATAACTTTGCTGGTCCAATAAAAGTTTTTAAGAGAAGTAACTGTAGACAGAATGAAGAAAGGGAAACAAATTTTGTAGTTAAAGAGAGAAAACTTCATGAAGGCTCACATGTAAGGAATCAGGAAAAAAAAAAAAAAGAAATCAGAGAAAAAGAATTAGGAAAACTTCCAAAATTCCTGTAAGATATGAGCAGCGAGGAGATGCCTGTTTCAGATAATTTTAAATTTTTTTCTAACCCAACAAACTATGTATAGGATTCCCTCAATAGTGGATTAAGTGATTATTGGGAAAACAAAAAGTTTTCTTAGCGCCTAGGAAAAAGACATGCACCAAAGAAGAAAACAGGATAACATAACAGACTATAAAAATCTGATAAAAAATTAATATCTAATAAAAATGATGGTGTAAATCTATGATTTACCTCATCTTTTATATTCACGTTTTTAGGAGCCATACTTATGGAGAGTTGATTTCCATCCATGGATATTGGGAAGCAGGTATAAAACTTTACCATAGAATCTGCAGATTTTCTACTTATTTCTATATATGCCTTTAAAAATAAAAATTACAAGTAAAAAAAAGTCTTATTTTTTCTTGAAAAGAAAATACTTTAGTCAAATGACTTAAACAATTTAATAAATATATTTAAGATCAAAAACGCAGACCTCAAAATCGTGATGCACACAGTTAACTAAGACTACTAAGAAATAATAAATGACTTAACTTGTAAGGCAATACTACAAATATAAACAAAAAACATTCTAGTAACTGACATTAAGGTAATAAATTATTCACTGCATTTTTAGTACAATAGTATCTAACATGTAGATATTACATTTTGAGTAAATACATGTATAACGACTATCAAGTTATTTTTTGTTTTTTTCATAGGTATAAAATTTTAGCTCTATGTATTTTTGTCTTAATTTTCAAGCCTAGGTAAGTTGAAATTGATTCTTCTATACATTTGCTAATATATACTGTGGTAAAAATCTTCTATGTATTTGTATACAGCTACAAATATTTCACAAATTATTTCTGTCATTTGCCCATGTATTCATTATACTTTTAATATGCTAAATAGCATATTGTGGATGTGAAGCTTCTGTTTCTCACTTTATACAAATGTTTTTTTTTAATTTCAAGTATCCATTTTCCTTTATGTTAATTTTAATATCATCATTAACTAAAAAAAGATATATAAATTTTAAAACTGAATGCCATTATGGGTGGTGTGATGAAATCTCCAGTCATCCCACTTCTTGCTTGGGACCTGAAAGATCCCTTTGTCTAGCATATCCATGCTGTATACACATACTACTTGCCCATTAGTCATCTTAATAGCCATCTCTGTTACTGTTAAGTGTAGCTCTTGTTTAAGTAACATTAATTTTACTAAATAACGGCCTCAAAGCATAAGAGTATGATGTTAACCACTTGTGCCAAAGAGGAGCTGTAAAATGCTTCAAGTAAAAAGGTAAAAAGTTTATACATAATAAAGAAAAAAAAATACATGCTGAGATTGCTAAGATCTATGATAAAGACAAATCTTTTATCTGTGAAATTGTGAAGAAGGAAAAAGAAATCTGTGCTAGTTTTGCTGTTGCATCTGAAAATCAAATCAGCAAAAATTATGGCCACTGTGCATGTTAAGTACTTAGTTAAGATGGAAAAGGCATTATATCTGTATATGTATGTATTGGAAAAAATATAGTATATACAAAGTTCAGTCCTATCTGCAGTTTCAGGCATCCCTATAGTCATCAAATGTAATTCTCCTATATAAGCAGTAGTGTGGAGGCAGGATGGACTACTGTACTGAATCTGATATTTTTTTTATGTAATAGCTAAAAGTACTAAATCTCCAAGTATTTAATACTTCTACTCTAATCAAAACTGGGTAGTTAATAACCTAGGTATTTTTGTGTTTAGATTTTATACTTATATACAATATATAATATACATGTATTTATACTTTAATGAATTATGTAAAGTTATCAGTAATAAATTTTAATTGTTTCTGGGCTGGGGTTGTGGTTCAATGGTAGAACGCTTGCCTAAAACGTGTGAGGCACTGGGCTCGATCCTCAGCACCACATTAAAATTAATTAATTAAAAAATTAAGTTATTAAAAAATTTTAACTATTTCTAAAAATGCAAATTTCCCCTATTTCAATATACTGTCACATATAAAACCTTAATATTAAAAAATGCATTTCCTTTTATTCTCATCATCTTTAAACTTACAAATAATCTACTTTTCTTTTAATAAAATGTAACTGTCACAACATAAAATTCACCCATTTAAAAGTGTACAATGCATAGTTTTTAATGCATTTACAGAATTGTGAAACACTCAAATAACCTATTTTTGACATATTTTGAAACTACATAACTTACTTGTATTCACTCTTCTCTCATTTTCTTAAGAACACTGGCCTCAAAGACCTTTCATGATCTCCAACACACCTTTCTATGATAAGAACACTGCTGTTTACCAATCTAATGGCATGATTTCCAATGTTCAAACTTTTCCTGAAATCTTACCTCCTATAAAATACCTTCCACCAGTTGTTTATTATTAACCAAAAAATCTTACTGTGCTGTTTTAAAATTACAAAAACAATAAATACTGAAAGTTTGTAGCATACAGATAAACTTTTTTGGGGGTACTCAACCAGGGGTCTTAACCACTGAGCAACATCCCCAGGCCTTTATTAAAATTTGGAGGCAGGTTCTCGCTAAATTGCTGAGGAAGCTTTGAACTTGCAGTATTCCTGCCTCAGTCTCCCAAGTGGCTGGGATTTACAGGCATGTGCCACTGTGCCCAGCAAACTTATTTATTCTAAGTAGAGCTAACATTATTAGTTTATGTCTGAAAACAGTGACTGCTCATTTGAGTTATCACTGATGAAAGAATAGAATAAGACATACTAGTAGAAGAGTCATCTATAAAATTTTGTTATTAAACAGCTTTTTATTAAACATTAAAGATATTAAACATTTTCTAGTAAAATACAATCTCGAGCAAATCTTTGACATATTAGTTAGCCATTCCCTCTTATCATTAAAACTATGCCTTATTAGGACAGTATTAAAAATAAATCTGTTTTATATTTTAAAACTCTCTTAGCTTAATGTAAGCATTACTTTGCAATGTTGCTTTTAAATAGTTTCATGAATTTAATGTTTCTCAAAATTAGCGTGTAAACTATCACTAATATTAACAACTCTTACCTTTTTATGAGATGATAAAATCAAAATATCCTTTAAACCACCAAATGGTTTTGTCAAGTTATTAATTTCTTCTATAGAATAGCCTTTATTAGGCAAATTAGAAATAAGTACCACGCACATTTCTTCTGATTCCTTCAAAAGAAATTAAGAAATTAGTATTAAAATTTTTTAACTTATTTTTATATTTAAATTTATACTTCACATCATTATGTTAGTACTTAAATTGTGTTTACTTCTGAGAAAAGTCTGACCAATTCAGGAGGCTGGAATAAACTTCAAATAAAAAACAACCTTTCCCCTTACATTTGCAAATTTACATTCTTCAAATATACAGAGTAACTATAGTCAAACAACCTGTCACCTAGTCCTGATCTGTGGGTTGTTTTCCCCCTGCCATTCGGTGTTTTAAAACATAAGCTTACTTACAACTTCTTTTTTTTTCATGTACTATTGCCATTTCCTATACCTTGTGACACAACATCCTCAATCTCCAAATTAGTGTGTATCTTTTTATCTTCCCAAGTAAGATAATTATTTTTAGGCAACATAAAAAAAAGCTTACCCAATTCATTAAGATCCTTACCCAACAACCTAATCCACACTTTGAGGAAGTACTTTCTTTTCTACTGTTACCTATCTTGATCCATTTTATTTTCTAAAATAACTGTTTCATCAATACTATTTTTCTTTTTGTGAATTTGGGAAAATTTCTAAGGATAAGCTATATAGTAAGCTTGGCAGTTTTTCACTTTTGTTTAAAAAAAAAGGTAGAAACTTATAATTTTCATAAACCCTCTGAGAGTGATTTACTGGCACATCATATGTGTAATTCCAGTGCTTCAGGAGACTGAGGCAAGAGGATCTTGAGTTCAAAAATCAGCCTCAGCAACTTGTCCAATCCCTGAGCAACTTAGCAACACTCTAACTAAAATATAAAAAGGGCTGGGGGTGTGGCTTAGTGGTTATGCACCCCTGGCTGGGTTCAACAACCCATACCAAAAAAATGGTTCCTTTTAAAGTCCTTTAAGGGATTCCTAAAATACTTAGTGACTTCTTAAAGAATGAATTAATGGATTTGTTACAGCAAAATAAATTTGTGCTTATTAGCACCTGAGTGACCTTAAAATCTAAACAAATAAAATATGGATTAATGATACTTTAATATTCTTAATGATAAATATAACTACAAGAAAATAATCAAAGCGAACTTTATGATCTTTAAATAAACTGGAAACTCCACCTGCCCCTCCAAAAGTCCCCACAACATCAAACAACCTCGTGTGTTCTAAAAAATATAATATTAGCATATCTCCTAGGAAGAAAAAAGATACCATGAAATTCTGAGTTCTAATTTGATGAACTGTTATTTACCCCAAACCCCATTTTAGCTATTCTCAGGGAAAAGTGATCTTTTCAAATATGTACACATTTTTTGGTAATCTATCCCTAAGATCTACTCTGTAACTCAAGGTTTTTGAACTGAAACCATATTTAAGGAGTCACAAATGACTGAATTTTCCACAACACAAATACTGTAAATTTTTTTTACGTGGATCTACAAAAAAAACCAAAACAACTGTTTTGTCAAAATTTGAGCTTTAAAGAAATAAAATAAAAACTGACCTTGTTAACTGCTTCATTTTCTGTGGCTTCCAAAGCAGCTTCTTAATACCAAAATAATAATAAAAATTAGTTTTTTTAAATTCATGTAGATATATTTATTAAAATCTCACTTTACAATGGATTGAACAGAAGCTATATGCACATATTTACAATTGACAAAAGACTAGAAAATTAGTAGGTAATAACTACAAAAGAGACACTAGCTTTTAGATAATATTTTTTTTTCCTTGTAAGAGCAAAATTTCGGAATAATCTTGTGTATGACAGTGGTATTTAAAAATACATAGCTGTGTGTGTGTGTGTGCGTGCACGAGCACACACACACACACACACACAGAGATACAAAACTTGGTACTGCTTTTCTTAAAATTTAAAAATTTTCCTCTATCCTTAACCGTAGGGGAACAAAATAAAATTCTATTGGCCTACCTGAAATAGTTTCTTTAGCACTGTTTTCAGCAGCTTTAGCTTCTGTACTGGTATTTACTTCAGAATTTGCTGCATGAAATAGTCTGTTTTAGTAGTCTACAAAAACACTTATCTAATTAAACTAGTAAATGTAAATAATAACAAATTATTTTGTCATTTCAAGTCTCTTTCACTGTCCTGGTTCAAATCAAACTCAACCTAACACATTTCTTTCTGAAAACAAAATAATCCCTTTGAGGATTTTTAAGGGAAATTTCAAAATACATCCTGAATACACAATAAAAGGATCTAAAAAAAATAAAATACAGAATGATAATACTTCAAGCTTACCTGGTACAGTTACAGGTTTGTTTAAATCTTTATTTTTTATATTCCCAGCCTTTCTGGCTTCTAAAGACTTCTTTCCAGTAGATTTTCCTTTTAAAACAATCCAACTGTTATTCTACAGGTCTGTTCAATTATTTTAGCATGCTTCATACTAATGTATTAGTAAATGAATTGTTCAACTTTATTGTAAAAGCAGTTCTTTCCATATATTCATTATTTCCATTTATTTTCAATATCTGTTTACCAATAGTAAAAGTAAATTTAAGTTGAGATACAATTTTAAAAAAATATTTTTTAGTTGTAGTTGGACACAATACCTTTATTTTATTTATTTATTTTTATGAGGTGCTGGGGATCAAACCCAGAGCCTTGCACGTGCTAGGTGAGCACTATACTGCTGAGCCACAACCCCAGCCCAAGATACAATGTTTTGTTGATGGCCTTAAATAAATTTAACCTTCATGTAGTAGAAACACATAATCACAGAAGCAAAACATGTTTTAGAATTTCTGCAAAGGTTCTTTGATACTAGTCTAAGAAAAGATACCACCACTAAGAAGATCATGCTAAGTTTCAAAAAGCTACATTTATTTAAAATAACGTACTTAGAGAGAAAATGTACTATTTCTTTACAGAGAAATTCATTCTACTAACATGGAAAGAACTAATCTTTTAAAGTAACAAACATCAAAAAAATTATACAAGCTAGGAAAGGTAATGTGAAGCAAATATTCTGAAAAAAAAAAAAAAAAGAACAAGGCAAAGACTAAACTATTTATAGGAGAGAATGACAGAGTAGCCTTATTATATGATTATAAATCTGTCAAACTATACAATCTATAAAACTACATATATAGTTAAATATAATCAATACAATCTATAAAGCTATATATACAGATGTGTGCATGTGTGAATAAATAAAATATAGATAATATGAGTTATATCACTGCACAAAAATGTATCTTTAATGGCAGTTTACTGTCCAAGATAAAAGTACCAGCAAATAAAAGTCCTATATAGATCATAGCAATATCTATTTTCAAGATGTTATTAAATACTAAAAATTATTTGTGAATTTAAAATTTGTTTCTGATATTGTATTTGTATGCTTTAAGGAAGAATTAAAAGTAAACGTAATAAAACCTCTTTTAGTCTTACCTGTTTTGATAGCTTTAACTTTAGCAGCTACTGTTACCACAGATTTTACAGAACCCGCTGATTTCCCTAAATAACAAAAGCTAAGGTCAAAACCGGTTTACTTAACTAGTATCAGCAATCTCCAAAGAACAAACTTCACAGAGAAAGAATATACGCACAACCGCACAGATGATTTTCTAAAATCCAGCTATGATAATTTATTCAGGGGGAAAAGAAATCACTGACATAAGAATTCATTCTCCTACTAGGATATAAACAAAGGTGTTTGGAGATTGTCACAACTATCTAACAGTAACCTTGTAAGAATACAACCATACTTTTGAAAAATTAAATCAATCTCTCTCTCTCACACACACACACACACACACACACACACGCACACACACATATACACCCTGGGACAGGCAGAGAGAATTGAGGGGGGTGGAGAAAGACAGACACACAGAGAGAGGGAGGGAGGGAGGGAATAACTGACATCTATAAAATCCAATAGTAATAGTGTACAAATCCACCTTTTATATTCAAGGACAGACCATAATCGTTGTTCTAGAGGAGGACATACAATCAATCAACAAGTACATGAAAAAATGCTCACCATCTCTAGCAGTCAGAGAAATGCAAATCAAAACCACCCTAAGATACCATCTCACTCCAGTTAGATTGGCAGCCATTAGGAAGTCAAACAACAACAAGTGCTGGCGAGGATGTGGGGAAAAGGGTACACGTGTACATTGCTGGTGGGACTGCAAATTGGTGCAGCCAATTTGGAAAGCAGTATGGAGATTTCTTGGAAAGCTGGGAATGGAGCCACCATTTGACCCAGCTATTCCCCTTCTCGGTCTATTCCCTAAAGACCTAAAAAGAGCATGCTACAGGGACACTGCTACATCGATGTTCATAGCAGCACAATTCACAATAGCTAGACTGTGGAACCAACCTAGATGCCCTTCAATGGATGAATGGATAAAAAAAATGTGGCATTTATACACAATGGAGTATTACTCTGCATTAAAAAATGACAAAATCATAGAATTTACAGGGAAATGGATGGCATTAGAGCAGATTATGCTAAGGGAAGCTAGCCAATCCCTAAAAAACAAATGCCAAATGTCTTCTTTGATATAAGGAGAGTAACTAAGAACAGAGTAGGGTCGAAGAGCATGAGAAGAAGATTAACATTAAACAGGGATGAGAGGTGGGAGGGAAAGGGAGAGAGAAGGGAAAATGCATGGAAATGGAAGGAGACCCTCAGAGTTATACAAAAGTACATACAAGAGGAAGTGAGGGGAAGGGGAAAAATAATATAAGGGGGACAAACGAATGTCAGTAGAGGGGGCAGAGAGAGGGGAGGGGAGGGGAGGGGAGGGGAGGGGAGGGGAGGGGAGGGGAGGGGAGGGGAGGGGGGATAGTAGAGGATAGGAAAGGCAGCAGAATACAACAGACATTAGTATGGCAATATGTAAATCAATGGATGTGTAACTGATGTGATTCTGCAATCTGTATATGGGGTAAAAATGGGAGCTCATAACCCACTTGAATCAAATTGTGAAATATGATATCAAGAACTATGTAATGTTTTGAACAGCCAACAATAAAAAATTAAAAAAAAATAAAAAAAATAAAACAGCAACATGAAAGGAATCTTTCAATTTTGCTTTTCAGAGTTTCATATACCCAAAGATTAAAATTAAACAATTTATAAGTAACTTTGTGTCATTCTGAGTCCTGCTTCATTCTGCCTGAGATGTGAATGTGCTATTTATCCAGCATATCAACAATGTATACCTGGTCCATTAGTTACTCAGTAGCAGTCTCTGATATCACACTATTACTTGAGCATTTGTGTTTATTTAACTACTTAATTATGGCCCCAAAGCTCAAGAGTAGTGATGCTGGGCTGGGTTGTGGCTCAGTGGTAATACGTTCACCTCACATGTGTGAGGCATTGGGTTCAATCCTCAGCACCACATAAAAAACAAATAACTACATTGTCTCCATCCTACAACTGAAAAAAAAAGTGTTGTGATGCTGACAATTCACACATGCCAAAGAAGCTGTAAAGTGCTTCTTACTTTAGGTGAAAGTACAATTGGTAAAATATTTTTAGAGATCATATTCCCTTAACTTTTTATTATTTTATTATCATTGCTAATTTTTACTGTGCCTAGCGTATAAAATAAACTTTATCACAGATATTTATGTGTCAGAAAAACAGTATATGTGTGGTTTGGTACTATCTGCAGTATCAGGTATCTACTGTGGGTTGTGGAACACATCTCTGTGGGTACAGGAACTACTGCACCAATTCCTTACAATCTGTCACACAACTAGTCAATTCTTAGTAATTTGTAAATTTTTTTAACACTTATTATTTTTTTAGTTGTAGGTGGACACAATATCTTTATTTTATTTTTAGGTGGTGCTGAAAATCGAACCCAGTGCCCACATGTGCCAGGCGAGCACTCTCCCACTGAGCAACAACCCCAGCACCCAGTAATCTGTAACTTTGCCCCAGTAAGCCTATCATGCATTTCTTTTACTATCCCTATTATTATCACAAGTCAATTCACTTTCCTATTTCCATTTGTATACCAAAATTTGAGAAGGAAAAAAAAAAAGCCAGCATCTATTTCCAACATCCTTTGCCCTAGTAATAATTCCTCAAGAAATACAAAGATGACTCTTGGGATGTTTCTAGCAGCTTTATCTCCCAGCCTACCAAATCTCTACCAGTGACTTCCATACCCTTCCTATCAAAGTAATAATGAACTGTTGATAAATAAATGCAGTCTTAAAACAAGTTTCCTTGCAATATAAGACCCCCTCAGATGACTGCTTCTAAGAAACTGCTACATGAAAATTCTGGGTCTGCCACTAACGGTGGTATTTCCCAGTAAAAAGCTACTTCTTTTCCTGTTTAATACTGTAGGGAAGACAATTTAATCCACTGCTCTTATCCACTTAAAGATGACCCTGAATTAACCTGCATTTAGTAGAAATGGGAGGGAAAGGAAAAGGAAGCATTATGCCAGAGTAAAGAAAATAATAATAATTACTTTAAAACCTACTAGTTTTATAAAAACTGCAAAGAGATCATGTTTGCTTTCTGGACTATTGTATAAAACAAAGTGAGAGACAACATCAATGAAAGAAAAGGAAGAAAATATCTGTGATGTTCATTATAAGAAATACTTTCTCCAGTTTAAATATCTTACTTTGATAATTACTATAAGGAAAGAATATTATGCACTAAATCTCTCGTTTCTCAGAATTGCAGGATGACTGTATATTTTGAGGATTAATATACATTCAATAAGACTGTATCACATGAAATCCAAGACTACTGCTACACATTCTTAATTTAAAGTAAGCTAATGTGTCTAGATCTTAACTGTAAACACACCTGGAGGACTGAGTGTGGCTCAGTGGTAGAGCACTTGCTAGCATGAGAAAGGACACTGTTTCAATCTCCCCCCTCCCAAAAAATTACCTGTAGATTTGTTTACTTTGACTGAAGATGTCTTGGTTTGTCCAGTTTTGGCTAAAATAACAAGAAAAATATTTCAATAACACATTATAATAACATCATTTGGGTTAAGGTAAGAGCTAACCTGGCCATAATTTTGATTATGTGTATGGCAAGAAACATCCCAAGATGTTCTTGAGGAATTATTACTAGGGCAAATTCTTAAAGATGAACTTGATCTGTCAAAAGGTACACACTAAATTTTTAACAATTAATATTAAAAGAGCCCTCCAGCGTGGCTGTACCAATTAATATTCCCATCAAATATGAGAGTGGGGCTTCTACATTTCCACTCAAACATAACAACTTATGTTTGAGTAACTTAACCATAAGCTTAACTCAGTGACAAAAGTTATGAAATCTTTCCAATGTGACATCAACACTGGTATGATTTAATTTTTGTTAATTATGGAAAAAGTTGAATCAATTTTCACGTTTAAATATCATCCTTATTTTTTACATCCCTACATCATCTTACATACTTATTCTATTTGCCAAATTTCTCTTTAAGTTGTTGACATTTTCCTCATTTACTAGTCCCCTTTAAATATTAAGAAATTGGTCTATATCACACAGGTAACAATTTTTAAAATGCAATTATACAAAATTTTTATGTAAAAGTATTTTTTATGTAATCAAATGTTTTCCTATTTGGAATGAATTTCCTCATTTTGGAATTTAAAAAATATGTTGTCCACATTTAAAAATATCTTTACCAGGCTATGTGACACATTAAATTTCTGATCCAATGGTTATTTTGATATAAATACTTAACTTTTCTGGGGGGGAATACCGGTAATTGGACTCAAGGGCACTTGACCACTGAGTCACACCCCCAGCCCTATTTGTATTTCATTTAGAGACAGCCTCTGCTGAGGCTGCCTTTGAACTCCTGATCCTCCTGCCTCAACCTCCTAAGCTGCTGGGATTACAGTCATGCGCCGCTGTGTAAGACTTAACATTTAAATGATAGAAAAATAAAATTAAATATGTTCCCTTACCCAGCAAGTAAAGGATACAAAGACTTATTAACACAAATTATTAATACCAAGTGATTTAATGTATAAATTATTACTAGAAGAGAGCTGCAAACTTCTAACAGAGTAGGAAAGTCAGGGAAGGTACTGAAGAAACTGAGACAGGCCATAAAGAATGAATTAAAATTGGCCTTAACCCTACCCCACAAAAGGAAGTCTTCACTGACCTTTTGTATAGAATTATTTTATTTTTAAATCCAGTGCCTTACACATGCTAAGGAATACAGTCACAGCCCCTTCACCGATTTTTTTTACCTTTAGCACCTTGCCTGGTACTTGTTAAGTAGGTACTAAGTAAAGCTCACTGAGAGTCAGACAACAATTACATGAATGGTCAGCATAAGTAAAGAACTGAGAGATGAATGAGCATAGCATGCCTAGAATATAAATTGTTCTGAGAGGCTGAAACATAGCTGAGTTTTGAGGTAGAAAAAAGGAAGATGAAGCCTTCAAAGGGCAAAGGGTAATTTATGTAAAGATGAAGAATTTGGACTTTATTCTATACTAGATTTTAAAAAGGTTAAAAGGTAGGCACAGTGGTGCATACCTACAATCCCAGAGACTTGGGAGGCTGAGCAGGAGGATCTCAAGTTGGAGGTCAGGCTCAGCAACTTAGAAAGACCCTGTCTCAAAATAAAAAATAAAAAGGTCTGGGGATGCAGCTCAGTGGTAGAGCTCCCCTGGGTTCAATCCATGGTAATTGTTTTAAATGAGACGAGTACATCTGAGGGTATGGAGAAGGTTTAAATATGTATAAGAGATGTAACTGGTCCTTAAAGACATGGAAAGGAGAGAATCAACTAGGAAAAAAAGCATAGCATGAAAAGTGGAACAAACTTTTAGGGAAACTATTAAGATAAAAGAAGAACAGTGATCAAGAGAGATTAAGAACAAGCTCTGTAATCATTTATTATTTTTATAATTATATATTTTTTGTATGTGTGTGGTGCTGGGAATCAAACACAGGGCCTTGCACATGCTAGGCAAGCACTCTACCACTGAGTTATATTCCCAGCCCCTATAATTACATTTAAAATAAAGTAATTTTTATCTGGGAATTCATTTTGATAGCAGTACTTTTATGCAGGCGAAACACTTTGAAATCATACAGTTTGAGTCCTAATTCTTCATGTGGTCTTCAGTAAGTCAAATAACTTCTCTGAATCTGTTTACTTATTTAAAAATGAGAAAAGATTACATAAAGTAACTAACATAAATACATTAAGTGCCCAGTGTAAATAACATAACTCAAATAGATGCTCAAAATTTGACTTACCCCTGTTTTCCCTTTTTGGGAACAGATTGTTAGTAGAACTTTTTGCTTAAAAAAAAATCACTATTATTTACACACTATATTCTAAAGGTAAATGAATTAATCACCTTTACCCTGGTTCTATTTTTTTCTTTTGGTCACAGCACTTCTCACTTTCTAAAACACATATTATTTAATGTTTTTATTTCTTTCATATTAGTATTGGGTGAGAATTTAAAAGTCTCCCTTTATGATCAAATTTATGTTTTTGCCTCTTCCCCACAGCTTCAATCTTTTTGATGTGCTTATAATCAAACTATCTTTAATTGACTTTTCATATCACTCTTCAATCTGACATATCTAATCTCAAAAAAGATATTGTATACCATTCTTTCACCTAACACTTCTTTATAGGTTCCTCTCTTTCTATATTTACATTAGAAAATAGGAAGTGCTTAGTATTTAACTTGAAGCATTTTTCTTCACAGTAATTATTTTTATTATATTAGAAAAATTTAACATTTATACTTTACACTTAGAAAATTTCCTACATATCTGCATTTCACATTCAATGCCATATGACTAGCTATTAAAAATATTCAGGAGATATTCTAAAATAGCTGAATTCTGGCTAAATTGAAATCTAACATCACGTTTCCCCCAAGCTAAAATAAATAAATAAAACTGTGGCTATGTTTTTCTGTAATAACCAATATTACCACTTTTTTTTTTTTTTGTAGTTGTCGACGGACAGCATGCCCCTATTTTATTTGTTTATTCTTATGTGGTGCTAAGGGTTAAACCCAGTGCCTCACACATGCTACTAAGCAAGCGCCTTGCCTTGCTGCTGAACTACAGGCAAACCCAATATTATCATTCTTGGAGCAAAATTCATCCAACCCAAAACTTTAAAATTATTATATTCCTTTAATATTTATATCTTACTAAAAAAATTCCACACAACAAAATTCAAACTTTACCTTCATATGCCATTCTAATTAACCTTTTCATATCAAGTCCCAATTACCCCAAGTGAATCCAACTGTTTCCTCAATAGAACTTTTCAATCTCTCCATTTATCAATCTATGTAAGAATCCTAAACAACTAGTAGATGGCTCCATATTTTCTATGGCAATTTTACCCAGGGTCTGTACCAACTTTTACCAATTTTAGAGTAAAAATGGAGTGTACTTTAGCCAAGCTTAGGAAACAGAGGATTAAAAAAAACTGAAAATAAATGTTTCACGGATTTAAAAAAAAAAAAATAGTACATACCCCAAATTTTATCTGACCCAAATCATCTTCTAGAAATTACTCCCATGCAACACATTTTGGGAAATGTTATTAACTGGGTCAAATAAAAAACTCCCCAGCATGACTCCTAAAGGCCTTCTACAGAGTACTTCCTCAGTTTTACTGCCTTTGTTATGCCATCTCCCTGCAAAAGGTAATCTTGTTTCTATGTAATACTTGTTTTTTTTTAATATTTATTTTTCAGGTGTAGTTGGACACAATACCTTAATTTATTTATTTTTATGTGGTGCTGAGGATCGAACCCAAAGGCGTGATAGGTGAGCACTCTACTGCTGAACTATAACCCCAGCCCTCTATGTAATACTTGTAATATATACATCATCTAATTTAAAATCTTAGTCAAAATGACTGCCACAGTACCTCCATTAATGTCCAATGCTTCATTACTTTATCCAACTAAACATTATTAGAGAAAGGAGATAATTTTACACAATCCAATTTTCCAGTCACTTGGTTAATAATTTTAGTACCTCAAATCCTATCTTATTCTGAAAAGAAATCCAAAACTCACTATATACCTGCCATCCCCAAACAGAACATACAAAAAACAATTTAATTCTCTGATTATATTTCATGTCTGCTTTATTTTAGTTTTCTCTCTGTCATTCACTATTAATCTATTTATCCTTACTAGTCTCAAGAGGGTATATTTTGGCAGCAATTTTTTTCTAGTCCTAACTGGATTGAGGGAAAAAGATAACAATTTTTTAAAACTATGCAAAATTCATTTAGCTAGATTCATAAAAAAGACATGAAGTACCTTCCTGAGTGTAAAGAAACAACTTTTAGCACCCGAATGCAATAATATCTATTTACTTAGTCTTTTGTTATTGTTGTTGTTATTTACTTTTTGACTCTCAGCTAACTTTAAAAAACCAAAGGGAAACAGGTAAGCAATCTTACCAAACCTTTCTTTACGTTTTATCTTGTGGTTTATTGGGAAAGGTTGGAGCGAAGTATTATTAAAACTAACCTAAATATGTAAAAATACAGCTACAGCTATTAAATATGGAACTATAATAGGTCGTTTATATACATTATCTCATAGAGTCCTTATCTTTATTCCAGATATTCTGTATTACAGAGCACTAAATATTAAATGCTTACTTAATACAATTAAAGAATGCAATTTAAAGTATAATAATGATTTTCAAGCATCATCTTGTAAAAACATTCAAGTGAAATGACAAAACACCCTCATTTGGATGAATATTAAGGTTAACAACTTACCAGAAGCTGAAGTAACAGTTTCAACAGTTTTTGAAGCATCTGCATCTTTCCTATTTAAAAGAAGAAAAAAATTAGCAACCAACTTAGAAGTTCTATAAAATTTTAAAAATGCAGCATTCAAAACTGAAAAAGGTAAACATCATTCCACTGGAACAATGTCCCATTTAAATTATAGTTATGGTGATTTAAAATACAGTTTTAAAATTTAAATTTTTCAATTCATATACACATTAATTCTCACATATGAAATCATAGAATCACTTACTTTAAAGCAGATGCAGCTAATTTCTTTGAGTCTGAAGTTTTCTTCTTCATTTCTTTGTTCTATAAACGAAAAATATTTTGAACAAAAATTTTAGCTTTCTCCCAATTATAAAAATTAATTTAGAAAATGCACAAAAGCAAAAGGAATTCAAAAAGAAAAATAAAAACCATTGAAAATCTTCCTACTATGAAGTATAAATGCTTATTTACCCTTTTTTCTACATACAGATAGAATAAAAATATTTCCTTCAATTTGTGATCATACAGCAGAATTTTATATTTTCTCATCACTCACATACATTTTTCTAATCATTATCTTTCAAAAACATGATTTCTCATAGTGTTGTGACATTTCAGATGTCTAACTGCCAGCACTCCAATTCAATCAAGGTAAATTACTTAGCTTTGATTAATACAATTGACTCAGAAGGATCTCTGCTTCTGTCCTTGCCTTTTCATCTACTCACACCCTATTGACAACATAAAGTCAGATTAAATTTGCCATTCCTAGCCCCGAAAACTTTCCCACACTCAGAGCTGTAATCTCTCCATTTCTGTGTGGTATACATTCTAAAAATCCCCAGTGGATAACTGAAACTACAGAGAGTATTAAACCCTATATATACTGTATTTTTTCCTTTACATACATACCTACCTGTGACAGTTTAACTTTCAAATTAGGCACAACAACAGATTAACTACTACTACTAATAAAATAGAACAATTATAAAAATTTATGCAAATATGGTCTCTTGAAATATCTTATTGATTACACTTTTACCTTTTCACTTAAAAAGAAGCACTTTACAGTTTCTCTTTGGCATATACAAATTTCCAGCATCAACATCCTTGCACTTTAGGACTATAATTAAGTAAAATAAGGGTTATTTAAACACAAGCACTGTAACACCTCCACATTTAGTGTGAAAACAGACCACTAAGTGACTAATGGGAAGTTACACAGCATGGATATGCTAGACAAGGGGCTCATTAATGTTTCTGGCAAAGACAAAGCACAACAGCTGGAAATTTCGTCACACTACTCACAATGGCACACAACTTATAAACCCAATAGCCTGTAAAGGTTTCCTCCAAATGTTTCACTACTCTCTACTCCTCAAACCACCATTTATCTTCCACCCTCAACCTCAAGCATCCTTCTTCTCTTCAAACAAGCTAGTGTGGAACTAAGTGTTTTACAACTAAGTGCTGTTCCTTCTCTGTGAGACATGGCTTGATCCCCAACCCTCTTAAGGTACTTCTTCAAATACCTCCTTTTCAATGATACCTCCCTCAATTACCTTATTGAAAAATTCCAGTTTCTTGTTCCCAGTAAGAATACTTCTACTCCCCTTTCCTGATGGTTTTTCACTATCACCCTTGTTGCCAATAGACATGATACGTATGTCTATTGGCAACAAGGGTGGTCTATTCTCTCTATATTGATGGTCTATTCTCTCTATATCTCTTAAACTCTGTGATACCAGGGACTTTATTATATTCCACATTCTATTCAAGTGCCTAAAAATCATGCAGGGCAATTTGTGAACATTCAGTAAAATCTGCTAAATTGAGATGATTTTCATAATAGTTCTCATGTAATTTTACATTTTCTGTTCTTCTGGGGAATTTCTGCAATTTCCTCTCTGTACTATAAAGGACTGTATTCCAAATGTCTCCATCACCTCAATGATTCAGAAGATATTAAATCTCCTATTTTTATTTTGTTACTTTCAATTTTAAAAGAAACTCCAAACTACTAATTTCCTCTGTATAAGTTTTAAAAATTTTAGCTCTCACATCTTGCTACATTCCAATTTTGGAGTGGAGAGGGGATACTGGGGATTTAACCCAGGGGCACTTTATCACTGAGCTCGATCCCCAGTGCATTTTTTTTTTTTTTTTTGATAGGGATTGATCCAAGGGTGTTTAGCTACTGAACCACATCTCCAGCCCCTCTTTTAATACTTTATTTAAAGATAGCCCTTGATGAGTTGCTTAGGGTCTTGCTAAGTTGCTGAAGGTGGCTTTGAAGTCATGATCCTCTTGCCTCAGCCTCTTGCACCAGGAATTACAGGTGCATGCCACCGCACCTAGCACAAATTTTTGATGATATAGTTTGGCATAAAATTATCTTTTTTTAATTTATGCTATATTAATTTATCAAAGTGATTATTTTGACTGTACATTTTATATAATTCTCCATTTCTTAAGTTCTTTGTTTTATATTACTGCCTAAAAAAATACGTAAATGAATTAACTTTCTAAGCCCATATATGTCTGAAAATATTATCTTAAGTTATATTAGAATTTCACTTGCAATAGATATACTGAATTGCAATAAATCACAGTCTTTTCCCGTACAACCCTGATAATGTGTTGCTCTACTCCTGAAGGCTGGATTACTTCTTGTATTTTACTGTGTCTACCTAGATCATGGTAGGTCACCCCTCTCCTTCATAACCAAGAAATATTAAAATCTTCACAGCCATTTAAGTGATGTCCTCTTTCTGAAGTTTCAATTCTGTGTAGATTAGGTTTTTTAGATTTACCTACCAAGCCTTTCCTCTTACATCAGTTTCAGCTCTTTAACCTTTTCTCATATATAAGGTATAAGGATAGGACTACGTCTGTTTTGTTCACCACTGTATAACTTCTGCAGATTCTACACTGTCAAACTCATAATAGATGCTTAAGAAAGTTTTTTATTTAAAATGGAATCAACCCTGATCTGAATTCTAATCACATTTTTTGCTTTTATCACCTTGCTAACTCACTAGATTTTCCATAATGCTCAAATGCTTACTTTCTCCCCAAATTATTTTTCATTTCCATGCAATCTTCTTGGCTCTTAGTTGACTGTTCTAGGTTTAGATATAATATCATACATGTTGCTAAAAAATATCAAACTGAAATTTCTGAAGTATTGCTTATTTGTACAGGGTGAGCCACAATAGTTCATAGCTCTAAGGGTTTTGTTTTGGGGCAATTTGATCACACTTTTTTCTAGAGTAAGGGCTCCTGTCCCTTTAAAAAATTTTTTGTGAGTATATGCCTGAAGTTATTTCTCTGGGGGCGGGGGTGGAGGGGTTCTCTGAATACTTGTTTTCAGGTTATGAGTAACAGTAATAAAGGAACTAGTTCAGAAGGAAGAATCACTGTTTAGGAAAGAGATTTATGTTGGCTTATTATTAAAGATAAGTAACTGAGTTTCCATCAGTTATGCGAATCCATATCAATATAAATATATTAGAAATTTTTACCTATTCTAAAAATTTCTTTATTGACTCTGAAAAGCAGCAAAATGGGGAAAACTTATGTAAAACACAGCCAGAGTCAGAGGCAGTCCTAACATCAATTTGGGCAGGTCAATTAAGTTTCATCTTGGTTCTAACTACTCATGCCAAAAATCATGATCTGGACCATGAAAACAATAGCACAGTCCTTTTTTTTCCTCTAATTTGGGTTTCCAGTTTATTTTTGGCTTGCTTTGGCAGGAAAACTCAATGTCTTCCACTTACTGTGTTAACAGGCCAAAAAGACTGTCCACATACTTCCCGTCTGAAGAAGGCACAACCAGAGTTCTGTTGGAGTTCCCCTCCAGTCAATGCCTAGGAATGCTGTTCTATCACAACAGAGGGAGTCATGAGTTAGCCGTCTAAGCCTCCTTAAATTCAGCATCATCCAAACCATATTTAAAGAAGAACATCAATATTTTTGACAGGTGGATGACATGTTGTCCAGCCTCTGGTGTTGACAGTTTCCCCTATGCATTTCTAGAAAAATCATGATAGCAAATATGTCTGGACTCTTGGGCTTAAGTCATTACCTTAACAAATCTTACCAAAAAAATTGTCTAAAAGGATTTTAATCTGTTTGAAACACTCTAATTCATTAAATGTATTCTTATCTGTTTTCCTAAACATTAAAGAATAAATAAGACTGGCTTCCCCACTTCTCCAAATCTAATGACCAGCTAAGTCTTGCTTAATAATCATTGGTTTAAATTACTTTACTTTCCTATTTTCAAGATTACTAATCTATAAAAAATAATACCATTATACAAGATGAATTGACTAGATGAATTTTCTAACTGGACTTCAGTGCGCTCTTGACTCCTCTCCACTTTGGTCAAACTGCTAGGTTTTCTTTGCTTTCAAGTCACTTGCTGAATTTCAATTCATTCTCCAAACCAATTCCAGATGCATCATCCTAATTAATCCCTTCCATTATGTTCAAACCTTTGAATAAGATTTACCTGTCAATAGGATAAAGCTTAAGTTCTGAAATTATGCATTCTATCCTTGCTTCTCCTTAACCTCCTCCCCAACTTAAATGGCCATGTGTGGTAGTTCTAGGAAATTAAATAAATGTTTCTGGGTAACTCATTCTTTCAAACCCATTTATTTCCTCCTTTCTGATTAGAATATAGAAATGATGCCAGAAGATATAGCAACCATCTTACAACTGAAGATGAAAGCTACATGCTAAAGATGGTAGAGAAGAAAGATGGGTTAGGTTCCTCAAGATATTATGGAAGCTGCTGCACCAGCTCTGGATAAACTACATAAAGATTTCCTAGTAAAACATAAAGGTAATTCTTATTTAATAAACTGATGGTAAGGTTTCTGTTAAATGAAACTGAACAAAATCCTAAATGATATAATCAGCAATACTCAGGGTCACCATATACTTCATTATCCAAACCAAGACAACAAGAATGGACAGCAAGCACATAGCAGGGAAAACTAGGATGATGCATTACCCGACTAGTGGCTACTGAAAAATAAATAAAAAGTAAAGCCCCTTTCTCTTAGAGAAATATATTTTATATAAATATATGTATTTTTATAAACTTAACGCCCCTTAAGTATACAGAACTGTTTATAAAAAATTATAAAACTGGCTAATGGACAGAAAATGAAATTTAAATTAATGGAGAGATAAACCATGCTTTTAAAGAGAAAGACTCGGTGAATTTGTATTTATACAAATTCAGTATAGTATCAATTAAATCTCAGGGAGACTTTTCAGAGAATCTAAACTGATTCTAAAACCAACATCAGTAAATGTTCAAGATAAACCAAAATAAATTTAAATAATATCTAAAAATAGAACTCTACATACGATAGCTTATACCTTTTAATCTCAGCTACAGGGGAGGTTGAAGCAAAAGGATCAAAAGTTTGAGGCCAGCCTCTCCAACTTAGCAAGACCCTGTCTCCAAATTAAAAAAAAAAAAAAAAAGGTAAAAGGGCTTGAGTTGTAGCTCAGTGATAAAGCACCCATGGGCTTAATCCCCAATACCAGGGGTGGGAGGAATTCTTGTCAGAAAGATAAGGAAATATTATAAAGTTACATAATAATTACTATAATAATTTATACCACATAGTAACACCATAAAAATGATTAGATTCATGTAACAGAATAATCTAAAACAGACCTATGTATATAAAGAAATTTAAAGAGGTAAAATCAATAAGGATAATTAAATCAATAAGGATAGAGTAGGTATGAGTAGCAATGGGTTAATTGCTACCCATTTTGTATATAATACCAAGCCTAACCCCACATTATACCGTGAAAAATAGATTAAGAAAATAAAGGAAGTGTATCGTTCTGGCACTGATATAGTGAAGGTATTCCAAAACATGATAAAAGGGGAAAAAAACAAAAGCCACAGAGGAAAATACCAGTCCAGTTGAACACATGGAAATTAAAAACTTATGTGCATATATATATATATATATATATATATATGTAAGTATGTGTATACACTCATACACAGATACTTATATAACACAAAATTAGTATCTAGGATAATAAACACCTTCAAATGAATTTTTGGGGGTGTGGGGGGATACCAGGGATTGAACCTAGAGGCATTTAAACACTAAGCCACATCCCCAGCCCCTTTTCTATTTTTTATTCAGAGACAGGATCTCGCTAAGTTGCTGAGGCTTGTTTTGAACTTATAATCCTCTTGCCTCAGCCTCCTTAGCCCCTGGGATCATAGGCAAGTGCCACCACACCAGCTCAAATGAATTTTTAACTGATAAGAACCCACTGGGAGAAAGAAACCAACAACTCACTAAAATACCTAGTAAAAAATAGCTAATAATTATATAAAAATACGAAAGTTCACTATATGCAAATTAAAATTAGATGCCATGGGGATAGGGGGTATTGGGGATTGAACTCAGGATATTCAACCACTGAGCCACATCCCCAGCTATTTTGTACTTTATTTAGAGACACTGAGTTGCTTAGTATTTTGCTGTTGCTGAGGCTGGTTTTGAACCCACGATCTCCTGTCTCAGCCTCCCAAGACACCGGGATTACAGACATGCACCACCATGACCAGTTTAGATACCATTTTTGATATACTGAATTGTTAAAACTAAAGAAATTAAAATATTGCTAATTTAGAAATACCAGTCCTCACACAAATTACAAGGTTATATGTTACTGCAACTACTTTGCAGGCAATCCAATACTATGTATTACTGTACATCCTATAACACAAAAGGATGATCTGTGAGAGACATGTAACAAGACAACTAAAGTCTTATTTATAATGGTGAAAGACCTAGAAATAACATAAACATCAACCAATAAGGAACCTTAAAATAATTGTAAAATACAAAGTAATGCCTCACAGAAAGCAAAAATGAGAAAAACGCCTCATACATTAATACGGATAGACTATTACTGGGAAATGTTTGATATAGAACCTTGCTGTATTCTACAGCAAATAGAAAAATAAAAGAGCACACACAAAGCAATACTATTGAAGATTTTAAAATAATTCTATTGATATTTTCTTTCAACTAAGCACAGAAAACAGTCTAAGCAAGACTAAACTCATAAAAATTAACACTTCTAAGGAAATAAGGATCCCAAAAGAACATATCATCTCTGATTTTGTTTATATAAAAATATAAAACAGACAAAACTCAACCATGGCTTCAGAAAGGAAGTGAGGAAATACCTGTGGGCAGCAGGGAGGGTTGAGGAGCAGCAGCTAAGGATGTTATCAATGTTCTGTTTTGTGATATAGGTGGCAGTTCACAGACACTTGCTAGTTTTGTTTTACATATGGTTAAGTATATGTAAAGTATGATCCTAGTCTGTTGCTTGTTATTTAAACCACTGTGGTGCTATATGTGTGTATGCATAAAGAGTTTTTAAAATTTCAGTGTATCTGAATTTATACACATAATCTGTTGGGCTAACATTTACATTTCATAAAGTTTTTGCATGTATGCCACACTTAAACAAAAGGTTAAAATAATCAACAACAACAAAACATCTAGTACCAAAATTCAATTTACCTGAGCTTTTTTCTTTCCTGGAACACTTATTTTCACACTTTTTCCTTTTATCACAAGAGGTGATGTTTCAGTATACTTCATGACTGCAGTAATTGCTTCTTTAAATTCCATTTCCAAGTAAGCCTAAAATGAAATTTATTTCTTTTTCAGTAAAAAAAAAAAAAGGGGGGGGGGTACCTTTTAAAAGCCCCTGTGTTTTAAAATGGACTTATTACTTCCTTATGGAACAGAAAACTATGAAATTAGTTTAAGGCCCAGTTGCTTTTGCCTCTCTTTGTTTCACTTGATCATTTGATCTTAAGCATGTTTCACGCATGAAAAGGATATTTAACCTCATAGAATCTCTATACTGTTACCAAGACAGGAAGAGGGACCCAGAAGTCCATGGCAGGCTCATGTAACAAGAAGGAATAGCAAGGCAGGGTTAACTGAACAACAGGAGTAAAGCCAGGATCTTGTCTAGCTTGCTCAAACCTGAACATGTTTAAGGCTTCCTGCAGTAAAGATGACACTACCACTGTGTTCCCTTATCTTAACTCACACCTATGTTCTGCTTTAGTTTTAGGGTTCCTCATAGTTCTAAAACTTTATCAGATGAGCTATAGGAATATCCCCCACATGCAAAAAATACTTACCATACAAAGAAAATAATTTATTTTAGTATAACTCCACTGGTGTAAAATATGGCACACCATCTATTTTTGTAAAGTTTTGGGAACATGCTTGCTCATTTACATATTAACTACAGCTACTTTTATACCACAGTGACAGAGTAGTTAGAATGCTATGGCCAACCCACAAAAGCTTAAAGTTATTTGTTATCTGGCCCTTTACAGAAAAAGTGTACCAAAAAATTGGGAACATGTTCATTCACATCCAAACACTTGTAACTCCCAGTGAACATATGCAGTATAACCAGGTGAGAGACCCAACAAAAATTCACAGAATCACTAAAACAACAACTGCATGAATTTTAAAACAGACTGAATGACTCACCTCCTTTCTATATGGAACGATCAGGACATCATTAACTTTTCCAAATGGCTGAAATATCTTCCTAATATCTTCTTCAGTACAGCCATCCTCTGGTAGTTCAGATAAAAGAAGAACTGAACCATAATGCAAAGACTGCTCTTTCCGAAGCTATTTTTTGGAGTGAAAGAAAATAAAGAAACCAAGTTAAGTGACAAAGAACAAAATAATAATTCCTTGTATAATATATTATCCTTCTAATCTTGTTCCGTTAATGGATCTGTTCTAAATGTTTATAATTTTTTTTTTTTACATGGGCAAGGCAGGGGAGGAAATACTGGGGATTATACTCAGGGGTACATTTAAATTCTTAAATGCTAAAAAAAAAAAGGGGGTAACAAATGATCTAGAGCTATTAAGAAAAATTTTCTATTTGAACCTACATGGCCCATCATAGAGTGAAGCTGAATTTCCCATGTTGTTAATTCTATGTTCTAATGATTAAAAATGTTATTGTATATGGGTATAATGTTTTTAAATATTCATTTGTTAGATATAATTTAAATATACTATAATAATCAAATTTATTATCCATATTAAAAATTATCTAAAATAAAAAAAAGAACTTTCAAAAAAAATTCATTACTACCCCACAGAAGTCTTGAAACAAAATGTAAAGAACTTTATATACTGTCTTGTCAGACAAATTAAAAATGTTTCCCTCTTCAAAATTTTCCCCATACTTAATACTTCTTCCAAAGTCTCTTTGAAATTCTATAATTGCAAGTTGATTTTCTAAGTTTATCCTTTTAAATATAACCTTTTTGGGGCAAGAAATAGTTGGTGAAAATCTTCAATGTGCTGAGGTATGGTAGCACGTGCCTGTAATCCTAGCTACTCGAAAGGCTAAGGCAAGATCTCAAGTTCAAGGCCAGTTTCAGCAACTTAATAAGACCCAGTCTCAAAAAAATAAAAAGGGGAGGGGATGCAGCTCAGTGATAAAGCTCCCCTGAGTACAATCCCCAGTTATCTCCCCTGCCTGCCAGATCCATGCAAAAACAAAGTCTTCAGTGTATTTAGAAAAATTTGAGAGCACTATATACCTAAGCACTTGAAGACAACAATCTATCTGTGAAGCCAGCCAAAAATTTTGCCAAGCCATCACAATATTTTTTGACGCATCAAATGCCAAATCTCTGACATTTCTAAGCTGTAAGATTTGAATTATTGGATTTTTATACTAAGAGTATATGAGAAACCAATGAAATGGAATCGTATCAAAATAATTAAACAAGTTATGAGTTCACATTTATTGGAAATGTAGAATAAGAAAATTTAGACAACTTTGTTTTCTCTTTGCCATAACAACATATATATGTACACTTTCTCTGATAAACAAAAGACTTACTGACCTTACGCTGGAGAGAGACAGCTTTACCAGACACCTGTTTACATTCTGGTAAGGTGTCATCTTCAAGATTCTTTGATTTACGAGCAGAATGTCCTCCTAAATTTGCGTCACTCTTTGTAGAGCTTATAGATTTAACTGGTGGCTTTGTTCCACTGACAACTTTAGGTTTTTGTGCTGGGGAGTGTCCTGTATCAACGGCTTCAAGATGCTTCTGTTTGTTAAATTCTGCCCCATGTCCAGATCGTTGTACCACATCTTCTAACGCTTTTTTTCTATCTAGTAAGAAGAATGTAAGTACAACTTCAATTGGAAGGAATATAAAGAACCACTTCATGACATCATGAAAAAAAGACTAACTTTATCACACAGAGCTCAATAGGGAAGATAAACACACAAAAAAATGGTCTCAAGTTTTAACTGTGCACTCTGAAGGCTTTTATATGTAGTTCCTTTATTCCATGTGGCTCCAGGATTTCTTCACATGCTGAGAACTTCAAAGAATTTGTATTGTATTTACTGATATTTACCATATTAAAAGTTAAAAACAGAACTTTCAAACAATTTACTAATTCATTTAATATAAACTCCAATATTAACGGTGACATCTTTTATAAAGATTAAAATTCTCAAAGTAAAAAAAAATTAGTGAAATGAGTAATAACACTGTACATTTCTCTACACACTTTAATGTTGGGCTTAATGGGAAATACTTAAAAATTCTTATATGTGGTTCTGCCTCCAATATGCTGGATACACCGTTTTGGTTGAAAACATAAAGAAAATCCAGCCTCGCACATATATGTAATTGGAAAAGGAAAAACCTTACAGAACTTTGGAAAAATCCTATGGATATGTAGGGGATCTTGGACCACAACAATGAGACCAGTTGCCTTATAAATTTGCAAATATTTCCATTTACATTCAACCTTTTAGAATATACTGAATATGAGAAAAGAACTATTCAAAGTTCTTCTTAAACAGGGTAAAAATATGAGTAATTTTTTAAGTTTTAAATGTATTCATGAAAGTCTATAGTTAAGGCAAACTATGTTTTCACATGCTTACTTTTGTGCATGGACAGATACAACTCTCCCAAAATTACCAGAAAAATGGACTCTGAGATAATGTGTCAGAATTCACACAGCAATTTTACAATTTTATAAAACAATTTTATTTCTTAAAATCTAAACAAAAGGAACTAAAAATTTTAATCAAAATAAGTAGATTTTATTGTTTCATGGTCATCAGCATACCTGATGATCTCACTGATCTCCTTGATGTCCTTTCAGGGCTGACTGATCGATAGCATTTTGGACTACCTCTAAATGGATTTCTAATTCGATATGGCGAACGGGATCGGGATCTAGATCTGTATCTAGAAATGAACCGATGGCAAATTCTTGGACTCCGACTTCTTGGTCTATATGGGTAGCGTATTGGGCTTCGAGATCGATGAAACCTGTGACTTGAACTTGATCTCCTAGAGCGCCTAGGACTGGGGGAATGAGAACGTCTTCTTGGAGTCTCATTTTCTTTTCTATTGCCCTCATTTCTACAAAGTAGAAGAAAAAGAATCAAGATGCAGCAATTTAATGTAAATTAAAATTATACTAAGTGACAGAAGTACCTCTTTTTTCCTACAGTACTGGGATTGAACCCAGGGGCACTAAGCTACGTAAGCTACCTCAGTCCTTTTTTATTTATTTTTGAGGCAGGGTCTTACTAAGTTATTTAGGGCCTCACTAAGATCCTGAGGCTGACATCAAACTGGTAATCGTTCTGTCTCAACCTCCCAAGTTACTAGGACTACAGGTGACCAAACCCAGCTCCCAGTCTTTTTCATTTTTTATTCTGAGACAGAATCTCACTAAGTTGCTGAGAGTCTTGCTAAATTACTGAAGCTGGCCTTGAACTTCCCAGCCTCCTACCTTATCCTTTCAAGTCACCACCATACCCAGCTAGAAGTACCTCCTCAAAAATTAATTATTACCTTCAATATCAAACTCATAACAAGTATTACTTAAAACAAGAAAACCTATTGTTATGATATAATTCAACTTTCTGGTTTGGAAGAAACCAATTAGAACAGATGATCAACATTCCAATGGCTTGGAATCTTACCCTTTCTAGTTTACAGAAGAGTGTCATCATTGATTTCTTATGCTTACCCCTTTACGAATTATGTTTTTCAAGTATAAAGCTAACTAGAGAATTTAGAAACTGATTTACATACAGAAATATTTTCAAAAATTTTTCCTTGAAAAAGTATACTGTCTACATATATTTTTTTGATTTCCATAAATGTGTATACACATAAATTGAGTTGGTATTCTCAAGAATTCAAAGCTTAACATGAAATTATAATAAAGTTAGAATAAAAATATTTTCATTAAAGATTAAAGAAAGTTGAAGTTCAGAAAAAGAACGTATTATTTAACATACAATAAGTAAAGAAGCTTCAGAGAGCTTCCTGCAATTGCCCATTATGAAAAGTGATCAAAGTAGGACACAATTCAAAAGAATAGCTTTTTATTTTTTGGTTTAAGGGAATGAACCCAGGGGTGCTCAACCACTGAGCCACATCCCCAGCCCACTGTTATTTTATTTTAAGACAGGGTCTCACTAAGTTGGTTGGGGCCTCATTATGTTGCTGAGGCTGACTTTGAATTTGCGATCCTCCTGCCTTAGCCTTCTGAGGCCCTGGGATTACGGGTGTGCTCCACTGCTCTGGGAAAAAATAGCTTTTTAAAAAGTAAATATTTGCTCTTAGAAGAAAATTAAGGACATTTTTTTGTTTGTTTTGGGTTTTTTCTTTTTGGTACAGGGATTGAATCCATGGGCACTTAACCACTGAATCACACCCCCAACTCTTTTTAAAATATTTTATTTAGAGACAGGGTCTCACTGAGTTGCTCAGGGCCTCACTAAGTTGCTGAGGCTGGCTTTGAACTTGCAATCCTCCTGCCTCAGCCTCCCGAGCCACTGAGATTACAGGTGTGTATCACCCGTGCCCAGCTGAAAATCAAGTTTTAACAATAACAACGCTATAAAAAATGTTACCTTCTTGATGGTAGGATCTCAGGATTCCAATCAGGATATCTATTTTGAAAATAAATAGTATTAATAGACATTTAAAATAAGATTATATGCCTCAATTAATCTTTATTTGTAATATCTGAAGACTGTTCAAAAATCTAAGTTTACATCGTGATTAATAATATTTTAAATATGAAAAATTTCTTAGAAATAAAATATTTTGGGTGTCTAATTCAATAAATAAGGTATTGTGCTAATATGTATATCAGAGAAACTTATTCCCCATAATTTAAAGGCCTCAAACTCTAAATAAAATGGGCAACACATGCAAAAAGTATTTAGAGGCACAGAAGAGGTATAAGATATGAGTTTAGGAAGGGTTAAAAGAGAGAAGACATTTTAGTTACTTTACAGAACTCTCCAGGACTCCATGCTTATCATATTCTACATGATATCTCTCAGAATACAATATGAACAATGAGAGATGGTACAACTTGAAGATATTCATCTATTAAGAACAATCAGGAGAGAATTCACAGAAAGGTTACTTTGTGGATAGCACTTAAAAAAGTCTATCAACAGGTATGGATTAGGTTTGATTTCAAATACAAGCAATACATAAGTGAAGGACTGGAGGCAAAACATAGGTGTTCTATTCCACTGACTGGTCAGCTACAGCATAGGAATGATGAAAAGAAATTATAAAGGACAAAACCTGGAAAGGCTACCTCAGGGAGAGACAACTTATGAAAGGCCTTGAAATCAAGTAATGAGGTTGTACACAAATAAAAGGGAAAAACTCATGAACATTTCTAAGCAAGAATATCAAATAAATGTTTTTAAAACAATTATACATGAATCTCTAGAATTAAGCAAAAAGATGAGAACTGAAATGTTTAGCAATGAGGCATATAAAAGCCACAGCTGTAGTCTTGAGAGTGAGACTAACACAGGGTGGACACAGAAATAGGAGGAGTGAGAACAAAATCTATGAACAATACTTAAGCAAAGAAAAAACAATGAAAGATTAAGGAGTACTCATAAAAAAAATGAGTAAGATCACAGAAGCCATCTTCACTCTTAACTTTTCTTTTCATTTCTTTCTTTCTTTTTTTTCTTTTTGTGGTACTGGGGATTCAGGGCACTCAACCACTAAGCTATACCTCCAGCCCTTTTTATTTTATTTGGAGATAGGGTCTCACTAAGTTGCCCAAGCTAGCCTTGAACTTGTGATTCTCCTGCCTTGGCCTCCTGAGTTGCTCGAATTACAAGTGTGTGTAATGTTTTAAAAATTATTTTAAAACTTTTCTAGAGAATCTGGACACTAATAGGTAGCTGGACATAGTAATTATCTTAAGTCACTAATATTCAAGAATATAATTTCAGTAGTAAGACAAAAGTCAGGTAATGGAGGTATAGCAGATTGTTTTAGTAATTCACCTAGCAGAAAAATAAAGTTAGATCAAAACTTAAGAGGTAAAGTAGTTCTTATTTGTTGCTATTATTAATGAGTTAACAATAATTCTCAACTCCTTTTTCTCTTGCCTGCTTTCACTACAAAAACTAAAGCAGTGTTATATTTGCTCTCTTAGCCTATCCAGAAGATAAACAGTGACACGTTCTAATCAATGAAACATAGGTGGCAAAATGACAGAAAATTCTGAGAAAGCTTCTGCCCCCTACTTCTTGCAGCAACATGCGAGAAACTATGAGGTGAGAAACTATGAGGACAAAAAGTTAACTTCAATCCAATCTAATGTTAATAATTTCCAATACAAAAGAATCCTTTTATCTACTCCCACATTTTCATTTTTCTGTACCTTTCAAGAAGATAATTTCTAGTCTTAGACTACAAGGTTTACAAAGAAACCTTTGTAATCGAACAAAACTAGATTTTTCAATGTAGGTGCTGTCATTTAATGGCTATGTAACTTAAAGTCGGTTACTTGATATGTGTAATCCTTAGTTTTCTCACAAACTGAAATATAAGCTGGTTGAAAATACATAGAAATTATTATTAAATTTCTAGAGCTCTACAATTTATGGTTCATAAGAGCTAGAGAACTATTACTGAAGAATCAGTAACAGGGCTGGGGCTATAGCTCAGTGGTAGAGTGCTTGCTTAGCATGGGTGAGGCACTGGGTTCAATCCTCAATACCACATAAAAATAAATAAATAAAATAAAGTTACTGTGTCCCTCTACCAAAAAAAAAAGGAGTCAGTAATACTGTTTTAGACCTTTACTAGCTTGCCAATTAAAACAAATGCTCTTATCTCCAAAGCTCAAAGCAAAAAGATAAAGTATAACGTACTAAAAGTAGAGTTGGATCACCCAATATCTGCCTAATTAGTAAAAAGTATGTTTTAAAAGCATGATACACCTAATGAAGTAGCATAACATAATGATCAAGAGCAAGAAGCTAACTAAGACTATGTCCCAATGTGATGCAATAAATACATCACCTATGAAGTATCAGTGACATAACTGTTCAACCTAAATTTAATGATGAGGAAGCAAACAGCATGGAAGACATTCCATAAGACACTGTTCCTAAACTCTTCAAAAAAGCCAACACTGGCCAGGCGTGGTGGTATAATCCCAGCAACTGGAGGTGGGGAGGTTGCTGAGGCAGGAGGATTCCAAGTATGAGGCCAGTCTCAAATTTAGTAAGATCCTATCTCAAAATAAAAAGAACTGCAGGTATAGCTCAGTGGTAAAACACCCCTGGTTAAATCTTCAGTATTATTTTTTAAAAAATCAATGTAAACATACTCTCCAAAGAGAAGAAGGAAAGAAAGGAAGGAAGGAGAGAAAGAAAAGAAAAAGGAAAAAGATAGGGAGACAGGCACAGAGAATGCTACTAAAGCAGTATTTTTCACCTCCATATCTAGTAGGGGAAATCTTCAGAGGTGCCCTGTCTTAAATAAGGAACAAAGTAGAATGGAACTAATATTCATTCCTTACTTAAAATTTATTCTGAAAACAGATTCTGAGCCAGAGAGCTTTTAGACTGGAAATTAAATACTGATATATGGCTTGGATTAGTTTTTATTTATTTAACCCTTGAGAAAGGGGGGAGATAATAGAAGGGAATGATATCTGCTCTGAAATAATAAACCATTCAGGGAAGGCAAGCCAGCAAAGCAAAAAAACCAAAGATATAAAAAAATCTACCTACTGGGAATTAAGTTAGGAAGGAGTTGAGTCAGAGGAAAGGATCAGGGGCTGGGGATGTGGCTCAAGCGGTAGCACGCTCGCCTGGCGTGCGTGCGGCCGGGTTCGATCCTCAGCACCACATACAAACAAAGATGTTGTGTCCACCGAAAACTAAGAAACAAATACTAAAAAATTCTCTCTCTCTCTCTCATCTCATCTCTCTCTCTTAAAACAAACAAACAAACAAAAAAACCCCAGAGGAAAGGATCATGCTGAATTCTCTCTTTTTGGAAAAATATTAAATATACTGCTACAAAATTAGTATTTTAATAGGCAATAATCTTTAAAAATATTTTCTACAAAGTATCATACTAAGGGTATTTAACAGTAATGTCTGAACATATTTTGCAAATTCAACATTTATGAAAATAAAGATAAAAATGTTCTTACTGTTGACGCAACTGTCGACAACTCTCAATATGAGTAGATGTGTTTTGATGCTGAATCCAATCCTATTGTAAAAGGAGAAAAGTACTGAAATTAGAATATTCCTCTTGTTGACCAATGAATTAGATTTATCTTTTAAATGACAAAGGATTTTAAAACAAATCTAATTATAAACAGCATTTGGCCACTGAATAAAATTTTCACAAACAAAACTTAAAGGTGTCCAAATGCCCTTGAAACACCATACCTCATTGATCCCATTTAAAAATGTTTTAGTATAAAAAAAGTTCAAAAAAAATTATACCCATGGATGCCCATTTTGAAATCAATACATATTAACACTTGGAGAAAATAAAAGCATAGATCATAAAATAACTCATTTTGAGTATAAAAAAATTCAGAGAACAAAAACTATAAATAAGGTGCAAGTGATTATCTACAAAACAGCATCTTCAAAATATAGTATCTGAATGACTTATACCTCATGCTAACATCATCAACAACCAAATACTACTAGGCCAGTACCATTCCAAACAAGGTACTCACTATATTGAGAAATGATAAAGATTAGTGAAAATATGAAAAACTGATAATAAAATCTAATTTATTTTCAAGATTAAAGGAAAGTGACGCCATTTTAAAGACAGTATCCCTTACATATTGAGCTTTACAATTAACAAAATGCTTTCTTATACATTACTTCATTTACAAATAAATCTGCCCTAAAATTACAATCTATAACCATAAATAGCTCCTGAAAGATACATCTGATTTTAAAACAAAAACAAAAACCAATACAGTTTTTAAAGATACAGTCTCCAAAGTGAAACAATCAGTTAAAAGCAACATGTATATTACTCAATGTTTTATTGTTCCTCCACCATTTGGAAAGGCAAAAAAACCTTAATAAACAGTTCTGAATTTTACAACTTCCCTTGAGGAAAATCTTGTTTCCATTTCAAAAACATTTTAGTTTAGGTCATTTCTAAAAGACAAACTAGATGTTTCCATAGTTAAAACAACATTTGACACTAATTTTGAACTCTGCCTTGGCAAGAACTATCTGAAATACTTAACAAATTATGACAAAATCTGAACTGTTTCATTAAGCCCCAAGGTTTGATTGTGGGCTGCAAAAAGGAAATATTTGCATATCCTCTTCAGTAATACAAACAGAAAGCTAAAAAAGATTAGCAGTTAAGAGTCTCTAGTAGTAATACTAAACCCACATCTTTGATATTAATTGGACATTATTTACACCATACAGACACACTGGCAGTCAGGGAGTTTGGCTTGATTTATTTGGACCATAAAGTATTTTATTTAAATAATTTACCAACACTTATAAATTCAGAGATTTTTATCCCCAAATCCAATTTCTAGTTTTTCTTGAAGAAATATTAAGATATCACAATACTTAAATACATATTCTCATAGCAACTATCAGCTGAAGGTGATAGCTGCCCTATTTATTTAAGGTATGTGCTCTTCAATTCAATACACTCACCTATACAAACACTGCTGTCTTCTAACAGGCTTACTTTACCTACTGACATTACTTACTTTAAGCTCAGTAAATATACATATGTCATCCCAATTTCTAGATTCCCTAGTAATAATACCCAGATCAGATAACTGGTTCAAAAGCAACAGTGCCTTTCCAGGGAAAACAGGGATAATACCTACCAAAGCAGAAAATCCTGCAAGGACTGTAGACTGGACAGGATCAGAATGGAACTGTAAAATACAGACCCCTATCAACACTTGCTCTCTAACCTCCAACTACCTTGAAAAATTCTCAGGTTGATCTTGAAGCAAATTATTTCAGTCAAAAAGACAATTTTCTAAACCAAGGAAAGCCCCTCTTAAACCCAACCCATAATTTAGAAAGGAAACACTTCACAATCTACTGTTGCATTCTCAAAGTATCTCTTTATGCTATAATTTAAAAGACTCAAGGATGGGTAGAAAAGAATTGTTGGATTTACTCAGCAGGAAAAAGCTTGCAGTTGGTAATTCATATTTACTGGCTATATATTTATAATGTCATATATATGCACATTTATGAGGCAGTAAAATTACATCAGAAAAACAAGAGTTAGTTGTATCATCTAAGTTCATGTTCGCATACTATCATTTGTCCATTCAGTGGTGGAATTCATTACTTCAATGAGCTTCAATTTGTTGTGCTATTAGAAGTTGGGTTTTTATTTTAAAAGGCACTCTATAAGCTCTAATGATCACTAAGTGATTTTCTCTCCTCTTAAATTTTTATCTTATGAACCCAGGCTTCCACCATTTTACACTTGAATAATAAAGGAAGCCTCCAATTACATGTCCTACTCCTCATTCCCATCTCATTTTCATTCACCTGCACACTTCAGTCAAATCTCCTATACACTTTCAACATGCCCATTCACGTATCGAGAAATTAAACTAACTTCCTAATGCCTCCCAATTTTAAAATCTAAACTCCTTAGGATAGCTTTTCAAGACTCCTTCTACTTATTTTTAGCATGCTCATCACTCTTTCCCAAATGCCACCTACTGCATTGCAATCGATGTATTCTTCTCTCAGACTTTTGCCTATCCACATATTGATCCCACCTGGAATGTCATCTCTCCTCCCTTTCAGATAGGTATATCTAAAGCCCACACATCATGTGAACTACTCCACGAAGTCTTCATTCTTGAGACATTCTAGTCTAGACTTACTTAGTAACTTTGAATCCACTAGTCTTATCTAACTAGACTACAAAAGTCTTTTGATGCCAGGAAGTGTATTTATACTTTTTAATTACATACTGGGTAGACATACAATAGGTATTGGTCAAGTGATAATGCTGGCCTGACTGATACAAATCTGAACAAGATAAAAATACTAAGTATCTTTCCCCTCCATCACAGGAAAACAAGTTAAATAAATCACCAAACCATTTTTTTCCTTTTCCTAATTTTTAAAAAGTCTTTTGATGCATAATTTTTCCTCCTCAGTGCAACTGTATGAATTGTTTGAAAACATCTAAATTTAATACTGTTCCTCATTTCTGCCCTGGCACCTACAGAACAATGTACAAAACTGGTATCAGTAAATATACATTGAAAAAGTGTGTATACCTTTTCTAGTCTACAGAACAAAAATTAAAACTTTAATTTCTTTATGTGAAGATATATTTTCTTCAATTGAATATTACTAATTAAAAGTTCAAAATTATGTGGTATGCCCAGATACAGTAATACAAAGAGCTTCTAACACTGAGTCCAGCATTACTTACAGTTTACAACAAAGCACTGTGAATTATTCTGAGGTTTTTCAAGGTAAAGACTTTTTTATCACTTTTGATGAAATATGGCCAACTATTTATTATTTTATTAGATTTCAATAATTCTGGTTAAAATGAATAGAATGCTGGTTTTTTGTTTGTTTTTTAAAATTTTTTTCTCCTCCTGGATACTGGGGATTGAACTCAAAGCCCTGTGCATGCTAAACAAATGGTCCACCACTGAGCTACACTCCCAGCCCAGAATGTTGTTTTCTTTGGCTGGCATTAACTTTAAATAACAAGAGCAACAGATCTAGGTATCAGATTCTTGTTGAGTGGATAAATGAGGGAAAAAAGGGTAGCAAAAACCAAACAAACAAAAAAAAGGATAATTAACACCCTCAGATTTTTAAGCTTCTTCAAAGAACACACCAATTTAAGGCTAAGGCCTTGAATCAGTTTCTTCCTATGGGAAACATCTCCTACTCGGCATTTGCCATCTAAATCTACAAATTACAATAGTAAACAGAAAAACCCGTGGTTCTAAACATATAATAAAACTTACTTGGAAATTCCTGCTCAAATCTACCAATAATTACTATTAATAATATAGTCTACATGGTATTACTCTTCAGCATCTCAGCAAAAAACTTCCTTCTAACTATATTAACCAATAAAGTTACCTTAAGCCTATTTTAGAAACTATCTGCTAAACCTACAGCTGGTCCCATAATAATTAATGCATCTTGATTCATTTTACTATTACATTATTTTACAAAGCCCCTTCTCAATACTAAAATAATGATAAGAAAATAAATTATCAGTGGTCCATGTAAAAATCAGAATGCATTTAAATCAACCTTAAATGTTGTCTCTTCAAAGTATGCAGCAGAAATGATTTACCAAGTTTTTATATTTTATGCTAAAAGATCTTATTTAAACACAACTCATGTGACATCATGTTATAAGTACACAGTTTATGTTATATAAATTTTGTGTTGGATAAATGGGATAACTGAAAGTTCAAAATAAATGGACAAACTATGTGGTACGCCCAGTAACAGGTGTGTAGAACATTCAATTCAGTACTAAAGCCAGCAGTATATAAGATTACAACTAAAAGCACTGATTTTTGCAATCAAAATCAGTTTCTGTAATTTCCTTAATGCCTATTAACACGAGCATACACATCAGAATTTAGAGAAAACTTGGGCGCTGAGCATCATTATACAGTGATCTTTAAAAACACTCACCTTCAAATGACTACATTCTACGTTACACAGAGAACACAAATGTGGAAATATTCTTGGAGATGCTGCATAATAATCATTCATCATAGAAGGAGTTGGAAGTCTCTTCATCTTCTGGACATCAGCATGTGAAAACTTTGGTAGCCATGATGCTTTCACAATCCCAAAGGGAGATTGAATGGGAATGTCAGTCTCTGATTGATAATTCTTTTTACTTCCTCTCGATCCAACATGTACATTAGATGAATTAATCACAGGTTTATGTGGGATCCGCTCTTGCTGGTTTACAGCTGAAATTAATTCAGATGAAAAAGGTTGTTGGTTCATAGATGGAGGAATCAGAGACTGACTCATTGTCTGACTAACTGTTTGGCTAATGGATTGGCTGATGGATTTTACAGGTTCAAGGACTGACTGTCCTGAAATGTGTAAGCCTGACATCTTGGTTCCACTCTCAACTGGGAAAAAGGACTGATTATTTGAGGACTCACTGGGGAAGTCCATTGGGCGAAACACTTCTTCAACAGGAAACATAGTATTACATATCATATTTGGAGTAGGAACAGATGCAGAAATGCTCTGCTGTGACCGAAATTCATTCTTGACCTCATCGGTTGGAATTTCAGGATCATAAATACGTACTTCAAGTGGATCTTCTGTGTAGCCGTATTTGCTTGCATGCCCATAATCAATCACATTACTTGAAACTGCTTCACTACCAAGTGCTTCTTTATTTCTGTTCTGAGAAGGTAAATTCGGTAATCGGCGCCCCATTTTTCTCATTCTTATATCCCTCAAAATCAATGGCATATTTTCAGGAGTTAGCTGTTCATCAGGATAGCGACTAAGTTCTTCTAGATCTTCATTAGACAATCCAAAACTTGCTAAGATACTTGAGGCACTCTCTTTTGTATAGCGGCTCTGTACTTTAGGACTCTGCCCTGTAACCTGTGTGATAGAACTCTGTTTCACTCCCACTGATGCAGACATATGAGGCTCATCATCCCACCGGCTACCATGAGGCTTCCCCTTCTTTTGTTGTGCTTCATGAAAATCCAACTTTTCTTTGGTCAATCTTGGATCAGTTCGGTGTTGAGTTACCTGAACACTCATTCTCTGTGGTCCCATGTTCTGATAAGATTCATGGCCAGCAAATCTGTGTGGGATTCCACGGGCTCTCCCTGCTGGGTAAAATCTTGGAAGACCCATAGATCCAGGCCTCATAAATGGTCCTGGAGGCCTCATCCCAGAAGGGTTAGGTGCTCGTGGCCTTTGAAGTGGAAAGTTTCCTCGAGGATTAAACCTGGGTCTCGACATGGCTACTTTCAAGAATGCCTGATTTAATAAAGTGTAAGGTGGTGTTGAACCATGTGAGGCAACGGCATTCAGCTGCTGAAGCGCCAACTGAGTCTTAATCTGAGCAAAGTGCAAAGGAGATGGGCCCAACAGAAGTGGGTTTGCAATGCCCAGGCTCAAGGAATTCACAAGTGGTGCGAAATTTTCCAAGAAATACACAAAGCTGAAAGTTAAAACACAAATATTAGATCATTTTAACTCAAACTACTTCATGAAGTGGGTTCTACAGCCAGTGTAAAACATTTTGAAATAAAGCCATGAAACCATTCTGCATTTCATATATTTTTAGAGTAAAGGCTTACAAGAATTTAAAATTTTTTCCTGAAACCTTCTCTTTTCTTCTTTCCTAAATCCAGAACACAAACCCCAAACCTCAAGCCAGAGTTCCTGTATGTGATGCACTGTTTGCTAGGTGCTGTATTTATAGGTTCTTTTAAATAATCTTGAAAAACACAAAGTATTTATTTCATGTTTTAATGCTGGAAAAAGAAGATGAATGCATTAAAATACTTAGAAATGTACACATGCTTAATATGCATGAATCATACATATAAACAATGAAAGTAACAATGGTTAACCTTAAACTTCTGGTAAGACTCATTTCTGTTAAGACACATTCTTCCTTGGAACCAGCTTTCACACTTAATAAATTCTACAAAGCAATTTAACTGCTATTAAACAGTTTCTTATAAGGTAAAACTTTGCTGTCAATAACGAATTCAGAGTCTAACAAAGCAGATGCAAGAGCACGAAACTGGTTATAACAGACAAGATAATATGTAACAAAACTAGTCACCCTACTTTTTAATTTCTTTTTTTTTCTTAATATTTATTTTTTAGCTCTAGGTGGACACAATATCTTTATTTTACATTTATGTGGTTCTGAGGATCGAACCCAGTGCCTCATGCATGCTAGGCGAGCACTCTACCACTGAGCCACAACCCCAGCCCCTACTTTTGAATTTCCTCAACAGCGAGTTTAGATATATTAGTAATAACAATGATAAACTTTATAGAGCATTGTCCATGTGTCATTTACAGTTCTAAGCACATTGTGTGGACTGTTAGTTCTCACACTCCCTGAGATATGTATAGTTTTATAACAGATACTAAGGCATAGAGAAGTTAAGAAGCACACACTTGCTTATGTCCATGTTTGCATTCAATGTAATTTAACCCCATAATCCATACTCTTAACTAACAGATGTGAGCAAGACAATCCTGCAATCCCCAGACATGTATTAGTTAAAACTGGCTGCTGACCAGCCCATCAGAAGTGCTATGTTACTCCTACTTCTGAGAGAAATAGTACTTTAGTTATCGTTCAGGACCAAGGTCAGCAGCCACATAACTTGCCTTCCCTCTTCCAGTTTTTTGTTTATTGCTGCTGTTTAAAGCATACATTATGCCTGGGCTATCCATCAATTGCCTACTTGTATACTTGTATACCCAAAGTGTACTGTGAAGTCTTGTGGCATCTACGTCTACCAATGGGAATCCAAGTTGTGGATTCTATTTACTGATCACTGATTTCAGGTTCAAGCTACAATTCCACTCATAATTATATATACGTTTTTCTTTATATTTAATGTTAGTAAGTAAACTAACTTTGCGTACTTTATACACAATGTTAGTAAAATGCTAATTTTTCTGGGAAATTCTCCCTTCCAATCATTTTGCACACTGCCAACACATTCAATCTTTGCAACAGGACATTTTTACTACATTGCTCTTGTTCAAAAAACCCAAGAGTTTCTCTTTCTCATTCTTTATTTCATTCCAAGGTCCAACCAATCTAGTCAATCTCTACCTTTCTAATTTTACTGGATACTTACTCTAGCTAGACCTTTGCCTCTATTCTTTTCCCATCTCCCTATCAAAACAAACAACATAACCTTGCCCTAGACACTGATTTGACTTTACTCACTTTCAAAGTCAGTATCCATCAAATTTTTGTTGACCATCAATGCCAATAATTAAGAAAGGTTTATTAATTATTGCTTAATTATTGCTTCTACCATTTTTTTACTTATACCTTTTACTAGCTAATGTTTTTGTACTCACATGCATAATCTTTTCCAACAATTTAGAGTCAACTGAAGCTTATCATTAAGACTTATCTCCCAAGCATATAAACCCTATTGCTACTCACAAGACCCTCAAATATTTGTTAAACTATCTGAACTATCACCTCCAAAGTCCTCATTATTTACAAAGATTATTAATTTTCAAGTTAGAGTAAAACACTAAAATAAGACAAGTTACATAAGCTTCAAATTCACCAGACATAAGCAGACAAAGCTTATTGAACACTGATACCCAAATTCAATGTAAAAAAAAAAAAAAAAAAAAATTCCCACTGATAACAAAATCCAGGTTTTTAAACAATCACAAGTCATATGAAACTGTACCTACCACCTTCTACATAATAAAATTACTTCTAAGAACAATTTTGTTTTTAACTCAATCCTTTAAAACAATGATTGCTTTGGAAATCAGTCTGTCATCTAGTTACTCAAACACTTTCTGCACAATTTTCTCCACTTGCTGATGATTCCTCTTAGAACTTCAGGACCACAAGCCCTTCTAAATATTGTTTCTCCTCCAAAACAAGACACAAATGGCAAAGATTTCAATCACAGCCATCTAATTACTATATGTAATTATGAACAAATACCAGTTGGATATAACTATACTTTATGTTCCTTAAAAGCAAAAACTTACTTATGTATTTTCTAGATGTTAAAAGTTATACATTTACAGGATTTAAGAGAGCAGTCTTTTATTTACAAACTATTCTGTAGAAACCTCTCATTAAGAATTACGTTATACCATAACAAAGAAAACAACTCCTCTGCCTTGTAAGAATGATACTGGATGAAACCAGAAAACAATGTTACAAGAAACAGGAACCAAAGACAAGGATATATTTGTCATTAACACCTGGAAAACAACAAAACAAATTATGACAGACATCTAACCCCAGGAGCCCTAGTCCTAAAGAGTTCACCCAGAGGAATTTACAGATAGCCAACTTATGAAATCATTAAACCAAGTTGAGATCTGAGCTATGGATTATTAACTCCTTTGAAAATGACTGCAATTAAACAGTATTAATCCTTTAAAACTTTTATTCCTATAATATTATATATGCTTGTTATAGAAAATTAAAAGCAACAAAATCTTTCAGTAAAACCCAAAACTGGTCACAGTGGCATCTGTCTATAGGACCAACAACTACACAGGAGGCTAGCAGGAACATCTTGAGCCCAGGAATTTGAGGCCAGCCTGGGCAACACAGAAATACTCCCTTTCAAAAATAAATAAAACCATCACCTAGAGTAAACTAATATTCTGATACAATTCTTCTAGTCTTGCATATGCATATGCACATGTGATAGAGAAGAGTTTAAGAACAGTTTATGCTAAACACAATTTTACAACTCAGAAGTATGCTGTTTTCTTTCTTATTTATTTTGTGATATTGAGGATAAAACCCAGGAACTAGAACATGATAGACCAGTACTCTACCAATGAGCTATATATCCCCAGCCTATATATTATTTTTAATTGACATTTTATTTTTCCTATATTATTTTTCAAAAACAGGCTATTTAATGATCACAAAACATTTATTTTGACAAATAGCAGCTAAAAACTCTCAAGAACGCTCTTAACTACCACTCTAAAATAAGAATTCAGTATGTCAATCATAAAAATTCTTTTGGAACCATGTAGCAGAAGCTGGGTTCTTCAGGGAAGCATGAAGAAATGACCTGACATATTAAAAAAAGATATCACCATTAAATCCCGTGAGGAATTTCTGAGATTTCTACTATTATGGACAATCAACAACTGTCTATTATTTTGATACTGTCTTTCAGAGGAAAGGAAGCCCTAAATTTTTTTAGAGGTATTAAAAGACCTAAAAACTTTTTAGAATCCAAAAGCAGCATCAAAAAATTAGCCGATGGCTCCCCCAGATTTATAATAAAAAGATTTACATAAAAATCTCATACTTGAACTTTGTAGCACTTCATGGTTTACAAACACTTTAATACCATTAAATTATCTCATTTGAACTTCATAACCAAGAGCAAACAAATCCCAGTGTTTGTAAACTGTACAGATTAAGTGAAGCCTTAGAACACAGCAAGGAAACAAGACCATAACAGAATCTACATCTCTCCTTGGTGTTCTTTTCATCCTGTTATCTTAATTGTAAATTTATTCTATAGCTTTCTTTTTTCTAATTATTAAAATAATTCATGTTCTTTACCTGTCTTACCTCCTTACCAAAAAGAAAAAAGTGGGGGGACCATCTTTATGACATGCTGACATGCAGAAAAGTTTTCCACCAATTTACTATAAAGGAAAGAATAGTATTTTAAAATTATTTTTCTAGGTATTCACCCACATACCTCATTTGAAGCCACTTTGTCAGAGCACTGTCTCAGAATATTATACATTTGCTTTGGCACTTAAGAATGCAGTTATAAAAAAAAAAAAAAAAGAATGCAGTTATTATAATAGCTAGTTAATACAGGAGTCCAGCTGTTCATTCTGTGCTTTTCTCAGTTAAACTACACTCTAATTTCCCTTACCATGTAGAGCTATACCCATTCAGTCAATTCTTTTCTACCATTATTTTGTTCCCTTATGTTAAGATACACATGCCATAATTCTGAAGGTGCCAAGACGGTGAATAGAGAATATCATGTTGGGCATTAAAATGCTAAAACATGGTGCTTTCAAAGAAGCAGTAAAAGAAAGCAAAAACAATTAAAAACTTAAGTTGGCATCAGGAAGAGCATCACAAACTGCACTGCTACCTGAAAGGATGTATAAACATCATGAGTTCAAAATTGAAGAACAAGGGAAGATCCATTGTCAAAGCACAATGTTAAGAACAGATCACCATGAGAACCAGGCACTAACAACCCCATATACCAATAATTTAATATTGTTATTATTTCCATAAAAATACATGAGCTAACATTTATTTTTATTTTTTAGGAGCATGTACACTGCATACATAAATGGGTCTCTAGACCACAAATGTTTTCATCGTAAATGTTGCTCCCTGAGCATATATATGCATTGGTGATACTACCTTAACTCTCCTAAAAAGCATAATAGATTATTTCAAAAGAAACCACCTGATCCAAGTTGAAATAAATAATCTTCCCTGGGATTATTGTTTTTAAAACTAGAAATGAGAATGTAGTAGATGTTCATAAAACTCGAAATGCTTTGACAACTATAGTCACTGCCTCAGAAAGCACAAGCACTACAACAAAATAAAGATACCATAACAAAGGCAAATAGGACCAACAAGTAAACAGAATAGTGAAGGCATTCAATACCCAATTCCAACTGTTTCTGAGGCCTAATCACATCCTTGCCTTCCCCGACATTTGGTTACTTGCTTCTTTCATGGATAACACAGGCCAAAAAATATTCCCATTCAGCTTAAAGTAGGTTCAAAAATCACCAAGTAAACATACTTAAAGTACTTGACTGAATGAATGCCTTAAAATAACAAAAGCCTTAACTTCTTTACAAAGTACAAAAGAACATATATAGTATACCATATTTGTCAAAAAAGGGAAATAAGAAAATATACACATATCTGCTTATGGGTACAAAATAAAACAGCACAGAACACAATGAAGTGGGTTATTTATAAAAGGTAATGGACAGCAAGGACTTAAGGGATATGAAAATGATATTTCATGGAGTAAATAAATCCTTTTTTTGGAGGGTGGGGTGTACGGCAACTGAACCTAGGGGCACTTTACCACTGAGCTACATCCTTGGCCCTTTTTTATTTTCATTTAAGTTGCTTAAGGCCTTGCTAAATTGCAGAGGCTGGACTCAAATTTGCAATCCTCCCACCGCCCGCCAAACAAAGCACCAAGGGCTGGCATCATAGGTGCATGCCACCATGCCCAGCCCTGGAATACACCTTATGTTGTTTTTTTGTTTGTTTGTTTTGTTCCTAACACACCGGAGAAAAGTTCTCTCTACAACTGAGTTAGTTAGCTTTTATAATATAGTTTTGAATTTCGGAAGCATGTTAAGAACCTACATACTTTTAAAAAATATTAAATCAACAAGGTTGGGAAGGAGAGAAATACCTCAAACTGAAAGCAAACTAATTCAATCATATTTTAAATGAATACTACAACCCACTGAAGAGGAAAAAGAAAAATTCAGTAACTTATAACTCACTATTCAATTTATATACCTCAGTTCTGATAGAGCTGAGGGAATGGGAACAATTCTTCACTCATTTAATAGGTTTGGGAGTTTTGTTTTTTGTTTTATGTTTTTGGATAGTAATATGGATGAAGTCATGCTAAAACTACTCTAGATTATATCCTAGGAATAAGCAAATAAGTAAATGTTTTGATGGTGTTGGGAACCAGTGCTCTCACAATGTGGAAAGCAAGATATACAAATGTGAAATGGGAGAAAGCAAGAAAGATCTGAACAGTAAAAAATTACAAAACACTGAGAAAACCAACAAGAGTCCATAAGTCCATATCAATAAATCAATTAATGGAGGAGAAGGGAAGACTCTTACTGAGCGCTGACCTTCCACTAGTAAATTTAGAGAACAAGTAGAGTTGGAAAATCACTTTTAAACTATCAGTAAAGAATGGCTCAGGCAAGAATCATTAGCAAATGTTACATCCAGAAGCAAATTTTGATGAGTGGGACATATACATGGTCTTAAACTGTCTTTCCTAGCAAACATGTTACATAAAACATGTCCAACATAGTATGACCCATGAAGTCATACTATGAAGGGCAGATGGACATCACACACCTCCAGATCTGATATCCTGAGGACATACCATTATTTACGCAATTTTTCCACCCAGGGACGCATAATTTGAAATTTGATTAATCAAGAGAAAATATCAGACAAAATTCAAAGTGAGAAATGTTCTGTTAAAAAGAAGAGCAAAGCCGGGCATTGGTGGCGCACACCTGTAAACCCAGCACTCAGGAAGCTGAGGCAGGAGGATCGAGAGTTCAAAGACAGCATCAGCAAAAGCGACAAGTGCTAAGCAACTCAGTGAGACCCTGTCTCTAAATAAAATACAAATCAGGGCTGGGGATGTGACTCAGTAGCCTAGTGCCCCTGAGTTCACTCCCCAGTACACCCCCCAAAAAAGAAGAGCAAAGACGACTGTATACCCCCAAATGTCAACTTCACAAAAAATAAAGGTAGCTACAGAAATGTTCTAGATTAAAGAAGACTAATAATATGATATGTCAAGAACTATGTAATGTTTTGAACAACCAACAATAAAAATTAAAGGAAAGGGCTGGGGATGTGGCTCAAGCAGTAGCGTGCTCGCCTGGCATGCGTGCGGCCCGGGGTTCGATCCTCAGCACCACATACAAAGATGTTGTGTCCGCCGAGAACTAAAAAATAAATATTAAAATTCTCTCTCTCTTTCTCTCCCCCTCCTCTTTAAAATTAAAAAAAAAAAAGAGAGAGATATAACAACAACTAGATGCAGTATCCCAGCCTAGATGATCCTGTACTAGAAGGGAAAAAAATGCTATAATCAACTTTATTGGATCATATGAGGAAAACCAGAATACAAATTCAGATTTAAGAATTTTAACAATTTTAAATTTACTAAAGTTGTTAGCTATAATATTACAAAACATCTTGTTCTTAGGAAATATACACTAAAGTATGTAGGGATAAAAAAGCACAACATAGGCAACTTACTATCAAATTGTTCAGATAAAAAGTAAGTTTTGTGTGTGTGTATGTGTGTGTGTACACATGCACCATGCACAGAAGGGAGAAAAGGAATTCATTCCCTGTCACCCAAAGCTTAAATTCATTAAAAAATCGTTAAATTATCCAATATTTTATGTACAACACTGGACTTTATAACTTAATTGTACACTAGGTCAAAAAGATTATAAGCAAATATGACAAGAGACATAAAAAAGATCAGCAGCCCCAAAACTCATTTTTTAATTTGGCCCTTCTTTTTCTACATCATGTTCCCTCCCCAACTACTGTTAGTCCATTACGAAATCTGTAATAATCCAATCTTTGGGGAAATTTGCACTGATCCAAAGATATCCACCCCTGCAAGGAGAGGTGCCAGTGAATGACTTCATACCAAATTGGTTTACTCCCATAAGCAAAAATTAACACTATTAATTCAGATTTAGAGAGATACTATAGCCCAATGTTTAAAAATTTAGACCTTATATTCAGTGTTATAATTCTGGTCCTGCTACTTAATAACAATGGGACCTTGAGCACACAGATTAACCCAAGTTTCATCATTTGAAAATCCAAATAAAACCAGAACACTCAGAACGTTGTCATGCAGATTAAAATTATAACTGGAGCTCAAAAAAATGCTAGATAAGTAAATAAAATGCTTTACGTAAGTAAGAAGCAGGTAGATATCTGTTCCTTTTATTAAGACTGGGTAAATTCTGAAAATTACAATATATTAGAAATAGAAATAGGAATTAATTGCTTATTTCCACCTTTCTTGCAGTCATTCCTAAATTCAGATTTAGCATTACTGACTACATTTTAAAGTCATATCAAAATTCACTAATTCAGATAAAGCAAAACTGTTATATAAATGTATCATTTAATGCATAAAAAGCAAGGTTTTTCTTCAACAAGAACAAACAGGTAGGTGGGCAGTTTATAAATAGGCCTAAAAGATGTATCAACCAACTGCAACCAATTATAAGCAACTGCTCCGATTATGAATCTCACACAGATCCTGACTCCAACAAACTTTATATATGCACGTGTGTGACACATTACAAGTAGGAAATCTAAAAACTGCCTTAATATCTGATATTATTATATTTTAAAATTATTAACAATTATGTCATCATTAAAAATTGGTAATGGCTATTTTAGATGTGATAAGCAATTTTCCTAAACATTTTAGAAAATATTTTGAACTATATATTAAAGAACTGATCAGAGACATAGGATTTGCTTAAAAACAGGGTGAAGATCTGGGTGCAGTGGCACACACCTGTAATCCTAGCAGTTTGGTAGGCTAAGGCAGGAGGATCATAAGTTCAAAGCCAGCCTCAGCAACTTTGTGAGGCCCTAAGCAACTCAGTGAGACAGTCCCTAAATAAAATTTTTAAAAAGGGCTGCTGGGCTCAGTGGTTAAGTATTCCTGGGTTCAATCCCCAGTACCAAAAAAAAAACTAAGGGTGAAGGGTAAGGGTAGAGATTAGACGAGATTGAATATTAGCTTGTTTACTTTTATTTATTCGTTTTTTATTTTTTGCAGTACCGGGGATCAAAGTAGGGCATGATATCCAAGTGTTCTACCACTGGGCTATACCCTAGCCACAGACTGTTAGCTTATAATTATTGAAGCTGGATGACAGGTACTTGGATGAATCATTATGTAATTCTCTTTTTTGCATATATTTAAAATTTCCATAATAAAATGTTTAAAAAATTTTTTCGGAAGGTTGGCAACTTTCACTCAGCAAGACAACAGAAAAATTAGTTGAAAGTTTTTACCTATGCTTTAGGTAGGGAGCTTGTAGACTTAAATACTTAGGTTATGAAAGATAGACAATAGAAATAAGACAGGTGAAAAGTACAAAAATTTAATACAGACTGGAAAAATAAGTACATGTTGGTCTTTAAAAAGAGTTGAAAAACAATCCAAAATATACGTAACCCCAAGATAACTACTAAGATAATATATGCACCTTAAAGCTATCTCTCCTTCTCCCTGAACTTTCTTATTTTCATTCCAAAATGCTTTTATTCTTGATCCTCACTGATCATTATTATACCTGTAGGTTTTATTTCTACATTTTTCTTCACCATTCTTTCTTTCTATTATTCTTGTTTTCCATATACTTATTTTCCTTCCACTTCCAACCACCAAATTCAGACTACACAAAGTTGAAGCAATGAAAAGAGCAAATAAGTTGGATACAAGTGGGGAGCTTATTAGCTTTAGCCAAAAACAAATACTTTCAAGGTGGAGAATCTCTGAACCACATTTCAATATTCATTAACTCCTGTTACCTTGCAAAACAGCCTAAACTTTATTAATGAATACCTTTACAAGAAGCACTGTTTCTCAGTATGTAACACATGTAAGAATGGCCAGATTTTGGCAGATCTATGCAAACCTTGATCAATATACATTAAGGCACAATGGAAAGGGAATATCGTCCAGGCTCTAGCAACTACTGAGTTCATTCACCCAACTTCTGCGTATCCAATATGTACCAATCATGCAAACAGATACAAAGACTAACACAATCATGTAATACATTATTACCATGTTTTGAAAAGTGCAAGAGAAGCATAAAGTTTATAGAAGCCCAAAATATTTAAATGAAAGATTATCTCTGAACTCTAAAATTCTATTAATTGAATCTAAATTCTTTTAAGCCTCCTCTTAATTAAAAAGCAATATTCCCAAACTGTAATTTTCTATCAAAAAATGTTGCCTAAGAACTTTAAAATCTGGATTAAAATTAACAACTAAAACTTATTAAGAGACTAATATGTATCAAGGGATAGGAGCTTTCCATATTTTGTTTCAATAGTGACCACAAAAAAACTCAAGGAGAAAGCAGTTAGTATCACCACTTTACAAATAAAGAAACAAAATTTCATAAAGACAAAAATAACTTGTCCCAAGTCTCACACAGTTAAAAGGAAAATAGGGATCTGAATCCAGATCTTCAAAGTCTATTCTTCCCATGAAGCTGTCTCTCATTTTTTTCCATTACATTAAAACAAAACTTTCTGAAATCACCTTAAGAGCACCACCAAAAAGAAAGAAAGAAAAAAACCTTTAAGACAGCCATAAAGTGACAACTGATTATGAAAATATTTTACACACTAGTTTCTACCATACAACCCTCCATAACAAAATACAAAGAAAAAAATTATGAAACTTAAATATAACCAATATATAAGGTGACAAATATATGTGACAAACATTTTCTGAAAACCAGTTAATAAAAAGCAAATTAGATTTTGTGGTTTCTTTCAACTGTTTTATCTTTACCCCTACTTGGTCCAAGGAAGGAATGGCCCAGCACATTTTAGCATATTAATATGGTGGATTCCACACAATTATTTTTAAGTATATATAACAGAACATAGGGACACAAAGTGTATGTGAAATGCTGTCAAATAAATTTCATTAAAAAAATACAACATAAGCCCATTAAATCTAGAATGCCAATCATTAACATTTAAAGCAATCTTTTAGTAATGTAACATGCAAGTTTATTTTTCTGTGTAAACGTCCTTAAATTCATCTGCATTTTGTAAATTTCTTTTTCCAGGTTATTTTAAATTGCTAATCTGAACCAGCAAACACAACATCCCTGAAAAAGGAGTTAACCTTTTGCAACAAATGACGAAAGAGGATTGGGAGTGGGGGTCATTAATTCCAAAGCTGGTTAGGAAAAGAATCTCAATCAATATAAGCCGGTGACAATTTTTCTTCCGAACTCCTTCACATTCGTCGTATTTCCTCCCCTCCTTCCAAATTTCGCCTAAAGGCAAATTTTAAGGTTAAGAAAAATTAGCTGGCGGTGGCCCTCATTGTCTAGCTTAATTGAAAATTTTGTAAGATTGTTAACTCTCCCTACCTTCACAATTAACTCAAACAACAAAAGATGTTTCAAACCTCCTCAAGGATTACAGCATGGGGTAGATACATTTTCCCCAACAGATCGCCCCCTCCAAAGCTAGGAATCACACAAAAACTAATCACTGACGTTCTGTATTCATGATTCCTCCGAGAAATGTGGAAATAAGTATCACCGCCATTTACGAGCCCTCCGTATCCCACACAGAGGTGACGTTTTTCTCCGCACAAGGAAGCACAGGGAACAGTGGCCGGCAAAAGGCGCTGGATCGCATCATTCCCTTCCACCCCAAATCCCCCAGCCCCAAACGCAAACACGCTCTTCTCCGCATGCTTCTTGCACAACGTCGCTGGCCAGAGGACTCGGCTCAAACTCCGCCGCCTCCTTGGGCGGAGGGGCATGGCTCCTCCCTCCTCGGGCTCCCTCACCACCGCTTCCACGGCTGTCAGGCCTGGCGCGGGCCTCGGCAGGCCCTGCGCCCAAGGGGAAGGGGCCGCCCGGCCTTGCCAAAGGGCTCTTCTCGTTCCTCAGCCCGTGCAGCGGCGTCAGCGGCTCTTTCCGACGCAGGCTCCGGCGCCCGATCAAGCGCTCCTGGGCAGCGAGGCGAGCAAACGCGCGAGCGGGGCAGCCCAGCACCCCTTCTCTTGCCATCCCGGGGGTCCCCCAGCTCCTCCCGCCCCCGCCGTCTGCCCGCCGCCATTTTGTGCGCAGCCGCTGCGACACACATACAATAGTCGGCCCGGACACCACAGAAAAGGCGCAGGACCCCCACGCTTCGAGCCTCCGCCTTCCAGCCCCCTGCTCCCCACAAGGCAGCAGTCCTACCTATGCCTACCGACTAACAGCCGGATCCCATTTGCGCCCCACACAGTCTAGCACTCAGCGTTCAGTCGCGACGCCGAAGAAGCTACCGCCTCCAGCGAGCTGCACGCATGCGCGCCCCTCCAGCACCAAAGAGTCCTAAGCGGCTCCTGGCGCCTGCGTACCTCCAGCACCGCGCTCGCCCGAAGAACCAGAGAGGACCAGGGGCAGCCGGCTTCCGGAAGGGGGCGCTGCGGTGGTGTGGCGTGCTGCGGCGCCCTCTGCCGACTCGAGCATAGTGTTAGTCAATGCCTTTGCCTGTTGTGAGCCCATAAACCATACTCCCTCTTTGAAGACGTATAGTGTCTCACTTCCTCCATGAAGTTTCCCATGATCATTTCCCCTTCAGTAATAACATTAAAACAAGTAATGCCTGGCACTTAATATCAAGATGCTTTATACAAATAAAGTTTATTCCTCCTATCTTTATCGTTTCACCTTGCACTCTTTTTTTTCCTTCATTCCTATAGCAATCACATGATGTATATCGTGGCCACTCAAAATGCCAGGAAATTAGATACTGAGCTAAAAGCTTAACTCTGGAAATCCTATTATACACCATTTCACACTAATGCCTCTGCGGTAGGCGTTCATAATGCCATTAAAAACCTTGCTCTGAGAGAAATTAATTTTTTTCAGTGCTTTATCTTTTCAAGATGACTCTATTATATCAGTATAAAAACTCAATCATTAAACAAAATATGGTAAACCCCTACCTTCCAGATACCACGCAAATCACAGCACCCACTTTGAGGCTCACACATAAGTTTTAGCTGGCACCCACACTCATATTGAAATAAGCAGAGGAAAGGCTAAAAGACAAATCTTTTTTTTAAAAAAAAAAACATCTAATTGGATTTTTCACTTCAAATGAAAAATCCTGCTTGAGGCAACAAGACAAAACCAAGAAATAAATAGCCAACCAGTTCTCCCTAAACCCTGGGTAACCAATAGTAAAAACTTATCTGATGAGTTTAATTCCATATGTTTCTTTATATTCACACAATGTGTGATTAACATGGAACAAAAAAAAAATGTTCGTTATTCTTTTTTTCCCCCAAAATGTACACATTAGCTTGATATTTGCTTTTCTGATTACTGACATTTCTCCAGGTAAGCCATGTAGATTCTCTCTTTAATAGTTGTATAATATGTGTAGTATATAGTTGCACCATCAATTATTCAACCTATTGTGGTACACTGAAGTTGCTCCCAGTCTTTTTTGCTACTAAAAGTATTACCATATACAAATTGACTTACCAAATGATGCTTTAATTTCTAAAGGCTAGAATCCCAAGAGTGGGACTATTATATAAATATTATACAAATATTTATATAATATATGTGTAATATATTAAAATATATAATTTTAATAGTTGCCAGAATATTTCCCAAAAAGCTTATACAAATTTCCACTTACACTAAATATGCAGGAGAATAATAATTTACCCACAAACTCATTTCTTTCTCTAAAACCTGCAATACTTTAAATATCATTGGCTTGTCTGTTCTTTTAATGTTTGATAAAATCCATCTTGGAAATATCTTGTCTGGTGCTTTATTTATGAGAGCTATTCTTCAACAATTTTATCTAGATATTTTACAACATTTAATTTGATAAGAATTTCTCTCCTCCATAATTTGGTTAACAATTACACTTTCTGAAAAGCATTCATTGAATCTAGGTTTTCCAATTAAGTTTTCTACTATTGATCAAAATAATCTCTTAAATTTTCTTTCATTCCCTTCAGGTAGACTTCACCTGTGGTTTTATTTATTTCTACATTTGCCACCTTCCAACACATCAAAAAAAATTTTTTTTCTTGTGCTACTGGGGACTGAGCCCTGGGGCACCCCAATCCTTTTAAATTTTTACTTTGAGACAGGGTCTTATCCACTTGCCCAGGCTGCCATTGAACTTGGGACCCTCCTGCCCCAGCCCAGTCTCCCAAGTACCTGGGATTCTGTGCCCCACCACACCTGGTTTATCTTTTTCTTTTTTTTTTTTTTTTATTGGTTGCTCAAAACATTACAAAGCTCTTGACATATCATATTTCATACATTAGATTCAAGTGGTTTATGAACTCCCATTTTTACCCCAAATACAGATTGCAGAATCACATCGGTTACACATCCACATTTTTACATAATGCCATATTAGTAACTGTTGTATTCTGCTACCTTTCCTATCCTCTACTATCCCCCCTCCCCTCCCCTCCCATCTTCTCTCTCTACCCCGTCTACTATAATTCATTTCTCTCCTTGTTTTTTTTTCCCATTCCCCTCACAACCTCTTATATGTAATTTTGTGTAACAATGAGGGTCTCCTTCCATTTCCATGAAATTTCCCTTTTCTCTCCTTTTCCCTCCCACCTCATGTCTCTGTTTAATGTTAATCTTTTCCTCCTGCTCTTCCTCCCTGCTCTGTTCTTAGTTGCTCTCATTATATCAAAGAAGACATTTGGAATTTGTTTTTTAAGGATTGGCTAGCTTCACTTAGCATAAAAATTCTACTTTTTCTTATGTATCTTCCTCCATCAGAATATAAGTCAGGGATATTTGTCCATTTTCTTCATTGCATTCCAAGAATGATACTTAACACAGAGTAGAAAAACCAGTAAATATTTATTTAAAGAACAAATGAAAGCCAGGCACAGTGGCACATGCCTGTAATCCCAGTGATTTAGGAGCCTGAGGCAGGATGATCACAAGGCATGGTCAGCCTCAGCAACTTAGTGAAACCCTAAATTACTTAGCAAGACCCTGTCTCAAAATCAAAAATAAAAAGGCTGGTGATGTACTTCAGTGATAAGCACCCCTGGGTTCAACCCCTAGTACCATACACACACATAAATGACTCTGATGGGTGAAAAATTGCATGTAACTATGGAATACAATTTCATACTTATTAGCCATGTACATTTCTTTATTTTAAAAACTCCTTTTCATATCCTTATATTTCTAATAAGTAGATAATCTCTTATTACAAGGTAGTTCTTACTACATAAGGAATATTAATTCTTTTCAACCACATTATAATTGGTTTTTCTCCATTAATGTTTTGTTTCTTTTGGTATTATAAACTTTCAATCTTCATGCAATCAAATCTATGAACTTTTTCCTTTATGAATTCTAAGTTTTCTTTTTTAGACTAGAAAGCCTCCTCCTACTCCCAAGAAGATACATACCCAGAAATTATATAAAATAATTCTCCCAAAGCTTTCTGAATTTGTTTGCAACTTCATAATTTTTCATATTTAGATGTTTAATTCATCTAACATTAATTTTATGACATGAGGTGGAAATCTAGCTTTATTTTCTTTGAAATGAATAAAGTCAATCATGAAGATTCCAGATATTAAGTAAATTATCCTTTTCCTGTATTCAAAATATGCCATACCTTTCCAAAAAATGAAGAACTATTTCATCCCTGTATATAAAAATGGATATATGACCCTTGCCTGAGGAGGCTGAGGCAAGGAGGCTGAGGCAAGAGGATAGCAAGTTCAAGGACAGCTTGAGCAACTTAGAGAGACCCTGTCTCAAAAATTAAAAGGACTGGGGATATAGTTCAGGCAGTGTGCCACTAGGTTGATGGGAGGGTGTTTATGGACCTTCTGGCTTAATGATTTACTTGTTTACCCATGGATCAGTGCCATTTGGTCACTCATTAACTGATCCAACAAAGTGTATTGTATACATTTTTAATTTTCTAGGCTATGATGTTTGACACTTTAAAAACCAGGGTAGTCTACTCTTTGAAGACCACCAAGGGCTCAACAAGAACATACCTTTGTTATGCAAACTAACAAATCCAGAGCCCTACTTTCTCCCTTGGTCCCTAGACTGAAGGAGGCCCTATTCTTCTGCCAGGATAATCCCAATGTCAGTTGTCAGGAACTAAGAACCATGCTTATCTCTTAGCACTTGCCTCAATTACTCAAACTAGCCAATTCTTAGCTGTTCACCTTGCCCCATCTTGCTTTTCCTTCAGAAACACTAATGAAAGCCTGTCCTATTGAAGCCAGATTTAAAGTTAGGTACTCAGTGTAGTTAGGTAAATCGGGTCTAATATCAGTAAAATCTAAAATGGAGGCCATGCTGAGAATGATTCCGGGGCTCGCAGGACAACTCAAGGAATGGAAAGGCCCTAGGCCAAAGTCCACCCCAAAGAAATGTTAATGGAACCCAGGGAACAGCCCCAGCAGATTTGAAGAAGTGTTAATGAAGTCCTTCCTGCCCAGATTACCTGTGTCCCAACCCTTCTCCTACATTCCATCACCAAAACTATAAAAAGGTGAGACAACCGCACCTCTTGGGTCCCCTTCTTCCTCAGGGAGAAGTCTTTTCTGCTGTCCTTTAATAAACTTCTAATTTCTACTCTGACCTTGCCTCGGCGTGCTCTCTGGTGTTATTCTTCAACATTGGAGAAGCAAGGACTCGTCACCAGTCAACATCGGTAACACTATGCTTTGCCCTCCATCCTGCCCCTTCTTCTTCCTGACTGACCTTGGTGTTTCCTCCTACAGACCTGCATGGCCTGCCATGCCTCTGGCCTCCAGCACCTGTGAGTATGATAAATTCCGTTTTCCTGAGACTCCTATGTCTCCTCTTGTTGTGGCTATGCCTGGCTATCTTCCAAAAGAACATATAAAAAAATATTACTTGAGGGTCTGCTCTGGCAGAAATTATGCTATTCACCACAGAAAACTGAAAACTTCCTGCTGTCTAGTGACATAAAGCTGTTGTGATATTGTAGCACAACACACTATTCACGTGTTGTGATGATGCTGCCAGTTGTATAAAAATATAGCCCAAACAACTATCTATAGAGTACAATATGTGATGATAGTAAATGACTCTGCAACTGGATTATATATTTACTTTCCCATACTAGTTATCATTATTTTATAGTATACTCCTGCTCATAAAGTTTATTGCGTAACAGTATGCTATGGATGCCAGCAGCAACCTCAGGTTTACCATGGTTCTTGGCTACATCGATGGGCCACATCAAGTGATTGACCTATACCATCTAGGTTTGTGTCAGTATGTTCCACGATGTTCATAAATAGCTAAATCCTTCAAGATGCATTTCTCAGAATTATCCCCATCATTTTTTGGAGCGGTGGAGTACCAGGACTGAACTCAGGGGCACCTGACAACTGAACCACATCCCCAATCCTTTTTGGTATTTCATTTAGAGTCAGGGTCTCACTGAGTTGCTTTGTGCCTCAATTTTGCTGAGGCTGGCTTTGAATTCTCAATTCTCCTGCCTTAGCCTCCAGAGCCACCGTGATGACAGCATGTGCCACCACGCCCAGCTATCCTCATAATTAATGACATGATTTTCTCATTCCTTAGAGGCTGCAGATCCGAGGTCACGGTATCAGGAGGTTTAGTTTCTCCTGAGATCTCTCTCCTTGGCTTGCAGTTGAGCACCTTCTCACTGTGCTCTCACGAGGCTTTTTCTCTGTGCACATGCTCCCTTCCGTCTCTTCCTCTTCTCATAAGGAGACCAGTCACATTGGATGAGAGCTCCACCATTATGACCTCATTTAACCTTAACCACTCTTTAAAAGGCCAGTCTCCCAATGTGGCCACTTTCTGAGGTACACTGGGAATTGAGGCCTCAACATGTGAACTTGGATAGAGGACACACAATTTGGTCCACGACAAAGGCCATTTTAGGGGCTTTGGTTTTTATTGCGAATGAGAGAAAGGTTTTGAGCAAAGAAGTAACATAATTTGACCTGCAATACATTGAATACTTCTTTTATGTCACTTTGCTAGGTACTAGAAGATATTTCAGTGATTAAAACTCAAGTCCTGACCTCACAGATTTATACTTCAGTAGAAAAAATAAATAAATACATAATGTGATAACATTAAAGTTTAAAAAATACAACAGGTAAAGGGGAAAATGATGAGGTGGGAACTAGGAAATACTTTAGATAGGGGAGTCAGGGGAGTCTTTTCTGATGAGACAACATCTGAGCAGAAATACAAAGGAAGACAAGGGAAGCCATGCAGATACCTGGAAGAACTTTGGGACCAAAGGAAACATCAAGCTCAAAGGCCCTGGTACTAACAAGAAGGCCAGCTCAGGTGAGGAAGAGTGACTGAAAGAGAACAAGATGAGAATGGAGAAAAAGGTGAGGGACCAGATTATGCAAAGTCTGACAGACACAGCAATATGTAACTCTGCACAAGACACTGGATAAGGAATTACAAGAGTCATCTCTCTGGCTCCTACTTTGATACAAAACTCACCAGATTTTAGTTTTATTACATGTAAAAGGTAAAAGAAGGAGAAATTAGATTAGCTTGTCCATAAGATGTATCTGGAAATCTCCTGTGCACCAAAAGCTACTCATCAAGACCTATGGCATTTCTAAGAAAAATACTCTTTATCATAGTCTGCTAGACCCATGATACTGTAGGTTTCTACGCTTTCTAGTCACCTTGAAAGGCTTCCATAAATTCTCATTCCCAGCTAGAAGTGTCAGTATTCTTTATAGGGGGGGAAAGATATTCTACTCATCATTGTCTTTATATTTTTTTTTCTTTTTCCTTTTTCAGGGCTGAGGACAGAACTCAGGGCCTTGTGTGTGCTAGGCAAGCCTTCTACTATCACTGAGCTAAATCCCCAACCCCCACCAATCCCAGCATCACTGCCTCTTTACCATAACTCTTATCCACAAATCCCTACCCTCTTCTTTCATCCACCCTGTTTTCTGATTGGCCAGACAACAAGAATTGAGCAGCTCTATCCAGCCCTCAGTTTCTGCCTGCTCAGCTCTGTCACAGCTCAAAGCCCAAAAGTATTAGAAAAAAAGAAGAGTCATCATGAACTTTCTCCCATGATCTGTTAACTAAATGGGGCTTTGTCTCAATGACATAAAGCATCTCATCACTATTTCAGTTCAAGTGCAAATATTCTAATAAATACCATTTGGGGCAACTACTTGCCCTTCTTCTGTCTTTAGTTTCTAAATCTAAGTCCTAACATAGACAGAAGGCCATGATGAAAAATCTGAGAAATCCCAGAATCCTTTCCTGTCCTTGAAAAGAACATAAACATCTAAAGGCTGAGAAAGGAGGATTGCAAGTTTGAGAATAGCCTCAGCAACTTAGCAAGACCCTAAGCAACTTAGCGAAACCCTGTCTCAAAAAATAAAAAGGGATGTGGCTCAGTGGTAGAGTAGCCCTGGATTCAATCCTCAGTACCAAAAAAAGAAAGAAAACTTGATTCTTACTGATCCTTGAATTTTGGAGATTATAAAGTACACCAAGGCATAATATATATAGAAGTTCAAAAACTAACTCAAGAAAATTAGCAGTTTCTTTTCTGGAGTTTTATCAAAGCTAATGCAATGGTGAGAAGAAATCAGTTTGTCTCTTCTTGTTAAATGATTTTTAAATATGTTTGTTAATTTATATGATATACTTCTCTTCAAGAGATGAAACCTAGTTCCCTTCCCCTTGAATGTGAGAGACTTAGTTCATTTGTTTTTAATGAAGAAAATGTGGCAGAAGTGATACTATGTGACTTTCAAGGTTATGGCATAAAAAAGGAGAGCAGTCGACTACCCACTTTCTCTTGGATTACTTATCCTAGGGAAAGCCAGCTTCCATGTTGTGAGGACATCCAAGTAGGCTGTTAAGAGGCCCACAGGGGCTGAACTTCTGTGGCACACACCTGCAATCACAGTGACTCAGGAGGCTGAGGCAGGAGGACTGCAAGTTCGAGCCAGCCTCAGCAAAAAGTTAGGCACTAAGCAATTCAGTGAGACCCTATCTCTAAATAAAATAGGGCTGGGAATGTGGCTCAGTGGTCGAGTGTCCTTGAGTCCAATCCCCAGTACCAAAAAAAAAAAAAAATATATATATATATATATATACATTTATGTACACACACACACACACACACTACATCGTAAACTGACATCCTGAAAGCAACATCATAAGAACTGCCTAACTAAGTTAATCTTCAATTCCTGACCCCCAGAAATAATTAAGATAAAAAATATTATTTTTTTATTAAGTTTGGGGATAAACTGTCTATACAGCAGTATATACCTAATATTCTTATCTGAAAATGAGGGAATCAATTCATTGAAAACATGAGTCAAAATCATAATCAATCAGTGGGCAATGAATTGGGCTTTAGAAACAACAGAATTTTAATCTAAGCTCTAATTTAAGCAATATTAATAATTAGTTTTCTCAAATGAAAATAATCCTTTACCTGAAGGATGATCATCATATGAGCCCTTTACCCTGATAACACTGTGTACAGTGTACACATTACCTACAAAAGCAATTTAAGAAAGATCTAGCCAGATGGGCATCATGGTGCCTACCTGTAATCCCAGCAGCTCAGAAGGCTGAGGCAGGAAGATCACCAGTTCAAAGCCAGCTTCAGCGATGTAGCAAAGCCCTGAGAAACTTAGAGAGACCCTGTTTCAAAATGAAAAATAAAAAGGGCTGAGGGTGTGGCTCAGTTGTTAAGTGCCCCTGGGTTCAATTCCTGATATAAAAGAAATAGAAGGGAGGGGAGAGGAGAGGGAAAGAAAAGGAAAGGAAAGAAAAGAAAGAAGGTGGGTTTGGCATCACTCATCTGGAATCTCAGTTACTCTGGAGGCTGACGCAGGAGGATCACAAGTTCAAGCCCAGTCTAGGAAATTCAGTGAGACCCTATATCAAAATAAAAAATTTAAAGGGTGCTGAGGGTATAGCTCAGTAGTAGACACTTGTCTAGCATGAATGAGGCCTGGGTTCAATCGGAAGGAAGGAAGGAAGGAAGGAAGGAAGGAAGGAAGGAAGGAAGGAAGGAAGGAAGGAAAGAAGGATTTTTCAAAATGGATGCAGGAAGAGTTTCATGGACATGCTTCACAGTGAGTGAATTAACCACAACTGGTGAAAATTACTATTAAAAAAATAGCCACTTAAAGTTCTATAAATTGTTCTAACAACAAATAGTGAATGACGAAATAGACTTACTAAAAAAAGAAATCTACCAAATCTTGGTAAGAACAGTGGGAGTCTCTGGCATTTGAATAACCCACTCATTTGTCATCTCAAAGCTCAGTGTGATGAAATCTCACTCTAGTTGGTGTAGAGAAGATGGGTCTCCTCTTACTTTACCCCCCAAGAGATACAATCTCTCTCCAGAGGAACAAGCCATCAGCATCTCTCTTCAGTCTAGATTAGCAGAAAGGTCTGGGGCCCTTATTATGCCTAGCCCACATTTACAAAAGGGAGGCTCTACCCAGATGAAACAGGGCCCTGCTTTTCTGTGCTACCTAGAGAGGGGTTCATACAACAGTGTTCTGAATTCCTGTGATAACTTCATGGGAAACTTCCACAATGTCCAAAACCCTTGATGCCCTCCAAATGAAGAAGAAAGATGTCTTCAAATTCCTTTTAGCAGAGACCCACTTAGGTGGTACCAATCTTGATTTCCAGATGGAACAATACATCTACAAAAGGGAAAGCAATGGTATCTATATCATTAATTTGAAGCAGAACTGGGAGAAGCTTCTCCTAACAATTTGTGCCACTGTAGCCACTGAAAGCCCTGCTGAGGTCAGTGTCCTACCCTAGGAATCCTGACCAGTGGCTGTGTTGAAGTTTGCTGCTCCACTAGAGCCACTCCTTTTACTGGCCACTTTACTTCTGGAATCTTCACCAACAAGATCCAGACAACCTTCCAGGAGCCACATCATCTGGTGGTTACTGATCCCAGGTCTGACCACCAGCTTCTTACAGAGGCATTTTATTCAACGTGCCTGCCATCACTATGTGCAACACAGATTCTCCTCTGCACTGTGTGGACATTGCTTTACCATGAGACAACAAGGGAACTCACCCCGTGGGGCTGATGTGGTGAATCTTCCCAGGTGCTGGCCCAGGAAGTTTTGAACACACATGGCATCATCTCCTCTGAACATTCCTTGCAGGTCGTGCCTGATCTTTAATTCTGGAGACACTGAAGAGGCTGCCACTGAAAAGCCCATGACCAAGGAGGCATTTCAGGGTGAAAGAACTGTGCCAGCTCCTGAAGGAACTCGACCTGAGGATGCAGACTGGTCTGCAGATGGGCAAGTGGCCTTTATGTCTATCTAGCAGTTCCCTACTGAAGATGGAGGGCCCAGCTAGCCACTGAAGACTGGTCTGTAGTACCCACTGTTAAGGCCACTGAATGGGCAGGAATAAGAGTGGTTTTGAGCTCTTCTTCCACAGCTCTTAAGCAAAATGGAAATAAAGTTCCTGGAAAACAAACATTAGTTTCAAAAATAATAATACTGGGCCTCCTCCCAACATGTTTTTAGGTCAGAATCCCACTCCAAGAGAGGTAAGCTGAGACGATCAAAGGCTACTGCCCCTATCCAGAGTTCTGCTCTTAAACTAGGGTTGTCTTTCCACAGAAGTGGCCCACTATTCCAAACTTCAACTCTGGAGCAGTGGCTCAGAGATTTTGCTCAGAGGAAGAGGCAGGCTATGAGCAGACAAGTTCTCCTCAGGGGAAATGGCTTAATTTAGAACAGAGTACAAGTTCAAGTTTAGGGGCAGTCTCAGAGACAATAGAGAAATTAGATAAGAAATTAAAAGGAAGCTGACAGTTTCACAAGATCGATAAGCAAAAATGTAGGTGAGCAAATTTGCAAGAGAGAACTAGGGAAAGAGAAAGCCTCCTGGGAACAGCACAAACATCAGGAATTATTCTCAAAAACTATCTCTGCAAAGGAACATAAGTTTAATTCAATCAGACTTGGAGAAATTTATAACTCAGGGCATGGTCAGAAACAACAGGAAAATCAGCATGCAATTAATGAAGGCTTAAAGCTGGATGGGCGTGATGGTGCACATCTGTAATCCCAGCATTCAGGAGGCTGAGTTAGAAAGATCACAAGTTCGAGGCTAGCCTCTGCAACTTAGAGAGGCCCTGTCTCAAAATTAAAATAATAATAAAAAAGGTCTAGGATGTGGCTCAGTGGTAAAGTACCCCTGGGTTCAGTCCCTAGTACCAAAATAAATAAATAAAAGCTGGATATGATACGATAATGACAGGTGGAGTACAACAGAGAGATCAAGGAAGAATTTGGAAGTCAAAAAGAACACTGAAACAGGAAGATCACAAATGCAAGGCCAGCCTCAGTGATACCCTGTCTCAAACTAAAATTTTTAAAAGGACTGGGGATATAGCTCAGTGATAGAATGTTTACCCAGCATGAGCAAATAAAGTCCTGGGTTCAATCCCATTAATGGGATTGAGGGGAAAAAAGAGCCCTGATAAAATGCTTATCCCAGGAACCATGTATACATTCTAAGACTTCAGCCTCTGTAGAGCTAAAATAGAGGCTGTGCATTTCAAGGGAAAGGGAAATAGACTTCACTAGAATAGTTCAGCTAAGTCACTAAACAAACAATAACAAAATAAGCCTGGGGAGGGGGAGAGTCAGTATCCAGAGTTGCTGCAATATATTACCCAAGATACTCCAGTTTTCAACAACAAACACTGTGAGACATGGAAATAAACCTGTAAAAAGGGTAACCTGTACAGAGGAAAACAGGCAAAAGAAACCCCCTGTGAAGGGGCCTAGATATTGGATTTAACAGGCAAAGACTTCATAGTAGCAATTACAAACACATCAAAAGACCTAAAAGAAACCATGATTAAGTTTTTTACAAAAAAGTACGAGAGTATCAACAAAGAAGGAGAAATGATTTCTGGCTGTACTACCAGAATTTTTCATTTCTCCTCCTCCTGTTCTTCTTCCTCCTCCCCCTCCTCCCCCTCCCCCCTCCTCTTCTTCTTCCTCCTCTTCCTCCTCCTCTTCCTCTTCTTCCTCCTCCTCTCCCTCCCCTCCCCCTTCTCCTCCTCCTCCTCCTCCTCCTCCTCCTCCTCTTCTTCTTTTTTAATTGGGGGCTCACTGTGTTCCATGCTGGGCTCCAACTCATGATCCTCTAGTCTCAGCCTCCAAAGTAGCTGGTATTACAGGTATGTGATGCCATGCCTATTTAGTTCAGAATTTCTGATTTAGTATGTCTGGGGAACACAATTTGAGAATTACTGCTGTAGCAAATTTGGACTCTTTTGAACAGCTAAATTAGTAAGCAGCTGTTATTTTTGCCTTCCCAACATTCACCCCTATCCCCTTCTTCCCATAACCAATCCATTTTTCCAGAGGGGAAGGATTTCCAAGTTTAGATATGGCTGAACTGCCAACCTGGAACACATGAGACACATGACTCAGTCCTAACCAATCAGAATATTCTATTCCCATGGCCACAGTAATTGATTCAGAAATAAGAAGGTAACCAATCAGAATGCTTCCTGGGATTTTTCTGCCAGAGTGATCAGAGAAGATACTCTTTTTGCTGAGATTGCTAAGGCTAATAAGATTTGAGTCTTAGACTTTTGATGGCCCTCATGATTACCAAATTGAGAAAACTTACTAGGAAAGAAGGACCTGGATGACATTTCAGGCTTTACATTCAGCCACGTCCAAAATCAGACTATCCCATACCCTTTCCATTTCCATGAATCAATAAAATCCTCCTTCCCCTCACCTTTTTTTGGCAGTGCTAGGGACTGAACTCAGGGCTTCACACATGCCAGACAAATGCTCTACCACTGAGCCATATCTCCAGCCCTACACTTTTTTTATTTAAATCAAATTGAACTGAGTATTTGTTATTTGAAAACCAAAATCCTGACAAATTACTAATTGATAACATAAAAGGATTAGAAACAATAAACCATAAAATATGGAGTGTCATGCAGATTCTTCTATGCCCTAGCTATGAAGTAACTAACCTTGGTCTGTGATTACAAAGGAGCTAGTTAAATTATAACTTGGAACACTAACTTTCTACCCACCAAACCTACATTTTAAAAAATTTATAGTTCTAGATGAACAGCATGCCTTTATTTAATTTATTTTTGTATGTGCTGCTGAGAATCAAATCCAGTGCCTCTCACATGCTAGGCAAGTACTCTGCCACTGAGCTACAGCCCCAGCCCCCAAACCTACATTTTTAAAGGCTTTTAGAAACATTTTAGATGGGAACACATAATTTAAGTTGATCCAATCACATTAAAGGAAAATCTTGATTCATTTTAATAAAAACCCCCTCCCCCTCTCTATATCAAGAATCACCAAGGAAGTCTATGTCCTTTGTGTCTATTGGCAGCTACCTTGCAACACAAGAAGCCGATCTTAGGAGAAAGCATCTGTTGAGAATAGCAGAACAAAGAAAAGAATAAACTTGGGTCTCTAATGACATAATTGAGCCATTGCTGATCTTGACTAGTCTAAAGCTCACCCTACCTCTGGACTTCCCATTATGGAAGATAATAAATGTATCTGTTTGTATTAGGATTTTCTGCAACTTGTAATAAAAAGTATCCTCACTCAGGTATTGATTATTTTGGACATCTAATTCTCATAAGAAAGTCCAAGTTTCAGTTTAAGTCAGCCTATCTGAAAGCCAACAAGGAAAGACCGTAGGGTCGACACTTCTCAGAAGAGGATATACAATCAATCAACAAATATATGAAAAAATATTCATCATTACTAGCAATTAGAGAAATGCAAATCAAAACCACTTTAAGATTTCATCTCACTCCAGTCAGAATGGCAGCTATTATGAAGACAAACAACAATAAGTGTTGGCAAGGATGTGGGGGAAAAGGGACACTCATACATTGCTGGTGGGACTACAAACTGGTGCAGCCAATATGGAAAGCAGTATGGAGAATCCTTGGAAAATTGGGAATGGAACCACCATTTGACCCAGCTATCCCTCTCCTGGGTCTATACCCAAAGGAGTTAAAAAGAGCATACTACAGGGACATAGCCACATCAATGTTTATAGCAGCACAAATCACAATAGCTAAATTGTGGAACCAAACTAGATGCCCTTCAATAGATGAATGGATTAAAAAATGTGGCATATATACACAATGGAATTTTACTCAGCAATAGAAGAGAATAAAATCAGGTCATTTGCAAGTACATGGATGGAGTTAGAGAAGATAATGCCACGTGAAGTTAGCCAATCCAAAAAAAACAAATGCCAATGTTTTCTCTGATGTAAGGAGGCTGATTCATAGTGGGGTGGGAAGACGGAGCATGGGAGGAATAGACAAACTCTAGATAGGGAAGAGGGGTGGGAGGGGAAGGGAGAGGGCATGGGGTTAAAAATGATGGTGGAATGTGATGATCATTCTTATCCAAAGTATATGTATGAAAATGTACATGTACTTTGTATACAACCAGAGATATGAAAAATTGTGCTCTATATGTGTAATAAGAATTGTAATGCATTCCTCTGCCATATATAAAGAAAAAATAATAAATATATACTTGAAAAATTCTGCTATTATGTTATTGAATAAATTTTCAGTAAAGTTTAAAAAAAAAAAGACCATAGGGTCTTACAAAGAGATACTTTCATGCCCACAGACTAACACAGATATGAGTCAGATAACCACTAGTTTTGCTTGGCTGCAAAAGTCAAAATTTGTGCCAAACTAAATTAAAGGAGACACCACGGGAAAAAAAATCCAGACCTAGGAAGACTCAAAGAACTAGAATATCCTAAAGAGCAATGGTCCTTCCTGACCCCTTCAACCGTCCCAAACTACTCTATTCAGATAAAGGTAAATACCACCTGGTAATGAACCATTCCCTGGAAAAGCAGAATGGGGACAAGGGGCAGAAAAGCTATTTCTCCCCAGCTCAAAGATGATCCAAGACATAGGCCAAGACTGAAGTAGTTAAATTAGGAGAAGGAGCTAAACAGAGAACTATTGCAAAGGAACAAAAATGGCACTCATATTCAACATTGATGGGATCACAATCTTTCTAAAAGGCAATTTAGCTTAACAAAACCTTTTTTAAATGTCTCTACCCTGGATGTAGTAATTCTATGGCTAGGAATTGAGCCTGAAGAAATGAAGACTTAATTATAGACATGCTCAATTTGATATTTAAAGTGACCAATCATTGGAAACAACTTGCCCCCAAATTGGCAAAGTTATATTTTTAATTTCACAAATACTTATTAGGTGTCTTCTGTATACCAGGCAATGCCCTGAGCATTGAGGATTCAATAGTAGGCCAAATCAGATATGGTGTGTTTGCAACCAGTACATATCAAGGTAAATGCAAAATCTCAGAGTAAGTATTCGGAAATTTTTATATCACTGATAGAGAAGATTTATATCTGTTGTGTCTGATAATAAAAAAATTGAAGCTTATATTTTGCCTTTGTTTTTATTTCATTTTTCTTTTTAAAAATATTTTTAGTTGTATCTGAACACAATACCTTTATTTTGTTTGTTTAGTTTTTAATGTGGTGCTAGGGATCGAATCCAATGCCTCACACATGCGAGGCAAGCGTTCTACCACCAAGCCACAATCCCAGTCCTTTATTTCATTTTTCTATTAATTTATTTTTACTATCTTTACAAATGTGACAAAATGTAACAGATTGGAAATTTTTTTAAATAATGGTCCTTCACCACAGATACTTCAAGAGGCATTGCTATAGAGAATTTGAGATGGGGTCCAATGGGGAACACAGAGACCAGTTGGTTGGCCAAAGGTCATATCATAGACTGAAATGTTGGCAGTAAAGACACTAAGAAATGGAAAGACTTGAGAAAAATGGGCAATGAAACTCCTCCCATTACCTGGCCATGCCCGCCAAGAGGGCTTGCCAAAGGTTACTAGCTCCTCCAATGACCTGGCTCTGTTAAGGCCATATAAAAGCCAGATCCTCAAGGTGGCCCACCACCATTTTCCCCACAAGATGTGCCCCTCCAGAACTGAATAAAGCATGTCTGGCAATGAGGTTTAAAAAAAAAAAAAAAGGAAGAAAGAAAGAAAAAGAAAATGAGCAATGATCTGGTAATACGATAGACACAGGGGAAGGCAGAAGGATGCATTAATGATGATTCCTGTGTTTATGCCTTATTTGGTAGACAGATTACTGTGCCATTCACTTAATAAGGAACATTGGCAGGATGTCAGGTTTGTGATGGAAGAATTTCATAGTTCTCACTTGCTTGGGTACATAGAATTTGAGGTATCTGGATGCCAGCAAGTGGAAATGCTACATAGTAGGTCTGATATATAGGTTGGGGCTCAGCAGAGGTTTATAAGCTAGACATATCAGTTGTGAGTTGCAGGCATGTTATCTAGCAGTTGAAATTGCAAGCCATCAATACAAATATCTAGGAGATAATACCTGGAAGAGAAGAAGGTCAAGGCCAAATGCTAGGAATAAGCAAAAGCTAATGACTATGAAGAAAAGAGTGAGTTTGCAGAAACAACTGAAGATAAACCACAAAATTGGTTTATATCCATACAACAAATATTACTAACATTTTTTAGATTTGTAAGATGACCTGACAAGTTTAAAGTATGTCTCATTTTCAAGCAACGATATTGAGACATATATGTACATATATCTCAAAGTACATATCATTAAAAGTATGGCGTTAACAATTAGGAAAATTGAGGGAATTTTCCCCCTTATTTTTATTTCTACTATCTCATTTTTCTACATTACATTTTTTTCTATGTGGCAAAAGCAAACTTTCAAAAACTTAAGTGTAGTCAAGGAGACAGTTCTTAGATTTTAAATTTCATCTGAAACAAAGGAAATATAGAAAATAAAATCCCTTAAGTTTTGACCAAAGTATAGCAAAGTCGCAGGGTTGTTAGGATTCTTTGAAAATGCCATCTTTTTGGCATGCTAAATTTTACTTTTTGGGGGTGGGCCCTGCCCCTATCTAAACAATATTATTAGTTCTAAGGAAAGAAACAACCTATAAATTCAGAAAATCAGAAAAGTGTGGAAAGCATTATTATGGAGTAAATGAACCCAGGAAAATGTCCATAACTCACATTACAAAGAACTAGTGCCCTCCTAAAGCACCTATAAATAAATAAGAATAAAAGTAACTCAACAGGAAAGTGGGCAAAGGATAAGAAAAAAAATGAATCACAAATGGCTATTTAACCTCTAAAAAAACACTCCATTTTACTGAGAAGAAAATGTAAACTGAAACTACGTGGAGATTCCATAGCTTCACATTGGATTAGCACACATACAAAATTATGACTACGTTGGCAGGGGTGATGGCACAGACCTATGATCCATCTATTCTACAAGATGAGGCAGAAGGATAGGAAATTCAAGGCCAGACTCAGCAACTCAGCCAGATACTGTTTCAAGATAAAATTAAAAGGTCTGGGCATAAGCTCAGGGGTACAGCACTTTCCTCACACATTTTAAGCCCTGGGTTTGATTCTCAACACTACTATCTGCAGGGTAAATTATAATCTTTCTAACAAAAGCAATTTGGTAATATCTATCAACAAAAGCACATACCTAAAATAGCAATTCTAGAGAATCACAACCTTTGGGACAGGAGTCCCCTGTTTCTCCTTTGCTAGCAAAGCAATAAACCTTTTCCCTTTTCCTCAAGACCTTGTCTTTGTTATTGGATTGGCATTGAGGACGAGGACCGAGCATTGGGTTACAAATTTGGCAACCAAGCCAGGAGCCAAGAGCAGCCCCTACTCCAGCTTTCTTGGGCAGGCCTGGCTCTCCAAGGAACCCCACTTTCATGCTGGTGATTCATGGTGCTGGTGAGATTGTTGAGAGCTGACTACTGGAGAAATTGGGAGACTTGTGAGTTTGCCTCAGACTGAACCAAAGGAGCTGTTTCTGGAGTAAACGGAGGAACTGAGGGACCACCCCAGCAGCTGCCAAAGCTCCTTTTGTGTTGAGGGCCACAGCCGAGTCGGGATGACGCATGGCATTTTTGCCAGAAGTAGTGGTTGAGAGATGACGCCAGCAAGCCATTAAGATGATGACTTTTGAGTTCTCGCAGAGTTCCCGTTGAGTTCCGGTTGAGCTCTTGCAGGGATTCCTGGAGAGTTCCCATTGGTTGGGGAAGTGCCGGAGGAGGGATTTCCGGTTGGTGGTTCCTGGAGGAGCCGCGTGGCGTTCGGGAGAGTTCCGGGGAGAGTGTGTGGAGTGTGCTGGTGGAGTTCAGAAATAAAGTTTGTTCCTGCTTCAGTGGCTCATGATTCGTGCCCAGCCAGACTGCGGCACTTTTGCTTCTCTGAACTCCCACCTTCTCTCCTTGAACCGCACAAGTTGCTCTGTCAGTTGCTCTACTTTGAGAAAAAGGAAACTGAACTCGGGAAATTCATGACATCCTAGGCCATTCCGTAAATCCCATGGTGTGCATGCCAAGACCCTTGATTCCACCACACACCTAGCTCCTATTTGTGGGAACAGCTGGTCCCTCTTTCTGGGGACATCTATGGCTCCACTGGTTTAGGAGTCACAGTTAAGTGGGACTTGTGAACCTAGGGATCTTTCTGACCTGTTCTGGGTTCTCATTTGTTTGTTGATCTTGGGCTTGGGAATTCCTCTGGATGTCTGCTTTGTTTGTATCTGCTACTGCCCCTTTTAAGACATGGCCAGTACTACATTGTTTCTATGGATAGTCTCTTGGGAAAGTTCTTGGCTGGTCAATTTAAAGGTTCCTATCTATCAGCCATAGTTTTGGCACTTCTTTCTGGTTGTCTGTGTTTCTTTTTGTACAATCTTGCAATTAGAATTGATTTGTCGGAGGTAAAGTGAGTTGAAGAAAGGGCCACCTATAAGTCTATCTAAGATAATGTTTTACTGTAAAGATCTGGCTTTTAAATAGCTTTCTAGATTATTGTCCAATCTTGTAGTTGTGGTTGGTCAAAGGTAAAGTAAATAAAAGAAATTTGTACATGCAGGTTTGTCTGTTTTTAAAGGTTCCTATCTGTCAGCCCTGGTTTAGGTGATCCTCTCTCAGCCGTGGGTTTTTTGTTTGTTTGTTTTGTTTGTTTGTTTTTGTTTTGTTTTGTTTTTTGTCTGTTACTGGCCTTTAAGACATAGACTATGCTGCATTGATCTTACCAGTAGTCTCTTGAGCAGAGAGATCTTGGCTGAACTGGCCACCTATAGGTATAAGCCTAAGAGAAAGATGGTTTGCTGTAATACAATCTGGCCTTTGAATGGTTTTTCTGGATTATTATACAATTCTGACTGATGCTGAAGTTGGTCTGTCAGGGGTAAAGTATATGTACGGGCATTTATACTGTTGCATGATAAGGGGTCTGAACCATCAGGAACTAAATTGAAGGTGCCAAAAGGCACTGACTGCCTCTTCTGTGTAAGGATAGCAGGAATCCAGAAGAAAGGGTTGAAAAGATTTAAATCTTTTAAACCCAGTGCTGGTATTCCCAGCACTGTTTCTCAGCCTGGCTCCAATCAGCCGCAGATCATTTCATTGTGGTCAAGGACACTGGCCCTAAACTGGGGGGGAAAAAAATCCCAAAAAAAGCCACCTAGGCTGTAGAAAAACGACCAAAGAGGTTCTGGGCTCTGCCGTGCCTTTCAGCCCCTTTTCCCCCCTGGGTTGAGGTGGAGGTTGCTGGCCACATGGGATGTGGCAGTAGGTTCCAGCTCTGTCAGGTTATGACCTGGGGACAAGAAGTCTCCCCTTTGAAGATCTGACAGGAGACCCTATTTAGCCAGGGAATATTCATCACTGGGGCAAAGCAATTCTTGCTAGAATAGCATCCCATCAAACTAAATGCCTGGGGAAACCCGCAGAATAAATAACCGAACTCAGAAAAGAAAAAGGTAGAAAATAAGGCCCACCTGTGTTTTGTAGGCAGCCTCTGAAAAAGGATCTTCAAGGAACCCTAAAGAAAAGGATGGAAAGGGCCTCCGCCATTGCATATCAATATGCCTAGTGTAAGAAAAAGGCCCCAAAGGAGCCCCTGGGTACAATTGACCGTGGGGAACTCATTTAAAGTCGGTGACATTGTGATAATGATAAGGGAGACAGGTCAGGCTCAAAAATATCCTGTGCTCCAACCCCTTAAATGCAACATTCTGGATTCTAAATTGATTAAGCATCTAACCCCTTAAATTCAAAAGATTAAGACACAGTCTTTGTATGTGCTGGATTGTCCAACTCTCTCCTGGAATAGAATCATCCTGTAAATTAAATGCACAGATAATATTCATAAGGTCTATTTCAGAATATGAATTTAAGAAGGGTCCAAAACCAGACAAGATAAAAGAAAGCCACAGGTATGAAAATATATTTTAGTATGAAAAATTAGAAGGTAAAAGAAATGTTTCTGGAGGAGAAAGTATTATCTGGTAAAGTAGTATTCCTAGGCTAAAGTCCAAGATGGAAGTGGGCAAAACTAAGGATGTAAAGAAGTTGTGAATGTTTAAGTCAGTCACAGAAGGTGTGCAGAAGGTAAATCTCAGAAAGTTTGTGTTTGATTAAATTGGCTATAATTAGCAGAGTCAAAGTTATTTGAACTTTAACGTACTAATATGAAGCAAAGTCTGAAACATTGATCTGCTCTTATCTATTTTATTGTATTTGTCAGGTTTATTACTTGGGGAAATCAAGTCTTAAAGGAATTGAGGTTTGTACCTGTTTTAAAATCTTAAATGATTACTTTGTAACTAAACAAACAACTGTTATTTAGGTTAAAACAATATAGTTGACACCCAAAATATATATGAATAGGATATGTATGCATCTGAGAACTGTCTAAGTGTTATGTAAAAGCTTAAAATGAAAGTATATGTAAGTTTACTAGCAAGATAACCAATAAGTGCTCTTTTTTATACATTGGATCTGACATAGAAGGGTCACACTGTCATTTGAAGACCTGTCTTATCTATTGGTTTTCACTAAGTCAATTTCTGATGATTAACACTGTTTGCTAAAAGTTACAAGAGATTTAAGGCTATCCTTTGAGTTTTGTTAATCCATGCAGACCTGTGTTTACTGTTACCGTACACTCTGGATTCTAATGTACTTTAAAATTTAAGCTTTGGGGCTGGGCTGGGGCTCAGCGATAGAGGACCTGCCTGGCATTTGTGAGGCCCTGTGTTCTATCCTCAGCACCTCATACAATACATGAATAAAATAAAGGTCTATCAACATCTAAAAAAAAAATTTTTTTTTAATTTAAGCTTAGATAAATGTAAAGCTTTGGAGAGCACTTTGCCAAGTTGGTGTTCTCCAAACTAAAATTAGGTGTAGCAAAAGTCTCAGGTTTTAAATAAATTTGGTTGGTATTTATTCATATATTTGATGTTTTATAGCTAGATAAAGTAACCTGTTGTCAAAAAGTTATATGTACAATTTTGTGTTACTCTGCACACTTGAAATGGAATTTAAAGGTATTTTTAGAAGGTATTAAGGAGAGTCTGATCTGTTTAAAGATGACATGTTAAAACATGGAATCATCCTGCTACTTTTTCCACAAAAAGAAAGTTAAAGCTCTCTTAGCCTTTCTGTGACTCATGTTTCAGATGTAATGCTGTTTTGTGTTATTTGTGAAGAGCCCTGCCTTACTGTGGCTTTTGTTAAGTCAATTTCTGATGATTAACACTGTTTGCTAAAAGTTCCAAGAGATTTAAGGCTATCCTTTGATTTTTGTTAAGGCTCTGCCTCCCATCTTACTCCATGTTAAAATGGCTCCAAAATAGGCTAGACTTCAGCTCATGTAAAGTTGTGAGCAAAAGATTGATTTTGTTGTAAAGATTACTATGATCTCAAACAGGGGATATCATATAACGTAAGTAAGCAAAGATTCAAGATTATAAAAGTCTTTTTTTTTTTTTGGTTCATATCTATTACACAAAATGAATGTTTTTGCTATGTTAATTTTGTTTTGTATTTTCCTTATAAATTTTATAACTGTTGCCTGCAGTGTTTTGCAGAGATACTACTTCTTTAAAAAAAAAAAAAAAAAAAACCTGGGTCAATATTTGAGACTAATTTGAGCCATCACCTATAGGATAGATATTATATAATGCTGACTTCCAATACTAATACTAACCACAATTAAATGAAACTGGTTTGCTGGGCGTTTAAAACCAAAAACTTGGAGACCAAAGTCAAGGAAGTACAAGGGCCAAGGAAAAGCAGCCAACACTTTCGCCCTTGCCCTCTAAGGTCAGCTGGGACCCAGGGAACGACAGAGACCCCTCTCTGAGCCCTGCAACTCTGGTGAGCCACTCGAACTACGAATCAGGAAGATCTAAAGAGGACCCCAGAGAATAGGAAGCCAAGCAGTACACATTCTGCAATGAGGAGGGTCACTGGAGATGGAAATGTCTCTAATGCTTCCAAAAGAAGCCATTTATGCAGCCAGACCCCAACAAATCCTGGGAAGTGGCACCACTGTTACAGGAGAGCTAAAGGAGCCAGGAGGCTTCACACATGTCCCCAAGAGTGATCTCTGAGGACTCTCAGCTGACTCTTAAGAATATATAGGAACAAGGTCAGTTTTGACCAACTTGGTCTTAAATACCTGGCAGGAGAATATAGCTCAAGCCCAGTCCTATGTGGGTAGACATTTAAAAGGAAAAAACAATGTTGTTGTTATTGTTGTTTTTAATGTAACTTAAGATATACACTTGTGTCAGCCCTACCAACAGTAAGTAAAGCTGGAGGCTATGAAGGAAAGGTTCTTGTGTGAGTGTGCCTAATAATACTAATCACAAGAGTTACAAATTTGTCCTGAATTAATTTGAGTCTGATTTCATAGGCTTACAAATCTTCCTAACCTCTTAGATTGAATTTGATCCGTTTTTCATTGAGAAGATTATGAGTTACTGAGACTGGCTGAAATAGTAATTGTTTTGTGCTGTTTACAAAAAAAGCAATGCTTTGCTGTCTTTATTGTTGGCTTAGCATAATCCCTGCCCTATGTATACCTTGTCCAGTCACCTGCCATCTGCCACTGTGGACCCCTGGACTGCTCTGAAGCTGAATGCTCTTAACGGTCCATGCCCCACAGGATAGAGAACAAGGATTTTGGGTTACTTCCCCAAACTTTACCCCCTTTCAGCAGGAAGTAGCTTTGGAGATGTCATCACTCACTTTCCATAGAAATGGAATGTAGAAATTGTCAGTGGGGAATTATAACAAGGGTTCATTTTATGCTTGGACTATATCCCTTATAGCTTTGAAACTTACTTTTTTTTTTTCTTTTCCCTAACCTTCTTCCTGATCTCTTCCCTAATCTTCTCCTTCCTGGCTGGGGATGTGGCTCAAGTGGTAACGCGATTGCCTGGCATGTGCGGGGTGCTGGGTTCGATCCTCAGCACCACATAAAAATAAAAAAATAAAGATGTTGCGTCCACTAATCTTCTCCTTCCTGATCTCTCCCTATTCTCATTTGCTCTGAATTACCCGTATAAAAGCCTCCTGTCCCTGCAGATGAACAGATCATAGCCTTTGGGACAGGAGTCCCCTATGTTTCTCCTTTGCTAGCAAAGCAATAAACCTTCTTTTTCCTGTTTTCAAAAAAAAAAAAAAAAAGCAATCTATTTCTAGAAGCTTATCCAATAGATACACTCATAAAAGCACTATTTATAATTACCAAAAATTAAGAACATCCTAAATTCCACAAACATGAATTAGTTTAACAAACAATTATAAACCCAACCAATAAAAATACTATGAAAATGTACAAATGAGTAAGAAATCAGTTTTGCATAATGGTCAGGACTGATCACTGAGCTATATTTAATGAAAAAAAACAACACACACACACACACACACATAAAGAACACTATGGTGGGTGGCTGGAGTATACCCTTTTGTATATACTTTTTTGTTTTGAACTATGTGAATACATTGCCAATTAAAAATTTATTTTTAGGGCTGCGGCTGTAGCTCAGTGGCAGAGTACTTGCCTAGCATGTGTGAGGCACTGGGTTTGATCCCTAGCACCACATAAAAATAAACAAATAAAATAAAGGCATGCTCTCCATCTACAACTACAAAAATTTAAAAAAAATAAATAGAAATAAAATTTTATTTTAAAATAAGTACTATAATTAAAGATTCAGTTTCAAACTTATCCTCTGTCTCTCAGACACACACATATAAACAAAATTAAATAAATTACAAATGTCAGGAAAAAAAAGACAAAGATGTCCATTACATTATGCTGTAATGACAGATTACCATAAACTGGTGGCTTAAAACAACAGAAATGCATTCTCTTCCATTTCAGAAGACCAGAAGCTGAGAGCAAGATGTTAGCATTGATTCCTTCTGGAAACTCCAAGGCATAGGTGCCATGGTGCTTGCAGGCAATCCTCGGTGTTCCTGAACTGCAGATACACTACTCCAATCTCTGTCTCTACCTTCCCTGTGTGTCTATGTGTCCTTTTTCTTTGCAGTACTGTAGACTGAACCCAGGGGAGCTCTACCACTAAGCTATATCCCAAGCCCTTTTATATTTTGGGACAAGGTCTGGATTTGTTCCCCAGGTTATCCTGGAACTTACTATCTTTCTGCCTCAGCCTCCTGAGTAGCTGGGATTACAGGCATGAGCCACCATGCCAGGGTTATGTGTGTTCTTTTCTATCTCTTATCAGGACACTTGCATTGCATTTAGGTCTAGTAGGATCTCATCTCAATCCTTAGTTACAACTGTAAGGCCCTATTTCCAAATAAAGTTATATTCTGAAGTTTTAGGTTAAACTCAAATTGTAGCAACACTATTCAATGCACTGATACCTATAATCACTGGGGGGTTTTTGTATGTTTTTTTTGTTTTGTTTTGTTTTGTTTTTGACATTTCATTGGTGGTCCCAACTATTGAGATAAGACCAAAAAAAAAAAAAGTAAGAGTAAAAAAGAATGAAGATTAGAAACAGAATTGTCTTATTTGCAGATGATGTAACAGTCTGTATAGAAAACACCAGCTGGGCACGGTGGTACATGCCTATAATCCCAAAGGCTCAGGATGCTGAGGCAGGAGGATCACAAGGTCAAAGCCAGCCTCAGCAACTTATGAGGACCTAAGCAACTTGGCAAGACCCTGTCTCTTTTTAAAGTAAAAAGGGCTGGGGATGTGGCTCAGTGTTTAAGCACCCCTGGGTTCAATCCCCAGTACCAAAAAAGAAGAAGAAAATGCCAAAGAACCTACAGATAAATCAGTAGAATAATACAGTTTAATAAAGTATCTGAGTATAAGATCAAATTACCAAGTGAAGTACATTTCTACATACTAACAAAGTCAGAAAATATTAAAACAACCACTTATGGTAGCGATAAAAATTAAGATACCAAGAGCAAATATTTAAAATTATACACAAGATTCTATATGGAAAACTTTTTAAAACTTTATTTAAACATACTAAAAAGACTTAGTAAATATAAGCTATATACTGTGTTTATAGATAAGAAATTTAATATCATAAATACATAAATTCTTCCCAAAATACATTCAAAAGAATTAATAGAATTAAATTGAATAGAATTTCAACCAAAAACCTTTCCTAGTCATACTTTGGAATTTGATAAGATAATTTACCATCTATATGAAAGAATGATGAGCCAATAAGAGGAGGTGGGGGGAAAGGTACACTCATACATTGTCGGTGGGACTGAAAACTGGTGCAACTACTCTGGAAAGCAGTATGGAGATTCCTCAGAAAACTTGGAATAGAACCACCATTTGACCCAGCTATCCCACTTCTCATTCTATATCCAAAGGACTTAAAATCAGCATACTACAATGACGCAGCCACATCAATATTTTCAATAGTTCAACTCAAAATAGCTAAACTATGGAACCAACCTAGGTGCCCTTCAACAAATGAATGGATAAAGAAAACATGGCACATATACACAATGGAATATTACTCAGCCATAAAGAAGAATATTAATTATGGCATTTGCCAGTAAATGGATGGAACTGGAGACTATCATGCTAAGGGAAATAAGCCAATGCCCCAAAACCAAATGTTCCCTCTGATATGCAGATACTAATACACAATAAGGGGAGTGTGGACAGAAGAACAGATGAAGACTGAACAGTGGATTAGACAAAGGAGAATGAAGGAAAGGGAGGGGAGATGAAGACAGGAAAGACAGTAGAATGACTTGGATAAAACTTTCCTATGTTCCTATATGAATGTACCACCAGTGGAACTACACATCATGTACAACCACAAGAATGGGAAGTTATACTCCATGTATGAATAGTCTGTCAAAATACACTCTACTGTCATATAGATCTAAAAAGAACAAATTTTCAAAATACCTTTGGGGGGAAAAAGAATGATGAGCCAATAATAGACAAAAACTCTACTATGGAAGAAGAATTTCCCTACCAGATATCAAGGTTATAATGTAGAAGAAAATATGGCATTGTTCAGAAAAAGACAAAAATGAATGAAAGACAAGAAAGCCCAGAAAAAGATCTAGATTTATGGACACTTGATATATATCAGAGTTAGGATCTTAGCTTAGGCTGCTTAACATAACACCATAGGCTGAGTGGCTTAAATAACAGACAACTTATTACTTAGAGTTCTGCAAGTCAGGGATCAAGGCACTGGCAGATTCAATGTCTGGTGAGGACTCTCTTCCTGGCTTGAAGATTACCACCTTCTTCTGTATCACATGGCAGTAACATACAGGGCTCTGTTCTCTTCCTCTTCTTCTAAGGGCATGGCAACTCCACCCTTAAGACCTCATCTAGACCTAATTACCTTCTAAAAGTCTCCACCTCCAAAAACCATCACAATAAGGATTAGTGCCTTGACAGATGAATGTGGGGGGAAGGGAGGTCACAAACATTCAGTCCCCAGCAGGCTGGCATTGCAGATCAGCCGAGAAAGAACAGACTTGTCAATGAGTGGTAAAAGTACAATTGGCTTTCCATATGAAAAAAAAAAAAAAAAAGTGGACCTTTATTTCACATCATACCCAGAATTCATTCCAGGAAGATTAGATACTTGAAAGTGAAAAACAAATCTCTAAAATTTTTACCAAAAAATATAGGAAAATACTTTTATGACCTCAAGATAGGAAAGAATTTCTTATACAAGACTCAACACAAAGGATCAAGGGAAATATTAATGATCCTCTCCACTTTGAATTAAAACTGCTTATTAAAAGATAACCCAAAAAATTACAGAAGCAAACTAAAAGGTAAGCCACAAAATAGAATATTCACCATAGAAGTAATTAATGAAGGTCTTTTTTTTTTTTTTTTATAATGATAGCCCTTTATTTTCCCATTAATTATCACTGGCAATTTTAGAAGGTTGAGGAGTTGCCTGTTGAAAAGTATAATATTCTTTTCTTTCTTGTTCCTTGCTCCTTAGGATTCAATTCAGGAGAAGACCAGTGCTTACTGCACAAGGAGTGAACTCCACTGCCTGAGGGAGGAAGGCCATTTCCTACAGACCTGCTCCTCAGGGAGACAAGGCCAAGGACCTGCCACTACAGTGTCTTGTCAGTACCTTCGGGAGGTGGCCAGGACCCACTTGTGTGTCTCGACAGGGCTTCTGATCTCCTCTTGGAGCTCCAGGAGGGCTCAGGCAGGTCTTCTCTACCTTGGAGAAATTAGCTACGAGTTCAGAACAGGAACTCTCCTTAGGGTCTTGCCCTTACCATGTTCCCCTGTTCTGGATTTTTTTTTTTTTTTTTTTTTTTTTACTGAGTTCCTCAGAAGTAGGCTCTTAGTCCCCAGTCACTGACCAGCTTTCTCCTTGCACTGTCAGAGCTGACTGTGGAGGAGCAGTACTACCTGCGATGTGTCGGGCAGTTCTGCACCCAGGGAGGGAACGACTGGCACCGCGTGCACCTTGTCCAGAGGCTCTCGAGCCTGCGAGGGATGGAATTTGTGCAGAGCCTCTCAGGCAGGGCCATCGATGCCAGTGGGTGTTTCCCAAGGGAGTCATTGCACAGCAGGTGAGACGCAGGTCCCTGGCAGAACAGGAAAGCTGTGGGAACCACTCCTCACTCTCCCATCCCTCATAATAGGCAGGACACAGGCAGGTATCTGGTCCTTGGTCTCTGCTTCAGGGTGGGTTTAGGCCACCTGCCATGGGGCAAAGGTAGGTATGGGCATGTTTGTGTGTGCACATTTGGGTGTGTTTCTGGTTTGTAGTTCACCTGCATTTTATCAAGGCTTAATTTCTAATTGAATTCTACACTGGAAAAGTGAATGAATGTTTCTTTTAATATTTGCTTCCAGCAAAGTAAAAGGCTACTCAGCTTGCAAGCTGTGTCTTGGGCTCTCTGCCAGGCAGAGGTGGGTAAGAATTGAGAGACGGTGCAATGAGTTTGGCTTTCTGGCTTCTCCATTCCCAGTGCTCAGAAATTGTCAAATTCTTACTGTCTTGGGGTTAAAAAATGGCACTGAAACTCCTGGCATCTTTAAGATGACTATCTGGGACTCAAAGATGACATGTTTTTGTCACTTTGCTTGGTGTGTTGCCGTGTGTAGAGAAAGCAAGAAGCTCCAGGTTCAGCCTCCCTTCTCCCCAGGCTCTCCATCCCTGTGGAGGCCATGCTCCTGAATACCTCCAGGATTGTCATGGCTGGATCTCGCAGGGAGTTCCAGCTGAGTTGCTTCTCACCTCCAACGGTGTCTGCTATCTTTCTTTGCCTATGGAGAAGGGAGTTTGCAGAACACCCTACCCTGCCCCACCATGACTAACCCTCTTCTCCTGGGCTGCAGAAGGACCACACAGGCCAGATGGACCAATACCTGGTGTATGGGGATGAATAAAAGGCACTTCGTGATGCAGTGGGCAAAGCCATGCTTGAGTGCAAGGCCTCCAGCCTCGAGACTGCTCTGATGGTAGGATGGGCTCGCAGCTTCTCCCTGATTCCAGGTGGTATCCCTCACACCTTCATCTTCCCTGCATGTTATCAGTTACGAAGTGGAGCGAGACCTGATTCCACTGATTATCTCCAACTGCCAGTATCAAGTGCAGCAAGGTGGGGAGACATTGCAGGAGTCTGACCTTGCCTGTCTTGTGATCCAACCAGAGGAAAGCATGGTTCCTTGTCAGCACTTTGCAATCAAAGATGGCATTATTCTGTGCTGGTTGACAACATGCCATTGAGTGGTGGATTCTGATGGGCTCATCCAGGTAGACATGATGCTCCTGAAACAGGCGCAAATTCGCACAGCAAGTGAAGATGACCAAGGGAGATGGCATGGAGGCCAGACTAGGGGTGTCTCTCCTACCAGGGACAACAAAGAGTTCCTCCAGATTCAGAATGCTCTTCATAAGCCTATACCCCTATCCCCTCTTGGGTCCCCTTCTTCCTCCGGGAGACGTCTTTTCTGTTGTCCTTTAATAAACTTCTAATTTCTACTCTGGAAAAAAAAAAAAAAAAAAACAGAGACAGGAAACTTTCTGATGTTGTCACCACCAGCCACCAAGGTGACTCTGACAGAAACCACCTGGTACATTAAGTTCGGTCTTACATCTAATTAAATATCATATTTCAGTATCCCTTGCCCAAATGAGCACTTAAATCCAAGTCCTGCAAATGATCTTCAAATAAGCTTTGTCCTTTCTGCTTGATCTCCCACTAGTGACTTTGTTTGGGGGACTCATAATTCTCTTATGTTGGTCATGTTTCTAACATGACCCCAAAAGTCATAGATCCCGCTCTAGAGAGTGAGAACAGCTTTGCTTTATTTTTGGGGAAAAATAGTACATATTGCACTGTGAAAATTTAGAAAGCCATTCAACCTGGATGGAGGTGTAGCTCCTGTGCTCAGTGTAGAGTACTTGCTTGGTATGTGCAAGGTCCTGGATTCACAATCTCCAGCAGCCCCCCAACCCATGATAAGTATCTCTGATTTGTGTTTCTTGGACAAATCAATGATATCCATTCTATTATAATAGAGATTTTTCAAAACACTTGTGGAAGCTTTTATGTGGCAACACCATTGATTTTCCACATCCAGGAATTCCTCCAAAGTGGGCTGGGGTTTTTCGCCACCATTTCCTGTGTTCAGCGCGCCTTTGTATTCCATGCCCCAGATCCCCCAGTCGTGAAGGCAGGCTCACCTCTGCAGCAAGAGCAATCCATGTCATGTCGGCGCCCTAGGTTCCCAGGAGAAACTGCTGTGCAGAAGCAAGAAGTGGAGAGAAGGCAGAGGATGCCCGGGTCTTGGGGCCACTGGGCACCACTGGCCTCATCTGGGCACTGCTCCTGTGGCTCTAGGCTCTGCAGGCCACAGCGTACCTCCTGCCTCCAGGAAGGAGCTGCAGCACTCTGACAAGACCCCAGCAGATTCAATGAAGGATTTTATAATTTGAATTTATAAAGAACTCCTTAAAATCAATAAGAAAGTATTAAACAACACATAGAAAAATGAACAAAATAGGGCTAGGATGTGGCTCAAGCGGTAGCGCGCTTGCCTGGCATGCATGCGGCCCGGGGTTCAATCCTCAGCACCACATACAAAGATGTTATGTCCACCGATAACTAAAAAATAAACATTAAAATTCTTTCTTTCTCTCTCTCCCTCTCTTACTCTCTCTTTAAAAAAAAAAGAAAAGAAAAATGAACAAAATATTTGAATAGGCATTTTCCAGATGAAGAAACACAAATGGCCACAAAAAAATATGTTCTACTTCATTAATAACCAAGACAATGCAAATGAAATTCATTCAATTCAGCCAACAAATAATTATTAAAGTCTACTGCAGGCAAGGCACTGCTCTAGGGCTACAAGAAAGAACAAGACATACGAAAATAAATAAATAAATAGTTTAGCAAATCGCACACACACAAAAAAATACTTTATTAATTTATCACACACACAAAAAAAAGACATAGAAACTCCCTCTCCCTTGCCAGAAGGGAAAAGCAATGGTAATAAGTGCTCAGAGAAAAATAAAGCAGCAAAAGGATTGGGAAGAAGGGAGAGGAATGTCAGGTTTCACACAGCTGGCCAGGAAGACCTCACAGACAACAGGAAAACAGAGTAAAACCCTGAGGGAGGTAAAAGAGCAAACTGTGCAAATCACAGGGAAAAGAACATTCTAGGCAGAGAAAAGAGTATGTGAAAAGGTCATGAGGAAAACTCAAGAGTCCAGAGGGACTGGAGCAGACCATATTGCACACACCAGGCTAAAACCAAATAGCCAAATGTTGGTGAGGATGGGAGTAATGCCAACTCTTAACACTGTTGACAGGAAGGTGCATGACAACCATCACTGTAGAAAACTATGTGCCGTTTCCCAGCATAGCCCTCCTAGATGAGTGGCCTAGAAAACCGCTTGAATGTCACAAAATGTTCACAAAATGTTTAACAGCAAAGTTTAAAGCTTTCTTGAATTAAATACTTCTCTTCATTGAATAGATAAATAGCAAAATAAATGGTATATTCACAAAACAGAATACCATACAGCAGTAAAAATGCATCAGCTAAATGTATCTACTTGAATGAGTGTCAGAAACAAAACGTTGACTCTTTTTTTTTTAAAGTAACTTGCAAAAGAATACCTATAATATGTATCCATTGGTGTAAAGTTTTAAACATACAAATCTAAGCACTACATTGTTTATAAATGTATCCATAAGTGGGTAAGTTTCATTTTAAGGTAAGAAAACAAGAAATCAAAAAACTAAAGGGCTGGGGGTGTAGAGCACTTGCCTACCATGTGCAAGGCCTTGGGGTTCAATCCCAAACACACACACACACACACACACAGCCAGACTGGGGGATGTGCAGGAAGGAATGTGGAATCAGTAGGGGTACATAAAGTTTCAAATATATTATTAACATTCTATTTGTTTAAATGAGTGGTAAGTACAGGGCATTATTTTTATGATTTTATCTTTAAATATCTCATATTTTTACTGGGGAATGATACTGGCTAAATTATATTGTTACATTGTGTGCATCTACCAATATATAACAACAAATCCTACCATTATGTAAAACTATAACCAATATGTAACAACAAATCCCACCATTATGTAAAACTATAATTTACTGATTAAAAAAAATGTGGAAATGATATAGGACAGATGAGACTGGACACCTGAGGAATTTTCAGGCAGTAGGGTTAAGTTGTAATGGTCTAGAGGGGCTGATGCCTAAAAATCTCTGGAACTTTGGTGGGAAATTCTTTTAGATTTATACTCAGTGGAGTGGTTACATAGCAGGTACTCTTTGTCCCATATTTTAGGACAAACAGAGGTTTCACTAGTTTTTACCACGGAAAACAGAGATAATAACAGTGAGCTCTCTTCAGACAGCCTCTATCAGACCCTTTGTCTGAAAACCTGGCATTTACATGAAAGAGGAAGCCTCAAATCACAATGAGCTTTCTGCAGAAATCCTTCGAAATCCTGTCAAAGCTCTGTAAGATCTTGCTGACAAGAACCTTAATCATGGTAGTGGGGTTGCTGGAAAAGCTTAATTATGGTACGGGTCTTTGGGGGATTATTGTAGAAAACAATTTCATATTTTTGATACTTCATTTTAAAAGTGCTTCATTTAAAAAGTTCTTTAAAAATGAACGTACAAATTTTAACTTCACTAGCACATATCTTAATATAATCCTAAAATAAGGCAGAGTATCATTTAAAAATCTTGATTATTGCAAAGATTTTTCCACTGAATAGATTAAAAAATATCTATAGAACAAAAATCTAACTTGCATTAATATTTCCTTGTTTCACTTTCTGAGAACACAACCCTTTAATAAAAAATCCTTCATATAAATAAATAAAATGCCTGTAATTTTCTCTTCAGTGACTAATTTAAAGAGGTAAAATTAGGCTGGGATTATTGCTCATTGATAAAGCTGCTTGCTTAGCATGTGTGAGGCACTGGGTTCAATCCTAAGCAATACCAAGCCAATACACATAAAAATAATAAAATAAAAGAAATAAATAATAAAGTTTAAAAAATAAACAAACAGGTAAAATTGGGAAAGATGACTGATGGGGAGGGGGAAAAAAAGCTATTAAATCCTACCTTAACTGGTAAATCTGACTTAGACTTTTCTTTTTTTAATTTTTTAATTTTTATTTTTTTTTACTTTGCAGTGCTGGGGACATCTCCAGCCCTTGATTTTTTTTTCTTTTTAGTTAGTTGATGGTAGAATGTATTTTGACATATTTTTCTTTCTTTCTTTTTTTTTTTTTAAATCAGGGAAAATCCTCTAGAAGTTCACTCATCTGTCTAATGACAGATAAATCAACTCAACGAATAGCAGAAATTTAAACTTTAATTCCACATAATTTTAACATTATATGTGCCATCATTGTTCTAAGTGCTTTTACACTTATTAATTCATTTAACCCTGAAAATAATCCTGCAAAGTGGGCACTATTGCTATCTCTGTTTTGTAGAAAAAAAAGAACTGAGGCACAAAGTTACGGGATTTGCTGAATGTTACACAGTTAATAACTGGGAGTCTCTATTTGAACCCAGGAACAGTCCTGGAGAATCCTTATATTACAAAGTATTAGTGGAAAAGGACAGTGGGACAGAGGTCAGAAAAAAGAGGAAAGGAGAACAGAATGCTAAGGAGGCAATACCAGTGTCTGCAAGAGCCCAAGAGGCAAGGTGCCTAATACACGGATCAATATTGCTTTTCAACATGTATGAAATACTTCACATAAATCATGGGCAAGCATTGTAAAATCTTGCCAGAACAAGCATTCTAATCATTCCAAAAGTTTTGAAATATAAACATTTTTAATCTTTCTTTTCCTCATTTCCATCAAGGAATCCCTGATCTCTTCCAAATTTGGTGTTTAAAAAAAAAAAAAAAATTAGAGTTCTGTCACCATCTTGTGGTGTTTTGTAGTATTGCTACTAAAAACCTTTAATCTGGACTGGGCTCCAAGAAAAATGCTTAAATCAATTTTAGGGCTGCTACTTTGCCTGCTTTTGATAATTCTGATTACCTACCCTGGGCTTCTGAATTTATCTACACCACTTTTTTTGTGTGTGGTACTGGGAATTGATCCCAGGGCCTGGCACATTTTAGTAAAGCACTCTATCACTGAGTTACATCCCAGTAAATCACTCAGGCTGGACTTGAACTTTAATCTTCCTGCCTCAGCCTCCCAAGTAGGTGGGATTACAGGCATGTGCCACAATTTCTGCCTATCTACATCATTTTTAAAGCATATTAACCAAAATTGGGCACAATCCAGTCTATTAATTTAATGCCAGATTAAGACTAGCTATGCCCCAAACCTTTACAATTAAGGAAAACCATCTCATTGAGCCCTCCTGAGGGGAAGACTGTGTCACTTTTTATAGTTACAAGTCTCAAGATAGTTCTTTGCTTTGGGTACTGGAGTTTGAACTTGGGGGCACTCAACCACTGAGCCACATCCCCAGTCCTATTTTGTATTTTATTTAGAGATAGGGTCTCACTGAGTTGATTAGTGCCTCACTTTTGCTGAGACTGGCTTTGAACTCTCGATCCTCCTGCCTCAGCCTTCTGAGCCACTGGGATTATAGGCATATGCCACCATGACCAGCCTCAAGACAGTTCTCTATGCTGAATCCATTCTGGGTTCCCTTAGCTTAAACCAGTAATACATTACATCAAATCATAATTCTTATGTTAGTCACTATCTTATTTCCTCACTGCAGGGCTGGTCTCCCCTCTCAAGGGTCTCTTCCCTTCCCTTGGGAGGAAGGAGGAACAGGCTGGCACTGGGGTATACTGCAATACCAAGCCAATACTACAGGCTGAGAATTATGAGTCTTTCAAGTACAGATCTACTTGCTGGTAGCTTCCTGGTATTGGCAACTAAGAATTCAAATTCCAGATAGAACTTAAATGAAATCTGTTTTTGCCTTGATTTTGATCAAAATAATCCTTGAAAATATACCTTAAATTCCTTATTCAGCTATAGCATATACAGTTCTATGCAACCCATTCTAAAGACTAGTTTGTCTCTTCCTCTAATTTTTCACTTAGCTTTCTTTTCTTTTTTAAACTGGGGATTGAACACAGGGATTTTCTACCCCTGAGCCATATCCCTAGCCCTTTTTATTTTTTATTTTGAGACAGGCTCTCACTAAATTGCTTTGGGCCTCGCTGAGTTGCTGAGGCTGGCCTTGAACTTATGATTCCCCTGCATCAGTCTCTAGTCACTGGGATTTCAGGTATGCACCACTTTGACCAGCCACTTAGCTTTCCTGATGACCCTATATTCTTTAAAAGAGTATATTTTTCTCTAATGTTCTCAATCTAAGTCAGAATGTTCCTAAACCCTACCTACCCACTGATTTATGAAAATCTGTAGAGGCTATCCTTTGGCTGAACCCACAATCTAGGAGCTACTGGTATTTAAGGGTCAAGGGCCATACAAAATAAAAATTCTGCAATGTGTATGACCCTGTCTTAATTGTTCTGCACAGTCAGAAATCCAATACTATTCACTTGTCTGGCCTCCTCAATTATGCACAATTCTTCTTTATAAGTGGTCAGAAAAACCCTTAAAATTATTGAAACACTATTTCCTAGGCTGTTTTTGGACAAACCACACACAAAATGGAAAAAAGCACAATGGTAGTCCCTTGCCTCTGTTGAATAATTTTAAATACACACATACACACACACATACACACACACACACGCACACACCAGAATCAAAAAAGCAAATTCAGCAAAGTTACAAGATAAAAAAATCAAAACACAAAATTAATTGTTTCTATATACTAACAATGAAAAGAAAATTAAGAAAATTATTTCACCTATAATAGTATAAAAGAATAAAATACTTTACAGGAATAAACCTAACCAAGGAGGTAAAAGACATATACTAAAAATTACAAAATACTGCTAAAAGAAATTAAAGAAGGCAAATAATGGGCTGGGGATGTAGCTTGATTGGTAGAGTGCTTGCCCTGTGTTTGATTCCCAGCACCATGAAGGAGGAGAAGGAGGAGGAGGAGGAGGAGGAGGGAGGAGGAGGAGGGAAGAGGAGGAGGAGGAGGAGGGAGGAGGAGGGAAGAGGAGGAGGAGGAGGAAAAAAAATAATGAGACATCCATATTCATGAATTGGAAGATTTAATAATGTTACAATGGCAATAATACCCAAAGCAATCTACAGATTCAATGCAATCCCTATCAAAATAAAAAACATACCTTTGCAGAAACAGAAAAAATCCATATAAAATTCATATGGAATCTCAAAGGATCCTGAAATGCTAAAACCATTTTGAAAAAGAACAAAGTTGGGGACTGGGATTGTGGCTCAGCGGTAGATCCTCGTCTAGCACGTGCGAGGCTCTGGGTTCGATCCTCAGCACCACATAAAAATAAACTGTGTCCAACTACTTCTAAAAAAATGTTTTTTTAAAAATAACAAAGCTGAAGAATTGACACTTCCTGATTTCAAAACCTACTACAAAGTACAGTAAAAAGAATGTGATATTGGCATACAGACAGACATAAATAACAATGAAATAGACAAGAAAGCCCAGAAATAAACCTTCACATATATGTTCAAATGCTTTTTAGCAAGGGTACAAAGATCATTCAATGGGAAAAGGACAGTCTTTTCAACAAATGGTGCTGGAAAAACTGGATATCAACATGCAAAAGAAAGAAGTTGGACCCTTACCTTATGTCATATACAAAAGCTAATTCAATTTAAGAGTCAAAACTATAAGCCAGGCATGCGGGCACATGCATAATTCCAATAACTCTAGAGATAGAGGCAAGAAGGATCACAAGTTTAAGGTCAGCTTCAGCAACTTCGTGAGGTCCCAAATAATTTAGTGAGACCCTCTCTCAATTAAAAAAAAAATGGAAAGGGATAGGGATGTAACTCAATGGTAAGTTACCCTGGTTTCAATCCCCAGAAAAAAAGAGTTAAGACTATAAAACTCTTAGAAGCAAACATAGTGTGAAAGTTTCTCAACATTGGATTTGACAATGATTTCTTAAATATAACACCAAAGTAGTATCATATTCAATAGTTACCAGGCAACTAAAGAAAATACACATAAATAGACTTCATCAAAATTTAAAATTTTTGAGCTTCAAAGGACAGTGAAAAGGCAACTCATGAAATGGCAGAAAATATTTGCAAACAATACATCTGATAATGGATTAATACCAAAAAAATATATAGAACCCCTCAAAAATAAAAAACACCCCAACTTTTAAATATGAGCAAAGGATTTCAATGAAAATCTCCCCACAGAAGATACAGATGACCAACAAGCACAGAAAAGGATGCTCAGTATCACCAATCACTAGGAAAATGCAAATAAAAACCACAATGAAATACCACTTAATACCCATTAGGATGGCTATTTTTTTAAAATTCAGAAATAGAAAATAACAACTGTTGGTAAGGGTATAAGAAAAAGTGGAACATTATGCATTACTGCTGGGAATGTAAAATGGTATAGCCACTGTGGGAAAATAATATGGCAGTTAGTAAAAATCTAAACGTAGAATTACCATATGATTTAGCAATTGCTCTTCTAGATATACACCCAAAAGAGTTGAAAGCAGGAACTTGAACAGATATAGTTACACCACTGTTCATAGCAGCATCATTCACAACAGCCAAAAGGCAGAAACAACGCAAATGTCCATTGATGAAAAGATAATAAGCAAAATGTGGTCAAAATATTCAATAAGATATTATTTAGCCTTAAAAATGAAATTCTAGAGTTGGAGACTTAGCTCAGTGGTACAGTACTTGCCTAGCATGCATAATGTCATGTATTCAATCCCCAGTACCTCAAAAAAAAAAAAAAAGGAGAAAATTCTAATACATGTTATAGTATGAATGAACCTTGAAAGCATTGTGCTAAATAAAACAAGACAGACACAAACTTTATTTGACTCCTGTTATATGAAGTATCTAGAATAATTAAATTCATAAATATAGTAGAATTGTGGTTCCCAGGCTGGAGGAAATGGGGAATGGGAAGTTATTATTTAATGAATACCGAGCTTCAGTTTTGATTGATATAAAATTTCTGGAAATGTATAGTGGCTATGGTTGCACAATAATATGGATGTACTTAGTCCCCCTGAATTGTATATTTTAAAGTGGTTCAAATGACAGAGAGAGAGAAAGGTATCTAACTGTAACTGAAAGAGAGAAAGGTATCTAACTGGCCCCATGTGGCCTTGGCCAAAATTAAAAAAAAAAAAAAAATTAAAGTGGTAAATTTTTATGTTATGTATATTTTACAATTAAAAATTGGACCTGAATGGTACACATTCATCTTTTCTCCCATTGATCACTTACTTTAAGTTACCAAAATGAGAATAATTGCTCTTGGCCATATCTCAAAACCTAGGTTCCGGTTTGATCAATAGTTCCTAGGGTGCCAGAGCTAACTGACTCTCTTTGGAAATGCTTAAGGCATCTCTGTCTCATCCATTACCTCAATAATTAATTGAGGCAATTAACTGTCACTTGAAGTAGTTAACTGTAACTATCACAAAGTCCCAGTCAGCTGAGATAAAGTTTACAATTTGAGCTAGGGATGTGGCTTGGTGGTAGAGCACTTGCCTAGCATGTGTGAGGCACTGGGTTCAATTCTCAGCACCACATAAAAATGAATGAATAAAATAAAGGTATTACGTCCATCTAAAACTAAAAATAATTTTTTAAATGTCCACAATTTACCACTTAATATATACTTTATTTACCACATAATATATACTTTATCCTAGAGTCCAAAGCAGTGGGAGAAAGCAAGAAGATGCTGAAGGAGTTCGGGAACTCATATAGGTTTCTACATGCAATTCCGACATAGGGTACCAGTCAAGCTATATAGGACAGTGATTCTCAAACTTCAGCACATATCAGAATCACCTGAAGGTTTGTTAAAACACAGGTTGTCATCCACCCTACTCCCCAATAGAGTTTTTCATCTGGTAGGTCTAGAATATAAGAACATGATCATGCATTTCCAGCAAGTTCTCAGGAGATGGCTGCTGGCCCAGGGACCAAACTTGGGAACCACTGAAGAAAGTATTCAGAAACATAACTCCCACTCCCCCATCTGATCCCAAAGGAAGACCAAATGGGAGCAAGGAGAAATGCAAATGTATTAACAGTGCCAATTCAGTATCTACAAACTGAAGATTTAGGAAAATATTTCCCATTGTCCCTCTTTTTTTCTATTTTCTTGGGCTAGTTTGAGAACTTTAGAAAAAAGAATTTCCTCTCTGTTCAAAAGCTTTACTAAAGTCTTTCAAGTCTATAATTCTATGAAAAGGCAACACACAGCAAGCAATTGAGAAGGCAGTGCTCTATCTGCATCCGAGCCAGGGTGAGGGTAGCACTGCCAGGAAGAGGGAGACAAGGCAGCTTCTCACAGGCCACAGACATCTGTCTCAAAACCAAGAATTTCAATGATGTAACAACAGAAACTCAGGCATTATTACAAAATACAATACAGAATCTCACACCTCACCTGAACTCTCCATGTCTAAAGAAAATACATATGTTAATGGAGTTTGGGTGGAACCTCAATCCCACCAAAGTTATAGGTATTATTTTTAAATATTTTGCCCTGAAGCTTTACCAGGAATTCTCATTTAAGATTCAGCAGGGGGTAAGAGAAGGGTGAAGAAACTCACACTGTATCATAGATTGTCTAACATGTATTTACAATGTTAAAATAAATGAGCAGGAATTTTCCATGTTCAATTCCTAAAACTACCACTGTGAAACAAACCATCACAAAAAGTACATTTGGTGCCTATGTAAGGAAAAAATGATAGCAATGAAAAATGAATTAAAATAATGTCATACCCATATTTTCACAGGCAGCATGTCCAACTACATAGCTGAGATTTTTACCTCCCACTGATAATAATGGTCACATACAAATTTTGGTAGCATAAATAATTGAAATGACCAAGATAATAAAAAAATTCAAATGCCAGAAAAAGAATCAAACATTACTGTTAACAAACTATGATTTAGGCATGTAACGTGACCCAAGCTTTTATTATTTAAGACTATAAAATCTGCAACTGAAAAAAATACAAATTAAAAAACAGGAACATTTAATTATGAAGTTTTTCATATAGCTCAAAACACCTTTGATTTAAAACCAAAAACATGGAACCATTTCCCTGATAGTCAGCTTTGCATCACTATGACCAAGAACAACTTCAGGAGGAAAGGTCCATTCTGGCTAATGGTTCCAGAGGTTTAGTCCATGGCCAACAGGTCCATTGTGAACGGGTCCAAAAGGCCCAAAATGAAATAGCAAATCGAGGCAGATGGACACAGTGGAGGAGACTGCTCCAATCATGGCAGCCAAGAAGCAGAGAGAGGAAAAAGGGTAAAGAGACAGTAGGGCATGCCCCCAGTGACCCACCTCCTCTAGCCGTGCCTCACCTGTCTATAGTTACCACCCAGATAGACCATTGAGTAATATGGGGTTCTGCTCTGTATTTGTGAATAGTAGTCTTTTTTTTTTTAATTAAGTATCATAAAAGAACTCCGAAATACAGGCTCTTTTTCAAACAAAGATGAATTTTATGTGTATAGTTCAGAGATTTGCTAAGATACTCTGTGCATTCTACCTACACAGAAACACCTATTATTATAATTGGCTTATTCAGAATTAACAGGGTTTTTTTTGTTTTTTTTTTTTTTAACACAATGCCTTTATTTTTATGTGGTGCTGAGAATCGAACCTGCATCCCACCAGTGCTAGGTGAGTGCTCTACAGCTGAGCCACAATCCCAGATCCCAGAATTAACAGTTTTTATGTTAAAATTATTAATCATGCTTACTGCACACAACTCTGCATTTATGAATCTGAACTTCGCAATCTTTATAATCTACAAACTTCACAATCTTTCACACACTTAAAATCACTAATTAAATAACTGAGGGCTGGGGATGTGGCTCAAGCGGTAGTGCGCTCGCCTGGCATGTGTGCGGCCCGGGTTCGATCCTCAGCACCACATACAAACAAAGATGTTGTGTCCACCGAAAACTAAAAAATAAATATTGAAATTTTCTCTCTCTCTCTCTTTAAAAAAAAAATAATAACTGAAAAACAGACTAAGTTGAACTAAAAGATGAAATTTTGGCATAGTGATTTTTTTAACTTAGGGAATTAAAGACATTTGTAGAAATTTGATGCTGTTTACTTTTTTATATATGTATACCTATTTTATTTATTTATTTTTATGTGGTACTGAAGATCGAATCCAGGGCCTCGCATGTGCTAGATGAGCACTCTACCACTAAGCCACAACTCCAGCCCCTCTGTTTCCTTTTTGATACTTTGATTTGTGGCTATCCATTTATATGATGTTACTGAGAAATGAGAGTTCATTTCCATAAAGTGTAAGATCAAAGAGCCTGCCTTGGAATTCACTCTTAAATTCTATAATTCTGAGAATGAAGTTTAGGACATAATTTTCATTTCTGGAAACCAGGTTCAGCACATATTGAAGTGATCCAGAATATTCCTTAGTGAAAAAAATTTCCAAAAACATTTATTGCTGGGCATGGCGAGGCACACCTGTAACCCTTGTCATGTGGCTGCGACAGGAAGATCAACAGTTCAAGGTCAGCCTCAGCAACTTGTGAGATCCTGTCTGAAAATAAATAAGTAAAAAAGGGCTATGTATGTGACTCAGTGGTTAAGGGCCCTTAGGTTCAATTTCTGGTAGCAACAAAGAATTAACTAAAAATGAGAAAACTGGATCAAATAAATAATGGTACTCCTTGTGAATGTCCCTATAAAGAAATATCTGCAGTATTTAGAAAGACTATAATGTCAACCAAACAAGCCAAATCTTCGAGCCATTCTTCATAGGTAAACTGAGGCACACATTTTACCTTATATGATGTGTATGATTTAACAGTTCAAATAGTATTTTTGGTCCTAAACTACATATAGGAAACTAATATATTGTTCATACTATTAGTGCTGTAAAGCCTTGAACTACCTGAAGTTCAAGTATCAGTATCAAGTTCATGGTGTTAATGACTACACAGGTTGGGTTTTTTGTTTTTGTTTTAGTACTAGGAATCGAACCCCCAGGGGCACCCCAGCCCTTTTGGTTTTTATTTTGAGACAGGGTATTTCTAAGTTGCTTAGGGCCTCAGTAAATTGCTGAGGCTGGTGTGGAATTCACAATCTTCTTGCCTCAGGCTTCTAGTTACTGGGATTACACCACACTCAGCTACTAGTTCCAATTTTAAACTTTTGGCCTAAAAATTATTCCTTGTAAAATCTGCGTAGAATTAAATTTGTGTCTATTTCCTTTAAACAAGTTGTCACCAGCATGTCCAATGTTAATCTCAACTATTTACTATCCCAGGAGCACTACATATAATTAATAAGCTAATAAATTTTTACATATTTTCATTAAATTTTGACAGACTTTTCAAACAGGCCCAGTGAGTCTTCTGATACTGGTATTCTCATGGGCAAAAAAGTTCAAAAATTTGTCAACCATTAAAATCTTCAGATATCACAAATATTGCTAAGTGTGTGACATTATCTAAATATGTTTGCATGAGCTTAAATTAAAAATGATATAAATAATTTAATTTTGTAGCTTGCCTTTTAAATCCTCGCAATGTCTTCAATATGCTATGAAATAGTATTTCTAATTATATTTATTTTTATATGTTTATTTATTTGAGAAACAAAATTTCTGCTCCAAAAATGGCTCTGCTACTGGGCTGGTGAGCAATACCTATAATCCCAGCAACTCAGGAGTCTGAGGTGGGAGGATCACAAGTGCAAGGCCAGCCCAGGCAACTTAATGAGACTCTCTCAAAATTAATGGGCTGGAAATATAGCTCAGTGGTAAAGCACCCCTGGGTTCAATCCCCAGTAGCGCAAAAAAAAAAAAAAAAAAAAAAAGGCACTGCTTTAGGAATCGATCATCTATATAAGGTATTGATGCCCACAGGCTCATAATTATATATATATATATCTCCCATATTTAATTACCAATTCAAAAACAACACTTTTATATCTCTTCTGTATACAATATTCCCTCCTTATCTGTGGTTTTGGTTACCAGTGGTTAACTGTAGTCCATAAATATTAAATAAAAAATTCCAGACATAAACAATTCATAAGATTTAAAATTGTACACCATTCTGAATAGCATAAAGTAAAAATAAAAAGAGCACTTTTCTGCTCTATCCTGCCCAGGACCTGTCCAACATAGTCACATGGCATATGCCACCCACCTGTTTGTAACTTGTGGGAGGCCAACCTTACCGGTGACTGAGTTACACTCCCCAGCTGGGTGCTGAGGCACTCAGTCACAGAAATGGGTGTGTCTTGCTACAGCCCCATGGGTGAAGCTATGCTCACCTGTTCCTTTGTAATTAACCCCTTGCCCTGTTTAGGATAGAATCTTCCATGGAAGTGCCTTGTGTGTGTCTCCTCCTCTTACTGTGCCCTTGGGTGTGGCCTACCCAGGTGTCAGTCAACCTGCTGACAGTGGACATCATGAAGATAGACTCAGCCCCCTGAAACCTGACCCCTTGCCTCATTTGAATAGCTTCTCCTCAATAAAAGGGGTCAGCACGAGCTCTCTCTCTCTCTCTTTCTGCGGACCCTTAAGGTCAGAGGAGCCGTCACAGCAACCCCAAAGAAAAAGGTATTTGTGTCTCTTGTGTGGTTATTTCGTGCAGCCCAGTTAGCCCAGTTTAACTAGAGTGACCCCTGAGCCTTTTAGTCGCGAAAACAGAAACCCGGCAGTAACTTAGTGTCAATCTTGGTTACCAGATCAATTGGTGGCACTGCAGTGGTTGTATGTAGGGTTCAGTACTATCTGCAGTTTCAGGACTCCACTGGGGGGTCTTAGAACATGTCCCCAGCAAAAAAAGGGGAACTACTGTAGTAGGTATCATGCTTACTATGTATGGTTGATTTGTATTTTTTATTTTATTTTATTTTTTAGCAATTCTTGGGATTGATCTCAAGGCCTTGTGCGTGCTGGGTGAGCACTCTACTGCTAAGCTACATTCCCAGCCCCAAGGTTGACTGCTAAATAATGACATCTTTTCTTCTCTCTCCCTCCCTCCCTTCTTCCCTCTCCCCTACCTCCTCTCTCTCTTTCTCTTTTGTACCAGCAATTGAACCCAGGGATATTTAACTGCTGAACCACATCCCCAGCCCTTTTTATTTTTGATTTTGAGATAGGGTCTTGCTAAATTGCTTAGGGCCTCACTAAATGGCTTAGGCTGACCTTGAATTTGAAATCCTCCTGCCTCAGCCTCTAGAATCACTGGGATAACAGACATGTGGCATCACATCCAGCAATGGCATCTTTTCTTGACACAAATACTCTTTGTTTACATATTAAAGTATAGGAATTCTCTTCACTTCTACACATTAAAAAATGCTCTTTCTTCCCCTACCTTTTTTTTTAATGAAAGGACCTTTTTGTTTTTCTATATTTGAAAGTAAAAAGGACCCAAAATATACTGTCTTTCCTTCTTAAAGCTATAGCAGTAAAATAACAGCACAAATATAAAGGATAAGTTTTTACTGACACTTAGCCCACAAATTGGTGTCATGAGCAAATGGGAAGCACATCCTCTCCAAAAGGGACAGGTGTGGACTGGGGAATGTAGCTCAATGGTAGACAGCTTGTGTAGCATGTGACAAGCCCTGGGTTGCATCTCCAGCACCATTTAAAAAAAAAAAAAGGAGAGGGGGACAGACCTGCCCCCAACTCCAGCTATTGCAGCCATGAACTAAAGCAGTCTCAGCTTTCCCAGAGTTCTCATATCTTTAAACCCTGGAAATGCAGGCAGGCTGTGTGTGTGTGTGTCTGCTTTATTTTAAAGTATTAACAGTTAATTCAAAACCATGTAAAATACTGAGAGAGTCAAACAAATGGTCCACAGCCCATTAACTTAAGATGTCTTCCCCTCTCTTCCCACTCAATATCCATCTTGAGATTTAAGTCCAACATCCAACTATATTCTTAGAAAATAAGTAAAGCAAACAGTAGTCTTTTCACACAACCCACCCACTTCCCCATTTCTTTCCTTCTGGGAATCCAGAATTTGGTAGAAGCTTAACAGTCTTCTACCAAGCCTCAGGAATCACTGTCCTAAGACAACATACAATAATCTAAAAGTTAATTGAAATCCTTGTGGTCTCTGATTCTATTCTCTTTTACTTTGTGAACTCCTCATCTAATCATAGTTTACAATGCATAATGTTTAAATGCACCCTTTCCCAGGGCCATTCTCCCATTCTCTTGCAACCTAGTGACTTTGTCAGCTCCATAGGAAAGAGGTACTGACCTCCAGGTTACCAATAGAGGGCAAGGATAAAGTATGGAGCAGAAAGCAGTACAGTGAGTCAGACTATATATGAAACTATGAGACCCTTGGTCCCCATGCAGAAGAATTCATATAGCAGGCCTGACATTGCTAACCTTTCAAAGGCCTGCTTACAAGGTCTTCCCTTGGCTGATGCTTAGGAACTTTGATTTCAGGAAGGCTCCCACAGTTTCCTAACTGATATGAGTGGTTTGTTGCACCTAAATATTGATTGTACAATGTAGTTTATGCTGAACACCTGCTTTCCTTCTGGGAATCCAGAATTTCAGTACATGCTAGACAGAAGGTGCCTACATGACCAGTCCCCAAGAAAACCACAGGCTCTGAGTCTCTAGTGAGCTTCTCTGGTAGACAACATTTCACCCTGCAGTCATAACTAACAAGCAATCCTATGGAACACCATTGGGACAAGGAATCTTGGAAGCTTGCACCTCTTTTTCTCCAGATTTCACCCCACACACATTTTCCCGTTGCCAATTTTGCTTTGTATCCTTTTGCTGCTATAAATCTTAACTGTGAGTACAAGTATATGCAGAATTCTGAAGTCCTCCTAGTTAATCACTCAACCTAGAGTTGTTCTTGGGGACTTGTGACACCCTCTCCTTCACTGGGCCTGCTCCTCAAATTACATCCTATACTGCAAAGAACTGAAAGCTTCTCCCTGAAGAAATGGAAAAGCCACACAAAGAGAAAAAAAAAAAGAACTTCCAAAGGCAGAAACAATGAAGAAAGCAAAAGAAAACTCTAAATGCAAAACCCATACTTAATATCCTTATTTTTAAAGAAAACTCATTGCCCTCCTAAAATAAGAATAGGATATTATGAAAAGAAGCAATCAGAGAATATGAAAGAGCTCTACAAAATTAAAAGTATGATGATTAAAATAAAATACTAAATAGAAGGACTAGAAGATATAGTTGAAATTTTTGCCTGGAGAATTTGGAAAAAAATAGAAAGGAAGATATAAAAAATATAAGAAAGATTATAATAAATTTAAAGTTTGAACCAGAAGGTCTGAAGTCTGCTAAGAGCCATAGCCAAGTAGTATGATGCATGGCATTTTTGGTTGAAAGGTGACCCAGCAAGCCATTGAGATGATATGATTATGTTAAGATCTGCATTCATATGGATATTAGACCCCTGCTGTCCACCTCGGTCTGCTAAGGGACTCCTGGAGAGTTCCCATTGGTTGGGGAAGTGCGCTAGGAGGGAATTCCGGAGGAGGGATTTCCTGTTGGTGTCGGGGAGAACTCCACGTGTGTGGGTCCGCGTATTTCCCGGGAGCTTACAGGGCATTGGCGGGAATTTCAAAAATAAAATTTGTTCCTGTTTGAGTGGCTCGTGATTTTTGTGCCCACCCAGACTGCGGCAGAAGTCCAACTAAGAAAAGGAGAACAGAATTGATGGAAAGGAAGAAATTACCAAAATTTTACCAAATAGGGAAAAAGAGGGGATCTCAGGTTAAAAGGGCCTTATGGAGAAAAAAAAAAAAGAACCACTGGAAGAGCACACTATCATACAATCTCAGAAAAGATGCAGAAAATCTTTCAGGAAGGAAAAACAATCCATATCTAAAGGAACAAGAAACTTAACGATATCAGATTTTTATTTTCCCTCAGTACTGGCCTCAAAATTACAATCCTCCTGCCTCAGCCTCCCAATCTCAAAGGCTTTTAAATGTTACTATGCAAGAGAATTTCTCTCAAAATAGTAAGCCTGAATATTATACAAGTATAATCTTTACTATATTTCAGAATCTTTTACACATATTTCTTTTTAATAAAAAATGATATAACATTCATATGTCTTAAGAATTTATTTTTTAATCTTGTTATTGTGAATATCTTTTCATTTTACTCATTTCTTTCATAATATGATTTTTAATGGCTGCATAATTTTACATTATATTAATATAGGAACCATTACATAATATATATTCTATTATATAAATTATTTTTCCATTTCTTTATTTAGAGAGAATGTTTTTCAAAGCTTCATCATCATAAAGAACAATGCAACAAACATTCTAGTAACAAACTCTGTTTTCCTTAGTATAAATTTCTGAAAGTGGAATTGCTGAGTCAAATGTCTTCTAAAAATTCAAGGATTTTAACAGGTATGGGCAAATGGTCTCCTGATTAATTCTTAATAGAAAAGTAAATATGAGGTACTTAGGGGAAATGACATAGGATATTTTACTGAATTGATCTTGAGTCCTCAGCTACCCCAATGAATCTTGGTACGGATCTCAAACTGCAAAATTTCACATGTGTAAGATAAAAAAAGAGGGGATTGAACCTTGATAACAAAACCACAGATCTTACATGAATGCTGCAAGGAAATGATTGAAGTTTCAGAGAAAAAGAAAAGAAGAAAACTTTTAGTAAAAAAGTCACTGAGAAATGAGTTCTCAAAAACCTTTCAACTTAATGTCATTAAAAACAATCAAAGCCTCTAATTCCAGCAGCTCAGGAGGCTGAGGCAGGAGGATCACAGGTTGAAAGTTCGTAAGCAACTTAGAGATACCCTGTCTCATAATAAAAAATAAAAAGGGCTGGAAATGTTGCTCAGTGGTTAGCTGAGCTATACCTAGTACCAAAAAAAAAAAAAAAACCCACAGCATTTAACATTAGCAGTCCTAATAGTCAGTTACTAAAGCATTTTATTATCCCATTCATTTCTTAAAGGAGAAAAAGTCATAATAGTCTCTGATGTTGCTGATATGTCAATGGAAAAAATTTAAATTTTAATATAAACTATAAGTCTTCCCACCCCCTCATCACAAAAATTGCATATTCAACACTACTGACACCATTTCAAATTTGGAACATTGGCATGTAGTATCTGATCTAAACTAACTGGAAAAACTAATCCTTCAAAATTGATGCCAGAAAACACTAGGTATGTTTTTTTTTTTCTGTATCTTGCAAAATTTATTTAATGGAAGATGATGTATTCCCATAAAAAATGGGTTAGGGTTGTGACTCAGTGGTAGACTGTTTGCCTAGCACGTTTGAGGCCCTGGGTTTGATCTTCAGCACCACATAAAAATAAGTAAAATAAAGGTATTGTGTCCAACTACAACTAAAAAATAAATATAAAAAAGAGCTCATGACTATTTAGTAAACAAAAATGCCAATGTTGCATTCAAATGATTATACCACATCAAAAAATTTGCAGAAACATAATTCTAGAAATCACAACACACATATTTTTTAAAAAGAGCAATCTTCAACATATTCTTCAAATCATTCTATTTTATAAATTGTTACTAAGTTTTCCTTACGAGTATAAACTGTCCCTAGAGGCAAAAGGTAAGGAAATACTATACTTTATTATCCCTCTCACTAAAATACACTTAAAATTTAAAGAAACACTAAGAATCATGACAACTAGGAACAGCAAAATAACACATGAGTTCTTTAAATTTATTCCAAGGAGATTTATAGAAAAGATAAATCAGGGATACTTTCTGATTTTACATGTAAATTAATGGTAGCATTGGCAATTGTAAAAGGTGCATTCAAAGCATTTAAGTTTTTCCTACTTAGTGAATCAAAGCAAAATTTGTACTTTCTAGTCCCCTAGTGAAGAACAATTACAGTATTCCACAACCTTCCATATGCTCTCCTTTTAAAAAAAAATTGTAATTTAGTCCATAGAAAGTGGAATAAATTGCAGCTTTTTTTTTTTTTTTTTTTTTTTTTTTTTTTTTTTTGGTAAAGTCAGCAGTCTCTTTCCCTAATCCTTACAGGATAGGAAACAGGCATTCCTTTTCAACTCAAATCAATCCAGAGGGCTGGAAAGGGGCAAAACAGGCTGAGACAAATGCTACCAGAACTTGGTTCAAGTGCCAAGATGACAATACCAAAGCATTCCGTTTTTCCAAAACGTCTTATCAATCTCTGCACTTTCGGCTCCAAACAACTCCCACAAACACCACAAAGATTGGGAGGGGGATGTATAGAACTAATATCCATTGTATTGAGTAAGAACAATTCACTTATTTACTTCAAGCCTCCATCCAGCCTGATCCATCCAGAGGACTGGAGAAGCCTCAGGCCAAGAAGGGCGAAAAGAAAGAGCCGATGCTGCTATCAAACGCCCCTAAGGCGGGAGCGAGAACAGTGTCCCTTATGACTCCAAATCGCTGCAATAAACAACCTGGCCAGCAGGACAGCCTCTCCGGATCTTGGGGTCAGCCCTGAGTCCTCGGCCAAACACGGCTGCCAGGTGCAGCACATATGCCCTCGGCTAAGTAGGATGGGGCTGGGGGATGCAATTTACATCGTTCCAAACTCTGGAACCTGTCTATGTAGAGGTGGGTGAAAGCACACCTAAGCAAAATGAGAAAACAAAACTAATTCTTCAAGATTGATCATTTAGAACATTATGTATGGCTCCTTTTATTTTTCTGTTTTCCGAGAATTTCCTTCAAGAAATCTATTGTTATTAAAAAAAAAAAAACTCAAAACTTTCTTCCTATGGGGAGGAAGAGTCAATTTTGCATTCAAATTACTATCCTGGCATCAAAAGCTATTTTTGGATGAGACAGAGCAAATTATGCAATTCTACAGTGTAATTTTTCTTAAAAGAGCTCAAGCTCATCCGAGCTATTTCACCCACACAGAAGCTAAGCAGCTGCGACCCCCAGCCCGGCCTCTCAGGTACCGTTAAGTGCGAGGGGGGCTTTCACTTAACCCGGGTATTCTCTGGACCTCGCACTGCGTGTCTAGTTCACCGAACCCATCCAGATCCACATAAGAGTTGCTTGGACCAAAGGCCGAAGACAAGTGCCCGCGGCGGCTCGATGACCAGTTGGCACATCTGCACACACCACTTACTAAGCGCGACAGGCATCTTAGGGACTGACAGTCACGGGGTGAATCTGGACCTGGTCCCGGGGACGCCGGTGCGCAGCACCCAGTCGGCCCGCCCCTTCCTGCCCACCCGCGGCCAACTGCCCCTTGGCACGGGCGAGGGCGGGGAGCATAAGGGGAAAAGGAAGCGCTCACCGCTTCAACGGGTCCGAAACTTGCGGCGCTCCGGCGGTAGCCAAGACCGACCCAGCCGTCGCAGCCCCGGCTGCCGGCCGGGGTGCGGTCCCGGCAGAACCGCCGTCCTGGGGCATCGCCGGCGGCGCGCGCCCAGCACCCGCGCAGCTCCCCGCGCGCCTCGCACGCCGCCGCATCAGCCCCGGGGCGCCCGGCTTCACGCGGAGGGGCCCGCCCACCGGCGAGGCCAGCCAATGGGCGCAGAGCGCGGGAAGCCGGGGGCGGGGCGGAGCAGGCTGAACCGCCCAAGTGTCTCAGCTGCCCAGCAGCTGCCCAGCGACGCTTCAGGTTCAGCGGTCCTGAGCGCTGTCCCACCCATAACCTTCCAGATTGGGGGAAGCACATTCTGTAACAGTCTAAGACGTTAGGGACACGCTTCTGATTTTGCAGATTCTTTCCTGTTTTAGACAAGTATTTCTTTGCTCGCTTCTTACCTTCTGCGGGCCAGCCACAGCCTTACTTTCGGATCTCGTAATCCGTAGGATGGGTGTGCAAATACAGGAAACAGGGACTTGCAGGAGCCCACAGAAGGCGCAATCCAATATCAAAAGTCAAGTTTTGATATGGGGAGGGTGAGATTTTTGCCGGGAAGAAAACCCAATTCTGAAATTCCAGTGGCCTTGGTTCACAGTGGAGAACAACCCACACCACGTCGTCGTTGATTTTTTCTTACAACTAGGCAATGTGTGATATGGTTAAAATTTTTAATCATGTGAAAAAAATCTATTCAATGAAATGCGTTTTCATCCTCCGCTGCCTCTGCCTATTGCCCCCCACCCAGATTGGAAATCTTTTCTTTTAAGCTACCATTAAATTTCTTGCATGTTCCTTCAAAGACAGTCTCCATTAAAAATACACACACGCACACACACACACAATACTTCTCCCCCAATCAGTCCCCCGCCATACACACATACCGTTTTCCACTTTTCTTTTATATACGTACAATGTATCTCCATGCCTTTCATTCATTATATTGATGGCCTAGTATTTCATCAAATTATTTCTACTTGTTTCTATGCTTTTGCTATTACAAACTGAAAGAATCCTCCACGCAAGACAACTGGTCGGGGAGAATTCCAATTTTATTGCAAAAGGCTGTGTGCTTATATAGATCTAAGGAGAGATGGCAGGGCTTAGATAAATGGTAGGCCACCCATTTATTGGCAAGTTCTTCCAGATATCAGCTCCGGAGCTCAGGAATTAGTTCTTATTGGGGCTAAGGTTCCCCGCCAGCGAGATTTGAAATTGGCGCCGGCGGGAACTTTTTGTGCCAGTGAAAAAAAAGGCGGGGGGAAAGTAGGAAGAGAAGGTCCTTAGGCGCCATGTTGGGCTTTTTTTCTGGGTGCGGCTGCCCTTATATTTTTCCCAACACAAACAATACTGCAGTCAGTAAGTACTGCAATACCGTCAATACTCCTATCTATAGCCACTTGGCGTATGAGCCTACGTATGTTTAGAGTAAATATCTGGGTGTTAAATGCTAGACCTTAAGGTGGGGACGTTTAAAATTCTGATGAATGTTCCCAAATTCCTCTCCATACAGTTTGTTTCAGGTTATGTTCCTATGGCAATGTCTCAGAGTGCCTGTTTCAGCACATTTCTCTATACAGCATGCTATCAAACTTAATTTTTTAATTTCCTTTTCTGTGAATGGTCTGCTCATACCCTTTGTCTGTTTTTCTATTTAGTTGGTCTTTTTGAAAGCTGTGGAATATTTTCGTATATGTAAATTAATCCACCATAAATAGTTTATCTTTACCCACCTGTCTTTTGGCTATGTTTATGGTATTTTTTGCAATGATTTTTTTTATTTTTCATATAAACACATTTTAATTGATTTTTAAATGTTTCTAATCTTTCTTTAGATTAATAAAAGATTTAGAAAAATTCTCCTGTGACTGCTCCTAGTATGTTTTATCTCTATATGTTATTCAATAATGCAGATAATCCACAATAGGAATAATATATGTTATGACAAAGAAATAAATTAGGGTAAAGGATATTAATAAATAGTTCTCCAAAGATGATATACAAAGGCCAATAAGCACATGAAAAGATATTTAACATTAATTGCCATCAAGGAAGTGAAAATCAAAACCACAATGAGATTCCACTTCATAATATCCACTTCAAGATGGATATTATAAAAAAGGCATATATATTTTTATATGTACTTTGATTATATATAATCCAATACATATTTATATAGAAAAAAAGATAATAACAATATATATCACATGTAATATATACAATCAAAAAGATAACAACGAATGTTTGTGAGTGTCATGGACCAAATTGCATCCCCTACAATTCATATGTGGAAACTTTAGTGCCCAATATGAATGTATTTGGTGATAGGCCCTTTAGAGCAGTAATAAAGGTTAAATGAGATCATAAGTGTGACTCTACTTGAGGCCCTAATCCAATATGACTGTCCTTGTAGGAGGTGTGTGCACACAGACAGCAGCCTAGCAGCCCATCGGCCCAGGGTAAAGACATCCATTGGTAAGCCAAGAAGATCTTGGGATAAACCAAACCTGCTAACACCTTGATCTTGAACTTATAGTCTCTAGAACTATAAGAAAAGAAATTTCTGGTGTTTGAGTCTCCGAGTCTAGGGTATTTTGTTTTGGTATCCCTAAAATACTAATACAGAAAGGATGTAGAGAAACTATTGTTGTAAAAGTAAAATAGTACAGCCACTTTGGAAGACAGTCCAGTAGTTATTCATACAGTTAAACAAAGAGTTATAATCTGATCCATTGTTTCAGTCAGGTTTTTCATTGCTATGACCAAAGGAACTGACAAGAATAACACAGAGCGGAGAAAAAGTTTATTTGGGGCTCACAGTTTCAGAGGTGTCAGCCATAAAGGACCAACCCCATTGCTCTGGGCCCAAGATGAGGTACAACATCAGAGAAGAAGGGTGTGGCATAGGAAAGCAGCTCAGGACATGCCAATCAGGAAGCAGAGAGAGACTAAGCTAGGCTTACTAGGTACAAAATATATACCCCAGAGGCACACCTCCAGTGACCCACCTCCTCCAACCACACCCTACCTGCCTATGGCTAATCCCTATCAGTGAATTAATGCAATGATTAGGTTAAAGCTCTCATAACCCAATCATTTCACATTTAAATTTCCTTGCAATGTCTTACACATAAGCTTTTGGGGGGAAATCTCAAATCTAAATCATAACACCAAACAATTGCATTCTTGTACACATACTAAAGAGAAGTGAATCGTGCCCATACAAAAACTGAATATTGGGGCTAGGGATGTGGCTCAAGCGGTAGCGCGCTCGCCTGGTATGCGTGCGGCCCGGGTTCGATCCTCAGCACCACATACAAACAAAGATGTTGTGTCCGCCAAAAAGTAAAAAATAAATATTAAAAAAAAAAACTGAATAATCATAGTAATGTTATTCATAATGGACAAAAAGTGGTGACAACTTATAAGATTATCAACTGATGAATGGATAAAGCAATGGGATATAGTCATTATGTAGATATATATCCATTCTATATAATGGAATACTATTCCACAATAAAAAGGAACAAAGTACTGATATGCTTCAAATGAATGAACCTTGAGAACATTATGCTAAGTCAAATAAGCCAGTCAGTAAGGATCACATACTATATAATTCCATTTCTATGAAATAGACAAGAGGTCAATCTATAGAAACATAAAAGGAGATTAGTGGTTGCACAGAGCTGGGAATTGGGGGCCAGATTGATGCTTGGGCACAGAATTTCTTTGAGGGTGTTAAAATGTTCTAAAATTGTGGTGATAGTCACACAACTCTGTGAATAGACTCAAATTCATTGAAGTATATAATAATGGAGAAATTGTGTATACATGAATTATATCTCAATTAAAACAAAATGAATACCCAGACTTCACTGGATAAGAGTTAAAGTATATAAGCAAATAGTCCATACAAGAAGAAATACAAGAAAGTAAATCTTGGAAAAATCATTGACTTTGCTGCAATGCTAGTTGAAAATTACAAAAGAGAATCTTGATAGAGCTAGGAAAAATAGCTAAATCCATAAGTTGATAAAATTGTTTCACAGAACAACTATTTTCAAGAGTGCTGTAGCAAAGTACAAGATCTATGAAATCATTTCTTTTCATCCAATCATCTATATATAGAATACAATACAGTCCCTCAAAATAATACAAATTAGAAAATCAATTTTCATTCATTATTTATTGCAACACTATTTTTTTTAATATTGACCTTTTTTTAAGTTTTTTTAGGTGGACACAATATCTTTATTTTATTTTTATGTGGTGCTGAGGATCGACCCAGTGCCTCATGCATGCCAGGTGAGCACGCTACTACTTGAGCCACATCCCCAACCCCAGCAACACTATTTATAATGAAAAACAAAATAAAACTGGAAACTACCAGGATACCTAATTATTGGGAGGATCCACATTAAAGTAGCAAAAATGGGTTACACTAATAAATGGGGAAATACATGTGAAACAACATGAGAAAAGTAGAATACAAATTAGTTTGTAAATGCTTACAATTATGCATAAGTAAGCATGCACTATTGAGTATCATTAGGAAGAAATTCAGTAAATAAATAGTACCAGGATTCCTCGGGGGCAGAAAACTGTTCTTTTTGGAAAAATACACTCATAATTTGTTTTGGGTGTCAATTGAGACCATGAAAATATTGATTATGAGCAGAAGCCCTAGCAACACAAGAAAAACTGCGTTGCATGAGAATATGAGAGGAATTTATCTTTTGCCTTGAGAGAGAGGAAGATAGAGTGTTGAGAAGAGATAGGCCAAACAAGGAGGGGATAGGAAAGACTAACCAAGGGGACAAGGACAAGGCTGGTTATGCATTGAGTAAAGGGCTAATGGGAAATCTCTGGTGATAATTTGGGAAAATAGAGTTTTAAGCAAAGCAGGGTGTGACATGTTAATTGGAAATTACTTCCCCAAATCTTAAAATTTCACTGAAGCTTTGCGTGAATGGAGTTTTGTAGAAACTGAGGAAGAGGCTGAAGTTGAAGCAGTTGGAAGTGAAAAGGTCACACAAAGCTGAGGCTTCAGGGTTGAAAGACTGGAAGAGACAAGCACCTCAGCAAAGGCTGGTGATCTTGAGAAGGGGTGTGGCCACCCTGATGGCTATTTAAGATGAACTCACTTAGATTGCAAAAGGAAGAGAAAGTCTAGCTGACATTTGCCTTACATAAAGATAAGAAGATAACATTGTGTAAATGTAGGTGTTTTAAGTTTAGGAGAGGCTTAAGTTTATGAATTTTTAAGTAATACTGATTTTCATCCATTGATGAAGATAGAATAAATGAAGCCTGGTTAAGCCCCTGCCACAAGTGAAATCCCTTGGATGTCATGTTCAATGGACCCTGGATAATGGCTGGGAGAAATGGAAACGAATAAGCAAGATGGAAAAAAATTTATTCCCATCTCTGAGTAGTAAAGTTGGAAAGAGTATAGTTAAGCCATCCAATTTGGGGTAAATCATTTTAATGTGTTCCGTGTTGATGTGTTATTACAGCAAAAATAGAATCAAATGTTCAAGAAGGTTGAACTGTAAAAAAAAAAAAAGTTCAAAATAATGAATGTATATGATAGTCTCCACGAGCATTTGAAATTCTTACTTGCTTGGACTTCAGAATTCATGAATTCCACTGACTTAGCCAGAGGAAGGTTATAATCAGCCCTAATTTACGGACAGCAGGTCCGTGGCACAGGGCCTAGAAGTGATTTTCCCAAGGTTATAGAGCAAGCCAGAGGGTGAATTGAAAATAGAACTGTACCTCACCACCCCATGCAGGCTATATGATAACTTGTGTACTGTCAGCAAAGAGTTGAGGAATGAATGTCCTGGAGAGGTTAGCATGGTTTTATGGCTAAAGGAGTCTTGCTCAACAATTGCAAATGCCACCTGACAACAGCAAATGACCTATCTAAGCCTATAAACAGTAACATCCTGGGCATGGAATCAAAAATTTCAGAAAAACAAAATTCCTCTTTGACAACCAAAAAAAAAAAAAAATTAAATGCACAGCTTCACCATCATGAAACCATCATTTGTGTAATGCTGTAATCTCCAGAGGTAGTCACCTTCAACCCTACCCCTCTAAAGACTAAACTTCTAAAAAGTAACTCCTTGGCTGTGGGTATAGCTCAGTGGTAGAGTACTTGCCTAGCATGGGTGAGGCCCTGGGTCTGATTCTGAGCACTTAAAAAAATGCAAAAATTACAACTCCTAAATACTGTAATATCAGCAAGTTTATAGAATCTTGGATATGTATTTACATGTTTTTCCGAAGTACAGGATTTTCTGGTGACATAGGACCTCACTGATAACTTTCTCTAAGTTTCCTTATTGAATTAACAGAACTAGAAATTAGAATGATAGTCTGGAAGTTAAGCCTCATAGCTCAGCCACTAAATAGACATCTCTAGTTATCCAGGAAATGGAAAGATTGCCCAGGTAGCCATTCTGCTCATACCTGGGGATATTTTAGAAAAACAACGAAACTTAGGATCCCAGTTAGGTGACTGTTCTCTAGGGTAGGTTCTTACACCGCACTGATGTAGTAACTAGAAAGTTACAAAATATGTTTTCAGGAGTTTTATTAATCTCATTCTGTCTCAGATAGGATTCTTTTTGATGAAGGCTGTGTAAGGTGGGCTGATACTTTATGTCCAACCCTAAATGGAAACATCATGATCATATACTATAAACTTCTTAACTGGGTAGCTTTTTTTTTTTTCTTTTAACCAGGAATTGAACCCAGGGGCACTTAACCACTGAGCCACATCCCCAACTTTTTTTATTTTTTATTTGAGACAGGGTCTCACTAAGTTGGTTAGGGCCTTGCTAAGTTGCTGAGGCTGGCCTTGAACCTACTATCCTCCTGCCTCAACCTCCAAGTCACTGGGATTACAGGCATGCACCACTGCACCTGGGTCTCCCTTTCTTATTAGGGACCACATGGTTATTGCTTTTGCTTAGTTCTTCAGAGTCACACTTTATACAAGATCTGGCCAGGAAAAAAAAAAAAAGAATTCTCATTAGAAGAAAGAAGTAGAAGAAAGAAAATGTTGGTTCCAGCATCTATTTCTCAGTGAGCTCTCATTTAACTGATAAAAATGGTGGAAGCCAATCCCCTTCCTATAGTATAACTTTGTATCTATAAACCTCTTACAGAGCTCCCATAAAAAGTAGGAAATACAGATCTAATTGGATAAAATGTGTGTTGAAATGTATACTGTAAGTTTCCACCAATACAAAAAAGTGTATTAGAAGTGTTATTTTTACAGGCAATATTTGATTATATATGAATAATTCAGTTATTATGAGATAAGGGAACATCCACATTTGCATTAAAATTTTGGTCTTTCTATCTCTTTTAGTATTGTTTGGCTGCTACTATCCCCTGCTCTTTAGCATCATGGTATCATAGGTTAGGACTTTTGGGTCAAATACACATAAATACATAGTCTGAATGGGTTTTGTATGGATATTGATATAACTTTATTCAGAATGCCTTTTGAGCATCCTTAGCAATTTTACGGTTTGAATTCTGGCAATACACAAGAACTGTCTTCGCTAACCAAGAGAGAAAGACCGTGTTCACACAGAAGGAAAGGAAATCTGAAGAACTCCATGGGGTCAACAATGTATCTGGGTTGCCCCTCTGCTTCCTTCTCTTAGTTTGACTCATGGTCTGTTTTACATCCTGGCTTTTTATTTTGAAACCTGGTTTAGCAATTTTCTTTTTCTTTTTTAAATATTTTTTAGTTATTGATAGACCTTTTTTATTTATTCATATATGGTGCTGAGAATCAAACCCAGTGCCTCACACATGCCAGGCAAGTGCTACCGCTGAGCCCCAGCTCCAGCCCTGGTTTAGCAATTTTCTTATGCACAGTTCCAAAATATGGACTATTTTAATTGATTCCCTAATTCATCCACCTATCAAAAATTTTTTTTTTTTTTTGGTATCAGGGATTGAACCCAGGAGCACTTAACCACTGAGCCACATTTTCAGCCCTTTTTATTTTATATTTTGAGACAGGGTCTCACTAAGTTGCTTAGGGTCTCACTAACTTGCTGAGGCTGGCTTTGAACTTGTGATCCCCCTGCCACAGCCTCTGGAGTGGCTGGGATTTCAGGTGTGAGCTACCATGCCTGGTCCAACATTTTTATCACTATAGCACATAAGCTCCTCTTGCCCCCCTTTTTTTAAAAAATATTTATTTATTTATTTTTGTTTTCGGCGGACACAACATCTTTGTTTGTATGTGGTGCTGAGGATTGAACCCGGGCCGCACACATGCCAGGCGAGCGCGCTACCTCTTGAGCCACATCCCCAGCCCTCCTCTTGCCCTTTTTAAGGCTGCAGATGAATGGTGAGATAGCCACAGTGAAAATACAGTGTAAGAAGGGTGGGCTTTAGGGTTAGAAAGACTTAAAATCAAACTTAAGTCTACCATTTATTAGCTGAGTGACTTGATTTAAATTACTAAACCTCAATGAGTTTTAGTTTCACTCTCAAGGAAAAGGAGTGTGGAAGGTATCTCTCAAGGTAGTTCTCAATGATTCTGACATTCATGCTTTATGTAATCTTCTTGCCTTGAATGTGACCTGGACCTAGTGACTTGCTTCTAGCAAATAGAATATAGATGCTCCTCAATTTAAGACAAGATATGTCCTGATTAAATCCAACATAAGTTTAAAATATTTTAAGTTGAAAATGCTTATAATACACCTAAGCCACTGAACATCACAGTCTAGAAACACAGTACACTGTAGAAGATGGGTTGTATCTCCTGTTGGGTGTCTGACAGATCAGCAGCCAGATGCCACTGTCAGCATAGCAAGGAAGGATCCTACTGCATATCCCCACCCCAGGAAAAGATCAAAATTCAAAATTTAAAGTACGGTTTCTGTCAAATGAGTATCACTTTCACCCCCATTGCAAAATCAAATTGCAAGAGGAATCATCATAAGTTGGAGACCAGAGACACTGCAAAAGCATTGGGCTGTCACTTCCATAAGAATGACTTCCATCTTACCAGATTTACTCTATTGCCTTCTTAGTTTACATGCTTTGATGAAACAAGCTGCTATTTACAAAGCCCTCTGTGGCAGGAAATGAAGACCTCCAGGCAATAGTCAATGAGGAACTGAATCCTGCCAACAACTGGGAAGCAAATCCTTCCCTAGTCCTGCGTTGAGATGCCATAGCCCCAGCTGGCACCTTGATCATCATCCATAAGAGAACTTGAAGGAGAAGACCTAGCCAAGTCAGCCCAGATTCCAGGAACTGAGATAATAAATATTATTTAAAGCCACCAAGTTTTGGGAGTACATTTGTTACATAGCAATAGATAACTAATACAATAGGAAAACATGTCCCTTGCAGACCTAGTGTGGGAATTGGAGTGTATATAAGAAAGATGATGATGATGATGATAATGACAGGGGATTCCCAAATGGACATAAAGTAAGGCTTGGAATCTGACAGAAGTGCTTCTATTGTAAATAAAAATATTTTTAGTTCTTGAACCCCTGAGGAGTAAAAGAGATGTAGGTATGGGGAGCAGGGTACTGTGTTTCTCACAGGCCTAGACTGTCTGACTCAAATAGAAAGGAACTTGTATGCAAAAATAAAAGTGGCAGGTTTGTGAGATTCAGTGAACAAGAAAAGTTGCATGGGGTCCCAGGTGACAAAGTTGGAAAAAGAATTGGGAAGAGGGTTGTTCTCCCACTTCTGCTCAGATTGGAACATAGTTATCACCATGTTTGGTATGATGGGTGAACAATAAGAAAGAGATCATAACAAAGAGCATAAGTGTTCTTGATTCTGTGCAGCTTCTAAGAAGGGAAGCTGAGGACCAGATGCCAGTGAAATTTGGGGTATAGGTGTCTTAAAGGATATGCCACAGTTTGACAGGCAAGTAAATGAAAACATTCCAAACTGAGGGAACAGCACAGCAAAGATTCAGAGCTGTGAACAAAATCATTTTTTTTAGAGAAAAACAAGTGAGTTTATGTGACCAGAGAATAGAGTACATCCTGATCTGATTCCAATTGTCTCTAGAGCAATGATTCTCAAATGTTTTAGCATTAGTTTCCCTTTGTGCTCTTAAAAATTATTATCACCTCTAAGAGGTTTTGTTTATGTGAATAAAATCTTTTGGAAATCTATCATGTTAGAAATTAAAACAGATAAGTGTTTAAATATTTAGTCTGCATTCATCTAAAGTAACAAAAATAAATACATTTTATATTAACATAAATAACACATTTTTATGAAAAAAATAAGCTATAAGTTATAATTTCCAAAACACAACAAACAGCTGAGAAGAGTGGCATTCTTTAACATTTTTTAAAGTCTTTTCTGTTTGCCTTAATAACAACTAAATTTTCATATTTGTTTCTGCATCAATCTGTTACAATATCACACATCACATTGAATCTGGAAAACAGCACTATGCATTTGTGAGAGAATGGAAGTGAAAAGAGCAAATCATATTGTATTAGGAAAGTAGTTTTGATCTCCCAAGCCCTCTGAAAGAGTTTTGGGGCTTCCAGAGGTCCCTGGATCATACTCTGAAAATCAGTTTCCTAAAGCAAAAGCAGTAGCTATTACTGAGAGAAAAAGCCAGAGTTCACAAATGCACTGATGACGCTGATGATAGAACTAATCGTGATCACTAACATTTACTGGGTTCTTTGTTTGTGCTAGTCTAAGCACTCACAAACACCTAAGATGTGGTTACAATTATCCTTCACAGATGTGGAAACTAAAGTCAAACCCTAAGCAACTTTCCCAAGTTTACACAGCTAGTTAGTAGTGGTGAAGTTAAACACAAATGCCAGAAGGGTGGCTCCTAACCACTGCACCACCCAGCCTCTCTCAGGGACAAAGGCCTACAGTATAATTGACAAAGGCCTAAGTCAGCCCACTCACCCACCCCTTCTGACTCCTCTCCTTGCCATTTCAGATTTCAATGCTCTTTTCTCTTTCCCTGCCTGGTTAGAGAACTCATGTTTCTTTTGACTCTGCAGTAAGTCCTTGTCTACTGCCCGTTGTTCATTATTCCCACCACTCCACAGAAACTGCTCTCTCTAAAGTCACCAGTGACCTTATAAGGATCAGATTCAATGGCCACTTTTCAGTCCTCATTCTCCTTGCTCTTTGAGATATGCGGTATTATTAACCATTATCTTGTTTATTAAAATTCTCTCCTCTCTTGGTTACTCTGACACCAGATGTTTTCTGTCTTTTACCACCTATGCAATAATTTGTTTTCAGAAAAGTCTTTATGGGGATCCTCTCCCTTGCCTATCCCTTGAACATCTTCATTCCCCAGTGTTTGGTCTTAGGCCCATCCTTCTTCTCCTTCTGCATCTTCTTGGTCTTCCACACCATTCACTTCCATGACTTTAATTATTAAATATATACTGTTAAAACCCAAAGATATCATTTAAAGTCCAAGTCTCTGTCATATGTCCCATGCACCTCAAATTGAACACATCCAAATCCTCCACCTATCATCTCTCCCTTCAGATTGGTCCCTTTTCCTCTGGTCTCTGACCTGGGTAATTATAGCACCATCTTTTGTGACACTTGGGAGCCATTCCAGATTTCTCTGACATGCCTCATGATTCTACTGGATAACCTCTGAAAACTTTCTGAAGTCTATCTTTTTTCCCTCTCCACTTCTGCTATCTTAGCTCAGGTCCTCCCCTTCCTGCCTAGATTATTGCACTAGCCTTGTTTTTCGTTCCCATTCTCCTGGTTCTGGCTGCCGACAGTTCACACACCCACAGCAACCAGGGTGGCCACTCAACACAACTCTAGCAACCATGGTTATTTTTGTCTCCTGTATTACTGGGAGCCCCTGGAGCTGGACAGCCCTGATGCTTTTGCTCTTCACTACTGTTGAATTTCATGGTTATTCCATAGCAAGGAACACTTTGGTGAGTCCCCATTTCCTTCAAGAAGCCCACACTTAAGCTATCCTTGTTGACTGGGTAACAAACTGTTTAAGCTGAATCGTGTGAATCAACAACCATTTTATAAGACTCATGGATTCTATGGATCAGAGATTTGAAAAGGGTATAGAAGGGATGGTTTTTCTCTTCTCTTTGATATCCAGAGCCTTCCTTGGAGGTGTCTCAGATGGTGAGATTTGTACTGATCACAGCACCCAAATAAGCCACTCTGTGTGGCTTAATTTCCTTGTAGTTACTTTGGGGTAGAAAAATTTCTCATGTGGCACTTCAGAGTTCCAAGTGCAAATGCTCCAGTGAACAAGGGGAAAGCTACAATACCATTTATGACAGACTCTGAATGGGTGCTAGGGATGTCTCTCAGAGGTAGAGCCCTTGCCCAACGTATACAAGCAAGCCCCTGGGTTCAACCCCTAGCCACCCCCCACACACACATACATGCACACATGCACAGCTGAGGGTCGCTTCCCAACATAGGCAAACATAAATACAGAGGAAATAATCCTATAAGCTTTCAAGCAGGAAAAAAAAAAAACAGATGACTTGAAAAGAAGTTAAACTGCGTTTCTGAAATGTCAGAAGAACAGACAGAATGATCCCCTCAGAGTAGAATTCAGAAATAGGTGCAAGGATACACTGGAATTTAATGTTTGATATATGGGTGCCTTTTCAAATCAGAGAGGGAAAAATTCCCTACTGAACAGTCATCCAAGAATTAGCTTCACATAGTAGCTATTGGAAAAGCAGAAGTTCTTCCAAACTCCGATGCTATTTCCCCGAGTTGTCTGCTCTGCTTGTGCTCCTACCACCTCTAGTCCGGCCCATCTCCTCCACTCTACTCTGCTCTTAATCTCTGCCTGGGATTCCTGGACATGTGCCTCCCACAGATTCTGCTCCTTCAGTGTCCACATCATCATCAAACAAGTTTGCCCATGTGTGTAGTATTCAACTCTACTAAGGACTGGGAAAATTAAAGAAAATTACCATGTAGGTCAGGAGAACTTAAGAGCTGAGTACCAAATATGATTTTCCCTCCAGAAAACACCTATGAGATTCATGTGAACAATGTTCATTGAAAGGTGCATGGATTTACTGAGTAACCCACTACATACCAGGCATAGTTCTAGATACCGGGGATAGAATGATGTAGGAGATGGTGTTGTGCCCCCACCACCATATACCTTTGGTCCTTACCATTGTACTGCACTCCATCCCACTTCTAATTACAAGTATCTGCATCTCTTTGCATGTTGCCTCTCTTCAGAAGTTAGAACACAGCCTGCCTGTGAGCAAGTCGACTCATCAGGAAAGAATTAATACACCCTAAAAACAACCCTCAATTGGTGACCAATAGGAGTTGACACAGTACTACCCTTTATATGTGGGAAACATTCCAAGACCCCCAGTGGATTCCTAAAATCATGGATAATAGCAAACCCTATATAATACTGTGGTTTTTTTCCCTACACATACTTACCTATGATAACATTTAATTTATAAATTATGTGCAGTGATAAACAATGACAATAAATAGAAAAATTATAACAATATATTGTAATAAAATTACCAATATCACTACTTTTGGCTTTGGAGCCATCATTAAGTAAAATAATAGTTAATTGAACACAAGCAATCCAATATCTTCATAGTCAATCATATAGGCAAGACAGTTACTAAGTGGTAGGCAAGTGGCACATCCAGAGTGAGCTGGATTCACATCGCAGGCAGGATGGAGTGAGATTCCATGCTATTTAAAACAATAAAAAATTTGAAACTTACAAATTGTTTTTTTCCTAGAATTTTCCGTTTAATGATTTTTAACCACAGTTGACCACTGGTAACTAAAACCACAGAGAGCAAAACCACAGATCCAGAGAGGGAACCATTTTTCACTAATATTTCAGCAACAACACCCCTCACAGTATATTCTTTCAGGCTCAATGTTTTCCTGCAGGACAGAGCCTTAGTTAACTACAATGGTAACTTGCTTGACAAGTTATCCTTTATTGACTGACTTATCTGTCTCAATTCCCATTCTGTGTGTGTATATATATGTATGGGTATACATATATATATATATATTTTTTTTTTTTCCTTCCTTCTTTCTTTCCTTTCCCTTTTCCTTCTTTCTTGTACTAGAGCAATATTGACTCCTCAGGCACTCTACTACAGAGTTATATCCCCAGCTTTTTAAAATATTATTTTGATATAGAATCTGGCTAAGTTGCTGCTGAGGCTGGCCTCAAACTTGATAAGTAGTTGGGATTACAGGCCTGGCCATCGTGCCTGGTTAAAACATATATATTTAAAAAAAAAGAAGAAGAAAAGAAAGTCCTAACCTTATGGTAAAGATAAATTATAAATAAGTAAATAAATGAAGGTGTGATTTTAGGAAATTGGAAATGCTATGAAGAAAAAATAAAAGAAAGTAGGGGACACAGAATGATTGGTGGGTATAAGGAGAAGGGATGCTATTTAGATGGGGTGGTCAAGAAGATCTTTTGATTTGAGGGAGGTGTGATTGAAATGAGGGAGCAAGCCTTGGGAATGTCTAGAGGAAAAATATTCTTGGCAAAGTCCCTAAAGCAGGAATGAACTCCGCATAGGTTTAGCAAGAAGGCCAGAAGGGCTCTTTCCTCTTCTCCAGCTACACTCATTCCCTTGGGATATCCTCTAGTCCTGTGGGCTTTGGTCCCTTCCATGTGCTTCCAACTCCCATAATCATGTCTCCAGCTGTATCTCTTTTCTGGAATCCAGACTTATAAATCTAATTAACTGCCCTTCTCCATTTGTATGACTCAAACTTAAGAGGTCCAAAATCTAAATGCTGATCTTTTCCGTACACTTTCTCCTCCCACTGAGATGTCTTCCCCCGTCTCAGTAAATGGGCAAACTTCATTTTTCCAATCTCCCAGGCCAGAATTACTGGGGTCATCTTGTACTCCTCTCAATCATCTCTTACTTCCAATTTGGTAGCAAAATCCTATCAGTTCTGCTTGAAAATATGAGAACCCACTCACTTCTCACTGCCTTTTCTGCTGCCATTTTGATCCAGACCACTATTGTTTCTTGCCTTTCTGGTCTTACTTACTCCTACTGCAGTGTATTCCTAGCTAGGAGAAGAAATCTCTTTAAAACAAAGTCAATTTATCTCATTCAAAGTAAAAGCCAAAGTTCTTGCAATGGCCTACAAGAGTCTACACTGTCTACATTCCCACTTAGCATTTTTACCTCATTACGCACTATTCTCTTTCACTTCATTATAGCCACAAGAGTTTTATCATTATTATTATTATTATTATTATTATTATTATTATTATTTCCTCAAATATATCTATCTCAGGACCTTTCTACTTGCTATTCTCTCTCCTTAGAATGTTCTACTCCAATTAGCCATGAGGTTGGCTCTTCCTTCAGATATTTGCTTCAATGTCACCTTCAGAGTGATTTGCTTCTTGCCCAGGGCCACTGCATATGGTTGTGTATCTGGCCAATAGGACAAATGGAGACTGAGATCCATTCTCAGTACATAACACACAGGTGTCACTCAATAAATGTTCTTGAATAACTAAACAAGTGACCAAAATAATGAACTTTTAAGTGAGACATACATAAGACTCATAATTTAGAGGAAAGGACATTTCTTAATTTCATCTCCAGCACTCTCAGAGCTTCACAGTATTATTCAGAGTGCCATTAGTTCCTTTTCCCTCCCTTGGGTAACAGATTGTGCCCAATCTGCTTTGCTGGGAAAAAAAAAGAAGCCTAGTTCTCTTTGACCCTTTCTTAGTTGCAGTAAGACTTGGCTGAGGCTGTGGAGATTGCTATACTGTTCTTAATGACTGGATTACATTCTCAGAACCATATCTTTCTCCACAGGAACAGTAAAAATGGGTTGTATTGTCCCTCTTTCTTTAAAAAATATTTTTAGTTCTAGATGGATACAATATCCTTATTTTATCTATTTATCTTTATGTGGTGCTGAGGATCGAACCCAGTGACTCACAGAGCTACAACCCTAACCCTGTATTATCCCTCTTAAGAAATAGAGTTGAGTTTTTGTGTTGTTTTGGAAGTGCTGAGAACTGAACCCAGGACCTCACACATACAAGGCAAGCACTAACACTCAACCACAAAGAGAGGCTCTCAGTGGTGGAAGAGGCCAGGGAGGAAGATAATTAGTCATCCACAATGAACACGGCTGTCACTTCTTTTGTCAATCCCAGTGACAACCTGAAGCTCCAAACTGCCACTAACCAGGACTCCCAGCCATTTCCCTACCCCATCCCTCTTTGAGAAAAAATTACAAAAAGGTTTATTGCTTTGCTAGCAAAGGAGAAACACAGGGGACTCCTGTCCCAGAGGCTGTGATTCTGCCCATCAGCAGGAACGGAGGGCTATTAAAGAGGTGATTTAAAGGCTACATTCCATGGGTTCTCTGGAGTTGTAATTCACTTTTTAATTTGGGAGACAGTCCTTCCCAAGATCTTCTGGTACTATCCCCAAAGTCTGGATTACTTCCTCCCTATGGTGGGTATATACTCAAGGACAGATAACTCTGCCTAGGGTTAGGAAGAAAGATAATCCTGTTGCCTTGAGATGAGGGAGGGGGAGAGATTAGGGAGGAGCAGGGAAAGAGAAAGAGAAAAAAATGTGTCCACTTAAAAAATAAGTAGCAGTGGCAGAGCAGCAAAGGCTATATTTAAAGCATAAGGTAGACCACTGTTACATTTCCCCACTGTCAATTTCTATATTTCAATTCTATTGAAAAATGGACTATGATATCTCCAAGCTGCTCCCTGCTGAAAGAGGGTGAAGTTGGGGAAATCACCCAAAGTCCTTATTCTCTAACAGGTGGGGGGTGGACAGTTAAGGGCATTCAGCATCAGAGCAGTCCAGAGGTCCATGGTCCAGCCCTCTCTTGACCCTGTTTGCTGCAACATGTAGCAAAAGTGTCCCTCCAGTTCTTGAAGCTTCTGTAGGGCCTTCTCCTCCCCATCTTCCCCCAACCCATGCCAAGAAAACTGGTCCCTGTCAAACCTGCCCCTCTCCTTCTCGGTCCTGGCAAGAATAGCTTTGGCATCTTGTCCTCCAAAGGAAATATACCTCAGATTCAGAGGTCACAACTTAGTGCTTCCTTCCTGGAGAGCGGCTGGTGTTTGTTATCCAGAACCCCACCATGATCAATAAAGGAAACTGACCAAATGCCAGTATCTAGTACCAGGCAGTCCCTCAGATTCCGGAGAGCAAATCCCAGGCTATCCAGGTACAGCTCAATCTCACCAACCAAATCCAGATCATCCCTGGTACAAATCAAGCCATCACCACCTGTTAGATGTCCAGTCATAAGCCTGTTCCTCATCAAGCCAACCCCCATCTAAAAGTTGAGTACAGTCATCATCCCTGTGTAGAATCTGGCCAGCTTGGTGAAGCTGACAGAGAGGGATGGTAACATGATGCTCACCCTGCCCATCAACAACCCTGTGAATGCCAGTGACA